>NC_050511.2:26352297-31152297 GCF_012460135.2 Molothrus ater | reverse complement strand
TAAGGTGATCATTCTGGTAAACTGCTGGTCTTTCTCCTTTAGTCTTGCATTGTCTTCCGTCAGCAAGCAAGCCTCAGAATAAGTTCTTATTCTCTTGGTCTTGGGATAACTCTCTGAGCTTGTATGTTAGAGCTGGTTTTCCTGTCGTGGCATGCTACTGGTGTGGTATTAATAATAATAATACAAGAAATAGAAGGGTGATATTATTATGATGGTTAAATTAATCTAGTTTGAAAAGGAAAGTTTGTCAGCTTTCACATGACAAAGAATACAGGAAGTAAAACTACACAGAATAATTTGAGGGCATGTCAGAACCTTCCTGGGCAGCGCTGTCATCCCACTCATTGAGTGGGAAGCAAAAGAAATTAAAATATGTTCTTTGTTTCCAAATTCCAGATTGGCAACTTTGCTTTTAGATGTGTTTCAATCTCCAGTTGTGTCTGGAAGGTGTTTGTTTTCCATTTTAATATATAATTTTCCACAATCACATAAGTACAAGGTTTCTACATTCAGGGTATATTTCAAATTTTCACTCCAGTAAGGTATGAAAAAAATCAGACATTACTGGCTGCAGAAATAGAAAAGATTCAAAGTTCATTTCATAATCATATGCAGATATCTCCCTCCCTCTCCTTCTTCCTTCATTCTCTCCCCCTCCTTCTCTCCACTTTTGTTTCTTTTTGTTTTTTTCCCCTAAAGCAGTTAAAATTAAATATTCACTTTTTTTCTCTTCCTCTGGATGAGTTGTAATTTCATAATATGATAGTTTTATCAAGAACTAACAACTTTGGTTTGGCGTAGAACTATATAATTTTCTTAAATACAAAGCAGTAATTTCAAAGTTTGGGCTAAGGAAGGAAGGAATACTGCAGCTTAGTGAAAGCATATGTTGCTTATGGGGACCTCACAACCACATTCAAGTTCAGCTCTTGCCAAATCACGTTACATTGCTAGAACTCCTACTTTAAATTTCCCTGGTGAGGCTCATATGGCAGGGTCTGTGCTCCTGCTGCACGATACTAAGGAGGGTTTCTCTATACCTTTTTTATTCCTTTTATAAAATTCTTCTACAGTTTAGACATTCACAAATCAAGAACTCATTTTACCTTTTGTGGTTTTTTACAGCATGATTCCCAAAAATGGAGTAACATGGAAAAAACTTAATCACACATACAGACAATTTTCTGTTGGGATCTCTGTTGGAAGCTGATTGCTTTGTTTTATAGTGAAGCACATGCTGTGTGTATAAAATATCTCTGACTGCACCAGAGCTTGAAGTCTGAGAACTGAGCAGTGATTAAAGATCTAGAGCTGTTCAAAACTATCTAGGTTTAGCTCAAAAACCTTCTATAATTTTTGTGGAAGATCTACTTACAAATTTTTACAGGGAGAATTTTTCCACCCTTTTTGTATGTACAGGCTATTTTAAAAACTTATTAAAGAGTAAAAACATGTGTGAATACAATCATTACTGTTATCTTAGATCAAACTTGTAAAAAAATTAGAATTTTTTTTTACCAAGTTATCTGAAGAATTTTATTTTCTGGGACAAATTTTTATGCATTCTTTTCCCCTGCCTTAATAGTAGGGGACATTTAAGACTCAAATCCAACTAAAAGCTCTGAGACCACATTCTTAATAGTGTAATGTCAAAGTGGGGACACATATGACTCCATGTATGTTATGTGTATGCATATACTGGCATAACAGAAGTAAAATAAACAGTGCAATAAGAATGTTACTCTGCTGAAATGGATGTAATTTTAGATGAAAAGTCTTTAAAGCTTTGAATGCACCATGAACCCTTCAAAGCCAATCATTTGTTCAAGGACTCAAAAAAAGTCACATGCAACAAAACTTTATTCCAGATTGAAAACTCCTACAAGACTTCTCTTCTACTTGTTTATACAGCTTGCAAAGATATTGATAAAATATCTATCTTAATTCATAATTTTTTGCATTCTCATTTCATCAAATGTTATTAAATGTCCTATTGTGTTGCATATCTTTGTTGAATTTTTTACCCTATCACTGGCAGAGAAAACAGAAATATTAAATATGACAACACTAAATGTTTTCGGAAAATACATTGTGAAAATTCTTCTGTTTCTTTAATGAAAAAAGAAAGAGGAGAGAAAGGAATAGAAGGAAAAAAATTTTGCAGCCTTTCTGGACTCATTCTGTCCTTAAGAAAGTGGCTGTGTTGTTCAAGCTATCAAGAGGGAAAAGTTTTTCAGTTGCATATAGGTGACAACTTTCAAGTCTCATGGCTTTGCTGATGTAGAAGCTATTTTACCATGAAAACTTTCAATTAGTCCTCCCTTTGGCTCGCTTTGATTTGGAAGGGCAGATGAGGATGGTGTCCCACTCCATGAAAGGCGGGTTGGAACTGTATGACCTTTATGGCTGATCCTTCCAGCCCCAATTAATTTATAGTTATATGATTCTACGAGTGTGATAATTTGTGGTTATTTATGTGTCAGATTAAAGCCTTTTTTGTGGTGAGGTGTACTCATAATTGTGAAATCTTGTGTCCCATTATCCTGGTAAAACAGCCTTCCTGAGTTTCTTGGGAAACAATGAAAAACAGGCCATTTTCTAACCTGAGGATGTTTTGCTAGGTCAAGTGGACCAATGCTGATTTAGAAAATTCTTCAAAATTCACTTGGCTCTAGCTGATACTAAATGTAAATACTACTGTTGAGACTTTGATATCAGGTGAGCAGTAGGGAAAGCTCTCACCATAATAAAGTCAAGGTCACCACATACTAAATGTTTGCATCCTTTTTATAAGCTGCAAACAGTTGTGTATTTTTGGTATATCTAAAGGTGAATTTGTCCTGTTAAGATGAAAGACAACTTGCTATTAGAATTAAAATCACAGCCTATGTAAATTCAGGTTTGTAAGAGTGTACATTTTTATAATTTCAAGTGGCATTTTATAGATGTTATATAAAATCCATCCAAATCCATTCAGAAAATCTGTACATGAATGTGTTGCACTCAAAACTGGTTATTCCTCTGAAGTCTTCCCCCTTTCTTGCAGTATTTGCCATCTTACATTAAGTTTTAAAGTCCCTACATTTCTGACATGGAATTGAGTTTCACGTTGACTTTTATATGCAACTTTCTTATTCATAAGTGAAAGTTTCATGCTGTCTTTTACACTCTGGGAAGCAGATATATGTATAGGGTCAAGAATTATTATTTTAGTAATTTACATCATATCTGAAGGCTTTATCCAAAACGTCTCAGGTTTTCACCAAAGGTGACTCAGTAGAAGAGCAGGTATCTACCCTATATTAGTTCTGACTCGCTGAAACTTGTGTGCAATGTTCTGTATCTTCAGCTGGAGGGCAAGATACCAGGAATGTTGAAAAAAAAAAAAAATATATATATACTATGTGTTTATATGCACTATATAATGTACAGTAGTTAATTTGTGTGTTTCTATTGAACGAAAATTTTCTATCAAGTCTCAGATCAAATATATCAATTAAAAAAATAGTATGAAATTAGAGAAATACTAAATCCTGAATGCCCAGTATCCATGCTTGGGAAAGTCAGCCAGGTCTCTAAGACCCAGCTTTCATCTTTTCTCATGTAGTTCTATAGCCCACATCCTAAGCAATCTTCAGCTAGAGCTAAAGTGTTAGCATTTTATCGGTTATGTCTTAGCCAGAATATATTTTACTCTCTCATAGTAAGATTAGTGTCATAGAGCTAACAGAATCACAATAAATAAAAGGCAATGCCAGTTCATAGTGGTAAGAAAATCAGTTTTAGGTCAGAATGCTTTCTATGCATAGACCTGTTAAGTTTTAAGTTGCCATTTTGTATAGTTATTATTCTGACCATAGCTATATTTTCAACACATGCTATATGTGATTTAAAGAAAAGATGTGTCCTGTTAGAGAATGTAATTAACATTAAAGGAGGGTGCAATACGGGAGCTTAATCTTTCATTGCTGCTCATTCAGTGTTGGTGATGTGAGTTACTGAGTCCACAGACACTTTTACTTCTGCATTGACAGAAAATATGCAGACTCCATCCTAGTGCTCATTACTTTACACTGAAAAAACCAAATGGTTAGGAAAAACTCCAGATCATTCTGGATTAATATGACCATGTAAGCACAGCAGTAACCATTAAAAACTCTGCTAATAGTGCCTTTAGCTGGGGCTTTTTAATAATGGGCGAAATATAATGTAGAAAGATTTCTGCTTTGGAAGTTTTCAATTGACTTCGAAGTGATAGCAGAAATATTACAAGGAAAAATTTATATGAGACAAGGTACATTCTTGAGATGCTCACATCAACAGGGGTAGCCTTTTCTGCTTATGAACATGTACACTTCTCATAAATATTAAGATAGATTGTTTAAAACTGTGACAGCCTTATCATTTGCTAACAGCATTTCTTGTAATGTGTATCTTCTGCTAAAATTATAAAAGATAGAATCTAAGAAAGAAGAAAGGACTTCAAAGCCAATTCAAACTCTGCTTCCAATGCCCAGTTAAGTTACCACAGATAAGCATTCATCCAACTGGCAATCTGTTTTAGTGCATGTCAACTACTCTACCACTAGTAAGCCAGTTGCTGCTTGTTGACCTCTGCACTTTGTAGAAAAATACAATGATACAGAAAAATACAAACGATTCTGTGGATATTTAGCATATGGATATGGGAGCAATTTGCAAAAGCATGCAAACTGTAAGTTCTAAAGCGATAGGAAAGCTTGCTGTGCCTTCTTGTACTTTAGCCAGACAAAAATGGAAGAACATTGTGACTTTTTCTTTCTGATGAGGTGTCTGGTTATTCTTCCTGGGATCCGTTAGACATACCGCCACAGATTTCTACACAAAAGTAGTGCAGGATTAGCAAAACTTGTACAAAGACATGCAAACAAGCCATGTGTTTGCTTTTTTCCTAGTCATTTCTACCATAAAGTGACTCATTTGTCACTTTGTCTATAATCATCAAAGTAAGATTTTTTATTCTTTAATCCTATGAGTGTTGGAGTAAGTGCAAAAATATCATAAAACTGCCCTTAGTGATACTATGGAGTATCACTACTTGGCTTTTCTTTTTACTTGGCTTTAAGGAGTTCAATGTACTCCAGTGATTCAAATGACTAGAATTTTAATTTATAAGCAATTTCATTATCTTTTCTGAAATTGATACTATTTCATAAACAGCCCAACGCCTGTTAGCACCCTAATAAATATAGCTTCTCCACCCTTCCAATGTTTTTTGTGTGAAGTTGTCTTTCTAGGAAGAGAAAAAAAAAGGTTTTAGTCTTCAATATTGTTAAAATAGGTTGTATTCAATATTATTAATATGCTCTACATTAGCACTTTACTGTAAGAAGAACTATTAAAAAGCTGGACATTCACTATATTTGGTTTAATAGAAAACCCAATTCTTATTTTTCAGGAATTGTCAGATGGTTCTAGCTCAGCTATAAATGACAGAATATGTTTATAAATAAAGCAAATGAAGGCATCTCAGAGAAAAAGTTGATACTTTGGAAACTGGGCAATAATGGAAGACAAAGACTTCAACCATATGCAGCAACAGCTATGCATTTAGTGGCAATAATTTAGTGGCTGAAGAGCACATTTTTAATGGGATTTATCCGTGAAGGTCAACAGAATGCTTTTGGAAGACTCCAGTTAATATTCATGCCCACAACCAGGAATGAATTGAAATATCTTCATAGGCAAGGGTGGTTTGTAGCTCTTCCAGAACAACTCTCAGTGAAATCAGCTGTGTTAAAGTGAGGATATCAGAATGTGCCCGCTTGTTGTCTGTATGATATTTAAGTGAATTGAAATTTAGTTTGCTTTTATGTACATATAAAAATATTTCTGGGTGTAGAAGCAAGAGTTGGTTCTTCTGCTATGATGTTGCATAACTTTTAGACAAGACAATACTGAATCTGTACTTAATTTTTTTTTAATTGTCTATGGTAACATTAAGTATTGACATTATTTTGGTTAAATACCAAACCATTATTTGGTTAAATACCTATTTTATCATAGAGAATGCATTGATCAGAAAATGAAGACCCTACAGTAGATGGCATTTAAGTCTTCGTAGGGGAACTCTGTGCGTGGCTAGCCTGTGTTCGCTATGTTTGCTGTAGATTGCAGAAGGTAAGAATGTGCAGCTGGAAAAATTTACTGGTCTCTTAGTTTTTGAAGCTTTACATAGAGGTGCAATGGTTGTTGCTTGCCAGCAGCTGATATAATCTGCCAACTCTTCATAGATTTCCCCTCTGTTTTGTGCTATGAGTCACAGATGTCTATGCTCTGTGAGTCACACCTGCAGTACTGGAAACAGATCTTTGAAGAAAAGTAGAAGATGTGTTCAAACTTGAGCAGGTAAAAGAGAAGGAATAATGACTATTCTTTTATTTTCTTTTCGATTTTAGAAAGTTTTTTCTTTGGCTTCTTACAAGACAAAAATATATCCAGTAGTTTTCTGCATTATATTATTTTGTTAAGGAATTTCAGCTCTGTTCCTACATGTATCTCTGTAACGCCCTCACATGACTCTACACTGTGCGTATTACACTTCGATTTTTGTCTATGTGTGTAACACACTCTGAATTTATCTTGACTGTGATTTCAGTAATGCCTTACTTCCAAAAGGGGGACATTATTACCAGTGAAATGGAAAAACTATATCCTTCACAACACTTTGTATAAAATTTAACTCTGCCAAACAGCATCATTTACCCTCTATTTGACTTCAAGGCCATATAAATGTCTGATGCATTTTTGAACTTAAATAATTTTTCTGCTCTCATCTGACTTAAATGGGCCTTCTAAATGGATATTACTAAACATATTGTCATTCTTTCATTTAAAAATCTTTGGCTAAACTTTAGCCATGGCTACAGTAAAGTAGGGACAGATTTTGAGGGCCAGATTCACTATCAATTCAGTGTGTCTGACAGCAGGAAGTATTTTAAGGGTGTCACAAGTTGAATATTTCACAGAGTTGTCCAGGTAACACTCAAAGGAATTTTTGTTAGTGTTTTCCATACTATATATTGCATAGTGGGATGGTACCCTCCACTTGCATTGTGCATTTGCCTGTTATAAACTTTCTTCACATCCTTGGATATAACAAGCTGTCAATAATATAGGAACTTACAAAAGGAAAATATTTTACTGAAAAGTTCTCCTATTCTTTGCCATCTTCATCTTGAAGGTATCAGGAAGTGACATCTGTAGATCAGGGCTGTAAGTCCAAGATGGGAAATAATTTTGAAATTATGTCATGTAAGAATTTATTTGACTAGAGATGCTCTTCATGCAAATTAGGAATAAAAAATACAAAAAGTACAAATTCTTGTACTTTGCTAATTAAGAAAGCATGATTTTCTCTTTGGCTTTACTTAAGCCAAACATCAAAGAATGTTTTTCTGTATGCTGTAGAAAGAAAAGTGAATTTTTCATGTAAATAAAAGCAGCTGAGTCACAAAAACAAATCAAAGAAATAAATCTGAAGTGAATGTGAAGGTATGAATGCTTCTGCGAACTGAAAAATCAATATTTCTGGATTTACAGTCTCTCTTTGAAAAAAATCTTAGTCTAAGAGAGCTGTGTTAAGCTGAGCAGGTACCAGTAGTTGAGAGCGGGAAGCACTCATTACCACAATGATAAAGTTCCGAGCTTTACTAAAGTACTTGAAAATTAAATTCTGAAAATTTGCATTGCTGTACCACTAGTACAGCCAAGTTTTATATATCTATTTTTATTTTCTTCCCCAATGAAACTGTGATAAATAAATGACATTATTTTACCACCTTACTCCTGTATTAGGAATGACTGTGATGCACTTTATGCTATGGAGGTAATATTTACTGATTAAAAAATATTACCACAATCTGCAAATTAATTTAGCACCACAACACAAATTATGAAGCAGTAATTCCTGGGGTTTTGCTCAACATCAAACTCAAAAAAAACCCATGATCATAGTATCTGTTAAAAAACTTACAGCGCAATACTTTTGGTCTCTAACCATTTTGGTACTAGAATATGTATGAAATATTTAAAATATAATGCACATAATTTTGTTCTGACCAACATCTCATAATAAAATCGGATCATCAGCAACAAATAGTGCATTTTTTAAAAAATTATTCATATAATTCACCTTTATTCAGTTTACTGAAAGCTGAGAGTCAAGACCAGAAGCCTACTTCACTGAAAATCATTTTGGGTGCTTGCTAAAATGTAACAAGAGGCTGAAAATATTCAGCATATTTACTTGTTCAAAGTACTGATTTTATTTTAACCTTGGATTTCTAGGGTTCCCAGGAAGAAAATTAACCTCACCAGTTATATGAAAGGAAATCAACTCACACCTTTCCATAAGAAACAGAAAGGCTTATAGGATTTCTGAGCTAGCTACTGACTTGGATTTCAACAATTCAGTAACTTGCACCTTCTTTTTGAAATTAGATTTACTAACATATTTAAATGCATTTTAAAGATAAATAACATCTGGATGAATATTTTCATAGAAGTATTTTATTAGGGATGTAAAAACAAGTAAGAGACTAGTTAAAACTGGACAGAGTAATAGCTTGCACATTAAAAAGTTTGTCCAGAATTTTTTAAACTTTGTAGAAAAATGATGTTTGTCTTTCAGACTACCCCTAGTAACTTCTCTATCAAGCCAACTTTTTTAGGCCCTTTAATAAACTGGCTGACAACAGGATTTATAATGGAATCTGATAGTGAGCCTGTGGAACTTTTACTTCCAATATTAATTTTTTTTACTCTTTTATTTACCTGCATTAAATCTAAAACCACTTAAGTAATTTAGCAAATGTGAGAGACATCAAACCTCAAAATAAAGTTTAACCATACCCCCCTCTACACGGATAACATATGTTTCTAACAAATTCCACTAATCCTGTATAAAGAGATGAGCTCCAGAAAATGTTTCTGATACCCTTTCAGTTACTCCTTTGCTCAAAGTGTGACAGTGACTCTAGCATTTGGTTCTACCTGAATATCTAGGATAATGCTAGCAATTATTATTTCTACAAAAGCAGATACTTTTATGTGCACACTTTACTGGTAGATTTGCAGTGGTGTCTTCCCTGGACACCTTTTTAGTGATTATAGGAAGGAAAATTTTCTTTCTGTGACAGAGAGGTACAATGCATTATTGGCATTATATGTCTTTAAAAATATTTTCCAGTAATAAATTTCCATATCAACCTCCCCTGAAGCACACTACAACTCTGTTTAATACCAAACTCTGTATAATACCAAAAAGATTTAATATACCGTGGCTAATCCATTTCTGTTTAGAGCTACAGTGCTCATGGAAAATGAGTCACAAATGCTGTTATACAATTGGTAGATTAAGTTGTTAAATACAGTGGGATCTATTCTCTTGCACTGTCTTGAATAAACAGAATTACATCTGACTATACATACCAGTAGTTCATAGAAGCACTTTTGTTCATTAAATTCTAGCAGACAGACTCTGGTTTAAAAAAAAACAGAGTCTGATAACACCAGTGGCGATAAGAAATGTAAAATCTAATCCCCTTTCCTAAGGCCAGTGGATCACAGCCAAATGGAGGTTGAAAGCTCAAAAAATTCCACCATCTCAGCTGAACCTTTTCTTCCAAGGAGTCGCTGAATCTGAGATTAACAAGGCACTGACTTTTGTGGGTGGGTTGGGGTGTATGGGACAGACAGGGGAGAGATGGCAAATCATGTTCTCCATGCAACATTTAATCCTCTGTTTCTGTTCAGGGGGACATAATTTAAAGATAATTGAAATGGTTGCTGCTTACTATACTATTGGATAAAGACAAATTATACCCTCAGATGGAGTGAAAAATTTGAAAGCAGCACTTGGGAGTTAGGCTATCCAGTTGCCACAGGTATATTTTAGTTAAAAATGAGTACAGTTACACATTCTTCAGTGAAAACACTGTTATGATATAAAAATTAATTTATATTCTAATTAATCTCACAGAATCATAGACTTTTTTATGTTGGAAGGGTCTTTTAAATATTACCTTGTTCCAACTCTCCTGCAGTCAGCAGAGATAGCATATACTAGTGACATTGCTTGGAGCCCCATCCAGCCTCGTCTTTACTATATCAAGTGATGGGGCATCGATCAGATTGCCTGAGTGAACTGCCAGTGTTTCACTCACTTCATCATGAAATTTTTTTCCCTTCTATCTGGTCTGAATTTACCCTCTTATGTTTTAAAAGGATTACTGCTTTTTCTGTCTCAACAAGTCCTCTTAAAAATGCTGTCCTTGTTTTCTTGTTACACCTGGTGATTGAGAGCTCTTCTGCTCTTTGGAAAATATCCTAAATGATGTACCAGATCTGTTCTGCTACCCTGTTCCTGAGGGCAGTTCCCAGAGGCTCCTGCAAATTAACTCCTTGAAGAGCTGAAAGTTGTTCTTCTTAAAGTTTGGGGTCCTGATTTTACTCTTTGCTTGACCCCTATTTCTTAGGACTGTGACGACCAGTGTTTGATCACAAGCTGCTCCAATCTTGTTGTATCTGATTTCTCTGGTGACCATCAAATCCAGTGTGGCTTTCCTTCTGTTAGGGCTGTCTATTTCCTGGCTTAAGAAGTTATCCTTCATGTGTTCTGGCCATCTCCTGGTTTGCCTGCAGTTCACTGTGCTACTTTCCAGCAGATGTTGGGTGGTTGAAGTCCCCCAGCAGAGCAAGAGCCTGCAAGCATGATCCTTCTTGTAGCTGGAGTGAGAAGGCTTCACAGATAGGTTCCCCTTGATTTGGGACCTATAGTAGACAACATCCACAATGATCTCTTTGTTGTGTTGGTCTTGAGTTCTTACCCAGAAACTTCTTGACCTGCTCATGGCTGCTCTTCAGAGACAACTCTTCACACTCAATCCACTTCTTGATGTAGAGGGCAACCCCACCATCTCTCTTTCCTTTCCTGAAACTTCTGAATGGCCTGTAGCCATTGATCACTACACTCTAGCCATGGGATTCACCCCAACAAGTTGCAGTAATGGCGACTATTTAGTAGCTTTCCAGCAGCAGGGTGGCTTCCATCTCTTCCTGGTTGCTGCCCACGCTGCATGCACTGGCAGAGAAGCACTGCTGCTGGGCTGTTGGTTGTATTGCCTTAGTGAAGCATCCCATCATTTCTTTGAGATATTTCCCGGGAGTTTCCTTGTTGACTCCTCTTACTTCTGGAGCCCCTCTAAGACTTCAAGTGTGCTCTGGTGTACTCAGCACATCTCAGGGCAGCAGGCTGAGGGTCCTCACTAGTATCCTTCCCTCTAACCTTAGTGTATACCACGGGTAACCATGGCTTGTCATGGCCAATCCTGATCTTATACCTTTCCCCCCTCAAGTCTTGTTTAAAGCTCTCTCAATAAGGTTGTGAGCAAAGTCCTTTTACCCCTTTGAGAAGGATAAGTCCTGTCTGATAATGGCATACCTGGTGCCATGTAGGTCAAGCCATTATTAAAAAGCCACAAAATTCTGACAGTTACACAAGCCACAGAGCCAAAATCACTGGGTATATTGCCACATGATGGTAGTTGGTATGTCAGAAGTAAGGGACTTGTGAAACATTTTATTTCACCTGTCCAAGAAAGCCACAGGACTAGGGAATAAGTCAGCAATTACTTAACTAAAACTCTGGAACATATCTGAACAATAAAAAAATGGTTTTTGGGATCATACTTGTTGAATAGAATATGCTAACATCTTTTCAGTAAGTCTGATGACAAAAAAAAAACATTTGAAAAAATGAAAGTGTCAACAAAAAATGAAATCAGCTGTTACAGAAGCCACTAATTACAAGATTCCCAAAAATACCCCCACCTTACTGTATCATTTAAGTTCCAAAACCCACTAGGTATATAGGTATTATTTTTCTGAATTCTGCATATGCATCCCATATGTTACCACAATTTTTTGGAAACCTATGATTCAATATTAGAGGAAAATACCTGTGTGAAACAAATTGACATACTAATTTTTTATCCTGTTTTCACACTAGCATTGAGTAAGTGGTATTTCTTCAGACTTTCAGTTCATAGAAATCTCAGTCAAGCCATAAGCTTTTCTCTTTTTTTCTAGTTTTTCCTAGTCAGTCTTTAATATTTCCTTGTCCCAGAACCATGAGAAGGAGGTAGGAGATATCTTGCTAATGTCCTGCTTACTGTGGGCATGGTCCTTGGATCAGATCCTCTGCTGTATTTCTGTTTACATCAACCACATCTGTCACAGCTCCAAAGTCTGCTCTCACAGTCTTTTCCTAATTTCTATCTTCTGTAATTTTTAATTAAGTATCAAAAATCTGAGAAGCTTTGTGCTGTGAGTTTTTTAACTCTGTGCTCTGTTACACCCAGTCCCATTTCTAAGCACATAGCTAAGGTAGGACATCATAGTGCAAAAGTGCTGACTCTAGCCTTTGTTTCTTACAGGAGATTGGGCTAACCAGACACAACATTTAATTTTTACATGCAGCAGCCATTCTTCCTCCAAACAACTCCAGTCAGACATACCGTGGATACAAATGCAGGAGTGCTCCTCACATCAATTTCTTTGATCTCTTGAGTAATTAGTTACCACTTTCACTTACTAGAAAATTCAATTTCAAGGACAACATAAATGATTGGGGACTAAGAACAGAAATTAGTTCTTTTTTAGGACTTCAGATATTACCACATTCAACACAACCTTATCTACATTTATGTTTTAGAGTCTTGAAACCTGCATCTTTGTGTTCAGTGGAATCCAAATTTTAATGATTAGAGGAAGACTGGAACTAAATTCCTTTCTTAGCAATTGGCTTTCTGTGTAAACTTGGATCATAGGATGAATCACACTTTTTTATGTCCTTCCAATTCCTGAAATATGACGAGGATTACTGTGCACTGAGATCATAAGACAACATATTCTAGAAGAAGGGGAGGTCTCCAGACCCGGGCCCTGCCCAGAGCAGACTCAGCTGTGGGCTCAGACTGGCCTGCTTGGGTGCTCTTCCAGTCAAGGTGTGAGATGTTCCCAATGATGGAGACAGTTCAACCACCCTGGGCAGCTGTCCCACCCCCGGGCTGTACTCAGGAGGAAAGGGTCTTTTCTCTGAAGCCTGAGCTCTGTGTGTTTCAGCTTGTGCTTCTACCTCTCATCTTCCTGCCAAGCGACACCGAGCCCAGTTGCATCTTCTCCATCCCCTCCTGCCAGTGTCAGAAATGCTGCTGGGTGTCCCTGAAGCTGTGTCTTCTCCCAGCTGAACCAGCCTTGGTTCCACTTGGAAGATTCTGCAAGATTCTCCTTGAAGAATAAAGACTTCAGTTGTATCACCTTGGTGGCATCCCCTCTCCTCCCACCAGTTCTGTCTACATTGAGAAAGCAGCATGGCAGCTGTAATGAAAGCAGTGTGTGGTTAGATATTATGGTGATAAGAGATATGATGGCTAAGGTGGGGTGTATTTGCCATTGTATTAAAGCAGCAATAATGACACATTATCACAGCAATTATAGTTTTACTCTCCACAAAAATGACCTGAATACCAGCACCTTGTTTAATTTTACTATCTAGTAAAAGAAAAAGGAGGATAGGTTTCTCCTAAAACCTATTCAAACTGATTTTATATGTGGTTTTCAGTAAGGATTTCTTCCTTACTATCAAAGTTTCTCTTCTAGGTGACAGAAGAATAGATGAAACTCTTATTTTTTAAAAAAAGAGATAGGAATTGCAAAGCTGGAGATGAGATTTTTTTCCCCCTTAACCCACACTGTTCTTACCAAGTGGCCTTCCTCAACAGCTAATTTCTTAAGGTTAATCAGATTATATTTCTCACCGATGCATCAGCACTTAAAAATCAGAATGAAGACCTTAACTGAAACTACATGAACTGGCACACATGGTGATTGCCCTCTGCATTTGGGTTATTCTTGAACCCAAAGTGTAGACAGTTTCAGAGACCTATTTGAGGGACTTTCTCAGTTTCATCTTTCAAACTGAATCTTCAAGTACCCTTCAAAGGATGAGAACCGTCCCCCTCCTCCCCATTTCAAGAAATTTCCCGAAGAAGACAGATTCCTCTGGCCTTTCCTTCTCTCTCACCCTCAGATACCAAAAATGCTATATGATGGGTTTGAGAACACATTTGTTTGCAGTGACAGAATGCTGCTTGTTAGGAAAGAACTCTGTGCTCACCTGAGTTTGGTCTCTCCCATTGGGGTCTGGAGCTTTTCAGTGTTGGATGAATAATAAAGTATAATATGTGTTGGATATTGTGGCTATAATATAAATATTTTTCAGTTACATTTTGAGGAAATTGAGTCCAACCACAGTCCCAGGACACAACTATGGGTAATACGTTTCCAGTTGCACTGTATGCAGTAACACAACCAAACAGTTCTATGAAAGTCCTGGAAACTACATGCTCAATCTCATGTTGGTGCTGGAGTAAAAAATTGCAACTATGGAGTAAAAAATTGCAACTCTATCCCTTCACTCCCAGAAAATTCTCCCCTGAGCCATATGGGGAAAATATACAGAACCAACTGGAGGAGCCCATATTCTGAAGGAAAAGAATACCTTGATATAGCATGAGACAGTAGGGGAAGAGGAGCTGTGAAAAAAAGAGCATGAAAGGAAAAGGTAGAAGATTTATTTCTGAACATAATGAAGGGACTAGAATGTAAAAGAAAACAAATCAATAGTCTTTCTGCAATGGCCAGGTATAAAACATATGACACCATTTTTTAGCAAGATTTCAGTTCCAGATACAGAAAATAATGTTACCTGAAATGGCAGATGCTCTGGAGCTCACCTAGACTATATTCCTGGACAGAAGGGGCTGTTTTTTCTCAAACATTCTTATATTTCAAACAGAAATTAAGGTGAATGTTGAACTTGATCCACTAAAACCATTTCCCTCGTCCTTTCTGAAAGCAGAAAAAAAGTGGTGGGAGAAAACTTTGCAAACTCTGAGGAAATCTAGAGAATCTGTAGGTGCAAGTGCATGATTCCAGCTCTGACTACTTGCTATATTCATTGGTGAGTCCTGGGAGATACTAACTGATAATGTTGTTTTGTACCTCCATTCCCGGGAATAACAGAGGAACAGCACTATCAAGTTTTGACAAATTTGTACAAAAATCAAGGTTCAATAAAATATAGGAGCTCTGGAATACAGTAGAATTTAAGCTTTTTATTAGTACCTGATTTCTGTAAAGTGAATGCATACAGACTGTGCTCATGCTGCTCTCTCCCCCCTATTTTAAACCACTTACAGAGACATTGTCCTGTCCTTCAAGACTCTTGCCAGCTGTTTGCATCATCTACCTCTTATCAGGCTTTATGTGAGGAAGTGGACGATTGTTTTTCTGTGGGTATCCTCAGTTAATCCTGGTCAAGCTGAATCTGAAAATAGAGAGAGCTGATCACCATCTCAGTGAAGTGTAGCCCTACTGTCATGTATGACAATGCAATGAAGGAAAATAACTGAAATGTGACTTCATTAACAGAGATAAACAGTGACTGACATTTCAAATAAAGGAAAATCAGGACAGTGAAAGTTAAGAATTATAGTATCATATGAAACTTTAATTAAAACCACATATTGCAGCATTCATAATAAAATTGTGGGAGTTTGCAACTGGTGGCATTTATGATTATAGCAGCTTATATCCCTCATGGTGAAATAGTTGGCATCAAACAGAAAGGAATCACACAGCAGAGCACGTAAACTCCCAAAATGCAAAACTCCAGGGCTCTGGGTACCAAGTTGCAGGGAAAGGATCATGGCTGAAAGATGTATGTAGGCAGAAAGAAGAAGGGAAAGAATATACTGAGATGGAGAGCTTAGCTGCTTATAGGTGTTCCGTGGAAATAATGTATTTAGGCTACACAACCATCTCAGTCTTCAGTCTTGAAGTCTGTTTTCCCAGCTATAATTGTGAGGTTAACAACACAGGACACCATGAGGTTATTTCACTAATATAATTTATCAGGTAGTGCATTTGGTATAACCTTTATGACTCATCACTTGAAAGCTTACTTCTACTTCTGCTCTGATATGTATCATCAAATACTATACTATGGAACAGTTTCTAAGATGTCCAAGAACAAAAAGTAAGCTTTCCAATGTAAAGTCAACAAAATGTCTGTGTTCGCTTTTATACAACTGTGTTTCAGGTCATATGTAAGATATAGAACAGATTCTGTATTTGCATAAGAGATAATTGATGAGTGGTGTCAGAGTGTGTTAATTCAGTCAAAGAACGGGGTCAGCACTTCCTAGTGCATCCTAAGAAATACAGCCGATGAGTTGAGTTGCAATGCATAAATAAAATCCTTCTCTCATGTCTCCTCACCCATCTTAAAGAAGTCTCTCTATATTACTGTTCAACTTAAGATTTTTAAAAACTGCTTATTCAGACTGTAGAGATGGAGTTGATCTGTCTAATTCAGCCTTTACTTTGATGTTATGCATTGCACTTTTAAGAAATACCTCTGTTTTAGACTGGCCTGAAGTAACAGCATGAAAGCGAAAATGTTATATTACCTAATTTCTGGGGAGCAATTCTGACATCTAAATACACCAATTTCTATAACATAATTTCTATTAATGTTTTTTAGTTTCTTTAGACCTAATGCAGAAGATTATTTTCAGGCCTGAACTGTGACACAAAGAAAACCACAGGAAAATTTGTCCTAGTTTCTGCTGGGATAGGGTTAATTTTCTTAACAGCTGGTCCATTGCTTTGGATTTAGATGAGAATGATGTTGATAACACATTGATGTTTTGGCTGTTGGTAAGTAGTGTTCACCTGAAGTCAAGGACTTCATTGTCTCATGAGCTGCCCATGAAGAGCTACATAAAGAGCTGTAAGGGAGACAGGTCAGATGAGTAGGAATCTACCATGCAGTAGAACATCATGCTCAGTATATAAACTGGGGAAGTTATGTGGAAGGGGGGTGACTGCTGTGAACTGTAGGGAGTTACACAGAAAGGGCCTGACTACTTTTGGGGGATGGGCTGGGCAGCAACCAGCAGGTGGTGAGTAATTTTATTGCACATCACTTGTTCCTCTTGGGTTGCATTACTCTCTCTCCCTCTCCATATAATTACAACTGTTATTATTACTGTTGTATTCTTTTCCAGCTATTAAATTGTTCTTAACCCACAAGGTTTACTTTTACTTTGTGATTCTCCTCCCCACCAGACAGGGGCATGGGAAGAGTAAGAAAGGGCCTGCATGGTAGTTAATTTGCATCTAGAATTAAACAATATCAATTAAGTTAAAGAATTACTGGCTATATCTATATTCTTTTCTGCTTTCAGTGTGTAAGAATATTTTTTCATATAAATGGGAGGTTATTTCTAACTCCAAAGTTTTAGAATTCACATTAAACATTAAAAAATCAGCCTGCTTAAAGGAAGTTTGAGAGGAGAAGTGAATATGAAGGAAAATTAAAAGACCTTATTGAGCAACAATGAATTATAGGCCTACTTAGGCATACACACATGGGCTAGAGGATGAAACTTTTGTAATTTTTCAGCTCATTTAATCTGAAAGGACTGCATGCTGAGTTACATAGCCAGAGTTCACATCTGCAGTTTGGTTGGTACATTCCATTTGGTGCTGGCATTAGCCCTGTGACCACAGTGGCTTCTAATGCTCAGCTCTTTTAGTGGTTTGGCAACTTTCATATTCCCTCAAGCTCTACAGTAGAGCAAGCGGACACCCACACTGGATGCCAAGACAGTCATCTTAATGAATGACATATTACAAGCCTTGTGAAAGTAATTTGCTTTGCACCATGGTGTAGCTGGCTAACTTCCTGTTGCTGAAGGTTGAGAGCTGAGTCCAGCACTAAAGCTATGCAAATTCTTGCCTTTTGGGCAACATAATACAGAAGCAAGCCTTATTAAAAGTAATTTTTGCCTTTGTTTTCTAGAATGTTTAGAAGTTTTTTACTATCACACGTTAGGGGTAATGAATTCACACCTGAAGACTTGTCATTTTTATAGCAAGGTAAGTCATCTATGAAATGTAGAACAAAGATTCTGCTAAATCTAATTTTCTGACCTGTGATTTGATGACAATGGCTACTGGCTGCTGGATACTGACCATTAAAGAGCTGAGCACATAGGGCAGACAGCTCATACTTCCCTCAGTCTGTGCTTTACTTTCTTTCCTATTCTCTTTCTACATAGCATCATCTGAACACAGCGATTTTGTGACACAGGCAAATACATAGGCACTCATTACTTCCACAGCTAAGATTTTGCAGTATTTTCTGCTTCTTGCTACTGTTTCATTGACTGCTTTGATGAAACCTTCTTCTTTGCCTGAAAAGTGTGTTTGATGCCTTTGCTTCCTGCCTGTTTCTTCCAAAAAAGCACATGCATCAGAGGGGAAAGATTTATGCATACAGAAGAAACTGCTCTTTTCTATCATGAACATTAGGCCTGGAAATAGTCTCTGTGAAAGGACCAATGGGGGCCCTTAAGGAAAAAATTGGCTTTGATTTTACTGAACCTTGAAGCTCTGAAAAGAGCTGCTTGTTGTGTGTACAGTTCCCAGTCAGCTCACACTGTGTGAATCTGAGGAGTGGTGCGCTGTGCCAACATATGAAGCCAATTTAGTTGGGTAGTGAAAGTGTGAAGGAGTTCTGTCAGGCAGAGCAAGGACTATCATCATCTTCTTTCCTGAGAGCATGGTAGGAAAGATAGCAGCAGTCTTCCGGCTGTTATACTTGGGCAATGACGAAGATACCACGAGGCAGAAAATAGTTATTTTTTACTTTATTTTGGAGTAAAAGTTTCTCCTTCTTTTCACTCCATAATTAAAACCGACCTTAAAACTGAAGTTCAAAAATCACAGAATTGCTGTCCTCCTGTTACTTGTCACAGTGACTGTTGTAAGATTTCTTGAAGTTCATGCATGGTTAAAATGCCATTGTTCTCTTAGTTGTGAAGCTTTTCCTAATTCCCTCCTTGCCTCCCACCCTATCCTGTTAGTAGTTTAGCTGTATCACTAATATACAAGGATTTGAGTGGAGACATATGGTCACCATCAGCTTAGATATTTAATTTTGAGATGACATTCTATTAATCCATCTGAAAAGGGAGAAGCCACCATATAACTGGTTGCAATTAGCCAAACCACAATTTTCTCTAACCAATTCTGTCTAAACCAAAAGCCAAAATAGTATTTTAGAATTACAACATCACTCCCAGATTTGCATCTCATGAAGAATTCCCAGGGTTAAGATTCAAGCCATACTGTAAAATCAATCCTCTAATTGCAACTTTTTAGAGAGGAAGATCAGTGGCAGGTGGTGCCTGCTATAAAAGCCTCATTAAAACACCTTCTGTTTGAATATCACAAAAGGGAGTCACCAGATGGAGGCACAGCTCCACATGGTAGCCTTACCTCAAATGAGTTTCACCTGACACTTTAGGGACAGCAGATTTTTTTTCCCCAGCTAACAAGCCACTGAGGTTCAAGAGAGGATGTATTAGGATTAATTGCACTTGATCACTAATCCATTGTAATGCCATATGCTGAAGGCATTGTTCATTGTCAAGCCAAGAGACAGGTAGGGCCCCTCTGGTAATGTAAACTGTCCCTATTTCCACAGATCTAATCCAATTTCACCTCCTTACAGACCTCAGATTCCAGTAAAGATATTTAACTCTTCCTGCTTTGTCTCCTGATGCATTTTTGAATGGTAGCAAATCTGATACAGAAACTAATGATGCTGAAATGTGCTGACAGATTTCAAAATTATTTTTCCTGTTGCTGCTTGCTGAAATGAACAAAATATTAAAAGGATATTTACTATATTGTGTGCTCAGCCTCTTGGTCTAAAGGGCCAGCTCTTCCCCTATCAAGCACACATTTTAAATTCTCACATCTCCTCCCTCTCTTAGTCTCAAAACACATCGGAACAATATGTGATTTAGCAGATTAGAACAATTGGCAAGCTAAATCATGTGAGTTAAGTTTATGTTTCTTAAAGGAGGCATTGTCACCTTGCACAGGCCTTGGAGTGGAGGATTTTTTCAGTAGCTTGGCTTTGGCACCGATCCAAATCATTAAGTGCCAAACAGAGTAACCTGAGAATTTTTCATAGTTCTGTTGTGTGTTTTGTGTTAAGCTACTTTAAAAACTGCCACTCACCAAGGCTGTTTCTTAAATTAAGAAGGTTAGTTGGATTAAACATGTAGTGTGTGTATTTGTGAGAAGCAGAAGGAAGGCAGATGGGTGTATTGAATTAATATATTTTTTACCAAGTCATACATAGCATCCTATGCCACAGAAGGAAAAGGTAAACAAGCCAAAACCTGTAATTCTTTGTAGACATTGCGCCAAAAGTTCAAGGCCAAAATATGTTTTCATACTAATCTGATTTGAGAGCTGATCTACTTAAACTGGGGGAGCAAGAAATGAGTCAGAGGTTTGGTATATAACATCTCATCTTGTGCTACTTTCTTAAGACTACTCTATACTTACAAAATGTCTTCCGTTCCAGAAAGGACTCCAAGTGTGTTGCCAGCTGTACACACTTAAAGATCAATTCAACCACCAGTGAAACGTAACCATCTCTGGGGTGGAGCACAGCAGCTCCTCCATTCCACAAAATGCAAAGCATTCTTTTTTGGAGGAGGAAGTAAAAAATATCTGCTTCAACTGCAGTTACAAGGGAAATTGTGCTGGCAGAGTATAATTACTGTTGTTGAAAATTGCCCAAGACACTGGAGGTAACTTTCTCCACTACTGCAAAAGGTGCCAGCAGATCTTCAGCAATAAGTGCTCAAGGCCTCCCATTTGCTATGAGTTCAGAAGGCATTGACTGAAGTACATGACAAAATGTTTCCTCTCCATTAAGTAGAAGGTCAGGTATCTCAATAGCTTCCAACCCTACCTGTTCCCCTCTCTTCCCAATATCTGTATTATGTATAGTACAAGGCCAGCTGACTTAGTCCACCTAGTCTACTCTAACATCTTCATCCTTAATGTAAACTTGGCTTTTAAAACAGGATTCTCATGGTATTTCCAAACCAATACAAGCTTGTCAATGCATTTTCTCACTGTCTCTTCTAAAGAAATCATTTTCAGTTATTTTGGAGTGGTAACTTCCATTTAATTGGGAAAATTAATGTGCTGGCTGAAAGACTTACCTGAGGTATAGGAGTTCCACATTCTTGTTCAGTTTCTGACCTGCCTGGGCTTGGATGCAGTAGTTGTATGTTGTGAATTAAGGGTAAAGTTGTCCACAACCGCCACTGTGTATACTTCATGCATATGGGTCTTCATGCATACCATTATCTGCTTCCATCCAGAGAGGTAGCTTTTCTTGATCACAGACGAATGGATCTGGCAGACTTGTAATAAAGAAATGATCTCCAAAACCAAAACCAGACCAAAGACTGTGTCCATGAATAAGTGCTGAGTTCAGTGGAAATCTAATTTAGCTAACACAAAATATTCAAGGAAGTATAGGCTGTCCTATACTTCCCAGGTACCCAGGAATAGATTTGAGATTCATAAAATCTTGAAAAGATTTAAAAACAATGTGTGTAAAAATTTTAAATTTTCATTGATTTTCATTAGTATTCTTTATTCAAAAATTAGACAATTTAGTACAGAAACAGAAAACTGACATTTGAGGAAAAAAGCACTATAAGGAAAAAAGCATCCATAGCTATGTATGGTTTTGCCTTCTGAAGACTAGATGGGACATAACATATCTTGGGTATTTTAGGAACTATCTTTCTTGTAAACTGAGTGCTTTGAAAAACTGTTACATAATCCTTGTTGTAAGCTGATTAGTAGTCCCCTTTCTGGCTGTATGTTACATTCCCAGAAAGTGAAGAGAGTTTCAGAGAAGTCACAGGTGGCCAATTTTCCACTTGTTGTGACTTGCAAGAAAATTCTGCCTTTATAATGGCTCCGAAATGGGTTCTAGATGACCCTTAGGATATTTGGGTGTATTTGATTGCTCTTTCCCCAGGGTAGTACTTTGGTCTTCTCCTTGTTTAATGAATTGAAAATTAATTAAAAATAAATTTTCATTAATGAAAATTTCATTAATGAATTTAATGAAAAATCTGTTGGTTCATTTCTCCACCCTGCCAAGATCTCTCTGGTGATGAATACAGAAGCAGGGTGAGCTTCTGGTGTATCAACCACGACTTCTGAGTTTGCATAACTGGCAAATTTGCTGAGGGCACGCTTTCTCCCATCATCCAAAACATTAATGAAGATGTTAAACAGGATCAGATTCAGCACTGACTCCTGGGGTTCACTTCTAATTATTACTGCCAGCTTTGCCCCTACTGATCACCACTCTCAGAGCCCAGCCATTCAGAGAGTTTTCAATCCACATCACTTCCTACTCATCCACCCAACACATCCAGAGTTTATCAACAAGGATCTCATGAGAAACACTATCAAAAACATGACTGAAATCCATGTAGGTAGTATCCACTACTCTCTCCTCATCTATCAAATGGCTGTTTCATCCTAGAAGGTGATCAAGCTGGCCAAGTGTCCTGGTTTCATCTGGGATAGAGTTGATTCCTTCTCTGTAGCTGGAGCAGTCCTGCGTTTTGGATTCACTGTGAGAATAATGTTGATAACACTCTGATAATTTGGTTGCTGTGTTTATCCTAACCTAAGGGCTATTTTGTGTCTTATTTTCTGCCAGTGAGGAGGTAGAAAAGAGAAATCTCTGAGGAAGCATTGACAGGACAGGGGATTGGAACTGATTCCACACTCTAGAACATCATGTCCAGTCTATAAATTCCGTGAGTTACCCAGATGAGAGGCTGATTAGGGCTGGGGATGGGGCTTGGCATTGGCCAATGGATTGACAACAATTGTTTTGTGAATAACTTTTTTTTTCCTTTACTATTATTATTAATTATTATTATTAATAATTATTATATATTGTTACTATATTTTATTGTTTTAATTATTAAGCTGTCTTGATCTCAATCTACAGGTTTTACTTTTGATTTTTTTCCCTTTTCCAAGGAAATTATGAGTGAGCAGCTTTGTGGTGAGTAGTTGGCAGCTGAGCTTAAGCCATGACACCAAGCATCATCAGAGATATTTCACACTGGTGTGATGGAGAGGTGAAAAAAAGCATATGGACTTGGTTGGTGTATGTAAAATGTAGTGGTATGAAACAATCCTAAAAAAATCTAATAAGTGTGAATAATATTTAAAAGGTACACTGCTTTGAAAGGTCTTACATTTCAAAAGACAGATGAGACCTATGTAAATATTTTAATTTATAGTTATGGTTTGGCCTATTGACCCATTAAATTATTTCAATTTTTTTTCCTTCAACTGAATGAGCTGAGGGTCTTGAGGGACCAGGAGACTCTCATGGAGTAAATAAATTACAGGGTTAATATCCTTTTTAATGGTTATTAATACTACTATTACTACCAATTACTACCACCACTACTACTGTTACTACTACCAACAACAATAATACTAATAACAACTTTCTAATAATACCTTTTAAATAATTAACCTTTTAATAATTACAGTAACATCCCTTTAAAGCATTAATAACCCTTAAATGGCTTAATTTGGAGCAAGAGTGAGAAGGATATCTGATAGTTTGCTATTTCCACTTAATAGCAAGAAATAGTATCGCACATACGAAGTTTTCCTGTATCAAAAGTAATGTGCATTTAGATAGAACATTTAATCTGTGTTTCAAACTAGAGTCTACAAGTGCTCCTTAACTCAAAATGGGGGAGTCCAATAGCCCACCTGTGTAAAGTAAATGTTGCAGGACATAGCATATTTATTTCTCTTAGTGTTACTAGTAATTTCTTTTTCCCCCATTAGAAAGAATTTCTAGAATTCCTCCTTTTGGAACTTCGTTTGTGTGCTGTATGGTTCTCCATGTTCAGCCATTTCTACAGTTTTTATATGCCTGTTTTGAGACTCTGACCAAAAAAGTGGGCTAACCACCTGTTGAATTTGGGTTTGGGAGAATGGAGATATACAGGTTTTTGCAGATCCTACCTGATAGTATTTTCATGTTAGTAGGCATATATCTTTAGGTTTATTAAATGTAATTAAAATAAAAATGGCAGCCTTTGTAATTACTATTTAATCAATGGTATTTATATTCACTGCGGCAGACTTCACTGCTGTTGTTTTTATGTTCCTCTTTCTGGCACTGTTTGTTTTTCATTCATCCTTTGCTCTAATATTCACCTTATCCACTCAAGGGTCAAAGACATTAGAGTCCCAAACACTATTTTAATTCAATTAAAAACAAGCTAATATTCTGAAAAGGACAGAATTTCAAAAATAGTGTTGCCTTCAGTTATTACTTTTTATGTTCACCTGAGTGTAACATGAATAATCTTGATTTTTGTAAATGGAAAGAACCTAGAGTCCCCTTTTACTTTTTTTGACATTTAAAATCCTCAAGGATTTATATTGATCAAACATTGGTGAATGATCAAGCAGATAGGCTATCTTCCTTTTTTAACAAAGAAGTAATCTTATGATCCTATGCAAAACTTTCCTTCTGCCAATACAAATAAACAGTGTTTAAGCTGTGTTATTTATAATTTGCCAGGAGGGTGAAATAAATAAATACCCATAAACTACATGTTGATAGCCAGTTATTTTGGAGAATGATCTCGTACTGTGCATAAGAAACAAGGCTGACAAACTGAAACCATTGTATGAAAGGTTTAGAGCCAGTAAGGAGAACTTACCTTCTTTTGGTCTCCTGACGCATGTATCCAATGAAGATGCAGCAAACTAAATCACTGGAAAGAATGGATGAATGGATCTGCCGCTGATTAATGCCTTACCGGAATTACTCTTCATCTCCCAAAGCGGAACAGGCAGCTTTGCAGCGCTTTGTGTGCTCCATGATTTTTCACTATGGTTTGGTGAAAGCAAAGGATTCCACTCTTGCTACAAAATTCTTTGCTTCTGAAGCTATTGGTCATACTATTATATTATTATAAATAGTAATAATCAGATTTGTTATTTTTTCTAATACTGAGGTGGAATACTTCTTTATGTGCCCGGCAGAAGTATTCACATACTTGTACCATTATGCAAATAATAAGTAAAATAAGTTACAGTGCTTTCTCATGCATCTTCCTTATTTTTTTCCTTCCTTTTCCTCCTCTCATCCCTTCCCCCCACCCTTTCCCATGCTCTTTCATGTTTCTTTTAAGCCTCAGATGAAACTTATATTACAATGGTCTTTTTATTTTTTTTCCCGGTAGTCTTACGGCCCTTCATGGCCATGAAAATTATCTGTCTTTCTGTTTGTTTTCTGTCTTCTTATTAGAGTTGTTGTTATCTCCATTCTGATGTTTGTAGTTTTTGGGAATCTGAATCTTTGTTATTTACATTATCAGTGATCTGACCTGGCTTGCCCACAGCAATGTTCCAACTGTTCTCAGGTCCTCAATTACTAATTATGCAGATGAACAGATTGTGCAAACTCTTTCCTTATGGCCACATTCTGGAGGAGTTGTTTTTAATAAATTGGTGCTGGTTTTGAATTTTAAGGAAGTGCCGACCATTTCTTAGTTGGTTTTTTCATATGTCCTGTAAATGTTTGTTGTAGTAATTTATTAACAAGTGATATTTACATACACATATCAAATAATTCAAACAGATAACATTCAAAAGTGATGAGGTTGGAAGTGGAAGTACAGGACACAGATTAAAGGCAGATATCCAGAGGAACAGCTTCCTGAAGATCACCAAGACAGTGGACAGCCTGCCAGTAGAATACTTGGAACTGTTAACATTAATGAAATAAATTAATCACTCGTGAGCACTGATTAATGTCATTATATTAGGGATGTCCAGAAAGAATTCACTTTTGGGGAAAGAATTCTCTTATGTTAATAATGCTTTACCAATTTTTATCCTAGTTTTTGAGAAGTAAGTAACAGTGTGATATTCTATTAAAGGCAATTATATCTTCATGGAAATCTTCATCAATGTCTAGTATCACTGGAACAAAACAGAACTGATCCTAGTTTGTGTGACAGCACTAAGCATAGGATTATGGTTGTATTTCATCTTTCTTTTTTAGTGTGCTACAGTGGTGTCCAGAAGACATACTCTTTCTGTTTGAACAAAACACATGCTCATGATAATATTGTGCTACTTTGTTATCTGAAGTAATTTAGGGACTTTGGTGAGTGGAGAAACCTCGATTATCTCTTGCCAATGTGAGTACGGATTTGTGAGTCCCCCAAGAATCCATCCTTATATCAAAAGACAAAAGAGACTGTTCAGTTACCATACCAGAATATTGGTCCTTTTCATCATAGAAAAGCCTTATGGAAATAAGAAAACAAAGAGTTTGTTCTTTTTCTTGCTTCCCTCCTCAGACTAGTGCAGGACAGAAAAAGGTAGGATGCAGCAGATACAAAAATGGAAGCAGTAAAACCCACAAATCAGAAGGAAATTTTATGTCTGTGAAATCAATACCCAAGAGTTTTAGACAAAATATCACTGTGAGATTTATGCTGCCAATGGAATCATCAGAAATCTCCTTGTGACTTCTGTAGGGACAGATTCCAATATTAAATGTTGTTGTCTACCTAAATGTCCACTTAAGTTTTACATATAATTAGACAGATTAACTGGAAAAAAAAAGGAAAAAAAGTTTCAGTTTAACAAACTTACTTCCAAGTCTCATGTTAGTAAATGCAGTATTTCATTCAATTAAAAAAAAAAAAAAGCAAATAACTGATTTTTCTTTTCTGTGTGAAAATACAAAGAATGGGTGAAGTTGACTAAAAGTACTAATATCTGATACTTACATGCAGCCTCAAAAGTATAAAGATGCTGTCTGTAGCAACAGGAGGAAAAAACAGTTCAGGAAAAGGGGTATCTGTAAAAATAAGATGCTTTCAAACAACAAATATTAGATCATATTACTGATTATAACTTCTACCATAAACAAAGCACTTACTGTTTTTTTTGTAAGTAATTTTTATCAGTAGCTCTCACAGTATTTTACAAAGGGTCATCAGCTTCAGATTGCAGACAAAACAGGCATTGCTAGGCAAATTGATTAAAGTTTCCATCAGACCACTGGAAAAGGTGGGAGGAGAATCCTGAATTCCAGATTCTCTAGTATTTCCTAGAGTACAGAGATGTGATAGTGTTCCTGATTCTAAAATGTAAAATATCTGTGCAGCAAGTCTCTGATACAACCACCAGCAAACTCAAATCAGAAGGCAATGGGACAATGAGTCAGATCACTCAGTATTTGGAAAAACATTCAAATTAACTTTGAAGCTGACTACTAACACAAATGTCTTTCAAACAGCCTTATCAGTAGAATCCAATCTGATTTTTTTTCCATTGAAAATGCATATTTTCCCATTTATACTCAAGGACCTTAAAGGTTTTATATTTCAGGACTCCATTAACAAAATATATTAAAAAGCAGGCTTGTAAATTAAATGTATTTTGTATTTTATTTTTGTAAGGCCATACCTGACCAATAAGGACTTGCTTGGCTTTGGAGTTGTCTTCATAGGTTATTTTGGCAAAACTGAAGGATGAGGGCTACAAAAAGATATTTGCAGACTGAGAAAACTGTAGGAAATAAAGAATTATTGGAGAGAAGCAGCAGGAACTGCCCTTTCCCTCTGAAAGTGAGACTTTTCTGAATTATTCTATGATGTTAAGTAATTATGAACTGGAGTTACTGATGGTATTCACGCAAGGAAGATGGAATTACCTTTTATTCTGCACTATATTCTTTTTGTTCCAATGAAGAAACTCCAGAGCCATATCATGCTTTTATGTAGCAAATAGAACATATATATGACAGCCTGCAGAGCAGTTGCATGTCAGCAAAAAAAAAATCTTTTCTAAATAACCCAGAAATTTTTAAATCCCAGTTCTCACAGGTGGTAATCTTAAGCAGTTGAATAATGAATGAATTAATTTTTAGAGAAGAGAGTGAGAGCCACAGATAAGTTACTCATGCTGTTAGAGAAGATGATGTGATGTTCCAGTGCCACCCAGTTCTGGGTTCTGGGAACAGTCAGAGAGGGAAAGCAGCTCTGGTTTATTCTCTCTTCTTTCAACACTCTTCTTCCACTCAGCAGGCACCCATAACGTCTTCTGGTGTGGTGTCATGATTGAATACCACAACACAGACATCAGATTGATAGGACAGGATAATCTGCTTTCAGTTTTAGTTGGCATAAAATCAAACCCACTCTTATTTCCTTCTCTTGTTTTTCTTCCAAAATATTCAACACTCCTACTGTCTAACAGGAAAACAAAGAAAAAGATAAGATGCATCCTGCTGGTGACTGGGGAGGAAGAAGGGTGGGGAAGTATATCTGTCAAGGTATAGGTTTAATATGCATAAAAAAAGTGATCTTGATGAAAGGCAAGTTCCAAACTCTTTCAAACATTGCCCAGGTCATGCAGATTATCATAGTTAATTTATTATTAACTGCATTCTCACAAAATGTTGGGGTTGTATGGCATCAAGCTGAATGGGAAGTTGTACTTTTCTCCACTTTTTCTTCTGTAGGTATCCAGACCTTTTAAAAACTTCTAGAGTTCATGTTGTAAAAAAGGGTAAAGTAGCAACTCTTTTATTATCACTTTCTTATTATCACTTTCACATATCTTTTATTATCAGAAAGAAGAACAAACCTCATGGCTAAATCTAGGAAGATTTAAATTAGACGTTTTAAAAACTACATTGTAATGATTAGAGGAGTGAGGCAGTGGCAAGGTTCTGTGCTTTACTACCTGGAGTCTGTAAAAGCTGACTTCCCTTTCTTTAGAAGTGACACTCTGACAAATGTTATTTATTCGTACGTTTGTTTGTTTGTTTTCCTCGGAAATAGAGCTAAGAGAATGAATTATGATGGTACAGTGGTATTTGTTTGAGGATTAAAAGTTCTGGGTTCTCCCTATAGAGTCAAACATTAAGATACACTATTTAAATTTTCATATTTAGAGAATAATGTTCTAGGAACTTCACTGATGCTGAAATTTTGGTATTTTTTTTGTGTGGAGACTGATATCATAAGAAGCCCTAGTTATAAAATAAATTTATTATGTTCTTACTGTAGACTAACAGTTTTGAACTAGTAAATGGAGGTTCTCCCTTTTAGCATCTGAGCCTGAAGGAGGTATTTTCTGTGTTTGCTATGGGGATAATTTTAACTTCCAGTTTTTCCATTTCTCATACATTGTGAGGCAGTACCACACATACCTCTCTAAGTACAGATCCTGTTTCTCTATTTCTAACATGTTGTTAGAAATATTAAGAAAATTACTGGGAAGAGGCCATGGGATTACCCCTTTCATGATCCAGAACAAATCCACCATGCACTAATTCTGTCTTTTACACCACTGCTATCAATACCTTCCCAAGGAAGCAGGCCACGAGACTTAGTTAAAGTCGGAGACAAAATTACAATTAGTGATACATTTTCCATAACTATACCAGGTTTCCTTGGATGTGATGCTATTGGATTTGAAGATGAAGCATCAGGCTCTGCATTTGCAAACACTGCTTGCCTCAAAAGGCAGCCAGCTTTCTTGTGCACCTGCTCTCTGGCAGACTATACAAAATCAAAATGTCCTTGGTACAGGTTAAGAGCTGCTTTGCAACAACTTAAACATCAGTGTGTTATCAACATTAATCTTATACTAAATCCGAAGCACAGCTCTTCACCAGTTACTAAGAGAAACAAAATTTAACTCTATCCCAGCTGAAACCAGGATACAGAATGATCTGGTTGTAACTTCAATCTATATCAAGAAGACTCCATAAGAAAAATTTCACAAGTTTTCCTGTCTATATTTAATAATAGTTGACAGTCTTCCACTTGCTAGACTAGGGTTCCCAGGTGCCTTCCAGTTATTATTTGTGCCTGGATACAGTGTTTCTAATAAGCTCAAGGGGAGCTTAACTGCCCAGAAGCCATTAGCCAAATGTGAGGCCTAACTAGAATTCCTGAGAAGATTGTAGTTCCGCTCAAGGAGAAGAGGGGTAGGTGGATGCACCACAACAGGTCTTTATTAAAACCTCTGACTTTTGACAGGCCTGCAGGTTTGTTTGCTTCTTTTTCTCCTGTCAGAGAATCAAAGAATCAACTAGTTGAAAAGACCTGTGAGATCATGGAGTCCAACCTATGACCAGACATCTTTGTGTCAGTTAGACCATGGCACCGAATAACACGTTCAGTCTTTAATACCTCCAGGGATGGTGATGCCACCACCTCCCTAAGCAGCCCATTCCAATGTCCAGTCACTCTTTCTTGGGAAGAATTTCTTCCCAATCTCCAGCCTAAGCCTCCTTTGCTGAAGCTTAAGTCTGTGTCCTCTTGTCCTAGTGCTGGTTGCCTGTGAGAAGAGACTCATCCCCACCTGGCTACAGCCTCCTTTCAGGCAGTTGTAGAGAGTGATAAAGTCACCCCTGAGCCTCCTCTTTTTCCGGCTAAACAACCCCAGCTCCCTCAGCCATGCCTGATAGCATTTGTGCTCCAGACCTTTCATCAACTCCACTGCCCTTCTCCTAACACACTCCAGCATCTCAACATTCAGGTTGAAAGATCCTTGGTTTTGAATTAGAATTTTGGGGTAACTTGAAAATGAATAAGATTTTGCTGGTTGTACTCATCTCAGTTATCCTTGTCTTGAGGTAGTACCAAGAAAATTACCTTACCAATTCCTTTCAGGTACAAGGGATAATACTATTATTACTGAAGTGAATGCTGTACCATCATTTTATGATAAAGCAGAAAGTTCTATAAGATAAAGAGCAAGGGGCAAAATTCTGTTTTGATGGTAAAGAGAAAGTTTCATAGAAAGCTGTTGTGTACTACTTACATAAATTTTACAGAGCTGGAAAAGTACAAAGTTTCCTCTCTCATCACTTAAACAGAAACCAAAGCCATGAAGCATTAGACAGAATTATCTTTAATATTCTGTGCTTTTTATTCTGTCATTTGCTTTGAGTATGAACTAAAAGTGCCAAAATACTGGGAGGAAAGCTTGGTTCTCTTAATATTGTGAGACTGTTCAGATGTAGAAAGTAACAAAAATCTCAAACAACCTTCTGTTTTCAAACTTTTTTGCTCATTTTTTTCTGACCTAGAAGCCTAACTTGTACAGATGCGCTGACAAAATCATCAAAATTATATAATTTGTCTTTAAAATAATTACTTTTATTCTATATTTCAATGTAGAAAAAGAAAATCACAGTGTTCCCAGCTACCATTTAATAAAGAAAAAATGCAGTCATATTTCTTATTCACTGTTTTCCAGTACCTTGGACTTTGACATGATGTTTCATAGTTTCAGATGCACTCCCTTAAATTACCAAATAGCATTATGACTGCCAGCAAGGATGCTTGTTAATTATAACTCCACATTTTTGTACCAAAACCAACAGACACAATTGTTTTCAATCTAGAAATCTTACATAGTGACTTTTAACTAAAACTGCCACTGAAAGCCCTCAATGAAAATTTAGATTTCACAGTACTTGTGGCATTCCTTTTATAGTACACCACATTCTTGAACAGCTTCTTTAGGGAGAAAGTCTTGTGGTACAGAAGTTTCTTCTCTCATCACAGTTTTGCAGCTGATGAGCATTCCTGAAGCATCCTGGAATACAATGCTTCAAGCAACTCTAGGGACCACAGCAAGTTTCCAAAATGTTTTTATTAGAACTTGATAAACAACTCGATAGTAATATATTAATCTTGATGGGAAAATATGTTTTTCATTTAAAACAGCAGTTTGGTTTGGAATGAAATTTTGGAAATTTTGTCTCTGAGTGGTGACATAGAGAAAGACTCTCAGTTCTTATTTGTGTGAATTCTGCTGCCTGACCAACTGAAGCTATACTGACATCTGCATTGATTGCTATTTTCTCTTATGGCATTTTTCCCTCTATCTATCTAATTTTATTTTTTGACTCCACTTGTCCTTATATGACCTTAAAACCGAATTCTGTATCACAGTTTTATCCTGACTTGGTAGACTTTTCTTCAAAAGGAGCCCACAATGTTGCCATTTTAAGCCCAGCTGGAGCCAAATACTCTGCAACTTCTTGCTCAACTTCTCCTCTCTTCCCATACTCCAACCTGGTGGAATGGGGAGAAAATAAAAGTAAAACTTGTAGGTTGGGATAACAACAGTTTAATAATTGAAAATAAAACAAAATATATTTGTTCATTCAGAGTTTCTCTTGCTTACCTCCTCATTGGCAGAGCATGCAACAAGGAAAAGTCCTTGATATAAGATAAACATGACTTAGCAAAAACCCCAAAACATCAGTGTGTTATCCATTCTCATTCCAGATCCAAAATACAGTACTGTAATGGTAACTGAGAAGAAATTAACTCTGTCCTAGCTGAAAGCAGGACAATGAGTTAATGTAGAGGAGATAATATGTGAAAAAAAAAATTGGGGTTGTTTTGAGTAAAACATATTGTACCATATATATACATACATATATATGTATATCACACATTTCTGACAGTTTAATTTATCACTCCTCGAAGGACATGACTTGAGGCCTTACTCCTTGAAGGCTAGCAAAACAAGAAACTAAATCAGAACATACTTGTAGGTAACTTTCTCAAACCTTTCAAATCCAAATCAAAATGCAGACTATAGCTAACACTTCCATTTTACAACATGCTGTCTCCTATTGAAAGGAGAACACTTTAACAGAAACCAGAATTCTATGAGTATGAATATGAAAAACAGAGGTTCTATTATTTTAATTTATGTGAAGACTTTCTGTGGCCTGCATGGCTCCCAGTGTCTAGCAGAAGAAAAGAGTAATACACTCACATGTGTTATTTCTAACCCACTTACAATTAAAAGTTCTTCCAACTGTAGTCCATACATGCATTTTTCTCAATTCCCTCTTGCCTTTCAATGTGATTCAGTGGATCTTTCTAGAGGCAATACTTCAAAGACCCTGAGATGTGGAAATTGGCATTCCTCTAACCTTCAGAGGTTTCTTGAAGTCCAGTTGGCCGAGTAATGTTACTTTAGCCCTTGTGGAAAGGAATTTCTAGTTATTGCTAATAGTACTAATAGTAGTATTTAATTGTTTATTTCTATTTTAAGATTTTGTCTCTGCTAGAGCAATGATCTTCTGTAGTTAACAACTGTAAAATTAAAGCAACACCTTTTTGAGGGTAAATTGGGAAGACAAGAGGGCACTGCTCATTTGGAGCACATAATGTCATGCACCTTGCAGGCTCTACTATGGTAGGATATAGAGGGTATACTTTCTTCCCAGAAATAACAGGGAAATTTCCTTTATTCCTTCTTCTTTTCAGTTGCTCCCCCTGTAGTTTGGTTTTTTTGTTTTTTTTGTTTTTTTAACGTGTCACTTGCAGGAACTTTAGCATGTTTTATTTGCCTATTGTCATATATTTTTGTGTGGTGTGACAATCCAACTTCCATGAAAGAATCAGTCACTAGTACTTGTAATAAAAAAAATTCAAATGGCACTATCATGAGTAATATAAGTTCAAAATCCAGGAAAGAAATACAATTGTAAAAGTATTGTCCCTAAAATTCTCATGGCTTCTCTGCAATAGGTCTATAAATTTTAAAAGTTTGGAAGTATCAGCCCTACAAAGTATTAAGAAAAGTTCCTTTTATTTTTGTAGCAAAAATAAAAGAGGTTATTTTCACAGACATTCAGGAACTCTGACCTTCATCCATTTATAAATATTTTAGAGGAATGGTACTGTTTTATAAGTAATTCAGATATGAATATGTTTCAGGCATTAGTAATTTATTTTTATTTTTACTAATAGCCAAAAAATTAGGTGTTTTAATGAGCAAGAGAGATATTACTGTCTAAAGAACTTCCTGCAATTTCAAAGTGTCCTTTACTAACTTTTCATTCCAAAATCATGATAGCACCTAACCCTTCCAATATTTTTCTTGTGAGGATGAATAAAAAATGAATTTTCAATTAATAAAAATTAGTAAAACATTTAACATTTAATAAAACTATTTAATTGTATCAAGTTCCCTCCTTGTCCATTTTCAATTGACTCAAGCAATAAAAACACTTTAAAATGAGTCTGATACTATCACTGCTACTAGTGCAACTGATTTAGTAAAAAGTTTTATCATTAGTATTCCCACCCCAACAATGTCTTGTCATAACATTGACATCTCCATATGGTGCAACTCAAATTGTAGTTCTCAAGTTATCAATGACATGGGTATTTCACAAAGTATTTGCTTCTTTTAGCATGTACTCTCCCAATGACACAGATTTCACCGTGATCAGTGTAAGGCAAATGTAGAAAGGGTTGGGAACTCTAGATCTTACACAAGATTCACCTATTTAACTCTTCTTCCTGTTTCCTCCTCCAAAAGCTGTATTAGAGATTTTTTTTATTTGGTAAATGATAGCCTACAGAAGTACTTATAAAGCATGAGAAGATGGATTCCTTGCAGCTACGACTGTTAGTTTATCTGTTAATGCCCCTGGCAAGACGCTGTTGGAGTTGACATGCATGACTGATGGGCTCCCTCAACTAGTAGCTCATCTTTCAAAAAGTAGCTGTGCATCTCTAGCTCTGTTTTCAGTGCTGTCTGCGTCCCTGCAGATGGTAGTATGTGGTTTTGCACCAATTTAATTCTGGATATTTTATTGTGTCTAACGTGCAACCCACATGAGCCTTAGGGCTAGCCAAGATACGGGTGATCGCTGCCTGACTACTCCTTTCTGCTTTTGTTATGGGATTAGAAAAGCCAGACTGAACCCTGCCTGTGTTGCAATTGCACTACATTCCTGTCCTCCTTGCACCCCTAGAACAATATCAAGGACTCATCTGCAAGGGTTTGGAATGTGTGAGTGTTGGGGGGATCCAGCAAAAATGTTCTTGTCTCTAAGGCCTCTTACAGCTGAGCAAAATCCTGTGACAAGATTGGTTTTAGACATTTTAAACTCTCAGCATAAGGTATTGTCTTCTCTTTATCAATAAAGTCCCATAAATTATGTTGCACAAATAAATAAGAATTGGAATCAGAGGTGATCTAAAATGGTAATTTGACCTCAAACAAGCTTCATGTATAGAATTTTATCTGGGTTTTTAAACTATGATTCCTATTGCTTTTGACATTTTTACTGAGGCTAATCCACAATTTTCCCCATAATTTACAGAGTCAGAGCCCTAATAACATTATATATTGTAAAACCACTATGCCTGCAACTATGTAGGATGAGACACAAGCATTGTATGGTGAGACACAATCATTGTATGGTAGCCTTTTCCATCATCCCTTAGACAAGGGGAGTCTGCCCAGGAACTAGTCTTTTTCGAAGTTTCTTGATATATAATTTCTGTTTCTACACCATTTCTTAGTGGACTGACACCTGCTTTGTAAAACTGTCCTAATATCCCACAACAATGCTGGCTTGATTGGCATCTCCTAGTCCCCTGGAGAGCAGTGTAGCTGTGTGACAAGTGATCTCCTGTCAACGCAGAGTCAGTGACAAGGTCGACTGACAAACAGTACGTTATGGCTGTTGGCCACCATACCTGAAGCTGTGGACACAAAGCAGGACATGTAATTTTCTGATGCTGCAAAAAAAAATTTTACATACTTGGAAACCCACACCCAAGCAATTTTTCCTGTGTGTTTTGTGTTTAAAATTGAGGAGAAAGGCAAAAATATATTCAAATATAAATACATATATATGTTGTGCATATCTAAATATCATATGTATGTTGTGCTATCTAAAACTAAATCAAAACTTAGTTTCATAACACTTCTGTAGGGAAAGCAAAAAAGACTTTCACTATATTTTACATGAAGCTAAGTGTAGCATTGTGTGTTTTAAGGTATTTATACAGGATTTGTTGTAAAGTTGGTTATTTTTTATGAATTGAGATTATGGTTTGATCCGTGGTTCCCCCCATGTTCCTCCCTCACAATGGTTTGTCCCTGAGTTGTTTGTCCCTTGTTTTCCCGCCAGTGGCCTGTCTGTCAAGGTACCGATCCCCTAGTCCTTCCCTTTATGTCCTTATAAGTTTATCTCCTCCCTCCTGGTGCTGCCCAGGTTCCCTGTCCATCATTGTAAACTACCCCCCTTTTGTTTCGAGAACCTTCTATGTCAGTTATCCCTTACTTAAGATATGATTTGCCTCCTGAGCATTTTCCCTCCCCTATGGAATCCTTATTGGCTCAGTTGTGTCCCTCGCTCCTCCCTGGGCTTCGTTTATCGGTTCCCTCGTGCCTCCTCCTGTCACGCCCATCCCCTTTATCGGTGCCTCCCCGAACGGTCCTTCCCTGGCACCGTCACTGCTGCCGCCTGGGGCGATGAAGCGCCGTGGCACCCGTACGAGTGTCCGCTCTCTCCTTCCTTCGCCTCACAACTTCGTAGTCCCGCTCTCACCTGCGCCACCCATGCAGCAGATGGCACCACTACCCGGGGTTCTTGCGAAGAACCTGGGAGTGGCGGAATTCGAGGTCTTCTCGGGCCGCTCCGGGAGCGGCTGGCCGGTACACGTCAGCTCCTGTGGCTGCGGGACGGACTACAGCTAAGCACTTAAGTTTCAAGGATTGCATGTATGTGAAATGAAGTATTATACTATTTGGATGACAGCTCTGAAAATTCTTACATAGCTTTAATTAATAAGTCATGCTCTATGAAATTATTTTCAGTATGTTGTCCTCCATTTCTTGTAGAAAGCTGTTTAGATTATAATAAAGCCATGTGAAATAGAATGCAGGAGCTCATTTTTGAGGACAAGTTAATTGAACCTATCAAACTTTTTTTTGGCCTCAAAAGAGAGTGTAAAAGAGGGTCTGGGTTCTCCTATGAGTGTTCCAGAATTTACCTATCTGATCAAGTCACTGAAGAATGAACGTTCTTGCAGAGTTGTGCCCCCAGCTAAGAAGAGTGGGGACACCTAAACCCTTGAAGCACATGAAAGTCTCTGGGTGGCCTGGAAGAGACAGCCAATGTATATGATTCTGTGCGTGGGTAAAGGGATTAAAAGGGAAAAAACCACTATCACAGCCTGCTCTTTGAGCCAAGTGCTTCTTACCGCTTCGACTGCGTACAGTATCAGGCATACTGATTGCACCCTTGGCTCTAAGGCAGAAGTTTCTGGTTATGTTTCTACAAAATGCAAGTCCTAAAATGCTTTCAGATTAGATTTCCATTCCTTTTAGTAAACCCTAATTGAACTCTTGAATGCTCAAGTTGAGAGATATGTATGCTTGGGATGGTTTCCATTTTATTTTGTATTTAACCAGTTTCATTTTTTCAAACTTAGAGCTCACACTCCTGATTTCAAATGAGTCAGAAAGCTGTGGATTTACTCCTCTGTTTTTAGCAGTGGGCTATATGCAGATCTCTCTGGAATGACAGACTTTAAATAAAATCACACACAAAACTTGTGAAAAAAGGCCACAGGAACCTACAGGAAACCAAGGGCAAAGCACTAAATTTTCAAGGCTCTCCTCTTATGACAGATGCTCCACTTCATTGATGATCTTTTTGGCCCCTGTGGTAGACTTTCTCTATAGTGTTCGTGTCTCTTGCACTGGGAAGCCCATGGCTGAAAAGAGCACTCTTAAGTACAGCCTCGTTAGTTCTAAGTAGAAAGTAAGGATTAGGATAGAAAGGATATTAGAAGAATTGTGGGTGGAGAGAAATTTACAGACAGGTTAAGCTGAGAACAAAAACATGCCAGATAAAAAGGAGAAATAGAGCAGTTCTAAGACAAGAAATACAAAAACCTCAGAAAGTAAAGGTATGACATGGCAAGAGAAAAGAAAGAACAAACATAACAGAGAAATTTCAGCTGGAAATATTTTGTGGTTTCTTCTGTAAAAATTGATTGAAAACATTACAATGGAAGCATGCCTCCTGATATGTACAAGAATGTGCATAGGTTACAAAAACTTCCATAACCTCGGTTAATGAGTTGAGTCACGTGGTCAAAAAATGCTGAAGTTATGGTTCCCAGACTAACATTAATTACATTTTCTCACTTTTATTTATGACAGAGTCTAGAGTTCACAGCATTTTAGCTCTACTAAGTAAAAAAGTATGCATGCCTGTGAATGTCTTTGAGGAAGAGGTGCAGTTTAGGGAGTCTCAGATCTTAGTTTTAAACTCCACCTGGCTTTTGAAGACAGGTCTAAGACAGTTATTGTGTATAACATATAATTAATAACAGCATTGGCTTATCTCTGAAATGAAAAAATAGTATTTTAAGCAATAGAATATGGGATGGGACTAGGATAAGTTTAAGAAACCATACTGCTTTTGAGTACAATCTCAAAAAATAAAAGGTTAAAAAAGGAGGATTTATGTGGGAAGGGAAGTTCCCATTACTTTGCAGAAACAGGTACAATAATAAACATAATGAGCATTTTAGACAACCAGATCTTCATAATGCTTTAGCTTTACTGACACATTTCTGATGTAATGCCTGTTCCAAGAAGAGACTGACAAACTGGGTGTTGATATCATACTAGTTTTGGCTCTGTAAAACTGATTTATAATTCCTGTGCCCTAATAAAATGAATACCCTGCATATACTTGCACTGTATACTTAAACACACACACACACACCATATATTTAAACAAAAGTGATTTTAATCTCTAAACTTCTCCTTCCTCCCCCCTTCCTGTTTTCTCACTCCTCCCTCTTCTTCCCCTCTACCACCCATTCCAGAAAAAAGAGAGTTTAAGAAGGAGGCGAATGTTCAGCCCCTTTTGAAAATCATGAGAGATGTCTATTCTCCAACCAAATTCTGTTTTCCAGATTAGCATAGCTGACAGGACAACCACAGACCAATTCTTTTTAGTTCATATCTCTTTTCTGTAAATAGATTGAAATTATGGTGCTGAGAGAGGTTGGAATAACAATATTTTCTAGCTTAACAGTCTTTCAGTTGGATGAAATTCACATTGCTGTTAACCACTTTTTAATAAATTCCAAATTTTGAACACTGTGCATTTATTTCTATACAGTTTGCAGCTGGAAATAAACAGACTTACAATGGCTGAAGATATTTCTACAGTTTTTAGTGTTTTTGTGAGGAAAATGAAGTGAGAGTTTCTGGAAAAAATATGCACATTTTTTTCCAGAGTTTTTTTCTTGTTTGGAAAATAATGTTCTCTCCTTACACTACAATTTTCAGTAGACTGCTTGCTTATTTTTTCTCTAAAAACTCCCACCATATTAAAAACTTTCCATTTTTTTCCCTGCTCCCATTTCTATACTGTTGATTATAAGGGCAGATCACATGGTATAAATTATACTGGAAACTATTCAGAGAATGCAGACCCTCGTCTGTGTACAACAGCTTGTCTTCTGCACAGACTCCTTTTCAAATGTCAGAGTTCAGTGATGAACCCTAATACTCTTTTTATTCTTATGTTTTGTCGAGCTCTGCTCTTCTGACCAGGTAAAGGATCCTCTAGATTACAAAATTCCCTTAAACCTTCTTGAAGAAAAAAGAGTCCAGAGTTCTTTCTCTAAGGCTGCAAAAAAAGGAGTGAATTTCTCTACATCTGGCTATTTGGGATACTGGAGGTATAGCTGAGAACCATAAAAAAGAACCCTTGTGTGACAATGTCTAACAAAGGAAACCAAGAAATTCAAATTAGACTTGTTTGCATTTCTTGCATTTCTCTCTTGTCTCTGTGCTTGTGCTTTTCTGTCTCATTAATTCTCTAAGTGTAGAAGAGATGTGTCTTTTATTTAATAACAAAATAGGTACAATGGCATGGAGGTATTTAAGATGTTTAAGATTTTTTTTGTGGACACCAAACTAGGATAGAAGGTGCTCCCAGACTCTAGATTTTATGAATTGGGAAGCAGCTGAAGGAATAACCAAGGGAATTTCCAAAACAAATACTGCTTTTCCATCTACTTTATAAATTTTGGTTTGATTTTTTATTCCTAGAACTATCTCAGGAACCTTGCTGAATTATTTGTAATTTTCTTCTCTGGAAGGAAGACTTCTAGAAGTCTTTTTTTTTCACTCTCCCTGTATCATCTAACAGAAAGGCTAGGGTATATTGTAGAACGACACTTTCTATACCATCTGGTTAATTCTATATTCTCAATTTTTTTATTAACACTAGCAAAAGTACTCCTAACTTTTATGTAAATTATTTTATTTTACTGATTAAAAAACTTTGGTGAGAACACACCTTGTTGAAGGTCAGTAAGTGACTTTGGACTGGGACTAGAATCTAAATACCCAAATATATTAATCTCAGGGTTTGTGAACCCTTGCTTATGATGAGAAATGTTGCATTCACAAGAACCAAAAAAAAGTGAGGTGTGAAAGAAAAAATATTTTTCTGATTATCCTTGTAGTTTCTCCTGAATATCTTCCTTCTTCTTCAGACATTTTATCAGAAAATGAGGTTTACAGTAGTGTTTAGTTTTGAGAAATGTTCTGGTGGTGAAGCTTTTGGAACTATCCTTCAGAGGTTATTTTAACTGCATTCTGTCAATAAATACTTCAATGAATTGTTAGGCCCATCCCTGGGAATTTTATGGTGGCATTTGTGGACGTGGTTGTTGAACCACCACAGCCAGACCAGCCTCACTTCACGGCAGCTGCTGAGACCACCCTGGTAAAGAGAGCAGGGCTCAAGAGCCACTTGTGTCAGTGCTGCCTGACTCCAGCCGAAGTCCTCCTTCTTGGGCAGCCTGCACCGTGCTGAGGGAGCTAGCATCCCTGACAATTGTGAGAGCATGTTCCGAGCTGACTTGACATCTCTGACATGGTGCCAAATTGTGTTCTAAAGAAGTATTTCTAACCCTTCCCCTTAGCTGTGAGACGCGACTGATTGAGAAGGTATGTGCAGATGTGTTTGACTTGATATGGGCTTAGCAGCCCAAAAGTCGTTGCTTCTTTTACTGAACTCTCTCCTTACTGCAATTGCAGGAGATTAGGAGAAATTTGTAGTACTGCCAACATAAAATTAAGAAAACCCAGATTGTAGATCCACGTTAGTTCACCAAAAAACAAGTGTATCTTGAGGCTTTAAAATTTGTTTTGGTGTCTTTGAGGAGTTGAAGTTTACTTGTCATATATTTTCAGCTTCTTCAATTATAAAGGTTAGAGACTCCCTTTTATATATGCTTGATTCTGGTAGCTGCAGACTTTGAAAAAAATGAAAGGTTTGCTATTACAAATTATAGGAGCTAGTGATCTGCACTTAGGTTTATTGTCAGTTCAGTATTTTTTCATGAAACTGCTGCATGACTGGGATATGAAAAGTTGCAAACAAAATTTCTTGAGCAGCTGAGAATCAAAAATAGACTACAGTCAGTGCAAAATCAAGAAATTTTACAACACTTCTGTATATACACGTATCACGCTTTACCCAGATATCCTGATTCTTTAGGCTTCATTTAGACAGGCAGCCATCTTTATATTCTATTCTGTGCTGAAAACTTCAAGTTATGTTAGGTTTAACTGGCTCTGGAGAAATTAAAGAAATACCATAAAAAATTGCCAGACTGAGAAAAGCCAGTACTGAGCAGGAAAACTAATTCAGTGTGTCAGCGGAAGCACATTTTGAAACTTACCATTAAAAGTAGCAGTTAAATTAAGTTCTCTTGGTCTTATTTTAAAATATTGGCCTTTCTATAGGAGACCAAGAATTGGGTCTTCTGTTTGAATTGTTGTGAATATGTCTGTTTCTCTGTCCTTTCACCAGTCTCTGAACTTTTGATACAGGTTAAATGTGCTTTCCTTGAAAAAAATCCCTCTATTATGGACCCTTTTCCTTGCGCGGATTCTACAAGATGAACAATGGTGCAAAATTTTTTCTGGATTCATCAATAAACTTTCTTTGGACAGAGGATGGAAAACAATTGGGAGTCAGTTATTTTAAGAATAACTGCGGAATGCTAACTTTGCAAATTTTCCTCTCTTATTAATTGTATTGTTACTAAATGATTTTCAGCACAGAAATGGACATTTTGATGTGGGTACCTTAAGTTCTGTAGACCACATTTTGTTCAAAGAAGCACTTGCAATTTAAGAAGTTTTCTTGAAATTTATCCAATCCTCTCAATTCCTCAAAACTGTTCTCACAGTATTGGTGTTGCAGATGCTGCTTGCTAGGTTGTTTTCACATTTTTTCTTTCATTTAAGGTGGCAGCTCAATCTTTTACACAGCATTTGCTCACATCTGCTCGTGATTCTAGAGTAGAAAAAAAAGTAAGCTGTGGAAGCTTGCCAAAATTATAAGATGTTGTGTTCTCAATAGTTTTGCCCAAATATTTTTTCTAAAGCCTTCTCCCTTTCTTACATATTATTCTGTCTATGCCTTTATGCTCTTGTGTTTTGCAGCTAGAAGTACTACAGAACAGTAAGGTAAAAAACTAGATTATTTGAGCTACTTTGGTCGTCGTAGGAGTTCCTGGCTTGTTTCTTCTCTTGTATACCATAGTCTTCCTAGGAAAACACTGCTCTGAGATGTTACTAAACATGAGATGAGATGTCAGAAACCCAAGTTGCTGGTTCCACATAGCCATGACAAATATTTTCTGTACGTTGAATTATGCCTCCTACTTGGATTAATAAAATCTATATAATAAATAATTGGAATAAGATAGCAAAATGATGGACTTTCTTTTTACTTTTTTTTTTCCTGGTTCCTACTCTACTGTAGAACAATAGATGTTACACTCATAGCAGTATCTATCAAATCCTTTGTCAGCAGAATGCAATGGAAGAGACTCATATGTGCAGGCTGTATATGGGCTCAGATTGAGATGAAGCATTTTTCTTTAAACTAGAAGTCACTTCTCATGTGCAAAAACTTTTTCTGCAAAACAAAAAAATAAAAAGAAAGGAAATACCCTCTTTTTTAACAGTTCTCTTTTGCCTACCATTCTTTGCTTTCAAGCTAACAAAATGTGAGGCAGTAAGTCAGTTGGAGTCAGTCTACATTGAGTATGAATGAATGGAAGGGAAAAGGGGAACTGAAAAGATTTTACAAAACCTCAGCTGATGCCATTTTGGCTGGGACTTGCTTGTTTTGAAACTATTTTTTTCTTTGTGAGTGTTGCATAGATGGATCAGTGATTCTCCACAGGTATGACAGCACTAATGTGCTAGAGGAAGGACATCCTGAATACCAATAGTTTAGAACTTGGACAAAGTTCTGATTTCAGCTTATTTTGGTAATAATTGAAAATCCTAAATATGACTTTGATGAAAAATTATCCTGGCTTCAGCCAGGACAGAGTTAATTTTTGGCAGTAGCCATGAGGGTCGGAGCCGTGAGCGATGTAGGGGTGCTTGGGTTGTTATTCCATGCCATCCAGCTTTACTCCCCAGGCAGGAGTGAGTGACTCTTGCTGCTGGGGTCAGGGCTGTGGTGAGCCCATCCAGTGCTGTTCTTTGCTGAGCAGCTGCCAGGTCAGGTCAGGCATGGCAGGTATTTTTGCACCTGAATCACCATCTCTTGTACACTGTTACTAATACTGTTGTTGCTACTGTTTGTTTTCTTCTATCGTTGATGTTTCCAGTAAATTATTCCTTGTCTCTTGATCTTTTCCTTTTGTCCTTTTGACAGGAGGGGAGGCTGGGAGGTAGGGAAGCAGGGAGCAGTTTGTGGCTTTCTTTTCAGTGGGAGTACTTAAGTTGGGAATACCATTCCTAAACCATGAAAAAATACAGTTCAGTACCATTTCAGAACTGTCATCAGAAGATGATTTCTTTATTAATGAACTACACAAGTTTCTTGTACATAACACAGAAGAAGGAATGGTAGAGAGCTGGAAGCATTTATGTAGCCATGGAAATAATGAGGAAGTGGAAGGGAAAAACAGTTGTAAAAATTCACTTCTGAAAACTGAAATTTCACAACAGCAGAGTACACACCACATCTTTGATCTACGTTAAATATATAAAACATACATAAAATCTGATTGTAAATTTTTATAGACCTCTGAATCCATAATGTCTGATCTTTAGAGTAAGAACTGTGATGTTTGCTGCTTTCTTCAAGCTTTACCTATACTGACATAAAAGTCTTACTATTCAGTTTTGTGTGTTAGGAGACTACTTTGTTCTCAGACCCACTACAAAAAGCTTGGAATGGAAATTTAAAAAAATTTAAATAAATCACCTACCCTGTCTAATGTTTAGTCTGTTTCTTTTTCTTTTTGAGAAATCATGCAGCTGAAAATTTGCAAAGACCACAGAACAAAGCAAGACAATGAAAACCAAGAAAAGGATGAGTAGCTAGGGTGCTGCTGCTGTGCTGCAGATTTTTCATCATCTTGTGTTCAATCCTGATTGCATCAACATCTAGGTATGATCCTATCCAGATGGTGCTCTGAATAAGATGGCTGTATTTATGCATATCTTGTGCCTGACCACTGAACTCATGCCTCTGATCTTATTTTTGATTTTTTGTGGTAGGTGAGGTTATTATATGCTATGGAGCTGTCTTTCTAATGAACAGTTTTCTAATAGTCTCTTGATTTAACTCTTAAACAGAAAAAATTCATCTGATGCCAAAGGTTGTTTGAAATTAGCTAAAATGTACATGCTCATACCGGTGTTTCACTTTTGGTCAGACGAGGAAGACCTGCAGCAGAAGAGCACCCTCTTTTTAGTTCTAATTACTGTTTCAGCAGCCAGCAAGGGAATATGCTACTCGATGGATTTGATTATACATTCCTTAAGGTTAACCACAGACACCATGTTTACCTAACTGTGTGATATACAAGGTCTGTAATCAAGGAAACAGAGTTTTTACAATGTCATGGAGCCCAGAGAAACCCTCTGTGACTTTGTTTTCCAGGGAGGTTCCCATTCCTTTGTTGATTTCAATAATAATTCTGTGCATACAGGAACAGTTGTACCTACTCTTCAGCTGATGTTTTCCTGCAATGACTATGGATGTAAACAAGTAAATGAAGTCTTTGAGCGGTTCTTGCCATCGTTACATTTAAAAAAGGATGCCAGTTAACACATTGTGTCAATGTAAGTGATGCTGCATCAATACACTTTATGAATCTGAGTGGATAATTATTTGAAACCCTTTATGGACACGGGCAAATCCGCTTGGAAATTATCATCACTACTGCCTTGTGCTTATATAATTGTACTCCCAGGATGAACTCTGGGTTTTTGGTTTCAGGATTGGCTCTCTTCAGAACAGGGTCCAGACGTAGTGCTGGCTAAAACAGATCTACACGTTTGGAGATAAAAATACCTATTTGTCTGTTGATTCTTGCATATCACTGTTGAAACTATTCTTAAAACTCTCTGCTAGCCATGTTAAGCAAATGCCCTCTCCTGAAAACCAGTGTAGTACTGATGCTTATTCTACCTGTCAGTAAGCTTTAACTAATTGACAGCTTAGGGAACATTCAAGGAATGTTCCAATTTTATTGTTGCAGTCTAGATTCTGTCTTTCACCTTTCCCATGTGTTTGCCCTTCTTCTTTCTATTATGTTGGTTTCCAACTTGGTCTTCACTGTATTAGTTCTGGGCAGATTTTAATATTGGGGGAGGTCCTTGGGAAGAAAAGCATTCTCCCTCAAGTCAAAGAGAAGCAGAATCTTCAGTTTTTGACTGAAAATTTCTCTGTGCATTTATTTCTCTACAGCAAACCTCATGAAACCTGTGCAGCTTAAAAAATTCAACTATCCAGAATTAATGATACCAAGGTCAGTTTTCAGTAAGATAGTTTTCAGAAGCACTGTATTTAGAAATGCTAATTCTTTTTCTATATATAATTGCACAAAATATTTCAGAAGTGAGATGTTTAAGAAAATGGTTGCAGCCTTGGAAATGTATGTCAGTGTCTGAGATGGTTACCCAAAACAGGAGAAATATGTTCTTTGGCATGCTGGAAAATAAACTTATTGCTTCTGAGGAGCACAGATGGTGTATGTATTCAGAGAGACAGCATGTCATACTGCCTCTCCTGTAAATTTGTTCTTGTGGTTTGGTCATGGGAAGTGAACTGTTCTGTAGTTCCTACATTGTTCTTCACTTCTTGTACTATGAAAAGCTTGCACATGTAAGTAATCTGCTTCTAAAAGACATTGTGTTTTAGATACTGAAGTGTACCTGGCAGGCTTGAATTTTCTATTCCAAACTTGAGAATGAAGGCCTGGGACTCCTTCAGCCCCTTAAAAATAACCATGAATTAATTTTATGTGGTTTTATATGTAAATTTTATTTTAGAAGCTTGTTGATATCTGCTGCTTACACTGATACTGGGGCAGGAGGGGCAGCTAGAGGTCCCATATGCATATACTTGAATTTGCTGCCTTTATCAGTTGGCTGCTTGACTGTCATCCAAATGGACAAAGCAGTACTGAAAGGTGCTCTTGCTCTGGTCTTGTATCCTTGCTAGTTCTAGTTGCATGTAGAATGTCATGACTTGAGGGTTAATCAAAATTTAAAAGGTATACAGGTATTTTTATATGAAGGAAAGACTACTCATTTTACCTAAGAGCAGAACAAACTTGTTTGAATATAGATACTTGTACCTTAATCAGAGCATAGATAAGGATGATCCTGTCAGATAAGATACTTTTCTGCAGTTTGCAGGATCTGGGTTCCATTCCTAATGCAAACATCCTTTTTGAGCTGGGACAGGTAGCTTAGACTGTACAGGTCTAATGTCCCCATTTTGAAATTAGCAAGAGTGCATTTAGGCAAGTCCTTAACCTGTACTGATCATGAGGAATTTGAGACAGAAACTTCAGATCTGTGGTACTGGGCAGCATATTGATTTCTAATCTATTTAGAATCTGCTCAGGTAGCTTAGATAGCTCAATTTTTTACCTTTATGTGATGGACAATTTTGGGATTGGGGAGTGTAAAAAAAGCTTAAGAATGGGTACTCTTCCTATGGGTGGTAGCTCTGGCCATAGTGTGGAAAATTAATTGTCTAGATGATGGTAAGAAAACTGTGTAATGAAAATATCACAGAAAAAATTGACCTTAATGTATTCTTAAATGTACATAGAAGCAGAGGCTAAGTTTTCCTTACCTTTTCTCTGTTTGAAAGAGTTTGTTAATAATGCTTGTTAATGTTAATGAATGCTAGAGTTCAACCAAATCAGTTTTACCCAAGCACAACAGAGTAGAAAAATACAGTGCCTATTTAGTTTGTTTATACATCAAGATTTTCAGTGCTCTTTTTCAACAACTCTCTTGCCTCTAGTATGGAATTAGAAGATAAAAAAAAAGAAAATTCATAAGGTGACTTGCTGTAATAGATAAATGTCTTCTGAGTTCTGCCGAAAAAAACTGCTCTATTTGGATGAATTTTGATCCAGGAAAAGAATATGCTTTTTGCATGTGCAATGAATTCATAACAAAAGCACTACACACTTGATAATAAAGACCGTTCAGTGCATGTAGCCAACTTCGTGTCACATTCTAGCAAAACATCTCCAAATCATGCATTTTTTAATGCTCTACAATCAATGCGGTGTTTATTCTAGAAACAAGGTTTTTTATCTCCTCATATTCATTCCTGAAACATTAATGTCCTAATAACACGCATCTATTTGAAGAAATCCCATAAAGTTTCTCAAACAGCTGGGGTGTTAAGCTTTGCATTTTGACTGTAGTTAGGAATTTAAAGGAGAAATATTGTTGGAATCAGAGGGATCACAAATTCTGAGGATGAGTAGATTTGTAAGATAGAAGAAACAGATTTTATCAATCAGATTGTAGACGATGAAGCAGTTTGTTGGAAGAAATGAAATAATGTTTTTGTTGTTTTGCACTATTTTTCATGCCGTAAGCTCACTGTATGTGCTTCAATCCTTGAAAAAACTTTGGAAGGAATTTTAGCTGTGAACTTATATGATCAAAAAACTTACAAAAGGAAAGAATAAAAAGAATAAGAGCAATCTAAAAGACTAGTCAGTTGACTTATGCCATAGTCTACGGTGATAAATTATCCCTAGGCTGCCTTTTTCTTATCTTCCATAGGGAAATTAGTATACATTTCATCCAAGAGAGAGCCATTTTTGTAATATGATCAGGAAAAGAAGAGTTTTGGAAATAGTGACAACAGAAAGCTTTCAGGGAGAGAAAACTACTTACTGAACAATGTCTGATGCAGCCTGCAAGAACATTCAGGTATACACACTCTACAGGTAGAGTGAGGAAGCAAGACAATGACCTCTCCAAAAACTCAGTATGGTGTGAGTTATGTGTGATTTACTTAATTTGAGTGATTTTAGTGGAAATATTCTTGATCCCTAGTTGAATAAAATGGAGTAAGGGCCAGTCCCATGGTTTATCACCTTTCTTGCTCTTGTTTCTTCCCATCTGTACACAGTTACAGGAAACTTCTGGGCTCCATTCTGGATTCTCTGATAACTCCTTGTGCAGGTGGTCGAGGGATCTGAAATCCCTCGAGGATAGTAAAAGGAGAGGTAACTGGTAGAGACGAGTAGGATTCGTGTACTCTGGAAGGAAGCCCTCTCTAAATATCCCAGGAGTGGGACTGAGGGAGGCTACCGGGAGCTGAGTGTGGAGTGAGCAAAGCAGCACCTGTGTGGCTGAAAGAAAGACTTTGATCCAAGCTGGGCAGCAGCATGTGGGGGCTAACAACAGAATACAAAATTGGATGGCCTTTGAACAGGAAGCTTTGTGATGTGGTTAAATGAAGCAGAGAAAAAGATTGGGGTAGAACAATTTTTAACGTGGTGAGTGCCACAGAGAAACTATGCTGTGGAATGCTTGCATCTAATGTAAAACAGCTGGAACCAAGTTTCATCTTTTTGAGTGATGCACCCCTCATACTCAGAAAACTGGAAGCTGCTGGATTCATAGTTTTGTTAGAAGTGCTGATTATTTGGGGCACTTGAAATAAGATAGAATTGTTGTTATTCAACCTGGACACTCAGTATTCTCAAACCTTCCAAAGGCTTAGTAAATGGAAGCCCTGCAGTGAACAGGCAGTATAATGCATATAACTGCAGACTCAGGGGGAAAGACATACCTAACAGTTTTTATAGAGGGGTGTGAAAAATACTGTTGTCATGTGCTGTAAAGCAAACCACCAAATAGAAGTAGATTATTTTGTCAATTTCTGTCTATACAGTAAGAAGAACTCTCTGACAACTCACCATTACCTCAGGAGCTGCATTTGTGTTTGCACTCTTGCCATTCATCCTTGACTGAGCTACATTTTCAATGATTAGTACATTTATGAAACAAGTACACATACTTAACTAATGTCAGCTTTCATGTTTCTGCAGTTAAGATGCTTTGCAAACAGGTATGTCTTGCATTTTTTTTCTTTTCTTTGTTATGTCAGGGATATTTTCCCAAAACCTTCATGACAGCATATTTACAAAATAATAACAGAAACAATAGCAAATTTAAGTGTGGGAAAGAACTGTTTATAGCTTTCTGTGAGGATAAGTTGTCTTCAGTTTTCTAGGTGAGAATAATACACTATATATATATATACATATATATACTACATATGAACAGTGAGGATGTAAGCTTTTATGAAGGACCATATTCTAGCAGAAGTGAGTGAGTCTGAACTACTCCTGAGAACTTTGGTCCAGTGTGCATTTATGTTGAGATTGTTTTTGCTCTATGTGCAATGAAGAGTTGGAACCCACTGAGAACTCCTGCTCTGAAAATATGTAGATGTATATGCAAGTCTCTCTTCCAACTGGAGCACAATGTAACATTGACTTAGATAGCAGTTATGAGGACTTAAAAGGATCATGTGTCCAGTTTATATCTCTGTATTTGGGCTCAGAATAAGGGATGCTAAAGCATTTTCTTTTTCTTACACAGATTTTTTTATTTGTTTACTACTATGTGAACTATATGTGAATATGAACTATAAAGTGAATACTGAAATGTATCCATTCCTTTCTGTTCCACAGCATTAATAGTTCTTCTGCTTATAAGCCCTAGGCTGAAGCCAGAAAATCAAAGTTAACGTTACTTTGTCCTGTTGTGCTTTTATTTATCCTCTGTAATAGTTTGAATTGACATAGCTCTAGCCTTAACTTTTGATTTCTTAGACTTTCATGGTGCAAGCCAGTTCTTGACACTTCACCTTTTTTTTAAAATACAAGATTCCACAGCCCCACTCTTTGTATTTAGGTCTATTTTTAGTTGAACTGTCTTGTTAACCTTGGTAAGTCAGTGGACCTAAAGATATTAAAATAATAATAGCTAAACAACTTACTCCCCTGTGGATAACCCTTAAAGAGTCTGTCTTGAAAAGATCATTTTCAGCTGGGATAGAGTTAATGATCTTAGTAGCTGGTTCACTGTTTTAGCTTTAGTATGGGAACAGTGTTGATAACACACTGATTTTTTAGTTGTTGCTAAGTATAGCGTATTGTAAATGAAGGACTTTTTAATTTCCTATGCTCTGCAAGTGAGTAAATGTATAAGAAGAAATAAAATTTCCTATTTCATTTTCTTTGAGTCCATTTGGATTTGATTTTAGTTTGTTTAGTTGGTTGGTTTTTTTTGTGGGGATTTGTTTGTTTGTTTGTTTTGGTTTGTGTTTGTTGTTTGTTTTGGTTTTGGTTTTTGGGGTTTTTTTCCAGGCACAATTCTAACACAGGAAGCTGCAAACAGCTGAAAAACCAGAATCAAAACAGGGGCTACTGTCACACTAATTAAACAGAACACATTCTTAGAAACTGAGTCTTCTGCAAAAAGGGAAAAACTAACTCAGGGCCTCATTCTCCACAGCACCCTTTAGTCTTCAGGAAATTATATTTTTAAATATGATCAAAAATAATGCCACTTTTTTAGCTATACTCTGCTTGCCAAACGGCAGTCCTGTAGAACCTGCCAAATACTAACTTTAAGTTTAGTCAAGCTTAGCCTCCTTCCAAAGGTTCTCATACTCTCAGAAGCAAGGATGGGCTGTGAATTGTCCAGCATGGGAAATGTTACTACTCTGCTACTACAGTTTTTAGAAGAAGAATGAGTCTCAGAAACACATGACTTACTACCTTTTGGGAAGAAAATGTTCCAATTTTACTTGTAAATTGTTTTAAAGGAACAGTAAGATCACAGCAATATTTTCTTTTTCCATCTCTTATGTGTTTACTTACATGAGAGAAAAAGATAATGGCACAGTAATAATTCAGTAAAGTCTATCAAACAAATCATAAGTGCATAAATTTTCCTATGGAACATCTTCTGTTTTAATAGAATATTAAATTAAAAAGTGTAGGTGAGATGATTTAATTTTTTTCTCCCTGTCTTTCTCTGCTTTGATTTACTACTATGCACATTTACATCTAATTAATGAACACTTCTGCTGGTGTTGGTTATTTTAGTAGAAAATGCTTTATTATTTTACCTGATTTCTTTTTAAAAATTTATTATTTTAGTGCTGCTTCTGGTGACTGATGAGAAGCATAACTCAGCACAAAGAAAATGAAGAGAGCTAGGAGCAAGAAAAGTAATGAAGAGAAAACTTAGCACAAGGAGTTTTTTTGTTGGCTATGAACACAAACTCCATTTGCACGATAGCAAAAAGACCACACTCATAACAAATTCAAGGAAAATATTTTCAAATTAATAGTTCCACACCATGCCTGGACAAGAGAGAACATTGCTTTTGAGGTTTGCACTCAGAAATTGCATCCATTTTTGGGTCTGGTCATCTCCAGGTAGTGTTTTGAACGTTCTGTTACAGATAGGACTCATATATTTGAAAAACTGTGAAACTTTAATACCCTTATCTGTTAATCTGAATTCAAGTACTTGCTTGGTCTCCATTATTTGGTTTGATCCTCTGATCAGTACAACTCAGTAAGGTTTTCACCTCCCATTTAAAATAAATAGCACAAATCTGCTTTCCCTGGTCAAGACACAAATACTTTCTCTCTTGAGAGCCCAGCTTTGAAATATATATTCAGTTCACAACAGAGAGAACTATATGCCATTCCACAGTGCAATGAACACAGGATCAAATGCTTTTGCTAATAAATTTTTCATGATACAGAGGAACTGAACGATAGACATTTTGGATCTGTTGTGGTTTGCTCTAATGATTGCAATTGCTAGCTAAATGAGGGTTTATATGTGTATATATCCTTGTTTATTTTTAATGAAGACTAGTTGAACATGCACTTTGGGAATTTGAGACATGTGACAGATTTAATGTACTAGCTTGTTTTTCTGAATCAAAAGATATTTTACTGGATTTGAGGAGACAATATGTGAATAAAAGGAAATTACTTTTCATGTCTAGTGAAACATGTCTAAATTCTGCTGATGTTTTGGAGTGACATTTACATTGAAACTGAGTTCTGACTACAGTACCCCTCTCATATTTCTTACCATGCTTCTAGTTTCAGAAAGAGTAGATTAGTTCTTGCTGCTGTTCAAATACAACAGGAACTACAGTTGAAGACCAATTCAAAGAGATTGGGAAAAACATCTAAGACTGCACAGGAATTCTTTGGCAATGGACTGAGAACATCATGCAATTCCCCTTAAGTCTGAATCATTCCTTAGCTAGAAACATATCCCACAGCAAAAGGTAACTGAGAAATGTAGGGCAGGTACATCTTAACAGAGGATTGCTGTGGGACAGATGTTAGGGGCTCTTCCTTATTGCTTTGATATCAGCTAAAGGATTTTATCTCTGTAATTGCAGCATCCCATCTCTGTAGACTTAACAGCAAAAAATAAATGAAAAAGCGAGTTCAGCATTGAGTTCTTTATTTATTCTATTTATTTGATGTGAGAAAGAAATTTCTTTCCATAGCAAATTAAATAAATTCTATTTGTACTTTGCATATTGGACAAGGAGTTTCTTTTAAGGAACTACCTATGTCAGTATTTGATCATTTATACAGTTAATAGCCATGCATTAATATGTATTTTCTATCCTGACTCTTACATATATAATTTTGGCTTTTTAAGAAATTACTTGGGAGATTGTGTATATAAATTAGTAGTATTTGGGGCTTTTCTTTTGTTTAATTCTGCTCATATTTTCCATTTTACCAGTGCCTCTAAATGCTTCTTGTCTGTACCTGTGTTTTTGTTGAATAAGCACTCAAGGATAGAAATGCAGTACTGTCTGTCTGTGATTGACAGAAAACAAAGCTTCCAGGCAATGCATACATTTCATTGACCTCCAGTGATTGCAGGTGCAGAATTATAGTTCTCCTTTGAGTACACTGTCAGTGTTTGTTTAGGTGCAGTGACTTATTTAGGTGCAGTAATTCAATGACTGCTGGTTTTTAGTACACCTAGATCTAAAGCATATTTCTTCCTAGCATAATGTATGAAGAGAAGGACCAGAAAAGTTTAATGTACTACTATTTCATTTTTGTCACTTAAGTTCTGCTGACCAGGGATATTGTAAATATTTCTTCAAGTGCAGGGAATGACCTCCAAAGTTCACCATAAAGCAATTTCCTTCTGGTCCGATTAAGCCCAAGAAAAGTATTATAGATGGAAAGGTTTACAGGGTTCATTTTGGCCTCTGATGCATCACTGAACTTGTACTTGTGTGAAGCTTCTCTTGATTTGATCCCATACTTGCTTAGGAAATACTGCATCCAGATTCTCAGCTAAATCTACAGTCAAGACATTAGAAATGACATAAAAGTCAAGAAGACTATCTTGCAGCAGAGGAGAGCAAAAAACAGGAGAACAAAACATTCATAAAACTGAAGGTGTGCTTTCAAATAAATTTTGAAAGGCAGATGTGCTTTATGAGCGTTATGGTGGCTATATTCAGTGCCACAGCGGTGTGAGCTTCTTTCCTTCCCTTTGATGAATAAACTTCTGTTTGATGTTAGAGCTGGTATTCCAGTTGAACAATAATTGTGAAGATGGGTCTTTTAGGGAGAAGTTACTGTTCTGTATAATCTTCTAGTCTCAGCTCAAACACATGACCTAGTGCAATTAATGAAGGGCTTCCAGGGAAGTCTAATGGTGTGTGTTTGGGCTGGAGGTCAGCCTGGATGAACACATTGATGTCTCCTCACCTTATAGCCTATGGACTTTTTCCTAATGAGGGTATGACAGTTAAACAGGTTTATTTGCTGTCTCCACTATTAACTATATAGAAGTCTAAAAGAATGTAATGGAAAACAAGTGAATACTGGATGATAGCAAAATACAAAGTTTTCTGCTTTTCTGGATGGAGTATTACCAGTGTTATAGGAACCATTTTTTTTTATCTCATAAAAAGGAAGCAGGATTTCAAATCAATGGTCTTTCATATCATGAATCATAAATGAATGTAGAATGAGGACTCGCCTTCATGAAAGTGGTATAAGGCTGCTATACCCAGAAAGATGGAGCTATAAATTGACACTTAAATAACAGAAACAGATACTGAATGTATGAGAGCTTATTTTTTTTCAGATAGAGGGACATCTGTGCTGGTCAGCAAATATGCTGACATTTACACAGTTCCATATATGTCGAAGAGAACTTGGGGTTAGTTTTTTTTCCCCAATTCTTTTACCAGAACATTCTCTATCATTAGACAACTGTACTGCTTGTTTGAAGTGGCTGTACTTGCCAGAGTAAGAAAAAACTTTCCTTTGGGGAACATGCAGTTTCAAGCACCTAAGAAGTGTAGTGGCATGCTGGTAACATCCTGTGCACAGCTCACTTCCAGAGATGAGAACATGTCTTTCTATTGCTTTGATTATTAAAACATCAGTATGCTTCCTTTGCTTAAAAGAATACAAACCTCTGATTTACCTCAAGGAAGCTGAATCCCAAAGACAGATTAAATGTTGAGTGAAACTAAAACAGACAAAGTAACTTCAAGTTTAAGAAAAAGCTTAGTTAAGCAGTAATCCTAAATAATTTACTATGGATTTGTTTCAGATTTTTGGAGTTCTGCTTTTGCAGTAATTTAATTCATACCTTTACTCCAATTTTCCAGATTCCTGAAACCACACAAGTTGTTAGGGTTTTAACTGTACCATATGGAAGAAAGCTGTCTTTCTCAAAACACTGTATTTTTAATTACAGGACAGTGCCTATTTTCTGCTGCACAGATTTCCCAATTTTAAATTTTGAAATATCTGTCCTATGTAAATATCACATAGGAAGTTAGAATTCCAATCTGTAAGGCACTGTTGCAGACATACAAGCAGGAATCATTATCCTGAAATTTAAATAAACAAAATACTAAATTTATGGTCAAAAACAAAGAGAAAAAAAGGTCTGACAAAGAATTATTCCTACTTTGCAGATGGGAAATGGAATCAACGCAAGATTAAGTGGTTTGTGACCGGGGTCATGCACACAACTTGTGGCAGCACTGACATTGGATTGCTGCCTCCTGACTGCCATGCTTAACAGCAGAAACTTTTTGTTAGCAGAAACTTTCATCATACCTTCTCTCAACTCTTTCATGTTTTGCTCTGCTCTGGTGAATGGATGTCATAGGGTGGCAGAATGCCTGGTTTATCAAACATTTTTCATTAAGAGCGTATGTGAGACCTAGAGCACTTCCACTACTTTCCTCTTCAGTGAAACTTCACCTACATACCTCCCACACAGCTTTCTAGAAGACACAGTTGAGCACAGAGCACACCCTAATTTCTTCTCCCAATTATTTTGCTAGACACATCTGTTTCCCTTTCTGTGGCAGCAGCACTAATGTTCAGATTTTGTCCATTGCTAGGCAGATGTTTATACTGCAAGGAAGTTAAGACTACAAGGAAGAGTTCCTCTGTGCAGCAGTGTCTTTTGCTTTGTATTTATAAAGGATGGAGAACAGGTCACTTGCATGCCAGTTCTCAAATAGCACATAAAGTAATCTTAGTTTTTTTGGTAAGAAGAAGGAAGTATTAAACCATGCTGGACAGCAAAAAAAGCTAGCCTGTTTGATGCATTTCATGTAGTTGCTTTCTTATTAAATGAAATAAACTCCTTGTCTTACAATAACACATGCCTGATGGGAGTCCTACATCCTAGACTACCAAACTCTGAACTGTTTCATGTATTGTCAAAGAATCATGCCAGCAAGTTAATAGAACTACTCTTTTCTGTAAGCACAATTGCTCAACATTGTCCCCACTGAGCTGCAATGTGGAAAGATTTTAAAGGGAGCAGTGTCAAAGGGTTAGAGGGCAGAGCCCTGTCACTGATGGAAATATTATATGTCAGATCTGTAAGGAAGTTACAGTGATCAGAAAGAGGAATGCAATGCTAAACAATGTTATCATCAGCACACTGAAGGAGTGCTTTTACTTCCTATAATGTTACAGAGGGGACTGACCTCAGCCTGTATGCAGCACAGCACAGATTTGCATTAGCTAAACATTTTTGACGTTTCATCTGCAGTAAAATGGTGTCCCTCACTGCAGCGGAGAAAGATGGAAATTCTCTTCCAGTCTCCCCAGCTCTGGCAGAGGTGATGCACTGCAGACTGTTTATACTGTTATACTGTTTAGTTTACTAGAAGTGTCGAAATAAATCAAACAAGCAAGAGGGAAGAAGATAACTTCTTTTTTTTATGCACACCCTTTTCTAGCATTGTACACCTAGCTGTCCTGTACATTACATTATCAAAGACCAGCTCAATGAGAATGAAATAGACTCCCCTACTGTACTTGCTAGATTTCAGGTTCCCAGGGAACACTGGTATCAGTCTGGACAGTTTGATGTAATCCTACTAATGTAGCTGAAGCTATCTGGGCTCAAGGATTTATTAGTTGTGAACGTTCATTTTTTGTTTTTACTGGGTTACTGCCAGTAAATAAGTCACCAAAACCACTAGCTGAGTGTCATATGATAGGAAAAGGCTGGGATCACAAGTAAGCCTTCTGTCTTTTAACAAAAAAAAAGTGCTGAGGTAAGCAGCGTCAAACCCAGCTGCATCAACATGATGGTGGGAAGACAAATGAGAGCTTTCACTGCTGGATACAGGGGATAGAGAGCCCACAGTCTGAAAAACCTCTTCATATCCCAGAAACAGCTGTCATAACTGAAACTGTGAGGGACTGCTTTTTAAACCACGAGCTTTGATAAGGAGTATTCTCTCACCAGTCCTTTCTCTAGACAATAAACACACTTCTAGGAGAGTAGCCCATCTGAAAGGTGACTAGAGATTTAAATACCTTCAAAGGTTTCCAGCCCCTCTTTTTATAACCTCTCCCAAATGCTTATGCTGAGTTCCCAGCTGGCATTTCTGAAGTATCTATCACTACAGTATCTGGCTGCCTTGCCACATGAGCTCAACAGTACTGTGCAATGTTAAACTTATATTTCTTTTCCTATGGGAGGCTGAACTTTACAAGTTAGATCTAACATTTACCTTGCTATTGGTAACAGTGAATCATTAAAAGAAACACAATAGAAGGGACATGGGGTCATTTTAGAATAAATATTCAGGCAATGACAGCTTTGAAATATTCTGTTGGCCTCTCCCTGTGTGTATTCTGGAAACAGGAGGTCACGTGAAGTCAAGGGTGATGAAATGCATGTGCTCCTGATCTGACCTGCTATGAAGGGGGGAAGGTATGAAGTAACATGCAAGGGTCTGAGCTCTGCATGTGCAAGTCTGTGTGTGCACGTGCGTGCAACATTTGTGTAGGGCAAAGAACAGAGAATCATGAGGTGGGGGAGGGAGGTGTTCGGTGCTGGTGGTGGAATGAATTCCAGACAGGGACTGCTTTCTCTCCACAGGGCCTGCCAGCTCCTTGTGGCTGTTGCCTGGGCAATGGCTGGGGAATTATGAGGAATGCTTGGAAACTATATCCTTCTGTTGGGCTCATGGATGGAGGAAAAGGGGGTGGATGGCTTTTCTCTATTTCTTTTTTATATTCAGCAGATTAGACAGACAGGTTGCTGTGGTGACGACATGGAGGAGGTCTCCTGCACACCTGCACCGCAAACAAGCAGTCCTGCCAACACAGACTTAAGTAATCCCAAAGGCCTCTTTTCCTTTTTTTTCTGTTGCCTTTTTTCCCTTTTTTTTTTCTTTTTTTCCTATGGCAAGTGCAAAAGGGAAGGGAAGGGGGGAAAGAAGAGGAGGATGTAGCAGAAGAGGGAGGAGGGAGAGATAAGATAACTGATATTCCATCAGCTTAGTTTACCAGCAGTGCTTGCTTATTGTGAAATAAGGTGTGCATAAACAAGATGCATAACCTCTGCAAGATGCCCTTAGGAGAGAAAAAAGAAGTGTAATTTTGGTTTTACATACTGAGTGCCCCAAATTTCATTATGTCTCTGGTGGAATCTAAATAAAGTAACTATGGAAGTGGCTGAACTCCAGCACAAGACACAGAGATGTGACTGGGGTGTGTAAAGCTAGAAACTGAAATTACTCCTTTCTATCTGGAAAGGGTAGATATATTTGTGTTTGTGTCTGCACATAAGATTCCATTTCTTAGAAATTCCTGCCTTTTGAAAAAGCTGAAGAATAGTGTGAAAATTGACATTATATGCCTGCTCCATTGCTAAAAGAAAGTATCCAAAGGAGATAGATGTGGGAAGGGGGAGTAAAGGGAAAAATAGAAGAAAACCTTTTTAGCCAAGAGGTCCTCAAGACAAATGTGTTGCTCTGGGATGCCATGGCATTTCTCCAGCTTCTCATACTGAAGTAGTCAGCTCAATGCGGAGATACTGTCCTTTCTTCATGTCTCCTGGACATCCCCTCATCTTCTTCAAGGCTTTCTCTTTACTCTGCTCTTCCCCTTGTGCGTTTTCTCTCCACTATCCTTTTAGAATTCTTTCCAGTAATTTTTCACATTATCTTTTCTCTACATATAAAATGACTGCTTGCATGCATACAGCACTATCCAATGTATATACAAACTGATTAAATAAAATTTAAAATGTGTGTATATTAACAGGTAGAGAATGTGTTTCTGCATATGCCAGAGTTTGGCTGTGATTTTTCCACTTTGCATGTGTGTCTTGTCATTAAAAGGATGAAGGTGCCCACCAACAAGGATGTTTGATAAATTAAAAGGAAAAAAAAAGATTGAAGTCTTCAAACTAATAAAGTTATCGAGTGCTTGCAACCCACACTATAAGTGGTGAAGCAGGAGGGCGAAGTGGAGATTGGAAGGGTCAGGGACTTTAGCCGCTTTTTCATTCTTGGATGCAGCAGATATCAGGAGCATTTGCCAGACTGCCAGGGAAAAGAGCATGTTGCTGTTTTCCTTACTGCCCCACATCCAGTTGTTTTTTTCCCATGCATGGAGTTTCACGTAAGTAGAGAAGTATGCAAGAGAACTTTATGCAGCTACAGTGATAATGACCTTACAATTTGAGTGTGGATTACTCAAATATGATGAAATTCAGTTGTTCTCATGACCAGTCACATCTTTGTAAATAGTTTGTAAAGTGAGGCTAAAAAAGCCAGGATATACTGCTGCTTGTATATCAGTAATTTTCATGGAAGTTTACCCACATTTATAGAAGGTAATGGTTTGTTCAAGTCCTGTTTATGTGTTTTCCCTTTCCTTGCCTTTGTTTCATTTTAAGGTCAACTGTAGCTTTTCTTCTGGATAAACTGCATTTCTGTGTCCATGGCAATGTTTATAGAAAAAGCACTTTTGACTAATCTAAAACCACCATAAATGTAAAATACAGTCATTGCTCATCAGGTTATTCAGATCCTGAGCTTAGAGTTCATGTCAGTAACATTTGAAAGAGCAACTCTGAAAGAGATTGCATGTACCCCATTTCAGATAAACTCAGTGAGTAATGCCTCAGTTCTTCACTCAGAAACCTGGGGAGCCTCACACAGGCACATTTCTTTACTAGAGGACAACTGTGGGTACTTTAATGCCCTCTATTGTGCTCTGTTGCAGTGACATCCTACACTGAACTCTATTCTAAATAGACAATTCTAACAAAGCCATGAGTGAGTAGAATATATGATCCTGGGTGTGATGGCAAACATGAACTGACTGTTCAAAAAATTGTATTTTGTCCTTTCCAAAGCTGACTTAAGACAATGAGAATTATTCTTTTGGTGCCAGTGGATTTCAAATCAGTCTTTACATATTCAGGAACTTTATACATTCAGTCAACTGTTTTACTTTTATCTCTCTAAAACCAAAATTTCACCAGTAAGGAGTGTATACAAGAGACAAACCAATGTACACACCATGATTACATGCAATAAAGGAAAAAAAATCCAGCTGAGATAACAAAATAAGGGAAATTAAGGAGAATTCACAGAGAAGTTACCTTTCTTGCTTCCTGTGGCTGGTTTCCATCTACTGTGTTTACTTTTCTCATTTACAGATTTCTGAGACACACCTTGACCTGCCAAATCTACCCAAAGCAAAACATGCAAAGAACAGTGACACTCCTCTTGCTGAGGGACAGCCGGTACTATCTGTAGCTGGCAGGTCTCCTGAGCATGCAGAATTCTGTAGCATGATACAGCCAGTGCTGGGAACATGAACTGAAAGATATTGGGGTTTTATGAGGTGATAGTTATTGATCAGGTAAAAGAAAAGGAAAAAACCCCAAGATTTGTAGAATTGGAAGCATTATCTGGTATAACCAGATATATAAACTGGTTTATATAAAGCAGCAGTATATAAAAAGTAGATATTTCTAGGATCATATCAAAAGAGCTGAAAATACCAGCTTCTAAGCTGCATTCCAATCTGATGCTTTGTAAGGTAGTTGCTCCAAAGTTACAGGAGTTGTACAGGTGGAAATTCACTTTTGCTTATTTACCAACATTAACTACTTGTTTATTTACTTTTTGGCTTTCCTTTCAAAATATAGTATTTATTATTGCAATAAATGCAGAAAAACAACCCACTTTCAGAGAGAAAAAGATTTTGATTGAAGAAGCATTTGGTCAGTGAGTACTAGATTGTTTTCATTACATGAAAAAATGATAGATTTCTTGCTGAATTGAAACTGATGTTTTTCAACTGTGCTTGAAAGATAAATTTTAAAGAGTAAGACGTAGAGTTGTCCATGCTTACACAGAAATGCAACAATTCAGAAATGCACACGAAACACTTAATAAAGAGGGATCATCCAGTACCCCAGGAAAAAAAAATTAAAAGATGACACATTTTTCTTTGAAAATACTGCATGGACATGTATGATGTTATCATTTTGCATCCCCTGGTACTTCCCAGAGGAGTAAAATACAAAGGGAATGAAAAATGCCTTGAGAAATCAACCATGAAAGTCTTACAGAGGCCATTTAAAGAATGCCAGATATAGGCTTCATATTTTTTAAGGGTTACAGTCATTGATCTGGGAAAATAAAAACATCCAGCATGAACAGATATGTAAGCAGGGTGTCTTGAAAAGAGCTACTGAAAGCTGTTTGACGTGCTTTTCATATACCTAGATTTCCTCCCAGGAAGAATAAGAGGCTGGAAATGGCCAGGTCTCATAGGTGGCCCTCCCTCTCTGGCTAGAGAGGAGGATGGTGGATATGCTACACCATACTGGAGGCATTTTGAACAAGAATGGTCTGGTCTGCCCTTCAGGTTTGCAGCACAAGTGTAAAAGTAGGTCTGAGTGGAAGGGGAAAAAAGACATACAGTAAAAAACAGGCCAGGACTGCCTCTGGGGCCCCAGCCAGCCTGAATTGCTGTGAATTCCCTGCTGATATTGTAGGAAAGGAATGTGGGTTCTCATTATGCTTTTCCCATGCATGGCCATCATATTTAGTGTACAGGGTTCTTCAGAGTCTCAGGGACGAAATCCAATGCTCTGCAGCTGGCTGATACCCTTCCCCCTCCTCAACTGCATGCAGAAAATGGGAGATCTGTTTGTGTGGCTTGTCTTAGATCAACTTTTTCTGGAGCTGTAAATTGCTTCAAGGCTCTTCAAGATGAAGGAATATGTAAATGTGGGGCAGTTATCAATGTAGACGGAATGCACATGCAAATTAAATACCATAAATGTGTTTAGAATTAAATCAATGTGGTTTTGCTTGAAAATTTGGCATGTGATTAATCAATGTGCTTTGAATGAGTGCAAATACTAGTGGTGAATATTGCCAAACTATCTGAGCAATTTAGTACCCATTTAAGGTACCCACCTAGGTCCCTGGAAAGGAAACCCACTATTTTATGGATATTCTCATGAGCCTTCTTAAAAGCACAATTTAAAAAAATAAACATTGCAGAAACCATCCTGTTTTACTTTTAAGGTTGTTCTGAAGTGTAACCACCTCTGGGCTGAAGTGTGCCAGCTGCTTAGCAGTGCCCAGTTAACCCTGCCTTCCATTTAAGGAGAAGTGAATAACACAACATATGAATTCAAAGCATAGCCGGTTTTAGATGAAACATTGCAATTTATGTTATAATTTGATTAAAAAATTAGAAAACACCTGATTCGTTTAATTTTCACTGAAATATATAATACTTAAAGGTTAGACAACTTCACTAAAACTGAAAAAAATTCTATCTTGATTAAAATTTTTATTTCCTTGTTTGAAAAATGTTGTTTTCCAAACACTGTTTAATTTTACAAAATACGGTAGTGTTACATATCTGGTTTTAAGTTTTAGTAATATCTCATCTTGATACTGCTTTTCCAAGGACTCATTTGAGCCTTCATTGCCTTTCCACATATTTTAGTTTTTACCTGCATGAAGGCATGTGGTTTCGAGTGAAAAATTAAGATAAATTTTGTATGCTGTGATTCTTTTAAATTTCACTCTTCTTGAATGCTGTCGTTCAGATATAAAGTGTTATTATCTAGTAATTCTAGCTGTTATTACATATTCTCTCTCTTCCAAAGCATTTCATGAAATCAGTGTTACACTGGAAGGTACACTGGCACAAGCTCCTCTGTCTTTTTCTTCCATCAGATGTAACCATTGAGGATTAAATATTCAACACATCTTCCAAAGTTGTCATTGCATCCAAACCCATCAGAATAAATTTGATTCTAAATTTTTATATGTAAACTGAAATTAATAAATGGGAAGCCCCTGATATCTGTCTCACCCTATGCAGTAATACCTTCAGTAACAAAAGAGAGATGATTCAGTTTTTTGAGTCTTTTAGAAGTCTTTTGCCAGTAAAACTTTTTGCCAATAATTTGTACAAATACATTAATTATTAATATACATTTGCCTGATTTTTTCCTGTTAAATAATTCTACATTTCATACATAGAGTATGAAACCCAAATCAGAAGAACAGATAATAATTCCATCACCAAGGCATTTTTCTGTGGATTTTTCCTCTGTGGCCTTTAAAATGTATGAATAACTTGGTATTTCTTTGGGGATTTTTCCATTCTTTACCGTACCATAGATAGTGGAACCTTAACTGACTGCTTCCTCTTTTTTGACTTTTCAAGTCTAGGGAAATTCATCAGGAAAATTGTGATTAGTTCCATTAGGATTACCTGACATTAACAAAACTTATGCATTCTATCTACCCAAGGTAATCTTAACTTTACCTGTATTCTTCTTTGCTCCTATAAAAGCATCTAGATTACTCACTAGATAGAAAAGATCACCTTTTCAGGCCTACACCCACTACAGCTATTTTAGACTGAGATTTAACTATAGCTGATTGTATAGCCAACAATTATAAGGGGGAAATTTCAGAACTTGTTGCTTTATTTCTAATTGAAAAGAAAATAAGAACAGGTGTAGCCAAAGAGCTGCATTTGATATTCTGGTTCCTTGCATGCCTGCAAGCATGTCCTGTATGGCTATTGAAATATTACTATTAAAATTGTATATTACTATTAAAATTGTCATTGAAGAGCTTGATTTCTTCACCTCACCGGAGGTATTGCAGATAGATGTGAATTCAGCTGTGGGCCTTTCTTGCACTGTGACATCAGAAGTAGTCAGGAATGTAAACCCTACTATAGACAGGGGCTGAAAAGATCAAAATAATGTAAATTTGGGGAATGTGGTCCACATGGGGACTGCAGAAATTCTTTTCCAGTCATCTATTTATGGAGGCTCAGAGGCCTTTCATTTCTATTCAATATTTGAAGCTGTTCTGAGATGGAATAGATACAAAATATCATAATAATTCAGTCAAATCTTTAGGGTTTCTGTGATGCCTCTGAGTTTCCAGAGCTATCTGTCGTTCAGGAAATTATTTGGGGTTTGTCTAGGAAAACAAACATTACCAAGCTCTTCTGGTACCAAGTCAAACTTGAGCCAAGCACATATTTTGTTATAAAATCTATTCCTGTTTTTCAGAGTCAGCAAGACAACTGTCTGCTTCATCTACCTTACAAAACAAACTTTCCAAAACCAGGAGTATGTCACACTTACTGCTGCATTATTTTGGAGCAGTTAGATCTCTGAAGCACATGTAAGTGAAAAGAGTACTGGAGCTCTTCTTCTCCATCTTGTTTAACTAAAACAAAAAAAAACCAATCATATGATTGTCAACATTTGTTTTCTGCATCCTTTGTCTCAGTCATCTTGTGATCTTAGTGTAAATGGACCATTGATTTGGGTTCACATTCAAAGCTGCAAGCAGAAATGTACTTACTGATCTCATTGAACCTCTCTTCTTCTGGCCTAGACACTTAGCTAAAAATCAGGTTAGAAGGTTGCTCAGTGGTATGGAACCAGATATCTTTTTTGTTCGCAGAAAAGTTAGATGCTTTTTTTTTTCCCTCTGAATATGGATAAATCAAGCAGAAAGTAGCTGTCTCCTCACACCTTCCAACCTTTTTCACCTTATAATAAAAGCTGTTTAAATTTGATCTTTTTTTTCCATTCTGTGTTATAAAAGCCTTTTTTTCAAGCGGTTCTATTTTCTTTTTTTCTTCTACTTTGAGGCAATTGATCCTTTAGAGGATGAGTTCACATCAAATCACTCTGTTCTACTGCTCTGGGCAGCAGAGAGCACTTATATTGATTCAAGGACCATGTTTGTTTCCACTGTAAATGTACTTAACCAAAGCTCAATGACTTATTTGCCTGCAAGCTGGCTGTTATGTCCATGGACCTTCAACCTGATAGTATAACCCAAACCTGTCAAGCATAATGACTGATTTTTACATAAAATAGGGAGAAAAGATCTTAAAATATTGCAGTGGGCGCATGAATATTAGCAACCAGAGTTAAAACACAGACACATGTCAAGATTTTTCAGTACAACTGGTTTGTAGGCTGCTAGGTTTCTCAGTCTTTGAAACTCACAAATTCTCATACACAAATGTGAATAAATAGGTGTTAGGATGCATTTTATTTATTCATTCTTCCTTTGAGTAGTAATGTGTCATTTCTTCAACCACATTGTAGGTTTTATAGCTTTTTCATAGCTTAATAAAGAAATGTTAATCTGGCTGAGTGATGCAACTGCTGGTCATACTGGCCCTATCTACCTGAGGTTTTTATTTTCTTCCCAACCTCCCTCTAAACACTCAGATATTTTATTCACCATGGATTTATTGTAGCTCTTCTGCACCACCCCTTTTATTGACTCAGAAAGTTGGGCTACGCTGCTCCTGCTAACTCCTTTGCAGAGGGACTTGGCCTAGTCTTGGCGAAAGTCAATATAAATCTTTTGACAAATGGGAATAGGTTCAGGTCTTATTGAAAGATAATATGACGTCAAAACGTCCATAATGCTTCTGGTTTCTGTCCCATGCCAAAATGTTGCTGCAGTGAAATTTTATTTTTTTAGCCTATCCATGCTAACAACACCCAGACAACTGTTTCCCACCCAGGACTACCTGTAGAAAACTCTTGGAATACAGGGAAAAGCTTCAGTAGTTCAAACTATGAAAATTGCATTCCTCATCTCCCCAGATGGCCTAGAAAGAACCTTCAGACAACACAGATTAAAAATAAACTTGAAATTTCCAAAGAAAATATACCGTGGAATTTTTGCACATCTGTGGCTCTTTCTCACTTTCTGCTGAAGTGATGCAGTAAATTGAAAAATGTCCTATTGGGGAGAATCTTTTATCTTACCACACGTAGAATTCTGGAGTCAGCCTAATGGATATCATGTTGCTAATAGCTCTGAATTTGCACTGGGGCGCAGGAGATCAGAGTGAACAGTGATCCCTAAGGGAGCATGGAAACAGTCAGCTTGTGTTGAATACTTAGGCTGCTTGCCCCTTTCTTTGTCTTCATTTTTTCTTCTGTATTTCTTTTTTCAATGCAGCATTATGGACTTGGAAAAGCAGAAGAGGAAGGATACAAAGTCAACAAAATAATTCCAGGGTCTAGCAGTTTAGCTATCCTACCATCTGTTTAAAAGGACAAAACATTAAAATAAAACAAAACTTGTGGTCCAACAGCTATGTCTGCAAAGAAGAAACAGTGCTATACTTTAAATTCTAGGCAACACCCTTTGGATCAAAATATTACGACAACAGATAGCAGTGACCACATTTAATGGATACTCACACAGCTAAGCCATGACTCAGACTGCTTAATGTTGTTTGGAACTGAAACCTGAGAGCAGGGAAGCGAGAGGAAAAGAAACCTTGTGTTAAGCTGGCATGCACCAGTGAATAAATGGCTGGCATTTGCAAAGCTGCATTGCAGGGAAGCTTTTAACAGTTTGCCACTGCCAGCTGATGTCTCTTTAAGTGTCACTGCCAAGAAGCCAAAACTGGAAGCAGGTGCAAGGGCAGAGGAACTGAATGTGGAAAGGGAGAGAAAGAGAGAAAGAACAGTACTTCTGTTGTTAAAATTCTCTTGCTTTCATTAAAACCTAAACAAAGCTTTACTTTAAACTTGAATAATAAATTTTAGTGTGATAGACTCCTGCCTATCCAGTTTGACAATCCTCTTACTTTTATACACTGAGGTAAAAGAATTTCGTTGAGCTTCCCCCCTGCCCCCTGTAAAGCCTTGGATTGACTGAGAGAATGCTGTATACTGATTATGGCAGCTTTCTTTTAGAGATTGAGAGCATCTGCTTCGTAATGCCTCTTGTTCTTTCCCCCAAGCAAAGTGCTTTTTACAGACTCCCACCCCCATTAGTCCAGGGCCTGGGAACAGAGCAGTTTCCCCAGATCAAGTCTCTGTCTTTGCTGTGCCATGTCACTGGTTCAGGACCTTAGTACACTGCTGTCTGATAAGATGCATAGCAGGAAACATTAGGTGCTAAGAATTTACATTTGTAAATACACTAATGCAATGGCTACTGATTATTTTGTTAAATATCTTCTGTTCTTTTTCTTAAGATCAGTTGTAGAAAGCATTGAGAACAGTGCAGGCTGCATATTACTGAGCAGTGCAAGAAACTTTTGGAGACGTCTTGGCTGTCTATTTAGGATATCTCAAACAGGAAATATATTTGCTAGTTGTAAGGAACACAAGGGCAAAAGAAAAAAGATAGAAGGCAAAACCCCAAATCTTGAAATGCATATGACTGAAGGTGGGAAGTTTTCTGAAGTTCTTTGCTAAAAGCCTTGATTTCTAATAATTTCATGGTTATTGTTCCCACAGATTAGAGAAATGTAGTCAGAGCTGTGAATTTGGGCCTCTTTATTGTTTTCTACCCTTTAAGGAATTCCTACTATTGTCAGCTAAAATATTTTCCTTTATGGTTTGGTTTTCCTGTAGAGTAAAAGCAGGAGCTAAAGCTATACTGAGCAGAGTTAAAAAGCCAAATAAACCAAAATAAAATAAATCAACATACATGTGCTTTTATATGGCTTGTGTTTTAAAATCCTTCCTTCCCTGGTTCTAAATACCATGATTTTAAATCAAAATCTGTATGTTTTTATTTTTGTTTTTCTTTTTTTTTTTTTTTTTGCTGTCTCAGGAGAGATTGTTGAAACTAACGTGATGATTTTCTTGCCATTTAGGAGCAGCACAGTTTTGAAAATGACTTGCTTTTCCAATTATGCAGACTGTGTATTCTTAAGGAAAATCTTCTTTTTCAGTTTATATTGCATATTAAAATACTTTTGTATTTTTAGTAACAGTGAATTTTCTTTTCTTAAACTTCTACTTAATATCCAACTGATTCTTACTCTCCTTTTGCAACACGTCCAGGAAATTAAGAGCTGAGATGCAGGCATATCATTATTTCCATCTGTCACTCATCTTTATAATGGCATCTCGTTTGGAGAGTGCTAAGGAGCTGCTTCAAAGTGGTAATATTCCTCTGACTCAACAGGAAACATACAGTCTGCCTCGGGATAAAAAGTGTACAGAACACTGTGTGGTGCAAAAGAGAATTTACAAGTCAACAATGAACTCAGGCTGAACATTCATTGCTCAGTAAAAGTGAGCAGTCCTTCAATTAATTAAATTGATATAGGCATTGTGGGCTTTTCAAAATACCTACCCTAAGCTTTCAGGCTGTTATCTCCAACTCTTACATCCTGGGGAGAACTAGTTTTATTCTGACAAGAGCTGATATTCTCAAAAGAATTGTTCCGTTAGCTAGAACTTTTTAAAAAGGCACCAAAATGTTTGGATAAGAATAGAGAAGTAAATCTGTGATCTTTCCAAAAGAGAGAATAAACATAAATAAACCAATTGTGTTTTCTGTGGAACACCATGGCATACAATACTGGCCACATATGGTAAAACATTGAATCTTTCCTAACACAGGACTGGCTTGGACAAGTAGGGAACTGCTCATCAAACTAAAGGGAAAGAAGCAAATATATAGGCAGTGGAAACTAGGACAGGTGACCTGGGAAGAGTATAGAGATGAAGTTTGGTTGCTTAGGTATGGGGTGACAAAGGCCAAGGTGAAGCTGGTACTGAGCCTAGCATGTGATGCAAAGAATAATGGTGTTTACAGGTATGTTAAACAAAAAAAAAGGAAGGTCAAAGAAGGTAACCCTCCCAATAATGCTGGAAAACTGGAAACCACAGATGAGGAGGTACTCAACGACGTTTTTACCTCTGTCTTCAGTGACAACCTCTCTTTCTACACATCTTGAGTGTATGGATGGCAGGATAAGGACTCAGGAAGCAAAAATCTTCAATGTATTTGTTGGAACAATCCTGAGCACCGAAAGGGCATTGACCTGTTGGAGTGAGTCCAGAGGAGGTACACCAACATAATTAGAGGGATGGAACAGCTTTGGTGTGAGGAGCAGCTAAGAGAATTGAGATTGCTCAGCCTGGAAAAGAGAAGGTGACCTAATTGTGGCCTTCCAGTACCTAATGGGAGTCTACAAGGTAGATGGAGAGGGACTTTCTACAAGAGTGTGGAGTGACAGGGCAAGGGGGAATGGCTTTAAACTGAAAGACAGTCGGTTTAGATTAAGTATTAGGAAAAAAATATTTACTGTGAGGATGGTGAGGCTCTGAAACAGGTTGCCCAGAGAAGTTATGACTGTCTTTTCCCTGGAGGTGTTCAAGGCCAGATTAGATGGAGCTCTTAACTGCCTGGTCTAGTGGAAGGTGTTCCTGCCCATGGCAGGGGGATTGGAACCAGATACGCATTTAAGGTCTCTTCTAATCCAAAACTTTCCGTGATCCTATGACCTTTTCAAGCCCTGTAGATCTAGCTTTGGATCTGCATGTGTAGTTTTAACAGTTCAACAGTTCTCATTAGGAACCAAGCTGAAGTCTGTTCCAAGTGCAAGTCCCATGTTTTTTCATGTGGAACATAAACCAGACATGAGGAGAGAATTCTTTGAGCAATCTTCCAGGAAGTGTCCTGGATGAAGTTGCCCAGAGTGTGTGAGATTTACAGCAAGCACCAAAAGTAGTGATATGCATTTGAGGTCTGTTCCGAAATACGGTGGGAAGTGAATGCTGAAGGTGTAGTCTCTGTGTAGATGATGGATATGAGGCCTAGTGGAACCAGACACTCATGTCATTCTGCTCTTCATTTTTATTCTTGAACTAATATCCTTCTATTTTTTTTTTCATTTTTAGGAGCATTTAAACTGATTTGAAGACAAGACATATTTCAAAGGATAATCACAGCAAAATGAAACACTGTACTTTTAAGCACTTGATCTCTGCTAAACATTGCTATAACTTCTCTGGTTTTATTTCTGCAGCACTCAGGAAAACATTTGAAACTCTAAGCACTTTGCAGTTATTGTTCATGATTAAAATTTAAAACAATGAGTGTTCTAAGATAAATATGTATATATTTTTGTATAGATGACACACACTCTAACGAAAGTACAATAGCTCATTTGTAAAGTCAAGAAACTGAAAATGGGGTACATTTTCTATAAACTCAACTAGCTTATAGTTATATATATTAAAAAAATATACAGCCAGGGCCTATTAAATGAAACCATAGATGAAGTGAACTTATGTCATCAGTCTTTGAATTTTGTACTTTTTGAACTCTATCCAAAAATTATAATCCACTGTTTGAAATACTATATCAGTGGAGAAGGAGAAATGATCTCCCCATTACAAACTTATAGCCTCAAACATTCACATCCTGCTGTAAATATATCACATACTGTATCATGTTGCTTATGGAAAAATTACTTTTTTTCCTTTTAGTTTACTGACCCTTTTGCTGTAGATTAATATTTGGAAAAGTAAGGGCTCTAATTATTCCTTTCCATTTTACTGTACAGGAAAATGATCTCTCTATTTTATATTTCCATATTCATGATGATCTGTATTGGTCAAACAATGAAATTTAAGGTACCCTGTGGATGATGTGACTTAGGTATGCTTGCAGTTGCTTGGTCTCTGAACTACAGTATTATTGTTTTTTGTGCTGTTGTGCTTGATGATCTTTACACATAGAATGCACTTCTTTAATGAGTTTTAAGTATAGATGTCTAAAAGCATAATAATAACAAAGAATACACCAGAAGGCCAGACTATCTTAAATATGATAACCACACCAAGTAACTCAGCACTTGAACAAGAAGAAAATGTCTCATGATAGAAACAAGCATGTTTGCTTCTGGGTTGATAGAGTGTAAGCCAAGAAACATTAAGCACCTACAGGATGGGATCTTCAAGCATCTGGGGCCCAATTTCCAAAATAAAACTCAATATTAGGTCATTATTAGATTCTGGCACACTTTAATCAGAGCCTTTAAGCTTTTCTTGCTTTATATTATAGTAAATTGCAACAAGTCTATTCCTCCATAGCATAAAAATCCACTTTCAGTAACAAAGCATTTGTTTCATTTTTCACTTCAAGCACTTTTATCAACAAGAATCTTTTTTATTGGGATTTTTTTCTGTGTGGAAATAAAGCATCTAACAAAGTATTTACTCACTATTGAGCATGGTATGAGAGACAAGGTTCATAATGGCTGTTCTCATTAGGAGACTTCTACATTATAGTGCATTTCTTTGCACTTGTGCCTGGTCAGAAATGTAATTCTGATTCTGTACATTTTAGGCAGGATCAACTCTCTGATTTGTTAGTTATATATTCTCTTACTGGTATTTGCATTGCTTTTGCATTATTAAAATTTAGTGTTTCTTTCTCAGTGCCTGTGATGTGGCCATAAAAAGCAATTTTAGCAGGACGTACTGGTTCATTTTCGGAAAAAAACCTGATGGTCATTTGCAAACGTTTAATAACAGAGAACAAAAACAGGCTGAAAAACACTCCTACTCACTCCACATGCTTATACTCTGTGTCAAAGATTTGTGTTTGTTGGCAAAAGTAAGGATTTTCAAAACTCTGACAGCTCAATTTGTCTTGTAAAAACTTACTTATGTCTGTTTTTTTCAGTGAGTTCATGCTTTCAGATGAAAATATCAAATTCAAACTGCTCAAGGAGTGTGACATTTCAAAGAGGTTTTACCTGCTTGTATACCTTGTCCGGAGTATAAAACTTTTAGACATCCATCTCTTATATATTTTGTGAGAATAAAGATTGAGATTTGTGTGAGTAAAGATAGATCAAGTCTATCTTCTTCATATTGATATAATTAATTCAAACTCAGAGAAATGAAGAAGTGATCCTACTCAGAAAACTGAGCAGAATTGTCAAGGTGGTCATTTATGTCTTATATGTGAGCAGAGTTTTCAAGAAAAAAAAAAGATAAAAGCTGAACAGCATGAACAGCAATAGCAATTGTCTCCCTAAATTTAACCAGTTATCTTAGAAATAGTAGTATAAACAATAAAATAAAAATTTGAATGAAACATTCACTGATGTCAAAACATATCAATAGGCTTTCTAAAATAAGTTGCCAATTAAAATCAGGCAGTATTTTCTTTGGCATAATAACAGCTCCTTATATGTCATTATTAGCTTAATTTTCTTTGCTAAAATTTTGCATAATTAGAATACACACTGCAGTCTAAGATGAAACCAAGACATTATTTTGTAGTTTAACTGCAGATGGATTTGAGTCAAAAATTTGGAAAAAGTTCCAAACTTTTTCAAAACTTGGGAATGTTTGGATCTGGTTTTGTGGTAGTTTTGTACTTCAGTGCATCCTGTGGAAGCATTCTTGTAAGGTTACACGAGCTGGATCAGAATATAATGTAAATGGACAGTACCATAAATTTCTATATTGCAAGAGCATGAATTGTAGGATTCTGTGAAGAAAAAGAAATAGAATTTATATACTTTTCTTAAAGTGTAATCAAATTTCCAGCTGAAGAGTTCTGCTTATATCTGTTACTATGAAGACAGCTATAAAATTGCCATTGTCAAAAAGATGGAAGGGTTTAGGCTTGCTCTATTTATTACACCAGCTGAGTATAAAATAAAATGTGAAAAAAAAGATAATTTGCATGGTCATTAAATGAATTTACTCTTTGTAATAAATAAATCAGTCACAGAAACTTCAGCTTTATTAAGATCCTGTAACAATTCTTACTTCTTAATGAGGCTTTTTTCTAGCCAGAGGGGAAAAAATAATAGTAGCATATTCAAAATCTGTCCAGAATAAAATGGTTTTGGTTTTTTTGCAGTTAAGAAAACTGTTCAAATCAATTTCAATCATTTTTATTCAACAGAAACCAGACAGCACACCAGTTCCTGAGGATGAATTCTTTCTGACCAAAATTTAAATAGCAGTGAGACTAGAGACCAATTAATAAATTGGTCACCAGGAATTTTATAGTAGAAAAAATGGAATAATTTTTGTGTATGTGTATAGAGTAGGAATATTAACCAGCTGCACGTAACTAAATACCTGGTAATTCCAAAATCTGCATCAGATTTTCACCTTCTGTCTCCATAGACATACATGTCAGCTGTAGATCTGTGATGTTATTTTCCTGTCTATTCTGTGTGTTGTGGACATTTGGCCTTTTTTTTTTTGTCTGAGTCTAGTGTTTATGCAGCAAACAATGCCAGCTATGAATATATCACAAGTTTAATTCTCAGTGGTTGTAGTACAACACATGCAGTTCTAGGTGTGCTACTAAGGAACCATCATATAGAATTGGCTATAGTGGTTTTGAAAAGAAAATTACTTCCAGAGAGGAAAGGTTAATTAAAGAAATGGAGGATGTGTTAAAGAAAACACATAACTTCATGGAAATGAGTAAAAGAACCATCTCCTACCATTTAGAGACTTACCTCATGGAAATGGTGAGATTCAAACAGGCTAATCATTAAGTTCTCATTTGATTGAATATTGATACTGCCTGGAAAACACACTGAAACATGCTGAGATGCAACTATTAGGTTATAAGCACATGCAGTTTCATATCAATATTCAATTCAAATATTACGTATTTTTACTTTTTTGCAAACTATCTAAAAATTTTATGTTTCTTCCTTTTAAATTTGGAAAATTTCAGAGAGAACTGCTCTGTAAATTATCTCTGTCCAAGAGATGTCTGTAGACATGGTATTCCAAGGAAACCAAGTGCTAAATTCACACATGCTGGTCAAATCCTAGGCTCTGCTGTAGTCAACATACAACACTAAAACCAGATAAAAACTGTCCATTAACCTTTGCATGGAAGAGGAGAAAAGGTGTATAAGCCCTCTGACCTCTGTAATTGCCCACAAAGTTGCTGGGCAGAGAGAAAGAGCTTCTTTAAAGAAGCTGGAAAATTCAGCGCTCAGAGACTGCCAGTCTGCCACATATTCATGAGTGAGTATAGCATGGGTACAACAATGTCAGAATACCATAATGTCTTTTGTGGAGCTCAGGTTTTATGGAGCATTTACAGTGAAATGGCACTTCACTCTCCAAGATCTTTCAGCTCTTTCTCAATGAGAAGACTGACATCTGAAGGTGTGATTTTGTGACAAGTAAATTATCCTTTGGAAAGAAGACAAAACCCAAGAGCCTATTTAATGAGCGATAGTGAGAGGACAATCATCTAATTTTGGTTGCTATTTTCACTGAATGTGTTTTAAATCCGAAGCTTGGAGGGCAAAGAAACTCTTCTGAGTCAGAAAGCAGAAAAACTGGGCTGGCACCATAAGGAGCTGGGGATAATGACACGTGAGCACAAGGATTCCAACCAGCAGTCAGCGATAAGGGTTTGCTTCCTCCAGCCAAGGCAGTCTGAAGATAACAGTGTAGAGGGGGATATACAGCAGTCTCTGCCTGTCCAGGTCCCATAGCTTACTGTAAGCAGAATATCTCCGCTATGAGTTCCCACTCATAGCAATTAACTTGGCTGAGGTATGTTGTGGCCAAATAAATATCTGAACATTCATACCTATTTGGAGGCCACGGAATTATGGACACAGTGGATTAGACAGTGCTTCTGTCCCAAAACCATAGGAGAAAGAGTATTCTGTGGCAGCGTGCTGGTGCAGATGCCTCCCAACCAGTACTGTCTTTGCAACGGTCTGGGCATGAAGGTTATTCTAGTGGTGTTTCCCAAGTGAGCCAAAGCATTATCCTCCTCCTCACCCACATCCCTACTCTTGGGCTGTGAGATGAGGTTGGGTGGTGCTTGCCTCCATGGGCTTTTCCTCTGTGGATGGTACGTAGAAGAAATTGTGGCTGGGCTTCCCCAAGGGCTCTGGTGTGCTCTCTTGCATGCCATCAGGTACCTCTCCAAACTGACAGGTTCAGGAGTTCTCACAAGCTCCAAGGTACTCTATCCCAGCCATCTGGAAATTGAGACTCTCAATGATAGCATGTAGTGGGCTACAAGGACTTTCTCCCTCCTAGCCAGTTCCCATAACCAGCTCCATGGACCAGATAGTTCCCTTGGTGACTAACTGGCCACTCTGTTGGAGCTCTAGCAAGGAAGTCTCAGCAATGGCTGTGAGATTGCTGTTTCCAAAGTGCTGTTCCAGAGTAGTGAAGAGTGAGTCTGGGGCTTGGGGCAGGGTCTTTGCCCTCTGCCTGAGGGGACACCTGGCTGGCCATACTGCAGGGGCAGAAAATTACTGCTGAGGATGGGCTAGTGCCTGCCATGCAGGTGAGGCATTACACAGCATTGAAGATTAAACCTTGGTCCCTTCACCAGATCCTCATTAAAGCATTTCCTGAACTGAGGGGCAGGCATTGCTCTGGGTGCAATGGATTAAGGTCAGCCCAATGGGGCTGTGACCTGATGCTGTGACATGGACTTTTTTTGGACAAAGTCCCTGATAAATGAGCTCCATGGGAAACAATGGTGATTGAAGCCATACTGGCTGTGGATCCAGGACCCGTGGTGAGTCCTGTGAGGTCTAACCCCCAGCTACCTCTAAGGTCCCATAGAGGTTGGTCCCAGGACCATCATCAGGAGGTGGGGATGGCCCTGAACAGACCTCATAACTCTAGGCCCAGGGTGGTGGTCATACTGACTTCTATGTCAGAAGACTCTGAAGGAAGGGCACAAACAGATACATTTATCTTTATTTGTGTAAATGGATTATTCTAACAAAGTTTCCATGTTTCCACACTTTCCTCAAGCAATGAGAATTTTTTTTTTGATTGGATATTACCTCAGCATGTGTAGTGGTTGTGAAATCACTTTTTTCTTATATTAAAAAATTTTCCAGAAGTCATTGAAGTGTTGGTAGATTGTTCCAGGATTGTGTTGCCAAATTTCAGCCAAGTAGAAAGAAAAGTGAAATGCAGAGAACAGAGACACCATTCAGATTTACATAATGAATATCCAACTGTTAACAGATAGAAATTCAGGTGCAATGAAAAGTGATATATTAGTAATAAAATGTTTGCCACCTGTGAGGACTCACATACCAAACAAATTCCACCATCACTTTTGGAAGCAAACTCTTATTTATTTCCACAGGTGGATTATCCTCATCATCACACTAATATTTTAGGGACACAGTATACTGGAAAGGACATATGCTGCTCTTCTAGAGCTCCGAGTTCTCATTTGGAAAGTGCAGTGTGGACACAACTCACTGAAAGTCCATGTTGACCCCTAATCCTTTGTTACCATTATTTTGAGGTCTTAACTACTGAGCAGTTTCTGGCCTCTGCAACAGGGAAATTCTGTGGCTTCTTTAATAAATCTGCATTAGAGCGCTGATAGTTCACTTGCAAATCCATATACAAGTATTGTTTATGTCTGAATTATTTCTTTCAATTAGATCTTTAAAAGTGGTTTTGTCACATTAGATGTAAATGTCTCTAAACAATCTCAGGTGGAAGAAGGAAAAATGAAAATATGGCTCTATTACCTTCAACATTGACACTTCAGTGTCCTGTCTGCATAATGTTAAATGCGAGTCATTGACTTGAATATAAAAACGTTAAATTTATGTGTTCTGCAATTTCTTAGATTTCATACACTGGACCACTTAAAAACTTGTAAAAAACAGATTTTATTTAGCAATTGTCAACATAAGGGGATGGTTCTCTGATTTATAACTAGAGATAAAGGCTAAAGTTTCAGGATTGCCAAACTGCTCTCTTGAAAAAAGTAGAAACTGCAGTAGGGAAAGAAATGGAAGAAGTTCTTGGTGTTTACAATCATTCCCCAAAGGAACAATTTTTTGCTGATTACTGTTAACCCCTTCCATAGGCTACTCCGCCTATGAAAAGGAGAAACTATTTATTCCTAAGGACATATTGACTGTGAATTACTCACTGTCAAGATTTATCCTCACTGAAGAAAAATAATGTAAAAAAAATACCTTAGGATAGGCCACTTGTTAAATACTTGTGTCCTCTGTGATAGCTTCTGTAATTGTGTAACAGTCCTTATGTCTTGAGGGGACTGTGAATCTATTGCTTTTGAAGTTAGCTAATAACTCATGAGAAATATGAACTTCATCCAAATTAAAATTATTGCTAAAAGGTAAATTATGTAGTGATGTTATATAGCCTGTAGACAGCTGCATCTGAGAGGGCTGGGATGACTGAAGACTTACCTCCCACTCACCTTCCCACTCATGGAAAGATGGACAAACAGAGTGCCTGACAAGAAGCCCATTTTTATTCAGAAAACACTAGGGAAACAGTGATCTAGGTGCCTGGATGGGAAATAGTCAATAGATGAGTCCAGGCAAAAGCTTTGGTGGAAAAAAATTTCTTCATAGTAGAATGGCAGCAAAAGGCATAGAGCTCTTTAATAGCAATAAATATAAGATTGCTGGCAAAATGCAAGTAATTGCCAGAGAAAACACAAAGGAATACTTGTTCCAAAACCACAACTGGAATAGAAAAAAAAATCATAGATGCTATACTGGAAAAGGAATTTTTCATTACACCAGGATGAAATTTGTTCTGGTGGAAAAGAATAAAGACAATGTCTCTTAATTTCAGGATGGCCTGAGATTTTGCGTTTAGCTAGTCTTTATGAAACTACACATAGCTCTTGTTACCCAGTTTACAACTATTTCAGAAATAAAAATACCTGTCTTTCTGAGTTGGCATTGCTCTAACTCACTCAAGAGTACATTATCCCTCTCCCTCCCATCCTGTGTGACTGTAGCTCTGTAGTGTGAGCAGAGCTGCACAGTCCTCAGTGGGATCTGTTCTGCCATTTTCTGCCTGCTTTGTGTTTCCTGTGTTTCAATCACTTTTTCTGATTGCATGTCTGTAAGGACATTCTCTGTCTCTAGCTTTTCATGTTGTTGGACTCCATAAGACTTTGGTGATGTGGTTAGGGCTGCAAATCCTCCAGACTTTAATAACAAGCACAGTGTTTTTCTTTTGAGACAAATTCTGCTTAGAAGCATATGCCAGTTTTGTGTATGTTTGTTCAAAACATCTTGTGGCAATTTTTCCCCTGGCCCCACCTTGGTTTTCCATGCCCTCAACAAAATGATGCTCTATTTGAAAGTGTAGGTTTATTTACCTATAAAAACTGAGTTCTACTCTGGGGAAATGAGTACTGGATGCAAGCTGAGCTCCATAGAACATCACAAATATTTTTCTTTCTTTTCAAAATAATAAAATGCAGGGTGGGGGAGGTGGGGGATGGAAATGAAGCTATGCCAAGATGTGTCCTCCAGGTGACACAGACATGGCAAGTTCTCTGAGATATATCATAGGATGGTAAAGGATGAGATGTAGAACTACCAGGAACTCATGGAGAAAGGCTCAAAAGGACGCACTGCTTCTGTGGTTTTTTTCAGAGTGTTCATAGGTAACACATAGATGGCTGTTCTTCAGGATACACACTGTACTTCTACTGCTGGGCAAGCAGGGCAGGAAATGCACAGCTAGAGAAGAACAAAAACCAATCATAAAACCAATAGTTGTAAATTTTGCTATTTTGTCTCTTTGGTAGTCAGGTTTATCGAATATATCTAATTTTCCACATCAGCTTCCTTCCAGTATAAAAAGAATAAGTTAGAAATGGTGGGCATAGCCTGTGTATCATTTTAAGAACAATGAGTAAAGTCCTTAGATATACAGAGACTGAGCTGCTGTTGTTTCACATCATCTGAATGCAGAAAAAAAAGCACAGTAATACACCTTTTAATAAAGGCTGTAAATCCAGGCATGGACATCCCCCTGGAACCCTATAAATCCCAATGCTAAGGTGGCTCCTGGCAGATCAGTAAGTCAGGTGGTCCATAGCAGTTTCAATTCCAGTTCATGCACTACTACAGCAAGTGAACTTCCTCCAGAAGATAACTTCTCCATGACTAAGCAGTTCTAGTACTCTTTCTTAGCTTGACATCTAAAATCCTTATTTCTCCTTCTGCTCTCAAACTTAATGATGATTCTATATCTGACAAACTCATACCCTAAGCACACCTGTTTCTTGGCACCTCTCTCTTAACTGTAGCCTAGCATCCTCTGTCTGATCCAGTTCCTGCTGTGGTTTACCAGCATACTCCAAGCTTGGTTCCAGTTCTAGTTCCAGATCACTGTCTCTCTGTTCAGCTGAAACTGTCTGGGCCCAAATCATCATATTTGGCTGAAGACCTCTTCTGATATTATTCCTTCAAATGTAAGTTATAAACTAAGTCTTTAACATATTAAAAAAAACCCAAACAACTACAGACCTATTTTCATGTTCCCATCTGGTTTTATTCCTCTTCTGTAATACAATTTAGAGAAGACCTAGTGTGCAGTACTTACAGAGTCTGGCAGATATAATCTTCTCTTAGAGATCTAATTTTAAAATGTTATCAGCTAAGGAAAGACTTTGTAGGAAATCAGTTCCGGAATATGGAGCAGACCGGAATATCTACTTTGTATTTCACCATTTTCTGAATGACCTTACGTAGGCAATTATATTGGACTAATCATTTTACTGTTCAAGAAGGATATGACATACCTATTTTGAAATTATAGTTCCTTATGCTTCATGTTTGGTCTCATTTATCAGTCAGACCTGCACTTGTAACTATAAATATTCATATTATGACTCCATGTAGTGTGGTTGAGATCCTGTCTGTGCTTTTGTTTACATCCAAATCTGATTTATTTATAAAAGTGCATTGAAATGCACTTTATAGTATTCAGGATTCCTTTTTGTGCCTTTTTGTTGTTTTTGCAGTGATTAAGTTGGTGTTGGAATAGATGAGTGGAAATCAAATCTCCTCACACTAGCAGGGGTTTAAGGAAATGCATAGTATTCCTCAAGACAGGAATTTTAGGTGAACTTATCTGAACACTTATTTGCCACGCACTCTTACACTGATAGATTTTTACTCTTATCTATCTATTCAATAAATCAGTAAAAGCCGCTTCTCATTTTGCTTTTTATGGTCTTAGCAACTACTACTTGCAAGCTGCCACTGGGAAATAATTTTAGCATTTAAGTCTACCAATGCTAATTATTCTTTTACTAATCTATGTTTTCTGCTCCCTATTTGGCTAACAATTGTAAAGCTCAAAGAGTTTTGCTGTTGTGTATGAGAAATAGCATATGAATAATGTGGCTTTTCATTGCAATCCCTTATAAAGCAGAGAAAAAGTGATCAGACATGATTTCACAACTGTTTACATGGAAATTCTTAAAAGAGTGTTGCTCTTACCTGCAGTAGACTGCAACCTGTAACTTTTTGCAGTTCCAGCAGTGGCTACTGCTGTGGAATTAAATGCTAAAATGAGAAGCCACAGGATATTTTCCAAATAAAAACTGTGCTCTCTCTCTGTGTATGTTGTGTGATTGTGCACCCCCACATGTATGGATTTAGACAAGTAAATACATTTATAGATATGTACCATTATGCATATCTTTGCTTGAGTCTTTCTTGGCAGCTCATTTTAAGGTCTTCTCAGATGGGAAACATGAAGTCCCCATGGAAGAGTGCAATAGGCCTTTGATTCTGGACACAAAGGACTTGCAGGATTATGATTTGTAGGAAGGCCTGTCATTCTCCTCAGCTGAAATATCTACAAATATTTTACTACACTGCACAGAATGGTGCTGACTGTTGTAATGCAAAGAGTGATTTAACCAGAGTTTGGAAATCATTGTCTGCAATTTTTTTCAAAATTATGACAAACTTACAAGATTGGGTGATGTCTGTATGCTAATGAAATATCCCATCCAGATAAATATCTTTATCCAGATAAACCTGTTGGAACATAGTCTTCAGAAAGTATCAGCACTTCCAATTTGTGGTTAAAGTTTATATAAAATAGAAGATGATTTTCATATTAATTTTATTAATTTCTTGGCAAAATGTTAGAATAAAGATCATGAATATTGGAAATTTGTCAGTTATTTCAACATGAAAAAATATTGGACTATTGGTAATTTTAAGTTTTCCATTTTAATTGATATATATTTTTTGACTTCTCAAGATACACATGATTTTAATAACTCAGTCAGCAGTATCTTTGAGATATTATGACAGAAAAGAATAAGCCAACTCCCTTGACTATTTCCCAGCAAATAAGTTTATCTGCTGATTCCCTCAACATTTTCTTGTTTTATATTCCAGTAGAACTGGTTTGGAAACTGTCCACTACTTGTGATTCCGACAGCTGAGCTGTTTCTGAGGTGGACATGATTTGAATTCCCACATCTCCCTTCATCAGGTAAATGTCTCCTTTTATCATGTAAATGACCAGCCTATCTAAATTTTTTCATTGGGGGTATTTTAATTTTATTTCAAAGAACAAACATCCTGTATTTGCAATTTCACTGAGACAGGCACATTCTTGTGGAAAATATTTTTTTTTAGTCTTTTTGAATTTTGTCTGCCTATAAAAGATGCATTTGTAAAAATTAGAAGACTTATTCCCACATCAGTTGCATCTGCATTTGCACAAGTGAAAAGTTCTATTTTCAAACTGTAATGTAACCAGACTCAAGTGTTTGTCTTAGTAGCACTTAATCATAGCCATAATACCTCTGCCTAAATGTTACCTATTGTAGCAGTTTTGGCTTTGATTAACTCTGCCCTAAACCGTGTTACCAAGAGTTTTACATTAGAAATATGCTTAAGGAATGATCAGGAGATAATGTTTGATTTCCACATATAGGAAATAGCTTCTACTTTTAAAAGAAGCAATAACTGATTATTGAAGAGAAAATGCCCCAGTCACTACGAGACTAAGCAGTGAAGGGGCTAAAGAAGAAAGGAAAATTAAGCAAAGTCAGCATAAGTGAGCTTCAAGTTGCCAGTAAAACTTTGGCAACATCTGAGGGCAGAAGGGACTTGGAAAATTCCTGATCATAAGAAATAATTTTTAGACAAAAAAGGAAGAGTTGTTCATATGCTAAATGCAAGAAGATCTGTTCCTGGAGCAAAATTACATGAAGGAATGGTGCCCATATTTCCTGGAGCACTGATTCAGGCACAAAGCAGACAGCAGACGCGCCACACTATCATCCTCAGAGATCTTTGGTGATGTGTTGCTTAATCTCAATCAGAACTTTTTTTGCTGCCACATCAGACAGTACAGGTGACAAAGAACTCAAATTCTGTTTTGTCAGATCATATGAATTTCCCAAACTGTCCTGTTGATCAAGCAAAATTGCTTACGCTACAAAAATACTGAAATATTTATTTACCTGCTTTTCGACTGCCAAAATAATCTGCTATTGCTGCTTATCAGCAATTTAAAACCTTGCTGTATGTTTGGGATATCTCTTAATCCCAGGAATATCAGAGAATTTCTCTTTACACAACGTTTCATATAGCTTCAAAGGAATTTCCCTTCAATTTGTGTTGTATACATTTTATGAACAGATCTTTCTACTTCAATTTGGATTTATAAAGTCCTAAAAACAATGATAAAATATTTTCTTTTCCTTCTCAATCTGAAAAAAGAATTTTACTAAGATAAAAGCTTTTTAATTTCTGTACCTCTAGTCTCTGTTTAATCACCACTGTCACTTCCTGCTTCATTCCCTGCTGTTTTTTAGTCACTAACACACAATTCCTTGCATTTTTCCTTTTTCAGGTCATTTTGTTTCTCACTGTGATATTTTAAGCCACAATTTCTATTTAAAACACTAGTTGTCATGTGCTAAATCCACAAAATCATGTTTAAAATGTCAATAACTTCTTTAAAGGGGTTAATTTTCATCACAAAGGCATTGGGGTGAGTAGTACTGCTAATAGAATACATATACATAGAAACTGTACCTACAATACAATACATACAAATTGTATTTTCTCCCAGGCCTGGGTGGAGCATCTGGTATTGAGTTCACCTGCAAGAAAATGTGATGAAAAACAGAGACAGTTTGTGCTTCCTAGTATAACCTGGCAGCCTAAGTGTTGGTATTTCGTGGTGGAGCAACGTGAAACCACTTTATCTTGTCTAATCTGTGTCTAATGGGACACAGCATAGGAATCAAATGTGTTAGTAAGAATGCTTGTTCACAGGTACAGTGGTTGCCAGCTAGCTAAATTTGTGGAAAAGAAAAGAACAGAAACTGTCTACTTGCTGTGGAAAAAAATAATACTGCTCCATCTGTTCCCACTTTCCCACACCTTCTCCACTTAGGAGAGAGAGACCTGTGAGAGTTGTTCTGCCTTGTGGAAAGAAAACTGTGATGCAGACTCTCACGTGTTGGTGGAGCAGGGAACCCAACATTGTATGTAAACAAGTCTTCCCTCTCTGCTGCACTAGGAGTCAACAGATCCTTTCCCCAGAAGAAAAGCACATACCTTTGCCTAGGTTTGTTCCAAACACAAGGGAGAGGTAGTTGAACTTTCTGGCAGAGTTTGAAAGAAAAGTGATGGTTGAAAGAAAAGAGACGGGAAAGGACATCCCAAATTCTCCTTTCTCCAGATCCCATCTAGCCTCCTTACCTAATTGGAAGAATGACAAGCTTCAGTCTTTTGGGATATCCTCCTTAGAGCTTCCTTGCAAGTTTGCTGATTTTAGGGTTTTCTTTTTTCCAGAAGTTAAGGAGGGGACTGCCATCTTCGATTGGACGTATTTCTGTGGTTCTACTAAGAAGCTTTTCTTGTGATGGTTGTTGGCGCAATAGCTCTAGAGAAGACAAAGCTGGAAATTCAAGCACTGGAATGCAAGATAAATATCCTTCTGCTAGCTGGTGGAGGAGAAGTGGGGACAGGTGATTAAGAAGGACTGGTTTATCAAAGAAAATCCAGGATTCAGTTAAAAGATAGAGGAAAGAAAGAGGTAAAGGGACTGACAGTTGTGGTTTTTCTGGTTAGAAAGGGATACAGTAGAATGAACAGGAAAACAGGACGAGAGGAGCGGCTGTGAAAAAAACAACTAAAGGCAGCAGAAAAAGTGAAGGGAAAGACATTGTGTGCTAGGGATTGGCCAGGATTAGAAAAAGTCAAGGGCCAAGACAGCAACAAAGGGGATGTCTGATTTTTAAGTAGCGAGGAGAGGAATAGCATTAAAATAGAGGAATTTGAAAAGAGAAAATTTGTGGTGGTGATGGAAGTGGGAGTGGGGAGAAATATTAGAAAAGAGACATGAAAAGAGAAAGGAAGAAAACTCCATATTGTACTCTGGCTTTCATATCTCACTAATTACAATTGGGTAGTACTAATTTGGAGCCCTTTTCATTTAGAATGGAATATGCCAGTGAAGGACAAATTAAACATCTGATATCTGGAAATATTGCAAGTGGTGAATTAGAAAGTTAAATACATCTTGTGCAACATCCATGGGTTTTCACTTGTAATACCACACCAATTACACAGATCTTTCTATTCATAAAACACACTTGTATAAGCATTACCATCATAAATTACCCATTCTTGGAAGATGACAAAGAATACATTGTAAGGGCTTTATACAACAATTGTAACAGGTGAAAAACTTCTGCATTCCTTTCTTGTTATGTCTTAGGCACTTCTGGGAACAAGAAAGGTACTGAGTTCCTTATATCCCTAACCACTGCCATGCAATTTTGAGCCTGACAAACTAACTAGACCTCAGCTAAGGTAAGGGAAAATAAAGTCCTCATTGTTAAGCCAGAAGAAAAAACTTGCAGTTGCTGAACGTGTAGGTAAATACATGGAAAATGGAGATGATTATATGCACCATGAAAACTGCTAGTTTACGCATCCTACCATTTCTAGGTCACATCAAACTGCACATGGTATGAAGAAGTGCAGATTTCAATTTAGGTAATGTATATGCAATTGGAGTAGAGCAGGGGACCATGACCATGACAATCCATCTCCTGCAGATTAATGTCTGGTGCAGGCAGGTATGTCATAAACTATAGCTTAATATGGAGAACCTCTCAGTTTTCCCCTCATTTTCACTAATGCATTGTGTGTGCTTCTAAGAGATTCACAGTAGATGTAGGGCTATTGCTTTTAAATGTTGCCTCTGACCCAGATAATGTCAAAATGTCTGAATATGCTATGCTCTTTTAAGAAAGAGCATCTCTAATGTAATGCAAATGCACATTGTGGGGAAATTCCAGCTGAGAAAATGAGGCCTTATATTTCTAAAACTATATACATGTCAATAGCCCATTATTCTCAAGTTTTAGACATAATTGCAGCCCATCTTAAAATGAATTCCTGAAATAATAAAATACACCGAGTAGCAGTTACTGTGTCTTCCAGTTATTTTATGCTCCCCCCTGCCCTGCAAAATTGCAAAATCAAAAAAAAAAAAAAAAAGAAAAGAGAAAAGTGAAGTGAAAAAAAGTAGAGGAGAATGGCGTGAGGAAGGGAGACAGAAGATAAAAGTGAAAGTCATATCCTTTTCTGCAATGTGTTATTGGAACACTCTGTGCAAAAATATGCTGGGCTCCTAAAAGGCATTACAACATCAACGCATCTGAAGCTTTTGTATAAATGTATCTCAGTCCAATTTTGTATGACAAATTATTTCCAGGCAATTAAGAATATTTATAATTGTTTTCTTTGGTTGGAACTTTCTTCTATTTCCAAATTTCCTTTAAGCTAATGTTTCTTATAAAGCCTGAATAGCCGTCATTTTGAAAGAATTCTCTGTTAGTCATGTGAACTGCTCCTCGCAACCATCTTTTTCTGATAAATTTAACATGTGCATAGTACAGCCTTTATCTTCAGTATTGGTAGATTTTAAGGTATCATTATTTCACTGTGGAGTTTCCCCCCTGCTCCCCTTTCCTGGAAGAACTCCAAGAAACAGTTTCTATGATTAAAAACAATGTAGATTAATATTAAGGTTGTGCAGAGCTGCAGTATTTCTTTCCTTTCCTTGCTGTCTTTACTTCCCTCACAGATTTCCCTTCTTTGGATGAAACCCTATACTTCTCAGTAAATGAAATATAAATGGTTCAATTGCCTAGTCACATGTCTAGGGTGCAGAACATACACATAGATTTCCTGAAAAAAACTCAGTATTTTAGCAACTGCTTAAGAAGCTAAAGGACTATTATGCCATGAATCCATGACAAATAGTTCCTTGGAATACCAAATTTGAGGTACAAATGTGTGTTTACTGTAAATGCCTTCTGCAGACTTAAAAATGTGAATTTAGTTTTTCAGAGGAGGTGGTTTTGTGGAAATTAACAATCACACTAAGAACAAACTTTCCTTCTCAGTTTCAGGTGAAGCAAGAGGTAGCTGCAGATAGTTCTCAGCCTGCTTTATTCCCCTTTCTGTCCTTTTATTTTCGTTTACTTAAGGGAATCTGGGGTCTTTCTATCTGAATTGTAGAGGTGCTGTTAATTATTTAAACCTTTCATCTTTCTTTAATTTATGTCATTGCGTAAGCGTAATTTCTAATTTTTATCTGCTTCTCATCAAGCTGCATTTCTGTCATTGTTTGTAAGCCTGAGGATAGACGAAACGGTAAAATTAACTGTGTTTCAGTCTTTGAAAGAGAAAAAAAAGATAAAAAACAGTCTCCTTAGGACTTAGTGCCTCTGGTAGTTGATTAGTCCCTGCAGTAGGGAAAATTAAATTTTGTGGTTGAGACCCAGCATGCTTGGATGGTTTAATAATGCTGTGGCCATCATCCAATGGCTGACAACCAAGAACTGAGGTATTTCTGTTCTTTACTCCCTCATGCAACACCTGAAAATCCCGGGGCAAATCAAGCAGCAAATTAAAGCTCAAAAAAACCCTCACCTGCAAAGCATGTATAAGGAACTAATTTTAATGCTTTCAAGCTGAAGTCATTGGGATAGGAGCCCAAAAACCAGTGACAAAGGTATCTTGGTAAGTTCTGAAAGCACCTTTTTCAATTTTTTGTAGCTCCAACTGGGCTTGCTGTTTTAATGTATTTCTGCTTCCAGTGCAGTTAAAGCCAAGTAGCTCCTAAAAGCAATCAAGTCACATGAAGCATTTAAAAAAGCCAAATCAGTGATTATGACTACAAATACAAATGAAGACTGTGGCTTCTCAAATATAGTTTAGTGTAAGGCATTCCCTTCCAACACCCAAGCCTGGTTCTCGTACCCAGTGTGCACTCAAGTTCTGCCTTTGGATTAACTGTCCAGGATAGGGCTTTGCATGACAAATACATCTCCTGCCATTGGGGCAGTCCCTGAAGATGACTATGTTGTGACCGTGTCTGCCAAGTAAAAATGGCTTTGTTACCTAGCAATGAAAAGTCAGTGCTAGTGATACAGGCTCTGTTATTCCATGGAAAAAAATCAGAAGTGTGACATTAGATCTGGATTATGCTTTGTATAAAGTATCCTCAAAAAATAAATAATATGAAAGTGTGTTTTTTTTAGCCTCCAAGATTTTTTCTACTTTGTTTTTAATAAAACAGAACAGAAACCACAGGAAATTCAGATGGAAGGAAAACAGCCATTTTATGCTTCAGTGCTGAGAACATGGTGGATATTTTTCTTCCTAAGGCAAATACCTTTACCGTCACAATTTTGGCAAGTTCAGTTGAAATTTTGCTACATTTCCACTTCAACGCACCATTTGCTGATGAGAAAAGTAGCGTTTTCTTTTTGGATGAGATATATTTTTAGAATAATCTTGAAGAAACATCTGTCAGTTTTGTTCTGATAGACAGAGGCTTCAGTCACAAAGACAGCAATTTCTTCTTTAATCATTGACTGCAGTAGTATCAGAAAGCTGCATTACAGCTGCTGACTTCAGAACTGTATCCTAGTACAGATTCTCTAGTGCTTTGCTAAAGCAGGATTGGATGGAAGACAGAAATGAGATCAGGAACTTTAGTGGTAATTCTTTTAGTCAGATTATAATTATGACACTTATGGCCATTGAAATTTTGTCCTTGCCTTTAAATTCTCTTTATCAAGAGTGCTTGGGAAAAAATGCCGCACCATCACATTGTTCTGTTTCTTGATCTGTCTTAACTGTTGAATCTATGTATCAGCTTTGCAGCCAGTGGTAAACTTCAGAAAATTTGATAAAGGCAGAAGATAATTTGCTTTTATCAGCATTTCTCTATGGACGATAAACAATTGCAACTCATTTCCCTTTCTATACTGACAGGTTGCCCCATCAAAAAGTTTGCCCAGACAAGTCAGAGACTACCCTGAGTGTGCTAAGTCTATCTAACCAACCTTTAAACAACCTGCAAAGAGACACACAGCAGAGCTGAGAAAACCATGCACGTGGAACATTAGATAAAGATCCATAGAGACTTGTATTTATGTGTTTAAAACACAGACTTACAGAAGGGAACTGGGGTTTTGGAATGCTGTTATTTGAAGGCATTTCTACCAGACAATTGGACAGCCAAGCATTAGAATGGCTGAAAACACAGGCCATTGCTCAACCAAGGTCTCTAGGTTTAAAATTTCAAAAATCCCAGTTTGGAGATTAATTTTGTAGTTAAATACTATTAATAAGTTGCTTAGATAGGTATCTCTCTTACTCCTTCCTTGTGGCAAGCACTTTGCTCCAGCAAATATCCTCACATTTGGTGTTTTATAGATGTAAGGCCTTCTTTTTGTGTGCGTGGTGACTCAAGAATGGGACACTATAGGTGATCTTCTCAGGGTTGTAAAAGTTGCAGATGAGACAGGTTTAAATGTCTGCCCTGAATAAAAGTCAACAACTTAATTTCATGTGCCAGTCTTCTAGTCTAGTCAGACTATTTTGTGTGATAACTTCTGCACCCAGGAGTCTGGTAGAGTGATTAGAAACAAAGGAGTCCCCAAGCAGAAGATGTCATTTCCCAGGAATCCAGTGTGTAAAGCTGTGTTTCCTCCACATCACATCTGAACCAAAGTACACAATTTGAAAACCACAGAGTTTCCCCCCACCCTCTTTTTTATCATGTTAAACTGTTGGGGGTTTAGTTTAATTCCTTTGTTGGTTTCGCTGCTAGTTTCTATAAGCAAGCAGTAAGATTTCAATATGCTGTTCTGACATGTTTTGCCCACTTTAGACAATGTTCTTAAATCCTTACCTAGCCTTCTTTTCTTTGTTTAGTTTTTACCCTAATGGCAGTCCTGGTTTCCCTGCCACTCAGAATGGTTAATGTTGTACATTCTCAAGGGCATTTGCTAGTGCAGTCATTCCTCGAACTCTCAGACCTATTGGTAACACTGTTTTCACAAGGGTGATTTGCATTCAGTCTAGATTGAAGTCCAGTACGTGCCCACAACATAAAATGTGCTTGTTATGAATGAAGTATATGCAGAGCCTCTTAAGAATTCACCCAACATAATTAGATACACCCTGTTTCATCTAAATGTTATCCAAAGGCTAAATATCTGAAGCTTTAATTGAAAAAGCTCATTAACTTTAAATACAGCTAAAGTTGTTGAAAAAATCTCAGTGGAAATAGTAGATTCTCCATAAAGACCAAAAATAACAGCACATTTGAGTCTGAAGCTATTAATCATAAAGTTGACTTGCATATTTGTGCTACGTTTGAAGTAGGTCTGAGTGCTTAATTAAAAAAAAAAAAAAGAAGAAAAAAGAAACTTGTGCATGCATGCTAACTAAATTTTGCTATTTTGCTGTGGGTTTAGTGGATTTCAAGTACTTAAAGAGTGCAAAATAAAAAGAACAACTTGATTTAGGAGCATAGTAGACAGGTCCACAGTCAACTTGAAACAAGCTGCTGATTATGTGTGATACTTGCCCACAATTTGTTAAACTAATAATTATGTCTATGGAATGTCACATTAGCAAAAAGCCACCATCAGAAGAACATTCAACATGAGTATATATAAAATTTGCTAATAGACCCTACAGAATTTTGTACCCAGAGGTAAACAAGCCTTAGGTAGTCTAGTGTGCAATGCTGCAGCCAGAGAAAGCTCTTATGACACAGGTGGCACTGATAGTAAGCTTCCACCTAATGGGTCCCTTCCAATCTGGATGGGAATTTCACAGGATTTTAAAAGACTTTCTTAATACCTGAGCAGTGTTGTTCTTCCAGCATTTATTTTCCAAACCCCTGAAATATGACATTTTTATCATTCATCTGAGAATTACTTTCTCTTAACCTAAACGATCAAGAGTCATTACTTTCAAATAATTTCTGTGGGAAAACAGATAATATATGATCAGGTTTCAAACCACAATTGTCCTTCCTAAAATAAATAACCCTTGATATTAAAATAAAAAGAATAAATTCTGAACCCAATCCCACCTCTCTTTTCCTTTCCTAGAGAATTATCTATTAGATATACATTTTGGCTATATAGCTATAGTAGTTCATTGTAATGCATGATTACATTACTAATTAATAAAAATGCAAGTTAAGAAAATTATTTTCAGGATTTTCAGTTTAAAAAACATAAAGATGCAGTGAAATCATAAAAACAAATAGTACTAGGACAGTGTCTTCAATTTGCTGATTTTTGCATAGTATTAATACCATAGAACAAAAATTAATAGACATATTTTGACTATTACTAAATTTAATTTCAGGCTTCATAAATAAAAAGAGAAACCATGACTTTAAAAAGTCCTAATATAAAGTAATAAAATTAGAGACATACACAAAATATTATTTAAACAAATACAAATATGGTATTTGTTCTTCAAGTAACTAAACCATTCTCACAATTTTTACAGGTATAGGAGCTTGATTTATTTGTTCTAAAGCTCACCATTCTGCTATTTCATATTACTAATTTTTATGCATTCAGATGCCCAAGAAAATATTCTACCTACATAAGGATAGTTCTATACAATTCATGATTTCTAAACAGGGTTTTTTTTCACCTGATAGTCATGACGTAAAAGTTAACATGTTTTAAGAATGATAAAAATCTGCTAAGTAGATTCACTGGCTGTTGTTTAGTAGATATTTAGGAGACATTTAGTAATTAGTAGATATTTAAGAACATGTAGGTGATACTGTGTTTAAACCTGTCACAGAGAAACTGATGTCCGCATTTATGATTGTGAAAGCATACAGTTAACCTCTAAGTATTGTTCTGAACATGTGGAGAAATAATGTATTTCATCACAAATTGTTCTGAACATGCTTATAACATTTTTGATCAGGCTGTTATTCTACTGCCTAAACAACTAAATTGGTTCCTAATTAGAAGTCTCTAAATTAAAAGAAAAGCAAAGTGAGCTGCTATTTTCTGTGATGCTGAGGGAAGAATGAAGAAATTTATAAATGGGATTGCTAAACCTAATGTATGATTCAGAGAGTTGTCTTTTAGTTTCCTTCCAGCAGATTTTTGTTTAGGCCCATTAAACCAGTACCATTCATGAAAATATATGAAGAAAAATCAAATGCAAGTAATTTTTTGTTGGTTTTGATGAAGTTCCTAGTTACAGCTAATGTTTGTACACATGATTACTTGCTTGGAATGTAACAAGAAAAGAGAATATGAAGTCTATTTGTCATTTTAATAAATGTGGCTTATATCTCTCTCTTGTTAGGAAAGAAATCAAGTATTTTTCAGTCTGTTATTTTTGAATATAGGTAAGTCTCAAAACTCTTCCCTCTTAAAAATGCAGGAAAAATGTTCTAATCTCCCAAATTTGCTTTAATGATTGTTCTCACTCTAAAGCAGAGTTTCGTCTCTCTTGTCTTGGAAAAGGCTTTTCTTTAGTTGGTTGGTTGGTTGGTTGGTTGGTTGGTTGGTTGGTTTTTTCTCTCCACTCTTTCTGCTTGTGAAATGCAAGCTTTTCAACTGGCAAACAGAACTACACCATTAGCATTTAACCAAGCTAAATACTGGATTCAAGACCAAATGCTGGCAGAGGTGCTGGCCTTAAACTGGTCCCATACCATGGAAACTTGTTTATCTAAACCCTTCATGAACTACAAGTTACAAAAGTTACAATTAAGGAGCACATTTCTACCATCACATTTAATTTGCAATCAAATGAGGAAACCCCCAAAATTAAATGACTTCTTTGATTCAAGAGTGATTCTATCCACATGTGTTTAAAGTGAGACAGTATTTGACTTAAGAATGGAAAGCTACATATACATAATGTTCCCTGAAGATATTACTTTCAAATAAATATCCAGTCTTCTTCCCACTTGAAGGATGGTTTATTTCTTTTTCAGTTAATGCTCAGATTGCAAAGGAAATAGGTGTGCTGTTTACATGCCTCAAGGCATGTATTAATACATACCTAACCAGTTTTGTTGAAAGGTACAGTCTTACCTAATGAAACTAAAAATCACACTCCCTGCAACGTGTGCTGGAGGCTTTTAAGACACAGAAAGTCTCCAGAAAACTCTCAATTGGACAAGGAAAAATGCATTTCCTGGACACTTCACAATTAGCCATGAAAAGCTTATGTTATTTTTTGGGAGAAATGTTAGTATAGCACGTGTTTGGAGCATAAAAAGGATTTTTCCCTACAATCTTCCAGTTACCATGAGTTGGATTTTCTTGCTTGTTTGGGCTTTTGTGAGGTTCAATGCACATTCTTCTATCAACAAAAAACCTCCTGAACCATGAAACTGTCCTTGGAAACAAGATTGGGATAATACAAATCCAACAGGAATAAATTTTTCCTAATTTTGAAGTGAATTATAATAAAATGCATACCATCAAACAAAGTAATAGATGCTGAAGGTCTAAAATATGTTTGATACTCCAAACTTTTCGCAACATTTATACTAGCGAGATTATCACTTGGTACAGTTAACATTGATAATAAATTTAACCTATAGTCCTGGTTGATCTGCGTTGCTTGTATTCCAAGAAACAAACCTTGCTAAAGGAAGTAATGATGGAAATAAAATCAACTAGGAGAAAAATAAATATGAAAGAAGATTGATGAACTAATAAGTAATCAAGCAGTATTAGATTTTTTTATGTGAGCTCAGTCTATGAATGTTGAACAGCAAGGAAATCTGTTTCAGATCAGATGTCCTTCTTAGCCTGGCCTGTGTCAGGAACAGTGTGGCCAGCAGGAGCAGGGAGGTCATTCTCCCCTGTACTCGGCACTGGTGAGGCCACACCTCGAGTGCTGTGTCCAGTTCTGGGCCCCTCAGTTTGGGAAGGACCTTGAGACGCTGGAGCGCATCCAGAGGAGGCAGCGAGGCTGGAGAGGGACTGGGAACCCAAACCCTGTGAGGAACGACTGAGGGAGCTGGGGGTGTTTAGCCTGGAGAAAAGGAGACTCAGAGGTGCCCTTATCACTCTCTACAACTCCCTGAAAGGTGGCTGTAGTCAGGTGGGGTTGGTCTCTTTCTCCAGGCAGCAACTGACAGAACAAGAGGACACAGTCTCAAGCTGCGTCAAGGAAATATAGGTTGGATATTAGGAAAAACTTTTTCACTGAAAGGGTGTTAAAGTACTGGAGTGGCCTGTCTGGGAGGTGGTGGAGTCACCATCCCTGGATATGTTTACAAAAAGACTGGATGTGGCATTTGGTGCCATGGTTTAGTTGAAGTGTCAGGGAACAGGTTGGACTTGATGATCTTGAAGGTCTCTTCCAACCTAGTGATTCTGTGAAATCCCTCCCCTGCCAAAGAAATAGGATGTGAATTTTGCACTGCAAATTGTATTGTTACCACAGAGACATTGATTTTCCATACCATGTTTTGGGTTTAATCTTCCTGTCTGAAGACACTGATGGCTAACAAGTATAAAATCAGTTTCTAGAGCTGGATTAAACTAATAGACCAAGAATGATGTTAGTCAAAGAGACTTAAAAGAGTAATAAGAACATCCTAAAAAGTCCTCACTAAATTCTTGTAAAATACAGGGTTTGCTTTGAAAATAAATATTGTGAAAGCTGTCTTTTCTTCCATTTATAAATTAGACCTATTCTCTTTCTTAAATCTTCCACATTTTTATCATTAACCATAAGGTAAGATTTTACTGTTTATTGTGTATGTGATTTCTAGCCAAATATAAAAGACACAAGTGAAAAATACTCTCTGGATATTAAAAAGAAATTGGAATGTAAGCTGGATTTTTTTATGACTAATTTCATTCCTTTTTCTGCAATAAATAAAGATCTGCAACTGTAAACACTTAACAACTGTGTTGATAATGAATGAATCATGAAAGAAATGAGCTTATTGTCTCCTAGATGAATCAGTTTCTGTGAAATAAAGGGAAGAAAAAAGTCTATTTATGTTCAAAACACAAAGCACATGTAACTCAATGAAAACATACTGCATTTCTGTTTCATACATATCATTTCTACAGTTATTCTTCTGACCATAAACAAAACTTAAGATGTATTTTGTGGGAAAAGTGGTGAATTCCACTGTGTAATTAATGAAACAAACAAAAAAAGAAGACAAAATAAAACCTTCTTGTTAAATTCACTGGGTCAAATTCTGCTTAAGAGATGTACAGTGGCCAATGTTTCACCATCTGTGAAGACCAGACATGGCCTTTATATATGATAACTAAATCCAAGTGACAATTTCTACTTTGTTGATCACATCTTCAAAATAATCTTGATTTTTATGATTTTTATGAAGCAACAGGGACGCAGACACTAGCAAATATCAGAAAGAAGAAGTAGAAGGAAAGAACATTGATGGAGGGAAGAAGTGCTGTTAATCAGAGGCATCAAGCAGGTGGCCTTTGAATTAGACAGGAAACATGGAGACTAACTAGCTACATTTTGCTTCACGTAATGTTTTTGGGAAAGGTAGCTGAGAGTATTTGGTGTAAGGCTACAGCAGCTAATGAAATTTTGGTCATTACTGCTTTTGACTCTATTAATTTCTGTCTCTATTCATATCATACTGTGACTGCTCAGAGGTGTCTTTTATTGCTTTGAAAAAGCTGCTGGAGATTCTCAATATTAACTTCCTCTGGTCCTTTAACTTTTCAAAGGGTCATATCTTTTACACAGGAAAAGATAGATGTCTGGTTGGAGATAAAGAAAGCAAATAGTTTTGGCACGATTAATAAAATAGGTCTGGCTTACAGTATGAACACCAAGAAATAAAAAGTGATACCCCTGTGACAATAGTAGTCTGTTCTTTAAGGATGCTTGGTCCTGGATGTTTCTTTACAAGAACCCATGGTTTAGAAATAAGTGGGGGTCGTTTAGCTATTGGTTTTGCAGTCCTGACTGCTTGAGGATCTTTGATCAATCAAAAAAGCACCCCCAGCCATTGGGAAAGGCATTGACACACATAATCTGCTGTGTACATTGCACTTACAGAATATCTCAGTCCTAGGAGCTATGATTAAGTAGCTCATATGACTTCCTCCTGCATTTAGCTGCCATAGCCAATCTCACATTTAGACTCCTCAATCCAGCACTCAAGTAGTCCAGCAGCAAACAGAACCCCCTTTGGAGCAGTATTTCATAGCACTTCTACACTGTTTTCTGATTACACAATTTGTAAATGGTCATTCATTCTAAGTCCTCCTCTAGTTAAACTGGAATAAAAATTATCATTGCACATGCCAGATTTACAGATTTTAAACCTGGTTTTTTTTATATTTATTATAAAATATTAGAAAATGCCTTTAGACACGCAAAGCAGAAGTTTTCATTCTCTCCACCAATTCTTCATAAAGCTATGGATTAACAACCTGAATGTGGCTAAACTTAGCATCCAAACAACCAAGCAGGAACTCTCTGAAATAACTAAAATATGGTCTTCCAGTCTAGCCAACTTGTTGAACTAAGATCCTGAAGACATCATAAAAATCCGGTCTCATACCACATATAGGGGTTGATCTGATGCAATTCACTTAGTTTATAAATCTTTATCTTTAAATCAGGATAGTGCTTCCCTACCTGAAGTGCATGTGGTGAAGATAAAATGGTTAATCATCCTTTTGGATATTGGAAATCAGACAGTCCAGTGAAATGAAATGAACTGAACAAACCACACAAGTAGATAAAGCAGCCTGAAACTATTTCTAAATTCCTACTTGCATAACCAGCTAAATTTCCTTAAATTCTCTGTCTGTACTTAGTATTATTTTCATAGCTTTGACACTGATTCACTGCAGAGCACATTTTAAGTCAGGGAAGGGGTCAAAGCACTAGACTGTCCGAGTTCAAGAAGCATTTGGACAATGCTCCCAGGCACATGGTAGGGCTGAGATTCTTGGGGCTGTCCTGTACAGGGCCAGGATAAGGCCAATGATCCTTGTGGGTCCCTTCCAACTCAGCATACTCTATGATTCTATGACTCAAATACATTGTACTGCTTCTAATTTAATGTGGCCATCCTGAATATTTACATATGCTTCTGTGTACTTCCCACTGTAGAGAGTTTGTCAATGATACTCAAAAATATTTGATTTTATCCAGTACATATGATGTAGACATAATGATACAAAGTAGCAACATTGTAAAGATTACAAGGATATTTGGATGGAACAGTTGTAATCCTTAGGGTAGGATCTTGCGGTTGCACCATCACAGAGAAATATTAAACCACTCAAATGAAGTCTGGTAATTACTGATAGCTAGGTTTTACTGATAGCTGGGAATTACTGATAGCTGTTCAGAGATAGGATTCACAATTACCTTTATCCACCTCACAATACTTGTGTGTTTTGTTGTTGATTCCTAGATGAGACTTCTGACTGTTCAAGGTAATGAAAGGTGTACCCCAGTTCAAAGGATGCATAGAACTTTCAGACTCTTACAATTCACTGGTATGAGCACATTTTAGTCACACTCAGAACACTTGTGTATTCCTTATCTTGTTGGGAAGAAAAAGAAATCAATATTTCAGTGTGCATATTTAAATAGCTGAAATGCATGCTCTTTATTAAAAATATGTTTATGGTCACCAGATGTGATTAATGTATATTTTTAGGCAACTGTACTGATGTAGAAAAGAAACCAGGAACCTAAAAAATCTCATATATAATATCTCTAACTGCTCTGAAATAGTAGCATAAGTGTACATTGGAAAAAGTTGCAAAATCATTCTGATGGTCTGATTCAGATTTCACTGCATTATGAATCAGAAGTTATTCTGAATACACTAAGAAGTGAGTTGTTTTCAAAGAATGTTTTTGGCTGTTTACTTTAGTTTTTGATTAAATTGAACTTGGGGAGAAAAAATCCCACCTTTTACTATTGATTTTAAACTTTACTTGTATGTGAAGCAATTGCTTCTGCTGAAAAATGTTGATTTTTAATTGGAAATAAGTGGGGGCTTATTATTTTTTTTTAGGTCACAAGAAAATGAGCAGAAGGAGAGAGAAAGAGAGAGGGAACATGTTCAGACCAGCTCTAACAAGGGAGTGATGTCAGCTGGAGAATGAGGACTCGTTTTCTTTGAACCAAAAAGCATGATCATACATAGTGTTGCTGTGCTGAGGACAGGTGTGATATTTGAGAGAATGGCCACTGAAAAACAGCCTTCACCATTCTCTGTTCTAGAGGTTTGGATACTCACGTGTTAGTAGACATCTTATGAATGTGGAGAAAACAAACAAAATAGTTTTTTACCGATAAGTAATAGCTACTATATCTTTTCTGATTGCACTAGGATGGTGCTGTTTCTGTTACTTAACCTCTGATTACTCCAGGATTGGAAGCAATCAATCAGTATGAGTTTGGCAGCTGCAGGATCCAGATGTGCAGCCCTTGGAATGAATCTGTCTGGCAGTGGCAGCTGGCTGCCACTTTCCCTTTTCTGTTTTTCTCAGCAGATGTGATGTGATTGTGCTGTGCATCACACCAACATTATTCATTTTCACACCATCTCTTTTGTAACGCTGGGGAACTGACTCATTGTTTTTGATGTTGAAGAGGAAAAAATTATATACTGAGGTCCTGTTTCTCTTGCCTGTGTTTCTTTACCTTCTTTGACCTGAGTGGATTTAGCATTGATTTAGAAAGAATGAGAATAAAGCTTATAATACAGTAATCCCACACCAGCAGAGACAAAATTCAGCCCTCCACTGTCTTTTACCTGGTGTGAAAGGCTCCATTCAGCAGCTTTCAGTAAGACTAAACTGGAAGTAACTAGGACTGAGAATGAGATTCTTCTAACTGCTGAACAGTTTGCTAGCCGACTTTAAACCAGAATGAAACTGATGACAGTAACTCTGGGAAGGAAACAGCTGATTCAGTCATCCTGGGGTATATAGATGGGTATAGAATGGAACAGCCTGTGTAAAAACATAGAAAATACACAGCAATTTAAAATTTCTGTCCAGAAAAAATGAAAGAATCGAAAGTAACAGAAAGAGCAGAGCTCAGGAGAATAGTGAAGCTTTCTTATTACTCATGTGGCACTAGGCACTGACTAGTTCAGATGAGATAACCATGGGTAATCCAAAGCTGACTGCACATACATTTATTGTGCAGTTCTTTGTTCAAGCTCATTCCCTTCTTGGATTTTGATCAGTTCAGCCACGTGCAAAACAGGAATTAATTCTCTTGGGCTGCCTAATTACAATCAAGTCTTAACTGAAATTTATTAGGGAAAGATAAAATCTCACCAGTCTTTTTCTTTTAATGGCAGGGGATGCTGTGAATTTCCTGGGTTTTCACTAACTGTTTCTATGACGTGCAATTAAATTAGCAGGATTTTCTGCAGTTTAAGCTGGAGTGTGCATTAGTGATATCTATCCCAACTGCTTCACCTAAAAAGTGGATGTAAAAGGGGAAAATAAATGCATGGATTTTTTTTTGGAAATGCATTATCTTAGATATAATTGAAATATTTGCCATCCAGTTTTCTGGTGACCAGTTTTGATTCATATAGAAATAGTTTTTAATGCATCTTTTTGATTAGTCTAAGAAAGGAATATTCTCTTTTACACTCTGTATCTGGAAAGAGCATCTGGTGACTGGAAAAATGTTGGTGACTAATGGTGATTCAAATCTGAAGACACAAATATACAGGGCTATATAAGATCAGGGCCTGTCTGCCTCCACATAACTGACCAAAATTCATCCTTTTTCCTGGCTAAGAAATTATTGAAATACAGACTCTGTTTTTCTTCACATCCTGTAACATATCATGTTGAAAAAAGGAAAAAGCATGCATCCCAATCTTTGATTCAGAAACATGAAATACCATTCTTGTGTCTCTCAGGGTTTCTTGGGAAGTAGTTTTTATTCTGCATAGTAGCACTGGTGTCTTCCTGATTTCCTTTTACTTTATTTATCCTATGTCTTTTTGATGGAATCAAGTCTGTGGATTCCCAGTTCTGCAGACGGTTGGGTCTACATCTTGATAAAGATTCTAGGAGTATCCAGCTGTTGCTACACTTTGCAAGAGAGTCTGTTTTTGCAATGACTGAACGCCAAAAAAGTGTTGTTTAACAACACTGAGAAAAGTTGTTTATATAATGTTTTAGCATGTAGCTCTCTTCAATACATGGAGTTACATCCCACCAGGAAAATTTGAGCCATAAAATCAAGTAGACAGTCAAAAAACTTTTTTCCTCCCCCCAGATTCTATTTATAAATTTAATTTGGGAGTTTTCTCATTTTGCAGTCCTGGACTAGCACATAAGAGGTAGATTTCTGCTATTTAAATTTCTGGACAATGTGGTGGACTGTTGGATTTTCCCTTTTTATGAAAATGAGGTGCATTGAAAGGCTTTGTCTTTTGGAATTGCTTCCAAAATGACATAGGTAGAAGTTAAGTGGTTCTGGCAACATTATACGTTTTGAATGTATAGGGTGTCAAATAAAAAATAAAAGAAAGTATAAGTATTTATTTTTATACAACATAAATCCTTTTCTATCTTTATACATTTTAAAAGAGATGAGAAGGAAGGAATGGAAGACTCATTTATTTTGCTCTTGTTCAAATCTTTATTGCTCCAATATAAATTATCAGTTATCTTTGTTTTCTCTTGCTTTTAATTTTGTGTTATTTGAAGCACCACAAAATCTCTTCACCAGTTTGGCAGACTTTAAAAGATGTAATATAAAAATTCATTAAGAGCTCTAATTTTGTGACATTAGTATTAAACAGGCATTGTCTGAGCCAGTTTAAGGCAGTGAATTCTGCTAAGGAAAGACATCTCTCTTATAGAGAATATCTTTTCTCCATTCACCAGTTCCCAACTCAGATCTGATGTTCTAGAAGAATTGGAGCTGATTAGGATAGGAGGGAACAGATTTATAGTTTGAAGTCTTTATCTGCTTATTCTCAAAGGCCCACAAATAGCAAATTAGAGTTTTCTTTCTGTTATGAGCTCTCTGAGTTAATTTTACTTGTCTTTTATTACTTTTTTTTTTTTTTTTATTTTGTCTGCAAACCTTTTTCATCTGGAGCAAAACAAAACCTCCTAATTCCATTCTATCACCCTGAACACCATGATATTCTAAACACATATGGAGAGAGGCATGCTAGTAATAAGAGAGGGAAATGGGGAAAGAGAGGCTGTGAGAGACAGTCCAGGTTTAAACTGAGAACTGTAGTGATGACTTTGGAGAAGAGTTGGTGATGAGATGAGAGCTGTGCAATGCAGAATCTGATCTGGGCTTGAGTGAAAAATACCAAAATGCTTAGGTCAGAACTGCAAGGTACAGTACTTCTAAACATATATATTAAGAGAAGGCTGCTGCCTTGTCTTTTCTCCCTAATCAACACACTTTTGAGTGATATTGCATGAGAACACACACACTTTCCTAAAGACTACCTGCATTTTTCATAAATTTTATTAGTTAATTCAGGAAAATGTATACTTTTAATGCATATGGTTGTAATTTTCTACCAAAATGGTTTCAATCTAGAAAAAATTGGCAGAGAATGCAGGAAAAAAATGGAAACAGAGAAAGTTCCAATAGAATTCCCAAAGGACAATGTATTCAATAGGAAGATTAACCTGAGAGAATTAAAGGCACAAACTATGGTCAGAGTCTTTTTAAGATCTGTTATCAGTTTCTAGGATCTAAATTCTTTTGAAAATCAATTTTATTTATTTATAAGCATGAGAAAAATTGGCAGTTTTAGATGATGGGTAGGTGTATGTCAGATTCTTGGCAAAACGTCAGAGCTTGAGCTCTTGGGTGGTGTCAGGGAGGGAGAGAAGAACACAGTCGTGAAAAGACCTCAGCACCACAAAATTTCCAGTGGCAGCCCATTTCCCTAAGCATTTTTTTAATGTCTCTATACTTTCTCTAAATGTCTCTCTCTAAACACGTCATTTTCCAAGGCTGCACACAATGTTATATAGGCTGGCTAGGTCAACATGCTTTGCTCAGAAGGGTTTCTACGCTCTATTGTGTCTGCCACAAATTGTGGTAATTCTCTCTCTTCTGTTAAAAACCTTTTTCTTTATTTTTAATAAGAAAACAGCTCTCTTTCCTTCTCTTTTTTTATGATTGTGTTACAGTGAACCCAACTCCACAAATAAAATAGTCAAGAAGAAATGATATTGTGCCTATCCAAATACTTGTGGATTGGACTGTCTCTCATTATTGACAAAATTTTCATTACAAGAGGACTCCAGTTATGTTTTATTGTAAGAGACAGACTGGGAAAGGGCAGTAAGTGTTAGATAATCTCTGCTTGTTTTCCAATGCAGTTCGACTTAGGACATCACATGCACAGACAGTAAGCATCAAAACCAGACACACAGAAAGAGCCCAAAGAGCACAGATAAGTTTAAAATAATAATATAATAAAAAGAGTAAATAGCATTTTGCAGACATCTAACACAGAGTAGTTTACCCTGGCATGAACCTCAGTTAAATGATGAAATTATATTTGGCGCTGCACTCAGCAACAATGACTGCAACAATGTTCTGTAGCCTGTGTGGTTTATACATTTGCCTAGTGCGTTACTTGGGACAAAGAATTTAGAAGGAAACAATGAAATTTAAAAAAAAAGGAAAAAAAAGTGGGTTTAAGTTTACTGTATTATAAATACATATACACATTGCTGCAGATGTTATTCATTGGCAAGTGCTTCTGCCCAATTATGCTCTGAGCTTCATAATATTTTAATGAGCTTTTACCCTAAATAGCAATGAAATGGAACAATAAAAATCTCTCAAAGACTAAAAAAGTTTGGGAAGAAGGGAAGGTTTGTAGGTATTTTCTTTTGGAGAGGGCTATCTTTGTGAAGAAGCACATAACATACAGTGGAAAATATCAGGATTGAAATAGTGTCAAAGTTCAGTAAAGCCAAATCAACTCTAATACACCAGATATCTACAAAATCAAATATTTGGGTTATTTACTTGTTTATTTATTTAACTTTTTAAAAAAGTACATTTATGCCTACGGAAAGTAAGGAAAAGTGCTTGGTGTAATTCAAGCTGGATTTGTTTTTTAATGCTTGTGAACTCATACTTGGCACCTTGACAATAGTGTTGTTAATAATTTGTGCCAATTAATTTTTTTTAAATATAAATAATATTTATTGTAAATGCCATGGCTATTTAAGCATTGTCATACACAGATTTAAAATATTTGGGGATGCATGGTGAGGCAGCCTGTTTGACTTGTTTTCTCCCCAAAAACCCACTACAAAATACAAACCCAACTTGACTAGGAAAAATTCCAGCAAAAACTGGTGAAATCTAACCACTATACTAATGCAAATTGTTTTAATTCTAAGAATCTCTAAAGAAGATCTACATTCTCCCCTGGATCTGGCATGCCCCCACCTACCTTGGCAAATAAAAAATAAAATAATGTCCACTCCTCCCACCCAAAGAAATCCAAGTGCACTTGAATTTTATTTCAGCATACCCCCCACTATGAACTGTATTCACAGACTCCTCCGTAACTGTGTACCCTGTACACGCTGAGCACAGAAGATCTGCTTTCTGTTTGAGCCTGCTCCCAGTGGATTCATGGGATTCTTGCTGTTGATTGCACTGGAAACCCTTTAATCCCTTTCTTCTGCAGGCAGACAGCAGCAGGGTGGGCGCAGTGTCTGTTTGCAACTGGTGTTTGCCAGCAGCCCTCCCAGCCCCGGCTATCTGCTGGCTACAGGGAAGAGACCTGGGCAATCCTCCCCAGGCGTCTGTGGGAGGAAGCTGATGGGCCACGGCCTTTGTCTGCTGCAGCTGCTGGAAGTGCTCCTGGTGCTTGAGCATGGGAATGAAATCCAAGTGGATCACTGCAATGCAAGACTGTGATTGAGATTATTTTGGTTGAGTTTGGTTGAATCCTCAGTTTACCTTGTGATAACCAATGTCTCTCCTCCCAGTTTTCTCTACTCTGACTCTGAACCCAGTCAGAGAATAACAGCACTGACTGTACAGAGATAATCTGGCAATATCCTTCCCATATCTTATTTTCTGAAATTATGACTAACTTGACTAGTGAGCAAGATTGTACTAATTTTGATTTATACATTTTCAAACTTCCCCGTTTGAAAGTGAATTTCACAAACTGCACGTAATAATAATATCTGCAGTTTCTTCCTTTCTATAGGGCACTTGCAAATTCACTTAGATGCATAACGAAAAGGGAGAGATTTCCTGCAGTGGAAGCTCTCTGGCATACCTTGTGTGCCATCAAGTAATCCATGTGTTCCAGCACCTTTGGGTAATACTTATTTCAAAGCTGGAGTATAGAATGAATGTCTGTCCTCTGCATCCTGCAGGGAAGCACCTGAAAGGAAGATCTGGCCTGCCATCAGGAAAGGCCACTAAGAGAGAGGGGAAAAAAGGCCCTAGGATGTTTAACATTTCCATAGCCAGAATTCATACATCTCAAACACAGACTTTGACAAAGTAGTTCTATTTGTTCATAAATCCCAACAGACAGGCACAGAAGAATAAATATCCTGAAAAACAGTCAGAATTTGATTAACATGGAAGCCAAGGCTTGGCTTGAACAATTCGTCCAATTTATTAGTAGAGGAAGACAGGGTGGGTAAAGTGACTTGTAATAGAAGATGTAGCAAAGGAGTAGAGATGTCGGAGAGAATAAAAATTTACTAGATTAAGAAGGTTTGCAAATGCTGTTTCTGTTCACTACTATTTTTTTACTCACTCACATCTTGAATAAATACTTGATTTTTTTCTGCTGAAATTCTGAGCTTGAAATTGTGAAATGCATTATGAGGTGACAACCAAACTTAGATGAGATTCATCCAGCATAAATTTCTATAAATCAGTACAGAAAAGTCCATGACTTTCAAAAGCTGGTGGAAATTGATCTTGGGATCCACCTCTTGGAACGTTTTCATTCTTCCCATTAAACTAATAAGTTATTTGAAAGTACAAGTGCATTAAATACTTTGTGAGGAAGCTTAATTGAATGTGAAGACTTTCTACACTATTCTATGATGCTGCATTTTGATCAAAGAATTCAAAGATAATCTAAGAAGAACAATGTGGGCAGTATGGATACCTGTTCTTTTACTGCATGACAGAAATATCTTACCATATTTCTGAAGGCCTTTACCACAAATACAGGGAATGAGCTGCATGGACAAATGTGTGTCAAAAGAGCAACAGTTAGCAGAGGAAAGTATAAAAGCTGCAGAGGGGAGAGGAGTGACATGTTTCCTATGAGGATGTGATCTTTGCTGGTCTCTGTTAGCCCATCTCAGGGAATGGTAGGTGTATGACAGGTATGAGTGTTGCTCTTCACTAAGCAATGGAAATAATGGAAAATGTTCTTCATGTCTGTGATGGAGCCATGTGTTTTTAGTATTTCAGACTCTAGTTTTTCTTTTTATCTTCTGTTTCGTGTTTTCACTGAATGCAATATAGTGAATTCCATTCATAACCTTTAGGGGATGAAGCTGCTGAATGTGCTGTCTGGATGTTTTTCATTTGGCTTTAGTTTACTTTTTTCCATTTTGATACATTTTAAAACTGCCAACTTTGGAAAGCTACAGAGTGTTTATAGTAATAATGGAGATTATCTCAAGATGATGGCGATGAAATCTGCATTCTGTCCTCCACACCTTTTTCAAACTAGAAAAGTTTGGAAACAAAGGGAAAAGGAGGAGTTGTCAGAAATGAAATGGAGAAAAAAACTGAAATCAACATGACTGCTTAAATATCCACCCTTGGACTGTGTCCACCCTTTGACTGTACTCAGTGACAATGAGACTTGATAATTACTGCATATTTTAAAGTTTAGCATTATTTTTCAAGGCATAATTTGTGAAGATCTTCAGAAAGATGGAAGACTTATAAAGCTCCTTTAATGAAAACTTTTACAAAAACTGGTTTGACTCTTGTAAGTCAGCCTTAGTAGAAGTGGCTTTAGCTTTATCTACATCAGGACTGAATTTATAGTACTTATTTGTATTTATCTTAAGGCTCTTATACACTTTTTAGAATTATGCAAGTTTTAAAACTTTGGTTCAGAAACTATATGTGATATGATTCATAGTAGAGGCACATATTTGAGGAAGAGACATTGCATGACAGAATCAATTATCCTAACACAGCTGCAAAAAGCACCTAGTTATTGAACTTATCTTTAGCTTGCCAGAGTTTCATAAGTCCAAAGTCATGGATGGACAGAGATGGATGGGCAGCTTTTTTTTAAGGCACAGGAGAATAGTTGGAATATTACTCAGAATATGCTTTATCAGTAGATTTATTGCCACGTAAATTAATTTATGTTTCTTAGGTCCCTACAAAGAATAGAAAGCTCTATTGAGAAATATATAGAAAATATGTATTGCTCTTTTTCAAAAATGTTCTCATTTAAAGATTACTGGGTCAGTTCCTACTGAACATTAAGTTTGTTGCCATTGCGGATCACTATGAATGAATTTATGACATCATAAAAATTATCATGTGAATGGTGGACTCACCCTACACCTTACTGTTATTTTTTCTCTGAAATGCAAACTGTCTAGATTTATTTTTATTATTGTTATTACATTTTTATTGCTGAATTAATGAAATCTGAAGTGATATGACCAACTTTAATAAGCCAGTGTGTACTCTCTGATGATCCCAGTGTACAACATCAACTTCTCTATGGCACAGAGCATTACAGTAATAACTTAGTCATGAGGGAATCATTGACTTCCAAAACAAAACACCCTTTCCCAGATCTTAACTTGAATTTAGACATCATAGTCTACTGGGAAAAACACAGTTCTTTTCAATTTGTCCTCTTTAGAATATATTGTGCCTGTTGTAATCTTTCTTAAATACTGTGGGTCTACAGTAGAACCAAAGCATTTAGGGAAGTAAGTGATGCTTTTCAGGGTAGAGATAATTTTTTTTTTTTTTTTTACAGTGAGTCCAATATCTGTTACACCTTCTTAATAAGGGTGGAGTACACATATTGAGCAATCACTGAATAATAGAATGTCTTGGGTTAGAAGGGACCTTAAAGATCATCTAGTTCCAAGCCCCTGACATGAGTAGGGATGCCACCCACCAGATTGGGTTCCTGAGGACTCCATCCAACCTGGTGTGGAGTACTTGCAGGCATGGGACATCCTCTACCGCTCTACACGATCAGTTCCTGTGCTTCACTATATTCTGAATAAAAAAGTCCTTCCTGATATCTTATCTAAATTTCTCTTTAATTTAAAACTGTTCTTCCTTGCCCTATCACTATCACCCCATGTAAGAAGTTATTTTCCATCTTTTTTATAAGCCCCCTTTAACTACAGGCCACAATGAGGTCTCCCCAGAGCCTTTCCCTCCAGGCTGAACAACCCCAATGCTCACAGCCTGTCTCCCTATTATAACTGCTTCAGCCCTCTGACCATCTTGACACCCTTCTCTGGACCTGCTCTAGCATGTGCCGAGCACTCCAGACCTACATATAGAGCTAAAGGTGGGGTCTGATGAGGGCTGAGTGGAAGGGGAGGACCTTGACCTACTGGCCATATGCAGAGTAAGACGTGATGGAAATTTGAATTCATAGTTGAGGAAGGAAGGAATATTCCCCGTCCTTCATCCTGCTCCATGGGATATAAAACAATTTGCATCTAATACCAAAAGATGTATATCCCACAATCACATTTTTCTTCATTCTACACTTGAGTGAAAAAGAATTTAGAGTAGCCTTTTCAAAAAAATTAAAAACTCCACCTGCCCATTTAATAAAAGCAATAAAAAGAAAATTAGAGACTCGGCTTCTGTCCTGTGAACAATCAATTTTTGTTTTGCAAGTAAGTGAGGAGCTATATAATTTCCCAAGAATCACCATTCTCCAATGGGTGGCATTTGCTGATTCAGTGGTAATTATCTTCTTGAGAGAGCATGGATTTAAGAAATGCAACTAAAAAATTCAACACCAGAAAAAGAAGTTCTGTACTGTGTATTTCTCAGTGACAGGTATAAAAAAGGTAAAAAGAAACATTTCATCCATTGTTTATGAAGGGAGAATTTTTCAAAAATATTTTTTACACTTTCTAGACAGAGTTCTATAAAACAATTTATACCATTTTAGATCTTAGTGTGGTGGTTTTTTTCAGCTTTACTATTTTTATAAAGCTTCATACTGTTTTTTAATATTTGTGTTTGTATTGTGGTAGATATCTAAATGATGAAAACTTCTTTTACATTAATGATATTTCTAATCATCTCTTGAGGTTTTACAAAAGTTGTTTTGTTGTTTGTTTTTTTTTTTCCTGGCAGATATATCCACAAATTCTAAGGTTTTATTGTGCTCCCAAACCGACATAAACAAAATAGTGGCTTTTAAGGCGAGTACTTAATCTCACACTTCCAGAGTAAAGGGTTTGTCAGACGTATTAGACCAGGAGCCTTTTATCCTATTAATACATATCTGTTAATCTGAAACAGAATATATTGCATTTTTACCGTCCTGTAGGGCACATGTGTCTACTGCAAATAGAAAGACAAGAATGGTAAAGAAAGTAACTTAATCAGTACTTTGTGTTATCCATATAGAATATCTCAGAGGCATTAATTTGGCAGGAGATCAATCTATATCAGCTGTATCAACCTCCATTTATAACTGCAAACAACTCACTATAAATTGAATTTTATTCAGCAAGAGGGTAATATTTGCTCTTCTATATACAAATTCAGTAGTTTAAGAAATCAGTCAGAAAGTGTTCCAATGTAAACAATATTAAATGCATCAATTATAAGACAAGTACTGAAGTAATTTCCCTTAACAGGATGTGGGTGTAAAGAAGAAAACTTACTGTCTCATGGTTGTTGCAAGACTTGCTTCCCTGCCAGTAAAGGTTTATTGTTGCTTATCATTAAATGCTTTTAAAATGCCAGTTTTACCTGGCATACACCTGAATGGCAATGTTGTGATTGTGTTGTACCAAGACACTAACTTTATCTTTATCACAAAGAAAGTGGCCTAATGGGAGCAAGAAGTATGATCTGTCTTCTCAAGATCTCTATAGAAACACTCCATCCTTAAAATAAAGTGGCTTCTTGGATGTGGCAGTATGAATTGGGAGTGACTACAAAAGGAAAACATAGCTGGAAATTAGGAGAAATTCCTGTGGAAAAAAAGGTGTAAATGCTCCATACAGGAGAAATCTAAAGGATAAACTGTATTGTATATTTCTACTGCATATTCAATACAAGATGTGTGCATCCACAGTCATTTGACCTATGATTGTTCAATTATGTCACTGAGCTGGCACATCAGGCACTGCAAAAATATGATGTATTTGGTCATGACAAACGCTATAGCAATACATTTTGAACAGGTATTCCAGGAGGCATAGCACCACAAATGCACCCACATCTGTGGACTACAACAAAATAACACATTTGCCGTTTTTTGGGAATCACGTTTTTATAAGACTTCATGACAGCACATAAGTGCAGCCTCTTATTAGGAACTTTTCTCCTGCATAAATTCTGGGAAGTCTGAAATAGGAAGCTAAACTAAGCAAAGGCAGATTAGGTCATCCACACTTGGCAAGAGGAGCTGGAGCACAAACATGGTTCAGTTATGACAGCCTTTGGCTGAACATTTTCACTGCAGTTATTGTGAAGTGTTAATACATCTTGTAAGTTTTAACATGGTCCTTCTGATTGTGACAGACTTGTGACAAAGAATCATGCTAACATTTGGATAAACAAACATAGAGCGTTCTTGGAAGGAGAAAATTGGTAGCTGAACCTTATTCAACCTTCTCTTCTCTGCAGTAACATTTTCAAAAATGTTTCTTGCCTCCAGGAAATGGAGTTTGAGATTCATTTCAAAGCACTTGTGTCCAGGTATTACTTTACTAAAATTCTACTGCTGCAGGTGTCTAAATTGTCTCCAATAACCAATATTTTACCTAACAGTCCATTATAAATTTTGGATGAAGTTTGTTTTATTTTTGCCATATTAAAATCTCTAGGGGATTTTAATTTTGCCATATTAAAATCCCTTACATGTCTATGTGTTCTGCTCCTAATCTAAATGCTGAGCTGTTCATGCTGATACCAAAAAAGAAAAACAACCCAAACAATATTTTGGTTGTATTTTTTGTTATCAGAGTTTATGCTGAAATAGCTTATCTTTTAAATTACGGTATGTAAATTTGGTGTAAAATAAGCTTAGTGAAGTTAATAAAAGTAGCAGTTACATGATGCTAGAATTTGTTGAACAGAAAAAGAAGATACAGTCATTTTCCAAATAAAGATGACTAGAATGAAAGGCAAGGAAAAGAGTTGAAAAGTGTATTTAATACAGTTTGGAAACCTGAGAAGAAGCTGACACACAATGACAATATTTTAGTAGATAAATGGTTTTACAAAAAAGGCTGTCATCAGTTGCTTTGGTGATGGCTAACAGAGGGGAGGGAAGAGAGGAGAGGGAGTTGAAAGAGAGTGGGTTGAAAATTATCTTGGATTATCAGTAAAAGCTTTCTTATATGAAGAGGTGAAAAAACCAGGGTATATATAGAAGTTGTAAAATATACTGCATTTTAAGAATTAGTTGAATAAGCATCCCTCAATAATGTCTTCAAAGTAGATATTCTGCCAGTGGTCCTAAAGGTATTGTCATGGTTTTATAACTATGGCTGTCATAATTCCTATATGTCATAATTCCTATACTTCTGATTTTGATCTCCTTGCCCATGCTCATGGTGCTACTCAAAACTGCAGAAACTGTTTGGATGAAAAAGGAATTTTTGGAATCTCCTGTAATTCATGGTCCTTAGACTTGCAGACAGATTTCCACATATCTTGAAGAAGAAAAGAAAAAAAAAAGGACTAGTTTTCTGGTTAGGAATTAAGAAAATTATTGCTACCTATACATTAAAATTGTGGCTGACTTCAGACTGGAGAAAGGCCAAGGTGTGACTACCCAATTAGAGAAAAGAAGAGGAAGACAGATAGAAAAACAAAAAAGGAGAGCATTTGAGATGCAATAAAAAAAACCAAAACCAGTTGTTTTCTCTCTTCACTCATCACTCTGTCTCTCTCTGTTTGAGAATTCACAGGGTTCTAGAACTTCCTGTGTTCCATTGACAGGACTCAAAGAAATGGCATGAAACTGTGTCAAGGGAGATTTTAGCTGGGTATAAGGAAAAAGTTCTTCCCCCAGAGCACTGGAAGAGCTCCCCAGGGCAGCGGTCACACCACCAGCCTGAGAGAGTTCAAGTGTTTGGACAATGCTCTCAGGCACTTGTTGTGACTCTTGGGCCTGTCTTATGTAAGACCAGAGTTGGACTTTGATGATCCTTGTGGATTCTTGTAGAACCTTCTATGGGCCATCCAACCTTCAGGACCTTTTATGATTCTGTGATTCTTTCTGAATATCAAGAAGTATCTATAAATTTGCTATAGCAGAACCAAGGAAGTCCTCGTCACTGGTGCCAGTAATTAATTTTTTAAGCCATCACAAAGGTTGATTCCCTTCTTTTATGGGGATCTTGGCAAAAGTGGGACGACCCCCTCTCCATGTAGAATATAGCAACATAGTCTATTTGTCAGCTCCCAGTAGAGACAGCAGTGAGAAACAGCCCAGTCTCTGGAGAATGTAGGATAATCATATGTTAGCCAGAGATGTTGAAGAGATGCCTTTTGTCTTGATAGAGCATCACGATCTCTGTTCCTTTATGCAAAATGGGTCAGTGAAGCATTTGAATAACCAAGGAACTTAAACTCACATTGCAGTACACTGCCAAGTGTGGATTGTTTCCTTTAAGAGTATTTACCCTTCCTCTGGAATACTTCCAGCCACTTTGAAAATGCAAGGTGTGTTTCATTATTAAGGTTCACAGCTATATACTGACTCGTCAGACGTCAGAATTTCCATTAAATGCTTCAGTGACTGATTGTCAGGGATAAGCATAGGAGTTCTTGTACCTCCCCTCTTTATCCACTGAAGGTCACCTCCATCCTTAACATTAGGTGATTGTGGTTAACCTGCAAGTCAGACTGTAAAGAAAGCAATTATATAAGAGCACACTCCTTTGGCAAATTGCAAAGGAAGGTACATACCTACAAGGTGCTAAAGAGGCAATGTTTAAATCTTGGCAGAGTACAGAATGAATTGGAAATGGTTAACCACAAAGACTTCTTGCTTCAAAGTTGTTGCAGGAATAACACTTTCCCCTCCAGTGTTTATACTATGGAAATAACTATGTGACGTTAAAGTAGTACTAGTAATTAGAAAAAACTTGGCTAGACTGCCTCATAGTATATTCAAAAAAAAAAAAAAGCTGTGCACATTCACTATCAATTTCATCCCAGTGGCATTACTTAGCATAGTTAGTATTAAGATTTGAAGCTATTTTGCATAAACAGGATGACAGCTCAACACAGTTGGGGGTGTTTTTATTGCCAATTTAAATGGTGTTAAATTAGTGAGTATTTAAGCTATACTAAAACAATTTAGGGTCCAATCCACAAAAGTCTTGGCTCCAGAATATTGTAATATGAATGAAAACCTCATTTTTAGGCTTCTGTTCAACACATTGCTTTGCAACTGCAATCACTTTCAGTTTAAGTATGTTATTGCCTTTCTTAGAACTACCCCATCTCACAAGAAATGCAATTGTCTCAAGTATGTGATCTCATTAATGGGACTAGGGATGCACAGTTCAGTTGAAAAGCTGAAAAGCTGTAAGATTATCAACAGTAACTCGTAATCATAGCAATAATAATTAATGAAAAGGATGCATTTAGGGCTTTCAAAGCACAAAATATACCTACTGAAGTTGTCAACGGTTAGTACATGGAAATGAAAAGCTTCAACTCTAAATTGGCTTCCCTCCTTAAAGAGAATTGCTGTGCACTTACCTATTAGCAAATGTATAATTTCTTTGGTGGTTTTTCCCCCAACATAAGGGAAGAATCACTCAGAAGGCCTGGTTTCATATACCTATTGTGTCTGCTGTTGAGGGACAGAATGTTGCAGCACCAAGAGGGCCAGGCACTTTATGTGTAGAGCTGTGTGCTGTGCCTTCCAGAGGCTCATGTGCTTTTGGGTTAGTCAAGCAAGTATAGAGAATTAATGGTGCCATCAGCTGTGAAGGCAGCTATTTTCCCGCCCTCTGTGCTAGAGGAAACGTGCTGCAGGATTTTTTTGTTTGTTTTGTTTTGGTTTGGTTTTGTTTTTTGTTTTTTTGGGGTTTTTTTTTGTTTGTTTGTTTTGTTTTGTTTGGGGTTTTTTTGTGTTTTTTAGTGTTTTTGTTTTTGTTTTATTTTTCTTTTTTTATTATGATAGATTGTGAGTAAGATGGAAAAAAGGAAAGATTTGGAGGATCAGAGAGAGATGAAATTTTTACAGTTGGCACTGCTGTTCTTTTCCTTTTTTTAAAAATTTTTCCCCCCTCCATGTTTGAAGATACAGTGTAGCCACCAAATTGTTCATGAGTCATTTCATTCTGGTGACATATATATTTGAAGATTTTATTGGTGGATTTTAGAAGCTATTTATTCTTCAGTTATTGTTTTATTTACATATCTAATGGACTGATAGATGTGCAACCATCTCTCAGGAAGCAGAAACCTCATTTCTATTTTTTCAAAATAAATGTTTTGCTAACAGACGGGAGTTTCACAAACATACTAAGTCAGATACTCCTTATTGTTCTGTGTTTTTATTAAGTTCCTGTTGGCATACATATAGTACCTGTGACTGCCTATCTGTTGAAACAGAGTCTGACACCAGGCAGTTGTGAATTACACCAGTCTCCATACAAACAAAACTCTGCATATCATTGTGGAATGCAAGCAGTGTTTTTCACTGGCCTGGATGCTCAGAGGATGCTGGTCTTTCAGACGGCACTTTCCCAAATGTAGTAGAGCATTACTTAAGAATGGGAATTTTTACAATCCCATCCGGTATTACTTATTTAAAAGGAGAAATGGGTAGGCACAGTGGACTAAAGTGTGACTTTCTAAAATGGAGACTTCACATTGCCTTCTGCTTCATGCAGCTATCCATCTACCTCATTTTAATTTTGAGATGCATATTCCCTTCTAAAGAGGGGAATTACTGGGAGTAGGGAGTTTCATGCAGAGAGGAGCAGGTGCTTGCATTCAGTATCACACAGTCTTTCTTTGCTCCTCCACCCTTCTCATACTCACCATTCACAACTATTACCTCTTTTTACCTTTCTTTTTAACATTATCTTATTTCTTCTCTTGAGCCACCTTCTAGTAGATCATAATGAAAGCAGAAAGGCTTTGTAAAACCTGTATGTGACTATACATGAGGAAATATTGAAGGTGAAAATTCAGCTGGCTCCATATCTTCTTTTCTTTCCCAGGCAGGCTTATCCAGCTGGCTGCACACCTCTGGAGGTTTGCTTCTGACAACAGGAAGAACTAATGCCAAATAAAGGGTTGTGGTGAAAAATCAGAGCAAATCAGCTGGAGCATGGGGCTTGGGTCAGAATCTTTTGCTTTCCCTTAGAGAAGCCTTGGGACTTTTTTGCTGTTATTGATGGGTATTGATCTTCTAAGTGTTTTACAAATGTAACTAAGCAAGTCTCACAATCCACTGCAAAACTGGTCATAGGCCATTTCATAGAAGGGATATAATTGGAAAATTAAGTCACAGCAACAGAAAAGAATAACATGAGACAAGGAAGAGATCCCAGATCTATATTGACAATGTTTGACCATGCTTCCCTTGATCTGACATAATGGAAGAACAAATAGCAGCACAGTTGATGGTGTACACCAAAGTGCACATTATTTACTTCAGTTCAGATTCGAACCAGCTGGTACCCTGCAAATCAGAGAGATCATTTCAGTGCTCACAAATCAACCACTGCTTCTTCTCATCAAACTGTTTCTATAGTTGGTTTGACACCTTGTTGTACAGACAGGTATCATATTGTTAGTATGGGACTGAATATACCAATGATGAGGTAATGTTCCTATGGAAGTATCTACGCTAACAGATGAGTTCATACAAAGACCCATAATATCATTACGCAGCTGCTCAAATGGATGCTTTCTTTATTTGAACTTTTGGAATAATTGTACTTGAGAATCTCAGTTTTCATCAGAAATATTAAATGCTTGCCTTATGTCTGAAAGAATAATGATTGGAGTGTGAGAGAGCAGGGGCCTGAGTCTGCAGTCAGCCTGACACATAGATCTAAGACTGAACTGCTTTTGTTGCTGTCACTATTATTTTATTTCTGGTTGATATATCTGGTTGATATATGGGCTCTTTGTTGATATTATTCCGAGACTTACTGATAGCTTAATAGAGCTACAAAGTATATAGTGAACTGTGCTACTAGTATTGAGAAGGGGATGTTTCCTGGCTGATGCAGAGTTCAACTTTTTTCCTCTGACATAAAAATCTCACAAAAAAGATTATCAGCACCTTGAATTGAATGACTGATAATGAATTCCTTTGTTGATAACTAGAAATTGAGCACAGCTCCAAAACCTTCCTGAAGAGAAGGAGCCCTGAAGTTCCCTGCAGCTTCTTCTATCCTACCAGCACATGGCATGTTTAAAAGCAACTGTACTCCAACTCACCAACAAATAGAAATACATTAATAGAAATGAGCATTAAAAGTAATAATGTGACAGACACAGCAGCTACTTCAGTGATAGTACAGCACCTGCAAGAAGAGCTCTGAGGATGAAATAACAACAGAAGGGATATTCTCACGGTATTACAGGGTTCTTGTCAAATAATTTACATTAGTATATAAATACATAGCAAAAGGCCTCTGAACATGCCCATACTCATACAGAAGTGCTCTGAAGCCTTAATTAGGCACAGCCAAAGAGTGACAGGTAGTTACTAGAGAGCTTTCCCTCCAAATTGCCTGCCTCACCAGCTTTTAGCAAGCATGACACCTTCTCAGAAATGGTATCAAAGCAAAGATCTAAGCATTATTCAATGAAAAACATGGGAGGCAAAAGTTTGTATATCACAAATAATTATATTCGAAATTTGGATGTAAGGTTTGTCTTACTGGTCAAATAAAAAAACTTTTTTTATTTGACCGGCCGGTCAAATAAAAAAACTAGAAGACTTCAAATATAGAATTTGAAGGTTTGAAGACTTAAAAATTGCAACTTGATATTAGTTTTGTACCTGGAGTATTTAATTTAATGGATTTTTGGAAGATTACATGGTAATTATATTGCAATGAATGGTGACTTAGTCTGGATTGTGGATGACACAGAACAAGAAAACTTACTTCCTTATAAATATAATGGAAATCTCTGAATTTTAAAGTCTAAAAATTGCTTTAGTAGCCATTACAACAATTAAGCAAACACTAAAAAGAGACAACATGGGACTTAACTGATCAGTTGCCTGGTCAACATATCATCAGGAAAAAAGTAAGATATACAGGACAGCTTTGGTTACCACAAATGAATTCTGCTGCTTATAAATCCACTGCAAGAGACCCTGAAGTCATGCACCTTGCTACACTGACTACTGCACCATCCCTCACCCACCTGCTCTGTCCCAGGCTATCAGCCAATGTCAAGGGCTTCTTCTTCAGGAATTTCTGAAGGCGCTTACACCTTTCTTCTTGAGTGTTTATGACAGCTGTGTGAGGCAGTACACAATTAGGCCCCAGAAGAGCTTTTTCTGCAGCAGAAACAGCTGTATTTGTGTGTGGATCAGCAAACAGGGCAATAAAATCTGTGCTCAGACTGAAAGAAAGAAGGCAAAAAAAAAAAGCCTACTTGTAACTTCATCAGCTTTTCTCTAAATACAATAGCATTACACACGAGTAATGCAATTATATAAACTACAGTTAATTCAAAAATGTAACTCCCCCACAAAACCATATGAAATTATATTCATGAAAATATATTCATGTACACATTGTGCTTAAACTATAGAAATGTGTGGCTGAACTTACAGCTATACTTTCAGAAAGAACATCTTTTAAGTTCCTTCTTGACAAACAGCATACGTGTGGTGGGACTCAAAATATTTGGGAATCCAGACCTGTTTCCAGTGTCCTGAGAGACTGGTTTCAGAAGAAGCATGACTTCAGCATCACTACTGCTACAGAGTCCAGCTAGTACTGGCTGAATTTAACAAGTTGCATGAGCTGAGTCATGTCGGTCCTGTGTCACAACAGCCAGCCACATACAACAGGGACAGGCTGCAAAGAGCACAGACTGGGTACATGAACCAGCACTGTGTTAGGTGCTACCCTCACCTGTCACATCCTCTTTCAAGGATGAATATTCTCAGAGGTGAATTTAAGTAAGAGAAAGGCGTGTGTGTTTGTGTGCCAGGCGATGGTTGGAATATACATCTGAGTATCAGCTTACTGGCATGGGAATGTATGTATTTCCATTGCTTTGGATGAGAAGCAAGGCCATGAAGGAGCCTCTAAAATATGTCCAATATAGAACAGACATTTCCAGCAGCTAGAACTGACTCAGGTGTGCTAATTATTAACACCATTAATAAGAGTTGCTTCTTTTATCCAACCACTTGAGTACATATTAAACATTGCATTCACTGCTAAACCTGTTTATGGGTAATAGTTTTATCAAAGTTATGAAATTGTTAGCAGAAAGATTCAGGAATAGAAAAGGGGCATTGTGGTGAATGACAAGTAGAGACTAATTCCAGTAGCTTTCAAATTTGGCAAAACAGTAGTCAGTCCTTCTCTCTTGAAGGTCAATTAAAAATTCTAGCTGTACTGTAAACATAATTTTCCATATAACAGTGCCACACAAAGTCCAAAGCAGTTCCTTAATATAAAATATCAATTTGATTTTTCTCAGGAGATTAGCTCTTCCTTTGCAATGCAAATATTTTCAAGTGTACTAAACACATTCTAGCACCTCAGTATAGGGACTAAACTATTTGCATGCAAAATTACCCAAAGTAGGCAGACTGGCACAAGCTTATGCTTCTGCCATATGTGCTGAAGAATTTAAGCCAGGAAACTAGTAGTATCTGGATACTATTTACAATTTAAATTTGACTTTATATTATTATTCAAAAGAGAAAAAAAAAGGTAACATTAAAATTAATACTATATGTAACTCTAAGTTTACCTCAATGTCTTCTGATTATAATTTTCCACTTAAAAACTTGATCCAGGAAATGCAGAGAATTTTCTCGTTATAATTCTCTCTTTTTTTCTCATAGTGCTTCTACATTTTAGATACCTTTTAAAAAAATCTGTAGGCTGTATCCCTCACATTTCTCTTAGACATTAGTTTATGTGTCACTTCACATTTTCTCCCACACACTTGTGTGTAGGAGGCTGCCATTGAACTTCGTAGTATGGCAGAGTAGAAATCTTTTTTTTTTTTTTTGCCTGGTAGACATTCAGGGCCTACCATAGCTTTTGCTTGCATCACAATAAGTCTTAGAGAAGCTCTGTGGATTTTGGATTAGCTGCCATAGTTTTGCATTGACAAAATGGAAAAAAAAATTAGATCAGCTGTAATTTTCAGTGAAATACCACACAGCCCTTGTGCTTCCAAAGTTCATGCAAACATCATTTCCCAAAAACAGCTATTAGCACAACATGGGACAGGGGATGGAGGGAGGGGACTTGCCATGGTTATACTTTTGCTAGGTCTTGGCCTGCAGCGCCCATTGACACTCTACACTCTGACTGCTGGCAGCAGCTGCCCTCCATGGGTGAGTATCTCCTGCCAAGGGAGCCTGGGCTGTGTGGCTGCACTGTGCTGCCTGTCCCACCCAACTGAAGTGGCAGGCATAGTTTGAATGAAGCCAGCTTTGTGCTTCAGTGTAGGTGCCTAAATTGTAAGTCTTGGTTATAATTTATTTGGCTTGAAGTACCACCTCCTCAAGGAGCCGGGTGTTCAATAACATGTTCTTGCATCAGTGCAAGGTGATACCTCTGTAAGTATCTTTAGGTAATTCTATCCTTTTCCTCTGAAAAGAATTCAGTAGGAAGAAATACCTAAGCTTTTTCTTTCTTTTACACTTAAAGGAAATCCAAGAAGCTAAAAGCGATCAGTAAGAGCAACCCCAAAATTAAGGAATGTGCCTTCAGAATCAGTTTCAGCAATACAAGCAAAACAATTTCCAGACAAAAATGTTAAATTTATTTATTCCCAGTTTTTGTTCATGTTTTACAGTAATTGTGTGGAACAGCATGGTAAGCAAATCTGCAGAATGGCTGGGAAAGCAGAGCTATCAACACAGGGCATTTCCCCTCCTTTGGAGCAGCAGAGAAGCACCTCACCCTTCTCACACTTACCTTCACTATCAACGCAGTGGAGCACTCCCTGCTAGAAACTGTCATTGGCCAGAACAGAATCAATTCTGTATTTCTCCTTCCACCTGGTATCTGAAAACAAATCTAACTTCCACTTGATTCTTGAAAGAAGTACAAGAGTTAATGCTTGCTCTAGTTCAGCATCCCAAGTTAGCAGATAATCTTCCCAAACAGAAAAGTAAGTGAGAATACTAGTGTATTTTTTTTCTCCTGAATGAAATCTGGACACAAAGAGAAATTCTTGTCTTGTACAAACTTGACACACCTTCTGTGGCCCTTTGGCTATGTTGAACTGAATAAAGATTATATTTTATTGTTCTTATTATTGCTGCTTTCCAAGATAAAACTGATCAATTTTTATCTCACCACAATCATGGCATCAAAATACACCCATATATTTATCCAATGTATTTATATTACTCAAAAATGCATATCCCCATGCCTCTTTTCCATTAAAATGGTTACAATGGGTCACATACCCAAACAAAAAAATGCAAATTTTAAGTTTGATTCTGTCTTCCTACAAATCATCATATTTTATTTGTTTTCAGTCTCAGAAGAGCTGAACAAATGCTTCAGTGAACTCTTTCCTGAGAATATTTTGCTGTAAGAGTATCTCTCTTTTACTGACTATCCAAAAACATCCCACAAAACTACTCAAAAATTGTGGTTTTGTGGCAAGTTTAGTGGAAATTCTCCACACTGCATGTCTACCCTTGCGTATTAATAGCAGCGCAGTTTAAAAGCTGGTTTGATTTCAAACACTGAATTAATGAAGTGCAAATCCCAGCCGAGACAAGTCTCTACTGAAAGGCATGCCGACATCTCCCTCTGCTGCCGGCAGGGCGGTGCAGCGGCTGGGCGATCCTAGAGGGATAATTTGGGAGCTCATCCCGGCGTCCCCTGAGCGCAGCCGGCACTTAGTCTGTGTGCTCCCGTTGTGGGAGCAAACCCATTAAATGCAAGAGCTTCCCTTTGGCCTATTTCATATTAGCCTTTTCGCTAAAACTGTGCTTTGCTAAACACACCATGCACGTGGTAATGAGCTCTTTGAAGTGTTTTCCCCTCTTCTAGAAAAAAATCAACTTGCAGGCGCTTCCTTACACAGTAAGGAAGCAGATCTGGAAGGTGTCTTGTACCAGATTTCCTCTCCTCACTTGCACAGAAAATCAAATCTCCATTGAAAAGCCTCTGAGAAACTTGCAGAAGACTGTTTGACCACTATAAAATCAAGATCTAGGATTATAAAGTCAACTTCTGCATGCATAATCAGGGGAAAAGTATTCTTGAAAATTAGGAACGGGGTCCAATTTGTGGCTGGCTTTTGAACAAATGTGCAAGCAAGATGTCCAAAATGTCTCTGCCATGCAGACATTTTCTCATGAGGAGAATCTGTGACAGCGCTTAATGAACGGGGGAGGAGGTGGCTATGGGATCACAGTTCCCCCTTCCAGCCAAGGAGAATGACCTGCAGAGAAAGTGACGCCAGCTTTCTCCCACAAAGAGTTCTGTCATTGTAGGAGTGCAAGGGCACCTCCAGAAGGGCCCTCAGCTCTGACATTTCAACTCTTTTGAGTATGGGATGAGACTTTCAAAGGATATGACTCTTCTATTGGAATCATTGCTTTTTGTTTCTGTCTCTGCGATTAAGTTTCCCTTCTTTATCTAAATCCATGCAAACCTGTCAACCGCATCACCCATCTCTGCATAGAATTGCTATCCTTTGAGCACCTGAAATAACATATGACAGACCTATCCAGTCTCACTCATTTGAAGTGAGCTGTCTCCTTTTGCTTTTGGCTTCATTTTCATGCAGCCATAAAGATTCATGGCATATATCAATGGAAAATGTAATATAACACTCAGAAGTTTTCAAATCTCACTCATTCAAATGAGTGTGACTTGACAAGTCTGATGTGATAAAATAATGCAAAGGGGTTTAAAGATTTCACTTAAATGCACAACGAAATGAAACCTTTTTTCCTTCTTTTTTTTTCCCTGTGTTTTTTAAAACTTTAAAAATGAATTCTAAAAGGCTGCATCAAGCAGATGCAGAAAAGGGGAAGACTCTTAATGTAAAGTCTGTCATTTTTCGCCAGCAAACAAGAGTGTTTTGCCGTCACCCTCACACTAGCAAAGTTTTACAAGAGGAGATGGAGAATGGGATTGATGTAGTCAATTGCAGATATGAAAAACTAGGAGTTGTGTACAATGGAGTAGTGTATTTACCAGAATAGACTTGAAAAGAAAGAACTATAAATTAACTAAGAATTTTGCTGTACCTCACCTTAGCTTCCGCACTGTAAGAAGAGAGAAGAAGAGAGACAGCAAAATCAGAGTGAAAGCTGGTAAAAAACAGGTGTCCCATCTACATCTAGATGAGTGTTCCACTTGGTATTTGATAGTTAGCTGATTAGATGTTAGGGTAGGAAAAAAAAAGGAAAAATACCTACACATATTAAAAAACAGAGGGTTTACAAGTACTGGTGATTTTGAGTCATTGCAGGTATTGAAGACATAAAAAATAACAGCTAATTTGAGTGGCTGAGTATAGGCCTCTCGATTTCTTTTTAATACATAAATAGTTGTGTATGAGTCCTTAGAATAACTGAAATCAGACACATTCTGCTGAGGCTGGCAGGACCAGAAAGCTCACATCTTACTTGAAAGTTTTCTTATTTCTTTAGACATGAGAATCCAGCTTCTTAATTTTATGGACACTGTTTTAAAGACCAGCATGAAATGTTCTACATGTAGTGAGATCTAATGAAGGGCACTGCACTTATGACCTAGAACTCCATGGTGAAATGAGATTTGATTGAAAAAGAAACCCCAAAAAAAACCTGTGTATGTACACATTCTGTTTACTTTGGTGGGAGCTGCAGTAGAGCTCCCACTAAAGTAAACAGAATGTTTTTTTCCATCTAACAGTAGATGGAAAAAAAATCTCTCCTTGGTTACCCCTTTTTCAGCTTCCTCTAAAGTATATATTACTTCCTGCTCTCAAAAGAAAGAAATTAGTTTGAACAGGCTACTGTTTTAATCCATCATGTGTCAATCCTTGTCTTTCTACAATTCATCTCAGCACTAGAATTGAAGTGCTTGTCTTATTGCTGAACAATTTGTGCATCAAGAACATTAAATTCATGGTCATTTAAAGCCGCTCAAAGTCTCTCAGTGACAAAAATCATGCAGGTCATTGCACTGGGAACATTGAACTGCTCAACATCAAGTACTTGCTATTTCATATCTATGAAACATAATTGATGTGTAATACCTTGGATCCTGTTTAGACCAACAAAACAAAAGGAGAAGGTGGAAGAAAGCCCTAAAAAATGATGACAGACAAAGCAAAGGAAGCAAAGACAAGAATTGTGAGACTGCTGGACACAGGCCCTTCCACCAGATAGTGCAACACTATGGCAAACTTTTCACTGAAGTCCAGGTAGACGACATCTACAACACTTCTCTCATCTGACAAGTGAATCACTCTGTCATAGAAGGAGATCGGCTTGGTCAAGCAGGACCTGCTTTTCACAAAGTCATGGTGGCTGGACCTGATTTTCTGGTTGTTCTACATCTATCTACCACTTGATGACACTCCAGATAATCAGTTCCATGACCTTCTGCAGCACCAAGGACAGGCCTGCAGATCTCTGGATCCTCTTTGTGGTTTTTCTCATAGATGGACATCATATTGGCTAATCACCAGGAAACTGGGGCCTTCCCAGTTAGTCAGGGACACTGAGAAATTACTGAAAGTGGCTCAGCAAGCATTTCTGGCAGCTGCATCAGTGGCCTTGGGTGTATCCCATCCAGCTCTGTAGACTTGTATGTGTAATAGGTCACTGACCATTTCTCCTGGGGTTATAGGCGCTTCAATCTGCTCCCTATCGCTGTCTTCCAGCTCTGTGAGCTGGAGACAACAGTTGCTCTTAACATAAAAGACTGAGGAAAAGAAGGCATTCAGTACCTCAACCTTTTCCCAATCCCTTGTCGCTGTTTCCCAACACCACCCAATAAGGGATAGAGATTCTCCTTGACTTGTCTTTTATTGTGAATTTATGTACAGAAACATTTTTTATTGTTTTTTACCACAGTAGGAAAACTAAGTTCAGAATTAATGTTCATCCACTGCTGGTAGCAGTCTTCCTGGGAGGTCTGGCAGGGTAGACATGGGATGCTGTTTCCATGAAGGCCAAGGAAATGAAAACAGAATATCTTGCTTTTGACATGTCCACTGTCACTAATTCAAGTTCTTCATTTTGCTTCATGATTACATGATTGTTTTTTATTCTTTATATTCAGTTGTGCAAAGAGATGTATCTTTCTGCCCTTGGTGTCCTTTGGCAATTTCAGTCTTAGCTGAATTCAGCTTTTCCAACAATATTCTGCATGCACAGAAAATGTTTCCATGGTCCTCCCTTACTGCTTGTCCTTGTTTCCACCTACTGTGGGCAGAGAACATTTGCCCTGGGGCTCAGCCATGTGTTCCTATTTATTCAAGATGGCCTTGTGATAAGTTGACTGTCTTCCTGAAAATTTGGATGACTTGGAGTTTAGAGAAGATTGTCTCTATAGACTTTCCAGTTTTCTTTATTTCAGCTGCAGTAGCTCCCCAATGGTTTCATCATTCATACAAAGTCTTGCCTTGAATCAGCAGCAGTTGTCACAGTCATCTGGCATTTGAGTTGTTCTCCATATTTTACTTATTGCTGCAGAACAAATGCATAATACTTGCAATATTAAACTATATCAGACTTTCATTTCTGTGTGACTAGCCCTTGAGTTGCTTCTCTTTCTTTGCATGTCCTTCAAGGTTTGGTTGGATGTTGCTCTGACATTGCTCTAAGGGGTCTGGGCTATGTCTGAGTTTTAAAGCTGTGCTTCTCAAGGGAGATCCCTGAGCAGTGGTATTTCTCCCTCAGTAAGGGTGTATTTCTAGTATGTATAAAACATACCTACATGTCTTCAATCTGTTGTGTATGGGAATAATTGTTAACATGGAAGACTTATCTGAAAGGAGCTCTTGAAGACTCTCTCACAAATGGGAACTTGTGGACTTGCCACAGTTGCAATGGCTAAGAGGAGGAGGACTTTCCCCTGTGTGATAATCATAAACACTGATGGGAGAATAAAACCTCTTACAAACTAGCTCTGAGCTCATCAGAGCACACTTGTGTAAGTAAAGGTAAATCTGGAAGGAGAGGAGGTAATTCAGCCCCATGTGAGTAATTTACTAAGTGTTGTACCTTTTAGTCTTTGGAAAATACTCAAAACACAGCCTCAAGTTTCACAGAAAATGAAATTGTTAATCTAATTCTAAACCAACCTCCATGTGAAGAATAGCCAATACACTATCACATAGCTATCATCCTTGATCAGCAATCTGTACTGGAACACCCCAGGAGACATCCACACAGTTTGAAGATTGAATTGATATGTCAGTGAAGGATGACTTTTCGTGTGTGTGTATATTTGTAGGTGTGTTTCAAGGAATTTGTGCTCATAAGCTACCTTTTGCAATATTAGGTTTCATTCTTTAGGGCTTTTATTTTACTTTAAATGAAAAATTGCAGAGAACAGGTATGATTTGTTTTTTTCCAGTCCTGCAGTTTGTATTTGTACAATTGTCACACTTCCATTTTTGGATATATCTTCTGATGTTGTTTGTGAATTGAAAGAGGGCACACTCTTATGACTGCTAGATATTTTTCTTGTTTAATGTAACATATCCTTTCATGGCACATGCTCTTGATTTCCTTTTTTCCTTTAGCACCATTAACTGACATTTTTTTACCATGAGGAATAAACTGTCTAACAGCTCCTGTTCCTCACCTATCTACATCAAGTGAATTTTTATTGCTCCTTTGTATTGACTACATTACTGCTGCTTTCCATTAAGCTGAAATTTTGCCATATTTCTACAAGTTCTTTCCTTAAGGTTACTGCTACATAATCTCTAACTAATTCCTCCTAGCTCTCCTTCTAGGCTCTTTTCAGATGTATGTCTTTTCTGAAGATCTGTGAGCAGTTCATAAGTACAGGGTACCTTTGATATGAAAGCCAATTCCTCTCACATGCTCCAAATACTACACATACACATGCTACATACACATACTAGTAATTAACCTTTTCTGACTTCCTTCCCAGAATCTTTATTGCTCCTGAGAATAGCTCTTTCACCACTGGTAACCCCTTTTTTTTACTACTTTAAAAGCCTTTGCATGTTGTGCATGATCTATCATTTAGTAGCATGTATTCCTGATTTTTAAGGCAATGGACAATTAATGTTTTTTTTTTTTGTACAGTTCCTCAAGCACCATCCATCTTTGATTCTTACAGTATATTCAATTGTAATGGATAAAAACAGTGTGCACTAAGATTTGCAGTTTGCCTGCAAACTGAAATGAACAAATGTTATTATACCAATGAGGGAAGGACAGAGTCATGGAGAGATGCTGAAACTGAGTGTATGGAATAAAACTCAATATAATGCTAAGCAAAGAACAATGATCCTAATTATTAATTGCATAATTATTATCGGTTTAGTTGGTGTAAGTGTATTTCCAACCACTGAAATCATAAGTTGTGGGTCAAGATTTTCACTGTAGCACAAAGAATACACTCAATCAATATATGGTTCTGACTGGAGATCCATTGCTGTTAAATAAAATCAGAACATCCTAATGGCTACAGGTGGACAAACAACAAACATGCCATTGGCAAAGACAGACTTAGGCTTAACTAAGTAGCCTTCTGCTGTTCTGTGAGCATGAGTTGTAGGACTTTCTGCTGAGCAGAATGGTGATCCGAGACTACCCATTTAAGCCCAATGATATTAAATCAACTTTGTATCAATTCCCACTAAGCTTTACTTGATCTGTTCTTCACGCTTGCCCTGCAGAGGTGTAGCTCAAAAGCTAGGCAGCAATATTACAACATCAAGTAACCTGTCAGAGCTTCCCAAGGTTGCTCAGGCACTTTAAAACCAGGGCAGGTGTTAAGAAGCTTGTTTGTGGTTTGTTTGGTGATGCCAACACCATTGCTCTTGCTGTATGAAGAATCTCACTTGCCAGTGCAAATCTGATTTTGTTTCTCCTCAGAGTCCCCCTTTCTCTGCCTTCACCCATCCCATCTTCTCCTCCATATCTTTCTCCATTTTTCTTGGTGATGACACTGGGCTGGACTAGCCAATCAGTCCTTGTCACCCCTACGCAAACCTTGATCAAAATGATTCAGTAGAATTTTGTAAGGTTATAGTAAATGTAAACTATCAATGTCTCTTTTTTTTCTGTTTCATATTTCATTCTTCAAGCTGAAGATTTTTAACATCAGGAAAAAGGGCAAATTCCTTTTTGTCCCCCAGCAACAGGAAAGAGGTCACCTCCCAGGCTGTTTCTCTCACTATTCTCTTCCTTTAGCCTGCAATTACAATTCTCTTCTTTCTGCTTGAGCACACATTAACTACAGCATTCAGGAGAAACCATTTCTGCAATCATTCTGTGACTAACATACAGAATTATTTGGGAAAGGCCATAATTATCCATCAGATTGAAAAGATTGATTTAGAAGCACCCACCCAAAACTCACACATTCATTTGACAGGATTTCTTCCCAAGAGGATTCTATATGCTTGCAGGGTGCTCTAGTGCTCACAGTGCTTGCTCAGACTAGGCGTTCATACCTCAAGCTAAAATAGATTGAAAATAGCTTTTGAAATCAGTGTACAATTCATAAAATATAGCACTTGCTTATCATGCCATGGCAACTCTATTGGTTGCACTTGTGATTTAGTTCAGGCTGAACTCAGGAATAGCTCTGCTTAAATAGTATTAAGTGCAACACATAGGTAGTCAAGTGCCCTGGGAGGTAGCGTGCAAACATTTATTGTTTGCTCTTATCTCTATCCTTTTGCTGGTTTTTGGGTTTTTTTACTTACTCTTTCATTGCCAGCTTTTTCACTAAGAGGCAGTCCTCAGAGTCTGACAATATGTCAAGAATTTCCTGAAGTATTTATGGGGAGGGTGGGGGTAGAAAACTTTTTCAAGTTCATGATTATTTTTTCTTGGCATTATTGTCTGGGTTCTTCCCATCCACTTCAAAGCAATTTCAAAACTTGTTAGCTAAAACACTGTGTACAATGCTATGGCTAAAATAATTGTTCCAATAAATATCTTGGCAAAATGTACACTCGCTGTGCAGTAGATGCTTTGTTTAACACAGTTTATTTTGCATTAGAATTCCTACCTCATACTACCCTTACTTTCTGTCTTACAGGTTTGCATGTGTGCATGTTCTCTCTGTGATGTAGGTAAATGCCTTCTTTAAAGATCAGGCTGTTTCTTTTTCTTTTCCTCTTCTTAACAATAAACTCTGAAACCCTGAATATTATGTCCAGCTTTGAAACTAATGATGTCAGGCCAAGTTCAAACTGAGCAATATGTGTGACCATGAGATACTTTTAAGGATGATTTGCCAAGTCGTGACCATCAAATCATTATGTTTTAGAGACTTGATATTGAAATCTTGCCAAGGAAAACAACTTCATGAGCTTTTATTACTATCTGTTCCTAAAGGAGGAATGACAGTTCCATGGATCTTACCTCTAAGCTCTTCTAATCATCTTTACTTTACTCGTTGCCGCCACAGGCCTTCACTATGAAAACAGATGAAGCAGAGGTGGCATCTGCTTTTCAGATATAGAGCAGATCAGACTAATCCATTCTCTTTCAAAGAAGGATTCTCTCTATAATGCGTTAAGTCTGGTACATGGAACAGCTCTGGTCATTCATTAGCTACTTTTTTTTTACACTATACTACAATTGCAACATTTTTTATGAGCAGCATGTAGAAAACAGGCATATTCCTGTCCCACTCCTGGATAGCAACAGAAATCTACATTATATATTAGCCTCATTCCCACCCTGCCTACATTACTCTTATACATTTCAGAATTCACAGAACTATATAGAATTCAGTTATTAAAACATGTGGTGGTACATGAAAATGAACAAAATCTAATCACAAGAAGAGAAGACACAAATTTATACACCCGCTTTCCCCATTATCTAAACAGATCTCAACATAATACATGCATTTTTAGTGAAAATGAGCATCTGTCAAAATGTCTGAAATGCAAGGAACTTCCAAGAAAAGGCAGTAAGGTGAAGAGTCTGGATGCTTAGTCGTGTGGCAGTCTTGTTGCAAGGCAGAAGCCTGGGCACTGGGACTCCTGTAGAGCCTACCTGTTGGGAAGCCAGGACCACCATCAGTCCCTGAGGGCCTCCTTGGTGCCTCTGAGGGGTCCTGGGTATGCAGCTCTTCTCTCAGGGTGAAAGTGCAGAGCATGAAGCCATGGCTGAACCAAGGAGTTTATAGCTCAGTCTGACATCACTGTTTCCTTCCAGAACAAAATGTGCATTTTTTTCAAAATTACTCTTTTGCCTAGGTGTTTTTCTTCAGAAAACATTTCAGATTTTCTACTCTGTGCTCCAAAGCATAGTCCTTTTCCAGGGTGTTGAAGTTTTAGAATGGAAAATGAGATTTTGGAATAGTTATTTGTTAACTACTGCCATTGTAATGGTTTTGTCAGGAAATCCAGGGAGTGAAGATACCTAGATCAAGTCTGAGGGGCAAAGAAAAAGCAAGGAAGATAAGAAATGAATGGTATTGGTGTTGTGTAAGCCCATGAATACATGCTGTGTTTATTCTTTTGGTCTATCAAATCAACACCATCCTTGTATATTTAGTTCAACTCAACTTCATGCCCACTCTTCTTCTTCAGATAACAAATAGAAACTGCACAAAATGTTAAAACTCAGTGCTAATCAGAGAATAAGACAGTTCAAATCTAACAACAAGGGGATGACAAATACACAAGGAATTACAGCTACATTCTGTGGTGTAGTTTTCTACAAGTTTTCAGGCAGGTATGTGATCACTCTGCCCAGTTTGAGTGGCCTAGGCTCAAGCTGCCTCACATGTGGGGGACGCATTGCTGAACCCTGACACTGACCCTCATCCCTCACCCCCCCTTTCTGATTTTACAAGGCTGATGCTGGTCCCCAAATTTCAAATCACATTGTAGAGCTTGAGCCTTGTGGTTTGTCTTCACATCCTCCCCTTTCTCATGAGTGTATTCTGCAAAGGAACCTGCCATTCTTCCTGCTGAAGAGATGGTCATTGCTCTGTGCTTTTTTTCTCCTTCTAGAAACCTCCATTATCTGCAATGCAGTCCATTCTGCTGGAACCAGCTGCTCCTTGCAAATGGATGAGGCAAAGATTTATTATCATCAGAACACATGGAAATTAGAAAATGGACTAATGGAAACCATTAATGTCCTCCTCTCAACAATCAGATGAATGGTAGATCAATGAAGTATATTAATGTATTGGAAATGATTTAAGATGATAAAAACATTAAGTCTCCGATATTTGATGGTAAGAAAGCAAGCAAGACAAGGACAACACTCTTACACTCTGCTGCACCTATGGAAAAAACCACACCATAATTTAAGACATATTTCCTGTCCAGGATTTTGATATCTTTAAAGAGATAATATTGAAAAAATACTCTGTATCCTTCCATAATAGCATCTAACTTTGATGCTTCCATAATAGCATCTAACTTTGATTAAACAGTTTGTCTCCTTAGAAAGCAGACCTTATTTCCTGTAACATGAATACATGAATAAATTATTTGTATTCTATGGGTAAAATAATAATACACAGAGTTTGTAGACAATAATTGCTACTTTTTTAATCAATGACTCTTTTGTTTGCAGCTTGTGTATAACATTGTAAAAATAAATTACTAAATATGATTGTCATAACAGTTGCAGTACTCACACACATTCTACATAAACCTCAAAGGAAATCCTCAAAGAAGGGAAGAAGAAAACTATAAAGGAAAATAACTGCACAAGTACTTTATATTAACCTGGCGTCATGCATAAAAATAATATAATGTCTGTAAGCGAATGATTCTTAAGCTTTAGGGAATAAGTGAATTTTTTTTTTGTGGTCACATTTCTTAGAAAATATCAGAAGCCTTAAGATTCAAGAAATTTTCCGTCTCAGCTAAAATTTTGCAAAGGTCAATCCATTCCCATTTTCAGGACTCAATCAAAATTCCTCAATAAATTCCTGTTGAATTGCTTTGTGTTGTTAGTTGTGGGAGCATTTATGAAGGCCTGATGATGATTTGAACTACCCACAAATCCCATAAATGTGAGGTCAGAAAGGTTACACCATGGCACTTCAGTGAAGAAATGAAAACAAACCATAAATTATCTCCACCAGGACAATGTGTTCAGCCAGATGTCACAGGCTTTGTTTTTCAATTGCTCACTGCTCTCCAACACTCTATCATGTTGCTTGGTTTTAATCATGTGCACTGTGATCAGGAGAACTCAGGACTCACATGAACTTGACATGCCAAGCTATAGCTGGGTAACTGGGGAAATTCTAACAGGTTGGATACTGCAAAATATGTTGCTGACTATTTTTTTCAAGTTGCAACTAGTAGAGAAAAATGTAGAAAAAATATCTATGGTTTACTTATTTGGAATGAGGTAGTTGCCAAAGAGTGGCCAAAATAATCTTGTCTGCTAGTGTTCTTAGTGCATTCAGAAAAAAAAAAAAAACTAAGATAGCCAATTTTAGAAGCTGTTTTTTATTATTTCTGGAACTTATAAAAAACACAGTGGGGAGGACCCTGTCTAAAGGAGTCAATGTCACACCATTATGAGAGGTACTAATTTGTTTCATAATAAGGTTGGATGCTATAAGTGCCTTCATTGTTGTTAAATCATACTTCAGTATAGCTAAGTCTGCCATTAAAGTCATGTATTACTGACAGAGACAATATTTTTTAAATTTAATATTATGGCACATATTTCAAGCAGGACAAGAAGAAATACAGTCAGACCTTCCCCATGGTCAGGAAGTTTATTAGCCTTGTCAAAGAGAGTCAGAATCAAACTGTACCCATTAACACCAAACCCACTAGTATTATAGGATGTTTTATACTAAGAGAGAGTAGACAAAGAACAGAAAAGACATGGAACTCTTCTGGTCTGTGGAAAGCATAGTGATACCAAGAAAGAGAACTCAAAAGTTGCAGCAGAGATTCTGGAATATGTGGGTCATACTCCAGAGGAATTAATATTCTATTGAGGAGCCTAATTCTGGTTCAAGGAGGATGAATAAAAATTTGGAAGAAAACAGAAAAAAACCCAGAAGATTTAAGAAAATATGTAGTGATAAGAGGAGATGATAAGGTGTACTGAAGTCACAAAAGGCTAAAATATTGCCTTTCATCTCCAGGTCTTTGGTTCAAATTCAAACTAAGGCGGTTGTGACAAAAAATATATTGCCATCAGATGCTGGCTTCTACAAATGAGGAATTTGGCCCATGTTAGGATGCTGTCAGAGAGGTACCGCTGCAGCCACCATTAACCAGTCCATGCTTGCATGCTGCCTTACAAAAGAATGCAAGACCTGAATGATTTGAGCAAGGAAAGAGCTTTTAGAGCTGAGAGTGTTTTTTCTTGTGGACTTGGGATATCCTATTTAAACAGGATTGGGAAAATTTGCAGTGCTGCCTGCACTTGTTACTCCCTGAACAGATGATTTTCAAGGCTGTCAAAATGCCAGCTTCTGCAAAGGTTAAGAAAAGACAAATCAAAGTCTGAATCACTGAATATATTAACAGAAGAATGGTGAGATGAAGTTACATTGGAAATGAAATGAGCGCAGCAAGACCACACTAGGTAATTGCCTGTGCATTACTCTGACAGCAAGGAAAAAAAAAGGCACTGGACTGCTCATATATGCTGGAGGAACATGCAGAATGTGAAGCTATGTTCTGTAACATGGATCTGTGACAATTAAATGTGATCATAAGGCAACACTGACTTCTTGACTGTCAGATCCAGATGTCTGAGTGTTTCATGTATATTTGCTCCCTTTTTAAAAATGTCATTGTTGGTTAATTTCAAAAAATAAAGCAAGATAATCCAGTCCTGATTGTAGGCAAAAATATGAGAGGAAGGATTATTACTGAGGGGAATGAGATCCAGAAGGAAAAACTATGGACCAGTGCCAGTAATTCTCATAGAAGAACCAATTTAAAATGTGGAAGTTAAAAAGGAGCAGCCTACTAGCAATTCAGTCAGGATTTAAGTTACAGTTATGCAAGTTCTGGGCTTTAACTGTCAAAAAAAGACTTGTTGATACAGGTTAGAGGAAATGAAATGAGTGTTGGTTGTGTTTCACATCTTTACTTAGACATGTGAGGACAGATTTGTAAAGGTATGTAGGTACCTGAGGAATCTGATAAGAGCCTCCTCTCTGAAAACACACAAGGGCCAAACCCACAGAAATTAATTAGATCTTGACACGCAATTAAGATTTTTTAATTTTACTAGAGACAGGTAAATACTAAATGTTTCCAATGATGTGGGGCTATGTGTCTATCAGCATCTGTGGCCACCTAAACATCTTGCAAAACCTGGCCTCCACTGGATAATTTCTGCTTGCACATGCCAATTACTGAGCAGACTCAGTTCTTGCTCACATCTCTGGTGCTTTTGGGAGCAAAGAGCTCCACATCATTTTTTTTCTCCATTTGCATAGAACCGGAGCTTATTCCCTTCTCTGAATTATTTCTCTACCTGCTTTCCCTCTTCTCTCTGCATACCTCTGTGCAGTCCATGGGGATGTGAGAGGAGCAGAGTACAGTGCTAGTGGCTGGCAGTGCCTTGCCCACAAGAGAGCACATGGCCTATTCCTGTGTCCCAGGCTGCATCATGCTTACAGGATCAGCAGGGTGCTGCTGAAGAAAAACATCTTGGGAGAAGTAGCAGGCAGGGTCCTTGGCAGAGCTTGCCTGCTGCCTGGGCTGGTCACCAGAAACTTTGTGCTAGAGGGAGACAGAAGAGGTGAGTTTCTGTGCACTTCTTCAGGTGCTTCCTTGGTAAAGGAGAACCTGCATCCTAGCATTAAATACCTGAGCACCTTCTCCCTAAAATGTCCCTAAAATTAAACTAGACATCACCAAACAAGAAAAAGCAATGTGGGGCACTTAATACAGATGAATAGTACAGTCTCACCAGTTACAGCTTCAGGTCCCTTAGCACAAAAAAGGGAGTTTTTATGTAAATAGAATAAAGGATCCTTTCAGTCATATTTCTGAGATTTACACTAACAAAATACCAACAAAATCTTTTCTCTTGTTCCTTTGATGTTTGATACTGTGTTTCTGAGGTTTACCATGCTCATTAAAATAGGAAAAAGACAGCCAAATTAAAGTCATTATTAGCTCCAATTTTTTTCTTAAAGATGTTTTTCTGTGTGTTTAGGAATATAAAATTGCATGCTTATACCATGTGTATGTCTTTTACATACTAGCAGAAAAAACTGTAATTGACTAAGTGCTACTGAGCTGTGTAAGTTATTTGCCTTCTAGAAATTACCATCTGGGTAAAACCTGTCAAGACTTACTAGCTATGAAGTCAGGCCTTCTGAAAATGCTGTAGATGGAGAACTATAACATCTTCATGCTTATGCTCAGTCTTTACCTTAAGAGGTGATATCATCTCCCTCTGGCTTCTGCAAGATGAACACCTTTGGGTAAACTGAATGATGCATTTGCCCATAGTTCCATCAGACACTGCAGAAGACCAGTCTAACATATTCTGAATATTTCATGTCCCTCTCTGTCTATCTTACACTTTGAAAGCTGATGCTAAGCCTTCCAATGCTCCAGGCAAATCATCAAATATCTGTTCTCCCCACAGGCAGCCAGACAAAAATAGTCATGGACTGCTTTGTTGATCCTGCTGTTTGGCTGCCTTGGAGATAAAACAGTTTTTGCAGATTCAGAAGTGATTTTGTTCTAAGCTGTGTTTAAACATAAGAGAGGGGTTTTGTTTGGTTGTTTTTGGGGTTTTTTTGTTTGTTTGTTTGGTGGGGTTTTTTTGTTTTGTTTTGTTTTTTGAGCAGAACAATCAAAAGAGGAGTTAGAATAAAAATTATGATAGTTTGAAAACCACGATGTCAACCTATTTAGTGACACAATGCTTTAGGGAGTTGAGACAAGCACCTTGAGGAACGAAGGACATTTTTGCTTTTTGTTTTACCTTGGAAGTCCCTAGCAAGTTTCTTCCACGCAAAAATTCAGCCTGCCTCACCAGGCTGAATACAGCTGCAGCTTTATTTTGCAGTTTTTCCTCTGCCACTAGACAGCCCTGTAAAATGCTCATTCACTGAGATATTTCTGTTCTGTTGTATTAGACCACTTACTAGGCTAGTTGGCTTATGATGCTTGCCAATTGTGAAGTTTTCCACTAACTATAGAAAAGACTCTCAGAAAAAAATTTGAGACCTGTTTTCTTGCCTACCCCTTTGTCATAGATCCCACCAGGCATTAAAAACACCCTAAAATCAAACAGTTCCTAATCTAGCTGAGGCTCTTGAGTACTAATTTGTTTAAAAATGAATGTTTTTAAAACTCTTGTCTATATCAGCTACCATTGAATAAGGCTGAAAGGAAAGCAGGCAGACAGTGATTTACACAGAAATAACAATTCATATTTCCAATATCTGAAAGAGATGCTGACTGAGATATCATCTGGCTTATTTGTTACCTGCCAAATATAATATAGGAATATATTTTTAAGTACAGCATGGATGCAGAACCTGAGATTTATTAAGTTGAACAACTGAGCTCACTTTGTGGATCTGTGGAAAGCCCTATTCCTCTAATTATAAATCTGCTCACCAGGAGGTAGTTGTCAGCTTTGTCTTACCTGCAAGTCTCAAAATGTGTGAGTTTTTTGGTGCATGCTGGTTCAGTACAGCTGACACACAACAGATGGCACAAGGGAATCCCTAGTCAGAGGGTGCATATGTGCTCATCCCCAAAGTCAAATCTATGTTGTTATAAACCAGGGAGTTGCCAGGCAGAGCCTATGAACACGTCAACAAGGTGCTAAGAGAAACTAGATTACAGCTACTGACTAACTTTGCCTTATTTCCCGTGGCCTAAGGGATGCTGTAGTTTAACCAGCTGTGCTGACTCATTAGAGGTTTGCTTTCAATTCTGCCATTGTTCACTACAACTAAAAGTATCAAAAACTAGGTTCTGTGGGACAGCACAGTGGGCAGCTTTTAGCTCTTGGCTATTTTACAACATCTAGGAGCAAACCTCTGCAGGAAGATGAAGGGTGAGAATTAAATTTGGAACATACCTTGCAGAAAAGGTAATTTGACTTGCTTGCAAAGAAGTAGCTAAATAGAGGCATTTCCCGTTCAAAAAGAGCCAAAGACATTCAAAACTTAAAATTTACACAGAAACCCAGGTGACTGCATGTAACCAGGAAGCAGGTGCTAGTTTTAAGCAAACCTCAGGGCTTGTTTAATTGAAGCACATCTGGTCTTTAAAAGTCAGCCCAGGTGTTTGCATTTTAATTGCTCAAATCTATCCTGCTGCCCCATGTTATACCCCGGAAAAGTCAGAAGTCAACTCTGAGATAGCTGCACTATTAATACAGGTGTTGCTAGTTGATCACGTGCTGGTCATGAAATAACAAGTTCAGAACTATGCCATTGTCTCTGTTTACTCTTGTGGTTCTTCACCATATTTAATTTCAGAAAGATACGCTTGTTAATTTTCTACAGCTTTGAGTTCCTTTGACTTTATAGTGTCAGCAGTATCTGCTGTGATCATAATTTCATTCTATGGCTTGGCAAAATGAGTGTCATTGATTTTTAGAGAGTTTGTGAAAATTCTTTGGCTATTTTTGGATCCCTTTGTGGAATAAGCTGGAAAATATGAGAGAAGGAGAAAAACATCTCTAAGTGCAAAACTTTTGATAGCATGTTGGGAAATAAGAGAAGTAAAGAGCCATGACTTATTTGATGAAGATTATTAAACAGTCCTAAAAATAATGAAAGATAGATACATTAAATAAAATTCAGTGATGAGCAGTGAAGCTGCTAATGGAACTAAAATTCCTCGGATTAAGATAAAAATATTCACTAAACCTATTTGAACCGTTACTATGTACTTGGGAAGGAAAAGTGTCTGTTTAGAGAATCATTTGGACAAGAACAAAGCAGGTATTTGTAGGGAACACAGGAATCCAAAAAATTGAAGGCTGGAAATAAAAGGAAAAGTTGATAGCTGTTTTAGTCGGAAGGATACTTGCATGCTGCCAAAGACTCTAACCTAAGAACCTAGAATAATATTTAAAAAAACCCAGCTAGTTTATGGATCAAAAAAACCCACAATAGTGAGGTCTGGATTTTCTGTGGATCCCTTAGTAAGGGGACTAGGGATTGTGGAGTTTTAAATTATCTAGAAAGTTAGGATATCAATGTTAGGCTACACTAACATTGCATGTTTGAAATGGGTTTTTCTTGCTTTCAAGGTTTTGTTTGTTGGGGCAGAGAAATTGTATGATATTTTTTTCTTTAAGTTTCAGCTCCTGAGCTGGCCTTCTGATTGCAACATATTTCTTGGAGCATCCTGTGCAGGTGGCATACTTGGAATTGAGCCGATTTAATAACTGAGGGATTTAAATCAGATTTAGAGATAAAAATAAGGATAAATTAAATTAGATATATTTCCTTCCTGCCTTTATCTATGTAACACTTCACTATAGAAAAAAAATTATGGAGGAATAAGACATTTTCAGATGAGAGTAAAGCATCCAACAGATAAAACCATAAGTAAGGAGGGAATATATATTTTTAAAAATATACTTTTAAAAAATGTATTCTCTTTTCAAACCAGTCCTCTGCTGAGAAGTAAAGCCAGGTGAAGGGAAGGTTTCCTGTTGAATTTAGAGATAGCAGAATCATCCTGAGACAATAAAAAATGCTTCTCACAGGAATATCAATCACTAAATGCATGAAACTAAGAGAGAGTCTGACAAAATCAGATGATGTTTTAAGACAAATAAATATATTTTATGGCTGAGAGAAGACAGGGGCAGGATGAGGAGCTATGCTTAAATGAGAAGTTTAATGAATCTGGAGAATGCCTGACAGGCACTGAGCAAAAAAAGGACTGTGTTAGCCATGGGGACCTCATTGTGAGGTTTTGACAGCACAGCAGGCTTTTTGAAAAGGATAGAAGCTGAAGTCAGAACCAAATTTAGAACCAGATTTTGGTTATTCAGCACAGTTATCATCCCAGTGACAAATGTGAGAACCGAGCAAGCACAAATACAATGGAAGGTATTTAAATTTGGATGGGTCTGAAAACAAAAGCTTGATGAGGTTCATAAATGTCAAATGAACAGATGGAGCTGAGAATGAAATCAGCAGGGAGATAAGGCAGAGATTGCTGTGTGCAGGGGTGGAAAACAGGAAACTCCAGTCGGTGGGTTACACTGTGAGGATAAGGGACGAGGGACTGCCAAGATAAGAGCTGAGACAAAGGCAGTCTTCGTGCTGCAAGGAAGAGCAGAGGTCAGCAAAGTCAATTATGGGAAGAAAGACCCCTGTGCACAAATGCTGGGGCCGGACAGGCAGGTCAGGAGTGGGATATGTGTGGGATCCAGCTCAAGCCAGGGTGCAGGTGAGTTTCCCTGCAGATCCCTTTGGCAGTTTGTGTGTGGGATCATTGCATCCCCAGGTTTCATCACCAGCCTGTGGAGGCCCATATGTCCCTGACAGGATGCTCCTGCCTTACACACACCTGTTGCTGTGGGGTAGATTTATAAATGGCTGTGCTGCCAAAGCTCCTGGAAAGTAACAACACTTGGTGGACTGTGCTTTCATTCAAGGTCTTGTGCAACACAGCTGTGTCCTGCTCCCAAGGGCCACATTGTGCCAGAAGCTGGATAATAAACAAACTTGCATATTTTTGTCCTGATGAGGTGAGGCCTTTTTTGGTGGGGAGGGGTTGGTTTTGTTTGTTTGTTTGTGGGTTGGTTTTGGTTTTGGTTTGGTTTTGGTTTTAAAGAGAAAAAGGGAAAAAAGAAAAAAAGGAAGTAGCAACTTCATTTCCTTTCAGGCCATTTGCTCCCCAACACCATGCTCTTTATGAGGATCTCTTGATCTCTTGAGATTCACCTTTAGTTTTGTGCTGTCTACCATAAAAATTTAGCCTAATGAGTGCATATGCAATGCAATGAGCTGCTGGTATAGAATCCTCCCAGGGAAATGACATCTTCACTGTAAAGCTGAGCTACCTATAATCCCAATGGTCTACCTTGATGATGCTTTCCAGTAACTCCTGTACAACAGAAGCATGCTACCAGCACAGATGACTATTGGGGGTGGACAACTTTCCTTCATGTGGATTGCAGCAGGTTTCAATGGGATGTTCACTGGCTCTGAAAACTAGGCTGAATGCACAAGTATATATTGTCTTCTCTCACAGTGTCAAACAGCAAGGCTTTGTCTATGTGTTTATATACTTTACAAGCAGACATACAATTTGTAGATTAAATTTATTGTTTGGTTGGTTGACTTACTTTTACAGTCTGATTGACCATAGCACAAAAAAAAATAGATGAGGGTACTGTTCCAAACCTTTACCTTTTAAAGAGACCTGCAAAATTTAAATTAATTTTTCATCTTCATATTATTTTTTTTACTTTATTCTTTTTTACTGTGTTACAACCACATTGCTTGAAAATAATGTGGCCAAAGAATAAGATGGTCATTAACGTCTCTAGATTGTTTAACCAAATTAAAGTACACTGGCTATGAGCATAGTTGTTTGCTGTCTTTGGACACTGTCTAGGAAAGAGTACTTAATTCTCAAGCAACTTGTAAACTGTACTGTTATGCCTTCTGTGTCTTGGAGAATCAGATATGATTTTACATGCGTCAAAACTCAGCAGGTAAGAAATTAGGATACCACGCTGATGAATGCTGTTCCTTCACACAGTTACAATATTAAGGCATGGTACTCAAAGCCATTTATTTTATTTTCTTTTCCCTTTTTTTTAAACATGAAATTGCAATTCTGACAAAGTGCCTGGTTTTTATATTACACACACAAAGTACAGAAAAGTAAGACAGAAATAAAAATGTGCTTAATAACTCCAAACACTTTTGTGTTCAACTGCTTCTGAAACAGGCATGTTTCTTTTAAGTAGTAGTGTATTAAGGCTTCTGTGATATTCTAGAATAATCACTGTATATTGTGACAAAAAATTAAGTTTAAAAAAATGTTCTATAAAGAGTAAATGTTTTTTGCATCCAGATAAAAGCATATGTAGATGAAGGCTGCCCCGGAGTTTCTATTTCACTATAAATTGCTCTATTCCAATATTTCACACTCCTTACACTCATTTCAAACTGAATTAAAATTCAAATTAGGATTAACCACCTATTGAGTCTGGCACGACAATAGAAGTAGTCACTACTTTTTTCCTACATGTTATTAGCAGACGGAATTTAGGTTAAAGAGGTTTACTTAGGTTACAAAAATATGATTTTTAATTCTTGACTACCTGCTTTTTTTTCACTTTCTTCTCAATGACTGAAGTTTTCACACACTGCTGTAGCCCAGGGTGATCTTTATTCAATAAATATTTTAAATAGTGAGTAACAGACATACTGATAACAAATGGAGAAGTGACACAGCAGGACGAATAAATTAGTTTGATTTGCTGAACTGGAGTCTAGTACTGGGAGAGAAAAAGAAGTAATTTCTCATCTCTCAATCTTTCACCTTTAATCATCCAGTCAAAACTGTTAAAATTGGACAAAGACAACAAATATTCACAGATGTTTACAATGTTTGTCTTCACATTTAAGAGAACCTTTTCCTTCTTTTTTTTGAATGGTATTTTGAATGGTTGTAGCAAAGGAATAAAGAAAATATTAAAGTCTGAATTATCAAACACAGAATTTAATGCACTGAATAGTGGGTTTTAGTCCAGCCAAAGTTTCAGATGTTAATGTGTCAATGGATGGCTGAAACTTGCATATTTCAGTCAACATTAAACACAACTACAACATTAAATATAACTACATAAAATTGCTGTTATTATTCAGAAGGAATTTAGCCAGGTTAATCAGGGTATCTGCTCATAAAATATTAATAATTAGATTATAAAGGTAATTTCTCATATATACAAATATCTTCAGTAGAGTTTGTAGCTACAGTAGTGCTGTAGCTGCAAAATATTATAGCCTGAAAATGATATGAAATGGTCTGACAAACTGCTTTATTTAAGTGATATTTGATTTATATTCAATAAAATCCCAATTGTTTTTAATAAAGATGAATTTTACCTTGGAGACAAGTGCAGTATATTATTTCCCCCAAACTGCAAGGAAACCATGGCACTACTCTGTGTTAGTGAATGGACTGTTTATCTTAATCTTCTCATCTTCAGAAGAAAGCACTGATGAGGGCATTGCCTCCTGAAATGTGATTGAAGACCTCATCAGAGACTGCATGGATGTGTAAGTATAGGCTAGCAGTAACACAACACTGGGACAAGATGGAAATAATGGGATGATTAAAACAGAAGTTTGAGAGAGATTTACGATTCTTGTTTTTATTGTATTATCCATGACTTTCAACCAAATTGTGTTGTCATACATAATTTCTTACCAACGTGTAAAAAGGTGAACTTCTTTTGAGTTTTAAGCACAACAGAAATCCCTAGCTAGGAGCTTGGTCAATTTACAAGGAGTTTCCTCCCTTTGCAGTAATAGCGATGCATTTCTAAATCTGTTCCCTCCTTTCTACTTCCTAGGTTTCTGCATTCCTTTTTAATTCCTTAACAGCTAATTCTCAGTGAGGACATATATAATGTGGATACAGAGGATATGAGAATGAATTGTATAAGCTGTGACTGGCATCACTGAAACTGTGCAGATGGAGGGAGACTGTTTTTGCAGAAGTGGAACTGTAAGTAGTACCACTGAGAATTGTCAAGGGAAGATTTTGTGGCCACATCCTCCTTTCCACCTTTTTTTTTTCCTACAAGGCATTATGGTAAAAGAAAAATAAAATCATGTCTCATTGGTAAAACCAGATTTAGAAACTAATTCTTTCAATAGCTAAAATCCTAGTTAACTATGAACCACTCATCTTTCAAGTTACCTATTTCACCAACTTAATTTTTTTTTCTGAAAGCTTTATTTGCTAAGACATAATGTTCATAGAATCCTAGAATCATAAACAGTCCTCTGATTTAAAACTAAACAAAACAAATGCCCCACTAAAACTGATTTCCTTAGTTTTCTCTTGGCAAGACTGCTACATTTCTATAGAATTGCATCCAGTCCAGGGAACAAACTATGCAGCAGCACTTTTTTCCAAGCATTCATAGCTTCTATTGTCTTTGGATAAAATTTTCTCTTGTGCAATGAGCCTGTTTGGAACCTTACATTACCTTATATTGATGTAATATTTCTGGGGTGAGTGGTCAAACAGCACAACAGTCTTCAGCAGCATTGCTCACACATGGAAGAGAAGCTTCAATATTCATCATTTAAGAACTGAGAGCTTTAACTCCTGCTTCAAGAATGAGTGGTGTGTCATCACAAGGGATAAGGCCAACATTCCTCTCCTGTATCCATGGGCATTACACATAAATTTGTTTTCAACTTTACCTTGCTTTGCATTTGCACTCCTTGCTCATTTTTGCCTCAGATTACTGCTGGAAGTTACACATTTTAAGTGAGTATCTCCAGGTAACCAAAAAAGACTGAACTTGCAAATGTGAAATCTTTTCTGTGATGGTTGAACACAGATGGACTTAACATATTCATCAGTGACTATGTGGCATAACATGCAAGATGCAAGAATGAACAGTAGATATGACTCTTAAAATATGTAACTCTTCCTTCATCAAAGTGCAAGAATTGGTTTGAGCAGCATCACAATATCATAGAATAGTTAGTGTTGGAAGAGACCTCTGGAGATCATGTAGTTCAACCCCACTGCTACGGGAGATTTACCTAAGGCAGTGATGTTTGATGGCCGCTGGCAGGGGTACTGACTGCCAGGTGAGATGTGCCTTTCCATTTTCCATCCACAGCCGAGCTAGACATTAGCACAATTACTGCATGAATTGCAAGGCAGCTGAAAGCAGGTCATGACCATTGCACTTTTGAATAGGATCTATGGTCTTGCTAGAAACCATTCAAACACATAGACTCAAGACGGTGATACCTGGCTAACCCTAGTCTTCCACCATCCAGTAATATGTTTAAATGGAGAATTTGGAGGATGAGTTGAGCTAGCCAATATTCTTCAGTGTCATTCCTGCACATCTGACAAAACCTGAACAGGACAATTTGAATTTCACATTGCTAAAGTTATAGAGGTCCAACTACTTTCTGTCAGGTGAAGCACAAAGAAAGAATTACACACAGGAACAATTTGGGAAAAACTTTCCCGGAATGCATATGATTGCAGGACTTTTGTAAATGGCTAAAGTAAGAAATTTGACAAATGAATGTTTTTCTACAAAGTATTTGCTTGTTTCTATTTAGTCTTATAAGCTGGTTAGTCCACTTGCCTTCCAAGCTCACATTGTATTGTGGACTACAAACAGACTGAAAATGCCTAGCTAGTTAGAGACAGATGGAATACAGGGATTTTTTTTGTTCCTCTTTTTTTTTTTTTTAATTGAGAAACGGGTATCCAAATTAAGTGTTCAAATTACCATGACCAACTCGTGTATGGTATTTGCATGACTTGCTAAGGCTTTTGCAGGTTTCAGGAAATTCATTTGCCTTTCGAAATGGAAACTTCAGTGTTCAAATAGAGCACTTACCCTTCAACTCAGTAGGTGCTTGATGGAGCTGAACAGCTGCACCAGCTTGAAAAGAGTTACTATTGTGCATTGAACATTATGGTCCTGAAAGCAAGAACTGACTGCTGCCAACCCACATGGCTCTTCACATTCACTGCTGGTAAGTACCCTCCAGTTGAGAAACTGATTCTACCGAGCATTTTTCTCTGGCTTGCTTTTCCCCATGGTTATATACCTCTATGGACAAACCTTTTCTCCTGCAGTTACCATCCTGGAGCTGGGAGAACTGCAAAGGATGCTCTCATGGGTGATACACGTGGAAGACAAAGTGCTGACCTCTGATACACAGCCATTTACTCCTTGCTTTTACTCTGGCTGTAATCCCTTGATGACACCACTGCTTAGGTACCATTAAATACTCACTATTTAGTGCAGACAGTCCATCCAAGGACATTGTATTGCAATGGTTGACTCATTTTGAGTGCCAAGCGCAATAGTGCTTGTCACAAAAAAATAATGCTATATTCAAGTGCACTCCATGTAGTCTTCTACATGCTCTTTAAAGCATTGTATTCAAACTAGGCAGGAGGCTCATATCTGATGATGACCAATGCTGGCTCCTTACTCTGCCGGCTGGCAGGTGCGGGTAGTCCTGTGGAGGCAGCACAATCAACCCCTGTGGAGGAAAGAGTCCTTCACACCACTCAATGGCAATCTCTCCTGCCAATTAAGGGGATTTGTGGATGAAGTCCAAGGGGAATTGCAACCCATTTGCCTTGGCTGGGAGAATGAAGGCTCTGGTCTGTGCAGGCAGGGCTATAGACAGGGACAAAAGAAAAGAGCTGTTTGCAAACAGCTCCCTTTTGGGAGACATAGATGAACTGGAGGCTGTTTTAAGCTTAAAAACAAAGCAGAACTTTTGAAAGGACAAGAAGAAATTTTTAACCCTTCATCTCTTGCTACACTAGCAGGCACTTGGAGCAGAGTACAGCATAGTATTTTTAAATGCTCATGTCTCCATTACAGTACATAAGTGAAACTTCACTGAGAATTTGTGCACTGTTCATTTGCTTTTGGTCATAATGACATGATTTTGACATTCACATCATGAACACAAGTCTGGAACAAAATACAGCATCAAGGCAAATGAATAAACAGCAAAATTAATGTCTTCTGTGGGTGTAGGAAGTAGAGGGGAGCCCCAAAAGACTTAAGTTGCCCTCTGTGTTTTCCACCATCAGTCAGGGCAAAGTGAAATATCATTTAGTGATTTTAAGTGTATGCATGGAATGTATCTGGAAAATGCAATATTTGACAGTCTTACCCCAAAAAAGGTAGGATTTGTACTTTTTTGGAGGTTATATCTTTACACTAGCTCTTCTGCTGTTCAGCATCAGAAGAGCTGGGCTGCGCTTCTTCTGAGGTAACATCTTGGGTTAAGTGAAAACCAAGTAGAGAGAGAATTAAGGCTATCTCTGCCTAAAATCAGAAGTGTTATCCCTCCTGCTCATTTTCACAGCTTGGCTTAGTCAGTGAGGCTGTTTTGTAGTGCTGCTCTCTGATAGATCAATAACCATTACTACTGTATGTTTTACATAATGTGAGTTTTGAGATGGCTAACTCAAAAAAAGCCTTACAAAAACAGGCATGGTTATGACAGTTTTTACATTAACTGATTTTTTTCACTTTAAAATACTGCAGGTATGGCTCATTTGTCATGAATCATTGAACCCTGTACCTTCCCTTATGCAGTCCTGCCATCAAACCACTCTCTCTCTCTCGTATCTAGCAAAATCAGTGGAAGTAATTTGTCCTCAGTCAACCCCAAGATGTTCTGTTGCTCAGTGGCAACGTTTTTGTCTGTGTGAATGAAGGAGTAAAGGATATAACCTGCTAGTGGTTCTACAGATTTAATCCTGTTCTCTAAAAAGGCTTGTCTCATTATATTGAATTTTAAAGTTGAAGAAAGTATACCTCCTAGAAGTTGCAATGCATAGAGGATGAATAGGGTATCCATTATACACTTTAAAAAAAAATTGAAATGGTTTTGCAATTTTGTGTCTTCCAGAGTGGAATTCTGCATTTGCCATCCCTGCAAAAGGGATCTCCCCTTATAGTGATCTCCATCATTTTGGCTATTGAGATCTCAGAAATCCTTTTCTATTCATGGTGAGGAGTGGAAGCATAAAAATAATATTTTAAAGAGTTAATCATAATTTTATATCTCTATCATACTTGTATATCTCTGTTGGCACCAGGTACTAGTAGAATTAGGTCTAGTGTTACATTCTACAGTAGCATATCTTGGCTTCTAAGAGAAATATAGCTTGTATATCTGCTGTTAAGAAACAGGATGTCCTGACACAGGACCTCTAGAAGGTATCTGGACAGCTCGAGGATGTGCTTGTGCGCAGGAAAACTGCACTGTGAACACGGCATGGAATCAGCTCCTCAGAAATTCCTAACAGTGATCTTCAAATGCTCTTTGCTGCCCTCTTCCTCCACACATCCATCATCAAGTATGAGATGACTAGATTTTTTTTCCCCCCCTATTGAAGTGCACTGTTAATTACAGGATTATCCTGACCACTCCAGGACATGTAGGCAGCTGGTCTCACTGCTGTGTGTGGGTAATAAACACTATGCACATTTCCTGTTTCCTGATCTCACACTGAGTATATTTATAAGTGTGTAGATTTGATGGTTGATTTCAACATTTATCATTGTTTCCCAGATCATTTCCGTCTTTCCTTCTCCCCAAAGAACATTCCTTCCTGAATTGTTTCAAAGTAAAGTACATTTCTGGGTGGTGAGCATTTGTTTCCGGACAGGTAACACCCAGCAGAAACAGATAACTCCATAGAGCTGATGTTTTCAGCATGCAGATATTTTTGCAGAGCCACTAAATCCCAACACTGCTCCTGCACATCCTACTAATGTTGGCATAAAACCAACTCATTGGCAGCTGGTATGGATCAAAGTTTTTTACTGTTCATTTTACTTTGAGCTACATATCATATGGCAGCTAGTGGTGTGCTTAAATGCAAAGAAAGAGCAGAGACTGACCCAGACAGTGAAGTTACATCTAATCCTTCATCTTTGCCTATGCACTGTACTTTCAGAGATTCATCTAGTTTTATTTCATGTCTGGCATAAATGTGATGGTTCTTCATTGCACATTGGATAATGCCTATGGTACTAACAGATGCGAAGAAGTTTTGTTTTATTGGAAACTTTATTGTTATAAGCTCTGCATATTATGTTTTGTTCTTTTTTGGGATAGGTTTTTTCATACTCTTCAAGCTTGGGGCACTCTTTTATCTTGTCTTCGGCAAGTTCTTATATTTAAAAGACAATTGTTTTTTTCAAAATAAGCCCTTGTTTCTGTAGAAAAAAACTTAGTATTGGCAGAAGATAATATTTTGATGATAGTATCCACTGTCTTCTTTTTCCTAAGTAAGCTCTTCTTGTGTGGATGGGAGCCAGATCAACATTCATGACTCTGTATTGACCTGCTCCTGGAGGTACAGCTTTCAAAAAGAATTTCATTTGCATTTCATTTCACTTGGACAGTCTTGTTGTGGATCCAGCTTGGATGTTTAACAGTTTTTTGCCTATCTTGGAGATCTGAGAAAAGCCCATTTCATAAAGGTCACTGATGCAAATTTGTTCAGTACTGCATTCTGATTTAATTGATTTAAACTCCACATGAAGGACTTTTTAGGCTATTAGTTTTCTCAAAACTTTTAACATTCAGCCAACTTGGCTCTTCCTACTCCTCCCAAAAAAATAGTTTTCTTAACTTTTCTGTCCAAAAATTGCCAAAGTAGTACTACTAAGTTTTAGTGACAATTTTTCAAGTAGTGATGCAGGGGTGCTGTGTCTAGGTGATTATTGAAATTCCTGAGGCATTTGATCAAATCCCTTCTGAAAAATATTTTAAAGTTTATGCAACAGTCATAAAGTTTATGCAACAGTTTAAACCAACAAACATAAATCTAGAGCAAAGAAAACTTACTCTTGCTGGAGGGGGATCTGGATAGGATAATTTAAGTGAATTGGGCATACACAGGTTCTGGGACCCCACAAAATGTACCTATGAGTGCTGAGAGAGCTGGCCCAGGTCACTGTGAAATGACTCTTGGTTGTCTCTCCAAGATCATGGTGATCAGGAAAGATCCCTGATGATAGGAAGAAATTAAATATCATTCCTGTCTTCAAGAAGGGCAAGAAGGAGTATCTGGGGAAGCACTGCTCAGACTCACCCTTAATCCCCGAGAAGATTGTGTACTAAAAACTCTGAAATTTTTTTCAAAGCATATTGAGGACAAGCAGGGTATTTGAAGAAATCCATTTGGATATATAAAGTGAGATCACGTCTGACCATTTTGTAGTCCTCTACAATGATAAAAAGTGCTTTATGGACGAGGGCTGGGGTGGGGGAAGAAGTAGATGCTATTTAGCTTGATTTAACAAGGGTTTTGCCACTAGCACAGAAAATGCTGACAAAGCTGAGGAGGTAGGAGCTAGATAAATGCACAGTGAGGTGAATTGAAAGCTGTCAAAATCTCTTTACTAGACAAAGAGATGTAAAGGCAGCAGGACCTCCAGCTGGAGGATAATCATTACAGGTTTCCTACAGGAAACTTCACTGCAGAAGTGGGATTCAAGGAACTCTACGAATTTAAATGAGTGAAAAGCAAAGTCTTTATCTGGTAAGGAACAATTCCATTCAGCAATAAAGACTGGGAGCCAACTAGCTGGAAAGCAGCTTTGCAGAAGGGGCTCCTGGTAGACACTACTCTGACCATGAGTCAGCAGTGTGCCCTTCCCATGTGGAAATCTGACAGTGTCTGGAACTTCATTAGAAAAAGTGTTACAAACAGACCAATCCTTTCTCTCCACTCAGCAATGTGAGACCCTCCCTGGAATGCTAGATCCAGTGCTGGGCTTTCCTGTACAAGAAAAAAAATAGACATACTATGGAAATTACAGTGAAAGGTCACTAAAAATTTGCTGTACTGATGCATCTGTCATGTGAAAACAGGCTGAGACTTCTGAAACTCTCTGCCCTAAGAAGACTCAGGGGACACTAATCTATAATGTGTGATGGGGCACTAAAGAAGATGGAGACAGATTCTTCTCAGTTTTGATCAGTGACAGGATGAGAAGTGATGGCTACAAACTGAACTGAAATGCAGTAAATACTGCTTAAATATAAGTTTTAAAAAAAACTTTTTTTTTTTTTTTCTTATGACAATCACAGTTGAACACTGATGAAGAGCCCACAAAGGCTGTGGAGGCTCTGTCTTTGGAGATAATCAAACCCTACTGGACATACGCCTGAGCAACATGCTGCAGCTGTCTCTGCCCTTGGTGCTTTGCTCTGCCTCTAATAAGAAGAGGTGGGACTGGGCTCTCTCTAGGGGTGCTGGCTAGCCTCAGCCACAATTTGCTTCTATGATACTTCTACTGGAAGATGCCTCTGACCACAGCACAGATGTTGGAACTAGGTGACCTTTAAGGCCCCTTCTAACCCAAAGCTTTCTGTGATCTTATGATTCTGTGACTGAGACAATTAAATACAATCAAAAATAGTTTTTCTTTAAGTTTCTAGTAAATAAAAGAAAATGAAGTTTAAGAGCGGGTGTAACTGTGTGGAAAAAAAAATTACACAAGAGACAGAATTATTTTTGGAAGTTGTTTCTGACCATGTTAATTCCAGTGAGAGAAGCAGCAGTGAGTAAATTGTAAATTCAACTCCAAATGCTGTTGTCTCTGTATTATAATTGTGAAAAAATACTTCCTTGGTTGAGAAGTCCTTCTTAAGACTTTGACATTCTGCATTTGAGACCAAAGATAATAAACTAAGTGCAAAACAGAAGAGATACTGTGTGTCCTTTTAGTGACTCTTCCCAAAATACTCACTGAATGTGTTTAAGAACAAGATCACAGGATTCTGGTAGATTACTTCTGTGTTAATGCCAGAAAATTGCACATCCCGAGAAGGTGAAATTCTCCCCAAACTCAGTGAAATTATTGCTGCCAAAACTGGGTTGAATGCTTTCCAAATGTATTTCCAAATAAAACTCCTCCATTACTTACTTGGATGTCAACAAGCAGGTCAAATTGAAACTTTGGGGCTTTAAATGCAGTGAGCTGATTTGTTACATTTTCATGATGAATGATTTTTTTTTCTATTGTGTTTTAGCTACTAGAGGACATTTTCTATATTAAGAAATAAGTTGCTTGTCCTGGCTTTACTGAAGTTATCAAACTTTAGGTGATCTTACATTGAAAAAAAAAGAACTGGAAAAAAATTACTAAGATTAATTGCCTTCTCAATTAAACTGGTGGAAGAAAAGGGTCATAATTTTGATCTATACTATTGTAACTGAGAAGATGATGGATTTTTCATTTGGAAATTTATTGTGAGTGCCTAGAAATCTAGTTAGCCTTTCATCCTTTTTTTTTTAAAAAGTGAAGGTTGGTCTAATGATTAAGTGTTTAAGTAAATTGACTCATGACACTGCCTGTATCAAATACAACTTGTCAGGCATTGTGTGTATAACTTTGGGAGTGGAAGATTCTACTGAGTAAATGTAACAATAAAAAATAAGAATATAAATTCAAATTACATAATTAGGAAAAAAAATAGTAACCAGTTATGCACGCAATAATTTTTTATTTTTAACTCTCACTGTACTTCAAAAATTTAGATCTCTTATGGGTCTTTGGTGTCTACCAGAACACTCTGTGCCAGATTTTGCTTTTGTGCTACTTCACTGACTCTTACAAAAATACTCAGGAATACATTTAGTCCCCTATGGGACACCTTTGGAAGTGGAGAGGGCAGTTGACTTTATATAGTCATGCACATTTAGCTGTGAAATTTTTAAATATGGAACACTAAATCACATTATACATGTCATGTGTTTATTTAGATAGTATGTATGGGTGTTTATGGATCTGCTGAAGACCAAATGGCTTCTCAATGACAGTTCTGTACCCAGCAAATGACTGCAATTTTCAGTCTGTGTAGATGCATTGTTTTCAATAATGGCAATCTGTGAAAGAAAGGCTTTTTAATTCCAAATGTAGTGAGACTTTCAGGACAAAAAAGTGAAAGGTAGAAGGAGAGAGATTGAACTAATCCCCTCTCAAAAATGGAATTGAAATGGGGAAAAGGTCTTCACAGAAAAGAAGAATTCTGAAAAATCTCAAAACACTTTGAAGAAAAGATTAGTGAAAGGCTGAGAAAAATGATTCACCACTATTTAAGAGGGAAAAAAGCAAAAGAGAATAAAAAAATCTGCCAGATGTCTGGAACAGAAAAGTAGGATGAAGCCAAATGTCCTTAATAAAACTAACTCTAAACACAAATTGGAAAAAGAAATATATCAAAGAAATAGATAAAGGAAAGACAAGGAGGGGAGGGAGGGAGTGGGGGGGTGGAATTCAGGGATTAAGTTTTTATAACTTATATACAGTCTGCCCTTGATTTACAGAATGACCACACAGAAAAACCTCTTTTCTTTAGATTCCCACAGTGCAGTGAACCTGCTAGAGATCTGAGATCCACATCTGTTCTGTGATCTCAAACATAGCAAGATTTTATAAAATTTTCTATCTATCCATCATATTCTTCTTATTTGTTGAATGGATGAACTGGGATTTTAGCTACACCTGGACAAGGGCAAAAAAAATCCTGATCTATCCCTGCTCTTTCTTGACCCTTGTCCTTAGAAAATGCTAGCACAGCTTTTTGAAGGGCTGACGTGAATTCTTATAAGGAAGTTTGCTAATTCTAATTCTGTTATGAAAGAAAACTGTTTCATAGAATGAGGGGAAAAAAGGGTAAGGAGACAAAACTATGAGGAGACATATTTCATGTGAAGCATGTGGGAGAAGATTTTGGGGTCTGAAGCAGAGTCAGCAGGGAGCATTCCCCAACAGTATCATGCCCACCATATGGAGTTAACCACAGAGTCTGCTGCTGCCACATCTCTGCACCCATGCCTACTTAAGCACGTGTCTGCTCTCTTTTCTGCTTGCCAGGCTCTGATCCATAAATCCTCATCCTGATAATAGAGAAGGATCAATCCTTTCTGTTACTGGCCTAGCTCCCACCACTTGCTTTCTCCAAAACTCATATGGAAGTCTGTCCCTTGTTGCCCAGCTAGGCAATTTCAAAAGGATATCAAGTTCCCAGTCTGTGGTAAGAATCCTGATGCCAGCAACACTATAAAGTATTCATGAAAGCATCTGGAGGGCAAAGAAGCATGGCTGTAGGAGGAGGAAATGGGAGAGGGGTCAGGAGGAAAGTGCATGCAGGGCAGGCAGGGTGTGGGAGATATGGTTAGCTGTGGGAAGAAGACCAGGGAGAGGAGTTATGTATGTTCACAGTGCCTTGCTTTACTAAGTTCAGTGTCATTTTGCACAAGTATTTTCTGATTTGTTTGTTGTGACAATTTTCTGCAGCTTTATATGTGTGTTTTGGTTATAGCTGATGGGACACACACCAGTCTGCTAGGATCCCTGTGGACTAACTTGTTTATTGTTTACGGCTGGCTATGGATTCACAGATAAATACAGAGCAGTTTTTGAAATGAAATTTCTTTTTCTTTTCAGTATCTTCTCCACGTAACTGAACCTGACTCCAGAAACTCTTCTCCACATAACTGAATATTTAAAAATATTCAGTTAACATAACATTGATATTTATTTGATATTTAAATATATAACAGTGGACTGAATTACTTTTCACATAAAAATTATTCTGATTTTCCTATCAGTGATATTGTCCCTGTTGGCTGTGTCTCAATATTCACCTTGTCAATGTTTATGGCATTGTATATAATTTGAGCCTATGGAAGTCTGTGGAATATGGAAGTAGCATCTTGGACCTTTCTTTATCATCTGTTCTGCTTTGTGAATTTCTTTTCACAGCCCCAGGCCAAGAGGGTTTAAAAAAACCACAAAAAGTGTGTCTGTTCCCTGCACTGCTTGTGTAAAAACTGAAGTGATTAATCTGAAATAAAATTATTTTTATTATTATTGCTGTCACAGAGAAATTCTAACTATAGTAGAGATTTATGGTAAGGTCATTCAGCTATGCCATAAATGTCCACATACAGACAAGCGCTGAAACAGAAAGCTGAGATATAAAAAGATCTACCCTTGCAAACCCTTTGTGTAGCTCTAGCATCTGTTCTAGGCATGCCTGCCATTGGGGACCTCTAGAGGCTACTCATGGCCTCATCCTCCTGTGCGCTGGCATCCATCATACAGGAGATGCAGCTGAATACTGCACCATCTGTGGGACAGCCATTTGCTCCCATGGTGCATACATGAAAGTCCCACAGCTTTCCCATTCTGGACCATATGCTGCTCTCATTTATATCCCATGGATTTGGAACTGAGGCATAATGTAAATGGGAAAGCTTAGTTATCAGGATCTGCTGTTTAATTTATGCAAAACTAGGACATTGTTGTTCTGCAAATCATGTGGTACACATTTTAGGAATTCATCATTTACATTAAGATGGGCGTGCTCTCAAAAGTAGTATGTGTGTGAAGACACATATCAGAATCCCAGAATTCACATCCAGATTTCTATTACTACCTTACCTCCATGCTCTGTGAGGTTCATTTCTCACTTTTGAGTTAGATCGTTACAGACACAAAGACAAAATTTGCATCTGGGCTAGGTTTCCAAATGCCTTCAATATTTGCTTATATCTGTACTTATCAGTCAGTAACTCTCTCTTTTAAAAACCCCTTTTCATCAAAATTATACGAAGACTCTACTTTCTGTCTTTTAAAACTATGTTTTATTCATGTTTTTGTGAATTAAAATATTGAACTGGCTCTACCATGGATATGAACTACATAATCTGCGTGTCAAGTCAGATGATGTGTATTTTTTTCTTTTTATGTATTTGCTTAATGGGTCTGGCCAACATGAGCAGCCAAACTCATCTTATTACTTCCATCGATGCAAACTCATATGCAATTCTATTACTTTCATGATGCATACTTTCAGTATGTATAATTCTAAGTATTTTAAACTGTTTATACCTTTGGTTGATGCCAAGCTGTTGCGACCATAGAACTGCAGTCCTGAGGGCACCACTATGGAGAATGAGAGAAAACCGTGAACATTGCACTTTGACCAAGCTAAACTTGCTCACTCTTGCATGTGCCAATCTTTATTAGTTCAGCACCTGGTACTGGCTAGAAAAGAAACAAAACCAGGAGGCTGCAACAGGACAAGTTCCACATTGTATTTACTACCAATTTGTTTGTCCTTATGGTTCTGTCAGAGGACATGGCTTTTTTTCTGTTGCCCTGAATGAAGACTAGTGTTTAATTCATCAAACTGTTAGAATAATAGAATCATAAATTATCCTGAGTTGGAAGGGACTTACAAAGGTTGTTAAAGTCCAACTACTGGCCCTGCACAGGACAACCATCAGAATCTCACAGTGAGTCTGAAAATGATGTCCAAACTCTTCTTGCACTCTTTCCCCCATGAAAGAGGGGAGCTCCCTGGGGAGCCCATTCCAGTATTCAACCACCCTCTGGATGAAGAACCTTTTCCTGATATTCAACATAAACCTCCCCTGACACAACTGCAGGCCATTCCCTCAGGTTCTGTCACTGGTCACCACAGAGAAAAGATCATTGCCTATCCCTCCTCTTCACCTCACAAGGAATTTTTAGACTGTAGTGAGGCCTCCCTTCAGTCTCCTCCAAGCTGAAGAGACCAAGTGACCTCAGCCACTCCTCATCTCTCTTCTTTCTTGTTCACATATCTGATCAGAGAACTTAGTGTCACTGAGGCATATTCATCCCAAGCTCTGTAACCATTCTCCTGCTCTGCATATTATGTACTTTATGCATCGTAATGTCAGCTGTCTGGTAGCGATCAGCAATGTGGGACTGACTATTGGCCTTCAGGAGAACTGGGGAGATGGTAAACAATACAGTCTGGTGAGTTTGATGAAGAGATGTTAAGCTATCTATGATTCATGAAGCCAAGAAGGATGTTAGTCAATAACACACCTCTTCCTGATTATCCTAGCTTCTTTATTAAACATTGTGCATTTCTCAAATGATTCACAAAATATTCCACCTCATTACAAGAAACTGATATTTGTGTACAGACAAGACACAGAGAACAGGAGTCAGGGAGGAGATGGGAGCATGTAGCTTGGTGAAACATCTAGATTTCAACTTACTCTGTTTTGTATCCCATTGTGGGAGTTCTAACACAAGTTTCTAAAAACCCAAATAAGTAGAACAATTTGCCCATAATGAATTTATTTAACTTGATAGTAGCTTGTACTAGTTATGTCATGGTTTGATGCTGGCACAATGCCAGCGCCCCCATGAAAATATATGCTCCCTGGTGTCTGCTGTGAGATGCGACCAGGAATAAGCAAAGCAGGCCCCCACTCAGAAATAAAGAAAACAAAACTTTATTAACTAAACTACAACTCTAAGTAACAAGAAACACACTGGAAAAATGAAAACTTTCCAAAAATATTTCCTCTTCTCCCCACCAAATTTCCAATACATCTATCCCCCAAATCACCAACTCTCAGTCCATTACCACCTTTCAGACATTCAATTCTCAGTTCATCAAGAGGAGAGGAGTCCTTGTGCCATAGGCTTCCCCTGGAAACACAGTTGAAACCTCTTGTGTCTCCTGTCACGCATGGCACCACCAGGAGAACATTTGCCATCGTGACCTCTTCCTTCCATGTCCAGTGCTCTCACCACTGCACAAAGACCAGAGCTGCTTCTAGGGTTGTCCTTTTAAGGATGCTTTGTCTCGTTCCAAAAAGAGCACAGTCTCACTTGTGGGACACACCTGTCCCCCACAGATTTCACCCACTGGTGCCGAGGGGTCTCAACACTGAACCCTCTTGGCTCTGAGCCATTGCCTCCCCCTGGATGCAGTCTCTGTGTCACAAGGAACATGGTTCTGTCCATGGCTATAACAAGAAGAGTCCAGTTAAAACCACTCCATCATCTCTTCCCACTTAAGATTCTTCTCTACTCTTCTGACATCTTTCACTTGCCCAGACCTTCCCACTTGCACATTTCCTTCTTCCATTTCATCTCTATCTCTCTTCTAGGAAAGGTTAATGTTCTGCAAAGTTTTCATTGTCCAAAAAAGGGTTAAAAGCTCGGGCTCTGACCGCCATGGAGACTCCCACAGTGGCCGGACACCTTCTCGCTGCAGCTCCCCCCCTTGTTCTCGGCTGTGCTGCCGGCACAAGTTATCAAGTTTCAAGGTAGCAGTCTCAGGCACAGGCTGTGCTCTCTCTCTCTCTCTCTCCCCTGAGGGGGGGCTGCCCGGTGCCTCTTGGTGCTTCTCCCACCCTTCCATGCCGGGGCCTCTTCACCTCCCCTCTCTGTCCAAGCCTCGGCCTACCTCACCCGGCCGCATGGCTCCCCTGCCCCACCCAGGAGCAGCTGCTGGATGGGGGAGAGATCCGAACTCTTTCCTCACCGGAACCCAAGAGAACTTCCCACGGGAGTGCTCTGCTTTTTAACCCCTGTGTTCTCAGAGGTGTATCTATTGTCCCCAGTGGCCACACCAGGTACCAATATTGAAATCTGAAGACCTATTGGTGACCACAGCATATCCCAGAAAACCTTTCTCAAACCACGACAAGATACTTTAAAGGTCTAACTATTTAACTGTTAATATTTTTTCTTCTCTCTGCTTCTCCTTCTTTGGTTTCAGGTAAACATCTCCACGGATTTCATTCTGCCATGGGCTTTGTTTTTTGGAGTGAGTTTTGTGTTTCTCTGTCAACAGTTAATGACGTCACGAACATCTAAATGATCATGAAGAATCGAATTTTCTGCTAGAAGTATCATGACTAGCATCAGCTATTGCAGGAAAAAATAAAGAATCACAGTCTTGGTATTTGAAAACTTAAAACAAGGAAGAACAGCATGGTAAGCTATTTTATTTTTTAATGATATTCTAAACTTACCTGCCAAATTAACTTACGATATACGCCACCATGCAGTTCACTCAGCTCTGGACTCTATCTAGAAAGATCAGAGAAAACCACACTTATCTTTAATAAATTGTAGCTGTGCCTTTGGATGGATAATCCTAGGTTGTGTTTGGAAAAAGCCAAGTCCCAATATCTATTTCTGTTAATGCTACATATTAATGTACATTCAATAGGTTTTTGGAGGAAAAAAAAGGAAAATTAGAGAATTAGGGTTGCTGTTCAGAAAGTAAAGATGCATCTGACATTTTTTGAACAGAAGATCCCTTCGAGCTTCTGAAGCTATAAATGAAACATTGTAAGAAAAACAGACTCAGTATTTTCCCAAACCATCATACTGTTTCATGATGTAATTTTTATTAGTATACTTTCATTTGTCTGCAGTAGTGAATATGAAGAATATACTCTCTTATAGTTGAGTTCAATGGTTACACTGACATCTACTGGTAAAATATTTTTAACTATTAAGGGTAATGTTTAAGGTATAAAATTACAAGTCACATAAAAAAATTAAATACTACTTGTGGTGTAAGAGAACATCATTTTGTGCAGGTACTTAATTTCCTTTGCCCTTTTTTTTCTTTTAAGACAACTATGTTGCTGTCCTCACGTCTTGCTAATAATAATGGAATAGGTTTTAAGAATTTATATTTTGATTGTAATTAAATGTAAAACGTATATATGTCTGTTATGGATGTATATGGATATCTGTTATGGATTTATAGTTAAATATACCACACAATTTGACTGTTTGGACTAGTATTTTTAGTAGGTTGATATACTGAGCAATTTGGCTGGTTTTTTAACACTCCATCCTGATGCACTGAAAGGAAATGGGGATGACACAGAATAATTCGGTACTACACAAATGTCATTGCAATGACATAACAGCTATACAACGCGAATTTAACATCAGGCATGGTTTTTCCAAGTCAGGTTTAAATAGCCCTAGTTAAGGCATCAGAACTGCTGTATTATGACTCTGACAGTAGAAACATCCTGCACCACAGTGTCTGCATGAGCACAGAAAAACAAACTCTCTCCTGCCATCACATCTGACTGAAGTTGTTTTGACACTTCTTGGATGAGTTTTTAATCTACAGCTGCCCAAGCACACCATGAAATGGAATGGAATGCCATTAAAAATGAACGTGCTAAAAAGCTGATAGTCAGGGAACAGTATACATGAATGTTCACAAGTCATGTCCTTAAAGCACAGAAAGAAAAACAAGACAGAACTTTAAAATGTAATAAAATTTCCAAGGGAACGTGTCCTAAGCTATTTAAGACAGACTGACATACTGTCTTTTATATCTTTTAAACATCAATCTGTAACCTCAAAACAGATTTATTTACTATATTTTAGATGTTTTCTTCCTCAAAATCTGGGAAAGGATACATTTTAAATAATATTTCCAGCTGTATTTCTAAGAATGTCCAGTGTAGGGAATGTTGTCTTTGATTTTGGTTGAGCCCTCTGATTGCATACCAAAGTTTTTTATCTTGATTGGATGAGGAAGACACATTGGGTACTCTGCCAGTTCAGGATGGGGGAAAAAGACTAAGAAATAAATTCCTCTGAGATTTTAATAGGAAATTTATATGCTTTGTCTTTCTACTATTCTTTGGAACAACTAGTGGAATAGCCCCCTTAATAGTGAAGTTGCAGGTTTGTAGAGCAGCTGTTTCTTGATGTCTATGGTCATCATTAAATCTACATGCACAAAATACCAACATAACAGAATAGAGGACTACGCTAAGTTGGATAGAGCAACACTTAAAAGTGCTGAGTTATGGTTTACCTGCAGTCACACAGGAACTAGAATTTTATACACTTCTTAAACATACTTAAAGTTTTTATCTTGTGTTTTGGACTTTATCAAAAGCATAAGAAGTCAGTGATGAAGGTGCAGTAATCTTGATAAGTGATTAGATGCTTATTTTGGGAGGTGAAAATGCTGACAGATATCACAGAATCATAGAATTAACTACACTGAAAAAGACTTTGAGATCATCAAGTCCAACCTATGGCCAACCACCACCTTGTCAACTAAACCACAGCACTAAGTGCCACATCCAGTCTTTTCTTAAGCACCTCCAGGGACAGTGACTCCACCACCTCCCTGGGCAGCCCATTCTAATGCCCAATCACTCTTTCTGTGAAGAATTTTTTCATAATGCCATGTCTAAACTTCCCCTGGTGCAGCTTAAGACTGTGTCCTCTCATTCAGCCAGTGGTTACCTGGGGAAAAAGACTGACCCTCACCTGGCTACAGCCTCCTTTCAGGCAATCATAGAGTAATAAGGTCACCCCTGAGCCTCCTCCTCTCCATGTTAAACAACCCCAGTGCCCTCAGCCATGCCTCATAGCACCTGTATTCTACACTCTTCATCAGTCTTTCTGCCCATCTTCAGATGCATTTGACTGTCTCAGCATCCTTCCTAAGTTGGAAAGTTGATTATCAATAGCTTTAAATGTGAGGTTATTTTGAATGTGTGAAGATATCATATTCTTTTAATTTAAATATCATAACCAGATTCAATAAATTCTTTATGTTTCAGTAATTACAAGAACACAAAACTCACTGAGTTTGCCCAGAGAAACTGCTGACCAATAGCCATGTTAAATGTTTTCCCTCTATCACGTGCAGCTTTCTAAAACTACAAAAATGTACAAGCAATCTGGCTGAATCTAAACATCTTGACATCATATGCTCCCATTGCAGCATTAGAATAAGGCATTAGGAGTGTAAATTAATTTATACTAAATAACTATTATTTTTAAAGTACTTAAAAATAATTGGAAAAGTGTGTAAAACACTAATTTGTTCTTCTTATAGATGGTAACAGTATGAAAGCCGGCTTTTAGTTGGAGCCATCCAGCTAAGTAATTCACAAATATTAGTTAAAAATATAGATCTTTTGCAGTGTTAATTTGTGAGAATTACATTATTTTTATAATTTTCAATGCAAAATAATCCTTACACACAATTTCATAATCCCAAAGGTTGTGGTAATGGAAAAACAAACTGATATTCAGGGGTGCAAATAGTGAATTTATTTAAGGTATTGTTGTCATCTTATTGTAAATCTCCCATACCTTCTTGGTGATTTCTCATGGGCAGCTCCTCGCAGCACTGACTCCTTCACAGTACAGCCAACAAACTCCAACTCTCTCCTCACCCAGCTAACCCACTCTTTTGTAGCACTTGTCTTCCCAATGGACACAGCTGTGGCTGATTAAGGGCAGGCCTGTTCCTAATCTTTGGGGATTAGTACAGCTGCAACTCCTCAGGTGTGAGACTACCTTCTGCACTATCTTTATTTTCCTACATTCTATCCCTCCCCAATTCCCTCTTTTCTTTTAGTCACAAAGTTGCAACATCTCTGGAAAGATATGTTTGAGTAAATTGATATTATGACATATTCGCATATCTCACTTAGGACTAACAGTATGCAAATGTTCAGGCAACAGGTCACAGCAAAAACATATGTTCCTAAATTCTGATTTAGTTTTGCTTTTCACAGTCTAGAACATCAACCTAAGGCTTTTCATAAACTAATGTTGTCTTTACTATCTTTTGCAGGGCCCTTTGCAAAAGACAGTAAACCCAGTACAAACATCTTTTGCGTAATTTCCATTTAACTTCAAAATGCATCTATGTGGCTGACCTTGATTCATTACCCAAACTTACATTACATATCATCAGAAACCCTTATACTTCTAAAATATTGACAACATCAATACATGTATAATTTTATAAGGCAACTCACAAGAATAAGTTAAAGGCTATATTTTAGGCTACTAACAAATTAACAGTTACATCATTTTATCAATAGCTATACAACTTGAACAACATCAATCCAGTATCTCTTGAGTGTACTTATGCTATGGAATATAAACTTTTACACTTTTGCCTAATCAAAGATTAATAGCTGCAATTCACAAACAAAACGCACGTTTCATCAGCAGACGAATACACCATACTGAATGATAGAGCTACTCTGTCCCCAGCTCCAACTGCTACTTTAATAATTCTCTTCTTCCTCTTAAAGTTCTCTGTTGTATTAATTGGCCACTGCAAGCCTCTCTTGCCCTGCTCTGTTTTCCATGTAGATGAAACAATCTGTTCTTCACTTGATATGTTATTTCCCATTGTATCCCCAGTGGCTCACCTATGCTCCAGGCGTCAAAATCTGTCAGGTCCAGACCAGGCAGCATCCCCTGCTGCTCTCAATGCTTTGCATCCATCTCTGGCTGCACTTTGCCCTAGAGCCCAATCCCAAATCACATTGGGTTACTGTGAGATAGCCACTGTACAGTTTTAGAGGACTTCTCTTACATATTGCCTGTGCAGCTCTGACTCTGCCTCTCAGAGCTCCATGTTGCTTTTGTTCAAGCGCTCATGCAGCAGCAACTTAGCAAACCTCCCCCTCTACTCCTCAGGGGCCATGCTATTGCTGAAGCACCAGCTGCTGCTGTGGCCACGCCATTTGCCACTTCTATCACGCCACTTGTGTCCTGCTGCACACTCTGCTATTCAGGGGGAACCCGGCACTGTCCTGGGTCCCCTCTGGACTGTGACCATACCTTGGCAGGGGACACAGGGCTTGCTCCAATGCACCGAATAAGCAAAGTGCGTAGCACCCGCTCCTCATATCAAGCACTCTTCTTCTTGGGGGTGGTGCCTCATACATTGTCCAGACTGCTCAGGTCTGCTTGGCTTGCTTGGCTATAATCTGCTTGGATTTTTAGGCTCTCAGGCTCTTGGGCTGCCTGACTCCACCATCTTATTTCTCTTAGGTCTGCAGTCATCTTCCTGAATCACCTTAGGATCATATCACTTAATATTTAAGTCCTTTTTCCCAAACCACCATAGGACCATGTCAGAATCATGTCCTTACTGCTCTCTCTACAGTTCCCTACCCAAAGCACCATGGGATCACATCAGGCTTACCAACTGTTGCCATCTTATTGCAAAAGCTCTATACCTTCTTGGCGATTTCTCATGGGCATCTCCTCACAGCACTGACTCCTTCTTCTTCACAGTACAGCCAACAAACTCCACCTCTCTCCTCACCCAGCTAACCCACACTTTTGTAACACTTGCCTTCCCATTGGACACAGCTGTGGCCTATTAAGGGCAGGCCTGCCCAATCTTTGGTGATTAGTACAGCTGCACCTCCTCATGTGTGAGTCTATTTTCTGCACTATCTTTATTTTCCTACATTCTATCCCTCCACAAGGTATTATGGAAATGCTGCTGTAAATAGAAAGCCTAAATATTTGAAAATGAGACTTTATTAATTTAGACTTAGATTTAGAGTTTAGTCTAGTCTAAACAGACTTAGAGATCTTTTATTTTCCAGCCGTAATTGTACAGAGACAGAGCATGCTCTTTTCACAAAGAGACTAAAGTGAGAATAGTGGTAAGTTGATACAAATGCTTTTAGAAACTTCTTACCATTAGATACAGCATTCAAATATTTAAATTAATAGCTTTTCCATCACATGCTTTAGGTATTGGAAAACTTTGCCCCCTGTGGCCAAGCCTACCATGACGTTATGACAGTAGACTTGATAACCCCATTTGATGGACTTTCAGTAATCAAAACAAGGGTTCCAGCATGAACCCTTGTCAAATCACTGATGTTGTGAAGGTAATCCTTAGGAAGATAGCCCAACTTTTTCTGTAATCTGGGGTGTCAGATTCTAGATCTTTTAGAATGGGTGCAGAGGAGGGCCACAAAATTGATCAAAGAGCTGGAACATGTTTTCTCTGAAGAAAGCCTGAGTGAATTGTGATTGTTCATCCTGGAGAAGAAAGGGCTCTTAGTGCAGCCTTCTAGTACTAAAAGTAGAGTTGCTTGGCAAGATAGAAAGGGATTTTTTAATCGGGCCTGTAGTGAAAAGACAAGGTTCAACAGTTTAAAACTGAAAGAGGTTATGTTTTGCTTAGGCATGAGGAATAAATTATTAATAAGGATAATAGGACACTAGAACAAGCTGTCTAGGGAAGTCATGACTTTCAGTTTCATTTCATGTGTCCTAGTACTTGCAATCAAAGAGGCCATGATCTTTTGTTTTCCACTTTCCCTTTTTATCCTCTTCTGCTCTATAGTGTTCCTCAATCAGTGTTGGCTCCCTGTATGCAAAAACTGAAGCCACTATTACAGCACCTATTGCAGAAAACATTGCACCAGTCAACTAATTTGTACATTTACAATTTCAAGAATTTTCATTACAAACATGACAATGTAATTTACAGTATTGTAAAACAGTGATTTGAATTTTTCATTCCTTGCAGCGCATATTTCATAGTTATGTGTGTTTACGTTATGCAACCACATGGGTATCAGGAGCAGGATAATTACATTAGCACAATGTCTGCCTGGGCTAAAATGCTCCATTGCCCAGAGCTAACTAGCTGAGTCATAGAATTATAGAATCATAGAATATCTTGGGTTGGGAGGGACCCACTCCAACTTTTAGCCCTATAGAAGACATTCCCAAGAGCCAAAACATATCTCTGAAAATGTTGTCCAGATGATTCTTGAACGCTGGCATGCTTGATGCTGCACTACTGTGCAACTAATGTCTCTGGTATTGTCACAGACATGTTTTCTGAAAAATCCTTTTGCTAGGATCTTTTCTCCTGAGAAGCTGGGAAATTTCATCTTCTCCATGTTTTGCTACTTTGGAATGTGATTTAGAGAATTGTTTACCCAGCATGTGAATTGTTTTTACTTGATGACCAATGACAGCCAGCGGTGTCGAGGCTGTGAGCAGTCACAAGATTTTTTTTTTTTCATTCCTTTCTTTGCTAGCCTTCTGATGTCTCCTTTCTCTTTCTTTAGTATAATTTTAGTATATAATTTTCTTTTAATATAATCTATACCATAAAATAATAAATCAGCCTTCTGAAACATGGAGTCAAGATTCTCACCTCTTCCCTTGTTGGGGTTGCCTGCAAATTCCACATGGTATCTCAGCCATCTCTGAATACCTGAAGATGGGATCTCTGTCTCTGCAGGGCAGTGCATCATGGCATGTGGGCCTATCTGAATGCTAGGTAGCAGCAAGGAGTCAGGACTGATCACAGCAGCAGCTTGAGCCACCATGGAGTCAAGCTCTGCAGAGAAACTACTAGGGACCTGAATTCCCTCCTGCTCTACAGACTTTTAATTGGCTCACCAAGCTGCTGTGATGGATACAATAATGTTTAATGCCACTCTTTATCTGACACCTGTTAAATGTATTCCTTGACTCTTAGTTTCTCTTGGGTGTCCATCTCATTTTTTTTAAAGTTTGACTAGAAATTAAGAAACCCTTATTTAAGCCATCTGCCAAATTAATTTGTAGCATAAATCTATTTTTTACAATTCTTTCAAGTTTGTATGCCAAAAGTCTATCAGATTTATTATTTCACTCCTTGGGGAAATGCTTACTGAGTTTTAAGAGGTGTTCAAATTCCTAAGAGTTTGCATTTCCCCCCCATGCCCCAGTTTTAGCAAGTGTCTTCAGTACTTCTGGATTACAAGGCACTTTTGTTCCCACAGGAAATTGGATTTCTCAAATCTCTCATCAAGGCTGAAAAATCACTTATGTTTTGCCACTCATGTAAGAAAAGTGCACTTACAAGCAAGGAATGCCTGTCATTGCTGCACTTGGTACACAAGCTAAAATCAGACTGCTCATGCTTATGGCTTAATGAAAGCCTGAGGCAGCTGACAGTCAAAAGACAAAACTGGCATTTTTTCTCAAAGCTGATTATAACTAGATATAAAAATACAGTTTTTGAATAAAATTGGAGAGGCAAAATATGTCTTATTACATTATTCAGAAGATTGCTTTTCCTGTTAAATAATTTCAAGGATTTTCTTTACAATTCACACAAAAAAATCAAACAAACAAGTTAAAGATGCTATTTTCTAGCTAATAACAGAATATTCTGAGTTGGATGGGACTGACCAGGATCATCAAGTCCAACTCAAAATTGAATGGCCCATACAGGGATCAAATCCAGGATCTTGGTGTTGTTACCATCATACATATTAACATCATACCAACTGAGCTAGATGTCTATGACCTTGCTATGGCTTTCAAGGTCTTCATGGAAGTACTGAGGTATAGGCAGAGGTCATTTGTTTTCTTAGAAAATAGTGGGGGCCCTAAAGCAGCCTTAGCAAGGAAGAACATAGACAAGATTACTCAGATCTTTCTCACTTGCTAGACCGAGGCATTTCCTTTTACTTCAGATTTATATATTACAAAATTCTCTGGTTATTTAATCCCTGAAATGAAGGCTTGTTCCTTTTTGTGTGGAGAAGGCATCCACATATACACAGAATAGCTTCATGGGCAGACTCTCCAGCTGGAGTGTAGCAGATTTGATCAATTTTATTTCCTCCTCTTGCTATGACTGAAAGATCTGTTGATCAAGGACTCTACTGTGATGTTCCTAGAAGGAGTTAGGGAAAAGACTTTTTGATTTAGATGTCCATAATGCCATGTATGAGGAGTATGATATCAAACAGTCTTGGTATCAAATGCGCCCAACTCAGCATACCAATAGGATAATGTAGGTTATTTTTTCAAGAAATTTAAGTTTTAGCCCCTTCAAAGAGGGATGTCCATTAATTTGCCTGTGCTAAATTCTTTCTCAAAAAGGAACACATAGGATTCCATTTGGTCCTTGTGGTACCTGTACAGGAAGATATCTTCTACCCAGAGAAGTCTGGGTACAGTCTCCAAAATCAGATAGAAAAACATCTAGTTTATGAATTCGGCAGGATTTACCTGAGGGTAGACAAAAAATATATGAGGAAATAAAAATGGATTCATCTAGGTAAATTCAATATCCCAAATACAACGCTAGTGGCTCTTAATATGTGAAAACTCAGGCACCAGACTTGGATGGGGCTGGGTATTGGGTGTAGCAATACTGGTAGGCTTCTCTCAGTACCCACACAGATCTGAAGAAAGACTTTTGAATCTCTCCAGCTTGAATTAATTCTATAAGAACTCTTTCTTTCTAACTTTTCTGAGGATAGTTTCAATATGCAAGTCCATCATTTATTTCATTACAGTGGAATGGAGAGTGACATTATAAGTAAAATCACCAGCAGAAGTCATCTGCAGTAAGGGTGACCTTGCAGGCATGGATGTCTGAAGAGCCCCAGAAATGTTCTTGCAGTGAAGTCAACCTGAAGACAACCTGAGTTGTCATGCATTAAGATTCTAGAAAAGGAGGACACATACAATGACCTGGAAGAGGGAAGGAGAAAGGCAGAGTGTAATGAGTGTAATGATGACCTCTGTGTTGCAGGGCAGGGGGTTATATACAAACTAGTGGGTCTAAGTTTGTGTACAGCTATTTTATGCAGAGAACAGGCTTAAAAACTATGAGCATTTTTCTCCTGATGTTTTCTCCTTACATCCAGCTTACAAGATGGATAGGGAGGTGTAGAAACATTTCTCTTGTCAGAAGCAGCTCCTTTCAGCTGTTTGAGTAGCATTTACAGTGTTTATCATGCATTGTGCATTCTTCATGTTCAAGAAGGTATGCTAAGGCAGTACTGGATTATGAGTCAAAATAGGTTTAATGTTTCTGTTTTCTTTACCTTTGTATGTTTCTGTAGTTGCCTGGGCATTTATAGTTTGTTTTTCGAAGCTCTAGTACTCAAATAATAGGGGCATGAAAAAGAAAAGCATGAGAGGAAAAGAGTGATTTTTTGCTTAGCTCTTTATTTTTGGAAATGACATTATTATTATTCATTCCTCCTACATACAAATTAGATTCAGAGTTCAAATATTATTAAGAGGAGACTTAAAATTCATCACTCTGCAGTTGTTTAATCCATTTCCTCTTGGCTTGTCCCCTTGGCAACAAAAATTAAAGGACAACCATATAATGAAAAAAACAAATTGCACTCATCTGAGCCAGTCTTTGCATAACGCATTTTGAGATTCTGACTGGATGTAGGCAAATGTTGTCTCAAGTCATAAAACTGAAGGAAGTCTATTATAGCTTGAGATCTCACCCTGTGCTCTGCACATTGTATGAATACTTCAAAGGCTAGAGAAAACAACAAAAAAAGTGATACTTAGCCAATAAGAACAGCTAGACCATCTAGCTAGAAAACAAACTCTATTTTGCATACAAGGTTTTGAGTACTGATAGGTAACTGATTAACTCCTGAAAATGAGGGATTGGGTGGGTTGGATGAAGTATTGATTCTTATTTTTACTTATATTGCCAGTTTCTGGCACTTAATGACCAGATGAGGGCAAATTTGCTCATTGAATTTCAAAGTTTTTAAGACCTCCTTATGACAATATCACTATGAGAAGGAACCTTTATCTGTAGGAGAAGCAGCTGACCTAAACCAAAGTGTATTTTAACAGAAAAAAGGCATTTACTGAAATAGTTTCCTTCTCTAACAGAGCTTTTAAATGTTGCAGTTGGACTAAATCTAAATTTGTTTCATTTGCTAAAATGATTTTCACTTAGTGTTAAATTCCTATTTAAGAACAAACTAAAATGAAACTTCTGTTTGTCAGATATTTGTATAAATGAGCTTATTTCAGAAACACCAACCATTTTTACATCTTCTGGTCTGCTGAAAACTCTTTTCTCTCTGTGTTTTTTCATAGTGTTAGTACTTTCTGGTGGCTTGTAGGAATGGTGAACTCCATTGCAGCACTTGAGTATCCACAGAGGAAGGAAAGACCTTCCACGTATCGAAGCAAACTGTAATGAATTTATATCAGTGAACATTATTGAGGCTCCAAAAGCTTTGGCCAGTTACAGACATGCTCATATCTGGGCCCATAGTCTGTAGCACAATGCATCAGAAGTTTCCTCCTTACATCCATCCGGCTAAATAGGAGATATCCTCAATGACAGAAATGTTCTCCCCACTCTTCTTCTTTTTACAGGTGCCAATCTTGCTAGACAAAATAGCTTTGGTATAGAAGGACAGGTATAATAGCTAATAAAGCCTTTTTCCTGGGAAGTTCTTCAAAAAAGCAGAGTGGCCTTCTTTGGACATATCATCTGCCATCCATAAATGACTTGGCTGATGTGAATGAGCAATATTTAGTTTTCAAGTTCACAGGCAGATGGATACATTCTTTGAATGTTTGGATTTTGGACTCTCTGTACTTAGAGTCCAAAACACCAAAACACTGGTGTTTGTTTAATGCTGATAATTTGTAGACTGTAGTAATTACATTTTCAATGCAACTCTGTAATTGTATGAATGGTGGTTAATAATAGTGGTAAATACTAATAGCTTTACTTCTGACCCAAAGCTCACCTGTTCCATAAACAAGATGAAAGGACACAAATGTACATTTCTGCCTCTTCTCTACATGTAAATTAAAACTAAGAACATGCAGAGCCATGAGGAATCAACTCCTTCAGAAAAGCAATGGAGCAGGATTGTTTGCTTGGTCTCTCTGTTACACACAATGACTTGGCAAAGCTAACTGCAGAACTTTACTGCCTTCTCAAACAGACTACAGCTCCAATACTAGTCCATGACTGGGACAGTGTAGTGATACCACATTGATACCACTTTGATGGTCTGTCTTGGTTTGAAAAGACAGGTGTCTGCTAAGGAAGGCAGGAGCATTCCTTGAAATGGAAAATTTAAACCCCTTCCCTCTGAATTATTATTATTTTTAAATTAAGGGGCTCTTAGGAAAAGATATGGGAATAGGAATAACAGTTCTTTACTAGGAAAACTAAAAATACAAATGTAATAGTACAAAAAAAACCAAACAAAACAAACTACTGACAGAGTCTGAATATGGCCTGACACCCTGTTGGTCAGGGTGTTGGTAGTAGTTTTGATTAAATGGTGATTGTAGTCTTTTTGGAGTGATAGATGTGGTTTTGTTGAAGCACTGATTTTGTAGAAGGGTGTAGTTTTCTTTTGAAGGTCTGGTGGTGGTGTAGATGGGTCTGGTTTTCTTCTGGGAATCTAGTGGAGAAGACAGCTGTTCTTCTGCAAATCTAGTGGGAAAAGACTGTTCTAAATATCAGGTTATATCCAGGTCGGAATGCTTGGCTCCTCCCCCTGGGTGGAGTATCACAGTGGGATGATGCAATTTTATCAGTCATGCAGTGAGACTCAATGGCCCATTAACAGAAGATATTTCTTGGAGGTAGGGTTGTTGGTGGAAGAGATAAAGAAAACTGCCTAATGACAGAGGATAACCGGCCCGCTTCTAACAGATGGCAAATACATAACCCAGCTAAATCTTTCAACCTAAGACATGGTCCAATATGTAGAGAACTACTTATCCAAAATGGGTAATATCATGACTCTTTCTGGGAACAAAAGACCTAAGACTGCAAATTCAGAGATGTAATTTTTCCTAAGATTTCAACTCTGAACACCACTGAAAGCAAAACATTTCTCCAATTTCACATTTGGATCAGAAGCAGAGACTTGAATGCAATCTGCATTGTACACTGCACAAGGCAAGATACCAGATACTTTGATTGGTTAAATAGTGCATACAGAGGTAAATACTATTTGGACAATGATAAACTGCAGAGGCATACAACAAATCATTCTGTACATATTGCTGTGCTTTACTTTAGTTTTACCAATTCATCTGTCCATAAACTCCTGAACTAGACAGGTCAGGTTCCTTCCATTCTAAATTTTTTAACTCTAAAGAATATGTCATGCAGGACCTCCCAATATTGCTAACACAAGAATTGCTAATAAGATATTGCCCTATCTTTTCAAATATTGGAACAACTGTTGCATTGACAAGTATACCAGAGCACGTGTTGCTCTGGACAACATCCCTTGAAGGACTTCTGAGGAAAGCTTTTAAAATTAGATTGTCTGAGAGTGGGGTCTGTCAAATATGTGGCAATCTTTAGCAAAATACAACATTTTAAAAAACCAAAACCACTATAATCTGACAAAACCAGACACTCCTTGTAGGTATTATGTGTCTGAAGAATTATGATAAGGTTAATATGCTTTGTCACTTATTTGGCTTCACTTCTCTTCTACAGGCAAGGCCTGTAGCTTTAAACAATCCTGTTTGTGTGTAAATAAATGCCCTTTTAATTTGTCATAATTGCTAGTATTTTGTTTTGTAGTTATAAATAATTAATATACCTTCTATGATTTTTTTACTCTGTTTTACCTTACAGGGCATACTTCCCCTTCTATTTGTATGTGCAACCTCCAATAGAAATAATAACAGTTACGAAGTATGTCCGCAGGGAAGACCATTTCCCAAAGAATCTTTAAAATGTAAATCTATGCACCATTCTTGCCAACATGTATGCTTCGGTATGTGAAACTAATATTCACTACTTGCAGCATAATAATCCAAAACCCGTAAATTTCAAACATAAAAGTTATGAGAAAGTTTCTGATTTTAGCTCTGTATAACAACATACATGGTGCTACCTCCAGTAACAGAAGTAACTGTGTAGTTATACCATCTGACTTTTGAAGTGTAACTTTTATGTTGAAATGAAGAAGAGTGTTATATTTAATACTGAATGCTTCTGCTAGTATAACTTATTCTACTCTTGAGAGCTCCATGAAAAAAGATGGTGATCCATCCTCGTTTGGATAAAGACAAAATGCATAACCACATACTTAATATATTTAGATTAGCAGCTATAACAGTTAGGATCATAGTTACCTTTGATCTCAGATTGGTTTTCTACAGCTTAATTCCACTTAATGCAATGGATTACTCTTGCATTATAGAACCAGGACTAAAATTTGATCTATAGTAAATTATTACCATTCTCTAAAAAGGAAAATGGTAATTCGTGGTTTTTAACTTGAAATTTGAGCAAATGCTGTAATGAAAAGTATAATATTGTGTCTATGTATGTATATATACACATATGAATATACATTAAGAAAATTATGCTGTAATATTGAAGAGTAAGGCTATAAAAGAGAAGTACATACAATTTTTAATCAAGGTGGTACTTATGAAAAGTGTTTATTGGTCCCTTTTCAGGTTCTTTTCTAAGTTCAGGGATGGAATACTTCAAGCATAAATAAAAAATTTATAAATATTCCTGAGTCCTTCCTCACAGGGTACTTCTAGGTCCCTAAAATATATATTCTACCCATTCTTCAGTGGAGCATGCAATAACAATGACCATGCCAAATATGATACACACAGTGATGAAACGAAACAATTATTGTTATGAACACTTTTTTTTTAGGGAATAAATAGTTCTGTGTCATAAATGTAATCAAATGTGTTTCATAGTCAAAATCTTCTCAAAGTGAAGTTAGTACTTGTGACTCAGAGCAGAATCAGACTCTTATTTCATTGGCTAGATCCTGTTCCCATTACTATTTTAAAAGGCTGCATCCCCAACAGCAGCCTAATGAATGATTTAATGGACACACAGCCTTGTTTCTGGTGACCCTGTTATATCTGTAAAGACTTTTTTTCTCAGTTTACTTCTCCTTCATGTTTTTCAATAAATCTAAGCAGTGAATCATTAATATTAACATTTTATGTATTTAAGTAAATCAGCAAGGCAGGCATCTCATCCAATATTGATACTTTGACCATGACTATATTATAAATTGACCAGAGAAATGAAATATATCAGAATGTTAATACTAGAGAACATAAAATGAGGGTCTCTTTAGATCCCCTTCATCTTCTCCTTAAGAGTCCTTTCTGACAGAATATTTTTGTCGTCATAGTAGTCTTTTGAGGAAGGTTTATGATTTAAAAAGTTGCTTGCAATTTTTATTTACAATCACTTGAATAACATGCGTAGACACATCAACCATTTGTAGCTTGTTAAAATATTTAGCCTTGAAACACAAAGTAGATTCTCTTTTCTCACATTTGAAGGATCCCACAAGATTATAAAACACCAATGGCCACACTCTTTCCACTAACAAAGCTGTGACATAACTTAAAACATTGTGTGTCACTGTACATGACGTAACCCACACTAACAAAATCATTGATACATTGTGACCCTCTTTTTCTAGGGAGGGGCTGGAGAGGTCCTATTTTATAACAAAAAGAAGAAATAATTAAATATGAATGTTGGATGTCTTTCAAATTAACTTTCTAAAGCTAGTACCAAATATATCCATGAGACCAGTTGTGTACTCTGAACCCTAAGAATTTGCTTTGCTATTTGCTAGAACTGTGCCTGCATGGCTCTTCATCAGTGTCATCAGCTACTGTCTGCAAGAGGCCATTAGATTACTGTGATGCCAATTCCCATTACAATTTCATGTTTATTGTATGTACAGTTGTATGTTTACTGAAAGGGCTCAGTTTCTCTGTACAGCTATGTTGGCATAAATATACTCATGCAAATATTTTTAATACAGGCAAGGCCTAATGGAGCACAACGCTCTGAACTTCACTAACTATCATCTACTTAATATATACTCCAAGGATTTGACAAAATCTGAATAGAATTTAAAATGTATGTCTACTTTAGAAAAGCAGTCTGTATGTTAAAAAACTTTCTGAAAGGTATATCCCATACAAAGACAAATTGCACTGGGAAGAGTTATTACACAAGTGATGCTGTTGTACATCGTGAGTACTGCGGCACTTTTGACCATTTTTTTTGTCCAAAAAATTAATAGAATCACTGCATTTTGTTTTAGTCATAACCCATAGTTAAATCCTGAGCAACAGGAAAAATAACAATAACATTCTCATCTTGTACTTATCTAATCAACTGTGGCTTATTCATTGAACAATGATATATGGAAACAAACTGTAACTTATTTTTTAAATTTTATTCTGGATTTAATAAAGGCTCATGTAATACACAAAGTTGGCGGGACAGTTATAGAGCATTCAATGTCCTAGCTATAGCAGAGCCTCTGTGTTTGATTAAAAAAGCAATATGCTTTTAGCACATGCCAGACTGAACAATGGAACCTGTGAATAAAATCTTGAAAATTACTTTTCCTAGTTAAAAAGTGGAAGAATTATTGTTAAAAATATATATTATATAATACAAATATGTATAATATAAATGTGTATATTTGAATATTCAGCCGAGTGATTCAACCTTTTTTCAGGATTTAGTTTTCCAAATAAAATAAATAAAATAATAATTAAAAAAAAAAAAAAAAAAAAAAAAAAAAAAAAAAAAAACAAAGCATGCAATGTACAAAGACCTGTGTTTCTTAAAGTTAACATGTAAAGTGGTCTGCTTAAGAAAGTGTTGGTACTGGGATTGCATTTATTGATACTATTGAAAATAGATAGGGCAGTACTCCATTCTAGCTTCATAACATTAGGTTTCTTTAAAATTTTTGTGTGAGCAAAGAAAAAAAACACCAAACCACCAAACACTCAAAGAAGCTCATCAACCAAACAACACCACCACCCCTCAGCCACAACTACCAGAACTTTTGATGACACTTAAGGTTAACCTCTGTTTGGAAAAAGAACCAAGCCATGCCAGAAGGCAAGCAGATAAAAAGCTCATGGAGTCTCTGCAGAGCCAGAGGAGCAGCCAATATGCCTAGTGGAGCAGCCGTGGTCCATCTGCAGGGGCTTTACCTCAGCTGAGCTGCCTGAGAGCACTGACACCAAAAAATTATCTTATGTAAAGGAATAGGGGAAACCATGACCCTGATAATATTAGTAGAAGCAATGTCAACAAATAGCAAAATAACCTTTAGCTGAACTTATGTTTTTGGGTATTTTGTGGTTGCTGCAAACATCTCTGCATTATGTCCTTCAGTCTTAGACATGTATCTGTGAAACACACAGCATCTTCCTTACTTCTAGTTAACACAACAACCAGCTGCTGCATTGAGGGAAAAGTCATCCCTTTATAAATTCTAAGACTTTTTAAATCATTTTGTCTAACTTCATGACGTGTTGTTTGGTGAACTTGTTTTGTTTTTGTTTTTTTTTTTTTAACATTTCCAAACATTTCCCATTTTCTCCCGTTCCAGGCCAGGCTCATCTTGTTGCACCAGAAGGGGCACGGCGGTGGCTGGGCTGGGCTGGCAGCAAGCGGGGCCAGGCCCGGCCGCAGGCGGCACCGCACCGCTGGAGAGAGGCGGGGGCCAGCCTGCCGCCGCCTTCACTTCGCAGGCGAACCGGAGAGCTAAGCCGGACCAGCCCGGCCCCTCGGTGTCATCCCGGCACGGCGTGTGCTCCGGCAGCCGGGGGGAGACAAACTCGGCGGCAAGGGCCGCGAGGCTACAGGCCAGCAGGGACGGGACCGGGCACTCCGAGCGTACCCCGCTATCCCCCGGATACCCCCGCCCACCGTCGCTGCGGGCGGCCGCCCAGCCCGCCCCGGTGAGACCCGCGGGCGGAGGGTGCCGGATTAGGTTTCAGGCCGCCGGGGCGTGCCCGAGCGCGCTGCCCCCGCGGCGAGGCTCGCTCGGCGCCGCTACTCGGGGGCGGGGAGGGCGGAAAGCCGGGCCGGTGGCGGGGCCCGCCAAACCGCTGGGGTAAGCAGGGTGCTGCTGGGCCGGGTGGCGGGGAGCGGGGAGCGGGGAGAGCCCTCCCGAGTCGTCCCGCGGGGATGCGGGCCGGGAAGGGCGGGGAGGGTCCGCCGCGTCGCTGGAGTTTGAGTGACCATCTAAAATGCGTTTGCCTCTCGAAGTTTTATTTATTATTGTTCATTTGATCCGAAGGGTTTTGCCGGCGGGGGGGGGTGCGGGGGGGGGGGGGGCTGGAGGAGGAGAGAGGCCGCGGAGCCGCGGGCCGGGGGGATGAGCCTGTTGCTGTGTCCCGGCACATCCCCTCTTCCTCCGCCTCAGCCGACCGCGGGCGGCGGGAGCGGGTGTGGGGGCCGGGCTGGGCCGGGACTCTGGCCTGCGGCGGGCGGGCGGTTCGCGGGCTCGGGCGGCCTGGCGGGGCGTCGTCCTCACGTAAACAAAAGCCAAACCTCCCCTACCATCTGCAGGGAGCCCCGCTGCCCGTTCACGCATTCCTTATATATCTCCCGCGGGCATTTCATGACGGGAGGCGGTCTCCTTATCTGCCCCCGCTGCCACCGACCTTAATAGCGGCCGCGGCCCGCGGCCGGCGCTTGTGGGCGGCGGCGTTGACTCTCGCTCGGAGCCACAGCCGGACCGGAGGCCCCTGCGACACTGGCCGTGTCCTCGGGCTCCAGGCGGGGCGGTGGCCGCGGTTCTTCGGGACCTGTTGCCGTGCTGGTGTCGGCGCTGCCCGCAGGTCCGACCCCGCCAGCAGCTCCCCGGTAACAGCTTTGGCTGGGTGGAAACGGAGATGTGCTCTTGGATGAGCCTGGGTGCGCTAAGGAAAGGGATGGTTCGTTTCTCGTGTCCCCCCTTGCTGCCAGCACCTCCCTGTGTTACTGGAAAGAGTATTAGGAGGAAGGAAAGAAAAAGAAAAACTCACAAAACCGACCTTTTGAACTCCGGGTACAGCATTTAAGAGGTTTGATTTGCCGTTTGGCTGAAAAACGTTGGTTATAATTTTTTTCCTTTTCCTTGCCTTTTGCTTTTATAAACACTGTATCGTCCAGCTATATTTTTCTGTCATAATACGTGTAGAAGATTTTTTTTTTTTTTAATTACCAACTGTTGGATAGGAAAGGTCCTTACTGGCTTTGGTCCCTGAAAGGGTGTTGGGAGTCTGTCGCAGTAGGAGAGCAGAGATTTACTGAGATAAAGAGGAAGGGTCTGAATTCTGCAGTTGCGGAAGTTCTATTGTGTGATGCCCTGTGGTTTTCGTATCACTTGTGCGTTTCCTTAGGAAACAGCAACTCCTTGGTAGGGAGGAATCTAAACTGGAAAAGGGGAAAGTGGTAAAATGCTTTTTGGGAGTGTCACTTGATGCTTCTGTGGAAATTGAAAGTAATTGTCGCACTAAAAGAGAAGAATGCAAGTGGAAAATAACTAAGGACATACCCACCTTAACAAGCAGCATTATTAGACAGAGAACATAATTAAAAACAATATCAATTTTTAGTTGCATATTTTTATGTGTCGTATCTTGTTAACAGTAACATGCATGTAACATTTACTGATTAGCTGTGGTGTTTCTAATGGTTTCCTTAGTGCTTTGAAGAGGCTTTTCACTAGGAAATGGGTACATTCTCCCCCCTTCGTGCGGGAAGTGCACTACGGAAGTTAGATAGCTGTCAGCACTAGGGAAAGAGAGCTGCACTACGTAGATACTAATGGATCTTTTTATTCCACCTGGCCCTGATGGGGCCCTGGTCTGTGAATTCTTCAGGCAAGAATGCCTTACATCTTCTCAGTCATGCAGATAGCTGTAGATGGTTTTGTTTTAACAAGTAGCACTTAATTCAGCATATTGAGAACTATTGTAAAGACCTTTTTAATCTCTGCTCCATGTTTCAAACACAAAAAAAATTAAAATTTTGTGAAGTGCATCCAGTACATTTTCTAATTGGCTTTATATTTGAGCATCCTGTTGAAGCAGTTTTGGCTAATATAATGCCATGCTGGCAGGATACTATATTATCATTGATAAGGACAGTCTTGTTTCACTGCTGGTGTTCCTGACAAGTTGATAGGAAAATGCGCTATTTTTGCCTTGGCAATAATAACATATTTCTTTTGTAGGCTTTTCAGACCCTGTCCTTATATCTGAAACCCCTTGCCCAGTGGTCTTGTTAAACAGTGTTATGATTTTCTGTATAAGTCACTTGTTATTGTCACAATACACAAAGAGAAAGTTCTGTTTTCAGTTTGTAGGGAAAATGATGACTCTTTGTTGATGCTTACTAGCATCAGTTTGGAGAGGCTTTGTATTTATTCATTTATGTATGCAGTTGTCACCTCTGTGAAGAATCCAATACACATTGAGGTGCAACTGCTGTAAAATCTATGCTTCATCAGGTTTAATTGAATTTAATGAATATGGTTATCATTTGCCTATGCTTGAAAACATAAAGAGCCAATATTAACCATGCCTGTATTTCATCAATTCAGTATATTCAGTAGCATCCCCTATATTCTGTATATGCTAAAAGTTGCTTTTCAGTCCCTGAAGCTAATGTGAAAGGATGCCAATTGATCTTAATTTAAGATATTTACTGAAAAAAAAAAATTTTTAAAGATGATCCGTTTGTTTCATTAACAAAAAAACCCCCAACAAACCCCACCAGAAACACCCTACCTTCTATGCTGTTGTTTTTGAAATGCTCTTTGCAAATCAATTTCAAATACACTATATCACACACATTTGTCAGTAGGTGCAATCATTATGGATAGTTTAGTCCCATTTCCCAGTTGCAATTATTAGCATGTCAGTTACCATGGATATTATATCTTATGCTGATGTAGGGCTTCTTACATGTTACAGAAAATTATTAATTATACACAAGGAACAGATTGCCAGTTCATGGAGAAGGATTTTAAGTTTCTTTAATACATTAGAGTGATGCATACAGAAGGTTAAAAGTAGTTGAATGTTCAAAATTCTGTTTTCGTAATTGATTCAAAGCACATGGTGCTGTTCATCAGCTCTATCGCAGAACTTTCCTTCAACATATGAACCACTACCTCTATATGTATTTTTGATGCATTCAGCATTTTGCTAAATTCAAAGAGGCAAGTAATGTTTTTTCAAAGTACTTAGAGTCTTAATATAGGCTGTGCAATACTGCCTTTTTATTTCTGCTTTGAATGTTTCAGAGCAATTTTCATTAGCATTCTTATCAAATGTAGATGTCAGGCATCTCTTGTTTGCTTGTTACATTCCAGGTAGTTGATGGAAATCTGCTTTGTTCCTTGTGGAACAGTGCACATTAATTTTGCTTTTTCTTTTTGTTCTCTTTTTCCCTGTTGGTCATTGCTGTCTTGCATTTATTTTCACACCCTTTGTGTGCTTAAAAAGTACTGTATGCAACAGCAAAATTGCATTTGTAGAAAAGTAGCTAGGGAAAAAAACATTGAAAAGCATGAGATCTTTGAATTTACTGTGAATAGTTTTCACTGCCTGAATTTTCACAAGACTGCTCAGTGTCTGGGGATCCACCTTAGTTTTCCTCCTGGGGTTAGTAGACATCTTTAAGGAGGTAAGTGGGAAAAATGGAAGAGCTCCTAGAATCTGCAGGGAAGGCAGAAAGTTAAGCAGTAATGAGCATCTTTCACTTCCTGTGTGGTTTGGTTTCTGTTCCTGCACCGCATGGGTGCTAACATGATATGCCTATTTGAGTGATAGCCAGAAAACTGGGGAGGAAGATGACATGGGATAAAAATCATGTACTAAAGGATATCTCCAGCCCAGACAAACACAGGCCAAAGTGTTGGATTAGAAGTTCCAAAATACTCTCTTTAGCAGTTGTAAAATGCATGTTGTAGTTACTTTGCTGCTTAATTGAAATAGATTTAATTTTAATCTCATGCAACTCCAAGCCAGAGTTTGGGCCTAGAGATCACTCTTAAGATAGGCATTTCTTCTGTATACTCAGAGTATTTCAAGTAATGCAGGAGCTATGGGGCAAAGCCTATTACTATGTTTTCTATCTTTGGCATTGCATGTTTCCTAATCCATGCTATGAGCATTAGTTTCCAAGGTATTACCTAAAATGGCTTTGTGAAACAGTAGATGGAGTATCCGTCAATGAAACAGAGTAGGTTTCCTTGTAGAAACTAAGCGATAAATGTGAAAGAATGATCAATGGAAATGGGTTGCCTTACCATTTTCACAGATCTTTTGTCTGTTTAGCTAAATACGTTCTGCAATTGTAGTGGAAAGGAGGTGATCAAATAAATTTCAGAAGTTAAAAAAAAATCTGCCACCTGTGCATTTTAGTGTTTCAGAAGTGGACAGATAGAAACCAGAGTTGCAACATGCCACCTGTTTTTTGGCAACCAGTGTTATCAAAGAAGGGTAGCATGGAGAGTGGTAAAAACCCCCATTTTTGTTCATTAGCATTGGAAGAATCAAATTTTGAAAGTGCAAGCTTGAAAGGGATCATCTTTAACTTTGGTTTGTTCTTAGAGTGAATATGGTGTGTTTGTCACCTTATACCTTATTCCTTGTGTTTTCTATTCTAATGTTCTAAAACAGCAGAAAAGCAAGAGATGATGAGGTTTGATTTTTTTCCTTTTTTTTTCTTTTTTGGTTTGTTTGGCTGTTTGTTTTTTGTTTACATCACAGCTTTTACCTGTGTGTTTAGAACTTGAACATAGATTTAACTTGCTGTTTGCTTAACTGTCTTTCTTCGATTTGCTTATAAAGTCTTGACTCAGACAGCCGGTGTTCTTATTACTGTGAAGAGATTAATGAATTTAGCACTGAAATACAAAAATAGTTAAATCTACTTTGAGCTAAGCTCCTAAGCTCTTTGAGGTGTGAAGATTGTTGTATCCTGTATAGAAGGGGTGGTTTTGGCTTCAGGTTCCTGTGATACAGGAACCTGTATCCTCCTGCTAGGAGATTGCAAAATGCGGAAATCAGAACTAAACTCCCCACTCTGCATCTAGAAATGCCATTATAAAAATATCCAGTATAACAGAATTAGGCCATTCAACAAGTGATCATGCATTCCATTCTACTTCTCACTAGCATGTTGTTGCTAAAATACTTAGAAGCAAGCTGGTTTAAAGGCCAGTGTGTCCTGTAGTGGGTGGGGGTGTTTCTGGATACGTCTCTGCAGTGTATTTTGGAGAGATAGGTGGTTGCTTCTCCAAGTACTTCACTATGTTAATGTGCCACTAAGCTGGTGCTGGCAGATCCCACTTGTTAGCATGGATGTGGCACAGCAGGAGCAGTCGTGTGTCTATATGTCCTTTCAGAGTGCAGGCAGAGCGAATAGGGGTCATCTTGGCCTGCAGCACTGTAGAGGCAAACATGGGTGTCCCTCAGTGCATTGCATCTGCCTCAGAGGAGGTGTCTGAGGGAAAACATTCTGATGACAGTTTTGGTCTTTGTCATGCTTATTGGTGATGTCGACAAAAGCATTAAGCTGACCAGCTGGGAAGGGATTCCCTACTAATATAAACCCAAATAAAGCGAATAAATGGAGAGTTCAAAATGGATTTGCTGATACTAGCATGGTGCTAGAGCAGTATTCACTCCTCTCTAAAGCATGAGATGAATAGAAAGTAAGTAATGAGTGTCTTAGCAGAGCTAAGGACTTCTTTTCATTGCAAATTACATGGCATAATCTCAGCCTATAGATAAGTTTAGGACTTGTGTCTGCTTGTAGAATTCTCTGCTGTAAGTTGTTAGTGTTCATATCTTCAGAATTACATGAACACAAAGATGATTGTGGGTACTGTCACTTGTAAAATTTACATTTCTCGGCACAAGAAGAATGAAATTTTAGTCAAATTGAGTCATAAAATAAAACAATATCCAGCTACCCCAAAAGGTAGAGACATTTTAGAGCTGCATCTCTTCTTGAGGTTCTTGCAGAGCTAAAGCAGAACAGTGACCCTCTATTTTTTCCTGAGTAGTTTCATCTGTGGAACGTAAGATGTTATGTGCTTGTGCATATAGTGCTGTAATAAATGAAATAACTGAAAAAATACTCAATTTCTTATTTTTTGCACAGCTCTCTGGTTCCATCCACTACACAGCCCCAAGGGTAGGTATTGAGAAAGAACTGGAACAGTAACACAGGAAAGAACTGCTTTGATTTGAATTGGTACTGAGGAAAACATCTACAAGCATGGCATAAATACCTCTGATTTTAAATAGTGGCTCTGAATAGAAGTGATAGTAGTTTTTAATCTAGAAAGAAAAGCTATGGTTGATAAAGATTTGGGGAAGTCAGCTTCTTTCATAACATTTAAATAATCTCATCCAGCCCTTCCCATGTAAAATAGACTGTTTTGTCCTGTTTTATAGAGTGACAAGGTGAAAAAAACAAGATATATTTGAGTCGTTTTTCAGATCTGGTAATCACATGTTGGGATTTTCCTTGCCAAATAAGAAAAAAAAAAAAATTATAAAGGCTTATTTTTATTTAAAAGCATAATTTGGACCATGGAGTAACATTACTTTGACAAAGTCAGGTTTAAGGGGTTTAATAATAATCCTAAAAAGGATGATCAGTGATTCTGTATCAATGTATTGTCAAATTCAAATGTAGTCTTCAGAGAGGTTATGTACTCCCCATTCTTTTACTGGGCTGGACTGGGCTCTTGAGTAACCAGATCTAGTGGAAAGTTCTCTGCCCACGGCAAGTTTGGAACTAGGAAGCTTCAGGCATATTGAAGCTAGGGAAGTCATATTGATGGAACTTGAAACCATTTTAAATCCATTTGGTTTGCTTTTTCTGCACAAACTGCAAACAGTATAGGCTTTACAAAATGATCAGATTCTATAACTAATGATCCTGTTAGGCTGTCTTATCTAGTGATCTCTCAACATCATTCCTTTTCCTCTTTTTATCCAATGTCTCAAGAAAGAATTACTTTTCTTGAGTGCTTTGAGGTCACAGTTCTGCATGTTTTTAGGTTCTCCAGATTCAAGAGGGAATGCTGTACTGGTTTTTTCCTACTATAAAGAAAACAAACTATGAAAGATAAGATCAACAGTTCATACACCTGCAATGATATTTGAACACCTCACTTCTCATCTATCCATCTCCATCAAACGTGTTCTGTCACTGCAAATTTCTGAGCAATTGCAGATGTACATTTTTAAAAAGCCCCAAACAACCATTAAGAGCAGCAAAAAAGAATAAGCAAAGCAATTTCAGAATTTCTTCCTCCCAATGTGGAATTTCCTTCCTGGAAACCCACACTGATAAAAACTCAGCTATCTGAGTGTCAATTCCATTAGATGTTAACAGTAGAGGCTCTAGTGTGAGAATCCTACAAGCTTGTAGCCTTGTGGTTTATATGACCTCTCTTTCAAAGGTGACTGTAAAAAGTGTGCTGTGGCTCATGCGCCTGAAATTGTCAACACAATTGACAATTGAGCTTGAAAACTGATCCCGCAGGGAATGTCTTTTTGTGAATCACTGAAAAGGAAAGCAATGAAACTGTAAAATTTCAGTGGCAGCTATGATTCATAGTGTCTGATTAAAGCAGTGCAGGACATGTTGTGCAACAGTATGCAGACAGCTACTTTGATATGGAAATGCAAATAAATTACAAAGTATATTCCTAAAGCAATTTTCAGGAAGATTTTGAACACCAAAGTGAGTCAGACTTTGACTTTGAGGTTATTTTAATTATCTGTGAAGATGGTTTTTTTTTGTGGATCATTATTTTGCAGTTTATTGCTTTCAAAAGTCAACCTCTTTTCTTTCCCTTCAGAGCTTAGTACTTCTGTAAATGTGACCTTTTTTTCTTTCTGTTACTTTTCAGGGAAATATTTACAGTCTCTTTCCAGTGTTGAAATTGAAGCTGAGAAACAGAAAACATGTTGGAAACAATTGGTAATTTTTTTTCATTTGTATTACAATATTTTTGTGGCCACATTGAGTGGGTGTGATAGATTTGGGATAAGGGTGTATACTGCTGAAAGAGGTTTTGAAAAAAAAATTATATACTGTGCTTAGAAGTGCTGTTGTGTTTGGGTTTTTGTATTTGAAAACAAAATTTGTACAACCATATGTTTAGTGTATTTGAATTTGAGCCTGTTGTCTTGATTTCATTGTTTTATTCTTTTCTTGAATTAAAAATTTGCATAGAAAATAAAGATGTTTTCTATTATGACTATCTATGCCCCTATTTATTTGCAGTGGACTGTAGCCACAGTTCCTGTAACTGAATTTCAATGAAGGCTCTTTCATTTTGTAACCCACTTCTTGATGGACAAAAATACAATTTTCATTGGCTTCTGATTTATGCAGTCTAGAAACTGCTGCTGACTAGGAATGATTATTGCTACAGATACTCATCGGGCCCTCCAGGCCATGGACCGCTTACAGACAAAACTTCGGGATCGAGGTGACATTGCAAATGAGGAGAAACTGAGCCTATTAAAATCAGTGCTGCAGAGTCCCCTTTTTAATCAAATTTTGAGCCTTCAGACTTCTGTTCAACAACTGAGAGATCAGGTAGGAAAAGTAGTCTTGCAAGTGCAAGGGGAAACTTGCTAAGGTAATGCAAATATGTTTGTGTTTCTGCTTTTTGAACAGTGAAATAGCTTAAACTAAACATCTGATCCAAAGGTCTGGGGACATACCACATGGACTTTTTGGGGCTTTGTTGAAGCTATATTTTGTGTATGTGATTTTTATGTGTATGCTCATTACTTAAAATGTGCAGTGTAGGGAAATGGTGATATGGGTGGGGGGGTAACATAAAGCTTTTTTTCTCTGACCTTCAAAAGGAGCATGCTTTCTATGAGGTCTAGAACTTGTTTCCTAGGAGCCTTTTATTGCTCCTTTGTGTCTTACCCTGCTAAAATAAGGATGTAGAGGGAAGCTGTAGGATGGTTGACTTCAGAAGGAAACGAAGATCTATTTTGTACTTTGTATAGGAATAAAAGATCAAAGAGAAGCCAGAGCTCTTGCCTCCTTTTTGCTTGCTCAGGGTATTAAGTATTAATTTTCTACATGTTTTCAATGAGCTTGAGAAAAGGGTCAGCAACTTGGCTAGATTGACTTTATTTGTGGCTATAATTTTCTTGTCAGCAGAATAAGAATTTGAATAATATAGAAAGTAGTTCAGTAACTGAATTAGGACTAAACTATGTATCTGGCTTTGCAAATTGTCATTCCTGTTGACTCCTCCAAGATGGCCAGCTCTGTCTGGTATGCAGAATTGCTGGTGGGAGGGAGCAGACTCTGCACATGGACCTTATCATCAGTGTGGAGCCTCATCTGGTCTCTGACCAGACTATGATGAGACGGATTCCTCACAATCCTCACAGTACTTCAGCTGTGCAGCAGAAGAATGTACTGTAGCCCTTTATTGCTTCTTGTGGAACATCTTGATGCTATTTTGCAAGACAAGAAATAAATTAGAATGGTGTCTATGTTGTATTCATCACAATGGTTTTCAAATTTTGTCTGTTTAGTATTTAGAGACTTAATGACATTGGAGTAATTTAAAAAATCTCAGGAAAAAAAAAAAACTGTCCTGAGGGTTTGCTTGCACTGCCATTTGGAAATGAGAATTTAACAGTGACATCCAGAAATTGTGTGAGTTACATGGAGAAGACCCTAGGAACATGTAGTGAGAAGTAAAAGTATGCCTGAAACATTAATAAATATTTTTTAAATGGCAAATTAAATTTTCACTTTTGGACATTAGCTGTGAAGTTAAAGGATGGCTATCTTTTTAAATACACTTTCCTAAATTAGAAAATGAAGCAGAAGATACTAGGATACGTAATTTAAGTCATGTATTTTTTAAAAAGCAAAGAATAACTTCACTTTCTGTCCTGACTCTGCAGGTTTGTCTGTGAAGTAACTTTAGTGATCTGTGCATGTTGCATGGTATGTACCCTGGTCTATTTGACAGGGGAGCTATTTGGATGTGAATTCCTTTCTTTTTTATGTGTGCTTATATGAACACTTACACCTGTAAATATATGTTTCCAGCATTTTTAGATTTGTGTCAGTTCTTTATCTTATATTTTTTCTGTAGAATTTCTTCCCTACAATATGACATGAGATTATTTGTTTTTATTTTGTGGTAAATATTTACAAGGCATACTGAAACAGGACAAAGAATAAAAGCATAAAATAGGTAGTTATGTTAAGAAAACCTGTGTTTTCATAGATGCACTTTTGAGGACACCATTCAAGGACACCCTTTTTACAACTGTCAGGGTACTGTGCTCTTGAAGCTCTTAAGCAACAGGTTGATGAAAGCTGCAAGGCATGTGAGTAGTGACCAGTTTTTTTTGGCCAAGCTGTGTCAGACTAAGGAGAGAAGTTGTATCCCTACAGTTGCAGTCAGAGCCATGTTCGAGACAGGATGACAAAGGGTGCTGACTTGTGCAATGACAAGATGTTGCAGCTTCTACCCACTGGAGATAAGGATGGCTAATTTTTTTATGTATAATGATGAGCTGCAGTGACAGTTTAATGGCCATTTGATTCTTTTCGAGGTGAAGTGTGACAGTCTGTTTAACTGCCCCTCTCTTTTCAATGAGTTTTTAAAGAGCTACAAGACTACTGCAAAATTCTTGAGGAGGTCATCTTTTAGGACAGTGTAGTTTAAAAGAGGGAATGGGAGCAGGGAAGACAGAATGGCAGTTTACTTTACAAGTCAAACAGATTCTTTGCAAGTATCCCAGCAGAAGTAGGTCAACCAGTGAGACTTCATTGTGGACCTCTAGGGTCATCAGTAAATTTCAAGGTAAAAATGTATTCCTGGCTTGAGGCATTGTGTCTTGAAAGCACAGAGATGACAGTGGAAGTCCTGCCCTCTATTTGGGCAGTGTGTGGACTGGGTGGTATGTTGCTTTACCTTGAGGCGTGGTCTAAAGTCAGCAAATATGATGCCTTGATTCTTACTAGTCGGCTTTAATGTTGAGGAGCATTTTTTTTCCCTAAATGAGCAAGCAGGATTTGTTTGTACTGCTAAACTGTCATTGTGAAGTTAGCTGAAGTGAAAAAGTCTAAGCACAACAAAGGGATTTTTTTTGTGAATTACTGTTTTGACTTCAGAAGTCTCTTGAACTGGGGAGCACTGAAGGAAAAAACCATTTTTTTCTTGTCTCTTTCTGTCCTTGTTCTTCAGTTAATGCTTGTTTTCTGATGTTGAAGAGCAGTCTTGTTGTTTGAAGATAAGACAGAGACAGAGAAGAAAAATAGAGATTGTGGTGTTTAAAATATTTTAATAATATTTTATTTTCTTTATGAAATATTTTAAAGAAAATGGTTGGACTATGTTAGCATCCCTGTCCCCCTTCTTTTCTATTCCTTTTTGTCTCTCAGTTGTTCACCTCCTCCTCCACACCTTCTCCTATCTCTTTTCCACTCCACAGCCGCATAGCTGTGCCAGAACAAAATATCTAGTGGTTGGCTCAGATGGCAGGGCTGCATTTCTCAGTTTTGGGGTTGTTTTTGTTTGATAGTTTGTTTTGTTTGGTTGGTTTTTTGTTTGTTTTGGGTTTTGTTTTTGTTTGTTTGTTTTTGTTTGTTTGTTTTTCTGTTGTGTTTTTTGGTTTCGTTTTTTTGGTTTTACTTGTGAGTTTGACCATAGTTTTTTCTTCACAATGTAGTGAAGAAAAAGGTAGTGGGTTGCAGCTGGGTGTCTGTACAAGAGAGGATTTAGGGAAGAAGTGGGAAACTGTCTTTTCCTATTGCTGGTGAACACTTAACATTGTTAACTCAACTCTGTATTTTGGACAACTAGAGATTTTTAGTTCATGTTTTGAGCCCCTCTTGGCAACAATACTGTTTGTGCTTTTAAATGAAGTGATAACAAGAAATGCTAATTTGGGATCTACTTCATCTACTCTGCGGATGGAGCCATACAGGTGCAGCCAGCAGAGTGGTGCTGGTGCCAATTCCTGTTCCTGGCAGCTCAGGGCCCTTTCCTGCTGTTGTGCATGTTCTCTGGCTTGTGCTTCCTCCCTTCCAGTGTGATTGCAGTTGCAGCTGGCCTTCTTGCTACTCAGGAATCTTGAAATCAGTCTCGTGCTTCTTGGGGTGTCCAGGGTTGCTGCTCAGTGGCTGCAGTGCAGAAATACTGAAAATTTCTTTTTGTTGAATAAGTTGAGACCTAGAGATGTTGAGGACACTGCTTTAAGTTTTGATACAGTACAGACATGGCTTGTGTTGCTTTTTTGTTAAAGTATTTTGAGCTACTGCCTGTAAGCACTACTTGTTTGTATTCTCTGTCTGTGTGACTAAAACATATATTTTGTCATAATAAGTGGTATTTATGATTTTTTCTTTTTATCTTATGCAATTTTTGTCCGTGATGGAAATGTTTATACCAGCAGAGAAAGCCAATCAAGGAAAAACAGCATAAGCAAGCTTATAAAAAAAGGAGTAATGTCTCATTCCGTAATTATACAATCAAGGGGCTATAAAGCTACTTTTTAATGGAATTATGGTAGTTTGCAAAAGTAGTGCAATTTGTAAGTTAAGAAAAATATTTCATTTTAAGATTTGCGCTTGAGGTTTATTGCTCCCCCTGGAATGACCTATACTGCTGTGGTTAGCAAGAATACATAGCAGTTGCTCTCTAGTTTTTTGTGCTATAAGCCTGGATTTCGTGAGGCATGTGGAAGAGAGTGGTCATCACATTTCTGCTTATAAATATGTCTTGGAATTCTGAACTTCTACATTAAGAACTACCGTAAATATCACTATAAATGTTTTTATAGTTTTTAAGGTGTAACCATGTCTGTTTCAGAAGAGGAGATGTGAAATGTGAGGTTTTTGCACAGACATACAGAAAACTTTATTCTGTTAACAGTTTAACTTTTTTTTAGTTTAATTGTTTCTTGGAGTTTTTGAGGTCAGATGAAATTTTATGTGAGGTTGGCTTCATGCACTAAGCACATTCTCCATTAAATATGAGCTGTGTTTGTTTAAAAAGGGTGTAATGAAAATGAGATGTTGCTGTCAGTTGCTGTTGATGTGACTGTGTTCAATACTGTGTTGTAACTGTGCTGTTGTACTGAAATTTTGAGGAGAAGGTTTTAAAGTTCTAGTTAACCTAGTCTGAACTGGAAGGTTATTTTTTCCTTTTCCTGCAATATATATAGTATGCAAGACTTCCTTTCAGTGGTATTTTAACCATTGTGCAAATAAATATAATCCAGTTTTTTTCAGAATAGTGCAGTTGTTACTTCATTATGTGTATTAGAAAAACAAGAACAGCTTCCATCTTTTGCTTTGAAAAACAATGGGAAAAGTCAGTCTATTCCTGTATGTCTATATACTCAGAAAAGTATGGAGAAAGGATGAACTTTCAAATGGAGGAAATAACCACTGTATTTGCCAGTTTGAACAGGACTTAGTGAAAAAATACAATGTAGAAACTAAAAAAATTAATTGGCCTGTAGCTACTTCTGTTTCAGCATGAGAATGTGCAAATTCTCTACCAGGGGGAAATCCAGAATTCCCTAAGGACATTGCCTTACCTTTTTTGAAAAAGTCCTTCAAACTTGAATAGAGAAAAGCACGGTGATACTGGACAGATGTTCAGGTGGAAGTTGAAGTGCCCATCATGACTACTCTGCTCTTAGAACACTGCAAACAGTGCAATGAGCTGCCTAAAGCAATCAATCCACTGTTCAGTAGTACTAGGAGAACATACTTAAATCATAGTACAAGTTTGAGTGGTACAAGTAGTATTTTGGTTTCAGATTAAGCATGTAATACTAGTCATAACGGCAATATGTCATACTCTAAAACCTTTTATTTTTGATGTGTAGTTCCATTTGTTCTTTGGTGATTATAGATACAGAGAGTGTTTTATGGTATACTAGAGAAAAACAGTATCATAACGCAAACACCATTTATAACATCCATACTATTTTAAAACTGACATAATTTTGTTTACTGTGGTTTGATGTAGATTTTTATGCATGATTTTTCTAGTACAACTTGCTCCCTACACATTTTTGTGTAAAGAAGTACTTTAGATTCATAAGGAACATAGGCTTTTTATGCCAAGAGAGGTTTCGCAAACTGGGACTGTCTCTGCATTAGCAGTCTGAAACATTGTGTGGTGTCGTGGAATAAATTCAAAGCAGGGGGCTCTCAGCTACAGTCAATTTCTGTGACATAAAATTCTGTTTCTCTCCTTTTTGGCCAGTGTGGCTTGTGCTTTGTAAAGTAGAAGGTGCTCTAGCTTTCTGTACATTTCAAATTTTGCTTTTATCATTATTACAGAATTTTCCCTCTTTTGTCTGAGAAACTGACTACACACTCTACTCAAAGTGGGGAATTCGCACACAGTTGGGTTTTATAAGACTATCAGTAATACCAATGACTTTCTACTTTTGCCACCCTGAAATGTGAAACATCCAGAAACTCCTGGATGAAGGAGTCCCCAGGACAGAATAATGCAGTTAGAATGGTGCTAAATGAAATTGCAGCCATTTAATGTATTTTTCTCTAGGTGTAATCATACTGATTGAAGTCAATACCATGCTCAGCTGCTGAGCCTGGCTCACTTAGTTTGAAGTTACCACTCCAAAAGCTGCGCCAAAATAGTTTAGTGAGCCCTCACTAATGGACATTGGATAAAATTGGTAGTTTTTACTTGTACTGTTCTGTTCTTTGTTTAGGCTAACTTTGCTGGCTTTGCCAGAGCAGGTGATTAGTTCTCTAGGGACTGCTTTAACCAGGAGTGCTCTGAGGATGGTAACTTACAGCAGAATGGGTAACTCTGTGCTATTTTCTGCAATGACCACTGCGATTTAGAAAGAGAACTTGAATCTAAGACTTACTAACATTTGTGATACCAGACCCTGTATACTATGGCCTTTAGGTGCACATGAAAGGTAGTTTAGGTGTGTATCTAATATACTCTTAGGCTGTTTCATATGAATGGTTAATTGCCATAATTTTAGATACTCCTAGGGTTAATGATTTCACCAATGACCATTTTTTGTGGGAAGAAGCATAGCAACAGCCTCTATAAGAAGATTTGAAGATGGAGGAGAATAAGAAATAAAGCACATAATTGACCAAGTTCAGCTATACAGTTTTACACATTGAAATGAACAACATTGTGAAGGTGGAAGTGAATTAACCTATTATATGGCCTTATGTGGATAAGAAACACAAGTATGTCGTAGACTTTACTAGTTTCAAATCCATTCATATAATGTAAGGGGAAGTCTTGTATTCTCAAAAGGGTAGAATTTGATTATGTCTCTGTGTTTTGTTATGTGTAATGAACTGTGAAACAAGGCTTATCTATCTGTGCATTACAAGCTTTCCAACACGAATGTATGCGGTCAAAGAAAGTGCATATGTGTACATTTTAGGTGTTATAATTTGTTTGAAACATAACCCAAATGATTCCTCACAAGTATGGATAAAGAACATAATTGTTGGGATATAAAAATCACTGCATTCCAAACATCAAATTTTCTTCTTTACAGTTTTTTTAGGTCAGAGCAGACTTAGAAATGCTAATGAAAACTCTTCTTTTTAATGCTGACTTGTAGTATTTTTTCTTTAACTTGAGGGCCTTCCCAGCCATATAAGTTGTTCAACAAATTATGTTTGTTTTATTGCATTTTCCTAAAACACTCAGATGAGATGGAATTGTATGATGAAGAACAATATTGACCTTTTAATAACTGGACTGTTGGAGAACTGATATGATAAACCCAATGGATGTAACATGCTTGAACAATTGAGACTGGTGCAGTAGATATTTCAGAATAAATTTACTGTTTTGAAATTTTTATGGTACTTGAAGTATAAAATATGACTTTAAGGAAGGAGAACCTTAGGTTTCTGTACTGTGATGCAGAATGCTAGAAAGTGTGCGTTGTCAAACTGTGAAAAGCATTTGAAGTTGCCATAATAGTTAGTATGCCAGGCCAGTAGGAAGCAAATTTATCTGGAGTAAAGCAGTACCAATTGAAAGTCAACAGGCACGTGGGACAAAAGACAAATGAGGGTTTCTGCTTTACCTGAGCTTTATATCACCAGCAGCTATTAGATTAGTTGGCACATATCTGCTGGGAAGAGGTGATTTACTATGGCTGTGCAAAACAGTTTTTTTTCTTTTCTGTTCTGAGAAAAGTGGCTGTAAAGTCTGTGTAAGTGTATGATTGTGACTTACAGATCAGCCTGGTGGTTTCAGACTTGTTCACTAATCTTGTATTTAATCCTAGCTCATGCAGATAGTAACATTGGTAGGTGTAGTACATAGTGATGCAGAAACCCTGACCAGTGAAATTTGTTCTCTATGTAGCTGTGTGATTTACTTATTTTTTCATCAATTTGTGCATGCTTCTTTTTAAAATTGTAAAACAACTGATAACATTTTTTGTTTTGTTTTTTGGGGTTTTTTTCCTTAAATACTGATGTTGTAGAAAACCTTTGTTCTTGTTTACCTCTAGCATAGTGATGGAGTACTTCAAGATGCTATGGTGATGGGAAGAAATGAATTTTAGACAGAGTACGGAAAATAATTTTAAGTTACTCTAATCAATTTGTTTTGTACTTGTAGTGTGCAACTCAGTTATACTCAGTTGGGTATAAATATTGAAGGTAATTTTTCTCCTTAAGGTGTCTGTTTAAAATTGCAAATTGGAATTTCAAGTACTTCTGATGGGCAGTTGGCTTATGATAATGTCCTTACCTAAGGAGGTTTCTGCTGTGTCTATAAATCTGTGTTGCCTTCAATCTTTTACAGGTAAATATTACTCCTTCCATACATTCCAGTGGTGAATTCCCTCAGCTTCTCCATCATGGTGTAAACATGGGGTCCTTGCCACTTAATGAGTCATATTTGTTGGCTCAGCAGAATGGCAACCCAGCTAATGTGTTAGAAACATCAATGAGATCCATTACTCCTCAGATTAATGGCAAATTCTCTAGTGATGACTTCGAGCAGCTGATCAGAAACATGTCCCAGGTAACCCTATCATATAATAACTACAAAATATGAATTACTGATTATATGAAGATTAAGATACTTGTGTATTTATTTAAAAGCAATTGAGTTACTGTACAAACCACAATACCATTTATGTATAAATAAAAGTAACCTTTTAGTTTGAAAAACAATTAGTAAATGAGAAAGCAGTTGAAAAACTAGCCCTAACATAGTCATTCCTACGCTGTCCTTAGCTGAGCAGTGTGTGTATTACAGATCAGCATGCCATTATTTTTTCATGCTCATTGTAGAGCTGCTGCTCTGTGCATGAGAGAGGTACTTTGTCAGAGCATGCTCTTGTATGCATAATTAATGAAATCTATCTGTTTCTTGGAAATAAAATGGAAAATTTTGACCTTGCTGTGTGCTGTTCTCTAATCTTACTACTTTCCTGTAGTAGGCAGAAATGGTGCACGAGTCCCTTCAGTGGCTGGAGCTGGGAAAGCCCAAGCATATTTTCTAGGATTTCTCTATTTAATCTGTAAGAGAGCAGGATAGGAGAAGTCTAATGGTGTTCAGGAGAGCCTTTTTGCATAGTCCAAGTTTTTTTTCATCTTTCTGAAATTCATCTGTTTCTAGTTTTGCTTGAAAGTTGTCCTGTATCCTCTAAAATAGATATACATATATATATATATATGTATATATTATTCAGTCACTACTAAACCAAAACTTAGTATATTTATCTTTTTTCCCTGATTTCCTCTTCTGGGCTGTAACAATATTTATTTCTCAAACATTTTCTGTATGATAGCAAGAAATTGGAAAGGAACAACTGTGTTTCAGTCATTAGCTTGTACGGTTTTGCCCAGCTGTAGGTGTCATTAATTAGTGACAACTTATTTGTTTCAAAAATTAATTTCCAAGTTGTTTGCCACGTTTATTATTGCTGCTTTTCAACATTTTTAACCTTTGTTCATTTTTAACCTTTTAACATTTGTACCCTTTTTTTAACTTCTGCTAAACAGGGTCGTCTTGTTGAGATAATTGACCTTATTAAACCTCTAAGTGGTGGTCTGGGCTTCAGTGTTGTGGGACTCAAGAGTGAAAACAGGGGAGAACTAGGAATATTTGTGCAAGAAATCCAGGAGGGAAGTGTGGCACATAGGTAATATTACTACTGAATATTTTACTATACCAAGTGTGCATATGACACTGCAGTTCAGTTGTGTTACTACTGTTTTTTTTATTATTTTGTTATTTTTTACCTTCTGGTACAAGGAGATGTTTACATGTTTCTCTCTTCATATTCTGAGCATCATCACAAATGTAAAATTACTTGCCACAATTGATGTGATGTTGAAACAGTCATCGTATGAACTGTTCTTAATTTACAGAAATTACAGATGACTTTCTCTGTGGTTTTAAATAGGGAAAAAGAGGAAGCTACTGTTCTGTGTCATGCCTTTTAAAGTAGAAATACATATTTTGCCATTGTTGAATGCACTGAAGAACAATTTGATGCAAAAAAGTCAGCTGTATCTGGCAGTGTTATTTGTTAGGTAGAGTCCCGTAGAGCCGGTGTGAAACCCAGATTTGAGGTCAGGCAAGTCTTGCCCTAAAGTCAGGGATATTCACAGAGATACTCAGCTGATATTACAGAAGCTCAGCAATAATGGCTTGCTGAATTATGCTTCAGACTTAAACTCAGATTCCACAGCTAATGTTGAGAGAGCTGCCGAGGCAGCACACAAACTCAAAGGTAAATGGCAGCAGCAGTGGTTCACTGTGGACTAGTAAAGTGTGTCACTGGTCCAAGCTGCTTTGTGGTGTACTCTGTACGTTGTGTGGAGAGCCTGAGTCATGTTGGTGCTGTTTCTCACTGTGCTTTAGGGAGATATTTTTGGATTATTTGTGATCTGAATATTCACTGTAAGTCTAAAAAGAACATGGGCAAGAGAGACAAGAACATGGTATACAGACTTAATTGTAGTTAATCAGGTACAAAATGTGGCTTGCTTTAGACCCTACAATATGTTTTAGTCTCCCTAATTTCCACTTTCTCTTTTTGTTTTCGTTTCTTTTGGTTTAGGCGAGGTGGCTTTTTTTTTGTTTGTTTTTTGGGGTTTTTTTCTGTTTGCTTGTTTCTTGCAAGTTGAAGCTAGTTTTTCCCTACCTTGGTGCTCTACCTGGGTTTCTTGAGTGTGGGTGCTCACAAAGGGTGTTGTAATAGAGATTCGTGTTTTCCTTGCTGCCCTTTTTTATCAAAGCATTGCCACTTTGGGATGCAAAGAAGTAGTGGAAGAAAGAGAGGGTAATCCAACTATGTAGGCTTCATTCATTTCCTTTAGAGTAGATATGAGGAAGGACTCAGTATGTGATTTTACAGTGATGCTTTCTTTGTCAGAAAGTGATGAGGTTTTTTTTAATTTGTTCAGGACTTTTGTTTGGTTTCTTTCTTTGTCCTTTTTTTTCCCCTTCCCCTCCCCCTCCCCCCCTTGTTTTTCAGCAAAACAAAATTTGTTTCTGTAACATAGTGATGAAAGTGTGTTCCGCTCCATGGTTTGATGAATATTTAGAATGGGTGCACTGAACAAAGTGGAGCACTTGGTCTGTAAAGCAAGATGCTCAAAGTCTAGGATAAACATAAGTTCCCAGGCTGTGGTTGGGAGCAACTGAGATTAATATACTTAGTCTCGCATGGGAGTTCAGGGAGAGAAAGCTGGCTAGGGGGTAGTCACCAGGGGAAAGTAGCAGTGGGATTAGCTTCAAAGGGAGCCATCACCAGGATGCCACATCAGCTCCTTTCAGCAGCACTGCAGGGGGGGATTAAAAAAGTCAGGGGAATTGAGACCAGGTTATTAAAAATCCTGTAAAGTTGTCAAAATACTGCAAATTCTGTGGCAATGCTTCCTTGATTTTTCTTTTTTGTTTATTTTGTCATCTGTTTACACCTGTGTGACAGAGATGGAAAGCTGAAGGAAGCAGATCAAATCCTTGCTATTAACGGACAAGCTCTTGATCAGACAATTACACATCAACAGGCTATCAGCATTTTGCAGAAGGCAAAAGATAATGTCCAGCTAGTTGTGGCTAGAGGCACTTTTCCTCAGATCATCAGTCCTGTAGTTTCCCGGTCTCCATCTGCTGCTAGCACAGTTTCAGCCCATTCCAACCCGGTGAGTACAGGTCAAATATCTGTGTATTCAGTTCTGGATGTGCATGTACTTACTGCATATAGTCTTTTGAGTAATTTTTTGTAACTTGAATGTACATTTCTTCACAATTCTTGAGGTTTTTCTTCTATTTATCTTTATTATACCTTTTCCCTTTAAAGACTAGAAAATATTCTGGCTTGCTGGGGGAAAAATCTTCATCTTGGATGTATTCCCTGCTCCCATCTGCCAAATTATCTGTATCCACCAGTGCAAATGCAGCATGTTTACCTTACTTGATGAAGCTTTATTTTGAGGTTGCACTAAACAGGATATTTTTTTCTTTGCATTCTGCTTAAGCAAACAATTTTTTGAGGCTTTGTAATCTGATCTGCACCACCAGCTGGATGGGTGCTTTTGTGTTTGCTTCTCTGTTGTCTGTTAGCATGGGAGCTCCAGTGAAATTACAAGATGTGCTTAAGGACTCCCTAAAAAGCAGCTCTACTACAATTCCTTTCTTATGAGAGCTTTTGCACATCTACGTGTAGACAGCACAGTTCAGAAACATGGTGATATCAGGCTGATATTAACTGTACTTTCTCTTCCTCTTACCTCACTCATGTAATGGATTGTCCTGGGATGAAACAGCCTATATTCAATTTTTTTATATTCAAGTTCAGTCTTCTGTGGCCCTTCTTTAAGGGAGTCAATTACCAGAAGTGTAAAGAGCAATCATTCTGGAAAAAGGAACTGTTTTTTTAATCATTAGTATAACGATTAAAATTATTATTATTATTATTATTATTATTATTATTATTATTATTATTATTATTATTATTATTATTATTATTATTATTATTAATAATAATAATAATAATAATAATAATAATAATATGATTATTTATATAATCATTATATATATCATTATATTATTCCTTTAGTGGAGGAATGTCAGAAATGTTCTTTATATCTGTGTACAGGAGGGCAGCTGACTGACCTAACGTTTCCTGCCAGAACGTAGGGGAAGCCTGCTCTTTTCCAGTATTGCTGTGACAAAATTGTTATCTATGTGATTGCCTCTGTATTCGCTGAACAGCTTCCCTTGAATGAAAAGATGTTCCTTACAAACATTCCATAGCTGCTTCTGGTTTGTTTAGCATCCCTTTCCCAGTTTTCTTGTTCTCTTTGCTTTCAAATGCAACATACTAGGAGCCATTCTTTTTCCTTCTGGCTTTGCTTTATTATACTGGCTTTATGTTAACACTGGATTTCCAAACAGGTACCACAGGGCTTTGAGTTTGCGATACCTTGATTATTCAAAAAAAACTTATTTTAAGATTATACCTGGTGTAGCACCAGCTGTGGTTTTAAATTTCAGACGAGTTTACTGTGGAAGTTCTTGTTCAGAAGAAAGAGTACCATGAGCTTCCAGCTGTCCCTTCAAGGAGTGCCCCATGTGAGTGAGATAGGATTTGCCTTTCTTTCAGAGCAGTTTTGCCCCTTTCAGAGTACAGTCTGCCATCAGAATGACTTCATTCTCATGCTGTTGCCATCAGACAACCCAGAAGAATACTACATGGGGTATTTCTGTTACTACCTGCCTCACAATATTTGGTTCTGCTTTCAGACTTAGAAGTACTGAATTGGGATTTTGGTTTCTCTTTTGCTTTGTTGTAATGGCTGATGTGAACATACCTGAAGAACAGACCTGAAAATTTTAATTTCCAGTCCTGTGTGGTTTTCTAGAAGCAGTATTTACTGGCTGCAAAGGGGCATGAAGGTGGGCAGCGCTAGGCTGCTGCCTGTATTCATTCAATGAGTTCTTGGAAGTTCTGACTCATTATTCAACTCTGGTTTGTATCAGAAAAGCTCCACCTGTTATAGAATTAGTAATTTACTGATTAAATATTATGTAATATCACACCTAATAGTAATTTTTGAAAAGGTATTATATGTAAATCTTCCTCCAACTTTCCATTATTAAAAACATACTCAAGGAATACAAGAAAATATGCTGCAAATTCCTATATGCATACGAATAGTTTGACTTGATAATCTTAAAGGCCTTTTTACACCTGAACAATTCTATGATGCTATGTTTTTAATCATTTGCAAGCTTTTATTTATTCCTTTTAGGTTCACTGGCAGCATGTGGAGACCATAGAGCTGGTCAATGATGGCTCAGGTCTGGGATTTGGGATAGTGGGAGGAAAGTCAACTGGCGTGATTGTTAAAACCATCCTTCCGGGAGGGGTGGCCGATCAGGTAAGTTCAACCTACCTCTCTGTTACTGTTCAGTAAGGTGTGAAATTACTCATTACTTTTATGATCAGACCAAATAGTAGTAGCTTTTATCCAAATAAATGAAAAAAAAGAAACAGTAATTATGGAAAATTTTCCTCTGTAAAGGTGTCTTTAATGCAGGAGTCTGCATTTGAATGTTAAAGGTGAATTAGGTTCTAAATTACATTTTCAAATCTAGTAACATTATACATGTTGTGTGGATTTACAGTCTTAATTCTTTCACGAGTGTACTTTCACGAGTGTATGAGGTTGTAATCAGGGGTGGTGAGGATTCCAAAGATTGACTTTCTGTGTCCTAATAGCTAAGAGCATCTGCTTTTCTCTGCTGAGCTTACTGAAATTTGGAGCAGGTATGTGGCTTCATGTGTCTTCTTCAAGACATGGGCTCTGCTCTTGCCTGAAGGGGTCATGTGAATTGAATTTGGTTTTCACACCTCATTTCAAGCTTGTTCATTGGACAGGTACCTTGGGCTGCATTTATGATGGTCAAGGATTGGGTGGGCACAGAGACTGGTCAGTCTTCCAACAATAGTAGTAGTGGCCTGATAACAGGGCCTGGAGAGGCATGGACAGCATTTACTGCTGTCCTCTTTCCCCTGAACAGGTAGATAGGTTCCTTTTACAAACCTGTCTTTTTAACACTCATCATATGTCCTAAATTCATATGAAGCTTTTTTATTAATTAAAGGTTAATCAGTAAGAGACTAAACCAGTGTAAATCAGTTTAGATAGCTGGATCACAGGAAGAGAGAAATGAATTTTATTTTGAAGTCATGGTTAATCCTGTTACTACTAGTAGTAACTTTTTAGTATCAGTGCAAACCTTAATATGCATTTCTATTCTGTTTTTTGGACGTGTGCTTGAAAATGGAACCCAAAGTTCTGCAATCTACATGCAGTTGTTAAATACCAGTTTTAAAACCAGGAGCTGGTAGCTGTAGCACATTTTTTGTAGCTAAGCACATTTTTTTCTCTGTGCTTGGGTGATGTCTTGAAAAAGGATCTCCTGGATATCTCTGGGAAAATTCCTAATAAAACTTAGGCTGCCATTAGGCAGCCTTCTTTTCTTCTCCATGTTATCAGGATATTGACTTGGCATCCAAAAAAAGTCACCTGATTCATATGTCATAAGTGACTAAAGCTATGTGCTATTTTTCTAGTTGAGTAGTACATGGGAGAAATGGCATTTTTTCGTATTATTTTTCCTTCAGCATGGAAGACTGTGTAGTGGAGATCACATCTTGAAAATTGGTGATACAGACCTAGCTGGAATGAGCAGTGAGCAGGTGGCACAAGTTCTAAGGCAGTGTGGAAATAGAGTGAAATTGGTAATTGCAAGAGGTCCTGTTGAGGAACCCCTTCTACCTGCAGTCCCTCCAGGAACACCAGTACCCACCTCTACACCAGAGAAACAGGTAAGCAACAGTGAACATATGTAACACATTGCAAACTTCCTTTCTTTTTAACTGCTCTTTGAATATCTTTTGTATTAATTTTGTATCTGTTCTCAGAAGCTAGGATTTTCTTCCCCAGTAGCGCAATTCTGGGAGAATTTAAATGTAATGAGTCCACAGTGCAAGGAACTGTATTCTTGAAGACTTTTGGGATTAAGGTTTAGGACTTCAATAAGTATAATCTGATTAACAACTTGTTCTGAGTTGCTTGTAAGGGTATGTTATTACATTGGGACAACTGAAGCAACGCAGTCTTTTCTTCAGGACTGAGCTAGTTGAGTCTTTAGCATTTCTCTGTCTGCCTTTTTTCTGTATAATTTCATCTGTTCATCAGAACTTTTCTCCCTGTGCCAAGCAGCACACAGATGCTAATCCTTTCCTACATCACCTGTCACTGCTCATTTGCTAGATATTTTCTAAAAAAAGTAAGCCAGCTGCTCCTCTTACTCCCCTGCTGATGATTCTACTTCGTATCTTTACTCCTCTACAAGTGTCAGCCACTTAAAAAATGCTGTAAATATTATCATGACTTGTCAGCTCAAAACCTCTACAAAACTGGTAATTTGCATGTTTGTAACAAAGTCTGGTTTCATGGGATTTAGAAACAGTACTGTTTTGCCACATACTGCTATGGCCAGATACATTAAAATGTAAATATATCAAGTAAATTAATGAGAGAAGAAAAGGTTTGTTGTTTTTGAGCGTATCCTTATATAGAATTTTTTGTTTTACTTTTTCCTGTTGTTTTTCTGGACATTTTCTTCAGTTCCAATGTAGATTTGAGTCAAGTCACATATGAAGAGAAGTCCTTGCAATTTATGCATGGATATTATGTAACAATTTAGATGGTGTTACCATCATTTTGTCTCTGTCCATTGTAGTGATATCTGTGAAAAATTAACATATATTCATCCCCTATTTTGTGGCTATAAGGCAAAGAAAGTTAATTTTAACATGGAGATTTTTGAGCATTAAAGATAAGAAAGAAACTAGTACTTTTGTGTCTTTACAGCTCAGAGATATAAAATCTTTCTGCATTTTAGATAGAGATTAGTATTTAACACTAGTATTACTTGTCTGAAATGCATCTCTCAAAATAAAAGCTGAATTTGATAATTTAATCTGTGCATTAATTCTGCAGTATTTGCCTTTTTGAGGTTACATGATGCAGTGTTAGAAGATGTATCTGCAGCTGCAGAATATATGCAATTTCGAGTACTGACAAAATAGCAAAGGGGCACAATTTGAGGTTTTTGCCACCTTCCCAATTTCCATACTTTTCAAAACCGTTTTCCTGGCAGGAGGCAGGCTATTTTTAAGCTGTTCCTGCCTACACAAAGTCACGTTCTTGGAATGAACCCCCGTGTTAGCAGTCACGCAAAACTCATTGATTTGCATCTGGAGTAAAGATGTTGATTCAAACAGCTTGATTTTTAGTTTCTTCCTATCAGGTGCGATGTAGGTGAAGTCTTCATGATGCTCTTAAAACTGTTATTGGGACCAGAATGGCTTTGCAAAATGGGCACTTCTTGTCATGTTACCTGCAGATGTCTATCTTGTATAAATTCAGGAGGCTATAAGAATTGGATCTTTTTTTAGTGGCATTACTTGTGGCCAAAATAATTAATCATCAATGAGAGGGATGATTAATACATTAGAATTTTTTTTTTTTCTTGTGTTCAATTCAATTTGGTTTCTGGTGGAGTCGCTTGGATAAAGAGCTCAAGTCAGATTCTGTTGGGAAGTAGCATCATAGCTCTCCTGAAACCTTTTTTGGTGCATACTTACCTAGTCAAACTGGCTTTAGTTAATATCTGCCTGGTTGCCATATTGTCACTTAAAAAAAAATAGCTAATATTTGGCATGCAGAAGGGGCAGAATAAAAACTTCTAATACAAATCCCCATTGTTAAAATAGGATTTTAATATGTATTCCACTTTCATTAACAACAAGTAATTAAATAGACCCAAAATCCATTGGTACTGAAATTCAGAGAGTTATAGCAGGTATTAATGAAGATTGTAATTATTTAGCTAGCTGGAAATATAATTGTTATATGCTAAAATGAAATTTTTAAGCCTTTCAAAAGTAAAAAATACAATTGCCTGACTAGTGATAGCTTTTAGCATATTTTAAATTTGCAAGTTTTAAAAAGACACCTATAGTTAATGAACAGAAATTTATACAAGTAGAATAGAAAATACAATTTGGTTTTTTTTTCTTCTTTTTAATAACACAGCAGTCTAAAGCTAGTTCTGAGGAGATCCCAGAAAATCAGCAAGCTACATATTCATATACATATATATGTAACTTGCGGTACAAGAAATGAATTGTTCAATTTGTGCAAATTTTCCCAATCATTTTATCAATTAAATAATGATTTGATAGGTTGAAGGTAATATCCCAGAGTAATGGGGTGAAGGAGGACATGACCTGACCTGCATTGCTTGACTGTGAGGAATGTTACCTACCTCTTGTTTGACAGATGAACAGCAAATAAGAACAGAAGCAAATTTCATACTTCCTTTTTTGTGGTTTTATCTAATTTTATGTGTTACTGACATTAAAGAATGTGGTGAATCTTTAAAGAAAAAGAGCTTCCTTTCTAATCCCCCTTTTCTTTTTAGGATGATGCTTCTGTTGATAGCTGTGAGGATGGGGAGAAATTCAATGTTGAACTCACTAAAAACAACCAGGGTTTAGGAATAACTATTGCTGGTTACATTGGAGACAAGACATCAGGTAATTGTTGATTCCTGCACTTTATTATGCAGTCTATTGCATACTATGGTATATGTGCATCAAAGACTTAATTTTGATATAACTTATCTTAAAAGAACCCTTAACCATTTAAAATCTGTTTGAAATTTGAAAAGGAGAAAGAATGGTTTTCATTTTTTAAAAAGGATGTTCAGAATAAAAGCAATTGATATTATTAAAAAATCCCACCTCAGTATTTTTAAATCTCTTTTTATCTTCACTTTTGGCTAAACTCATAGTTGCGTGTTTTTGAAAAGCAATGGTAAAATAGTTTGAGCCCTTTCTGTTAGAAGTAGCCTTCTTACAGGGCAACACAGTAGCATTCTGAGTAGTTTTTAGAGATTGTTATTAATTTTTAAACAATGTCCATAATGCTACTTGCACATCCCAAATTCTTTACTGACTTCTGGATGTAATAACTGTTTCTTCATCTGTGTGCTATGGCAGACAATAAATAAGTTTATTTAAAGAAATAAATGCAGAAATGTTCATGGACAGTTGCTTATTTTTACTTCGTAATTTCCACTACATTTTTCACAAAAATAATTCAGATCTCTCTTAGGCTTCTTTAGGGGAAATTTGGCAAATTCAGTGATGCTAGGAAGGGATGTCTTTTGAACGTGTCATAAAGCTTCTCAAAGAGCTGTTGCTTTGATTTGTATATTGTTTGAAAAATGTATGGATTATGGTACATTCCATATTTTTGACAGTTCTAGCTATAATTTTTTGGATCAGAGATAACTGGACTTCCACGGGACCAGACAGTCAGAGTTCATGAAAGTCCACTCTTTAGCAGCTTCCAGTTGAATTTCAAAAGACAAATTTAGATGTAGAACATGTATAGATCTGAGGGCACATTTTGACTTATTTAGTATTTGGGTGTCATTGGTCTTCAGTTTGAATTTACTGTGTTGCATGTAGCTATGTTAGAGAATATCCGTGTCTCAGGAACTAGTTAGGTAACTCAATTTTGTGGCATAACAGTTACGGAACAACTTGGCTGTCAGAGAAGGAGTTGTCATGTTATCTTACAGCTGTTACAGGATATAAGAATGCTTGGAAGTTAGGAGGACCAGCTTTGTAATTATGCACAAAGCCTGGGCAAACAAAAACCCACCCCAACCCCCTGCCCCCCCCAAAATAACCCCAAAACCTGACAGAAATAGAGAGACTTCTCAATGAGATGACTTGAATATATATGTAATCTTATTTTTCCTAAGCTGAGTTGAGTCATTAACCCTCCTTCCTTATAACTTTTGTCATATTGAGGGCCATTAAAAAGATAGCTTGAGGTCTGCAAAAGGTGTGACAGCTTTCAAAATATATTTTTTAGTGTATTATGTTCACATCAAGTATATTCATTTAATAGAGTGAGAACATTTATTAAGAAAAAGTAGATGCTGTTAAGATTTCTGATACCAGTGTTACAGGCCTGAGACCATCAGAGTGATTTCATGCCTGTTTATGCTGTTATTTTTCCTGATTTAATGTAAGCTGTGCAAAATGTTCATGTAGGAACTCCATATATTTGTATTTTATTGAGCTGTTGAAGTTATTTCAAAGCAAGTGTGTTTTTCTTGAAATGTTTTCTTTTAGTAAAATGTCCCATCTGTAGGTGTTTTCTATGTATTATTTTCCTTTTGATTCAAAAGTAGTAACTAGTTAGTAACTAAAATGTTTTTGATGGATGTTTTTTTGTTTAATTTTGTTGTTCTGTTTGAGTTTTTAAAACTTTGTGACCTTTTTATTAAATAGTGATAACGGCAGTTAAAAATTGGTTCAAACGTAAAGTTGTGTTCCTGTTCATTTATAATTTTATCAATATGGCAATCCAAACATGCATTTTTTTTAAGCTGTTATTAGGTGCATAGAAAATTCAGAAATTGCCGGATTAGTGTACTCAAGCTGAATTTTCTGTCCAAATCTGGCAAAAGTCAGAAATATGTTTTTTGTCTATGCTGGTTTCAACATTTAGGTTAAAGGAAGTTAGAATATTTCTTGTTTTGCATCAAGAATATTTCTTGTTTTGCATCAGGAATTGTGTATTTGGCATTGTAAGGTTTTGAATTAAATCTGATCCAATGCAGACAGACAATCTGGCTCATTGTTTAAGATAATAATATATATGTTTTTCTTAAATCATTGCCTTCTTTATGATTCTTTTATTATCTTATTTTGGGATTGTTTTTTCTTTATCTCCTTTATTGATTGGTGCCTTTAGTTGCATTATTTAAATTGTTTCTTAATAAATCAGTTAATTTAATTTTCCCTGTTTTTTTCATCCCAGAACCTTCTGGTATCTTTGTGAAAAGCATTACAAAAGGCAGTGCTGTTGAACATGATGGCAGAATCCATGTTGGAGATCAAATTATAGCTGTAAGTAAACGCAGGATGAACTGAGATCGCTTGTCTACAAGACTCTGCTTCCTGATGTTGCAAAGAAAAGCTCATGAAGTACTTGTTTAAAATACTCAGGATCAGTGTTGCAGTTCTGAGTCCTTTCCTGACAGAGTATCTCACCACAAGTTTTCTGATTATGCTACCTGCATGTAACTTATAATTCTTAAAAAAAATCTTGTATGTGAGGCTATATCATTATAGATCGTCCTTATCAGTAGGAGGTTGGTAAGTGTGAAATTTCAAAATCTGATTCAAATTGAGCAACTGTTTTCAAAATTATTTTAAGAAGTTATGTTCAAAAGTTTTAGGTGTTCAGAGAAATAAGAACATATTTTCATCTATAAACTCTTGGTTTTGTGGTGGAAATCAGGTCCTGAGTGCAGGGAGTGCATTTTTGTGTCTCTCATATATCTGTCCTTGCATTTGTGTGAAAACAGCTCTAAGAACAGGTTATGGTCTCTCTCCAGAAGTGCCTGCATGTTTATTTGTGGAAGTACATATATTTTTTGTAATGATTTACATGCTGAATACAAATGGCTAAAATGGATTATTCCAAAGTTTGTTTTCTTCTTCTACTCCAGCTGCAGAAGGAGAAAACTATTTGAGTGATCTCAGACACTGAAGAATGAAAAATGTTTTTTAAATATGGTTTTAGTGTGGAGGAAAAATTAAATAGTCACACCTTATTTTTAGTTACTTTAGAAGAATTTCAGAGAAGGACAACAAATGACTAAGGGTCCAGGAGATTCATTCTTCATTTAGGAGGACTTAAAATAATGAAGGATGTGTTTTGTGTAGATAGGCAGAAACAAATACAGGAGTCAGAGAACATATTATTGTAAGAAGTATTTGAGACATTTAAGGCACTGTGAGGTAGATGTAGGAATAATAGAATATAATGGAGTTTGCAGGGAGAAGAAGAATAAAACATGGTGGGTGCTAGGTAGGGGTAATGGGATAGAATTAAGAAATGTCAAAGTTTTGAATTTCATAAAAAAACCCAAGTTAATGAGATAATAAAATAATTTGAAACAAAAGAGGCAGAATTTTATTCTTTAAACTCTTATAATGATGAACCAGCGATAATGTCTACTTGTTTGCAACAGTGTTCTGTTTCTAAACTGGAATTCATGGTGTTCATTGGTAGGCTTCTCTCTATCTAAGTTTATTTGACCTCAGAATGACTGCACTCTGTAGGTCTTTCTGCCCTAGTGGATCGATGTGTGTCTCCTTGTTTCTCCAGAACTCCTAGCCATGGCTGTGTTGTTTATTCACCCAGTATTATCCCTCAGAGGTAGGGATGGCTGAAGTGGTTGAGTGACAGGCTGTACAATATGCCCTGCACAGCACATGCTATATCCTCTCCCACCTTGCAGAGCAGATCTGCCTGGCTGCATCATGGTGGGTGCTCCTCCCCTCTTTGCTGTGGTGCTGGTTGTCACCTAGCTCTGGGCTACTCCAGTGGGTGTGCTTAGCATATCCAATTACATAAAACGGTATAGGTTTTGTTCTTGCCCCTCCACTTGCTTTTTGCTTAGGCTAACAAATGCTTAGAGCTCACTGCATTGTTTTGCCCTGAACTTTTTCTCTGTGGGTGAGCTGAAAAGCTGCTTGATCCTGCAGGTGGATGGAACAAATCTTCAGGGTTTTACTAACCAGCAAGCAGTTGATGTTTTGCGGCACACGGGACAAACGGTTCGGCTTACTTTGATCAGAAGAGGTCTTAAACAGGAAAATCGTATTCCACCCCAGGAAGACTTCAGTGCTCCTGTTGAGCAGGACTTATTATTCCAAACAAGGGATAGTACCACAGCCAAAGGTAATTAAAACTGGCTTTGCTGTTAAGTTGGCTTGAAACATTTTTCTTTTCAATTGCAAACTGTAAGTAAATGGGCCAGATTCATTCTGGTTAGCCATTACAGATGGTAATGGTAGCTGCTGTACATAAGGGTGGAGTTTTGTCTGCAATGGTTTGATTAATCTTTTAGATACAGTGGTATTATTTGCTGCATTTTCAAAGTGAGTGTTGAAAGTTCTTTCCTGCATTGCACTTCTGTCTGAATTGCTTCAAGCCTTTGATCCTGCAAATCTTTGAATGGTAAGAAGGCAGCAAATGTTTTATTCATACTCAGGAGTGAGAGCTGCATTCAAAAGCAATCAGAGAAAGACCCTCCTTGATGAGCATAATCAGTCTCATCCCCTTTTACTTTTGCTTGTTACAAGGTAGAGGAATGAGAGGAGTAGCCTGTATTTAAGGGCTGATAGGGTATTGACAATGCATGTGTAAAATGTTCAGATGCCAAAGACCAGTAGTAATTTTGCTGCTGATGACTTGAGACTAGTGCAGCTTTATCTTACATATTCTGCACATACTTAAGTATATGTGCCATGTCTTGAAAGTCACTGTTTGAATGAAAGTTATGTATCTGCACAGGGGCTGGAAGCACAAAATAGCTGCTTGTGTTATAGTTTGATGTCAGTGAAAGTATGTCACAAGTAGTCAACAGAGGCTTAATCTCCATCTTGCACAAGATTTGCAAAGAGCCAGTAGCATCTTACATGTATTTCATCCTCCCACTCCCACCATTAACAAGAGGTATAGGCCAGTGTTCAGGATGCTGTTTCTCCAGCCAACAGGTGTTCGAGACATCTGACAGGTCACAACAGACATAACAGAATTTGGTGGAAGGAGAGGTTTTCTACATATGAAAAGTGTGCCGGCTATACAGCTCTCCAAGGCTGAAGCATTTTTGTTTCCAGTGTCAGCTTTCTAAATTGCACAAAGGAAAAAAAAAAGAAACAAATACAAGAATGTTAAAGAATGTTATATTTAGATGTATTTTTAGTTAGTCATAGAAATGCAGGTACTGATGGTTGTGGTGGATTTGTTTGTTGGATTTTTTCGTTGAACTCACTGGAGAAGGCAATGCATTAACAGAAGACAGTGTCTTTGAAATGTGATGTTTCTTCTGGGCCACACATGCCAGATTCCATTTGCAAAATATGAGTACTCTGAAGTCCAGTGAAGGAGAGAGTTGGTATCCCAGAGCATACCTGTGAGCTTGATAAGTATTATGACATATAAAATAGCTAAATAGCTGAAAAGATTTCTTCTTTTTTTCAGATAACAATGAAACAGAACAGAGATCCCCATCACTGCCATGCAGTGCCAGTGTGGTAAATATGGGAACTGACGAGAAACAACAGGAAACAGGTTCTCAAGGTTTAATATTTTATTCTGTGAAAATGCCCTTCTATGTGCTTACACAAAGATCAGGTGTTTTGTGTGTCTTTCCATCTTCTGCAATCTCTGTAGCTGAGGTAGAACTAGAAAGTCAGAGTAGTCATACATTTAATCATGGGCTCTCAATTGTAAGTTTTGTCGGAACAGGACTACTGTATGTGACTGAAAATAATTATATGCTGAAGATATCACATGAAGCAGTCTGCTTTGGCTACTTGCTCAACCCTCTCCTAGTCTAATTTTGCATATCTCTTAGTCTAGCCTAGGAAAAAAAATGTTTCTTTCCCATTCCCTGTTATCTTTACAATTGTCTGCAGCTGTGCAGCTGCATTCCAGCACTTCTGCATCTTCTGATGAATTTCCTTTTCCCAAATTCTTGAGCTTACATTTCATTTAGTATTCTCTGGTAATGTCTGAAATTCAGTCAGTTCTGGTTTACTGATACTCTCCAAATTTTCCCATACTTTTTGTCAAAATTCCTATTTTCTATGTTTTTCCTGCTTGATCTTCTAGAGCACTGTTCAGCAGTTTCAGAAGTCCTGTGTGATGATATGCTTTTCAGATTTAGACATAACTTGATGTGTCAACTTGATGGGTAACATTTTTGTGCTTCTGAAGTAAAAGGAGGAACTGAAAAGTTCTGCGATATATATCTTTTCATAACTCATGCTTTCTGATCTTCTTGGATAGCTGATGGAATTTCTTTTTAACTTCCTCCCTTCAGATACTGCTGTGTCTTGGCTTTGGGGAAAGTATTGTCCTCCTTGAATACAATGCAACATCTGACTTTATATTTAGTAATGTCTCTGGGCAATGACTAGACTTAAAACACTGTCTGAGGCTCCTAGTCATTTTCTTTTCTTACTATAATTACTTTGAGATTTTGAGAACTTTGTAATGAAGATTCTTCTCCTTGCTTGTGATAAGCATTCAGATCTGAAGAGTTTATTTTGATACTTACTGTAGACACAGCCTAGACCATGGACCTTGAGTATGTAGGATCCTGCTAAACTTGCTGTGTTTGCTGGCAGCTGTATCTAAATACTGCTTTTTATTGGTTTCTGCCATAGAGCCTAGACAATGTGAATGAGGGGGAAATGAGCAGAAAGAAAGCATTTCTCTGTTTTTAAAACCTGCAAATAAACTTTCAGTCAAATTAAGATTTGCCACAGTTTGCTACCTAGTCTGTCACTGTATCACTGTACTTCTCCCACTTCCTTCCTTTCCAAGTTTGTTACTATTCTTTAGCTATTAAAATAATTTTTTAAAAAAAAGCAAAGAACTTGGACTTCTTGCATTCTGTTACTGACCTTTAGGGCTTACAGTTTCAGAAAGGTCTTTCACAGTTGTTCTCATGGTTTTAAAAATAAAAAAAAAAAAAGATCTCCAGATTGTGTTTTTTGGACATTCTCTGTAAAATACAGGGTCTGTCCAAAAGGATCAGTGTGCATTTTTAAGCCGTATTTTAGCCGTCCCCCTGAATTAATCTGACCAGCACACATGTAGTCTGATTTAACATAGGGCTTGAATACAACCTTTTCATTTCCTTTGTGTCTATTATCTTGAAAAATTGCAAATACTTGACTTAACTCTGAGGCTAGTATGTATCTTTTTTCCCAGCCACCAAACTATTTGACTGTTCATGTCTTTCAAAATACACAGTTTTTCATGATTGGAATCTTTATACTGCTTTGCGAGTTTTTGCTGTGGTAACCCCAAGCTTGGTGAGACTAAACATGCCAAATTTTTAGTCATATTTAGGGGAGTTCTGACATCATGGGAATGATTGTGTCATTGTGCATGTTCCATATACTTTATCAGTTGTAGGAGTTTACTAGGTTTTTTAATTTTTTGTCACAATAATCTTAAATATAAATTTTAGATTTCCAGCTAACTAGTACAGAAGAAGCAGCTGCAAAGATAAAATGGCAGAGGATTATGGGTTCGAATTATGAAATAGTGGTAGGTAAATTTTGTTTACTCTTGTTAAATATGCATCTCTTTCATCTGTGCATCTATTATCTTGACAACATATGGATAGAAATATGCTTGTATTGCATTTGTTCCTTCATGTATGAAAATTACACATATGCTCCTTAGTATCTTGAGAAGATTATTCTAATTATAGACTTTGAATATAGATATGTATTTTTCTGTATTTTATCAAAACCATAGCAGACTTGTATGATTACTGTGCCCATGACTATTGTTTCACTTATTTTCTAGCTTCAGGAGAATAAATGTTTTTAGAGAAAAAATATTTGATGTGAACTTCAAAGCTCACTTCATTAGCTAGGACTTGAACCTTCATTCTCATTCTGCATACTGAGTAAATGATTTCACGTAATGATCTAAATAATGCATAGAACATATACTGTAGATACAGAAGAAAAGTAGTATCTGATTTTAGGAGATCACGTCACAAATGTAGTGTCTGCAGAACTAGATATTATTAGATACATTGTTGTCATAAGCAGTTCCCACTTGTGTATTGCAAAGTGGTCAACGAGTCAGTTTTTACCTGACTCCCTATTTTACGTGATAGTACTTCTGGTTTCTCACTTCTGGAATTTTGACCTAATTGCATGTTAATTGAAGTGGAAAGTAATAGATCTGGCTGTAAATATGACAAATGTAACCATTTCTTCATCTTATTTTAGGTGGCTGTGGTTAATAAATTTAGTGAAAGCAGTGGGTTAGGGATAAGCCTTGAAGCTACAGTGGGTCACCATTTTATCAGATCTATCTTACCTGAAGGGCCAGTCGGACGAAGTGGCAAGCTGTTCAGTGGAGATGAACTGCTAGAAGTAAGAATAAGTACTGCTTTTTCTTAGTCTGCATTCAGTAAAGTTTTTGAGCAGTAAGTTTCTTCTCATAGGCTATGACCATGGGAGTGATGTATGCCTAACGGCATGCCAGTTAGTGGTTGAGTAGTCACTTCATATATACTTACATATATTTATGTGAGTACATGTGCTTACATACATACATTTCTTAGCTGACTTTTCGATAGTCCAAGGTCTCTCGCATAGTCTAAGCTCAGCTGGCCAGTAAGCGCCATGCAGCTGGCCAGTAAGCAACTTGCTTACCTACCCTACTCACCCCCAGTCCGCTGGGATGAGGAGGAGAATCAAAAGTAAGACCTTGTAAGTTGAGATAACGGCAGTTTAATAATTCAAACAAAGTAAAGTATAATAATAATATTAGAAATATTAGTAGAAAGGAGAAAAACCTTCAAGTGATGCACAATGGAAGTGTTCACCACCTGCTGATCAATGCCAGAACCTGTCCCTGAGCTCTGATCAGTGCACTTTCCCGTTAATTCCCCAGTTATATACTGGGGACATGACGCTCTTGGGTGTGGAATATCCCTTTGGCCAATTTAGATCACTTATCCCTGCTGTGTTCCTTCATAGCTTTTTTTTTTCCTTTTTTTGTACCTCCTCACTGGCAGAGCATGAAACATCAAAAACTCCTTGATTCAGCTTAGCAGCAGCCAAAACACTGGTGTGTTATCTAATCCAAAACTGAATCCAAAACACAGCACTGCACAACTAGTGAGAATAAATTAACCCTATCCCAGCTGAAACCAAGACAGTCACCAAAAAAGAATATGTAGCAAAAGTATTAAGATTTAATAGGCTTATCCCAACTCAGTGAATGGACTATACATCTAATTACTTTTCTAAATTATTCTTTTAGAATTAAGATGCGAATTTGGTTTATATTAATGCAAGAAACATGAAGGTACATTGTATATGGTGTTTGTAGGGCAGTGTCATGCAATTTAAAAGACCGTACATACATTTAGTTCAATACGTATCTTGGTACTGAGAACCAAATTGAGTAGAAATTAAGGGTTGGAAGTGTCTATTAGCATGGGGATTTTTGTTGCTTTTATTTTACTTTTTTTTTAATGAGGTGATTAGTGAGTTGGGGTTGGCTTGGGTTTTTTTTTACTCATTTTTGTTATTGTGCTTCAAATGAACACTGTAGTTCTAATCAGTGTGTATTCTTTATTTTTTGAGGTGAATGACATCTCTCTGCTTGGAGAAAACCACAAGGATGTGGTCAGTATCTTGAAAGAGCTGCCTATTAAGGTGACAATGGTGTGCTGTCGTCCAGTAGCTCCACCTGTTACTCAACCAGAAATACTAGAGAGTCTAAGCCTATCTGAAGTTCAGCTCACAGAAAAGGTATTTTGTCTTTAAACAATCACTGAAAATGACAGTTTCCTTGAGAAAAAAGAAGATTAAGTTCTTTTATATGATTAGAAATATATTTTAATATTTTTGGAATTGGAGCCAGTCTAATAGGAAACAGCAAATAATGTTTATATGCTATTTTTAGGCCCCCAGAAGATATGAATTCTGGCTGGTCACAGGCAAAATATTCTAGGATGTGGGGCTTTCTCTCTAAGTACTGTACTTCTTGTCCTGTAGGCAAGATATAGGAGTATAGCAAATTGAACTTGGGTTCTTTAGAATCTGAATGTATTTAATCTAGGTTTGAACATTGCTACCTGGGTTTCATTGCACATAGCTGTGTTTGCTTTCCTTGACTTACGCTTCTGTCACTTGTAAGTGCACAGCTCTGGGCAGCCTGGTGAACTAAACATGTAGGAATAGCCTAGGGTGTAGTATACAAAGCAATACCATTTGTATGAAAAGAGAAACAGTTAACTCTGAGTTCTGAGCAAGGCACCAAATTCAGCTTATAGTTTCTAAACTTCTCTATGAAACCAAATGAAGAAAAGTCTGTGTATGTACATATTTGTTTGTTTTTACTTTTATTAAATATTCTGGCTACTATCAGTATGATTACATTTAATGAAGGCATATTTTAGACATAATATTTAATAACATATATTTCCCATATATTTGAATGCATATACTAAAAAGGTTTTTTGAAGATTTTCATTCGACAGAATTTTCTAAATATTTTTGTCGTGAGTAGTTTAATATACTTGCAGCTTGGCTATGAAGGATATGAATTTTACGCGAGGTTTATCAGTGTTTGTTAAATCTCCTGAGTGCTTGCACTTCTTCTGTGTTTAGAGATATCACTTAGGTTTTATCATTTTTTTGTAAGCAGGTTTTTGTCTCTAAAGATTCTCAAGTGTTTACATTTTATTGATGAACATTTACTGTTTTTCTCAGGGTCATATAGAGCTTGGATTTGTCGGCTCCTCAAACACAGAGGGAACAACTTTGGAAACAGCTGATAACGGTCAGAGTATGGAAGAGGTGCAAAGCTCATCTCTGGCAATGTGGGAAACAGAAATACAGCACATTGAGCTGGAGAAAGGGAGTATGGGGCTTGGATTTAGCATATTGGACTATCAGGTAATTTCTGCACTTCTTTGGATGGAGGACAAAATACTTCATATTGTTTGGATCTTGCAGTATGTTCTATGCATTTTAAGGGTCAACATTAATTGAAACCAAGCAATAAAGTAGAACTAATCACAACTGGTAGGCATTCCAGTAATTATATTACATATTTGTCTCATTGGATTAAGACTACAGTTTTGAATGATAGTAATACCGGTTCAGAAAAACAGATGATCCATTATATGCTAGGGTTTTCAAAAACCTGTCTCCTAGTGATCCAAGGACAAGAAGTTATGTAGACAGCATATTTAGGCATTTAGCCATGTATTTTGCACCTGCAGTGAGGTGTTTAGGGCAAGATCCAATAAAGGACTTAAATGCTTAAAGCAGGATTTACTAAAATCCAGAACTGTAATTCTGAAATCCCTTGCTTAGCTGCTGTCTGTCGGGGACATGCTTAAACATCCCCATTCATTTTGTGTTTGACTTCAGAATTCCTGGATATCTAAAATACGTTTCTTGGTGTGTCCCAGTCAACAGCTTACTGCCTGTCTCTTGCCTTCACTTGGTAAGGATGCCAGAACAAATCTTCCTCCTGTTCCCAGTTTTCCAGTGGATAATTTTTAATTGAATATCAAGTAATTTCTCCCTGAGGTCAATGTAGGCTTTTGTGGGGGTCACATCTCTTTCCAGGTTTCTGCTCGATCTTGTCCATAGAAATGCATCTGCTTCTGGAGATAACTTCCAGGGGGAAATTATGGCCCCAGGGCACTCCTTACAATTAAGCTATGGCTTAGATTTTGCATTTGCACACTGATAAAATGAAGAGCAGTGTAGTGTAATAATGTGAAGGATAAAGGCATAGTAAAGTGTCTTTTATGAATGCTGAGCACTGACTACTTTTTAAAGTGTTGCTCATGATGCTCTGCAGTGAGACATCACAGATGAGCCTGAGTGTTTAAGTCCATGTCAGCACTCATAGAAGATCTTTTTGCTTCAGCCTCTTTTGAGCATTAACACAAATGGTGGGTGCGTATGTGGTTAGTGACTGAAGTTTGTTTATGGATAATAGTACTATAGGCTTGTGGGAAGTGCCTTAAGCTGGTTAATGTATTTTTCAAATATAAGGTAGTATAACTTATATTTTTCAAATAGAAGTTAGTCTTCCAGCTTTACTCAGCTTTCTAACACTTAGCTTTTTTTTGATGTTGCAATATTTGGGTACTGTCATGTGTTCTCTCCTTTGATGTGCAGTAAAAAAATTCCACTTTGTCACTGAAGTTTTTTTTTCTTATAAGACTGTGAACAGTAAATTTACAGGGAGATTTACATTTCTATTTTTCTGTTTCCATCAAATTCTCAATTCATTTTCAGTGAAGGGTGAACTAAACTTAAGGAGATTTGTGCTCGTACTAATGCATTCCTTATGTTTTATACAATGGCAGGCCTGTAGAAAGGTCTGCATAATTTCTAACCCTAAAGAGGACTGTCACATAGACCAGAGAGGCTTGTTTCTTTTTTTTTCCCCAAAAATATGTCATGCAGTGCCATCTAAAGGGACAGTGTAAGTATTTACTGTTAAAATAGTAAGGAAAATGTCAATGCTCAGCAGCACTGCTAGTTACATTTTGACTTGGGAAGTGTTTTATTGCTCCATGGCATTTTTTTTTTACTGTCATCAAGTGCTAAGGGTCTTCTTGATGTCCTTCCTTCTTTCCCTCACTCCCTCCGTCCCTCTCTCTCTCCCTCCCTCCCTCCCTCCCTCCATCAACACTTCTCTCTCACACCAGCTTTCAGCAGTCTCCGTATTCCTGTGGCATTTTCATGTTGCTTTGATGGTGTCTGTCCTTTCAGATGTACATCTTGACATAAAAACTTGTTACAGCTGCATGCTGGTCTGTTCTCTACTTTTGCTTTCAGTAAAACTGTTACAGGGTTACATTTTTTGGGGTTTTTTTCTGTTCATGCTCTTAAGTGAACTGCATGTTGGAAGTATTAACATGATGTTCCTTGTGAATGTAGTTCTGTAAGAATTGCAGAAATTTTTTGCGTATGTGATAATTGTTATAGAAGAATTATATATCCCTTTTAATAGTATTTGATGCTAGTTTTTTTTAATAAAAATCAGTATATTGGAGGATGGTCACTTAAAAGCAGTTTTCTTCCTTAAAAGCAAACATCACTTTGTTTTGTCTTGTTGATTAGTCCTATATATTGGTATGTTCTTCTCTCATGTAAGTGTTTAATTAGGCATGCACAAGACCTTGCTTCTTGAAAACTACTTTCTCATTTGAGCAATATCATGAAGTACAAGTCAGTTATTGAAAATAAGTAATTCGTTCCACTAGAGTGTATGTGTTACATTTGCCCCCATCTACATTCCCCACCTGCGTCCTCTGAGTGCGAGGGAGGATGGAGTTTGCAACACTGTTGTTACAGTAGGAAGTCTATGAATTTCTGATGTGCATGAATGACACTGTGCACATATAGTAGTATTTTAAATTGGAGATACATGATGGAACATCACTTAGACAGGAGTAATAATTTTTACATTTAAGAATTGAAATTAATGGAGGTCTAAATGTATGGACAGTACAGACAGCATGGTTTGCTCCTACTGAGGGTTCATCTAGAGGAGAGCAACACTTCTTAATAACACAACTCTAGTCAATAAAAGGTCATGAATAAAAATTGTCCTCTCAAGATATAAAAGAGTAAAATAATTAAATATTTTTCTTCCCTTTTATTTAATTAGGATCCTGTTGATCCAGCAAACACTGTAATTGTAATTCGCTCATTAGTTCCTGGAGGTGTGGCTGAGCAAGATGGCAGACTTCTTCCTGGAGATCGGCTTATGTTTGTCAACGATATCAACTTGGAAAATGGCAGCCTGGAAGAAGCGGTGCAAGCACTGAAAGGAGCCCCAACAGGAACAGTTAAAATAGGAGTTGCCAAACCATTGCCTGTAAGGATTTGGGAATTCAGTGTGTATTGTTCATATAATTGAAGCTGGTACACGCTGATCCTGACTTCTCCATACATTTGTGTGTTTTGAGGTACAGTTGGGTGGCCCAAATATTACCTCACATGTAGGAGTAGCCTGGGTAGTATATTGCTGGTGTAGTGATTGCAGGACCTAGCACACCTGTCCTGCAGATGAAAAAACAGCAAAACACCTTGCAAACAGCGGAGTCTTTCAGGGATGAAAGTTGCCATAATATTGTACACTGTACACTTTACATGGTTCTCTGAATGTGTGAGATGGTGACATAAAAGTTGGTTTTGATTTGTGTGGAATTTACTGATTCTTTGCTTTACAAGGTATAGTATTGTTACAGCTGCTATTCTGCTTGGGGAGGTTGTTTTATTTATTCTGGGTGTTGTGTGGGAGAAACAAGAAAACATTCCAGAGGTTCAATAACAAATTTCTACTTGCAAGCTTAAGAACCTTAAGGTAGAATAATACTTGGCAAATTTTAAAATGTAGGTATTTTAGTTAGAAATGCAACCATATAAAAGCAAAAAAATAACACTTCAGAAAATGTATATGGGAAAAGAGAGAAAAAGAAGGGATAAGGGTAGAAAGGTATGTAGTCACCACCCATGGATCCAGTGACAAGACTTGATTATTGCAATTTCAGTGCCCCTTCAAAGTGCTGGTCACAGTCTTGATCCACTGGGGATGGGGGAAACCCTTGAAACACAAAGTTCAAAGAGTTAATACACGCTCAGGCTAGGTGAGAATGCCCAACTACCTCCCATGAGGTGGAGAGTTTTACACTGTCTCATGTAACACCATAGATCACGGGGCATTTCTCCCTTTGATGGCTTATGACACCTAAGATGTTACAGCTTCCTCTCAGGTTACCATAATGGAGCGAATTACAGCCCATGAAAAGGCATGAATACCTTCAGGCTTTATGTGAGTGTCCTGGTAGGTCTCTAGAGGGGAGTTTCACACCTGAGCCACTTGTGTAAGGACATGGATATGATAGAAAGCACCATGGCACCTTGCAGGATTTGCTTTTTACCAGCCTCTTCCCTTATCTGGCTCAAAACCCACCTTGTAGCCTTGGGTGGTGGGTGTGCCCCCCCTCTGTAGCTGAGTGGTTACTTTGTGCTTGGTCAGCAAAGTGCCTGCTGCTTCTGCAAATGTTTGATGCGTTGACGATTAACATGCCAGCCCCTCACAAGTTTCTATGCAATCTTTGTATTTAAATAGCACACTTTGTTTATGTTATATTGTGTGGTCTTCACTTTGTATACATCTAACTGGTTATTTCAGGTTTGGTTTTATAAGGCAGTCTGGAAAAATTTGAAAAAGGAGGTTAAAGGTTACCTATGGTCACTGAGATAGTATCGCAGTAAGAATGCTAGTGAACGAGCATCCCTGGTGGGTTAAGTTCAAATCAGGAGAATGGCATTAGTTCATACATACAAGGAAGATACCTTTCTCTATATTAGTAAGTGCAAGTATAGTTTAAGAGGTTCATTTTTGCCTTTCATAAATTTATAATCTTGTAACCCTTGTGGATGTAGATACCAAATTTTCATTCTTAGTAGATCTTTGTGGAGAGAGTGGGAGGGAATGTCTATTGTTTAAGTTCCCCGAAACCTTGCTTTTTATAGTAAGAGAGTACATTTTAACTTGCTCTGCTAAATTAATTTTTTTTTAATTGGAGACTCCATATTAATTGCAATTGAAATTTCATACTCTAGAAGATGCCACTCTAAAAGAGAAAATGCATGTGGTTTTGTTTCCCTAAAGTTGTAAACATATGGCATTTGCACTTCGATATTTCATGTACTAAGTTTGCCAAGTAATTAAATGTTGCAAATAATCCCTGCTTCTTTTGCAGTACTGGACAAATGCACCTACTATCAAATTATGTTGGAAAAAGGACTTGGTTTGTAGTCAGATTACATTTTGTCCTCTAGAGGCTGACAGATACAATTGTGAAACACAGAGAGTAGATGAAGTCTTCCTGCCTGCAAGCAGGATTGCTCTGTGGCTAGCAAGATTATAAAGACCTCTGCTGTTAGGTTCTTTCTCTGTTGGCAGCTGTGATGGCAGTTTTAATTTATCTTTATTAAGACCAGAAATTGAAAATGAGCCTAGACTTAACTTGTGGGCTCTCTGGTATACCTGGACAAACCTTTTTCATTATTTGGGGTTTTAGAATGAGGTGTGAAGCTGAATCAATTCAGGTAAATTAAAAAAAAAAAAAGTCTCTTTACCCACTGGATACTGTGACTGTGATTAAAATGATCTCTTTGCTGCATTTGGAATCCATTTGCTTTTCTGAACAGCCCCCTGCCCCTCTCACAGAATGCACACTGCACCTGCTGTGTCCAGGCCACTCATCCGACTCAGAGCTTCGTTCTTTCTGCAGCTTTCACCTGAGGAGGGCTATGTCTCTGCTAAGGAAGATTGCTTTTTCTACACTGCCCAGTCACTTGAGGAAGAGGGGCCAGTTGATGCAGCCCTCTTCCATGCTGAGCTGGCTCTGGTTAGTGGCCCAACTTACCACAGATTTCTTCAGTCTTTGCATTTTGTAGTGAAAGGAGTTGCCTTGTCACTGTCCATGCTTATTTTTAGTGTGCACTGTCTCCACATTACTCATCCACCATCGGTGGGATGGATTCTGACTTTGTAGAAACTGGTGTCTAGAGACTTCGTCTTTTTGCATGAGCTGTGAATCTGGCCTCTGATATGTTCACTGCTGGGGAAAAAAAAAGTATTTTGCTGATGTTTTCAAAAGTGCATGGCTATCCCCTTGTCCTTGCATGCACTGAACAGCCCTTTGGAAATCTCACCTTTTCAGATGTGCACCTTTTCATGTGCCTATTTTTCTATGTATCGTAATACATCACTTTTCTACTGTGGAAGGTTTTTGATATTCCCTTTTTGCATGTAATCCAGCGTTACAAGGAATACTCTATCTTCAAAAGCTGCAAATACTTCCTCCTAATAATATTCTTCAGCCTTCAACATCAATCAGTGATTATGAGATTTACAAGGTCAAAAGGTCTTCACTTGTACGAACAATGCGGCTTACCTGAGCATTCAGTGCCTTACATAGCCCAGAAGTTGCCAATAAGAACTCAGATTAAAAAGACACAGGACCTAGGGCACAGCAAAAAATCCCCCAACCTCTCCTCCCACAGAATAAAATAAAAAAAAACAATGAAGCGACAACCCAGAATACACATGTATATGTATGTATTCTAAGTGTGTATTCTCATGGTTGTTTGTCCTGTTCTGGGTCTGATGTTGAAATTATTAGGCCCTCATTTTCTGGGCACCTGAGCAGGGAAGCAGCTTCTAAACATGAGAACTTAGTTCATTAGAGAAAAACTCAAAATTGAACAAGAACCTGAAATGTATCCTGTCAAGGAGAAAATCTCTGCATTACTGCTTCCAGCAGTTTTGCTGTTTTTTCACATTTGTATATGACAAGCTGATTAATAGCTTGCTTTTAAACAAGACTGCCTGTTTTTAATTCTTCAGTTTGTTACCTTTAGCAGTTAGGTAACAGTATTTTTCTTGCTCCATTCATTTAGAAAAAGCACGAGTTTTGTATTCTAAATAGCCTTTAATTGAAGATATGTTGAAATGATCAAATTCAAACTGTCTAAAAAATTTGACTTCTATCTGTGCTTCGAATAAAAAAAGACTTGTGAAAAAAGCAATGAAAATGCATGGCTTAATAAAATTGTCAGTCAAGTTTGTCAGTTGTCTTAATTAAATGTGCAAAATGGGAAATTAAATGTGTAGTCACCCAGCTGAAGATATGTTTTGAGAGTGCACATATGAGATACTGTTTTTCATAGACAAATCGGTACTCAGATTTTACAGATATGTTCTGAATTTTCACAATATTTTTAGGCCATAGCTTTGGTAAAATGAATATGCATTTTCAAGAAGATGAACTGAGAGTAAGTTACAGCAAAGAAGCAGTTTGGATTAGCAGTTAAGTCTGTGGGCTTGAAATAATAAAAAAAAAATAATTCTTTTTACCCTGAAAAGGAATCAATGTGTTGAATTACTGCAGATTGTTGCTACTGCTATAATGGATTCATAATATGATTAACCACAGGGGCTGAAAAACAAGTTAGATCCCATCTCAGTAGATGGGTGCACTCATCTGCTTCATACAAGTTTATCATATGAGGATGGCTTTTAATCCAGTGATCATTTTGTTGGCCTACAATATGTTCTTGAGCTCTGCCAGGGAGATGAAATAATAATCAAAGTCTAGTGTATGAAGCACCATAAATTAGGGGTTTTAGGGCTTAATTTTATTCTCGTATTTAAAAGAATATGAGTCTTTGAAAAAAATGTTTCATTTTTAAAAAAAGGCAAAAATACTACCCATGTCAATGTCTGAAACTTTTAAAAATTTTATTTCTCATGTAAGCATAATAGAAATGTACAAATCCTTATTGTAATTTTGTTGTCAAAAGCAAAATAATTTAAAATCTGTTAAAAAAATCACATAAAGATTTTTTTCTTATAAATGCACTTTAAAGCTCTGTAGTTTTCGAAATTGTTTTAAGAGAGTTTAAAAATAACTGATCCTAAGAAGTTGAGTGAAGAGAACATTCCTGACATGTGGCACCAAGTGAAGTTCACTATTTTTTCCATGCCAAAAAAATATTAAAAAGAAAAAAGAAAAAAACTCTAAAGAAATCAAAATATAGACACTAAAAAGTACAGTGGAATTCTCCCAACACTTTGTACTTCTAGTAATAGGCATGAGCGTGCCTCAGCCCCGCAACTTACTCTGGTTCAGACTCTTGCATTACTTCAGATATTCTTTGCAACCTTTGAAGAAGTAGTAACACAGATTTACTGGAAGCAGAAAGTTTTTCTTCTGCACTGTGCAAATGTAATTTCAATCTAAAACATGGAATGAAAAAGAAAAAGATGAAAAGTCTCAGTATGTAGTGGCTGGTGTGCATGTGTTTGAGGCTTATGTGATGTGATGGCAACAGCCTGGCTGATTGAATTGCTTTTGTTGTTAGGTGGACTCTGGCGAGGCAGATCTAGCGGATGAGTCCACCTTAGAATCACAGTATTCTCTGGAGAGAGACGTCTTCCAGGACTCAGTGGCAGCTCTGCATGACAGTGCCTGTAGCAGTGAGGTGAACGACAGCTTCTCTCTTCCATTATCAACTCCCAAGGTAAAATTGAGGATGGTTTTATTGATGGCAAACTTTGATTTTAAGTGTGAGCAGGCTGTATTATCAGATAGAAATATTTTGTGTCATGCTGCTTCAAAATGCTCTATTTGCTAGCAGGGTAAAATTTTGTTTAGAGTAGTGCTGATATCTTGCAGATGTCTTTGTTGAAGAGAGAGGCACATAGAAGGCACAAAGCTTGGATTTTTGCTAGATAAAGCATGATTTAGCCAGAGTATGGTGAACTGTTTATAGTATTAAAGGTGTGGTGAGCAGTCTGCTAGAAAAATATAATTGTCATTCAAAGTATAGTAAAGAGTGGTAACACAAAATTACTCTGTTGCTCATATTTTAGTATGAAAAGCAAGAGTAAATTTTCATCCTTATTTTTACTTTTATGCTTCATAATTTGTTTGTTTCTGTGGTTTTGAATGAAATTTTCATAATGATGCTGTCATGAAAAGCAAATCCTTGTATGTCAAAACTCTGGTAATAGTTTTTATGTAAAGCAATAAATGAAGATTTATTTCAGAGTATTAAGAAGATAATAGCTTTTTTGGTTCTTAGTCACATACCTATAATCACCTGATTGTGTTATCTTTCTTTCCATGGTTTTTCATATTTTTTTAAATCTTTAGATTTTAATATCACTAACCTAGAGCTTTCCAATTCCATTCTCCTAGCAGTCTTCATTGAAAACCACTGGGTTTGCAGTCTGTGGTCTTGAATAGAGTAGCTGCTGCTTTTTCTGTCACACCTGAGCTGCAGTAACTCCCATTAACCTTTCTGGAATATGTTTAGCTCTTATGAGGTGCTGGTTAGAAAGCAAGATTAATCTTCTAATGGTTTCTCCTAATCCACAGAAGAGCACATTTCTGCTCTGCCAGTGGGACAGCTTGCATTGTTTAACTCCGTAATTGTTACTTAAATGGATTATGCATTTTACATGCTTAGGAGCATTTTGTGAGATAGAGACTGGATTTACATTATATATTGCATTGAGGCTCTAGAAAGTCTTTAGTTATTTTCACCATTGACTTAAAGATAGCTTTGGTTTACATACTCTATTAAAATACCATGGTCCTGACTTTTCAGTGTCCGTCTCTGTACACTAGTATGAAGTGAGTACTAAGTTCTCATCAAGTAGCCTATTCATGATTGAAAAAACAAAATAGTGGGAAGATCTGTCTGATGAAGACTTTTGAAGCAAGGAAAATGCAGTAAAAATTAAAACAGCACTGTTTGATGCTGTGAGGAATTCAAAGATATTTCAGTTATTTTTTCAGTTATTTCTGGCTACAGGGCAGTTGGCAGATTCTGCCAGGTCACTTTGGTGTCACATTAAAATAGGTGTTGAAAAACCTATTTTAAATAATGCAGATGCTCTAGTAAGGCCATATGTTACTGTAGTTATGAAATCCTGGGATTGTGTTTGTCCTAAAAAATTGCATCATTGGCTTTTCTTTAAGTGAAACAAAAATAAAAATGAGCATATGATGCAACTCTTAATATATGGCATACAAAATAAATGTTGAGTATGATTTGATGCTTGTTTTCACTGATTTGGAAATGGATATGAAACAAGGTTAAGAGTAGATGTCCCAGCTGCATTTGAAACCTTGTAAAATAATTTAAATAGATTGTAGTATTGTGTTCTGTTCTCAAAAAGGTAGGAAATTATGTCATTGATTGTATCATGCAGATTAGTTGTATTTAGGCTCTACTCAATTATCTTCTCAGCTATTACTTAAACCACTTATTTACTGGTAAGCCTTTTTTGATTCTTGTCTGGGGACAGAGCAAGCCTGTATGTACTTCATGAAAGTTGACAAAAATGAATTCTAGGGCTCTTGAGACAAAATGTTGCAAAATATCCCCAAATCCTGGGAAGCACATCTCCCCAGCTTTTTGGAAAAGCAATAGGAGAATTAATAGGACCAGTGGATAACAAGACAGATAGAGGTAGTTGATTTTGAGCTCTCTTATTGCATTTCAGAAAAAATCTCTAATATTGATACAGATCCTCTAAGTCTAACTTCTGAGTCCTTGAGATACCTTTTTAAAATCTAATGGCCTAACTATTTTTAAAATAACTTACTTTAAAAGGTCAGCTAGAGAATATTTGAAGTGGTTTTTCTTTTTTCCAGAATGTTGTGATTATTGAAATCCCTTGAAACATTTTAGTCATGGCCTCAGAATTTTGTGTAGGGAACTTAGTCCTAGTAGTGCAGCCATAATTGGTAGATTTGCAATAGTTATTAACTAGTAAGCTTCTGCAATTGCATTATTGTATTTCATTGTTGTCACATTTCAAATCCCCCATATTCACCTTTTGCTGAGGTTTGACCTAGTTTTTACTTGTCACTCTCTAAGGAAGAGAAGTCTGAAAGTTTCTGCTCAGTTAAATGGAAGATAGCATTACATTCTTATTGTCTGAGCTGCTTGAAATTCCTCTTTACTTGCTAAGTGTGCTGAAAGAATTGCAGAATTCTTTCACCTGAGAAAAACAGCTGTATGCTTGAATTTTAAAAACTTAATGGAGTTATTCAAGTTAGAGTTAGTAACTTGTACTGATTTCTGGTGTTATAAAGCAGAAGAAATGGTCTAAGAAATCAAGTTCACTTTATAGTAGAATGAATGCCTGTAGGGAACTGCAGATGACGTTGGTCTTGCTGATCTCACAGCAATATGTTTAAATTCTATGAGATTAGTTTTTGTTTAAGGTTTTATCATGAAATGTGGTTTTGAATAATACTACAAATGAATGGTGATTGTTTATTGTCTCCTGTGTTGAACAGTCTGTTGGAGAGGAATGCCCAAATGCTGCAGGTGATTTCCATGTATCTGAGAAGAATCTGTACAACATGAATCTGAATCAGAGACTGAAAGATGAAAAATCTGTAGTGGACAGTAGCCTGGAAACTGCAAGTGATTTTACTAAAATAGATCTTCTGACTCTGGAAGTTTCAGATATCAACCAGAATGAAAGTGAAAATACAGCAACATGGGCAACATCTCAGACAGCATCAGAAGTTGTACTAAATACAAGCCTTGCTACTACCACACAGCTTGATCCCAATGAAAAAGTAAATTTGTTTGCCTTTTTTTTTTTTTTTACAATCATTTAAAAAACATACAGAAAGGCTGTAATTAGACCAAAGAATTTCTTGCAGGAATTGTCACAAGCCAATAGCCATGTATATTTCTTGGATTATTAATTTCCTTTGAATATGTTAGCTCACATCAAAACTTTGGGACATAGACCTTTCCAAAACAAGACAGAATTTATTTTACTGTCATCAAGACAGTATTTTCTCAGAGGCTGGCGGTACAGGGGTATATACAAGTCTTCTCAGACCCTGCATAATTGACACTGCTAGGCACCTCCTGGGAGGGATGGGAGTTTGCTTAGCCTCTGTTAACCTTCACAGGGACATGAGTGCACGTAGGAGGTGCACAGCTGGAATTGGGCCTAGGAAGCCGAGGGGGGGTGGTGTGAATGTCTTGCATCATGCTGTTCTTGTAAGCCTGTGCAGTTCAGCTCACAAACTGATCTGTGATAGTGCAGTGTGCAAACATAATTTTCCTTTATATGACAGTCACTGTGACATGTATTTCTTATTTATTCCATTCAGTGATTTATTAAGAAATGCTTAAAAGAGTTGCAATTTCTTACAGGATTTGTTACTTTGTACTGGCAAATTGTTAGACATCTGTGGTGAATGAATATGAAGCTCTTGAATTCATTGTACTAATTTTGATATCTCTAAATTAAAAGCGTGCTTTGTGATAGATGTGATACATTGCCTGAATGAAAACACAATTTATGATATTTAATGAAAATATTGATCTTTGGCGAACTGACTTTTCTGTCTGTATAAGGAATCTGACTTATTTATGTGCATGGGTTTTGTGTAAGGCGAAAGTAGTTGAGATCCGTGTGACCAATCATTTTTATCTTGGTAAACTGAGCTGGTGTTATTTTCCCTTATGTTAGGATCAATTGCTTTTAATGGAAAAGAGATGCCCAGTGTCTTTGGAGGGAAATTCCACACCCCAAAATTCAGTCAAAAACATGTATGAGAAGACTATCACTATTGCAAAAGGCAATTCAAGCCTAGGTAAGTTAGTGAACTTTTTTTGTAAACTCTTCAGGAATAGGGCTATTGGTTTCCCTTGTACATTCCCTGTTTAATTCGTAAAAAATAAGTATTTTCCATTTAGTGGGAACAGGACATTCATTCTTTGCTGCTCTTTCCCTGTTTGACAGTGATGGCACTGGATCACACTGTCGTTGTGAACACAAAAGTGAAATGTGCAGTCCAACTGACAATCTGTTCTCCCATAAAGGAGTTTAGTGTTTCCTAAGTGTTTACAGAACAATTTTAATGCATCATTGTTCAATGTATTAATTTAGTGGAAAACCAAGATATAGCCAAGGAATGCTGTAGAGGAACACTGTGGTCAAAGAGCTGAAGATGAGACTTTCAAATATTTGTAAACACAAAATGATCTTGCTTCCTGAGGATGGTCAGGTCGGACTAAAGAAGCTGCTTGCTTCCTTGCCTCAAGTTTGAATCCAAAGTGCCTCAATGTTTCTAAAAATCATGCCATTGATAAATTTAATAGGCAGTATTTTTGGCTTAATAATATTATCGTTTTGTAGTGAAGTTCTAAGTTTTTCAATATCTGCAATCTGCAACTTCCTGAGCATACTGACTAGAAACATATTTTGGAGTGAACACACACAACAGATGATAATGTTTTTAATTGTCCTATCCTACTCTCAGGTGTGGCCCTGGGCAGTGTGAGGAGGAGAACAGGAATAGAACCCTCTGAGAGCCCATGCTTTGTGTTGACAGGGAAGGCTTTGTGTTGAAAGGCAGTGATGTATGCCTCGTGTTTGTGGCTTGTTTGTTTATTTGGTTTCATTTGGGTTCCTAGTACTGTTTCTTCCAGCCAACAGCATAATATTGAAGACTCTTTGGGATTGGTAGAGCAGGACTTTGTGTGGGTGCTGGCTAATAACTCTGCAGATGCTTTAAAATGGGCTGTCCACAGAACTGGATGTTTATAAACAGTCCCAAGTCAGGACTTCCTTGCTGTGCAGAGGTGGATGTCAGTTTTTTACAGCTGTGATGCTGTATTTCAGTGGGCATCTTGACCTAGAATAAACTGCTTTCTGATGGCTGGATGCTCAGTCTGCCACATACTACCTTCATGGAACAGCCATCCTTCAAAATGGATCTGGTTTAAAATCAGGATCTGAAAAATTAAAAGATGTAGGAAAGGCTGATATGGGTATAAGGTTTATCTTTCATTGGTGTGAGAGGCTTGGTTAACTACTACCTTTACTGGCTTCATTGCCAGGCTGTATGAAGTGTACGTCACAATGCATTTCAAAGCATCTGGATTTTGTAAAAAAACGTTTCCTTTGCAATAAACTCTTCATTCAGTGGAGTAGGTTTTCATTTATGGATGAATATTTTAACTGCAGTGAACATCAAAGCAAATTTCATCTCAGGCTTGATACGGCATGAAAATACAAACTTCAGCAGGGTCCATATTGGCAGACATTTTATGCATAAAAAATAAGACTGGTCTTGATATGTACAAAATATGAATGTGAATATTGCTTTCTTCTGGCTTTTGACTGAAGCGTTTTTCTTCCAGTCTGAGTGTGCTCTGGCCTGGGAAGCAGCTTCAGCACAATGACCAGTTTATGCACATGGCTGCACTGCTTTTACCCTTCATTTTTAAAAAAGCAGCTAAGTCAAGAGCTATGAATGATGTTGCAAGCTGCAGCTGCATGGATTAAATAATTGAGGGTTAGGAACTGGCACTTCTTTTTTCCTTTCAAATGGTGTCACCCATATTTTGCAGCAACTCTTTAATGCCAGCCGCTGCTGGAGCTCTATCATTTTGACTGTGATTTTTTAAAAGATGAGAAGCACCCAAATGCAGAAGGGCTGAAATGCCATTGTCCTGCAAAAAGTTTGGCAACTTTACAGTGGAATTTGCATTTTTAATCTGAAACTGTAGGTTTCCAAAGTGTGACATCAGGCTTTCAGATCTGTAATGATGGTGTCAGCATAGGAAAAGGGAAAGAGTGTCTGTTGTATGTGTGATGTTTTCCTAAAGTGCTGTTATACTACCCTCAGTAATGTCTGTTACTATTTTAACCAAACAGCAAGGTTAGGTTCAGAATTTCAAACCACATTTTGAAAAAATAAAAAGTTTTTATTAAGCAGTATTAAGATAGTGGAAGTCCACTGAGTGGACTTCAGGGTTCCAGCCCTGCTTTCCCACTGCCTTAGTGAAGAACTAAGTTTTTCCTGTAACTGATATTAGGGTCTGTTTCATGAACACTAACTGCCCTGAAGATAACAGTGACAACTCATGTGTGTAAGAACAGTCACAGTGATGCATGAAGGCCATCATAAGTCAGTCCCTATAGGTTCCCCATGGGAGAGGAGATGCCAAGAGGATATCTGTCTTATTCCCATTACTGGAAAGAAAGTGGAGTTAAAGGGTATAAATATTGAGAAGCAGTATCCTTCTGTTTAAAGTAAAATATTGGGCTGTATCAATTAGCAATGTACAGACTTTCTCAGAAGTCAGAATGCTCTTCTGGGTCTAAGCTACGGCCTACCTAAGAGAGCGGGAAGACAACCAGCATCTCAGTGGGATCTGATTCATGCTTTCTGTGAAAATAAGTGTGTATTTGCTTTTGGCTAATAATTACCTGTTTAATCATTCCACCTTTCCAAATAGAGTTGTCATAAACAAAAGTAAATGTGTATAAACTCAGTGAACCATTAAAAGAGTGGTGATTTTAAATGATTTTTAAGCAATTTCATTATCTTTCTTATTTTTTGCTTAAATATTCCGCTGTCTTAATTTTTCTTGTATTGAACTGAGTATGTAAACTGATAAGAAGGTAAAGTTACTGTAACTGTGATTTGTAGTTGCTGTCTCAAAGGACGAGAGTAAGAGCAATGTTTATAGGCTTGGTGATATTGGCAGGTTGGCTGGCTGACTTTTCCTTTCCCTGTGCCCCATTTCTTTATCTTGGCACCCAGAGCTGTGACTCAAAGACAATAACTGTTTCATGTGTTTTTACTATAGGGATGACAGTAAGTTCCAATAAAGATGGTTTGGGAATGATAGTTCGCAGTATCATCCATGGAGGCTCAATAAGTCGTGATGGACGGATTGGTGTTGGGGACTGCATCCTGTCCATTAATGAAGAGTCAACCACTAACTTAACCAATGCACAAGCCCGGGCTATGCTGAGACGACATTCACTCATTGGACCAGACATAAAGTAGGTAAAACTAGATGATGAGTTATGGTAGGAAAAAGCTGATAATCAGTTATTTTTTAAATTTGTGCAAGTCTTTAAATGAAAATTTCGTTATTACACATCAATTTAAGTTGCAGCATCAGATGGATAATTCACCTTCAGATTACATTTCCATGGATTTCAAAGATGAGATCACTTAAGTGAGAGGCTTCAGATATTCTTAGAAATCACTGTCATGAGTATCATCATTATTACTGTCCTGCCTAGTTTTATGGAAAAAATAGGATTAGACAGAATTTTGCATTCATAGTATGACTCTTCTGAGGAAAGTTACAATTTTCTCAAGATGTTTGTGGTTCTTGAAGGTGAACTCTCCCAGCCGTTGCACAAGTAATTTCATCTAGTTTTTTTCATGGCTTTTGGTTTTGGGTGCCAGACAGAAAGTGTGAAATATGATGTCAGTGCAGAAAATTAATGCTTAAAACATTTCAGTATGTCTATGACAAACATTAGAAACACTGTTTTCTGTAGGCACTTGCAATTTTTTATTAGTACACATGAATGAGCTGGTGCTCTTGTGCACAACTGTCTGCTCTTGGTAGTGGTAGTTTCAAATTTCCAATAGTTAATACAAGTTTTGAGAACCCCTTTTGAGGAGAAAGTTTCTCTTCCTCAGGTTCACAAAATTGCAAAATTTTAACTGCTTTAAAATACAATTCTTTCTAATTGCTGTGGTTGTGGAATTAACTTTGCCTACAAGAAGCATCTGGGAATGAGGCTGTTCCTGAAGATGTGGGTGGAACTGTAGGAACACCAATGCTGAGTTTACAGCTTCAAAACCTAATGACTGTTTTCTCTGTTTAGCCTGTGGTAACATTTATTGGGTCAGATATGGAAAGGGATTAATGGAGTTGTTCGTAATAGACGCCTCTACTTATTGGTAAGGGTGTCCTTGAAAGAATCAGTCCAGTCCCAGTGTGGTTATGGGTGTAACTGAGGTTAAAACTGGGTTCAGAATGGACAGCAGGGTATTCCATACTCGCCCAAAGTATTCTAGCTTGGAAGAGATCTAGTGTTTTGGGAACAGGTGGGCAAAGTACCTTCACAATGGCTACTGGGGTTACTTGCCTGCCCCATAGCTGTCATACATTTAAGATTATGATTTAATGTAAGCCTGTTTAAATAAAGGGATATGCTCATAAAATGAATTACATTATTGTTAATGCTCTCAGGAATATAAGCGAGTCAGTGTTGATAAAGTCTGACATTGATAAAGTCTGATTATTACTGTAGGGTTCCAAACTGTGACTCCCTATGTCATGATTGAAGTCAGTTGTATGTGCACATGCATGTGTGTGTGTGTATCTGCTCAGAGACACAAATGCTGCAGCACTATTCTTCTATGAGGAGTCTTTCTTCATGCTATAGTTCATAATCATAGTACTACATAGTATGTTCACTATTTGTGCTTATGCTTTTATAGCTGCTCTATTTTATGCTGGGTGACTACAAATTTTGTTTTGTAGTCTTATTCTTTTGCAGTTATGTTGAAATACTAAAATCTTGCCTTAGGTGTGGATATTCAGATTTTCCAGAGAAAAATGCGTCCCATTTCTGAAAGATACTGCAGAAAAGGAGTGATTGCTATTCATATTCTTGCTCAATACTTTTGTCTTTTGCTTTGTATTTATGTTCTTTTTTGCATTCCTGTGACAAGTTTTAGAGTTTTTTCCCTCCACTTTAGAAAGTATTTTTCTCCACTTTAGAAACAGAAAGACTAAATCCATTGGTAGTTTCTAAAGGAGTCTTGCAAGAAAAATGACAGTATTTTTGTGACTACATAGTTTTGCTGTAGTACTATTCAGCATAATCAAACTTTTGTTTAATTTTTAGCTTGAACGAGCAGTACAGGATCCCAGAAAAATATTATGATACAAACATGAGGCTAACACCCCAAATCAGAAATTTGGAGATGAGGAGCTTCATGTTAAGCTTCACCCCTCCCCCATTCCCCTCCCATATTTGTCAATTCAGAGCTGATGTGGTGCATCACCTTGCAGCATTTTTGATTTAAGGGTCATCATTTCAAAGATTTAAGTTGAATCTCTGCTGTCTTCCTTGGAAAACAAGGGTATGCTAGCACTCAGACGTGACCATCTAGATATCATTCCTCTTAGTCCTTACTTCAAAATTTGGCCTTTGTAGATTGAGCATTTTTTGGGTAGCTGGGTGGTCCAGAAAAGTGATTAAGCAGAAGTATTTTGCTTCCAAAGCTGTATTTCAAATAGTAGCAAATAGTATTTGCAGATAGAACACAAAGCTATTCTTACAGGCCATGTAAAGGCATTCTTTAATTCTGTTAAAGGATATTTGATTTTCAATAGTTCAAGAACAAGCAGCCTGAGTTTTAGAGTTGTGTATTTAATTTTTTTCCCCTCTGTGTATAGAAAAATGCCTTACTGAATGCTTTCTGTTTCACTTCTCACTTTACCTTGCCAGAACCTCTTGTATTTCTGTAATAAAGTCAGTGTTTTATGCTCAGCAGCAGAGGCTTGAAACATCTGTCAGATAATTATAAAGCTGAATTAGAATTCACCTGACTGAATGGGGGGGATGAATTCCTGATCAAGAAATGTGAGAGATTGCAATTCCATTTTTCATGCCTCTTAATAATCAGTGCTATAGACAATAATAAAGAGCAGATGTTTTCTGGGTTAGATGTAGATGAAGTGGAGGTGGAACAGGAGAAAAAAAAAGGAAAGGAAGAAAAAAAAAACAACAGCTTACACTTCTATGTACATAAGTATGCCTCTCACATTCAGCATGAGACATTGATATTAATTAACACCATTGTAAAAAGATGCTGCATCGTATGCTTCACGTTCTAGATCTTCTCCAGCACCTGCTGATGATCAGGCCCTGTGTTATGTGTGAGTATTGGCAATTCAGAAACTCATTATGGCTCTGTGTTGCAAGTTGTCTGTAAAATCATTCCATGCTTTTATGATATCAATAGTAATGTCAGGGATATATCCAGATATAGGTACATATTCTCTTTCTTCTCATGTATATTTGTCTGTGCATGCACATGTGGCTGCACATGCGGATGTGTATATATATTTTTTTATTAAGAAAGATACAACTGTGTGTGTATAATTGTATTATATATTTATATGTGGCTTTAAATTTGAAGATTGGAGCATGCTTTCTAAGTCTGGAATGAAAATACCTGTATTCTAAAAAAAAATATTGCTAATATATTTAAATTTCATCTATGACAGCCACGCAAGATGTGCTCAGAGCAGGTGTGCATATTGTGTGTATGTGTACATGGTTCACTTCTAGAATTGGCATGAGTACAATGTACTGATATCTGGATTAATCTCAGTGTCATATTTTCTGTGGCACTTACATTTTCTTCCTTCATATATGCAAAGGTTCAAATTGAACCTTAAATGTTAATTACAGTAATTTGTCCTAAGCATTTTCCATACTTGTAATTTATTTGTTGGTGTTTCAAGGTTTTGTGTGGCTGTTCAGTCAAGCATGTGATAAATGTTCCTCTGTACTGCATGCAGTGTCGTGTTTACAAGATACTTTCATAAGTAAAACCATTGGTGTTTCCATTGTCACTGCTTTAGTTGCTAGTGCATATTTCTGGGGGTAGGAGAAGTGGTGATAGCTCTTAAGAAAGAAGACCAGAACACTTTTCTTTCAAGCTGTACAGCTACAAAAGAGAAGAAGATGGTTAAACCATGCATATACTTCCCTTTGAAATTGTTGAACTTTTATTTCTCTTGCAGCAAAGAAATATGACACAGAAGTGGAGCATACATTTATTTATTTTGTTTTCTCTGCCTTCATGTCTGTTTTCTGGCCCTTGTTTCTCTTACGTTCTTCCCTGTAGCTGTATTAAGACAATTACCAGTCTGTTTTGCAGATGAACTGGTGCCTTGGTGGGGTTTTATTTCTGCTTTACAGCACAAAGTTCAACAGAGTTAGCCAGAGGAGCCAAAAACACTTCTTGTTCTGTGCCCCTCATCATCCCAGCCACTGGCTGAGCTGTTCAGGATGATGCTGAATGTCTTCAGACCTCACTTTGACCTCCAAGTGAGCTCCAGCAGCAATCCAGCAAGTGATGGATTTGATAACTGTGAGGTGTCTGCCCATGAGCACTAAGCAGGGCAATACTCTTTCATTTCAATAATAACAGGCAGAACAGAGAGAGTAGGAGGACAGTCACATCAGTAATACAAGTAATAAGAGCAGTTAGTGAAACCTTTGCTGTTAACTGGACTATAGAAATCATGAGCAAGATACAAAGATGGACTCCACACAGAATATAACTTTTCATGTAATTGATCCATGTAATTTGTTTTTCTTTTGTATGTTGTTTTTGTGCAAAATGCAAGTGTTCTGGTTTAAGTTTGTAAAATAACTGAAGTGTTACAGGGACCTAGGTAAGAATGAACATGTAGATAAGAATGAGCTGTTAAAACCATAATGAATGTTCATTTGAGTGCTTTATACTAGGCTATTAGAACTGTAGTTAAGCACTAGAATACAATTAATGTGTTTTTTCCAAAGAACTAAAATGTAACAGGTGCCAGTGAGATTATCTAAATTTTATTCCATCTGTGGAAATCAATTAGGATAATTCAGATGTTCAGTTTTAGATCCATTTTTTAAAACTGGTAAAACAAACCTATTTTCTTTATAATTCCAGTGCTGTACACAGAAAAGGAAGCTAGGGCAGCTTTTCAGAGACATTTCTAAGTAGCATTTAAAACTCTTGGAGAGCATCCTTTGAGTCATACCTTTTTAATGATTCAGCACAATGTCAGTTATTTAATCATATAACAAAACACAGTAGGGTATCCCAGAAGTTGGAGTGCATATGGTTTGCCTCCCCTTGAGATCAGCTGATCTCAAGTGCTCATGCATAGGGTAAGGGCAACTGTCATTGGACCTTGGCACTCTGCATAATTGCTTGCCTTGTGCTCCTTGCAGAAAAGGACTAGACAAGAGTTGGTATATAATGGCACATATATATGTGCCACCTCTATATCAGAGGTCACACTCTGCTATATATATTCAGGCTGAATCTGGGATAACCTATTTCCTTGGTAGGACTGTCCCATTCTCCTTTTCATACTTACAGCTTCCAGCTTCAGTTTAGCATAAAGGAAATTGTCCAGGCCTTCTAGCCAGAAGTTTTGGTTTCTTAACTGTATCTTTCTGTCAAGGGAAAACTACATTATTTCCTACTTATTTTAATAAGTGATGAATATAACTGAATGAATGTTACATTTTCCTACATTGAAATGTAACTTACAGGTCTTAACAGTTTTTGTAGAGGCAAGGTATTCTTGTGAACCTGTTGGGTGAAGCTGCTGCATCAGCATTTGACCCATGAGAGTTTTGTGAGCATAATACTAGTATTTTGCTGTAGCTCAGTACACTTGGAGTTGGAGATGGCTGAGAAATATTAGTCATTATTCTCCAAAATTCTTTTCTCTCTTACTTCTTCCTGTTTTACTGCTGGGTCTTTGCAGAATAGATGCTGCATGTCTTTAGCATTTTGCAGTGCTAGAATGCCCTCAGGAAAGGCAGATAGTGCTGAGAGTTTGGTTCCAAGTGTATATTAACTTCTCAGCACTCCAAAATGAAAATATGTTGTGTCAAGTGGAGTAAGACTTACATGTTTGAAAAAAGGCCAATGCAGAACAGGGAGATTTATATGGATTTAGAAATGGTTATATGGTTTTAGAAATTTCCATTAAAAGAACTAGGAAGTTCCTTCTGTTCAGCACCCTAGGCACTTCTTTTCACTTTTCTAGATATGGTAGGTGTGAGAGAAGGTAGGGAACATGCTTGGACACATACACAGATGGACAAATTAAGGTGACCCTTATAATAGTTTTTGGTAGTGTTTTAGACTGATAGCATTAGTCATATAAAATTTTATTTGCGTTTGTTCTGATGCTTGATGTATTCAGCAGAAAACTACTGAGACAGTGGAATCAGTGGTAATCAGGGTATGACAAAGATGGCATCAGTCAGGAATGATGGACAGGAGGCAGCTCCATGTGAAAGCCTCAGACTTGAAAGGGTCTCTTCCCAGCAGCTTACATATCCTTGTGAAGTGGCCAAGGCCTTTTATTTTTGATTTAGCCCTGTCTCTTCTGTGGGGAAATATGTGTGACAGTGTTCACAGGGGTTCTTGGATGAGGGAAGAGACGAGGATCTGACTCCATGTTTCAGAAGGCTTGATTTATTATTTTATGATATATATTACATTAAAACTATACTAAAAGAATAGAAGAAAGGATTTCATCAGAAAGCTAGCTAAGAATAGAATAGGAAGGAATGATAACAAAAGTTTGTGGCTTGGCTCTCTGTCCGAGCCAACTGGGCTGTGATTGGCCATTAATTACAAACATCCAACATGAGCCAATCAAAGATTCACCTGTTGCATTCCACAGCAGCAAATAATCAATGTTTACATTTTGTTCCTGAGGCCTCTCAGCTTCTCAGGAGGAAAAATCCTAAGGAAAGGATTTTTCATAAAAGATGTCTGAGACATATATTTTTTTCTTTGAACAATGTGATGTATGGCAAAAGAGACTTTTTCCTGCCATTTTTCCATCAGCCTTACTTCTTGATATACTTTAGTATGATAGCTAAGCTGTAGTTTTTTAGAACTCAAAGGAAGGCTACCTAAGTAGCCCTGCTTATATCATGGAAGATACTGTCGTATCCTTTTGCCTCCCAGATGGAAGCTTTTCAAGAAATATTCTCCATGTCTTAATCTTTTTTCCCCTCTTTGTTTCACTCTTCCCCAGTCTATTGGACTGTTTCTGGCATTCAAACATCAAGTGGAGTCTGTACATCATTTTTCTGATGAAACACGACTCTCTGACTGTTCTAAACTGGTTAGAAGTGTATGAAGATCTGGGGGAAGGAGTTGAGCAGGGGATTGGTCCCTGTGGCATAGGTGGTGTGCCTTAACACATTTTTATGTCCAAACCTATGAAGTATTCTTCACTAAAAGCATAGAAATCTAAAATAAATACAAAACCACCCATAAAAGCACAAAACCTCCTACAGGCCAACTTTCAGAAACATTTTCAGCAGTCATTAAGGGTGGTAATGGTGCCTCAAACCTCACAGATCCTTCAATGTTTCTCTTTGCATGATGAATCTATGCTTTGAATGAAGCTGGATTGTCTCTTGTTACTGTCACTGTTCAAGCACCATTTACTTTAATTACAAAAAATTATGTGCTCTTCAGCTACCTAATTTGACTATAGATGTATACTTGTTGCAAAGTCGCAAAGGATTTGTGTGAGTGCTTATTCCCAGCATACCAGCGCTGTTGCTTTGAAGTCAAACAAAGTAGTCTTGAGTGGCTTCCTCATATCCATAACTCACACCCACTAAAGGGAGGACTGGCATTCCCTATGCTAGTTTAATCATGTCCCATTTTATTGCAGTATTACATATGTGCCAGCAGAAAATTTAGACGAGTACAGGGCCAGTCTGGGACAACAGACAGAGGGAACAGTGCCACTTGAACTTTTTCCTTCACATATTGTGAGGTGAGTCGAAAGGCATACAGCTTTCTCCCAACTAGCTTGCTTTGCATACACCTTGCACATTTTGGAAATAAAAGTTTTATTTTAGAAGAGGTGAAAGATGGATGATTTTCTTCAGACTGGCAGCAAAAACAGTAAAAAGCTGTTAAAAATAGAGTTTTTGCTTTGACTAGCAAATTGTTAAGCGTTTTTACAAGTCTCTTTGATCTGTCCAAAAAGAAGTTTGAATTCTTTCTTATCCTAAATTTCTCTTAAATACTATGCAATTGGACTTACGGATTGCCACAAATACTGAAGTGCTTCCAACATAAGACTTTGGTATCAATGGTTATTCCAGAACATAACTGGAAAGAATAAATTGTGTCATTCTTTTCCTTCAGTTTCAAAAATTCATCGCAGTTACTGTCCACAATTTCAAAGTGATTAATACTCGGATTTTTGCAATTTATCTCCAAAAGCAGTAAATTTAGTTGAGTGCTGCTATTGTAATTTCTTCCATTTTGAAAACAGTAAATTACCTCTAGCTTTGATTTGGTTGTAGTTCCAAATTGCACTTTCTTGTTCTGTGTTGCGGATAGAAACTTCATTGCAGATAAGAAGTGGATAGGGAATCCCTGAACACCATATGTATTCTAAAAGACATGAGAAAAAGAAGTTCCTTACCTGAATCCGATGTACAAATTCTGAAACTGTCAGGGTTACTCAATATATGAAATTTTTCAGAAAAATCTAGTGATTATTATTAGTGATTTGGATTCTTTAGAAATTAATTGCATGCTCGTGTTTATCATCAGGGAACTTCCAGAGCTTCCAGAACGTGAAGAGGGGGAGGGAGAAGAAAGCGAACTTCAAAATGCAGCTTTAAGTAACTGGAACCAGCCCAGAAAGTAAGTGCAGATCTTGAACATTATAAAATGTCATCTGAAATTCAAAAATTCCAAAACATATTTTTAGAAGAGGAAAAAACAACAGAATTCTTGCACTTATGTATGTTGTGCATTGCTGCAGTAATTAATGATTGACTTTTACTGCCATTGAGCTAAATCCCTGCAGTCTAGAAGTGTCTTGATTGTTATAGTAATTTATCTCTGCTTATTCCAAGCTGACTTGCAGGGATCAAGTCAAAAAAGAAGAAGAGAAAGATTCAAAGTTTCTATTAGAACTCAAAACAAGCTGACCAATACTAAACTCAGAGTTTCTGATCAATCCAGTAAATAACTTCCACTGAAAGACAAAACTTTGCAAGGAGTTATTTTCAAACAATTTTTCAAAAGATTTTTTCAAAATAATTGTGCAAATCCAGGTGTCTTCAGTGTGCGTCTTTGTCATAATCACAACAGATTTTAATTTAGTTTGGTCCTTTTCTTATCACAAAAGGGTTGAACTCTGGAGAGAGCCTAGCAAATCACTGGGCATCAGCATTGTTGGAGGACGAGGGATGGGAAGCCGCCTGAGCAATGGAGAAGTGATGAGAGGGATTTTTATCAAACACATCCTGGAAGACAGCCCAGCTGGCAAAAATGGAACACTGAAAACTGGAGATCGGATTGTAGAGGTACCATCTGAATGCCTTTTGCTGCAATTCCCCCAGCATCTCAGGAGTCACTGAGATGAATGTATGGTGGGCTGACAGCTGTGCAATTGCCACAGCTGATACCACTTGAACCACACAGACTGTAGTACCATCTGCTGATGTTTGTGTGCAGACAGCTGCCTGTTAAGTTGAATATTCAATGTGAAACATATGACTGACTGTGTGAGCAGGGGTCTACAAAGCCAGCAGTTTGACTTGCCTATTTGAAAACCAGAATGTGTAGGAAAAAGCTTAAGTTTGGTGAAACAAAAAGATTTTTCACCTTTTGTACTTTTTCACTGGGTAGCAATAGAAACAGCCAGTGCAAACCATGTAAAATGAATGCCAAGGTTATTTCCATCAGAAATCTTAACTGATTCAAATAGTTCTTATGCGTCTTGTGCAGGAGTAAAGGGAGGCACATTTTTTTTTTCTCCTGACATGAAGAAATCTGTGTTTGATACTTCAGACATGAAGAACATTTTGCCCATTCCTCAGTATAATGTAGCCAGTGGTATTGCAGGGTAGGATTTATCTTCATTTCTCTTCTACATAGCTAGTCCAGTGCTCATGCAGCCACTTGTGCTTTTGTCACTTAAAGATATTGCAGAATGAACATACTGAAGGGAATAGATCTTTCCTGTCAGACATTGCCCTATCTCCAGTGTCAGGCTAATAGAAACTGCCTCCATGTAACCCTACTGGATGTCCTTAGCTGACTGTCCATCAGTAAGAAGCCCAACAAGCAGAGTGATGGAGTTGGTAATTCTGGCTCACACTGGGCTTGACTTACATGGTGGTACTAAAACTGCAGTTTGCTGTTTGCTACAATACCGATATTGAGGATCTTGAAATAATACCTTAGTATAGGTGGCACTTTCTATAACAGGATGGAACAATTTGCAGTGTATAAGAAGTTGGGAGGTGGAATTTTGCTTGAAGGCCACAAAGTTAAAAACATTCATTTCACCTGAATAACTGGATTTTTGTGAGTGCAATTGTCTCTGACAGTGATGCTTGCGGAAACTTGAATGGGTGAGTGAAAACAAAATGTTATGTTAATGTGACTGTTTCTGAATGAACGGTTTCAGTTTCTCAAGTTCTGGCGTATGTAAACTTCCATCTCTGCAGTGCATACAGTTTTTCAGACATGGGAAGTTGGAGAGTATTATTGTTCTTGCTCAGTTGCTCATAGGTTTAGAATTTCTCTCAGATTGTTTTTGTGCTATCTTATTTGCATTGTGTGATAAAGTTTAAGGTAGAGTTAGACTATTAAAAAGTTGTAGGGGTAATCTTCATCATATAAGTTTGTGTGCTTATAATTGTCACTAACAAATAACCTTTTTGTGTTAGCTTCTAGCTTTTATTGTGGTCATTGTGACAATACTTTACTGATGCTAACCTCACCTTAACATTGTTCTTACCTGGATAACAGGACAAAATGTTTTACACACCCATACATATACAGACATGAAAAATAATACCAACCAGGTGCAAATTTGTCCTTAGCCATCCTGTGTACATGCATTTTTCCAGAAGATAGAAAGATTTTCAGCTCTAAAAATTTAACTTCTGAAGTGTCTAATAGCTAAAATTAATCTTATTTTGCTTTAGGAAAAAACAAAACAAAACAACAAGATAAAAGAAAAAAGTGCACTGTACTGGCTTAATACCCCATGAGGAAAGACTTTCCAGCACGTAACAAGTTTCAGTTTTAAAGTCTCATAAAGTCCTGGGTAATAGTTTTTTCTTAAGGTGGGATTTGCAGGATGCAGTATTTGGTAAACACTCCTACTCTCTTCAGATTATCATCTCTCTTCTGTTACATTGCTTGTGGGAAAACTTAGGGAGTCTGAACTAAAAATGTTGGAAAACATTTTTAAAACAGAGGAATAAGAGAATATTTATTTGATGTTCTGTTAGTGCTCTTGGAAATCCTAAACCTGTGTTTGAAGAACCTCAGGCCAAATCTGTAGAAAGGTCCACTAAATACAGAGGGTTGGGCTTAGGTTTTAGTCAAAGTTTCCTAACCAAAACTCAGAACCGACTCATGACTCTTGTAGCTTCTTGCAATGTTAAGATGAGGCCTTCCAATTACAGGTGGATGGAATTGACCTCAGAGATGCCAGCCATGAACAAGCTGTGGAAGCCATACGGAAGGCAGGCAATCCTGTAGTCTTTATGGTACAGAGCATTATAAGCAGACCAAGGGTAAGCATAAAGAATGTGAAAAGAGATGTAATACATAGTAATAGATGAAGCAAATGTTCAAGATGGTGGTATTTGGGAATGGGATATTTAATCCTGAAAGTGCCATCTCAACTATTTTAGGAACAAAGATTTGATTTAAGTATTATTTCCATTTAGAATGAAATCGATTTGGATTTGGAAATACCCTCCAGCACGCCGTCCTCAAACTATTTTGAAAAGCCTCAAGAAAGATAATTTATTGGGGGGCAGAGTAGGAGTCTAACTAAAACCATCTGTTAGAGATTGACAGCATGTCTGAGGAGCGCATGCAGAAATACAGCACCTGTTAAATTCTGTGGACATTAATGAAAAGACCTAGAAGTACACGGAAGTTTTCCGTCACTAAGCTGCATGGACGTTGCAGACAAAAGCTACAGTGCTTTAATATAAATTCCTTGCATCACTAGAAACTAAACTTCCTCTTTGTAGAGTCTGTGTAAGCTGCATGTTTATTTACTAGTTGTCTCATAACTCTTGTTCCCCAGCCAGAGTCTCTTTATAGCCCTTCTTCAGCTTCTGCTCCCTGTGGGCAGAAAACTACTAACCCATTTTATCGTCAGTCATCTAAGGTAAAGTTGCATGAAAAAGCTCTGTTGAATGTTGATTATTGACACTCAAACTACTAAAGTAATGCTTTTGTATTTGCTGTCATGTGAACAGAATTGCTGCTACTGAATGTTTATGCCAATTTGGGATGGAAATGATGCCATTACTATATCACTACTTTTATTTAGAGAATGCTCCTTTGTTATTTTTGATTGTAGTTCTTTATTCTCTATTTTCAAATTAAGCTTTTTGGTTATTTCTTGACTGTACTAACAAACTCTTGTTTCTCTGTAAGCAGAAACATTGCAAATGCTCTTCCTGTACTCATACATTATGTTGTGATCGTCATAAATGGCATTATGTTTTTATTTTCATCTTTTGAAGCTTGCATTTGTACTTAATAAGATCAAGATCCTACTACATAATACGAATTTCCTGCTTTCATTTGTGTCCAGTCACCCCCATAGCTAGCTACCTGCACACATGAGCTATAATTATTATGGTACCACTATGTATTTAACCAGGCAGTTGGTTGTAAGTGACATGTAGCTAATGAGTCCATTTCTTCTGTTTTGTTTCATGCAAGGTTTAGCAGTTAAGAGAGAGCCTGTGTGTACTCCAGAACAGCCTAAATAATGCAAGTGGCCTGTGAAAAGACAGTGGTAGTTTTGTTAATGAGGAGTTACCCATCAAGTCTGTGTTTCATACCTATACCCCTCCGTGTATTTCTGAGTAAGAAACAATATATCACTGTGATTATGGTCCCATAGTAGTGTTACAGCATTATACTGTATGAAATGCTAGCTAGTTTCTGATTACTTAGCATCTTGGACACATGGATAAAATTCTGAATGGAAGTTAGTTGAAAAAAGGAAATAACAGAAAGAAAAAATCCTGTTACTTTAGGCTGTGTTTTGAATTTTAAAAGATAAAGAGAGAACTCCCTTTATTTAGCATTTACTCCTCTTGTCCTAGACTGCACAAAAAGTATGCTACTGAACTGTTCAGGCAAATTCAAATGCCCCATATTTTGTCATAATAGTCAGTTCATATTAATACAATACTGTTGCATGGATTAGTATTAGGGTTAGTATTTTAGGACATCATGACATAATGAAAAAGGCACGATTTTGAATGACTGTAGCTGAACTTTTGTTGTTTTACTAGGATTGTACTGTTGATTTATGAAGTGTTTGTGATACTTATTTTAATTGCCTAAAACTTCAACAAGATATATTTTAAATTTCTATGCAGAGAACATGTAAATTTTAAAGTGTAATAGGGTGATTACAGTAACAATTTACTTTTCATAAACCTTTCTTCATAATATTAAAAATCAAATGGGAATCACAAATACAGAAAATATTGTACCCTAGGGAAACAGCCTGTTGACTTTGAATGACTTGACAGTGAAGAAACCTTTGTCATTCATGGCATTACTTTGTCACTGCTGAAGATACAGTAGAGCCAAGACATTTGCTGTCTTACCAAATAGAATTACTTTTTTGCAACATGGTATTTGAAAATAAATGTTTAGAGATGTGTTTACTATTTTCAGGAGCTTTTAAAAAAACAAATGCTTTAAGAAATTTTTTAAATAGCACTGTAACTTTTGATTAAATTACTCTTGGTACGAATGATCCTGGAAGGTTTTCACATTTCTGTCCATACTATTTTCCAGCAGTGTTAAATTTACAGCCCTTAGACTTACAGGTAATTGCCAGATGGATACAACCAGTGTAGAAATTACTTCTAAGTATACACAGTATATTTCCAACATACTATTTGAAGTAAAAGCTGTTTCCTCCTTATTAAGCAGATTCTGATCTCAAAATAGAATACAGTACAAATACTGCTTAAGGAATATAAATGGTCAAATTATATCCTTTTATCTGGTCTAAATGTGTAAACTTTTTTTCTGGTAAATGGTAATGAGAGAGTACCTTGCTTCAGGGGAAGACCAGAGTATTTTGTTTCAAGAAACTATAAATTCAGGCAGTTACACATGCATATATGCATATACAAAGTGTTCTGTGAAATGTATTATTAGATATGAAATCTGCTTAGTGATGCCTAATATTATTATGCCCTCACTTTTTACAAAATAAACAGTGAATGTATTACCACAGAAGTTAAATCAAATTATGAGAATCTGTGGTTTTCAAAATAAGACTAAAGCTATTGCATTATTACAGATATTTGTGTTCATCCTAACCCAGAAATCCACAATTAATTAATGTCTAAGAGTGTCCCATATGTTTGGAAAAAATTTTTCAAATATCACAGCAACAGCACATAAATGCAGTGTAATTCTGCACTTGATGTACTTCGTGGTCTAGAACAGGTGTGAGGATTGGTGCTTTTCCTCTCTGCTGACAGAGCATCAGAAACGCAGGGCAAATACACTTTTGCCCAATTTCACGTATCTGTGGCACGTGCAGAACTTGGACCTTGTTCAGTTAGCCCAGACAACAAAATGAATATGTTTTGGTTCATGATTAAAAAGGGTACGTTTAAAACTTTTTTTTGCTTAGTTTCTATTATGCTTTCCTTTTAGAACCCTTCCCTGCCTTTTCTGCAGAACAGTGTTTTCAGTAGGCCAGCTGTCTTCAGCAGCACTAACCCATTTGCTGATTCTTCTCAGTTCAACACTGCTAAGGTTGGATGATGACACACTATCTTTTCACTCACCAAACATCCTATGTGTGCTTTTTTCCCATTGGTGTCTCTCTGCATTTAAATTCTTTTATACTAGTTCGAGTTATGTGCTGTGCTGATGAACTTGAGAACTCTATGTAGTGAATTTAAAGACAGAGACATGCATATACATAGAAAAGTTATGGAGAAGTTAAAAAATGCCAGCTCCATTAATCATAACCACTAAAGCTGATCTATTCAGAGCTACCAAAGGAATAGGTTTTCAATTATAAGATCAGTCCCTGATGTATATTTTAAAATACCTAAGTGTAACTCTCTCATCAGTGTAAGGTCTTTTGCTGCTATGTACTTCTTTTTGGTTTTTTGTGGTTCTGACATTCCAGCTTTGATATTTTTCTTTTATTTTTGCATTAAAAAAACCCCAAACTTGCAGCTTTTTTTTTTATGATGCTTCATGGAAATATTTTCCCTCTGCTTCTTGAAAATTCTTTTCATGCACCATGATTAGGATGCTGAAGTCTTTGGAAATAAAAAAAAAGTTAGACTCTTTTTTTTTGTGGCTAGTGCATACTTACTGCATGTTATTCACAATAGAAACAGCGCTAATCTCTAATAAAAATACTTCATCCTAATATGCATGCATTTTTGATTTAATAAAATAATTTATAGCTGGTTTTACATCTTGCAACTGATTGTGCCCTTTGTCTATTTTCCCATGTTGTTGAAAATATTGAATGTGCAACAAACACTTATGATATGTGGTGTGTAATTGCATGTGTGTTTTGAAATCTCTTTTTGTGTTTGTTACAGTTCTGAGGAAAGGGAGTAGACATGTGACATAAATGATGACTTATGTTTTCTATTTTTTTAAAAGTATTTCTGAAAAAACATTGCATGCATTTTAAGAGAAAACCTGATGATCCTGTAGTTTATGCATAATTCCTTTCTTAGCGTTTATGTAAGAATGGCCTTTTGTCATCTCTCCTTTTCTGAACTCAGGTTCGTGTATAGTGAGAAACTTTGATGAATCAGGGTCCTTAGTAACCCCTCAAATACTTTTGTCCGTTTATAAATCAAGTTAATAAAGTTGTTGAAGTTAGCAAAATGAATCTGTAATTGAAAATGAGATATTGGTTAATATTACTGTGTATTGCCAAAGATGCTATAACATGTGGATTGCTGTTTTCTGTTACTGTAGGAGGTATCGAATCCAATTAGGGTTACCTTCCGTTGTTCCCCAACTAACCCTTTTGCTCCCACACCATTCAAGGTTTGTCTTAATTCCCGTCAGTTGGTCCTACTGTATGTGTGCTGTACATTTGTACATGGACCGTGATAACTTCTGGAGTACTGCTTCTTTTCTGCCTGTTCCTTCAACTTTTCAAGTTCGAGACTTGCTGCAATTTTCAGTATTTGCTTGGCTGTGACCAGAGTGACCCTGGTAGCTAAATGGGTTCAGCAACTGTTGGATGCTTTGCATTTTAAATGAAATACTGTGGTGTGGCACACTGAAAGTATTTCATGAGTTAAAGCCTTTTAGGTTTCTGTGTGTTGCCCGATTCAGGGAGCAAAAGTCTTATGTGTGTGTAAACTGTGGGAACTGGCTTCTGCTTCTGGCTGTTCAAATGTGTCAGGCTCAGTTCTGCAGGCAGGACATGTTCCACTCCCCCCAAATGGCATTGTAGCACAGTTTTTACCCTCCTACAAAGGACACTTGCTTTTACTTTCATTTCAGCATTTTCCTAAACCTCAAAAATGTTCAGATTACGTTATGTTGTTATACATTCACAATGGTACAAAAAGATGCTTTTTTTTGTCAGTCCTATTATGGTGGCAGCAGTTAATAAGTGCTAATCTGTCAGGATGTAGCCCAACATCCACACCTTGCAAATCTTCCAGAGATCCTTTACACCAATATATTGTTCCTTTTTTTGGTTTCATTAAGTTTTGCTGTTCTTGGACACTGTCATTTACAAACAGTACCTCTAAAGTAATATATTAATTTTGGTTTTAAAACATGAAAACTAAAGTTCGCTGATCTGGTTTGATCTCACACTTGTACTGGATTTGTGTTGCAAGATAATGGTAGTAGGGGAGGCTATGGGGGTGACTTTTGTGATATTTTTTCTCCTTTGTCCAGCCGAAGAAGGAAATGATAGAGCACCTTTGGTGGGCACCTAGCCTTCAGACAGGGTCAACTCACCATGATGCCATATTTCCTCATTTTTCCAGGATATTATTTAGCTTTAGTAAAACTCTGAGAAGACCTCTGAAAAAAGAGTTTTTCTAGAACGTCTCTCCCTTTTGCCCTTTCTCAATGTGGAGGTATTACCAACTTTTCTTTTTGTGCACACATGAATTTTTGATTGTGAAAAATAACGTTTAATGTTACTAGGCAGTGTTTCTACTGTTCTCTGATTTTGGTAGGTGACAATGTCTGTGCTAGAATTTTGTTGCTTCAGCTTAGGAATGTTAGGTATCATCTTAGGTGGATGACATTTTCTTAGATAAATAATTTGCTTTGGTGTCACTTCCCACACTTTTGAGGTTTAGTGACTTCTTAGTTAAGTTCCTCTAAGAAGTTCCTAAATGAAAGGAGCTTCTTTCCTCTTCCTCGAGCAGAAGCAGAATGAGAGAACTGAAATAGGGCATTTTCAATATCTTTATCTTTGGAGTTAATAGTGAAGATAAGTAATTTTTGTTTAGACATGGGACCTTTCTTAAATTTCAAAATGAACTAAACTGGTAACTTCCCAGGTTTCTCAACACCTTCAGTTTGAAAACTGATGAATTTTTCCAAGGTGTATGTTGTTATTCATTTCACTGTTGCCTGTGAATGAAGAGATTATTACCTAAGTGATTTTGGCACCTAAAGGCATGATCGGAGGTACTGTGTTCAAATTTTATGATGAAAGTAGTGAGAACTGAAATGATGAGAATAGGGTTATGAAGTGAGGGCAACACACCTGAAAACTTGAGTGTTGTAAAAACTTGGTTTTTATTTAAAATTTTGTTTACTTCAGTAGCCAATCTGCCAAGTATCAAGGTCTCTTGGGCGTACATAAGTAAAGAATGATGATATTCAGTGAGAGGTTTCTTGCTTGCATGTTTACTTCAAGCAAGGAAAAATGATACAAATTTCACGTAGCAAAATTCCTTATCAGACTCCATATTCCTCAAGGAAGCTGTCTGGAATGAAAGCTTTCAAGGCTGTGGATTTGGGCATTTAACCATTATATTGCAGTAGTAGTGCGTTTATACCTCTTAACTTTGTGTGAATATGAATAGAACACATCAAGTATCTGTCTCTTGTGATTTAACCTGTATCCTCATTTATTTGATCTTCTCTGTGCAGCTGGTAAGAAACTAGTAAATGAGACTGAAAAGATCCAGTCACTATGGATTTCTTCTGTTTAATTTTGGTTTTTAACTCTCCTTTCAGTTAATATGCCAATTGCTTTTTTTTTCCCCTGTAGGTATTTTTGAAAATTCCCAGTTTGGTTTTTTTTGCTTTCTCTTTCCTCATATTTGGCTTCCTAAGCATATGATTGGAGGGAATTATATGTGATGACTCTTAAAATTGGTTATAAATCTTTCACAAATCTGGCATTAAAACAAAAGCACTTGAGTCTTTGTTAGAGGCTTTTTCTGAAACATAAAGTGGCACATAAAACTTTACTGAATTGGGCTTTTACTGTGAGTTGTTTGCTTCCAGATACATTTTGGAGTGATGTTTTTTTCTTACCTTGCCTGGTGTTTGTTTCTGTCTTTGATCTCTCTGCCTTTCTGTGTGCTGTTATTAATTTAGAGTTTCAGCTGCTTGGTATTGAAACTTTGAAGCTATAGTCATTGCCATTTTGACATTTTTGTGTACTAGTTTGCCCTACAGAGAGCCTGCATCTTCTTAGTCACTTCATTTTTCTTATTCTCCCCAGGCATTTGGTCAGTCTGATATGGAGCCAGAAAAGACTTCGCTTTGTAACTTGCCTCTGCCCCCTCCTTCACCATTTTCAGGAATGAGCTCTGATGTTGCACAGTCATCTTCTATCAGAGTCCCAGAAGATGTGGAGAAGGAGGATGAGTACGGTTACAGCTGGAGTAAGTTTTTCCTGTGATAATATTTGAAATGCTTAGTATTAAAATAGCACTGTAAAAGACATAGGTGTGGAGGCATCCAGTTTGAACTGTTTCTTTCTCATGTGCATCATGGTTTGGGTGCTAAGGTTGCTATTTTAGTTGTGCTTGGTCAGATGCAGATAGTAAAAAAAAAAGATTTTGTCCATGCTTCCAGTTCAATGTAGGACAACTTGAAGAATTTCAGTATACTCCAGGTAACTGTTGGCAGTGATCAATATGATAGTATCTATTACCTGAAAGTGTTACTGGAGAGAAGATTGCTTCTTTTGTGTATGAATTTTTTTTAAAGAAAATTTATAATATTTTCTGAAGGTATAAGGAAAACAAGAAGCTAGAAATATTATTATAAATCACCTAAGGCTTAGTTTAAAAGAGGGTGTGGTTTACACTGAAAATTTAATCATCCATTTTGGGCTTCTTCTGTCAGATACTGCACACTGATCTTGACTCTAGGTGACTTGTGAAACTTTCTAATGTAAATCCAACCTCTGCTACCTTTACTTTTACATTTAGAAAAGATCATGCAGCGCTATGGAAAACTACCAGGGGAGCTACACATGATTGAGCTGGAAAAAGGAAAGACAGGTCTGGGAATTAGTCTTGCTGGTAACAAAGACCGATCCAGGATGAGTGTCTTTATAGTGGGAATTGATCCAAATGGAGCAGCTGGAAAAGATGGGAGGTTGCAGATTGCAGATGAGTTGCTAGAGGTGAGTTTTTGCAATTTATACTGAAGCCCAAATGTACTGACTTCAATACCAGATTCTTGCTAAATTGTGTATGTTTTTCAGTAGACTTTGAAATCCCAAGTTTATCCAAGTTCATATCACTATGCTATAAGATTTTCCTTTTGATCTATGCCAAATAGGTGTAGTGGATTTTTTCCTGGTTATAATTACACCAAGTTATGGGTTAGATCCCTGTATGCAGCATTCACTTAAGAGTGGGACTCAATGATCCTTGTGGGTCCCTTTCAACTCAGAAGATTCTGCAATTATGAATGAAGGTGTGTTGAATAGAAATATGGGACAACAGCTGTTTCTGAGTTACTGAGATGTGTGGAATGGCAGTGAATTGCAGGCATGAAAAATATCGAAGTCCTCCAATCCATCCATCTGTGCAGTATTCTAGACTTTCTAATTACTTCCCTGTTTACTAGAAGTGTGATAATAGCAGAATATTTTTATACTGCGTAACACAGAATGTGGAAATTAAATTGGGGAAACAGGAACGGATCTATTTTTATTATAGACTTCTAACTCATTATATGTTTGGGTGCTGTTTTCTAGTGGAGTGGTGTGACTCAACCACTAAACATGCAACTAACATTCCAAGTACATGTGTGAGCATAATTTATGTTTCTATATTCCCACAGCCCAGTTGATGGTACTTGGAGATGTATTCTCTACTAGAGCTTTTCCCATTCTTTCTGATAGCAGTAGGTAACATTACCCTCACAGAATTACTTTGTGTAACTTCAAAGCTCTATGTGGAAGTATTGGGGATGTACTGGCAAAGTGGTACAGAGTGGGAATGGTGAATCCAAATAAAACTTGAGGGAGACATTGAGAAAGTAAATTACATTGGCTGGAATTTGCAGACTAGGAAAAAAAATTAAGGGGTTTTTGGCACTGTGGACCAAGACTAATGGAAGGAACTTTGTTGCAGATTCCAGTATTGTGAGACAGTTCACTTTAAGCATCCGTTTTTAAAATCCCGAAGTGGAAGAGGTGGAATATTCTGAAAACATGTTGGTACATGTCTGTCTGAAGCTATCATCTTGTGATTTCTTGGTTACTGTCCACACTATAAACTTGCAGACTACTGCTAAGAAATTGCCTCAACCTCTTCTGAGAGGAGATGTCTGGGCCAACATTGAGGGCCATGTCCCATCCCCCCACTTGGCAGCCTGACCATGTATTTTTCATAAGGCTGTGGCAAACACTGGAAGGAGTGCTGCATTTGGATTGTGAATTCCGGTGTAAAGGACAGAGCTTGGAATCCCTGCAACCATGCCTGATGCACACACCCTGCACAGGAGGTGGTTGGTGTTATGCTCATCCCTCAGTACAGTGTCTTGCATCTGTTGCTTTGCTGTGTCTTTGCTTCTGTTAGTCCTACCTATGTGCATTTTATTGCTTTCCCTTTGTGTAGGTCCAGACTGTCCTTTTTCAGTCGTTTCTCTTTTCTTCAGTTCACTTCAGCACTGAGAAGTTTTTTTTCATTTTTTCAAGAAAAAATGCAACTAATAAAATGCAAACAAATAATGGGCTTAGTCTGCAAATTCACACTAATAGCTCCTCTCCTGTCTGAATTGTAGGCATTTCAAGGTGTTACAGTGACTAGTCTGCTCTACCAAATGGAAAAAAGATTGCCAGGTCACATCTTCAGATAAGTGTGGAGTATAGAATGGCTAGGGTTGGAAGGGACCTTAAGGGTCGTCTACTTGCAAGTCTTCCTCAATGGCCTGGGTTGCCAACCATGAGATCAAGTTGCTCTAGTCCCATTCAGTCTGGCCTTGAACACTTCCAGGGGTGGAGCATCCACAGCTTCTCTGGGCAACCTGTTCCAGGACCTCACTATTGTCTGGGTAGAGTTTTTCCCTGCCATCTAATCTAAAACTTCCTTCTTTCAGTTTAAAACCATTGCCAAAACCAAACCATTAAAACCTTTGTCATAACCCTATCACCCCGCATAAAAAGTTACTCTTCCTCTTTTTTGTAAGCTCCTTTTAAGTTCTGAAAGGCTGCAGTAATGTATCTCCAGAGTTTTCTCTTCTCCAGGCTAAACAACCTCAACTCTCTCAGCCTATCTTGACAGGACAGGTGCTCCAGCCCTCTGATCATATTCCTGGCCCTCCTGTGGAACTGCGCTGACAGATTCACATCTTTCTTGTGCTAAGAACTCCATAACCAGATGCAGTACTTGAGGTAGGGTCTCACGTGGGCAGAGTACAGCTTCCTTGACCTTCTAGTCACAACTCTTTGGATGCAGCCCAGGATGACATTAGCCTTCCCAGTCCGTACTCTTATCTTAGATTGTCCCAACCCAGGGGCAGGACCTTGTAATTGGACTTGTTGCACCTCATGAGATTCCCGCAGGTCCATTTGACAAGTGTGTCTAGGTCTCTCCAGATGGCACCCCATCTTTATGTTGTGTCAGCTACACCATTCATCTTCATGTCATCTGCAAATCTGATGAGGGTGTACTTGATCTCTTCATCTGTTTCATTGATAAAGATATTAAAGAGCCCGTCCCAGGACAGAGCCCTGACTTGTCACAAGCCTCCACCTGGACACACAGCCATTGATCACAGCTCTATGGCTGCCTCCATCCAGCCAGTTCATTATCCACCAAACAGTCCACCCTTCAAATATCTCTATCTAGTTTGAAGATAGGGACATTGTGTGGACCTTTGTCAAAGGCCTTCTAGAGGATTTAGTAGGTGTTGCTGGCTGTGCTGGCTGAGATCATCTTCTTGTCTTCTATGTGCGTTAACATTGCTTCCATGAGGATCTGCTTCAGGATGTTTCCAGGTACAGAGATGGGGCTCAATGGTCTGTGGTTTCCTGGAGGTTCCTTTCTCCACTTTCAAGAAATGAGTGATATTTTCTTTTTTCTAGTCACTGGCGACTTTACCTGACCTCTCTGACTTCTTAAGTAGGATGGAGAGTGCCTTGGCAACTCCATCAGCCAGTTCCCTCAGGAACTTGGATTGCAGATCATCATACCCCATTGACTTGTGCCTATTCAGTTTCATCAAGTGGTCTCAAACTTGCTTTTTGCTTACAGTGGGAGAGACTTTGCTTCTCCCAACCTCCACCTAGAGGTTCAGTAACTTGAGAGATGTGAGAAGCCAGACTGTCATTGAAGACTGAGGTGAAGAACTTTAGGAGTTCCTCACCCTTCTCCATATCCATTGTCATCAACTGTCCATTCTTAATTGTTAGGGAGGTACACTCTCCTTGGTCTTTCTTTTCTGACTTCTACTTATAGAACCCTTTCTGATTTCTCTTCTCATCCCTTGCCAAAGCCTCTTTCTTCTGTGCCTTAATATTCCTAAACCCATCTCTACACCCATCCAAACCATATCTATGTACTCTTCCCAGATCATCTGTCCCTAGTTCCACTGGCTATGCATTTCTTTCTTACTCCTCAATTTGAGGAGCAGGTCCTTGTTCAGCCATGTTGGTTTCCAGCTTGCCTAAGTTGATTTCTTACACACGGGGATGGAGAATCCTGAAAAAGCACCTAGTGCTGGTGAGGTCCTCTGTCCCTAAGGACAGTTTCTGAGGGAATCTCATCCACTAATTCTTTTAACAGATGGAAGTCCCTTATTCTTAAGATAAGGGTCAGTTCTGAGTCTGCCTTTTTTCCAAGCCCATGTTCCTTGAGATCAGTAATTTGAGCAGGGCATGGTCACTATAGCCAAGGCTGCCTCCATCTCAATCTTACCAACAAGCTTATCTGCACTGGTGAGCACCAGGTCCAGTAACACTGCCTCTCTGGTTGGTTTGTCCAATACCAGGACCAGGAAGTTGTCCTCAGTGCACTCCAGGAGTCTTCTGGATTGCTTGCAGTCAGCTGTACCACTTTCCCAGCAGACATGCAGGTAGTTGAAATCCCCCATCAGGATGAAAGCATGCAAGCATGATGATTTCTGTATCTCAAGTAAGAAGTCAACAGACTTGCAGATATCAGGCACCCTGTGGTAGACCCCAGCCACAAAGTGTCCCTCACTGATGCTGTCCTTAATTTTTACCCACAAGCTCCTGAGCTGCCCGTTCTTGCCAGCCTCTTTCTTCTGAGAAGGTTGTAGCCCTTGATTGAAATGTTCCAGTTGTGTGATTCATCCCACCAGGTTTCTATGAGTATAGCTAGGTTATAGACTTTGAATCGCATGATTCTGGTGCAATCGAGGAACTGGTTTCAGTTCCTCTTGCTTGTTACCCATGCTGCCCATACTGGCGTAGAAGCACTTAAGCTGGATTGTCAACCTCTTCACCTTCTGAGAAGAAGCCTCCTTAGTACATCCCCTTCTCTCTTCCTCATCAAATCTAGTTTAAAACTCTGCTAAATGTACCAGTGTTCAGACTTCTATGTAAAAAGTGCCTGGCTCAGGGATTTGAGGTGCCTGAGATTCAATAAAGAATAGCAATCTCATTGCAGGATGTAAGCAATTCATTTATTTGTTATGGTTAGAATTTCCCATGGCCCTGCTTAATCACCTCATCAGTCATGAAGTGATCAATGGCAAGTGAAAATAGATTATGTGCCAAGTCAACCCAATATAACTCAGAGAATGACATTTTTAGCACTGTGAAAGTGTTAGTCTGAAGTAAAACCATGGAGAATATTTTTACTGAAAAAAGGGAGTGAAATTAAGACATAACATAACACTTATTTTTATACAGTTTCTGTTTAGTCAGTGATATGGATTGTTTTAAGGCTAAAAAATTAGTTTAAGTATAAGGAATTAAAATATTTTGATAAATAATTACTGCTTTTCCTTATCTAGATAAATGGCCAAATCCTTTATGGAAGGACTCATCAGAACGCTTCTTCAATAATCAAATGCGCACCATCTAAAGTTAAAGTAATCTTTATCAGGTAAGTTCTGATTTAAGATTTGGCTGGAAAGGTTTAATTTTTAATGTGCTCAAGTTTCCCATAGCGTTTGTTATTTTTAATTTTGGTAACATAGATGTACTTTTGAAGACAATCTTACTACTTGTTAAATATATCTTGTAGTTTTCTGTTTTGATATTTGTATTGTGAGTGCCAGAAATTAAGAACCAGACTTAAACTTGTCCTAAGAAATATGGGGCGGTACTATTGCCTTCTTATTACATCCTTTAACTGAATATATTGCAGAAACAAGGATGCAGTAAATCAGATGGCTGTTTGCCCTGCAAAGTCAGTAGAGGCTTCACAGTGTACTTCAGGAACACTTCAACATGAAGAGGTAAAGTAAATATTTGTTTTCCTTATTTGACCAAAATACTAACATTGTTCTGGATAGAGGAGGATCCTGTCTGCTTAGTAAATACAGTAAAAGAAAAGGAAACTCATAGAAAAACAAGTGAGATTTTCATAAAGTTGTTAAATTTAGTACAGCTGTCATCAATTTTGTTTCGTTTTATATTCTTCTATACTATGAAGTAAGTCTAATATTCCCATCAAGTTTTAGAAGCTTAGGCGAAACTAGAAAATGAGCAGACTTGCTTTAAATATTTGCGCACTACTTTGTTTTGGTGCAAAATGTTGGATATAGTCACTTACAGTTGCATTTTATTTTTCTCTTAGATTGACATCAGTGTTGCAAATCCGAGTGCATTTTCTGACTTAAGTTCATGTAAAAACATTCAGTATGTGGAACTTCCTAAGGTGTGTACTGAATTTACATCAGTCAATAGCCATTCAGTTTTGTAATGCTGTCCCTCTTACAGCAGACAGACCCTCAGTTACTAGAAGTTGGAAAAGAGATTTCTAGAGATCTACTCTTCCTGTTTGGGAATGGATCTCAAAGTTTTCCTCACAGAAAGACTGTTTTTGATTTGCTAATTGCTTTGTGTCTCTGGAAGAAGTATTCTCTTGTTCTATTTGCCCAACTTCTTATAACCATCGCTACTGATGGTTCCTCAGGTGAAATCAATGCCCTAATTGTTCAAAGTAAAAAGTGAATAACAATTTACCTTGTAGATTTCAAAGGAAGGGATTTGAATTTAAAAGTGTTTCAGATTTATCTTGGTAGTCAGTATACTGTTTGTTTGGCAGAATCTATTCCAGAAATAGTATAAAACAAAAATATTGGTGCATTGTGAAACCTCAGACTTGATATATCAGCAAGCTTCACTAGTCTTTAGTGATTGTATTCTAACATTTTGATGTCACAGTATTTTAACCATTTGCATTTTCTGTTTGCCCCAGGATCAAGGAGGCTTTGGAATTGCCATTAGTGAAGAAGACACAACTAATGGAGTAGTTATTAAAAGCTTAACAGATCATGGTGCGGCTGCAAAGGTGTGAGAACATTTAAAATCTAATAAGGGAATGAAGAATGTTTTTTGGAGTAGCACCCATAGTTTATATTTTTTATTTTATGTTTTTCCAGGATGGACGTATCAAAGTTGGAGATGTGATTCTGGCAGTTGATGATGAAATTGTTGTGGGATATCCTGTAGAAAAGGTGCTTCTGAAGTGTCAGGAATGTTACAGAAAGCACACTTCTTAATGTAGGAGGTGATCGTGTCTTAAACTAGTGAAGTTCTCATGACTATACTTAATTTTCAAACCTGACTAAAAAAATCAAAGATCTGCAGGCACTGTCTGGAAAAGAAAACTACTGCGAAATAAGCTAAAGCCTAATAAATTTATAGCTCAACTGTTATTTTACATTAATGCACTCCATGAATCCTCCTATCTCTGCTTCAAATGTGGTTTTATTTTCCCTGTGGTTCAGACCTGATGATTGAGAGACTTAATAGTGTGATAAAAGCCATGAACTATTGCTCAGTAATGACTCTGCATAGCTAGTCCACTTTAAAGGTGTTAGAACCAGTAAAACTAATAAGTGTAAATTAGCATGAGTGAGTTGTTTCAGTGGTAAATCAAGTCATAAACTGTGCTTATCCATGGGAACTGTCTGTAGTAACAGTCTCATTATATTCCAAGCCTAGTATTTCAAACCTTTGGAGAAAAATACCTCCATTCCTAAATAACAAGATTTATTTCTAGCTTCTAGCTCTGCAAACTCAATTTGGGTTCTGTAGTAAATCAAGGAGGCTGTTTTTCTAGCACCTACCTTGCTACCAAGAAAAGTGATTCTTTAGGCATGAGTAGATTACTTTCTGTTTGTTAAAGGGCAATTAGCAGAGCATCAATCTTATTCTTTGATGTGCTGCTATCTCTGAGGCAGTAAATAAGTAAGAAATAGTGAAGTTGCCTGTAAGGAGGTAGGGGTAGATAAGCTTTGTAAGAACAGAGATTGAGTAAGTAATTTCTGAAACTATCTCTACTGAAATGTAAAGTCTCAAGAGGATTTGGTGTCTGTTCTGTAAGATGGCAATTGATTTTGGAGGGTCTTCAGTATCTCTTTGAACTAGATTTTGCATTACACCTTGGTGTCTATCTCTCCTTTCCATAGTTCAGGTAGTATTTTCAGGCTTTTCTTCCAGAATGACAGTTGCACATTTCTTTGGTTCACTAGATATTTTGGCATTGACTTCTGTGAGATCAGAATTGGGCTCCACCCAGCATTAAAAGGCAATACTTCTGTTTCTCCAATAATTGCTATACAATATAGTATTTTGTCTAGAGAAACCATTGAAAGACTGCCATATTGTCATCTACTATAGTTTGGCAGAGTTTCATGGAAAAAATTTTCTTAGAAAAAACATCAATATTTGTGTTTGTTCATTATGAGAAAACCTGCAAGATTGTGACAAGTAGCTCCAGTTTGCAGAGCTGTTACTCTACTTTATTTTTGAACGATCCAGTTACAGTTTTCATAGGCTTTTCTCTTTATAATTCAGTTTATTAGTCTCCTGAAGACATCCAGATCTGTGGTGAGGCTTACAATCAACCCAACAGAGACAGATAACCTGACTACAGCACCAGCCCTTCCCAGCACTGTCCCAGCAGAGAAGAGGAATATGCAACCACCAGCAGCTGTCCCAACTTCCAGCTCACCGGAACCAGAAGCAGTCAAAAGTATTGTTTTCCTTGTGTGTCTGTATTCCTATGTGTGTCTGTATTACAACTGGGGTTGTAACATAAAAACAGAGACCCAGCTTGTAAGTTTTCCCCTTTTGTGTGCACTGAGTTGTCTTCTGCATTTTCTAGTATTTCCAGATTACAGCAGCAGATATGCAGCAGGTGCCTCTGCTGTGGTTGTCTAGAACTAAGTGAAAGGCATTCCTTTAGGTGAGAGAGAAATGTCATGTCAATTTTTGTGGAAAAAAAGGATGGTTGAGAATGTCTTGCCATTTATGACTAGCCACATTTGGCTCTTCTCCTTCAGAGTGGAGTGTCAAGATGTTTCTGATGGATCATAGTCATTGGTTAAGCAAGACACTTCAAAGTTAATAATAATTCAAGTAATGCACACATCATATAGATTTTTAACCTAAGTTCTATCCTAAATAGAGTATGTTGTGTAGAATGTCTGCTTTGGCTGTCAGGACTATAATCCAGGTACTTGATGGCATAAAAGCTACAGGAGGCATGGCAAATAAAACTACAGGATAGTATTTCTCTGAGGAGGAGGGAGAATTGGGACCATCATACTCTGTGGATCAGATGTTCAGTTACTGCTATACAGCTGTCACTGTATACACTGCTATACACTGTTACTGTAACCAGGATGTTTCATTGTTGTTTTAGACACAAGCAGGTCTTCAACTCCAGCCATGTTAATCTCTGACCCAGCTACTTGTCCCATCATTCCTGGATGTGAAACAACCATTGATATCTCCAAAGGAAGGACTGGTCTTGGGCTGAGCATTGTTGGAGGAGCGGACACTTTGCTGGTTCGTTGGAAAAATATGTGTCAGTCATGTGAAATAACAGTAATGAAAATAAAGTCTGATAGAAGAGATTTTTTGTCATTTGTTTTAAAGTATAGACACAAAAGAAACAAAAACAAGAAAAAAACCCTTTCTAAAATTAAAAGTAAAAATGAGCTTCGTAAATATTTTGGTAATTTTTCATCATGCATCTGACTTTCATTCCATCTGACTTTTCACTGATGAATTATAGTAGCAATTTTCAGTTACTTTTGGTTCAAAATGGTGGCTTTTCTTTCAACATGAAATTTTGATGTTGTTTTTGTTGTCAGGGAGCAATCATTATCCATGAGGTATATGAAGAAGGAGCAGCATCTAAAGATGGACGACTGTGGGCTGGTGATCAGATACTAGAGGCATGGTGATTTCTTTGGTTGTTTTTGTTTTCATTGCTGGCTAAGCCTTTTGTATTTGTCTGCTGGAAGATGCTGCACAATTTGCCATTGTACACTTTCATTGCAGGTGAATGGAATTGACCTCAGGAATGCCACACATGATGAGGCCATTAATGTCCTCCGTCAGACACCCCAAAAAGTTCGCCTGACTGTGTACAGAGATGAAGCCCAGTACAAGGAGGAAGACATGTATGATGTGCTGAACATAGAGCTCCAGAAGAAGCCTGGTAAAGGCCTTGGGCTGAGTATTGTTGGGAAAAGGTATGTAATGTACCTGGAGATTCAGTGTCTGGAACTTGCTTATCATGTTTCTTTGTGGTTTGGTGCTCAGATCCTGTGGGCTTGAAGGCCATACATCTTATTTTTGTGCTTAAGCTAACCAGTCTTCCCTGGAGGGACTAAGCCAGTGTTATTCAACAGAAAAATGAGACAATGTTTATCTGCGTTCCCAATAGAAATCCATAAACATTGCCATCAAACAGTACTTTAATGTAAAATTCATGTGTGTATTTGCAGAAATGACACAGGTGTGTTTGTGTCAGACATCGTCAAAGGAGGAATAGCAGATACAGATGGGAGATTGATGCAAGGAGACCAGATATTGACAGTGAATGGAGAAGATGTCCGAAATGCTAACCAGGAGGCTGTTGCAGCTTTGCTAAAGGTATTGGGGAAAAGAGAAGGTGGATAATAGTGAAAAACTGAGATCCAGGTTTTTTGAAAGCTTTAACTTTATTCAGACTGAGATGAGACTGTTACTGAGATGTCAGTGAGATGACTTGGGGATCCAGCTTTAAGTTTCCTGAAATCTAGAGCACTCAGATTTTGAAACTTTGCCTGATAAAACTGAGAGTAGTGGTGGTGCAGAAAGCCATATATTAATGAACGTGGGGCTGATAGATGACCTTTATAGAATATCATTACCTAGAACAGCTGAAAACTTAGCACTGTATTCTGTCGAACACACTGATAGCTGGTTAACTGTTTTGCATTTTCAGAAAGATATGCAGAACTGACTTCGAATGATGGAGAATTCAGCAGAGTAGTTGCGCTAGAAATGACTACTTTCATAGTTTATTTACAAGGCCCTGTAGTGACAGGACAAGAGGATATGGTTTTAAACCAGAAGAGTAAGTTTAATTAGTTGTTAGGCATAAATTCTTTAATGAAAGAAATGAGGAGGGAGATGAAATGAGGATGGTGAGGCACTGGAATAGAATGTCCAGAGGAGTGTGGATGCCCTGACCCTGGAAGTGTACAAGGCCAGGTTGGATGGGGCTCTGAGTAATCTGGTCTACTAGGAGACATTAATCTTTTTTTTTTATTGGTATGTTTTGTACCACCTTACATCCATTAAATTGTACAATGCATTTTTCAGTATTCAAGTATTCAGTATAAGAAACTGCTTTCTCAGAGTTTGCTGAGGTAACTACCTGCAGCTCTTGGAGACAACCTATTCTTGATAATTTTTTTTTCTGATGTCCTTCCCCTATTTGCAAATCAGAATGAAGTCAGATACACAATATTTCCTGTAGTCTGCCAAGAAATCCAGCTGGTTAACCACCTTGTCTGTTTGTCAGTCCAGAGTTTTGAGACATGCTGCATGGTAAGGATTCCACTGAGTCAGCATTTTCAATGGAAAACTGTTTCACTGGAAAAAAATTAACAGATGTTAGTTGTAGCTGTCTCTTGCATACATAGGCACATGGTCATGCTTCTTAACACTCAGATTCAAAGGTATATTTTTTCAGATCTTGAGCAGGTCCTTGAGATTTTGGATTTATTGGGGAGCAGGGGTCCTAGGGGAGAGCAGTGGTCAGAAAGGGAGATATGAGGACTTCTGTATTTTCAGTCTGCGCCCATTAGTGAGAATGCCGGAACAGGATCTATGTTGTGACACTGAACTTGTTAGTATACTCTTATTTGGTTATAGTGCTTTTCCCTTCTTACATGATAGTTTTGTATTTAAGAACACAGCATTTCTTCTTCACATGCTGTACCTCTCCTCTGAATAAAAATGCCTTTACATGTGGGAAATTTTTTTCATTTTGACAAGCATTTTGAAGTATCTAACTGATTCCACTTACCATTCATATATTCAAGTTTTAAGTACTTCATCATTGCTCAGTAGTAGTACTTGTAGTTAATTGTCATAGCCCTGAGGAATGGGCTTTTAAAATACCTTAGGCATATTATTGTTAATAATTGTTTTGTTTACGTAGTGTAAGTGGAATAAAACATGGTCACTCCCATGTAGTCACTATTTCCTATTCAGGTGTCCATTAGGTTCTCATTCGTGAGAGCAGGATCTAGAGTGAATTGTTGTGAACTACCTAAAATGTATTTTGCTAGAAAATTATTTCATAATCTTTGGAAAATTCCTGTGTATTTTAAGTACAATGATACAAATAGAATGTGTCATCAGTCTGAGAATTCTGTCTCTCTTGCAGTGTTTCTTTTGAAGTATCCCCTAAAGTATATAAAAAAACTATCAGCTTTTCCCCTCACTAAACTTACTGGATCTATCAAATGGGAGGATTTAGGAAGAGGGAGAAAGGCGTAGTAAAACTAAATGCAAATTGATTTATTCAGGAGTCCCATTGGAAAGTATTACCTCCTACTTTTACACAATTCTAAAATCTCATTTGTGAGTTTGTGTATTCGTGAGGATGTGGTAATTTTAGATACATATTTCCTCCATTTTCCACTTTGAATAAGAGTTGTCTGTATGGTTTAATGTGACTAAATTCATACAAGCAGAGAAGAATGGTTTTGCCTGAGCTTTGATCAAGTCTTTTCCAGGACATTGAGAAATCAACATTATTTATAAAATAAAAAGCAATTTAGTAATAAATTTTTTTAGTGTCATTCCTAAGAGAATAGCAACAGGATATGAGGTATTGAAGCTTTGTTTGAATGGATATGTCTGGTTGGTTTTGATATATTGGCCTAGTACTATGGATTTTTCTGACAAATGCATGAATCTCTTTTAGGATAATAAAGTTAAAACATGGCAAATACAGGCAACCTCATGTATTATTAAATTATTTGAATGCAGAAGTTTCCTCTTACAACTTGCCAGTGAAAGAAAAAAATCAAAATAACAGCAAAACTGAAATTTCTGTATTAATACATTGCAGATCGACGTCTTCTCTTGACACTACTTGTATTATGTTGAAAGTCTAATTTTCTTACCCTTGTGGTAATAACTTTTCTGTTTTTTCAAAATAATGTTTTTATTTTGAAATATTTAATTGTAGGATGAATTTTCTTCTGAGACATGCATTTTATGTAGATGCGTGAATACTCAATAGAGTAGTTAAAATCTTAAAGGCTAGTGAAAGGACTTTCCAATGTATAGTCAATCCATATCACCCAGCTTATTGCTGGGAGTCAGATGCAGAAAATTCACTTAAATGATAGATGTTTAGGAAATTTTCTGCCCAAAATTTCTTTGTTACATTGGTGTCTATCCAGAGTAACAAATAATTTCAAAAGTTAGAGAGAGATGAGTAACTTCCAGTTCAATTACCATGTTCTCAGTCATATTAGAGATAAATAATGATTAAGACTTTGATGTGTTGCAATGGTTTTACTTTCTATTGTAAAAATGATATGTTGACATTTCAGTTCAGAAGCTATTCCTTATTAAGTGCAATGCTATAGAATTATTCCTCTTGTGTGATTTTCATGTCTGCATTGTAATACTGATTAATCCAGTATTAAAAAAGTACCCTTAGTATTGAGTACCTTGTTGTGCTTTGTGTGTGTCACTGGTCCTGCCATGAACTCTATCTGCAAAGCGCTCATTTCAGGATTGCTAGTCCATGGGGGTTTTTTTCCATCTGTCCATGTGGTTTTTTTTCTTCCTCCACTTTCTAGAAAGTCACTTAAATATTGTAGTTTTTACTCTTGTAGAGAGGAGAGATATGTTACAAGTAACTGTTTCTTTAGTGTTCCTTAGGTACAGTAAGACTAGAGGTTGGAAGAATAAAAGCTGGGCCATTTCACTCTGAAAGGAGAACATCCCAGAGCAGCCAGGTATGTAACTATAAAACTGGTTAATTTAGGAGAAATAATGTTAAATAAAGAAAGAATAAAGATAATAAATAATGAAAAAATAAAGAATAAAATAAAGAATAATGTTAAATAGAAAGATCGGTTTTATGATGACAGTTATTTTTTACATGCCTGATCCGAGATGGAAAAATTTTGCAGCTCTTCCGTAGCCATTTTATGTTCAGTTTAGCAAATTGTATCTGTTATAGACAAGATCCAGCCAAAAATATAATCCAGAAATGACTTTGCTCCAGACTCCAGCTTGGAAGCATAGAGAACTCCAGTTCTAATCAATACCAGAAGAAGTTAGAATCAACTTTAAACCTGTCTGAGTAGTTGGCATGCAGTGGAGTATTGCTTCAGTATTGCTGCAGTGGAGTATTTCTCCATTCCTTGCATGTCCTTACTGTAATCTTGCCTGCCAGAAGCAGGAAACATGTGCTCTTTCCATCAGACTTCTCTTACTTATTTTATTGTTGGTCTGATGGTGAATTGTTACAATCTCAAATCAATTTCTGTATTTGAAAGCATCTTCCATGGCATAACAGCTTGCACTGTGATTCTATCCAGTAGGAGCTATGATTCTGAAAGCTCACAAATTACCTTAATAACTTCCCTTGATTGTGAACTGGGGATGAAAATTATCAAGTATTAAATATAAATAGTTTTAAGACATAATTAAAATTCAAGTGAGCAGTTTAGATAGGACTGACATTTTAGACTATCTTCAGAATTAGTATTGTTAAGTAGTATGAAAACATGCAGACTCTGGCTGATCTTATTCTAAGATGAAGTTCACAATGTTGAATGTTTTGAAAAGTGTGTCACAGTCAGTGGACTATTCTTACTAGGAACCATGTTGTTCCTTTACTTGCCCTTCAAGTGTAGTGAAAATCATCCTGGAAATTGTGCAGGTCAAGTGGAGTGGAGAGCCTGATCTTGGTTGCAGCTGGTGCAGTAGCTGAACATTTGAAAGCCCTCATGAGGACGTACTGATATCTGTCTTTTATATTCTGTCCTTACTGTGGTACTTGTAGCTAACTTGCAGTAGAAGATCTCTATAAGGTGATAGAAGGTGCAAATACCAGGACCTTGTTGGCCCTCAGAAGAAGCTTTTCAAAGATTTGCATGGGGTTGTAGAAGTACAATCTCTCTTGGTCTGATGATGCTTCAAAAAAGAGCTATCTACAGTGACCAAAAAATTTGTGTTGTTCTCTGACTCAGTTTTAACTGGGCACAGAAAAAATAAAATACTGCAGAAAATAAAATTAATACAGTGAGTTAGAGTTTTACTTTTAGTACCTGGGTCAGTGAATCTCATCTCTAATCCCACTCTAACATTGTGTGTAGGTCAGTGAAGGAAGTGGAAGTCTCTCATCATTCAGTTTCCCAGTGTCTGGGTCTGGTGCACCTGAGGTCTTTGAAAGTGGCCTAAAGAGGCATACCAGTAAGTTGTAGACTTTTTTGGTGCTTTCAGTATTTTATATATGTGAACTGGTAGCTGAGATCTTTCTGTTAAAATGCTATAACTATGTGATGTGATGCTTAAATTTAGAACAAAGTTATTTCTGATCATAGTATTGCTAGAAAATAATGGTTTTTTTCTATTCCATTTGAGCTTAGCAGTCTTATTCCAAAAATTATTTAAATGGAGAAAATGATTGATTCTTTCACCTACTCTAGAAGTATTTCAATCCAATTATTGCAATGATGGTCACTATCAAAATCGGATTAAAATGTATATAACAAACAAGCAAAAAGGTAGAATCATCATAGTGATTTGGATGACTTTATTGAAAAAGTTCTCTAGGAATGCTTGTTTAACTTTTTTTTAATCTATCTTAATTCATTTGACAGCAGCTTCTGAAATACAGGGACTAAGAACAGTTGAAATAAAAAAGGTAAGTTGTAGCTTGCAGTGGCATATATCAGGAATAGGTTGTAGATGTTTTCAGTAGGTGTCTTTACAGAATGAAGTAAGTCTAGGCCTATTCATTGTTTTAGGAAAGGAACAGGACATTAATTTGTCTGTCTTTTCAGTTTCGGACTGTACAATCTGCACTGCCTATATTTTTATGTAAAGTAGTGTGACTTATGGTATCATGTTTTGTGAGTTGTGTTGAAAGTAAAAGAAGGAAGAGATACTGGGACCTAGTTTTATTGTTACCAGATTGAGTTAAATGCAGATTCTGTTGTGGTAAAGTCAGAGGAATTGTACCAAAGTTGGAAGGCTGTTTTTTGATATTTGATATTTTTCTTCACACATATTTTTAATTAGTAGGCTCTTGCATGACAGCTGCCAGGTTTTCAAGTGTGAACTTCAGTCACCTTCATTATGCATGTGTGCTTAGTCACAAACTGCATCTAATTTTCCAAAATATTTATATGTTTTTGCTTGGCATCTAGTTCACTTGATTACACGGATTGTATTCAGTCATTCTTTTAATAGTAGAATCTGCAAATAGCAGTTTGCAATAGCAATTTTTCCCATGAAGTATTTGGGTGTGGTACAGGGTTTCACAGCTGGTTTCGCCCTTCAACATTTGGGCACTAGGGGGAGCATAAAGATTAATTCTAGTCTTCAGGAGATTCATAACAGGATATACATATAGACAGTACTAAGGACAGCAATCCCATCTCATTGGTTTTCCTTGCTCAGACCTCTGTGCTGACATTAAGAGTCAGGTGCTGAATTCTGTAATTATTTTGTTTGGTTACGATAAAAAACACAACTAAATCAGCAAATTTCCTCCTACCACTGAGAGAAACATCAATTCTGGTCTCTCTGCTTTCTTGAGGTAATGCAAAGTGTGTAAGCTTAAAAACTGGTTTGACACAGGAATTCTAGTCTTCATAAAATAGGGAGTTTAGCCATCTTCTGAGGTAAGCCTGCCATTCTGTGTTTTTCTTTCCAGAAAAATCTAATCTTTTTTTCACTACTGTAACAGAACCCTACAGATTCACTAGGCGTGAGCATTGCTGGAGGTGTAGGAAGTCCTCTTGGAGATGTTCCTATATTTATTGCCATGATGCACCCGAATGGAGTTGCAGCTCAGACTCAGAAATTAAGAGTAAGTTAATTATTAAGAAGGCTGTAAAGATTGCATGGGTAATGTGATTACTCTAGACAGGCAGTAAACTAGCAGTTCAGTGATACAGTCATAAGTGCTTCTGGCTGTGGAAAGAATTCTTGCTGTTTGGATTGATGGAAAAGGAACTCGGATTGGTAGCATGGGAAAATGTAATTGCTGACATGTGCTAACTTAAGAAAGGAGGTCCTAAAGCAGTCTTGGATCTTAGAGTTAGTCAGCTTGTGAAAATTAAAAGCATAGAAAGTGGTACAGAAGGATGCATTCTATAAACAAGTGCCATTGCTGAGTGTAGTGATCGTTCCTGCAAATGTAGGTGTGCAGTTTGCTTTATCTCTTGTGTTTCCTATACTTAGGATAGAAAGAGTACATTTTAGGCTCTGAGTTAGAGTGAGAGATTTTTAAGCTGTATTTAAATGCATGCTGTATCCAATCTGCATCAAAAGTGGTTGAATTTGGCTCAAGTTTCTTAGAAAATGTTATTTCAAGATGAAGTCAGACAAAATCTCTGATGATAATTTGGTACATCAGTCTGCCTGTCTTTAGGTGACATGCAAAATGCGTCTCTGTTTTTTAACATGTATTTCTAGAGTTTTAGGATCAGTTCTGTAAAGCATCAGTACCTTTTACCCTGATTACACTAAACCAGTGTAATTTGCTAATTCTAATGTTGAATTACCTGCCTTCATACTGGGCCATTCGTAGCTCTGCTGTTGTTGAAAGTGACAAATCTATGTAACTAAGTTAGATTTTCTACATTTTCTTCTGTAGGTTGGGGACAGGATTGTTAGCATCTGTGGAACATCTACTGAGGGCATGACTCATTCCCAAGCTGTTAATATCTTAAAAAATGCTTCAGGCACTATTGAGTTGCAGGTAAAAAAATCCTCAGTGACATTTTGAATATTTTCTGAGTACTGTTTTGCCAGCTGCTACATTGAACTATTTTAGTGTCAGCATTCTTATGCCACTGATTTCCAACCTCTATTCCTAGGTTGTAGCTGGAGGAGAAGTGAGTGTCATAACTGGTCAGCAGCAGGATCCACCTACTCCCAGTCTTTCGTTTTCAGGACTAACTTCAACTGGCATTTTTCAGGATGATTTAGGGTCAGTAACTATAGAATGTACAGCCTCTGTAGCCTGTTACTTTAGATAATAATCAACCTATAAACCTTACAAATTCTACCTAATAGTGGGTGGCATTTTTGGCTTAATCATGATTAACATATTTGGTATACCTAAGACCTGTGGGCCATAGGTCCTCTTCTGTGTTTTTCATTATGCAATTTGCTGTGCTGCAAATTTTTTGACTCTCTGTAGACTTGTGATCTGATGTGATCTGATTTCTTCTACAGCCTCTATTGTTTCACTGAGGCTGGGTAGCTAGGATTAATTGATATGCCCAGAAATTCTCTTTCCACTGTTGTATCTGTGTTTCTGTATTGTGCTCTCTAGTGCTGGGCAATCAGGAGTGTCAGATGTTTCTGGTATACAAGGTATACTGCTTCTGGTATTCTGCAAGGTGCATTATGTAAACAAGTTTTATGTCAAACTCTATCATAAATCTGAGGCATTTTTTTCTTTTAGGAAAGGGGAAAGAGAAGTATTCTTTAGCCACACGTACCTACTTTGAAAAGTAGAATTCCAAAATTTCTTACTATCAAAATATATGTGGGGAAATACACCTATAAATGATCTATATAATAAACACATATATACAAATACACAGTCGTCTATTAGGAGAGAAGCAATTCAACCTTAATAGCGTAAAGTATTTGAGCTTATTTTAGGCTTTACAGGCTTTTTAAAGTAGATGTTAGGGAATCTGGAGATACTGGTAATAACTCTAGTTCACTAGTAAGCACTATTGGTGGCACATAGCAGCCATAACTATGCCCTGAGCTGTGTATTTGAAATAGCTACTTTCTTATAATAATATGGGCATTAGGTAGTTTACAGAGTTTTACATTAACTGCAATAGCCCATTCTTTATAACAAAAGTATTTGTAGTTATAGTGGAAAGAAAAATATATTGGTTAGCTTAAAAGGAGTAATGTTTTTTGTTGAATATTACATGTGTTAAATCTGAAGTTCAGACAAAATACTCTTTTCCCTTTTCTTAGACCTCCTCAGTACAAGACCATTACTCTGGACAGAGGACCAGATGGCCTTGGCTTCAGTATTGTGGGTGGCTATGGCAGTCCCCATGGAGACTTACCCATTTATGTGAAGACAGTGTTTGCAAAGGTAGGTGGAAATTTGTCCAATCAATCCATTCACTGCAGTTATTGTTCTAAATTTTGGCCTGGGTTTGCAGTCAAAAGATTGTTACAGTTTCTCACAGCTTTCCCTCTTTAGTGCAAAGGCTGATGAAAATGTGCTTGCAGCATTTGATGGCTGTAGTCTTCAAAAGATTGAGATTTTCCAAATAGACATGATTCAGCCCTATCAGCAGAGTCTTGTCCACCTGTCAAGACTTGAATTGTGTAATACTTAGGAAGAAAAGCTCCCTTGCCTTATATTTAGAGTGTGTTTACTTCAGGTGGTAGACGAAAGTGTTTTATTGAACTCAGACTGGATGTTCATAGAAGTTCAGATGCTGACCTGGATTTGATAATTTGGATGGCTCTAGGAAACAACAGAGAGTCAGAGAAAATTGGAATCATGAATGCTAAATTTTTAAGGTATATCAAACTATAAAGCTGTCTTTTTCACCTGCACTTGGTGAAAAGTTCTGCAGGTCTTGAAAATGTTACTTTTATAATACTAGGGTTTAAATCTTACACTAGCTGGAAAAACAGGGTTGAGGGAACCAAACAATCATGTAGTTCCAATTTTTAGATGTGGAACTTAGACTGGGCAGGGAGTATTGCAAAATTGTCAGTCTTCTCAGCAATTGGTTCTGTCTGTATCCCTGAAAATGAAAAATATTGGCGGACTGTTTTCAGGACTGTGTGTCAGGGAGAAAAAGAAATGTGTGAGTCTGCAGTTACTTGTTTTATCATTCCAGGGTGCAGCAGCAGAAGATGGACGCCTCAAGAGGGGGGATCAAATCATTGCTGTGAATGGGCAGAGTTTAGAAGGGGTGACCCATGAGGAAGCAGTTGCTATTCTGAAAAGAACAAAAGGAACAGTCACTTTGACTGTGTTGTCATGAACTGGCTGCCTGACAGGCTAGGGTCAATGAGACAATATTGTTTACTTTCCACATAGTAAAGAGAATGGAAATGTTTGAGTAGTCTTCTTACTCTTTCAGCTTCACAGGACTGTGTTACAATGCTGAAGAAAAATAACATTTAACCATATTTTTGTATACATTAGAAGTACTTCTCTTCCTGTCAAACCACTGGAATGAAATTATGTTCACAATGGAAACACATGGATATTTTTCCTATTAGTAATTCACCACGAAAAAAATGCTGCCATTAATAACCACACAAGAAAGTTGAAAAGCAGAGGCTGTATATTTGAATAATGTTGGAAAAATGATAAATTCACCAAGTCAGCATGGAGGTTGCAGGTGTACCAGTAGCCAGAAAACAGGAACAAGGTTATTGAAGAAAGAAAATATTACTAAATCAGAGATTTGGGAGATAAGGGGAAAAGTATGTAATCTGGAGACAGATGGTTAATAGACTAGATGGTTCTTTGGAACTAGACAATTTTTGAGGTTCCTTTTAACCCAGACTGTCCAATGACCATATTATTTCACAATGCTCAATAGGAGAAACTAGTTTGGTGACCTGGGTGGATTTTTTTGCTTGCCTTTTTGTGTGTTTAAATTTTTCTAAGTCGTGGTGTATCTGAAAAAAAAAAAAAAAGAACACTGTGTTTCACTTGGCTTAGGTTTGAGGGTTTCATTAATTTGGTGTCAGGGGGGTGTGTTGGTGGTGGTGGTGATGGTTTTGTTTTTTGTTTCTTTGTTTTGTTTGTGGGACTTGTGCTCAGGGCTGAAAAATCCATTACTAGTGGAAACTTCCTGGTGATTGAGAATGCCCAGCAACTGCAGTATTAGAAGAACTATATTTTTAAAGTAGGAATATTTTATAGTCCTTATGGGTGAAAACAAATTTTCTAATATGAAGTTTTTTGTCTGTAAGCAAAGGTTGTCCTCTTCCAACATGCAACACCACGTACAGGGTCAGTGCAGACATTTCTGCAAGCTGTTTGCTTCAGAGCCTTGAACAAACCTCTCAGAGCAGCTCTGCTTAGCTGCCAGCAGATGTCTGGATATTGCCAGTGTGGAAGGAGTTGACATTAATGGTGTTGCTGCCATTATCACTAGCAGCAAAGGTAGAGTCCTCCTTGAACTGAGGAGGCATACAGCCAGGAGTGATGGGTTGAGGTTGGGTAAAGACCTGAAAATGCCTCACAGTGGAGGTGAGTTGTAAGACAGTAGTGAGGGTTTGCATCAGTAATAAGCAGAAGAGGAGCTTTGACAGCTACAACTATTATTTTGGGGATATTAATTTTAGAGGCACAGATAAAAGCATCTAGTAAGTACAGTGCAACTGTGGAGCTTTCTTTGATCAGCAGCATGGTCAATAAATGCATCACTTTCTCATTACTTAAACTTTATCTAAAAACTGCACTCAATGAAACACTTAGCTGATTGTAACCTGCCTGCCCTTGCCTGCCATGCTCTTAGGAATCTGGCAGATAAAGCATGCTTCTCCCATGATTTATTTTCCTGCAGAAAAATTTAGCTGAGTCTTTTGAGAGAGGAAGATACCAGTCAAACTAGTATGCTATTTAGCAGGAGGATGCTTTGTGTTAATTAACAAAAATGGAATTTTAGCAAGAAGGCCATTATTTCAACTATCACTTACGAGAAATATGAACTGAAAATGCAGGCAATGGTCAGGCCATTATTAGGGGATAATACAAAAGAATAGCATTCATTTTAGTGGGTCACAAAAGCAGTATTAGGAGTGTCTGTCAAATAGTGTTAACAAATTGATAGCTATGTGTAAGTGAATTAACAAAAAAAACCCGCTCTTTGTCTTTTTAACTATTCTAGAAGTTACATTGTGGTAGGCTAAGATGCAATAAACTAGATGGTGCCATTGCTGGATGCTGCTGTTATTGAATTGCTTTTGTACTTATTCCTTGCATAGAGTGAGAAATGCCTACGTTAGAGTATGTAAAGTCACTTTAAATAGTATCTATATTTGTAACAGAAGTAGTGTACAGCTATTTTGTTACTGCTCTTGTGTCACAATGGGGGATTTAAATTAATAAATTTCAAACTGTCACGATGAAGTGAAGTTCTGGCTTTGTTACTAGTTGCTTTACAGTAGCATGTTTTTATTATTCATTCTGTTGCAAAAGATTAATTCAAATCAATTTAATAGTTGAAAAAAGGCATTACTCTTGATGTAAACCTTAAAGCATCTTCTAAAAATTGATTTGTTTTTTTAAAGAAGTTATCTTCACTTGCAAACTCTTAGCAAATTCATGAAACTGTGAAGCTGTCTTGTTTTTTTGTAACAGACCGTTAATCATTGTTAAAAAAACCATTCCTTCAGGCATGGGATGTGCCATGAGGGACAAAAATAGTGGGCCATGGAGATTGGGGCTCAGAGAACGGGCTCTCCCCCAGGCCCCTTGCCATGAAATTGTTGCATAACAACTGCTTAGTGGCTGCCATGCATCGGACCATGTAGTAATAGACTTTTCAGGCTTAGGATGTTTGGTTTTCTTTATCATTTCATATTCAATGCAACTTTCCAGTCACAGGAGTTAGTCCTCTAAGGTGCTAGATACTGTGGGCCAGTTCTGCCAAGTTTTATGGTTTTGGTTACATTTTTTCCATGTTACCATGTTACAGGTTTGGAAGGGTCTGGCACCTTAAAGGCCCCATCCCATTGTCTGGGCAGATATCCAGCCCTTTTTTTAAACTCTCAACTATGTATTGCTGAGGGGTAATCAGAATGGTATTAATGAAAAGCTCTTTAATTTTAGAGTGGTATTAATGAAAGGGACTGTCACTTTTTGAAAGCATGAGTCTGAACAAAGGACAGCTGATTCATAGGAATGCACATATTTCATTTCTTGACAGTGACCAGGTATTGTTGGCATGGCTGCTTTTCTGTTCATTCTTCTGTTAGATTTTATTTCTGGGTTAGCTTTATGGTAGCAGTAGTATTGTTAATTCTCAGCTGAGAGAAGGGTTGGAATTTAATAGCTGATCCCCTTTCCTTCAGTCTATTCAGTCATTTTTTATAAGGAAAAAAAAAAGACACTGTATATTCTATAGACCTAGAAGAAGAAGAGAGTGTCATCCTTGTTGTTAAGCGTCAGGATGTTTTGTTTTGGTGACAGAGACTTGCAAGTAATGTGGAAGTACTTAGGTCATTTAATAGCGATTTGCAAAGAAAGCCTTACCTCAGAATGGGAGTGACACTGGAAAGGGGCATTTGTTAGATTTCTACACACACTTTTTCTTGCTTTTTAAAAACAAATAGTTTGAAGCATCTAAAATATTCCTGTGAAGAGGGCACTTCTCTTTTAAGCTCCAACTGAAGCTACTTAGAATAAAGTTTTCACATTCTTTACAAATTTTATTAAAATGGTAAATATTTTTAATAATAAACAGTATTTTCCTGTTTTGAATACAGGAAGATATTCAATACCTGCAGTGTGGATTTTTCTTTTGTAACTGGTCATCATGCATGCTTCTCAACAGACATGTAGATCTTTAATATAATGTGTTTTAGTCCATAGCTGGTGTTGCAGGGTAATGCATTTACTTGGGAAGTTTGGCCACCTGTATTCATGGAAGTGGCAACCATGACAGGTAAGAAGATCCAATTCAAACACTTGAGAAGAATACACCTAGTAGAAAATGATGCCCAAGTAGATTGAGGTTCCTGTGTTCTTATTCTCCTGACATAAAATCTTCCTAAGCTTTCTGCTCTCTGTGAAAATGATTGTTTGAAATGGGTGGAAAAAATGTAGATACTTCTTCTCATGTCTCAGTAGAAAGGAGATTAAATTCTGGTAAGATATTAATTCTAAAAGCTGCATATGCCTGAGCTGAAAACAACAGTTTTCCAAACTAAATTATTAGTTTGCAGCCGAAGATTTTTTTCTTTAGTTACAGCAGCAAGTTGGTTTGTGAAAGTGAGCCAAGCAGGTTTTCACTTACTATTTCACTTCAGACTACTTTCTGTTCAGTCCATTGTTTTTGATCTTCATATAGGTGGCTTAAATGCATAAATTACCTAATAAATATTTTTTTATTACATCAAAGGAGTGTTGGAATCACATATAAAAACAGGTAAGTTGTTTTTGTGATTGCCAGTACTATGTGGGTTTTTAAGTGCTTGCAATTAGATGTCCGGTTTGTCCATAGGCAGACAAGAGAAAGCTTTTTATTTAAGAGGGGAGGCTTTGAATTTGTTAACAGTTGTTAGTATTTTCTGGTATTTCAGCGTTTGGTATTTTATTAGTTATGATTGCACTTCATTAAGTGAATTCAGTTTAATTAAAACTATGCTTTGACTGACCAAGGTAGATGTTATACCTAAAAGAGAGTGAGGCTCTTCTCGAGTATTTCTGTGTGATGTCGGTTGACTTTTTGAGTTCTGTGCAGCACTGTTCAACAACAGAGTGTCAGTTTGGTGTGTTGTCATAGCGTTTTCTTCATGCTCCTCACTGTCCACAGCCACAGAATGATGCCGGGACTCAGAACTGAGGGCATGGGGTACATTTAAATGATGCATTATCGGATTGCCACTACTGTACACCAGTTAGAGATAAAGAAGTTTCTTCTTTGGGCACCTCACACAAGCACTTAGACTGAGGCACATGAAAGGTCTTTTCAGGCTGTAACTTCGAAATGCCTTGTCATCACAGGGATGCCAAAGCCACTGTGTCCAACAGTTCAAGGTTTCACATTGTTGGGGATTTTACAAAAGCATTGGGAGCAGCACCTTGGGTAGTTAATAGGTAATAAGCTGTACTCTCTTTTTAGGGGAATATTTATCAAAAACTGTCAAAAACATATGCAGTTTGTTTTGACTAAAAAAAAATGTATTCATTACTTGTTGTTAAATGTGAATATGTCTGTTGGAAGCAGAAAGACCAGTATTGCAAATGAGAGAGAGAGGGAGAGAGAAAGAGCTATAGATAGATAGATAGATAGATAGATAGATAGATAGATAGATAGATAGATAGATAGATAGATAGCCCTCAATACAGTCATAACTGTTAAGACAGCAGATGTTCACTGGAATTCCTGTTTGTGACAGACCACTGAAGATAGGTGATAGTAAAAGATTGTCATATGGGAAAAGCATTAACCTTTGTTACTGTCACCAACACCAGAAGAAGCATAAAAATGCTAGTATTCATATTTACCTCATAATATATTTACTTCGTACCCTTTTTAAGCAAATACATAAGGAAAAGTACTGCACTTGAATTTATTGTTAATGTAGACCTAGAGATTGTTCTAAGTATGCATGTTGATTATTTCACAAAAATGTTTATGGACACAATCTCATGATGAGACTTTTACAGCCTCTTTCACAACACTGAATGACAGCAGTGATTGCCTTTTTGCAAAATTAACAGAACCTTTGCAATAAGGACAAATCTGGGCAGGAAGGAGAATTGCTTAAGACAAGGTAGGAACCGCCTGGTCTGAGCTGCTTTTCCTACTGTGACTGAGCATGCTCTCTTTAATCTGTGCCTTATCTTCCTAGGAACAATTGGGCTTTTGTTTGTTTCAAATTGAAGCTGACCATCAGAATTCTATGTATACAGTCTCCCTCTGAAAAAAAGCTTTTTTTCTATTGTAGTTGCTAGAGCAGGAAGAAAAAGAATACAATTGGACCTTTGCTTTGAGTGCAGATTTATGGAATATTAACATTTAGTAGAAATAGCTCATTAACAGTTTGTTTGCTGCAAGATGTTCTCTACTTTCCACTCTTAAGTCAGAGTCTCTTCAAAGCATGCTATTATGCCAGCAGCCAAACCATTCTTGTCTGCACTTCTCCTGCTCCCATTCCCATTGAAGTGTGTGCATTGGGCTGGGGTGGCGGGGGGGAGGAAATTATGTGTGAGGGGAGGATGTCAAAGGCTCTGTGTGTGCTCATGCACGTGTGTGCATGTGTATATCTGGGAATAGTACTGTGTAAGTGCTAACTATTGGCCTGCAGATATTTCCTGCCAGATATGTTAGGGTTTTTTTCTTACAGAAGAAATTTAAATTGGTACTCTAATCCTATTTAATATATATATGTTCTCAAAGGATTTTTAGAAAGAGAATAAATATCTATTTTAATGTCAGAAAGAAACTGCAGCAGAGGCATTATCTGTTTTTTCTTTGTGATTCCCAGTGAACCTTTTTCTAATGTGAATGTACATCTTTCTGTTAGTCTGGTAAATTTAACAATGGAACACATTCCAGGTTCTGCTTTCAGGACAATCAAGTCCTATTTGAAGCTGAGAAATGTTTGGGTCTGGGATATGGATGCTGTGTTTCTGGGGCAAAAATCACCTCATGAAGTATGAATACACTTCACAGTTCCTCACTCATAGAAGCCCTCTGTTTAGGCCCATGTTGAAGACCTCACATTCATAGGATTGTTCCTTTTATATACAGGAATTATACTCAGTTTTACTTTACTGATAGCTTGAACTCAATGTACATATATTATGGACTTTCACTTGAGTGTAAACCTTGAATCTGTTGGCCAAGCTAACAAATCTCTGATCGAGCCAGAAGTGGCAACCTGAATTGTGTTGGTTTCATTCTAAATGTCAAGGAGGAGGTGAACCAAACAGAAATGCTGGGCAGCCAGCAGCAAGGAGACAAAGGTATTTACTGACATCTGGCAGCCTGTGTAGTCTCTCTGTTTTGAAAGAGGGCTGCAACTGCCATAGTACAAACATCCAATTCAAAAGTGACTTAACAGGAGAGGGGTAAGTTAAATTAAGGGGTAGCAGGAGAGGGGAAGTGCTCACTTATTTAAGGACAAATAGGCATGGAGATGGCTCCATGAGTGTTCCTCTTGTATTACAAAACCAATAAGCAAAGTGTTCATGCAGTCAGTGGCTGGTTTCAGCTTGTGCACTTAGCCTGGGAGCTCCAGGTGCTGAAGCTTTGTGGGAGAGGCTATTTGGCTCTACTGCACAGCCCCATAGGTGTACTTTGAAGTCAGACTAGCCCCGTAAGGAGGACCTAGATTGGTTGATAAAAGCTGACTTGTATTTTGCTACATTTATACACATTAATAATTTTCAATAATAGCCACTAGATAGCACTAGAGAATCAAGGTAAATCTCAAACTGCATGGGTTGCAGAGATTTAAACGAACACAAGCACTCCAAAACAAAAAACCACTGGAGCTTGTTGTTGGTGTTCAGCTCATATCAGCAGCCTAATGGAAATTATTCAGTCAGGAGAATGTTATTTTACCTTCTGATGTATTTAAAATGTCTACACTGATATATTTCCAAGCAGAAAACCACATAGTAGTTGCTTGAACTGTTGCCCTATTCTGACCCTGGTTTTAATGCTTTTGAACTTTATTGAAAACCACAAGCTTCAACAAAATATGCATTAAATCCAAAATGTTTTAACACTGGGCATCACAAAATGAATGCTTTAAAATAAAAACACCTCTAAAAATATCCATAGGGATAATATGCTTTCCAAAAACATGGCTCAAAAAAATCCTCAGTTTATTTGTAGAGAGAATAAAAAGTCTGTCACTGTCTCTAAGTTTGTCCCTTGCAAAATAATTCATCATTTTTAGTTTTTCAAGTATAGTTTAGGATCTTGAAGAAATCTTTACTGATGACCTCTATGAGAATGCAGGGACTGATCTTTTTAATCTCTGCTATGAAAGTTATAAAGGTACTGCTTTGACTTCCTTACTGATAACCTTTCAAGAAGTCCCGTATGAACTTGGGTTAGGAAAGGCATAAAGGTTTTCGGAGAAATACATGGGTTTCTGCCTGCATCTACAGTGCAGTTTCATAGGTTTTGCAGTCCTCTTTGCAAACCATGTACTTAATGCACGCAGGTAATTTTGTTTTGCACATTCATAAAGTTTTTTGTGGCAGTCTTGAGGAATATCCACAGGTATGCATGGTGCTGTAGGTGCTGTTCGAGGTAAGAACTTTGTGTCTCCTCTGAAAACTGCATTCCTCAATTCAGTTTCAAAGTAACTTCAAAGTAATCACAAATTCTTCTGTTATTTATTAACAGAGGTTTTATACCGAATGCCAAATCCTCCCTTGATAATGTCTTAAGAGTTTTTCACAAGGATCTAAAATCTGAAGTTTGATGGTCTTGAACTCCTAGAGTAATGTGGCCTAAATGCTTGTCTTGAAGGAGAGATTCATAATCAGCTCAGGGCATCTAGCGCTTGTGGATTGTTTCTGAAGTACATTAAACAGACTGATATCAAACTGTGCAACTGTATTGGGGCTTGTTTGCTATAGGTATGCTTCATCTTAGGTATGGGGACTTCAAACACCTCAGTCTTGGCTGTCATTGATAGGGGCTCACACGAGTTCCCAGTGGACTGGGCTGATGCATATGTGAACTCATTCAGCCAGTGAACTGTTTCTTGCAGAAATGACAGCCTGTTATCAGGAGATGCATGGGCTGTCTTTGAGGCTTGCTTGCACTTGCAGCACACCCAGAATATCATTACCTACCAGTTTCTATAAATTCACCTTTTCTTGACAGTATGTGAGAGGCACATGTTTAAACAAGATAAGAAATTTAACGGAACTGAAGGTTGATCATCTGTTTCTCCACAATTTAAATGAAGATTTTGCAGCTCTCCTGTTTCCTCCCACGCCAGTTCCTCAACTTCAGCTTGGAGAGCTGAACTTCCTTAGTGATAAGAGTCCATTACGCGAGGATGGAGCTGAGTAAGGTTTTCAGTCACACTTTCAGGCTGCTTCGGGCATCCTTTAGTAGTTGACAGCTATTTGCAGTTGCCAGGCCAGTAAAGCCTACAGGACTAGGAGGTGAACTAGTGTGACAGTGCAACTAAAGCAAGACTGGCAACTGACACTGTACTAAAAATCCTTCCAACCCCTTTTTGGCCTTATAGCACATGTAAAACCATACTAAGCTTGTTACTTCATTCTCAAAAGCAGCTTGTTTTGCTCCAAGTGCCAGTGGCAGGGAAGCTGTTTTTTTAAGTGCTATGAAAACAAGTTCCAGCAAAACTGATCTTTATCAGATCCCATTGAAAAGGCTGCACATACTGAATAGTGAAACAGGCCAGTTAAATTTTAATCTGGGTTACATAAAAGGCTGTTCTTAAAGTGGCACATACTGGCATTGTTCTCACACCCATTAACTTACAGCCAGACAGTGAGAAGGCCAAGAGACGTGTAAAATCTCAGTGTGAATCCATCTGTGCATATGTGTATAAGCAACTTCTAGGTATGGTAGAGTACAATCTCAGAAACCTATCTGCAGCATCCTGCTTATTGCAGTTTGGTTTTTTTTTCCCATGTGGGTTGTGGGGACAGTGCCTTGCAGATTATGAGTTGTGTAATTCAATAACTCTTTTAGGGGGGAGAGTCCTTGTTTTGGAAACCTGCTGTCAAAACACTGAGAATCTTTTTCATGTGAGTTTAGAGGCCTGTCAAGGCTGTGCCCATAAGCTTGTGTGTGGCCAGAGTGGGGAAGATTTCCCTAGTAAAGACAAAGGGATGAAACACTTGAGCATAAGACAACCTGCATTCAGCATATTAGAGGCTGTAAAAATAAGTTGAATTGCCAACATACAATTCTAGCCAGTTATTTTTGAAAGTTTGGAGCCTTGTTTGCCATTCTTTTTGAAGGAACTGGAGTTACCACTAGGAACTAGTAAGTGAAGGCACACATGCTTTGTAAACCAGACTATGATGCCTGGGAGCTGTAGGCTGGCATTAGTGCAGAGTAGGAAAAATGAGAACAGAAACTGATGTTTTAGTTTTTTGGGGTTTTTTTCTGATAGTATTTCTAATCTGTAGTGAAACCTGAAGCAAGATTTTTTTTCCCAAGTAATCTCTGATCTTTAATATATAGTTTAAAGTATTTATTTTCTTTATAAAAGGTTTCATTTCCAATTAACTTAATTTTAAAATTACATGGAGTATTTGTAGGGAATTAAGAACAGTTTTCTTGTGTTATAAAGTTACACTTTAGGGTATTTTAAGATCTAAGAGCAAGTAAGTTATAGCATGCCAAATTGAGATATCATTTACATACCTGTGATGCCTATTAATCTACATCAGAGGTCTTTCATATTTACTCCTGTGTAGCTCAGATGATGAAATGGCCTGAGGCATTTGGTTACCCTTTGGTTTCAAGTGCTCTTTCATCAGCATTGGGTATGACTTCATTTAGATGCAGGACTGCTTCTCAAATAACCATGGGTAAATTTTTCCTTGTTTTACTTTTTGCATGGGAATTAAGTCATAATCAAAATCCCAGGAACACTGCTGTAGCTAAAAGTTAATCAAGCGGATTGCAATGGCCAGCTGCTGGGTGAAGTAGTAGGACCAGGTGAGAATGGTACATGCAGAAGCATCTGAAGTGACAGAATACAAAACAACCTCAAGAGCTGGAGGGCCAAACTTAATTTCCTTAACCTATTTGCTGCTGTATTTGGGAAGACACAAAACCTCCTTGATAACTGTATTTGGTCCTTAATACAGTGTTATCTGTGTCTGCAATGCACTGAAGTCTCAAAATGGTAGGTCATTCAGCCTTCATCTGTGAGAAAAGGTCAGAGCAGGGGGGAGAGTAGTGATACTGAGATGGTCCTCCATTTTGTCACAGAAGCTGGGTGTTTTATTAAAGCTTGATTTAGGCTCAATCCATAGCCCAGAAAAGCTAACCACACAATAAAATAGCATGGTTTGTTGAACAAAAACAATTGCTGAACCTGCACTTGACACATTTTAATGATTAAACCAAACTTCCTCTGCTCTGTTGCTGTGGTCTTACACTTGCTTGCACCAAATTTGTGTGGGTAATTGTTTGCTTGTATACACCACCAAGCATTATTTAATTTTAAAAAAATGTGCTTGGCAGGGGGATTTGGAAGCTGGAAAAGACAGAATTTGTGTCAACACATGTGGTTCCCAAAAAAGCAGAGTGAACGTGTGGGATGGCAAGAGAGATGGTGTGTGCAAGACATAAGCAGTGCTGTGTGTGGTTGCTGACAATCACAAAAGCAAGCATTAGCAAAGGTATCTGACTGAAAACTTTAGGAGCCACATATCACTATGCTATCCTGTCTCAGGAGAGGTGCAGGCAGGCTTTGCCTTTCTGGTGCTCTGTAGACCCTGGTCTAGTGCTTACATTACATCTGATTAAAAGGCCCAGCTCAAGAAAGGGTGAGAACATTCCTGCCTAGGTGTTTCTGCTGATAACAAGTAGCTTGGGAAAATCATGCTCTATGACATCTGCTAAACCATCTCCATTTGGTTTTCATTAAACAGCAGACCATCTTCTGCATGTCTTACAAACACACCAGAGATTGAGACTGCTGTATTTTAATCCCTGAAGACAGTTAAGATTAACCAGGTATACCACCAAAATAAAACAGAACTACTTGTCTTTTTCAAAGTGTAGCGACCCCAAAAAACTGCCTTTGGATTATGTTGTGTTCATAGGAGAGATGTGGTGACCTGAAAGTAAGCCGCATAGAATCCAAAAGATGGGTAATGTCTGAAGCTAAGCACAGCTCAAGAGAGAAGTAGTTACATGTTTTGTATGCTCTATTGGAGTTAGGTGATGTGGGAAAATAAATCTGAATTTCAGCTGGAACGTTTTCCCTCTCTATCCATGTAATTATTGTTTCCTTCTTTGCTTTTCCAAAGACCTACTGCTTGAGCAGACAAAACATGCAACCGGAATTAAGACAACTATAGTAAGCAGCTGTCTTTGTGATAGTGAACTAGTCAAGCAGGGCAGATCTGAATTAAATTTGCAAAGTATAAATTTTCCTCATAGCCAAATCAACTGAAAGTAACTCACCCCTTAGCATCTGTTCAATAAAACTTTCCAGCAGTTGTTCTGTAAATATACCCAGAAACTACTGTTATGGAAAAGTAATTGTTGAACAGTCCAAATGCTTTAAGGCATGATCAGTCCAGTGGTGTCATCAGAGCTCCCTGGCCCTCAAGGGGCCAGAGCAAATGCCCATTTTTCATCCAAATGTATATTTTTTCAGCCAAAATGTAGTTGTGATGAGATTTCAGCTGCACAATTTGACCTATTAAAGGTAAAAATTCCTATTCATTGCCATGGGTACATCTTTGCACATTATTAAATCTATTCTCTATCTTGCCTTAATATGTAGTTATTGCTTACTGCTTAGAAATGTGGCATTTTAATGCTCTATGAAATGTCAAAAATTACAGTTTAAACCCTAGAATCTGTATTATACATACTTTTTGCTTTAGGGAATGAAAAGGACAAGGTAATAGCCTCTGTGTGCCAGGGAAGATGTGTGAGACACTTGTTTCTGTTCAGAGGGAATTACAGCTGGACTGGAGAAACAGGACAGGCCTGGCCCAAAAAGCTGGTGCATTTTTTTCATCAGCAGGGATCCCCCTCTATAGTGCTCCACATTGCATGGTGCATCAGAGCAAAGGCAGGTTAAATTCCAGCAATTTGCTGGAATTTGTGTCCTGGATCTGGCACACCTGGAAAGATGAGAAGCAGTATGCACTTGTCTTTGGGTTGTCACATGACAGCTCAGGACAGCTCATTCAAAAAAGGACTTCAGTGCAGGTGCTTTGGACTTGGAAGAGCTCCATACAAACTGCTTGGAATTCTGGAAATGACAGTTCACTGTAAGCCTAAAAGAAAGCTGAACTTGGTTATGTCCAAGTAACCCAAATGGTTGTCCAAGTAACTTGGATGGTCTTAGTCCTCAGACCCTACTCCTCTTGTCCTCTCAAATACTGGAGCAAAATCAAAACACTTGTCATGGACAAGGTAGCACTTGCCATTTCTCGTGTTTGATGTGCAGAAAAATGTCAGTAGAAGCAGATCTTTTCCACATGGCAGTGACTACTAGAGAATACAAATTATCAAATCAGTTCAGTCAAAGAGAACAGAGAAGGTGCAAAATGTTTAGCTGTAGAAACGATCACAATAGCACTGTTCCCCTGTGTGTGTGTATATAGTCTTCTAGGCAAGGATTTTTTTCAAAGTAGCACTTCCTTAACTTAGAAGAGCTCTGGCACACAGCATTCCAAGTATTTAATTGTCTGAACATCCACTGGGACTACCAAATGCCTCTTTACAGAATAAAGGAAAAGTCAAATATCCACAAGCAGACTGTACCAACAGTTCTCAGATTAATTTGCCACCCACACTAGTTAACTGAATTGCTTTCTTAGGTTTTACACATCACCTCAGCCTTCATTCGGTTAAATGTCTTTCCAGTGTCCAAAATCTTGAACCTTTTCCTCAGGGCAGGAAAGGTCATCCAGGAAGACATTACTCCCAGCACAGTGGGGAAAAAGGCTGACATCCAGCTGTTTACCTGCAGCACCACTGGAGCACCTAGCAGGGGAGTTACCAGCTCACAACTGCCTTAATGACAAACCATATGATGTCCTGCTCTAGGCAAAGGACTGGAAATTTCTTTGGGCTGGCACCTGTAGAGGGTGAGACTACTTATATTGCTCACTAATTGCATACCTTAATTTATAGGTGATAATTATAAAGCTATAAAATTTTTAATGGATTTAAATTATTTAAGCTATTGTAAGATATTCAGTGGAAGCAGCTTTCCCTTCTTAATAGTAAATTAATAGAGAATTAATAATAACTAGGACTGGAAAGGCAGTAATGCCAGCACCAATGTTATTCAATAAAGGTGGGAAAGTGTAGATTGTTGTAGCAAGATACTGGATCTGATACAGAGTTGACCAGGGAACTTGTATTTGGTCTTGGAACTATTAACACAAGAGAAATGTTAAAATGTTCAAGGAAACCTGAAGCATGGTTTTAAAATTGATGGTCATTTCTGAGAATGTTGAAGACTTTGGGTTAGCTGTTGACAAACTGAGATGGGATTTGGTTTTGATGGAGATGGCATAGAAAATGGATCACATTTATAGGCTGAAAATTCCATCGTAGCTGTTCTCAAGCTTGAATCCTGTGGCATTATGCTTCATATAAACACACTAATTGGAGTGGTGAGGAGAACTCCATTTATCTGGAAATGTATCATATGTCACTCCATTAGTATGGTCAAACTGTCAGCGCAAGATCCACCTCCAGTTTGTCAGAATCAGTGGTTTGGAGGGAGGTGGTAGGAAACAACTGCCAGGATATCATCCCAGATATGTCAGTGAATTTTTTCTTCATGTTGGCTCATAGCCAACTGGGTTAAACTGGGTTTTCCTATATAACCTGCAGAGTTGCCCCCAAACCTGGCAAGTGCCTTATGAAAGACTGAAAAATACTCCTTGTTCTCAGTCCTTCAGCTCCACAATTTGCAGCACCACGTGTTGCACACGCTTAACTGGGAAGTCCCAGACTCAGCAGAATAAACTCTGACCACACGGAAACCGATCTCAGCGCTCTGGTTTTTGGGAAGGCAGTATTTTACTGGGGAGGTCTATTGCTTAGTGTCAGAAATGGCAGAATCTCAGCAAGAGGAAAATAAAACTTCTTTAAATGAGGCACCGCAGAGAAATAGGAGGTTGTGCCAGAATTGTTCCCATACCAGCCCTGAAGATGTCATACATAGAGCCAGGTAAGCAGCAGTCCTCACATAAGGCACATTTACAATTGCTGTGTGATGTTGACTCAGTTATGGTTGCTGAGAACATTAATGATCTTTTTAATGCAGTAAGTGTGATGGGTTAATAATTGAAACTCTTGGCTCTTACTGCAAGGACATGAGGTTCAGCCCTTTATTCATATCAGAATTTTGGCTGTTAACTGGCGTAGATCAACTGTGCACTGGGATCTCTTTTACAACAAGGGCAATAGTTACACATTCCAGGAAAAAGAGAAAAGACAAGTCAATGAAACAAGCTGGAAGAGGCCCATAAAATTTTGTTTCTAGTAAAGAACAAAAAGTAACAGTTTTAGATTTACTTCTGAAATAAAGAAAAATGCAGTTTGGTTGGTCAGTATGGATTCATGGATAGGCCTGGAGCAGAGAAGTAGAATAACCAGTGGGACTCCATAATGAATTTCCCTAATAGGCTCAACATGAAGGAAAATTAATTGGTGCTAAAATAATAAGTCATTTGTGTTCAGCCTTTTTTTCTATCCAAGAAGTTACTTCATGCAAGAGGGAAGCTTACAGACCATGGGTAAAAATATCTTGACCTTGTTTGTTGGAGGTTATATGTTTTCCCAGATAATTATCTTTCTGCATTGATGAAAGCCTATTGAGCTGTTATTTAAAGCTTAGCTACTGCACTTTGCTTTTGAAAAGGAGGTCAAAAAATATTTTCTGTCTCTTACTGTCATAAAATGGTGTACAACATTTTGTCCTGAGTCTGTTTTCCTTATTTCAACTGAAGTTTTTAGTCCTTTGAGCTAAAGAAGTTGCTTTCCTCTGAATTTGCCTGTGACAAATCAGTGATAAAAATATACAGGTAAAACTAAGCTAATTAAACACCACTGTTCAGTCTTAGATACTTTATCTGAGACATCTCCATTATAGTGGAAGAGTAAGTTCAACCAAATACAGTTAATTTTCAGGGCTTGCTTTGTCCAAGAATGTTTTGTTGTGCCTTCCACTTAAAAAGCAAAAACTCCTGTGAGAAGGAAACTATTGATACTTCCTACTCATTCCTAAAGCCAGAAATCATCCTGAATTATGTGAATGCATTTATCTGCTTCTACCTGCATTTCAGAGCAGAAGTTCTGGCAGAAAAAGCCATCATGCCTCTGATTTCAGAGGCATGTGCACTTGGTCTAATCGTTCTGGTGCGCAGGATTTGCACCTGTGTCTATGCAAATCTTCTTAGTTCATAGTAAAGCAGCATACACACCACTAGCCAAAAAGTAGCAGCTCCTGCCAGGGAGTGGTGGGCATCTCATACTGAGAGGTGGGCACATTGTCTACGTGACACTGATTTTAGGTTGTTGTTTATACCCAGGCTGCCTTCTCAGTATACAATTATTTAAGAAATTTTACAGTCTGATTTTCCAGTAAGTTCAAGAGTGATAAGATGTCTAAATAAAATCCTGTGATTCTGGAAATTTGTCTGCAATTCATGGCAGCACTTTTAACCTCACTGAACTCTCTTTACACATTTACATTTAAATGAACATGCCTTTTGGTGTTAATTCCTCTTAAATCTTGACTGTAACAAGTGATTGATACTGTAGCAGGTGTTTGATTTTTTTTTTCTTCCATTGGCTTATTTAAGTGTTTTTTTTTTTTAATTTTGTTATAGAAAAGGACCCAAAATGCATGAAAAGGAGTAGTGTAGGCATTAAAAATGTCGGGAATCAGGAAGCTGAGAGGGTCAAATGAGTCAGGAGGAAGAAATTATAGCCATTCCTACCTCTCATAATTTTGACTGTGTATTATCCCTACAGATTTGAATTCTCTAAAACAGTTCATTTGAATTTTTAAGACAGTCTTCATTGCCAGATGAGATAAATAATACCATTATATGTATTATGCAAAAACTTTTGCACTTTTATCTGGGGTGTTCATTTTGCTGTTCCTAAAACCTGAGTTCAAGCACTGGAAGATCCTCCTATCACAGTAAGAATATTTTGCAATTCAGCCTGGTTTCTGTCAATCTTACTCTCTTAATGAGGGATTCTTCTGTTTCTCCCAATTCTCTGACTTCCCCTGAGATAGTGAAGAAAATTGTGGATAAGATTTCTGTAAGCAGTATCCAGATATGATTCTACTGACACTCATTAGAAAAGTGATCTGCATTCTATGGGGAAGTGCCTTCTCCAAATAGGAAGCTCTGTCTCAGAGTAACCATGCTGTTTAGGTGGGATGCCCTAGCAGATAAAGATTCAGCTTGGATCCCACCCAGCTGCACAATCCTATCTCAGAGAAGGGCAAACACCAACAGGGAGCAAAAGTGAGCAGAAAAAAACTTTGCAGAGAAATAAAAATGAGAATTTTACAAACAGATGGAGGGTGATTGGAACAGCACCATGAGGTGTATAAAGATCAAAGAGGATTTTCTAAGAGAGAAAACACCTACATGAAAATTGCAAACTCTAAAGAAAGAAAGCAAGATCATAATCTAAGGACTATTTGATACCACCAAGCCACCAGTGTAAGGATGTAGTTGGAGCTGGTGGCAGAGGGCAGAGCAGCAGGAAAGAGCTGGTCTGGAGAGCTCCAGGCAATGACTCTTCTTCCCCAGTTCGCTGGTGCTTTCCTCATCAGCAAAAAATCTGTAAGTGCTTTATCAGGATGGCAAGAATATCTGAATTCTCTTGTGTATATGTGATCTGACAAACATCTGTTTCATATTTTTTATTTGTGCTTCTCTTGTCACACTGTGCAGGGTTTTTCCATATGACTAAGGGACCCCAACTGGACTCACCCAGAAGATGGTGAATTTAAAATTGAATAAAGGGGGGGTTTGTTAGTTTGTTCTCTTTTTTTAGTGATCGTTATTTATTTGCAAAATTTTCTGGATGTGAATGCACTGAATGTCTGAACTGAGTGATTGCTGAAAACACATTGCTTGAAGCAAGCTGGTTGTACATGCCTCTGTGATGGAAATGACAGCATAGAATGCCCAGCAGGCATACTGGGTTAGCAAAAATATATTAGAAATCATTATCTCTGACTATGTTAACAGGCAGATTTCTGTAATCAGTCAAATTAAAATAACTGCCCTTTTTACTTGGAAACTGCCCTGTGAAAATAGATGCCCTCCCTTTCTGCCCACCCCACCCCACCCCCCCCCCGGCCTTTCTTGTAATGTTTTTTGCTCTTTGGTTGTTTAGTTCTTCAGATTTGTCTTTTTCTTCTTCTTAGTACTTCATCAATTATTAACTAAGCCCTCCCCAGCTTCATGTATTTAAAACAGCTGGTGTGACTTTAGCAGTCCTTCATTATGTTTTTGAAACCTGGTGATTTACAGCTAAAAATAAAAACTTTTAGGTTTTTTTTTCCATCACTTAATTTGTAACAGTTGTCTAATGGTGCTTTTATGTAATCTGAGACAAAAATGCTACATTCACAGGCTTGGGAGTTTGAACTGCTGTACTAAGAAAAGTTTCATGCTTGGATTTAATGAGTAGGAAGTCATAGGTTAATTCTGATATAGCTTCTTGGAATTCAGCATGGCCTATTCATAATGCTGTGTCTAACCTCTTCTTCATTCTTACAGGTCGAGGAAGAAGAAAACAAAATCTTGGTCCTGGGTTTGCATTCTGGGAGTTAAAGAGCAGCTCAGTGAGATAGCTTTTAATTTGGACCCATAATTTGGTCTGTTCATTTAAATGCTCAGCTCCAGATATTTCAGTTTTAACTGGCCTGGCCTGGCTGTTCTGAGAAGCTGTATCCCACTGCTCGGGGGTGCGCGTTGTTGCTCGACCCGGTGTCGCTGAGCGCAGTTCGGTCACTCGGGTGTACTGCCTTCAGTGGCAGGCTTACACACAACCCCTGTGACTCACCCTCTGCTGACAGGACTGCTCAGACATTGCCCTCCCCCATTTTCCCACACAGACACAGCCTTTCTTTCTCAGGAAACAGGAAGGTACTGAGTGTTAAAGCTTTAATTCTCGAGAGTGAATTTCTACTGGATGACCATTTCAGTGACACTGCTTTTCTTCAAGGCTGATGGCACTGTCCAGCAGCCTGCTTTGTGCAATGCTTGTTCATGTGGCTGTCATAGGTTAATTGCCATGGTGTTCATTCATTCTAGTGGAGGTTGCATACATTTTTCAAGAAATCAACATGGTTTGCATTCTATATTTGTATTATTGAGCTCTCTACATAATCTGTTTCAAACCTTTACTGCATGAAGTACTTCCTTTCCTGCCATCAATGCAAATAATTTTTGGAATCAATAGTAAATTCTCCCCAGTTTGCAATACCAGACTGAAGCTCAGCTTCACCAGATATTTTTGGGTAATGAGAAGCACATAATATGTTGGTTTGGGCCTGTTTCATAAAATTTCTATGTATGTCCATATATACCTTTAACTTTGCCTCACTCTGAATTAAATATTTACATTGTGTTTGATTCTTAAAGAAGCAGATGACATCTGGGAGACATGACATGGATTTTTTTTTTTTCCTTGAGGATTGGGGTTTTTTTTCCAAGAATAAAGGCTTCTCATTTGCCTTTAAATTTTCTGGTAACTTGTACCTATTAAGAAATGGCATCTTCCTTTTTTTGGCTCAGTCACCTATCACAGGTGAGAGCAAGAAAACTCCTTCAGGTGAATGGCAAAACAAAGTTAGTGCTAGGATCTTCCAGTTCATAGGTATCAGAACTCGATGAAAGTCCTTTTTCCATATTTTACTGCCAAATGATTTGACCATGCCGTATAGCATGGTCATACTTGCATGTGAATGTGCACATGTAATACAAGATAGTATTGTTCTAGGAATGGAATTTATTTCCTGCAGGTACTGGTGCCAAAGACAACAAAGAAGAAAAGTAATATTTCACATAAAACAAGAACTTTTTAAAGAATCAAGCATGTTAGTGGTGACAGTTGTACTTCAGCTTAAGGCCACCACATAAATTATATGTAAAAAATTACCCATGGAAGGTTATGCACACCTGTTTGTGTCAGTGTTATGCAATACTAATTTCAGTGTAGCTTCTGTTTAATTGAACATGTTATTGCCTTCTGAAAGTTATTTTAGGGTATTCCTTGAGTTTAGGCAGACTATTTATTCTTCCATATCTTCACTTACAACTGATTGAGGCAAACATGTTATCTCTCCCAATAAACCAATGTCAGTGGTCCCCATTGAGAGCATCAGTTAAACTTACAGAAAATTCAGGTGCCATTGATTTGCTTTTCTACATAAATTACCTTTCATGCTGAGGTTACAGACAGAACTCCATTGATTTGTTTTTTTAGATGAAGTTGTAATGTATAATGTATTCCTGTTCACTTGATTTTTTTATTTACTTGGAAGATTTTCAGCTGAATCCTGTGCATTCAACTACCTATTTTTAAAAAGTTTGCTAAAATATAGAAGTGGCTGTTGACCAAGTTTGAATCGAAATACAAAATTAGTGACAAAAAAGCTGGTAGGTGGTATTATAGTATAGGCATAAACAAATTTTCCTCTCTATAAATTACTGTAGCTACATTGACTAGTCCATCTGCTTCAGCATGTCCCAGGGACATTACTATTTTTTTAAATGTATCTGTGATCTTATGAGGAATGTTAAAATCTGGAGTTGTAAATATACTAGTAAATTTGAAGCAACAAAGATTTATTGTAAATCCATAGTACAAAGATGTTACTGCAAATTACAGAGAGCATGTATTTGAGCTGTGCCTCTTTCACCCTTCCTCTATGCTGGACATTTCTCTTGTGTACCCTATTGGCCAAGAGGTGTTGTAAGATATCTGCATATTGAGGTAAGTCTTCCCCCAACCCTGCAGCCCCTCCCCTCCACTCATCATCCATTCCGCCCCAAAAAACAAAATGATATTGCAGTGAAAATATTTGGGTGGGCATTCTAGATCTGTGATTTACCACATTATCCTAAACCATGGTTTGGTTTGTGCTAATAAGATGACACTCAAGACAATGGATTGAGGGTGATATTTCTTCTATTAGGTCAAATACAGCAGTGACTCTTTCCAGAATATGCAACATTTCTGTGAGGCTTTGCACAGTGGAAAAATATGGCACAGGTGCTTGGAACATCTCTTAACACGCTGTGTTTTGAAGCACAATTTGCACTCTGCCTGTGTTGCCCACAGCATTTGGGAGCCAGACTCAAAGCTCAAGCCGAAAGAGGAATTTAGTTCAAACTGCTTTCTCTCCTGCCTTCACTACATCTGGTTGATGTATATTATCAGTGCTTGGCCATTGAATGATGTGAAAAACAGCTGATGAGAGCTTATTGGTAATTCTCTGTCTAATTTCACACAGATTATTTGAGTAAATGTGATTCTGGAATTCAGGATTCAGATGAGAAGTGATCTTCTAAGGAAAGTGTGTTTGTTTTTTTCCCAATGCTGATATGGAGCATACGACTTCTTTGCCCTTCCTTGCTGTTTGGCTTGCTGCTCATCTTGTGCTTGAAGGATGTATTTATATTCCCTTTGCTAGGCATGAACTTAGGGGTATGTTTTTTGACCTTCCTTTTTCCCTGGGAAAATGCCCAACTATGACACATGGCAGTGTTGTCTTCCTGATCTTACAGCAGGCCTGAAAAACAGGTTGCAGAAAACAGTGCACATGCTTCTGCACTTTGAATTTTAGTGATATCAGTCAAATGCTACAAATGTTTCCCTTTCCAGCTGTGGGAATCCTTCTGGGAACTGGGAAAACTCCATGGAAACTGTGAAAATATTGAACCTCCTTGCCTTGAACTGGAATTGTATTTCATCAGATGTACTTTAAGCCATTTTTCTCCTCAGTTTCTAAGTCATTAGAACTCATCATTTGTCATTCATCAGCTCACAATTAATTAATAGAACTGTGTAAGAATTACCAGACTGCAGCATGATACAGATCATGGCACAGCTGATCATTTTATGTTCTATTCCAAACAAATATTCTTCTCCTGTATTGGGCATAGTGATGACATTTTTGTGACACTACATGATGCTCCATGATTTATCACTAGCCTGCAGTGACAGCAAAATGATTGCCTTCTGGAGAATCCGTGCAAGCACCTCCAGGGTGTAGGAGATGTTGGCAGATGCTGTTTTTGGCAAGAAGGAAAATTGACAAGGAGGTAGGAGATGGTAAGAAATAACAAGAACTTTGTGTATGCCCTTTATCTGATAATAATACCCTCCAAAAATTTGAAGATTCCTGATAGAATGCTACATAACTGTGTTCATACTATATTTTCATGCTTAATAACTTAGGTTCTATAAAATGCATTTAAAAATAAAAAGAAAATAATTTTGGACAACTTCATTCTGTGGGGAAAAAATCCCCAAGTTCTCACTGTTCCCACAAATGGAGTACAAAATAAAGTTTTCTTTGATGTGAGGGGAGAGACAAGATGTGCCATAAAGTTAACCAGAGGTGACCATGATGCTCATTTTTTATTTGAACTTGTGAAAACTGCACCATAGTGCATTTGGTCTGCAATGAGCAGCTTGCTTTTGTGTTCTAACTGTTCAGCATGAATTCAGCATGTAGTCGGTTTAAGAAAGATGCTGAATATTTGCAAGATGGTGAAGGTAGGTTATGAAAAAGCTGGTACGGAACATCTTACCTGCACTTCCTAAGATGGAGTGATGATTTTGGATTTTCTGTTTTGTTTCTTATCTTTGTGCCAGCTGTCTAGCTATTCTTTCCTTGGTGTGTTTATCTGGGCAAATCCAGACTGGAGTTTCCATGATATCATCATGTAAGAACCTAATACAGCACATTTTGTATGTGTGAGTAATACTCATCTGTGTTAATGATCCTGCTGGAAACACTGATGCTATTCACAGGAACAAATCTTGAAAAATCAGATCTAGACTTACTCTGGTGAAACTGGAAATGTAGGTAAAAACTCTTTGGGATACCATATTTGCCACTTAATATAAACTGTGAGGTAGGAAGGAGCAAGAAATTGTATGAGTCCCTTTTGCTATCTGGTATTTCTCAAAACTTGTTATGACCATTCCTCTGCTATCCTGAAGATAAATGGTCATTTTCCTTAGACCGTTTTACTGGAAGGGGCTCAAAGCATGCCACTAAATGCAAGTGACACCTCCATTATAAGTGAGGTAATATTATACTGAATCCTCTCCTCTCTTTTGGCTATGGCAAAAGACTTTCTAATCCATAGCCTGGCAGTATTTGGTCTTTTTTTAAAATTCTGTTCAGCCAACATCCTTCCACCTGGTATAGATGCGATGTGTTCATCTGAAGCAGATGAATAATTTCTCCTTTGTTAAATTTTAGATGACTGGAGACCCAGCTTGTTTAGATTGCTAGTAATTTGGAAGATTTGCTCTATTTCTTGGTACACGGGATTGCTGGCTACAAACAGGCATGCGTGAAAGAAGCCCTTGACAAGGAACCTACTTGACTTGCTCTTGTCAGAGAAGTCAGCCAGTCAGTGGCTTCTGGGAAGACACTCCCCAGAGTCTCTCAGAAGAGTGGGGGGACAGCTTCCACACTTAGCACCAGGATCTCAGTCTCTGCAGGGATCTGCCTTTCTATAGACCAGACTCCCGAGACAATGACATAGTCCCTTTGGCATCTGCTCTGAAGCACAAGAGTTTTTGTGTGGGAGCTTATGGAAGAATGCAGAAATCTCTGAGCCAAGAGGTGAGATCATGATGTGCATTTAAAATAACAACAGAAAATTGCCATCTCTAGGGGCAATGGTGTCTTAAATATACTCTTGAGCAGCATAAGTGTTGGAATCATCCTATGGCTGCAAATGTGCAGTGGCTGCTAAATGTCTTGATGCTTGGACACTACTTTATTAAGACTGATTTTAGGCAGCTACTAATTAGTAACATCCACACAGAGGAATAAAGTAGTCATGTGGGTGATAGACCACACCACTTAGAGAGTGTATTTGCCAGAACTTCTACTGTGCTCTAGACTTGGCCGTTAGTAAAAACAAGATTTGTAAACTCCTTTTATTACTGGAGTTTTATGCAATGGCCTATTGCAATCCACTCTAATCACAGAAGAGCAAAGAGAACCAACTCTCTGTGAATAAAGCAGAAAGGACCCTGAAATATTCCCAAAAATATTATTAAAACCAAATGAGGTTAGATGTTGACACCAAAAAAAAATCAATATATTTTATATAATAATAAAAGAGGGAAAGAGAAAGAAGGAGAAAAGAAAGAGAAAAGGAAAGAGAAAAAGAGACACAGAGAGAGAGAAAGAAAGAAGAAGGAAAAAAGGAAAAGGAAGAGGGAGGAAGAGAGAGGGAGGAAGAGGGAGAGAAGGAGGAAGAGGGAGGGAGGGCTGACCAGAGGCCTTTTGTGGCCATGAATCCAACACCTTTCTCCATGCCCCTGGGTTAGGGGAGTGTGCAAGCCTGGCAATAATAAACATGGGACTATAGCTGCCACCCTAAGCTGCAGGTCTGAGCCCTGCCGTGGGTGCTCTTCCTGTCTTATCCATCACTTCCCAGATGCTTTGAATAATAGTGTCACTTTTCTTATCTCTATCACCTTGCAGTTCAGGGCCTCAGTCAAGACAGGGCCTGGTCATCTGTGCAGCTTTTTTTACACAATTTTTCTATAGTGAACAAAAGTCCTTCATGAAAATAGCCATAGACCATAAAATTTCAGTCTCCCACACTAGCTTCAATTAATTAATCCCTGCTGGGTCCTGCATGTGCATTGCAACAGCCCCAGGCAGAGCTGCAGGCTTGGGTCAGAGTGACTTGAGAACTGCTGGGCGGAAAGAGCCTGGAGGGTACTGATTAACAGCCAGCTGGAGATGAGCCAGCTGTGCCCAGGGGGCCAAGAAGGCCAGTGGCATCCTGGCCTGGATCACCATAGTGTGGCCAGCAGGAGCACGGCAGGGATTGTCCCCAGCACTGACTATACCCTATATCCAGCACTGGTGCGGCTGCGCCTCGAACTGTGCATTCAGTTTTGGGCTCCTCACTAGAAGAGAGACTTGGAGGTGCTGGAGTGTGTCCAGAGAAGCACAGTGGAGCCGGTGGAGGCTCTGGAGCACAAGTTCTTGAGGAGTAGCTGAGGGAGACGGAGGTGTTTAGCCTGGAGAAAAGGAAGCTCAGGCAGGACCTTATTGATCTCTACAACTGCCTGAAAGAAGGTTGTAGCAAGGAGGGGGTGGGGCTCTTCACTTGAGTCATGTCTCAAGTGAAGTGGTGAAAGGAAATATCGGGAAGTTGTGCCAAGGAAAGTTAAGGTTAGATATTAGATTTTTTTTTCCCTGAAAGAGTGGTTAGGTATTTAAATAAGTTACCCAGGATATGGTTGAGTCAAGTTAGATCCTCTGTACGTGGCACTTGGGGGTATTTGGTGGTTAGAGTCCTCTCTACACTTGGTTTAGGGGTGATTATGGTGGTGTTGCATTGATAGTTGGACTTGATGATCTTAAAGGTCTCTTTCAACACCGATGATTCTGCGCTTATATGTATTAACAGGTTTTTCTTTAATTTAGACTACCATTGAAGGTTCTGGTAGTTTGCTTTGGAGAACAATAAAAAACCTTTATTTTGTGGGTGCAAAAGAATATTAAAAAAAATCAAGTCATGACATGATGTACCGCAGTGAATATATAAGGGAAAAAAGGGAAGTAGGTAAACAAATATGCTTTTCCTTCAGCTCATTATTCACAGGATAATCTTCTTTAGATGTGGAAGTGAAATATGAACAAACTTCCAAGTTAAGATTTTTATTCTTTGTTATGTTTTGCAAAATTATTTCTTAGAGAGGAAGAAATAATTTCAGTGGGGAAAAAGATTGATTGTCAACATAGAAGTATGTGCATAAGGTGTAAAAATCTGTTTCTTGCTACCTGTGACCGAATGGCTGAACACTTATGCTTAAGACAGGGACAACACTCAAAGACATCTGGTACATTTGATGTCATGCCTTTCATACTTTTGTTTTTTAGATACACTGCTGTTGAATTTCATGCCAATTTTAGTTTCCATGTAAAACTTAAAGATGTGTACCACTTCTACTTTTCAGCACTATACGTATGAGAATATGTGTTCATCTTGGTGCCTCTTGTGCTTCTCTTCTGCTCTTTGTGACATGACCCCCTTGTCCTTGCAAATGACAAAGTTAGGCGCTGTTACAGTAAAGACATTTCTAATCACAGAGAAGATTGAGATAAGCCTTGCAAAAAGTCTTTGTGGATCAGATACTGTGATCTCAGAGATGATCTGAAATAATCCTGTAAGTTCCTTGTCATTGTGGAAGTGTGCATAGTCAGGGTCTGTCTTAGTCTTCTTCCAAAATGGGTTGAAGAGGTTATGCTTGCTTTCCTAAATCAGGACATCTCTAACACCTTCACCTGCCAAGGTGCAACTCTCCATGTCCTCTGCTTGGGTAGTTTTATCTCCTCTCTGCATGATTCATGTATACACCTTTCAAAAACTCACTGAATGTGCTGTGTGAGGGAGAAATCTGTCATTTTGATTGCCCCTTTCAGAAGTACAGGGTGTCTCACAGTAAAGTCTGTGGAGGGGGTTTAATATCCATGTGGAGGGGGGAAGAACAGACTCCCCCACTCTCAATGCTCTGCCCAGAATACAGAGATGGAGCACGTGCTGACTTTTGATGCTTGCCAGGAGATGCTAGTGGCAGCAAGGGACTTCAGTAGAAAAATGCACTGGAAGACGTACACAATATATCTCTAACACAGCTTGCCAGGCCTTTTTGTTTCAATATCTGCTAGCATAAACATGAGAAAAATCAAAGTTCTTAATTTGAAGAAAGAAAAAGGGAAACAGGCCATAGATTTTTATCCTAAAAGCAGATGTTGGGAATGTTTATGTGTGAAAAAGTCAAGTAGGTCTGCCAAGACTGCCTAAATACTAGGGCAGATGGAAGTTTTGAGTCAAAATCTTTCTTTTTTTTTCTTTTTTTTTCTTTTTTTCACTACAGGTATTTCTGAAAACAGTCACAATTTCTTAACTGTGTTTTAATTTTGTCTGGATTTTACTGGTCTAATCTTTCTCTCCTTCTTATTCACATGGAGTATAAATTCATGAAAGTATTTGGATCTTAGTCTACTTAAGCATCATTATATTAAAAAAATCTTTTGGATAATCATCTGAAACTATACTTAAGGAGAGATATATTTTATATAAATATACATACATATTTATGTCTAGATATCTGTAGATGGATCATCTGCATCAGACAATGGAGTCTGGTGTGTAATTGAAATACAATATAATATGTTTGTGATTTGGGATCATACCTGAAAGTTATTCCATTGAAATTGATGCAAAAAAATCTAGATTTCTGCTGGGATTAATCAAATTCAAGAGCTTTTCCAGTATAAAATACTGCAATAGCAGTCCTCTGTAAATTTATTTGATAGCTATGAAACTTTTGACTAATTCTGACTTGATAATTTTATAAGAAAGTTAAAAAACCCTATGAAAGTTGGTGAGAGGCTCTGCAGGAAGATTTACTAGCTCTTGTTAGTATAAATATGGCTTGGTGTAAAGAAGGAAGCTTTTTTTGAATAAGTTGCACTCAGGAAAAATCACTGTTGATATATAGGAAAGCAGACATATAGGTTGGACTGGAAAAATAATAATGATATAGGAACAGTGGTACATGGGCTTGGTGAATAAATAAGATAGAGATAAATATTTGATTTGAATTTCTGACATGAGTTTGTTTGTTTTGTTTTTCTTTTTATATTGTGTTTCTCTTTGGAGTCCAACAACTTTTTCCAATTTACTGCATCAAGCTGATACATATTGGAAAAATGATTTGCTGTTAACCAGGTGGAAAACTTCACTTGTAAACATTGACAAGGAAAACTTCTGTGGAAAGCCAAGTGCTTAATACTGTGCTTTTATGACAGGCTTTGCTCATTTGGCTTTGGGTGTTTGTATATACTCTGACTTAGATCACAGAATGCATGTTTTTGTAGTGCTACTTGGCATCCCATCTCTGATTTCCCTGCTCCAGTGAGCACTAAAGCAAACACTTCAAAAGAACAGTGGTCTGCTGCATAGACAGGACTTTAGGACAATTATTTTTATTTATATTATATCCTCAATACTGCTCTTTTCAATGGAGCAATATTGAGGAGATAATATAAATACAATGAACAGACTTGGGGCTTCATGGGACAAAAGCCCTCTTTTAATGTGTTTTGATCATGTGGGAAGTGTGGGAAGTGATGCTCTGGAGAAGAAGACACATGCATGTGTCAAAAGGTTGAAGAAGTTGAAAAGCACTGCATCTGCCCACAAGTGAAGGAAAAGGAAAGCAAGTAAGGGGGCAAGGTCTCCTCAAAATGTCAAGCAGAGAAACTGCTGTTTACCTGCTGGCTGTTGATATGCATTCTGCCAGCCCCTGACCAGCTGCACACACTGACAGGGTGCAGGTGGATATTTTTTCTCCATGCTACATGTTCTACCACCAGGTCAACGGCATGGACCCTCTCCATTTTTTCATTTGTTTTCATTTGGGGTTTTTTCTGCAGCTGTATGAATGCTTTAGACTTCTCACCTCACTGATTTTGTTCAGTCTGTTTGGCACCATAATCTGCCATGAGCTGAGGGAGTAGAATGCTTGAATTTTTCCTATTTGTTTTTATAGCTCATTTCTATCTCTCTGTAATTTTTTTAAGATATCTGATAGATAAAGTATGCTTTTAAGTTTGCCTGGCCTGAATTCTAAAAATATTTAGAAAGGATTACAGGACACTAAATGTCTCTATAACATACAACATGCTAAAAATTATATTTAAATTTATGAGGATTTAAATTTTCAAAATGCTATCTCTTAGTAGTCCTCTTTCACATTACTGCTTAGAAGCAGACAATTCAATACCTGCATTACTGAGAAGATCCGTTGCCTTGGTTTTTTTTTAAATAGCAATTGACAACAAAACATTAGAACAGCAATATTATTGAGATTAAAGAAAAGAAGAATGAGCACCTTTAAGGTTTTTACAATGCAATTTTTGGAAAAGTTCACATATACACCTGCTTCCTCAATACCTTTACATGTTATGTGTATTTTATGTGCATTTTTTCCCATTAATTGTGTACCATACTGTGCATTTTTCTTCTCAGGCTCTGATAAAAGAAGGAGTCCCTTGTACTTTGGAAAAATGAATAGCATATGTAGAAATATGAAGATTTGTGAATATGTGAAATATCTTAATTAGGGTTTTTTGGTAAATGGAAGAACCTTGCTAGCATGCATGAGTCTTAAACTTTTCATGTTTGTTAAATCAGAGACAAAGGTTTAACAAACAAATCCTACTTGTTAGACATATTCTTACTATCATAAATTTTTTAGTTCCTTTCAGTTTTGATTTTTGAGCCATGGTGATTTGCATGTTTTTTTCTGTTTAAATCAAAGTTTCTTTAAAATAATATAAGATGTAACTGAAGCCTAGTTATTCCTAAAAGATTTTAAGTTATTCTTAAAAGATTTTTACATCTGTCCCAGACTAAGGCAAGCACACCATGACAATTCTTCTGAAAGTAAAAAATCAAATATAAATAAATAAAAATAAACTGATTTTAGAATAGTTTGCATGCAGTAAAATTACAACATTTAATTTTAGTATGATTTACTGGAAAAATGATAACAGATCACATGAATAGCATTTTTATAAAGTTATGAAGGTCAGCTTACTGACTGTAGTCTCTGGCAATTAGTCATGTAGATAAGCATACAATGAAAATTTGACTTGCACACTGTCTTTGTCATAAGGTGCATTTGTTTCAAACTAGGCAAAATGTCATCTCTGATAATTACATTGTTTAAAAAGGTTTTAAAAAATAATCAAACAAATAGAGACAACAGGGAGATCTCATTTCCCAGAGATATTTAGAGCAGATGAACCATTTTGATTGCAAGGCAATCTGGTGCAGGACTCCATCTTGGCTTCCTTTTTCCTTGTTCTTACATGCCAAAATGCAAACTAATTCTCTATTGTGCACAGATTTCATCCCTCAGCTACCTGCAGCTGTTGATTGTGGCTGTAAGAATCTGAGGCTGCTGGCTGCAGAAATTTGTTTGTTGTGTGACCACAGTGAGTAGAGGCTCCTCAGGCTCCCATCCCACTTAGAGCACCCCAGTGATAAGACAGCTGCCAAATAATCTCCTGTGTACTTTGGACAGAAAAAATCTTAGTCGGGAAGTGTTTCTCCATGCCTCGTTTTTGTTTGTCTTGTCACTACAGCAACAAGGAGTTGTATTTTTATGGTTCTATTATATATAATTCCTTTTCCTGCTGATGACCTTTAACTTGTAAATTTTTGATTACAAGCTGGTTTAATGGACACAACTCCCTGTTTCATTAAAAATAATTCTGAATTCTCCTAGCATTAAAATCCAATAATTTTACGTGGGCTAAGGAAAAAAAAAACAAAACAAAAAAAAGCCTGGTGTGGGAGAGAAAAGGAGAAATGTGTTTGGATTTGAATCTCAGGTCTGCTGACTTTATCTCAGATGCAACATTCTTAGAGATTTTTTATTCCTGGCAGGAGATTCCATCTCTTGCCAGGAATAAAAAAATAATCAGTTTTTTAAACATTTTTAGGCAGAGCAAATAACTAGTCTTCAAGCCATCCCTTTTCCAAGGTTAGCAGGTTGTGTTTCCAGAAATATTTTACTGTTTACAAGTATAGAAGTTCCTCACTAGCCAGTGTAATGTGTGTCATTACATTGGGGGTTGTTGTTGTGGTATTTCCCTCACTGATTTATAAAAACTCTGTAACTCCAAATCTATGGAAATTAGAACCCTGTTTTGCTAGAGACCCTGCTCTGTGTGAAGGCCTCAATAATGGAAAACAATTCAGTTCAGTTTCTGTAGCGAGAATATTTATTTACAAACATGCAACTAAAATACACTGACAGAAAAATGAACATTTAAATGCCAGGCTACAGACTGTCAAATCAAAGAAAAAGGAGAATTGGGTAGATAAACTAAGCTAAATTAACAGCATCAAAGCTTCCTGAGGGCTGCAGTCAGAAGCTTTGCGCATGAAATAAACAATTGAAATCAATACAAATATCATGCTGCAAGGGTGAAAGCACCATGGGGGCAGCTCATTTCTTCTGGCCTTCCCTGACAATCCTCTGCTGTGTGGGTGAAGAGCTATGAAGGAAAAGACCGTGTGCTCCATCTGGAAGTGAGGGGGCTGCACAAAGGACAGGGCTGTTCAGTCTGGAGCTTCAGTTGCACTATTGTACGAAGCACAGTACTGCTTTGCATGGGGAAACATGGTGGCAACCTCAAATATTGCCACCACAGTGTGAATCAGGTTTCCTCCTAGTATCTGCACACTGATTTTTGTAATTGACAACAGTAGCCCCTTATTTTCTTCCTTTTCAGAGGAATGCAAATTCTATGGTATTGAGTGGGATATAATCAGGGTATTTAGTATCACTTTTGAGTGTTTCAACACAGCAGCACTAAAATACATCTGTAATTTCATATGAAAATGATACAAATAAACAAGGCATAGTTAATAACCCCTGCTTGTGGAAGGCTTGGCTTTTGTATTATAAACAATTTCACTCCTGTTGAGCAGAGTATTGCATGTCATGGATTCAATAATTTGTTCTATAATTTAATTCCTGTAACACTGCCATATTAATAAAAACATATTGCTGGCCTTGCAAATTAAAAAAAAAACTATTCAAGTGACCAATATCTGTTGCTGATGCAGTGTTGCTGTCAGGGAAGACTTGATTTTGGTGATTTAAGTTAATACATATGTAATTCAAGTTTTTTAAACAGGATAACTACAGTTTTACTGCCAACGTGCAATGGTTAAATATAGAGCTATAGTTAGCTCTGTATTTCACACTTCATTGTAGCAGCTGTTCCACAAATAGACAACTAGACTGAGGTTGAATATTTTGTTTGATGTCATAATGTATGGTGTTACACATTTTATGGAAATTTAGACATAATCCCTTCAAGGACATTGTGGCTTCATAAAGCACTCTTTAAAATAAATCAGGGGTTTTGAGGTAGTTAGCAAGAGGTCTACAGAGTGGGCTGTAGAGTACAGTTGTCCTTTCCAGCAAACCTCTTGACACGTGTGGAAGAGCAGCACAACATCTGCTGAGCCTTTTTGCTCAGAGCACTGACACTGTAAACACCACATCCTAACAACCCCATGAGAGCATCTGCCCATCCTGCACAGCTGAAGAGTACAAAAGCAGCTCCACAATTTGGAGTGGGTTAATGCTGTACACACAAGACAATCATGTGCTCTGCAAGGGGACAATGTAATAATGCTGTGGTAAAACAGACTGAACCCACAGTGGCTGCTGCTCTTTCAGATTAAAGACATTTCTCCAGGGAAAGTTTGGTTTAGGGCTTAGTTTACACTTGTGAGCACTGGCAATCTGTATGAAAATGGGTAAGAATCTTCCTATGAACGGGGTTAATTTTCATGTCAAATGAAGGTGGAATTATTAGCATGTGGTCTCTTCTCTCTTTATAAATGCTGATGTTGATTTACTGGGAGAAACAGAATGGCAGAAGAGAATCTTTTCCTTTGTTTTTCCCATAGATTTCCCCTGAGTGAAACCTGGCATTTAGTAAAAATACAATGTATTTTCCAGGCTGTTTATTCTGTGTGGTGAAGTAAAATATTTTCATTTTTTTCAAATATTTATTCTTTATAACCTTTATCTCCCTTTCTGAGAGCATCAGGGACTGCTTTTAAAATATAATAGAAATGAAGTTTGAAAATAATGATCTTCCACAGCCATGTGGCATAACCTTTGAATGAAGAGGTGTGTTTGAGAAGAATTGAGGCTGGTATGCAGCACAGGCTGCAGAAGGGAGTAGAAAATGTTGATAGCCCCAAAGGCATGGTTAAATTCTCCCTGAATAGTAAAAACATAATGTAATATAAAATTCTATCTATTTTCTGCCACTGTCAGCTGGATCTAGGAGTTATACTCAGGATAAATGGGTGGATTATCATGTTACAACTGGAAGCAGACTCTCTGTGTCCTGTTTTCTGTGTGATGAACTGCAGAATAGGGGGTTATGAAGTACCTTCAGCTTTTTGGTATAATGAAATAGAAACTTTAGGACTTTGATCTTAATTTTTCAAATTTCCATCTTATTGCTCTGGGCTGGCAGCCAGTGCAGTGACAGCATTTCTACACTGTATATCTACATTGCGAAGTACTAGGTTACATCCTCTCTCTACTTTAATATCTCACAATCTCCAAGCAAGGTACAAACTGTTCCATAACAACTCTTAAACATTGGTGTTTGGTAAAGAAGGGAAATACACAGCACCTCTCTTCGATGACTGAAAAAACATTGAGTCAAAGTGAATCATTCACTCCCCACTGAGTACAAGGCAAGATAAACACCTGTACACTGCACATACCCAAATCAGCTTGACAGAAGCCTCCCTTCTTCTGTGACTAGAGCAGGACTGTTACCAGCAATACAGCAGCAACAGACTGTGGTAAAATATGCTCCAGTAACCTCTTCTCTTCCCAGCTTTCATTCACATCCAAGTCATGACAAAAGACAGGAATCCTTTCTCCTTCTGTTGTTTTAAGAGGAGTAACCTTATTTCTCTGTCAGTAGTTAGACCATATATTTAGTCTTCAAGGATGCTGTGCAATTTCTAAATGTAGCTGTTTCACTGTTGATGGTGTGGGATCCTATCAGATGAGGATGGTTTTCAGTAAAGATGAAAAAAACTTTTTAAATTTTTGGCTATGATGTCTGTGTGACTGGTGGACATGCAAGCACCCATTACTGGCAGCACCAGAAGAACATTAAGAAGAATCCTGAATTCAGTGCAGGGTCTGAAATAAGGGTTCCCTTCTCAGATGCTTCTGCCATTAGCCCATGCATGAGAATTTTTTTCATTTTCTGTTCTTCCAGACATTAGAACATCCTGACATGAGTAAAGAAAGTGTTTTGTTAGCAATGGAGATATATTCTTTTGCTCTTTCATCAGCACTGTGTTACTATAACATTGCTTTGGAGGAATTTTTCCCTTTGAGGTAGGAATAGATCAGCCTCCAGAGCTACTGCAAAAGGGAATGGAACGTTACAATTTCTGTCTGAGAAAAGTTATGCTTTGTCTGGAGTATAGTTTTACATAGCAGAACTAGGTTTACCCAAAAAGAGCTTTACCCGGTCAGTAGTCACAAAACCATCAGTTAAACTACAATAAACTCCATTTAAAGTTGGTTTGTGTATTTCTAAATTGCAAAGGAATTTTCAGTGGCCATCAAAATGTGTATTTGGAACCTGCCAATATCACATCAGTACATATTTTTCAAACATAGCAAGTTAGTGTGCTCCTGGAAAAGGGAGGAGAAAGTTAGGGGGGAGAAATGGGATGTGGGGGAACATGTAGCTACATTGTGCTGAGGATTGGGAAGATTGTCACTGATAATTTTGTGTGTCATGCAGTGGGGAGAGTTAAGGAGCTCTCCTGGGACAGGAAAACAGATGTGTGGTGGGTTGACCCTGACTAGATGCCACGTGACCATCAAAGTCACTCTAGCAGATGAGCAGGGGAGAGAAAATACTACAAAAGGTTTATGGGTCAAGATAAGGACATCACGGAGACATCACTTCCACTTACTCTCACAGGCAAAACAGACTTGATTGGGGGAAATTAGTTGAATTAATTATCAATCAAATCAGAGCAGGATAATGAGAAATAAAAACTAAATCTTAAAACTCCTTTCCCCCTACATCTCCTTTCTTGCCAGGTTTTACTCCTGAATTCTCTAACTCCTTCTTCTAAGTGGAGCAAGAGGACAGGGAATGGGGGCTGTGCTCAGTTCATCAAATGCCTCCAAGGTTCCTTCAACCTCAATGGGAGGCCACTCCTGTTGACAGGAGCTGTCTGAACAGGATAGGATTGGCAGAAATTTTCAGGGAGAAATTATTCTGACAGGATTTTCAGAAAAAGAAAACAAGCTCAGGCAGGGTCATCAAGCTGTAGAAGACCTGCACCACTCTCTAGACTTGCTGCTCCTGCCAATGATGGAGAGAGAGAGATTTCTGTCACAGAAAAAGCCCTTTGGTCTTCCAACGTTCCACCAGCTTCCGTGGCAGACAGCCAGACTGGATTGGAGAGGGTAAGATCAATTTTGGGTAGCTGGGGTTTTCTCTCTCCATCTCAGTGACTGTTTCCGTTCCATGACAGTCAGTAGCAGGGCCAATGCCATTCTCAGAATCACAGAATCACTAGGTTGGAAGAGACCTTCAAGATCATCAAGTCCAAACTGTGCCCTAACACCTCCCCTAAACCCTGGTACCGAGTGCCACATCCAGTCTTTTTGTAAACATATCCCGGGATAGTGACTCCACCACCTCCCAGGCAGGCCATTCCAATATTTTATCACACTTTCTGTGAAAAACATCTTCCTAATATCCAACCTATATTTCCCTTGGTGCAGCTTGAGACTGTGTCCTCTTGTTCTGTCAGTTGCTGCCTGGAGAAAGAGACCAACCCCACCTGACTACAGCCACTTTTCAGGGATTTGTAGAGAGTAATAAGGGCACCTCTGAGTCTCCTTTTCTCCAGGCTAAACACCCCCAGCTCCCTCAGTCGTTCCTCACAGGGTTTGGGTTCCCAGTCCCTCTCCAGCCTCGTTGCCTCCTCTGGACGCGCTCCAGCGTCTCAAGGTCCTTCCCAAACTGAGGGCCCAGAACTGGACACAGCACTCGAGGTGTGGCCTCACCAGTGCCGAGTACAGGGGAGAATGACCTCCCTGCTCCTGCTGGCCACACTGTTCCTGACACAGGCCAGGATGCCTTTGGCCTTCTTGGACACCAGGGCACACTACTGGCTCATGTCCAGTCAGTTGTCACCAGTACCCCCAGGTCCCTTTCCAGCCACACCGTCCCCAGCCTGTAATGCTGCAGGGGGTTATTGTGGCCAAAATGCAGGACTCAGCACTTGGATTTATGAAACTCCATCCCATTGGACTCTGCCCAGCCATTCAACTGTTCCAGGTCTCTCTGCAGAGGTCTCCTACCCTTCAACAGATCGACGCACAGTCCTTACCTTAGTGTCATCTGCAAATTTACTAATGAAAGACTCAATCCCCTCATCCATGTCAATAGTAAAGATACTGAACAGAGCTGGCCCCAGCACAGACCCCTGAGGGACATCACTGCTGACTGGCCCCAGCTGGATGTGGTGCTGTTCACCTCCACCCTCTGGCCCCGGCCATCCAGCCAGTTCTGAACCCAGCACAGAGTGCTCCTGTCCAAGCCGTGGGCTGCCAGCTTGTCCAGGAGTGTGCTGTGGGAGACAGTGTCAAAGGCCTTGCTGTAGTCCAAGTACACAACATCCACAGCCTTTCCTGCATCCACTAGTCGGGTCACTTGACCTCTCCATGAAAGGAGACCAGGTTGGTCAAACACAACCTACCCCTCCTAAAGCCCTGCTGGCTGGGTCTGATACTCTGGCCACCCTGTTAGTTCTGTGTGATGGCACTTAATACAAATTCCTCCATTATCTTACCTGGTACTGAGGTCAGGCTAACTGGCCTATAATTACCAGGGTCCTCTTTCCCACCCTTTGTGTGAATAGGTATCCCACTGGCCAGCTTCCAGTTATCTGGAACCTCACCAGTGAGCCAGGGCTCTTGGTAAATGATGGAAAATGGCTTCACAAGCTCATTTGCCAGCTCCCTCATTACCCTGGGATGCATCCCATCTGGTCCCATGGATTTATAAATATCCAAGCATCTCAGCAGTTCTCTGGCTGCCTCCTCCAGGGGCATAACAGGGGGACCATTCTGCTCCCTGATACCACTGAGCAACCCAAGAGGGCAGTTTCCCTGAAGGCAAGTTGTCTTCCCACTAAAAACTGAGGCAAGAAAGGTATTAAGCTCCTCTGCCTTCTCCTCATCTGCAGTTACCAAGTTCCCTCCTGCATCTAATAAAGAACAAAGACTGATCTTACACTTCCTTTTATCTTTAATATATTTCTAAAAACATTTTTTATTATCTTTTACTAAAGTCACCATTCTAAATTCAGACTGAGCTTTGGCTTCCCTAATTTTTCTTCTACATGCCCTAGTAGCTCCCTTAAATATTTCCTGAGAGACCTGGCCCTCCTTCCAAAGATGATACACCCTCTTTTTACTCTTAATTTCCTCCAAAACCTGCTCGCCCATCCAGGCTGGGTGTTTGCCTTGTTGCCTTGTCTTTCAGCATGCAGGGACAGTCTGCTCCTGTGCCCTCAAGATCTCTGTTTTGAAGCACATCCACTTTTCCTGAAGTCCTTTGCTTTTAAGGACTGCTTACCAAGAAACTCTTTTAATAAGCTTCCTAAATAGGCCAAGGTCTGCCCTCTGAAGGGCAGTATAAAAGTCCAATTTAAAAGTCTTATTAATGTTTTTCCTGACTTCACCAAATACCGAGAATGCTATAATTTCATGATCACTATGCCCCAAGCGACCTTCAACCACCACATCTCCCACCAACCCATCTCTATTTACAAACAACAGATTGAACATTCTTTCACCAACTTGTTACCAGGATTAATTATCCAGCTTTTTAAAAAAAGTTGCAGCCATGCCTGAGCAGCCTTTGTGCTTATTCATGGTCTAGATGATTACTGTGCAACAGCCAGGATGTAGGGGGATGTTTCACTTCAGTCCTGTGGCCAACCAAAGGGAGGTCAGTATGCAATGTGCTCAGGGGAACCTGCTTTGCTGGCAGGAAATCCCAAAGAATCTACTAGGATTGGTGCTTGACCTGGAATTCTGAGTCTGTATTTGGTGTATGTGGCTTTCCACAGCAAGATGAAGTCCTGAAGGAACCGGGCTGCTCACACAGCCCAGGTATGAGCACTCAGCTCTAATATACAGGATGAAGTTATCCCAATTCAAATGCAGCCACAACCACAATACACTGCTCATATCTGTCCAGCACCTTCTGGTACTAGTGCTGGTACTTCTGGAAGATCAGTGCTGTTGAGTTCATAAGAATTTTAACAAAAACGAGGGCTTGTGTTTAACCTCAGCTCACTTTTCAGTCATCTGGTAGAAAATTAGATTTAATTCATGTCATCTGATACATGGTTTAAAAGTCTGAGTTGCCTTCAAGTGCTTACTTTCAGCTACCCCTGAGCACTAACCTGAGTTTGCAGCTGTTTGAAAGTGTCCCAGAGTTGTGGACTGAGATATGCTTTGCAGACAATCCCCTTGCAAGGACTTATGATTTTGGTTACACTCTTTGAAATCCTGTGCCTGTATTTGGCAACACGGGTCCTTGGGCAGAAAAGCTGGAGCTGCATTAGTGCTTAGATTCCTCCCAACAATACTGGTGAAGACGAAAAGAGCTACAGCATGTTCAGAAGTGGGTGGTGCTTTTCTTCTACTACCCTTATCCTGTAGCCACTATATCCTGTTATTCCTGATTCCAAATTAATTTTTTGAGCCATCTCCTCCACACATATTAAAAGTAATAGTGTTTCACTCCACTATTATCTAAACAGCAAATTGTTAATGGATTTTACCTTATATGACCTAACTTTGGTAAATTTTGACTGTACGATTTCCCTTCGTTAATAAATAGCTACCTGGTGTTGTTTTGGAGCTCAAATCCCAGAGAGCATATTTACTTAATAATAGATGATCTATGCAGCAACATATGGGCAGGTCATTAAAAGGGGTTCGCATTATCTAGTTTGAACTAGTCCACTGTTTGACTTTCCGCACAGTGAATTAAGGCTTGGCTCATGACTCTGCTTCTCTGCTCCCCTGGGAGCTTCAGTTCAACACCAGGCTAAAACTTTAACTGACCCTAGTTGAACCATTTTCAGCAAATTCTGCCTCTCAGCCCACAAATGACCGTCCCTTCCCAAGTAACCTTGAACTGCGGGTGGCTCCCTGAGGAGCACATGGGTGTGTGTTTCCCTTCTGCAGATTTTACAGAGCATCCTCTTGATGTCTATTTCACCATGGACAAGCCTGCTGGCTGTGGAGGCAGGAAAGGTAGGACATGGCTATTAAATGTCCTAAGGAGCATGAAAGGCCACTTAACCTATGGTTAGCTATATCTATAGTATATCTATATCTAGCTTTTCTAGCTTGAGAAAGAGAGGGCTAAGAAAAGAAAGTTTAGAGGAAACCTTATCACCATGTTCCTATATTCAAAAGATGACTACAAAGAAGAAGGAGATTCCCTTTTTATGAGGAGTCAGACAGGAATATGAAGAGCAATGGGTACAAGTTACTTCTGGGGTGATTCCAATTAGACAAAAGAGAAATTTTTTTACAGTTAGAACAACCAACCATTGTAATAATCTCCCTAAGGAAATTGTGTATTCCTCAACATTGAACACTTTTAAGATTCATCCAGACAAAGTACAGGGCCATCTTGTCTGGACTGTGCTTTTGCTAAGAAAGTTTGGACCAGTTCATCCTTGAGGTCTTTGATACTTACTGCAGGCTTCTCTCAATCCTCATTATAGGTGATTATTTAGTGATGAAATTTATAACAAACAAGGAGTTAAGAAAAAGACTAACACTTTTCTGAAAATGTTATCCTGTTCTGCTAACTTAAAATTCCAGTAACTTTTTTCTACCTATAAACAGAGTTACAAAAGAACAGCACATGCAGTTTCTTCACATAATATTTTCTGAACATCATATGATTCAGCAACTGCTTCTCATAGCGTTTTCTTAATGCATGTAGCAATGGACAGTTCCTTTTCTCAACAGAGCACCATATTTCTATGAGGGGATTCCGAGGCTATGATTGATATACAGTCATTGTTCTTTAGTATATAGTCTAAATATAGCATGCAGTTAGATAAATCAGGGATAGAAGAGCTCAGAATACAGGATACTGATGGCAAGCTGGTTAGCTTCTGGGATGTGCTGGCCCAGGACCCACTGGAGGTCTCTGCTTTCTGCTGTCTTAATTCAGGCTAGCAGACTCCAATGAACTGCTGCTGTATGATGGTTTCTATTTTACCTTTTGAGTCATGCTGAAACAATGCTGTAAAAACACTGTCTTCAGAATTATTAGTCTGTTGTAGGTTACTGTTGCAATTCTAACCCAAAACCATTTCAGAGATGTCATTTTTAGACAGTGATTTTTTCCTTTTATCTTTGTGACATCGTCCAGGGTGGATATGCGAGAGCCTTTCTCAGAGAAAAAACTTGTTTCTAACACATTATGTGATAGCATCACACCATGAAATTCTACGAAAATCCATTTTAAAAACACACTAAGAATTCATGCTTGAACTGGTTCAGTAGACATGTGAATCCTGAAAAGCTGTTCTCCTACAGTCTGTGAACAAGTTGGTACAGCTTTACACAAAACACATTCCAACTTGTTCATTATTGTATCTCAGTGCCTCAAAGCAGGAGCTTCTGGCAGGTAGAACAGCTCTGGCAGTGGAGACCAGCTTATAGAGTAGTCATAGCTCACCTAAACAGTTCCAGGTTGTCTGTGCTTGCATGGACTCTCATAGGTTTGGGTAGAGTCCCTTTGCCAACTGACTCAGCCAGTTGTGAAATTTTCAGTTCCCTGTTTGAAGAACCTGTGAGATGTTGCCTGCTTCATCTAGGAAGTAAAAAATTCCAGGCTTACATCTAGGATTGGGCATAGCTCAGAGAAGCCCAGAGTCTACAACAAAATTCCAAAGGGCAGATGTGTGAGAGTTTTGCTTCAAAGAGGCAACTTTGGAAGCCCAAGGGCTCTGAGTTAGACGAGGGAAGTGCTGTGCATATATGCTGGAGCTATTTAATTTGAGTACATATGTGGTTCAAAACAGAAACAAAACCAACTCATTGGGACACTGTTTCGCTTGAACTGACTTCACATAACTTGTGTATGCTTTTTCAATGCACTTTTCCTATGTCTAGAATGCAAAGATGTCAGGAGACTTATTGAGCAACAAAGCCAAATGTTTCTCCTGGGCTTGTAGTGGGCAGGATGATTAGACTCAGAGATCAAACAGAGACAGATTTTTAAATTTAGACTTTTCATACATTGCCTAATAATAATGGGTGTCTTCACTAATGGTCCTATATGTTTTTCATTCTGCTCACAGCAGAATGCCAGGTCTTTTTGAAGTTCATCAAACTAATATTACAATCTAGGTAGAATTAAGGTGGTTTGCATATTCCTTTAGTTAGCTCATCATAAAAGACAGCTGCCATATACTGGAGTTATCTGACAAACAAGGCATTAAATATTCAAGTAGCTGTACTTGTTTCAGTGGGATTAGTTATGTGCCTAAAGAGAGAAGCTGATGTGGATGTATTACTGGCCTATGGCTACTGTTAGCACAAACCTGAGTCTGCAGGAAATGCAGAATTAGTGTTTTGAGGCTGACAGTTTTCATTTTGCATGCTCAAGATTAAGCGGAACATTTTTAACATAATTGGGATGGGATAAAGGCTATGAACAAAGAGAGAGCTAAGTTTACTAGTGATTTATATTTTTTCTTTTGTATTTCCATTTTCTCCATTCACTTCTAAGTATGAACATCTTATGGTTCACTTATTCTGGTGAGACTTGAAAAGTTTGCACTAAACCACAAACAGTGACTAATGCAACAAACCAAAATGTATGGTTTGTTCAGATTTCTTTCAAATCTCTTAATCATCTGACTTTATGCAATAGAGATTCTAATTCTTCATCTCTCTAAACACAAGAGACAAATGAGATTGTACTAGTCAGCATATGGGTCAACAAAGATAATAGTATTTTTCAAGATTGTTTTTTACTGCAGATGTCTAGACTTTAAAAAAAGGGATAAAAACAAATATTGTGTGGACCACTCCAGGATAAGGACCAAAAGAGAGAAAAAAGGAGAAGGAATATTTTGACATTCCAATTTTTCTGCTCTATTATTCAAGATTTCCTCTGGTGAATCAAACTAATGCTGAATTTAGACTTCTGCCACTAAACTTGCATTCAACTTTATTATGACAATATTGTGATACTGGAAATTTTCTGATGAGAGGTATTTCATTGCCTTAAATCTAACAATTACAATCTTATTTCAGCTTACTTTTCTTCTATAGATCTTAGAAAATAAGTTCTAAATGACTTTTAACAGTAAATGTTTCTGAGAAAATCACAAGAATATGAATGAAACTAACCACAGACCTCAGGCATCATGTTTTTAGTTATGCAAAACAGAAGTCCTCAGTTGTAAAAATGGAGGAATAGTTTTATTTCTATTGCTTAGGCTTAATAACTAGGCCCTGAATAATTTTTCTTCTTTGTGTGCTTGAGTGAAACACCAAAATTTAAAACTAATAACTTGCATGTCAGAGTGACTCACTTAGTAGATTAAGGAAAGGCTGGGGATGCTGTGTATCTGGACTTTATAGTAAAGTGTGCTGCACAGCATCTTCTTCGAGAAACTGGCTTCTCCTGCTGAATGAAGGGGTGCATTCCTTGCTTAATGAAATGCTGGCTGGACGGGTGGGTCCAAAGGGTGGTGGGGAATCCAGCTACATCCAGCTGTCAGCCAGTCAGCAGCGGTGTTCCCCGGGACTCACTGCTGGGTGGAGTTCAGTTTGATACCTTTATTGATGACCTGGATGAGGGTATCAAGCACACCCTTACTGAGGTCACAGACAGCAAGATGGGCAGGAATGTTGATCTGCTGGAGGGCAGGAAGGTTCTACAGAGGGATCTGGACAGGCTGGGTTGATGGGCAGAGGACAACAATATGAACTTAAACAAGATCGTTCAAGGCCAGGTCCTGCCCTTGGGTCACAACAATCCCAGGCAGTGCCACAGGCCAGAGGCAGAGTAACTGGAAAAGTTGTTCACTGGGAAAGGACCTGGGGGTCCTGCTGACAATGGCTGAACATGAGCAGGGTGTGCCCAGGTGGGTAAGAAGACCATTGGCATTTTGCTGTTGGCAACAGCTTGGCCAGCAGGAGCAGGGCAGGGATTGTCTCCCTGTACCTTAGCACTGATGTGGCTACACCCCAAATGCTATGTTCAGTGTTACACCCATGAGTACAAGAAGGACATTGCTCTCTCTATCTACAATAACCTGAAAGGAGATTGTAAAAAGGTGGTGATCAGTTTCTTCTGGCACATTTCAAGTGAAAGGACAATAGCAAACAGCCTCAAGTGGTGCCAGGTTAGACAGTAGAAATGGTGAGTAGAGGTGGAGAGTCACCATATGTCAAAGTGTTCAGGAGGCATAGATCTTGGGGATAAGGTTCAAGAGTGATTATGGTGGTGCTAGGTTGACAGCTGGGCTAGAAGATTTGAAGATCTTGTTGAACCTTGATGATTCTGTGATTCCGTATCTGGATTTTGCAAATTAATTGTGGAAAATAGGTTAAAAAACCATCTGCAGAGGAGGGTTCACAACCTATCTCAAGTAAAGAGGTTAGTACATGGAGTAACTGCACTTCTATTCTCCAAAATACCCAGAGTATTCTTTAATTCCTATTTCCTATAGAAAAAAAAGCTGAACTCTGGACACCCTATGGTAAACTGTGATGAGAAAAAAACCATGCTCAGTTTTAAATAGCTTAAGGCTGGAAAACATGCTGTCTTTAGATGCTCCAGGGTACTTCAAGTGGTAAAGTAGCAATTGTTATTTAAATACTCACCAGCTTTTAAAAAATTACTTTAGCTAATTCAGTATTTTCTTTACCTCAATGCAGCAAGAAGATTCTGATTACATACTTGATAGTTTTATTTCTTACATCAGTATAAAAACACTCCTCTTTTAGAAGTTCTTGCTGCTCTTGGGCACTGCCCTAAAGTAGAGACAAAATGAAATCAAAATTCACGAGTGACATGTAAGATATATCAGCACTATGTTTATTGCATTCCTTCAGGATAGGCAGCAGACTAAATCAAGATCCAGCCCAGTATGACACTATGTTCATTGGGGGAAGACCAGCACTGCTCTAAAGGAAGACAGCACAATCATGAAGTAGGTTGGCAGCTTTCAAGGATGCGTTCTTTGCTCAAGATAATTATTTGTACTATTAATGTCACTAAAGGTATTTGATGGCATGGATTGATGGATTTAAAGATACAGTGGAGAAAATCTTGGTTTAAAACTCCAGAAAGGGAGATAGAACTACACTAAGGGTTTTTTCTAAGAGTTCTAGTGGCAACTAAGCCCATAGCTAAGACTATTTTTTTTAGGAAATAATATACTAATATTTTACATACAATTCCTTTATGTGTTCCCTTTTGGAAGGAATATGTCAGGGGGAGGGGGAGAAGGTAGAATAAACCCTGAATTAATTGTCTCTTCTTGACATACTCCCCAGTAAGATGGGGGGCTTTCCCAAGCAATTTTTTTTCATGAGCTTACATCAAATTTCTTGGTTAAAAAGGCTATTGCTTCAGTAGAGTTGATTTTATGATAACACAAAAAAAATACAGTTCATGGTATTACATGGAAGTCACTATAATGAATTGAAGTAATTGCAGAAGAACATATTTTGACATTGGAAGCCAAACTTCAGGATGTTAGGCCTTATTCCAAATTGGATGAAAACCCAAGATATTGTCACTTACAACCATTTAAGAATTCATCTCTTCCACATGCCTTATTTACATCCTTGACAGCATTTTCATGGGATTTTTCCAGTCAGGTCACACCTTGTGAAAGATCTAGGGAGACAAACAGAACTCTAAAGAAGATTAAAAAAGCAGTTTGCCCAGGTAGGTTTCACCTTCAGTTTCATTTCTGTGAATTTTTCTTAACTGCACTCATATGGAGCTTACTTTAAATTTACATTAGTATAACTCATTGCAGCACTTGGGTCCAAGTGTCAAGTGTGAATAAACAAATCATTTTAATGGTGAAGGCTTTGCCCCATGTTTACTGTGGACAACAGGTGAATATTATACTGCTACATATCAGTTGCTTCCTCCTTTTTCAGTTATTTATTGGAAACATAGAAGTTACTATAATTATTTCATTATGTGCATCTTCCACAGAAGTTACAGTGACTGTACATTCCATTGCAGAGAGGACTTTTAAATATGTTGCTGCAGATGTGGACAGAGAAAATGTTAAAGTTTGAGAAAATTCTGAACTTTTTTGAGACCTGTCTGAGGCTTAGAAGAAGAAGTGTAGAGTTTTAATTCCATTCCAGTCTAGAGGTTTAATTAATGTCATGATGACACCAGGCAGGAATCTGTCAGTAACAGTTCTGGTGAGTCTGTTTATACCTATGGGGACATAGGGAGAGCCACATGTACACCCAGCAAGACTTTGAACATTTTTGATCCTTAGGTTTGAGAGCAGGTATCTCACTGTGGTTTACTTCTCTATGAAACAAGAACATTTAATCTCTTTTTACAAGCAAAATAAAACTGCGGTTAAAAAAGTCAGAAATTCATTTGTTGTTAGTGGCCTTACTGAGAGAGTGGCAGTCCTCAACTATTACTGTGTGATCCTTCTCTTATATTCAGTAAGCTAAGCTGAACTCTGTCTGTTTTATCTTCCTTTGACCTTGGCCAATTATATTTCTTGCTCTTTTTTTTTGAGAGCTACCAGTCCCAAAGTCTACTGTCTCTAGGTGCTAAGTTGAATTCTACCTGCAAATAAAGAGAGAAGGAAGCACAAATATATGAGGCCAAAACATAAATCATGTCAGCTAACTCATTTTTCCTCATAAACTCTCTGAAATAGAAGAAAAATTTTAAGTAATGTAGATTTTAACATATTCATCCAAACTGTTAGGGAAACATGGGACAGGTGAATCTTCCTATTTGCCAAAATAAGCCTGTGATGTCAAGGGTGATGCTGCCTTGGAAGTACAGCATATGTTTTGCCCTTGGGTTGCTTGAACAGATCAAAGGTTAAATCCTGAGAATCAGGTACCACTCATGTCAGCACTCTAGCCGTAGATGAGCCTTAAAGTGAGGCAGTCAGCCAAGCGTGTAACCACATGGCCTGGGATATACAGACTGTGACTTATTTTAGTCTGAGGGAAAAAGTGTGCTCTGCAATGAAGAAGAACTTTACATAGTCTCAGATCAGAGCATCAACATGCGCTGCAAAGCCCCCCTGTGCTCTAAAAAGCTAACCATATTTGAGCTATGAAGATGCGCATTGCTGGATTCCAAGGTCTCTTGACATACAGCCCTGGAAGAAAAAGAGCTTTAATTACATCTAGTTTGTATTTTAGTGCTGAAGCTTTCAGTCACTTTGAAGGCTTAAAAGATCTTCACATTTTGAAGGTCGGGAGAACTATCAAAAACTATCCTCCAGTGACTTCTATAATTTTTATACTGTATATTTTAAGAAGCAAAATGAGGCGTCTGTTTCTCTGTTCTTGTTAGCCTTTCTGTATGATAACTTCTCTTAAGTGCACGTTCTTCATTCTCAGTGATACAGAGCTGGCACATTCATGTTCTGAAGGGAAGGAAGACATTCAGCAGGCAGTTCTGGAGGGAAGAGACTGATTACATCCTGATAATGGTATGAATAATTCAGAAATCTGAAGTAATGAGAACCTGAGTACTGATGCTAAGAAAACATGAGGGGGATACCCTCAAGAAAAACTTGTTTCATGCCTTCCTCACTCACTGACAAAATAAGTTGAATACTCTCTTACCCATGAAAAATGACCACTCCACTTCATCAGCTGGAGTTTGCTTCAGATACAAAGAAGGTCACAGGACAGTTTTATTTTAAGGCCAAAAAACCCGCAGACGTAATTCCAGACTGTTGGTGAACTCTTTCAACAATATGACCTGGGAAGTGACCTAGCTCCCAACTGACATACCTCAAAACAGTACAGAGAAGAAAAGCAAACAGAGCTTCACCAGTACTTCTGTGGAGTTTGATTATTCTTTTGCTAAAACTTCTTTTCTGCGTAGCCAATGGATTATTGCAAGAGTTATGAGACAAGTCGTTGTTGAAGAGGCCCATCATTCAATTTCTCACCACCTTTGAAAGGTTACACATTATGAATTTTCAGATCTTGAGTCTTAAAAATGGTTTCTGATTTATGACAGTGGAGATTAAAGAGTTACTTGAATGTCTCTGTCTGACAGGGCTTTCAGGATGGATTTTACTACCTCCTCACTGTGCCTTTCAGTTTGGCAACTTCATATGTACTCTAAGTACAAAAAAAAAAAACAAGTATGAAAAGAACACAGACAGATTTTCCTTAAGGATAATTACTCAGAAAGTGTCTTAGATAAGAATTTATGAGTCACTGAAATTATTCCAGACACCAGTAATGGAATAACTGGTGTCTGGAACAGTAATTAAAACTCAATTTTTTGTAGAAATGTGGTTAATGGGAGCGAATACTTCTGAATAAAAAAAAATTGCATTCCTTTCCAAAAAGTATAGGTTTACCTTGTTGAAGTAAATCCTGGTAATGTGTAAAGAAAACCCACATACAAGTGACAGCAGATGATGGATCAATTGTTACAGAGAATGATTTGCATGAGGGTTGCTAGGACAGAAGAGAGGACCTTCCACTTAGATTATAAATTGAACTGATTATCAGAAAATTAGTTTTCATTGGAAATGATGGTTATTACACTTGGTTTATGGTATATCCTATGGATTTCTCTTCCAATGGCTTGATCTGTGCTATATTGGTTGTCACTATCAATGCAAAAGTCAGCTAAGGGGCTGACTTAGCTAGAGTTACAACGTTTATGTTACAAGAATTTTTGCAAACTGCAATGATCTCCACTTTACTGATCTCATAGTCAGGATTTACTTTCTAAAACAGTTCCAGTAGTAAAAGACTTCAACAGTAAATACTAAGAAGTAATTAGCTCACTAAAAGTATGTTTTCCTAAGTAAAGCTGAATGTTGGGAAACATGGATAGGTGTTATTAGCATTTTTCTGGTATGTTTGAGGCTGGAGAGGCATCTCAGTGCTCAAGAAACTTCATCTGAAAACACCAGCATCATATCTTCTGCCATGATTATGGCCTCCCATTGTTTCCAGTGTATGTTTTTGTAAGACAGTGATGAAAACATACTCATGTGTTGTAAATTCAACTATTCAAGCACTTAAATGTAAGCAAACATGTTCAAGTCTTGATCTATGAGTAACTGTTTTTCCAGTTATTTTCCATAAGTTTTTTTCATGTGTTTTGGTATTAGAAGGCACTGACTTAAAAACCCAAAATTTTCCATAGTTCAAAGAGTTCTGATAGTGAAATTTGTCTGGATTATATATGTCCATAGTAAATATTTTGAGAGCATAAGCCTATCTAAGAAAGTCATTGTTCTTTCTACTGAACATTCAAAAAGCCTCCTCTCTGCATATATTTTGACTCTCATCCACTTACAACTTTTGCCTGTTGTTTTGCTTCTTGTATTCAGAAATCCATACGCAAGATTTTAATTGTTGGAATGGTTTTGTTGTCAGCAGCTGAAAACTCCTCGGGGTATTTGTTTATTTCTACCTTTTGCTTTTCTGTAAAATAATTATTTTTAAATAAAATTTTGTAAAATTTAATAATTATTTAAAAATTCTATTACATCATGTTGAAGCTTTTTATACTTTTATGTTAATACAGTTCTTCTATATTTTGATAGAAAAGCATCTCAAAGGTCAATTAAAAATAAAGGTCTGTAAATAAAATTTTTAAATAATCTGTTGCTGTTCTGCCTTATGTTGTGAATAGCATATTAAACCTTCCCCTTTGAATCTTTACCAATTTATTTTATTCCTTGGCACCAGACAAGCAGTCTTGTATGGAAATGAGATTCCATTCTGGAAAAAACTTATTTCACATTCATCCCAAACCCAGTAGAAAAGAATTTCATTCCCTATGTTTGAGCACTTTTAACTGCAGAAAATCTGGAAGTTGAATGTTACTTCAGCTATGACAGGTTCCTTTAAGCATAGGCTCAACAGGAGTGGGAGCTGGCAGACAGGCCTGCTGAGGGACCACTTTCTGTGCATTGGGATCTTTGTTCTCAAAGCTGATCTAAAAAAGCACTGTAGACCTGCAGTGTTTGCTGAGAAGCATTTCCAGGATGACTAGATACTCTCAGCAATATCAAACGTTCAGATCTTGTTGCTTTTTTGGAGATAATCACTGAGATTTGCACTTCCTGTGACTGATTTACCTCGGAATGGAATGAATCAGACACTGCATATGATGTTTTCTAATGACTAAATTGGTAATCTATCCAGGCAGTTAATGTTTTATGCAACTAAAGTTGAGTGAGAACAACTCCACTCCTAATGAAAAGTGTTGGATTTAAGAATCTGTTCAGGCCCGTTAAAAATGACCCATGGGTAACTGGAATGTCATTGAAGAGGACTCAGTACTAATCCCTGTATCACAAGTTGTAAATTATTACTGATCTTAAGCCTGATATTAATACATGGTTATGTTGCCATATAGCCAGTGCTGAGGGAAAAACAATGTGTTATTAATTCTGAGGAAAGGCAGACTGGACAACAAGAAGTAAATACTAAAACAGAAAAAATCTAGCAGTCCCCCTAAGTACCTCAGTGCCTTCTCCATTTATTGTTGCTATTCTGTACAAACTGGATCTGGAAGAGAGAGTGACATCACCAAAGGCATCACAGAACAGCCTGCATTCAGCTTTGAGAAAAAGAAACTGTTGTTACTTGGCAGAAAACTGGGTTTAACAGTTATAAAACACTGATCACAATCTTAAATGAGTTTAGGCCTTTAACTATTGCAAATTTAACTTAAAAAATGATGAGATTTAGCACTGAATGGATGCTGGTCTTGGTATTTGGGTCAACACAAGGGTTGTTCCATTGCAGATATGCAGATTTTAAATCTGCATTACTTTCAGTAACAAAATAAGTTTAATGATGGATATCACTGTGGGTATCCAAAACAAAAACTATTCTTCCTTCAGTCTTCTAGGTAAGCACAGTGTTAAAATTGCTGAGAAAATATTGGACGCTCATTGTGTCTTAGTTGGGACTGCTTGTCATTCAGAGACTGTGGCCTTTATTGTCCAATTCAAAAATCAAGAGCTTCTTCTTACTTCCACTAGAAGAAAGCTTTGTTCCTGAAGGGTGAAGGCAGGTTGTAGGATTGACTCCAGGGAATCAGTCCGATCCCAGGTTTTTCCTTTGCAAAGGTTACCTCTCGTCACTGTTACAGTGGTTGACATCAGTCAGCCTTTGGCTTGCTCAGAAAGGTCAGGATGGATGGGGTGTCCCCTGCGCGGCTGGGGCGCGCCTCGCGGGCACAGCTCACTGAGGCCAGCAGTGCCCGCTGCTGCCCCGCTCCCACCTCTGTAGGGGCTGGGCACGGCTCCCACACTGCTAAAGGATGCAAGTCAGGTCTTCACAGGATAGTGGTGGGCAGAGAGGGACCTTCAAACAAAGTTTGTTAGCAAAGGCTTTCCATTGAGGCACATGGTCTAGAAAAAATCCCCTTGTTTTATGAACTTCTTAGAGAGAAGTCTAGGTAAGTCCAATCCTAGCCCCAGACTTAGTCAACAGTTTATATCTAAAGATTATACAGGTCTAATTGGACCTTTATATGATTTTACCCACAGAATTAAGGATGCCAAACAAAATGTATTTATACAAACATATTAAACAATTTATTCGAATCCTTTCACTTTTGGGAGGAGTCCTTACTGTGCAAAATTAGGACTGGCTTTTTATAGTATAGAGTGAATTTAATTTTTATTATTTTATACATTTTTAGACTTTGTGTTGTCATGTTTACTCAGCAAAATATTCTTTGCTGCTGAAAAAGGTGTTATCAGCTCTTTGTTTTTTGTTGCTTTTAAAATTTTGACCCTCATTTCCATATGAGGGCCTGCTTATCCTTGCTGCTCACAGGCTTAGTCAGGGAGCACCTTTTTTTGCATATCCTCACAGCTGGGTTTGATGGATGGTCAAGCAGGTCTCAGCATTCTTCAGCACTAAAACCAGCAGACCCTTCTTGCTTGATCTTATCACTGATAAGAAGACCGTCCTTGCTCAATCTATCGCTGGTAACTTGTAAGCCAGACACAGTCTGAGCTGCTGTATTCCTGCTCAGACAGAGCAACCTGCTGCAAGTAAAGCAGTGCTGCTTGCTTTCACTAACTAGACTTAATTAATTTTGTCATCAAAGCACATCAGCCCTTACCACTAGCTAGGCAGAGGATTGTAAATACCAGAGAGATGTACCAAAACGGAAAACTAGTAGGTACTAGATACAAGACAGTTGCTTGTAACTTGTGAGCTGTCAAGTGCAAATTTCCCAGGGAGTTTTAGGATACATCCAAGAGAGGATGTCTCGAGGGTGTTTCCATGTGACTGACAGCAGCGCCGCATTGCTTTAATGAGGCTGCTGGTATCTGTTAAGGTTACTACAGGGGTTTCTACACTGAAAGGCGCATGTCCCAGCAGAAGTGCATCAGTACATCAATAAATCAGAGAGATTCAGAATTTTGCTCAGTTTCATATTGAACATCTAATGCTTTAGCTAAAAAAGCTGATAGGCTTGTTTGCAAACAAGGACCAACTCAGTATACCAGTAACTGACAGCTGCAAGGGAAAGTAAGATAACAGCATGTGTTCAGGCTGTAATAAGAAGAAGGTTCTCTCCTTCACAAGAGAAATTCTCCTTAACTCATTATAAAGCATCTATCAAAACAAAAACATAAATAAAAGCAAATAATTAAGTGCACAATTTGCTATATGTATGTATATATATATAGTTATATATCTAAATATATAAAAAACTTCTTAATAGAGTCAATAGGAATCTCTAGATGCATAATCATGAACAAAAAATATACATGCATTTGAAAAAGCACAATCTTAAAATCTTATATATATCCTGCTCATCTAAGGAAATCTGATTTCACTGCATTTTAGGACACTTGCACTAAACGTAACTTCAGAGCTGGACACAAAAAACTTTTGGAAGTTATTTTTTCCAAACTGATGACTCAGAAAGCCTATTTAAGGGGGGAGAGGCAGGTTGGAAATTCATGTATTTTCTTTATGCAATATTTAAATGTAACTCTTCAGGCTATGCTAAACAACTGCCAGGTCACATAGTCTGTACATTTCTCCTGCCAGATCTATAAGATTTTATTACAGATTTTATTACATTATTGCATTTACAGGTTTTTTCCTTACCAGGATTAAATTGTGTTCAGCAAATTTTCCCTTTGCATTTAAACCTGGTTTCTCTAAGCATAAGTTTATTGTAATATCATGAATTAGGATGAAATTTTTAAATAACTACTGAAGTAGCATTTTCAGTGGTCCCAAAAATTATATTTGTGGTTTCATAGACAAAGGACTTGGGAATTTTTGGCCCCAAGTTGAAATGCCATAATTTTTGAGTAAAGAATTGCTACTGATCTGTGCTGGCATATTGCACAATTATAGGACAGTTTTTCTGCAAAGATGATGTATAAGGCACTATACATCCAATAGCTAGTGGAGATTGCCACATGTTGTTTCATGTGGAGAGAACAAATCCTACTGGAATGGGAAAAACCTCGCTTTAATATAATTAAAAAACTTAAATAATATTTAGAAAAATTAAATAATTAATGAGGAATCCATTTAGGAAATATTTACTCTTGGCCATAATTTACAAAGCCGCAGATTCCCCAGAGAGTAACAGAAAAACAATGGAAATTTAGAACATCTGTCTATGGTGTCCCATAGTCTGCACTGTGCTGAAGTCAAAAAAAATAAAAAGGCTTCTGGTCAAACACGAATAGAGAAGCAAAGAGTTCTTCCACTTCCATAAGCAAAATAATTTGTGGTATTGGCTGCCATCTTAATTGTAATGTTGAAATTCATAGAGGTAAGGTGAATACCAGGAAGAAAAAAGGAATGTAATAGAAAACACCACTGATTGAGCCTAAAGATGTGGACCACTGAACCTTGAATCTCAGGAAAGATACCTTAAAAAACTCCCACTGCTCTAAGGGTCAGAGTTCAATTTTCAAATGAACCAAAAATTCAAACCTTTAGCAACATGACAGCATCAGTATCTGTGTTAAAACCCTTTAAACTTCTTTCAGCACTTGTTAGGAGGAAATTCAGTGTAAGTTGTTCCCTACATACTGTTCACATACTGGCAGTTTTCCTGAGGAATGTAATTGGCAGCCAATGCTTAAGGGGACATAGGGATACAGTCCCATCGCATGCATATAAGAATATAAATACATATATATATATATATATATATATGTAAGAAATATTTAATATATTATGTACTCTGATGTATTTGTCTATCTATCTATCTACTTTAAAAAAAAGGCAAAGAGGAGTTTTGCTGCTCCAAATAAAATCAACTCTGAAGAAGTTATATCTCATTGTCTTCATTTTATAAGCAGTTCATTTCATGCTGAGCTCCAGATTTCCAAAGGAACAGAAATGCTATTAATCAGGATATCCTACAACAGATCACCTTCAGATGTTAAATGAACTGTTGGGAGAAAAAAAAATAAGAAAGAAAATAATATAAACTACCATTGCTTAAATGTTTATTGATCATGCAGAAACTTTCCACTTTGCCTAGAAAATACCTAATAAATAGAGCTCTGAGACAGCTGAAAACCAGTGATTAATGCTAACATTAGCTCTCCTATTTCAGCAAACTGAAATCTATATAAATGGGTCCAAAGCAGAAAGCAAGGTTGTGTCACTGTTGCCAAGGGTTCTAGCATAAATAACATTGCAGAAGACAGAAATACAGAAGTATGAGGAAAAGAATAAGTGTTCACAGAAACAAAGAATCATTAAAGTTGGAAAATACCTCCAAGACCATTGAGTCCAACTATTACTCCTACCTGCATTTCTGCAAACTTTGCAACCAATGAATGAATTGAAAAGTCAAAGCGAGCTGACATCTGTGACCCTGAGTATTCCTTATAAAAACAGAATTCCTTATAAAGGGTTCCATGATGAAACTGCAAAACTGCAGAGCAATTCCCACACTTTCTTACTGTACCTACTAGATCAGTATAAGTAGTTTTCACTTGTGACACTCTTATTTAAACTAGTTTAAATCATAGGACTGGATTTCATATTTTCCTCTTTCTCCAATACGGTTTTCATGGCTATTTTGGACAGTTAAAGTTGTCATAAATACCTTAATGAGCAGCAATGTTAATTTTGGGTCCAGATACTTTTTTGTCAAAGAGATGTTAGCAGGCTAAATGGCAATAGAGTGAAGAGGAGCCCTGGCAAAACTCATTTGAAAGCAAAGGTGGTCAATTTTGTTTCAAGTAAAGAATGAAAATAACATAAAAGCAGCTGCAGATTGAAATCTATGGCTAAAACTTCTCTTTAATTGCCAGAAAATGTAAATAACATTTTTTCCCTTGTGGAACATTTGCTCCTTCCATCTGCACATCTTCCTGGTAAAATCTGTTCTCTAGAGACAATTATATTCTATGCAGCTCTGAATAAAAAAAAAAAAAGAAGGAAAATATGAAAAGTTTGAAAGTATAGTATTTTCTTCCCTAAAAGGACATAAAAACAGATATTCAAAAGAATATTTTCTCTGGCCAAAATGCACCTTACATGTTTTTGGGGCTCTTCCCTTAGATTTTGCCTGGTTTTGGTAGTCAAAAATATCTATCATGGACAGTTTTTCATATGACCTGCTATTGCTGTGCCCTGGCTCTCTGTATATCTATATGTCACAGTTATAAATGGAAATCAGACAACAGCATTCCTCCAAATATTGCTCACCGGGATCTTGCATTTGTGTGGCCAGAACAAAATCTCCTTTATTTTGTAGTGCTATTTTCTCCAGTCTTACTGCAGAGAGACAAGAGCAGAGACAAAATACAAGGCAATATGTTGTGCTACCCAAAGGGTAAAGCTGCTTAAAAATGATATAGTCAGATTCAAACTCTTTCTGGTTTGTTTCAAGTTATGGTCATAAGAAATAGTATTAGAAAGGGATTTTTCTTTGGTGTTTGAAAATGAAATTCTGTCATGTTAAAAATAATAAGTTTTTACTAGCTTTCATGTAATATTTACTCATTCTTTGCTTTTTGGATGTCAGATAATTTTTGGAGGTCATTATAAATTTGGCAGGAAAGGTTATCAGCAGAACATCTAACTTGTTTGAAACAATTCTTCAATTAAATCATGGCCTAGGTAAAAACAAACAAACAAAAAACTGTAATTGTGATTACCAATGAACCAATAATTCATCACCAATGAACTGGCAATTCTGATGGATAGCTGATCAGAGAAAATGTGTTAGTGCTATGAAGAACAAAAAACTATTACATCAGCCATATTAGTTGAATGTAAATGACTGACAAAGAAAAAAAAACCTATTTTCAATAGGCTCCCTGGAAAAAAACACTCAACCCAAAGAGTTTGGTACATATAATAATAACAGCTGTAAATATTAGTCTGAAATGTTAGAAAGAGCAATTATTTATGTCACCCTATATCCCTAGGTATTTTCCAATTCTAATAGAGAACGACTTTTGTGGTAAATATGCCCATAAGATGCCTATTTAACTTAATCTTTTGTTGTATTTTTCAATGGACTGGTAATTTTATAGAATCACAGAATATGCTGGGTTGGAAGGGACCCATCAAGTTCATGAAGTCAAACTCCTGACCTTTCACAGGACATCCCAAGAGTCACACCATGTGCCTCAGAGAATCGTCCAAATGCTTCTTGAGCTCTGTCAGGCTGCTGCTGTGACCACTTCCCTGGGGAGCTGTTCCAGTGCCCAACCACCCTCTGGGTGAAGAATCATTCCTTGATATCCAACCTAAACCACCCCTAACTCAGTTTCATGCAATTTCCTCAAGACCTGTCATTGGTCACAAATAAAGACATTGGTCCCTGTCCCTCCACTTCACTAATGAAGATGTTGAAGATTACAGCGAGTCTCCCCTCAGTCTCCTTTTCTCCAAGTGAACTCAGCCACTTCTCATTCAGAGTCCCCTCAAGGCTCTTCACCATCCTCATTGCCCTCCTTTGGACACTCCCTCACAGTTTAATTTCTTTTTTATATTGTGGCACCCAAACCAGCTCCCAGCTCTCGAGGTGAGGCTGCCCCAGCTCAGAGCAGAGCAGGACAATCCCCTCCCTTGCCCAGCTGGCCATGCTGTGCTTGATGCACCCCAGGACAGGGTTGGCCCTCCTGGCTGCCAGGGCACTGCTGAATCATGTTCAACTTGCCATCGACCAGGACTCCCTCCTCCCTTTCCACAGGGCTGCTCTTCAGCCTCTCATTTGCCAGTGTGTTTGTATATCCAGGACTGACCCAGATGCAGCATCTTTCCCTTGTTAAATTTCATATGGTTGCTGACTGCCCAGCCTTCCATTCTGTCAAGGTCTCTCTGCAGGACCTCTATGCCCTCCAGGGAGTCAAGAGCTTTACCCAATTTAGTGTTGACAACATTACTTAGTATTCCTTCAAGTCCTGCATTCAGGTGGTTAATGAAGATATTGAAGAGCACCAGGCCAAGGATGGAGCCCTGTGGAACCCCACAATGACAGGTCCCCAGTCTGATGTCACCCCACTCACTGTAACATCTTGTGCATCACCCATAAGCCACTTGCTTGCCCAACATATGATGTTTGTATCCAACTGTGGGCTGGACATTTTGTCCAGAAGGATCCTGTGAGAGACAGCATCAAAAGCTTTGCTGAAGCCTAAAAAGATTACATCAAATGGCTTTCCTGGATCAACTAGGTGGGTTCCTCTGTTGTAGAAAGAAATCAGATTTGATTAGCAAGACTGTCCCCTCATGAATCTGTGTTGGCTCAAATTTTAACCAATTACTTCATTGTTCTCCAGATGTTTTTCAATACTGCCTAGAATAATCTTTTCCATGATTTTACCAGGCACTGAAGTAAGAATGACAGGCCTATAGTTTCCAAGGTCCTCCTTCTTGCCCTTCTTAACAATCAGGACAATGTTTGCCAGTTTCCAGTCAGCTGGGAGTGCTCCAGTTTCCCAAGGCAGCCTGAAAATCATCAATTGAGGTTTTGCAAAACTATCAGACAGCTCCTTGAAGATTCTTGGATGAATCCCATCAGGCCCCATAGAGTTGTATAGATGAACAAATACAAAGCAGAGATTGACCTTACCTTATTATGGTCTTTCCAGTGTGCCAAGAAGTGAAATGATTTATGTATCTGAAGCTCATGGTCAAGTTAATAAAGCAATACCTAGCTCTCAGAAGTTACTGAAGTTTCTTTAAACAGAGCAAATATTTTTTTCCAGATTTGGTACTGCCTGCCATTTTACCCAGTGTCATGTTACCTTGGGGACTGTGGTCAGCTGAGAAAAACTGCAGGCACTCCATAGCTGCACTGCAGTAATGTATCCTGGTTTCATACCATGTGGTGTAATCATCTACAAAAGAAAATCTCTGGAGAAAAAATAAATATATTCTCTCAGGCTGTAAGGTTCCTGTACACTCTGCCACTCACTGTCTGAAAGAATGCCAGCATAATAAAACACAGTTCTGAAAGTTTTGCAGTATGTTGGCATAAGTTTGTCTTTCACCTATGTAGATATGCATGTGCATGCACAGCATAATTTCAGTTCCCCTATTTATTAATCTGAAGTAAAATATTTAGCTTGTCCAATGCTGGTGCCCCTACAGTACTGGCATTTTTTTAACCACAGCCCTCTGCAGCTGCTTGCTCACTCTCCCACCAATGGGACTGAGGAGAGAATCGGAAGGGCAAAAGTTAGAAAACTCATGGATTGAGATGAAGACAGTTTAGTAGTGAAAGTAAAAGCCGTGCATAAAAGTAAAGCAAAACAAGGAATTAATTCACTTCTTCCCATGTTCAGGCAGTTGTTCAGCCATCCTGGGGAGACCAGGGCCGCATTATGAATAATGGTTAATTGGGAACACAAACTCTATCACTCTAAATGCTCCCTCTCTCCTTTGTGTTTCTTTCCCCATTTTATACACTGAGCATGACATTGTATGGTATGGAATATCCCTTTGGTCAGCTGGGGTCACCTGTCCCTGCTGTCTCTACTCCCCATCTCCCATGCATCCTCAACTTTCTGGAGTATGGAAAGCAGAAAAGGCCTTGGCTGTGTGTGAGCCCTGCTCACCAGTTACAAAAGCATCCCTGTATTATCAATTCCATGTTCAGCACAAACTCAAAACACGGACCCATACCCGCCAAGAAAGTTAACAGTACCCCAGCCAAAAACAGTTCAAGTACCTTACACAAGATAACATCAAAAACCATCTCTTGTTTTGATTGCATATTCCACTTAGCTATCTGCCCTACTCTCTGTCCTTTCTGCTTTGTTTATAACTTCAGTGATGCATGCTGGACTGGAAAAAATCAACAACAAAAATACAGAACACATAAGAGGTCAAGCATATTGTTGGAGGTCATCAGTGTTTGCAGGCTTATTATCATGGAAAACCCTGTAATGAGACAAAATGTTAACATGAGCTAATCTGTGATGAACCTGCTGACAAATAAATCTCTAAATTGTCCCATAAAAAAAGAACAAGTAGTCAAAACTTTAGGCAAACAGTTAAAAAAAAATTCTTATTTCAGTGCAGAAATCACTGTAGTTGAAGGAATTGATATCCCAAAATATATGAAACCAGTATCTGTCTAGCATTTGCTAACCTGTGTCTGATTTCATAGATGATAATCTATAAAATCATAAATGGTGGTTTTACCCCATGAATATTTCTATATCATAATCTATCTTCATTCTCAACAATAAAATCAGAGGAATCTTCAAAGGATCATGTATTAAGAGAGGGGCAGGACTGGGGGAGGAAGGTGGGGGAGTGAAAAAAATCAGTGCTAAAAATCCTTGTATTAGACCATTACAGCCTAGAGTGCTAATACTGAGTTTGTGGGCTTGGATTGCATAGCTCTGTGGATAAGAAAGGACTTCAGATGAATGGAAAATTTTTCACAACATTTTCGTTTTTTTTAATCACATAAATCTTTATCCAACATTAATGTTTCTTTTTACAACCGAAATGTATAGTATAAATTGGAGAGAAATATCTATGTTAAACTGCACGCATTTAATTCCTTTTGTCAGCAAAGAGTCAAAATTTCTTCAAAGTTGTTCATTGTGGAGAAATTTTAGAGATTATTCAGGTTTTGCTGCTACCCAGACATTTGTTTCTATGTCTATACTTTCACCACTGGCTCATATGAAGTCAAAGCATTTCATCCACATCAGTGCTCTTGCAGCACAACAATTACTGCGTCCTAGATTCTGGTTCTGCTATTTTCAATGAATGCCCCATTTTTTTTTTTTTTTTAAGATTCTTAGAAGAAAAACTCTTTCATAACAGATGTAAAACTTCATTTTTTGCCTTTAGTTTTCCAGCTGTGACAGCTCAATATTCTAATTAGCTCAAAGTAGAAAAGGGATCCAGGCACATTGTAGTTTTTTATCCCTTTAAAGCCACTTTTATCCTGATCTCAGTGATTAGGTTTGTACCATAGAGCAGTGAATATTGTGAAGATGAATTTTATAAGTAACTATAATTTTAACTATAGTTATTAACATTTCACTTAATGGTGCATAGAAAAAGAGTTTTAGAAAACATTTCTGCATGTGAATATTAAAAAAGAATGTTTATTAATGGATCTTTCTTTTGAAAATTAGAAAGATTCACACAAGAATTTTGTACTTTCAAACTGCTGAATAAGGTATGAGGTCACCATGCATAGAACCGTTTCAATAAATCTATTTATTAGAGGATTAGATGCTTCCCACCTGTCCTTACCTGAGTTCACCCTAAAGTCTTTCACTCACCTGCTGTCAGGAAGGGGATAGACATTGTGCCCTTTGCTGCAGCACTGAGAGCCAGGCCACCCAGGGCAGCTGCCTGACTTATGTCACTGGTGCCTCTTCTGCTTCACACTCTTCAAGTCTGAATAAACCATCCTACGGTTTTTCACAGCCTCATGGGTACTTAAAAGATTTCTCAAGTCATAGCATTTCAGCTCCTCTACCTTGCTTTACAAATCAAAGGCTACTTTACTGTTTCATAGCTCCAGACAACTCCTTCAGCTCTGTTTACAGCTTAGTGCAATTACAAAATACCCTGCTGTGTGCAAGCACAGACTACACTGATTTTTTTTTTAGACAGATGATCTCAAGTGACAAAAACAAAAGTTACCTCAGCTTACTCTTTATTTCCTTCTGACATTTTCCCCTTTCTCAGACACTGGAGACATTCCCTTCACAGATTGAGACTAGCTTCTGAGCCACCTCAAAAGTTTGCCTCTTTTCCAGGTTTTCAGTAATTAGGGAAACTGGAAACTTCTGGCAAATACTACAATACAAAAAAATATTCATAAAATTCAGACTTCTCTAAAGTCATGTTGATGGAGAAACCAACTATGTCACATACACTTCATTTGCAGACTGCAAAAACTCCCTTCTATGTGGAAAAGTTTAGATTTTCCTCTCCTGTAAACTGAGGAACCTGCAACTTAATCTTCTCAGGAGACATAAATGTGCCAAAGAGCTGGAAAAGAAGGGGAAAAAGTGGAAAGGGAAAAGTTAGGATTGATTTATTTCACACACATCCCTACTGTTTGACTGCTCTTTTGAGAAATCTGGCATCAAAACTGTTCTGCTTTCCTCTTATCTGCAAATCTCTTTGACAAACCAGTCAGACAGACACTGTAAAACTCAGGATGGATAAGCTTCCTCATCAGTGGCATTTCTGGTATTTTAGTGTTTATATAGAGAGTGGAGTTTCAGTCCATGTGATTCAATGGAAAAGAGTAATGAGGCTGTACGCCTTTCAGACCTTCAGTTTCCCACAGTGAACTGTGTTTGTTAGTTATCCAAAAAACAAAGTATAAAAAAGAAACAGTGCATTTATCCTACTGACAGAAGGGTTTTTTTTCCTCTTACTTTGTTAAGCTATGAGGCTGGTGCACCACCAAATATCTAAACACAGCAACACTTTGAAGGAATCCTTAAAGAGACATTTGGTGAAGATTTACCTTCTTAGCACTTGCTTAGTCCTTTTGCATTTAATTTCCATTACCATATGTTTTGTGAAATAGTGTGTGTCTATGGGGCTACTGACAAAGGAGAAACAGGGAGAAATAAATTTGCAAGAAATGCACATGAGTGCTCCTAAAAGTCACTGGTTTTGGAACCCTTCATGTGGTAGATGGGATTTGTGGGGCTGCAAATGGAAGCTTCTCAGGCATGGTGGAGGAGGAGGGCTCTGGAACCAGGGCTTTTTTATGTATATATTGAAAAGCAGTTTCAAACTGAAAGGTAACTTTGGATGCTCTGCTCTTTCAGTCCAAACATTGTTGAGTAAATAAAGTTTATGCCTACCGGATGCTTAAGTACTTAAAGATGTATCTCAGCATATGGTAGCTTTTTTAAAAATGTGCAGTCTAACTTCACAAAGATGTTCAAGATTAACTGGTACTTGATGCATTCTTTAATTTCACTGAAATTTCTTTCAGTGAAGAAAGTGCAACATGGTCCTTAAACTCTAATTCTGGCCAATAAAAATCTTCAAAAATCTAAATCCATTTTAAACCTGTGAACAAGTGGATTTGTCTAAAATTTCTCTTCCTTTCTTTCACATTAGTAAAGATATTGACCATGAGTTGATGTACTAATGGGCCAGCAGAAATCCATTTGGATTCCCTGTGTAATGACTTGAGCATCTTCTAAGAGAGCCTATAAAACAAATGTCCCATGGTCATTGTCATTGGCTCTTGAAATCAGCACAATGAAATCTGAACAAATCCAGAGAAAAAGTCTGAAAATTTTTACTAATTTTACTACTAATAGTAAATATTTCCATGAAGGATAAAGCCTTAATTTGAATTGTAAAATGGAAAATAAAAATGTGTCATTTTTATGTTCAGATCTATAAGTACAAAAATGAGTTCTGAAAGAAATAACTATTTTATAGGACTCCATATGATTTTTTCCTGATTATATATTTGATTCTCAAGGAAATATTGCAGTTATTCTTGTCTAGAGGTTTCCTGAGTGAGCTGGTATGGGATGCTAGCATTTTCAAGAACAAGAACACAAATGTTCACAGATTACTGAGAAAAGAAATGGAATATTGAAATATTTTAAAGACAGATGCTTTTTCTGGGTAAAAAGTTAAAGTGTAGTTTGCATTACACAAGCATTTTATTTATTAAAAGAGATAAAACATGCTATGCATATAAGGTAAGGAGTTTTGGGAGGACCAGCAAGGAGAAAAGCTGTGTATGAAACACAGTTATTGCTTTATAGCATTGGTAGTAAGGGCAGTCATAATTTTCTAGTTGATTTGGTCCTCCTTCTGGAAGGAACTCCTACCAGTTCCTTCCAGAATCATGGTTGCATTCTTTATCCCCAAATCCTACATCAGAGTAAATTTTATAATATCTAAATCAGAGTGTGGGGACTATGTTATCAAGTTCAAGGGGGTTTTTTAATAAACATGATTCCAAGACCTTACTCAGTCTGATTCTCCTTAATAATTTGTGCCTGTTCAGATGACAGAAAACTTGTAAAGCACTGTACCAAGCTCTTCAGTAACTTACATTATGTGACATCCTACAGATAATGCAGCTAACTTGTAACAGGGTCTCCTATGCTAAAGGCAGAGGCCCATTTTAGTTTGAGAAAAATGAAAGTGCCATTTGGCGAATACCAAAGTTCACTGGTTATAAAGGCAAAAATCAGAAAGGGATACAATTTGCTGCTTACAAATCTGAATTCATAAAATCTGTACTGTTATAAAAGAAAACAGACATCTTTTGCAGGAAAAAACAGCTCAGTAGGGTTTCCTGGAGATAGAAATTACTTTTACAAGGAGAATCCATGAGCTAAAATAGGATTGTTTGTCACAGATGAAATGTATTTTGTGATTTCTTCTTAAAACACCTATTGTTTGACCCAACTGCATTCCTGAAGAGCAGGCCAAGGTGCTCCTGTTTATTCTGTTGGGAAGAATTGTGAGACCACGTCTTCATCCTGCCATTGAGTCATTTAATTTCTGAGTGTAGTGATCCAGAACTCATGATTTAAGAAACTGCAGACAGCAGAAACTGATAAATAATAGGCTGTATAGAATCTTGGGGAATAGAAAACCAAGCCTTGCTTCCCTTGAGATGGCTGAATAACTCTTGCTTTGAAAGCCTTTCATCATGTTATTACATAATTGTCTTATGTAAAGTGGTAGACAGAAATACCATAGGAAGGAGAAGAGACCTGTGGCTGTCGTCGTCACCTAGAGAACTTTGCTAATTTTGTATTGATTTTTTTTTTTTTTGTATTTCTAGATTTTGACTCGAGGTTATACTGTGACTGGAATTTCTAGCCTTGTAAAATTCTTTGAATAAGTAGCAATATATTATGCTTTAGTTGTTATGCTTGTACAATAGACCAAGCCTTGCATAGCCTTAGAAACCCACATCTTATTTGTCTTTTCACAGGGCTGAACAAAGAAACACAATTTTACAGATGACAGAGGTGACATATGGGGCTTTGAATATTCAGCCTTCCAGAGGATGATCAAAACATTTTGAGTTTTGGAATGAATTATAAAAAGTAAAGCATAATAAAGAAGCATACCATGTGTTCTAAAAGCTAAGATCAGTGATAAGAGCAAATCCATTCCTGTTTAAAACAGAAAAAAAGTTGTTCAGGCTTACTACTGCTCTTAATTCACAAGGATTTTCTGTTACAGTTCATTGGTCTACTCAATCTTATTTTAATTAAAACTACTTGCTACCCTAGGCTTAGGCTAATCCTTGAGAATTACAGACACAAACAGGTATATAATCAAGAAGAGAAAAAAATAGTTACTGATAGCTACTCATGGAGAACAGACCTGGGCTCTCTCAGGTTATCACGCATGTGTTTCAGAAGTGAGGATTGTTGCCTAGGTGGGCATTTAAGATTTTGTTTCAAAGTAACCCCAAAGCATGAATAGCCACAGTTTCACTCTGGTCTAGATCTAAATAGCTACAGCAAACCAAGGCAAGGGAATGAGGGGGTGTGAGAGCCAGTGGGAGAATGAAGGCAGGAAAGGATGGAAAGAATGTAAAGGAGAGCAGCACAATCACTTAGCAATATGTTCTGACTGTTGTATTCACCCCATTAAATATTCCCAAGCCTTCCTCCTCCAAGTATAAATAGTTCTGCTTCTGTTCAGGGCTGCTGCACTCTGCATTGAGGCAGGTAACAAACAAGGACCACTCCCATGGTACATTCAAAGAATTTTTGAATTATAATGATTTCAGATTTGCTCTGCTTCTTGCAGATTCATCAAGTAAAACATTTGTATTTACTACAGAGATGTACAGTGAAATGCGTTCAGTCATCACTGGACATTAAAATCCTCATGTCTCCTAGGTGTGTTTGGGGAACAGAAAGGAAATTGAACCACAGAAAAGATTGTAATGTTGACTTCATCAGGGAGTCTCCTGGTTACAGAGACAGTTTAACCTGCACAAGTCATTTCAACCCAAAAATGAAGGGCAGAAAGACTTAACTCATACTGTTTAAACATAATAAACATTTATTATCACTAATCACATCATCACAAAATGATAATAAGATCATTTATTAAGATGAGGCTTTGCTCTTAGTTTTGAGCAATCATAAAGTGAAAACACTGCATATTTGTAAAGATCATCTACAAACTACTCCTGCTGTAGCCAGCAGAATGTAGATGGGGAAAAAAACTGTTTATGACAATGTGGCTGTTTTCTTTCTTCCCTTCTATAACCTATTGTTTGAGAAAGTATTGTACTGAGATAACTGATAAATGGTACAAGAAATGGAGTTGCCTTTGCTCATTTATTAAATGGCTATCAAGGGAAAGCTTTCAAAGCACTAAACAAGTTTTGATTCTCTACTGAGTTAAGATAAACCTCTTCTTTAAGGTGTCCTCTAAAAATTTCTTTATCTGATCCTAGGTACATGGATTAAACTTGGAATAAATTGGCAACAAAATTTCTGTTGTTCCTTGCCAATGTCTTGTCAGGAAGCAAAAATAATTTTCTCTATAAATGCCAAAGGAAATTATAAAATTAAGAATTATTTATATATTAGATATTTTTCTTTTTATATAAGATTTTTTTCTTTTAATGGCAGAAGGATAAAATAATAATTACACAAAAACAATTGAAAGAAACAGAGAAAAGATAAATCTTGAAATAGGAAATAGAACTGCATTAAGTATCTTCATGTGTGCACTCCAAGCTAAACAAAACTTGCTTAAAATCATGACTTTCATAAGACTGGAATCCCCTGGCTGGAACCAAGGAATGCAATGAATCTGGTTTGTTCAGCTCCTTCACCAGCTCTGAGGATGCCAAGTTTTGATAATTATACTTCATTAACTGGAGGAAAGGCCTCTCTACTGCTCCCTGATAAACAGTTGTGATAGCAGCCTCAAGAGCCCAGTTACCTGTCAGTCCTTCCTTTGTGCTATATTCTTGTTTGTACATAAAGATTTGCTCTACTGACTTTAATAATTGTGCCTTCAATTGCATGTGTCAGAGCAATTTACAAACAAGCCTCCATCAATAAGAACAAATGAGTAGGGGATTAACTGTTTTAGTTTGTTTTTTTTTTTGACATCCTTATTACTGATTTGGAATACTAAGCCGACACCAAGCCACTGGCAAATAGAAATACAGTATTAATTCCTTATATATGTTATTCATTCCTTCACTTCCCACCATATAATTAAAATTATCTATGGACTTATGACCAACATATTTTACCAGGAATTCAATGATCCTTACATATTTGGAAAATTTTACTGTCTTCTAAGCCAAACTACTAAAAAAAGAAAAGGCTTATAATATAAAAATAAAAGAAACTGGTTAGGAACACAAACTTTTAGATAATAAACACTTTATAGGGAAAAGAGAAAATTATTTTTTAATATATGCTTTGACAATGGAATATTGTCTTTTAGAACTTTTTAATGTCCCTTTTAATTGAGTAGTTTAAAAAGTCCTGGAAACAGATTTTTTTTAAAAGTTCTATGTAAAACTGATTTATTGAGATTAGTTGTCCAAAGGGTCTGTACTTGTGCAAAATGTCCAGGGCAACAGCAGCTAAAGAAACCTATTAGAAAGTAGCATTTTAGTCTTCCTAATACTCAGGGGAGACACTTTGTAATAGCTAGGCTCTCTACTGATAAACAGGAAACTTCTAACAGGTAATACAGCAGCTATTCTTGAAACAACAATGAAAGGTTGTTAAACATCAGAAATGTTTTAATTGTGAAGCAAGGATTGATCCTGGAAGCCTGGAAGCCTCCAGGAAGCCTGGAGGAAGCCACTCAGGAGCCTCAAGCTGTTTAAAAGGTTAAAGCATAAAAAGAAACTACCCATTGCTGGGGAAACAAATAGTTCAGGAACAGGAAAAACCCTGGGATACAATGCTGCTGCTCCTACAGAAATCATGTTTTCCCAAGTTCAGAACAGCTTTTCTACATTTCACCTACACTATTTCAACTTTGTGGAATACAGGAATACAAGTTGAATGACTGGAAAGCTAATTTCTTAAATTTCTCTCAAGTTCAAGAGAGCAAAGCTCATGACATGTCTCAGAACCTATAGGAATTTCATAGTTTGACCAGTCTCTTCTGGAATGACAATATGCTTAATAGGTGACATGCAAGAGTCTGTGTCATACTGCCAGTGTCAGCTTGCAGACCTCAGAAACTGCACTGTGCATGGCAAAAATGTGTAGGATCCCTGGCCTGTGGCTTTTTGCCTCCTGAATTAGCTGACCCGCAAAATAAAGAAATCTCAGCCACAAGTAACATAATAGGCTGAGCTCTGAAGCATGATCCGAAACTTTCCCAGTACACAAAGGAGAAATTAAGTTCTGAGCAACAGCGCAACAATGGTATTTTTTGCACTAAACTAATCATTTCTGTTTGAATTACACAGCATCCTTTAATAAGACATATTGTATTGATTTAGGGGTTTCAGGTGGAACGGAAATAGTTCCACTGTTAATACAGTGCTTTATTTTTAGTTGGCATTCACCTCCATCAGCTTCCTTCTCTTGATCTCTTTATGCTTTCTTTTCTGCTAAAATCCATAAATCTTTCCTATGTAGATACTTCGAAAATGAGATCAAGTCACAGGCTAACCTCCTGTTAGATTATTTGATGGATTGATACCTTAAATCTTCCACAGGAGAAGGATCTTAAATCTGATCCTTCATAGTCTATTATTCAGATTTCAGACCATCTCACTAGACCTTTTCCAATTTTATATATTGCTTTTAAATATGTCTTTCAGACATAGTAATAGCCTCACTGATGCTACAAAGTTTAAGAGCATTTTCCTCCTTCTCCTAATATTCTTCAGCTGCTCTCTTCTCAGACTGTATTTGAGAGGTGTTTCTCTAGCTTCTTCTTAAATCAAACCCTCTAAAAAAAAGGTGGAAATTTTAGGAAAGCATGCCATCCTTGGATGAAATTTTTCCATGTACCTTTTCCACCAGGTTTGTCCATTCAGTAGAGGCTATACTAATTGGATGGTGTGTTTTTAAAATCAGAATATGCGAACTGAGCCAAAATTGTTCTTGGCGTGATATCATCCTACTTTGCAGCACTGTATTAAGTATTAAAAAATATGGTCCTCAGTCGATGGAGGACCAGAGTTTTACTATGAAGGCACTTTCCTCTCAAACCGGATATAAATATTTCTTCAAACATTGCTGCTGAAACAAATGTGAAAAACAAAATGCTGCATGTCAGTATGCATACCTGGTGCAATCTTTCCCTCAAACATATTTTCTCTCTGAATGCTAAGAGAAACACAGGGCTTTAGAGCACAGAACACTGGGCCTGCAGTTTTCCACACTGCACTTAGTTGAAACAGTGTGGAAAACAGATTGCACTCCCCTTTCCTTTGAAAATGAAAGGAGAAGAAAACCAACCCCATTTTGCCATATGGTTGGGAAGGGTAGAAGTAAAAGAATGTGGCAGTGACTGTATCTGCTGTATCTGTTGGACAAGAGCTTCTTGCTGTATATATTGCATGGTGCAAGAGGCAGTGCCCCACTGTATACCCGTAACTATGTTGAACCAAACACTGGTGGTTTTTTGAAGCCATGAGGAAAAAAAAAGTGAGGCCATCCATATGGAAACATACAAAAAGGGCTTTTTGATTTTACCTCAAAGTATTTTATAGATATGAACTCTTTTGTTACCAGATTGAAGCTCTGGAGATGGAACTACTTGTCCAAGGTCTGAAAAAATGTTTAAGACAGTGCTGGTTTCACAAGCATTCAAGCATCTGTTCCTTTGAGAGCTGTAAGTGAGAATGTAAATTACCAAGATTTAAACCCTTGAGATAAGAGCATTGCTCTGGGATATCTGAAAAGCATCTAACACATTTTGACAAAAGAATCATTATATTTGGGTTTTCCAGTGAACACCTAAAAATATGACAGTACAGCATGCAAACCATTTCTCAAGAACAGCAAATAATTCAGTGAAATCACAGAAAAATATGTGCGAATCTTCACTGCAGAATTCCTGAACCGATCTCTTCATCTCTCAAGATTTTATGTATGGTGACTGAATTTCCCCTACTCCATCTCATTACAGAATCAAACCCACCAAAGTATATTTCAATGCTATTTATCATTAGGTCAGCTCAAACATTTTCTCTTGATTGGTTCTGTTGAAAAAGACCTTTTTTTCTTAAATGGAAATATTTTTTGTTTGTGAATTTTTGCTGCAGAATCAGCAGGGCTTCATTTACCTGCTCATTTACCTGCTTTGTAAAGCAGGATTCAAAGTCACCTTGTCCCCAGCTATGTGGCAGATTGCAGACCAAATCAACAGGACCTGGCAAATGAGCCAGAAAGGATTCCAGGCACCTGTTGCAACGTTTCTTCTTCTCCACAAGGGTTTGCAGGATTGGTGAATTTTGAAACAGTCTGCTTCCAGACTGTCTTGGAAATGGAATTCTCCATATAGATCTTGAAAAAAGAGGACACGTGATGATTGGATAAAAATATACAGCAACACAAGGAAGAACCCAGCTTTTTCCACTAAACACAAAAGTGTGGAATGCCCTCAACAATACCTGTAGGTACTGTGCTTGTACCAAACATATATTGACATCTAACTGCCCAGGAGTATTTTCTTTCCAGAAAAGACTTCACTTTCCTGAAGTCCTTTTTGACATAGTATAGGTCTTTGTCAATATCCATGACACCTTGGATCAAACTCTGTGAAAGGAGTCTATGAAATGTTTCAGAGCACCAGTTTTCAGATATACCATTTTAACCTTCCAAGGCTTTCTCTGTTTTGGGGCATTTTTTGTGGATTTTTTTTTTTTTTTTTTGTTTGTTGTGGGTTTTTTGTTGGGTTTGGTTTGATTCTTTTCTTAAAAGGAAAAAAAAATCCCAAACCAAACCCCCTTATCCAATAAATCTAAACTTTGAAACTTTAAAGCATCATCCTGTTTTCTCATTTTCTCATTTGGTATGTTCTAAGCATTGAAAAACTTTGTGGGAGTATTTCTACATCCTATTTCTAGTACAATGTCAAGTAAAATATTATTTCCTCTTCAGCTGATGAAGACCACAGCACCAGTGGTCCTTCATTAATAAGAAAATGAAGTTCAGACCTGTGCTTGATAAAACTGCCTTCCTACTTTCCATACAAAGCTGTGCTAAGCACTTTCTCATTCCCTAAGAAGCAACAAGTCTTTTCAAGGTTATTAGTAATGTATGAATTCTTTCCAAGAACTGCTATTAAATTCCTTTTGATACTTGCTCAGAACAATTCAGAGTGTGGTGATTTTGCATTGTATCAGCCTCCTTTTTCAACAATATTGTGATTAAAGAGCAAATACTTTGAAGCAGTCTTAGAATTAGTCTTCCTATGGGAAGATTAAATCTAACAATACTTTTCTTTCTAAAACTGAACACAGATTTTACATCATTGGAACAATTCCCTATAATCAGATTGAAGCTTCATTCTTGCATTTTATAGGATAACTTTCTCAATTATTTCGTTATTTAGTTTTTATGGAACAATATTTTCCTTTATTTCCAATACTTTAAATTTCTGCAAGGGTTACTTAGGACCAGGACTTAATATGATGTCAATGTTAGGGTCAAGTCACAACAAACCTAAACTTCCTCTTAGTCATAACTTCAGCCTTTTGTACTTTTGTTCTGAATTTACATTAGAACATTAATAATGGCAAGTTAATTACATTTGAAATTCTGAGGGTTTTATGTACAAAAATAATATGCACATATAAATTCCAAAGGCAAAGACATTGACGCAGGTATGACTCTAAGTTGCAAATTAATTTTACTAATCTGAACTCTTCTTTTATCAACTACTCCCAGGAAGGATATTGGGCAAAAAAAAATATCAGACAGCCCATATACAGATTACACTAGGAGTTCTAGTGAAAATATTAATAAAAAGTAATGTTTTAAGTTGCAAAATAATTGATAATTGAGAGCAGTGGATGTCAAAGAGATCCACCTTAACTTTTATTTCATTTATTTTGTTAATTGATGAACTTAAAACAATAATAAGTGGAATGTGAGTGATATTTACAAATAGTAAGGTTTAATACCAAAACTAGACAAGGAATAAGAAAAGTTAGAAATTTTGTCAGAGAAAAAGAAAATTATATCTAATTTGGAAAAGATGCAGGCTACTCTAGTGGAAGAATAGCCTAAAAAAATATCAGGAGAAGGATTCAGCCAAAATCCCTCAGGGTGACTCCAGATAGCAAATTATGAGAATCTTGCAAAGGAACACAGCAACAAAAAAAGTACCAGTGTAAATTTAGGCTGTACATGTAGAGGCAGAACGCTGTGGCCTCAGGAGAAGATCACTCTGGTCTGTGTAGCATGAGAGAGACCACACCACACATACAGCTTTTGGGAACAAGCACCTCTGTGCCAAGGAATTCAGACAGCTCAGAGAAAGCAACAGAAATAAACATGTGGTTGTAGGGAGTATTTTATGAGGAAAGTTCAAATCAAATGAATACCTTGATTTGACTTTGTAGTTACTAGGCAGGAATATGATTACATGCTTCAAACCCTTCAGGACTGTTATCATCAAGGAAGAAGATAAACAGGATGCATAGGAGATCTGGCTCTACATCTACTTTCAAAATATTCATATGCTTGAATACAACTTCTGTATCATCTTCCAGATGACTTCTTTCTTCTTACATCAAATTTCTCTCAAAAACTGATTTATCATTATAGAGATCAAAATGAAAAAAAATTGTTTTTTGTAAAACTGAAAAAAATCATTGAACTTAAAATATTGTTTTAATTTTATGTGCCTTTTATCTTGGTTTATAGAAGATATTAGGAGAAAGGTTAGCTCTTTCATAGAAGATGATCCTTTCAAATTTTCCTGATGATGTAGCCTTATTTTTTACAAAATAAAAATAAAAACTCATTGACAGCAAGTCTGAAACTCAGATGTGTCAGTTCCTAGAGGAGTGGTTTAAACTATAAACCATATGACTGAATGGGGAAATATCTAGAGGGAAAGAAATGGAAATTAAGGGTAGAATGGATCTGAGTCAGGACTTTCACATCTTAATCGTAGGCTGAATAATAGGTTTCAAGAAGAAAAATAACTTCCTTCTTATTAATTTGGGAGACAGGGTTTGGTCTCCTTTCTAAGGCTGGAGAGGAAACTTGAAATAGAATGTTCACAAAAAATGAAAATGAAATTTCTTGCTATTTCAAACTAATTTTCCATTCAGCTCAATCTAAGCCACTAACTGAGTAAGGGCTGGATTTATAAACAGTTTTACTGTGGCAAAGTTGACATTTTTCAACTAAGACAGCTGTTAAAAGAAACATGAAGCAAAAATAGTTCTCTACCTTAGAACTCATTAGGCTATAAGTACTTCCTGTGCAGATCTGTTTACTCAACTGATATCCACAGCTTTACTGATGCTCATAAAGTCCAAGTCAATTTTAAATTTGATAGAGTTAAATTATTAATGGAAGTGTTCACTCAGGTGCACATTTAATTGATTAATATGAAGTTAATGGGCATTCTGAACTTAGCTTCACCACTGTGGACTTACAGCTGGTAAAATTAGTCTTTCTTAGTGGAAAGATGTTCAATCTGGGTATGAGTAAAGCAACAAGCCACAATTAAATCAATAGCCACAGTCATCTTGGAAGGACTCCTGTAAACATAGTTGAGCCAAAATCTTCAAGCTAACTGGGAAGAGCAAGAATTTTCGCCTACTGTCTTGAATTAAGGGATTTTGTCATATATACCTCATTTGTGAACTTATTACACATTTCCGGACACAATTTAAGACACAAACACAGAATTTAAGATGTTAATACATTTCTGCTAAGATGTTGTCAATACCTTCTGCCAAGTAGAGAGCATAAACATGATGAAATGTAGTTCCATGGTGCTGTGGGATACTGGATTAATTCCATGTTTACCTAAATATGGATCTATTTGCTGAGTTTCAGGCAATACATTTTTAAGCTGTTGACTTTTATTTCAGGACAACTTATTCAAGTCAAACTATCAAATTCTCACTGAATTCAAAAGTAGTTATTGTTAAAAATAGCTAAGCTATATTATAATATTGGAAAGACTATCAATATTCATCCATTTCTGTTGACAGAGGAGGTCAATCCACCATATAAGAGATTCACATTGAAAAAGAATTGACCACAGCTGCATAAACTTTTGAAAGCACTAGGCTACATATTTCTGTAGGGAAAACATAAATATGAGCTTCACATACGGAAATATCTCCAAAAGGCAATAAAAAAAAATCAAGGACATTTCTATGTAAGATTTTCTGACAGGGTTTGCTAGTTCTATTTCCACCTTTTTGGAAAAGAAAGTTGTGTTTTGTCTATGTACACTGATACTGTTCATGATCCAGTTTAACACTTCTGTGAGATGCTTGCCCAAAATATTTGTGTTCTCCCACAACAGTCTGGAAGCTTTTCCCATGTAATCAGCATGAAATCATCCCCTGCAGCTATTCTGCTACATAGCTTTACAGAGTGAAGTGAATATAAATTGATGGTTTACTCCTAATGCAATTACAGACATTCCAGCTCTTGTCAGACTAGATTGGGCCCTTCTAAACATTTAGACAATTCTGAAAGTATTTATTCCACCTGTATTTTTTGCCACAAAGATATTATCATATTTTGACAAGAAAAACTGTCCCCATACTGCTTCTCTCTCTCAAAGAAAGTAGCAATTAGATTAGGTAATAGTTTCAAGGGCTTTTTCCTATGATTAAACAGAACAAAGCTTTGAAAGTTAAAACACTTGCGTGTATTTATATGCTTATACCCTGAGGATGCAATATACTGTAATTATTCTTTTTTCAACAGCCATTGATTCTTTTGCACTGGTCAATACTTACTTAATTCCACAGCCTATTATACAGATTTTTTGGTTCTTGCAATCTATTTGGTATAATCCATTAAATGTGATACAGCCAACCATTTGTCTGAATGTCCTTGAGCTTCACAGTGAATCAAATGATCATTTCCTAAACAATCTTGCATTTCCAACACAAACAAAACAGAACAAAACAGAACAAAACAAAACAAAACAAAACACCCAAAACCAACCAACCAACCAACCAACCAACCAACCAAAAAAAGTGCAGATTTTGGTAAGCACGAACCACTTTTATTATTAAATTGTACATTATACTAAAAAATATGGAATAAATAGCTGGAAATTTTCTTGCATGACAGTTTTGCATTTAAAATAACAAAAACCCTCATCAGAGCACAATAGAAATGGATTTGATCTGTAAATTGAGGCTTTGGTTCTCCTCTTTTGCAAGACTGCTTGTTCCAAGCCTACCAACCTTCTGGATTTATGCTGTTTGTGGTCTCACACTAGAGTTTGATTCTTCCTACCAGGTCTAGGTTATTTAGAAGTCACAGTACACACATGTGAGAAGAAGACAGTACAACAGATAGAAAAGAATAAATTACAAAAGTCACACTATGTGGCACTAATATTTAGCATACTGTGCGTCCTATATTGTCACACAAGTCATTCTGGAAAAATTTCTGGGATAATTTGGATAAATAAACCTCAACAAGTGTGCAGTTTTCGGCAGAAAGAAGGTTAGTCTTCAAGCATTTTTAATGGATTCTCTTCATGCTAAGATCTTACTGTTATATTTTCATCTTAAACATGAGCTATTTCTGCTGTCTCATCCCTAGAACCATAAAGTCTGTTTATTTTCTGCTTATGGGGTCTGTGAGAAAGCATGGAGATAGTTAGGCCACATTTAACTTTTTCTACTCATTTTAAGAGAAAAAAGGAATCTTTTAGTTAATCCATACCCAGCTCCAGAGACACTCTATGAAAAGTTAAATAATATGTCTGAACTTCTTGGATCAGAAGACACAAATTGTGCTCCACAACAATACCGTGTACACTTATACAGCCCCAATTAGAAGGATACTTTCTGATGCATTTACCTCCCTTTTACTGGGATAGTCTAATAACTCCCTAGGAGAAAATAAAGAGAAGAGGCTTTTGTTGCTTGTTCTTTATTGATAGGCAACAGTGTAACTCCAGCATAAGAAAAGCATTAGCAAAAACAAAATCCAACCTTTGCTTATAGTCTGAGTCACGACCAGTTGACAATTCCTGGAATGAGGATATGACTAAAAACATTATCAGGACCTAGGAAAAGCATTCATACAGAACAGATAGAGAACTACAAGTGGATTGACCCTCCATTTTCCTGATCTCACTTTTCCATATTTGAATAACACATTTATTGTCTTCAGGGAGAACACTACAGTATGTTAGCAGACAACTCAGGGGAGCACAGGCTAGCAATATTCAGGATTGATCTGCAGGGAAAGAAATAGGAAGTGCTATCTTTAGTCAGTAAGATGAAACTGCTTCCCTAATCCTTAAAAAAAGAGGGGGGACAAGCCATATGTATGTTTGGTTTTTGTTTGTTTTTGTGGGTTTTTTTGTTGGTTTGGTTTTTTTTTTGTTTTTTTGTTCTCCCGTACTCCAGCATAATTTGAAGATATCTGGCAAGTTGACAAAGAAATCAGGATTGTTAAACATCTTAAGCAGGTGCCATGATATACAGTAGTACTGAATTAACCATGACTGAATGATTAATATTTACCCAACTCCTGTCACAATGCATATTTTCCCTTCTTTTTGAAAGACTGACTAAAATGTTGGCCTAGATTACAAAAAACCTTAAAAACAAGTGCTGGCATTAAAAAAAGGAAAACTAAGTCGTATTCTGACTAATAAACCCCCTACATTTTGACTGAATCCTGGTATGGCCACCATTTCAATTGCACCATCATCAGAAGATATTACTACATGATGATCTCTGTAAAGATTAAGAAGAAGACAACTAAAAGGTGAATTGTCTGTCAGTAATGTGGTGATAACAGAGGAATTTTAGAGGCAGTGAAAACAATGAACTCTGGATACTAAGCAAAGACCATTTGGCAAACTTTCATTTGGAGAGATTCAGTGTTTGCACAGAGTTGTCTCTATGCACGCTCAAAGGATAACCAGAAGGAATTAGCTCCTGATTCAGCCAGGCATTTAAGGACATGAATAGTCCCATTGAAATCAATGAGATTACTCACTCACTTGAAGTTAACCACATACTTAAGTATCTTTCTGAAGTGAATGTCTAATGGATGCCTACACTTGAAGGGTTGTAGGAAACTGGTTTGCCAGGGACTGGCTACAAATCAGCTTTTAATGTTTGCTTGGAAAGTCTGTCAGAACTTTCCCATGAATAGGTACCTTCTCCTAACCTGCTGAACTGCCAGGACAGCTAGGGGCAAGTAGGTAAAACAAATTAAATAGTCCTTTGCCCTATTCTTTAAGAAGATTATGCTGCGGCACTGAGTAAACTTTTCCCACTTTGCCTAGTGTGTCAAGAAAGCCAGTTGTTCTCCAGACTAAATTTTCTTCTATTTGTATCTTAATGAGTGAGCTTATTACTGTAGCAAATGTTCCTCCTGGGAAGCACTTCTAAAATGAAATTAAAGTGCTGATTGATTTGCAAGATTTGCAAAATATTATTCATTTTTTGGTTTTTTTTCAAAAAGGCAAAAATACCCCAACACCATTGTTCCAAAAGTTTGAAAGGAAGTTTCCTATCAGTGTGAAAGACGAGCATTCTAAGTTGAAAAGAGAATGAAGCTAACGGGGAAGATTTTATTTATTTATTTATATTATATTAAATATATAATAATATTTATTTATATTAGTCTTATCTAAATTCAATTAGCTCAATGAAAGGGAGAAACCAGTCCATGCTTTTGGGTTATGAAACTTAGAAACTTAAAAAAATAAATGAATCATTAATTTAAAATAATTTTAAACAATTTTGAAATATAAATAATAACTGCTTGATATTACTAATCAATGAACTTGTACACAGAACAAAAGTCCTCTTAATTTTCAAGATGAGGCTACCTGTCCAAAAATTCTACACATAAAGCATAAAATACATAGAAAAAACATAAAAATACCTACAGTATAATTTTTTTTCCTTACAGGCTGAAAGCCATCAGCCATGTTTGAAGACGAGATACCTATAGCAGATAACAGTATTTTGTCAGAATAAAAAGGTAGTCCTTGATAAAGTGATGTGACTTAGGTACTCTGAGCTTTATTCCAATCTGTACTTTGAACTTCCCTCACTATCAAGGAAAAGTGACATATCTTTTTAACTTATTGCTCTATACAAAAAACATAGAGAATTATTTTTTTGTTTGTTTGTTTTGAAATTTATTTTTAATTACTTTGTGGAAGAGGCTAGACTTTTTGACCTGCTATTTTGATGTTTTGACACAATAAAGACTCATTTTGTATACAAACTGCCCAAAAAAACCCAGAATACAGACTGCTGCTGAATTATGGAACTGTAAACTTTAAACTTCTTCCTTCACCACTTTTTGGCTAATAAAATTCTGTTTGCTGTACTGATTAACACAAATCAGTAGCTGGTAAAGCCTGGAGTGCAGTTCTGAGAGGACAAGGTGGGTTGAGTAGTGGACAGCTCTTTCTGTGTCAGGATTCCTTCCCTGAGTGTCAAAATGTAGAGAAAAAGCTTTTTTCACAGGCTCTTTCCAAGGTGAAAAAGGAAAGTAGCCTGGGACAAGAGGCAGAAGAGACAAGCAAGATGTAGTTAAGTGGTTTTTCAAATTATCCCCTATGTGTCTAGAAAAAGCATGTGAAAAGGTGTCTTGTGAGTGTACATATCCATGAGATCTGCAGTGGAGATAGAGTGGACAGATGAGACAAGATTGTTTTGCCAGTTTCTGTCTTTCAGGACTGATCCTGCTTTGTGATTTTGGTTCCTAACCAGCATTTGGAACTGACAGGACACCAGCATCTATTGACATTGGCTGCGTTATAATCCTTTCTCTCCTCTCTCTCCAACTCCTAATCTTTCTCACTAAGTCCCCTTCAATATCACACAAATGCCAACTTTAAGTTTCACATCAAATAACCTGGTGCTGATGGAAATGTGTGTTCCTTTTCCAGGCCTGGTTGTGAGAAGACCCTGTAGAGCAAGATACAGTTTTTATCTGAGAACATGGCTTCTGTTCAATAACATGTCAAGTTTGTCAAAATTGTCTGACTGAAGCCCTTTATTATCACACAGTGGTGAAATGATTTGCCTGAAGGGGAAACAGAGCATTAATAAATGTAATGAATTGTACATTGTTCATGACAGTCTTTAATGGTACAGTCTTCTGTGTACTGTACATTCCAGATACCACCTCAGGTCCTACAATTAATATTCATCAGTATAGAAGCATAAAACTCAATTTGGTATTTGCAGCACAAATGAGCCATTCCCAGGACGCCTCACTGAAAGCATTTCCCAGGCTAGGTCATATGCTGCCTAGTCTTAAAACATGTCAATATATTCTGTTTACCTTGTCAGTGGTTCATCAGCCTGATGTCATGGCAAAACTAGCAATTCAGGCTTTAAATACTCATGTTATAATGTCAGGATTAGCCTCCACTTAAAAATGTGGAGGAAACCAAACTTGCCCTAATTGCCATGGTAAAGGATCTGAAATTGTGGATGTTGCCTTATTAATTCCTATATTAATTTTTAGCTCTTTGAAAAAAAATAGAGGAAATCTGTCTTTCTAAATAATTCCAGCATCTTCAAGAAATAACAACAAAGCTTTAAAAGCCTTGCTAGAATTTTGCTGGTCCAAATGAAAAAGGTAAGGAAGCCCCCCACCTGCCTTATAATTTACTATATCCTGGATTTATTACATTATGGAAAAGAGAAATACAAAAATCAATGAATTCATATTGTGCAGAAATGTGAGGAAACCTTGGTCCAGGATTGATTTCCTAAGCAAACTGCTTCAAGTTGATTTCCTACCATGGAAATTCAAATGCATACTAAAATATTTCATGCATGCAAAGGTACAAAAATGCCAGCATTTTAACAGAAAGTCCAACTCCAGGCATCGTGTTAGCAATATTCAGTAAATATCTTGGTGGTTCAAATTGCCAAATACTTAAAAGCACAGACAGAAAAAGGGAAGGTATTTGATTTCATAAACTATAGATTAGTTCCAATGTAAGTTTTTTACCTTACCATTGCACAGGGTAGAAAAGAGCCACCCAAACAACCAAATCTCCCCCCTGCAAACAAACCCCCAAAACCTGCGGCCACCAAACATTTGTCCATAAGGAAGTTTCCACAAATACAGTTTCAAATTCCCTGTTTCAAATACAGATTCAAATCCAATCCAATTGTAATTGTCTTCCAGGACCTTTGCTAGTGCCTACTTAACTGGGATCAATGGTATAGTCTGTTTATTCAAATACTCTCCTATTCAGTCACTCCATCTGCCTGCTTCACTTCACCAAAAAACTGCACTCCCTGGATAGCTTATATTCCCTCTCTGAGATAAAAGTATCACAAAAATTGTCCTTCAGCAGATCCAGGGGAACATTCTAAATTTTAATTAATTTCAGAGCAAAAAGTATCATGGTAATATTTTCATAACATTTTTGATAGTATCTTTCTCTTTTATATGTGTTTTGGTGTAAAGGGTCATCAATAAATCAGTCTTCCTTTTAAAAACTGAAACTCATCCTTCAGCTTTCATCAGTAGCCAGAGTAATTTAAGCTACTGTAAGACAAGTGCTATGATAAGACTGAAAACCCTAGGTTTACATTATTTTTTTAAAAACACTATGTGAAAGTGTTTCTCAACTCTACCTTTCCTGATGATGCTGAAGAGCAATCAGTTCTATGTGAAGATTAAACAATTTGGTAGCTCCCTGTGACTCATTCTGAAAATCTCTGTGCTGATATCAGCATGTTGAATACCAGAAAGAAAGTGACCCAGCAGTGACTCTGGGTAGCTTCATGGACTGAAGCAAATATTTACATTAATTCAGGCAACAAGGAGGTGGGGTGGCACAATGAAAGCCATATTTGTCCTAAGAGTTATGTCACTGTTCCAAACACTGCTTCTCTGTGCAAAAAGCAAGGAGCATTTTAATTACCCTTCTCCTCCCCCCTCATCAAAATATTTTTAGGATTACTTGACTGTGCAAACTGTGATAGCCAGTTATCAGGAACAAAGGGCACTGTATTTCTGAAAGAAAGAAATGGTCTGAGCAATCAAAATTCTCAGAGATGTACAAAAGGTTAAGAAGTTCTCCCTATTTTGATCACTTATGATATCAACTGGGTAGTTAATAACTTTGCCTAAATAACTGGATTGTAAAATATATGCATATTGTGAAAGTCCTGTCATATTCACTGGAAAAACCTGCCTTTTAGAAAAAAGTGGGTCGCAGAAAACGAATAGGGGAAAAATAAATATGAACTACTGTTAAATAGCTTTACAGTTTATATTCATGCACTACTTTAATATAACTGTAGCAGTTATATTTCAAACATTTGAACAGTTCCCTGGAAATCAGTATGTCTTAAGGACAGAATAAGCAATCTGGAAAGCCAGACTCCCAAATGCCAGGTTCATATTTTTTTCCCTTGGTATAACAAACACTTTTAGATAGAATTCAGTAAAATGAAGATGCAGAGGAAGTATTCAGATTTGTTTTCTATGTATAAAACATTTAGGCTGCTTCCTGCAAGCCTGGCCATAGGGTCAGATCTGTCCATAACACTGAGGTTACCTATCATTTTGATGCACACAGTACTGGGTGTATTGATAACGATTCTGTTATTGTCTCTCTCTTCCTTCCTTTCCTAGGGAAATGTCTTTGGTTTGCCTTTTTTTTCTTTTTCTGGTGGATTTTTTTGTATTTTTTCCCCTAAAAAGGCAGCATTATCACTTTATTACAAATACTTCTTTATGCTGTATTGCTTAATTCTGATTTGCCTGATAAGATATACGCTATTGTTTAAACATCCACCCAGTAAGATGATGGGAACACTTCTGACAGTAAAGCTTGAACAAAGAATAAACCAAGTGATTTTTTACAACTTATCTCACAGATAGCATTTTTTTGTTCTCTTTCCGTAGTATTGTTTCGTGGAAATTTATTTGGAATGCAAATAAAATAATATTTGTAGAGCCAAAAAGAGATTTTATTTCTTTAAAATGAAACTAGTAGCAATGACCATATTACCAAAAATATACAGTTAAAGTTATAAATTCTAAACCTTAAAAATATTTTTAATTCAGTATTTTAGGCTTTGTTTTAATGCTTTTACAAGTTTAAAAAGTTCTGGAAAAGCCTCACATAATACCATCTGAAAAAAATAAACATTTTATTCTTTAGGGATAAAACATGCATTGAAGATAAACAGTCTCAAACAACACTGAAGAGAAACACAGGGTACTACAATACAGATCTATACACAAAAAAGATCAGTAACACAAAAACATTTTTACTTTTGTTGTGTACTTTATTCTTTGAGTTCATAATTCATAACCCCTAAGGTAGTGTTTTCTAACAATAACACTTTCCTTCAAAAAATCTAAGCAGTATCCTTTATATATTTGAAAGGTTTCCATGCTCTTACAGTTTTCCAGAAGATGAACAATGGAATCATTGGGATTTAAATGGAATCAAAAGGATTTAAAAGTATTATAATGTTATATCTGTTAGCCATAAAAATTTGGACCCAGCAATGCTGAAAATTTGCTGAGGATAAGTGTTCACAGGTAAAAGCACGATTTCAAACCTTTGGGCTCAAGCTTGCTACTCTCTCTCTGTATGCATGTCAAAAAATGTGAGGAAAAAAATTCAAAACTGCTCATGAGGACCAACTTGGTTTTTGCAGCAAGCTTTTGAAAACAAAAAGAGAAAAGAAAAGGAAAAAGAAACACAAGAAAAAAACCCATCTACAAAGCAAGAACAACACTTCCCTCCCTGCCCTAAAGAAAAGTTTTGTTGCTGGTATTTATTACTAGGTATTTGTATCATGTGGTTCCCTAACAGTAACCAAAAGACATATCAAACATCCTTCATTTGAGATCCAGCTAACATAACCAAGAAAGATTATAAGGAAATATCAGTTTGGAAGACCAGACATGTCTGCTGCAAGAGTAGGCTTTTAAAAGAATTTCATATAGATTGCTTACCCAATTGGTGGTATGCCACAGCATAGAAAATTCCATGATGGGGGGAAAGAAATTGTTTTATCTTCACTCCAGACATATTTAGTAGGGAAATTTAATCTCTGGCCAATGGGAAGATCAAGTGCAGGCAGCATTAATCTCTTTTTAATTTACGTAAGGGAAAAGCTTCTGTTTGTTTCAGGGTAGGATGCCCTTAAACTGTTTCTATAGTAAATTCATAGGTATTCTGAGAAAGACAAACTTGCTGTAAGTGCATTTAAGCAAAACAAAGCCTCCTTTGCTGTAAGGTGATTGATGCTTTCTACTGATCTCATGTTTATTTGGTATACACTAATTCTTTATATCAAAGACACATCTTTTAGCCTTGGTTCAGAAGTGTTGGCAAGATGAAACATACTAGCACAAGGTTTTTTGACAGCTTAGTAACTGCTTAAGATTCTTAAACAAAACCTCCACAGTTTCTCAGTTGATTACATAGGATTACATGAGATGCAGCTACCAGACATTATTTCAGACTTCACTCACCTTGACTAACCAGTTCTCCTTTTCAAAGAGAATACAGAGAAAGATTTTTTAGACTTCAAGTGATTCAACAGCATTTGAAATTCCAGCATTTTACTACTTCCTTCAAAAGTCAGTGTTTGCTTTAAGAAGATACACCAGATTTCTGTATTTTCTAAGAATCTTGTTTCTATTATAGGACAATGGTAGTTCACCTTCCTAAGGCAGAGATACTTTATTGTCTTTGGTCTCCTAGTAAAATGTCTCTGGCCTCCTGTTGGATGATTCAAGAGCTCCTGCTTGGCTCTTTATGAGCCAATGCAACCTTGAGATCAATACTAGACTTGGCAGCTAGCAGGGAGATTTCAAAGAATTTTAATTGGTCTTTTGAAAGTGCCTCAAAATGTCATAACAAGACTGGCCTGGCAGAATCTTCAAAGCCCCAGTTTTCAGATGTGAAAATCCTAGGTTTTTTTCTCCCTTCCTTCAATAGCTTTTTGTGGACCAGAGCACATCCATTTACTATCTGGTTCCCATTAGTAGGAAATAAGCATCCTAAAACAGAAAGTATACTAAATTTACCTTATTTTTGAGTGTCCCTTATTGTCCCTGAATTACACAGCTTACACAGCAGAATGTCCTTCAAAGACAAAACTTCAGTCAGAGATATAGAAACAGGAATGGACTGAGTGTTGCTCGTCACCTGTGATTTTACAAAGTGTCTTGAAACTCTTTGTCATTCCTGAAAGCAAGCTAAGTCTCAAAAGAGCTAAGATGATTAAAAATGACACAGAATAAATGAATAAAATTCAGTATTTATCCATGCTTTTTATTTTTTTTTTAATTCTATTGCTTTTATCCATTTGAAACAGACATAACTTTGTGCTTTCAGATACTTTTCCCTATTCTACTCAATCATTTAATGTTTTTAGTTCTGTAAATAGATCAAAAGTTAAAAGGAAGTCCATGCTGGAAGAGAGCATCCAGATTCCCAGATGCCACACAAGGATTTTGCAAGACCAAGGTCAGCCAAGTATAGAGGAAGCTGGAAAAAAAATGTAAACTGTTTAAAAGGAAAGTTAACAAGCCAGTAGGAATAGTTGTTTAATGAACATTGGATTTTCCAATGTCTAAACAGTCAAGTTGTAGTTCACTTCAAAGTTATTTGATTAATTTTAGATGTTCAAATTTCATGGTCTGTCTTTACATGGCAAGCCAAGAGTATATCATTATCTTTTGATTATGAAACCCTGTTAATTCCCAATAAAAAATACAAGTCGCTCTAAATCTTTGAAGCTTTTATGTTTCAAAAATCAAAACCAAGGTGTTCATGTTCTTGGATATCAGAAAGACAACACCTGGAAACACTTGTTTCCTTCTAGCAGTCCTCTGACATCTTTGTTTTGGCACTTGTACTCTTTTCCCATTTCCAGTCAAGAGATACAGAGGAATAAAAGCTTCTAATCACATACAGCTCTTGCTTTACTGCTTCTACTAGTAGGGTTTTTGTTTCCCTACCTTGGATTCCCATTAAATGGACTTTTAAATCATAATGTGATAAATCTATCACTGATTAAATTACTCTTTATTCAGTGTTACAGTTGGGAGTGAGTAGGTGACAGATACAGCCTGTATTTTCCTTCAAGTAATTTCAGCATAGTTTGATATTTGAGAAGCTATGTTAAAAATATTCTTTGATTTTCTTCATGGTGAAAAAATTTTAGGTACTTGTTGGCCTACTGCCCAAAATCTCAGTTGGAGAAGAAAAGACTGCATATTGCACATTCACATTGCATTTAGAGAGTGTATACTTCCTGATGTTCAACTTCCATGCCAAGCAATAAAGGTAGAAAAACTTTCAAGAGAGTCACAGTTTCATATCAAGGAGTTTTGTTTAGTTCTGTTCCCTAGATTAAAATAACTGAAAATAATACAATCTATTTTGAATTCCCAGTCAATATTCTACTTAACATTATCCTGGGAAGAATTCTTTGCCAAGTTCTTTATCATGATGACCAAAGCAAAGCATACATCTTGTTTTTTAATTCTGAGAGACACAGACATCTCCTGTACTGAGAAATGATGGAATTGGTCACAGAGCACAAATTACCACTTTCAATTTCTTGATTTTTTTTTACCTTTTCTTTACACTTGATGTTGCTCAAGACTGGACAAGATGGATCCCTGGAATCATGGCTTGGATGAACAGAACCTTATTGGACTACGTCAGAATGAACCAAATCCACATACATCAACTGCTGCATGTACTTGTATTCCTTCAGAACGTGTACAATCGTTTTTAAATGGGAGCCTGCCTTACACTTAGTAAACGCTACTTTAGTGAGGGAATTCATGCCTTCACTGGCAATAGGAATACTGTCAAACTTTGTGAAACAGAACACTTTTAAATGATGTGTAAGTATCAACACCTCTTTTGCTGTTTGTATGCTGGAAATATAGATTCATCATCTGTTAGAGTGTCTTGTTCAATTTTAGTTCTTTTTCTCTAATTTTCTTCTTAACATAGAAGGATCAAATCTTGGGGGGTTTGTTATGATTCTGAAGCACTTAGAAGAAAAATCTACCTCCTAATCTTTACAAAAGCAGAGACCAGTCTCAAAAACAGAGGCTCTACATGCAACAGTTACTGTTTTACTGCTCAGGTACTTCCAATACAACTGATTAGCTGCAGATCTCTACTGCATTAGTAGGCACAAAAAAGTTAAGGCAAACTCTTACTTGTAAAACAGGAAAGGAAAAGGCAGCAGGGTAACACTGCTGAATTAAAAAAAAACCAAAAAAACCAATTAGACAAGAGACAAGAGAACATTGCAAAATGAAAGAAACGCCACATAGAAATGTTTAGAATACTTTATATTTCAAACGAAGACTTTATAGCTTTACAGAACCAAATTTCACTGCTTAGAAAAGGAAAATTATTTTCTAGAGGTATTTTCAAGATTCAGATTTAAGGCTTAATAAAAACAGTGTCTTTGGAAAGACCAGACACGGTAGTCAAGAAAATTTATGACAATATATATTTTTCAGATGATGTTTAATTAACAACAAATTCAAAATTGTTACTCATTGTTTACTCATTCTCTGATGTTTAATTTTAAAGATAAAGCTTTTCCTTGACCAATTTTACAGACTTGTAAATACAGTATTGTAAAAAATTAAAAATAATTGTGACAATAAATTAAGAAAATGTGAGAAGGAGGAGGATGAGACAAACCCAACCCATCAAGGAGAAAATGCATTAGAAGCAATAGAAAAGTAAAGCAATAGAATTGAAGTATATTATATTGTCCTTCCAAGAGGACTTTGGGGGTTTTGCAAATGAAATAAAATAGCAGCAAAGACAATGGGTAAGTACAAGTGCATTTGTGTCCCACTGGAACTTTTTCTTATTAACCAAAACAATAGTACTCATCAGAATCAATTTTGGGATGTTTATGCAGAGACTGTGAGTCCTCCGTGACAGAAGAATCACTGAATTTGTCCAGATCTGAAGGGGTTTGGTGACCAGGAACATCATCCACTAAGGTGTCCAAGTAACTCCCCACTGATATTCCATCCAGTCCATCACTACAGTCTTGTAAACTGCTACAGCTGCCATGGAGCGATGTCTCCTGGCTTTCTAGCAAGCTGCACAGGCTTCCACTCAAACTGCTGCCTCTGCTGGCAATGGCTTTCTCTTCAATCATCCACTTGATTGATTCAATACTTTCATTGATGAGTAGGAGCTGGCGCATAAGCTTCACATCAGTGGCTCGGAGATTAACCTACAAGGCAAAAGTAATTTAAAAAATTATTCTTTTCATAATCAAGCCAAAGAGCAGGCTTGAATGGGCTAAAATAAAACACAAAAAAAATCCAGCTTTCCTATCTAGGACAAATATATTTCAGTAACTAGTAAAAAACCCCACAAGCAAACAAACAAAAAGCCCCAAAAGTATACCTATACTAATACTGGTCAGCCTCCCTAAGCACTCCATTAACAGGACTGATAGTCAATGGCAAAACTTGTATGCACACTGGTACAATGCCATTTAGATGAGAAACACAGCTGCTATGACAACTCCTGGGGATAGCCTTTCACTAATCAGAGACGCAAGACACAAAGCCATTTCTATTTACCATTACTCTAAGCTACTTATGGCTACAGATGTCTAGGCATTCACTCCAAGTTATCCTTACTATGGCTACCTGGGAAACCTAAAATTTTCAGATGTGCATAATTTGGAAAAAAGTTTGTGGATATTTAACTTTTACTCACACTACTCCTGAGTGAGCACTAAAATCTGCTATATAAATAGAATAGTCTGAGAGTTGAAATATTTAATTTATTGAAACTGTAACTTTCAGTTATTTAAACCCATATTAGATGAAGGTGATGAAGTTCAGAGTTAAGTACGTATTACAGGCATGGAGTAAGCATTTGCCATAGCTAACTAAATAAAAAGTGGACATTAAGAACAAACTCCTATTTTCTCACTTAGTTGTAGTGGTTGATGCAAACACATAGAAGTGTTAATAGTAATGCAATATTAATGGAATATTACAGTGTTGCATTTCACAGACATATTTGAGTTAACCATCCTAATGTTTTCCTTAACAGGCAAACTGTATAAAACCAATTTTTAAGTCACTTCAGCTGACAAATAAAGGTGAGACTTAAGCCTTATATTAATTGCTTCCTTCTCTTCATCTGAAACATCATAGATACTGGAAAAAATAATCTGTGACCCTCTCATATTGAAAATTTGAAAGTCTTCACTCAACTGAAAAATAAAGTAAAAACAAGTAAGACCTATTACATCAGACAACAGATATTTTATACAATTCTTCAAGTCCACAATTGTACAGAAAAATAGCACCTGTATTGTTCATACACAATGGACTGGAACAGAATGAGTATTCTCAGGAAGCAAAGACTGTATCTTGTTTTGCCAAGAGTATAATCTGAACTTGATCCTTTCCATACTCAAATGCCATCTTCTCAGTATCCCAAATTTCCCCAACTGGCACAGTTGTTTAAAAATTACTTTAATGTACTTTTATTCTCTTATATACTGAAAGATTGTAGTGGATCCAGCTAGGACTCTTCCTAGCAGCTGTTATGGTTTTGCTCCCTGTATCTGTGACCAAAGCATGTCAGTAGCATTCCAGTGTTTCAGCTCTTGCTGAGGAGGGAGTGCAAACAAGGCCTTTTCTGTTTTTCACTCTGCACCCTCAGCAGGTAGGCTAGGACTGAGAAAGATGTGTGGAGTGGACAGAGATGGGACAGTTGACCAGAATTCATCAAATGGTTATTTCTTGCCATAGAATGTTGTGCCCAGCAATAACACCTGTGCATTTAATCTTTCCTTTACAGCTGCTGCTTGGGGGCTGGCTTGGTCTGCTGGTGGGAGATGGTGCGTTATTGGCTTTACATCACTTGTTCATTTAATTTATTTCCTTAATTTTTAAACTGTCTTTGTTACAGTCTAAGTTTTTCTCACTTTTGTTCTTCTAATTCTCTCCCCTGATCCCACTCGAAGAGAAGAGAGTGAGTGAGCAGCTGGTGCACCCTTAGTTACTGGCCAGGGACAACACAATGCAAAGACATTTCAAGCTTTGCCAGTAACAGACTGCCTGTGTAACCATCATATGTATTCCCAGCTTCCTTCCCCAGTCCCCAGAATGACTTCTGAATTATTCTCAATCCAGCATCACAAGATTTAACACAGCTAACCTGGTACTGTGCAAAACAGCTCTACCTATCATTCATAGTTTTAACAATATTGCCCATCTATCATTGTTTGAGAAGTGAGGTTATGAAAACAGATTGACCATTTTGTAGTTCTCCTGCCCAAGCCAATTCCTCTACTCTAACTAATAAATCACTATAAACCATTTGCTCGGCAACTAGGCTGTCATGAAAGCAGTAAATTACCCAACTTCTCAAATGCAACTACAGACTTCAGCAACTTGCTGAAAATAAAATGCTCAAAGACAAGTTTCCCAAAAGGCTGATTAAGGAAATGTTTAACAGAACTAGCACCAACATGACTCAAATGAAATAGTCCCTTTTAGGTAAAGTAGACATCTCATATATTTCAGATTCAGTTCACAGGAAATATTTTTTTTCTCTAAATACAGCAACAGCTTTAGCATTTTTGTGGAATAGCCTTACTGGAAACAATTCTTTGCATTCCTGAGTACTAGAATCCTCCTCCTCCTAGCTACCATGTCATTCTAAATCTCCCATATCAAGAGTGTGCTTTTCCTAAAGCAAATACTAAAAAGTAGTATAACAAGTGTCATCTTTCTTTAATATGGTTTACATCATTATCTCTTCAATAACACAAAAATGTCAAAATGACATTTTTTGCCCCTTATGTGCTCTAGCACAGATATAATCACATGAGCTTTTACTCACTTATGTAGCTGCAACCAATTTATCTTGGAAGTTGTTGGACTATACAAGTTGGAGTGTTTTTGGAGTAAACAAGTCAGTCCAAGACTGGTTCAGCTAACAGGACTAAACACAATAGAATCTCATCATGCTTCACAGCTTCATTTGTTATGCACAGTAACAGGTGCATTTCAGGAACAATCTAAACAGCGTATCATAGCTAATACAGAACAGTTTTTATAGCTGTCCCTTAAGTTAAAGCTAGAGCATAGGACCATTATAGGGAAGGTGTGTGTTATTAAGGACCAATTCTCAGCAAAAACTTACAGTGTATAAAGAAAACTACAAAAGAGTAAAAATTTATTTCTATTACAGGTAAACTTTTATATAGTTTTGCTTAGTCTTGCTCCATATATTTCCACAATAGTGCTGATCACAGGAAGGAATACGTAATGTTTGACATTAAGAGCTAGTCACAGCAAGAGAAAATAATGAAATTAAAGTGACAGCATCTTTCAAGTAACACATTCTGGTGGTGTAAGTGCACAGATTAGCATTCAGAAAAAAACAGAACTTTAATCTGGAAGGAATAGCTGGACTAAACACCTGTCTGTGTCTCCCTCTCATACCTGTTGTTCTAACAAAATATTTCTTCCTTTCTTTTGGTCTTCAGTAATAGTATGTACAACACTCTCATAACTTGTTCAAGAGAATTGGTATATATATAAACATTAAGGGCTTTTGTGTACATATATATGCAAAGAGACACGCAAATATCCATGCTATTTTTTAATATACTTCAGTGTTTTTGAGAAAACACTGAAGTATATTGCTTTTAGAATAAAACTCTTAATGACCAGGACTGCTAACAAAGACAATTATTGCTCCCTGGCAGTCACCCAAAGTAGTGCATTGATCACTTGGCTTTTGGATCAAAGTCACATATGTAGTCACAATTTGGGCAAAACAGCCTTGTATTCTGCTGCTGTGTGTTATGCAGACATAGCTTCCAGTCAGTTCCAAACACAGTGGGTCACCTTCCCCTCCAGAAATGGCAAACCTAGACTGGTAATATACCCTGCTAAGCTGTGAAAGCTGTTTGAAATGTTAGATTCTTCCTGCAGATTACTTTCTTTTAAATTGCTGGCTTCACATGCTGCTTCTTCTAATTACAGGAACTCTGCAAGGATATTAATGGCAACCATAAAATGTGGCTTCAGGAAAAGATATCCCTAAGTTTATTTAAATTATTTCATTTTCATTTCTTCTCAACACTTTTATGTTCTGTGCTGTAAAGAGTCTACTAGTAAAAGGAAAAGAAGTGAGGGACCCTAAATAAAGTATTTTTTTCAGGCTAAGTCTTTTTGCCAGAGCACAGTGAAGTAAGTCCTCACAACAGGATTCAGGGAGCTATTTAAGTCACTCCGAACAGAAGCTCTGCTCTGCTCTGCATCTCAAAATGAATCTAGGGTTAGCTCTCTGGAATCTGTGTTCTAAAACATCTTGAGTTTGGACACAAATTCCATGATAAGTGGAAATGGATGGAAACAGTAGCAAAGTACTCCTGGGGAAGTCTCTCAGACCTTGCCAGGCCTGGGAAGTCTTGCAGAAGCAACAAACATGGGGAGGGTTAGATGAAATTACCTGCAGCCAATTCCATCTCTTGCTAAACACTACCACACCCATCTCTATCTCACTTTTTTTTTTTTTATAAACAGAATTTCAAACCTGTAGAACTTTTCCACACTAAATAGATCTGCATAACCACTATGGTTCAGGAGTATTAATGCTACTATTGTTTCCATTTCCTAAGATGCGTCAAAGATAGCTTTCTGCTTTCCTGTTCAATTTCTTCTATTTCCCTCATTCAGGATGAAGAGCTTGCCAGCTATGCCTACCTCCCCTTTAAGTTTTAAAAGGGAGGTTACCTCAGCTAAAAATTGATGGAATTTACTATAGAATAGTAAATTCCATCAATTAATTCCAGATGCAATTAAAAAAAAGCAAACAATCAATGTCCAAATAATAATTTGTTTTGCATTTTGAGATGCCTCTTCTGAAAAAAAGCTAACCTTATTCCATTTTCTCCTGGTGTTACTTTTACTATTACAAACACTGAATAACAAGTTTTAAAGTAACTAAGGAAATTAATTTAAGAGGCAAAAGATGAGGGTGAGGAAAATAAAACAGTGGTTGGCAATTACTCAAGTCTTATCAAGATACAAATATAGTAAGAAGAAATATAAGGATAAAAAAACTGGTCAATAAAACCTCATAGACTAATTCTGTGAGACCATAACAAGCTAAAATACCATAAGCAACTTATTAAAAATACAAAATTCAAAATATGTGAATTCAAGTTTTATTTAACTGTAGTCATCAAGTTAACAGGTTTACAACAGGGATAAGTCTGGAGACACACATAGGATTTGTTTATAAGACACCATCTCAAAGCCTGAAGCATGCCATTTGAGGATGAGCAAGCTGAAAGTGGTACTACAACAGCTTCTCAACACCAGTGAGTAAAAGAGATGCTCTTTTTTTCCCATTTAACATGTCTAAAATAAAATAAAATCACAAATAACAAATCGTGTCTGCTCCTTTAACAAATGAGGATGATTAACAGGCTGTGCAGGAGCTACATCCTACTTAAATTAAAACATATGCATGTGCATGTCTTTAAACTTCTTGCCTGCTTCTAAAGTGTCCCACTGATTCAAGGTGCTTGCACTGGTTTCTTCATATAATTATGCTGCTTTAGGCAATGGTATTTCAGGATCAAGATGAAAAAAAATCAGAATACCTAGGCTGACTTCTGAATTTGAACTTCTCCTGAATTTGAATCTTCAGCATCTCCTGTTAAAAATGAAAGGAGTTTTACATGACAGAGGGTAAGGAGACAAGTTTACTGTCATTAAGTGGAAGGCATATTCTATGGAGGAACAGTAACTGATTGTGGGAATGTGCAACATCCACTCCACAGCAAAGCCAACTAACTGTGGTAAATTCAGACACCACAATAATTCAAGCTAACACAACCAACCTGACTGAAACTCCGTATAAGTTCTCTCAAAACAATGGAGATATGGACCAAAGCCTGGAAGAGAATGAGACTGTTGGAGTCAAGGTAGGTGCTGCAATGTTCATCATTATGCCTTCTGTCTCTGACTGTGATTTACCTCACACTGAGCTAGCTAAATTCAATTTCAGTCAACAGTGATAATTGTAGATCAACAGCTTTTTCTGCATCTTGTTTCTTTTAGCATGGACTTGCGTTATAATATATTGCTGTATCATTTTCCCATTTATTTTCTTCTGATTTTTAGGCTTGTGGTAAACTTCAGACAATGAGGGAGCACATAAAAAAGCTACATATATATACAAAAGCTAAATTTTTGTGATCCATTGTTGATTTGTAGTTATGGTTCATTGATCTACCTTCTTTCTGCAAAGTAAATAAGTTACACTGACCTTTCTCAGCTGTACTTCCACAAATGAGTCACAATAAAAACATTGTGGCAGACTACAGAAGTTTTGACCACTTAAGTTTTGACTTCTTTTGCAAGAGTATGTTTATAATCTAGTATCTCTTGAAAATTCCAAATTTGTTAAAACCCTCATATCAGATTTTTTAGGTAGTGTTCATTACAATGGTTGAACTCCCAGCTGCTCATAAAGTGAGTAGTCATTGAGTTTTCAGTTTCTGTCTGCACCCTTAGCTACTTTAAACAAAGGCTCTAGCCTAGCCATTGTCCTGCTTCAAGTTCCCGCATTTCCACTGCAATCCTTCCCCAAGTGCTCACAATAAATATTTCCACAGGTCTGTATGTAAAATTTCGCAGCCACATAACACAGCTCTGAGCACAGTGACTTTTAATTAGGAAGGAGAAAGACCATGTGATTCCACATCAGCCACAAAAGGATTTTACTGTAAGGAAAGCTTACCAACCCATTAGCTAAAGCAAGGAAGTGGGCAGGTCAGGTCTGAGCCACCACCAGAATAATGTAGGAAAATACACCAGAATAATTAGGAAGCAGAGCAACTTCATGAGAAGCAAGTTAGTTCAGTAGGCAATGAGCATAAATAACTCAATGAGCAGGTTCCAAGGACGTATCTTGCAAATATATGAACAAAATGTTATGCTAATATGCTCATCATCTGATACAGGAAATATCAGTACTGGCGATTTACATTTCTCTATTTTAATATTTTAATTTTATGCATACTAATTGTTTCCTTTATACTTAACAGGAAAATACATACCACCAAGCTGTGCAATTGTTTAGTCATATTATCTCTGAAAAAATAGAAGAAGTGAATCTCAAGGCCTTTTTTCACTGCCTTGAAATATGTATGGTCTTGTCTGGGGAGTATGTGTGGGCAGCCCGCCAAGTACATTAATACCTTTGATAATAACATACCAAAGATTAGGATGAATCATTTGATCAGTAGGATATACTTTTTCTCCTAACATTATAGTGTTTGAGGTATCTTGTATGCTTAAGTGTAATAAAAAAACATTCCCGGGGGGGAAAGTATATTTTATTTTTTTGTTTCGTTTTTGGCCATCTCTTAATTTTGCTGTGAAAAAGATGAAGCTATTTAAGTATCTCCTAAGTAGATATGAAAATGACAGTCAAAAGGAAACATGACATAAAATTGAGAGCAAGTAGAAGGAAAAAAAAGTTAATTAGTTAGGTTCTTATTTCCTCACCTCCTGTCCAAATAAAACAAATGTTAAATAAGCTCTTTAAATACATGGAATTAGCACAAAATTCAAAGAGAGAAACATCCCATCACAGAAGGATAAAAAATATAAAAGGAAAATCCCAGCTCTTTTAAAGTTTAGTTGAATTAACATGAAAGAAAGCAGTGAGAAAATGTAGGGATTTGTGAAGAGGAAAAACTTCTAATGCTGCTGGAAGGTTTTACTGAATGTTTCCAAATATCTCAAACTTCTGTCAAAAAAGCTTCATCTGACCTTAGAAATGTATCTACTGTGACAAAGGTGAACATGTCCAGAACAATCCATAATATGGACCCACATTTGTTGACAGACAAGATAACTCCATTGCAAACATTCAGGTCAATATGAAGCTGTAACATTTGGCTGTGGGTGTCAGAAAGTGTTACAGCAGATGGACGATCACAGCATCATTATGAAGTGTTCTGGACACCAGCCACAATGCAGGACTACATGTCTCTTCTGACCAACATGAGACAGTACTGGGGCTCAAGAACACATGTAATTTGGTTTTTTGTTCATTGGATTTCACTCTCTGCCTTATTTATGTCTGTCCTGACCAAAACATACTCTTAGAAACACTATGCAGAAAATGAAAAAATATAATAACCACTCCATACCTGTTTATCCCTTCAAAACTAATTACTTTTAATACTGGTGCTGTGGAAATTACTCAAAAGCATACAACTAAAATAAAAGAAGATAATAGGGTTTGCTTACAAGTATATGCAAAGTTTGAAAATACTGCCTCTATAGAGATAACAGCAAAGTTTGAAAACATTTTAAAACCTAAAAAATCCCAAAAAACCAAACCTATAAAAAAAGTCATCAAAACACTCAACTTATTTCATTGTATCGCAACTGAGACACAACAATAGAAATACTGGAGAGAAATCTGAAATCTCTTGAAATTCAAGTCTGCTTTCACAATACCACTGGACACATACAATTAAAAAGAAAAATCTTTACCTGAATCTCCCCAGAATTCAAAATGGAATTCTGTTTGAAACAATTCTGTGTTCTGGAGATGGGGTATATCCTATTGAAAGCATATTTTTAATCTAACAACGAAATCTCTAGTAAAGGCAACCTGCAGTCCTATTTACTGAAGGTTTATCTGGATAAGAATAAAAAAGAACTTCAAGACAGCCTTGGTATTATAAATTATCACATGAGCTCCTAAAAGCACTTTAGTAGTCAGAGAAACTGATTTGCTAATAAGTGAGATTTTTTCCCCTATTAAAACATTATGAGCGTTAAGTTCCCATGATAAATTTTTGAATATAAATGAGCCAGTATCTTAAAAAATAAGGGGTTTTGTTTTGTTTTGTTTATGTTCACTTTGTGACCTGCTTGAAATTCCATGTCTTTCAGCTTACTTTTTCCTCATCCAAATCTCAGTGCTGTAATCACCATTCTCCTAAAATATGGTCCCTACATAGTCTTTACATCTCTCTGAAAGTACTAGCAAGTTTGAGGTCTTTAGATTATCATCAAATGGCCTATTTTGAGTCTTTCAAACAAAACCACCTTTTTAAACCTCCATGTATCTACAAAAAATATTAAGTAATTTAGTTCTTTCTCATCTACTAAGAAGGTACCGAACAGCTAGAAGCTAACCTGCATCTGGGATGAAAGGAATAAAAATCAAGGAGCAAACAGGCTACAACCATTTCTAGCAAGCTAAAGTACTGAAATTGGCCAGCACAACAAGCTGAGCAGGCTGTTGAGAACTACACCAGCTGCAACTTTTGAGCCCTTTTGGCTCAAAACCCCAGAGATCCCTATTTTTCCCACAGAACACACGACAGCAATTCATTCCCGAGGTCACAAGGTGTGATTATCAATGAATGTTTACAATTAAACAAACATACATCTTATGCTTCCAGGCAAGGATGTCAGAAGGTAGTAAGAGTACCTTATGTCAGAGTAAGAGTACCTTAATAGTCATGAACTATTAACCACTAGGCAAGACCAGGCACTGTAGGTAACATTTTCTTTCCACATTATTTGATCAATTCTCTAATCAATAACTTATATCCACACTACATAGTGCAGTCCTCAGCTTCTCCAAAACAACTCTAGCTCATGCCATATACTTTTATATACTCTTTTACACTTTGCACTTAAACCTGTTCTTAGCAAAGATTTCTACATAGAGGAGCACTGGGGCATTATGATGTGATTCTAGTTCAGCAAAGAATATTAATCATAGCTGTCAATGCAATAATCAGATGTATGAGTAGCTTTAGAAGGAATCAAGGTGATTGCTTACATTTCTCATTTCTTCTTCTGTAAGGAAGTACTAGCTACTAAGGTAGTTGGGGAGGAAAAATAAGGTGCAAGACTTGCAAAACATGGCTAGGGAAAGACATATATGGCCTTTCTGAATAACCAAAGGTAACCTGGGAAAAGAGAGAAGTAGTCAAGGAAAACACAGCAGAATTTGGGCTAGAGAAGTTTGGTTGTATTTGAAAAGAGCTGGTAACAGCTCTGCTGAAGTAATTTTGTTATTAAACTTCACAGAGTATAAACTAATAACAATGAAGGAAAGAAATTACAAAATATTAAAGATCGTAGTGTTTTTTTGGTTGCATTTTCTTTCTTGTCTGAAATGGGTGGACTGAAGCTCTGCACTGGTGAATGCCTAAGCAGCTTTATAAAGTTATCATCACAGATGGCTACCTCATCTGGCTACAGGGAAAACAGCAACCTGCCTTCATTTCCCTGCCTCAGTCACAGCAACCGGTGGCAGGTGGTAACAAAGGAGGATGTAAATTCCACAGGCCTTTGAAGAACATCACTATTAGTTTGGTTTGCTAGTAGTAACACTCTTCTCTTGCAGAGAGGCTTTCTCCTCTCTCGCTGCAGCAGGATTTACAGTTTTCTCCTACAAACCCTGTAACACATAACACCACTTGAAAAAATATTTCAGTGCACTGCACAATTCTGCCAAGACATGTAGACAAGCCATTAACAGTCACAGTGGTTGAAATAGCCCTGTGAAGGCAAAATGTAGTTGAAGTCACAGAACAGGAAAAGTCCTGTAAAAATTATTCTGCCTTCATATCTGCCCCTCTCATAGCTGTATAGTTTCAAGAAGACTAGAAAAATAGCCTGAAGTTTACAATGACTCCTTAAATGACTTCTCCAAGTTGTTATGTTTCTGTTCAGGCCCATCTAAATCTCATTAGTCAGAAACCTTCCTACCCATGAAAAAGGTTCTTCAACACCAAAATCCAACCTAAACCCCCTACATTATCACTTCCATTATTTAGCCTTTGTCTAACAAAGAAAATGGTCTGTATTAGCTGCCAAACTCCAAAGGCTGTGCCAGCCTTTCAGTGTGGCTGGAACAGGTCTTCTCCAGACACACTCATAAGGGTACATATTAATCTCACTCCAGGAAGAACACTAGATATTCAGAATCAGAGAATCACGAGAGAGTTGCAGTTGGAAAGAACCTCTGATCTAATGCCACATCACTGCTAAGGCAAGTTCAACAGGATCCAGTCCAGGCAGGTTTTAAAAATCTCAAGAGAGGCAGGGCAGACTCTACAACCTCTCTGGACAGCCTGTTCCAATGCACAGTCACCCTCAAAGTAAAAAAGATTTTCCTTATTCATGGATGGAACCTTTTGTATTTCAGTTTGTGCTCATTGTCCCTTGTCCTGTCACTGGGCACCACTGAAGAGAGTCTGGTCCCATCTTCTTGACAGCAACTCTTAATCTATTTGTATACATCGGTAAGATCCCTGTTCAGCTATCTCTTCTCCAGGCTAAACTGGCCCAGTTTCTTCAGGCTTTCCTTATAAGAGAGATGATGCTCCAGACCCCTACTCATCTTTATAGCCCTCTGCTGGACCAGCTCTCCAAGTGGTTCCTTGTCTTAAACTGGAAAGCCCAAAATGGATCCTCACACAGCACACCATATATGGCCTTACCAGGGCTGAATAGAGGCCTGTCTTCATGATTTTCACTAGTTTTCTAAAGAGTTGGCGAGACAATACAGATCCTATTCCTCCTTCCACAGAAATGCTTCATAGTTTCCTCCTCGGTGTCAGGACTGGTTTTTTTTAGTAATTCATAATTATTGGAAGGATCAAGGTCTGATCCTTCTGAAGTTTTTAAATTAAAAAAGTCTTTTAAACTGAATGTTAAGAAAGTAATGTCCAATGTTTGCTGTAGCTCATAAGCAAGTGTCTGAGCTAACAAGAGCAGTGCAACTATCTCAAATACAACACTTCTTTAAACCAATGGAAATCCTCTAGAAAGAAAAGAAAAAAAAAAAGAAAAATACAAAGCAACCAAGCTGTTCTATTTTTTTTCTACCTTGGGGTAAAAATGTGTGAGCTTGAAAACACTTGTTGCATTATTGTTCTCAGCTGTGTTTCCTTCTGTACCTATAAAGAGACAGGGTTCATAGCTAAACCAGAATGCAGCAAAATGGCTCTTCTTTTGGAAGCATTTGAGTCATGAATGCAGCTGATACCTAACAGCAGCAAACAAAACCCCAAATTATGCCAGTGAAGTGTTTATAGAACCTGAAACCCCCAGAAATTGAATAGCAATTTACCATTGCTTAAAAGTCACTAAATGCTTTCACTTCATCTGGCACTACACCCACCAGGGGCACACAGCATTGAGAGGAGTTCATTGTACAGCATGGCAAATGAAACATTCGGATAACTTCTCTGGCAGCTTAGCTAGTTTGCAGTTAATTAAGAAACGTGCCATACCATTCTCCTGACAAACTGTAAGCGATAAGAATGGCTAGGTTGATGGGGATAGACAAGGATTGGATTGCTGAGGCCAGAGTTGCATTGGTGTGCCAGTATGCTCTCTTCCATGTTTATGGAACCTATAGGTGAGTTTCCATATCCTGACAAAATGGAGTAGCTGACTTTATATATTTATATACCTGACATACATATACTCTCTAATGTCCTTCCTTATCTTCTTCTATGGAAGAAGAGAAACCTGCTTGAGAGCTACTTCAAAAGAGGGGGATTCTCAGACATATTTATCTTCAGGCAGGCACCAGAGGGACTCTGAAACACAGAACAAGTGACCAGTGAAATAAATGACCGTCCCAATATCCTTACAGATTTGAAAAAGCTTGAAAGGTTGAACTATGTTGCTTATATCTTTCCAAGATTTAATACAAGACGGTTTATGGACCCTCTGGACGTGTTTTGGTCACTCATTTTGGTCACCCTCCAAATTAGAGCTGCTTCCAGTTACTTACCATGAGCACTTCCACCATGGGAAAAAGCTTATAATTAGAAGCCACATTTATGGGAGTTAAGTCTGGATAGTAAAGGCTATGAGTCTGCCTTCACAACAAAAAAGTTTCCCTTTTTTTATGAGATTGTCTTGTAGTTTTATGATCAGAGCACTTCATCCTTACAAACAGTAAACAGAGAACCATCTTTTGGAACTGCTTACATATAGTAAGCATAACTTCCATGTTTATAAATGCAAGTGAAATCCATCAGAGAAATTGCACTCAATTTAATTGAATTGCAATTGCTTTTCAACAGCTCAGATCCTCTGTCTTTTCACTCCTCTAACTTCATCTTCATTTGCTTCAGATTCCAGTAACCAGCCTCCCTTCCTGGACATGGACAGAAATGAAACACATGGAAAATAAACGTATCCACTGCGGAAAGTTTACTAGGTTTTGACTTTGAGGGTAGAGAACAGACAAATAATCTAGTAACCTTTAAAACATGAATTGAAAATCCATTATTTTTCTTTTACTAATTACTGTTAGGAAAAAGGAAGTATTGAAGAGTAGAAATGCACTTGTTGGCGATCACCTCTGCTTAATATACCTATTTGGTATTGTGCATTTCAAGTTTTTCCTGTTCATACACAAAAGATAATTTTAATTTGTTGTTGCCATAAGTAACCACATAAAATAAAGCATCGACACAAAATTACAATGATCAAAGGGCTGGAAAATCTGCCATAGGAGGAAAGACATAAGGAGGTAGGTCTTTTCTCCCTAGAGAAGTCCTGGGGATAGGAGTATCTCTGCACAGCATTCCAGTAATTTCGGCTGATACAAAGAGGACCAGGAGAAGTTTCACCTTAATATGAGCTCAACTTTTTTCAGTGAAGGCAATCAATCATGAGAATGATTGAAGGCAAACAACCTCCCCAGTGACATGGCTGAGGTTTTCACGATGGACTGAATGATTGACAATGTCACCCAGACTCCCTTCCCTTCTAAAGGTGAAACCAGGTGGTCTTCTGAAGTAGCCCTTCCACCCCAGGCCATTCTATGAAAGCCATGCTGTTATGATGATTTATGATGATCAGAAAGGTTATAATCTATTTGCTAAAACTTATCATAAACTGTACAACTCTGTGCAGAAGTGGTTTAGTATTCACATAATTTCATTACAAATTGTCAGGAATCAGACTTCAAAAACCAACTTCAATGGTTCTTCTACTCTTGAAAAAGTAATCAGGAAGGAATAATGAAATTATATTACATGTTGTCTGAAAAAAAAGCTGGCAAAAGTCTCACAGTACATGGGCAGTCTAACTGGAAGTCTTGACTTTAGTATTTCTGATGCTGCTGTGATGATTCACATCAGACAGATGCATGCATACTGAAGTAGTTCACATTGATGCTGCTCGTTAAGGTACCAGCAAGGTTTCATGGACTCTTGGCCATGCAACAGCTAAAGCTGAGTAAGAACAGACATAAACTCTGAGTACCACGTTGAGATGTTCTACAATTCAAATCCTTCTTTCTGCCAGGCACTGAGTGAGGTTTGCCAGTCAAAACATATGTTTAAATATGCATTAATTTAAATAACCTTCGTCAACTCATCCTACCAGAGATGATCTGAAAAAAAGGAAAACTTGGCAAAGTACTGGCACTGTAATTAAGTTGCATTTTTTCCTTATTAGAGTTGATTATTTTCCCAAAGGATTAATTGACAAGATCATTTTAACGAGTCACTGTCATGATCGCTGCCCAATCTGTGTTATATACAAAAATTACGAACTCCTCTATTACATCATGCAAACTGGAGTAGCACGGAGAGGACTTGCTAGCAAGATAGAGGATTAACCCCTCTTTCAGTGAACTTCAGGAGGACCTGGGGAAACAAGTTAATTTCTATTTCTGTATGCCTTCTTTTTGTCTAAGAGCCTCACTTCAGGGATTCACTGAATAACGGCTCTTTAAGAAACAAAGGTTAATCAAACTCACCTGCACAGTAATTTTATATTTAAGATTTTATCTTCAGTCAAGTTTTTAAGCAAAAATTACAATTAATCTAATTGAAAACCAGCATGTGATACACAGCTTTGCATTGCTGATGAGACACACTGAAGCCAGATCTTGGCTTCAGTTAAGACAACTGATGTTATCATACAAAATAGTGAATGTAGCAGCCTGCACCTACAGCATGTGTTAAAGAGATATTTCAAGTCACAGTTTTAGATTTTTTAAAATCAGTCCTTCAAAGAAACTAATAAATGCAGATCCTCCAAAACTGTGGATCTAATAAATCTGAGAAAATATGAAGTTTGTCAGACTCTTTAGAGATGAAAGAATAGGGTTACAACAGCCCTGTCTTTCATTTAGCTTCATTAATGTGTTAGGGATGGTTAAAAAACAAACAAACCCAAAACCAAGAAAAAAAGTAAAAAGAAACCACACCATCAAAAACACCAAGAGGGATTGCCAATGTAATTATCCCATTTGCATTAATTCCAGTTTCATTTTGTTAGGTATCAATGTTAATTGCCTTTAAAAAATAGTTATACTAAAATTGAACTAGGAGAACAAAGAAGAAGAAAACTCAACTAATGAGTTAGCATGAAAAATATTCCTCTATCTTAAATAGCTTTAGCATACTCAGCTCCTTGAAAATAGGATTATTTATCCTTCAGTCTAAAAACTGCTGCACTCAGTATACCGACCTGGATGATCAGACTCACTAACACAATTTGATTCTTAACAGTATTCACTGGAAGGAATCTCATTAAAAACACCAGCATTGCCATCCACCCCTCACTTCCAAGACACAGCTTACCTTTTCTGCCTTAAATATTTTCATGTAAACCTATTTTTAAATTTTTGTATGTAATGCAGGTTATATCTATTTATATTTCTAGCTTGCAAAGAGGCATTAAAGAGTTGAGTTTGGAAACTTTTGAATTAAAAGGGAAAAAACCCACCCAATCTCTTTCTTTGAGTGTTAAAGAAAATCTCCCTTTGAGTTACCCCAGAACTTGTGAAGGAGAAATGAGGATTTACAAGCAGTATCATTTCAGGGTGCAGAATGAGACTCACAGATTATTTTCTGCAGTGAAGATGCATGTGTTGAATGGTGTCGTCAGAGCATGGTACACTAGAAAAAAGGCTATAAAGGTTTATAAAGGCAGTTATAAAGGTTTATGTTCAGCTCCCCAACAGAACATTCCACCTATAAGACCATGGGAAGAAAGATTATAACAGTGAAAAATTTCATACTGAATCAAGGGTCAGATAGTGGGAGGTATTCATTCCACCCAAGTTTGACCAGACCACAGTGTTTTGACTCACACTGGCAATTACATCTTGCTTGTTCTCTAATTATGGCCTTATAACAAAGGTTTTCAGGATCCAATGTAGTCTCCATCACGGCCTTCATGGGAAAAGGGAGGATAAGAAAAGCTAAGTAAACCTGGCCAAGCAGATTGGTATTTCAAGAACGATATGCTGTGTGCTTTGTGTGTGATTTCAGTGGCCATTAGCAAAATCAGGCATGAGGTAAAAAGAACCATCTTGAACTGCAAAAGAATCTGAAGGAGCAAGGGAAAGCCTCAAGTCCTTTACCCAGACACATACACCCCATCTATTTGTCAGGTACTGCGGCTCACAGTCAAACCCAGCATTTCCAAGTCAAACATTGTGTTTTTTTATAAACCAGTAGAAAAGAAGGACGTGAATAACCTTGGCTTTTATATGTTCACAGAAAGTTCTTCTCAAGTCTGGAATCAGCAAGTAACAAAAGCAGAGGTAGGTCTATCCAAAATTCTGTGAGTAAGCTGTAGAAGCTGCCATCATTGTACAACTAGAAAAAGAAAGGTGAACACATGACACTTGGTTTTCTAGTTGTTTCCAATTTTTGCATGTTTACTACTGCAGCAGCTATAGACTACTTTTCTACATGTCCAAGACTGTTGTCTTACACAAGACCTCCTATGCTTTGCAGCAAAGCCAAAGAATAATGCACTAGAAAGAGGTGTGAAATAAGAAAATAGATGTTTTAGCTCCATTTTAGAAATTATATGCAGTAAAAAAGATGAAAGAAACATAGACTGAAACCACAATTTTAACCTGATATTGTTCTTAAATTTATAAAATATGTCCGCTAAGAAAACTACAGAGGGGAAAGGGACAGATTAAGAAGCTGAAGAAACCCTTAGGGTTGAGGAAAATCCTGAAGATGCCAGAGCAAAAAAATCCAGGAAGGTAGTTCACTTTCACACTCTGGATTACAGAAGACAGCTGAGAGCATGGGAAAGGTATAGATAGGGTACCAATACTTCACAGTTAGTCATTGTACTGGTGGTTTAATGGGCATATACAGACCAGAAGTGGTAAGAGCATTGTAACGTATCTCCTCTTACTCAGCATGAGAAATTAGTTTAGATAAGAAAAGTCAGTCAGTCACTGACGTGACAAAAAGCAGGAGAGGGACTAAAACATGCTCCTGCTTACTGCAGGGAGAGAAAAGAGAGAAACAGGATGCAGGGAGGAAGAAGAGGCAAAAGAAGAGTGTGACATGAAATCTGCAAGTGCAAAGTAAGTGAAGAGACCAGCTGGAAAGGAATAGGTGATATGGGCAATTCACTCAGGTCCCCTTCCTTAACAGGCCTACTTGTCTTGACATGAACAGTCATGCTCTGTTAAAAACTCTTGGCTACCTTATTTGCTGCCCTTTGCAGTCTGACATCCCATACATGATAAGCTACCTGCAGGTCACTGTATTATTATCATGCAAGCTTAAAACTAAAAAATAAGCATGAGATAAGCAGACAGTGTCTTACTCAATATTAAAACTGAAATTCCCAGTGATCATTACCTAAAATCACAGAATAGCCTCAGTTGGAAGTGACATTAAAGATCATCTAGTTCCAACCTCCCTGCCACGGGCAGGGACACCTTCCAAATGACAAGCAGAAAGGGACCCATAATGTCTCTGGTGCCGTGCCCCCGTCCCAGCGCCCCACTACCCTCTGAGTAAACAACTCCTTCCCAATATCTCTGCATCTTTGAACTCTTCCAGTTCAAAGCTGTCCCCCCTCATCCTGTCACTCCATGCTGTTGTCAAAAGCCCCTCTCTCTCCCCAGCTTTCTTGTTTGGCCCAGTCTAGTACTGAAAGGTGGCTAAAAGATCTCCACAGAATACGCTGATAGTTTGATTTGTGGAGATCTCTCAAATAGTACGAAGCCATACAACAGCATGTGTAATTTGTAAGTTACACCAAAAGATTAACATTTCCATCTTGGCTATTAACTCTCAGAATATCCATTCCCTTCCCCTTTTTGCCCAGCACACTTCTAAAAACCCTTACAAACCTACACAGCTATGTACCGATATGTAGCACTGTAGAGGGACTTGCGGCAGCATTGAACTTGTTCACACAGAATGATATTGATTTATTGGCTGTAAATGGCTGAGTTCCAAGACTGTTGCATAAAGTTATCTCAACATGTTGCCAGAAAAATCCCCATCCCAACCTGACCAAAATTCATCCCATTTTCAAATAAGCTTAATGACAGGAGCTACAGAAAGAACTGCTACTAAAAAGTGTCTTTTGACACTTTACATAGCGCTCACTAATAAAAATGGAAGCTATCCGTGCTCACATATCTGAGGTGACCTGCATTGTCAAGATCATATCTGCTGGGTGTTCACTAATCACTTCGTCACTTGCTTGCAAAGAGTTTCCTTTTGGTTTGTCTTTGAAAAAATAAACCAGTTTAATGGCAACATTTTATGGCAAAATAAATACATTGAGATGGGAACATAAAGTAGGACAAGCACCTGCACTAAGTAAACAAGTTAGAGGATCTGAACTACATACAGGAGAGTCCTATCGCAGATCACTGGCAGAAGAAAATATACCATTCAACCAAAGTAGAAATAGTTGTTTTTTCAAGAATTACTCTTCATCAGCCTGTTTGGAACTAATTAAGTCTCTGAAGTCCAGCAATCAAGTCCCCGAATTCCAGGCCAAATTTCCAGCCTGAAAATATCCTGTGTGTCTTTAGGTGCTGGCCATGAGAAGGAAACAGGTGCAATGCAGAAAATGCAGTTACGACAAAGGGATAGTGCATAATTTCATTTATTGGTACTCCAGCTTTCAGTACTTCTAACGAGCTGACTGGAACAGAAGCCAACTACGAGCTCCTGACGAACTGCCCCGCTGCGAGGGAAAGAGCCGACAAGTGCCTCGCTCTACGCCGCACCGACGAGCGGCCTCTTGCTCTCCCAGCCGGCAGCAGAGCCCTCGCTGCCGCCCGGCCCCACGGCAGGTGGATGCGCGGCGGCTGCTGCTGCGGAGGCAGGCAGCACCTCCTTCCCGCGGGGGCCCGGCCGGCAGGGCGCAGGCAGCGCGGTCCCCGTCCCGGGCCGCCGCCGGTGCTGCCGAGCGGTGCGGAAGGGCTGCGGCCGGCGCCCGGCTACTCACCATCTCCTGCCTCAGGAGCTGAAGTTTCGTCTCCAGACGGGCCAGCGCAGCAGCGCGGCGGCGGCGGGGCCCGGGGGCCGCGGCGGCGGGGCGGACCGGGAGCTCCTCCCCGCGCAGGGGCCGCGCCAGGCTCTCGGGCACTTTGCGCCCCAGCTTCTGCTCGACGTCGCGGAGGTCAGGCGGGGCGCCAGGCTCCATGGCTCGCCCTGCAGGGGCCCGAGGCGGCAGCGGCGGCACTACCCGCGCCCGCCCGGCCGCTGCCGGGACGCGGAGGCGCGGAGAACCGCGGCAGCGCCGGGGACGGCGGATGCGCCGAGCGGGGGACCCGCGGCGGGCATGGGCATCTCCCGGGCGCACCGGCCCTTCCCGCCCGCTCCCCGGCCGCCGGGGAAAGGCAACAGCGGCCGGGCGGGGGCGATGGAGAAAAACGGCCCCGCTTCGTGTACGAGACCGCGATGCGCCCCAGTAGCTGCGGCCGGCACAGCGCGACCCGAGTCATCCCGCGTCCCGCCCGGCTGCAACTTTAAAGCCGCGGGCAGGTGGAAGAGGCGCGGCGCGGCCCTCCCACCGCGGTGCCCGTGCGCTGAGGCCCGGCACGCCCGCCCGCGGCCCCGGGGCGCCCCCGCACGGCGGGGACCGCCCGGCCCGGCCGCCAGGGCCGCGGAACACCGCGTCCCTCAGGGACAGCCTGGGGGACGGAGAGGGGGACGGAGAGGAGAGGCAGAAGGAAAGGGAACAAGGGAAAAAATAAAAAAAGAGAAGAAAACTAAAAAAAAAGTGAGAAGAATACAAGGGAAGGAAGGAAGGAAGGAAGGAAGGAAGGAAGGAAGGAAGGAAGGAAGGAAGGAAGGAAGGAAGGAAGGAAGGAAGGAAGGAAGGAAGGAAGGAAGGAAGGAAGGAAGGAAGGAAGGAAGGAAGGAAGGAAGGAATAGGAAAATGAATAGGAAAATGAATAGGAAAATGAGAAAGAAAGTGAAAAAAAAAAGGAAAATGAGAAAGAGTCACCCCTTCTCACAAGGGACAGGAGCATAAGTACAGTGTGAATGGTATTCCCACTTATCAAACAGATTTTATTGCAGGCAAGTGCATTTTTCTTAATATTTCTATTATTTTTTCATCCCCCTCCTCTTTAAGAAGCAAAGCAAAGCTGAATCAGTTGCTCTAACTGATAGCAAGGCATATGTTGGCTGTGCAGATAGCAGTGCTGGATGTGTCCTGTTGCTCCTTGTCCCATGATGCTCCTCGTCCCATGGCACTGAAAAACATTTTAGGCTCTAAAGTATGAATAGCCACATCTGTGGAGCTGCCGCTGACACATGTCAAGGGGGTTGAGAAAGCAAGGCCAGCCACTCTAGTGTCAGGTCCTCTATAGCAACTAGAATCACAAAGTGTGCTGTAGTGAACTTGAGGGAAAAAAATGGTTTTACAGCAAACTGGATGCTTTTGGTGAAATAATTTCATCTATACTTTAAAATCTAAGATTTATTTTCAGGGACCTTTGCAAGGGTTTAGTTCAGTCAAGTAAAAAATCTACAGATGTATCTGATATCTTAAAAGTACATTGATTTTAGACCAGGACCCTTATTTTATCACTATAACCATCTGGAAATACTGTGTGAGACACATATGAAAAGATATTTATTGCTCTCATGTTTGTCATATATGTTTAGTTCATATGACAAAACACCATTAATACTCTTCTCTGAAAAGAAAGCCAAAACCAGCTGCTTACAAATAAGAATTTTCCTTCTTACTACCTCCATCCCCAAGTATTTTCTGAATTTCTATTTTCATATATTGATATTTACAGACTTGCTTCTATATAATCTCATGTTAATATTGATTTATGCCATTATGTAAGTTAGTAGGGATCACACTGAAATTCTTTGTCTCTGAGCTATGAACACCTTGTTAAGAAAAATTTTAAGTTTTCATGGCTGTTGTTACAACATTGAGCTGTAGAAGTCCTTTGTTCTACAAGCAGTATCCTGTAAAAAAGGTCATGATTCAACTGTATTCAGACTTTCTGTTTGAAGAAACCTAAGAAAAATTCTGAAATATTAATTTTTCTTTAAATATTTCAGATAACCTGAATTATCAAGGTTTTAAAAATAAAAATGGAAGAGAAATAATACAAAGAATTTATGCTAGTTTGATAAAAGGTTTTTCCGTGATAAAAAATTTCCCCAAATCCTACTCTAAATAATCTAAAAGTAATGAAAATAAGTCCTTTCTAATAAGGACTTACAAACAACATTCAGAAAGTAAACTACATAATGCATTCTATGCATTCATTAATTTATGCTTTACTATCTGATGGCCTGATTCTTACCTCCCACTGGCCTTGCATTAGTATAGCAGTTAGCAAGTCACTGGGTATACTTTTGGATTACAGAGATTAAAAGATACGCCTATGTTGCAGTCACCTTGTTAAATCTTCAAGGTTACCAGTTTTGCTAAACTAATGTGTTTTAAAGAAACAGGTTCCTCTTTAAGTAAACAAAACCAGTAAACATTATGTAAATTCCCTTTTCATCTCGTGGGACAGATCCTCTGTCTCCATTTTAGAATAAAGTGTCCTAATTTATAAAGATCATTAAATCCAATGCTCTGCTCCTTGCAGAACTACCTAAACCTTAACCATATGATTAAGAGCATCATCCAGACACTCCTTGGACTCCGACAGACTTGGTGCTGTGACTGGTTCCCTGGGAAACCTTTTCCAGTGACCATCCACTCTCTTGATAAAGAACACTTTCCTAATGTCCAGTATGAATTTCCCGTGATGAATCTTCATTCCGTTTCCTCATGCCCTGTTGCTGGTCACCAAAGTAACAGAGTAACCTCTTCCACTGCCCACTGTGAGGAAGCTGTAGTCCCTGACAAGAGCAACCCTTAACCTTCCCTTTTCCAAGGTGAACAAAGTGATCTCAGCTGCTCTTAAATGCCTTACCCTCGAGGTCTTTCAGCACCTTGGTCACCCTCCTCTGGACACACTCTAATAGTTTGATAGCCTTGTACCCAGGCACGCACCCACAGCTGCACACAGGTCTTGAGATGGGCTGCACCAGTGCCCTGTACAGCAGAACAATCGCCTTCCTTGATGATGGTGCTGCGCTTGATGCACCACAGGACACATCTGTCTCTTTTGACTGCCAGGGCACATTGTTGACTCGTATCCAACTTGCCATCTGCCTAAACTGTCAGATAGATGTCTTTCTTTGGTGTTTCTCTTCAGTCTCTCATCCACCAATTATATATAAACCAGGATTACTTTGCCCCAGGTTGAGAATCTGACACTTGTTAAATTTCATGCAGTTGGTGATTGCCATCTCTCTAATTTATCCACATCTTTCTGTAAATTCTCTCTACCCTTGAGGGAGCTAACAGTTCCCCCTGCTTTAGTATAACTGGCAAACTTCTGCATTATGCACTTAATTCCCACATCCAGATAATTTATAAAAACACCAACAAGCACTGGCCTAAAATGGAGCCCTGGGGAACGCCACTGGTGATTGGCTGCCTTCCTGATATGACCCCATTTACTGTAATTCTTTGAGTCACCCAATTGCTTACCCAGTGTATAATGAACTCGAGTAGCTGTGTGCTGGACATTTCATCCAGAAGGATGCCGTGAGAGACAGTATCAAAAGCTTTGTTAAAATCTAAGAACCCACATTACTGCCTTTCCTTGGACAACTAGATGGGTGACTTTGTCATAAAAGGAAATTAATTTAGTGAAGCAGGACTTTCCCCTCATGAACCAGTGCTGTTTATGACTAATGACTGTATTGTGTCTCAGCTATTTTTCACTAACTCTCAGAATATATTTATTCATAATTTTTCCAGTCACTGAAGTGAGACTTAGAAGCCTGTAATTACCAGAATCTTCCTTCCTACACTTCTTTAAAATAGGAAGAATATCTGCTATGATTCCAGTTCACTGGGACCTCTCCATACTCCAAACACTGTTAAAAAAAATACTGGGGAGCATTTCTGCAATGACATTAGCCAGGTTTTTTGATACACTGGGATAGGTCCCATTGGACCACATAAATTTATATGCATCTATTTGGAGCATCAAGTGTCAAGCTCAGAGTTAGCTGAAAGTTTATAATTTCCCTAATCACAGCCTTTCATAAGAGAGTTTAGGACTCACTGATGTTAAAGACACAGGCAAAAAGGTAATAAACACCTCTGCTTTGTCTGCAGCCTGGTTTTGAGGTGACTGACCTAACCAAGTAATGGACCAATATTATCTCTGGTTCTTCTTTTCAAGTCAACGTATTTTAAAAAGAGGGCCTTTTGTTGTCCTTCAAAGTGCTGCTCAGTTTAGACTTTAGCTGAGCTTTGGTCACACAAATTTACTCCCTATAGTGTTGAATAGTATCTCTGTAGTCCTCCTCCATTTCTCTGTATTCTTCAGCCCTGTGCTGTCCACTCTTTGGGTGAGATTTAGAGCTTTTTGAATATCTCACTTTGAATCTCTCAGTAAGATCATTTATATCAGTGTTTGCTAGCTTGTTTTTTTCTTTCTTTATTTCTTTTTGTTTTAAGTTCAGATGGAGATAGTCACTAATTTTAATGCCTTGTTAATACTCTTATCAATCATTCAATTCCTTCTGTAGCCAAAAGTCTTGGTATTTCAGTCCAACAAAATGTGAATGCTTGTATGCCTAAGAGGCCATACTGTTCAGTCTCTTGTTAGGTAGGCTTTCTATTGTCACATGATATCATCTGCATCTCCCACAGGTTTTAAGACCAAAGGAATAAAAACTTCCTCATGTTACTCTACAGAGCACAGCCTTAGACTTGCTTTAGGTCAAACCATGATTTTACATATGAAATTGGAGAGTGGATGTTAGGTTAAAAATTTTGAAAGTAAACTGTTTTTTTTTTTGGGGGGGGGGATGTTGATGCCTCAACATATGAGGTCTGGAACGCAGTATTGTCTTTGCCCAGGAAAGTGAAAATACTGTTATAAAACCCTATAGTGCCGTCATGCAACACACCTGTGTTTCCAAAGAGCACATTGTCAACTTGATTTTATGAGCTTCAGACATGTAGTCTAATCAGGCAACTATTTTCAAGCCTGTAAGGTGAGTGCTTTATTTTAATGGTAGATCTTCATAAGATTTATTTCTTTTAAGATTGCTTAAGCTTATCACATGGGAAATCAGAGGACAAAAGTCATGAAGTAGGACAACATTGGGCAGCTTGAGAAGGAAGGCGCTTAGAGGCTTGTCTTCAGTTAATTCTTTTTTGTTGCTTTCCTTAATAGATGATGCTTATTGAAGAGTGCTTGAATTCAAAATGGAAAAAAACCCAACAAAACAAATGAAAATTTATTTACAATGATGTTACATTTAAGGAATGAGGCAGAGCAGCTCAAATTATTTATATAATTTATTTTAATAATAATGTATCTCTTTATAATATATTTTTTTCCCATTTATGTTGAATACAGTCCTTAGGATGTCCTAAAGGACCAAAAATGTTGTAATAGGATTCTGAAATTTTGGAATTTTCCCAAAACCAGGTGCAAAGCTAGGCACCTATAGTCAGGCCCTCTCTCAGCTAAAATTCATCTAAGATGAATTTGACTCAGTGATGTGGAAAATACTAGCCCAGTCCAGAAACTACTCAAGGATTTCAGTTGACTGATTGGACAATCAGACAGATCTCAACTTTTGGCCAACATAAAATGCTCCACTGTACTGAGCTGAATTGCTCAGATACTGTAATTTCTGGCTCTCCTTTATAAAAATAATGCTGGAAGAATATGTCAAAAGGCAGACAGCAGGTGCCTTAGGCCTATAGAAGTTTTATATTTCCCTAATCTGCCAGATTCCAATAGTACAGCAAGAATTTGGTTGATATTTACCCTAGAGATATGTTATCTCACATTGTGAATATTTAAGGATTTTAAAAGAAAATAATTTCCTGGAGGACAGCCAGTTTTGTGGGAGTGATTTCTCATATTGTGGTAATGTACTTCTCATAATAACTTACCTGTGGAGTTTGGGCTACAGAAATGGGACCTTTGACTTGTCTTCAAAGGCTGCAGGAGCATTACGAAGAGTTCCAAGTACATGACAACATTGGGTGTGGTAGACAGGAGTCCTGACTTTCCTGCTTTCATCCAGCCAGTTGCCTCACAGTGTCAGAAGTCTTTGTCAGACACTTCTGGGAAGCAATCATTTTTTGTTTATTCAAACCAACACCCAGAGGAGGGTGAGGTGTTTTGAGAGGGATGTTCATCGGCCATGCTTCAGTGTCACATTGCGTGACTCCTACCTGGGGAGAGTAAAGCTGAGCTTCCTAATTAGTTCCCTTAGGAGGAATGAAGATACTCTAGAACTAAAGCAAGTGAGGATGGTCAGGAGGCCTAACAGGAGGTAATGATAATCATCATCAAGGTGACTATTCCTCAAATCCACTAACAAAATGAAGCCTGGTGCATGTTTACAGAATTGAAGAAGTTTCGGTCATAATAACCAAAGTCAGAAATTTCATCTGGGGCACTGTACACAGTGGGATTCACCCCAAAGCAGATTTTCCCCAAATTTAAGACTGCATACAGCTGTAAGAAAAAAGAACTGTGAAAGTCTGAAATAACTGTCAAAGGACCCTTGCACTGATAGACTGTTACCACCCCAGCAGCCTCAAGAGGAATACCACTGTTATGCATTGTCCTGTGTCCAAAATCTGAACAGCGTACAGTGGAACATGAACATGGTGGTGAGAAGTAGCAGGGCATTTTACTTCTCAGTTTTGGCACACTCTCTCAGTGACATCTAAAAGCTATTAATGCCATTCTGGAATTCCTTGCATGATATGGGAGACGAGACCAGAAAAAGGAATGCAGGAAAAACATTCAGAAACACTGATTTTTATTTTCTTGATTTTTGTTAGAGGGAGGAGATGGGACTGCTGCATTTGCTTTTTCACAGGCTTGTACAAGAACCCAGATTAATCAGAACCAAAGACATGTTCCGTTTTTCAATGTGTTAGAGCAACTGCTTATGCACTGACTCCAGAGGCACTAATCATTGCATACAGAGAACACAAAAGTGTATCCAAAGCATTATTATTCTTTTTCTGTTGCTTTACCTGTGTACATACATGATTTCCTTAGCCATTACTGCTCCTGGGAAGAGACTGTAGATACCACTTATACAATCCAGACTTTACTTTAAAAATACATGAAACAATGTACTGCACCTCTAGGTCAAGTTTAGTGCAAGGACCTTAAAGGCTGTGGTACACATTCATCTCAGACTTACAGTGGTATTGATTTTTATAAGGCTGTAAGCAACACTGGAGACTGTGTAGAATTCTGTTCAACAGCCAAGAGCATGCAGCCACCTCAACAACTTCTAAGTTCACAGGTTTAATATTTTTTTCCCAATGGTGAAGTTCATAATATTTTCCTGATGAAAGATCCTTGCTGCACAATAGCTTGAAATCTACTGACAGTAGTTTATACAGACCCATTGGTAAAGGAAGCCTAAGAAACAAGCCAAGTATTTCAAGCCACTGACTGAAAAATTGTTTCATTGAGCTATAATCCCAATGCACCAACAGAACAGGGTCCTTTAGCTGTTGTGAAATTAATAACGTCTGTCATTTTTTTAGATAAAGTGAACAAGAGAATGTTACTCAATGCAACAATCTAAAGGTAAAAGCTTTTCCTCTCGGGTCAAAAAGTTTTCAACCACCCAATGTTTTTGTGCCAAAACCCTCCCAGCATGCCCAAGCATTGGGCTACATCACATTTACATAAAAAAACCCCAAAATAAACTTCTAGAATCAGTCAGATCTGACACATTAGGAAGGAGAAGAATAACAAACTACTGTGAATCATGCTCATCCTTTGCAGTTCTGACACATTACAGGAAGAAATGTGAGCGTTGCCTAGTCATATTTATAAATCCTTTGACTGTCTGCCCTTCTGATATCACATATGCATCATAACATAAAGCTTGAATATGGGGATGGGTTTTGTTATGAAATTCAATGTTATTTTATTGTGACATTATTTCCAAATGTCACCACTTTTCTGCAGCCATTTTCATGTTTACTGCTGACAGAGTTGGACCTAAACACAACCACTGGTTCTATTCTGTTAAAAGTCTCAGCCTGAGTGAGAAAATAGCATGTATAGTGGAAAGATCAGGTGAAAGATATTTTACATATTAATTAGAGAAAGTTTGTGGAGATGATTTTTAGTCTGTTACATATTGATGTAGAAATGTTACATAGGGATAATTTCTCATCCTGAAGAGGGGAGGAAACCTTGGTGGAAAAAAGATGCATCAACATAACACAGTCAATACTGAATAAGTGTTCAGAAGACTGTAGTTCTCTTTCCAGATATTCTGAGGCTCTCAGAAAAATCACTTCAAGCCTTTATGTACCATGTTCCTATCTGTAGAATGAATTTTACTTGGTATCTCAGTTAAAAACTTTCAAACCTTATTTTTGTTTCTCTGGATGTAGAATTGTGAAGTATTTTGTTATTATCAGAAGTTCTCACTACTTCAATTTCTGGTACTTTGCTTCCAAAATACAGTATGTTTACCTCTGTCCACAGGGAAAGATTTTCTTTGTGATGGAAAGCACAACCACCTTTGTGACCCGCAATGCCAGGGTCTTTCTTCACAAAGCTCATCTATCCTCATGAAAACATCAAAAGTATGCCACCCAAGTAGCGAAATTATTCTTCCATGCAGAACCAGGTTTGTATTTAGTTTTTATAAGTACAACTTTTAGTCCTTTTAGCAAGATAAACTCAAATAGTAAAATATCTTGTTTCTCTAGAATTTCCTTAGCAACTTGTAAAGAAAAGGAACAGTTGAATTGGCTAACAGTACAAGAGGGTGGTCTCAGAAACCACACACTGGATAGCACTGGTGGGGGAAAGCAGCTATTCTACAATATTTTATTATTTTGGTTGAAGAGATTACTTGCACCTAGCTCAATCATTGAGCATCTTGCTGTCTTTGCTGTGAGTTGTTGGACTTGATGATCCTGAAGGTCTTTTACAACCTAAACAAGTCCATGATTCTACAATTTTTTACTGTGAAAAACAGTTCCTTTGATTGAACTTTGCTTTTTAAATTACTAGGTATCTAAATTATCATGGTTGTTAGTGCAACTTAATTTCTTCCTACTATGCATATAAGTGGTATTTCTCTGGAAAAAGACTTGGGAAAGTAAGTAATGGGATAAACATATTTTTGCAAATGAATCCTGCAATTTTTTCTTACCATTTCAAAAACTAACACACATGACAAAATGCTAAACCCTTATGGCATATGATGAAAACATTCTTAACCATGTGGTTTATAACGCAGGTACTCAGTGGCTTTAAACCTTGGTTCAAGTCTTTGGAGAAAATGTATATTTTCTTCTATAACAACTGAAATTAAAGGGCAGACACAAGGCAGCAGGAGTATTCAGTTAAGATTTAGGTCTGCTACCTCTTTCCTTGTTGGCAAAATTATCTTTTCCTGCAAACTGTATGCATCCACTCCAAAAGTAGACCCAGAAATTAAGTACTCAGAAGTTTGGAAGTGTTGCAAGTAGAAGTTCAACTCTTTGAAGCACAACTCAGTCTTATTCTGTATTTTCAATATTGCATTTAATTATGTGATCAAAGGCTTTAGTTTCAACCACATCTTACTTTTACACATTCAGTTGCCTTCTTTCTCACATTCAAGTACTTCCTGACTCAACATAATTTCTCTCACCCATGTCTTTCAGTTCCTCCCTTTTTTTAAACTTTGTTGTTTCAGTCTTACTTTTCTTTCCCTGCTAGTCCTGAGCTTATGAATGACTGTCTAATTTCCATTCTGTCACTGAAGTGCCAGTTGAAATTCAATGATGTCAGACTCATAAAATGGTTTGGTTTGGAAAAGACCTTAAAGAATACCTAGTTCAGTCCTCCTATCTTGGGGAGGCACACCTTCCACTGAACAAGTTCTACCGAATAGGTTGCCAAAAAATTTTAAAAAATAATTTCTTCTCTTTCATATACAATTTAGTCGGCTGTTAAATTCCCCGTTATAACTCCAAGCTATTAAGAAACATTATGTAGGACCAAGAAGCCATTTCTTTTCCATGTCTCTCTGCTTGAACCTAGATCCTTTCTAGTTCACTCTCTACCTGCTGAATTCTTCAGAATCTCCTTCACTTTTTATTGCATAACACCTTTTCCAGTCCTCCTCTGTCTGCCTGTTTCCGTTCCACTCTTTCTCTTCCAGTCTCTTTAATCTACACCTGACTTCTAGGGTTTTGCTTTGTGTTTTATTTGGTGTGGGTTTTTTGAGGGGAGGCAGGGATGACCGGAGGGGTACTCTCTTATTGTCTGTTGTTGTTTTTTTTTGGTTGGAGGGCTTAGTAAAAATAAACAAAATAGTAGTTTTCTACTTTGAGTTCTGGCATCTGATTACACAGTTGGACTTGTCAAAGGCAAGCGTCAGGCTCTGTTCTACCAGTTAGTGACAGAATTAATGGGTGCATCTGCCTTCTTGTTGCACTTGGTTGTGAGGGGATAGAGCAAAGACCCTCTGATCATTGAAGGAGTATGTTGCATGGGGGTATAGAAGTCATTGAGGGAGGGCTCTAGAAGGTCAGGGTGGAGGAAGATAACTGATCATAGGTAAGGTAATATTTTCAACAACAGCCATAAGTTTTTGGGGTGTATTACACATATTTTACTTGGAAGTCCAAGGGTTGCTAGAAGAGAAGCAACTCTTTATAAGAATAATTATTGCATATATCCAAAAAAACCAAAAATGGATTTATAGTTTGTTAGTTTCATTTTTTGCTAACATCTCCCCCATTTTCATCCCATGATAAAAAAAAAAAGAATGTGTTTCTCTGAATTTCCACATTCCTAAAAAAAGAGAGAAAAAACCCCAAATCCTTAAAACTTCTCTTATTTAAGTAGCTGTCATGAAAATCTACTATTTTACTACATGTCAGGCTACATACAGTTGCCCAAGGTTGCTGCAGGGGAACTGTGCTCAATAGGCCAAATGTCAGTGCCATTACTCCTTCCCCTGTGCCACCTCAGATACCCCCTTGTATCAACCTTCCTCCTTGAGTGATGCCAATATTGTTCCAGGTTTCAGTCTTGCTAATGGAAATAGACAGACATCTGGTGCTCTCATTGTTTCACAGTTTAGAGTTTCTAATATATTTATAGAAATAAAAAACATTTTGTGCCTTCTTCGGGATTTGTCATTTACCCCTGCAGAGAATTAAGATTAAATGGCTGAAATTATACCTCTGGGATATAGTAGGTTGCTGAGAAGTTTAAACAACTAATTTTCATTAGAACTAGCCTTTTTTACCCTTGTAAATTTGCATATTAATTTTCAGATATTTGTCCAGGATACACTGAGGTGAAGGGAAGGCTGTATTTTAAGAAATGGCTATCACTGCTGCTAGGCATAGAATTGTACTGCAGAAAATGTGACTCTATTCAGGGCTTGAAGAATTGCTGAAAGGAACTCTTTTGCTCAGTAACTATTCCTGGGAACACAGGCATTTTGGAGGTGTGAGAAATGTCAAAACATCTATATAGCATTAGGCCCTAGCAGAGGCCAATTAGGTTCAGTTTACTCTGTAAGCTGTCGATACTACACCCTGCCTTACCCTTGAGCATTTACAGTGGAAGCATCTTTTCATATTATATTGAAATGAAATTAAGTCTGTTGGTTTGTAAAACAGCAGCAATTAAGTAAAATTAAATAATAGAAATTAAATGAGGAAAGCCTGTGAAGTGACAGCATTAATGTGAAGGAGAGCTACAGTAATAACACATACAATTGTGCCAATCTAACCAATAAACAAAGAGTGGTGTAAGATTCTCTTTATTAGATTGATTCATAAGGAACACATGACTTGTAAAGCCATTCAATTTTCTTTTTCTTCAGCCTGGATGGCCAGTTTAAACTTTCTGCCTTTGAAAGCCAGTTGTAATGCATTAATAATATCTCGAGCCATGAAGGCATTTCAGGATCCACTCAGGATCCTGAAATTTTTCTGTCTTATGAAACTGAGTGTTATGAGTGTTATTTTAATTTTCAGCAAAATGTCAGGGAACAAACTGCTCATTGCTATTTTTGTTGCTCCAGCAGCACAGATGTAAGGTATTCTACATGTCTATCATGCAAAGGCATGGAAGATAGGATTGTTGTTAATTATATATTTATCATCAGCATTCTGCATATTTCTAGACATCAATTAAAAAAAATAAATCAGGTTAGCTATAGTCCTAACAGCAGAAGCTGGTAATGTATTAGAGGCAAAAATAACTCAAAGAAAAAGAGTCACAGTCATAAAAGACAAAACTATATCACCAGGACTTAACACAGGAGCTAAGGTGTGTTATTCCCAGGATCCATTAACTCAGTCTCTAGAGAGGGTGCTTTCCAGTTCTTTGTGTATGAATGAACTATTTAGGCCCACGCACTAAAACTACTAGCACAGTGAAGACACTGTGTAGCTTGACACAGACACCCACCCATTAAGCTTGATTAAATTCTTTTATTGTTTCTTCCCGTGACACAAAGTTCCATGTAAAAAATTGTGCACTCCATAAATTAGGCGTTGTCCCCTTGCTTCTTGTCAGTTCTCCCCACAACCCCAGGAAGCTGCTGATCATTTGCACACTACTGCCTTCTGCTGCTGAACCCTTCATCTGGAGGCAGGCCTCCATGCAGTGGAGCTCAGTGGATCTCTGAACCTGTGCTGGATCTTCCATCCTCACAACATTTGTTTGCTCTTGTGAGGCCATGGCTCCCAGATAATAGCTGAAAACTTTGAGAGTGTGTTCTGTTTCATGTTTAATTTTACTAGGAAGAATTTCTATTTTCTTGAACTGCAGGAAGAAACAGATTTATAGGTTCAGTTTCCAACACAAAGGTTCCTGTGTCCATCTGCTGTGGAAGGGTTGAGAGATAGGTGGTAGAAGGAAGGGTCAAAATCTTTTGACATCACCGGTCAATTTGTACAGTTTCTAAAGGTGTAATTACTGTCCAGTCTCAAAAAATTTTTGTTGAATGTAAGTTGTTTTTAATTCAAGTATAATGGACCTTAATTTTTATGTTAAAATTGTAAGTAAGTGAATGAAGCTGTTTAATTTTTGAGGCAAGATACTGTATTCTTTTATTTCTTTTATTCTTTTATTTCTTTTATTCTTTTATTTGTTAATTCCTCTGAATTTTAACCTTTTATTTTCAATTCATAGACTCCTAGAATGGTAAGGATTGAAAGTAACCTGGAAGAACCTCTAGTTCCAATTCCCCTGCCACAGGCAGGGACACTTTCCTCTAGAACAGGTTGCTCAATGCCCCATCCAATCTGGCCTTGAAGTAGATTTTTTTCAGTATTTAAGCAAAATAATTGCTTGGATTTACATATTTCATAGTGTGTATTAACTGCTATTAATGGCTTGCATCTTAGGCAAACCTTATTTGGCTTGCTGAAAAGGCAAACCTTATTTATTCTAGACAAAAGCAGAATAGTTCTGTCTTCTGGAGAGCAGTCCTTTTGTTTGTAGCTTATTAATAGCTCTTCAGCCAGTTATGAGTTTTGCAAGTAATGTCTCCAAGGGAAATGACAGTAACTCAGACCCAGATCTGACATGAATCTTCTGGGCTCTCCTAGAAAGATACCACACTCATTATTCGAAGCACACAGCTTCTCATGGTCCCCAGGCAGACAGTGGAAAAGCATGGGAGGTCAGGAAGTGCATGCAAAGCAGGTCATGATTGCTGTCCTACTTTTTATCTTGCTGTTGAAAGATTCACTTTTGACCTCTTAAAGGCGTTTCTCATGCAATCTCTCCCCTCTTTTTTCGTTTGCACACCACTTGATGTCAGCCAGTCTTTGCTTTTTAGGTAAAAGGGGCAGATATTTATTCACTACAATAGCAGCTGTACAGTCTGGCTCAGGACCTGTCAAAAACACAGTAAGGTCTGTGTTTGGCCTTGCGCTAATTAAAAAACCTGTAGTGTCACAAGATAAATGTCAATGAAAGTGGCACTGAAGGATGTTCTTATTTATTATGGGAAGTGAACAGTGTTATCAAAGCTGTCAACTCTAGAAGAGTTATTTATTACAGACAACCTTGATATCGTTGAAAGGAATAATATGAAGAGAACATAGTAAATTATTGCCAGAAATGACTCTTCACCCTCCCCAAGACAATTATTTTAAGTGATATAAGGAGAGGAAATAGCTCATTATTTTAAGTGTTTTGAATTGCTTTCCATCCCTCCCAGTTCTACCAGGAAAATATTTAACATGGAATAAATACAGCAACATGAATTTTCTCTCTATTGTGAGCTTCTAACAATAACTTCACTAACACTTATGGATAGGTAGCAAGAGGTAAAAAACTCCAAAATTTCTAGGCTGATTTATTTGCTGCCTAGATTGGTAAAACATACCAAAACTAGCCTATTCCAAACTTGGTTACATACAATATTCATCTGAATACTCTCAGTTTTCCCTTATAAGTAGAAACAAACTAATGGCCATCACCACTGTTGATTAAGGTGAAGCCAAATATCATTCTCTGTCAGTGGTGCTCTTTGGTTTTGCAGGAAGTGGGGATTTATTCCAAATAGAAGTAAGTTTGCAGCACACCTCCAGCCTCATCAGCTCCATCCCTCCCAGTGGCTCTGCTCCATCCAGCCAGCAAGTTCAAGCAGGATAGTCTGTGGATCTGTTCCCATAACCCCCAGTAACTTCCAGTAACCAGTTTTGCAAGGTTCATCTGAAACGTGATCCTTGGCTGATCCCTAGTCCCAATGGTCAGCCCTACACCACTCTCAGCCATTCTATCTGCCATTTAGTATATGGGTCCAGCAGTGTTATTTGCTCTGAAGCCAAAGAAACAAAATGTAAATTTAGCATGGGGGGGGTTTTCAGCTGGTAAACCTGATTCTGACTGCCAAAACAGCAAATCAGGTCTTGATGTTTTGAAACCTAATCTCATAGTAAACCATGCCATTTGTTTAGCCATAGGCTTTTATAATTTGATTTATTTATTTTTGTATCAATTTGATTTAATATTTTCTCTTTGGACAGTCAATCCATGTTAGCAAATCAGTTCCTCCCATATCCTATACCCTAGCACATAGGTCTCTACAAAGCACACACCTAGTCTTGAAAACTTTTCTCTTCAGAAAAATAATTCTTGCTGCCTGTCTTCTCTACTGGAACAAGTGTTAATCCCAATGCTATCACTAAATTAACCCATTGATTTTCTATAAAATGAGGTAAAACATGGATGAAGACTTCCAAACCAGTTATAATACTGTGCACAATTACTGAAGTCTGCATTAAGTCTCCAGTACAGCTCAAGCCAGTAATCCTCATTTCCTGGAGTCCCCTACCAGTGTCCACCCCCATACCTCTGAGCAGCTATAGCTAGATTTAAATCCAGCTGGATTTAGGCCATAAGCAGTAATCTGCAATTACATGCACAGGCACTGCGATATCATCTGCTTTGCCTTAGCTGATGGTGCTTACATGGCCTAGACCTAAAATTATGTCATTAACAAAAGGCACTGTGAGCATTACATTCCAGGGCAGCCCCTACAAAGCCCAACTTTCCAACTCCAGTTGACACCCTTCTACTGAATAGAAATGGTTTATCCATAGCTTGCTTTAGTTAAATTAAGAGCCTCTGATGACAGCAGAGACTGTAGCCTGAATCACCTAACCTGATATTTTCTGATCCTAACTAAACTTTACCTGCCTGAGGAGAAGTGGTGAATTGCAGCTTCAGGAGGTGACTAAGCCTAAAAATCAGGTTTGAGTTCAGGCTTCAGGATAATTGCAGCCAGATGATACCACAACAGATTGCAACAGATGATTCAAATTTTTCCAGGTGGCTAAGGGTCTTAAATAAAGTGAGATATTTCAAGCCTACTTTTGTTGTCTTTGAGATAGTCCTAAATGCAGTTATTGAAGGATCTCCTGACAGCAGTCTTCCATATAGCTGATCTTCTCCTTTGTTTGTCTTACATTTGTTTCTCTGATAACCTGTATCTAGGAAGATGGTGTCTGCGAGCACTGATTTTAGATGGAAGGACACCATGCTTAGCCATAGGTGAAGAATGTGTCCACCCAAATTCTACTTAGGAATTTAAATTATTTTTCTCCTTTGTATGGAAGTTGCCCTCTGCACTTCCTGAAAGGAGGTCCAGGCACATGGTTGATGCCAATAAATGGCCTGGGGCAGAGAAATGTGAAGGTTATACAGGCTGGCTTTATGTGCTGTTTGTTTAGACATATGGAAAGTCTTTTTTCTTAGACATTATTATACAATGAAGAAACAATTAAAATAAGCTAAATCTTTAGGGAAGTATCTATTCACTGAATACTTGATGATGTCAAGCAAACAGTCAAGAAAATATTTGCCTTTTGAGGCCCCAAATTTACTCTGAAATTCTGTTTTATTTTTTAAAATACAGTCTTTGATCTATAGACTTTTCTCAATTAAGTGCAAATCCTGAAATTGCACTTAATTCAGTGGTACCTCATTGTGCTACCTCATTGACTATTTTTATGGTGTCATAGATGTCTTACCAGACCCTGGTTCCTATGAAGGAAGCTAAGCTGCAGTCATGATCTCACAGCAGTATCTGGTGTCTCACTCCCCCAGATGCTGGAGGAGCCATGTGTACACACACTGTCTATCACATGCTCATCTCTCAGGGACTATCACCAGTGCATCCCACAGGTGCCTACAAGTGAACTTCCAATGTCACCAACATCTGGTTGTACATGATAAAAATTTCCCTCTTCTCTTCAGACTCTGCATACCTGAAACACCAACACAATGTTATTTCAGAATCACAGGGCTCCATTTTCTTTGTCATCTGGAAAAGCAACATATGGTGATTGAGAAACCAGAAACTGTGCCCAGAAGTGCCTGAGCACAGGGGTTGAAGGTGATCTGCTTCTTAATGGCTGTACAAAAGGATTCAGAGGGCCTGGAGAGTGCCAGGCTGTGTCCCTGAAAACAGCCTTGGACAAAATAGCTGCACAGGCTGCTACACGCAGCTCTTAGGGAGGACCCCTGAACATCCAGTGCCATGCTGCCTGTCTGCCTTCTCCTGGGGTTGTAGGAGAGGTTACTGCCTGCAAAAAGGGGTGATAAGAATAGGCTGTTTTTCAGTTTGGATTTGTACCTTTTGAGAAACTTAATGGAAGGCAAAGCACATTATTTTTTGCATAAAACACATGGATATGAAACACTAAACAGGATTATTTGCTATCCTGAAAACAAGGCTGTGCTAGAATGATATTGCAAGAGCTACTTCAACAGAAAGGTATATGCAAGAGGGAAAAAACCCATAGCTGTTTAAATACAGGCAAATATTTCCTCAACAGAGTACTCATTTGTCCTTTTTTAAACATAATCCAAAAACTTGATTAAAACAAGCAATACTCATTTAGCTTTCTCATTTCTCTTTGTGGCTTCCCATCCCTCAAGCTAAATTTTCTTAATAGTATTTTTTTTTCTTTTTTCCTTTTTTTTCTTTTTTTTTTTCTTTTTTATTCTTTTTGGTTTTTTTGGGTTTGTTTTGTTTTTTTTTTTTTCCCCACATTTTTTCATTGGTTGGCAAAACATTTAATATTGTCCTTTGGATGGAAATTTTCAAGTCAAAACTTTAGATGAAAATGTTTTTTTCAGAAGACAAAGTTTCCTCCCAAATAGGTGAAGTTCATCCACATTCAGAGGGCCTGCTTTCAGTAAGGCAGGTGCCATCTATCCCAAGTCCTTTGAAGATACAGATTGTGAATAGACATCATGTACAGATAAATTTCTGCCTGAAGGAAATTTCCCCCCAGAAGTAATTACTGTCTTCTTCTCTCCCTTGTTTAGGGAGTTCTCCTTACCTGTCCATCTCTCCATTACTTTCATGACCAGTAATTTTGTGCAGATTTCTGATGTGCAGGCTGGGGACAGGTTTGAAAAGCAAACCCTTGCGGTTCCTGTTGCCTGACCCATTAGCTTCAGTGCTGCTGAGCTGCACCTGGATAAAGGCTGAGAAATGAGGCAGAACAAGAGGCATCTTTTCAGTAAAAGCACTAAAACTTTAAAATAAAAAAACAAACCAGTAAAAGCAGGTGAACTACTGGTCACCAAACAGTCAGGCCTAGGAAGCCCCTGTAGCCTTACATGGCTCAAGCAAATGTCAAAGCTAAAAGGCTCCTTCTCCATGGGATGTAAAATTATAGAATCATAGAAAATACCACCCCTGAGGATAATACAGGACATGACCCTGAGATGTTAAGATTCACAGAATTCTTTGCAGATATCCACTATTGGTTGATTACGAAGAGCAGTGTTTGAACTCTGCTTTCCATGTCATTATCCTTCGTTGTCTGTCATTTTGCCTTATGTATCTTCCATAGCCAGGGGAATAGTCTTATTTTTCCTGTCACTTCACTAACACCTGAAGGATAAGAGCCACAATTAGCATTTATGACTATTTTCCTCTGTGTCAGAAATAGTTTTGGGATAATTTTGAACAGAATACGCATTTTCTGTGTGTGGGAAGCTGAAGTATGAAGTACTCTTTTCTCTGACCCCAAATCTCCACTACTAGAAAAGGTAAGTAAAATTCACCTTATTTTATACAACACATATGCTTTGTGGTCATATTAAATGCAATTTCTTTGTAAATGTTAGCAAGGGTGATGTTTTCCCCCATTTAAATGAAAAAATAGTTTTGATTATAGACATAATTGTTCAATCAGCCAGTGCTATTTAATTTTACTTCATTATTTGTATTTACTATGCTGCTCATACTGAGAAGTAGTCCTATATGTTTATTTGTATAAGGTTTTACAATAACATAAAATTCTACTTAGAGGCTTGGATGCCATGCTATGGTTTGAAGGGTTTTCTGGTTTAGAGTTTTTGTGGTTTTTTTGTAGTATATTATCTGTTCTAGAGAGAAATATTGTGTTCCTGCAAACTACAGGCTTAATGCCCTGAGTCCATTTCAGCTACAAGACAACTTTCAGTTTCGATACTAACACTTTATCAATCTTCTCTCTTCTCCCTCAAGGTTTTTTTTATTTGGAGAAATTCTCTTCAACATAAGGCCTTTTATCTATATCAGTAGTTTTCTCTGAAACTTTCTGAACTGAAGCAATATAAAACTTAACATCAGTGGTAAACAGACAGGTTGAATGGTCAACTTAAAAATTCTCTTAGGCAGTCATCCTATCCCCAGGTCAGCCTCAAATTAAGGTTGGTAGATTCTACAGCATTGCTTATGTCTTCCTTTGCAGATGTTTTAGCTTCAAGCAAGAACCATGGGTCACTCTTGTACTGAACCAGGGGCATGGATTTAGCGAGATACCAGTCTTATTTCTCGAAGAGCTGTTATGAATTATAAAATCTGAATCCATTCTTGGCTGATTGCCAAAGGTCTTGGAGTCATTTTCTATGTGCATGAAAATTTAACGTACTGTAAATTACTGTTTAGATCCTGTCCTTTGCCCCCAGCAGTTGAGGGGTGAAGAGGGAACAGAGACGCACATAATTGTAATTGGAAATGCCTTACCTAAGCATAATCTGAGTATTAAGGGTGGGTTTGGGAGGATGACACAAAACAATGCACAATGTGTTCTATGTTTAATAATCTACACAGAAATCAATTCAAGGTTTATTTTTGTTGAAATTGTGCTCATTTAATTCTCTCCAGTGAGCACCAAGAAGCAAATATTATGAAAGTGATTTCTCTTTCACTTTACCTGGACAAAGCATTTGCTAAGGCCACTTTCATTCTGAACTGGAGGTTAAATGAGATATTGAGTTAAAATTTAGTTTCTGTAGAGGAGATCCATACATTTTGTTTCAAATTAACATTTTGAATCTAAACATCTCAGTTTTACTCAGGCTCCCTTGCCAGATTATTCTTTTGATAGTCAAATATTTAGCTGGTAGACATGTTTTGAACACTAAAAATATTAAAGTTCAATCAGAATAAACTTTGGCAATAAATCTTGTTTTGGGATTCACCCTAATTATCTGTAAATAAAGCTATTATTAATAAGGGTTGCTTAACCCTCCCTCACATAGATGAGGTGAGAGTTCTGGAAATGTTTCTCTAAGTTACAAAAGTAGTTCAGCTTTGTGCCCAAAGCAAATTTTTACAAAAGTTATGATTTTACTACCCACCATTAAGAAGAAGTTAATTGGGCAGCCTAATCACCTAGCAGCTTTCACTAAATTCTTTAATCTGCCTTTCTAAGTCTTTTCTTTCCTGTATAAATACCAATGTGTAAGGAAATTTTTTGCCCCAGATGCTGCCTTTATTGTGGGAAGCTCACAGAATCTTTTAAACTTTCAGGATATACAGTGTATTTATTGAATGAACAATGCTCTTTCTTAGGGCCAAGTCCCTTTGCTGTTTTCACTCAAGTATCACTTTGGTGGCACTGGGTTTGCTGTTGCAAGCTTGTTTGCAATAATTGCATTCCCTCCTGGAATAGTTTGGATGTGGGAATAGAAATTCTTCTTACTGGAATCTAGGGAAAGAGAGGAGATATCATTGCTGTGCTGTTTTGCTCCCTCTCATCTTTCTTCAAATTTAAAGTTCACAAAGTATTTCGCAGGTTATCATTGTGCCTATGTACTTTTCCAGTACTGTCCTAAGGTGGATGACCATCCATGTAGTGCATTTTTGTGCATCAAATTTCTCTTGAAAGACCTAAATGAGGCTGATTCAATCTTCATAATTCTGCTAAAGGAACTAGCCCTGTAGCCCTGGTACCTCTTTCAGTAATACATTTCTACCTCTCCTCTCACTAATTCTCTTCCCAGTCCACACACTTCCTCTTTCAATTCCTAATTTTTCAGGCTTTAGCACATGGCATTTTATGAAGCTCTCAAAGTAAATATATTTCCTAAATAAAATCTTTATCTTACCAAAGAAAGGTATTAAGCTGGCTAGTATGGTCTAACTTTGATAAATCTGTCATGTTTGATCCAAATTGTATTTCCATCATTTGTTTTGAAGACTGTCTGCTATTGAATTTAATTTAATAAGTTGCAATTGCACAGAACGTTTTTACTTTCCATCCCTCACAAAATACTGCTACTCCCAATTGCACACTATGCTAGGTGACCTGATAAAATTATTCAGACACTGTACAGATGAATTTACAATTTTGTAAATTAGTTTTGGGTTCTTGGATGAAAATTGCCTTCTGTCTTGATGCAGATGTATTGTTTAGTTCCTGTCTTGTTAGGCAGTTTCTATCTGTCATTCCATAAGCTTTTAACTCTTTATGTTCAAGAAGCATGGTTCATCTTACAAAAAACCAGAGAATCCGAATTACTGTTTCACTATTTGAGTTCCCTACTAATCTACTAATTTGGTTTTCTGTAAGAGAAATAAATTTTGAAAACCAAACTTAGGAGCTAAGAAGGCAAATTAACGTAAAATTCATAATATCCCCTGTTGTAGGGGATGTCTAAGAGGTCTAAATTGTTATGTATCTGACTGATTTTTGTGCTTTTGTTTTGTGATACAGTCACTGCAATATAAGTCGAAAGAATAATAATATGGTATATAATTAGACCAATAATTATTTGTGGAAAGAGGATCTATCAGCAATTACATCTCTGGGTTTTTTTCCCCTTAGTGTCATTATCAGTTCTTATTCAGTAATCTCCAAATTTTATATAAATTTCACAATTCTGACTTGTGTGAGAGTTCCTACCTGACAAATCTTTGAAGAACTGCACTTGTATCCAAATCTGAGACCCTATCACTTTTTCCTTAATGGTGCCAACTTTTTCTATTTATGTCACGGTTCCTTTTGGCATGGTCATCAGTTCAGCTGAACTTAGCTCTGTGTTCTCATCATTTCCAGGTATACATTTCCAGGTACACTTTACAGTTGCTTTATAAAACTCTTTTATGTATAAACTTTCAGGAGAAGAACAGAGAGGAAAAGGCGTGGGGGACAGTGACATCATGTGTTTCATAATTACTGCACCTAGGACTTCTCAGTTATTTTTTCCCCACATTTTCCATTCCTCTCTTCTTGTGACCTTTCCTACTTGTTTTGTCGTCATATGAAAAGCTAAAGTCTACAATTATGACACAATCTATTTACTGTTTTTTTATGGTTTTTTTCTTAATTTTTTCATATGCTGGCCATCTCAGATTTCAAATCCAAGCTATTTTTTCCCCATCATATTTGTTCAGGAACAAAAAACCAGGCAGCTTCAATGAATGGCAGGAACTTCTCCACACCCAGACATAGTTCAAGTTACTGCAAATAGTGACCAAAGGAAGAACTTATGAGACTATTAGCAAGAATGGGTCAAGCACACAGTTCTCCCCTTTTCTTCCTTCTCTAATTCCTGGGCGTACTGTCCCTTTTGTTTTATCTCTGCCATGAAAATTGACTTTGCTTCTTTGACTTAGATGTTGCAGCTGTAACTATCAGGCAGTTGTTTTAATCTCTGACCCTCAAGACTTGTGCCCTCCTCAAAGCATGAGTGTTTGCTTTTACTTTAAGGACTGAACAGATTTAATGTCTAGCATCCTCTTCTCAAAATCTGATTTTGCCTTGATGTTTTACTTCTCCTGTCAAGCTTCTGTATGGCTTTTTATCCATTGAAGTAAAAGCACTTCAGAAAGGAAGCTATTTTTTCTCAGATAATAAATGAGTCAAATGAGTCACAGAGGTAAAAATGTGCAAGCTAAGAACATTCATCAGGTCAGTAACAGCTAAGAAAAAAAAAGAGGTCTCTTGACCCAAGTCCAAACTATGTTGGATCACCGTACTTTAATCCACTGAAATCAGTAAAGTAGATGACTTCTTAAGTTGCTACTCAGTAAAAGAAAAAATGACAGGAAAAGACATTTACGTTTAAACATAAGCTGTTGCTTGCATATGTGAAATACTTAATGGCTAGACTATAAGTTAGATTACAAGAGTACAACAAAAAATTCCTGTTTCTAATTAACTGTTCCATAGGTACTAGAGGTGGATTTTTTCTTTCTCAGTATCAGTTATATGTGTAAATTTTTGTTGCCCTCCATAACTCATGCTTGGTAAAGTGGGTTGAGTTGATAACCCATCTTCTACTTGCCTAGCCAAGAGTACTTGTCTTCTCATTTGCATCATTCTCAGTGTATCTCCTTGCAACTGAATGTATGTGCCTTGAGCACACCTGGTACTCACTGAAACCCCTGAGGTCAGCATGGCATGTGACCCTTACTTCTACCTAGTAACTTCTGTCCAGAAGGGCTGCCTCAGACTGAAGGAGCTCAGTCCAAGTCACTTGCCATTTCTGTGAAGCTGGGCTTAGACAGAAGAGAGACAAAGGACATCTTGATGTAACATTCAGTTAAAGTTGAGTGCATTCAATAGCCTGAAACCAGGAACACCCCTGTTGTCAGTTAGTGACTGCTAAATTAGATTCAATAACACATCACAGGAAGACAATCTTATGACTTATTGGTACCTAGTTAGGATGAGAGAGAGGAGGTGAGGCTTGAAGCCAGATTCCTCAAGCCCAACCTCAGGCTGTAAAGGCAGGCGTCAGTTTGTTGCTCTCCTGTTGTTTTATGTTGAATTAATTCAACAACTGCTGCTTAAGGCTATTTTCCCAAGTCTTTTCTACAGCTTAATGCCTAGGGCTTTCTTTCAAAGTACAAGAGTGGGTTTAAGTTCCAGCATGAGACAACTGAAGCAAGGTCTTTCATTGCTGGGGAGAATGCTCTGCAGTGGGGATAGTGGGAGAGAGGAAGGGAGCGAGTGTCAAAAATAGAAATAAAAATTAAGCAAAGGCTTTTGCCATCTGTCCTTTCAACTGGATGCTCTTGCAGGCAGCTGTGTTTGAACACCTGTTTGAAGTTTCCAAATACTGGAGTGGCTTTGACGATGAATATCTTTTCACAGATCCACTTAAAAGCAGTAATTGGTTCATAACTATATTTTGTGAATAAAGTTGGATTTCAAATATACCCTTGTCCTCAGAATTCCATTGTCACGTTCTGTCTGGCATGATGACTATTTTGAAATACATTCTACTCATCTGGCCAAGGTGCTTACTTGTATTTTGTCTTATCCTTCTGTCATGTTCTAGACTTGACCTTTTCACAAAAGTACTTCATAAAAGAAGTCTGGGTATAAAAGTTAGATGAAGTCGGATGACATTGGCTATTGGCAAGTAAACTTATGTTTGGCAGATTTTACAGACATATGCATGGGAAAGGCTTGCAAGTGACCCTTGAAAGCTTCTATTATAATCAACATAGAATTAGCATTGCAAAGAGGTCTTATTGACGCCTAGGTGTGATGAAAGTGGAAGTGAAACCTGAAGGAAACATACTGAGACAGCTGACAGTTTATGCTCTTTATTTTAAAGCAGGTGGATGACCACCATTTATGAAATAAAGCAAAAAGATCCCCAGTTTCAGTCAGATGCAAAAAAGTGCCATCTCTTCAAACAACAGACTGGCTTGGTGTTGGTATGCCATCATAATCATCTGAGTAGTGCTGATACTGGTCAGTCAGAAGAGGCTGATGCAAGTCATCTTTATTTTTCTTGACACGTACGATACATGCAGCAGCAGCAAAGATAATTGCAACAAGAACCAGTGCAGTCACTATTGCAATAGTTATCATCTCTGTGACACGGAGAGCCCGACCTAAAAGAAGGAAAACAAAAGGCAAAGATATTAAAAGCAAAGTCAAATAATATCAACGAATACCTGAAGTTCAGACTGGAACTCAGCATTTGTCATTATTCACTGAGTTGGGGAGTAGAAGTAATTCCAATTTTGTTTGATAATTCTTGTTCAAAAAAATGAGAAGATTTAGTCTATCTTGCCTCAGTCTATAATCGGTTCTGGACCTTTCTTCTGCCACCTTGTTTGTGAGGATTTGCATTCTCTCTAGTGAGTTAATGAATCTATTTGACATAGGAATGAAGACATTCTGCAAGGTTAACATCCAAATGAGAACTTCTCCTAAAATTAGGGGAGGTACTGGCAACTTCATGGTGGAACAGTCTCTGACCAGTAGCTATACCAAATCCCAAACAAACATCTGGAAAGTAAGGTAGGAAAGGAGACAAAGGACTTTACAAAGACAGCAAATATTGTTGGTGAAATTTGAATAAATTTCAAGAGACAAAGATATGAAGGAAGAAAAGGAGAGGAAGTATCTCGGCTGCACAGTTTACCTGGCCACTCGACTTCATAGCTGTATCCCAGGTTTTCTGGTGCAGTAACAAACATTTCATTATTGGTTACTGGAGGCCAGAAAGGCACCATGTTGTACTGTCGGTTATGTCCAATAGGGGCATTCTCCAGTGGGTATGTTGAGATATCTATATTTGAAAGTCAAATCACACTTCTGTAAATAAATTCAAAATAAATTGCACTACTTCATTTTTTTTCCAACTCAGGGTTTTGAGTACCCTAGAATTCTTTTTCACTTGTTCCAGAAGGATTTGTTTCTTGGTGTAGCAGATATAAAATAAGAGTCTCTATGCTGTCCAAAACCAAGGCCACTAGTGTTATCTCTGGTTTTGAACAGAAATCACCGGTAAATTTTTAAAAATTTTGCCTGTGTTGGGCTTTTTGTTTCTTCTCACTTGGAAAAGGAGAAATATGTCAAAGACTTTTTTCTACATTCTTGCTTAGCCTGATTGTAGCAGTGATGAACAGGAGGGCAGTTGATATAAATTCCAGTGGATTTTTTTGCAACATTATACTAAATCAGAAGGAAGTCAGCTGAAATAAAAATCAAAACAAAACAGAAAATCCCCAAACCAAAACAAATCAAACCAGCAACAACAAAACCAACAAAACTCAAAACATAACAGGAAGTAAATACTTTGTGGTAAGATGATGCCAAACCTTGCAATACATCATGTAAGAGCCACAAGGGGATACAATTGCTCTCTGAGAGCTGATGTGAGAAAATTCAGTGAGTAGGTTGTGGAAGCTACACAAAGAAGGCTCAGTTGTGCAGCAACAGCTGCCTTCTGTAGAAGAAGGAAGAAGAGTATAGATTATCCTAGGAGAATAAAGTTGCTGCATTGTGTAGAGGAATACAGTTGCTGCATGATGCATAGACATAAGGGTTAGATTGAATTTTTCCCTAGCCCACTGATGTAAGTCTCCTCCCTTCTTTATTTATTTTTCTTTCATTCCTTTCAAATCCTTCCTTCTGTTGTTCCTTTCTCCCTCTTTTTCACTTTCTCCTGTATTACCTTTTTCTGTTCTTTTTGGAATTAAAAAAGCAAGGGCAGAAATGGTAACTATTTCCTTTAGAAGTATATGGAGATGGTTATTGAATGCTGGTAGTATATAACAAAGGTGGCAAAAATGAATGTGTATGGCACCTGTTCTTCTTTTGACAAGAAGAAAATAGTTATTTACTCCACACAACAGTGGAATATCATTCCGGGGTTACAGTGTATTCCCACATACTGTTTTCTTGAATTGTGGCTGCTGTGTCTGACCAGGTCCCTTCACAGAGAGTGGTCTGCAATTGGATGTCAATGGGGTGAGGAGGAGAGCTTGCTTGTTACTACTTTGTTAACAATACTAACTCTTTAAATTCCAATCCTCTCTCCTAAATTTAGGGGCATCTTGCCAAGTGTCCCAAAAGAAGGCATTGAGTTTTTGTGGCTACAAAGCCTGACAACCAGCCATCCTGCCTCTGTCCATGAGAACATCTTACCTGCAGAATGCCGTCTCAGCCACTCATCAAAAAGAGCATCTGTAAATGTGTGCAGGAGGACAAAAATGGGGTCATTTGGTGATAAATGAGTTTGCCCTCCTGTCCCATTCAAAAATAGATGAGCCAAGTTATGAAGACTTCGGACTGCTGGGTCATATTTTCCTGAAGGATCACTGTACCCTAAATATGCAAACAAAGAAGAAAACAAAAATTATGGCGAAGATTTTGTTTGGAAGCTGCAGTTTCGGATAAATACTTTTTTTCCCTCTGAAATGCTTTTATGTTGTTATGTTGCTTTGTTTGAAACAAATGGGTAGCTAATTCTCTACCTACTGACATTTGGGAAATGTTCCTGGAATGCATAATTTTCAGATTAAAATAGCCTTTATGAAAGAATGCTTGGAATGTGGACTGCAAAGCTGCTGGGTTCTACCACAAAAATCACTAAAACAGCATCATAGCGTGAAAATAGAGGTGTATATTTGGGCCCTAAATATCTTTCACCATAGTAAAATAGTTGCATGAGTTTTCTAACTGCTTACTAAAGCAGATGTATCTTGACATTTACTCTAATGAGCTAGCTGTTAGGTTCCCGTGCATCACTTCCATGCATACTGGGAACACATACTGGACATCTTCACATGCTCTGAAATTGATTATTTTTTCAGTGAAGATAGAGTGTAGCTTTGCTTGTGCCCAAAACCTCATAACCCTCAAGTTAAATGTTAGGATCTGAAGCATCATGAAAACTCCTCCTGTGTTCAAGCTTCGGACAATTGTTCCAGGGAGGGATACATACAGTTAATTTTTTAAAGCCATGTTTGGACACCTAGGTTTTGATAGGCATCAATTTGAACTGTCACTTTGTAATTTTTCCTGTTAAAAGCTCTGGATTATTAAGGTATAGAAGAAGTTGTTAGGATGCTGTCTGAACAGTATAAATCAAGTGTTTAGGCTCTTTTTTCTGTTGGGGGTGTGTGTGTGTATGTGTGTGTTCTGGTGTTGGAGAGTTTAGTTTTAAATATGCAGAGCTTATAGAAGAACAAGAGTTTTATGTCCCAGAGAGTAGGGCTAGCATGTCTAGCAGTAAATCCTGTACCCAGAGCTCAATTACTATTTCAATACTATTGCACTAAGTACTACCACAGCTTTCAATTTATTTTCATTTATTTTCTTTGTTTCAATTCAGATCCAAGAATAACTGCTAGAGGCCCTTGTTTCCTTCATTTAGAGATGCAGCAGCATCAATCCACAGGAAAGGACTGTGTTTTCAACAAAGGTAACTTAGTAATTATGTGCCAAGGACCTGAAGTTAGTTTTTACTTTGTATACCAGCAGCAGACTCTTGAGACTTTTATGCATTTTAAGAGACATAAGCTATAGCTATAAAGTAATTTACATAGAACTTATTTCTGCTTAATAGTGAGCTAATACTTAAAGCTAAGAACAATGTGTTCTTGTCCAGCAGCCTGTCTCAAAACTCATACTTCCAGCAGGAAAAAGTGTCAAGTCTGCTCCCTGACTTATTTGGAGTTGTTCCAGGTCTTTTTATTTGCCATGTTTACCTTCTACTGTGTTACGGAAACTGTCTGTTGAATTGGAATAAAAAGGGGGAGTATCAAATACACCAACTTCCAAACACTGAGCAACATCCTCAGGCTCTGGGAGACGCTGCACCATAGGTCGTGCTACATTTCCAGCAGGATTCCTTCGGATGGGACCACCCTCAGTACCTGGAAATGGAAAGAGGAGAGAAAACAAGGTTGGTTGAACAGTAGGCCACAGAATGAATCACTCTCATGATTGAATCATGGAGAAAAAAATTCCCTCAAAATTACATTTACACTGAATGAACTGGTCAGTTCCTTATGTTTTGCAAAGAATCCTCATGGGGCCCTATGTTCTGGATTCTCTGTTCCAGGATTTAAAAAGTCATCTAGAAGCTTCTTACTGAAGTTTGTTGTTCTCTAAGTGATTTAGAAAAAATTTCTCCAGACTTTCATGTGATTTCCTGGTGAGACCTAGGCCAAGATTATTGAAGACGTCCTGATAGAGTAGCTGGGAAAAAGATTATGTAAATTACTTACCCAATATTGGGGGATCCTTATTTTTTGCCCCATATTTCCATGATGATGCTTATACGAAGAAACTTACTGGTATTTTAAAAATTATTTTAATTTGGGTAGATATGTTAGAATGTGGTATTACTCACATTTAAAATATGGTGCACGTAGTTATTATGGGGATTTGTTGGATGTTTCATTTTAGGAGCAGAATGGCATGAAGGAGATAAGTGGAGTAGTCAGAAGAAATGTTAAGCTTTTTTTAAGAAATAACACTGCCAGATGTAATTATTTATGGGGTAAGAGATGAATTGGTACTGCATAAGAAGGGAAGACAAAGCATTTAATCTTTCTTCTTCTACAAGCTTCTGATAGTATGTATTATCTCAACAGACTGATGAAACATGGATCAAGAATATTCAAAAGCCACTTTAAGTTCTTTTGGCTGGAAAAAAGAACTGCAATGTAAAGCATTATATTTATTTATTATTAAGAGAATTTTCTCTCCAGATATCTTTCATCACTCATACTTACTGTTACAGATGGTTCCCAAGGTTTCATAATCTTCTACATTTTCACATAGCACTCGCCACTGAGAGAAGATTGAATTCTGGCTTATAAGAGAGACATCAAAATTGCTTCTAGCTCCCATCAAGTCATCTGAGCAGATATCACATGTGTTTTGTCCTGTTGCAAAGTTCCAGTAGGGCAGTCCAAAAGTGGGGTCCTGTAGCATGTTCTAATCCACATAAATACGGTATTACTATGTGTTTGACACAGACAGCTATAATATTTACTGCTAGAAGAATGTTAAAAAACAGCTAAATACATCTTGGTAAAAAGTCAGAATCCTGCCTTATAGAAGAGAAGAACTCTATGTAAAATTCATGTAGAAGCTTTTGGTAGTTTTTCACATTGATACCTTTGTTTAGCAGAGCAGATAGCTGTACTACTGAACTGAATCATAGATTTCCCCCACTAATAAGACAGTACCTCTCCCACAAAATATTGTGAACAGTAAGAAACATAAATTAACACTGAAACCCCATTTTCCAAATATTTTTAATGGCCTGTCAGCAAAAACAGTCTTTGTAGTTCACATAATAACTAGGTCAACTGTGGAACTGAAGGAAATATAAAGAATAGGGTTACCAGCTTTTCCAGTTGGCATTGTTTGGCTCTAGTATGGGTTAGAGTTCGACAGTGCTGGAGTTAATGAGGCAAAATTACTTTGACTAATGATCAAGTCTGCTGACATAAATAGGAATATATATTAAATCACAGACAGATAGAACTTCTCAGGGCTTTCACTTAGAAATGCCACTGATGACAAATGTGTGTCTTGGAAGGGAGTTTGTGCCTCAGCCTGATGTAGAGCAATTAAAGCTAGTGGAAACACTGAAGTGATTTCAGACACTATTCAGTCCTGGCCTTGAAAACTTAATTCTTGGTTTTTTTAGGAAGGATGGTGGTTCATAAAATACTATACCCATTTTGTGAATAGGTCCACATAAGAGAGGGATAAAAAAGAGAATCATTGATTTATGGAACAGGGTATAACAAAGCACTAATTTCTCTAACCAGTTACACAAACTAAATGTGATTCTGAATCCCTAAGCCATCTCTGTTATCACTTTCTTCAGAATTTCTGCTGCTTTGGTTAATGTTATTCAAGAATAATGGCCATGAGATTAAAAACCACTGAAAATAACTTTGTTGGTCCAATAAAATGTCTTCTATTTAGAATACATCTTTTTTTCCATGAGATTTTTATGGAAATTTTACGTTTTCTATTGCTGTGATTAAAATATTATATTTAAACATCTCTATAAAAGTGACAGTCTGAAGCCTAAATACACTCTATTAAATGTTGTATACCAAATGGGTTACTGAAATTGAAGCAGAATCACTTCAACATGTAGGGAAACCTGCTGTCATTTTTGCCTATTTTAATATGGAGTGAAGTTCTTTAACTGTACAGAACATAGCATGAACACCAGTAAACATTTACAGGAACTTTTTACCTGCATGTCTCTTTCAAGCTGCAATAGATGGTATCTATGCCACGTGACAAAAGCTGGTCCCTCATGAGAGAAATCAACTCCTCCAAAACTCTGTTGCCCCGCACCAAGGAAAGTCTTCCTGACAGAATAATAATGGGACCACACAAAGTAGTTATAAATGGAGATATTCTCGAACTGAGGTGTGTTGCCGTCTGGCCCAAAGATTTCTTCACGTCTTCGTGTGGCAATAACGATGTCAGGATGGACTGTCACCTTGGCTTGGTGTAAGGCATTCACAAAGCGATTCCTTTCTTCTGCACTTAGATCCAAAAGATTCCTTCTGACTGTGATAATACAGAAGAAGCAAGTTACTAAAGTAATAGACACTGAAGCCTGATCTCAGAGAACTTGTTTATTGTGTTCCTAATAATTCTGGGTAAATCCCATTTTCATCAAGTATTCACCCTTTTTTATTGGGGAAATTCACTGAGCATAAATAGATAATGTTATTTATTTTGAGAAAATCTGAAATAAATTAAAAGAGAGCTCCAATCCTTGAAATTTTAATACTTTTAAGAGTACTGTTACAGATTATCTTTCCATCCTGCTAGACAAAAGACTAAGACTATTCTTTGTCATACAAACCTTTCAGAATTTCATCCGATATATTTAAGTTTCCTGTGGTAGTACTTTACGAAATAAACACTATAAACCAATTTATAATAATCAGAAACCCTCTGTTTGGGAATTTAATGAAGAATTTTTTTTTTTTCATTCTTGAACCTTTGTAGGAAAAATGGCAGATTCACCAGTGAATTATTCTGAATTTCACACAGTACAGTATTACTTTAATCTGAGATTCTCTCTTATTTTATCTCTTTAACCTGACATTATTAACAATTGCCACATATTAGTCCTTTTTAGCAGTGTATCTCAAAATAATGAAAAAATGCCATTGTCCACACATAGAGAGTGAAAGAAGGAGGAAAACTGACTTGTTGAAATAGCAGTATTTTAGCATGAAGAGCTGAGTTCAGATCACCTCAGTCCTTCTTTTGGCCGGTCTGGGAAAATCTCTGACTAAGTTTAGACTAAGATAAAGATAGAAGTCCTCACAATTGTTTTTCAATACTTACTTATTATCATTATAAAAAATACTGTAAAAATCCATAACTCATTGTCCAAATTAATGATCAATTATGTTGATACAAGAAGCAACAGATATTCAACATGAATCTATATGAAGAATAAAAGTGAATTATGTTTCACTAAAAAAGAATTTTCAGCGAGGGATATTTTATCTTCTTAGAAATTTAAATAAAGTCTTTCCTGAAACATGAATTTCATCCAAGGACAGCGTATCCTGAAACGTGTTTTTTTGTTTTGCAGAACTGACATGAACTGAACCTCATCACTGAAGTGATGTGTTTTTAGTTTTGTTGTTTTTTGGTTGGTTGGTTGGTTGGTTGGTTGGTTGATTGATTTGTGGTGTTTTTGTAGTGTTTCAAGTGGAGAACTCTAATTGTCCATCTAATTTTGATTTACATAGACATCTTAACATTTTCATTCTTAAAGTATATGCTTGAACCACAGCAAAAAATTGTGACTATTATTAGAGTTAGTCATAAACTGAGAAGATATGAAGACACCAAACTGCATTTTACAGCAATTTAGTATGGATGTACCAACAGTAATCCAGTACTTATTTCTAAAATCTGAGCTGATGGGGCCAATGGATCTGTGAATGGGCAAAAGAGGTGACCTCAACGTGGAAACTTAGAGCATAATAGGAAACTAAATTACACTTTTTACACTCATGTTATCATGCATGATGTATCTGATTTATTTGGTGTTTTAATGCATTGTAAAGGATTTAATATGAGAAAAGTAAAATGTGCTGTTGTACATTCTAGAAAATTACCTAAAACTGCTATTTTCCTGTCTCTAGTTTTACATTAACTTTGTGTGTAACATTTATCTCTTGATTATTCTTCAGAGTTGTTATCATTGCAAAATAGAATAGGCCAGAATATCAGAGAGTGCAATGTGGTTTAGCATGCCCAATTCACAAGTAATACTTCCTGCTTTCTAGCTTAGTTCTTGAAGCTCAAAGAATAGAAAAAAAATTCAAAGATTTTTCCCATAGCCATCAATAAGTCATTATTAAGGAATTGTTGTTAAAATTTTGGTAAGTGGTCCTTTGTTAACGTTTCTGGGACATGCTCTTATATCCATGGAATGTTCCCTTATCTGGTAAAAAAGTCAGTGCTGATTTCTGTTTCTGCAGAAATAAACACTGCATATTTGTGCTAGAGAGTTTTTGTTTAACATATCAACAGAACCCATTGCTCATTTTGGGGGGAATTATGGATTTTACAGGATTTCAGTAACATCTTTGAAGTTAAAAGTGTAAAAATTTAAAAATAAAGATTGAAATCTTGCCCATTCAGATGGTTTTCAGATAAGAACAAGGATCTGTCCCCAGGCCTGTTTGTCTTTTAAATTTCCCTATAATATTCAATATTTTTCCAGTCCTGCGATAATTTCATAACAATTTTTTAAAAAACTTAAAGAACTGTTTAGTGATATGCTATACTTAACTGAAACTGGAGTACTGAAGAAGGCCTTACCACACCCTGGACTGATTCATTTGAGCTGTCCACAGTCATGACTAATGTTTTTAAAGATATTGACAGCAGCAGGACAGTAAAATATACCAGACTGGTATATAGTTTAGAATTGTATTAAGGGACTTTGAATGAAAAGAGCAGCTAAAATAGTCACAAGGTATTAAACCTATTGAGGTACATATTATCCTCAAACACACTCACAAACACATGTGCATGCCTATTTACATTGTTTTATTCTTAAATCCAAATAGTAACTTTTTTTCCCAATATAGATGCTCTATTCTTTAATGGACTTTGATCATTGACTGGAAGTTTCTTTTCTTCCTTTTAATGGATAGTGAGAATAAGTAATTTATACATATGCTGAACAGCTCCTCTAGCACCTGCCTTAACCCCTTTAGCAACATACTAAAATGCTAAATAAATATAATGGACATTTTGTACCTTAAAGAGAACAAATCCACTAGATATATTTAGAAGCAAGCACTGACAAAGAGCGATTTCTGTGTCATATTCCTGATGCTCTTACCTATGCTGATCTGTTGGCTGCAGGTAGGTCCAGTCCAGCCAGGCCGGCAGGACCCGCAGTTGTACCCGGAGAAGTTCCCGTTGCAGCGGCAGGTTTGGTTGAAGAAGCGGATGGGCCACTGCTCGCGGTCATCCCGCCCGTCGTGGATGTACTGCGGGCCGTGGGGCCGCGAGTCGACCGTCACCGGCACGCACCGGCCCCGTCCTGTGGACACGCCACACCGGTCAGTGCCGGGCCCAAACACAGGGAAGTAGTCTGGGCAGCACATGCCGCTCCTCAGGGACTCAACAGTTGCGCACTGCCGAGGGAACTGAGCTCCAGCTTGGCCCAACATGGTCAGAAGCAGTAGAAGGGAAAGGTGGAGCAGCGTGGGGATCCGCATGACAGTGGGTCAGGCAGAGCCTGCTTGCTCCCAGAGCTGGCTGTCCACACACGCTGATTTCCCCTCCTGTGATGGAACACCCAGCTCCCTTTATGGAGAGAGAGAGAAAGTGAGAGAGAAAGCACAATAAAAACAAGTGATACAAATTTCTGGGCTACCTGTTTCACCCCAGAAAATTCCTTCTAACTCTACACTCTTATCTGAAAAGGCAAACAACTCTGACCACAGGCACTAATGTTCTTCTCATTATCTGCATGAAAGATAGCAAATAAGTAGATCTATATTTGCTCATTACCTTCTAAATGCTTCCAAAACGTTCATTCATTTTACACTTGCCAGACACATTTGCTTCACTACCACAAAGTTCTAAAACCTCAGGCAACAGTTTTCTGAAACTTTTTTTTTCCCGCCCCTCCTTCCCTCCCCAAGTTCATGCCTTTTCTGCATTTAACTAGTATATCTTGTTCTCCCTCAGTTTTCTTGCTGTTCTCCAGTGCCAGCTCCAACATAAAGTGAAGCTATACTTCCTCATGCATTGTACCTGTTTTTTCTTCGTGGTACCTCTCCACTGCTGAGATCTTGTTCTATCTCTGCACGTCCTATGACTGTCTAACCTGAAATAAGCACGGCTAATTTCTCTCCTGGTTCAGTCTGCCTGCTAATCCTTCTTGTACCAACACAGAATGGCTTGGCCTCAGCCTCCTTCCTCTCTTAATCCCCTTTCTACTTCAGTGCATTTCTCTGGACTTTAAGTACTTGAACAGCACATGATTTCTTTCATGCTTATCTCCTTGTGATTTTACAAGTTTTAGCAAAGGTCAGAGACAAATACTTGAATTCAAAACAGAACAAATGTGAAGTTGGTTTTTGTTTGTTGGTTTTTTTTTTAATTACTTGCAAAGAAAGGCTCATTTGAAAGCAGACAAAGAACAGTGGGGAAAATCACATTTAATAGACACTTAGAAAAAGTTCTTAAGATGGCATTTTCAAGATCAGGCAGAAGTAAGTGACTAAGCAATGTTATTTATAAAATTAAATACTCCAATTTTTAAACTTAAAGTTTTAGTTTAATAATTTATTTAATACTAAAATAAAAAGAAAATTATCATATTCAAATTTCATTAAATACTAAGTTCTGAGCAGGTGCTATGAAGGGAAATCAAACAAAGAAATTGACAAATCTCTTAAATAAAAAATGCTTCTTTAATCCCTGCAAGGATGATTTCTGCTGTGCAAAAATGACCTTATTCAAGTGATTAATCTCTTTCTTAGCTTTCAATAAGGATGGATGTCAGTGAGGTGGGGATATGTCAAGTAGGGTGAAGATATGTCAAGAAACATCTTAACTGGCATCAAGACAAAACCTGAACAAGTTTTCTGGGAAAAGGTTCAATCACACTGTAACTGGCATCAAGCAGGAAATGGATTACCTGCTCTTTCTGCTTCCCTATGTGCAAGTCATAATGTGAGAATGCACCCAATTCTGGCAGAAAAAAGAAACAGGTTTTTTGTTTTTTTATTCTGGCCAACCAGCCATGCACCAGAGCAGTGAACCTTCCCCTCTGTGCCTTGTATAACTCAACATGCTTGCTTCAGGGTAGGACCTAGATTTTTAGTACACTTCTCTGTCTCTGTAATTCATTCTCCATTTGCAGACAGTAATATTTCCTAGTCCTTAAATGAACCTCTTTTTTATTCTGACTTCCACTTCATTCTCCATTTTAACCTATATTCTCTTCTTTACTAGCTTATCCTGCTTCTTTCCAAGCTTAAACCTTTTCTCTTTGAACATGTCTTTTGGGATACATGTGACACAAATTCACTGTTTTCACATCAGAAGGTAAACCAGAGCTGGTAAAAAACCTCTTGAGATTTTATCTGAAAAGAACTTAAAGTTCAAAGAAGAAGCATACAGGTTTTCACCATGAATATTTAGCAAATACAGCAAATTCATAATAAGCTTTAAAGGGATAAATGCTGCTCCTTAGACAAAGCCCCAGTGAAATAGAGCAAACAGGTGTACTGACTGGGGTTTTCTGGCATCATAAAACTTCCCCTTATAATGGTGTACATGATTTAGATATTTTGTAAACTTCTTGCACAGAAAACACCTATGAATGTTTTACGACAGAGACGCACTGCTGAGGATCATATACCTTATTTGCCCCCTGATGTTCCCCTGGGTATCCCGTTGGAAATCTTGCTGAACTGTTTGGTGGAATGCAGTCCTTTTTATAATCTTTATTTTGATGTTCTTGCCATTTGAGATATATTGCGTCTAAAGACTCCTGCTCCCCTACTGTGCCTGGAATGATCTGATCTTGGAGATTATCCAAATGCACATCTGTGTTTCTGTGGCTCAGTTCAGAAAGAGCTTGTCCACAAAAGCAAGGTAATCAGGAAGAAGTCGATGTGTGAACACCTAGCTCAATAATTGCCTGTGTGGACTAAAAGACCCAAAAAGAGAGTTATTTATTATGCTATATGTTTCCATATACCTTGCACCATTCTCTTTTTTTTTTTAAAACATTAGTTCTTGGTGCTTTTTTTTTAAACATCAGTTCTTGATGCTGAGAACAGCTCTCTATGCAGACACACAAGGTTTAGCTGTGGTAGTACCCTAATCTACTGGAAAAGGTTATAAAAATCCAGCCAGTTCTATTTGTGCTTGATGAAACCTGAGGTACCGATTCTGCCTCACCCTATGCCATCAGCCCTACAGTCAAACAACAGTTCTCTGGAGCTACCCAGTGGTCTTTACTAAGAGCTGGAATACAGGCATCTATTTGTTTAAAGTATAAGAAGAACACAGTGTGCATTCAGAAGCTCCATTCTTTAACACATGGAAAGACATGTGATTGTAATGAAACTTCTACATGCATTTTTCTTCCTATGAAACAGTACCTTTAAGAAGCATTAAAGGTCAGTGCCAGGAAACAGATCATTATCAATGGCACTCATGGAGCATATACAGCAGAAGATAATTGCCTATTTATGTAGACTCTCTCTTTGTAGTTCTTCAGTTGTCATAGGCTTATTCAGTTCTACACATTTGAATAAGTAAACTACATTTTGAGTTTTGGTCTATTTCTTCTATTTTAACTGGTACATTCTAACAGCACTATGCAGGATGATTGTAAAAGAGAGCATAACTTACCTAGTTGTTTCTATTTTCATGAAGAGAAAGCAGAAAAAATAAAATAAGAGCCTACTAATTTAATGTTTTTCTTGCATACCATAAGCAATAATCACTTAAAACTACTATCTCAAGGCATCAGTAGAGAGCTGCAGACTTTACAATGGAAATGGTGCTGGAGTTTCATTAACACAGCATGTGAGTGCAAAAAAGTATTCATTTACAAATAAATTGTAAATGAATGAGCACCAAACAACAGCGATGTTAATTGATCTGCAGCCTTTAATTTTCTGCTTCCATTCAGAAAAACAACCAATGTCAAACTTATTGCTTAAAATCTTTTACTGAGATTAAGACTTGCAGTGAAACTGAGACAAGATTTTCTTACTGATATTTATCATGCAAACTGTAGAAGTATATAATCAGAAGGAGCACATAATTTCATTTTTCCCACAACCCATAGGTCTTAGCAAATTACTTTGAGCTAGAATTAATGAGTGCAGCTACGGACATCTAAACCTCAGTGCTCTGTTAAATAACCAATTTGCTGTAGTAGGGAGACAGTGGACCAGCCTCAGATAATGAAAATCAACGCCGTCTCATTGACAGAATTACAGTCAGGTGGAGGCAGCTTGGCTCATTTGTGTAGGTTAACCATCAGCAGGCTTATTTGTGACAAGAATACTACAAAAATAATGCTGACTGTTACAAGCAGTACTTCCCAGATAATTCTACTATTGTCCTAGTCTATGTTATCTCCCTTTTTGTTAGGCAATTGAAAACGGAACCAGTAGTGAATATGAAACTGCACTTAGTGCAACCTTATGAAATCAAAAATACCATTCCAATGAATAGAAATAAAACTATTTCTTTTTTACATTTGTTTGGAGTGAGCATAAGGTTTTTACACATTCATTAAAGTTTTTGGTCTCTTCCTAGTGTCATATGTTGTGTCAGATATGGGAAGTCCCATTGTATCTAAGACATATCTCAGACATGGAGCAATATTATTCATTTTTCTAGGAAATCATGCATATACTGTACTGTACTGTACTGCAAGATTTAACTAAGGATTAATTTTAATTAAAGGAATATTAGTTAGTCACTTTTCTTATTGGCAATAACTTTCTCATCTTCATCCAGCAGACTACATGATTCTTACTAAGGACTAAATTACTCTCTGAGTAATTTATTACTTAGTAAGAATAAATAAAAATAAGTAAGAATAAATAAAAAAATACTCTCATATTTGTATCAAGTACTTAGTTTTTTCTTGCAAATAAGGTAAATTCTAAATTTACTTTCATTTTGAGAGAATATGTTTACCTTTCTTGAAAGCTGGGCCAACTATAAATCCATGTATAGGAAAGCTAAATAAAGAGAAAAAGAATTTTATCAGAAGTTTTGATAACCTGATTAAAGAAAACAAATTTAAATTAAATAAAATATTGATACTGCTTTTCTTTAAAGTATCAAATTTTTACAGTAAATTTTACAAATGCTATAAACAGTTTAGGCAAAAGAAATATGTTTAGTTAATACCTACTCCATAATATGTTTAGATAAATAGAACATATTAATAGAATAATATGTTCTATTCATCTAAAGTTTTAGGCACTTGAATTGTGCAATATAATGCTAACAATTTCTGAACAATTCCTCCATGTTTTTTTTATTCTGGAATGACACTAATGAGCTGAAGTATGTCTGAGAACTGAAATTGGCCTGTACTTGCTTCTGCAAAGTAAAGTGCAGAAAATTTACTCTGTATTTGTAGTTCAAGAGTTCATCTTCAGCAGGGAAACATATAGGTAATTGGAGTTCTTTATTGCTTTCACCAAACACAGTCCAGTGCCTACAGAGATCTGCAGTTTCAAAATGATGTAATAGAGGTGACAAATGACTGCCTACAGAGAAATGAGTGAGCCCTAAAAGAGTGTTGCAGATAGGCATAAAATGAAAATAAGTAGCACTTGTCTAAGAGTTTGAAATAGCTGCAAAATAGCACACATCACTTTTGCCTCTTGAAAATATATGTGAGGTTTGAAAGCAGTATTTCAGAGAAACAGTTGACTGGCAAAGGTACAAAATTGGGTAGAGCTTCCAGAAAGCAGAAAGCATGCTGTTGAGTGTGGGATCATTAGTTTTACTTATGAGTGACTGTTGATGAAATCCGACTTTCTCAGCAGCCTAAGGTGAAGGAACTAAGGTGTGCTCTAATCCTAGGGGCAGCCATGGTATTAGAGATAGCTTTCTGTTGTGAGCAAAAACAGTGAGCACACCGCTTTGATTGCCACAATGCAGTTTCAGCTGCACCATGTAAAACTCTGAACTACAGAATAGGAAATTGTCTAACATGGTGTTAGAACGGCTGTCAGTGAGGTCTGGAGGTGGAGAGTGTCTCTGCACAGGCAGAATTTACAGAAATTAAGGTGTCCATCACCAACAGTGCCGCGCACCTGTCATGCTATGCCAGGCTCTCATCTATCCACCTGCCAATGAAATGTTAGGGAAATTTATCCTCCTCTGACCATGCTGTAAGGAGATACTAATCAAGAAGTGATATATGTTTTGTTCTTATTGTAGATGTACTTTGGGCAAGCTACTAAAGTAAATGGGAATTTTGCTACTGATTTTAAAGTTAGCAGTATAAAACACAAACAAACCTGAAGTAAAACAAACCCCAGATTAAGGTAGATGATTCTGTCCATTTATATTATCTCCTCTCCTGCCCTTTCAAATCAAATCATTTTCAAGGGCAAAGATAGTGTATGTCTAACACATTTTATCCCTCATAGAACACCTTGAAATTGAAGACATAAGAGGTCAGATTGTTGTTTGGAATAAACTGCCATAGCTCCAATAAATTATACTGTTCAGGATATGCCCGTTGATGTTCAAGAAGTTACAGTAACTTATATTTAGTAAGAATCAAGTCCTCTATGTTTCAATAAACGGAATCATTATTTTTCCCTTTGCTGAAGTGGTTTCCATGAAAAATTATCTTCTAGTGTTATGAATTAAAAGACCTGCTGGATTATACATACTATCACATGGCATTTTTTTCCAGGCCTTGAAAAAAGAAAAAAAATACTGGCACAAGATTAATTTTTTCTTTAAATTCATATTATTCCATTGATAGACACAAATTGTTTTGACTGAAGCAAATAAATTGTGCACTGGGTAATATAGATTAATAGCTCATGTTTTATAGGTGAAAATACTTTGTAGGGAGATATCCTACCAAGCTAATATATGATGTTTTTAAAATTATCTTTAAAGAGTAATCACTGACATTTTTGCAAAGCAAATAGAAAAGAGTTCAGTGCAAAAAAAGCCTCTTAGCTATTTATTGTCAAGAGAAAATGAACTAATAGCTTCTGTCTCCAGTGTCAATGTTTTTCTCAGAGCCCACTGAAATAAACAATATTCTCTCTTTTGACTTTACTGCACTAAAAATCATGACAGATTTTTAATATGCAATCACATATTACTTGCTCTAAGTCATAGAATGTTGAAGTCCCTCACAAACTTTCTAAGTTGGCTTAAAAGATTTGATGAAAATTATATTACATTTATGAGTTAAATGGATGAAGATTTTTTTGTTCCTATGGAAAATCTGTGACATTTTTGTAAAAGCTTGTAAAATGTTTTCATTTGCAGCAGGAGAAATTAATGCTGGTGTATTAGATACCAAGACTAAAGGACATGACTGAAATGCTTCTGATTAGGGAGAAAAAAGAAGATATTTTTATTATTTTTATGACCCACATATAATGAAACAAAGCCTTATTTTAAATTTTTATACTTACCTTAGGTGAGGTCTCACAACTGTCAAAAGATATGACGAAAAGCAAGGGAGGCTGCTGTAAGTTATGATGTTATTATCATGACTGTGGCATTCTGTCCTTTAAAGACTATCCTTTGCCAAAACACAGTGCTAACCTTTTACTTATGGAAGGAATATCTGCAGATACATTTTGAAACCAAAGTTTGTATTTATTATTTATTAATATGAAGGTTGAAGTAACACGTTTTTGCAAAAAATGATGGAATCTTTTATCAGAATTACTCTGAACAAATGCACTAAAGCCATTTAATGTGTCACGGTATTTTAAGTCAAATAGGATAGCTCCATTCACTTCATAATGCAGACTGTTTTATCACACAGTTACTGAGCCATTTATTCTGAAAATGGAACAGTGTTTTATTCCAGCTTTAAATGAAGTTGATAAAAGTATAAAAATTGATGTTAAGGAGTACTAAGTCCCATGAGTCGAACATAACTCTTGGGAATTTCATTTTTGATCAGGCCTGATAAATCTCATTAACACTTGATCTCTTCAATGTCACAGATCAAATAAAAATCCTTGAGGTAACTGATAATGTGTAAAGGATATTTATATTTTCCCATACTGAATATTATCAGCTAGCTGATTAGCATACAAAAAACTTGGTTTCTCCAAAAAACCCCACAAACCCTATTAACCTTTGCAACCATAGTAGGAAATCCATGCATTAAAATCTAACGAGCAAGGAATACAATTACAGCTTGTGAACACACTTAATTTTTTAGTGTTGTCTAGATGGATTTAGGGTTCTGCTTTGGGTATATTTCAGAGGATTATCTCCCTGAACAAGCAAAAAAGAACTGTTGTCTAACCTTCCCTTCTGTGAGTAGTTAATAAAAGGCAACATGATGAAATTTTTTGATGATAAAACTACCACCTCCTGCTCAGAAATCCTTAATTGAATGAATATTTAAAAATGAGAGTAGGTACACTAATGCAAAGCCCTAGGGGATCTCATATCACAATGAAAAAGATCAGCTATGAAATCTGATTCCAGTATTGTGGAAGCAGTGGAAGTCAAAACTGCATGTGTGCATTTCAGGCAAGGATCACAGGCTGCTTCTAAATGCCATGAGCACTAATAGCTCCAATATGCAGAAAGATTTACAGGCATGTCGTAGATATCCTTTAAGACTTCGTAATTCTTTCCATTGACTAGGAGGACTTACCAAGGAAATTAATGAATAAAGAACTCAAGAGGATCAAATAAACATGTAAGAGAAATGCGTCTAATGATGACAGACATATATAAGTATTGAAAATGTTGAGCTATTTGATGAATGAAATGCTCATGAAACAGGTGATTACTGTAAGTGCAGCTTTTTCAGAGTAGGAGGATCTTTTCAGTTAATATTTCTTGTATTGATTTTTGTCAGACAAAAGTGACAGAAAATTTAGCCATGGTTGCTTATGTCTTTCTGCATTTTTTGGATGAACTCGTTGATATGCTTTTGATAGACTTTGGAAGAAAAGGTGCTCTTTTAACGATTATTGATGCAGACTTCTATTAATGCTATCACATTGTCTTTTGAATAGATAATCCATCAAATTGCCCATCTTTTTTAAAGGAGGGATTGACATTATGTTGACCAGACTCGTTGTCACCATGTTTTGTTTTGTATGGCATTTTACCATCAGCACACTTCCAGCCGACTAGCATCTCAAGCAGAAATGATTCCTCAAAAAATTTTTGGTCTTGTTTTTAGAAGCAATAACAATTTGTTGTTGAATCTTACAAAGTTCTTACCACCAGAGCTATATCTTGTTTCAAAGAGTTGAGCTGCTTTCATGCCTTCTACACACTTTTCAAGGTATGTAAACAATATTTCTTTTTCATCTAAGGATAGACTTGAATTTAAGAAAAACAAGGACCTAATCTCTAAAAAAACACTGTCAAATTTAAGAAATGTAAGACAGCTCTTGGATAAATTTATATAGTAAACAAATAATTTCTACTTGAAAAATGGAAGAATGAAATTTCTTTCAAATGTTGCAGTTTCTTTGCATTTTCCAAGGTTTTCTGAATGCATTGTAGCTCTTTGGAGGCAGTTTCCTTCGTTTTCCAGATAAAGGTTCCTCTTTTGGTTCCTCTTTTGTTTAACCTATGCTTCTTCGTCCTATAAGACTGCAAGTGCATCAATCACAATTCAAATTATATTTTTAAGGCAGAGTGTGGGTGGCTCTGGGCTCATTGATAAAATGATAAATTAATTTTTATTATTACTGCATTTAAAAGCCTTGTCTAGGAAACAATGGTGTCAAATATGCTAAAAAGCACAGAGCAAAACGAAACCTGACATTAGACAAGAAACTACAGATTTTCAGAAACAGAAAGAAAAGCCCACTCAGGAAATGCTTGTTGTGTTAAAGGGGTATATTTCAGCAGAATAACAGGATAGCTATTAATAGTCCTTTTAGTAGACATTAGAGATATGAAAAATTTGTAGGATGTAGGTGAAAAAGTATTATACATCTGTATAGGTGATCGTGCCAAGTCTGAATGGCAGCCTAAGAAAAAGCAGAATGCATTCAAAAAAGGAAAAATTATGTCTGATCCTGTGGGAGATAAAAATAGGTGGCATGGTTATTCATAGTAATTAATGAAATATGGTAAATAGGCAGGGAAACAGGCAGGGAAGTCTCTTTCAAGTGAGCAAAATTAGCTTCAATTTGATAGAGAAGAGAAGAGAAATAAATGCAAAGGATGAAAAATTATTGATGTGAAATTAGCAAAAGCCACGTAGCATTTGAATATCATTTCAATCTAAAGTCTTCATGTGCTTGTGTTAAAAAGAAATTTCTCCATAACCATTGCCCTATGAAACAGTGGATTGTTAGAAGGAGTAGATTGTTAGAGGAGTTAGAAACAATATAGAACATGTCCATATGAAGAACAAGGAGGTTTAGTTCCCAGCCTGCTGTATTATTAGCTGTTGTTCCCAGAATACATAGTATTCACTCACTCCTGAGTTAATTCAGATGAATATATTTCATTATGTCCTGGTCATAGAGAAATACAATATTCGTAAGGGAGTGTAGCACTGGAAATATCATTATCCCAAATGTAGAGAAGGTAGTATTTATCTTAAAAATATATAAGAATATTTGAGAATATCTGAATATTTGAGAATATCTGTCAGACTTCATATTCAAGTATTTGAAAAGTTGTTCAGTGATGTAAAACCTGAGAGTTTTAATAAAACCTGTATTAGAGTTTAAGCAAATCCTGTCACATACCATCTGCTGCAGATATACTAAATATATAATTGATTTGCAGAAGGAAAATTAATTGTTTGTTGAGTTTGAGGAAGGCTAGATTTTTTTTTCTCCTACAGAACAAATTGTACTGTCATACAAATTTATTGTCATACTGAATGTAATTCATTAGTGTTTTTTTAAAATCTACTTAATTTTGAATAATGAAGTGTAGGAATTATGACTATGCATCTTAAGGGAGTGAAGTATGTACAACTACCTGATTTTCACCTAAACCATGTTGTAATAGTAGAAAGATAAAAATGAAGAAAAAAGAAATAAACTGAAGGAGTAGTATGATTATATATATTCTTTAAAAATAGAAATGGTGATTGATGTCAAGTTATATGGGCAAATGAAAAAAGTACTGCTAAGATAGCAGTATAAAGACATATAGGGACAAGAAAAACACTGTTTTAAGACTAAATATAACACACAATTTTGTATATATTTGCAATTAATTCTTGCTATGGCAAGACATGTCAGAGGAAAAAATAAGGTAGAACTTTTTTGAAGTAAAAAGTGATGTGATTTGTTGTTGTGCTCAATGGACATTTGCAAGAGATGGAGTTGTCATGGACTTTTGTGGGCTCAGAATGCTCTGATTAAAGTGATTGATTTTTGGCAGAAAAGCCTGTACCATAGACTGCTCACATGCAGGAATAATGTAACAAAACCAAGAGGTTAATTCTGCAAATAAAAGGACTGGATGATCCGATGGACTTCAGTGAGGCTTTTTCACAATATTTCACCAAATACTTTATATTGACATCTGCTTTTATAAACAAACATAGTTAGAAAAGGTGAAAATAAGCAAATATAAGTTAAATAGGTACTGTTTTTACTGTTATTGGAGAGAGAGCAAAAGGATTAATAACCACATTTTTTATCATCTTTTGGAAAATGTATTTAGTGAAAGAAGAGGCATTTAGAAATATTGTCAAACCAATTTAATCAGTAAGATAGAGAACAGGGCCTGTTATCCACCTGTCCAAAGCCATGACATTGAGTCTCTGGGGAGTGGGGCTGAGGGAAGTGAAATATGTCAGATCTATGAATGGCATCCTCTTCCACTACGTGAAGACCTCTTCAGTGAAATGTACTGGAAATAGGATTGTTGAAGTGGTGCAAGTCTCATTCAGAGAAGCTCTCCTTCATTGCTCTGATTGCTTCAAATTGCAATGAATTCTCATTGCTGCATTTCAACATTAGTCTGGAAGCTCGGCAATTGTAGCTGTGTATCAGTGATCAGCAATTTTTGCAACAAGGCTCTGAAAATTGAGAGTTACTGGCATGCCTGAATTTTGAGTCACTGTATGATAAGTCAGAAAGGAAATTTTCCATTTGAAAGCATCCAAGTCTTTTGATTTTGTGTGTTTTTTCAAAGATTGTCTATTTCTTCAAAGTCTTTTTGACTTTCAAGTGTTGAATTTAGTGAAAATGATGCACTATACATAAGAGAACAGAAATAACAGTTAAGGCTCAACATGATCACCAATTTAGATTGGGCACCAGGGCCAGGATTTACAATGTCTGCCTGTGGAAATAAGCATATGAACTAGTCATGGCTGGTTCATTTTACAGTCTATAGAAAGTAACAGGTACTTTCAGAATGCAGCATGTCTCATTCCAAAATAAAAATATTATAACACAGAGGATGATTCTGTGTTCTAACAGCACCTATTTTCCACCATTTTCTGCAATGACAGCTGTGCACAGCTAATTCAGGTGTAGAAGATAAAATTTGGCTGACATGAGCTGAATGTTGAGTTTCTGACTAAAAAGTTTACTCAAAAAACCTTACTGATATTTACACTGCACATTTGACAACCATTTGCATGTGTATATTTTTTAAAAATTTCAGTTAAACCCTACAATCATCATACAAAGTGATTCTTTAAGATATTTAAAGGGTTTGTCTTCTATCAAATTTTGTCTATAATGTTCGATGTAATAAATTTCTCTCCAATGAAAGCAATTATTAAGGACGATCAATTTGTCTCTTTTAGTTAAGCCATACCACAGTTACAATGTACTTTGGCAGACTTAGACCTAGATGTAGTCTCAGCATTTTTGCAAAAGTTAAAATATAAGATTCCTTTATTAACCATCAGTATTGTGGTACATCCAAGATTTGGTTCATAACCACAGTGTGGCAGTCTGTGCCATCATTGTCAAATCAATGATTAAACTGTGTTTAATCATAAATGTGGTAAATGTGACAACAAGCTGGAAAGCAGGTTGTCCTGATGGACACGAAGGTGAATGTAAGCCAGCAACATCCCCTTGCCATAGGGAAGGTAAATGGTATTCTAGGACACATTAGCACAGACTGAGAATGGTGATCTCACCTTGTTCATCACTGGTGAGGCAACACATGGAGTATTGTGTCCAGTTTTGGGGTCCTCAATATGACATTGGCCACACACAGTGGAGAGAGTCAAATGAGAAGCCTGAAGATGTTGGACTGAAGCATCTCTTCTAAAGCAAAAGGTTAAGAGATCTGAGACAATTCACCCTGAAGAAACGAAAGCTTCAGTTGTATCCAATTAGTATATGTGCATAGCCTAGGAATACGAGCGAGTGAGTAAAGACAAAGTCAGGCTGTTTTCAGTGTGCTTGATGCCTTGTGAAGGCTGACCTAGAACAGAGACTAGATGGAGTTAAAGAATAAAGTAGGTATTAGGAGGCCTCAACGGATCCACCTTAGGCAGCACAAGAGCCCAGCCAGGGTTACACCCCAGCTGAACCCAAAATGGTCTCAAGGAATGGACAACCAGTCACGGGGTCTCACACTCATATAAGTTTTGGTCCATTAGCATATTGGAGATAATTGTCCAATTACAGCTCTAGCCCATGAAGTCCCATCCTTCTTCTTTTTCTCTCTTCAGTCCACCCTTGTTGATGCTCTTGGACCTGAAATCTGGATTGGCTGTCCTTGGGTTCCCAGCGAGAGAAGGAAATGTTTTGTCTGCCTATTCTGTGAAGAGAGCTAACTATCCCCTTATATGAAGCCCAGACCCACACACTAAAGCAGCACAGAATCTGAAAAATGTAAGAGATAAAACCTGAGGCATCATGGTTGGTGTCAGAGCAAGAGGCAATGGGCACAAGCATCAACACAAGAGGTTCCTTCTAAACATCACTTTGCTACAGTGAGGGTGACAGAGCACTAGATTAGATTGCCCAGAGGCATTGTGGACTATCAGTCTTTGGAGATATTCAAAAGCCATGGGAACATGGTCTTGGAAATTAGCTCCAAGTAACTCTGCTTGAGCAGAGGGTTGGATCAGAAAACTGCAAAATCCCTTCTCAGAATAGTCTTTCTGAGATTCTGTGAAATATATTTTAAAAGGCCCCCAAAAATATTTTTAAACAATAATATCAATAGATGACAACAATTTAATTTTATTACTTTTACTTATTAATTGTAATGATAATGCCTAGTAACACTGCGATTCAAATTAAATACCACAATTTAAATTAAATAGACAGGCTTTGAAACATCAAATACATAGAAGGAAATGATCATGAGCTTTGCACTGCCTTATTTTTGACACATGGAACAGTCTTCAGCTAGAAAAGACTCCGGTATTTCAACTCATGAATTCTAAAATTGATTAATAATTATAGAGTTTTTCATAACATTTCCCAACTGTTACTGAATAGTAAAAACTATGAGTTCTAGGTCCCAGAAAGGTTCTCTGTCTGGGGTTCTAGAGCATAACTGGCCTTTTTTTTTTTGGTTGGAAGTGACCTTAATGATCATCCAGACTCAACCCTCCTTGCCATGGGCAGAGACACTTCTCACTAAACCAAGTTACTCAAGACCCCATCCAGCCTGGCTTTGAATACTGCCAGGAATGGGTCATCCACAACTTCTCTGGACAAGCTGTTCTGTCACTCACCACCTTCACTGAAAATAATTTCTTTATTATTCCCTTTCAGTTTAAAGCCGTTCCAACTTGTCCAATCACTACAGTTCCTTATGAAGAGTCCCCCTCCAGCATCCCCATAGGCTCCTGTCAGATAGTGGAAGGTTGCTGTGCAACCTTCGTTTCTCCAGGCAGAACAGCCCCAAATTTCTCAGCCTGTCTTCGTAGGGGAGGTTCTTCAGTCCCCTTATCAGCCTCATGGACTCGTCTCAATTTGCTCTGATGGTTCCCTGTCCTTCTGGTGATGGGGCGCCAGAGCTGATGCAGCCCTGCAGATGGGCTCTCAGCAGAGCAGAGCAGAGGGGCAGAATCCCCTCCCTGGCCCTGCTGCCCAGGCTGCTTTGGATGCAGCCCAGGACATGTTTGGCTTTCTGGGCTGTGAGTGCTCGTTGCCAACTCATGTTGAGCACTTTGTCAACCCTCAAACACCAGTCCTTCTCTGCAGGATTTTTCTCAAACACTTCTTGGCCCAAGCTGCATGTGCTGCTCATGGAGAAAGCGGTACTACAGTTTTCAAAAAGCAGACAAGTGTCAGGCTTGTAGGAGGAGTCCCCACTACTACGACTGCTCAGCTAGTACACCAAGGACTACTCCTTTCTGTGTCTGTCTCTCAGCAAGCAATGGGACAAGTTTTTATTTAGGAACAGGCACTCTGAAAGAGGATATTTGGTTGGGGAAGAGACATAATTTTTTATAATGAATTTCTGTATTGACTTAAGAAATTTTAATAAAGGTAGAGTTGCTTTCCTTAAGACCGTATAAATACTTCTAGTCTTAAGGAAATCCTTTGAATCCTTTGATTTATCAGTTTTATTCAAAGTCACATGAAATATATTGAAAGTTAGGAATGTTTGAGTTAAAAGGAAAAGGAAGACTACTGTGGTCTTTTTCCCACACTTTTTTGACGTAAACAACATTTATATTCTATGCATAATACAAAAGTAATGACTAGGAAAAAAATCAGCATCATTCATTGGACTTAAATCATTAAAGAATTCCTCAGACTGTTCCTTTCAGCATGTCTGAGTTCCTTTGCACAGCAATGATACAATTTTATATTTTATGGTACAAATTTATATTTTACACAGCAATAAAATGATAGGAAAGTTATTTCTGTTTGTTCTAGGTCCAGTAAGATTAGGTTAATGTTTTGGGTCAAATTATTTGTAATTTAACAAATGCTTCCAGAAAGGATTTTCTTTACCACATTTTTTAAAATTCAGTGAAGGAATTATGACTATGCATCTTAAGGGAATTAAATTTGTACAACTATCTGATTTTCACCTAAACTATGTTGTAGAAGTAGAAAGATTAAAATTAAGAAGAATATAAGCTCAAGAAGTAATCTGAATATATATATATATTCTATAAAAATATAAATCATATCGAGATTGATGTCAAGCTACATGTGCAAATGAGAAAAAGTGATGTTAGGTACCATAGTCTTACAAGAATATAAAAATAAGCAGAAAGAATGTAATGGGGTAATAGGTATTGTATCAAAGCATCACAATGAAGTCAACACTGAGAGGTTAGTAGTGGTGTGGTCTGAGATCCTTTAGGCAAATCTGAGTGAGAGACCAAACTGGTCCTCTGTAGGTCCAGACAAGAGAAAGAAGAGAAAAATAACTGTTTCTATTCAGTCCCCCCTATAAAGTTCTGATTTTTTCCTCCAACAGGCATGTTGCCCAGGGCCTGTGTAGCAGGAGCCCAAATGTCAGTAACAAATTAATGTCTGCAAACCCTCTTTCACAAACTGTTTATGATGGAAATGATCAGGAAACCAAGCAAGAAGACAGTGAAGCCCTATTTATTTTCAAATCCAAGTGTAAGCAAAAAACTCATCGATGTTACTTATTACAAGGGTGTCATTTTAGCACATGTCATCAGCACAGTCTGTCCCATCCACTTTGCATGTTATGTCCTCTCCCAGACACTCCCATCTACCAGAGATGAGGCCTGAAAAACAGGGACCTTATTTAGGCAAACCAGCAGAATTTATATACATTGAAATACTCAACTATTAAATTGCAAACAATAAGAATATAAAGGTTAAAACAAAGTGTGAAGAATAAAGTTTGCAAGTAAGTAAAATATTCCCTGATGTAAACTAAGACAGGAAAAGGAGGTTTATTTCTTTAACATTTTGAGATTTTTGTGTACGTGATTCATGCTAAGCTAAAGAGAGGCAGAATCCAATGCTAGATAAAATTTCTGGTAAATAGGTATCATCTTGGTTTAAGGCTTTTAGATTGTATCTGATTTGGAGAAAATATATTGGAGCTTGTTTAAGCTCTGTCTCATTTTCTATCATGAAATATTTGAAAGAGTCCTAAAATTAGAACTGATAATTAAAACTTCTGATTGGCCGACTACTTTTTTTATTACAATATTTTGTGTAAATGTCACATCAGGTCTAAAACTCCTGAACACTGGCAGACATTATACATGTTCACTGCAGATATTAAACATTAAGAGTTTTTTTGGGGTCATGTGATGGCTGGAGTAGGAGATTGGAATTCTTGCAGGTATTAAGACAGATATGGGCAGGCATTGACACCAGTCATGAGTTTATCTCATGGAAAAGGTTTATTGCAGAATACTGAAAGAAAACATGTGAAATAGTTTTTCATTGAAAAGCAAGTTAGACATTGTAATTTTTTTTTATTTTTATGAAAGGGCATTTGTAACAAAGATCCTTGTTTTATGCCTGTGATAATATCTGACTTATTTTCCAAAAAAGAGGTCTCTGCAGTAATGATTATCCACACTGAGGTCATCTCCAGGGTGGAAGATGAGCACTGTTTCCTGAGTGATACAACTGAGCCTGGCTAAACCACAATTGCTTTTTATCTGAGTCTGCTTTAATTTCATTCCATAAGTTGTTCTACTCGTTTCCCTGAACAACCCTGAAGGTCTGATTTTTAGAGATATTGAGCATTCAAACCTCAAACTTCTTTTTCAATTAGCAGCTTCTTTTTGCACTGTCATTCCAAAGCAGCATTTTAAGACACAATGTATAATAAAATATATGACAAAGGAGCTGTGTATGTTTTAGACAAGAATTAAAGTAATATATTAAGGCAACCATTAACCAAAAATGCTCAGATTCTGCTTCCTTGTGAAATGGAGGTACCTGGGGCTATTTTTATAATGTATTAAGATCTCATATGTCAGCCTTAGAAGATGTCAAATATATGAACTACATAAAGAGATTTCAAGCACACTCTGCTCAAAAATGTAAGAAAAATGAAAACAAAAATAATTCCATTGATGTTTTCAGTATAGTAATCATACTGGAAAAATACCTGGAATAATATAACAATTCTAATAATAACACAACAAGAAAGAAAAAAAAACCAAAAACCCAAAAAAACCATGTTGTTTTTCAGTGGAGGTGTAATTAGATTAGTCTTCATCAAGACTGAATACGTACAATGGATTACTATCAATACATTACCTTCTAATCTAAACATGTGGGATTTGTCTTTGTTCCCAAGAATACTTCAAGATCATAAGTTCAGTGGGGAGCAAAATGATGAACTGTGCTCATTCCACTCAAGGACATCATCTCTCATAAATGCAAGCAAATGGATTTCTTGTCAAGAATACCAAAACAAAAAAGTGCATTTAATTTCTTTGGGGCTTACTATGATAAAGAAGGAAAAAAGGGGTTTAATAGTGGCCTGAAAAAAGACATCAGAAGAGACTAAAACTAAAATGTTTATTCAAATCAACAATTCTTGCATAATAAATGACTATCTGTTTCTTGTATCAAAAAATATTACCTAATATATACAGTAGTATACATAATAATAAGTATATAATAATATATATAGTCTATAATCATGGTAAGTCAGAACAAAAAGACTCTGAGTGTTTTTTTAAGAGAAATAAACATAACTGATATATATATTTCAAATCAGATGGAAAAGTTTTTTAAAGTTGTAATATTATTGCAGCTAAAATTTATACATATTGTGAAATACTGTGTGGATTTTCTTTTTTTGTTAATAGGGATGCTTAAAAAATCAAAGCCATATTTTTGCAATCCCGAGTCTCATTTAGTTGAATGCATTTTAGAGGAAGGAATTTGCTGAAATTGCTGTAGTTGTGTTATCAATGAACATACCCTATTTTGTACTTATGTTGCAGCAGCTTCCTACTCAAGCCTTCCCTGCACCTGAAGCTGTGTCAACCCAGTGACAGTAAATGTACTCTGAGAGAGAATACGGAGAATAACATTGTGTCCAACAGTTTAAATTTTATCCTAAAGCTCTGTTTGGGCGTCAACATGAGTAAATATTTAGACTTTACAAATGAAATTATTCTTCCTGTTCACAGGAAAACAAATGAAAATGACATGAAGAAAACTGAGGTACTCCACAACTTTTCTTCCTCTGTTTTCATTGGTAATCACCTCTTTTTCAAGGCCACTAACTTTAGTCCAGGGACAGGGGGGAAGAAGATTGGAAGAGAAGATCAGGTTCAAGGCTGTGTGAGGAACGTGAATATACACAAGTCCAAGGGACTCAACAGAGATAGTGGAATTATGCAGATCACACCAAGCTGAGTGGTGCCATTGATATGCTTAGGGGAAGAGATGGCATGCAGAGGGACTTTGACAGGTTGGGAAGTGGGCCCACAAGGACTTTATGAGGTTCAACAAGGCAAGGTGCAAGGTCCTGCTCCTGAATGAGTCAATTCCCTGTATCAGTATAGAGGGATGCATTGCTTCAGAGCAGCTCTGCAGAGGAGGTACAGGTGGATGAAAAATTGGACATGAGATGGCAATGTCTGCAGCTCAGAGGGACAACTGTATTGGGGCTTCATCAAAAGCAGCATGGCCAGCAGATTGAGAGAGCTGATTCTCTGCCTCTGCTTTGCTCTTGTGAGACCCCACTTGGAGTGCTCCATCCAGCTCAATGCAATAATGACGTGGACCTTTTAGAGAAGGTCTAGAGGAGGACCACAAAAATTATAAGAGGGCTGGAACATCTCTGCAGTGAAAAAAGTCTAAGGGCCCCCATTCTAACATTTCATTATTTAAAGAGGGATTTATAGGAAATATTGAGAGAGAATTTTTACTAGGACTTGTACTGACAAGACAAGGGGAGAGTGGATTTAGTTTGGATAAAAGGAAGAGAATTTTTATGATGATGTAGGTACACTGAAACAGCTTACTCAAACTTACACAAAAGTGGATGTCCCATCATTGGAGGTGTTCAAAGTCAGATTAAATAGGGCTTTTGGCAACGTTTTAGTGAAAGATGTTTTGCCTATGTCAGAGGTTTTGGACTGTATGATCATTAAAGATCCCTTCCAAACCAAAGCATTCTACAATTCCTTAGATGTTTAACACTTTTGAGACTTTACCACAAACAGTTAAACATTTAATATAGGGTATAATGTATTGATATGTATACATAAATAATTTCATTTACATGTTTTTTTACTCTTTTGTATGTATTTTGAATTGGTATTTTAATATTTCCTTCAAAATCACTGTAGTTATATGTGGTCTTCCTTATTTAGTAACAGCAGGTAATACTCTCTCTATTGGGAAGCAGCATGCTGTGTCAAATGAGGGATCAATAGTTTGCTTACTTTTTGATGCAGTTACTGAATTGTTTACTTAATGACAATGAATGAATTAACATTGTATGTGGTGTATATATATATAATTTTTTTTTTTTTTAGTTTTTTTTTAAATTTCATCCTCCATGTTATACCTCTTCCCTTTCCACAGTCTCTGGCTCAAAATGAAATGTCCTATTTCTATTGCAAAAAGTAAGATGTAAAATTTACATCTCACACATAGCAGTCAACACAGTTCATTTCACTTAGAAAAAGTTTTAAATGCACTAAAAGAAAATGAAAATCCGTATCATGTGATTCTGATGTGATCTCAAGAGAATAATCCTTGCCGTTAAAATAACTGTTATTAAAAAATACAACACACACTGTGTGCACATGCAGAGCAAAAAAGGAGGCCTGTTATTTTGGTATCTTATGGATGTCAGAATTCTGATTGAATTGGTACATGAAAGAAATCCTTCTTACAAGATAAAACTTTATTCTATTTGTATATTTTTCTAATTATTTCACTTTTCTAAATCCTATGTCCTAATTCTAGGACATCTTGAAAACCATGATCTCAGCACATCATTCTAATTATGTGGTAATTTGGCAATTTTTCACAGTAAAAAAGTCAGCTGCTTTCACAGACTAACACATACCTTTGCGCTATTTGTTCTGGCATTGTTTTCATGGTTTTCTGGAAGATTAGATTAGTTTAGATCATGTTTCATAACTGTTCTGCTATATCATGCTTACTACAGAGAAACCAGCTACTGATTATCACATCCACCACCTTGACTTTGTTTACTGAGCAGCAGATTCGACTGCATGTCACTCCACATCATGATGAATGTGAATTCCAGAACCTCAACAGCTTCTGCAAATCTTGAGTGCTTGAAGCTCACAGCACTACACTGCCTGCAGATGTCAGGGACATGCAGATTTGTGACACAGATGATTCCTGCCATAGTTTGAAGAAGCTTGTCAACCTCCACACCCTGGTTGAGTGGACACCATCTTACCACAGTGCCATCCTTACTGACCTGACCATATGAGCTCTCACTGCCTTTTGTGGATGTCAGAGAGAAGAGACAGCCATTCAAGATGCTTGCACCTCTACATAGCTCAGTGCAGTTGCGTTAGCTGTTTTACCATACCTTGGATTTTCAAAGAACATCCTTGTTTTGTGGCTGGAGTTCTAGTCATGTCTGTTTTTTTCCCAGGTTGCACATATTTGTGAGCATGTATTTAAAACTGTATTCCCTTCCACCCTGTTTCATCATTCTTTGGGTCTTTCTTGTTACCATTGTTCTTCACCATCTCTTTTCCACCCTTTTCTACTGTTTACTTCTTTACTTGGGTGTGGTTTAGAATCTCATTCCTCCATTTCCCTAGTGTAAAACTCTTCCAACCAGGCTGGCCTGCCTTTTGAAAAAGTTCTCTTACCCCACTTTGCCAGAGCTATTATATCTCTCTGTGACAGTCCATGATTCTCAAAGGTGGTGTGATCATAAAAGCCAAAACCTTGATGTTTACACCAGCTTGGATGACAACACCGGTTCATTACAATCATATACTGGTAAGAATTATGCATTCCCTTCAGCTGCTCTCAGGACACTGAACCTAGCAGGATCTGAGTGACAGAAGGCTTACCTAGAAGCACATCAGATGTAGCTGAGACCAAACCCTTTAACAGCACCTTTAAGAGGTGCGATGTGATGGTACTAGGAGTCTTCATTTACCTGCGGTAAAAGTACCTGGTTTTCTGATCTGAATTATTCACCTAGCGAGTTACACCACTTCCTGAGGACTTGGATCTGGGGTGTTTGTGATTCTGTTGATTATTTTCCAGGCTGGCTTTATTCCTATGGAAAAATGGCATTAATTTTTAATATAAATTTTCTTTAAAAAGAAGCAGAATCTCAAAATGGGTCAAACATTCTTGTAGATGAGAATAAGGTCAAGCAATGCAGAGTACTCTGACAATTATTTTTTAATTGCCTGAGAAGGTATTTCTGATAATGTTTTCCATTTTTATCCTGGAAACAACACCCAGCTGAAATGAGCTGAAATGAAAACCCATTTAAATTGTGAATGAAAAGGAGGTGAGCTTTCTGTTCTGCTGTACCTCACATGTTGGCAGAGGCATTTACAACTGGAGTTTAAGCAGACAGAAGGTCAGCGAAGTGACACAAATATTCCTAAAAACTCTACTTAGCTTGTCTACTCAGATTGAAAAACGTGTTTGATTGAAAAAAATATGTCTAATAATCTAATAGCTTGACAATTTTCACCCAGTGATGATGTAGATTGTATGAAACATTACTACAAGGGAGAGCACCTTTGTATCACACAGTCTTATTTAAAAATATAAGGTCTGAGGATAAGAGTTGAAGGTGAAACACCTTTCCTAAAAATTAACTAAATTATTAGATATTCTAGCTTTTGTTCTTCACCTCCAAGCCTGTTATTTGAGTACATCTTCCAAGATGATAAACCTACATATCTGGAAGAAAATTAGCTACTCCATGACAACAGGGATGATCTAAAGATCAAGGAAATGCTCTTCAATAGAAGCAGATCAGTTATATATGGCTGATTATGAAGCTAGGAAAAATTGCATTTTAATGAAGTTGTTATAATCCAGATTATGTCATTGATGAAGGTGGCATTAAGGATATCTTCACTGTGTAGTGTTCTGGGAGTACATCTTTGTGTCAAAAAACCCTGTTGGTGAATCACAGAAGAAACAAAAGGAATTTAGGGAGTGTATAATATGAGCTGAAAGCAGTATATTAAAAAAAACACAAAGCCTCTTCCTTTTTAATCATATTTTCCTTAGTATTGCCAGATTTTATGACGACAAGAAGCAGGAAAACCTGTAAAACCATACTGCTAAAGCAAGAACATCTTGTAATTGTAAATTAAACAACTTTAATTTGTAATTTTTTTCACAAGACTGTTTATTTGGAAGGTGTCTCCATGCAAAATTAGCTACAAAGGCTCTTTAATTTAGAACATGAAGCGATATCATGGTTCTATGTCCAAAATTTGAAGATGAAGTTTGAATAGGGAAAAAAGTTTAGGCAACATCAATATTAATCCTCCAATACATCCTCTCTGAGGTACCATGTCCATGTTACTCCACCAGGAGACCCCTGATGGACCAAAGGGATATGAGACCCTGGCCAAGGGTAAAAGAAGCCTTTAGACACACAGCCTCACTGCCTGTGCTGCCTGCCACCTAAGCTGCAGCCATAACCTGCTGACAAATTGCAGAAACTTTTATAAATGGGGGAGAGAGAAGTGTTCAGTTAAGCGTTCATATAAATGTTTCTGATAATGGTTTACTTTCCACAGTTACTGAGTCAGTGACTGGAGGTTTGCATTGGCTCTCAGCATGTAAAATAAATCCTCCAACTCAACCTGCAACTGATGATAGAAGACACCTGTTCAAATTCACAACTCATTTGGAGATTGTTACAGGTAAGATTCTGTGAGGTACCAGAGTTATTGGCTGCTTTTGAAAAGTTGAAAAATTGTAAAGTCTCTTATCATATCAAGCAGTCAATTTCTGCATTCAGGTCTCCCTTTGTCTCTTTCTGATTGGTCGGGAAAACATCCTGCCAAAAACCTCAATCAAAGTTGAAGTGTCTTGTATGAAGGATTTCCACCTCCACATAACACTAATTTTCCACTTTAAAAAGTCTATTACAAAAGTATTCTGAAGTAGGTGTAATCATAGACACACATCTCTGGATAGCAGGACCAAAGGCTCCTGTGATGAAACATGGCTTAAAGACAAAAAGGAGACTAATCTTAACTGACACATGTCAAATAAAAAATGTCTTGTAAAAGGCCATGGTACTGAAAACTTGTTGTCTTTAAACATGATTTTCACCACCTTAGAGAAATTTTTGGTTGTAGGAAAAAGGGAATAGAAGAAAGAGGGAAAGGGAAAAGAGAAAAAAAAGAGAGAAAAGAGAAAAAAGAGAAAAAAAACTGAGAAAAATGAGATAAAGGGGAAAGAAAGAAAGAAAGAAAGAAAGAAAGAAAGAAAGAAAGAAAGAAAGAAAGAAAGAAAGAAAGAAAGAAAGAAAGAAAGAAAGAAAGAAAGAAAGAAAGAAAGAAAGAAAGAAAGAAAGAAAGAAAGAAAGAAAGAAAGAAAGAAAGAAAGAAAGAAAGAACCACGAAAGGAGATACATCAGCTGAAGCTGGTAAACAGCAGTGAAAGGTCTCTGATGATGACATTAGCAGACCAGTTTGCTGAGTGACTGATCAAGTGACACGAAGTAATCCAGAACCACACTGTGAAACTAAATAATGAGTTAGTATATGAATAAAGAGCATACTGTGCTTAGCTCAAATCATAAGGAGGTCATCAGTTTAAGAAAATAAAGTTCTGCTTTTATACAACTTTAAGTGAATAAAAGATACAATTTCATACAATAAAGATATTCTGTAACAGAAAATAAAAACAACTATTTGAGAAAATTAAAAATGAGAGCCAAATAGCCTTCTTTACTAGGTCTACTATGGCATCACAAAGCTAAAAATTTTATGAATGTTGTTTATGCATAAAATATTTTAAATTTTTTATACATAATTTTTTATAATGAAAATAATTTATCTTATATTTTGAATAAATTATGACCTTGATATAAACATAATTTATTTAAATTATTGTTATTTTAATAGAAATTTATGAGAAAAAAGCCAAACAAATTAAAGGTTGTTAATATGTAAAAACAGGTTGTGAAAAATAAAATACAACCTGAAAGTATTTCGACTTTTTAGGTTAATTATTGACAACTAAATTTAAAAATAAGCAAAATCTTAGATTATATGTGTACCTATGCATCCTTAAGTGCAAGGGTACAGGCAAACTTGCCAATAGGTATTGGTAAATCATGTGAAATGTTATTCCAACAAATTTTTTCTTGAAGTTTTGCTTCCTGTTAAGAGGTTCTTATGTATGGGTTAGTGCTATGGAGTGGAATGATGGGTTTGTTCTTTTTCAGTGTCACTCTTATGGCCTTTTATGTCGTCATTTAAAAAATTATTTTTAGTATGGGCATTGCTTTTTTCTTTTTTTTTAATTACTTACAAGGTTCCTATTCTAAGCAAAAACACATTGTATGCAAAGAAGTCTACAAGAGAGACTAAGCTCCTTATGGCTTTGCAAGTTTACAAGAGATTTACAGTTTGAATTGGTACTTTGTTTTCTGGCATCGATAGATTGAAAGAATGTAAAAGAAGTAATCTTCAAATATGACTATTAAGTTTTCTCTGTTGGTAGCTTCTTTTCATTTTATGAACAGAATAACAAAGACTAGGCACTGATCTTAGCTCTGAACATAGGTGATTTTTCAGTTCATGCAGCACCAACATGACTGCAAGCTGCATGGTCAAGGCAGTGACCCTCTACGGGTTACTTAATAGCAAACCATAGCATTCAGAAAATGGCTACAGCACACAAAAGCCTTTTATAGATTATTCAGTCCAATGGCTTTTAAGTTGTACAGTGGCAATGGTCTCAGGAAGTTATGGATTCTCCCTGGACACAGCAGCAGTGACTCTCATGGCTTTTACAGCCTTCTTGAAAGAGAAATAGACAATAATGCCGCAAACATCATAAATTATTTATCCATCTTCCCATCTTCTTCCTTTCCCTATATATATCTCTAAAGATCTTCCTTTTCATTACATAAAGGTATTTGGATTCCACTGACCTAAAGCACAAAATCTCCTGTGTGTGGTATTAGGAATGCTGGGTCGCTTTGCTTCCATCATAAGATGACCAAACATGGAAATTAAAGCAAAGCAAACATTCCTCCCTCCTCCTGCCCCTTGTGGAAAGGGGAGGATGAAGATGAACATTCTGAATATGTGCTAAAACCTGGTGCCTGATGATTGTTTCTCTCTCTTTGCTCTCTTCACTATTGGCATTTCTTATACTGAGGGTGTGTCGTCTGGTCTCCAGCAGCTGCAGGGACAGGATGCTGGTGACAGCAAGTTTCAGGCAGTACAGAAAGAGGGTGACCTCTGCTGGAGGAGTCACCCCCGGCAGAATCCTGCTGCTCTGCTCCTGAGCATAGTCAAATTGTCTGCCTAGATAGGAAGGAGTTCAAAACACAAGGATGGAAAGGAGCAGCAGCCATATGAGGGAGTGATGAACAAGTTCAGCAAGCAAAGGTCTTGGGCTTGTGTGAAAAAATGGAATACATAGTCAGCAAAGCCAAGCTCAAGAAATATTTACAAGGAATATTTACAAGTGACTCATGGCATCATTACCAGAGAAACCCACAAAGCCTCTCTGTAAATCAGCATGCTGAGATGCCTTTTTGAAGGTCCTGTACACGGCTGAAACATTGAGAATAAACATGAGATGTTAGAGATCTGTGTAGAGTTGCAGGGCTATGACTTTGTTGGGACCACAGAAATGTTATGGGATTATGACCATTACTGGAGTACTATAATGTATGCATACAGGGATTTTAGAAAGAACTTCCTAGAAACACAAGGATGGGCAATTTTCCTTTATGTGAGAGAGCAGCTGGAGTGCAAGGAGCACTGTCTGGGGATGGATGATGAGCAAATGAGAGCTTTTGGGTGAGGACAAAGGAATGGAAGAGTACATTATACATGGGGATGTCTGCCACAGACTGCTTGGTCAGGAACTAAAATAGATGAGACCTTCATCAGACAGCTGGAAGCAGTTTCACAGTCACAGTACTCTCTGGGGATTGAACCAGATGAATATCACATGTTGGATGGACAGCACAGCAGACTGAAAGGAAGCTGGGAGGCTTCTGGAGAGAACTGATGACAACCTTCTGAGCCAAGTGATAGAGAATATGAAGAGAAGGTTTATTCTTTAGGATTGTATAGTCACAAAAGAGGAGAGTCTTGTTAAACCTTTTACAAATAGAGAAACCCTTCTTCTATCTGTATCTCATAATTTTTTTCACATTTATCTCTGCCTTCTATTAAAGAATTAGCTACTTTATCTTTGGATATAACCATATTTTTTCTGTCGAGCGTGCAGAATTTTGGAAACGAACCAGCATCTTATGCGTGTGCCACAGAGTGCTTTTCCATCCTCATGACAACTTTACTTGACTAGTAAAGACAAGTAAAGACAGACTAAGGACAACTAAAACCAGATTGTATATTGCCTAAATATTTCAGGGTCTGCTTTATTTTGTCACTGTATTTAGCATGCCCCTTTATTTACACTTATACAGAAGCAGAACACATGTTTTTTTGGTCATTATATTTAAACAGAGAAAAAAATAGATGTAATTAATGTTAACACTGAAATGCACACATGTTAATTTTGTGTCATAATTAATGTTTTTCTACTTGAATTCTTTCACCAGCCTCTGTGTGGTGCAACACATACAAAACTCATTTCCATCAGTCCTGTTAGGGAAGCAAGTTTATGTGTTAAGCTGTACTCCAATTCAGTTCTACAAGAGATAAAAGTTATTTTGGAAATAGTAAAGTACCTAACAGGATAAAAACTGAAGAGTTCAACTAATTTACCATAAATGAAAAACAGACAACCTTTCTTGAACCTGATAGCATCTAATTACTGAGTGCAATTTCCCAGGAAACAGAAATACCAGATGTTGAATAGCTCTTTCATTTAGTGAGAAACAGATCAACAGGGAGAGGTGTTGAATAAAAACCTAGGCTGAATAAATCCTTTGCAAAGGACACTATCATCTTGGAAAATGCATTTGAGACAATGCAAAAGAAAGCGTGCAGTGTAGACCAAAACCAAGAAAATAAATAAAGGCTTTCATGGTCAAGGTGTAGGAATTAACACAATACTGAAAATTGCCAAAGCTGAAAATTCCTAGGTTTCATATAATAATTTAGGAAAAGGATATCCCCTTGCTTTCTGGGTTATCCACAATCTTCTAGGATCTTTCTCTCCTCTAGGCTCTACCTCTCTAGCTCCCTCAGCCTCTCTTCATAGGAGAGGGGCTCCAGCCCTCTGATCATCTTCAGAGGGCTTCAGTACAGGTGATTCCTGTGCTGGGACCCCAGAGCTGATGCAGCACTGCAGGTGGGGTCTCAGCAGAGCAGAGCAGAGGGGTAGCATCCCCTCCCTGGCCCTGCTGCCCACCCTGCTTTGGATGCAGCCCAGGACACGTTTGGCTCTCTGGGCTGGGAGTGCCCATGGCTGGGTCATGTCCAGCCTCTCCTCCCCCAGCAACCCCAAGTCCTCCTTGGCAGGATTGCTCTTAATCCATTCATCCTGCAGCCTGTGCTGATACTGAGGATGGCCCTGATCTAGGTCAGCACCTTGCAATTGTCTTGGCTTGGAACGTCATAAAGTTCCCATGGGCCTGCTTCTGGAGTTTATCAAGGTCCCTTTGCATGGCATCCTATCCTTGAGGCTTCTCAATGGCACCACTCAGCTTGGTGTCCACTGTGATCTTGCTTTGGGTGGATTCAATCCCTTTGTATGTGTCACTGATGAAGATATTAAATAATACAGGTTTCAGTACACACCTGTGAGGGACATCACTTGTCACTGATCCACATCTGTACATTGAGCCATTGAGCTCTGTATGCCACCCTCCAACCAAACCGTCATCCACTGAACAGTCCACCCATCAAACTCGTATCTCTCTGATTTAGAGATACACTGGAGAGCGAAGACTATCTGTTGATAAATAGAATATAAGAAACTTAGTAGACTGTCCCTTTAGTGCATGCTCTTCATGAAATGCAGCCTCTTTTTCCTCCTTTTTTGTTTCTGTGATCATCATGGTTTACCCATATACCAGGTTCTCAGCCTTATTCCTATGTTGTTTGTGTCTTTTATTGTCTCAAAGGCTCTACGTTGTCATCAGAGAGAAACTGAGGATGGCTTGCTTTGTTGGTGGGGGGGCATCACCTTATAAAATTTGTAGCAAATAATTCAGCCTCTTGATGAGGCTCTACAAGTCCCTGCTTGTGTGGTTTTATCATACAGAATGTGAGAATGAAAAGCTTGCAACACAGTCTAGCCTAGAGACATCATGCTCTTCAATTGGTTTTGCATGAGGAGTTTCACATCTTTGATAAGTGTTTACATGGTGTTTGCATTTTCCAGTAAATCCAGTTCTCCTTTTCCTCCTGCTCAACTGATACTGGAGCAGCAATTTTCCTGGATGGATGCCTCCAAGCTGTTTTTTAACTTACAGTTCCTGTATCCAAGCTTCTAATGTCCAGCTAGGTTGACCACCTTTCTTCTTCATGTCATCCCTCAGTCACACAGGAAGAATCAGGGGGTTACGCACAGTGTGTGTCATCAGTAGCCTCTCCCCTGAGTAGAGAAAGCTGACTCTCGATAGTTGAGACCTTGGCTAATGTTAATGGCGAACACCTCTCTTTGAACTGCTCAGACAACATTTGGATCAGTTTCTCTACAGTCAAGGTGCAAGGTCATTGCAAGGAGGTGAGAGTCTCCTCGTATTCTTGGAGTTGTTTGACCAATCTATCCATACATTTTGTGTCTATCCAGCTCATCCTTAGCAGTCTGTTGGCATATGACACCACCAAAGTTCTTATAAACTTTTGCCACATGGCCCAGGCTTTTGGATACCTGGTGTCATTGGGAGTATAATAGAGACCTCCACCTCGAGTAATTCCCTCAAGTACTGGATACCTTCCCCAATATTAGTTCATTTACTTTAGGAATTTGCAGGATCTTCCTTGGAGGGATACCTGTCCTTCACACTTGACAAATAGCTGAGAACTCATTCTCTTTTCCCAATCTCTTTGTCAATGTCTTTATCCCTAGTGAGGGATTCCAGCTGCCAAGCTTTTTTACCCTTTAATTCTCGACTATTGAGCCCAATATCACAGCTTTGGAATAGTCAGTTCAGAATTTGCTTGCCTAGTTCACAGTTTAAATATTTTCTCATGTTTCAAAGTTCACCTAAGAACAGGGATTGGATGATTCCTCACTTAATATTTCAGTTACTTACTCCTCCTCTTCTTGTGACTTCTCTGCTGCAGAACTGTGTCTTCTTGTTTAATCTGCTCTCTCTTCAAAGAAGCCTCCTCATCCCTTCTTAAACAAGCTGACCTCACTTGTGCTGTTTCTTTTTAATTATAGGTATAACTGATAGAGTGGAGGGCTGGGTCTCTATTCAGCCACAGTGTCTGTTGAAATTCTTCAGATTCACTCTTGAAGGTGCTGAACAGTATTGATCAATGTTTGGTAGGTGCTAGTCAGGCCTCAGCACAGTGAAGTAAAATGTGCTTCTTTGAAACAGCCAGGGCATCTCTTTTCAAACATATTATGTCAGGATTCTGCACTTCTTCAGGAATGAAGATCCAAATAACTGTGGGGGGGAACTTTCCAGATATCTGCCAATATTCTCTGAGATGTCCTCCCACCCATACCCACACTGCCAGGGGAAGTAGGTCATATTCCAAAGTAGCATGTTAACCTTTAAAAATCCAAACCAATATTCCTAAGAAATGCCAATAAAAGTATTTTCACTACCCAAGGATTTTCTGGATGCTGAGAATTTATTGTAATGAGTGTTGTAAATGGTATTCATCAGATTATCATTGAAATGCAGTAATGACTTCAGTATAGAGCCAAAATACCAGGTAAACTCAAAACCAGAGTTTTAGCAATAAATCTTCCAGGCATAACATCACTAGGCTCCATAGTGCACAGGAAACTGCAAATTAAAATCTTTTTATATTAAAAAAAAGAAAAAAGAAAAAAAAAAGAGTATGACAAACCAGACAGGCTAATATCAAGGACAGATGAATCAATGTCATTACAAACAAGTATTTACAGATATAAATCCCCTCTCACTCACTCTAGTAAAATGTGTTGTTATCTCAAACCCTCCATGCCCTGTACTGGGCACCAAAATAAGTGCAGTTTAATCCTGGCTGACAGCTAAGCACCACAGAGCTGCTCACCCACTCCTCCCCACCCCAGCAGGATAAGGGGATTAACTGGAAAGGTAAAAGTGAGAAATGAAGTCACAGGTTTAGGCAACTACACTTAATTAAGAAATAAATTTTAAATGCACACATGGATTTATGTCCCAGACCTACAATCTAAAAGGCAAGTATAGCAGAGTAGATGGATAGATAAATGTAATGAAGAGGACTTAATATGAACATGAATTGCAAGATGCAAAATATAAGATGACAAATAAAACTCTCCTTAGGAACCTAAATGTCACAAATATTCATGTGCCATGCAAGTAAACAAAATAGGGTATGAAAATTAGTGTCATTGATACCAAGAAAAATATGTCTGACAGATAACTGAAGGGCCTAGAATAGCAGTTTAAAAAAGAAATGTATTTGCTCTTTAAAAAAATGTGTAATAAAAGTTAAAAACTACACAAAACAAAAAATCAGATCTTAACACTGTGACACATCACCCATCTTGAAAGCAATGCAGTACAGAATAAGTTATCTAGAATTATTTTAGTACTCTGTGGGTTGGTAGTCATCTAAGATATATTATATTGTTCATGGGGAAATTACAATGTTTTATTATTTACTGGCTATAAATTTTATTAAAGATATGACAGAAATAAAAAAGCACTATTTTAAAATGAGTAAGAATTTTTTGTACCATGGATGTTTACTCTGTAGAATTTTTAATATCTGTATAATTTCTTATTGCTGGGAAACCAGAATGTATTTTAAAATCAACAAGCCCATCTACATCACAGTAATTAAATAAATATATGTTGTATTCAGTGTTACACTGAATTACATTTGATTTCATATTATAGTATTATCTTTGATTCTCTGGCTTTCAATGAAGACAGCTATAACATAAAAAAAAGAGTCAAGATGTTCTTTTACTGCAGATTTTTTATTGGGTGGTTTAAGATAATATTATTTTATAATACACAAGACTTAAGTCCTTATCACCAATAAGAAAATAATACACCTTTGATTATATATCACTATAGAGCTGCAACTGTTTCCTAGAGTTAAAATATTTATTTTCAATATTTAGATTAAAATTGAACAGAAGCACTGGCAAATTGCTACAACATAAAGGGTGTAAAAAATACAAATTTAATACTTAGTGCAGGTTTGTTGTGATCGTTTAAGGTATGCCAGAACATGAAATGTAAAAATGCTTAATTTAACTTCAAATTTGTTTTAAAGTTTTTAATAACAAACTCTAAAGAAAGCTGTTAATGTCCATTTCTTGTCAAATGGAGTTTTCTGGAGTTTCACACCTTACAGAGGTTAAAGGAATTGCATATGTTTCATTTACAGCTAGCATTTAAGAGATGACAAATTCTAACCACATTTTCCTTATCACAAAGAATACATTATAATTCCAAAGAGAAAAGCTTTATTTTCAATGAAACTCCACTTCTAAGCAACGACCAACAGATACTGGAGAAAGAAATAAAATAAAGGGTATGCAAAATTTTGTTTCAAGTGAAAGATTTAAGCTTTGCATGATTTTAATTTTATGATTTTTTGTACTTATCTATTCCATCCAACATCTTTCTGGCACCTACCAAAATTTCTCCCATGTATATACTTTCCTTCCTTTTAACCAGGGATTTTTTTGCTTTAGTTTCAATGTGCCCTGAATTCACAATTTCTGTTTGGGTGACTTTTGAAAGGTAAGACATAGAAAAAAATAAAGATGAAACAAAAAAATTACCCAATGAAAAGAAAAATATACAGCCATTCTTAAAATAATTCTGTGCAATTCACCACTGAATATCACATCTAAAATCCTTCTCCAAAATAAATACAGAAAACCTTTAAAACTATTTCTGTTTGAATATTTCTAATTTCATGTTCCTCTGCTCCTCAAAAAAATGTCTCAGAATAGAATAAAAATTGATATTGTAAAATCAGCACTGAAAAGGTACAGGGCATCTGAAACAAAAGAGTAAACTACACCTCCCAAAGAGAATGACCAGCAACAATCCATCCATCAATTAATAACTAATTTGCTCAAAGAATTAATTTTCATCAGTTCATGCCCTTGACTGTGCATGGTCTATTTGCAATCAAGCAAAGGAATTTAAGTGGTGGGAGGATGTTATAACTTCAGCAGCAAGATTAGAAGCAGCAAGGAAGAGGAGAGGAAGTGGACTCCAGGCACCTACTATCCCCAGGTCAGTCATTAACAAACTCCAGAAAACTAGTAGAAAAGCAAAGGCCCTTAAGAAATCAGGCATTTTCACAGTGCTGCACAGACCAACAGAAACACTTCATGAAGAAAACACTTCATGTCAACAAAAAAAATCCTCACTTCAACTTAAAAGACACACAACATGATCTACAACATTTAGGGGATTCACAAGGGAGCTCAATGATAGGCATTTAAGTTAAAGGTCTCTTCCCAGATCTGTCAGGTGGGCCTGAATCTACACAGCCTGAGACCTTACACATCACTAGAGAGAAGCTGCAACACTCAGGTGAAAGAGGGCACCCCAGTGTAACAGAGTCCAATTATACAAGTAACTTGCCGCCCATACTGACATGAGGGCAGGAAACTCCACAGTCAGAGACCTCTTCCTTCGTAACACAAGCCAGCACAACTAAACTGCAAAACCCCTGCAAGGCCTGCAGGGCTTTGCTTGTAGGGCTGTCACAGCTGCAGACCTGGATTCCATCGTGACTCTGCAAAGCACAGAACTGAACTGCAAAAAACACCCTGCCCCTCACTCTGACTGGAAAAGCAGCATCAAGGATTTGCAGCATCCAGAAAAGCCTCTGTCAAAGTCTGTCTATTTAACACAGACCTAGATCTGTCACAGTGACCTGACATGGCCTAACATATCAGCCCCACATTAGTATAAACCTCTGGGAAAAACTGCTCTACAGTGTACTGTATTAGGATAATAGGGACAATAGGGAAGAACCCTCTGTATTTCTGGAGTGATGGAGTATCCCAGCAATGGTGGGCATTGGAGACTGTGGTATGCCTAACTGGGAATGAGTGGTGAAAACATCTATTGTGACTGGTCTCCATATATCCTTGGCAGAGACTACCTCAGGAGAGAGTTACTTAAGAGAACCAAGGTGCGCTTTGGGATGGTATAGTTGCCTTGAGAATAGGCTGAACAGCTGTCTGGGTTGTTTGGTCTCTCAGAATATCCTTCTGTTGAGGGCTTGATGTAGTCCAAAGAAAAACAGTTTCTAATTGCAACTGTGACACAGGTAACAATATCACATCAGCTAAGACTCCTTGGCTATCTTCCAAAAACTATTCTGGTGACTGGAGAGCAATCTTTTCTTTAATCCCTTATGGCCACTGCAAAAATCCAGCTGTTGCAGACTTAGAGTGAAGTACAGTAACCACTGAGTCACAGCACCACAGAGTGCTGCTGTACCAGACAACCTTGACACACTAGAGCTCGAGTGTGAAGCTGAGCCAAAGGCTGCCAAATGCTATGCAACTATTGAGGTAGGTAACTCTATCCCTTTGGCAGCAGAGTGCAAGTGACAGCTTGATGCCACATGGAGGAGTACACCTGAAACTGACTGGCTCTCAGGTGGAAAGACAGTCCTACTCTTTGTCATGGATTGGTACAGGCTACAGTGGAACTAGGTGAAGCTCCTGAGCACTCGCAGCATATTGATGGCATCAGTGTGGGAGACAGCACAACAGAAGTGTGTGAGAAGGAAGAAAAGTAATCTAAATTCTTATCAAAGCTGGTTTTGCTATAAAGCAAAGTAAGGTCAAAGGGCGTGCACAAGAGATTCAGTTTTTAGGGATAAAATAGCAAGGTGGATGCTATGATATCCCAGAGGATGTGATCAATAAAATAACAGCTTTGTCACCACTAACTATTGAAGAAGAAGCACAAGCTTTCTTATGTTGTGGACTTTTGAAGAATGCATATTCTGGGCTATATTCTTGTTTTTCTAATTATTCTTTGAGCCCTCTCTATTGAATGGCCTGGAAGGTGCATGATTTTGAGTGGGGCTTTAAGGAGCAGCAAGAGTTTGAGCAAATTAAATGGGACATAGTTTGTGCTGTAGCCCTTTGACCAGTCCAGAAATGACAAGATGTGAAAAAAATGCCTTATGCCTGAGCCAGGGATAATGTCCTAGGTGGATCTTCTCTCAGAAAGCACCTGGAGAGGCAAAGATTAACATCTAAGTTTTTGGAGCCGAGAATATAATGGATGTGAAAACTGATGCACTACAAAAGAAAAGGAAATATTGGCAGTATTTGAAGCTGTTGGAACTTCTTCAGAAGTAGCTGATATAGAAGCACAACTTCTTTTGTTATCTTTGCCTGTGCTGGGCTGGATGTAAAAATAGGAGGGTCTGTTTGACACATCATGCCTGTGATGCTGCATGGAGTAAATGGATTGCACTGATAATGCAACAGGCTCAAATTTGAAAATCTGACTGCACAGAAACCCTTGAAGTGATCATGGACTCTCCAGAGGACTGAAACTTTAGAGAATTGGTAGAGGAGGTAACTGGTACTGAGGAGGCCATACTGTGTAGTAAATTACCAGGAACTGAAAAGCAATACCTTTAAAGATGGATCCTGTTGTATTGTGGAAAAGCATCAAAAGTGGAAAGTGCCTTTGTGGGGTCTCCCAAGATGTTGAAGAAACTTCAGAAGGAGAAGTTGAACCTAGTCAGTGTGCAGAGGTGAAAGCAACGCAAGCGTCTCTAGACCCTTCTGAAAGAGAAAAATAGACAGTAATTTATCTCTGTGGTGGTTCATGGATTGCAGCAAATTCTCTGATGAAGGTTTTATTTTCCTCTCTCTTCGTTATTTATTCTTTCTCTTTTCTCTACATTTTAAAGTTTATTTTTTACTTATTTTTAATTATTAAAGTGTTATCTCAATCCATGAATTAATTTTTCATTTTTACTCTTTGTGTTCTTCCTCCATCCCATAATGGGAGCCAGAGGTGGGGATAAGCACAGGGTTCTGTGGTGTGAGACAGGGTTAAGCCACAACAGAGACTAACAAGCCTCACGCATTCTCAAAGCATGTTAAAGCAAAACATGTGAGCCCGATGAGAGAGCTGAAGAGGCATTACTCTTGCCTCCCACTGACAACTGTGGTAGCAAATGCTTGTAACTGCACTGACTCTTCAGTATCTCCCAAGATGCTATTTCTAAATTCACTTTCTTTTTTGCTACGCATCAATTTGTGTATCATGTCATTGCAATATAACCAACAGATAGTTTCCCTGACTATATCTGCGGTCAAATGCCTGATGTTTAGTGTAGGAATAACAGTTCCAGAGTTAAAATCATGTTCAGTGTTGAAAATGAAAAATGGTGTCATCTAAGGATCTGATTTTAGATAATAAAGGCTATAGATTAAATGTAGCCTTTTGTATAAGTATTTCATTTACATCTCTGCACAGTTTTGATAAAATTAGGGCTATTTTGTATCATATGAAATGGATTAAGAATGTTCTTAAGGCCTTAGGGTACTTTCCCAGTAGATATTGCTTTCTAAAGTAAGAAAAAATATTATTGTATTTGTTATCATTATACCATTCTATATCTAAAATACAGTACTTCAAAAACAATCTACTTCAGCTAAACTGGGCATAAAGTAATTTTAAGTACTTTAAGTAATAGTAATCTAAATATTTTTATCTTATACACTTAAGACTTTAAGTAATAGTAATCTAGTATTTTTATCTTATAATAAGTAATAAGTAATAATAAGTAATAAGTATTTTTATCTTATACATTTGAAAGCTAGCATTACATTGTCTTCCTTAGATACCTACAGAGAACGTGAGAGAATATTACTGTGTTTCTATGTTCACTGTCACAGCAGTAGGGCATGTTTAAACATTTTGAAACCATATTTCTGTTGTGGAGACTTATTCCTGCTCTCTCATCATTTGTGCTGAGATGATTGTTTGTGGGGCTGAAGTCCACAGCAAATAATGAAATTGACCTCTCTAAAAAACCCCCAAACCCATGCAAGTCACTTAATTTTTATCCCTCTCAATTCCCTGATACAAAGCTGCACACAGTATTCAAGGTGAGGCCACACCAGTGCAGAGCAAAACTTCCTCGCACAGTAGCAATTATAATTGCATTGCAACTGTTAGACTTTAATTACAGATAAAAATTAAGATAAAATTTTGTGGTTTACTGATGAATAAAGCCTGAATTCTACTTAAAATATTTTGTTTTGTAGCTGCTATTTGCTGCCTATGAAATCTTAGAGGCAATCAATTACAATAACAGATACAGGAAGTTTTGTCCTCTAGCTTCTTCAGTGCTCTGCTTCTACACAGTGTGTCTTTTCCCCACACAGTATTTCTCTAGTTGAGGGTGTGGTTTTTGTAAGGCTTTTTTAAAAAATTTTGTTGATTTTTTTAGTAGGTTTTCCCCCTAGTCATTTTCCAAACAGCCATTTATTTACATAATTCTTTTCACATTTAAATTGCATCTATTTACGTATAGACTTTACATCTAATATTTCACTAATATTTCTTTCCTAGTTTGCACTACCATAAATCCCTCAGAAAGACAGTAGGAAACCCACAACTATTTCGTTGCTAAGTGTCTCAATATTTTCCTTGTCCTCTGCTTATACAAGGAAAGACAAAAACTGTAGCTAGGTATCTTCTCTTCAGAGTCAGTACCTTCTGTATTTTGTTGCAATTGTGCACAGCTGCGAGATATTAAAGAGCTTTCTTTCATGACCCATTTTTGCCTGTGACCAATTCTTCTAGCTGGTGTTGGGGAGGGCTTCTGGGAGGCTCTACTTTTTCTGCATTCACTTTCCTCGCTCCCTAGAGACTCCTGTATCCTCTTAGATGTGGATCTTTGTTATCTCTATTTTTTTATTGGAGTTGCTTCTTTTCTCAAGGTCACAGCTATTCTTCTTTTGGCTCTGTGCTACTGTGTTTCATACACTTTCTGCCTTCCTAATAAGATTTAGACCTTACACAAGATAATTTTAGCTGAATTCATTTCAGCTTGTACTGAAAAATAACAGTTAGAAAAAAAACCTGAGCACACCCAAAAAGTAATGGAGGCAGAAAAAGCTGTTTAAAGCACAGTTAAAGCTTAGAATTGAAGTTGTCTATACTTTTTCTGCAAACTTGGTGCAACAATGTAGGCCCTTCTGGGCTTCAGTCACACTCCTCCCAAGGGAATAAGAATTTTCTCAGAACTGCTATTGCCTCCACATGAGAAATGCTCCCTCTTTTCTTGCACATCTTACTCTTACACTCTCTTTAGCCATGTCTCTCTAATAGAATTTTCTCAACGTAAATTAAGAACTACAGCACTTCTTCATTTTGCTAATTTATTTCCTTCCACTTGACTGTCCAACTGTGCAAAAGTGTACAATTAGTCTGGATTTAGCTGTTTAGCTGTTGAATTAGTATTCGAGCACTCCTATCATATGGGAAAGGGAGTAGAATAAATGGGAAATTAACACCAGATTTGGTGCTTTTACGTAGTTTTACCAAGGCCTTTATTTTAGATTTATTTCAATATCACATTTTGTTGAAATGTATGTATTAGGAAATGGAGGAAGTATAGTTCAGTATATCTACTTGGCAATGAGCTGCACTTCAGTACACTGTAAAGAAAGTTTTAGCTTTGATGCATAGAACTGCTCTTGTCTCACATCCACACCACAAACGCAATGAAAAATAGAATTTTATGGGAATATATACCAAAGAGTTTAGCACAATGTGGATGAACCAGGTTCCATTTACATACACTGGAATACAGATTGGCAAGGAAGAGGAATATTAGCCCCCAAGAGAGATGTTAGAAGATGAGAGACTGTCCTGCATTTTTGCACTGTGATGATTTTCCAGGTTTATTGATCTCTTATCTAGCCTAGATAAAACATTTATCACAGATTTGAAAATCCATAAATATAACTTAAAAACATGGCAAAAAAAAAAAAAAAGAGAAGAAAATAATGTAGAAAACAGGCTATGCAATCTTCTGCTTCAAATTTCCATTGAAATTCTGCTTGTAGTGAATACAGGAATGCTTATTTTTTTAGAAAGACCAACAATGCTTTTATTTTCATAAATGTGACAGATAAGGGGTATACAGGGACTGATTATGACTGATTTATTTTCTCTGCTGCAGAGCCCTAAAGAGCTAAAAGTCAGACAAAGAATAATAACATGAATGTTTGACAGGCATCATGTTGAAGGCATGTTGGTAAAAAGATGACCCATTGGATTAGGAAATATGGTGATGCATACTGCAGCCCTTGAGAACAATGGCATGGCTGAACCTGGCTCACACCTGTGAATGTTGCATGGTTGTGGAATCATAGAATAAGGTGGGAAAAGACCTCTGAAATCATTGAGTCCAGCCATTAACCCAGCAATGTTCACCAATAAACTGTGTCCCCGGGTGCCACCTGCCTCTCATCAGGCAAGGTAAGATGCAGAAGGCTCTCCAGGGTCATACCAGGTGAACATTGAATTTTTCTGATGATGAAATCTTAACACGCTCTTTCTCTAAGCTGCCCTTGTCATTATCAGACCGCTGTCACAGTATAAATATTTTCATCTCTTATAACAGTATTGTGGTTTAGGAATTATATTCCTTGACATAGTAACCCCATCACAGTGTGCTGCTCAATCCCCCTGTGGTGGGCTGGAGAGGAGAACTGGAGGCAAAAAAGGTAAAGATCATGGTTTGAGATGAGAACAATTCACCAAAACCAAAAATGAAATAAGGAAACAAAGAGTAACAAGAGAAATGATAAGAGGTTGTACAAGAGAGGTGAACGATTCACGCGCAATTTGCTCACCACATGGAGCTGGCAATACCCAATCACCCGCCAAGCCACACCACCCCAAAGAGAGCCCTTGGCCCATCCCTGGAAAGTGACATGAGGTGGTATAGAATAACCTCTGGGTCCCAGCCGTGGCTGCTATTGGCTACTGGAAAAATTAACCCTGTCCTGGTTGGAATCAGGAAAAAGGGTTTGGAAAAGGCTTTGTCATTTGAGTCCCAAGCATGGCTGGGTTTCAGTGCTAACAATTTAAAAGCAAGTAGAATCCAGCAGTTGGGTCTAAGGCATAGTATTATGTGTATATGTCAAAATTGTTATAATTATTTCCTTTGGTTGTTTTCCTTTTTAGCTGTTGCTTATTTAGCAAAAACATCTAGTATTCTAACACCATAGCATACAATGGAATGTAACCTAACAAGAAAATATTTTTATTCCCTTTGTCCTTCACTTACTTCTGTGTATGTCACAATTCTACTTGGTCCGTGCAGAAGGGATTTATGAGTTCAATAAGCTGCCATGAAATGCCCCCTTAATGACTTGAAAATTTAAGACAGAATTACTGTTAATTTTTGGACTAGTCATTCAATGGCTCACTTTTGCTGAAGTAAATGCATTTGACCTGCTGCTGAAGAGGAAGTTCATTTTTGGTTAAGTAATATTTTGGTGGATTATCTTCTAAAATGCTACATATCCAACAGTATGTTATTTTTAATAGAAAGTTACCCGCAAATATCTACATAAAATAACATTCAACTCTTTGATCATCCTGGGGGACTATGGATGACTGTTTTATTTCCATACACATATTCTGAACTTCTATACCTAGACTGCTTGTCAAAATCTGGGGGAAAAGAGAGATAATTTATAGCTTGGCAATAGTTCAGAGTTTATACACCATGAGCAATCTTCCTTGGGTGGCAAGATGTCAACTATCACACCTCAATAAAAACAGTCTCCTGTATCCAGCTGCTTAGGATGCCCTTAGCAGAGCTAACACATTTCTTAGTCTTTTTATTATGCTCACTGAAGCTAAATGCTGTGTATGAAGTTTTCACAGGAAGAGCGTGTTGTTGCATATGAGTTTCTGGTTCAGAAACTGCAGCAGGCAGGCACCTCTCACAGGAGACAATAGCATAAATGAAGCAGAACCATCAATGATCAGCACTTGCCTAACCTATCCTAGCTTACACAGTCCTAAATAACTTGCTAAAGTAACTGAGGCTAGGCTGATTAACATGAGATGCTGATTCAGCCTGAAATCTTTGTTTTGCTAGCACGGGGGTGGCACTTTGTGATGCTGTTATAGGAATAGCACTGTCTCAGGGTAGGTTTGTTGTATCTCATTACCTCTTTGTTTACTGTTTGAACTTGTTCTTCAGCTGCTGAGAATGGAAAGAGAAGCCAGGAGTAAAAAAAAAAAAAAAAAAAAGCTTTTATTTCTTTTTCTTGGAAGGGTTTACTTCCTGCATGGCGCTCATTAAATAAAAAAAAAAAAAGACAGCACTACAACAAAAATCCAGAAGGTATGCTAGTTAATATCCTACTGTTTTGTCAGCTACTTGTAAGCAAGACTCTACATCATTTATTGCAGTTAGAGTGAGGTCACCTGCAATGGTTTGCAACAGTTATCTTTCAAAAATCACTTTCTAACAATAATGAGCATATGGCTCCTTTCTGTAGAAACAAAGCAATGAAAACTTTCTTAAGATTCTGTCTTAAGAAAAAATCCTGATAGTGTGTATTCCCAGCTGGAAAACCTGCTGGGCCTGGCTTAGGTGAAAAAGTTAGCAAAAATTACTGACTGACAGACACTCTGACTCTTCTGTGGATCTAAAACATCATTTTCCCTGCAAGAGCCACAACTCACCTATCCTCATTTGTCAAATCCTTTGCCATTGCAATACTACCTCTTTTAGTATTACCCTCTAGTTAGATTACATCCCCCAGATCCCACACTTCAGGCTCCTGTCTGTGGCAGGAAAATGTTATAAGTATCTCAGTCCCTACAGTTGTGCTTTAGGAATCCATTGTATTTCTAGTCTATCAGATCTGTGCTTTAGTCTTGGATTACAGTGAGGGTTGTACATGTGAGGGTGGTTTGTGATATATATATATATATATATATATATATGTATATATAGTAATTCTTCACACATACTAATTAAAGGAATGCCCATCTAAATAGATTATTGTCTGTGCTCCTTTCAGACGAACAGCTGAGGAATACATTTGGTGCAGGTAGCTCCATGTGCACCCTGCAGAGCCGCTGCAGGTTGAGCTCTGGGCTGGCAGGAGCCCAAGGCAGGAGGCCATGACCTGCTGACCCTTTGTATAACAAAGGGCCTGGGGACCTGGGGCTGGCCAGGGAACAGGACATGCAGAGACAGCAGGAGCTGATGAACCCAAAATTTCCTGTGCTTGGACTGTTTAATATCTTCATTGATGATCTGGATGAGGGCATTGTGTCCATCAGCAGCAAATCTAGAGAAGTCACCAAGCTGGGAGGGGGTGTCCATCTGCTGGAGGGTAGGAGGGTTCTGCAGAGGTAAAGGCTGGATAGATGGATTGAATCCAACAATGTGAGGTTTAACAAAGCCAAGTGCTGAGTCCAGCACTTTGGCCACAGCAACCCCATGGAGCACTACAGGCTGGGGCAGAGTGGCTGGACAGTGGCCAGGCAGAAATGGACCTCAGGGAATTGACTTGACAGCAGCTGAACATGAGCCAGCAGTGCCCAGGTGGCCAAGAAGGCCAATGGCATCCTGGCCTGTACCAGCAATAGTGTGGCCAGCAGGAGCAGGGCAGGGATTGTCTCCCTGTATTCAGCACTGGTGAGGCCACATCTCAAGTGCTATGTCCAGTTCTGGCGCCCTCAATTTAGGAAGAATGTTGAGATGCTGGAGTGCCTCTGGAGAAGAGCAACAAGGCTGCTGGGGGTCTAGAACACAAGCCCTATGAAAGTGGAGATGTTTAACCTGGGAAAAAAAGAGGCTCAATGGTGACCTTATCACTCTCTACAGCTTCCTGAAAGGTGGATGTAGCCAGGTGAGGGTCAGACTCTTGTCCCAGGCAGCCTCTGACAGAATGAGAGAACATAGTCTTAAGCTGCACCAGGGAATGTTTAGGTTGGGCAGTTTAAGAAAAAATTCTTCTCTGAAAGTGGGATTGGGCACTGGAATGGTTTGCCCAGGGGGCTGATGGACTCACTGTCCCTGGAGGTATATAAAAAAAGACTGGATGTGGCACTCAATTGTTGTGGTGTGTTTTATGTCTGCTCAGTTTTCCCCCCATTGTTCTCTCAGAAGGTCCTGCCCTGTTACCAGTTTGTGTCAATCCCCAAACCCCTCCCCAGTTGTCTTGGTTACTAAATGTATCTTTCTTGTTCCCCACCCCTGGCTGCCTGCCTGTCACTCGACACCCCTGCCTCTTTTTCTAGAAAGTTCGGGCCAGGGTGTCGGGTGATTGGGTTAGGGGCCAGGGTCCCTCCCACAACTGTGTTTGATTGGTTCTCCGATTATGCCAATCCTTAGTGTATCCTTCTCTGATTTGCTATCTTTGACCCCCCCCCCCCCCCCACCCTCTGTAAAACCCGAGGTTTTCTTGCCTCGGGGCTCTCCTCTCGTTCTCCACGTTTTCCCTACCAATAAAACCACCCTCCCCGAAGAGACTGAGAGTCGCCTCTTCATTTCATCCTGCGACTTCGGAGCTCTCTACTGCGGCCACTCGTCCGTAAGCCTGTCATCGCTAGGCACCGGGCCCTGACTTCGTGTTGGGGAAGTGCCTTACTGGCTGGAGGTTGGCTGGACTCTCATCTAGCCTGGGCGTTTTACTTTCCACCGGCCACCGCTCCACTCAGTGACATAGTTGATAAAGTGGTGTTGGGTCACAGGTTGGACTTGATTATCGCAAAGGTCTTTTTCAGCCTAGTTAATTCTGTGACTGTGAGGGTAAAAAGCTCTGGGGTTCCTTTGGTAATTGTCTGTTGTGTGGAGGGCAAGAAACAGTGCCATCCCCATCTAATAAATGAAGGTGCCTCCTCCTTGGCACCAGCTGTAGCTGTTATTTTATTATTTTTTTATTGCATCATGATTGCATTATTTTAAGGATCTAGACATCTGAGATTCTTCTGTGGGAAACCCGGTGTTGAGTCGGTGTGGAAACCCAGTCTGACTGTCTGAGGAGTGGGGTGTAGCTTTGAAGTAGTCCCAGCTCAGGGGTGTGAGACAGACTGCCAGAGCAGTTCCTGGATGGATGGGCAGGGACATTTCCTTAATTCCACTACCTTGGGGATCTCCCCTGAAGTCACACACACCAGGGCGGCAGTGAGGAGTCTGAGGTCGTGTGAATAGAACATAGACCTGAGAGCCAGGGAAGGGCAGGAACTGTCCCCTTTCCTTGGCACCCACCGGACCACAACAGGATACACTTCCGGTATCCAATTTTGGGACCCCAGTGTGAGAAAAACATAAATCTGAACTGGCTGTACTTCAGAGGAAACCTCCCAAGGCAGTGGGGTGGAATTCCTCATTCCAAAGGTGAGGCTGTGGGACTGGGGCTGAGGCTGGTTTAGCTGGAAGAACAATTTTCAGCGGGAGGCATGGAAAGTAACTTCTCTAATGGTGATTAGATTTAATTTGAAGAAGTGTTTTTCCTTTCTAAAAGAAGGGTTAAATTACAACAATAGTGCTTTGCAGATACGTTTAAGAAAACATTGAAGGATTACTTAAAATCTAAAAATAAGGTTTTGAGAAATTTGTTTGTATGTATTCTGTTAAACTCTGAGACGGGCAATAACAAAATAACTGGCTTTTAAAAAATTATACAGTTTCTGAAAAGAATAAAATCCAATAAATATTCATCCTTCCTATGGAAAATTGAGAGTTTTCATGGTTTTGATTGAGGGTTTTTTTTATTGTTGTTATTGTTGTTTATTTGTTGTTTCCCCCTTACTTAAAACACTTTATCTATTTTATTTAAGTTTTGTCTTAATGTGATTTTATGCAATACAAAATGATTTTCAATTGGACACTGAAAAAAATCAGATGAATAGAATTTTAAATGTTACTTTTCAGTACTGATGAAGACTTGTATTTTGACAAAATTTAGGTGAACTAATAGGTGATAGTTAAGAATATATAATACTTTTGGTGGATTCAAATGATATTCTCTAAATTCTGGCCTTGCTAGGCAATTCATCTCCATGGAATGTAAAACTGCAGTTGTCTGACCAGCTCTGCTCTGTGTCCTCAAGATCTTACCTAATGACTTTGCATTACATCGAACCCTATAGATCAGAAAACTGCAAAATGTTAGACTTTGATTCACTGGGCAAAAACTTCAAATAATCCAATCATGGGATAACTGTCTATACCTCAGTTTTTTAATGACTATGCTGCTTTATTTACTTCAGTCATGAGTTAGCTGCAGGACTGATGTCAAACTGTGATCTGAGTCAGTTCTGATCTTTGCTGCAGTGTGATTTTTCTGATCCTAATCTAAACCAATTCATTTTAATGCAGTGTCTAATCCTACCAAGCTCCTGCTAGACAAATCAATTTAACTAAATTTAATTATACTGAGTTTTTCTTAGAATCTATTGTCATTAATTTAATTCTAATATTGCTGATATATAAGATGAAGAAAACATCTGCTGACCTACTAATATGCCATGTAGGAAGTTAAATATGTCTTATCTGAAAATAGTTTGTTGTTACATAGAAAGACTGAGAAACCATATAAACCAAAGCTTTATCTGTAAACTGGAACTTGAAGGTAGGTCATTTGAAACAAAAATGCAATCACCTAAACGAACAATGATGGAAGAATTGTATACTTTTGTGTACTTTCTATTGTACTGCTTCACATTTTTATAGATGCTGTGCAACAGACTTTATTTGTAATAGTATTTACCAACCCTCAGTAACTGAAAGAATATATATTCATTTTGTGAAATCTGTCATGCATTTTACAGTAAAAATATTCAATTTATTAAAATTAGTTTCCCTAAAGTGTGGGGTTTTTTTGTACTGGAGATATTGTTAAAGAAAACATAAATTTGCAAGAAATATTTTTAGGTTTTATTGATTGTTTCTGTGTGTATTTACAGGTGACCAGTAGTCAGCAGTAGGTCATTCATTCATTTTTCGTGGCAGAAAATCCAAACAGCAGGAACTGATTCTGGATCTTTGTGGTTTGTCATCACGGAGTAGTTCCTCCATCTTTTGCTGTGTTAAATATAATATTTTGAATTTTATATTCATTCCTGTCACAAACCAAAACTAAAACAAATCTATAAATAAGGAAAATATTTAATTCTGCAAATATTTCTGTTCTAACACCCAATTTTTAAAATGAGATATAAATTTGTTATTGTATTCTGTTATTTCAGTAGAAAATGAAAGACTTGTGGGGTTTTTTTCCTGGGTTTATTTATTTATTTATTTACTTATTATTTTGGTTGGTTGCTTTTAGTTTTGCATTTTTTTCCCAGAGCTACTATGCTACTATGAATGAAGAAATTAGGTGTCTACATGGGAGACCTTGCTAAATAGAGAAGACAGAAGAATGGTTGGATATATTTCTTACTGTCTTGTATATTAGATGTAAGCCCTACAGAAAATTTTGAAGCTTTCTAAAAAAACTGTCAGTTTCTGAAAAATGCAAGAAATTATGGTTTTATCCACTTTAATTTCATCTAATGTACTGGGCATGAGCTCAAAGAGTAATACACTATGTGGCTCTTTATTTGCTCTTTATCTTGAGGATGAGCCTCTGTGCAATTCAGCATAACATTGCATATTGTAAAAACCAGTTATTATCATGTAGCTTGCACTTATTCTTTTAAGTACTGTATTTTTAGGCACCTCCAGATATTAGTAATTTATTAACTGCAAGGAGATGTGCAGGAATCCAAATAGAACAATTATAGTCTTTCCAAATACCAAGAAAAACCCCTAAAATTAGTTAGATACATTACTCTGGAAAGTCTTTGACAGAAACACCACTGACTTGCCCAGACACCTTCAATATGTATCTGTGGATGGGGAGTGAACATCTGTTTTACTGTGGAGTACCTTCATTTATTAGATGGGGATGGCACTGTTTCTTGCCCTCCAGACAAAAGACAATGATTAATTAATTTTTTTTCATGCTGTTGTTCCAACAATAAGCCATGAAATTTTCTGCTGTTGAGAGTCCAACTTTATCTGTCCAGATAAGACGGCAAAACAAATTTCAAAATTATTATGGCTACGCATTAGAAAAAGGCTGACAATTCTGAACATCTTTGAAAGAATTTACTGTACTTTCTTTTCTTCACTCACTATGTGGGGAAAGTACAGTATATTCTGTCATTAGTACTTGAAAAAAAGGCTCTAAAAGAATAGAATCCAGCATAACTAAGGAAAAATAGATTGTTTGAAATGATGGAAGAAGCACCACACAAAAGCAGAAAGATATGGGTGCTAGCTATATGTGTAAATGCAAGAACGAGTATGTGCAGCAAAATAAAAATTGATTCAGAGCCTGTGATATTAGGTTGTATCCAGCTGAAGGCCAAGGAAAGTCCAGCTCCTGTGTGGTCGACTGATAGACTGATACTTATTTTATTTTTCTCTCTCTAACAGTAAAAGCAGTAAGCATGCTTTCTTCTTATGCATCTTGTTCCCTATACTATTTCCATTGAAAAAAAACAGTGTTCCAAAACAAAACCAAACCAAATGCATGCAGCTCTGCTTTTGTCTCATGTAGAAAGCAGTGAAAACAGCCAGAAGGTGGCAGTTTTGGACCATTTTGAAAAAGGGCTTCCAATGACTTCGAGCGTAACTAGACTACTACTGAATAGATACAAACAAGAAACAATCTGAAAGATAGTTTTAAATTATTTATGTGATAATATATTCAAGAAATAAAAAGGAGCTTTCATCCCAGGAGTGGTAAATTCAGCCCCATTTAACTTTAGTCTAAATACAAAGGCTACAGCTGAGAAAACAACAGCTCCTTCAGGAGCTACAGAATTTGCTATATAGGCATTTAGAAACAAAATAACCACACTTCCTGTTAAGACATTCCTATGCCTTTGGAACTCATCAGGACAAGAGCACCCTCAAATTTCAGTCTAGTTCTTGGTAGGCTACAAATTTGTTCGGGTGAATTAACAGAGGTGTGTTTAGCTTAACTTTCTTTTATTTGTTTTCTTTCTTTTTTTTTTTTCTTTTAATGGCAATACTCAAGATAATACATCCAATTACTCATTTAATTAAAATAAACTGAGACAGTTAGCAAGAGAAGAAACAAACTTGCCTCCGAGTAGCCTGACTTGCCAAAAGAGCACAGAATTAGACCCTCAAAAAGCATCAGAACGTAATGGATAAAAGTATTTGGTCAAGTTAGCAGACAATGAATTTTTCTTTTAGCAAGACGAATTGCTCCTTTAGAGATGCAACCCTAACAATCACTATTATACATTTAAGACCTGAAATATTTGTCTGTGAAAACTACAATGAACTGTCTGAATTAACATCGGAATAGCACATGTTTGCAGATTAGGGTATGTGGTAGAGGTGTGATCTTCACTTTAGAGCTTCTCCTGCAGGTGAGCACTTAGTACCATGCACGATGTGCCACATCAAAGTGACTGGCACACAAACTATGCTTTGAAAATATAGGTGAACAGAAAAAAATTAAAATCCCTAGCACATTACAAGAGAAAAAAAAAAAGGTCTGACTTTTGTATATCTTTAGTCAAAGGATTTCTCTCTTTTTAGACACCTGAAAAAGAACCCTTAAAATAGAACTCCCCCGTGCTCTCCTTGAAAACTTTTCAAAGGAAAACTGACCTCTTTTCTCACTTTACACTACTGTCATTCATGAAGAAAATAAAACTTCAAGAAACTCAAGGACATAAAGCAAAAAGTTGGTAAAAAGCATAAGGAACAGAGAAAAGAGAACAGGGCATATTCAGCTGTGAGGTCAAATTTTACTGTAGGGGAAGGAAGGAAGGAACTAAGGGCCTGGATTTTAAAATAGCACAAATTTTGATGAACTAAAGGAATAATTACTAAAGTCAGTTGTATTGAAGAGCTTAGAAACTTGAATATGAGAATGGTTTAGAATTTCTTCCAGCCAAATGATTTATAGTATTAGGGATCATATATTCCAACACAGAGAAAAAATTACAGGAAAGGTGTAAACCCAACTGAGTGAATGAGCAGTTCAAGAAAAGTGTTGTAGTTAAGAAGACAGCACAGAAGGAATGAAAAGGAAGTAATTTTTCATAATTCCCCAAAAGGGAAGAGGTGAGAAATCAAGTGATGATTAATGAAAGTCTATTCAAGGGCCTACACGTTGCTGTAGCAAAGTTTGAGACAGAAAATCAAATGGGAGAAGGGACTCCAGCTCTTCAAGTGCAATTAAAAGTGGAAAAAAAAAGACTTGTGAGAGTGTAAGCAGGGAGAAGAAGATATATATAGCTCCCAGGAAAATCAATGGTTTTCTTAAGGTTTTCAAAATGAAGATTCTACCAATCTCATACAACAAAGCCATATGGATGCTGGCAAATTTCAGTTTTGCAAAACTACAGAGACTGTGCAAGATTTTTCTCTTGTTTCCTAAGATTGTGTGTGGACAGTAGTGCAAACCAGCAGCATTAAACTGCATGGTGTCTTCTGGATTGGTTATTCTTAGAATGGGCATAGGAAGTACTGTCAAGTTTCTTTCTTCCTTTTGAATTTTGAGAAAGGCAAGAAACCTGTTTTTTATGAAATTGCACCCTTGTTGCATACTTACATGTTTGCTTTGATTCACTGTCTGTCATGATGCTCCAGTCTAACTACACTTTATTGTGTCTTTAGTATTACATCCTCCAACACCTCACCATTTCAAGATTGGCTATTCAGGTGCAAATATCTCAGGTTTAGGATTAAAAAGACAAAAAACCCTCCAATCTTCATCTTTATAAAATTTCTTAAGCTCTTAAACAGATTAAACTGTTAAGAGAAAAATAGAGGAAATGTCAGTAATGAAATAAAACAAACAAAGAACAAAAAAAAAAAATAAAACACAACCAGTCCAAACTGACTTAGAGAAAAACAAGGACTTGAAAGGAAGGACAATGAAGTAAGCCATATATAAGAAAGTGATGCAGCAATTTGCTTTTTAGAATAACACATAAATACATCATTCCCAATACTCTCACATTAATACTGTTTCATTTGATCCATATGCTTTCTGAACCAAAACATGGCAACAACACTAGCTAGGGATTCCTATCCCCACATTCTGAGGAGTTTTAGAGAGGATATCAGAGATTCAGAAATAGAAGAAAAAAGATAAATCATTCAGTCATATCCACCCAAGGTAATAGGAACAGAATGATGAGACAGAGAGTGACAGATATTAAAAAATTTATTCTTCTGGGATTTAGTGGATTTAACAGCTTGTAAACATCTCCCTCATCACCTAGACAATATGGTGCATAGGACAATGATAGTTTTGGTTCCTCACAATGTTTCCTGTGGCAGGATGCTCTGCCTAGAATGAGGTAAAACAACTCAAACAATGCTCTGCTTGCAAAGCTATCTGTGGTAAATGAGGAAGGGGGCATCATGCTACTTTTGGTGTTGATTAATGCTAAAATTGTCTGACTCATCAATCCCAAAGTTAAATATCCTGATAGTGAGCTGAAGATAAGGTAGACTGCTAAAATATCTGGCTAAAGAAACAAACAAGTGGTACTACAGCTAACTTATCTAAAGCTGCTGCAGTGATGCAGCTGGCCAGGAGATGTATGACTGACAGCCAATCACTTTATCAAGATCAATCCCAAACTTTAAAACCAAGGTCTTCTAACATACCCCTTGGAGTGTGGGTGTGGAGAGTACCTCCTTGGGTGGGGACACCCCTTAAGCTTACTCCTTGAGGCTGAGCAAAAGACATTTGCCCATGACTGTTGGTATTGGGTGAGTAATATAAATCTCTACTTAATAATTACTTTTGCTACATTTAATACAACTGATTTATTATAAATGGTTCAATTTTGCTTTATATTGCACTATACTGTAATAGTTGTTAAAGTTCCTATACTGTGTAGTAATTCTAACTAAGAGCTTTTTGTCTAAGCATTATCATAATAAATCATATCTATCTATATCTATATATCTATATCTATATCTTATCATCTATATCTATATCTATATCTATCTATATTTATATCATCACCTATATAATCTATCTATCTATCTATCTATCTATCTATCTATCTATCTATCTATCTATATCATCATCTATATCTATATCTATCTAATCTGGGTTTTCCATCTTTAATTCTTCAGAAAAATTTTTACTATTTATTCTGTTACACCTGTATCATCCTTTACGCATAAGCTGTTGGTGAAGTCTGGGGCTGATTGGATACACATGCACCCAGACTCCTTTCTGGAAAGGGGTTTAGAAAGCAAGGGGATCCTTTCTGCCTCTTGCAGCTCAATGGGAGCTACAAGAGGCAGAATTTTCTAATAAATTTTGTCTGAAGGTCCTCTTCTGCCTGAGACATTTTGTGAATTCAATTATGCAAATACCTAATTTTGTGACTAAGTTTTCTTCGAGGTGGAAAAACCCACAAAACAGCCTCCATTCGTGGGCTTCAGTTTTGCATTTATAATTTGTGTTTATAGGTAAGAAGTCACTTGTTATTCAGAACCTGTGAAGATTCAATAAGTACAAGGTAATCAATACAGAAGTTCAACCAGAAGCTCACATTCTCCCCTACATGGTTGGAACAGAGCTTCCTTTGTCTTTTTCAGTAGTTTTGCTTCTTGCTCTCTGCTTTAAACTTTGCTTTTTCTGCTCCAGTTTTCTATTGAAACCTCTGCAGGTTTCTGCTTTTGTGTTGATCACTTGAGATACTGATTTACTGAGGACTTATTTTTTAAGAATTGGTATTTTCAAAGTTCAAGTTGTCTGAAACATAGGTCATCTTTATAATAGCTCTCAGAGAATTGGAACTATGTCATCATAACAATCTTCATCATAGTTCCTGCTGGAAATATGCTTACCACTTTCTCTTGAGTCAAACTCATTGACTTGAGTGTGAACTTGATCCATCAAGTACATAATGTACTATGCAAACTTCAGAACAGAGCTCATTTTTAAGTACAGGAAATATAAGCCACAGTGAAAACTGGAAATGAAAGATGCTGGCCCAGATAAAAGATGCACATACAATTTAAATGAATTCATAGCTTTTAAAATGCTTACCACAACTTAAATAAATTCATAGCTCTTAAAAAATTAATCACTTTAAACTCACTTGAGATTTCTTTGTTAAAAAAAAGGGTTCTGAGAGCCTGTAAGGTTGCAGAAGCCTGAACTTGCTAGGAAAGATGTTCATGCTACTGAGCAGCTCTTTACTGCCTTTATTCTGCTTCTCTGCACATGCTTGTTTAGATGAAAATCAGCTTAATATAAAGGGCCAACACAAAGGCTGGTTTTGGATTAGTGGCACAGAAAGACTCAGAGTAAAATTTTCCTTCCATGAAGCAAGGTTTCTAATTACTCTCCTTGCCATCAATATGACACAAATAGCTTATGTTCTTTATCTCTTTTAGGCCTTTTCCACTAGAAAGACCAATAGAACTTTTGCATCAGCTAGTGTTTGAAGACTGGAATCTTATTTTCTGTTTGGGAATAAAATGTGAGTGAAACTCTCTGTGTGCTCAGTCCAAATTCCAACCAAGGAGAAGTTTTTGCTTTCAAAAATGCTGCTGGGAACGACTTTTGAAGATTTAGCCCGTGTTTTGATGGTAGGTAGTGGGCAAGATGTATCATCTTGTTTAGCAACAGAAATCTACCAAAGCTCCATTAAATTTCCAGTTAATCCTTATTCAGTTCTGCTTTTAATCTTTGTGTCTACTCATCATGCTTTTTCTGATTTAGCCATGATAGGGATGCATGTCACAAATAAGACATCAAACCTGCAGCTGCTAAAGAAGCTCTCATAACTGAATTTTATTTTAGAATTTTGCCTAGAGTTAAACCTTCTGAATGCAAAGCTGGCTATCTCTGTACTGCCCTTTGGGTGAATGCAGCTTCAGATATTTTCTATTATCTGTTTGCATCCTCAATATTTCCAAACTTTATCCAATTTATTTGGATTTCACCCCCTTGGCTGTTTGTGCAAGAAAACATGTGAATTCTGGTAATTTTTATTTCTCATACACAACTGGAAAGCTGAGTTTGGTTTGGTTTTGGGTTTTTTTAAAATATCTTGCATGTAAGTCCCTGTCTGCACTTGAGCTGCCAGTATTAATTCTACTTTGAAACAAAATTTTCATGGTGGACCATTAACTCTGATTTTTCTGCATGACACTCACTGTGGCTATCCTCTCCTGTCAAGAAAATGATTTTTCTGACAATCAAAGATGTTTCTGCCAACTTACTGGCAATAGTATCTCAAATACAGATTTTATAAAGTCTCACTACTTCTGCCTTCTTTCTTTTGGAAAGAAGGTGTTCTTTTGGAATCTGGATCTTTATTGTTAGGTGGTTTTAAGCTTCAGGAAGCAATTTTGAATCTTAAAGAGGAAAAAGGGAAATAAACTTGATTAATTCCCTTTGGAAAAAACTGCCCAAAGTTTAATATCTTTTCATGCTGGATAGATTTAAAAATACAATTTGCCCTTCCTGCTGAAAATCTCACTCTTTCCTGTGGAATTGAGCAGAAAAATGTTGTGGGTTAGACAGGAAATGTGTATTCCTTAAAGTTTTGTGAACAGACAAAAGTTGTATGCCAGTGATTCCAGTGGGAAAAACACAATAGAGAAAGCTTCTGTCATAAGTTTTCTCTCACAGCATTCCATTCTTACTGCCTGACATTAAAGGTAAAAATGTACCACTCAGGCATTTCTTCTCCTGTAGGAGCTGATGGTATTGCTCTCTGTATTATTAAGTGTTGCTGTTACTTTAAAACTGGTATTTTTGAGAAAAAAAAACAAAACTCAAACATGTTTGCAAAACTTCATAGGTGTGTCTTTATGAACCATACAGAATTCTTGTATGCAGCTTTGTGCAAATAATGGATTTACCTACCTACTATTTTACTGGTGGGGAGGGGTGTTTTGTTTTTTTACGTGTTGGTTTCAGTCTTTTCAGTGTGAAGGGCAAAAAACCACAACATGTCCACTCCAAATCACATAGCCTGTCATTTCTTAACCTCACCAAAAGAAGAAGAATCCAGCAGCCTCATAATTTATGAGGTTCAGACATTGAGAACTGGTCTAATCTACTTGTAGATGTGTCCTAAGACATTTATTTTCTTGTTATAGATAAAAGCGGGGCTTTTTGGGTTGATTTTTTTTTTTTAAGAATACATGTAGGTCCTTCAAAATGCATTAAGTCCTTTGTATATTGATTAAAAAAAGATAGTCTTTCAGGAGCTGGTGTCTAGCATGTCTGCCTCAGTTGGGGAATAAACTCACACAAGCAGGATAATATGCAGTTTAACACAGAAACTGTTTTGTATACTAGTTAAACAAGTTAATGTTTATAACCATTTAATTAGGAGTACTACCTAGGGAGGAATCATGTTAATATACTTTGCTACATGGAGAGGGAGCATTGAGATTGTAAACAGAAGTTTGTTTTGTTTGTTCCTTTAATTTGAAGAGAAAAATAAAAAGGAAAGAATTTCTGGAAGTATGAAATATCAATGGATATGAAGGGAGTTACATGTAACCAACAAGGAAAGAAAACTTGAGGGACATGGTCTCACACTAAACATTTTTAAGAGAATATCTCAAATGAATAACAGGAATTCTTTATCACTTCTGCTAACAATTAGACAAATATAGCTCACAGAAGCTATATCTCCTTCCATGGGAAGGAGATGGTGGTTACAATATATTAAAAAAATACTATCAAATATATTTTAAAAAAGCATTAGAAATAGATGAGATGAAGACTGAAGGAGGGATTTAGTTCCTTTATGAAGAAGAGTAAGCAAGTGGGTACAGCAGTGGGAATGGCATAAGAAGAGCTGCTGCAGAATCAGACCATTGAACACTGGAATACTAACTCCAGTGTCTGAAGGAATAACACATTCAAGAGCAGCCCTATTTTTATGATTGTCTGTTTCATACAAGAGACTTTTATTTGTGTCTTATCTACAAAACAAATCTTATCTACAAAACCAATCTTCAAGCCAAGAATATTATATGTAATAATAATAATAAATCAGTCAAAATTTTATTATCTTGTTCAAACACAGAGTTTGAAGAATTACATATCAGAATCACCTAAGTGACTGGATTTGCCTTTAAAGAATATTATTTCAGACGTAGATTATATTTGTTCAAACATTTTTATTTCAATATTTTTTATTCTCTACAATTACATTTCCCATTAAATATTCTGTAATCTGGTGATGAAGTGATTAATTAGGAAACCTCTGAATCCTGGTTAGATGTTAATCATGGTAAATTAGTTTAAGGATTATTTTCTTTGAACTTTGGTGTTTCTGTTGTCTGTTTTCCATCTCATTGCTGCCTATAGATGAAGGAAATGACAGTTTACCTGTAAAACTGTTGCTCTAGTCAAAGAAATTTATTACCTGAATCTTTAGACTAATTTTCATTTCTGTTCCTTGTTATTTTATACCATGAAAATTCTAATATTTTACTAAAAATGGTAAAAAATGTACATATTCCCTTTACCCTGCAGTCTCTTTTTGTCCCTCCCTCCCTCTCTCTTCCTGCATGAATTCCCGTACAGAGGTACTTTGCACCAGCCAACACTGCTTTATGTAGAACAGATCTGATTCAATAATCCCATTATCCTATAATCATGGAATGGTTTGTGTTGGAAGGGACCTTAAAGACCACTCTGTTCCTGCCCCTCCCAGCCATGAGCAGGAACATTTTCCACTTGACCAAGTTGCTGAAGACCCCATCTTGAACACTTCTGGGGAGGGGCATCCACAGCTTCTCTGGGCAACCTGTTCCAGTGCCTCACCCACCCTCACATGAAAGAATTTTTTCCTAACATCTAATCTAAACCTACTCTCTTTCAATTCTAAGTCACTGTCACTTGCCCTATCACTACATGTCTTTTTAGAAAGTTCCACTCATCTCTCTTGTAGCTCCCTTTCAGTAGTTGAAAGGTCACACAAAATAAGGTCTCCCTGGAGCCTCCTCTGATTAAAGAAGCTGGACATGAGATTAGCATTTTTCATGCTAGATAAGACAGAAACTGAGAAGTAGGGCAACAGCAAATTCGTGCATAGCACAGGAAGTGAAGAATGTTCAAAGTGCATTCAAAATATGATAAAATGTGGACATCAGCTATAACTTGAGAATAGCAGGTTCAGAGTGAACAGGAGGATATGCTTCTTTACACATTATTTTGAAAAGGTATATTTCCTTGCCAATTGACAGTTCAGATGCTAAAAATTAATATGGTTGTAGAAAGTTCAACGAGGGAAATTCATGATAAAAATAATTCACAGGCTGTTACACAAAATGAGAGCATGTATCTAGAACCTGAGGGAAATGATAGTACAGTTTTGTGCTTTTATGGTGTTTTTCCAAGATATCATAATTAGAAAAGATAACAGGCTAGAAAGATATTATGGTTGATGTTGTGGCCCCTCTTTCTGTTTTTATGAATTTGGTTTTTTACAAAGTCTCATTTTGCTATAGCAGTGTATGAAATAAATTGTTATGATTACAACATTTTATATCTGGAAATCCCAATCCAAATTATTTAATGTACTAATAAAATCTCTTGACATTCTAGTGTGGTAGAGAGGCACTGGTTTTGCCCAAAGGAGTCAGAAGCAAAATGAAAAACAGAAAGAGCATGTTAACTCACTTGGGAACAACAAAAAGTTTAGTCTGTCAATAAAAGGCAGTAAATATGTTTGAAACAGAGCTTAAAAATAAGATAAAATGGAGAATTGAAAAGAAAATGGGAAAATTCAAATATTATATTCAAAGTCATTTATATTGCCTATAGGAAATTAATCTGTATAAATACAAATTAATATTTCTGGGTTTATGTAGGGTCTTAAGAATTTTCTTTCATTATTTCAATTGAAATACAATGAGTTTTATGCTATTATTTCTTCTCATAACCTTCATTTTTCATTTTAAATGGTTCTGATTGCCATCTTTTTTCGACCAATGTCAACCTTGAATATTAAGACACTCTGTAGAATAGGAGAAATTAAGTTTTTTTTTTAACATGACATAAATAAATTCATCTCACTAAAGTCTTTCCTTTGACTTCTTTGAACTGCACTTAACTCTCACACTACACAAACTCATTAATTGCTTTGTTGGATTTCCTGAAAGAGTTTACCTTACACCATCTATATATGTCTTGTTGGTATAAATAGGCAGACTATTGAAGGAAATATGAACAGAAGTGCTCTATCATGTACCTTAGATTTTATTCACCAGCTAATTAATATTGCAAGTTATTCTAATAAATTTTTAAGTGTTGACAGATAGGCATGGTGTGGAGATTTTTCATTTTGTTTTTGGATTTTTTTTAACCTACTAAAACTTGTAAAGAAACAAACAAACAAATAGAAAATAAATTTGAGAGAACTAAATTTGAGTAATGATCTCCTGTTTGGATTTCTCATTTGGTATAATGCATTCAAACCCCATGTAGGGCTTTTATTTTCACAAATAGAAGTGTAATTTAAAATACTTCGGTGAAAACTGCCCCTTACTGTGTTTTCTGTGAAATCTGACAGTTCCACATCCTTTCAGGGCAACACCTGAAAGAAAAAATTGATTTCCATAGGGTGCCTCAAATGACACCAGACGTTCACACGCGTGCAACTGAATTCCTTCCAGATTTTCGAGACATGGCTGTGAAGTGTTAAACCTATGACCCAGGATGGTGCCTAAAATCTGAGCTTATGACTCAAATGGCTTTTTTATGATTTCATTATTCTTATGGCTTTTAAAATTTTATTCTTTCTATGTCAAGAGAGGAGATTCTGAATATATAAATATTTCTTGTTGTTTAGTGGTGCACTGTTGAGTCAGAAGTCTCTTCTTGAGTCTTTCAAAAATCAGTAATGTAGTTCTGAGACATATGTCTCAGTTCACTTGCTCCTATCGGCCTTCATCTGAATTTTTTACTGTCTAGCTAGAATATTTACTAGAATATTAGAAGTGATAGAAAGTTGTTTTTCAAATCTTTTTGTCTTGAAAAACTTTGCAAGAGTAATAGAAGAAGTGATTTGGAAGGAGCATCTGTAAAATCTACAAAAGCAAGTAAGGTGAGCTTCAGCCAGAAGGGTTGTTTTTGTCAATTTCTATTCACAAAATAATAATAATAAGAGAATGAAATGTGTTTCTAGTCAGAATTTGCATTGACGTGTAGAAACTGGTTAGTAGTGAGTGTTGTTTCAGTGTTGTTAGTGTAAGGCTGAACCAAAATCAGTAAATCCCACTGAAAGCCAGTATTATCATAATCTCAATTCTGAACTAAATTTCTAGGACAAGACCAGCTTGTTTTTTTCACAGTGGAGAGAGACACAAATGCAGGTAAAATAATTAATATGATTATGACATTGTTGTTAAATGTCCACACTAACCATAGGGATGCACTGCTAGTAGTCTCATTTTGCCTTCAGTGCAGCTGATAGAAATTTTACTGTGGATTGGAGAGAGATTACAACTGGCATAAACTGGATGAGGCTGCAGAAATAAATGACAATCAATAACAACTATAATCAATGCTTACTCCTTCAAAAAATCTGAAAAAAATTTGTTAATGCTGCAGCAGAACAAAATTGTTATAATTATTAGTGAGAGTGGATGATTACATTAAAAAGATTCCTGTAGACTACATGAAGCAGAAACAGTTACACTAAACCAATAAACTTATATAAGCTTAATTATTTGGTTTTTGTTCTTAGGTGGTTTAAGCCCCAAGAGATGTGGATCCTAAAAGAAAGTATTTTCTTATTTTCAAAGTTTTTTCTTCATTGCCCTCTCTTCTCCTCAAAATTGATGATTTTACTACTTAGAGACTTAAATTTGTGTTTTAATTTCTGATTTCTGAATTTGAAACTTCGTTCAAGAATCCTTATAGGACTTTTTGAAATGAGAATAAACATCTAAAAGTCTTCATACTATTTTTACAGTAAAAAAAAATTAATAAATAAACTTCTATTCTGAAAATAGAAAAAATATATTAAAAATTGAGGCAGAATAGGAAAGGAGTTAACTTTTTTTTGCTTTTTTTTAAGTTAAAATGGAATGGGAAGATATAAAAGAATTTTATGATTCCATAATGGCCAAGATGTGTTACACTTTTGCTCATAAATCAAAGGGCTGAAAGCTGCAAAAGCTTCAATACCGAAGAGAGCTGCTCAAGGCCAGGAAAATGTCAACCTTTCTTTAAAGGTTCAACAATATACTTCTGCTTCTCATCTCCCATGCAGGCATTATACTAGTCATTCAAATCCCTGTGATGTCGAGGATACTGACTCTCCTACAGCATCAAAAATAGTGGGTCAACTGTGAAGAAATGTAACCAAAAAAACCCAAAAAAACCATAAAGAGAATAAAGAGCTAGAGAAAAAAATTAATAAAGTCCGTAGTTGGAGGAGTGCTGTGCAGGTTTCTTTGGTGTCACAAGAACATCCTCCACATTGAGGATTATTGTGAATAATAACACATATGTGTTATTATATAACACATAATAATAACAACACATGTGAATATTAACACATATCTTCACTTTATGTGGAATGACCCAGCTTAAGGAAAAGACTGTGGTCAAAGATCAATGTAGCTTTCTTATAACATCAACCAAATATTTAAAAAAATTTAAAATTCTGTGGAATGAAACCTTGACCTTGTTATGAGCAGAAACATGCAAATGAATAAATCAAGAATGCAGATAAAATCCCTCATTAGTCAAAACAAACCTCACTTTATCTCAATATTCATATTTCTAAGCAATTTTTCTAGACTTTTATTGTCTTAGGATGGAATTTAAGATCATGGTAACTTTTCATAATCTAAAATCTGGCTGCAAATTGAAAATCAGGTCAGAACAAATTTTCTTCATTTGTTTAGATGAAATAGTCCTGCCATTTGTTTTAGATTAAATACAGGACAAATTTTGCAAACATGATTTAAAGTACATGTTAGAAAAAAATATATCATTACAGCTAAATTTGTTCTCATTAGAAATTTCCCTCAGAAGAAATTCTTTTTGATTATGCTATATGTATTTCGTAGACTTATCCGCACTTTCCTACCATCTACACTTTTCACTGTCTTCCAGAGAAACCTGTGTAGCTTACACTCAGGTTCCAAGGATTATTTAGGATGTTCAAAGGAATAATAATAAAAAAATATTATAAGTTTTGAAAAGAGGGATATACAAAGAAATATGCCCCTCATGGTTTATAATTTGTTGCATATTTTTAGGAAACACAGTGGTTAGTGGCTGATAAGTGTGCTTCACTTGTTTGTTGCTTGATCAAACTTGACACATGGAAGAAGTCAGGCAGCAAAAAAAAGTTTTATTCCAAGTTGTCCATGCCTCAAACTCACCATATGCAGGAATATCAAAATTAGAAGATAGGTTATAATACAATTCTTTTTCATATATGATCTGCACACCACTGGAGTAAACTATTTTGAATTTACAATGAGAGCATAAAACATTAGTAGCTATCTGTCTGACAAAACATTCTTTAACTATTTACCTAGTTTTCTCCTCAATAAATGAATGAATGAATAAATAAATAACAATTTCATGTACCTAAATAATCTTAAAAAAAATCAGGTCAATTTTTTTGCTATCTTGAATAATTGTCTTGATTTATTTTACTGAACACTGTCTTCCTAATCTACAGATACACTTTAATGTTTTGTGTCCATTCCAATGGAAAATGATGGATTTATGCAGATTTTTTGGCTTATGATCAATGTCTGCTGATGCAAGTAATAATACAGATAGTAAAGGAATCAAAGCATTTAAAATTGTTTCTCTCTTTGAAGATTACATTTTTCTTGTGTATAAAAAAATCTTAATTATTTTTCAAAGAACAATAATGAAAGAGACACTAGTTTGTACTTAATTTGAAGGTCAATGAGAAGTTTTCTTGGTTTGTAAGCCACAGTTCAGTCTTCTGAGGATGTTGTTGAGTGATCTAGTTGCCACTGAATACCAGCTAAATCTTACACTTTCTTCCCTCCTCTCACTCCCTCCCTAAACTCCCTCCCCTTGAATTAGGCAGGTGGCCATGAATACTTCTGGAAAAAAGAAGTTATTAACAGCAGAAAGAAGGACCCTAAAGCAAGTTATCTTTCCTTCTTAAAAGCATGAGAGAAAAATAATTTGTGCAACCAATACTGTGCCTGATTAATGATTTTGATTTAGTTTGAGCAAACAAGCTGAATGGCGAAGAAGATCGTGTTTGTACCACAGTTTCTGCAGAAACACGTTTCTTGGCACTTCCCTTTTCTTGTACTAGGTCATGGCACACTGGGATTGCTTGTATCATAAAAGGTCTCACACATTCCTTGTTAAAGATATTCTATAAACTGTCAAACAATAAAGATCATGCAAGAATGTCTAGGTCACTATTGCGTGAGAATTCTGCCATGGAATATATTGCACAAATGTTTGTAGGTATATGCATGCATGTATTCATATGTGGGTATGTAGAGAGAGCAAAAGATGTGCAAGCTGATGTGCAAGCTGAAACAATATGTCAAAAAGGGATTTCTTAAACTATTCAACTCTAATTAAATCAGTGTATTATTTCCTAGAACATAGAGGATTTTGTCCTGCCTTATAAAGCAAATTAGCTTTCTATCTGTACACTGAATGATATAAGTGACCTGTGACAATAACATCATAAACTATTGTGAAATAAAAATCAACAGTTATCAAGATTACCTTTATTTTAATAGGAAAGGGATAGAACTTCATTGGTGGCAATCAAAGGTGGCAGTCAAAATCCAGCCTGTTTGATTTGTTGTAGGTTGATGACTAAAAGCTTACTATCAGTATGTGTTCTGGAAAGGATCATGTACACTGGATGTGTGTGTGACACTTTAAGGTGACCTATTTCCCACTTATTTTGCTGCTAGAAAAATTCTTCAGAAAATAGAGCTAGTCCCTCAAATGAAAAAAATTATTTATAATTCTTTTCCTATCTCAGTTAATTGAAGAAAAATTAAAGCTGTAAAACTGGAGTTCCTAAACTGGCTGTTTAAAATCAGGTCTAACAAGAAAGGAGATAATATGCTACACTATTTTTTGATTGAAAAAATTTATACAATGGCTAAGCAGCTGACCTGTAGCCCAAGCAAAGATCATAGAAGACTGATTAAATTCAAACCTTACTTAATCCAGAAAACAAACTGTCTTGCCTGACTTGAAACTTGGTATAGAAATAGCAGCAAGGAACTTTACAACTGAAATGAAGCTTCAGTGAGAGAATTTTAGAATGATGACAGAAGGATTGAGTCATAGAACAGTTGGAGTAGGAAGGGACTTTTAAAGTTCATCTAATCTAGCAAACCTCGCTATGAGGAGGGACATCTTCAAATAGATCAGGTTGCTCAGAGCCATGCTCAGCTCCTTGACCAGTAACTTAGCAGAGAACTTGGAAACTTTCTCAGTTTCTTGAACTGAATTCATTAGTACCCATACAGGTTAAATTTTTGTCGTTTGCTTGGTAAGAGTTAGTATGCTGAATAAATCCTGACATTTAAACTGTACAGATTCCGTGCATTATTCGGTATAAATTCTGTGCATTAACACTTTTTTACTAGTTAAACAGACATACTAAACATACACTCTGAATAGGTATTCCATGTGCTTTGCCACCGGCTATTTAGAGATCAAAAGTTGTGTCACTGTGGTGTCTAACAGGCTGCCTGCAGAGCTGAAAAAGTCTAGCACATGTGTGGGTTGCTCACTCTTCTGCTTTCTTATTCCAGTGGCTGTAAGAGAGGACAACATGAGCTTCCAGCTCCCTAAGCTGGGTGGTGCAGAGGCTCAGGATGTCTCCCCAGGACTCTCATTCTCTAGTGCCTTGAAACTCTGCCTACAAAATAGCTTGGAACACTGTCTCCTAGAAAAAATATCCTGTGCTGGGGGTCCTTCACTCAGCAGTCACCCCTGCATGTTTCAGATTTACATCAGGCTGCTTAGGTCACAGACACTATATAAATTAATGTGGAAAAAATATTTCATCCATACCATTACAGCAGAAGGTCTTCCAGTCATTAGATGTCACTGCAGCAGCAGCAGCTCTACAGTTCTCTCCCATTTAAAAGTCATACTAAAACTGATCCAGAGATCTAAATATTTCTCGAAGTCTGATATATTGATTTTTGCAACTTCACTGTCAACTCTTTTTCCTAAAGGAGGTTTTTCTGCTCTCCACTATTTAGAAAGACTCATTTGTCTGTAAAGAGACATAATTTGATCAGTCATGCCAGATAAATGTTCATTAGTTCAACACTAATATTTATACACATTCAAAGTGCAAACAGTGGTGATAAGGTATTTGTGGGGGTAAACAGATTTTTGGAAAACTGTTATGATGCACACTGCTTTGTATATCACTAATGCAACAATAATACCTTGCACTTTTCATAGTGAAAAAACAAATGCCTGTTTTTGAAGAAAATATCCAACAATTATGTAACAGTGATGTTACAAAATACAGTAGATGATAATAAGAAGAAAGATCTCCAATGACAGGACATAGACCTAACATAGGTTAGAAAAATGTTTTTTAGAAAATAAGATACCCAACAATATCAGACTCTCTATTCCACCTCATGGGTATTCAATTCCCTCCTACAAACAGAAGTTTTTTTCCATCCCAAAAAACACTGTGTTGGTTTGGGACTGCTACACTAACCTTTCTCACAAGCACTTTTACCAGGTTTTCATTCTTTAGACATTTAGGGGTTTTTTGAATAGAGGAGTAACTACAGAGTAAATTAGACTGCTGTTTTCATCTTTTGTTAAGTGAACCTACAACTTTTGAGATCTGATAGGTAGCTTTTTAAAAAATCACAAACAAAACTGTTGCACAATAAACAGCTTAATCAGATGGGCTTAATAAAGATATCGGATAGCTGGAGCTGCATTCCAGTGTGAGTCTGTTCCATGCTTTTTTCCCCTCTTTATTCTGATTGGCAGCTACTGTAAGCTATATTTTGCTAAAGAAAAAAATCCTCTCCATAACAGTGTACCTTTGTGCTTTGCAATGCACACACACAAGAGAGCATGCCCACACTCAGACAAAAGAGTAAGAAGGAGAAACCCTGCCGTGCTTCAGCTACTATGAAATCCTAGCTGAAATAATTGTCACTGAAACTGAAAATCTGCTAAGAATTTTGTCAAAAGAGAATGTAATTGTGAGCTGGAGAAAAACAACTGATCATGAGAATTAAAGATGACAAAAGCTTAACAGATAGATGAAGCAATTTGGTTTTGGTGTTGAAAAGTGCTTTCATCTGAATTTTTTCACTTTGATGTGTTTCAAATCTTCATGGCAAATTTATCAAGGACTTGGAATTGAAGAGTTAATTATTTCTTGATTTTACATTACCAACTAATGCTTTTATTATTAGGCTGGCTGAATAGAAATAAAAGAAAAAAGTGTCAATTAATGTTCTCTTTTTACATAAAGGGACACATGAAAGGAAATGAAAGAGGTGGATAGGGAATTTAAACCTGTTACTTCAAATTTCACTATTGTCCCACCACAGACAGGGCAAAAATATGCACATGGTGTACACTGGTTTGCTTCCAGACTGAGGAGTCTTCACAACAGCAAGTTAAAAATCAAATTCAACCCCAAACCCATACTGCAGAAAACTGCCAAGAGTTTTACTGTGCTATTTGGTATTACAGTAATGACACATTGGATAGTATTTCTTTCCTTCACCTTTCCACATTCTGACCCTTGCTGTCCATCACAAAATACAACTAGGCTAACAGAAGTTTGATGTGGAAGAAAAGCATTTGGAAGTTTAGAAATTCCCAACATAATGCCTCTGGGAATGATTGAGGCTTCTGATGTGTATGTTAATTATATGATCACCTTCCACCTCTAGGGGGGCTATCTTCTACCCGGCTCAGATTTATTCCCCAAAGGGACAAGTATGTTTGTATATTTTAACAGCTGTGTATCATCTGGTATTGTCCCAAACAACCAGTGAGAGTGGTCAGTGTATGCTTCTCTTCCCTCCACAGGAAATTCAGCAGGGGCAAGTCTGTATGGCCCTTGAATAGGTCTAGATATATAGGTTTAATCATAATATTTCCTAGGGGATGAAACAGCTCTGAAGAAGGAACCTCAGAGTCAAATCATTTGGATGTCGTGGGAAAGTGTGAATAGACTGTATGACTCCAGCCCAAGTGTCATATCTTTTGAGCTCTTCCTGATATTAATAACAATAACACAGCCGGCTTTGCTCTTAATATAATTCTGCTGTGCTGTTGCAGCAAAAAACAAGAACCAGACAGTTTTCCCTTCATCCAAAGTACATCAGAGACTGTGTTTTCCACAGATACTGGAAACATTTCTTTCCCCTTTAAGACACTAGTGAAAGTGTTTTTTATATATATATATATATATATATATATATATATATATATATTTCTGTATAAAAGTACATATTTCTGTATATGTATATGGTAAGCAATTTTTCTCACACAAACTGAAATTTTTGGGGTAGCAAATGGGTCTAAGAACAAAAATATAGTTGTTCTTTTCTCACAGTTTAAATCATAGAATAATCATAAGAAATATACTATGTCTATTAAAAAGAAAAAAGTACAAATAAAAAAATTAATCTCTGTTACTGTAATTTGTTTACTTTAGGTTTTTTATTCATTTTAAGAAAAAAAATATTAGCTTGATCGGAAACATGCTGTGGAAGACTATATTTCTATAAGAAAATTAGATTTTATGTTTTGTAACACTGTATTTTTGTTATAATCTTTCAATCACCAGAAATTTGCAACTGCCCAAGTTGGATTTGTACTGAAAGATAGCTTGTACAACTGTACCAAATGTAAATGGGGAACATAGAAGGAAATCATAAAGCCGTTAAGTGTGTCAGATGAACACAGAAACTTTTATCATTTAACCTAAACTTAAGCGATCTAAATTTTATTTCATCTTGTATCTGTCTTTAAAAATGAAGTTGTAATGGATAGCAGTTAGAATACTGTTAAGCACATTTAAAAACAGAATTTAGTATATGATATAACTGCCAGTTTGCCCAGAGGGAAAAATGTGCACCTCACACAAGTTTTATACCTCACAGCTTTAGCTATCTATTGCTCATTTGTGGTGTTGTGGGGGGAAACACAGGGTCTGAAATAGGTAGGAATTAGGGCAAGAAGAATTTTTCATTTGTAGCACATTGCACTGCTTTTTGCTACGTGAAAAAGTCTTCGGGTGAACAACATATTCTGCCCGTAGAGTCCATGGGGTCATAGAGCAGGTCTCAAAAACGTAAATATGCCGATCAGGTCAAAAACAATGAGAAGCCCTGAAGAAAACAAGCTCAGCTCTGCTTCTCTCAAAAACCTAGGCAACCAACTCTAAGATTCAAGACAGCATTTCAACTCATATCATTGTAATACCTGTGATCCTCCATGCCTGCTCTATTTCTTTTCCACAGAAACCAACAGTAACAAAGGCAACAGTAGAAGTTCACTTTGAAGTAAAGAAAGCTAATTACAAGAGAGTGATTATTGTCTGGTATTGTCTCTACTCCCTTCAAGCCATGGAATACAATGTTCTAATTCAGCAGGTATTTAATACATAGAATAAAAATGGTTCCGCCAAGAAGGGAAGATATTCAATATACAAGGGATATGGTCGAAATTATAAAAGTAATTAATCTAAGAGAATTGACATTTTCCCTGGAAAATATTCCATGAAAAGTTTTGAAATCTAAAAGTTTTCTTAAAATACAGTGGTAGTAGCTAACTTTCTTGAGCACTGAAGACTGCTGATCTGAACTAAGTATTATACAGCCTAGCAATTCTAATATGTCTACTACTGACTCAGAAGAAACACACAAGTTGATCAATTCCATTTGTAATTACATTTGGGAAAAGGGATTATGGAGACAAATATACTCAGCTGTTTTGTTCCCATGTGTTTAACATGAGATTAATCACTGAATCAATCTTTCCCATGGTCTTACAGTATTGATGAATTCTAATCCTTTTCTAAGTCTTAAAAAACCTAGTTCCAACATCAGGGTCCTTAAGAACACAAAATGAAAGCATTAACTTCATGAAACAATTTGTTCTCACACTCTTGAATTATAGTCAGTCTACTACTGGATAGATATGAGTGTCATTAGTTATGGAAATGGATGCTTCATATTTCTCATTCATTTTGTTACTTTATGTTTTATTTAAAATAAAGCACTGAAGACTTCCTTTTAAATTCTAAAATATCTCAGTTTTCAGTTGTCCTGTCCCAGACACTATATTCTGTCCTGACATGCCTATGACCTTAATATGTTCTTTTCAAGGTGAAAGGAATGGATCCTTTCATTTAAGACACCTTCAACTGTCACATAGCATCCAATAATTTTACATAAATCTGACAAAAAAGCCACATTCATATCCATCTACAGTAAAAGGTACATACATGAGAACAAAGACTTCTATTATTGTAGTGTCAATATACCTTAAATTCTGTTCTTCTACTCTTATTTTTCATGCATTCACAATCCTCTTTCATTAAACTAATGGGACTTTAACTCCTGATTTTTTCCTTGATAAGAGATACATCATCATCATCCTTGTCCAGGTGCCATGATATTTTTAGAAGTTGTAGGATTGGCATCCAACAAACAAACAAAGGAATTAAAGAGCACAGGGTGCAAAATATTATTGTTCTAATCCATTCTTCAAGGGTGTCTTTCTTGCAATAGCATCCCTGAACATAGGATTGATGTGTGTAGTTTGACTCTTGTTCTGGTGCATAGAGCAGACAATTTCTACACAGCTAAATTGCCATGTTTTGGCTCATCTGCTCTTACACGGGACTTGGAGACCTGAAATAAGTTCCACAGAGGTAATATGTGGACATTGATGGAAAGACCATACATACATACAGTGTACTTATAACTTTTCTTTTTGTTAGGTAGATTTAATCTAGTAGATTAAAAAGAAATTTTAGATTACAAAGAAATCTAAAATTGTATTTGTAGATTTCAAAGAAATTTTAATTGCACATGGTACGCTGCAGTAGTTTCAGTAATATTTTGAAGGAGTAATAGGACATATATTTAAGATAAATTTTCAAATAAACTGTATTCAAATGTATTTTCAGCACTTTCCAGAACTAGGCCACCTGTCAAAGTAAACATATCAATTAGAGAAATATTTTCTTAAAATGTAACAATTTATAATACTTTCACCTGTGAAAAAGTTATAAGAGGAAAGAATTACTATTTCTTATTTGCAATTTTTTAAACTTTCTGAACAGGAAAACAAATCAGAGAAAAACAAAAGAAGAAAAAGAGCCCTTGTACACAGCTGCATTTATTAGAGAAGGAAAAGAAAAAAATTGAAATACTTCAAATTAAATTTGAAAAAACCAGTCAGGCTGGAGAGGAGAATTGGAGTTGCAAAAGATAAAGATGATGGGTGGAAATAAGAACAACTAACTGGAAACAGCAATGAGATAAGAAAACAAACAGTAACAGCAACAAAATTAACAGCAAAACTGTACAAGAGAGTACACACAAAATGCTCACCACTAGGCCTGACTGGACTGCTGCATTCTCCCCTGACCCAGAGGCAAGCTCTTCCCCTGTACCTGGAAAATGACACGAGGTAGTACAGAATAACCTCTGCGTCTTGCCATCCCCTGTGCTGCCCACTGCAAAAATTAACCCTGTCCTGGCTGGACCCAGGAAACCAGGGAGTGAATTTTTACATTTGTTCTTGCTAATTTCATGCAGTCTACAAAGGTCTCTCTATTAAGGTCTCTCTATGAGGCCTTTTCTACATTCAAGAGAAACAACAGGTTCTCATAATTTTACAATATAGGCAAACTCAGTGTGCCCTCTACTGTGATGTCTAGTCAAAGACAAAGACATTTCTGAAAACTGGAACTGAAATTGAATCCTGAGGAAAACCTCTGATGACTGGCCTCAGACACTCATTATCTTATTTACTATCACTCTTAGAGCCTGAGTCTTCAGATGATTGTTCACTCATTTTATTGTGTACATGCCTAGCTGTATTTTGGACATTTAGATCCACTGAAAGGTGCACTAAAATAAAAAAAATCTCCCAAAAATGCAGTCCTTTGCCTTCAACCACTTGGCAGGTAACTTTGTCGTGAAGGGATATGGAATTAGCAACATCTATGGCCTGCCCAGGGTGGTCGCATTCTCGTCCCTGCCATATAAAAATTACTTCCTTCCACCCCAAAATACAGGCTCTCTTTAGAAAGGTCTGCTAGACAGACTGCAACCGTACAGGACTCTGGAGTCACCCTGGGTGACTCCAGGTTCCGTGGCATGGTCGAAAGTGAGAATTTGTTCATTACTTGTTGGCTCTGCTTCTGGGAGCAGTTTGGTGAGCATTGTACAATTACTACTTCAAACAATAAACATAAAGGTACGTATATAAGTAATTAGGTATATTTTACAGTTTCCTGTTTTATTCTTGTAGTAAGCTTAATAATGATATATATGCTTGCTACTACTATTGAAATATATATATTTTCTTATCTGGTAGTAATTTTTAGTGAGTTATATGTATTATCTTTATTAATCATAAGCTTACTCAGTTTTTATTAGTAATTTGCAATAATCTGTAATAAAGAAATTTAGGGAATACAATCTTCGTGTTCTACATTATGGAATCATACGAACCCATCTCTATATATCCACAAGCTCAGCAACCCTTTTGTTTTTTGAACAACTTCCAGTCCTGGAAGTTGTTAAAAAAACTTGTCGATATATCTTTTGAAGACATGGTTTAGTAGTGAACATGGTGGAGGTCTAGACTGATGTTTCAGCTTGAAAATTTTAAAGATATTTTCCCACCTTAATTATTCTATTTTTTTATCTTCAGTACTTAAAATTACTGTATACAGATTAAGTATTTTGTTCAAGTCATTAGATTAAGTTCAAATGTATAGCCTCAATTTTCTGCTAAAATTTATTGGAGACATTTTATTGGTGAAAGTTTATTTTCTCCAGTACATGTGCCTACTCATTGAATTTACAATACTTTAGGCACAATCTTCACCCCTGAATTTATTTAGTTGGATGGAAAGCTGAGATTAAAATGAAATCAGTAAATAATTCCAAGGGATAAAAACATAATGATAGAAAGAAAAATAAAAAAGTTTAAAGTTTAAAATTTAAATAAGTGTTTTAATTTTCATAATATGTGAAATCAGTAGGAATAATAGATAAATAATAACTGATAAAAGTAGTCACAATGTCAGCCACTACAGTGGTGCAGCCTATATATTATAAATTTAGACCCAAATCTTTAACAGATACAAAGAAAATTTTTGGATGACCTAAAAACTGCTGCAAGAGTTGAAGATTTTCAATTACATGATAAAACCAGCATAATTCCATAATAATTCTTCCCCATTGTTTGGCTTACCCAGGTGCTGAAGGATGTTCCTTGGGTGATTCCTTCTTAATATCTGTACATGTACTCTAGTTTATCCCCACAGTATTTGCTTAATGAAGTGTAATTGGAGATAGGCATGGAATTAAAAAGTATAAAAAAATCATTTATTTTGGGGAAATGAAAATTTATTCTTAGTTTTTAACCTAATCTTTAGAATATACTGGCATATCATAAAAGTTCATGATTGCTGTATCTATTAAAAGGACATTCTGACAAATCCTAATATCCAAGAGAGAGACATTTATATAGAGGACAAGTAACTAATTTTCTCTTTTAAAGTAGTATAAAATATTTTCATATTTGATGTCTCTAACAGAAGACCCTGTTGGATTATGGTCTTCACTAGAACTTGAAATGCATAACCCTAGTTTTACACAGTGAGTTCCAGTTTGATTAAAACCAAAGATATTTACCTTCTTTACACCTAATGTATTTGATGTTTGACTAATTATTCAGTGGTCTTCTGCAGATTGAAACCTACTAACTCCACAAAAACTCCACAAATACCCTCAATTTCTGTTGCAACAAGATGCATACACCTGGTTTTTTTTCAACTGATAGTAAACTTTTTCCAAGCCCAGAGGAAAAGTAGTTTTTTAATCTCTTACAGAAGAGAAAAGAGTCAAAGCACCAATCTCTATTTGAAGTCTAGATTCTTCTCTGCTCATAAAAGCCTGATATTATTCCTTTTCCTTTTGAATGGTCGTTTAGTGTATTTAGAATTGTGAGAATAATTTTGCTACATTTCATCAATTTGACTGAGTGGTTTCAGAAACTGTATGTATACTTTTAAACCCAGAAATACTATTTTTTTTCTAAAGCAACCAGTTCATGTATTTACCCTGCCTAGCAAGATCTACCATCATTTTCAGAATTGCTTTCACCATCAGGCTTAGTGGCTATAAAATGCTGTCCTGTAGCAGTCCTATAATTTCCTCTGTGTGTGGTAGAAAACACTGGCTGTGTTTGCTTTTCATATTGACAGACGTCTTTTCAAAGAAAAAAACATTATTTTCAAAAGAAAGCTTGGAAACACTGAGTCTATTTATACTCTCACTTTTAGAAGCTTGTTTCCTTCATGCCCCAAGCACTGTTTTTCCTTGCAGGTAATAAAGTTAGTTCCTTTGTAATTTTGGCTGTTCCGTAAACTATGAAGCTTCAGTAAGAAAGAAAGAAAGAGACACACTCCTGTATTAAAGCAAAAACCAACTTTTCTTCCTAGAACAGAAATAAACGCCTTGAAAATTATATATAACTAGTGATTCTTATACATAGAAGATTCATTGAAGTTCAAAAGCAGTGATTATTCAGGAAGAACAAGTTATATTATGCAACGCAAAAACATTCTATAGAATCAGTAAAGGCAACTACCAATTGTGATCTGAAGTATCTAAGGAAAACCTGGACCTGTTCTTGTCTGTGACTAAATATTTATTATAACCATATGTAATCAAAAGGAATGGTACCTAGAAACATCACAAGCTAAACTTTTTGGCTGAGTTAGTTGGGGATTATCATGCAGAAACACTTGCATTTTGAGAGGGTTAAGTATGCTAATAATCTCTGATGATGATTTTTTTGCAGAAGAAGTTTAACATCATTTACATTCATCTACAAAACAGTATCAGAAGTCTCTCTCCATGATATCCTAGTCTTAAGAGAACTTTCTGGAAGAGAAAAGAAGTTCATTTTTCTCTTTTCTGTAGCTTGAAATTCTGAGTGTCCTAGACCCCATGTTATCGTTTTATTTGCAAAGATAAGATACACGAGTTCTCTCCCTATGTAAAGTCCCAGAGAACAAACTGATAGCAGGGCCCATGGCACACAAAATTGACACTTAATGTCATGACTATTCCATTAGTGCATTTCTGTTCCTTCATATCCAGTTACAATATACAAAGGCCTTCGAGCAATATTGTTTAAGATCTGTTGTAAACAAAAATTATTCCCTTTTGTCCTCTACTGAGGACACCAGAAGAGGAAAAGATGACTGGGTCTGTAGCATGAATTTACAATTTTCTGTTCTCCTGTCAACTGCCATATTGAGATATTCTCCCCATCAGCCACCCATGTCAGCATACAGGCAATATCCCTTTGGTTTTTTTGAGTCTCAGGAAAGTTCTGTTTTATAGTGTGTCTTAGCAAATTTGTTCTAAATGAGCCATTTGGTTTTTGAACAGTATTTCTGTTCCTTCAATTTAATAAATTTTTGTCATATGAAATAGTTATTTTATTATGATATACATTAAAAATATATTCTTTTCAGATTTTGAAAAAGCGTAATCATAAATAGGCAAAATGAATTATTATGAGACTACAGGAACAGTAATTATAAAAACATCTCAAATGACAACACCACAAATGAGTTTAATTACAGGGTAAAAGAGATTAGGAATGCTGGTTCTTTGATAAGTTGGTTCTTATGTTGCCCATTTTTCAATTTCTGTGTTTTGAATGCCAATGTGTAATCAAAGATAGTGGCAAAGAGGTATTATGATACACTGAACCACAGGCATGGGCATTCTTGAAAACTACTAGTAGCTGAGGGACATATTTTATCTAAATCCTTAAAGAACAGCTTTGGAATGAAGTCCCCCAAGACACCATTCACAGTCAAATGTGTTTTCTGTCTCTGCAGTAAATATTGCAGACAAAGCAGACGTGGGTTGGCACAAGTTTTGGCAGACATTTTCTGATGCTTCAAAATCCATTTTAATTTTGGATTGTGTTTTAACTGTGTGTAGAGATACTTCAACGTGATATCCTTTCTTCCTCTAGACTTTTACAAATGACAATGGGTACTATTTAATATCATGCTTACTCAAGATTCACTGCTTGGAAGAAGCTTAAGAAAAATATGATCAAGACTGGGACATCTGTGAAATTGATCCTTTACCTACCTATTCTACCTTTTCTTGAGTAAGGGCATGTATAAAATGTCGATGTCACATATGTAGTTGAGCTCAAAGTTTACATATGTCAGTATAACTTCATTCATATTAACAGGCTCTGTTAGATCATGTCTGTGGATCATGTAAATAAGATTCTTTTTATACACAAGTTCCTTAATTTATTGCATTTTGTATGGAGAATCTTCATTGTGTTAAGAAGCAAAGATAATGGATTAAATTCATTCCAGTGTAGAGTGGAAATATATATTTACCTCTGTACATGGAGCTGAAAAGCGAATGACTGCTCTGTTGGCTTTGGTTTTACCTTTTCTACAGGGTTACATTATAGTTCTTCTGAACAAAAAAAATCTCTTAAAACTGGCTACAAATGTAGTGGTTCTTTAAGTAGATGAAATATTTGCTGATTGAAGTAAATAATATTTTAGATAGCCCATTGTTAATCCAGGTTTGCTATCACATTCCTTGCTTTCCTTGATGAAGAAAGTTTACTCAGGTCCTTATTTTCACCTTACTCTACCAAGGAGTTTGGTTGAGTTTGTGGTTTATGGTGAACCCTTCTAGAAATATGAACCTGGCACAGCAATAATACAGATTTTTCTTCTGACCATAGTTAAGGAACATTACCTAATGAAAAGATAGTCTTTTTTTTAACATTTTTTTAACATAGTACCATTTATTTATCTTAACATATTGATGAAAAAATACAGATAGTAAAGGCATTTCTTCCTCTCAATAATGCATAAATTATCTAGTATTAGGCTATGATAAAGAAAGGCAGATATGAAAAGAAAATAATCCTTATGCCATGTATTTTATTTGGAGACAGAAGCAACAAGATGACCTGTGACAGTTCTTTAACGGGACTGATTAATTGACAGGGAAGTGTTTGGAAGGTGAAGCAGGGAAGTGTTATGAATTTGTGCTTAGGAATGACACTTTTAGGAATCAAGAAGGTGGAGAAATATTTGCATGTAATATATTTTCACAGAAGAATATTAGCAACACCATCATGAAGATTCTAGGAGACTTCATTTTGACAGTAATATAATGGAATTTTCAATAGGTAACTCTAATGTAAGAAAAAAACAATTGTTAACCTATTTAACCTGGTTTAGAATTACAGATCTTTGTCCTGCATTAGAATACAAACTCCTAAGATTCTCCCCAACTTTTCAACAGTGTCTGTGGGAAATATGTCTATGTCTCCATTTTGCTTTGTGCACTACTTCTCTTGTCCCAAGATATTGCCCTTTAGGAATATTTCTTCTTCCCCTTTTCATTTAAAGCTTCCATCTCTAAGTATGCCAATTAGAAGATTATGTATTTATCAATGTTGACACTATTTACTCACATTGAAATGAAAATGGCATTCCTGTGTGGTTAGGCTTTCTGACAATGTATGAAAAATCATTGAGACAGCTTAAGAAGGGGATGCTCTAGATCATAAATGAAAGGTGGCTGATTCTAATCAGGTATATGCAAAACCGGAAATTAAGATATTACTTTCTCTATAATAATTTCAGGTATACACTGTTTTAAACATATAAATGTACGTGTTTTTTTCCTTGTGTTCTCCTGTTTGCTCATGTGTAACATTCCAGAAATCACTTGGTCAATAATGCCTGTATGTCCTTCTAATTTATCTCAATGTTCCTGGATAACTGCTTGTATTGGATCTGACTGAGAGAGTGTTAATTTTTCCTTAGCAGTCTTCACAGTGTAGTGTTTTACATTTATAGCTGGCAGGGTGTTGATAACACACCAGTGTTCTGGCTACTGCTGAGCAGTGCAGTCCCTCTAAAAATCTTCCGCCTCTGTTTAGGGTCTGGGAGTGGACAAAATCCTGGTAAGGAATACAGCCAGGCCAGCTGGCCCCAAAGTAACCCAAAGGATATCCCATACTATATTGCATCAGCTTGGATACAAAAGCTAAGGGAGAGAGGAAGAACGGAATGGGGGGCATTAGTTGTTCTATGATGTTTGCTTTTCAGAGCAACCCTTATGTGTGCTGAAGCCCTGAGGTCCCAGGAAGTGTCTGAACATTGCTTGCTGATGAGAAGTAGACACTTGCTTTTCCCTTTGTTTGTTGTTTGTTTGTTTGTTTTTTGCTTTTTTGCTTGTCTTTTTTTCTGCTTTAGTAAAATGACTTAACTACAAGTTGTTTTCCATCTTGTTCTGTCCCCTGTCCCACTGGGAAGGAGAGTTGTAAAGCGGCTTTGAGGGCACCAGGCACCCAGCCAAGGTCAAACCACTACAGTCCTTTTAGGCACCCAGTTTAGGCACCCAGTGGGCTGAGATTAAGGCAGTTTTATATATATATATTGCTATAGTAACTGGTAAATACTAGTTATCAAGTAGCAAGCTCCTATGTGGCACATGTCATTTGTCAGCTACCTTGCTAATCAGTTTGTTTTGCTGAATTTGGGAACATATTAACACAAATGATGATGAGTGGACACTCTTCCTTCTCCCTGCCCAAGGTGGATGTGAATGATTTTATATTGCAGACTTCCCTGGTCATTGCTCATCCTTATGTTGTTTAATACTATTGATAATATTAGTTAATAGTGTAAGCACACTATGGAATTCACGGATTCTCTCATCATCTTGCTGTAAGAGAAAACAACTTTTATTTTGCTATTGAAGGAGCTATTGAAATCTACTCTGAGGCATTGAATTCCTGGATGGCAGGGTACATGGAAGGATTCAGGCAGATCCCTAGGGTGGTTATCACCTCCCTTTACCTGGGACTTTACACCTGAACAGGTAAATAACCCTAACAAACTGCCACTTTGACCAATAGAAGGGTGCCTTGTTTACACCCATGAAAACCAGCAGCTTATGGCCCTGTGCTGGGGCTTGGCCTGTGCTTGCCAAGCCACTATTCAGTACTTTCAGAGGACTGTAGTTGAGGCAGGAACCCAAACTGCATTTGAGGACACTATGGCTGACAGAGGGACTCAAACCACAACAACTACAGTAAATGTCCCAGCAGTGAAAAGAAAAAATGAACAAGGCAAATTACAGCCCCATACCACTGATTAGTAAGGGAGGAAGAAGAAAAGGGAAAAGAAAAAGAAGGAGAAGGAGAGGAAATAAAAGCAGGAAAGGAGAGGTTGGATTAAGAAGCAGGTCCTTCAACAAAGAAATCAAAAGGAGCAAGGCAAATCAAATGGAAAACAGCCTCTCAACATATCACACTACCAGCATTACACAGCATAAGTAGGTAGCATTGATTACACAATGAGCCCAATTAGGAAAACCCAATTTGTCAGGAATCCTAGAACAGATTATGGCCTGTCCAGAAGCCAGAGATTTTGAGCATTGCCTTGGAAGGTGACATGTCCCCAAGAAGCACCACGACATATCAAGTTACCAGACAATGGAAGACGCTATGTTGTATTTACTGATGGATTCTGTCATGTGATAGGAAACCACTGGAGGTGAAAAGCTGCTATGTGGAGTCCCACACAATGAGTCATTGAGGCTGCTGCAGGGAAAAGTGTCAAGCCAATTTGCAGAAATGAAAGCCATTCAACTAGCCCTAGAGATTGCTGAATGAGAAAAGCTGCCTGAACTCTGCATTGATTCCTGGATGGGGGCTAATGCCATATGGGGGTGGCTGCAGCAGTGGAATAAAACCAACTGGCAATGCAGGAGTAAACCCATCTGGGCTGCTGCACTGTGGCAGGACATGGCTGCATGTGTAGCAAACATGATTCTGGAGGTACCTCAACAGTTGTTTGGGTTTTTTATGTATGCAATCTGCAGACAGGATATTTCTTTTTGCAGCTATTAAGAGAATCTGAGAGGCTGACAGACAGAAAATCCTATATGCCATGATGCTGAAAATATGTATAGAGTCACTGCTTTTCTTGTCTGGGTCTTTTATGGACTTTTTTTTCCTGCCTGGAGTCTATAAAATTGCCATACAATACTTCACCAAAAATAACTGCAGGTCTTTTTTTTAATCAAATCTTTATAAAATGGTTGTGTGAGAAGACATTTTTATCAGTCTTAAGCCATAAGAACATGGCAAGCTATTAATATTTCCCCTTCTCTCAAAAACACCAATTTAAAAATCAGCAATGCAGATAGATACATTCAAATCAAGATTTCATCAAGCAATTGACAAAAAGCCTGCTGCAATCATTGGAATGGTTCCCACTGACCTTAGTGGGGGCCCAGATGTGTGCAATTCTACTGTCCTTAACAAAACCAATTCACTCAAATAGCAAACCATTTAACTGGATTGTATGCCCTCTGTGGAAGACTTAGGCCTTACCAGGAGATTTGAAGAACTCAGCAGTAAATCACGTCACGAGGAGTGAGAGCTTAGATGGTTATTGAACACTGTGATTTTTTTATGCTGTTTGAACAGAAAGAAAGTGCTATAGATGGCTCTCAAACTCAACTGTAGCACAACTTAGAATGACGCACCATCATTCTTGCAGGCATTGGCAAGCATTACACCACAAGAGTTAATCATAAATCTGCACCTGTATAGTGTGATGTGTTTTCTTTTAAAACATGAGGGTGTCTGAGGAAATGCTCAGGCTTCCAGATTGTAAAGGTTCAGCTTTATCTCTCAACTGGAGTACACGTAATGGCTGCTGCAGTGGTAGGTGAGGATTTGTATTTTACTTGGAAACATACTTTCAAAAGAGGCAAAAGATTGCCAGAAGTTTATGTCATCAGTCTGCCATTTGGCAGGCTCGTTCTTCTCTTTCAGCATCAATAAGTAACAAGCAGTTTCCTGCTGCATTTCTAAAGTGGCTGAGAAAAAAAAAAAAAAAGGACAAAACATTCATTCCCTTCTTTACCCAGCAGATTTTAAAGTCAAGTCATTCACTTCATCCATAGAGTGATTTGTGTTACCAGAGTGAGTGATGACCTTGGGTTTGTGTTGAAATGCAAACATTTTCTGTCTTTTAGCACAGCAGAATATTCACTGTAGAATGCTTCAGTCAGGACTTCTCCACCACTAATCACCTGATTATACAGTCAGGGAACAGAAACTCTGCCACAGGACTTCGGTGGAGGAGAACATGTTCTAAATTTCAAATAACAAGTTACTGAAGCCAGAGGCTCATCAGCAATTCCATAGCTTAATAGCTTACCATTGGGTGTTAGCTGCTTGTTTAACAATTTGACAGCTATTGATGACTAATTAACAAGCCTGTTAACAGTACCCATGGGGAAAGAAGGTTGTATTGCTGTGCTTAACAGAGATAAACTTTGATGAAAGAATTAAAAGGAATCATATGCCCTTCCCAAGCGCAGCAGCACTGCACTCTGGCCTTACCTGCCTAAGAAGCCCACTGTGATAAAGATTGAACCTCGAGTTACATGCTAACATTCAAATGGGGATATGTGGAAATTAGATTTGCAGAAATGGGTAAACCTTGGCTCTTTGCATAATTTGTCACACTGGCTTTTGTTTAAAGCTATGTAAAAAAAAAGTCAGGGAACCATGTGATGTAGTCGGAAAACAGAAGAAACAAAATCAGCAATAGGAATTACCAAAACACTACTTCTTTCCTAGAGAAAATTCAACTTTTATTTGTAGCCTCACATGAAGCAAACCAGTTCAGGTGGACAGAAAAGAGAGAAATCCAACAAGGACTCTTCATTTGTTGACAAATGTGTTTACTTTTTGCTTTCTGATTCATTTAGCTTGTGTAAAATAAGGATTAAATATGATTGGGATTATAAGAGAAAATTAATTATTTTAGGATCTTCTCTTCTTGATAGACCTTTGGCATCAAAAGTTCAGGACATTGTATTTGAGACAGAAGAGTCTCTGACTATCCATGTCTCTGAGGTAATAAAATATCTGTCAGTTTGATTAGGGCAGAAATGGTGACTCAGACCTTACTTGTCTCAAATTTTTGATAAATATGGTATTTTTTTAACATAAAGGAAAAGATAACAGAACAATGACATCAAGGTAAACAATCTATTTTTGACATTTCCAAATAAACTTAATTTCCTTTTTCAATTTATTATTATTGTAAACACAGTTAATTCCTTTTTTCACATAAATTACCTGGAGTAATTTCATACCTTTGAAACAATATTTTTAAACAATTAATATACAGGTCCCATAATTTCTTTTTTGGGTGGGAGTAAATATATTCTTTAAACCATTTATTCCTGTAAACAATTTTAATAAAAATATAAATGAAAAAGAGTTTCAGAATATTCTCATCTGACAGTAGTACTTTTATTTTCTAACCTTTACCCTCTTTTGCTGCTGCAGTAAGAAAAAGAGTTTAAGTTCTTACCACGATATACAGGCAACACTTTTAGTAGCGGTCCTGTTTTCTTCAGCAAAAATTAAGCAAATGTCTTGTCTTGAATTGCATAGCTATAGCATCTGTCCAAATGCAGCAAAAACTACATTCAATAAAAAAATAAAATTCCCTAATTTTCTCAGTAGTGGTAGATAGCAGAGTACAAAATTGTAAGCTATATTCCTTGGGATGTGAAAATAAATTTACAATTCCTCATTTAGCTACTATCATCAAATGAGTATCTTGAGATCATACCAGAGAAAGGACAAAATTTTAATCTGTGCAATGTGGTATTTTCAGATGTGTGTAGTGAGTAATTTTTTTGCAGTCTGTCAGCATAATTACTGTACCCTGAAGACAAAAATTAACTGGTGCATTGTGATAAAGGTTGCTTTGAATGGAATTGACACTGTGTGTGCAACTCAGTAAGCTCATAAGAGTATTAAACAGAGTGAAAGTGATAGCATGCCATTAAATCAACTTCAAAATCCTCTGTGCAGGATTATACTTTATTTAATTTGCTTCTTCTATTTTAGGTTTCACATGAGAGACACCATAATCTTATCTTCATCAAGCCAGTTTGCTCTTCTCACTTTAACAATTAAGGGTCCTTGTTGGTTGGCTTTAGATGTCATCTCAGGGGAGAACACCAACCCAACGCCTCTGAAAAACCTTATCTGGAAATGACACAGCATTTGGTGTGCCTCTAGCCTACCTGATGTCAGAATTTTTCTTTTAATGGCTGTCAATAAACAGTAGAAAACTAGTTAACACTGAGCATTGTTTCATCAGTGCAACCAGAAAAATAATAATGGAAGAGCTTTTTACAAGAAAGCAAGCTGGCAAAAATCAAGCTGTTTATTGTTTTAAAGTAAACAAATAAAATACAATCTTTTGTTTGCCAGTTTTCCAGGAAACCTATCCCAGGAACTCTGAAGCACAAAGGCTGGCAGTGAACAGTGTTTACTTATCCTGCCACGGGGGAGAAAGTACACAATGAACTAATTATGTGACACGGTTTGACTCCACGTAGATGAGATAAAACCATCAGTAGGAGCAAGATTACACATCAGGCTAGTTGAAAGATTGTCACTGCCTTCTGCTTTCTACCTGTAACCACCTGAAGAGATAACACTGGTAGTGCAGGAATCAACAACAGAGGAAAAAAGCCCCATGCTTCCCACGAAAACACATTTACCGTATGGTAGTGGGCAAAAAAGTAGATAAAACTAAATAGTCAGAATCAAAGCAGTGATGGAACATATGCAGTAGAAGTCAGCAAATATATTTTGTAATCTTTATAAATTGTGGTGGAGGGTGATATGTTTATAGGAAAAGGAAAAAAGAATGAACAGAGATGTAGTAAAAGGTTTCTAAATTACCTATGGAACTAGCTAGTATGAGTAGCAGATCTAGCAAATGAGTAAAATATTACTGAGAAAAAAAAGAGAAGATGGAAAGAAAAACATAGTCCTTTGTTGGTAACCATTAAAATTTTAACATTAGAAAACTGACTGTTATGGAAAACAGAGATATGAGGTAGTATTTGACTGAAAATAATCTTTACTTCTTACTTGCCTTGGATTCCATTTTTTTGGTCACTTTATCTATGTTGAGCCACAAATGTCACATAGGACTTATAAAATTAGTGATGTTTGGGTAAATTGAAATCTTTGAAAAATTAAATAAGAGATTTAAATGCTGACATCAGGCTATTCTGTTCCACAGGCCCAGTTCATTATTGGCTTTGGCTTCATATGTTGCACAACTTCAAAACTGAAAAAGTTCCACAGTAACCAAAGAGAATACTGAATGCGTAATTTGCACATTTATTTAATTCTTTCTTTGCTCAGAATCTGCATACAAGTGCACAGAATTGGAATCACAATATGAACTCAGATGGTATAGTCCAGCAATTAGGAACCGAGAACCCATGGAAAATAAAATATTCTAATGAGGATTTTAGCCACAGCTGATGATACTGTGCCTTAAAAGATAGATTTTAATATTTCCTGACTGAGAGACAGAAAAACAGTTTTTTGAGTCTACTTCTTTGGATATTTACCTGGACAAGAGAGATCTGTACTTCAGTCTCCTGTCCAGTTAATATTTAAAGATTATAATTATTAAAATCATTAAAATTTTAGGAAAATTTGTTTTTGAAAACTAGCTTTTTATGCAGTAATGATTATTGTAAAAAGTTAATTTTTTATTTTCTTTCTTTTGTCTAGCTGATATTAAATGTACCAAAAAGACTTTAAGCAGACATAAGTTCAAAAGCTTCAGGGCAGAACATTTTACACTACGGTGTTGAGATTTTATGCATATAAAATGAAATGGGAATTCACTTTTTCTCACACAGAATGAGAGCTGAATCTAGACTTCTTAGGTAAATCCTATAGTCACTGGCCATCAGAAAGGAAGAAGCTTGTATATTCTAAGAAATATAATGTGTTCCAGATTTTCTGTCTTTTTTTTAATAGAAAACTGAAGCCTTAATTTTCAAACTAGTGACAACAACTCAATGTGAAAACAGCTCAGTTTTATGCTTTTAGGTCCCAAACATGCATGAAAGACATCCTCTTGCATTGCTTTCCTGATGCTTTCCTGATCAGGTTTTCTCAGCTCCCTGAAGGCTTTGAAATATTGCTAATTTTTAAACAGAAATTTTGTTTGGGAGCATCAACATTCCCCAAACAAATATTGAAAATAAATTTTAGTTTTTAGAAATTATATAAACTGTAGAAGTTTATTTTAAAATAAGCCTATGGATATTAACATATTGATTCATTGTTCTGATGTAACATAGTAGATTGTGAAGACAAAACCAAAAGGAAATTACAAGGTTAGGGAAGCCAAGGCCCATCTAGAATTGAGTCTGGCCATGGATATCAAGGACAGAAGGAAGGGCTTCAATAGATAGACTGTAAGCAAAAGAAAGACTAGGTATAGTGTGGGCACTCCCTGCAAGGAAATGGGAGACCTGGTTACCTGGACAAAGAGAAGGCTGAGGTTCTCAATGACTTCTGTGCCTTAGTCCTCAATGGGAAGTGCTGCAGCCATGCTGGCCATGATGAAAAAGGCAAATGTAGAGAGAGAATGGGAGAATGAAGATACTGCATCCACTGTAGGAGAAGGTCAGGTTCACAACCATCTAAGGAGCCTGAGTGTGCACAAGACTCAGGAGATCATGAGCTTGCCTGCATGTGGAATTGCTAAGCCACCATTCTTCACTTTTGAAAAAACAAGGCAGTCAGGTAAAGTCCCTGATAACTGGAAAAACTAAAACACAACCTTCATTTGTAAAAAGGAGAAAGTAAAAGACCTGGACAGCTATGGACCAGTCAGTCTCACCTCTGTGTCAGGTTAGATGATGAAGCAAATTCTCCTGGAAACTATGCTAAAGCAAATGGAAAAAAAAGAGGCGATTGGTACCAGCCAACATGGCTTTACAAAGGGGAAATCACCCTGAAAAATTTGGTGACTTTCTATGACAAAGCCACAGCATTTAAGGATAAGGGCAGAACAACTGATATTTTTTACCTGGACTCATACAAAGTTTGGCACTGTCCCACATGACATCCTTGTCTCTTAATGGGAGAGACATGGGTTTGAGAGGTGGATGCCCTCAGATCAGTGGATAAAGATGTGGCTGGAAGGCTGCACTCAGAGCTGTGGTCAATGGCTCACTGTCCACGGGGAGAGCAGTGATGGGTGGTGTCCCTGAGGGGTCAGCACCAGGGCCCAAACTGCTCAGCATGTCTGCAGGGGACGTGGACAGTGGGACTGAGGGCACCCTCAGACGTTCCCTGGCTGCGGCCTGCACGGGCAGCCACATCCTGCAGGGAAGGGTCCCATCCTGAGGGACCTGGGCAGGCTGGAGAGCTGGGCCCATGCAAACCTCATGATGTTCAGCAAGGAGAAGCAAAAGGTTCTGCCCATGGGCCATGGCAATCCTGGACACACCTGCGGGCTGGAAGGGGATGTGATTGAAAGCAGCCCTGTGGAGAAGGACTTGGGGGTGATGGTTGATGAAAAACTCCATGTGACTCAGCCATGGGCACTGGCTGCCCAGAGAGCCAAACGTGTCCTGGGCTGCATCCAAAGCAGCATGGCCAGCAGGGCCGGGGAGGGGATTCTGCCCCTCTGCTCAGCTCTGGTGAGACCCCCACTGACAGTGCTGCATAGAGGTTTGGTGTCTCCAACGTAAGAAGGACACAGAACTGTTGGAGCAAGTCCAGAGGAGCCCATGAGGTTCAGAAAGGAGTGCAGCTCCTCCTCTATGAAGACAGCTGAGAGAAGAGAAGGTTGTTCATCCTGGAGAAGTGAAGGTTGTGTGGAAACCTCACTCATCAAGAATTGTAAGTGATAGGACAAGGGAGAATGGGTACAAACTGAAAGAGAGTAGGTATGGATTAAATATTAGGGAGAAATTCTTGCTATGAAGTGATGAGTCACTGGAAGAGGGTGTCCAGAGAAGTTATGGATGCCCCATCCCTGGAAGTGTTCAAGGCCAGGCTGGATGGGGCTCTGAGCAGTCCAGTTTGATCAGAAGAATAAGAACCCCGTGGCAGGCGAAGCTGAGTGTCGGTGATCTTTAATGCCCATACCAACCTCATCACTTTTCATGATTCTATGTTTCTCTGATGTACAAGGTAAAGTAAATTTAACTTATTCCTCTTACTGAAATGATGGCTGTTATTGAAATAATAATTAATTTTACTAAAAGAGGATTTTACCCTTACTTCAATGATAATTGACGTTGCAATTGCTGGAGCAATGAAAAGTAGATTTGATGTCTTAAAAAGTTGATACAGATAATACATCCTCATGAACCTAATGCATGAATGAAAGGGATGAGATCAAATATAAGCAGTCAAGATCTTCAAAAAACTTTGTTGCATCTGCTTTCAATGAAATTAAAAGTTTTTAACTGAATCACACAGATCTTGTAAAGACAGAAATCTAGCATTGGCCTTGAAAAGTAAAAATCTATCTAGCATCACATTGAAGGAAAGTGGCAATACTGCAGGCTCTGCAAATAATATTCTCTCTCAAATTATGCACAAAAATACTGCTAAAAAAAAGGTGTTCAAATTGCAGCTGCATTCTTTTTTGTGATCTGTATAATTCAAAGTCACTTGTATTTCTAATTTTTATTTAAATTTTTTTCAGATAAATAAATTTATTTTCCCCTCTCCCCCTTTCCCCCCTGCAAAAGTCAATCACCAACCAGTCATTCAAAAATGATAATGATTAAAGGATATCAAAGGATCAGTACTTATATAGTATTGATTCTCTAAGACACTAATTAAGCCAAATATCTGATTTGAAAATATCTTCAATAAGGTGATACTTCCATCCACTTAATGACACTTGAAAATGCCAGTCACGTGGGCTAAGGAGTCAGTGTATGTTAAAGGATCAAAGCAGCCCAAGAAAGCAGAAATTGAAAATTTCTGGAAACTAGTCAGGCAGAATCTCTATGAGACCATGAACAGGAATACCCCTGCATCTAACTTTTTTTTAAGCTTGTCCTTAATTTTTGCGTTTTACTGTCAATTCTCCATACTGAGGTTGGATGTAAGTCTGAAAATAGATGGAATTTAGGCTTTTTGTTATTTCAGCTGCCACCACAGCAATGTCTGAGGGAATAATTCTAGGAGGACAGAATAAGTATGCCATGACACTGTCACAATCCTGTAGCATACTAGTTACCCTCTACCTACAAAATGTGGGGTTGATTTTCATGACAGGACAAAGTAAGCTCAGGAGATGCAATCTTAAGAGAACTTGTCTCTGAAAAGGAACTGGCTTTCATGTAGACATATATTTATGAGGTAAATTTGCTTAGTGTCTCAAGGAAAGGTCTAGATGTTTATCCATCATGTCTCAAAGACACTTTCTGCCCACAAATAAATTGGTGGGTGGTTTCTCCATCAGATTAAATATTTTCAGTGTAAAGATAACAGCTTTTCTCTATGAAATTAGCTATGAATTGTTTTGATGTGAACAAGCCCATGTTTCATCCATCGTTTTTATTGGACATGACTGAAACCTTTTGTATAAACTGTTATAAAAAGCAAGAACAGCAGCAAGTTCTGTGAAAAAAATACAAATAGTTTAAAATTGAGAAACTAAATAAGGTCTTCTAAAAGAAACATTGGGCTCTCCTAAATGATAGCATATTTTATAAATATACACAGTATAAAGACGGGTATAGAATGCAAAAATGTAAAATGGGAATCTCCTATTTTCTCACTGTTATAAGCAGTGTCTGATTTTGTTTCAGAGCAAATAAATTCTCCTTTTTGAGACTTCCTGTAGTGTACAGAAAATAACCAATCAAATGATTGGGTGAAACAAGTACAGAGAACATCTTTTACAGTTTTATAAGATTTCTGACTTTATGACACATTTTTTCAAACCATGACTAAAGAAATTCTTTCATATTCCCAGCTGCTTCTTATTACAGAGATGCTAATGTTGTCTTTTCTGCCTGTTTGCATCAAGCTGAATCCTCTGTACTCCATCATGAATGTGTTCTGCCTTGATAAACTTCTAGGTCTTCAGTTCTTTGCTGACCCAGAAAGCCAGCTGCATGCAAGTCCTGACATTCTTTCACTGTTATGAAACAGATATATCAAAATAGGTCTGTAATGTAAACAATTTCAGATTAAATCTAGAAAAGGGTTTTGTTTTGCACTTTTTTGTGTTTTGGTTCAAGGTTTTATTTAGGTTTGGGTTTTTTGTTTGTCTTTTCTGCTGGACAAAGTCCTCCTCTTAAACCCCTGAATCTCTCTTCCAAGAAAAAGAAGAAAGGACTTAAAAGTCACCAGCTATAAAATATTTTGCTTTCCAAATATGATGTTCAAAACATATAATTTACTTCCACCCCTCTGTTCTTTCTCTCTTCTTTGACAGAAACAGTGATTATAGTTCTGTGTTAGTTTTCAGAAAGCTGCCCAGACCAGAGAAGTTTAAAAAAAAATATTGTTTGCAAATACAAAAGCTCCCTCTTTATGTACATTTGAGCACAGGTCAGGGCCTGATTCACATGCCAGCTTGTAGAATTCTGACCCTTATAGTGGAGCACAGATGACAGTAAACATACTTATACTTATGAATGACAGCATGTGGATGATATGGCTTGCCAGATACAAATGGGTATTTCAAAATAAAAACAAGCAAGTTCAAGAGTAGAAAATAAAGGAAGAAATCTATTCATGTTGGAGAAAGGACTTGCAGAAGATCTAAAAATCCTCTCTTACTCATTTTCTAGGCAGTTCTTCAACCATCAATTCATCACATTTAGTTGTACTGACGAAAAAAAAAAGATGAAAGATCTCCCTTCTAGGTGGCCATTGTTTATTACATTTAGTAAGTTAATATAATAAAATGAGGACAGTATTAATGCATCACAGAGTTACAGGGCTAAACAAGAAAAGATGGTTCGAAGGAGTTATTTGTAGGTTTTCCTAGAAAGAGCAACTTTAATTTCAAGCACCTAATTTCATTTGGATACTATTTCTTCCTTAAGTGCCCAAAGTGAAACAATTAAACCACAATTTTTTGAAACTTAAGCAAAGCTCTTGCTGAGGTTGATAGCAGGTCATAATCACATCATCTTGGTAATAATCAGACAAATCTAAATAAATTATCAGGGAAATGAGAAGTAACAAGAAAATGTGGGGTTTTTTTTAGATACCCTTAGGATCTCTTTAGATATCAATGCATATAAAACATATAGGGGAAAAGCTATAAATTTTCTTTAATGATACCCCAGAGAAACTGTGTTCCATGGCTACAGAGCCGGGTTATCCCTTTGGTTTACCAAGTTAATCTTGCATCTACATAGTGAATCTCTCTTGATATACAGTACCATCCTTCCTATTTAATCTGTAGGTCTCTTTCCAAGTGATGCACAGATCTTGAGAAATTCAAGGCATAAGAGACAAGGTAACAGTCAGTAGTCAGTTTATAGCACAAACATTTTCTGACATAGAAACTGTTGATACTGAAAAAACCTCTTTGTTTACATTTTTATTTTCTTATTTTCACATGGGATTTGGGGACCACTGGATTAAATTTCACTATATTTAGAAGAAAGTAGATGGTTCTAGTGAGACATATCTCAAAACAGATTTATTAGAGCATTTATCTTATGCTCAGTGGCAGCATTTATTTTGTATGCTTACAAACTAGTTGTCCTCCTTGAAGAGTTTTACTAAATGATGCATGATTAAGAATAATAATTTACATTTTTGTATAGTTAAAACTATTTCATAACAGAACTTAGAATGAGGAAGAACTATCAGTAAATTTTTGGCTTTGTTGTTATTCCTATGTTTTTCCTTTCCAGCTTAGTTGACAGTGTCACAATCTCTAGAACAGGAAGCTCAAGCTAATGCCAATCTGAACTGATATATTCATAACTTACAGGACATTTCATTTTCTGTCAAATGCATACATCTGGAAAGAAATGGAGATCACTTAAGTCTGAGTCAAATCACTGCAGCCATGGCTAGACTGCTTCCCAGGAACTTTGCAGTGTGCTCACCCAGCCTCTGTTTCTGCAGGTGGATTGCATTAGTGTGCTGGCACTAATGATGTAAATGCAGACAGTGGGAAATCTATGTTTTCATGGCACTGCATTTAACCATCATAAATAAAAATAGATTTCCTCATGGCTTGATGGTATTTTATGATTCTGGTCTTACTATGAACTGTTGCTAACTTATTATTTAAATTTCAAGATCATGAAAGTTCATGACTGAGACAGCATTTGGAGCAATGCTCTGAATGTTTTTGTGATGCAGTATACTTCTTATTTGGTTTTGCAATAATATATCTTAGAAACAAAAATCTTGATGAAAAAAAGTTTCATATTTTATATGAAGATTTGCAAGAGAAATGTGAACTCATTTTGTGTTTGTTAGAAAGAATAAAAGGCCCACCCCTTTTATACATCTGTTCTGAATGCTCCCGAATTTATATACTCTGCCAACTGTTTATATATTGACTACCACTGACTTATTCCATTTTCTATTTTGAGAATTGATGTACTGAATTCATATTCATAAGTTCACATTCTCTAAGATACTTAATAGGTAGTTTTGAAAGACAACAGTCCAGAAGAAATGATTAATGAGTCATCTTGTACTAGCAATATTGATAAAAAATTGATTCAAAAAATTGACTTGAATATAAGTGGTTTATAATTCCTATGCATTAGCAACTGTCAGAATAGGTAAGGGAGCAGAAGATATTTTAAAATACCTTATACCAACAAAGCATATGATCAAAACTATAAGCAAAGTTAAAGAAAGAAATAAAGAATTAGATTTCCTTACATATAGAAATAAAGTACTTCACCTGACAGTTATATTTTCAGAAATATAACAGACATATTTTCAGACATATTTTCAGAAAGGAAAATGTTCTTTTCCCCAATATCTAAAAGAAGTTCCAGTATGAAAGGGATTTTAGCTACTGTAAATAGTTGAAAAGAGATGGAACTTTATACAAAATAGCCTAAAAATGATGAGAGGGATGGAAATTGATTTACAACATCTTTAAGGCCTCTGCTTCTGGCTATCAGACCTTTAAATAGGTAAACCTCTGTCAGAAGATCAGGGAAAGAATAGCAGAGGAGGAAGCCCTCCTTTAAGCATACAGGGGTTATTGCATTCTCCCTTCTCTATTTGATATTTCTCTGCCATGGTTGAAGAAAACATTGCTGACATCAAGACTGCTAAGAATAAGAACATAGAGCTCTTTAAGAGACATGTTTTTCATTGACAACCTCAATATGGGAAGCCAGAACTACCCTTGCTCATTGGTGAGCAGAAAAGCTAAGGGATCCTAGCTGTAGACTGAAAGATTTGCAAGAAGGACACACTTCAGATATGCATGGTGATAGAAATGGACTAAAAATACAGAAGTGGGGAACTGCACCACCAGATTTATTACTTTCCTTGAACTGTTCTCCCACTAAAGATGAAAAAAGCGTCTACCCATAAATACAGATCACATAACACCTACCCTTTGACTTAACTGCCTGTTTTCTGCTGAAAAGCTGACTGACAAGGCCAAAATCATCTTCTACATTTCAACTGAAAAATATGATCAAAGTTTGAATCTGGATTCTTGTTCCAAAAGACCACAATATTATGTATTTATTTTGTTTGAGCTTACAGTGAAATTTAGATCTCCTTCCTGAAAGTAGAAAGGAAATAAAATTTCAGGTACTTCTTAATCAAACTTATAAACTCGTATTTGTTCTTTCAGTGTTCTCTAACACCTGAAGTCCTACAAGGCATCTGTCAAAAATTGACTACAACTACTATCTAGAGACCTGTCATGCTGTTGAATTAGTAACACTACTGATAACAAACTTGGTATTTTCTCTATTCTAGTCTGAAGCATTCTGAAACACTCTCCAGAAACACCTCTAGAAAACACTCTCTAGAAACACCTTTCCATCAACATGAAAGAAATCTAAAGCAAGCCTGTTCATGGCTTATTGTTTAGCTAGATAAACTAGATTGCTAAAATGAGGAACAGAGTCTTAAGATCTTTAAAAGTGGCTATTGAGTGGAAATATTTCTATTCTTCTGTACCTATTTTGGACACCTAATAAGGGATTTGATTTTCATAGTGTCAAAATCAAAACCTTGGTCTATATCATCCTATTTGGGACAGTAAAACTTTTTTTTTTAGAATTTGTATCTACAACTGCCTTTGAAATGCCCTTTCTCTTATGCCTTCAGGTTGGATTTGGGGGAATGCACACATTTATACTGCTAGTTTTGAACAAAGCACAATACAACCATAATTTTTTTAGGATTCATAGATATTCCCAAGCATTGCTATGTTGAAATGAGTGGCCATCCACTTTTTTTGCACCGTCTGTGTCTGGAATTAGCATTTTTGATAGGCCATTGTCCAGTTAATTCACTCGCTGGTATAATTCTCTTTGTTTCCCTTCAGTTTTGGAGACAGAGGGCAGCCTTGTCTCCCCAGGCTTAATTTGGACAAGTCAGTCAGTACTTTTTCCACATGGTTTTGGCTTGAAGATACTCAGGGCTGTCTCAAAGCAGGCCAGAATGTAATCAGGCAAATGATGACTTCTGCGTGTAAAGATCCTGGACTGCAGACTAATTGCTATTGCCAACCAATCAGCTACTCATTTATTCTTGTTTCTACCCGCCAGCTTTGTGTAAGTCAGCTGGCAGCACTTCAGTGTGCTTAACATTTGAGAAATCTGGAAGTGCAGTTAAAAGAACAATGCAGCCTTAGGAACATGACCCAACTTGCTTTAAACAAGACTTTCATTCACCGTAACTTAGCTAGTCTGTCGTGGAGTACCACTTAACATTATTTACATATCCTCTGTTTTCATAATTAGTAACCCAGTTCTCAACTACAACTGCAACTTTTTGGGAAGAGACAAAAGGGAGAGCTTCATGAGCTCTCATGACTAGCTCTAGCTCTCACTAGACTTACATTAAGTTTTCAATTCATACCGGCACATACATCCATACATATGTGCATGAGGATATATGTTTGCATTTTTGAAATCATACCAGGGACTGTTTCCAAGACAGAATGCCTTCACATATCTTTTCAAGTATTTATACTCTGTCAAACCTCCTCTACTTTCAGGTTGCTCCACAAATCCTCTCCCCTTCCATCTCCCTCCACAAAACCCCCTGTGCTTTAAATGATTTTTTCTTATAGAAGGCATGATGAATAACTATGATTATATGGCTGTTCTGTATTTTGCAGCAGAGTCACTGTAGAACCTACATTTAGAGCTTTGATGTTAGATTTCTGCATTTTTCTTTTTTAAGAATAAAGAGTGTAGCTTTTACTAATTAAAAACAAATTTAAAAATGTGTGATCATTTATTTGGGCTATCAGAACTGGAGCCTTGTCATCACTTAAGTAACTAAGCAACACACAAGATTGCATGTGGGTTGTCCCTGGGCATAGGCTGTTTCCCCTCTTGCAGCATACCTACTGCCCCAATCCAAATAAAATATTTTTTAGATGTAAAAGGTAAATATTTTATTCCTACTTTTCCCTTCTTTGATAATTTTGATGATTTTGCTAGTCTTCTGCAGAAGAATGAAGGGTGAGTGAAGAAAGAAGAAATTTTACTTGAGAATATTGACTAAGATTTTTTCCATGACAGGCAACCTAAACCATATGATAAAGTAGTTTCATAGTTCTTTGCTTAAGAAAGGAATCAAGTGATAATATACCTCTGCTTCATAGAGGTTCTTAAATGATGTATTTCTTCATATGTTATGAAGAGATGCACAAATATGGGAAATAGGTACATATTTATATGATGGGGTATGGTAAATATTCAATCCTAGGGACTTAAAAATTTAAATTTTATTAATGCAACATGAGTCCTGCATTGAGGACTGAATGTGGCATTTTTCTACTTTTAGGGATTATTTGTTTATGTACAAAGCTATTCTGGAAGTGGCTGATTCTATTCCTATATTACTGATACAAAGGCAATGATATACTTTTTTCCAAATAAGGCTTGCTTTAATTTGTTATACTCTACTGTTAGTTAGAAATGTATAATTGCCTGATTGTATCATTCTTGTTATAGAGTGATTTAGATTAAAATGAAAAATGTTTCCCAAAATATGTTTATTACACAAATCTCAATATCTGACAAAAGGTTAGCAATTTAATGAAAATCAAGATTCTTGTGGGATCTAACAGATTCTTGTTAGAGGTCCGTCTACTGAAAAAAAGGACAACCTATGTGCATGCTCTTTCATTACCAAAGTAAGCAGTTAAAAACTTCTCTAAGTTCATACTGATTAAATATATTTTATTTTTCCTTGCTTTCAAGAATACCAATGACATCATGAGGTTTTGTGATACTGAGATTGTGTTAAGCTACAGACAAACAAGTGGGAATTTTCACTTTTCTTTGATAATATTTTAAAACCTCAAATGGTAGGATCCTCCATTGACACATCAGTTTATACATAAACAAAATTGAGCAATTCTAAGTGAGTCATAATCAACATTTGTCATATTCTCCTTCAAAACTAAGAATTTACTGATGAAACTAATTTAAAAATAAGGCAGAATGCTCAACTGATTAGCAATTAACTTCTGTCCTAAATACAGCTCCTTCCTGTGCACATACATGATCTTGAACTTCCTTGCTTGCTTATTTGTGCTTGTATGCTTTATTACAGGTTATGTATGTACCCGTCTGTGTTTCAAAGAGTAATGAGAGAATGCAAGAAATTGCATTCTGTGGGAGGTAGAAGATATATGAAGTCATGGAAATAACTAGGGCAGACAATATGGAACAGCAGTTTACTGTTAGATTAGCCATTGGAAATCAAGTTAATATTTACTGCTTGGAAGGTATTAGAGATTATGCAGACATGTCTTAACAATTAACTTGGATATTAATTGTCATATTTATTTTGGAACAAAGAATTTAACAATGATATGAGGTGAAAATTACATGGCGAAAATGACAAAAATTGTTCCTTAATTTTGTGTACAAGTTATAGTGCACCATCAATGCTGAGAAATGGGTACTAGCAGTTCAGAAATTTAGCTATATTGCAAATTGTCTGAAAAGTTCTGTTTTTTTTTTTTTTTTTTTACTGTCAGATAGACATCTGATATTGCTCTGGTAGTATCATGCAGAAAACTGAGCTACCAAAGCAAATAAAAACAAAATCTGAACAGTTATCAACACAAATATTCCATACACCTGTATGCTATAAACACTTAGTTAAGTCATTCCATGTGATTCTGTGCCTTCTTTATACTGCTGTTATGCATCTAGCTTTTAAGGCTTGAGCCACATATCTTTGTTTTTAAGGACTTTACTCACACTGTTTGTCGCTTTATCTCCAAATCATTAGTGTACAAATGTGGGTAGCAGTTCAGACATGAATGACCTTATCAGGGATTACTATGAAGCAAGATGTCTTTAAAAAATTTAATCTGTGTTCTTTACTAAATACAAACTATTCTCCTGAGAAAGGCTTTTTGTGGCTGTAATCTTGTTTCTGCCCTCTGGTACAAATCTTCTCTGGAGGTGGCAAATAATGTTATACCCAGAGCTTTACTTTTTAAAGAGTTTTCTTCTTCATGTGTTACATTCTGGGATTCCCTCTCCATTAGCTACCCAGTCTTTTTACAAGAACAGTTGATCACGTATCACATGTACAAAGAGCCAACATCAGAATGCTGTTAGTTTTTCAGTGGTCTAGTTTCTTTCACGTAGTAGACCTAGTTTGCATTACAGAGAATCCATAACCTGAAAACAGTGGCAAATTGTAAGTCTATATAACTATATATACATGCATTTATATCTCTGTGTATTCTGGGTTGATACATTTGAAGTGTATGTAATACCAATTACAGCATATTGGGAGAAAACCAAAAAGAAGCAAAGAAAAACTACAACACAAAATGTCAAACCACTGTAAATAATATTAGGGAAAATGGCACTGCTAAATGGTAGTAGAAAAATAAAAATTTAATTAGTCTGAAACTGCATTTTAGCCACTGGCCATGTAGATAAAAAGATTGCAAATGCAAATGTTATTCTTTTAAACCTCAGAAGAAGTTTTTCAATATTTGAAATTAGAAAGGTAATTACTTGAACTATTGGATGATATTAAACACAACTACTTAGTAAGCACACCGCACAATTTCAATGTCTGCTCTCCATAGAGGGGCTTATCCAAGTCTCTAAATCCCACTCACTGTCATGGATTTTTTAAAATGTGTGATTGTTGCATATGAGCATACTGAATAGCTGCTGTTTATATGCAGTCTGACTAGGTCAAGTAAGTGAATAGTACTTGTGCAATCTGCATGATGTCACAATCAAAAGTCTGAGGTTGTTGGAGTGCTGTATTCCTTCTGAAAGCACAATCTAACTTCCTTGCCCTTAAAAACATGCTGCAAAGCACAAGCTAAAAAGGTGTCATTGTGCTAAGGATTAAATGGAGGATTAAAGGATTACAAAGGATTAAATGTAATGCAATTAAATGCCCTGTGATATGATGAAAAAATATCTTATGCCCTGACAGAATAGAGAATCAGCTACACAAAATGCTATCAGCCACTTGCATTTCATTCATGGCAATCTCAATAGGATAAAAGAATAGGGAAAAAGAACTGATATACTCAGGTAAAAGTTTCCTATGCATTACTATGTCTGTATCTGATTATATGACATTATATGACATCAGGACATCTGTTTATTTCTGTGCAGTACTCTGCCATGAACTGATGGAAGAGGTACACTTTAATTATTTTATTCCTGAAGTACTGAGATTAATGGTGATTGCATATAATTTATTCACTACCAAATGATCCAGAGAAAAAACCTTTTCTGAATAAGATAACACATTTATCAAACTTAAATATTAAATTTAAGGTGATTCTAAATAATGAAAATAACTTCCCCTATAAATAGGACATTGAATGTTTAATACATTTTTGTTTAAAGTGTTATGTTGACTTTATTACATTAAAAAAGTAAAGAAATAATTAAAATCCAATTTCCAGTGTTCCTTTGGGTATTCTTTTCAAATTTGGGAAAGTTCAACTTAGAAGTATTCCTTAATAAATTTAAATCAAGTAAGTGTGAAAAAAACATGCAAGACAAAAAGGTATTGTGAAATATTCTGCTTCATAATGATGGTTTTATTTATTCATTTCTAAAGCAGTAACTTGATTGGGATTGATTGCTTGTTTCTAGGAAATTATTTACATTAGTATTGTGAGAATCTGCAAGATTTTTGTTTACTCAAGCAGATTGGCAGCAAATTGTGTCATCTAGGTATTTTAGCAATATTTTGTATTCACAACTGAAAACTGAATTCTTTCCATCATTATTTTCATGCAATAGCCCACTGAAAAACATTCCAAACACAGTCATAATATTTGATAGATTTTCCAGTAAAGTCAATCCGACAGAAGTAACCAGACAGGCAGGTTTTTATTGTAATCCTATTTGCATATTTGTTCTTGTCTTTCATCATTTAACAATTTTACCATAAATGTACATGATTGATAATACTCATAAAAGACTCGAGGATGGCCAGAAGAAAAGGGGAAAATTAAGAAGTGAAGTCAATCTACAAACATGTCAAATTTGGCTAAATGCAAGATCTACATGAAGGGCAGAAAAACATAAACCACTATTTCAGAGTGCAAGATTCCAGCTTGGGAAACAATAACTCTTAAGTATTAGAGGTAAGAAAATAAAAGATGACCATGAATGACCAGTGTGCTCAGAAAAATATTGTATCCCTTGCTTGTGTGAGCAAGCTCACTATTGTGAGCAATAGTCTTGGTAAACATAGGCTGATTCTCTTATCCCTCTATGTAGAACTGTTCCTAGTCCCAGAAGAGGTGGCCCGATCAGTGGAGAAAATGCATAGATACAATATGTGATACATAGATGCATAGATACAATATGTTCACACCCATGTGAACTTCATGAACTTCAACAAGTCCATGTCCAAGGACCTGTATCTGGGTCAGGAAAATCACAGAATCATAGAATGGCATGAGTTGGGAGAAACCTTTAAACATCATCAGCTTAAAACCCACTTGCTATGAGCAGGGTCATTTTACACTCGATTTGGTTCCTCACAGCCCCATCCAACTTGACCTTGAACACGTCAAGGGTTGGGGAATCTATAACTTTGCTGGGCAACCTCTTAGGTATTACTGAATATCAGTAGAGTATTGGTAATGCCTGAGAACAGCCCTGCAGAGAAAGATTGGGAGATACTGGTGGATGAAAAATTAGATTTGGGCTGACAACCTGTACTTGCATCCCAGAAAATCCATTGTCTTTTGCATTGCACAAAAGAAGGACAATCAGCAGGATGAGAGAGTTGATTCTGCTTTTGCTGAGACCCTAGCTGGAATACTTCATTCATTTCTGGGGTCTCCATTACAGGACATGGACCTCTCAGAACAGATCCCGAGGAGGGCAATAGAATGATCAGAAGGATGTAACACTTCTCCTATGAAGAAAGGCTGAGTGAGTCAAAGTTATTTCAGCCTGGACAGAAGGTTCTGAGGACACCATATTCCAGTCTTTTAATATATAAAAAGGACTTACAATAAAGATGGGCATTTTTATTTTTACCAAGACTGACAGTTACAGAACAAGGGACAATGGTGATTAGCTGAAGAGGAAAGATTTAGAGTGGATACATCGAAGGCATTTTTCACAGTGAGGGTGGTGAGATACTGGAATAGGTTGCCCAGAGTTGTGATTGCCCATTGGAGGTGTTCAATGCCAGACAGGACAGGACTTTGAGTAAGCAGGTCAAATGTCCCTGACTGTCAGGTGGATTGGACCTAAATGATCTTTAAGATCCCTTCCAACACAAACCATTCTATGAATCTATCTATGATTCTGACAGTTCTGTGGGATGTGATTGTTGCTCCCATCAATAGAATAGATCATTGTTACAGACAATAAATTTTCTTGCACGAATTACTACTTATTACTGCAAACATAACCTTAATAAAAAAATAGAATTTAAAACATAAAAAAGTATTTGACTAGGGGACTATTTATAATGACTAGAACAAATATGTATTTTCTGTTGAAAAATTCACTTCTTGTTGGACAGTTTGAGTGCTGGGCAGGAGATTGATTACATGAGAAAGAAAAAAAATTACTTGGTATTACTATCTCTATATGCTTATGCCTTGCTTCTAGATAAATAGTAGATCTTTACTAAATGAAATAACTGGGATAAATAAAACCTTAAATTGAAATCAATATTATTGATTTGAAGGCTTATAGAGAGATTAATCTTTGCAATCATTTTAAACTGCACCTTGTTTTTTCAGCAGTGTGATTCTTAAAGGCTTTAGAAATGTATCCTGAGTTTGAAAACATGAATCAAATATCGGTCTAGGCTGATCATTCAAAGCTAAAAAATAAACCAAACAAATTAAGATAGTGATTTCTACTATAAAGTTAATTACTATTAAGGAAAGCAAACAAGAAGAACTATAGACTAATTTATGATTGTTATACATCAGGAGAAATTACATTGAACTGATTCACCAATATATATTTGAAAATATAACAAAATTAAAATTATTGTCTAGATAGTAATAAACAGCTAATGAAACAGTCACTGAAATACTAAATCCATGTATCTTTCTGCACATTTTATGCATGTTTTATTCAGCTGTTATTTAGAGGTTTGTGTGAGATTGTTCCTAGAATTGCTTACATTTTATGTTATATTAATGGGAAGATAAAAATTTTCTAGCCTTATGCAGCAATCAGTTGAAAGTTAGGAAAAAACATCAGTAAAATATGGCTATGGTGTTTTAGTTTTCTAGTGGTTTTATCTCAGTAGTCTTAACTTTTCTCTCTGAAATTCCTAAAAACTATTTACAATCAGCATGGCTCTCTAAAATGAGGAAGACAGATTTTTAAATGTGTGAATTTTCTATCCTTAAGTTTTGAGTGGACAGTTGGATAGGGGAGGGAAGTATTTGTTAAGATGTCTGAAGAATGGTATCCAAGATGAGATATTGTCCAAAACACTATATTTTGCCATATTATTTTTCATGGTACTGTAAAGCCACAATACATAAAGAAAAAAAATAGTAAGTCAAACTTAATCTAGGCAAATATTTCTTTATCTTTATAAAGAAAACACCAGGATAACTTAAGAAGAATGTGGAGTCCTGAAGTACGAGTAGGAAAGAAATAATAAGTGCAGCCTCTTTAAAAAAGGAGTGTTAGGATGGTGAACTACAACCAACACACTAAGTTTTAGCAATAGTGCCATTTTTAGACAGACCCAGACTTCAGATTCTCTACACCAGTTCAATTCTTAAGAAGCTCATTTTAAAAGTTGTTTTTAATCTGATGCCCTGTCACTGTCTTAGGCTTTCTGGGTACTACTTTCATCCTGAGCTTCAAAGTCTCATAGACCCATTCTGATACCAGCAGTCTCTGGGACATGAGCAATGACTATGTTGACTGGAAACAACTAAGTTCAGTTTCATTCTACCACAGCAACTTCATCTTGATTAAGAAGGTGAAGCAAAAATTATATAGCATTTTTATCCTCTCCAGGTGATAATGCTGTGACATTTCTCTACCTGTTGTTTTCCCAGTGTATTGAATGGTCCTTGTCTCCCACTTTTCTACATCACCTGGCAGTAGCCCTTCAGATCTCTTAAAAATGTTATTTCTGCAAGATAAGAGGAACAAATAGGAAAGTATACAAAAGAGAATCTGCCCTACTCATTCCTTTGTTCATGTATTTTCCATTTACCACAGGTTTCAAATTTTATTAGAAACTGTCTGAAGTATTTTAAAAAGTTGTTAATGAAGTTTTATAAAGAGAAACTTTCCATGGTTAAGCTGGTAACAAACCCTAAAGTCTCAGATACATAACAGCTCAAGCTGGAAGGTACCATCAGAATTCTCTAGTCTACTTCACTGAGTAGGGCACAGCCAACTAGATTAGGTTACTAGTGCTGGGGTGAGTGGGGTTCTGCAGATGTGCTGCTTGCCATCTACAAAAGAGGTCCTTCCTGTGTTATTATGGACCAAAAACCCCCACTGGTTTTGAATCTCCCTTTCCTCAGGTGTCTCCTAGCACTAGCTCTGTTTAACTGCCTGTGCTTTGCCCTGTTTGGGTGTCTCAGTCCCTGCTCAGATGCCTTTATGCTATATTCTGCTCTGGTATGTGTTTGGTAGAGCCCTTCTCAGGAGTCTCTGCCCCAGTCCTTGTTTGAGCCTCTCTTTGCTCCTAACTGCTAGGGCTGCTCCTCCAGCCTTCCTCAGAAGACTACTACTCTGCTGTCTTTTGTCTCATTGACATCTCTTTTCTTCTGCATCTCTCTCCTGATATGTTGTCCCTTATACCTTGGCATCTCTTTTCATTTTTCCCCTTGCCTGCACTCAGGTGTCACACCTGCCTTGGTCTTAGTCTGTTGCATCTTTTTGTTTAAGATATTAATATCCTTCCATAAATACACTTTTTGCAGAAGCACCATATGCTCCTCTGATGGTTGCACTTGTGTGTTCAGTGGGCTGGTTTTGCCCATAGCAGAGCTATCTACAACTGGCTATGACCAGCTCAGAGAAGTACTAGATTACCTTTTCCATAGATCATCACTGCAGGTCCTTTTCCACTACCAAAACCTGCTGGTTATGACTGGTATATGTTTAAATGGATTTTTTAAAATTTCAGGCCAGGCCTGAAACTTTTAGGCTTTGACTTTTATTTTGTCACTTGCTTCCTCATCCTTGGTCTAATTATTTGGGCCATCACATGTGGCATTAGAAAAGGCGACTGATAAAGTAGAAAGAACACTTTGTTTTGAATAGATTATGCATGAGTTACCAAATGTATCTTGCAATATTTTGATAATCAGTTATTCATTATCATAGCTCATGTAGCTTCTGTCAAGACATAAAAAGACATGGATTTGACTTTATGAGCTCTCCAGAAGATTTGAGGGCCTATCTTGTTAACTGAAACAGGCTTATGTTGTGAGATGATAGAGGATATCCTTCTTACTCAATTTCAACTCTAAGGATCTTCTTGATTTTATTTATATTCCTTAATCCAGGCTGATAACTTTGTTTCCTGGAGTTCTCCTTAAGAATTTGCTTCTTTAAACATTATTTCATAGAGAATTGAAGTGTCACAAAAAAACAATTCTAAAACCTGGATAAATACACATTGCTCCTATAGCTGAATTTTATAGCTACACAACATCTATATCCCTTTATTTTTTCTTTTTTTCCCACCTAGTCAAGTAGTGTTCTTGCCAGTGCATTGCTAAATAAATGCTTTTCTTACAATGCAGAGTTTTTTGAATTAATTTCCAATTTCAGAGGCCTTTTATTCTACAGGTGGCAGATGTAAAGGCTTTTTCCTCCTTCCTCTCCTTTCAGGGACATGAGATTCTCTTATGATTACATCAAATGAATTAAAAAAAAATTAAGGAAATCTTCAACTTTTTAGTTTTTGAGCATTTAAATTAGAATTAGGTACTTCTGTGCAAATGAGCACTTAATGTGTTATAACTTCTATGCAATAGCAACAAAAATTTAACTCCTCATTATTTGTGGTGTTTCATATCCATGTCTCATTCTTCCAGCATTTGGGCTCCATGGAAACAGAACTGTGAACCCAGAAAATTTTTTTTGTTCAGAGACCTTATCTTATATTTGCAGGCACTAAATATCTTAAAGGGAAAGCATCTGAGGTCTTTGTCATGTGATTTTATTTGTAGATTCCTTATAAATACGCATAAATTCAGATCTGCTGGCTTTACAAATTTCTCTATCTATTGTTGTTAGAGCTCTGCATGTGTCTCCAAGGAAAGGGCAGAAGTCCTGAAAAACAAGTTACTCTTTTTCCTTCAGATTATTTGCCCTTCCTTACTCTTCTTCACAACAACTGAGAGCTTCCAACCTTTATTACTGTATGTAACAAGGAATTTTTTCTCCTCGTGAATGTAAGGACACCATGTTTTGACTTCATCTCTCAGCAAAAGGTTAAGAACCCTGGTGAAGTGAGGGCAAAGGGTTACACATGACTAACAAGCGTCAAGCAGCTAATGCCTATTGCCTTTGCATCTCCCTGATCTTCTGTTCCTTCTTTCTTCCTTCATCTTCAATCTGACTGCATATCAAATTCTCATATAAGTGATCCTCACAGGCTCTTGAGGAGGAAAAAAGCAAGTTAATCTTCAGCATGTTCTGTAAATTTAGTCAAAAGTAAAAAGATAAAGATAAGTAAAGAAAAAAAGTAGTTGAAAGATTAAGGTAGTGGACCTCTGGACTTCTAATGAATAAGTATTATGGGCTAGAAAGAGGAATTAAGAACCAGCACTTTTGCATTTTAATGAGGACAAACTATAGCTTGATTAGGAAGGAAAAAAAGAGAATGTGCAGATTAAAACTAGATTATTTGTGGAGATCCCATATATGGAAGCAAGGAGATTAAGAATCACAGATTGAATTCATCCAGGACTACAATAATAATAATATATATATTATTATTATATATATATATAATTTGAGAGAATTGGATGGTCTTTCTTTTTTGAAACAAACTTCAAGCTCTACTACCAATCATGAATTAGCATGTCTTATAAATCACACATATTTTTCAAGTGAAATTTTAACTCACAAACCTAGATATCACCTAATAGAATACAAAATAAGCACTTGTGGCAATTCTTTCTGAACTCATGAATCTAATTCTGGGGAATTTTCATTGTACAAAAAGGTACTTGGTTACCAAGAGCCTGAATAGGGTTTTGATTCATCTAACAAGTGTATGTATATTTTTAGCACTTTGAAGCTGTTACTGATTGCCAGTGAGTTTAGACATTTCTTTTCACCAAAGCCATGTCACTGTTTTTAACTGGCAATGAGTCAGTCTAGAGTACTTATAGAAGAAAAATGGTACCACTAATGTTCAGGCTACCAAATTATGTTCAAGCTGTCAAGGATTCAGTGGTATTGGGGGAAAAAAAAGCATGCCTTCTATCAAAAGCATTCTTTTATTACATTTATAATTGTAACTTTGCGAATTGGTATGTATCTGACTTCATTATTTCCTTAACTTTGAGCATTTTAGAATCTTAGCTATAGCAAAGTATAAGCAGCAAAAATATCTCCTAAATAACAAAATCAATAGATTTACCCTTGTATGTCATTCATATCTTTCTTTTTTGCTTTCCACTCCTCCAATATGGAAGCTCTTAACAAAGTTGTTCCCATTCAAAATAATACATTTTAATTTGTTACCAAACTGGCTTTCAATGAGGTGCTTATTTTTTGTGCCACTTACGGAGTGGTCCACTTTGATATGTAGAAGCATATGGAAAAGGACCACAGAAAAGTTGTGATGGAAGAGATTTGAAGTTCTCCTATGAGAACTCAAGCAATTAGAGATTAAAAATTCCCATCTTATTCCTGATACAGGAACATGGACTGTATTTGCTGCTTACATTAAGTATAAACAATCTTTCATAGCAGTCAAGTCTAGATTGATATCACTCCTTTAAACTGGCAGAAAGCAACAAGGACCTAAAAGTGCTACTGAGGGATCTCACTTGCCTGTGCCAGCCACATAACACAAAGTCATTCAATTACCCTTTCTCCCACAATTTTTTTTACCAGAAGATGCTGTTCTTTACATTATTATTTAAAGTCTGATTCAGAAGTATATTTTAATGATTTATTTATATAGCATACCAAGCTTTAAATAAAACATGCATCCAAATTCAAAGTTTTGTCTCTAATGTGCCAGTTATGTGACTAATTCATTAAGTTTGTCTCTGACTTATGAATTATACAAGTAACTTTTAAGAAGTGAAGTTGATTTGGATCCATATTTCATATTTTGGAACATAAATATCTGTTTTATTAATAGCTATTTATAAAGAATGAGCTTAGCAGTTAATGTACACACTTACCATTGAAAATACAGAGCACACCATTGAAACACAGTTACCTACAAAGATTTCCATCTTTAGCCCTATTTTCAAAAATAGATGTTCTTCTGCCTTACTAAGATGGACTCTTCTGTTTTCCTCTTGGAGATAGGTGGGAGGATAGAAATGGAGAGGCAGTAATACTTGAGTTTCACACTGACATCAGAGAATCTGTGTCATTTTTTTGTTACTTCTGAGCCTGTCTGTGCAAGAGTGAAAGCCTATCAGTCAATATTTTGGATCTCTGGAGTTGGGATGTCATAGTTCAACTACCTCCTCACTTCAACTAGGTGAGAATAACTACATCAAATCATGAATAAACCAGTCATCTAAGGATTATAATAGCCAAGTGCTTAATGCCCACGGGAGACAAAATGTTCTTTAAATTCAAAATTTGTCCATGAATTTTAGAAATAAGCAAATCTACTTTTCAATAAGTTTGCATTTTTTTGCCTTCTAATCCATGCAGACAAGATAAAGCAGATGTCTTTTCATCCTCTGGAACTAGGCTGGGACAGCACTTGGTGTGGGTAGTACAGCAGGAAACAATACACAGTCTGAACTCTCCCATCTCCTGATAAATACAATACCATTCTAAAAGAAAGACCCACCTAACTCTTCCCATACTGGCATTACTGTAAATTATTTCTAATAGCAATAATTTGAAGTTTGTTTCAGATTTGATTGAAGTTGGTAAATATGATTCAAGCCTTACTAGGAGAAAAACAGAATTTTCCCAAGTGTGTAAGTCACATGTTCATAACAAAACAGTCTGAAAATTGAGTTATCATTAAAGAGAGCTAGAATCTGTTTTCAGGTTTTAGAGTTTCTGTTTTATGGAAAAGAACACTCATAAAACAACAGCTTCACTAATCTTTAAAAGTTTTGTCTGAGCAAGCAATAAAACCTTGTCTGCAAAGGTTACTTAAGACAAATGAGTATTGGAATGCTTATGGTATATGCATTTTTTTGTGCCTGGTGATGATTAAGGATCACAAGGATCTGTGGGCACCCAAAAAAACCCAAACAGAACCAAAGCCCATAAAAGCACCTTGCTTTCAAGAATACTAAGAATGGGATCCCATAAATCTGGAAGTACCCCATTTTGTAGTGAGTTAATAAGAACTAACAGATTTCTTAAGCCAAGAAACAGTCGAATCAAGTGCAAATCCCAAACCCCTGGTGAAGGTAGTGTAGAACTACATAGTCCTGTGGCAATATAACAATACTTTGATGTTTATTCCATAGCTTCATGATGGCCTCTTTGAAAAAGACTTCCATTCAGTAATAGGTCTGTTGCTTTTATGCATAAGTGTCCTTTTTTTTTGCAAATTACTCTGAATTATATCAGGGTATTACATTCCTTGCCCACCTCTGGGGAGTCAGAATTTGATGATCTGTAAGGTCGAATGCCACACAAACCATTCTATGATTCTATAATAAAGCTAACTAAATCAAGTTTCAAGACATTTGATTACAATACATTTATACATCATCCAACTGAGTGTTACTGATCCAGACAGGATGACTTGGCCCCTTAGTAATGTTCTTTTCCTTTAGTTCATCTACATTTGAAAAGTCACATGCAATGAGGTGAAAACAAAACACCAGAAAACATGACTGTATTAAGAGGATCAAGTGAGGGACAGGGCTTCTGAGAGAAAGCTTTACACAGACAGTCAGACAGACAGACAGATAAGACAATGTCCCCTCCCACTCCTCCCCACTTCCCCCCCAGACTACTGGTGAGTTGGGAGAGTTGAGATCATAATTTCACATTCTTTACTATTTCAAAAATGTTGCAATCTCAGTGGATCAAATTATATTCTTGACTATGAATGCCTGTGTACCATTTGAGCTCTTATTCAGGGGCAGGTATTCCCAATATATACTTCCTGCTTTGGAAGGCTCCATTAATTCAGATGGATTTATACCTTTTAGCCCAGGACAACCTTTGCCCTAGTGACTGAGACCCATATTAAATGCCTAGGTAGCAGAGTAGGTCATCCAGTATAAATTAAAGGACTTCAGAATCACGTTCTATGAATGATTTAGAGATACGAAATTTGTGTAGCCTTTTTGTGCTAGTGTTTTTCCCAAAGATCTACCATTTCCTTTATTAAACATACAAGAGATGCCATAAAATCTATTTGCTTGAATTTTAGATTCTAACCTTTTAAAGCTTTTAAGTCATTCAGCCAGAAGTGATTTCCTTCTGCATGCATGAAGCTTTCCTCACTAGAATTACTCTTCTGGAGATACAAAATCCATGACTGACTTGACCTTGAATTGTTTATCTCTACAGCAAAATTCCTTCTGAAATAAAATTTATCAGGCCAACAAAGCAAAGAAGTTGATGGTCTTTTACCTTGCTCCTGCTTCTCTTCTTGTCATTGTTACTGACCTCAAATCCTGAAGAGGGAGATGAACTTGAAAAACTATGTGCGCTGACTGGCATATACTATAGCTTGCAGATGTGTAGAGCCAAGCTCTTGTCTCATTTATTCTTCTAATAAAATCTACTAGGTGTTATGAGGTTGTATGGGAGAACAGAAGGGAAAACAAGAGTGTTTTGGGAAGTGGTACAGATAAGTTACTGGGGATTTGTTATTTCGAGTCAAACTACTGATGGAAGGTGATAGGATCTTGAAAAGCATCATAGTCAGGGACTTTTTAAAATGATCAGCCCTTTAATTATGTAAGCATTTGAATCATCAGGCTTTGAATCATCAGTCAGTGTGACATGAAGCAACAACAGTGACAGCTACAGTAAGTTCTGGGAGCTGAGCACTAGACTGAACTGGGATGAAGGTTCCCAAAGTCAGGAAAATCCATACAAGAGCTCAAAGACCCACCAGGAAGAGGCAGCTCTCATTACTGAGGCTGATGTGAAGCAGACGTTGCCTGTTGACAGCAACAACTGGTTACATAATAAATTTTACAGGAGAAAGAAAGACTTGGTTACAAACCTTAAAGTTTGTTTAGGATTTTGCTGATAAAATTTACTGATATCCCAAGTTCTACTTCTCTAAATGGTAGACAACTCTCTAGACTCTCGTGTAGAATGCATCAGTATCTGTCAGCAGTGAGCTTTTTTCTCTTAGCCAACACTAAGTCTCTTAACCTACATTGTTAGGAGCTTTTTTACTCTTAATCCACATTAATTTCTGGATATCTCCTGTAATCGCACCCAGAAAAAAAATGTCCAGGCATATTCTATTCTAGTTTTTCAGCTAGATGGACAGGAAGAATTTTTGTTTGCTTTGTTGCTTGATTGGATGCTTTTTTTCTGGGATAAAGCTATTTTAGTTTTGGAAGACCAGATCTGCTCACATAATATGTATACATAAAATATATGGCTTAAAGTGAAAAGGTATCCTATCTGGAGCAGGCTGTGGTGCACACTTTCTGTGATAATAGTAAGAAGCTGGACAAGCCTCAAAAGCACTCCATCCAGTGTACAGGTGAGAAGAAAAGAGTACAACACCTGACAAGTATATCTGGTGATTCCAAGTGGAATATACCCTGAATAGATGTGAGCTAGCCCATTCTTTATTGACATATTTGACTCAGAAGAATTTCTTACAGTTACTTGAAAGTTAGATATTACTATATGACTAATCCTACAGTAGCTAGTGCTTACCTTTCTCAGAGGCCTGCAGGTATATAGATCAGATTGTTTGAGCTCTACCATTATTCCAAACTTCTGCTGGCTGGGATGCTGTAGATAGTCTCTATTATATTTTTAGTCATGTCTTGAAAATATACTAACACTTTTGATTTCTTTTTCTATGCAGGTGAACCATTTTTCACACCTGTAAATTTAGATTAACAAAAGTTTTATCAGCTTGAATGACAACAGAACCTGATTTCTCATTAAATGGAATTTGTTAGAAACCCTTATTTCTTAAGGAAAAGAAACTAACCTTTAACTCACAATTTGTCATATTTTCCTAAATCATTACACTACATGTGTTTTAGAGCAGGACATATTAAAATACCTCACTAGTAATGAAGAAACTCTGCAGTATGAATTTATTAGTTCCCTTGTTAGTGAAAAATAATATCTCTGTTATTTATTAATTTTAAATTGACTGAAAAAAGGGAAGGTTTTTTTTTTACCGACACAGAAATATAGGATAACTTGGGAGAATATATTAACGTTTCTGAGCATTTCCTCTTCTCTCTTCTCAGCCAAGGTGGTACCATCACTGAGAATGAGAAAGAGGTGCACTGGAAGTGTGGTGTTAGTGTCAACCATTTTAATCATTCTCAGTACCATGTTGTAAGGTAGCCAACATTTATGACTATTCCACAAATCTCTGATGAGACACTTTGGTAAAATGATTTTTTAATATATATAGGCTGTTTCGTTAATCAGAGGTATGTGTGTAGAGCTATTGAAGTAACAGCTCACAGAAAGCTAATGGGCCACATTGCAGTATCATTCCTGTGGTGAAGATAATGATGGGGAACCCAGCATCTGCAGAACTAATAATTTAGCACAGCAAATTACTATACCTGACTGTGAAACAATGTGGCTAGAATGCCATTTCTCAGCAGCAGCTTTTTCACTATAAATAAGCAGTTTGCATCATAAAATACAACCTTTTCACAAAATATATATATTGCTTCTTTTTTTGTGTGTGGTCTCTTTCCTAGTTTGTTTGAGTGTGTTCTAAGCTGTGATTCCTTCTTCCTTTATATTCATCAGAGATTTTCAGTCTCACAGTGATGGTTTTACAATCATTTCATATAACCAGTAGAAACAAGAAGCAACACATTCTAGAGGTTTTCTAAATACTGAAAATGTTTCAACCAACGTATTGTATTTACTGTGCAAGCATGTCATGGTACCATTGGTCTCGGGTGTGTGTTGGGTGCAGGGAGGGCAGAGAACCAAATATCATCTGCAGGACAAATAATTTGGTAGAGTAAATTAATATACTTGACTCTGAAACTCTGCACAGAGAAAGCCATTTCTCAGTTGCATTGTGTGTTGCATTTCTCATTGTGATACACAAGCAGATTCCAGCTCCAATTTCAAAAAAGGTTAAACTGATGAATATTGCAACACTAGTGAGAGGTCAAACATGCCTTTTTTTTTCATTTGTTGGGTGACTGGGTTATATAAGGTAGCTCATAATAAAATTTAGAGCAGATCAAGAAAGAGATCTTAAAACATACCTGTGCGAACAGGGATATGATATCCACAAAGAACATGAATCCACCAGATCTCTATGCCATTCATCAAAGGAGCAATACATACCTGTGAAAAATATGATCCTCTTTTCCTAGGATTGTGTACATGCTGATTTTGGCAAAGGCTTATTGAGATTTAGATAGCCAAGAACTATTAGCAATGTCATTCTGCTCTACAAAATATGAATTGCCAGACTTTGGTCTTCAAGAACCATTTTTCTCCATGCCTTAAAAACTGCCACTTTCTTTGTTTCTTCCATTACTTAGAAACAAATGGGTGTCCTGAGAAAAAAATATAAAAGGCTAATAAATCTCCAAACCACAATCACCGTTTTCGAGGTAACTCATCTACTCTCATGGTGTGCAAGCAGGAATCTCTGTTTACTCAGCCTTGTACAGTATGCAGCCTCACATCTACTCAGAAAAAGAAACTGTTGTAAGGCCTTCAATTATTTAGAAGAGTGTATGTAGTGCCTTCAGAAGTCATTAGAGATTTGAAGGAGAAAGAAGATTGACTGGAGAAAGGAATAAAAAAATCAATGAGTAAGATGACTGATGGATTCTTTTACCAAAGGACTTTTTTCCTGCTATTTTCATATAAGAACACATAATTAGGTGGAAAGGAATCAAATGTGTTTCTAGAATTGACAAAAACTCTTCAGATGTAAGGTTTTAATGCTTTAATCTTCCTCTAGCCTGATACAGGGGATCAGGATCATCCAATGTACTATTTTTCTCAAAGAGAAGAATAAAAAAGATAATACATAACTTTACATTAATAATATATAATAAATAATACATAAATTTACATTAATTTTCCTCAGGAAGATGGAGCAATAATGGATGCAGTTTTTTCTCAGTTTCATGATAGTGTGGATTGTTTCTACTTTTTGGACTCAGAACTCCTTACAGAAAAAATACAGCTTGGGAAGTATATTGTTAAAATTTACACAACACTAGTCCTGACAGTGTGATTACAGAAGTCTTTTGCATCTTAAGACTTTAAAAATTACTTACTGAATTATGATGGAAATAGTCCAAATTTCACTTCAAATATATGGTTAGTATATAGCTGAAGGTACACCAATAAAAAAATGACAACAAACTATGTGCAAAAAATCTAAAGTGCTGAAATACAAACAAAACTACCTAAAAAGTTAAATTCTCCTTATAGACAAAAGGAGAATTAAGGTAAACTATAAATGTATTGTGGATTTATTTCTAAGCTTGTTAATTTTTTGTCTAGTAATATGAATATACAACAAATGTCACAATTTTTATGGGAGAAAGTGGAAAGAAATACGTCTTTGTTTTTAGAGCCAAAAGTAGTTCTTTATAAAATTAGAAAAGTCCTGGTTGGCCATGGACAATATTATGGCAGACAATAGAAACAGGGACACAGAAAAATAGTGATGTAGATTTAACTTTGGCCAGATACAAACTATACCCAGCTGCCTTTTTCACAAGGGTTAAGAGATGTTCAGGGTGTCTTCAGTACATGTGGCTTCCTTAAAAGAACATGTGACATGAACCTTCAACTGGACACAAAATCTTCTTTTTTGCCTCAGAAGCATATTGAAGAAGAGCAAACCATCCTAAGTATGATGGCTTGCTTGTGCAACTCAAAAATGAGTGGAGGTACAGCGAATTATTATACTTATAACTACTGTTAATATTGCTTCAGATGTACTACTGGGCTTTCATGACTTTTGAAGTCATATAGTGTGGCAAATACTCGTCTTTTTAGCTGGACATTATTATACAACTGTTATTGATGGCACGAAACTGGTAAAACTCAAGAGCCAGAGCATGAGGTAATGAAATTATATTAAATCCAGAATTTAATAAGAAGTGTAGCTTGCAGTTTTCACAAATTCAATGTACCTTATTAATCCACCATTAGATGTTCTTCTGAAGCCTTTATTTTATTCGCTAGTACTTGTTGTTATTATTACTGTTATTACTACCAGAAACATACCTATTCAAAACTTACTCCTTCACAGAAAACTGTGCTAGAGGGTTTGGGGTTTTTTTAATTGGAACTAACTGCTATGTAACATGTTCCTGATAGTTTAATGCTGCACCTGTACCATCAAAAATTAGCTACAGTTGAACTGCTTGGCAACTAAAGTCAGAAGACAGCTGACATTGTCTTGGTCCCTGGCACACAGCCAAAAAAATAAGAGGTTTAGGAGAGGTTAACTCTTTAAATACTTGGTATTTTCAGGTAAAAACAAACAAGCAACCATTATTTGAGCAACGAGATTGTTTGAAAGTCTTCTTTTCATTCAAAATGAAAAAAAAAGGTGATAAGCTGTTATTTATACAGAGAAAATATGTCTCACACTTTTGAAAGTTAGTGGGATTTACCCTCCCCTCATTTTTTTTTTTTTTAGTCATAATGGTTTCTAGACTTTACCTTCCTATTTCTCAATGCCTGAGTTAAACCACAGTATATAGAGTATTCTGCTCTCCATTCCAGTTTAATCAATAATCCAAAAACCTGAATTAAACTAAAACCAAGACATCCCGTTTCTAGAATTTCTTTTAATTCATAGGACTCCTCTAAATGGCAGCTTTTTCCTCCCTCTCCCTCTCTTAATCATAACTGACCTTCAGGAACTGCTGAGCTCTTCACAGAAACTGTAAAAGGACAGGTCATTCCTTGTGGTATACATTTCAAGGGAGGGGAGGATGGGGGTAATAAATCAGAGTAATTTAGCATGAGCGTATATGGTTTAGATGTCTCTTTGATATCTTAAGAATAAGGTCTAGTATTGCATATTCATTTTACACTGTTTTATTTTTTAGTGTTTAAGGTGAATCACATAATTATACAGCAAGCACACAAAATATGATATTAAAAAATGACTTATCTCCTGATGAGGGAAGGCATGGGAATACCAAAAACTGTGGTGAAAGGTAGAGGAAATATCAAAGGGAGGGTTAAACATCTTTGAAGTGTCATCAGTATCATTTTAGGCTGCAAGTGCTATGGGAGTATAAATTCAAGGGTACCAACAGGTCTACAGTCTAATGATCTGAGGTAATTAGCAATACCCAGGTTCTGTTTCAGATAGCAGTTAGAACTTAAATTAAAAACATAATATTCTGCTAAAATGCAAGTATAACTTCTGAAGTAGAAAAGCATGGGCTAATTCTCCATTTTCTTTTGAGAATGCTATTGCAAGAAAGAAACAAGTTATTGGAAGAGCAATTTATGCATTTGTGCTAGTTTTGGCTGGGAGAGAATTAATTTTCTTCACTGTGGCTGGTATGGGACTGTGTTGTGGATTTGTGCTGGAAGCTGTGTTGATAACAGAGAGATGTTTTTATTATGGCTGAGCAGCACTTAGAGAGAGAGTCAAGGGCTTTGCTTCTGCTCACACAGCCCCAGCAGTGAGTATGCTGGGGGTGCACAAAGACTTTGGAGGGGGCACAGATGGGACAGGTGATTCTGACTGACCAAAAGAATACGCCATACCATAGTGCATCACGCTTAGTGGGGAACAAAGGAAGAAGGGGGACTTCTTGTTAGGGTGTTTGTCTCACCAAGCCACTGTCACGCGTGATGGAGCCCTGACTTCTTGGGGACAGCTGAATACCGCACAGCCCATAAGAAATAGTGAATTAATACCTTGTTTCATCTTGTTTGGATGTATAGCTTTTGCCTTACCTATTAAACTCACTTTATCTGAAGCCATGAATTTTCTATGTTTATTTTTCCGATTCTCTCCCTGACCCTGCTGATGAGTTGAGAGGTTGTGTGGTATTTAACGGTTGGCTGGGGATAAAACCATGATAGCATTACAATAGTAGTACTGTGGTTTGAACACAGAAAACTCAGCAGGACAAGAAAGTTAAGAATGCATGGAACAGTGGTATAGGGGAGCAAAGGGGAGGAAACTCATGTGCATTGAGAACATCTGAGAGGCATATATGTTATTTTAAATTTTCTCTGCTTGTTTTGCAGAGAAAATTTAAAAGATTTGTATTTATTCACACAGTACACGCGCATGCACACACACACACACACACACACACACACACACACACACACACAATGGCTTAGTGCATTTCACTTTGGTATTTCCCATTGTTACACCATCAGTCTGAGAATGTGAGGTGTGTGGGAAGAAGGAAAACTAAGAGTGATGGTGCCATATAAGACTGCTAAATTGTGAGCTAGGAGACACAGGGTTTTTCTATATTATGTTTTGGTGACAGCCCTCAAAAGGGCAAGTCCACTGCCCATCGCTGCAATTATAAGTAGTGTCTTCTTCTGGAAACCACTCAATGCTATGTGCTGATTACATATTGGCTCTGTGTACTTGCTTTGTCTGCAAGCCAGTCCCATGGGTGAAGGGGAGGTGCCCTGCAGAGTGGCTTGTACTACAAACTGTTCTTGAACTTGTCAGATTATGTGGGCACAAAGTCTGGGTCTTAATGAGCTAGAGCAAAAGTTGTGCTAGCCTCAACAAATACATGAGGACTTAGAAATTGGTGTAGAACGTGAACCAATTTTTACAGACTTGAGCTATTGATTTTTATTCAATTAGGCTAGTATGAATATTTTGGGTGGACACCTATATCTCAAAGAGTAGATAAAATCTGTATATATTGTATCAAAGTTTCTCTCATCTTTTTAAAAATTTTTCTCTGTGAAAGGAAATACTCCCACAAACCAAACAAGTAAAAAGTCCTTGACAAGGACAAGTAAAAAAAAAAAAAAAAAAAACAAAACTTGACATATATTAACTAGACTGTATGATATTCTGTAACATTTTAGCTGCAACAGTCCAGAACCTGAATTACAATACTTTATAGGTAGGGTACTGCTTAGCTCTAATCACAGTTCTACTGTCTCTGATGCCTGTCTTTTGCAGCTTTCCCAAAACACTCTGATTTTAAGGATTCCCACAAGGGTGAGAAGAACTTGAGTTTCAGTGAACAGATCTCTGGAAATACTGTCAGATAGTAAAAAACATCTGTTTTGAGTGTGATTACTGAAGTAATGAATGCCTTGTATGTAAAAGAAAGCCATTTGACATGTAGTGGCAAAAATAAAAATAATGGAATAAATCTACTCTTTTGGGGTTAGGTAGCAATTTTGGTAATGAATCACCTTCAAGAGTAGCATGGCAGGAAGAGCATCTTAAAAAACAAATCAAAAAGAAAGGCAATCAATGGGAAACTGCTGGTTTTTAAATTAAATACTAACTTAAGTCAACATTAACTCTTCCAAGACTTACTTAGAAGAGCTATAAGCAGTAATGTAAGCGATAGTTGCTGAAGTCTGAGGAATTCAGTTCTGATGTCAGACAAACCTTGCAGAGTAGAACTGTGGCATTCAGCTTTCTCTGCCCAGAAAATAATGAGGCTGTGATGGGATTTTTTTACAACTACTTTGGGCAAGTGGGGACAATTACTACATTGAAAATAACCACAAGGTTTCCTACATGAATGAGCACGGTCACCAATGAAAATTCAGGCTTGACCCCAAGAAAATAATATTGGTTTTAAGGAATCCAGAAAAATATGAAGAATTAGAAGAAAGAAAGTAATAAAGATAGCTGAACAGTTACAGGCAATTTAGAAAACAGTAATGAAGCTGTTGACCACAGAGCTTTAATTAATGTTAAGGAGATGTTCTATTTCATGCCATGACCACTGTTATTTTTTCCCAACAATTTCTCTGATAACAGTTTTTCTTCTGGGATTTTTGTGTGTGTTTGTTTCTTTTTAGGTGGACATCACCAAAGAAGCAAAGTCAGTTATAAGAATAGAACATTGTTTCAACAGTTTTTTTGATTGCTATCATGATTCTACAAAACCTCTGAGATTGTGACTATGATATTCTTAAGTAGGCCTTGCTCATTATATTTCAGGCAGTCAAGAACATTGATTTCTTTTTTAATTGCAGTAGGTTAACATGAATCCTAGGAACAGATTATTATTTTGCTCCAAGTGTATTAATATCTTTGGATATGGGACTGATATCAATTTTGGCCTTAAAAATACATAAATGTGTACCACAGATCAGTTACAGAACAAACATGTTATCTTAATTTTATATTTTATTTAAAACCACAAGATACTATGAAAAAATTAAACCCTATATATTCTCATTAATAATTCATTAAGGTGGAGACCCATGTAAAGAATGAAATAACAGGGAGGAAATAATAATACCATCTAAAAATGGATTTATGGCTTGGATAAGTTTTATTTCTTTTAGTCATGAATAGGCTTGTGTCAGATTTAAAATACTACATTTACTAGCTAAATATTCTGCTTGACTATTACAATGTTGAGATTTTAGATTCACACAAATACATTTTATGATTAAAAATGCTCTTAAAAGTCTTCACCAGGGGGTTATAAATAGCTCAAGTAATTTTTTTCATCTAGAAAGCTGTGCGGTTTTAATTGGAGGGGCATTTGTACAGGTGAGGGGAAAATGCAGAGAGTGTGGCATATAAGGTAATTAACCTTATTTTCAAAATGTTGTCTTAATTCTAGGTGGGAAATCAACAAAGCTTATTTTACCTTCACTTCTCCAATATATTTCATTGTGTAGAAAGCACTAGCAGTAGCAGCTATTTTTCATTATGTTGGGATATATGAAAGCATATCAAAAGTGGGGCAAGAAAAGTTGCTAGATATTTCAGGCCTGGCTGGGCAGGGAGGTGAGAACCCATGATGAAGTCAGCTACAGGGCATGGTTATGCCTTGTGGCTGTGCCTAAGGCTATAGTGTTTGGAACAGTGTTTAAAGGGTCAGTGTGCAATTTAAACAGCAAAAAATTCCCTCCTAGATTTACCTTGTCTTGGTTTTATTTTTAAACTCTGTCAAAACCCACAGCACAGAAATTTTTTACTGAGCCAGGGGTTTAATTTTCCCTTTCTCTTCTTTAGTACTGAATTTTTAGAAATCAGCCAGGCTGCAGCAAAGTTGCTGGACCAGTAAATGATACTATCTTAGATGAGACGATTTTTATCATAAAAGACATTTCTCTCTCATCTTCTCTTTCTCTAATTTTCATAAATACAGCAGTTTCAGGTTTTAATGGTGGAATTGCATTTTATTTATTTTAAAATACTGTTGGCTGGAGTTTTTTGATTTGTTTTATTTTGTTTTTTTAACCACACACTGATCCAAACGGAAAAAAATATGAAAATGACATCATAAGCACTAAAATTTTAATATTTTCATTACCTTTAGTTCTGAGAGCAGGATTTTAAGAGTGTTTCACTTAGGCTAAATACAGAGCTACAAAGCACCAGGAAAACTGAAAGGAGAGAGTTTCCAGGTTAAGGATGTTTACAGCATGGCATTCCATAAAAGTAAAGACAAAGTAAAGTTTCTGGTTTCACCCCCTTATCCAGCCTGGTGTATGCAGCACCTAAGGTACATCACCATTCCTTTTACCTGCACACATCTTGAAGCAGATTTGGGTGCTTGAAATTAATTTCCATATGCCAAAAGGAAAGCTGAGCTAGAGTCACTGGTTTTCTCAATTGTTTATCTTGCACACAAAGTATAGGTCAGTGTAGTTTGCATTGGATACAGCACTTTTTATCTTCAAGAAAGAATAATATTTATAAAAGCTCATATGATCACTAGTACCAAGAATTTGGGAATTACCAATCAAATTTATTTCCAACAATCTAAAAGTAGAAGACAGAAAAAAAAATCCCATCAGAATAAAATGTTGGTAATGAAAAGAGTCTTATGGATAAAATGCAAGAATTATACTGCCTACATAGCATACAAAACAAAATAAAAAATACAAATGAAAAAAATATGTAACTCTTGCCATGATGGCTATCAGGATACCAGGAGGATAAAAAAGCAGTGGCACAAATGAAAATGGAACTTAAATTTTAATTCTAATGGGAAAAGATATAATAAAGGGCATCATGTGATGATACTGCAACCATTACAGTTCACAGATTCAATAGATGGTGTAACATTTTCTAAGGACAAAGATTTAAAGTATCATTGGGTATGGTATGATAGCAGGCCACTCCACTTTCTCAAAGACTGGCAGAAAATGAATGCTGATAGAATTTTGTTCCTTCTTTCCTAGTTTGACTACTCTCCAATTTCTCTACTAACTACTCGCAAGAGATGTCATGCTGAAGAGTTTTGTTCCTTGGTGTTAGAAGTTATTTTTTTAACAGAATTCTATGGTTCCAGTAGAAAGGAGTATATGCAGACCCTTCTGAGCATTTGTTTCATAGTTATCAGAGACTGTCATAATCTTAAATCAGAGATCTCATTTGCTCCTTCTAATCTTAGATAGAAATTGAAACTATACAGAAATTTCCCAGTTGTTCAGATCTATGAGGAACCTCCATACTGGGAAAGACAGGTGTAATCTGGAGAGACAAGAGAAACTAGATTACTTTGAAGAAAATGATACGGATTTGTCAGCAGCTCATATAGACACAGAACTCAATTACTTGAGAGGGCTCAGGGTGCACCAAAATTTGTGGAGCACTTTGTATTTGCAAAATACAGTTTTCCTTCAAGCACTCAGATATTTTCAGAGGTGGTCCTGTGAGTCTTGAAAGTGGAAGATTTACATAAGGCCCAAGACACACTAAAAATTTGGATTAAGTCCAATTGTGAAAAACAACAAAATAATTTTTAAAAAATGAACTCTTACTAGACTAAATACAATAAGAGGATGTTAGAAATTCTGTAATTATATTCATTTTCTCTTTTTCCCACCTTCCCACTGAGATCCATAATAATACTCTTTGTATGTTCACTGCCAGTCTGAGCAACATGAAGAGAAAACAACCTGTTCCCAAAATAACAAAACATATTATTAGCTAATCCATAAGGGAGAAAGCTGTACAGCTGCTTACTATATTGAATCTGTTTTGGCTTTTACAATGTTTTATTATATCTTGTAGGCTGCATTAAAAAAGAAAAAAAAAAAAACAGAAAAAACAACCAAACAAAATCAAAACAAAGCCCTAACCTAATGCAAACAAATAACCAAAACAAAACAAAAAACCACTCCCAAAAGCCAGTCTACTGCAGTTCTGTGTGTTTTGCCTAGGCCTGTTTTGCTGGTTCACACTAGATTCTGTTTGTTTAGGGAATCGGCAGGGGCAACTGACAGTGGTTTTTTTCCTCTATATAGTTCTGTCCATTAGCCTACAAAGCAGACACTGACAAAAGAAAAAAGGGCCCCTGCACTACTTTGAGTGCTATTTTGAACACAAACCATAATCTCATGGAAGTACTTATATGACGTTTCTCACTTCTCGCATAACAAATTAAGTAGCACCACTTGCCTATGAAAAAAAAAAGAACAAGAAAGGTGCATTTTGTGTTTGAGAAGTAACAACATAACTTTTAAATCAGAAATACAAATATAAGGAATGATTTAATCAGTTAGTAAAAGGAGGTATAGTTTTAGGTACTTACTACTGTTTCACATTTTGTTATAATGTACTTTTTGTGTATTACTTGAAAAACTGTATTACATACATGCACATTGCCATACTGCAGCCACTGCAGAGCGAACTAATCTTCAGGAAGAGAAATGTGTTTCAAACCCATAGCAAGTAATTTAGCTTTCACTCAGGAAAGGCAGGTGGTCTTGCATCATTGGAGAGCCTTTTGAACAATCATTACAAAGGTTGGGGTTGCAATAGAAAAAGGCACTGACATGTCCTGAGGAGGGAACTTTTGTGTAAATTGCGTGAACATACAGGATCTAATAAGAAACTGGAAGCCAGACCTAGAAAATACACACAGAAGCTCAGCAGATAAAGCTGACTGCTGTAGATCATATGTCACCATAGAAGCTAAATCAGATTCAGTGGAGTAGAGTAAGCTTTGCTTCTCTCATGTTGATTATTCAATATTATGTCTGGTCATTTTCAATGCAAACAATTTGTTTTTTACCCACAGCTTAGCTATGAGTGTTTAAATGGTGCTGCTATAGAGCAGAGTGATAAAGAGAAGATGGACAAGCCAAGATTGGATAGTGGATGGAGAGGACCACCTTTTTAACAATGGACATTTAATTATGAAGAAACCTCCCTGGAACTTTTTTTAGTGGATACACTGTTTTGATGTATCTCCTCTGCTACAGCGTGCTACTGGTTCAGCTCAGAAAAAGAGGCCAGATGGAAAGCTAGGGGAAAAAGAAGGAAAGTGATGCTAAAATTAAAACTTTCAGGATGGGCCATAAGAAGACTTTTCTTGAAAAAAAACTTAGTAGTTTCTTAGTTTGATTCAGCCTAAGAGCCTTAATGCCACATTATTAGTTGCACTGATTAAGGCCTGAAACACTATGTCAATTTTTCAATTTCAAATAAAGCTAAATTCACACAAAACATTATACTGAATTCAAATGAATCATTGCAATTTTCCTATCCAAAGTTCCCAGAAACTTCAATCTATAAGGAATACTATTATCCTTACTTATATGCTTATATAATTATATATTTATTTTGGTTTTGCTGCAGGATAAAATTGAATTTCCAGTTACTCAAATAACTTAAAGTGATAAGATCATGCTATTAAGAATCACTAAATGTCTGTGTAGAAACCATGTCTTGGAGTTTTCTGATGTGAGCAAGGATACAGTCTATCTTTAGAAGCTCACTGTATTACTGACAAATTAGCACTTCTGCTATAGTCTTTCACTCCCTGATTAATTTTGTAGATTATACCTTACTGACTAGAGGTAAAAGTTGTATGGGCAAATAGATATTCTACAGTGTATATGTAGTGTGTATGTGTATATATTTTATATATATATATATATATATATATATATATATATGTAGGTATATGGGTATATAAGTAACTGTAACCATCATTAAATGTGCACTCTATCACTGAATTTGTACAGTTCTGAGCTAATTTAATTGCTAATGCTTTAAACATAAATGAAATTGTCTTTTTCTCCCTAGTATTTAATTTTCAGAGTCAAAAGGGTTAAAGTTAGAATCTGATTTAAACTTCAGAAGAAATTAGGCATGATGAGTGGAGATAATGCTGCCATGAAATCAGAAATGCATATATCAAAACGCCAGCTGTAACATCATATTTCTAAGGAAAAGGAACTAGGTCTATTTTCTTCTTTAATTCTCGTGTACCACTATTAAAACCTTAAAGGAATTGTAGTATTTGCTGCTTTTTTAAAAATGCCAATAAATACGTGTAACTCACAAAACTAGCATTTTAAAAGATCCATGAAGCTGTGTTTGCTTTACCCATCACCTCTCTCCCATAGAGCCCATCATGGTTCCTGCCTGGCTGTACTGCAGGGATGATAGCGAAAACCTTGTTAAAGACATCCTACCACTGAAACAAATCTGATTCAGCCAGCAGCACTTTTGCGTTTGTGGACTAAAATAAGACGGGTCTGGTGCAGTTCTTATCTTAAGGTGAATTCACACCTGTGATAGCAGGTGGTTTTTTTTATTTTATTTTTTCCTATCAAAGCTTTCCTTTAGGACTGAAAAGAACAAAGGACCTCTCAAACCACCTTTTGTTCTGTTTTTGTGTGTTGCGCCAACAGTATGTATTTTGCTCACTGAATATGGCAAATGAAGCCGGTTGTGTCTTTCAGGCAGAAATCTCTCTCCCATTTGACATATTTCAGCGTTGGAATTCACTGCTTCTATAAAAGCAGAACAGAAGAGCACAGAAACAAGGAATTTTAATCAGCGGGGCGAATCTTTAAATACTATATCAAGGCTACCTCCACGTGGAGAAAAAAAAGATGACGTAATGCTCTGGTGAAACAAAAAGGCGAAGGCCGGGACCGGGTGGTGCGGGCGGCTGGGGGCGGCAGACCCGGGCCGGGCCGCGGCAGCGCCCGGGGCAGCGCCTCCCTCAGGGCCCGCGCCTCCCTCAGGGCCCGCGCCCCGCCCGCCTCGCCTCACGCCGCGCCGCCAGGTGGCGCCGCCGCGCCGGGAATCGCCCGGGGCGGGTGCCGCGGGCCCCGAGTGCCCCAGCCCGGGAGTGCCCGCCCGGGAATGCCAGCCCCAGCTCGGGAGTGCCTCCCGGGAATGCCGGCCCCAGCCCAGCGGCGCCTGTGCCTTCTCCAGGCCGCCGCTCAGTAGCCTGTAAATGCAAGAGCGCTGCTGCTCCTGTAAACACAGTCTGATTATGAGTGTGACAGCCTGTGCTCAGGGAACCATAGCGCTCCGGAGCTGTTTGGGAGATTTTCTCCTGGTAGGTAAGCTGTACAGCATTGCAGAAACTTACACGGGCTGCTAACATCAGGCTAAAAATAGCGTCAAAAGAGCGAAATAGCTACTAATCTGTGTAAAGATTTTATGTTAACTCCCCTAGCTCCTAACTACCAGCTCCTCCTCGGCGGCTCTCATGTGACCCCACCTGGAGTACTATTGCCAGGTCTGGAATCAGTACAGAGGAAGGTGTGGACCTGTTGCCGTGAGTCCAGAGGAGGGCAAAAAATGAATCAGAGGGCTGGAACAGATATCCTGTGAAGAAAAGCTCAGAAAGCTCGTGCTTTGTCTAAAGGAGAGAATGCTTTTGTCACTGAAAAAGGGGATTATAAGAAAGATTGGGTCAAGCTTCTTTAGCAGGGCCTGTAGCAATAGGAGACAAGGTTGTCTCCTATTAACTCCTTAAACTACAAAGGAATATATATAGAAGAAGTCTTTTATTATGAGGGTGGTAAAATACTGTTACAGGGTGCCCAGAGAGGTCTTAAATACCCCATCTCTAAAACCATTTAAGGTCAGTTCAGACAGGGCTCTGAGTTACCTGATCTGGTTCAAGATATCCCTGCCCATTGCAGGAAGTGGTTGGACTGGATGACCTTTAATGCTGACTTCCAAACCAAACTCTTCAGTGGCTGTGTTGCCACTTGACATGAACCTGAAAATAAATGGACTCTGCTCTGTCTTACAGGAGACATCTAGTTGTGTGTGTCACTTTTCAGAAGCTAGCTGCCAGCTAAAAGTATTTTTGCTGCCAGCTAAAAGTATTATTAAAAGTAGTTTTGGTGGTTGCTAGTGTCAAACCAGTTATGGATAAAATTACACCAATATCCAGATAATGTTGCCATTTACAATTAGCATGACATACTCAGAACTTTTACTTCTGCAAGATCTTTCCATTATGTCTCTACCACAAAGGAATTATTTGCTATGTCCATGACATCTCTTTGCATGGACTGGCTAACCAATTTGTACCAATATACCCACTGAAAAACCTGCTACATGCTTTTTTTGAGCATTTTATATGATAAGAAAGAGAAGAAAAACAAAGCACTGATGCAGAATAAGCAACAGAAATGGAGAGGTCTGAGCTAATTTACTTACTGTAAACATGCCGTTTTGGCATGTTTCACTCTCCTTAAATAACTAAGTTGTTGACAATACTTTTGGTTTAGGGAGAGAAGAGACCTATTTCCCATTATCTTTTAAAGAAATTAAGGGGCAACACTTGTGCCGATGTCCAGAATATTTCATCTGCACCCTGAAGAGTTTTCCATTGTTCATGCCTGTTGCACCTTCTCTACTTTGTTGTGCTAAGTACAGATGCATAGTAATCAAGCACAGATGTACTCAGAATGAGCCCTCTACTCCAGGAAAAAACAAACAAACACTCAATTATGATAAACCACAGAAGCAGGATTAAACTTCTCAAACCTAAGGTGTTTGTGAAAGTGAAAAAAAGGTAGTAATTATGTATAACAGGAACACCTAGTAAACATGAAAAATATCTATATTAATATTATTTAGAGCTTTAGTTAGTCATACAGAGATATGAATATGCATTTAAGTGTTATGAGCTCTGTGGATCTTGTTAATGGCCAGCTTCAGTGGGGTGCATGTCTTATCATAGGGTACAAAATTATTCACACCTGGGACTTCAATTGCCTCTTTCCCTCTTTTTGTATTATAGAAACTACAGAAGAGTACTGGGTGGTATAACAAGTGATTAAAGGGCACTTGTGACACAAATAATTTAATAAGCTGAATGATCAATTTTTATTGATGCTTATCCTGCCTTTAACACCTAATTGAAATATATTCTTAGTGGAAAACTTCCTGTGTCTTTGTTTTAATATTATTTACAGCATTGATTCATACCTTTAATCTTCTGCTCTTCCTTATATTTTACTTGCTCACTTTTTATTCTGGTTTCTTTCTTTTTCTCTGCAGTCTTCTCTGGTTTTTCACGTTCACCCACATCATCTTCAGCTCTCTTGACATTTCAGTCTGTTGATGCACACAAACATTCTGCCAAAACAAGTTAGCTAGAAATAGGGCCATCCTTAGTGACTGCTCCACTTTCAGCACTACATTGTACCCACTGTGATTGACAGAGCTCATGCTGCCCAGCCTAATAGTTCCTAAGTGGTGATTAACTGGGCTAGTGATACACGGATGGGGGTTGATGGACACCTAACTTCCTGCTGCCCTAAATCCACCTAGGTGCAGATCCTTTACTCTTTCAGAAATACCACACTGGATGATTTACTATGCTTTGCTAAGTATTGTGGTGGTTTGGTTGTTCATTTTGCCTCTACTCACCTCACTTACGAGCTCTGCTGAGTCTCACCCTGAGGAAATATAAAATGCGGGAGCTGCGTGAAGACAAGAGAATGAAGCAAAACATCTGAAATGAATCTCCCAAAAGTCTGGTGCTGTGTCTAAACAGTAAGAAATGGCTACTCAAGTTGTGGAGCTTAGGAAGCTAAGTTCTGGACCTATGTTCCAAGAACATATGAGAATTCTTTAAGCAATGTTATTTTCCCAAGCAATCTCTTTACATCATATCTTTTATTCTTTCTCTTCTAACATTTATTTGCTTTGTCCTCCATACTCTAATTATCTAGACTATAACAATCCAAACTCTAATAATACCCCACTTTTCCTTGTCTATTTCTGTCTTCATGTTCCAAAAAATAAAAGAATAATTTTGAGAATTTTTTAAGCCTTACTCTGTCTCCATAAATCAGTGTAAGACTTCCTTTATATTTAAGTGTATTGTATTTATTATGTCTGTGGATGCATTTGGTCCCACACAAAATATTAATAGTTTAAGCAGAATTGTGTATTACTGGATGACAGGTGGCATACAAAGCTGTTGCACAACACCAGAATACCTGAATGTGCTATATGCCCAGATTATGTCATAAAGGAGGATCTGGAGCTGGCATATTTTCTCACACAAAAATAATCTAAATAGCCATTAAAAAAAATCTCTCTGTGAAAGACTGTGAAATCTCTGGACTAAAACTCATAAAATGTAATAAAGTTTAAATTTCTTGCACTGTGATAACCTTGTGGCCCACTTTGGGTATGCTTATACTATAGCTTTGGTTAAGATCAGGCATATACCCTCAACACAAGAAATTTTATCCTGTATTTTTCATTGCCAAGTATTTGTTCTTAAAGTGCACAAAATAAATACTTCTCAGATTAATTTGATAGAAATTTTCAATCAAATGGGCAGGCGCTTCAAAAGTGCACATACAGCAGTTCAGCTTGTAATTAGCTTAAGTCCCTGGCTGTCTGAGACATGTAAGCTACCTTAGATTTATTTTTCTTCTTTTCCAGCCATAGGCACTGTTCCCATGGGGAGATGGCTGTTCATTACCTGACCAGTGCACAAGAATAGTTCACCATGGAGCAGGAACAGAGAAGACTCTGAGATAAAGGTTGCACTAATAGGAAATTGGAGCAAAAGGCGTATAAATGAAACTCTAGAAATGTCTCCTTAGGAATACAGTTTACCAGGCTTGCTTTAAGGGCCAGAGAATTCAGTGAGTTTTGATATTTAAATACTGGGCTAGCATCACTCTTGAGTAATTTTCTTGACCTAGCAATGGTTCCAGGGATTTGCCTAGTGTCAATGTCAGATATTCCTCACCACCTCTTCTGGAATACACCCAACCTCCTCTCATGTTGCACATGTTGCATTTATTTATAAATAAATGCAGACAGCTTTTAACAATTGTGATTATTCAGATGATCTTCATCTGTAAGCTAATGATAATACTGCTCTGACTGAAAGATTTGTAAGGCTATGGTCATTGACATTTGTGACACGCATAACAACTAGGCAGGCACGGTTTTTGAAAAGCTTATAAATAGAATAGCCCATTATGTCTTTGGCAAGAAGACAGGTTTGTTGCTTTTTAAAAAATCTTTAAGTTTAGCAATATTTAGTATTTCTATTTAGATGTCATAGAATTTCAAAGAAATATTACTGTTCTTTTGTTCTTTTTAAACTGTGGATTACTGCAGTAAAATGTAATATTTTATGATTTATGTGAAATCTTGAGATTAGATGCTCAATGCTTTTTGGAAAATTTGTAGTTGTCATTGTTGAAGTTGTACTAATAAGAATATACACTTCAGTACTCCAAGGACTGGGTTTCATCAGCAGAAACACACTTAGAAAATTAAAACAACTGGAGGATAACTGCATTGTTTGTGTATAGGGCATGACTGCTGGAAAATGCAGAATCAGAAAATTATGAAAGAAAAGGAAGAGATGCCAGAGAAAAAGCTTGAAGATCAAGCAGCTATTTATGAGTATAGTATTTAGGGTGGCCTTTAAGGGAAAAAGGCCTTTATGAATCAATAAATTTTATACTACTTAGGTTTTGATTTTACCATAACAGCCATAGTAGTTAAAAACCCCTGTCTTCTTTGCATACTAAATGACTTTTCAATCTTCCAAGTTTATTGAGAAGTATTTATCATATTCTTTTAGATATTCATTTTGTGGTCTCAGTATTTTCTGGCTGATGTATGTCAAAGGTGTAATAAAGAAGACTGAGAGTTAAAGAGTATTTTAAATAAATATTCCCATGCTAAATGTATGTCTTCAGAAGGTGATACAGTAGTGCAGCTATTCCCTGAAGATGCTATAATGTGTGCAGTTTTATGACTTGAGATAATTGTGCCTCAAAAAAGTCACTCTTGTCATTTTTCATTGTACCAAGAAGTAAAAGGTGCTGTTAGGGATTATGCCAATCAAAACAAGAAACCTACAGAATAATACTGGATTCACATGGGCTGTTACTGTAAACTACTATAGTACTCTTAAAAAAGAAGCATAATTGCTCCTCTGCTAATGCACTAGCATGGATGTTGGGCTAAGTCATATGACTTATCTCACAGGGGTTTCTTGATTTGTTTCATAAACAATTGGTTGCTTATATTCATAAACAGACGGACTACAAAATTTCTGTTTCTGTTGCTCCTACAGTTGCTGTTTTAAATTCTGTTGATTACCTAAATTCCAATAAATATATTTAGAATAAAACAGCAATAATGTACAACATTATAATTGCAATATGAAAGCAAAAGTAGAATTTGTAGGCAAAGTGATTAACATTGCCCATCTAAACAGACAGCTTAAAACATAAAATTTGTGCATGAAAATTTTTGAACTATTCTCATGTAGTTTTGAATGAGAAGCTGAACAGGGCTCTGGGTACTTTTTAAGATTAGTAGACTTACCAGGTATACTATGCCTAACATTTTTGTCTGTACTACTGTCAATGTATCTGCAGGCTGTGACATTCGCCTGTGAGTTGCTGATGTTAGTTTTTGTTGCCTCAGATGCATTTCCACTTAAACACAGATTTCTTTTTTAATTCCGTTTCAAAGCATTAACTTCAGGTCCTGCTGATGCTCTTCATTTTCTTTTCAGATTTTCAACACTTCAGGGGAAGGATTTAGGGCATTTATTGCCTTAACAGTTTGACTGAAACCCATTCATGGTTTGACAGTGATGTGCTGGTAAAATGTTCTTTCACCTCCTTAGCCACTTCTCTAGCACAGAACCAAATATGTAAAAAAGTAAGTGAGTAAGTGAATAAATAAGTAAATAAATAAATAAATAAAGTCTGCCTGATAAAAGAAGACACTTTATGTCTGTTATGTACTTATATAAGTTGTATGTATATAATTTGTCTCTGACATTTCATTTGTCTAACTAAGACCAGTAGTGGAGAGCCTGCAGAAATGGTATTTCACAAAGGCAAAAATAGGGTTTTTCTCTGCACAGAGAATGCGGCCAAATGGAGGTCCAATATAATTTCACCTTAAGTATTACTGAAATCTAAATATTAAAATTACTTACCAACTTTTTAGGGTAACCATTGATTGCCTTTTCTTCACCAAGCTTTACAGCAACGTGGAAGATTTGGATGTAGGAGAGAATAAATCGTAAGTTCTGGGGGTTTTTTGTGGTTTTTTTTTTGTTTTTTTTTAACAAATTCCAGTGAATTCTCATGAGTATGTACTGCTCATGAGAGGTGTACTGCTTCAGTCAGTGCAAAAGGGACTGCGGAAGATGTTAAGAGGAGAAGAATCTGAGCCATTTCCACACAGCCATGTTTATCAGCATTGGAAGTACTTCAGTCATACATCTGAAAATCTGAAGAGACTATAAGAAAATTTATTGTTGAAATACCTTGTTTTAAAATCTTGAACCTTATATATTACAGCTAATATTACTGCTAAAAACTGTAATTTGTCAGCTCAAGATTTCAGGGAAAAGTAGCTTGGTTTTGCACGGTGTGTGATGTAACGTTGTTTGATTTGGTCTGGTTCATCCTGAATAGTTTCCCCCTCTTTCCCTGGAAATCCCCAATTTCTTATCGTTATTTGTCTATCACGTTTCCCCTCCCCTATCCATCAGATGTGTCTTGTTGTCCCCACCCCTGGCCTTTGTCCATCACTCGGCAGCCCTGCCTTTCCTTCTAGAACCTTCTCCCCAGGGTGTCGAGTGATTGGGCAGGGGCAGGGACCCCTCCCCAGTTTTTTGCTGATTTGTCGGTTTCATGCGTTCATCAACCTATGTATCAGTTCTTTCATACCCTCATTGGTTGTCATGTTGCCCCTCCCGGGCCCTCCCCCTTCCCTTATAAGCTGTTACTCGCCCTCAGTTCGGTGCTCAGTCCTTCTCCCTCCACCCTGCTTTTTCTCCCTTCGACCTTCCTTCAATAAACCTGCCAACCCTTCCTGAAGGCTGAGTCCCTCTTTCCTTGCCTGCGCCTCCCTGCGTTTGCCGCCCTCCTTCGCTCTCGTACCGTGGATCTCTTCGGGACCCATAGGCGCGATAGGAGCTCCGGGCTCCTCAAGCGCCCCTTCGCCGCTGATCGGGGCTGAACGTGAGCCGGGCAAACTCATCATCTCAGCACCGCAGCAGTTTGGCGCCCAACGCGTGGCGTGAAGACCTCTGCATCTGAGGCAGTCTGTGGATCCTGGAACATCGTTCGGAGGACTGTATCTCGGAGCAGGAGTCCCACGACGCGCAGGTTGGATTGTTCTAATCCTTTGGGCGACTCACCGCTCTCCGTGTAGCACGCCCTCGTTTCGGGAGGTGCGGTGCTCCGGAGAGAAGAAGGCGACACCCTCTCAGCGCACCCTAAAGAGGCCGCCTTCGGCGCAGGCAGCTCCCGCTAGCAGCAGCCTTGGTTCGTCCCCCTGACGGGTGAGTCTCTTGGCTGTGTTGTGCAGCCCACCACCTGACCCCACGGAAAACCTGGCGTAGGCATCCCGGTCCTCTCCTCGGCCAGCGGGAGGGGGAGGTCAGGGTCAGTGGGGACCCCGTTCAGTTTTATTTCAGATTCTTTTCGCTTTCCCTGTTGCTAGTGGTAGAGCGAGTGGCCGACCCCTGCGTGTTCCATCAGCAATTATGGGTGCTAAACTGTCGGCCACTCAGAAAGGGGTTTTTTACCAAGTTGTGGGTACCCTGGGGGGTGGGAATTATAAGTTTAATAAAAGGGAAGTTAAAAGTTTAGTCCGCTGGCTGACCCATACCTACCCTGATTTAAATGCTGAATCAGTCTTGGATCCCAGATTCCTGAAGCGGGTCCAATCCCGCCTTCAGAGAGAGATTCAAGCTGGCAGCAAGTCTTTTCAGAGCCATTTTTGTTTAATATCCCTTTTGATTTCTGCCCTCGCTGCTAAACCCTCTTCCCGGACCCAGCCAGCGGACCCCCAGTTATACCCCAGTTCTCCCCGTCCCCATGCACCTGTCCTTCGTTCCTCGCGCCCTCCCTCCCGAACCGAGTCCCTGCGGGGAGCAGCCCGCGACAGCCCCGCGCCAGGGAGTCACCCGTCCCTGAGTTCCTCGCGGGCGACCCGGTCCCCGAGCCTCCGGAGGTCTGGCCAACCTCCGGAGGAGACTGTTCCTGCTCCCTCTTTCCGCACCCCCTCGACCCCAGTTGTTAAACCCAAAGTTCGTTTCAGTTCTCCGCGGTCCTCTCGCCAAGATGGCGTCAAATCATCCCAAAATGGAGGGGACCGCGTGTTCAATCCTAAAAAACCCCCTTCTCCTTCCCAGAGTTCCCCCACTCCTTCCCGAGCCCCCCCCCAAATCCCTCCCCTTCCCCCCTCGCGGGTTCCTCCCACGTCCCCTCCCCTTCCCCCTCCCCCTTCTCCTCCCCCTCCTCCTCCGCCCCCTGCTCCCGAAACTCCTCCCCCTCCTCCCCCGCCTTCACCCCCTGCAACTCCTCCCCCTTCCCCTCCTCTCCCACCACCCCCCGCCTCCGCAACGACGTCATGGGGCCCCTCCCATAAGGGGAGGCACTTTGCTGCAGAACCCTCCCTCCAGTTCCCACGCCGGGACCCTCCCTCCCCCGCTCCCGGTTCCCACGCCCTCCCTTCCGGTTCCCACGCTCTGGGGGCTAGCGGGGGGGGGGTCCCGAGCCGGGGACCGGAGCTGTCTGCAGTCCCATCAGCAGCCCCGGTCGTTTTTCATCCCGCGGGAGATGGGACAGCCCTGGCTCAATGGGTCCCCTTCTCTCATTCGTCCATGAAGGAGCTGTGCAAAGCACAGAAAGAGTTCGGGAGGGACTCCGAATATTTTCGGGGACTCCTTCAGGCCGTCCTGGCGGAGTCGGTCATTACACCTGCCGACCTCCGCCGAGTCTTCCGCTGCCTCCTCAATTCCACCGAGCAAGTGCTCTGGGAGGCAGCGTGGAGAAAGGAAGCCTTGAAGGTGCTCCCGTCCCTATGGGATTCCCCGAACTCCCGGACGAGTGTAGACGGGGATGTCATTTCCATTGACCATATGCTTGGGACGGGGAACTGGAGTGACGGAGCAACCCAAGCCAGGGCCATACCCGTAGAAGTCCTGCAGCAAACTGCCCGGGCGGCTGAGAAAGCTTTCTTGGGGTTGCGAGCGGCCACACCCCAGGTCCCATATGCCAAAGTCCTGCAGGGTGCCGAGGAACCATTCCTCGAGTTCGTGGAGCGGCTCCGAAAGTCCATTAACTATCAGGTTGAAGGAGAACACTTGCAAGCCGAGCTGTTAAAAGAGATGGCATTCCTCAATGCCAACTCGGCTTGCAAAGATGCAATCAACAGCCTCCCTCTGGAGCCAGCTCCCACCCTGCGGGACATGCTTTTGGTGTGTGGGAAAAAAGTATTAGTTCCATCAGGTACCGGACCACCACCTGCCGCAGCCGCCCGCCTGAGGACACCTTTCCGCCCTGCCGCCGCCGCCGTCGAGGAGCCCCCATTTACCACCGACGTCTGTCCCACTACCGCGCAGCCGCTGCCACCAACATCAGCCCCGGTGCCCAAGCCTCCAGCCACACCGTGCCATCTGTGTGGGAAGCTGGGGCACTGGATGCCCGCATGTCCCCTCAAACAACAATTTTATGAGTTCAAAAAGTCCGTGCAGGGGACCCACGGGCAAACTATTCAAAAAAACTAATTAAACAGCGCAGCGGCCCCCTGCGCCAGGACACAAATGCGGAGGCCTGTTCACACCATCAGTCCTGGCGGGAGAAGAGGGAGAACAGTAGAATGATGCCTCCAACTGGACTTGACCTTCATGCCGGACTGACACAAACACCACCCATTGATACTCATGCTCTTTCATCCTGTGTTTCCTCCCGTAGGTTGCAGCTTGCAGAACCATTACATCTCCGTTCCGCCGGTTTCCACCACGTTGCTGTCCTCCCGGAGGGTCTAACAAACTGGGAACGTCAAAGCCACAGTCTCCTCGTCCTAGGCGACACAAAGGCGACCCCACCAGAAGTGAGTATTGTCCCGAGCCTGCTTCCCGCTGGCTCGGAACAAATCTCACTCATGCTGCACTGTGTCCACCCCCCGCTCTTCCTACCGAAGGGGCAGATAATAGCCCAATTCTTCGTCGTGCCACGACCATCCACTGTTTCTGCTTTACCATCTCTAAAACCTCAATCAGCGGCCCAGGCCTCAAACATACCTACAGTAGCCTGGGCTCAAGCTCTTGGGCATGAAAAGCCCAAACTTATTTGTAAATTGAAAAAAGGGGGAGAGCAAGTCGCTCTACGCGGCTTGCTGGACACAGGGGCAGACGTCACGGTTATTCCCTCTCGGGATTGGCCGTCGCGTTGGGAACTGCAAAGCGTCCCTGGCCACATCAGAGGTGTAGGAGGGCTTCAATTGGCGAGGCAATCGAAAGGCATCGTACAAATTACGGGGCCCGACGGACAATTGGCTTCTGTTCGTCCGTTTGTATTAGATTATACGGAACCCCTGTGGGGGAGGGATCTCTTGGCCCAGTGGGGAGCCCGAATTGACCTACCAGTGGCTCCCCAGGTTTTTCGGGCAGCGACCACTGCTGAGCGCCCCACCTGGAAGCTGGATTGGCTTTCGGATGAACCAGTACAGGTGGCGCAGTGGCCGCTAAACAAACAAAAATTAGCGGCGCTCAACGAGCTCGTGCAGGAACAACTACAGAAAGGGCATTTAGTAGAGTCCATGTCGCCTTGGAACTCTCCCATCTTTGTCATTAAAAAGCCCAACAAAGACAAATGGCGACTCCTGCATGACCTCCGTCAAATTAATGCAGTTATTAAAGATATGGGACCCCTCCAACCAGGGATGCCGTCCCCTGCGATGCTCCCTAAAGATTGGAATTTGGCAGTTGTTGACATAAAAGATTGTTTTTTCCAAATTCCTCTACACCCTGATGATGCGCCGCGCTTCGCCTTCACGGTTCCATCCATCAACCGTGAAGCCCCAGGCAAGCGCTACCATTGGACAGTATTGCCACAAGGCATGAAGTGCAGCCCGGTGATCTGCCAATGGTACGTCGCTTCCCTGCTGACCCCTGTTCGTGCAGCTGTGGAGTCAGCCGTCATCCATCATTATATGGATGACATTTTGATTTGTGCGCCAGACGACGACCTGTTAGCCCATGCGCTTGACCTGACAACCACTGCGTTGGTTGCTGCAGGGTTTGAGCTGGCGCAGGAAAAGATTCAAAGGATGCCACCCTGGCGGTACCTCGGCCTTGAAATTACCAAGCGGACCATTGTTCCGCAAAAATTGGCAATAAAAAGCAATATCCGAAGCCTAGCAGATGCCCACCAACTGTGTGGTTCTTTAAATTGGGTGAGACCTTGGTTGGGTATTCCCACGGAAGACCTAACCCCTCTCTTCAATTTGTTGAAGGGGAGAGAGGAGCTGAGTTCTCCCAGGACCCTCACCCCGGAGGCCAAAACCGCTCTGGAGAAAATTCAGAGTTTAATCTCGGCCAGGCAGGCCCACCGGTACCAACCGGGCCTGCCATTTCGTTTCATTGTTTTGGGAAAACTGCCACACCTTCACGGCATGCTCTTCCAGTGGGACGGAGTCATCGGGAAGAGCAAGGACCGCGGGGCGAAGGACCCTCTCTTGATCATAGAGTGGGTATTCCTGAGCCACCATAGGTCCAAAAGAATGACATCGCCACTGGAGCTGGTGGCTGACCTGATCCGAAAAGCGAGATCACGGATCAGAGAGCTGGCAGGTGAGGACTTGACGTGCATTCATCTTCCCATTAAATTCGGCACGGGCCACCTCAAATTAACAATGTTTGAGAATGTCCTTCAGACGAATGAACTTTTACAACTAGCTCTGGACAGCTACACGGGCCAAATTACGATAGATCGGCCGGCCCACAAATTGTTTAATCAAGAATTTGTTTTCACCATCAAGTCAGTACAGAGCAAGAGACCCCTCGATGCCCTGACCGTTTTCACTGACGCATCTGGAGCATCCCACAAGTCAGTGATGACTTGGCGGGATCCTCAAACTCAGCGGTGGGAGACAGACATCACTGTGGTAGAAGGATCGCCACAAGTGGCTGAGTTGGATGCAGTCGTCCGAGCTTTTGAGAGGTTCTCTGAGCCCTTCAATTTAGTAACTGATTCAGCATATGTAGCCGGTGTAGTGTCCAGAGCGGAGGGAGCAATCCTCCAGGACGTTTCGAACATTCGCCTTTTCGAGCTACTCTCCAAACTTGTAAATTTAGTCTCCCACCGAGAGCAGCCCTTCTACGTAATGCACGTTAGGTCACACACCGATTTGCCGGGGTTCATTGCGGAAGGCAACAGGCGCGCTGATGCCCTTGCCGCTCCTGTTCAGGTGGCCCCGCTCCCTGATCGCTTCGGTCAGGCCAAACTAAGCCACCAGCTGTTCCACCAAAACGCGCCTGGCCTTGTTCGCCAGTTCAATCTGACGCGCGAACAGGCCAAAGCTATCGTGGCGACATGTCCCCAGTGCCAGTCCCACCAGCTTCCATCATTGGGCCTGGGGGCAAATCCTAGAGGACTTTCGAGCTGTGAAGTGTGGCAAACAGATGTCACTCATGTTCCCTCCTTTGGCCGGTTGAGCTTTGTTCATGTCTCGATAGACACTTTCTCCGGCGCGGTATTCGCCTCCGCTCACACGGGGGAAAGAGCAGCGGATGTCGAAAAACACCTACTTCAGGCATTTGCTGTTCTGGGCATCCCTAGGCTGCTCAAAACTGATAATGGGCCTGCGTACAAGTCCAGGGAACTGCGCCAGTTCCTGCAGCAATGGGGAATAGAACATCGAACAGGCATCCCCTATTCCCCGACAGGCCAAGCCATGGTAGAGAGGGCTCACCAAAGCCTTAAGAAAACTTTAGAACACCAGAAATCCACCACAAAGGTAGAGCCCCCTCACATCAGACTCTCAAAGGCGATGTTCACTTTGAATTTTTTGAACTGTTCCTTTGAGAGCCTGAACCCGCCCATGGTTAGACACTTCGGGAGCCACAACGCGCTGCAACCTACAGCCAAGCCTCCGGTCCTCATCAAGGACCCGGAGACTTGGCAGACCCAAGGACCCTTTGACTTGGTGACCTGGGGGAGAGGGTACGCTTGCGTCCTCACTCCTTCTGGTCCCAAGTGGGTGCCCTCAAAATGGGTTCGGCCTTTTGTGCCCAGGGAAGCGAAACACCGGACGAAAGAGCAACAAGTCCGTGTCGCCAGTTGGAGGCGCCGAAGAAAGCCCCTTGACCCCCTTCTTCCGCCTATCTGTTTTTTATTCAGTGATGAGCCAGAACCATTCGAATATTTAGTTCACGTTTCTTAAAACCCAGTTCTCCTTCCCTGATACTGCCTCTTTTTAGTTTTTCAGGTATGGCACGGCCCCAGACACACCTAGTTGCCACCTACCTCCTTTGGGCCACGCTCACCACCAGCTGCTCTGCATGGACTCTCCCCCAGCCGAAACCTAATGTTTGGCGGACCCTCGCGGAAGCCCTGGGGCAAGATCACCTTTGCCTGAACACGGCGGCAGCTGAAGACCCGATGGCGTCTTGCCTCGTGGGGATCCCGCTCCCCCCTTCCCAGCTTCCCTCCCCTTTCAATTATATTTACTCCTTCAAAACCACCCCGAAATCCCCCACTGCCTTTTGGAGCGCCTGGAGAGACCATCTCCGCTTACAACCTACTCTTGAGGTGAACCCTCCAGAGCTCCATTTGCTCGGCTCTGCACTTGCCCCAGTTTGCCTCATTTTTCGATATATCCCCAGCCCCGGTAATCCTCTATATTTTAGAGAAGCCCCGGGTTCCCAACACCCCCCCTCTGCCTCACTCCGGTATCCACGCACTCTGACCCTGTTGAACCCCTCCAATGCCTCCTATCTCCCGAACCAATGGTGCAAACGTGTTGAGAAAATCCCTCTAGCCACCTCCCCGAATGACAAAGCAGTGACCCTTCCCCATGGTTTGTTCTTAATTTGCGGAAACCGAGCTTGGGCGGGAATCCCATCTAATCCTATCGGGGGACCATGTGCATTAGGCCGGCTGTCCCTGTTTACACCCAACCTGACCCATATTATTGATTGGCAAAATAAAAGCGCAAGCCTCAATTCGACCTTCGATTCAAAACGTATCAAAAGAGATTTAAAGAATTTAGATGAAGGCTGCGACTCTGTGATTGAACATTGGGACCGTACAAAAGCGACTGCCCTCACAGTTTTACTCCCTTGGGTAGCGATCGCGAAGTCACTAGGCGAATTGGGCCGCCTAGAGTGTTGGGTTGTAAAACAGGCCAATCTTACGTCAGCCGCCCTAACGGACCTCCTTTATGATGAGAAAGTCACGAGGCAAGCCACGCTCCAAAACAGAGCCGCCATCGATTTCCTCCTCCTGTTACACCAGCACAAGTGCGAGGAGTTTGAAGGTCTCTGCTGCCTCAACCTCTCATCCAAGGCTGAAGACGCGAGAGTCTCCATTGAGCGCATGCAAAATCATCTTGAAAATATTAAAGCGCAAACTACCGACTGGCTGGGGGACATGTTCCGCGGGTGGGGGTTTTCAAACTGGGTAGTGGCCATCCTGAAGCCAATCGTTTATTTATGTTTTTCACTTATACTTGTGTTACTCGCTGCCTCAATACTATGGAAAGTACTGAAAAACTTTATTAACCGAGCCCTCTCCTCTCCGGAAGTCCTCCGACTCCAAGCACCCCCTAACTCACCAGAAGAAAACTCTTGGGAGGACCCTGACGAAGGAGACAGTATGGAGCCTGTAGACCAAGAACTGTCCTATGAGGACAGCGAATTCGAACCTTGAGAACATAAACTCAGATACTTATAATAAGTTAGTCCCCCCGTCCCCCCTTTCCTTTTTTTGTTGTTTGCGAAAGGGGGAGATGTGGTGGTGTGTGATGTAACGTTGTTTGATTTGGTCTGGTTCATCCTGAATAGTTTCCCCCTCTTTCCCTGGAAATCCCCAATTTCTTATCGTTATTTGTCTATCACGTTTCCCCTCCCCTATCCATCAGATGTGTCTTGTTGTCCCCACCCCTGGCCTTTGTCCATCACTCGGCAGCCCTGCCTTTCCTTCTAGAACCTTCTCCCCAGGGTGTCGAGTGATTGGGCAGGGGCAGGGACCCCTCCCCAGTTTTTTGCTGATTTGTCGGTTTCATGCGTTCATCAACCTATGTATCAGTTCTTTCATACCCTCATTGGTTGTCATGTTGCCCCTCCCGGGCCCTCCCCCTTCCCTTATAAGCTGTTACTCGCCCTCAGTTCGGTGCTCAGTCCTTCTCCCTCCACCCTGCTTTTTCTCCCTTCGACCTTCCTTCAATAAACCTGCCAACCCTTCCTGAAGGCTGAGTCCCTCTTTCCTTGCCTGCGCCTCCCTGCGTTTGCCGCCCTCCTTCGCTCTCGTACCGTGGATCTCTTCGGGACCCATAGGCGCGATAGGAGCTCCGGGCTCCTCAAGCGCCCCTTCGCCGCTGATCGGGGCTGAACGTGAGCCGGGCAAACTCATCATCTCAGCACCGCAGCAGCACGGATAAATTGCAAAGGTTTCTTCCATCTTTGTTTAAGTCTGAAATTTTTAGTCACATTTGCAGTCCACCATATTGCGTTGGAAGTAATTTTTGTTTGTTTGTTTGCTAGTTATGTTTTTCAAGGCTTGGAAAGTCACTTTTTCCACTAGAAAATATATCAGGTAAGTCCTCATTAAAGTCTTGTCTAAATGAATACGAAAATCTAGATTTGAGCCTTGATATTTTCTTTAAAAATTGCTGCACTGATTTTTTGTTAACATCTTTCAACAGCATGCTTCTACCATTGTTGCTAGCTGTTTGAAACATTATTGCTCTGGACTGTAAGTGTCAGCAGAAGCTATTAATAGAAAAATGGCAAAACGTAAGATACCCTAATATAATGCCAGGGAAAATACCTAGAATCAGAGAAACCTCTGACAAGAGGTTCCTATAGGTGTTATTTTCTTAACAGTGCCAAAATATGCACTAGTTTAAACTGAACACTCTGGTTAAGGTGGTTTTGTTTGTGGCATGATGCTGTTATATTATCCTGTTACCCTGTACAAAAATCTAATCATAGTCTGTGTTTGTAGATCAAATTACTGAGAATATAGTATTAAAAAAAAAAGCTGGTTTGAAACATGGTGTAATGTAATACTTTATATCCCAGCTCATTTGAGAGGGGTATGTGAGAGAGTGATTGATTGTAAATATTTTTCACATTTCCATTACTGAGCAAGACTTTTGACCTTGCGATTCAAGATTTATATCATCTGGATGTGATTTTTTTTAATAGCTATGATCCTGAGATCTGTAAAGTCTATTTATTATAGCAAATTCAGATAATTCACTTCAGAAATCTGCTGTACCATTTGGTATTGTAGCAAACTTTATGTTCCACAGAGAGTAGAATAGTTAAGTCTTCTTGTATATCAGAAGGAAAAGAAAGGGAGGAAAGAATGTAGGGAGGGGGGGTAGCATTTCTGCTTAGCCATATGTCATGATTCATGTAGCTTACGTTAGCTATATTAAAGACTTCTCAGAAGTGGCTTTAAGTCTTACAAGAATGGCTGGAGCAGGGATAAACAGAATAAACTGAGGTTATTAGTCTGAAGCAGTTGATTTTTTTTTCCCAGAAAACAGTGAAATATGAAAAACTGTGATTTTTTTGTGATGTTTTTCCTAACCCATTTCACCAGTTTGTCCAGAACCCTCTAAATGGCAACATAGCCATGGAGTATGAGTCCCTCTTCCCCATTTTATTCAATATTCAAATTTGCTAAGGATTCCCTCTCTTCTTATCCAGGTCATTTTGGATTCAGTATCAGTCTCCAGGCTGTACCACTAGGGACTGGCCTCAAGCTGGACATTGTGCCTCTGTTCACAACCTTTTTTTTTTAACCTGGCAGTCCTTTTTTAAATCCACTGTCCATTCATCCATCTGATACTTAATCAGCATGTTTATAAGGATACTATGAAAGACAGTATTGAAAGCCTTGATACAGCCAAGATAAACATATCACGGCTCTCCACCTAGCCAGTCATCACGTTAGCCAATATTCATCCCTGTTTTGCTTATCAAATGCTAATATTATGAAACTCACTCATAGAATAAATTTTTGTGTGAAGGCCAGTGCCTCTAAATTCATTGCGCTTGGCAGCAAATATTTGATTGATTTCACTTGGTGATGAACATGCTGGAAACCTTATGGCTTTGCAGAACCAGCCATAATGTGTTAGGCACTGCCACAGAAAAAAATCATTCTCAAGGGGTAAAACAATTGCTGGTACCGTGCTTTTCAACTGTGTAACACTGCGGAATTTCATGGAAGTGCAACATTTATCTCCATCTTCCATAAGTTAATTTCTGAACTCTGGAATACCTGATGTGTAAAAAGAGCAAAATTTTAAAAAGCGCAGAAATCTTGAGACAGTTACAAATCAAAGTGATGTGGTGGTGTCATCAAACTAAACTGCCATTTGATTTTACTTTGACATTAACCTGTTTATGTTGTCAAGGTTAAAAAATAAAGAGTAGGTGTTTATCACTGGAAGTGCTAGCTATTACTTGACAACTGAGACATGAGAGTTTAAATCTATTCACACTGAATTCAGCAGGAATTTTACCAATCCTTTTAATCCTTCATTTATAAAGAAAATCACAGAACCTGCAGTGCTAGTATAAGAACTGCAAGGAGGTATAATTTGTAAGGGAGATTTGTTAAAACACAGGATCTAATCTTGCAAAGCTAGCACTGGCATAATTCTTTCAACAGTTAATAAATTAGAATAGGGAAGCCCATGGTTCATAAGTAAATGACATATACAGTAAGAAAGACATGAGAAAAGGATACAAAAGTTTACACTTAAGATAGAAGCACTCAGGTTTTAGAATGTGGGCTGAATACATATACATCACAGCATTAAAGTCCTGGTTTTAGACAAAATTAAAAACACTATAAAGAGGCAAAGTTCCAGGTGATTCCAGTAACAAAAAAAAATAGGAAAAAAAAAAAGAAAATTAAAAAGTTCTAATTTGTGTTTAAATGGTAGTTTCTGAAGACACAGATGAGCATCAGAGGATGGAAACTTGATAAATCGAACCAATGAGTAATTTATTCTTGAAAATAATTGTATGCATACAATCATTACCTGATATTTGTCAACATAGAAGTATCTGCTTTCAATGGCCTGCTACTGACCTGCTGTTTTCCAAATCAGCACATGTATTAAAACTTATACTTATCGTATAAGTTTTAACAGCTCTTCCCTTTACCAAACATCTTACAGTCTCAGAAGTGACTAGCTATAAACCAGTGCCCAAAGAACAAATTAATTCATTTTTTTGCTTCCTTGAAGACATTAGTGATGCTTGAGATGAAATGAAAACACATAACCCCCTGAAAAAGTAGGCCATCTGTGACAGCATAGATGTAATTTGGAATAATAATAAAGAAACAATGCTGTAAAAAGTATGCAGCCCACTAGTGTGCCACTGTGAGTGTCACTCTTCTGCGCAAAACAGTCACTCAGAATTTCTTAGTGACAGAGGGGTTGGAGTCTGTCACTCTGTAAGCAACTAGGAGGCTTTGTACAGGTAAGCAGTTCTTTTATAGTCGTTATTGCAGTACATTACATACAAGCCAAGTAAATATGAAAAAAATTTAAATAAAACTTTTATAAAGATGCAAATAATACTGACCACAAAAAAGATGTTAAGTTTTTTGCTCATTGTCAGAAAATATTCAGATATCCAGTGCCATTCTTGTGGTTCATCAAATATAAACTAACAACAAGTAAGAGTAAAGTTGCTTTTTGTTGTTTTTGTCACCATCATTACACATGATGACAATAAATATTACTATTAAAAATAGTGGTTAGTGATGCCCCCATGAAGTGCTGACATTTGATACCTATACCTGGATGCACTGTCCCTGCTCTAGCCCTCTTGCTGGGAGTGGAATTTCAGCTTTCCATTGCAAGACCAATCATACCCTTTTCAGGGGTGGGAGGTGCTTTGGAGGCACCCACTGTCATGTCCAATTGGATCTTCATCCTCATACTCAATTGAATGGGCCATTCAGTTGAGGGGGGCACTTTCTTTTTTTTTCTCCATAGGGCAAATGATTTAATGAGCATGGATGCAAACAGGACAGAGGTACTCAGTGCCTTCATAGCCTCAGTCTTACCAGCAAAGACTTGTGAAGAGATTCAAGAAGAAAGTGGATGCAGATCAAGCCAGAGTTTCTTTTGGAGAACTTGACCCATAGCATATCCATGGACAAGCTTCTTTGAAGGTTTCTGAGAGAGCTGATCAATATTTTCATAGGGCTGCTCTTTAGCATCTTTAAAATAATGAAAATTGGAGAATGTCTGAGATGTTTGAAGGAGAAACGGTATTACACTTCTGTGTTTTTTGCATGGTCTGTCTTTGGTAGTGGAATGGCCACAGAGGTGGCTCCTGTGAAAAGCTGTTGAACCTTCAACCATGTCTGGCAGAACCAATCCCTGATGGCTCTGAAGATGGACATGGTGTTGGCCAAAGCTGGGTCAATGAGAGAGGTTGGTAACGCCTCTGTGCCAATGTATTTGGGAAAAAAAATCAAAACAGTACGGAGACAGAGGTTTTGTTTATCAGCCAAAGAGAACATGTGAGGAAAATGTGAGAACATTTGAGGAAAACTACATGGCAACACTTCGGTCAGTGCAGAAGGAGGGGAAGGGAGGAGGTGCTCCAGGCACCAGAGCCAAGATTCCTCTGCAGGCCATGGTGAGACTCTAGTGAAGCAGCTGTGCCCCTGCAGCCCTTCGGGATCCATAGGGGTTGCAGAGATCCATGGGGGGGTGCCCATGCCGGAGTGGGTGGATGTCTGGAGGGGGCTGTGATCCAGTGGGAGACCCAGTGGAGAGAGAGGGTCCCTGCCTCCAGGCTGGAGCAGCCTGTCCTTGGAGGACTGCACCCTGGAAGAATGACCCACGCCACAGCAGTTTTTGGAGGACTGTGTGCCCATGGGAGGGACCTTGATTGCAGCAGCTTTGGGAGTGCTGCAGCTCATGAGATTGAAGCCATGCTGGAGAAGTTAATGAAGAACTGTCTCTTGTGGGAGGGACCCCACAGCCTCATGGGGAAGGACTCCTCTTCTGGAACAGTGGAAGAAGATCTGGGGTGATAAACTGACCAAACCCCTGCCATCTGTCTCCTTGAGCTTTTGGTGGGGGGAAGGGAGGGGTTGGAGGAAAAAGGATTTTTTTTAAGGTCTTATTTTACTTCTCAATATTCTCCTCTGATTTTCTTGGTAATAAATTCACTTTGTACTTCTAAGTTGAGCTTGTTTTGGCCTTGGAGTGTTTTCTTCTGGTCCTGATCTCAACCCTTGAACCTTTTGTTGAATTTGAACCCAGAATTCAATTTTTCTCTCCTCTGCCCATCTATGGCAGGGGACCATGAATGAGCAACACCATGGGTGCCTGGCATTTTGCCAGTGTCAAACCCTTGACAACATCTAATCAAAAAGTACCAAAATAACTATCTGAGGAAGTAGAAACTAGTCAACCAACTTTGATACTATGGTAGTGTAGTGGTTTTGGTTTGCCAGTCTGAGTCACAGCACCAATTAATGTGGTGGGTTGAGTGCTGGCTAAATGCCAGTACACCCACTAAAATTATTTATTCATTTTTTGCTGTGGGATAAGGATTAGGAGAAGAGCAAAAGCAGGCTCAAAACTTTAAAGAGTATGAAGAAAACTTTATTAACATAACTAAATAAGAATAATAAGAATCAAAATAAACCTTCAGAACACTTCTCCCCTGCCCCCACCTCCTCTTTCTTTCCCTACTGACAATGTAAAGAAACAAAATCTGGGACTTTCAGCCAGTTTGCCACCTCTAAAATAGTCTTTCTTCAGTTTGCTTAGGGACAGGAGTCTCTCCTGCCATGCCATGGAGACTTTTCCACAAGAAACTGTTCTCTTGTGGTTTTAATTTTCACGGATAGCAGCCACCCAGAAATCTACAAACATTAAGTCCTTCTCGCATTTGGTAGTCTTCTCACAACTACCACCATCTCAGTCATCTCAGCTTATTGGGGTGCAATTTTAAGGATAAGCTGTTCTAGCCTAGAGAGAAAAGTTCTCTTCCTCCATCTCTGAGAAACAGAGGTCTTTTCTTCTATCCCTGAGTCAAGGTTTCTCATCTTTCTCATCTCTCTCTATTGAAGCCTCTCATCAAATCACATCTATTCTAACACCTTCTTGCTTCAGCACTGGTGTCTTTGCTCATGGCTGTGGTTAGAACGCTCAATCCTTCCAATGCATTCCATGAGTTAAAGGGAAGAAGTGTCTAATGTGTCAACTACATCTTCACTATAGAATTCTCAAGAGAATTTCAGCCCAAATCTAAGGCATCTCCTCATTCTCCTGCCATCTGGGCTTTGACTCTTCTTTCTTCACTGACGCTAGTGTCTCTATGTTGTTCTCTTCACATCCCTTCAACTTTCCTTTTTTCTGATTTGGGAGAAGTGGTACCCATAGGTTTATCTTTTTTAAATGGAATTTTAGAGTACTGAAAGAGTTAATCTTACAGCGGTGGCAGGAAATGGCCCGGCCAGGCCTAGACCGGAGCAATTCCTGGGGCTGGGTGGGGCAGGGTTTAGTGGATTTAGTGGAGGCAGGATGTTAGCATCTGCAGCCTGGCCTAGCCTTGGCCTGGGCCCCTGTCCTGGGTTGATTATATGATGCTTTTATCCCCAGCCATCTCGTTCTGTTTATGCTGAATAATAAGTTTTGCACCTTTAAGACTTGTTTCAGAAAGTGAAAGGGGGAGAGAAGTGCCCAGTTTGTTTTCAGACACTGCACTCAGTCCTCCACATTCCTTTTCCTGGACTGTGTTGTCTGTGGAGGGACAGACAGCAGGACAGACCTTGCTTTAATTAATTTTAGCTAGCTGAGGCAAAGAAGTTCCCTAGACTGTTTTTTTCCCCCCTTTTCTTTAAACCTGTTTAAACCTGCTCTAAAATGAAGACCAAAAGAGAACCGGCAGCTCACACCTGTGGCCCACTGGGCCGGGCCTGGGCCATGGCAGTTCCAGCACAAGAAAGACTAATAAAAGACTGAATAAGCTAAGCTACGACCCAGAGAGAGGACTTTCTGAGTTTGTCATCTCTTTTAGAGCAACAAAGGGCTTTATTGTTTAATAAAGTTTAAGCTTTATTGTTATAAACAGGTTTTTTTTCCACTTTTCTCCAAAGAAATATTTTCTCCCAAACCACTTAAAGAGAAAGGCCAATTGAATCTGTGTTCCTAGAAGATCCCCTTTGAAAATTCTCTCCAAAATTTACCCTAAACCAAGACAGCCCTACAGCTTCCGCTACCCTGCCCAGCCACCACTTCAAATCCAGAAACAAGACAGGGGTTATTCCGCGCTTCTTTTCTTAAATATATGGATTTGTAGGGTGATTCTAGCTGGTTATTGGTTCTGTCAGGCATAGAGAAAGCTGTACTATTTCCACAGGGAAGGTCACTTCTTTTTCCTTACCAAAAAGACTCAATTGAGGTAAATCCAGGATCGGTAGGTCACAGAGTGGCTCTTACTAAAAACTGTTTCTGTGCCTGTGATTGTTAACCTTGATTTATCAAAGGTAAAACATGCTTGACGTATTGGATTTCCTTATGTGAAAAAATAACCAGACTTTTGATCATCAGGAGCAAAATGGGTGTCTTTTACTTCAGCAAGGCTTTTGACAGTCTTCCACAATACTCTATCCAAGTTACGTTGATACAGTCTGAGTCAGATTTGTACAAAACTCATTTGATTGTTAGGCTCAGCAGGTTGAGCTGAAATGAGTTGCACTCTACCAGGTTGCTGGTAACAAGTGGGGCAGCAAGTGGACTGACACTGCTTAGCACCTTGATTGTTAACATGGAGGAGTTTATGCAATGCTTGCATATAAGGTGCTCCTAAACAGCAGACAAGGGATATAAGTTTTGTCCAGAGGGACCTGGAGAAGTTGGAGGGATAGATCGACATGAAATTAATTATATTCAACAAAGATAAAAGCAAACTCATACACCTGGGAAGGAACAGATCCCTTTATAACTGTACATGGTGGAGACTCACCAGCTGACAAGCAGCTCTTCTGTAACAGGCTTGTAGGATATGGTGGAAAGGAGGAGCCTGTGGTGTGTCCTGGGAGCAAAGGCCAACAACAGTTCTGTGAAGATAGGTGGGTTTCTCAGACTAGGGACCATTTAGCCTGGAGAAGAGATGGCTTTAGGGGAACCTAACAGCAGGTCTTTGGCGCTGCCAGGCAATTGAGGAGGCACCAGCCAGTCTGTTCATGTTAGGATATGGAAAAGCTGAGAAATGTTGTCTTCTATATTAAGAGTTCTACTATCATTATAGTGCAAGGATTCCATATCCTCAGAGTTTCATACCCCCTCAATGTTTCACACAGGCAGCTCCTCTAAGCACTGGCTGTTCCCGGTCCTTGCAGTAATCATCTGACTCCAGTTCCCATCAATCCACTCTTTTATGCCGCTGTTCTTATTGGTTACAGGTGTGGCCTGTTAAGATCGGGCCTGCTCCTGATTTTAGTAATTGGTTCAGCTGCAACTCTTTGGGAGATAAGATTACATTGTATACCACCTTCATACGGTATCCCCCTACAGAGAAACACTGTGCAGGTGCTGAAACAAGAGAGAATCAGGTCGGATCACCCAGCTTACAGTTAGGCAGTAGAGTAAAACAAGCCAGAAAATTTTAGGTTGTTATTTTAATCTAGTCTGACCTCATATGCAGGATAACTAGAGGAAGATTGAACTGGTTTCCATCAGCCTGAGTTGTGTGTATGTTCCTCTATTATGGTCTTGTTTTATATTTGTGCTGGTAGGGAAGTGTAAAACCAGGGGCAGCTAGATTATAGAAATTGTAGAGGAGTGGTCTGTGGGGCAGATGTTAAAGATGCCATCTCAAGAACCCTTACAAAAGAGACTCATGTTGCCATCTCATAGTGACAGATTGTCTTCTCTGATTTGACTGCTTACATAAATGCCGTCCTATGTCAACACCACAGTAAATTAGTTTTGCTTTCAACAAACACTTTCAGTATCTGTAAAGTAGCATTATGAAATAGTTGAATCAATTTATTAAGTTAGTCAGTTGTGTAGGAGAATTTGAGATAGGTTTTGTCATGCAAAGGCAGCTTTATATTTCATAATATTTTCTTCTCTCATGGTCAGAAGTTCAAATTCATATTTGTGGTTTTGGTGTTATGTTATTTGTTGGTGTCACGTGTGGAAGGAGGTTATATGTGGGAATATGTATATCTTTAACAGTTGCTGTTGTTGATAATATTATCGTTGTCAGATTCAGAACAGTAAGGTTAAGAAAAAACTATACTGAAAAATGTAGTACTTAAAAGTTGGTATGAAAGCATAAGTATTACAGGTTTTGGTTTTGTTTTGGAAAAGAAGAGTTCTAGCCCTTGTGAATGTGAAAACAAACTTTTAAGTGGCTGAGTCACACAGAGAAGTCTAGATATTCCATTAAATTTTGAAAGGTTTGAATTATTCCTGCCACTTTTATAAAAGTTTGTAATGTGACGGCAGAGCCCCAGTCAAAAGTAGTTTGCAAAGTATCAAGAAAACTTTCATAATACCTTCAAAGGAGGCACTTAAAATGTTTCACACTGCACATGTAGGAATGGAGAGGGGAATGATATTTCTGTAGTTTCTGTTCCCCATTTATCTTGGCATTCGAAAGCTGAGGTAGGAAGACAGCAAATGTAAGTTCTGATTGTAATAGGGCAATAATCAATTAATTGCCTTGTAGGGGAGAAATGGCCTGTTCCAGCTTTTAAATATTGCATTGAGGCAAACCTTTTTATTACTTTCTCCTAGGATTGTCTCATTCCTATAACTCCTGTTAATGCTTCTGCACACATGCACGTTTAAAACAATTTTTTCAGAAAGAAGAAGCTCTAAAATCTATTTTAATCCAATTGCTGACAATATGCAACTAAAAAAAAGTAGGATAAACTTTAGAGTATAATGTCTTTTCCTTAATTTTATGTCTTTTTCTACCTCCTCCTCTGTTGTGGTTTGTTCTATGTTTGTTCAGTTTTCCCCTCAGTTGTTGTGTTAATGGTTCTGTCCGAAAGTTCCAGTACATGTCAATCTCTGTACCCCTCCCACGTTGTCATGGTTTCCCCAATGTATCTCGTGTGTTCCCCTCCCCTGGCCGCCTGCCTGTCACCCAGCACCCCTGCCTCTTTTTCCAGGAGCTTCTGGCTGGGGTGTTGGGTGATTGGTTCAGGGGCCAGGGCCCCACCCACAACTGTCTCCTGTTGGCTCCTCACCACTGTCAGTCTTCAATGTAACTCCTGTACCCCTCTCCTGATTTGTTGTTCCAAACCCCACCCATTCCCTATATAACCTGAGGCTTTTCCCTGCCTCGGGGCTCCGACTTCAGTTCCCCAACCCGGCACCTTCCCTTCCAATAAAATCTCCCTTCCCAAGAAGCCGTGAGTCGCCCTTTCTTCAGCGTCCTGCAGCTTTGGAGTTCTCTACCTGCGGCCACCTGCCTTCAAGCACAACACCGCTTGGGCACAGGGCCTGGGTTTTGTGCCTAGGCAGTGCTCGACTGGCTGGAGGCTGGCTGGACATTGCTTCTCTAGCCTGGGCATTCTATATCACCCAGCCACTGCTCCAGTTCTGGCGCCCCAACCACCTCCCATGGCTCCACCCCCTGTTGCTCCACCCCCTGTCGATCATTGTGCCCTACCCCTTGACTCCGCCTCCTGGGAGGGTCCCTCAACATCGGACCTCCCTGCCCAGGTTCCCAGTCACGCCCCTGCCTCCCTCTCTTCCAGTTCCCACGCTCCTCCTTCCGGTTCCCCCGCTTCGGGGCCCGGGGTGGGGGGGGGGGGGTCGAGAACCGGGGACCGGGGCCTGCTGCCATACCATCTGCAGCCCTGGTCGTTTACCACCCTGAGGGGGATGGTGGAGTGCGTCGACAGTGGGTCCCCCTCAACCACTCCCAGATTAAAGAGCTGGTCAAGGCACAAAAGGAGTACGGTCGGGACAGTGAGTATTTCCAGGGAGTGTTGCAGGCGACACTCTCTGAGGCTGATGTCACCCCCTATGATATCTGGCACCTCTTCAAGTGCCTGCTCAATCCCAGCGAGCGGGCCTTGTGGGAGGCAGCCTGGAAGAGGGGAGTGACAGAGGCTCTCCCAGGCCTGTGGGGTCAGCCCCATAGTGGGGTAGACCTCATGGGAAATGTCCTGGCCGTCGACCAGCTCTTGGGGACCGGGAACTGGGCAGATGGGTACTCGCAGGTGAGTACCATACCCCGGGAGGCACTCCAGGAGTCAGCCCGAGCAGCAGAGAAGGCCTTCCTGGTGCTGCCGGGGGCGGCCCCTCTCCTCCCTTTTGCCAAGATCTTCCAGGGCGCAGAGGAACCGTTCCTCGATTTTGTGGAAAAATTGAGAAAAGCGGTCGAGCAGCAGGTGGAGAACGAAGTGGCCCGGGAGCACATCATCAAGGAAGTGGCAGCATCTAACTGCAACACCGCCTGCCGCGATGCCATTCTTAGTCTCCTGGTGCACCCATCCCCCTCGCTGCACGACCTGCTCGAGGTCTGCGCCCGGAAGGTCCGGACCGTACCACCTAGAGAGGGAGAGAGGAGGAGAACACCACCACCCCGAGTCAGCGCCGCCACAGAGCCAACGGAAGATGCCTTCGTCGGAGCTGCCGGACGTTCATCTGCTCCTGGATTCTCTGCTGCTACCTCTCCATGTCATCTATGCGGCAAGCTCGGGCACTGGATGCCCGACTGCCCGCTGAGGCGGGAGTTCCACGAATTTAAGAGGGGGCAGGGGCAAAAGGGGGCAGTCCCGCCAAAAAACTAACATCACAGCGCAGTTCCCCCCTGCGCAAGGACAAAAATAAGGCGGGACAAATAACATCACGCAGGGAGGGGAGGAATCAGGGACCGCCGTCCGCCGATCGTGAAAATTTTAAACTGGATTTGACCTCTACTTATGTTCCCAAGCCAACACCGACACTAACCACCTTTTCTGGCTTTGGACCCTTCAGGCTGCAGCTGACGGAGCCCCTCCATCTTAAAGACTCCGATTTTCGACTCGTGTCAGTAGACCCGGAGTGCCCAGGTAACTGGGGGCGGATAAGGTGTAAGTACGTCGTTGTCGGGGACACAAAACACACACCACATGAGGTGAACATAATCCCGGGTCTCCTACCATCGGACCCGGGACAGTTCGCCGTGGGGCTGCACTGTGTCCAACCCCCCATCTTCCTGCCCAAAGGACAGGTGATCGCACAAGCGATCCCTGTTCCCGAGATGACTTGGGCCATCGGGTATCCACCAGCGGAAATCCCAAATCCAACTGTTGCATGGGCCCAAGTCCTGGGGTGGGAAAGACCCCATCTCAGCTGTTACATCTCAAAGGGGGGGGAGGGCAAGCCCCTTCAGGGCTTGTTGGACACGGGGGCAGATGTGACGATCATTCCCTCCCGGGAATGGCCGTCACATTGGGAATTGCAAAACGCGCCTGGTCATGTCCGAGGTGTCGGGGGTTTGCAATTGGCAAAACAGTCTAAGAGCGTCGTACAAATTACGGGGCCGGATGGGCAATTGGCATCAGTGCGCCCATTCATTTTGGACTATACGGAACCCCTGTGGGGGAGAGACCTCCTGGCCCAGTGGGGAGCCTGAATTGACCTCCCAGTGGCTCCCCAGGTTTTTCGGGCAGCGGCTACTGATGAGCGCCCTACCTGGAAACTGAATTGGAGATCAGATAAACCAGTACAGGTAGTGCAGTGGCCGCTCAACAAACAGAAATTGGTGGCGCTCAACGAGCTCGTTAAGGAGCAGTTACTTAAGGGTAACCTGGTGGAGACCACATCCCCATGGAACTCCCCAGTGTTTGTCATCAAAAAGCCCAACACAGATAAGTGGTGGCTCCTTCACGACCTCCGCCAAATTAATAACATCATAGAAGATATGGGTCCTCTCCAACCAGGGATGCCGTCCCCTACGATGCTCCCCCAAAATTGGAATTTGGCCATCAAAGACATCAAAGATTGTTTCTTCCAAATTCCCCTACACCCGGACGATGCTCCGCGTTTCGCCTTCACGGTTCCCACCATCAACCGTGAAGCCCCAAGTAAGCGCTACCATTGGCGGGTCCTCCCACAAGGCATGAAGAACAGCCCAGTGATCTGCCAATGGTATGTCGCTTCCTTGTTGTCCCCAATTCGTGCAGCCACCAAAGACACAATTATTTATCACTATATGGATGACATCTTGGTGTGTGCTCCGACCAGCGACCTACTTACCCACGCGCTTGACCTGACAATCGATGTATTGATTGGTGCAGGATTCGAGCTTCAGCAGGAAAAGATTCAACAGATGCCACCCTGGAAGTACCTGGGTCTTGAAATAACAAAGCGGACCACTGTTCCGCAAAAATTGGCTATCAAAACTAACATTAAAAACCTGGCGGATGTCCATCAGCTGTGTGGGTCTTTGAACTGGGTAAGGCCTTGGCTAGGCATTCCAACTGAAGACCTAGTCCCCCTTTTCAATTTATTGAAAGGGGGAGAGGAGCTTAGTTCTCCAAGGTCCCTTACCCCAGAGGCCCAGACAGCGCTGGAGAAAATCCAGAATTCCATCTCGGCCAGGCAGGCCCACAGATGTCACCCAGGCCTGCCATTCAAATTCATTATTTTGGGTAAATTGCCACACCTCCATGGGGTGATTTTTCAATGGGACACTACCATCAAAGACAAGGACCGGGGCTCGGGGGACCCCCTCTTAATCATAGAGTGGGTGTTCCTCAGCCATGACAGGTCCAAGACGATGACACAGCCCGCCGAGCTGGTGGCAGAACTGATCCGAAAAGCCAGATCACAGATCAGAGAGCTGGCAGGTGTGGACTTTGAATGCATTCACATTCCGTTAAAATTCGATTCGGGCCATCTAAAAAGAAAAATGCTTGATCACCTCCTGGAAACCAATGAAATGCTCCAATTTGCTTTGGATAGCTACACCGGCCAAATTGCAGTTGATCGGCCGGCCCATAAATTGTTTAATCAAGAATTCACTTTATCTATCAAATCGGTTCAAAGTAGAACCCCTTTGAAGGCTTTGACAGTTTTCACAGACGTGTCTGGAGCATCCCACAAGTCAGTCATGACTTGGAAGGATCCTCGGACTCAGCGGTGGGAGGCCGATGTCACTGAGGTAGAAGGATCGCCTCAGATTGCTGAGTTAGACGCAGTCGTCAGAGCCTTTGAGAGGTTCTCGGAGCCGTTCAATCTTGTCACAGATTCAGCTTATGTAGCAGGTGTAGTGTCCAGAGCTGAGAATGCCATCTTACAGGAGGTATCAAACATTCCTTTGTTTAATTTGCTCTCAAAGCTCGTGCATTTAGTCTCCCACCGAGAGCAACCATACTATGTGATGCACGTCAGGTCTCACACCGATTTGCCGGGGTTCATTGCGGAGGGCAACAGGCGCGCTGACGCCCTTCCCGCTCCAGTTCAAGCTGCCCCTCTCCCTGATCTGTTCGGTCAGGCAAAGATCAGCCACCAGCGATTCCATCAAAACGCCCCTGGCCTTGTTCGTCAGTTCCATCTAACCCGCGAACAGGCCAAGGCGATCGTGGCTACATGTCCCCATTGCCAGTCCCACCAGCTCCCGTCTATACCCTTGGGAGCTAACCCCCGAGGATTATCTAGTTGTGAGGTGTGGCAGATGGATGTCACTCATTTTCCACCTTTTGGCCGCCTTCAGTACGTTCATGTTTCTGTGGACACTTTCTCTGGCGCAGTCTACGCCTCTGCCCACACAGGGGAAAGGGCAGCGGATTGCGAGAAGCATCTGCTTCAAGCGTTCGCTGTCCTGGGCATCCCCAAGATTCTCAAAACAGACAATGGCCCAGCGTACAAGTCCAGGGAGCTGCGAAGCTTCCTGCAGCAATGGGGAATAGAACATAAGACCGGCATCCCCTATTCCCTGACAGGCCAAGCCGTGGTGGAAAGGACCCACCAGAGCCTCAAAAGAGTTTTAGAACAACAATGTGTGGCCGTGAAGGTGGAGTCCCCCCATATCCGTCTCGCGAGGGCACTTTATACCATCAATTTTCTAAATTGTTCTTTTGAGAATCTGAACCCGCTTATAGTGCGACATTTCGGGCGACACGAGCAGCTGCAGCTCAGGGCCAGGCCTCCTGTCCTCATTAAGGATCCGGAGACCTGGAAAACGGAAGGGCCTTTCGACCTCGTGACTTGGGGAAGGGGATATGCTTGTGTGTCCACCCCCTCAGGTCCGAGGTGGATCCCGGCCAAGTGGGTCAAGCCCTTCCGCCCTGGGAAGACTCCAGGGGCAGAAAACATGAGGCAGGTCACCGAAGCGTGTTGGCGGCAGCGGCGGAAACCCTAGGGGATGGAGCCATCCCTAACCTGAATCCCTCCCTGCTTTGGGCAGAACCAAGTTTAAGCTCTTTTCTTACGTCTCTCCCTCTTGTTCGTTTTAGTTGCTTCCTCATCGATATGGACCTGCCCTGCCTTTTCATCGCCCTGACAGCCATCCTCGTTGGGTCGCACCTTCCTCCAGCAGACCCTTGGATCATCCCCCAGCCAAAGGCCAACGTATGGCGAACCCTCGCGAGCGCCCTCGGCCAAGAACATATATGCCTTAACCTGGCATCAGCAGAGGACCCAATGTCGACCTGCCTCGTGGGGATCCCTCTCCCTCCCATTCAGATTCCCTACCCTGTTGGCCCTCCACTTATTGCCCTAACCGCCAAACCCATCCCCTCTTCAGTTGACCCCAGGTTTGGTTGGAGGGATGCAATTAAGAACTTAGCTCCCCTAGACACGGAACCTTCACAACTTGAGTTGCTCGGCTCCGCCAACGCCTCTTTTTGCTTTCAGTTCGTTTACTCCCCGGTCCCCGGAGACAAGCGATTCGAATTCATGAGGCAGTTCAAAGACGAATATACCGCCGGCTTGTGGTGTGACTCAGTTTTCCATATTTACAGCCCGTCCACCTACGCCGGACAGCCGCTGTCTCTGCCCCGGGGAATCTTTTTCATTTGCGGAGACCGAGCGTGGGCAGGCATCCCCTCTCGCCTGGTCGGAGGTCCTTGTACCATAGGGCGGCTGACGCTGCTCACACCCAACAACATGCAAATTCAGGATTGGAAAATAAAGAGGGCACAATCTAATTCGACCCGCACTAAAAGAGATCTCAAAGATCTTGACCCAGATTGTGACTCTGAAATTATTCATTGGTCCAAACCTAAAAGTGTGGCTGTCACCCTGTTTTTTCCCTGGGTATCGATAGCCAAGTCTCTAGGTGAATTGGCCCACCTGGAGTGTTGGGTTGTGAAGCAAGCAAATTTGACATCAGCTATGCTGTCAGACCTCCTAGCAGACGAGGAAACTACGAGGAAGTTTGCCTCCTCTGCCTCCAAAACAGGGCAGCAATTGATTTCTTGCTGCTCCTGCACAACCATCATTGTGAGGAATTTGAGGGCCTCTGCTGCATGAATTTAACATCACGGGCCGAGGACGCGAGGGTGGCCATCAATAAGATGAGAGGCCTCGTGCACGACATCAAGCACCAAACATCGGACTGGCTGGGGGACCTTTTCCAAAGATGGGGACTGTCGGGCTGGGCAGGCTCCATTTTGAAGACTGTTTTTACCATCCTTTTAGTTTTGTTTGTAGTTCTAATAGCCTGCTCTATTGTCTGGGGGCTGGTAAAGAAACTTATAGCACAAACTATCAGCGCTCCCGAAATCAACCGCGTGGAAGTCCAAGGACAAATGAGCAAGGACTGGGACTCCGCCTCCTCGGAGCATTCAAACTCTGAGGACTTCTGCCCAGACCCCTGCAACGTAGAGCAGGGCCAGACCTCAGTTTAGTTGTGTTGTGTCTTTGCCGTTCCTTTTCTTTTTTAAACAAAAAAGGGGGAGATGTTGTGGTTTGTTCTATGTTTGTTCAGTTTTCCCCTCAGTTGTTGTGTTAATGGTTCTGTCCGAAAGTTCCAGTACATGTCAATCTCTGTACCCCTCCCACGTTGTCATGGTTTCCCCAATGTATCTCGTGTGTTCCCCTCCCCTGGCCGCCTGCCTGTCACCCAGCACCCCTGCCTCTTTTTCCAGGAGCTTCTGGCTGGGGTGTTGGGTGATTGGTTCAGGGGCCAGGGCCCCACCCACAACTGTCTCCTGTTGGCTCCTCACCACTGTCAGTCTTCAATGTAACTCCTGTACCCCTCTCCTGATTTGTTGTTCCAAACCCCACCCATTCCCTATATAACCTGAGGCTTTTCCCTGCCTCGGGGCTCCGACTTCAGTTCCCCAACCCGGCACCTTCCCTTCCAATAAAATCTCCCTTCCCAAGAAGCCGTGAGTCGCCCTTTCTTCAGCGTCCTGCAGCTTTGGAGTTCTCTACCTGCGGCCACCTGCCTTCAAGCACAACACCGCTTGGGCACAGGGCCTGGGTTTTGTGCCTAGGCAGTGCTCAACTGGCTGGAGGCTGGCTGGACATTGCTTCTCTAGCCTGGGCATTCTATATCACCCGGCCGCTGCTCCACTCCTCCTACCTCCTACTTTTCCTTTTTTTTTTTTTTTTTGGCAGGGTGCTTTACACATCCTCTGACCCATTAAAATCAATCTGATTCATTTTCCATTACAAAAGGTAAAAGCTATATGTATTTCCAGTCTATTTTAACTGTATGTAACTTCATTGCCTGAAATGTAATCCGTTAAATGATTTCTGAGCTTGAAAAGCAGGCTAATGTCTGGCAATCTCATGGCACTCCAGACCCCTTAGGATTTGTGCGTTTCCATCCAGAAGAAATGACACATACCCAAAGTTAAAAACAGACAATCTAATGGTTTCCAAGCCTGTTTGCTTTCAATATCTCCAGGTATGAAGTGGAAGAAACTGCTGAAAAGGTGAATGGGAACAAAGAAAGATGTATAAAAGGGTTTATCATCATAAAAGGTGAGTTAAATAGAGTGGAAGTATCCTGCTGTTTCTTGTGCAATTTCAACTGGCCATTTGCCCTAGCAGAAATGGATGTGGAGACTTCCCTAACAGAGAAATTATTTTGGATCCTATTGCACAATAAATTAGAGAATATCTTGGACATCTGTGTCTGAGCAGACTTTTCCTCAGGGGTTTTAGGAGACCTCTTCAGTAATGGTGAATGATAATTAAGTTCCTACACAGTCTTCCTTTCTGCACCTCTGACATCCTTCTTCTGTGACCTCTCGAATTCTTCTCTTACTGTTTTAGGGTATAACTGTTTCTACATTTCTACAGAGGTTTCTCCTTCCAGACTTCAGCTACTGAGAAATAAATGACGATGTGCTGTGACCTTTTATAGTAGCACTTCACAGTCCCATATGAATTGCAATTGCATTTTCTCTTCTTGGCATGTGTGGCCCCTCAAGGCTTTACACAGCTGATATCTGTGGCAGGTCTCTCCTGAGTATCAGAAACAAGATTGCCCAGATGAACAACAGCTGCACGTTCAAGTGCAGAATTATTTCTCATGCAAAAAGGTATAAGAATTCTTCCTGGAAAAGTTAAAAAAAAAAAAAAACTAGAGATGAGTAAGATACTAGTAGCACAAATACTTTTTTTTTTCAATTGAAAACCCATTCTACTCCTACTTTACCAGTATACAGTCATAACCCATACTTATTAAAACTCTGTGGAAACTAGTAGTTAGTCATTCAGTGATCTAAAAAAAAAAACATGGAGAGCAGCATATACGATGAAAGGTGTTGGGATTTATGTGTTCCTCTTGCTAAGAAAAATATTTGATGTGAGTGGACTTCTAGAATTAAAAGAAATGTGTCTGAGAGAACACAGATGCCCAAATCTGGAGACGAGATATACTGAGCTACCTTGATAATATTCATTATTTATACTACCTTTGGAACACATTTGTTCAAAAACCTTCCAGTCAGTTTAGTAACAAAACCTGAATGAGCATCTTGGTCTTGTGATTTTTCGTTTGATTCCTGGTTTGTGGATTAAGCAGTACTGGGATGTGCAAAAAAGCAAGGAGTGTGTTCTAAGTGCCGTAGGAGTTCAGTGAGATTCAAAAAGATCACAAAAGAAGAGCTTTAAGAAAGATAACCATTAACACTCTAAGAAATTAATACAGTGCTTCACTAAGAATTTTGCATTGGAAAAAAATAACCTCCCCCATTTACATCCAGTTACATGGATCTGTGGGTAAAAAGTTTTTGCCTTGCCATTGTTAAACTTGCAATTGCATTGTTGTCTGGGCCTTGTGATCTTTTGTTATCTGACCAAACAAGTTCTCAGTGTGTTATAAAGCACATTTCTAAAAAGTGTTCATCAAGTTTGTTTCCTTCTAGCTGAAGGAAAGTAAGAAAATGTGTACAAAACAGGGTATTACCTTTCTAAAGAATAATTAGTTTTTCATTTGTTTGATTCATTTGCCATGTCTTTGTGCTCAATGTGACTTGTTTGTAAACAAATATTTTGGAAGACCAAGACTGAAGACCACTGCAATATTTTAAGAAACAGAGAGACATTCATGCCTACTTTATAAAGCTTTTTTGAAACTTGTACTACATGGTAGATCTGCAAGTGTGGAACAGCAGAAGTCTGGAATCGGTACAAAAATTAAGTGAAAAATAATTGCTGGAAAAGCAAGTTGTTTTCAGAAATAAAATTTGACATTATTTTTGACCATCAATTTTTTAAAACATGGCTCCATTAGACTATCTTCAACACTTTTCTAGTCTTCAATGTCATCCTTTTGCAGACAAAAATATGTATGCAAGCAGTGTTTATTTGTTCCTTAGACATTGAGAGAAATATAGCCTTTGAAGAAGCCTTTGACAAAACAGTCTTATAAATTAAAACAACAACAACAAAAACAAATCCATAAGAAGTCTGTGTCCCCAGAAAACATATCTGCTTTGCTTTCCTCACTATATTCTATAGTACTGAAAAATTCCTTAATTTTTAGTATTTTTATTTTATTTTACTTGATTCACTTGATTATTAAAAAACATTGTCCAGAGTCTGTGTTTTGGATGGGGATAGAATCTTCATTTTCATGCAATTTTTTAGATTGCATAGCATGCAAATACAAGGGTCTGAAAATAGAAACTTAGAGCATGCATGTTACATGATTCTTAAAATACTGTTGGAGAGCACATGAATATTTTTGGCGAAAGCTACAAGAATACTCTGATCAGGCTAAATCCTGTAATATGATTATTAAAATGATGGATCCAGCCTGTACATGGTAAATGGGAAATTACATAGAACTGCAATATTATTGGATCTATTTAACAGCTTATGAAAAACTCAGGGTGTGCAAAAAAGCAGAACATGATATAAGAGCTGAGATAAAGCAATTCAGTGAAAACTGGCATGAAATTAGAGGAAAAATCAACCTTTGATAATGACAATCTTTTACCTAAATGTGAACTTCCAGCAGGCTAGGGAGGCCTGTTTATGAAAAAAATGAGCAATCCCTGAAGAAAAACAAATTAAATTACAGGAAGCCACTTCTTACCAGTTTGAACTAGTTCTGTATTTTCTGCTGAAGTGATCAATTTTCTTTTACTCAAGTTATCAAATTATCTCCTCAGAGATTTTCAAGTTCTTTGCAGCTGGTGGGTGCTTGGATAAAACAGAGGATAGAATTCAGCTCACATTTTTTGAAGGGCTTTGGTATCTTTCAGGATAAAGAATTCAATGTAAATGTAAGATTATTATGTAGAAGAAGTGCTGTGAACTCTGAAAGCAATTAAAAAAGACAATGTAGAAATTATTATCAGGTTCATGAACAGAATAATGAAGGGTAATGTATCTTTTACAGGAATTGCAAAATGCAAATGAGTAACAATGCTTATTTATAAACTATTATCAGTGTTGGCTGTGATGTGTTTGCAGATATAGCATATTTTAAAATGAAAGACAAAATTGCTGGAGCATCTAAAAGAAAATAATAGAATCTACTAAATCCTGAATTCCAAGGTTATCATTGGGAATCTGTATGGTAATGACAGTCAAGGAAATAAATAATATCTGGTTATGCAAAAGCTTTTGGTTGGCTTAAATATTAACATGATATATTTCTTATATAAGATTGTATAAATTTCAGGACAATAAAATGGAAATAAAATCCCTTGTATTATGTTCTCAGTGCTAATATTTTTCTGAATGAGCTACCAGGAGACATTTATCTGAGCTTAGCAATGTCATTGTACCTGATATGGCTATAAGAATGTTAAATGAAAGCTACACCTGTACTTTGGCAAATCTGTGCACAGAAACTAATTTCTCTTTGATTTTATCAAATTAAATTAAAAATCAGAAAACTTCTGCACAGTATCTTGCTCCTCTACAAGTCCAACACATGTGTGTTCAAGGTAGAAGAATTCATTGAGGAGTGGCAGTAGAGGTAGTTTTTATCTGTTCTTTTCCCTGTGAATTTTAATTTTCTAAAATAATTTACCTTGTTTGTGTGCTTAGACCCACAGCCCCATGCTAGGATATCCTTTTGGTATATGAGGTCAAGCTAATCTTCAAATGATGTCACTCAAAATGAGCAATTATATATAGGAAGTTATGCTAGTTTGGGCTAGAGTGGACTCACTTTTCTTTGTATTAGCAGCTTTGGCACTGTGTTTTGGATTTGTGCAGAAAGAGTGTTGATAGTAGAGGGATGTTTTTATTTCCACTGGACAGAGTGGTTGAAGGTTTACTCTGGTTCCACAGAGTAGGTTGGAGGTTTACAAGCAGATGGGAGAGGACAGTTGGCCCCAACTAACCAAAGGGATATTTCATACTCATAGCATTATGCTCAGCATATAAACTGAGGGGGAGAAGGAAAAGAGGGATATTTGAAGTGATGGCTTTTGTCATCCAAAGTCACCATTATTCATGATGGACCCCTGCTTTCCTAGAGACAGCTGGATACTTGCCTGCCCATGGGAAGTGGCGAATGAATCAAATATTTTTATTTGCTTGCACATGTGACTTTTGCTTTACCTATTAAAATGTCTTTATCAAACCCATGGGTTTACTCAAGTTTACTTTTCTGGTTCTCTCCCCCATCCCACCACAGGTAAGTGAATGAGCAGCTGTGTGAGGCTGTGTTTCCATTTGGGCTTAAACCATGAGAAAACCAAAATATCTTTGAGAGATAGAGAGCTGACTGAGGATACTGCTAGTTTGCTTTTGGTCATTACTGAAAACCTATGGAGAGGGATGGGGAAAGGTAGTACCTTCCAGTACCTGAATGGAGCCTACAAGAAACATGGAGAGGAGCTATCTACAAGGACATGTGACAGGACACATGGGAATGTCTTCAAACTGAAAGAGAGTAGGTTTAGATTAGATATTGGAAACAAAAATCATTTGAGGGTTTTAAGGCACTGAAACAGGCTGCCCAGAAAAGTTATGGGTGCCCCATGCCTGGAAGTTTTCAAGACCAGGTTGGATGTGGTTTTGAGTAACCTGGTTGAGGGGGTTAGGGAACTAGGTGATCTTTAAGGTTCCTTCCGACCCAGGTGATTCTATCATCCTGTGTTTCAAGGATTCAGTCTGGAACACTATGGCTTGTATAGCTGACCTACTAAATGGGCAAAAAGACTGGGGGGTTTTGAGGACAGAGGGTTGTTTTTGTCATGCTCTGTCTGGGAGTAATAGTGAGTTTCTTGGGGAATCTGTCTTGAACCTATCCCATTCGATGTATTCTGTTCTTCTGTGGTTGTGTCCTCACAAAACTTGTGGGTGAACCAAACAAGGATGTGGTTGATAACAGCTTTTTACAAGTCCATGGACACCCTGAAGGAATAGACCAAAAGGAATGCTATTAAATTAAACAAAGATAAATATAAATGTCTGTGATAGGTATGGAGTAACTCCTTTTAAGGTTCAGAGACTAGCCCTTTGTATTGCCTAAGTGGTGACTGACTGATGAAAAATTGTTGAAAAGGCCCTGAAGATACCAATAGACAGAAACCTGATCAGAAACATAGGCCGTAAGTAGATTGAGGAGATGCTCATTTTTCTTAATGATTTCCTCGACACATTAGGTCACTTCCAGAGTACTATATCCAGTTTTAGAACTGCCATTTAGATTATTTGTGTCTTGGAAGAAGTTTAATTTACTTGAAGTAAATTTAAACAGGCAACTACAAAATCTCAAAGAATAACACCTCTTTTGTTTAAGTAAGTAGTTAGCAGCTTTTTAAATGTAATCTTACATTAATTTTTTAATGTAATCTGCCTTACTCCAAGGTACCTGCAGTTTGTCCATGCCTTTTTAATTTATACCTACTACAGTTTAATGGAAAATAATAGACACAAGGAACAGAAGAATAAAATCTCAGACTAAATACTAAAGAAGAAAAGAAGAAAACCCCCAAGAAAGTATGTATAAATATCTTAATATAAGATAATTTCATTTCAGTGAGATATTTAGGTCAGATTTTTATTGACCTTATTTTTCTAGTGATTTTGTGGCATAGTAAGGGATAAGAATTTAGTAGGAACTCACATTTAGTTTTGTACCACCAGACTCTTAACCATTGTAGAACTGCCAGAATATGTCAAGTGCTCAAGTACATAAAGCAGTTGCTGAGAGCAAATTTCAATCACACTGATATTCATTGCAGTAATAACTGATAAATTGTTTAAAAAGTTATACATTTTCAAAAGCTGCTAAGAATGGTTCTTGATATGGTTCTTAAGACTGTTTTAATATGAAACCAAGATCAAACAAAACATTCAAACTTGAGATAATATAAGCATGGTAAACGAAAATGCAAAGATGGTGGAATAAAAGTGTGATACATTATGTATGAAAGAGCATATTCATAAAAAAAAACAGTGAATGAACTTAGCATATCTTTACAAAGCAGATAAAACAAACAAAATATCCTTCTAACTCAGTCTTACCAGGAAATATCAATACTAAAAGTTTAGGTCCTTTTTAAATCTCTGTTTCCTAAACAATAGAGAAGGTCTGTCGGCTGTCTCTGTTATTAGATTACCTCTCCAAGGTGGGCACCATGTCTAACATGAGCCAACATTTTGCTGATGTGGCAAAGAAGGTTAACAGTATCGTGACCTGCAATAGGAAAAATGTTGACAGTGGCCAAGGAAGATGATCCTGCACCTCTACTCAGCCCTAAGATGGTACAGGGACTGGACCATGTCATCTAAGCAAAGTTTGAGATAGCTGGGCTGTTCAGGCTGGAGAAATGAAGATTCAGGGGAAATACTGTCAATGTGTGAAAGTACCTGAAGAGGGGCTACTAGAAAGACAACGCCAGGCTCTTTTCAGCCATGCTTAGTGACAGCCCAGAAGGCAATGCCTGCAACACAGGAAGTTCCACTTGAATGTCAGAAAGCACTTTTTCACTGGAAGGGTGACTGAGCACTAGCACAGGTTGTACAAAGTGGTTTTTAAATCTCTTACCTTATAAATACTCAAAAGGCATCTGGACATTGTCCTGAACATTTTCTAGGTGATCCTCCCTGTGCAGGAGTGGTTTGACAAGACAGTTTTCAGCAGCCCTTTTGAACTTCTTCCATCCTATGATTCTGTGACAAAAGCAGTGAATTAGTAATAAACCCAATTGTTTTTCTAAATAAATAAAAAGCTTTGTAATTTTGGCAAAATTATACACAATTTTGCTTGCAATTTTCTCTGCAGATGTTTAATATTTTTTGTTGTTTACTAATTTATTTATTTATTAGCTCCTTTTACAAGGCTACTAATTTACAAAAAGAACCTACCACAAGAAAATTTTAAGAAATTTTTCAGTATTTGCATTTTTTTTTCCTTTAAAGATGGATATACCTTGGTGCAGAGGTACATTATAATGACCTCTGAACATTTCAGTGGAATTGTGAGTGGCATCATTCATCTTATTAATGATGTCTCATAAAGGAGGGATGTATAAATAGGTGTAACTCTTTAGACAAGTTTTGTGAAGAATAGAGACTCTATATTCAAGATCTTCATAGAAACTAGTGTTGTGTTAAATGCAAAAAGGCGATTGCCATCTTTGATTAGAATGGACAGATTTTCTCCTCACAGGCATATAATTAATTGAAAACACAATTTTTAAATTGCTTTGGTTTTTTGCAAGTAAGATTAGTTCAGTCTTTTGATTAATTGTTTAGTATTTATAAATAGCAGGAAAATACATTTTCTGTATTTGTACAGAAAATAACAAAAATATGCTGTTATGAATATAAAATTTTTGGCTACTTATCCCCACCAAAATCTGCTGTAAAAGTCTGTCCGTAAAAATGCTATAATTTCTTCAGGCTGAGAGCCTGGTAGTTGCATTCTTTTCATGGATGAAACATTTACTAATTAATTCCCTCCTGCAATTCTAATTTAAACAGTGTAGTTCCTTATATTATGCAACACAGTGATTTAGTGCAGCTGTACAAGAAGCAGTTCACAAGGAGTGATCCTTGTGCATAAAAATTACATCTTCAAATGTGCCTATGTCTTGTATGTGAGTTTAGCATAACACCAACACAATTCAATTAAAAATCACAATGGCTTTATCGTTGTGGTTAGATCAAATAGCTGTAGGGAATTCAATTAAAAATTACTGATGGAACATACTGGTAGTATCTGTTGTTTAACATAGAGTGGTTTATCTTAATTTATATTTTGGTCTATATTCCTCTATTTGTCTTCACAGTAGTGTTTCTGAGTGATTAATAACTACTGATAGTATTCAAGCTTGCCTAACAGTGAAATTCAAGTGCAGAAGCATGTGTCTGTATTTTGCTTCTCCCTTGGTCTTGCAGATACTATGGCTAAAGGTGTTATCACACGGTTTCTAATACTTAAAAAATGTTTAATGTATGATTCATTTTTGATTCCCTGTGAAGTGACATAAAGTGCATTGATGTGGGCTAGCCAGTGCAAGATGCCAGTCTTAGATGACAAGAGCAGTTCGGGTTGGGAGGAGTCTGTAATTAGCTAGTCCAACTCCCCTGCCATGGGCAGGAACACCCTCCACTAGACCAGACTGCTCAAAGTCTGAGCCAGAACTTGAACATTTCCAGTGATGGGGCATCCAAAGAATCTCTGGGTAGTGTCTGTTTCAGTGTCTCACTATTAGCATAGTAAAAAATGTCTTCCTTATGCTCAATCTAAAACAATACTTTTCATTTTAAAACTATTGTACCTTTTCCTTGCAGGCCTTTGTAGATAGTCTCTCTCCATCTTTCTTATAAAGCCTATTTAAGGGTTTAAATATTGCCATAAGGTCTTTCTCAAGCCTTCTCTTCTCCAGATTGAATAACCTGAATAATTCCTGAAAGGGGCCTACAAGAAAGTTGGTGAGGGCTTTTTTACAAGGGCCTATAGTGAAAGGTCATGTCTTCAACCAAAAAAAGGTAGATTTAGGTCCACTAATACTTATTTTCTAGTTGCATATTAGTGGATTAAGAAGATAGCCTTGATATATCTCAAGAGTCTCCTGGATGGCTTATGTCTTGGTGTGTTGCTTTTCCAGCAGATGTCAGGATGACTGAAGTCCCCCAGTGGGATCAGAGCCTGTTAGTGTGTTTCTTCCTGATGTAAGAATGCTACATTACCACACTCCCTTCTATCACACAGCCTCCAGTAAATACCAACCACAAGATTTCCTTTGTCAGCTTAGCCTTCAAATGTTACCCATAATCTCAACTCATTCATTGCTGCCTTTCAAAGTCAGCTTTGTGCATTCAATCCATTGTTTACAGACAGGGCAGTCCCTCTATCTTGGTATACAGCAATTTTTTTTACCCACGTGTCTTGGTTTAGGCCCAGCTCTACACACTCACTCAGCACCACTCACACACACTCTGACCCCAGTGGAATGCAGATGAGAATCAGAAGTAAGACTTGTAGGTTGAGATGAAAACAGCTTAATAATTGGAAAAAAAGTGAAATAGGATAGAATGATGATGATTAATGTGCCCTTTGCTGGGGTTCGGGCTGTCCCCAGCAGGCTGCAACAGGGTCCGGATAGCTCTGACCTGCTCAGCACGGCTGTCCGAGCTCCCAAGCAGTTCTCAGCTGCAGGCCACCTTAGCAAGCTTAAGTGATATCGGCTCTTTAATGATTATCAGCTCATTGTGATTTCAGCTCTTAGCTTGCTAGGCACCGCAGGCAGGCAGACACAGGGAGAGAGAGGAGAAGGCTGTGCAAGGTTCCACAGTGATGTCTTTATTGAATCTTCTGCAAAGGCTCCCAGGGATAGATCTGCTGCCTGAGCTGGGCAAAAGCAGCTCTTTATATAGGTTTCAGGGGTTTTGGAAATTGTCCAATGGCAAGGGCTAAAGGAAAGTGACCTATAGTCTTACAGATAGGTAAACAAGGGGTCCAAAGGCAGAAGAGAGGGGCTTCTAAGGTTCCAGTCACCATGACTTGGCATTTCCTGCCTTAGGCTTCTGAACGCCAGGGAAGTCTTGCAGGCTCTGGGCCTGCTACAGATGATGATAATTAATTAGTAAAAAAAAAAAAAGAAAGAGAAAGCCCAAGGAAAACAAGTGATGCACAATGCAGTCACTCACTACCTGCTGACTGATGGCAATCCCCCATAGTGCACCATGACTAGCCCCTGTTACAGGTAACTCCCTCATACTGGGCATGATATTCTGTAGAGTTTGAGTCACCTGCCCTGACCATGCTCCCTTCCAGCATTTTGTGCACTTCCTTGCTGGCAGAGCACAAGACACTGAAAAAATCCCTGACTAAAGGTAAGCAATGCTTAGCAATAACCAAAACACTGGTGTGTTATCAACAGTATTTCTATACTGAATCCAAAACACAGAACTGTATCAGCTACTGGAAAGAACCCATTAGAAATTAGGACACCATGCTATGTGCATTAGTATAGAGCCACTTTAGTAGGGCTATTGACTGTTACTCTTCTAGAGAAATACACTATATTTGAACCCCTGGTCACACCCCAAGCCACCATGACATTCACTCAGTTCAGACATTCATCAAGACATGTCCCTCTCCAGCAGGAGAAGGGGTGAAAATAAAATAGGCAAGATCATGGGACATGGTACAGACAGAGAAATCACCCAGTCTGTTGCAGTGTGATGCCATTTCCTGTTTCAGCTATCCCAGTAGTTTCCCAGGTGTGGCAATACCTTCTCCCTTCCCCTCCCCCTTGCCTCCTTGCTAAGTGCTGTCAGTCAATCTTATCATTCCAGCAGGGGCGTCGTGTGATTGGCAAAAGTTCAAAAGATGCCACTCAGCCCTGGGGTCATTGGCTCATCCAAGTGTCATTGTCCCCTGAGCCTTCCCCCCCTCCCACCTGGTTGGTGGCTCACCTGTCCCTTCCCTCCCCCTGCCCCCAAGCTTAAAAGACACAGAGACCATGCAGTCAGGATTCTGTGGAGCTGTTACAAGATTCAGACATATGTGACTCTGGAATAAAACTCTGGATCAAACCCTCTGCAGAATCCGTCTCCTTTTGACCTAGCCTGGAGCCTTTCCGTCAGAGGTAAACTGAGTTTCTACCATGCCTGGACTTGTTTCCAGTGCCTAACTGCAACTTCCAGCCAGCCAAAGGTGTCTCTGAGGTGAGACACCACAGCTGCTGCCTTTGGCCCAGCAGCAAGGGTCAGACAAGCCCAGGCACGTTCCACCTGGTAATATTGGGATAATATTCCAATATTTGGTGCCCAACGGGAGGCTGATCGAATCTGCAGCCCCAAGAAGTCATCTCAGAACCTCAGAAAGACTTAGGCAGCTTAGCGTCCACTGTTAGAGCTTTGGCTGCATAGCTCTCCTAAGAGACTTTGGGACTGAACCCATAACAAGCCTCACGGTACGCTCTGTGCCTTTGGAAAGTGCAGCTCCTTTCTGGTAAGCGAATTTTCCAGGGGAGAATAGGGGAGCCCCTCCTGCCCTTGGGGTCTTATTCAAGTGAAGAGACCAGCCTGCCTGACTTTGCCAGCAGCAGCTTCGATTTTGGTGAGTATTTCTGCTCCTTGGGGAGGTAGAAGCTCAAAAAACAGTCTCTGCCGTGAGTTCTGTTCCGTTTTGCTCTTGCATTTAGGCTGCTCAGCCCTGCGGAGCAAAAGCGATACCCTGTTAAGCTTTAGTCCACTGTGTGGGGAGATATTGCGAGGTCTCAAGATATAGCGATGTTATGCTAAGGCGGAAGCCCTCCCCTTTTACCGTTAACTGACCATTACCCCCTGTTATAAATGACCCTGCCTACCCGTTAATAAATGCCATTTCACCGTCCACCACATTGGTGTATGCATGTGCTTGGCTCGTGTGGCAAAGGCGCTGCCACCGAGCTGTCCCTGACCCGGGACGCCATGCCCCAAGTGGTGGCAACAAGTGGTGCCGAAACCTGGGGACGATCTGGGAAGCGGGAATCACCTGGGCGATTGAAAGCCGGCCGGAGCAGCAGGACTGTCTCCGTCGGGGAGGACGCTCCCAGAGGACCAGCAATCCTCAGTCTCGTGCTGAGGATTGACAAATGAGGAAGGCTCACGCCAGGAGCTGGCAAATGAGGAAGGCCTGCACCTAGGACCGACGAAAAGAGGAAGTCTCACGCTGCAAATTGGCAAAGGAGGAAGGCTCGCGTCGCAACTGGTGAAAGAGGAAGTCTCGCGCCAGGAGCTGGTGAAGGAGGAAGGCTCGCATCGATAACCAGGGAAGGAGAGGATGGAGCCCCTTGCTAAAGTAGTTTTTAAAATTCACAGACAGTGGGCCATAGATTGTGAGCCGGGAGAGTTTATCCTCATGGTGTCAAGGCTCCTGCGCATTGGGGTAATTGGGCAGCCAGAGGAGGGGCCCTAGTGAAGGAGCCCTATGTCCTTAGGCTTGGGGCGAAATCTAAAATCATGGGACAGGGTCATGCAGGCTCTGAAAAAAGGTTCAGCAAGTTCAGCAGGAGCGGGGAAAGTGGAAGGCCAAACAGGACTGTTTGCAGGCGGGGCCCCAGCAGGGTGTGGGGGCGGCCACACAGACTGCAGGCGATCATGAGTTTGCTGAGTGTGGGGATTCGCAGCCGCAGGAGTGCTCTTCATGGCTCCTGAGCGAAGGCACCCGACTACGGGGAAAAAGCAGTCATTTTGGGATGGGCTGCTAGAAGAAGCGCGGGGTGCAGCTGTTAACTCGGAGGCACGGAGTGCCGCCGTTGACTCAGAGGTGCGGGGCGCCGCCATTGACTCGGAGGCGCGAGGCGCTGCTGTTAACTTGGAGGCGAGGGGCGCTGCCATTAACTCGGAGTCTGAGGGAGCCTGGTCGGGGCCTCCGCCTTACGCGCCGCAGGGTGATGAGCCCCAGAGCGGGGGAGGTCACCATGGCAGCCCACGGCTGGCGAGGCTGGTGAGGCGGCACGCCTGGGGTTGAGCCGCTGGGCTCCCAACCGGCTGCGGCCAACAGCTGCCGGCTCCAGCGGCCGTGCCTACGCAGGGCCGGCAAGCAGCCTGGGTGGCGCGGGGCAGCCGGACCCTTCCGTGGACTGGTGGCGAGCGAAGCTGGGCAGCGCGGTACCGACGACGGGGCAATGCATTGCACCAGAGAGAAGAGCCATGCGGGGCAGCGGGAGTCCTGCCCTGCCGCCCTCCATAGCAACAGCGGCCGGGCCGTGCTGGGGGTGCTGACAGAGAACGGGCAGCAGCAGCCCGGCGGCCAGGGTGTTCTCTGGCTTTGAAAACACCATCACTTCATCTAGAAAATTTGTAAAGCTTGTTTTGCAGGACTGAATCATCAGACGCCCCCGCAGCCCGTATACCCCGCTTCCTGAAGGCCACAACAAATCATCAAGCAGCCTGACGGCAGACCATACCGGAGTCGTGAGGAACTCCGAGATCAAACTAAAAAAGAGGCTGGCATAGAGAAGGACTGGGGGACAGGCTCAGCAGGAAAGGTTTCAGTCATGGCTAGAAGTTTCAGAGGGATTCAATTGTATAATGGTTTGATTGGTCTTTCATCCTAAAGTTTCCTATTCATAAGAGTATGTAAGTGAAGTCCATCAATTAGAGTTCGAACTCTGGCCAAGTTCTAGCTCTGTTTGAATGGAATAATTGACAGCCCAGATGTTTTCAGCATCAAAAAAGTACTCTGGGATGATAGTTCAGATGTTTTATTACCATATATGACAGCTAAGCCTGTTTTCAAAGGGAATTTGGAGAAACATGAATCTGGACATGAGTTCTCCAGGTCTCTCTTGTTTTAAGGTTCATCAGCTGTCGCAGATTATGTGTATTATCTGATTGATTTCTGATTGCTGCCATCTTACATTTCCCTATGACTGAAACAGAGCCAATGTTTTATTTTCACACCAGGACCCATTCTTCAGCATCCTGCTCCATTCAGATGGTGCTCCTCCAGTTGCATTTTATGTCCCAAGCATCAACAGAGAGAAGCCTCTACAAAAACGCCCTCGTGTCCACCTTGTTAGGCCCTCCTGCAGTAGTGTTCCTAGACTTTGATTTTTGGGCCTTACAGTTTAAACAAGTGTTTAAAAGGTGTTTTAGTGTTGTTCTTTGAAAACCAGTTAGAAAAAGTTAACATTTTGTTTGTTTGTTTAAGATGAGTTTGTTACAGTTATGTTGCATTGTTCAATTTCAGCACATTTTTACCAGTTACACGTTTCCCACTTGTCAGGTTTGTTTTAACCTTAGAATTTTCTATGTTTTTAGTTGGTCATAAAAGGGGGGGAAATGTGGGGAGATATTGCGAGGTCTCAAGATATAGCGATGTTATGCTAAGGCGGAAGCCCTCCCCTTTTACCGTTAACTGAAGGTTACTCCCCGTTATAAATGACCCTGCCTAACCTTAATAAACGCCATTTCACCGTCCACCACATTGGTGTATGCGTGTGCTTGGCTCGTGTGGCAAAGGCGCTGCCACCGAGCCGTCCCTCACCCGGAACGCCATGCCCCAAGCGGTGGCAACACACTGCGGCGTGTTTTTGCCGTTTTTAGATTTGGTGGCGCCGGCTCGGAGGAGCGGGACAGCTCTGCCAGTCCCTCCCCCTGGCTTGGCAGTGTGGCATGCTCGGCTCTTGGTGTGGGGGGGGAGTTCTCTCAGTTTGGGGGGGCTGCTCTCTACATGTGGTGTGGGGGGGCTGCACTCTCGGGCGGGGGAGGCTTTGTCTGTCTCTCCACGTGGCGGGGTGAGTCCCGATTCCCTGCTGCTGCCGCGGCAGTTTTAAAAGCAGTGTATACAGCTGCATTGTAAAGGCTTTCGTCTGATCATTATCGGTTTTTAACCGTGGTCTTTTTAGAAATCCGTCGCTGATTTTGGCTTTGTATTCGGTCGGCAGGATTTTGTTCTGTGCCATTTACATCTAAAATGGGCTCGAAGTTAAGCGCAGCACAAAAAGGAGTGTATTATCATATAGTTGGAATTTTAGTCAGTGCAAATGTAAAGTTCTCTAAAGGAAAATTGAAACAGTTTATAAGGTGGCTTTTTCTACACTTCCCACAAACTTCTCCTGAAGAAGTCCACAATATTCAATTTTGGGATAAAGTAGGGCATGAATTGATAACCTTGGGACAGTCTGGGAACGCATCTTCAGCTAAATTTGTGTTCTGGAGTTTACAAGTTCAAACAGCCTTGCTCAAACAAAGGCAATTGGAGGAAAAGCCAAATGTCAAGCAATGAACCTCTGCTCTCCCTGATTCTCCCTCTCCCAGCTCTTACCCCAAAACTTGGTATTTTAAGGAGAGCACACTCTTCCCATTCTCTGGGAAGTCGACTCCCTGAGCTCTTTAAAAGGCCTGAGTTCCCTTGTCCATAAGGACCTGGCCAGACCATGTGGAACCTTTCCCAAAACCCTGTGTCCCCTGCTCTGAAACCCAGAGCATGTGTTAGCTTTTCAAACAGCAGTGATGACCAAAATGGCCCCCAGTCCCTAGGGTGTCCACAAGATGGAAGATGCCATGTGGCACCATCCCAAACCTGGTCATCTTCTTCCCAAGATCCCCTTAAGCATCCCAAAATTCCTTCCCCATCCCCCTCCCCTCCTGTTCCTTGTGACACCTTCCTTCCCCCTCCCTTACCTGCTGTACCCTCAGCTCTGCCCCTCTACTCCTCCGGGGCGTCTGTTGAGGTGGTATCACCGGGCATCCCTGCTCCCTGCCAGCCCCCGTCCCCACCCCCTGTTCCCATTGCGTCCCCTCCCCCTCCCCAGGTTCCCACGGTGGGGGCATGCCCACTGCATTTCCTCACAGCTGTATCTCTGATCCCATTGCTTCCGATTCAAAGGATACAGGGCAGGGAACCTCAGACCCAATACTGGGTCCCACTTTGTCATTTGCTCCTGTTACATATCAGCCTGCAGGAAGGGCAGCCCCAACTGCTAAAAGAAGCTCTCCCAGGCTTGCATGCTGATCCAAACACAGCGAAAGATACCAATGGCATGCCAATCACTATTGAGTATCTCTCTGGTGAGGGCTAATGGTCTTTACCCTCAATCCAACCTACCGTAATTCCTGTAGAAGCACTCAAGAAAGTAAAAGAAGCAGCTGAAAAAGCATTCTTTTCCCTCCAACCTGAGGGACCTTTTGAGCCCTATAGTAAGATCAAGCAGCTACCATCAGAGCCTTTTTTGAATTTGTAGAAAGGTTAACTAAAGCTATTGAAATACAAGTTAAAAAAGAGAATTCAAGGCAAGACGTTTTAGAGGAAATGGCATTTACAAATGCAAATGAACAGTGTCAAGTGGCAATTTTGAGTCTCCCTCTAGAACCACCCCCTACACTAAAAGATATGCTTCTAGTCTGTAACAGGAAAGTGCCTCTGATGAGTGTAGCTGAAGACACCAGACCAAGACCACCTCAGCGTGTCGCCGTTGCCAGCCCTGCGCCCATTCCCTCAGCACAGCAGCACCCTGGGCAGCAGCGAAGACCAACAAGCGATGACCCTACAAAGCCATGCCTGCTTTGCAATAACCTTGGGCATTGGAGTAGCCAGTGCCCCCTGAAAAGGCAATTAGACATGGCACAGGAGGAGAATTACAAGCACTCCCAGGGGGTCAACAACAACAAAAAAACTGAAAGGGGAGTGCCGGCCTGCCAGGCGCGCAGACACAAAAAGAGCAGGCCAAGGGACTAAGGGAAGCAAAACAAACCAAGCAAGCGTTAATATTACTATTTCTATAAGTGAAGCAGATGCTTCAAAGACCATGTCTGCTGGTCCTCTCTTATATCCATGCCACGACTGACAAGATGAAAAAACCATGGTGAGCGACATCAAGAGAGAAACTGATGACTGGCTGAGTGGACTGTTCAAAGGCTGGGGACTCTTGGGCTGGTTGGGATCTATTCTGAAAACTGTAATTTTATTATTGTTTCTTTTAGTTATTGTTATTGTAGTTGTTAGTATTGTCTTCGGACTAATCAAACGCATGGTTCTCAGGTTAATTTCAGGCTCATCTCCCCCTCCTGAAGTTTACAATTTGGAAGCTCTTAGTGCTCCAATGAATGACATGGAAGCCTCAGTGGAAAGCACTGACCCTCCTGTAGAGGAGGAACCAATTTACCAACCATGGTTTGGCAAGCACTCTGCACCACAAACCCAGTCCTCTTCTTTTTAAACAAAACTAGGGGGAGATGTTGCAGTGTGATGCCATTTCCTGTTTCAGCTATCCCAGTAGTTTCCCAGGTGTGGCAATACCTTCTCCCTTCCCCTCCCCCTTGCCTCCTTGCTAAGTGCTGTCAGTCAATCTTATCATTCCAGTAGGGGCGTCGTGTGATTGGCAAAGTTCAAAAGATGCCCCTCAGCCCTGGGGTCATTGGCTCATCCAAGTGTCATTGTCCCCTGAGCCTTCCCCCCCTCCCACCTGGTTGGTGGCTCACCTGTCCCTTCCCTCCCCCTGCCCCCAAGCTTAAAAGACATGGAGACCATGTGGTCGGGATTCTGTGGAGCTGTTACAAGATTCAGACATACGTGTCTCTGGAATAAAACTCTGGATTAAACCCTCTGCAGAATCCGTCTCCTTTTGACCTAGCCTGGAGCCTTTCCGTCAGAGGTAAACTGAGTTTCTACCATGCCTGGACTTGTTTTGAGTGCCTAACTGCAACTTCCAGCCAGCCAAAGGTGTCTCTGAGGTGAGACACCACAGCTGCTGCCTTTGGCCCAGCAGCAAGGGTCAGACAAGCCCAGGCACGTTCCACCTGGTAATATTGGGATAATATTCCAATACCAGTCCACAGGCAAACCAGACTTTACTTTAGGAAAATTAATTCAATTTATTGTCAATTAACATGCAAGTAAGGTTGTGAGAAATAAAATCAAAAACAAAACCACCTTCACCTTCTCCCTCCGTTCTTTCCAAACGCAGCTTAAGTCATGACTCTTCTTTGTCCTCCCAAACATAAGCTGTGCAACTGTCCATCTCCACTGCTTCTTCCTCCTCCCACTTTTCTCCTGATGTAGTGTTGTGTCTCTTCAACAGAATATGCTCTAGCATGGAGTCCTCCACAGGCCATGGTTCTACACAGATTGCAATAAAACCTCTGTACTGTCATTGAGTCTCTCTTGGAGCCAGCTGGAATTGGCTCTCTGACATGGGGACAGCTCCTGGTGTCTTCCTGTAGAAGCCCTTCCCATGAAATCCTTGCTATGAAAATGCAATACAGAGCTATATAACAGGTGTTCCCCTTGGTGCCTTGAGAGGGTACCTAGAAGAGAGGCTAAACAGTGTTAAAGAAATAAAGTAGGTATTTGTTAAAAAGGCCTTCAAAGAATACACCTTGAGCAGTACAAGAGCCTGGCCAAGGCTACACCCAAGATGGGTGATAGGTCACACATTTTTTACACCTCTATGTTTTGGTCCATTTACACATTGGGGTTAATTGTCCAATTACATCTTCAGGTTATGAAGTTACATCCTCTCAGATTGGTCTCTTCAATTCACTATTACTTATACTTTTTCGGCCTGAAGCTGCAACGGTGTCCTTGATTCTCAGGCTGGAAAAGGATTGTTCACTAAACTGTGAAGAGAACTTGCTAACATTTTATATGAAGTTCAGAGTCATATACTAATGCAGTACAGAATCTGGAAATATGAAAGCTAAAACTTAAGGCATCACCCTCTTAATGCCTAGTTCATCAGCAGCCCCTGTCTCTTTTCTATTACTCAAAATTCCACCCTTTCTCCCCCTAAATCCTGTTTAAAGCTTTCCTTATGGGTACCTTTTAGGTTACCCTCAAAAAAGGGAATAAACTCAAGCCATAAACTGCATCCTCAGAAGCATCGCCAAGGACTCCTTTTCAAAGGTTTTGTCTGCAACAGCAAAGGATCTTTGGAATAGAATTTTAACATGCAAAGTCTGAAAGTCTACAGGGATTATGCAGCTGAACAAGCATTGGCTCTGTTTTACTGGCTTTTGTGCCATGACAGTGTCTGTGTAAGTGCTGGTGCCTTGGGTGTTTCCCCCAATGTATTGGAGAGGGATGAATGCCAGGGTGGAGGCTTGTGGCCTGGATTTCTCCATCTCACTCTTTTCTAGGTCTTTTCAGACCACTTGTAGTCAATTACTTTTCTTTTTTTTTTCTTTCTTTTTTTTTTTTCTTTTTCAGTTGTTCTATGTGTTTGCAAGAGTTCTAAAATCGTGAACTTTTGGAAACTTTTCTGTGCTTTATATGAAGTGTTGTGATCAAAGTCTCTATGGCAGACATCCCTGGGGTTCATCTGCTTTGTGTCAGAAGCCTTATGTTGGTTTCCTCCTTCTATTTGTGGCTAAATTTTAAAAGGAAGTTTCAGACATTTGTGGAAGTGACTCAAAGTGATTCTTCGTTGCCAATTTAGTTACAGCTCACTTGGCGTTTTGAACTGCTTTAGCAACTGACTGCTATTCTTTTGGAATGAACTAAAAAAGTATAAGCAGCAGGTAAAATATATTAAAAGCTGCATTCACACAGATCTTCTCACTGTTAGAATGATCATAATTTTCCAAACTCACTTGAGATGTACACAGTATGTATCCTTCCTATCATCTCTTTGATATATTTTATAAAGTGCTCTTAATTATAGTTTTCTTCAAAATATCCATTTTCCTATTATGTAGATAAAATACATGTTCGAAATGCAGTTTCCCTCATTGTGTGATATTCTCATTATCAGTTTCTGTAGCATTGGAACGGAATGACCTAAAACAGAGCTTGAAAGACTCTGAGGTCCTTCACCTGGCCTGCTATTCAGTATCTGCATTGAGCAGATTCATAGTTGGGTGAGTTTCCCTACTCCTCTCATCTCTTTTCATCAGTCACCCTCAATTCCAGAGACACATTTTACCTATAATTCTACAAATCATTCCCCTAAAACAAGCAAAAAAAACCCCAAATAGATAAAGCAGCTCCTTAGTATTTACTCAGATATGCAGTGTTCGTGTGTTCATGTGAAAACGATATCTATGTGTGTGTATGTATGAGCATAAACATGTTTACATGTGTGTATGTGTGCATAAACTTCTACAAAATGTGAAAATCTATGTGTTATTAATTATAAGCCTATGTATTATAATCCTGTATTCAGAGAACGTATGACTCTGTTTCTGTTTACAGATTTTTTTTTAAATTAAATACATTAAATGCAAACTTAAAATAATAATCAAAAAATAGTTCCTTCTGCCATATTGTGTTATAAACGGAGAATGGGAGCAGAAACTGCCATAAATAAGGAGAGAGATTGCTAGATAAAGGTCTAAGAAGAATCTGATCAAACAGGAGAGTATCAGAATAGTATATGCAGATGTGGCACATGTGTCAGTAGCTTTTGAAAAACAGGTTTGCATACAAACTCAGTAACCAACTTTTCTGCCAGACTTATCATAATTTCATTTTTTCCCTAACATGGAGTAAGTGATAACAGTATTCCAATTCCAAGCAATTAGCTGCTCTGGGAGATTTTAAAACTTTCTTAAGACTGGCATTTTCTTAAGACTCATTCTACTTCCTTTCCCCATAAATTTTTATACATCAGTTGTTCTATGTGTTTGCCAGAGTTCTGAGATCGTGAACTTTTGGAAACCTTTCTGTGCTTTATATGAAGCATTGTGATAAAAATCCATATAACAGAATTATCCCTGCGGTTCCTCTGCTTCGTGTGAGAAGCTTTATGTGGGTTTCCCCCTTCCATCAATTGTTGATGAATATTGTTATCAAGACAGGATACAGTATGGTTTCTAGCAGTACTAGCTTTCTTTTCTCTTAACTGGGGTGTCTTAAAGGAGGTTGTTTCAAGGTTGTTTTAGTTGTCCAGGCTCAACAGCTGAGGAGGCCAACAGCTTAGTAGGGCACAGCAGAAGAAATTCTATACTGAAAAGCAGTAATAGCACTCATATTTTAAGAAATGATCATTTTGGGAGCTTTTGAAGTCAGTGGATTTATTTACTACATGCCTTTATATCTTAGCTTTCTATTTTTTTTTGTATCTACTCGCAATGACAGGAAAGTAATTTGCTTCTATTTGCAACCTCCCCCCAAAAAAGACTGAACTAGATCAGGGAATTATTACCTTACCACAATTCTTCTATATATTACTATTCTTTTTGAAAATTTTTGTACACCTTTTGTAGAAATCATGCCCTTAAAGTGTTGATCTTTCTCTCTTTTAAAATATATTTTAAATATATTGTCCTATAATCATTACTCATAGAGGGCAGACTATGTTTTAAGCAACATGTCAGACTATAAATAATTTAAAAAAATGTTTTAATCACTTATTTGCTCACATAAGTTTTAAGACTAAAAGACACGTAAGACTTCTCATTTTTTTTGCTTGAAATATTTGATTCATGGCATAAGAAGGAAAAAAAAAATGAAAACAACCCCCATGAATAGTAAAATGGGTATTTTAGCAGGTTGTACCTGTCATGAGTTGACACTGGCCAAATGCCAGGCACTTACATATGTTTGTTTCACTGCTCACACAAAATGTTATTGTGGGTTACCCTCACCAGAAAACAGTATTGCTCTGTTTCCACACTAGGATTAAAAAAAAATCATGGTGCTTTTCTTTTTCTACTTTATTATTTTTTAATATATCATTTAATTTTGTTTAACTTTAAAAAATATTTATTTCAGATCTATGGTTTAATTAACCTAGTTATAGATGGAATTAAGGCAAATTTTAGCATTATGATTATAAACATAAAGAGTTACAGTAATAAAATCAGTAAAGAACCTCTGGACAAAGATTGTGGGAAATTTAAGAAATCAGGACAGCAAAAAAATGATCAGATGATTAGAGCTAAATAAAGTGTAATTAGCAATCAGGTATCATAAAGATGCTATACATTCAAATACAGGTATTCTCACTTCTGATTCATCTGTCTTTACACTACATAGATTTAATACAATGTACAAGAAGTAGCCTACTGGATCAGATCAAAGATCTGTGCCCTAGAATTATGGCTATAATAAATAACTTTGAGAAAGAGTAAGAAAAGGGTAGTGTGGTGAGTTTTTACTCAGAACATTTTTTCTCTTTGCAGTTAGTTGTGGCTTTCACAATGAAGACTACTGTTTATGTGATAGCCCTCACAGTATTTTAACTCCTATTTGGTGGATTTTTTGACATATGTAATCTCTCAGTATAATTAGTCTGTATATCTGTAGTCGGAATAAATACACTAGAAATAAGAATGTTGTATAGAACCAAATATGGATAAAATTTTCTCAAAGTTTTTACATACTTTTTGCATTTTCACTAGGGTGATCTGCTCGGGACTTGGAAAGTTTCTAACATTTTTTGGTTTGAACTAACTGCTCTGTTATTTTAGTCCCCTTGTGCACATAGTGGTCATGAACTCTGTAGCAGACGTTTAGTTAGCAGGGTGTTTAGGTCGATTTTAGGTCTTCCAGCCAAGCTTTCCACTGCCTGCTTCAAGGTGTGCTTGGAAACAGCTATACAAGTAGATGTCTGAGGAGAACAAATAGCTGCCAGTGAGGCAAGAGTAAACCTTTGATGCTAAAGCTTCAGAGCTTTGTAGCTAATGTGGCAATGGACATTTTCCCACACTTCAACACTAACAGACCCCACCGCTCTCTAAACGTCTCTTGGAGTGAGGTGGAAATCCTGTCAAACTTCCTGGCTCCAAGCAGATGTCTCAAAATCCTGAGGGCACTAGACTTTGAAGTTTAGGCATTCCCAGTGCTAAGATTTTGAGGAAGTACTAATATAAAAGTATTATCAGCTCAGTGATCATAGAATTGGTGCAGATGACATAATGAATCATTGCTTCCTAGTCAAATCAAGCCCCAAAAAATCCAAACAAAAAGCAACTACCCCACACACACCCTCAGAACTCCTCAACCAAACATCAAAAACCCCCTTTTAGATAAGAAGTGGAGAATTTCTTAAATGAAATTTGAATCTGTGAGATCAGGCGATTATGAGCTTGTATGGAAATTGAAATCATTGGACAGTCTCAGAGGACATACCTTCCCATGACAGCTTCAGCTGGCTTTGTGAAGGCTGAGGACCTCTTTGCTCTCTGCAGCTTACTGAGGAGGGGAAGTGGAGAGGGAGGTGCTGATCACTCCTCCCTGATATCCTGTGATAGGATGCCTAGGTAGGATTCACAGAGGCATCAGGGGAGGTTTAGATCCGACAGTTAGAAAACATCTCTTTGCCAAGAGAATTGCAAACACTGGAGCAGGCTCATGAGGGAGGTGGATGATGCCCTATGCCTGTCACTGTTTAACAGGTAGTTAGACAATGCCTTTAATACTCCAACTTTTACTCAACCTGAAGTAGTCAGGCTGTTGAATTAGGTGATCATTGAAGTCTCTTCCAGATGAACTTTTCTATTCTAATCTAGTCTCTTTCAGTTCTTCCAGTCTTCTAATTAGAAGTTCCAAAAGAATCTTTCTAGATAAATCTGATTCAGCGAATTCATGAGCCATTAGGACCCTCCCCTCTAAGCCAATACTTTGAAAATCACTTCTGATGCAATAATCAAATGTTGCTATGCTAGAGACCAATTTCCTCTAGAAAATGAGACCTTCATCCTCACTAAATAAACCGTGAGAGGAGACCAGTTTACTTGACTCATATTGAGTACATCACATGAAAAGACTAATGACCCTAAACAAGTTCATATTTGAATACCGAGGTAATTTAGGCAAGTACAGCAGAGTAAGGAGAAGGCATCAATGCAGGCAGCAGGTGCCAGAGGAGCCATACTCTGTTCTCTCCCCGTCCTCAGGTATCTAGCTGGTGAGATTCCAAACACCCCAAAGTCACTCTAACCTACAATGTCTGCTCTCAAAGTTTGGAGTTGAGAGAAGCAAAGATGACTTGGAGCTGCTTTCTGCACAATTCCTTTGAGCTGAACTAACCTCATATCTCTTGTGATCTTCTGAGGTAGCAGCAATAACAGCAATCATAGCAGTTTTTTCCCCTCATGTTGAGCTGCAGCTCAAGAGGAATAAAATATGTCATGTGCACTCTTGCAGGCTTGAAACCGAGTGTCTGCTACTGAAGATTAAATAGCATTATCACATGATATTAAAAAATATTGAAAATGTTGTGGCTTCTGAAAGAGTGGCATGATAGTGTAGACAAATTTTGGATCGGGGAAGAGAAATTGCACTGTGTTTTTATTGGTAATCATGGAATCCTAATGATTTTAACATAATCATAGACATAGCTAAATAAAAGTTGTTCATTTTACCTTCCTTAATTCTGGTTAATGGACTTTAAATAGTTATCCTGCAGAGAAATCTGGCTTGAATCAGTTGATTAACTCAGTTGATACCCCAGTGGTGTTTGCTGTATTTTCCTGCAATGCCCACAGTATTATCCAAGATTAGAAATTTTTGCTATTTTAATTTTTCGGTTTTTGTTGTTGTTGTGGTTTGGGGTTTTTTGTTTTTTGTTTTTTGTTTTTTTTTTTTTTTTTTTTTTAATGAAGAAAACTCTCAAAGCTATCCCATTACTGCTCATACAAAAATATAATTTACTCCTATTCTGGTTTGTTGTGACCTGCCTTGGATACACAACAATTCTGTTTCAGTGATAAAGAACGACTGTTTTGTAAAATAATCACATAATTGCAGGTTTTAACATTTTCTCTTTCATTGTCTTTTTTTCTAAAAGCAAAAACACAGTCATAGTGAAAGAAAACCATTATTAAAACTTGTCAGGTGCTTTCTCTCTTATATGGCAAGATACTAAGCTGTTTTCAAGAAGTAAAGATAATATATCAATGTTTTGACCATTATCAAGGACTTAATCTGTCTTATACCTTTACAAGATTGTAGGATGTTTCATGGTACAGTTTTTCTGATGCAGCAATAGATTGCATGCAAAATTTTTTGGAAGTAACTGTTATGATTTTAGTGGAATGATGAAGGTGCTCAATTTTATTGACCCTCAAAAGCTGGAAGGAAGAATAAATTTCACTGTTCTAGAAATTATTTCACTTGTGGTGTTTCTTTATGTGAGGTAATGCAGACAGGAAAGGAATCTTTTCAAATTTTCATTCAAATCAATTTCTTTCTTAGTTGAAAGCCTTTTGTTTACAGAATTCTTGGAATCTATGTACCATATAGACATAATGCACCCTTTAAAATATTTTAAACTTCCAATTTAACGACAAAATAAACTATGATTATATAGTTTGATTGTATTGAATGTTAGCTATTGCAGTTTGGTGATACTGGATTGATTTCAGCGAGAATATTGACTTTTATCATGCTAACTTTTCTTACTAGGCCTACAAAATACACCTCTAAAGGTTTATTTGGAAGCCTGAATACTTACTTTCCCTGGCAACATGTATTTTGATGTTTTATCTCATATGACTGTTAGCATGTGCATTTTTAAAATTACTTTAACTAAAGCTTCACATTCTCATTTGATTCAATAAAGTATGACTAGTTGATACTGATCAAATATTTAGTGGGGGAGACATAAAATAGCTAACATCTTTCCACAGAAAAGTCACCTAGACTTTCTTTCCAAATGCTTGTGCAGTTATAGACTATGTTACTGAAATGCCTACAAGCCAATTTAATTAGTCAGCTAAATGAAACTGTCAGAAATTTAAGAAACATGTTTTTAGCAAATTATAGCCTTAGGTATTTCTTAATTTGCTCTCTAACTTCAACTGGAAACCTGTTTATAATATACTATTTGTTCAGCATGGATGAAGGTTACTTCACACTTGCTTTTATCTTCTTGCTGTCTGGCCATTTACAGATGTTTGAATGTAATAAGAAGGAAAGTGTCTGGAGACATTCAAAAAAGGGAGAAATAGAGACATTTAGGAGTTTCATAATAATTCTCTTCTTGCCAGCAACGAAAGTGAAGATCTTGTTTTTGTTTCAAATTCTGGATTATGGAAATGAATGCAACAGACAAAATTAATAGGTGTAAAATTATGGTAATTATATCCATGGTAACTAAATTTCCTCATGCATTAAAACGAAAGGCCTATGATACAGTACTTTAGGTTAGGCTTTGTATCACTTTGACTCACAACATATCTGCTCACAATAACCCTTTTATGAAGTATGTTTAAGCGATCTATTAAAACACGAAATTTTTTAATAATGAAAAAACCCAAAAACAACCAAAAAAAAAAAACCACCTGAAAAGAAAGAAAGAAAGAAAGAAAGAAAGAAACAAACAAACAAACAAACAAACAAACAAAGAGAAAGTACAATAGTTAGGCAGAGATGCTGAAGTTCTACAAGTACTGTAGCCTTTCACCTAAATTGCATAGTTACTTACTTGAAACCTATAGCCCTTTCTCCACTTATTTTGAAGCCGTGTGTTGGAAGACAGAGTGGTAGAACCCATACAACAATGTTTGGACAAAAACTTGGTATTGTCAACGTATTTTTGTGTGTTTAATGCAGGATTGTTGAGTAACCACAACATGGAAACCATGTTACCTGGAATAGCACATTGAAAGGTAAAACTGATACAGGAATAGAATTATAACAGAATTATTCAGTCATTGCTTCCAGACGTACTACAGAATTTGCCTGTACTGCCTTAAGAGAAATTACTGAAAATACTCATACCTTCTCATGTCTGTGTTCTACAAGAGTTAAAAGGAGAGAGAACACCAAGATTTAGTGATGCATATGTTGAGAGTTTTGAAATGCACCAAATTCTTAATTTATAATTCCTACTTACCATTTGTGTTACTGCCAGAATACTTCATTATGTCAATTCTATGAAAAGAAAATAATTAATTTCTTAAGAAATTTGTTTGAGCCACTAGGAATGAAGCAGTGTCAGTCACAAAAAGAGGCTTCTCATTAAATGATCTGTGTAAACAGAATCAATAGTATCACTAGGAAGGCATGATCTGCTCAACCACACTTTATCTCACACAGTTCAGCTGGCATTGGCTTGGAATTTTCTCCTGCAATTGGGTTGAAGTCTGAGTACAGGGATAGCTAAAGGATGGAAAATTAAATACTGCCTTCACTGCATTTAGCCTTTGAAATTTGTCACATTGGTCAGTCCTTGTGAGTTCAGTCTCTCTGTGACATGTACACAGTTCAGCAAATTCAGAAATACTGACTTCTTGTGTTTGTTCAAGAACTTATGCATTTATGAAAACAGAAGTAAATATATACAATTTTGGTTCCCATGCAATTATGTTATCTTCAGTTACTACTACACAACCCATGCATACATCCAAGAATTCTCCCTATAAAAAAGTTGTAATTTGTTTGTCTGGAAAGTAACACTGATCAGTTCCTCTAGGTTTTTTTGTTTTTTTTTGTTTTGTTTTTTTTTTTTTTTTTTTTTTTTGGTTTTTTTTTTTTTTTGGTTTTTTTTTTTTTGTGCAAACAATCCTGCTTTACTGAGTGACACCTTTGAATGATGTTTCTATGCCAAATGAGATGAATTCTCTAAATAAAGAAATTGACACACAGATAAGAAAGTAGTTGTTGCTTCTCATTCTAAATTATTTCTAGGTAAAGCCTCTTCTAACGGAGGCAGTCTCTGCTATGTCTATATTATCAAGGAACACAATGCAAATTAGAGTAAACCTGTAGACCAAAGCAGAATAATGCTGAGAATTTGACACCTATAATGTGTCTTCATGAACTTACTTCTGACTGATTCTAGATTGCTTCCATACTCTGAATTCTCATAAGCAGATGATCTTAATACCAATTTCCCTTAATAACAATTGAATCCAGTTTGTCATCTACAATCTCCCTACATGTTGTATTCTGAAGAGTGGTAACGGAGATAATTCAGTTCAAAACCTGCTCATAAACAGAATAGTAATGCAGATGCTCTGTTTACATGTTAGGTAATACAATAAAAGTCAGATAAACACAACAGGCAGATGCCTATTACAAAATTCAGATCAAATACAATAAATTACTTGTTGGGCAAATAATACATATATTTATAAATATATTAAGGTAGACAGTATGATGCAATTTTATTTCTCTATCATCTGGAAATCAGAATATGAAAATCTGCCATCTGTGAGTACTTGCATATCAGAAGTACTATCTACAGGTAGATTTAGATGACATTCCTCAGTTCAGTGCAGAAGGTTTGCTTGAAAAATGTAGCTTCAGGGATTCTGTATTTCCAAATAATTTTAGTGATATTTAATTCTATTGTGTAATAAAATTTTCCAGAAAATAACTTAGTACTGAACTGTCTGCTTCAAATGAAATAACCTGTCATTTACTTTTCCATGGGGAAAATTTTAGAAGAATAGTCTCTTATTTATATCTGACTAGTAGCATTACACTCGTTACCAAAACAACAATGGCCACCTGAGAAACTAGAGTTAAGTGAATGATTGACTTTGTCTTTCAGTGAACACCTAGCACATGAGGAAATTTTAAGGGGAAAAAAAAATCTTTGTGAATAATTCTAGATTTGTAGACTGTGAGCCATTTATTGGACAACCATTTTTTATGTGCGTAAGATTCATTCTTACTAAGTTCTTCTGATATGCTACATGAATTACGTGGAACTTTTCTTTCACAGATGTGTGGGCGTAATTCTAAGACTAAATATTCTGGAGCAGTGCTCACTTTTTCTGAATCAAAACCTTTTGATTTAGAATTTGTAGAATTTACTTATAACACATTGCACCTATGAACACCATTTTCAGTGATTTTATTGTTATTACAATATGAAGGAAAAATAATTATGAAAGACCTTTTTCTGGCTGACAGTTATCAATGTTGTCTTCCCTATGTATTCTTTTTTGTAGTGTTGAGGTACTTTGCAGTTGTTATTTGGTATTGTCTCAATTTTAATTTCAACTGTTCTTTGCAAAGAAAGACTGTTAATATTTTCCCTATTTTCTAGTGGAAAATTTAATTATTGAAAGATTTGGCAATAGCCAGGATAAGCAGTGTCTCATCCAAATCCCTATGTTTGAAACATCCATCTGTGAACATCAAGTTTGGATTTTACTTTTTAAGTTTATGTTCAGTTATTCACTGAGCTTTACAGAGAGACAGACTAGATGGTATTTTTTGCCAAAGATCCATCTAAGAGAAATCTAAGCAGCAGATGATATCACTGCCGCAGTATGGAACTGTATCAAAATCTCCAAGTGACTCTGTCATCAGTTTATGTCAAGCTGTATAATTTTTTTTTTCAATTTTTTTTCTAGGTGAGTGTTAGTACCGTGTACTTGAAGGATTGGTAGACAAATTGATACGCTAAAGTCTATGAGTTTATGAGATCCTTTAAAATAGTGGTGCGGAGCAGTAATGAGTGTTTGATACAGGTGATTAATACTTGATTTACAGAAGGGAGAATTTAATGCTTTGGATTTCTTAAGTGAAATGCTGGTGATTATACACTTTCTAGTTCAGACATTCTGTGTTATGTTTTTTGGCTTCAGAAGCCTTCTAAGCTCAGACATCAAGGAGTCTTTGTTGGTAAATAAAATTTTACTCCTAACAAATGACAGTTTCATAAAGGAATTGCTGCGCAGTCTCTTGGATTTCTTTGAGATACATTTTACTTAACAAAACATAAGATAGATTGTGCCCTTAAAATCCCCCTTCACTCATCCCATTTCCCTCCATAGAAAGTCTGAGAGGGAGGCTGAGTGATTATCTTAGTCCACTCAAAATCTATGTGTTTAATGTCATTGTTCAGAAAGACTGCTTATCTATATAATTTTCCTTTTGGAGATTATGTAAAATGATGACATGTAAAGACACATATATTCTTTTCCCAAAATATAAATAGCAGAGAGAGACATAAATACCTAAAGGAAAAGACCACATGTATATTTCCTTCCTTATTCCTGGTGTTTTCTGCAGCCTTTGTAGAAGTTCATTAGTATTTTCTTACAAAACCAGTTAGTCCTGTTGGCTGCAGATTCCATCAGTCTCTCTGTTACATGTCTCTGTGGGGCTGAGCTCCCCACAGTTCAGTGCTTATGAAATACAGGTTCTTTGTTCAGTGTTGATGCGAACGAGTCTCTGTGTCTTTTTTAAACAAGTTTAAATGTTATCATACCTGACAGTTTTTTAAATAACATTTTTAATATCCATAATAAAAATTACATTCCAAGCACACAAAAGGTTCTCCAACACCTGCAATATTCACCTTTTATGGCAATTATGCACATTAAAATTATCTTTATAAATGACTCCCAAAATGGCAGAGCTAGAAGAATGTGAAGAATTCCCAGAGGATACTCATTCTGTCTTCTCCTTTTTCTTTTCTTTTTTTTTCCTACTGCCCATGACTTGTCTACCCCTTGCCTACTGCTTCTAAGCAAAATCTTTTGAGAGCGAACTAAATTTTTCTGCAAACTAAATAGCAGATCCCTTGTTTCTGGTTTAATGTTTAGAATGGAAGCTCTTTAGGGATTCTTTTTGGTAATGCCTGTGTAATGCTTAGCTTCATGAAGTATTTGTCTATGACTGGAAATTTTGGCTCTGCAATAACACAAATTGTGAATAATAAGATTTGGACATTGGACACTGAGGGAGATATTGTCAGGTAAGTGATTGGAACAAAGAAGTTTCCAGGGGACAGTCAGGAACTTCATTTCTTAAAGAAAACATAATGTGGACTTATTATTTTTCTCTCTATTATAACACATCTTATTTTGGCAGAGTCTGTACTAACAAGTGGGATGTGATAGCACTCAGGAGAATAGTCATATTTGTGTTGTTCACACCATTTCTGATTAAAATAGCTTCTTCCCAGTCGTTTGTAAAATCAACCTGTTTCCTATGCAAAGTTGAACTTTATAAGTTTTGACCCTAAAGATGTTTGCCCACAACTTTATCATCACTAGATAGGCAAGATAACTTTTAAAGGACTAGGGCTTCTTAGTCAGTACATTGATTCATTGGCCTTCTAAAACACCACCCAATCTTTACAACTTCTACATCTCTCTTTCCTTACCCATTTTACAGTTTAAACTTGGACACCACTGCTGGAATATCCACAAACTCTTATAAAAGCCAACTTACACAAGGGGGAAACCAGTAGTTCGTGTTATGTAGACCTAAGGCACAAAAAGCTGTGTGATTTGTTCTTAGATATGAAAAAGGTCTGTAGTGATGCAGAGATATGAAGATATCTCTCCTGTGCTTTAACCAATTGTTAAATTTTATACTGTGTAAGCTTTATTTCTTTATGAACTTCTTGCAGATATATACTGTGATGAGACCCCTGTGATTCTCAAGTTGGAGCTGACCTTCCTTTTTATTTTTTTTCCCTTTTGAAGCAAATACATCAGAGAAAAAGCCACTGTTTTAAACCTCTGCTTTATTTGAACAATTTCATACTAAATAAAAACAGAATTACTTGGAAATATAGCAAATCCTTATGTGCTGCCTTGAAACAATCTGGATGGGGGCTTAAAAAGAAGTCCCATGTTACCTGTCTGCTCTGCCCTTGCCAGGCTTGTTCCCCCTCAGCTTGTGCAATGCAATTTGGCATCTTTTGGTGGGTTCCTGGTTGATAACTACCCTGTCTACTCTGTGTTCCTAGGAAACGTTTTTTTAATCTCATACCATGCTGGCTTCAGAAGTGCCCTACACTTCTATGAGCCACCTGAATGCTGTCTTTTCTAGAGCAGTTGTTTCTGTTCATGGTCAGTTAGTTAGAGCAAAGGGATTTCTTTCTATCCCAAAAGGCCAGATAGTTCTTTGTGTTCATCCTGGGCAATTCAAACTTGTGCTTCCCGGACACCTTCCTTTTAATAGAATAAATGTATCACAGTAACCACACAGTAAACCTTGAGCAAAAAAGTATGTCCATAACTTTGTCATACATACTGAGATATACATATTCCTGATTATCAATGAATTGCCACCAAATCTAGATCAAGCAGAAAAATTGAATTGATTTCTTTTTCCCTAATGGCATTATGTCTGGCATATGTCTGTAGATGCACAAAATCCTTTAGATGCCTCTCTTGTTTAGATTACTGGGATCCTGTAGGCATTTATTTTCATCATTAATGCTGAGAAAATTAATCAAGTCCAATTACTTCAGTGCAAGGCAGTGTGATGTACTGCTTTCTAAACTCTTTTCTTCCCTAATCCAACCTGTAAAATAACATTGGCATAAAGAGTTTCTTAGTTAAAAGATGAAACAGTTCCAATTGCTTAATATCCCCTAAAGGAACTATGAAAACACATATAAAAATAGCAGCAGTTATTTTTGTTCTCTGAAATTAAGGCCACAAAAATAATGGTTTAATTTTTTGCAAAGTTTCTGAATAGCAGAAAACATTTTCAGATACAGGAAATACTTCTGTAATGGCGAAGTTCTCCTGAAAGATCGTAAAGTATTTTTTTCTTCTATTCTTGGTAGATTACATTGAGGCTATTTTTGGCAAACCTATTAATTTCCATTTAAAGTTTCAGATAAGAACACAGTTCTGTCATACCATGCTCTGTGCAGACGTAGAATGACTAAGGGATAGATTTTGTCTTGAGCAGATATATGTTTAAGACATTCTTTGAAGAGAGAAGTCTGAAACCACGGAAGAGCTCTACTTCTGAAACATAATTCTGTGTGTAAGAATTTGGTAATACTAGAGTAATGTCAGACTAATTCTCCTATAGATTACTTGTTTTTACAAAAATGTAATTTCACTGATTTCAACATATACATACCTAATTTGCATCGTGGTAAGCAAGAAGAGACTCTGACTCACGGTTTATTTTACCTACTTGCCAGTTGAGTACAGAATGTTCGTGTTGACAGGCACCTAAATAGTTACTAAAGGAGCACAGGGTGAATTATATAATAGTTTTTCTTAATGTATGCCAAATATCTCTGGATAGAAAAAGCACCAGCAAGCAAACATAAAGACAATTCTGGATTCTAGGCAAAGAATTTAATTTGATGTAGCAAATTAAAGTTTAATAGTGAATATTGTCTATGTCAAGAGGCAAGAAAGAATTGCAATTAAGAATTCACCCCATTATTAACCTCTAGCTATTTTTGGAATAATTTAAACAAATTATTAAGATTCTTAATTAGGAAGAAGAGAACTTGCACTAAATTCATTCTTTTCTTGTTACTTTGTGTGTCAGAAGAGAAATCAACTATCATATCAGCCAATAAAACAATATTGCTACTGAGAGGATCTAAAAATTTAGATCTAAAAACAGAATAAATCACTTTTATTGATTAATACCTTTTCACATAAACTATAAACACTTTGCATATGAGGAACTAAGACAAGAGATTTGATAATTTTTTCTTTACAGAAAAAGTAAGTGAAAAAATTGCAGCTGTAAGCTATGACTGTAAAACAGATTTAAAATCAGTCTTTGGTCGGCTACTTTTCAGACAAACTTCGAACAAAATTCAAAAGATGACCATTTTTGAGAGTATGTTGATTTTGAAAAAAAAAAACCCACAAAGACCCAGAGTGTTCTAATTAAAAGAACTCCTGAAAAATATAGAAGAAATAATCTGGTTTTGCAGTATATGAAGATGATTGTAAAGAGACTGGAATCTCACCGCAAAATCATGCGTCACGTTACCATTGCTATGGCAATACCCTTGCCTTTTGATACCAATACTGATGACTATTTAATTTAATGTTAGGTACATTTTATGAGCTTAAAATACAAGTTACTTAGTTCACAAAGTCCAGGTTTTGTCTTTTGTACAGACTTTTTTTAGTTCTCCATACAATGTTAATTTCTAAAACTCAGTTTCTCTTCTAGATGTGAATAAAGCTGAGTAGATACTGATATGCATGATGATAAAATCTTCAAGTTGCCATAATATCTATCCATAAAATTTGAGGATATGATAGTTTTGTGTCTTGTCTGTGCAGCTAGTCAAGCAACTATATATTCTGGGGAAACCTTCCCAAGTTTAGTGTAGAAAGCCCCCTCATCTCTTGCTTATTCCATCCTTATGCTTAAAGAGTAACAGAGCATCTTGAAAAGCAGAAATCTGACAGCTGTGAAGCACTGACATATTTTTAGGTGTGCGCTTGGAATCAACCTTTTGATGCCTCATTTATTGTAGTCCTTTTTTGTTGTTTTTTTTATACTTGCTGTGCAGTTTCTATATTTTCTACCTTGTTATACTTTCCTTCTGTCTCATACTGTCAGCTCCTTTTTTTGATACTTTCAGTAGAAAGGCAAGCATGAAAATCAGTATCTCCCTCAAGGCCATTAAAGCCAATCATTAGCAGGATAACATTAAGTTGCCATAGCATCTTTAAATTTGAATCATTAGAGTCCAGTGCTTGCTGTGTCCTCTCTTCTTTACCAGCGACACACTCCCCATGCCAGGCTTTAAATTTGAGAGCACACTGCTTATTCTGTGGAACAATATTCACCCTGTAGCAGGGCTTTGCCTGGAGTTCGGGTGAATCAACTTGATCCTTATCCTATTTACAAAAATTATCAATGATGAATGGAGAAAGGGTCACACTACTTTTGGTCTTGGGGAATACTGAAACCAGACTGACTCATTGTGCTAGGTGCAAAACAAACTACTGCGAGATTTCAAGTCAGAACTACAGTTTAATAGGAAAATAAAAACAAAAGCAGAAAACACTGGCTTAAACTGACAGAGTCAGGATACAACCTGACACCCTGTTGGTCAGACTGGTGGTAGCAGTCTGTTTAAATGGTGGACAGGGTTCTGTTGAAGCAGTGATCCTGTAGAAGGGCCTGGTCCTCTCTAAAGATCCAGGGATGGTTATGTACTCTTGTCTTCCGGGAAAACAGTAGGTAGGGCTGCCCATGTTCCAAACCTCATACTATATCTGGGTAGGAATTCTTGGTTCCTCCCTCTGGGTGGAGCATCTCACAATGGGATAATGTAATTTTTGAATCCTGCAATGAGGCTTGATGTCCCATTAGCAGAGACAGCACCTGGAGGGAGTTATGGAATAAGTCATGGAGGAGAAAAAGAACTCTGCCCTACCTGGCCTTAAGAAGCTTACGAAGATGGTACTAAAATACATCTTCATCATTTTGGTTGCATCTTCCATTGTAACCTAAGATACTCATCAATCCCAAAGTTAAACATTATTAGGAAGAACAATATTTCAGAAACAACCAACCTTGAGGAGTGGCAGACCTAATAAGGGAACCAAGAAATCATGGTACTGATCACTTATCCAAAGCTGCTGAGCTGACACAGCCAGCCTAGAAACATGAGTGACAGATCATCACTTTATTCCAGAAAAGCCCAGCCCAAATTTTCAATGGCAGGGACTACTAACACACCCCTTCTCAGAGTGTGAGTGGAGCTTCCTCCCTAGAGTAGTAATGGCTCTAAACATTACTTCTTGAGGAGGAGCAAAAGAGATGCACCAGTAGTAATTGGTATAGGTGAGTAGCATCAATTTCTACACAGTAATTATTTTGCTAGATTTAATATCATTGCTTCAATATTCTTCAATAAATAGTGCACTATACTAGTAGTTCTAGCTACATATATTATGCAGTAAATACCACTGATTAAAGTATTTCTGTCTAATTGTTATCATTATAATAAATTCTAATAATTATTTCATTTTATATTAATTATTAATGTAAATATATTTTGAGTGCAAACTTTGATCCTGGGCAAAGTTGCATAAAGTCTCTATTACAGTTGTATAAGCCTTTAGGCATAAACTGTTGACAATATCTGGGATTAGGACTGGATCCAGCCACCCTGGGCTCCTCACTGAGTGAGAGTTTTGAAGTCAGGTGGCCTTTTCTGAAACTCTTAACTCAACAAAAGAGTCTGCCCAATACAACTTGCCAAAGCTTCTGTTTCATTTGCAACAGCTCCCCCCACACTCCCCCTAAAAAAGTGTTTTAAAGCTGAAGCCACAGAAGTTACTGTCTGCAGTAATAATCAAATCAGAAAACAAATTTTTCTGCAAGAATATGATCATTTTCATCAACATAGTCATGAACAATCTTAGAAAAAAAGAAACACAGAATTATAATGTTTAGGTGTTGAATTCTAGTCACCAGTCATAAATCTAAGAGATCTAAGGGACTTGGAGGAGGAGTTTTCAAAAGCACTTTCTTAAATTAAAAGACTTTTGATAACACATGCTGTTATATTCCAACATCATCTCTTCTTTGTGAGACAGAAAACATCATATGTCTCATCTCCTTGCATTAGGTGCAGCATTTAAATGCAGTAAAAATTTTTCTTTCGCTCCCGTTTACAGAGGACATTGAAAAATTGTGACACAGCTTAAAATATTATTTTTGAAGTCCTATTAAATTCCTTGGTTATGCTTTGTGTACATAATTTAGGATACAGTAAAAAATAATGATGTTTTAAACAAGATTTTTACAACCTGTTACCAAATTCTTCTTGTAGGTATTCTTAGAAGAAAAATATTAATAATTCTGAGTCAGGGACTTGTAAGTAAAGTTAACTTATTCTAGTGCTGGTAAACTAGGAAAAGAACCCTGGCTTAGGACTGTCATGTCTAAATGTTAAATGGCCCAAGATCTGGGATGTGGGGAAAAAGAAGGTGAATTCTGTTTTTCATTTTCTAATCAGCACAGAAATGAATCTTCTGTTTAATGAACAGTATCTGTTAGAAGCTGCTCAGATATTGCGGTGCTGAAAGTGCTAGAGCTGTGTAAGCAAAGGGGATATTCAGCTTGAATTTCTTTAGGCACTTTGTCAAAAGAGAAAAAAGAAACAGAATGGAAGATTTTTTTAAGGAAAGTAATTAGAATGAGCAGGTGAAGTGCCCTACAGTACTGGGATGAAGTCATTTGAAGATAGGTGTTGAGATATGAGCAAGTGAAATATTTGAAGGGTCTTAAAAAGTAGCATCAAGTTAGGTCAAATGTAAATGAAAAATAGAGTATAAAGGATAACCTTTTGGTCTCAAGATTAAAAGTTTGGTTTGATGTACTTAGTAAGAAGTACCAGAGAAATGAAGCAAAATAAAGTGGGTGAAGAAACCATTACTCAGAGCACTCGGTAAAAGAGTTTTAGGAGAACTTCTGAGGCAGAGAAGAAGAACTAAATATTCCAGATGGAGTGATGCAATTCATATGAGATACCAAAGTCCAAATATACTTCAGAAAATGCAATATAAGGAAAAGAGATCTATTAGCGTCCTTGGAGGAGTGTGAGAAAGAAAGATCAGAGAATGATGTGCACAGATCATCTCTGAGTTACTTGGCAGCATTTTATGCAATTAAGCAAAAGTGTATAGAATGAAGAGTATTTTGACAAAACAACATCAGCCATAATACAACTCTCCATCCACTTACAGCTGCATGTCAGAAAATCAAAAGAGAATTCAAAGAACTGTGAGACTTAAATCAGACACAGTGTGAGAGATTTGAAAGCTTTCAATGTAATAATGGCTCTTTCTTGTTTCCAAAAGTAGTCATCCTCTAGAAAAAAAAGAAAAATCATATATAATAGTGATTTTTTTTCTTTTCCCCAATTCAGTATTATTTTTCTCTTTCTGTATTGGTGCAATCCTTTAAGGCCTACACCGTTAAGCAATACGTAGTCATGAGGTGGAGGATTTAGCACCTCTTGTAACATTTTTCAATGTTTTTCTCTTTGCCTGTGTTATTTGGTAATGGGTATAATGGGAACACTTTGCAGATAGACTTTTAATATCTCTGGCTTCCTTTTTCAGGTATTTCAGTTAATTAGATTTAAATAATTTGTTTTCAGTTTACAGGTTTAGGTCTGTAATTCAGCATCCCTTGCTTTAAATGATGCTTTTCAGTAAAATAAGGATTTTCAACAGTATTTGATAAACAGATTTGTCATTTCATACTGCAAGAAAAGACAAAAGAACTGCCCCATTAATATGTTTTTCATACTGTTGTGTCTGTTCCTGTTATAGTCACAAAAAGAACAATTGACCTTATAGTGGACATTGCTGCGACAGTAACACCTAGATCTATCACTGCTATGCAGCTATATGCTCCTTTAACAGGCAAAAAAATAACTAATTGTCTATTTACATCAGTAAGTTGTTAAATTATTACTGAAAATAAAGTGTGAAATCATGGCACAACTGAAGTGCTTCAGGTTCTTTACAGACCAAGACTGGTTCAGACTTTGTTTAGCTTCAGTTTATATACGGATGAAGAGGCAGCTAAAACTTTTTGAAAACAAATACAGAGACAGGAATGATATTTTCATTCTTGAATCAGGCAGTCTGAAGCGGTCAGGCTGGGGAAGCATTGTCCTTCTCAGACGTCCTGGCTAGCTATCCAGCACCGCTAGCAGTATGGGGGCACTATCCCGATCTCCGTGGCTCGGGACAGCACCTAAGGCAAACACTCTGTGCTATGACAGCAGCGTGACCTTGTGACCTTGTGGTAGGACGTGGCTTGGCTTATGGCTACAGTCAGCAGAAAAAGAGAGCGCGCTCCAGCTGTGGCGAATCCAGGCTTATCAGGACGCGGGAGAAACGGACAACCGAGGCAGAAGAGGGGGAAGTTGCAACAGCTTATAAGGAGTGAGGGAAACAAGGGAGGAGTCAGTCCTTGGACGAATAGAGTTTTAGAGGGGAGCAGGACACAAAAGATTGACTTAGGGAAAACCCCAATGGGGATAATTTGAGGGTGGGGCCCCAGCCCCTGAGCCAATCACTCAATGCTCTGGCTGGAAGTTTCTAGAGAGAAGGGTGGTAGCACTAAGTGACGGACAGGGCACTGGGGAGGGATTTGAGAAAGAATGCATTAGTCTCCAAGGCAACTGGGGAGGAGTTGGGATAACTGGCAGCATAAAGGAGAGCATAAAGGCGGGAAGGGAGAACCAGGGCAGAGCCATTACATGATAGGGGGAACAGAACAGTCCAACTTATACAGACACAACACAACAGCAGTCTGGGCTTAAAATATTTAGACTAGAAATTGATGCTTATCTGCTAAAGGTGTGTTCTTGTGTGTGTTCCTATTAAGATCCTGAAAGAAAAATCCTGTGGAATGGAAATTTTAATGAGAAAGTGATACAAAAGATAATAATGGAGTGCTTCTTTGTCTCTCACATACTTTCAGCAAGTACAATAAGCAAAAGAGAAATATTCTTGCTCTGAAATTTGGTCTCTGCTTCTATACTACTATAGTGATCCCTTGTCTGATGTTGCCAAAGGGGATGTGAAATACATTAGATGTTTTATTTCTTCAGGTTTCTGACTGGCTGAAGGGAAAGTTGCAGAATATTATATGAACAATAGCCTGACCTAGGTAGTTTTAGCATTTATTAACTCTTCTCCCTAAACTCATTCAGCCACATTGCATTCTCAGTAAGTGATGCTCTCTTAAAAGGCAGATGTCTGGCCAAAAGCAGCAATCCCTTCAGGTTCTGTAGCCCCCTAAACCTACTCATGTTCTTTGACAAGTGTTTCCGTTTTCCCTGAAGTAACAGAAAGAAAATCACTTTTGCTCTTCTTGGCTTTCCTGAGAAAGAGCAGCATCTTGGCTGTGTTCAGGTTGTCACACTGTATAATCCTTGTTTAAAGCAGGGCAGCTACTGAATATCGTGGTGTAAATGGCATAAGACATACTCCAGGCACATCTGTGTCTGTCAGTTTACATCAAGTCACAAAGAAGAGAGCAGGGCTCTTAAATTTCTTCTGGCAAGTTACAAATGGTTCGACCTCTGTGAAGTTTAAATCATTCATTCACAAATAAAGTTATTTTTCTGACACTGTTTTTTCTTTTTTTTTTTCCTATATATTTCTTGCCATGAAATAATTTGTGCTTCTTGTGGGTGGTAATGATGAGTGGCTTATTGCTCTGTTCTGCAAGGGAGAGACTACACATCATGGATTTAGCCATGTTCAATTATAGAAGTTTTATCTTCAGTACTCAATCTACTTACTGTAAAAATACCATTATTATAAGGGTCTGTTTTTGGCTTTCTAAGCTGACAGAACTTGCTGACCGATATTTGTGGGTACCTGGCAAACACAGCTTAAATATGAATCTAGTAAAGGAGAAAAAAGGACAAAAAATATGGAGCATGGGAAGCTTTATCTAAGACAACATGAATATATTAATCTTTATTTTCCAGTTTATTTAGTGAATCTCTGAGAATAATTTTTGTATCATCAAAGTGACCAAGTCCTATTGCTTTTCTACACTGAGTCTACACAGGGTTGTGAAACTATTTTCATCTTCTTTTTTCCTGCAGAAAAGGGACACCATGCAGGAAAGAAACTGAAGTTCTCATCAATAGCAAGCTGACCAAAGGCTAGCAATGCACTATATGACAATGAAGACAAATAGCATCCTGAGCTTCATTAGGAAAAGTATTGACAGCAGGCTAAGGCAGGTGATCTTGTCTGTCCTCTCCATTCAGCCCTGATGAGACACATCTGTGTGGCTTTTAAGGGCTTGAAGCATGATGCAAAGGTGAGAGAGCTGGAAGTGCTCAGGTTAGAGAAGACTCAGGCACTTTATCTATGTGTATAAACATTTGATAGGAAGGAACAAAGAAGGATCCACTTCTCACAGGTAATGGTCACAAACTGAAATACAGGATACTCTAGCTAAACAGAAAAAAAAAAACAAACTTTTTTTTCTTTTTTGTCTATTCTTTCCCTGATGGGCAAGTACTGGAACAGATGGTCCAGAGGGGCTGAGGAGTCTTTAGTCTAGGATACACAGGATCTGATGCATCCAGAGAGTAATGCAACCTCAATGACCAGAGTGTTGGACTGATGATTTCCAGAGGTCCCTTCCAGCCTCACCAACACCAGCTGGGTAGGTTGTTTCTGTCTATTTGCTGGGTGCCCACAAACTCTATGATTCCACCTCCTCAACAGGAGAGGGGAAGAAAATACAACGAAAAAATTGTGAGTCAAGATAAGACAGAGAAACAGACTTGGCTTGGGGTAATTAATTTTCTTCAAAAGGAATATGGTAGAATAATGAGAAGAAAGAGCACTCTAAAAATGTCTTTGTTCCACTGATTCTAACTTCTCCATCCCAAGTGGTGCAGGAAGAATGTGGGTTATAGTTAGGTTAAAGCACTTCATCTCTACTTCTCTTCCTCTGTACCATTGTGGGGTTCCACCTATGGGAAACAGGTATTCATGAACTTCTCATGAATATGTCCTTCTTACAGTCTCCAGTACCTCAAGAACTGCTTCAACATAGGTCATTGGACTGCTCTAATGACTTATGGGACCACAGATCCTGCCAGAAAACTTACTCCTACGTGGCATCCTCTCCACGGGATGCACATCCTGCCAAGATCATGCTCCAGCTTGAGTTCTCCATGAGCTGCAGCTTTCTTCGAGTCATTCACACCTGCTCTGCCACAGAATCCTCCATGGACTGCAGGTGGATTTCTACTCTACCATGGATCTCCATGGGCTGCAGGGGCACAGCTGGGTCAACAAAGTCTTCCCCAGGATCTACACCATATGCCCCTCCTTCTGCACTGATCTTGGTGTCTGCAGAGCTGTTTCTTTCACATACGTTCACTGCTCTCTCTCACAGCTGCTGTGGCCATGGTTTTCTCCATGTTGAGTATGTTATCACCAACTTCCAACACTACAGATCAGCATACCTTTGGCCAGCCACAGGCTGGTCCTGGGGTCAGTCAGCTCTGACATGGGGGCAGCCTCTGGTGTCTTCTCACAACGTCATCCTTGCAGCCCTATGCACATCCCTGCTACCATACCCCTGCCACATGCACAAAGTACAATCTAATGCTAAGATTCTGTCAGTACTTGAAAAATATCAAGGTTCAGCATATATATATGTGTCCTTATCTATTCTAAAAGCAACCCCCCCAAATGATGCACATATTGCACATTTTTGAAAGGTAAACCAAACACTTGTGGAGTTCTTTAAATTAAAAGCCATTATTGTGTGTTTTAAAATGATTTAATAAATATCCTTACTTATAGAGAAGAGGATGCTGTATAAATTAACCACTTAACAATGAGCTTAATTCAAAAGTTAGTTTCAGACCTTAACCTGCATGAGTATTTGCATCAACCTCTGTAATGACCTTTTTTCAGAAATGGTAGGTTTGAGTTCCAAGGTTTGTTCCTTGGAGATCAACCAGCCTGATACCCTGATCCAAACCTCCCAGACTGCTGGCTATTTGACTTGAGGTTTGCCGGTGAATGGACTACATGTTTGGGGAAGATACAATGTGCCAGCACCAGGCACACTTGCCTTTAGTGCCGCTGAAGCTGCTGGCACTGAACCCCTCACTCACCTCAAAGAATCAAAATCACAGAGTAGTTAGGGTTGGAAAGGACCTCTGGAGCTCACCTACTCCAACCCACCTGCCTACTCATGCCAGTCCTCTCATAGCTGACATTCAGGCAACGTATAGTAGCATTCTCACCCCAGTGGCTAGAGATTAAAAGTTCCAAACATGCTCCAGTAGCAGACACCAGGCCAGGTGTGCCTACAACCCCTGCGTGCCTCTGACTCTAGTCTGCCTCTAGTAGCTGGCGCCAAATTTCCTTCATACACACAAGTCTTGTGGTCAGTTACTCCACACATTGCTATAGAATAGAGAGTAAGGGTACAGTGAGTGAAAGTTAAGAAAATATTCAGTGAGAAGAAAGAAAAGCTTTCATGTGAAGATATAAAAAGAAAGGACAGACTGTGCTGATCAGTTGTGGGGTTCAGCCACACAAGTATATGAATGAAACCTATATTACAGTTGACCCACTTGGACACATTTCCTTCTACCCTCTGATTTGTTCCTCCCTGCTTCTCTTACCCCTCATCCATTTGCTTGGGTTGACCCTCAGATCCCCCTTCAACACCCTGGTCCTAAGATTTACTCTTCATCAGTAGCGAAGTCCCAGTTTTCCTGCAGTTTCTTGGTAGCACATCAGTAAATGCAACCAGGTTTATTTCTCATTAATGTCACATTGTTGCTAATGCTAATTGTTCAGGTTTTATGTCTTGGGATGTTGTATCTCTCTGTGTTCTTATGATGCAGATTTGAATAGGTGCTAAGTCATATGGTCAGATTGAAAAAAATGAAAATTATCACACTTCACATATCCATACCGAGTAGTGTGGCTGCCCAGGTTTATTCTCATCACTACCTCCCTTATGATTTTTTTGTCAGATTTCTGTTTGTATGTTCTTGCTCATGACCTCCTTTTCACATTACCTCTCTTTGCACTGAGAAAGACCCTGACCAGATACATCAAGGAGCAGACACATTCTTTCCACATACCCTTACATTATCCATTTTCTTCTTTTAGGAAGCTGACTTCCTGCTTTAAGAAAAGAGAATAGTTTAGAGATATGGTCTCTGGTTAGGTTTCACCAGGTACCCATTCCTTACTCATAATGCCATGTAAAGTGGTTTAGGAAAGCGTTTCCAAAGACCAGAAAAAGCAGTCACTTTGGCGTACTCTTGGAGCCTGATGAAAATATGGCTACCAGACAGCATAGCAAATACAAGTGTTTTGTTTTGGGATGTGTTCATGTCAATATTACAGGCCTTGAAGGGACTGAACCTGTGTGATCATAAGTCTTAGCAAGATGTAGATTTGGATCAGCATTCTAATGCCTTTGTGTTCTTATATACACCTGTAATTAGGTAATTCTGAAAGGTGGTCTCTTCTGTCACAACATGGCAATCTTCAGATGTGTTTAGGATATTCATGGAGATCAAGAAACACAAACTGAATTTTTACCCATTGCAGTTAGTGAAATAATTATCCGTTCTGTACACAGCACCATTTCCTTAGCTCTTGGTCATCTCTCCTGAGCAGCGGGTGTCTTGGTGGAACATATTAGCAAGAAAAATATTATAGAGCATCCTGTCATACAGATTTTTTGATTTTTTACTAGTACAGTGAAGGACTTTGACAAGAAAATCTGTCAACCACTCTCTATTGCTAATGGAGTCTGGAAACTGTTGACATATATAAGTGGTCTCTTATAATAGTTTTCTACACAAGAAGATTTAACTTTAGTACTCTGTTATTTAATCAGGACAGTTCCCAGACTGTATAATGACATATTGTCCAAGACAATTGGTTTCACTAAAAGAGAAGTGCCTGAATTGATATTGAAGGTAAAAATGCCCTTTAGTCTTTAATATTTTCTTTCACACTGTTTTCCACCACACAATGTTCTCTTGTGTAAACACTTGCAAAAGTACTGACTTATTAGCCACATGAGGTCCATAACAGTTATCATGTCTTGATGGCAGTTAAGCACTCAGATGTTGTCAGAGCTCGCCATTCTCCAGATGTCCACATCTGTAATTTGTCCAGGACAAATACCAGTATGAGTGGTATAGTGCTGAAGTTGATAGCTGTCTTCACAGCTCACATTTTCCTATGTCCTAGGTAAATTAATCTTCACAGGTCTTTCTCCTTTTCTTATCTGTAGGCTTAGCTGGGCTATTTGCAATTTTACCCACACTGACTTTACAGTACTTTCATTTTTTGTGTTGTGCGTTCTGTTTTTGTTATTGTTCATTTGTTTAGGGTGTATTTGGTTTTTTACAGAACTGAAGACTGATTTTATAAAATCTTCTGTACAGACATCTTCCTGCACTGCAGCTGTTCATGTACAATCCCAGTAGTGTTCATGGAAGTCTGCTCTGGTCTCAGTGGTGTGTTATCAGTTATTGACATTCAAGACAAACTAGTCATGCCTGGAAACTGCTCTGGGCTGTCTGTGACATCTCTTTCAGTGACATACTTGATGGATTGAATTTAATGAATAGAGTGTTGCAGTGGAGAGATAGAGAATCTTCATGAAGGCAAAAATATGAATATAGGGAAGGGAAGATGCACTTTATATGAGATCAGCTGAAAGGAACAGAGCTCTGTCTGGGAATGGGTGAGGACACAAATCAGAATTTATGGTTTAGGATTTATGAGGAGAAGACAGGTAAAGGTGGCATTATAATGTATGTCTGCTGTAGGACACATGACCTAGAAGAACAGACAGATGAGACTCTCTATAGACATATAGGAACAGCTTCTTTTCTGCAATCCCTGGTACTCATGAGGGACATCAAACACCCCAGTGTTGGGTGGGGGTGGGACAATACAGTGTTGGGTGGCAGTGGTGGGACAATACAGTAGGACACAGGTAACCCAGAAGTACATTCAGGATAATCTTTTTTGACTGACATAAGGAGAAGTGGTCTGTTGCTCCTCATAATCACTAATGATTATGCCCATGAGATGGTGGAACTCAGGATTCTTGGGGCAGTGAGGAAGGTGAAAAGCATGCTCACACCCCAAAAGCTTCAGAAAACTCATATGACATAAGGCCCTGGAGGGAAGAGTGGCCTCAGAATGCCGGTTGATATTTAAGGCTCAGCTTCTTCAAGCTCAAGAGACTCCCATCCCAATGAACATGAAGTTAGCAAAAGTACTGGGAGGATATTATGGGTGAACAAAGAGCTTCTAAACAAACTCAGATAAAAAAGGAAGAATACAAGGGATAAAAGCAAGGTTGGATGACCTAGGAGGAATGCAGGAACATTTTTCAAGCAACAAGGGATAAAGTTAGGAAAACTAATGCCTAAATGAAATTGTATCTGGCCAGGTATGTCAAAGACAAGAAGAATGGCTTCTACAAGTACACAGGCAATAAAAGAAAGATGGAAAAATGTGGACCTGTTGCTCAGTGATAAAGGGGGCCTGGATACACAAGACATGGGAAACTCTGAGGTACTGAACATCTTGTTTGTGTCAATCTTTACTAGAAAGACTCAGTGACTGGAGAAAAGCCTAGAGCAAAGATGCACTCTTGGTGGATCAGGTTCAGGTCAGGTAATATTTAAGCAAAATGGACATACATAAATACATGGGCCACGATGGGATGCTTTGGCCTGTGAGTACTGAAGGAGTTGCTTGGAATTGAGGCCACACTTGATACTCTTTAATCAGTCATGGCAATCATGGCATTGAGATAAATGCCCAAGGACTGAAGGAAAGCAAATATCTCTGCTATCTTGAAGAAGAGCAAGAAGGAGGACCTAGGAAGTAACATACCAATCAGCTTTAGCTCACTTTCTGGGAAGGGAATATGAGAAAAATTAGACATGAGAAAAATTTCTAGGCAGGTGAACAAGATGATGACCAAGACTACTCCTCATGGATTGGAGGGGAAGTCACACTGGACCAGCCTAATAAAGAGCTATAATGAAATGCCTGTTCTGGTCGACAGGGTGAAGGAGCAGGGCATATTGTATACCTGGGCTTCAGTAAGGCCTTTGACACTATCTCCTGTAAGATCCTCACAGACAAACTGTTTATTTGTGGGGTGTGGGCTGGATAACCATAAAATGAAGTGAGATGAAAACTTGCTAATGGCTGAGCCTGGAGAGTTCTGATCAGTATAAGAAAATCTAGTTGCAGGCCAGTAATTAGTGGTATATATCAGATGTCAATACTAGGTCTAACATTATTTCACAACCTCACCAATGATTTACATGATGGGGCAGACTGAACCCTCAGTAAGTTTGTTGATGATGCAAAACTGGAAGGAGTGGCTGATAGGGTCATGCTGACATCCAGAAGGACTTCAACAAGCTAAAGGAATGTGCTTTCTGGAACCTCATGATGGAGGTTCCAGAAAGCGCAAGGGGAATTGCAAAGTCCTGAACCTGAGGATGGAGTTTTGCACATCAGAGGGCCTTCTGTGGCCCACTGATCTGGAAAGAAACTTGGCAGAAAGGACCATCAGGGACTAGTAGACATGAATCACTAATGTGGTTTTGTCAAAAAGAAGGTTAATGATGCCTTGAGAAACATCATTTTCCGCTTTCCAGGGAAAGTATTGACAGTGGGTTAAGGGAGGGGATCCCCTTTATTCAGCACTGTTTAGGCTATAACTGGAGTTATGTGATGAGTTCTGCACTTCCCAGAACAGAAAAAATATGGATCTTCTGGAGACTGGCCAGTGAAGGGCCAGGAAAGTGATGGGCTTGAGCAATTCAGACTAAGGCTGAGCGAGTTATAACTGCCTAGCCTGGAGAAGAGAAGCCTTAGGAGGGATCTTGTTATTCTATATAAATACCTCAGGTGTGAGTGCAAAGCCAGACTGCTTTAAGAGGTGTACACTGACAGGATGAGAGGCAGTTGGCACAAACCAAAACACAGGGAAGTCCCCTGAAACGGAGGAATTGCTTTCACAGTGAGGGTTGACTGAGCACTGAGCACAGGATGCCCAGAGAAGTTGTGATCTCTTATCTCAGAAATAAGCAAAAATCATGGGCCTGGGCAACTGGCTCTAGGTGGCCCTGCTTGAATAGAGATATTAGACCAGATGACTTTCAGAAGTTACTTCCAATCTCAACCATTCCATGATTATGCCAGTAGTTCCACACGGTGTCTCATTGTGATTACTGGGAGATGCAATCAGCATTCAGTTCATGCATGTGAGATTTGTCTCCTAAAGCATGCTTCTTGATACATAGTGGTATAATTCATTTTATTTTGTTATTGTTTGCTGTCTCTGTACAGCCAAACACTCTGCATATGTCTTTCCCTTTTCAGTTTATGAATACTCTGCCCACACATAGGCTGTTGGTGAGCTCATGAACTTGGCAAAAGAACTGGTCTTTACTGGGGTGGGTGATGAGAAATCGCTTTTTGAATCATAGACTTGTTGAGGCTGAAAAGGACCTCTAAGATAATGAAGTCTAACTGTTACCCAGCATTGCCATGTTCACTGCTAAACCATATCCCAAACTATCACAACCACGTTTTTACACAAGTCTATGAATGGTGATGGCAATGCCTGGTCACCCTCACAGTGATTAATGTTTTACTGACAACCAACCTTCCATGTGAAACCTGAGTCCATTTTCTTTTCACCTGTTTCTTGTTACCTGGGAGAAGAGTACAAAGGACATAGAATCACGGGGTTGGAAGGTACCTTAAAGATTGTTCTCACCCAACCCCTCTGCCATGGGCAGTTTGGCCTACTAGGAGAGGTTATTCAAAGGCTTGTCCAGCCTGGCCTTCAACACTGCTGTGCTTGGGGTACCCACAACCTCCCTTGGCAACCTGTTTCCATGCCTATCCACCCTCACAGTAAAAAATTTTTTTCAATATCTAGACCAAATTTCTCCTCTTTCAGTTTGTACCCATTACTCCATGTCCCATCACTACAGTTCCTGATGAAGAGTCCCTTTCCAAGTTCCCTACAGGCCCCTTTCAAATACTGTGAGATTGCTATGAGGTCTTCATGGACCTTCTCTTCTCCGGGTGGAACAGAGCCAACTTCCTCTGACTGTCTTCACAGGGGAGGTGCTCCAGGCTCTTTATCAACTCCATGGCTCTCCTCTAAACTTGCGCCAACAGGTCCGTGACCTCCATGTTGGGGCCACTGGAACTGTACACAGTCAGTGGGGTTTTACAGGAACACTTGCTGCTTTTAGTCTTCCTCAGTTTGTACAGTCCCTGGAATTATTTCTCAGCCCTCAAACCTGTAGGCTGGTGTCCTTTGGCCTCTCTTGCCATAAAAAGTTCTGTGCCAAATTATTTCACAATGAAGCTGGATTTCAAAGTCGTTGTGTGTTCCTAGAGATTAAAGGACTGAAATTTTCCAGATTTACCCTTCTCTAGAAACCATAAGGAAAAATGTTAATCAGAATGACAGGTGGCAGAGTTTCATAACATTACTTCTTAATTCATAAGGCTAAAGGTCAGCATGTTATTCTCAGTCTGTAGACCCATCAAATACCAGAGTAATCTCAACTGATACTCAACTGATTTGGTTTTCAAAACTTGTTGCTTATCCAGAGTGCTAGTTTTCTATTTGATCTAGTCCTCAAGATTTTAAAAAGAGGTTATCCTGGAGAGGTAAGTAGAAAATGTAATCAGGTGCAAGAGGTCTTTGTATCATCTTTTACACAGTGGCTAATTATATTTCAGTGTCCTACTAAATTTTCACAATAAAATCATGACATTTTTTATTGTTTTAAAAACCAGTAATTAATAAGCCTCTTTTCAACTGTGTGACTTACTCGTCTTTCAGCAAATCACCCACCTGAAGTAAAATTTTCCTGGAGAGGCTTACATGCAAAAATGAGAGAAAAGAAATAAGAGAGTGTATGTATTCTCTATTCTCCAGTTTCTGCTGAGCCAGAAGACTTCCACTGGAAAATGCATATATTGCATGGTTGCACATGGTGGAACATCCTCCACGACAAACTTACTTATATTTGAAACAGCAAGCTATAGAAATGTGAGGAGAGGGGTAGCTGAAGAGATATTAAAGCTAATCATACCGTATTCCTTAGTAGATCAATAGAACATGTGATAACTTTGTACATTTTGCATGCCGTGAGTGCCTGAAGCCACAGCAAAACATCCACCTTATGCTGGAGATTTATTTCTGTCTCCCCCTGCTATTTTACCTTCTTGGAAAACTGTCATCTCAGTGTCTAGAATCCACACCTTAGGAAATGGGATACCAGCTCTTTGGAGGTTATTAGGCTTCTTTCTTCATGGTTACATGTAATTTCACCAAAATAATCAGACAAACTGTGCTGGCCCTGGCACCAAACTGATTCTGTTAAATTTGGACAGCATAAAGTCAAGAATACTAACAGAATATTTGCAGAATATGACCAGTCTGTGATTGGGGATCACAATTCACCAAGAGTGAACTCAGAAATTAGTGAATTGTGATCACTCATAATTACACGTGCTAGTGATTTAGTCACTAGCAGTCTACTGACAAGATGGGTTTGGTATCTTAAATTGTTGGTGATTAAATGGAGAGCATTGAAAGAGGCTGACTTTCCACATGGAATGAATAAGCACTCTTAAAATCAGAAAGGTATTCTCAAAGATAAAATCTTGCATACTTTTCATTCCACATATCTGGTTTAAAGCAAGGATACATCCGTTATCTTTGAAAATCATTAGGTATTTTCTTTATTGAAATGTCCATGATTGTTAGTGCTCTTCCAAGAGGCTACAGTATTCATGAATGCATTTCCATTCATTTAACTGATTTTTAGTATATTTCTATGTGCTAGAAGATTTGCAAAGGGTATAGAGGGACTGATACTTTGCTGAGATCAGTATGAGGGTCAAATACGAGATCTGAAGAGTTGTGAATTTCCATGCTGTTTTTCTGTAGTTCGTGTTTAGAACAAAGAGATGCTTATCAGTGCAATTGAAAATGACATATGTTTTAGAAAGCTGCCTGTTGTCACTAGAGACTGATAAATACATTTTTGGCATGATTTGAGGCACTAATACCCTAAATCAAATTATCATTAATTTCTGAGCATTTCAAAGGCAGAATGGAATGAATTTTCTTTGATATTAATTTTTGGTATCCAGGTGGTAGATTTTCACATCAATTGTCCTAATATTACCTTTGCCAACCATCTCTAAGTTGAAACTTCATGTTAAACCAAAAATGAATGAAAATATTTCAAATACATGCTCATCTTAAATTGCATTTTATCGAAACACTGCTTTCCCTCTTGAACCAAAATGATTTGAACTGCATTGTGTTGATGGTCCTTACTAATTGTTATTTCCTCAAATGCATTGTTTTGGAATATTTTTTCTTATACATTTGTTTCTATGCAAAAATAATAATTTTCACACAGAAACTAGAAATATTTTGAAATTAATTTCCTTTAAAATATGTTAATCTATAACAATTGCAGCTAACTGTTAAATGATGAGATAAAAAGAGGAAAAAACAGTTCTAGATTTTTTTTTGCCTTTCTTTTTCTTCAGATGCAGTAGCCGAGTGTTGTGGGTGACAAAAAAATTTCTTGCATGATAAAAATCGCAGTTTGTATCCAGTAAGTTTGCTTTAAAACGCTTCTGAATTAATAGGTACATAGGCTTTAAGATATTTAAAATCTTACTTACATTAACAGTTGTAGTTAAGGTAATAGCATTGTCACGATGCTATGACTGGAAGGGACCTTACAGATCATCTAATTCCAGCCACCCTGCCATGGAAATATTAATTGAAACAGTAATTTTCATACACTTACTCATTTCCAAAAGATTATCTTTCTTAGCATGATAGAAGTATGGATTTTTCTTTGCCCTTTTTTCAGGAGACCTTCACATTTTTAAAATACCTTGTCTGAGGTTTCTACCAAAAATAATCTTCATTGTGCTGCAGGCAATCTATGAGACTCCTGGAGAGGTATACACATAAGGTGTCCTGCAGGATAACTTATTAAGACAGGCACATAAGGTGCCTGCAGGATAACTTATTAAGACAGGCAATAGATAGCCCTGCCATGTGGAATGAATTACTGGACCTGGTGGTTATCAACACCAGTGAGCTAATTGGTGACATAAAGATTGGAGGCAGCCTTGGCTGCAGCGATCATGCACTGGTGGAGTTGGCAGTCCTGACAAAAATGGGTGAGGTGAAGACTAAAGTCAGGACCTGGAAATTCAGGAAAAAAACCTTCCAGCTGTTCAAGGAGTTAGTTAATGGGACTCCTTGGGCAACTGCCATCAGGGACAAGGAAGCAGAACAAAACTGACAGATGTTTAAGGACACTTTCCACAGACTGTAAAAGCTCATAGCCCCAGGTACAAGAAGCTGGGCAAGGACAACAAGAGAGGGGCATGGCAGAGTTAAGATCTTCTGCTCAAGCTGTGGGTCAAGAAGAAAGAGCACAGGCAATGGAAGCAGGGACAAATGTCCTGGGAAGAGTATAGGGATGTTGGTCTGGTTGTGTAGGGATGAAGTGAGGAAGACCAAGGTGGCAAGACCAAGCTGGAGCCAAACTTGGCAAGGTAAACAAAGAATAAGAAGGGCTTTACTGGTGTGTCAGCCAGAAAAGAAAGGTCAAAGACAGGTTACCAGTCCTGATAAGCAAGACTGACAAACTACTAAAAGTGGATGAGAAGAAGGCTGAGGTTCTCAACAACTTTTTTGCCGTAGTCTTAAATGGCAGCCTTTCTTCCCACACCTCTCAAGTGGATGGACAGTAGAATGGGGACTGGTGGAGCACAGTCCCTTCCACCTTAAGAAAGGAGCTGTCTCATGATGACTTGAGAAACTGGAACGTGCAAAAGTCTGTAGGACCAGATGAGATGCATCCCAGAATCCTAAGGAAATTGGCTGATGTACTTGCCAAGCCATTCTCCATGATATTTGAGAAGTCATGGCAGTCAGGTGAAGTCCTAGATGTCTGAGAAAAGGGGAAGATTTTACTCATCTTTAAAAGGGGTAAGTCTTTCTTGGGAACAGAAACCCAAGACCTGTCAGCCTCACCCCTGTGTCTGGGAAAATCATAGAACAAATCATCCCTTTGTTAAGACACACTGAGGACAGGGAGGTGATTCAAGACAGCCAGCATGACTTCACCAAGGGCAAGTCCTACCTAATCCACCTAGTGGCTTTCTGTAATGGAGTGACAACACCAGTGGACAAAGGAAGAGCTATGAATGCAATTTATTGGTATTTCTATAAGGCCTTTGACACAGTCTTCTACATCATTGTCTTCTCTAAATTAGAGAGCTATGGATTTGATGGGTTGACTGTTCAGCAGATGAGGAGTTGGCTGGATGGTTGCATCTGGAAGGTATTGGTCAATGGCGCAATGTACACAAAGACATCAGGAACCAGTGGTTTCCCTTAGGGCTCTGTACTGGGGTCAGTACTGTTTAATTTCTTCACTAGTGACAGACAGTGGGATCAAGTGCATCCTCAGCAAATTTGCAGACTACACCAAACTGTGGTACAGCTGACACACCTGGAGGATGGGATACCATCCAGGGCAACTTGAACAAGCTTGAGAATTGAGGCCATGGGAATGTCATAGCATTTACAAAGGCTGAGTGCAAGATCCTGCCCCTGAACAGGGGAAACCCCAGGTATCAATACTAGAGGCTAGAGATGAAGGGATTGAAATTAGCCCTACCAAGAAGGACTTGGGGGTACTAGTCAATGAAAAACTGGAAATTAACCAATAGTGTGTGTTTGCATTCTGGGCTTTGTGAAAAGAATCGTGACCAGCAGGTTGAGGGAAATGATTCTTCCCCTTCACTCTTCTCTGGTGAGATTGCACCTGGACTATTGTAACCAGTTCTGGGATTCTCAGTAAAAGACATGGACGTGCTGGAGCAGGTCCAGCAGGACTGCAAAACTGATTAGAGGGTTGGAACTTCCTCCCTGTGAGGAAAAGCAGAGAGTTCTGGTTGTGAGAAGAGAAAATACTGAGATCATATTGTGGCCTTTCAGTATTGAAAGGGGGCCACTTAAGAAAGAAGGGAACAAAATTCTTAGCAGGGACACTATAAGACAAAGGATAATGGTTTTAAACTAAAAGAGGGTTGATTAGACTACATATAAGGGAGAAGTTTTTTTTACAATGAGGGTGGTAGAACATTGGCACTGGTTTCCCAGAGAGGTAAATGTCTCATCCCTGGAATCATTCAAGGTCAAGCTGGCCAGGGTTCTGAGCATCCTGATTTATTTGAAGATGTCCTTCATGGCAGAGGTTTGGATGATGACCTTTAAAGGTCTCTTCTAACCCAAACTATTATTTGATCCTATGGAAAACACATTTTTCAGAGACAAAATTCATTGCAATATTTATTTACAACATTCTTAGGTCATGCTTGCCATATTGTTGTCATAGCATTTTTTGTTTCTAACATTTTTACACACCCAATACCTTTAGCAAAATTAGGCAAGAAATCCATGTAAATAGATGTGAGAACTGAAAGTAAAAGGTGTAGAAGGCAATAGTTTTGTTAACAATATTATTTATGCCTTCTTCTTGTTGAGAAAATAAATAACAACAGTAAGATATTATTCAATATCATAGTACTACTACTAGCAACAAGATCACCGATGCATCCTACTGTGATATTTTTGCTATTAAGTACAGTCCAGGAAATGCTGATTTTAAAGGAAGCCTTTTCAGTTATCTCTTGTATTTTATGAAATCACTATATTGCTAATATTTAATTATGGCTGTAGTTTACCATAATTTAAAAGCTGAAAGATAGATTTCCTTATTAGAAGAAATCTATCTGTAATATTTTATTTAGAACAAACAATAATGGATTTTTTGTCATACAGAGATTTTATAGGTCAATTAAATTGTTGCACCATTCAAGGTAGTAGTAGTATTATTATGTGTATAAAAGTATGACTTACCAGGAAAATGTCTTGATGAAACTTTGCAATAATCAATTAGCTTCTCAGAACTGTAGTGGAAAGTAAAATAAAGAAGTTGTAATGAACCTGTTCAACTGTCCTATGGCAATATGACCATTTAGTCATGTGTGAAAAGTATAGTGGCTCAGACACCTGTATAGCTGCCAGTAAAGTTTGGAGTGCTAATGTGGAGTGTAGTTTTGAAGGCATTATTAATTCTGTAGCTTTGTTTGAAATAAGGAAGTCGGCTGGCTAAGTCCTAATTTTGTAACGCAAAATTGAACTACTGTTGCCTTACAATATAAAGTAAAGCCATCAGAGTAAACTCTTAGATTTTCTCACATATTTATTGAGGGAACAATTTTATTAATATTAATATTTTTAATATTAGCTAAAAGGTTATGTATACTTAACATAATACCCATATAGTATTATCACATTTCTCCAGTACAATGCTTCTTATTTCATGCAATCAAAAGGGTTTTATTTTTTGTCTGAAGGAGAGTGACATGGTGAAAAGTTAAATGAGCTAGCTTGCTCAATTTCTCTGAATCAGTGATACACTATTGTCTCTCAGAGGAAGGAATTTAGAGACTTTTAAAAATCAACAGCTGAAGAAAGGCAAGATGCGGTCATGGTTGACTGAGGCTGTCTTAGACAATGACAACTGTTCTCTAAAGCACAGGGGAAACAGCTGAAAGTAGGAATGAACCTCAAGAGGCAGAAGAGAGGTCAGACCTCATAATCAATGTGAATACAAACCAGGAGATAAACGGAGTGTGCCAGGGCAGATGTTGCTGCCACCTTGTGAAGAGGAGAAGAAGGAGGACGAGGAGAAGCAAGGTGGAATGCATTTGGGAGAGAGGGTAGTTTATAGCCAGAGGGTAGATGTGCATGTGATGAAAACTGTGGAGTTGTATATGTTGACAGAAAATATTGTACTTCTATGTTAATTACAGAAAACTTGCACTTTAGGACATCAAACCTACAGAAAAATCTTGCACAAATATTTTCCATTGTGCTGATATAAAACATATTCTGAGGAACCCAATTACTTCAATTGGTTGAAGCATACAACAGTTCTTATCGATACTGAAAACTCTTAATAAATATTTGGTTTTAGGAGATATAAGAGGATATAAATTTACTCCCTTGCTTATTCCTTTGCACCTGCTCCTATATATAAAATCTATTAGAGACAGGAATATGGAACTCCCTTAAACTGGGAAAAATATAAAAAGAGAGAAGCTCCAAATCTTTAGGAATTGAACCCCAAATGTCTAAAAGGTTTAATCTACTTAGCTCCACAAACTGAAACTTATTTAAGTAATTTCTCAAGTGAAGTAATTATCCTTTTTGTTGCTTCTAAATTAAAATTCCTGTATCTTATATTAATGCTCTAATGTTATAGATGAGGAATCAATTTGTCATCTTTTACATGAAAGACCCCAGTAATCCAGGAATCTGTAGAATCTGGTTTTTTGTTGTTTTTTTCTTTTACTCTTTAAATCTCATTTATACAGGGATTTCGTAGTTTTGACTAAAATTGCATTAATGTCAGGTGAAATGCAGTGTTTATATTCTCTATACCCTTATCCAAAATCTTTTGACAGAAGATAGTGTAGATGAAATTCTGCAGTGACCGCAAAGATTAAATAAACAATAGTTTGCATTGTTTATTTAATCCTAATTAAATAAAGGAATAAAGTTATCCTAAAGTTATTGTTCCTGTGAGATGGTTGCTCTTCATTAATGATTTGAGTGCTAACTCCCTATATCTTCAGCCCTGCAATATCTCGAGACTGAGTTAAGTATGGGAATACTTAACATGCATTGAATGTTCACCCTGGGCAATTTAAATTTACATATTGATATCTGTTTTTATGAATAAGAAACAGTTAAATACTAGTTAATCAAATATTTCCTCAAATGTATTTTCTGAGCTTTTATTTAAGAAAGTCACAAAAATTTTAACTTTGATTTGTAAGAAATGCATAAGCAGATTCTGACTTTATTTGAAAAAGCATCCCAGAATGAAAATACTAAACTAAAAAAAAAAACTATACTAATTTTAATGCTGAAAAACCACTCAAGAGTTGGGTGATAGACAGAAAATATGAGCTTGCAATATCAGCAACAGGAGACATGTCCCAGTTGAACTGAATTATAGATATGGGTTTTCTAATAAGGGCTTCTGTCCAGTAGGAGCTGAACTCTGACCCTTTTTAGACATGGATACCAACAGTAGCATTTTACAGAAGTACAATAAGAACACTTATTTATGTTTTTAACCATAAGCAAATAGCTTATAAACAGTACCCATGCTACCAGAATCAAGAGCTCGTCACAAGGCAAATAAGCCTTAATTTCATCCCTGAAATGATTCATTAAAATATGCTCAGACTCAGAGATAGTCAACAACATATAAAAGTCTTCAATGTTTTTTTGAAAGCCAGGATTTTTTTTATTATTAATATTTATTGGTGGATACCTTATGAAGTAGCAAATGGAAAGTTTATAATATCTCTATCACATGAAATTCTTGACTATATGTTCTCCCTTGTTATGTAAAAGAATAAGTGAATCCTAGCATACACTAAAAAATAGGAGGATGAGAATGTGATTTGAATGTCTGGTTCTGAAAACTGGAGTTGCAATCTGTTTTGTTACGCTGGAAATTTTCGATAGGAGCTGGTGAAGTTTCCCATTGTGTTTCAGAATTTTGGAATCCTCTCAGAGACTACAATGAATCTAGGTCCTATATTTTAACATACCATAAACATATAACTAAAAATATAACAACAGCGTTTCTCCTTAAATTTCTGTTGGGTCATATCCAAATTTACTTTCTTTATTTCTTTTTGTAAACTGCAGAATATAAGGTTAGTGTTTTACCACTGTTTTTTTCTTGAAATTGTGCTGTTAATGCAAACCATTTTAGAAAGAAGTAGAGGAAGTTTAAACAGGGGTATCAAGTATATTTCCTTGCAGGGGAAAGGCAGAAAATAATTATTAATTATTTAACCAAAATGCATAATTAATTGAAAAAAGTCCTGCTATGTTTTACAGGACAGACATGCAACCAGACTAGGACAGGATATCAGTGGATAGCAAGTTGTCTATATGGCCAAGAAGGCCAATGGTATCCTGGGTTCATTAGGAAGAGCACTGCCAGCAGGTTGAGGGCAGTGATCCTGCCCCTCTACTCAGCCCTGGTGAGGCACATCTGGAGTGCTGTGTCCAGTTCTGGGCTCCTCAGGACAAGCAAAACATGGAGTTCCTGGAGCGTGCCCAGCAGAATGGGAAAAGATGACTTAGAGACTGACACATCTCTCCTGTAAGGAAAGGCTGAGAGAGTTGGACCTGTTCAGACTTGAGAAGAAATAACACAGGAGACCTCATCAGTGTCTGTGAGTATCTGTAGTAAGGGTGCCAAGAGGATAGAGCCAGGCTCTGCTCTGTGATGTCGAGCAATGGGAGAAGAGACAATGGGCTGAAACTGACACACAGGAAGTTCCCACCTGAACAGGAACATCTTTACCTTGCAGTGACCAAGCACTGGAACAGATTTCTCAGAGAGTGTGTGGAGTCTCCCTCACTGGGGATATTCAAGGACCACCTGGACTCAATCCTATGCAATGTGCTCTGGGATGACCCTGCTTGAGCAGGGAGGTCAGACTAGATAACCCCGTGTGGTGCCTTCCAAGATCACCCACACTGTGATTCTGGGGTTCATAAATTTGACTGATACAGGTGAGTGCCCTGATCTGCTGAGCGTGTAGAAGAGAGTGGAAAATATGATGCCCCAGTTGTGTAATTCTTCCCATGCAGCTGTCAGGCTCTTCAAAATCTTTTGCACCCAGAAGAGGGGTTTAAAACACAGTCTAATGCTAGGTAAAGTTTTAAAATGTGTTTAACATGAACATAGATTTTAAATGAAAGTATATGCGTAGGTGATTTTGAGATTTCTTTAAGTATTTATTAGCAGTTTATTGTTGAATCCCTCTGTTAGTTAGTAATAAAACTATAAAAAAAGGTTTTATGACCCAAATTTTCAGCCTATATATTTAAAATCATATGACCCTATTTCTAATACCTCACATGGTTCATAAACTCTTCCATATATTGCCATCTTTTACATAGTGAAATATGTAATTTAGATGAAACCAATTGTTCTGTAATTCTCTTTTTTTTAAAATCAAATTACCTGTGGAAAATTGATTCAACCCACAAGAATAATAAAGCTAAACTAGAAAGAAATAGTTGCAGAAATGTTTGGATCTTACCCATCCTTGCAAGACTTGTTTATACAAGAATGTTTATACTTACTCTTACAGACATTAAATTAGTGACACATGCCTGTTCTAAGTGAACTAAATTTTAATAAAATTATTTTAATAAAATCTAAAGGAACTAAATCCAGTATATCACGAAAGTGAAATTTAAACTTCATTTCTTTAAATCAAGACTTTGAAAAATCGTATAAAATGCAACATGCACACACATGCATATGGTTGGATATGTTAATTTCTCCTACGAACACTTTTTTAAGCAGTAACCCTTTAAATGTTTGTTTTTCAAAGAAAGAAAGATTCTTCATGAACTGAATTTTCCAATGAATTAAGTATCCAGCAGCCTCATTAAAAGTTCAGATTCATAGGTGTAAATTTTTTCCACTGTAACTTCTAAATTTTTGACTTTCTTGAATTTTGTAGAAGAGTTAAACACATAGAGCACTGTCTGCCTGAGTTCTTCCTCCATATTTTCATTTTATAAGGTCTTTCCTCTCACAAGACAAGTGCATGCATAAACAAGATCAGCAAGCACTGGTGAGGTATCATTTAAAGAAGTTATTTTGGTCTGCAGGGAGTCTAAACCTCAGTACATACCTCTGCTCCATTTTCTGATTTGGATGTGCCCTTTTAGCAGGGTTTCTTTACCCACTTAGTTTATCTCAACTGCTGATACATCTGTGTCCCTCCTATCTAGAAAGGCATATTCTAAATTCAGTTTATTACTCATTCAAATTATTCAGAGGGTGTAGCTACAGACTACGCTGGGGTCTACTCAAGCAGTAAGGCAGCAGAGATCCAGATGTCCAAGTCTCATTGGGAATGAAAAGTGTCTGATAGTACACTATAGAAGTCAAATATCCAGTTTAAGACATGTTGGTACCACAATCATCAATTAGGGTCCTTCCTGATACCATGGAACTTGCACAGGGGGATTTAGTTCTGTTGTAGTCTCTTGCAGTCATAAGAGTATAAGAACATAAGAAAGGTGTAAGACTCTCTGTGACAATTTTAATGAATTTATTCATAGCAATGCTCAGTTCAATGTGTTCTAAAAATAATTTTCTTGGGGAAAAGAGAGTCTTAACCATCTCTCTAGAGTCTGCAGTGAGCTTGGACAACAGAGTAATTTCAACTGACATCTGCTTTTTAGAACACTTGTGTAAACATTTATGACTGGCAGAAACATTGGGTCCCATTTTCTTATGCTTGATAAGTTGTAAGTGCTCTAAGTCTTATGGAAATTCTATTCAAGCATATTTGACAGCATTTCCATTTCCACATTCTATCAACAATCCTCCCTTCTGACCTTGTTTTGTATGGATTCTAAATGGATTTTTTCCCCTAGCATGTTTGCTGTACATTCCTCAAGGTACAGTTAGAAAGAGAAAAAAAGCTTAAAAAAAATGTCAACTACAAAGGAGCTTACAACACAAGATCTGTCCATCAAATCTAATTTAGATTTCTCTCCTTGCATTAACTGAGTTGTAACTGATAAACTTATAACCCTTTTTAGTACTGCAACAGCTTAACAGTGATGGCTGTGAACTGAATTCTTTATTCACATTTGCAAGCGTAATGTTGAGTAAACTTCCCCCAGTCAGTAGTGTAGCATTAGTGCAAATAAGGAGTCTGTTATTATGCAGTCATCAGGGGGAGAGGAATGGGAAGGTGACCCATATTGAAGCATTGTGGAATGAACTTGGATTTGATTAGTTTACTGTATAGAATTTATAATTTAAATCTTCTATGTTCTATAACCTTCCTTGTCACTCCCTATTGTCTGACTCCTCCCAGTCCAAGCAGCATCTTATTTCAAGCTCTGTAATACACGTCCTGATGGTGGTGCTGTACATGGCTCTTGTGTCCAAATCCTAATAATGTATTTGACTGAGTAAAATTTCAGCAGGTGTATTGAAGGTGCTTTATCAAAGGGATTTAATGAGGTGTGTAAAAGTGTTCTGCAGTTTCCTTTCTGTTGTCTATGAAAAACTAAACCAGCATTGTGATGCCAGTGTTTTATCTGATCAGACAACTATTGGGATCTTGCTCAATTAGTCAAGTGGTTTGGATATTTGATGTTGGGCAGAAAATGGAAACATTTGTGTCTTGAATATTTTATTTTCCTGGGATGGCTAGCTTCCAAATGCCTGGGAGAAAGCTGACAAAACATTTATGTTGAATGCTTGGCTTTGTTTTAAAATGCATCTTGCCTATTCAACAGGTATTGGAAAATACAATGACAGCATTTTTAATAATTTCCATCGTGTTTAGTTATCTTCTTTATCACTGTCTGGTTTTCTAGATCTGATACTTTCTGCAAGTAATATGTCTTTCTTCTTCTTCTTCTTCTCTCTAGACTTTGCTATTTGCTTATCTGCCTATGCTTGGCATGAAAACTTTTCATCCTGCTGATTTGAACATGCCTTTACCCGATTTCTCTGAAAGCTTCAGCTTCTCTCATCAGGAAAATTGGTAGCTTATTTCACTCCTAGCTGGTGTTTAGGATGTGAGCAGTTCAGTTTACAGATTCCTGCTAAGTTACAGCAATCTCTCTAGACACGTTTCTGTTCTGAGTTAAAATAAACCTTCTCTGCACAGTAGTGCTAAAAGACATAAAAAGATGAATTTTCACTCAAATCCATCACTTCAACCTATTTAACTATTAATTCTCTTGTAAACTTTCATGACAATACCGTTATTAAATGCATCTGAAAGCCCATCCACAGTACCTAAAATTCACTTCAGTGATGAATATGTAGTTTCTGGCTGTTTTGCTCAGTATTTTTTTATTTTTCTGTATAATTAGTAATACTTCCCTTAAAATTATTCATAATAGAAATTTCTCTCATAGCCTCTCATTGCATTCCTCGGTTTATTATGACAATGAACACGACTATTCCTCTATTGCAACTCCTTATCACTCACTGATATTAGTCTGTAACCTGAAGAACTCACATTGTAGTGCCTTTAAAATTTCTAAATTTCTTTTTATTTTAGTGGATATTGATTAATAGTTTGGGGTTTTTTTTTGCTTTGTTTTTGTTTTTTTTTTTTTTTATACTAGTTCAGTGTAAGCAATTTTAAATCTACAGAGAAATTATTCAAATATGTCCAGTTTGGTTTTCTTCATTCCTAAGGAAAAATGTTAAGGAAACTTCCCTGTCTGACCATTCAGAACCACTCTGGCAATCACATTCCCACTGTGATCTGATGCGTGCCTGGTTGAACTCCCGGCATGCCCCACGCTCAGTCAGACCAGGTTTCCTTACCAGTTGAACCACAGGTTTCCGTTAACAGAATCCCAGATGCCTGGTTCCATAAAGCCTTTTGTTCACAGCACAGTAACACAAAAACAGCTGGGGCTGGTGCTTCGGAGGAAGGATCCTGAACAAAGGAACCCCATGGCTTTTTATATCCTCACAGTATGTGTGGGAAGGTCTTGCTCTTCCAGTTGAGTCCTCAGCTCCTGCTGTCTCTGCATGTCCTGTTCCCTGGCCAGCCCCAGGTCCCCAGGCCCTTTGTTATGCAAAGGGTCAGCAGGTCATGGCCTCCTGCCTTGGGCTCCTGCCAGCCCAGAGCTCAACCTGCAGCTGCTCTGCAGGGTGCACATGGAGCTACCTGCCCCAAATGTATTCCTCAACACAAAGAAATGAATGTGGCTGTAAATAAATTTTGTTGCTGTGTGAACGGCCTAAAGGGTGGGTATTTTAAAAGTTTTTTTACTTGTTTTGGCTTGCTTGTTTGTTTAAATGTAAAATCTTCCCAATAGATGGGAAGATCCATAATCTGCTCTGCAGCACATGATACTGTCTTCATCTGAAAGTAGGTCTACATGAGTATGTTAAGGTCACTCACAGAAATGAAGAGAGCAATAATAAGTGAGCACAAATTGTGTTATTAACTGTGCAATACACAAACATGAAATTCATATTCTTTCTTGTTTTGTATTCAGCTTTTCTAGTCTTCATTTCAATGAGAAATGTGAGAATTGTGTTCTTTTGGAGAGACTCTAACAATTAACTTGTAATGTTGTTCTTGTTCCACTTACTTGATAGAATTTTGTCTTTGTCATCTAGTGATCCTGTAGCCAAAAATTCCTAATTTTTGAAAGAAATGGTATCTCACTTTTGTCGTTATAATGCCAAAATTAAAGAAACTGCAGTAAGATAATTGTAAGAATTATATAGGGATTATATGCATGCAAAAAGACCTTAAACCCTAAGGGAAGAAACTTTCATCTGTTTAAGAGAATAATAGATGAGACCACCTGAAAAACTGCCCTACAGGATAAAGGAGGAGAGGAGACCTTGGAGCTGCTTAACGACATTTTTTTGTACAACACAAGAACTCTTGATTCCCATGTACAAAAAGTCAGTCATGGATGGCAGGAAATGAGCCCAGCTGCCTCCCTGGCCAAACAGAAACACGAGAAGAAAATGCATAGGCAGTGGAACTACAGACATGTGTCCTTGGAAGAATACAGTGATACTGTTTGAGGGTGTAGTTGGAGGGTGATTGAGGGATTAGGGAAACCAAGGCACAAAAAGATATATACTTGGCAAGGGAGGTGAATCTATAAGAGTATATATATATTCTTATAGGTGTATTACTCAGAGAAGGAACACAAATTACATTGTACTTTCTCTGATAAATGGGATGGGGTATCTGGTGACACTGACATGAAAAAGACTGAGGTACTCATCAATTTCTTTGCCTCAGTTTTCACTGTCTGCCAAATTCCTAAATCTCAACTCAGTGGCTGAGGAATGAAGTAGGACATCCTGAGACCAATTCAGGAACCTGCACATATACAAGCTAATAGGAGGGGTCAAAATGAGGTGTATTTCTGAATCCTGAGGGATCTGGCAATTACAGTTGCTAAGGTGCTCTCCATCCTATTTGAAAAACTATGGCAGTGTGTCAAAGTCACCAGCCACTGAAAGATCCTTTTAAAGGTCCTTTCCAACCCAAACCATTCCAAGATTTATTCTTTGAATCTATAGTTTAGGGGGTTGATCCCATATAGACATGCAGACAGAAGCTTAAATGCATGCTAGGGAAAATAATTTTATTCTTTTCTTCTGTCAAGATTTTTTCATCCTTTTCTGTGCTCTCAGTATAATTAACAAGTGAGAATCTGCCCACGCTACACCAGCAGAGAACAGAATAACACAGCTTTAAAAAAAAATTCAACACCTGACTCTTCTATAATAAAGAAGCCCAAATGACAAAATTTTGCAATCTATTCTCAAACCTCAGCCAATTAATTTACATAAATTAAATTAACAAGTCTTAAAAAAGAATATTCTTCCACAGCTCTTGGTAGGTGTCAGTCTCATAATGTAATATAAAAACAGACTTGGGTCATTAATTTCAAGAAGTGATAAATCATACTCAGGAGCTGTGTCACTAACAACCACCATTTACTAAACTTGAAAAAAATAAAACCTTTTTTTTTCCCTGCAAGGGGTGGCACATAAATTCCTTCAAATAGCTATGGAATGCTCTGGGTAATGATGAGTTGCCTGAGTTCCAGAGGGAACGTGTGATATTGCAATCTGTATATTTTGTTTTGTGGGAAAAAAACACCCTAAAAACATGTTCTAATGGAAAAAAGTGTTTGTTCTCACACACTACTTTCAGTATTCTTAACAAATGAGGGCTGCTAAGCATATAGTTAGTGAACAGAAAAAGAAAAGAAAGTAGGCCTTTGTAGCAGTGAAATGCATATAAAGAAATTAAAAACTACATTTGTCAATTGCTGTAAAACCCACCAGCTATTATCTTTCTTCTGTCTAAGAAGGTTTCTTGTATTTTGTAGAGGACAAGGAATACGTTAAGACAACTGGAAGGATGGATGAACTGAATGTGTTACTGTCTATATTGCACAATTTCATATGCCTACTCAGAATTTTTTTCTATCTCCAGGTTAGTTCAGTCAGATACTGTTTGCTGTTTCTCCTCTGAAAGTACTGTACTAGTTTTTAACCTTCCGTTTGCATGTAGCTAGAAGGAGTAGAATGATCCAAAAACTTTATACAACTTTTAAGGATAGTAAAGTTATGCTTAAACACCTTGCAGTTACATAATAAAGAACTTGATTTTCATTTACAGTGAAGTTTTTCATTGTCAGAGATATAGAAGGTATCTTGAGTGTGAGATAGATATTCATAGGTCTCTCTCAATTGACTAATGTGAATTTCAGATAAAACTGTACTTTCTGCTCTGGAAGCGACAAAGTCCAAAATAATATTGGTTCGAATTCAGAAAGAATGTGACATCTTGACTTCCCCAAATATTTAGCCTTGGATTTAAAAAGTGGAAAAGTTCATTGGAAAATTTTATTTCCATACATCTAACAATAAAAAGCTCTGTAGCACAGTTTCCATGCTATCTTTCTTTCCCCATGTATCAGCACTGATGGCAGTCAGTATACAGCTGCTGTCTGTAAGCAAATTTGAGACGCTCCTAACAAATTTGTATCTGAATTTAAGTAGTCCATATCTGAGTCATTTCATTTTAAAAGTAAAGCTTTTTCAAGAGAAGAAAAAGAAGTTCTAGCAGTCTACAGAATCATAACAGTGATAGGTAAGATTTTGAGACACACTTCTATAAATGTGATATTGCACTCAGCAGAATCCACAGAGGACTATCATGTGTCTGTGGCCTTCACATCTCTATATGCTATCGTAAATAAGGGCCTCTAAAACAATGTGATGAAGTAGAAAATGCCAGGACAGTATAATTAATTTTCTTTTAAAAAATAATATTACTTTTCATAAGCAAATGCATTTTTCAATGCTGTTTGATATTACATAAATCCTATACCTTGTGTAACTATTGGAGATATTTGCCCTTCGTGGAGGGCTAAGAATATATAACTTGTTGGTACTTACTGCAGAGATTACCTTATGCAGTGACCTTCTACTGTGCTTTCCTGTAAACACAGACTCAGAAAACTGACAGTATGGGTTTGCCCACAAAAAGCACTAAAGAACCTCACACAGACAAACACTAGTCAGGAAGAAATTGCAGCCTAAGCTGTTGCAGAAGTTCTTTTAAAAGCAGAAGCAGTGGCTACAGCCTTGCAGCCTTGTGTGTGGAATGCACACATCAAACATATGGATTTGAATCTGCCAAAGGAGAGGCAGAGAAGTTGGTAAGCCTTGCCAAGAGTTGTCTTCTGTTGCCTACCATTGTCACACTTTTGGTTCTGCTCAGGTCTCCTCTGATCATCAGAATGAAGATGGAATTGAGCTTCCCACCAGGGCCTGGGATTCTCTGGAGCTTTGAGCACTTTTTGCTAGAAAATTTTCTGGCAGAAGATGAAGGATGTAAGAGGGTGGAAGGGAAATCAGCATGCTACGGCAGCAGATTGGAGAAAGGCTAAGCCTGAGCTTGGTTTGTACATTTAAGAGTAAAATGGACTGCATAATCTAATAAACTTGATCTTACTGAATGGGGTAGAAAGTAGACATTCTTTTTCCTTACCCCTTATCTTCACATTATCATTACTAAAATCTGAGATGTACAGTGCCAGATGCCAAAAATTCTCACCAACCTAATTTGGTAGACAGAGTTTACCAACAGTCATCTGAGGTTCCTGTTTTTATCATATAAATTTGCTACTACTGCTCTGTTGAGCAACAGTCAAAAGGTGGCTCCTGTAATAATTTATTTTTGTGCGCCTTGAAACTATGACTTTTTAGGTCTAACTTCATGTTTTACAGAATGGTTCCATCTTTAAGGGTTTTTTGTAAAGATGCAATATTAACCACAGTATATTTTTCTTGTATCGCAAAATCTCTGGGATCTTTATTCTGGCCCACTTTTTTTTCTTCTTTCTGCTACTTTGTGATGGAACTGATGGCAGCTGTTAAAAATGCTTTTCTATCTATCACTTATGTAAGGAAAAAACACCAAAAAACCTGCATTAGGAAAAAGGTGCCTAGATTTTGCATTACCCTACTATTCAGTACAATAAGCTAGCTGGATAGATAATTTGTAGTATTGCACACAGTACTTGGTGAAAAATTAAAAATATTTTTACTTGTTCTTTACCTTATGCTGTATGTATTGCAAAAGAATAAGCTTTTTGTATTTTATATTTTCTTCCCCCTCTCCTCCCCATCCTCCCTTTGGAAAACCTGCATTGAGAACAGTAATTTTTCTTGATGATTTTGTTTCCCGTGAACATTTAGTGGCATGCTTGTAGTTTAATTTATATTTTTTATGTCGAGCTTACCCTAGTGGAATATATGCAGTTGAATTTGAAGTTAATAATAATCTAATAGTTAAACCTATTAAATCTAGTCAATTTGCTTGAGAGGGTTGATTAATTAAAAAAAAAAAAAGCATATAGGAATTATAAAGTTAGCTACCGAAAAGGATTGATAGATGCTCCTGTGAGATGAAGTAAAAAAGAATGTATTTAATAAAAATCATCCATCAGAACTGTTAGCACAAAACCAGAATTTTTTTTTCAGATAATGAATATTTTGTATACCATGTCTTATTTTCTCCAGTAGAAGTTTTATGGATGTTTTAATAGTGCATCTTGAGTAAGATACAAAGTCAATGCCATTTATATTAGTCTTTTCTTGAAAGAAAGTTCATGAACAGTTACAGCAAACCTCACAGTTGATACTGAAACTGATCTGGTTTCTTCTGGCTATTTCTATTCTCTTATGAAGCCATTCAAAACATAGGAGCACAACAGGCTAGGTGTATGATACATGGGCTAGAAAAGACCTGTCAGGTAAATGAAAAACACATTTTTTCTCCATGGTTAGGGTGCCTTATGTTGATGAATATCCAAGTCTTAGTAGCCTTTAGTGAAGCCACCAGAAAGTGCAATTGGGCAGGAGCAGTCAGTGGTTTTCCTTGCTTGTGCTGTGCTGCACAGGCACATGACATAATTCTGACTCTCAAAGGGAAGAGCAAAGAGTGAGCAGGAAAGGCTTCCTCCCAGACAACTTATCAGAGGAATCTCTGGTGTGGGCTATTTTGTGCCATGGGGGTTGGTGCTGTGATGCTACAAAAAAAGTCTTTCTATTAAGACTTAAAATAGTCCTTTTACATTGCCTTCCTTCTGCAGCCTGATCATGTAAACAAGTTGACAGCGCAGTAGTGAAGTCACCCCTGCGTAATCACAGACCCCTCAGGGAAGAAAAGAAAGAAATCCATACTCCTAAATTGTCTTCTCAAAAGTGCTGAAGCAAATCGTCTAAAGAGAAACAAGAAATGATGAAGCAAGGGTGGAATCACATCCTGATGAGCCTGGAAAACATAAGTACAAAATTAAATAGCCAATATTGATTCATTAACTCAGTCGCCACTTGCATGTTAAAACAGAATGCACCATGGTCACAGCCATGGATATGTCTTTTATTGCTTTCTCTGAGAGCCTAGGGTAATAAAGAAAGTGGTAAGCAGTCACTGTATCTACTCATTTCACAATGCATCTTCATCTTTTTAAAGCCTCCTAATGCGAGGTGGCCTTTAAACAATTTCAATAGCAACTGAAGATTCTCTCTGTCTTAGTGCAAGATTTCTTGATTGTGTCTTTAGTACATACAGATTAGCATCTCAGGCTTTGGTAAATATCTGTCTCTGTACTGATAAGTCCTACCTCTCAAAACTGCACTAAGCACCTAATGGTAAGCAAAAACATAAAAGAGTATTCTTGGCCTGAGAACTCAATGAAGCAGTATCAGTAAATTTAAAAGACAGCCTTGTATCTTCACAGTTTGAATATATGTGAAGCCTGATTCACCTCAAGATCTGGGCCAATCCTTAAATACATCTTATCTGAAATTATAAATTACTTTGCTGCTAGCAATACAATGCACAAATTTCAAGGTTTGGTTGGGTCAAAGCCTGTCTGGTCAGTGAAGCTTTGCTTAAAATTGCTCTGTGTCTCAATTTTTTTGCTTCAATTTTCCCAATCTGTACCCATCCTTCTGCACTTACTTTTAAGTCAAAACTGGTGAAAATACAGAAGTGAAGTCTTTTCAGACACATTTAACCTGTGTACTAGTATATGCTTTACAAAGAACCCCTTTTATTTCATGTGACACAGACATCTTTTCTCTTTTCCTCTAAGATTTTTTAATGATGAAAAGAAGAAGAAGACTGTGGAGAATGAGAGCATATGCTGAAAAAATTTGATTTTTACCTCCATGAATTGTTCCCCAATGAGAATGCCTATTTTCTTTCCCCATTATCAAAGGATACCATCTGTAACCTAGTTATACTTCCTTTTATATTTGAATTTTGAATTGCTCCCAGCCTCCCCCCACCTCTGACCCGCCCCCATATTTAAGTTTTTGTTTTGCTGACCTAGAACCATTACTTAGTTAATATCTAAGCAGTCCAAACTAAGGTGAAATATAGGGCAAAGTTTTCCTGGTGTCTTTTCATCCCTAGACTTGTATTTTTTAGTGAGAAGCACAAGAGAAAGAAGAGCCCATGGAAAAGTGACAGCAGGAAATGTGAACTAAAAAAAAAGGGAGTAGATTCATTTTGTAGGAGAAAGCAAGACATTATTATGAAAAGAACGGCATAAAACAGAGAGAGGAAAGTGAAACTAAACTTAGGACTAAACTAAACTTCTGTCCTAAGTTTACAGAAATTTATCTGTTTACACACTCCACTATAAATTTTTTTTGATGCAATTGTTTCCATCTATAGAAGACTTTCTTACACCAGTGAAAATAGTATAGCTAGTGGCATGTTTTGAATATATTATTGCTGGCTTGGGGTAGAAAATGAAATTATATCCTTTGAATTTTATTAGAAACCGGAGAAATCAAATCTTTGTTCATGCAGACTATCATGACACACTATCATGACTATCATTGACTATGCTGATACCTATCTGTGAAAAATTAATATAAAATTTTTATCATGGGATGTTTGGAAGTTTTATGAGAAATTACTTTTATTCATTTTTTTCTATCCATCATCTTTTGTCTCAGATAACTACATGTAGTTATCTAGCAAATAACTTTTCAAGTTTAAAAATAGATTTTAGATTCTTCACATATACAAAGGAAGTATTTTCATTTATCTCCAGACTGGTTAATTTTACAGGGAAAAATAATTTGGTTTTTGAGGTAGGTAATTTTGCATAAGCTTTCTGCAAATACATTCTCTTACATGTGTAAAACAGGAAGAAAATCCATTATATATGCAAAAGGATGATTAGTTATATAACAATTAGTTGTTATGGCAAAAAAAAAACCCACATTTGTTCATAAACTTCTACGCAAGTTAAAAAAAATCCTATTTATTTTGACCATGATTTTGCGCAGCTTCTATCACTTTAATTGAATCACAGGAATCTGTTAGAACTTGCCTTGAGCACATTTGGCACAGGAGGTCCTGAAAATTAGTCACATTGCATTTTTGGCGCAAAAAATGGAGATTTTTTTGTGTCAGAAGCACTTAATATACCTAATTTCTGAAGGACAGATAAGAGAAAGTTTACCAAATGTTTCAGATCCTTTGGAAGGTTCAGTTTGGATTTGATTTGCAGAGATGTGCAAAGCCTCAGAGCAAAGCCTTTTGCTTTTTCCAATCAATTTGCCTTCCATAGAAAGAACTATGAAATTTTATGAGCATAACCTTAAAACATGCCACTTCTCTTTGGTAATTCTAAAGACAAGCACTGATTCGTGGTAAAGTCTTGACAGAACAAAAAATTCATTTAATAATTCTTCATCTAGAGAGTTCTTCACTGTTCCAAGCAGAATAGAAACGGATGTTGTCCTGGTAAAGAGATCTCTATTTTCAAGGAGCAATAATGACATTGCCAACCATGATTTCTTACTGCTTGTTTAAAAAATGTAAGCAACTAAATTCTTTTTTTTCCTTGATCAGACAGATAGTCCAGTGTTTTTTTATTTATGCTACATCTGAAAAACACAAATAAAATGTTTTATGTGATGTAAATAAAAGATAAATGTTTTAATACTGTGAAGCCCACATAGCCACCAAGGTTAACATTCACGTTTGAAACTTCTGTAATGTAGAATTCAGATTTGTGGTTTTAGTTAATGGTTTAGGAAAGCTGGACTGTAATGAGCCAGACACTAACAATAGATTTATTTTTCCTTTAAATGCAATCTAGTGCGGGGCAATCTTGTGCTTCCAGTGTCTGTGAAACCAATTGAAGAGAGAGACTTCATTGTGTCATGAAATTGTACTTCACTCTGCTTTGGGCCATTTTAGACTCACTTATAAATGTGTAAAAAAAAAAAAGAAAAAGAAAAAGAAAAAAAAAGATAAAGAAAAAGAAAAAGAAATGTGATATATATATAATATAAATCATACTAGCAAGCAAAATAGAGGCAAAGCTGAAAATAGTAGGTGAATAGGATTCTTTATGAATTTTTTTTCTCCTAAAAATTGATAACATTATTTGCAGTAATTTTTTCCCTTTCAATTAGATTTGTATCATACTTCCCTGGCCCAAAGAAATTAAAAATCCCTCTGTTTGAAAATGGTCCAGATTTTAAATTAACCTGCATCTTAAATGTAGTATACTTACAACTAGCTTGACTTGAGTCCTGTCAAAGCTTTGGATCACTCATCATTTTTAACGATGATATTTTGCTCATAGTATATTCTCATTGCCCAAATTGGGTGAGATGAGAAACATCCATCAGCTGAAAAAATATGATACTTGTCATGTTATCCAAAATATTACTGTTTACTACACCACTGTCTTCCTTTAATCAAAATTCCCTGTGGGACCTTGGGAGTTATGCTGAAAAGTTAGTGGCATACTTTTATGATAAATATCTAAAAAGCATTTAAAGTAGAGAGACAATAATTATCATTTTAGCTACAACCACAATCAGAAAAAGAAAAGACTACTTAAAATGCCTAAAACACATTTACCTGTGAGATCAGAGCAATTTAAAATCTCTCATGTAATAATGTCTGCTTTATTGTCTACGGAACATTTTAATAAAATGTGAAATGAAATTAAATAGAATCATTTCCCATAATAGCTTCCTATCATATGGTAACAACCTGCCTGCTTACTACTGCCTAATCAGTTACTGAACCTTGCACTGCACTTTTATGGTGCTTCCCTGCTGGGTCTATTGCCCACTTAGGAATATGAAATCATGTTATGTTTTTTTATTGCTCTCAGCCAGCCTACCTCTCTTTTCTCCAGTAGACTGTTTTGCACAGTATCACAGCAATATCACATCAGATCTCTGAAGAACAAGCTCTTATTCTCTTTTTTAGCCTCTCTTCATTTGATCTAGGATACTTTGTACAAGTCCTTGTGCTTCTTTATAGTGTTTTTTTTTATATCCTGCACAAATGCTTTGGCTACCCAAACTGTTTGAAAGAAGGCATTGAATTTGAAATTCAAATTTGGAACAGGGTAAATTCTGTGCTTCAGGGGTAGTGCTCTGTATCAATCCTTCCAAGACAAGTCCATGGCCTTGGGGATGACTTTGTCCAAGACTTCTAGATTCCTGGCTGCATAGAAGAAAGAGAAAAGAACTTCCAACTAAGCTGAAAGTATACAAAACTACTTCCTAAGTTTCCACAAGAATAGTCTTGCTTTCAGTCACTGTACATATGCTCCCTCATTTAACACAGGGAAGCATTAATGATATTTCATTTTTTTTAAAACTACTATTTTTCATTAAATTGTAGCAGCATTGAAGAATATGCTGGGATTGTTTGATTTTATGCAATCTTACACTATTGTGATTCAACTGTTAATTTTTAAGTTAATGAAAACGGTTCAATAGCTTAACTTCTGTTCAGTGTTGTGTAGATACTGTTTATATATTAGTTCATATTTCTGTGGCTTAGTTGCACATCTGTAAAATATTTCTTTTCCTTGTTGATTATAAGTTCTGCAAGAACTAAATTGCCCTACTAGTTTTTTGTAACCAAAAGACAAGAGGATATTAAAAAAGGTGATTTCAGGTGGGAAACTCATAACAGTTGAAGCTTCAAAGCACTTTGAATCACTATAGCTATGGCCTCATATTTTCTTTTTCGGTGCCTTCAGGGATTTTCCTCCAAACTTGGACTTTTTCATATTTGTAACCTTGCACAATTCTCTTCTATTTGTCAGAAGACAAGTAACTGAATAAGAATAACACAGGAAATACAATTTTTCCTTGTTTTTAGATTAACTGTAGAAGACTGCACATATAGACTATATTTCATTACCTAAAAGCTGAGCAAAAACTATCCCTCTGACATTGTGAAATCTAACTTCTCTGAGTGTAGAATTTAAAGTATTCTAAAACTTGAGGTCTTAACTCACGTTTCAGTCTATTACTATAAGCCTAGAATAGAGAACAAAGTTTTGATCAGTAGTTTTTCTATCAGAACAGTAATCCTGATCAATAAGAGAAAATGTCTCAGTAAATTTAAAAATAAAAATTGAAAATGTATTTTTTCAGGGCCACTTTCATTCTTTGATAATTATTCCTATTATTTTGAAAATATAACTCTTGAAAACGTAGCATATTTGTGTTTAATAGCAACAAACCAAGAAAAAACAGGCCCTCTTAGTTGATGTTGCAAGAAAGAATATTATGTCTTCAACAAAATTTGACAAAGAGGTCAGGCAGAAATAATCTTTGTTAGCAAACTGATCATGTAAATTTTTTTGTCTATTGATAGCAGAATGTAAGAATGCAAAAAATCATCTGTATATGACAACAGACCATATATAGGCATAAATTTTGGTTTAAGCAAGAGTAAATTTTATCCAGATAAATCTACTGTACCTGCTCCCATTTCAGTGAATGGTAAAACTATTTATTGTCATATTAGCAGGATATGGATATGGAGCCTCACATCTTAAATGCAATTGTAGTAGTCAGTCATTTCCTAAGGCCTTAGGAGAAATAGTGGAAGGGTTCCATTGACAGAAAGACACTGCTTGACTCGTCATAAAACAGATTTTGCAGAGTAGAAAGCAACTTCCCATTTTCACCACAGATTAGCTGAAATACAAACATTCACAAGAAAGGCAAAAGAGCAACAAAAAGGGAATCTTCTGTCTGTTTAGCATGAAACATATGGGCTGGGTTAAAAATTTAGGAAAGAATTGCAGAGCACTGCTCTAGCTGAAGGTAAGAATGTTTTCATTAAATCACCGGTAATTTAGTTGCAGACGATGGAGGGTTTTTTTGCGTGTTTTTGACTAATCTTTCAGTTTACAAGTAAACAATAGAATAAAATGAAGTTATAAGAAAATATTTCCATTTAGGTTAATATAAAAAGATATTTATGCTTTCTCTTATGTGGCCTTTTATCAATATAAAGCAGTTGACTCAGTGTTAGAAATAAATATCTAGAAGGATCAGCCCTAACAAAGCTTGCCTTGACTCTAGAAAAAAGGAAGTTTGAAAAGCAGCAATGGAGACTTGCTTAAAGATATTTTGTTTTTTAATCTGACTTTCAGAGATTTTATTTAAGGAGTTATCTTGAATAAGACCCTATGTACATGTGCAAGTGTGTACACACTGTACCTCTACATGTATGGGTATATACATGTATATTAACCTGTTCAGTTGAATCATCATGTCTCTTGAAAGTGCTGTCTCTGAAGAATAGAGCCCATAAATATTGACCAATTGAAGTTCCTGCCATAACCAGATTATACAAGAAATTATCAAACACTCATAAACCCCCATGCAGCAGATGTTAAAATTATGTGGAAAAAGAATTACATGAAATAAAATAATGATTCTACTTCATTCTGCATTGACAAGCATTTTACTTCATCACTGTCTGCAGCTTCCTGAGGAGGAGAAATAAAAAGGGAAGTGCTGATCTCCTCTCCCTGAAATTCAGTGATAGGATCCAAGGGAATAGTTCAAAGACACATCAATGCAGATTTGGTACAGGCATCCAGGATTAATTAGGAAATCTTTCATAGGCATGGAACAAACTTTTTAAATGTAGGCTCTTGCTTGAGTCTGTTGTAACTACTCAAAGTGTAAAATCTTTGAATAAAAATCCTTTTCTAGAGCAAGTCCACAAATCACCTTACAAATTGAACTGGTTACTGCCTAGAGGTACATGTGACATGTTTTCAGATGCAGGGAAGAGCCTTTGGGATTGCCAAAGGTTTATTATCACATATGAAGGTACAGGAGCAGAGGTGGAAAAATGGAGGGATGAGGGTTGTTTTTGTCATGAAAAAGCATAGGAAAATAGACAGCAAGAGAATGAAAGTGTTTGAAGGTATGTGAAAAGAGGCTGGGCAGTGTGTTTGTGGGGCCATGCCCTGTACTGCTCAGCATGGTCCTGTTTCCTCAGATGTGGTCTGTCCTTTGAGTGCATATATGTGTGTCTATACCTGGGGAGGGGGTGAGGGTGGGTGGTGTATATATATATATATATATATATATATGCGAAAATATGGTTCCATCCAGCATACAGCTTTGGACATTCTGAGTATTTCCTGGTTGAAGTGGTTCTGCCCATGAGTATGTTTGTGTCAGTACCAGCCGTGGATGTGGAACCACAGGTCATGGTGTTCCCAGCAGCTGGAGAGACTGCAGTGCCTGCAGGTCATCTGTGTGCCTGCATCTATGCAGGAAATTGCTCCTAATGAGCATGTATCTCTGCATTGCAGCCTCCAGTCATGCAAGTTGTCCCATCACATCCCTGTGATCCTAGCAACATCCCCACAAACTGCAGAAAGTAACCCTGTTACTCCACACAGGTATCTAATTCCTGATGTTTATGCCCCATGCTGCACATACTGGCATATGGACACTTCAGAGACCAGCATGCTAATGCCTGGGAAAGGGTCTGGGTGTTTTTCCCATAAAGGTGCCGGGTAGGTTTGTCCTTGCTTACATGCAAATTCTTGAGGTTACTCTGTATAGACCTCTTTTCTTGATAGTATTATAATTTTTTGTCAAATCACTCCTTATCCTTTGCTCATCAGTTCTGTCCATCAATGCCTCCCAAGAATGCTGGTAACTCTCTCCCTCCCCTCCTACACATGCACTTCATATCCAAAAATACCCATGTGTGTGTGTATATATATATAGGGATATGTATGGATATATATATGGAGATATATATATAAATATATATATGGATATGTACCTATGCACATATGTACCTATGCACATATATGGACACACACTATACGTGTGCATGTACATAAACATATACATAGACATACACATTTATGTCTGAATATATGTATTTTCTACTAATGAGCTTTCATCCTGATCAACCAAAGAGGGAAATAAGTTGTTAGTCTTGTTCATGTTTGTGAGGTGGTTATAATCACTAAGCATATGGTACATGTAGATCAATGTAGGCATATACATACACTTATAATGTGTAATATGTGAGTGTGCTTTTCTGGGCTACCTAATCAGCTTTGCTCCTTGTTGGACTTGCAAACATGCAGATCTGGAGGGTATCAGACTACTAAATTAGGCAACACATAATAAACAAAGAAACACTTAACAAAATTGTAGATTTTAGACTTTTGCTATCATCTGATAATGAATGTAAGTCTGTTTCAGCACAGTAGGGCTTGTGCTCTTGAAAAACTCATTTGTTCACAGATTAGGACTGTGCCTGGTGAATATTATTCTGAATTTCACATCTCTGGTTGATAATTGTACTTCCAGGCTCAAAATAATAAATTTTTTAGTCACGTACTAGTCTGAAATTCACTGAATTTTACTTTAAAGGATCCAGAACTCTGACTCAACCAGATCTCAATCTACATGATAGCGACATTTTCAATTATTTTAGGAACCTAATGGTTTGTGTACTCAAGGCAGGGAATAGAAGCATGAGTTTATTGAATTTCGGTTCCAGAATGTGAGCTTTTCTCTCTTTAGTCTGTATAACTCTGTGTGAACTTAATGCTGAAATCCCCTTCCTGACAATGACGTGGCTTCCCTGATTAGCTGTTCCTTGGTTATTGCAAAGTCACTTGGACTGTTGTCTATGACTTATTGATACAAAAAGGTATTAATGAATGGAAAACATCAAATCCTACAGTCTGAGAAGCAAAACAATACAGAAGTCTATGGTAAGCTAGAGAGAGATTACAGCTCAGAAGTCATTTTAGAAAGTACCCCGACTAAGGTAGCAATAAGCTTACAGTACAGAGAGTCTAGATTTAATTTCAAATGTAAAACAATTATACCTTCTGAAGTAAATTCTAGAATCATAGCTTGTCTGTGGAGAAAGTTCATAGTTTGTTTACTTTATAGGATTTTCTGTCTCATGTTAAGCTTTTATTATTGTTCACTATTCAAAAAGAGAAATCTTCACCAGAAGGTAAATAGGGACTGAGGAGAGAGGAAAGCTATAGAAGAAAGTTGTTTTTTAATTTTTTTTTTTTTTAAATTTAAGCACACTAGTTTTTAAATCAGTGTAAAATATCTTTACCTCGTTTTCTTGCATTTTGGGATTTTTAAAGTGCTATCTGTCTAATGTTAGGGTATCTCATTACCCTATTAGCAGAGAGGAGGATTTACCATTTCTTCAACACATGACAAATGGAAACAATAGACAGCACAAGTGTTAGACTGGGGATATTCTGATAAGAAATTTGGGCCTTCTCTGAAACTTCTTCCATGGTATTTACTTGCACTGGCTCAAATATGAAATGTTAGTAGTCAATGGAAAAAAAGAAAAACCCAACACCTTTTTTCATCACTGAGACAGAGAGGTGCTTTTCTACGTCAATTTATCAGAAGATAATGTCTTCAACTCTCCTATTATCATATCTATCTGCTGCCCAAAGGAAGGATATGCTCAATGAGAAAACTTTAAATAGTATACATAATGCATGTTTCTAGAGCTTATTCTTTCATAAAATCTCAAAGCACTTCTCATGTTTTCCAACTTGGATCATTTAGTCATTGTCACTTTTTTTGAATTTCACTAAAATCAAAACTGTCTGAGAAATGGACAATGATGTCAAGATTATAGAGGAATCTCAAGAAAGAAGCTGGGAATGCCATGCCCTTAGTGAAATTTCATTTTGTGTTCCCCCAAGCAGTGCAATAGGAAATGTCAGAGACATTAGCAATGCCTTATTAATATCCATGGAGTACACTTCATATTTTCTGAGTGCATTAAACATTTAACCGATGCTCTTTTTTACATGAAAAGCCACTGCAGACAAAGCAGTAAGTCTCAAATTTTCAAGAACTATATGGTGTGGGAGACAGCATAGAGCTAGAAAAGCTTTTGTGTTTGAAATTACAGAGTACATGCTGGAATCAGATAGTATTTGAGGAAATTTTACAGCATCTGTTTATCCTGAAGAAAATCAGAAGTGATAGCTCTTTTTTTCAGGCTGCAAGTCTTAGTATAGAGATTTTTCTGGCATACGGAATTATCCTTGCATGTATGATACCTCTGTGAAAAAGAAGGGGAATAGAAAAACAGTAAGGAAGGAAGGGAGGAAGAAAGGCAAGGAGAAGGGAAGAAGGGAACTGAAAGGATAGGAGACAAAAATCCAGTATTTAACCATATCACTAATTTTCTTTCTCTTAGAACATTCGTATTCTAGCTATTAATTAGTTTTTCTGGTTAACACAAGATTTTAAACAAGCCTACTTTAACAAAATTTAGTGTCTTTTGTCTTAAGAAAGAGAGGTTCACACACATTGCATGTGAAGTCTGAAGCAAGAGGTGGTCAAGAGTATACATTTATAGAGAAGGCAAGTTTCTTCTGCTGCTGTATTTTCTGTCTCCCTCCTCACCATGTCTTTTGTGGGGGAGAAGGTTTATTCCAATTGTAATCACTCCCAGACAAAACCCAACTCTAAAAAATGGCCTTACATTTGCAATGAGTGCTGATCCACTCATTATTTATGGGATAAATATCCCATTACAATTGATAATCTCTAAAGTGATTTAGCTATATTGCTCATAGATATGCCACTTTGTCTCTCAGTATGGAGAAATAATATCTGCACAAAATGCAGATTACCCACAGGAAATCGGGTAATCCGTCCAGTGTCAGTTACTTGCCCATTTCTGTGGATTAATTAATTAATTGTGGAATAATTAAATTAATTAATCTTTGGATTGAATGAAATGAGAATTTTATGCATAATTTCTTGGAATGAGTCATGAAGTATTCCAGTGACCTGAAAAAAATATATTTTGCTGACATACACTCTATGCAGATGTGCAGATGCTGAGTGATCTGTGAGCCCTCAGACTCTTCTTGATGTGGAATGAAAGCATCTAAAAGTCTTTGAAGAAGTATCTTTAAAAATGTGTTTTCCTAAAAAATGCCAAAATTGTGTCAAAAATCACGATATGGCAGATTTGTTAATTAATAAATTAATTAAAAGAAAACATGCAGAGAAAAAAGAAAATACTACCATCACTCTATATCCATTTCTGTGACTCTAGTTTCAAAATTTACTGTGGCTTTTTACCCTGATCTCTCTGCTTTCTACTTTATTATAAGTTCAAGAAGTTCTGTATACTCAGTCATCAGGCATTTCTATGCAATGAAATATACTTGTCAGACCATACCCACAATCACTTTAGTGAAATCTCTGTCAGCTTGTTATCTCAGTCATTGTCTTTCCACATCCAGAATTCAATGAGGAATCTGCAGCAATAGTTTATCTTTACCATAACCTATGATTTAGCATACAACATACAACAAAATATCAAGCTCAAATTTTTAGCTCAACACGTCTGTTTTTCATCACCCTTACTTTTCATAACCTGACTCATCTAGTAAACTAGACAAAATAAGACTTTTTTTTTCTCAGAAGATTGTCTTAAGTGCTGATGGCTCTCTTGCCTAGCATTCTACAAATGCTAATAATTTAAAAAAAATTATTTAGTGTTTTTTTTCCTCAAAGTGTTCGTTTAAAAAAATGATTTATGTGTGTAATAGACCATAGCCTAGAATCTTGAGGCCTTAGAAAAAAGCCACTTCCTAAAATCAGATTACAAATCAGTTAGGTATGTTGCAGAAATATAGAGTGCTACCTTGACCTTCATGGATTTACTGTTGCTCCTATCTATTGCTCTCTGGAGTTTGCATTCATTTACAAAAATCAAAATAATATCTTTGTAACTAATATGGAGAAAGGAAAATAAAATGAGCTTGAAGAACAACATTTTCACTTTTCAGTCTAATGAGGCATCTCTCTCTTTTTGTCTTTGTCTGGATATACATGATTAGTGGTGAGAGAGAGATGTCGATAGTTAAAATTTTGTGTAACTGTGGAGGTAGCATGTATCCACATACATGTAGGGAGTCTTACAAACTGTTACATTATAACAGAAAATAAAAATAATTATTTAAAAATTTGAATTGTTGGCTTATGAACTGAAATTCAAAATTACAGAGCTTGCAGCACTTCTACTTAATCTTGTTTCATCAAACTTGCAGATCATTGATTGAAGTTGTTCCAAATAGCATTATATTTCTGATTCTGTGACAGTTAGGGCTTACATCAGTGCACAGTAAATTTATATATGAGTTAGATGGAAGAAAAAGTATACATGGTTTTCTCATTCTTTTCATGGAGAGAAAGTAAATATAAAATATGTGTATGCATATGTTTCATGGAACTTGTAAGCTAATAAAACTCTGAGATTCTGAACCACACTTCAGTCATCATAGAACTTATAAAGAGATTTTTTTCCTAAAATACACCAACCAAAAAGCACAGGCAAAACCAAGGCAAATAGTTTCTGAATCAAATGCTTTGAATGATAGGAAAGTGAAATAGAAAAAAATAAAAGGAAACAATCAAGAGTATCAAATAAGTACAACTGACATCTACAAAACTTGAAATGAAAATATTTTTATTTGATACCTATCATTGTATTTTACACCTCTCATTGTATTAGTCAATGCATTCCTTTATTTGTGGCTGGTTTCTGTGTTGTTTTTTTTTCCATCTCACATTCTCAGTTCAGTATTTTCTGAGTATAAAAATGAAAAAAGAAATAAAAATAGCCAAACTGTACATTATTTTATGTTTGGCTATGTCAAAATACTAGATTTTTATTACTGAAAACATAGAAATACACATGAGAGAGAGCATGCTGGTTGTCTTTGCAACCTCTAAAATTTCTGTCTTGGATTTGCATATGCAACCTCAATCTTTCATCCTAGAAAGTGGCTTTTCTTAAAGACAGTTTATAGTCTTTATTGCTATTAATATCCATACAATCTTCCTACTGAAGTATCTGATAAAGTCAAGTCAGCTAGAATGGTACTTAAACATCTTCACAGAATATGAGATCTCAGTCAGAACCAAAAAGATGTGTGTTTTTCTTGATCTTCAGTCTGGTACTTTTCACCCAAAAAAAAAAAAGCCCAGCTGAACGAAAACAAACAAAAACCCCACCTCAACAGCTTTTCTTGCCCTTCTAACTTCGGACTGACTCATAAGGAGGAAAGAAACCAAGGTCAACTTGCTAAGGGCACACACATAATAGCTCTGGGTGTAAGAGAAGAATGGAATTGCAAGGACTGAATTTTGTTTCTCATCTTCTGCCAGACTGTTTGTTGGCCTGCTTGTATAGCGGTTGCTATGTGCATGCCACATGTGATGCTGCCCACAAAGTGAAGTGGATCTCGAGAAAGATGTTTTCTTTAAAAATGCCTCACTAAATTCACATGAAATAAGCTCTGGGGAAGAGGATAGGGAAATACAGGGGGCATAGATCAAGCAAGTGTATAGAGCCTGTAGCATCAACAGATATTAGGAGAGCATAGTAAACAGGGTAGAAAACAGACACAGAAAAGGAATTGGAATGGGCAGAGTGTGTGAAGTTTTCCGCAAGTCGAGGAAAATATCATTATTGTTAGAATTGCTAGAAGCAAGATCAGAGGGAAAAACAACATTGCAACCATTTAATTGATAGAGGGGAGTCTTGTTTTCAGGTTTCGACTTCCAATCTGTCTCACTCACCAGATCTGAACTTTATCCTGTATGAAATGTTTCTGTCCCCTTATTTGCTTTCTATGATGTATGGCTTTAGAAATCTTCTAAATTTTTCAACTCTGCTTACTTATGGAAAAAACAAAACAGAACAACAAAACAAAAAATCAAAACCCCAAACTCCCACAAAAAAACCAATTACCCAAACCCAAACAAATAAAAAAAATAAAAAAGAAAGAAAAAAAAAAGAAAGTGCTTTATCTAAAATTTCTGGAAAACTTGAGATCCCACTCAGTATCAAATAGTTGGCAAATCCTTACCTGTGGTTCACCTGTGAGGCTGAGCACAAAGTCAATTTTCCACTTTTAATAGATATGCCCTAAAAAGAGACATGCTACTAGAAAACATGAATGAACGGCAGTTTAATTATCTCTAAAAATGGCAGCATATTTCCTTCACTGCAAATGTTCTTCAATGCTCTGTTGGCATTTTTCATGGTAGAATTTTTTTAGGATCACAAAAATGACCATGTCAAGCCAGTGCAAAGGTCCCTTTCTCCATTGTTGTACCTCCAGCAACATCCAAGAAGAAAAGTAGAGTCAAATCTGCCGTATGTTTGTTATTTAGTTGGCATGTACTACTGGGCAAGTTTTACTGTCCACAGAGGCAGGAATTTCTGGAGTTGTTTAATGAGAAAATGATATCACAAAATTCTGTCTAGAGGAACTTATACAATTAAGAAATCAATGCAACAGCTTATACATTTTACTATATTTTATTAATTAGGATTTAAATGTATAATTATTTCTTTTTCTTCCACAAACAACAGATAATAGAATAATAAAATATTCCCCTACAATAATACATGCCCTAAGGTACCATTTGCTTAAACCATTTCCTTAGCCTCATACTAGCACAGCAATCAGCATTTTATTGTTCTTGTTATGTCATGCATTATTCTTTTTGATTTTGTTTAATATATGAGTTGTGCGCTGCGCAACTAGAGTTTTACCTGAAGTTATTATCTGGGTGGGCTTTTTGTTCCGAGTCATAGCATCTAAGTTGGCTGATGATCCAGTAAAATAAAAATAATATTTTAACAATATAAAAAGGTGCAGAGAGAAAGAATCATATTATTTGGAGGGGAAAAATGAAAATGTAGCCAAAAAAAAAAAAAAAGATCAGTCAAGACTATGTCCACAATAAATTTAAATTAAAATATACTACTGCTCCTCATCCATTTCACCCTTGGCCTTTCATTCATAGGTAGAACCTTAAATATAGAGAAAATAGAAGACTACTAGAAAAGATATCAGTAAGAATGCCCATCAGTAGCAGATATTAAGTGCAAGGCAATTGTGTTTTGTGTTGGCTACAGAGAAGCTGATGAAAAAAATTGAATATGTATCATGATGTCTCTTTCATCTATAAAAATATCAGCTCAGAGGTTACGCTTCATTAACTTCAAATGTAGCATGAATAATAAAGGAAGAAGGCACAGCATTCCTTTGATACATTGTGTGAAAGCTTATCATTCCCTCTTTCAAGTGACAGTTTATTAAATAAGGTGAATAATAGAAAATATTCAGACTAGATCCAAATCATAGTTGAACACTCTCTGCCTGATTACAAAGTAAATATAACAGTTCTGCACCTCCATTTTGTGAGATTAGGAAATAAATGGGATAAGACATATGGAGCTCCCTGCAGTGAGATCACTCAAACATTTTCTGCTTTAAAACATTGATAAAATAATAAAAAAAAAGTTAAAAAATTTGCCTTGGCAAGAGGCACAAGGAGTCTCCACCTCCTTGTTGGACACAAGGAACCATATGGAGAGTAAAGAATAAATACATATAGTAACTTACCAGTTTTTACAAACCCTTTGCAATATATGCCACTACAGGCAGGTGCTAGTAAGCCATTTTCATAGTCTCAGTAAATTGCAATGCATTTGCGTAAATTTCAATTGATTAACTGTGCCGAATACTGTAAAAAAGAGAACTGTTAGTTAAGATCACTTTTGAACCACATCCATTCTTAGACATAGATTAAATTTCATTGGTAATTTCTTTATGTAAGTAGAAAGAGTAGTGTTTCATCAGTTTTTCTTTAGAATCTTTGTCATGATTCTCTTTAGAAAGACACAGTCATGAACACATCCAAAAGAAATTGTAAACAATTTCCAAGATCTCTTTGGATCACTGTTTAATCATCAGTATTCCTTTGAGGTGGGAGGTTAGGATTTCCTAAATTATTCAAATAGTCAATACTGAAAAGAGGAATAGAAAAAAAACCCATGTAAAGAAAAGCTGTGGAAAGTGGTAATTTATATTTATTAAAAGAATGAAACAATTTATTAATAAAATGAAACAAAAAAATTTCAAAATTGAAGAAAATAGCATTTTTGGGAAACAGATAAACAAGGAACATTCCCTAATATGAAAACATATTGCTTTATCCAAACCTGTGAATTAAAACAACTTCATATTTCATGTTGCAACCAGCTCATCTCTGCAGGTGTTTAAATAATTGCAAAATAGGAGAGATATGGTCCTTGAAAGTCAATATGAACAAAATTTGGCAGCTCTATTAATGAAAACAGATTTTCTGTTTGTTTGTTTTCAGTATTCTTCATGCAGAACACTAAGTCCATTTTGTTTCTGAAGACTGTGGTAGGCAAATGATTCATGTGTGAGCTAAGTAAACATAATGAAATTATGGATTATGATGTTAATGCTGCCACAACCACAACAGGAGCAGATCCCCTTTGGAGATCTATGGAGGTGCCAGCACCACCACATGCCACCACATGGGGTTTCAGAATTAGGACTGAGGAGGTTTTTTTTCCTTTGGCTGCTAAAGGACAGTAGCTAGTGCTTACTGCAATTTTATGTGATTAGGATGTTTTTTTCTTCTTCCACTGAGGCTATTCACAAGTTTCATGTAAAATCATATTTAAACTCACCTATATTAAAATGCTGATTTAAGATTTGATATGTAGTCCTAAAAAGGTGAAAATTTTCCACTAAGGAGTAGATAAACTGAATAAGACTGACCTGATCAGTCATTATCAATCTGCCTAAATATTACTGGTTGAATAAGAAATATGCATGAATAATATTACAAATAATGTTACCTAATGCAGACATCATTAGTATTAGAATATACAAAGAAAACAATTTATAAACAGACCCAAGACAAAATAGCAATTCACTGAGAGGGGAAACTGTATGGGTCTCACACGCAGAATAAAAGGCTAAGTGTGTTCATATTGCTTTTAAAATCTTATTTGACTCTAGTTTGTAGTGCTTAGTACTCAATGCCTTAGATATTTCTAACTGGGAATACAACTGTCTAAAGAAAGGAGCAATGCTCAAAAAGTGAAAATAAATATTTTTTATTAACCCATTTTGTTTAGTGTTTCATTATCTGAGAACTCTATCTCTGTTCCATTTATCAGCAAGCAGCAGTTAGGCCCAATTGCCCTAAATCTTTAGTCTTTTAGGATAGATTTTGATACATGATCATTAAGTTTGGTGTCACAATGTGACGTTATGAAAATTCAGCTTTCTAGGCTTGAAATGACATTTCATTTCCCTGTATATGATAAATAATTTTTTAAACCCTAGAAAAGTCTGCTATTATTGTTCCACACAACCTCGGGGGAAACAATTTGGTCTAAGCAGTCACTGAAGCATCTGAGCAACCTGAGAACAGTAGAATGAAATATACACAAAGCAATTTTACCAGATTTTCTATCATTCTAAGGTTGAATCAACAATAAGTATAAAATAAGAGATTACCAGCAAAAAATCCATATTCTCACAACTTGAAAATATACTGCATGTTCCTTGGATTTTATTTTAGGTGAATCCTTTTGAATACGCAGGCCTCCATTTCATTTTGTGTAAGGTTGAAATAGGATGACAAGATCTTTCAGAATGATGCAAATGGCCTGTCACCTGACGACCTGTTGATCTTCCTAAATTATATTAGCATAGCAGGGAGGCATGGCACAACTCCAGTTTTTGTCTGCACCCATGTTCTGTGTAGTGCTTTATATGCATGCTGAGGAAGCACAAAAGGGCCATCAGTTGCCTCACTTAAATTACAACACATGTAAAATTTTATTTCCTTCTTTTTTCAGGTTTAAACCATTTATTTTTTGGATGTATCTGTAGCAATTAATGTGATTTGCTATTTTTCTTCCTTGTTTTTGGCAAAATATGCGCAAACAGTAGAAGGTAGTAGGAAATTTGGCTCTCTGTTTTTATTCTTATGTTTGATGTTGCCACATATCCATTGGTGTTGATTAAAATTTGCAAAAGAAGTTGTTGATTAATGGTTTACAGATACAAATTGATTTTGTGTCCAATAAAAATCCATTCTTTATAGACATACAAAGCCCTTAACATGAAAAAGATAATTTCTTTTTGTCATGCTATTGAGAGTAAAAGGCACCAGAAAGCAGACACAAACTGCTGTTTTCATTTTCCAAATGAGATCTTTCAGGATGTGTTCTGGTTTTTGCTCCACAGAAATCTCTGTTTATTACTGAAATAAATAATGGTTTCATTTTTTGTTCTTTTTGAGTTTATATGAAAGGTGTTCTTTCCCTTGAGAGAATAGACATATTTTCTGGTTACCATGAACAGTCATAAGAACTTGAATTATTGTGTTTTCATATTGCTTTTCATATGTCCGATGAAAAACACAACAGAACTTTGAGACTATGAAATCTAGGTATATGCATAGCAATTGTATAATTTGTAATCAGCAGAAAGGACTGGGAAAAGGAAAAATATATCATATGATTTAAATTTGCTCATGAGGAAAAAGGTTTTGTTAGAATTCATCAAGGAAAATGTACCCTCCACACTTCATGCTTCATCAGGCTAGAAATATAGTTGGAATTTAAAGCACAACATTCTTCTTCTTTTGGATCTACTAGGCTGATAAAGATGTGAATTTTATCCTTCTCTTCCTTCAGACTGGGAGACTAGCTGCTCTTCAATTTCTATACTGGTGCCTTTTGTTTTGATATTCCATATTACTTGTGGTGTTATAATATATATACGTTATAATTTTTAAAATATCCAATTTGTCATCTAGACTGGCTGATATCAACCAGAAGTGCTAAGTTAAGTCCCAGAGAGAAATGCAGGGTTGCATGGCTGAGTTCACTGCACTGAGGAGCTGTTTCCTGCAGGAAGAAGGAATGCTCTCTACACACATATGCATGTGTGCACACAGTCAGCTGAAGATTCATTTTCCAGAGTCTAGGTCTTCCTTTTTCAAATAGTGAGATGGAATGATCAGTGATCCTCTGTTTATGACCTCATAAAGTTTATGACCAGGAAACTTGTAACAGCTGATCCAAGCCACATTTTAGTTCCATTTTTTCGTGTCTTCATAAGTTTGCTAGGAACAGTACTCTCTATGGAGTATGGCACTAGTGAGTACTAGTGAGTATTCTTTTATTCAAGGGTTCTCGAATACCTGTCCCTCTTGCATTTCCCTTAAGCAACAGACTCAGTACATTTCTTTGATATGCTGAAGAGCACACACTTGAGCACAAATTTGGCATCATGGGTGAAACACATTCTTTATTTTCATCTGTAGAAGCCTCCCATTAATTTCAAAGGTTCTAGAATGCCTTTTGATTTACTCATTTTTGTTCATTTGAGGACCCTAGCTATTTAACAAGCACAGAGAATAGTTTCAATGATATATGTCCTCTAAAGAGTTCTGTTTCAAAATAGGTAACATGGTAATTGGCTGCTGAAAAATGTTCTTTTTATACTGTATAATAAGGATCCTATCCTTGGCTGCAAACTTAATTAATGTATGGGACTTGGACTTCAAACAAAAACAGTGCTCACAAATAACTTCTCATTCTTACCAAAATAATTTTTTAATTTAAGCAAGTAAAGCATAAATCAGCTTAGCTGACATGGTGCAGACTCAACTGGGGTGTAATAGTTTTAAAGTAATGGTAGTTTCTAAATGCGGATATCATATAGGCTTGCAAATAATGTATGCTAATTAAACATTTTTTTTGTAATGTTGCCTTCTGTCTGGTCTGTTTTGGTGTCTTTTATCTTTAGTGTAGTCAACACATACTGCAAAGACCTGATTAACATAAGAAGAAATTGCAAGTATGGAAACAGGGTTTCCCAGAGGATTTTCTCCTCATTTCAGGAAATGCTTTTTAATCAAAGAGTAATGCCCAGTCTTCAAAATGGCTAATTAAAGCCAAGAAGATTGAGCAGTGAATACATTAATGTTGTAAATGCTTCTGTTATTTTGCTAAGTAATATCTGAGTAGGCCACTGAAGAGGCTGCTAGGATTTTATTCTCAGAGAATAGGGTAGGCTGACTATGATATTTTCACAGAAAAGAAGCAGGTTTAATGCATCAGCTGATGAAAGGGCTGAATTAGAATGCAGAAGGGTCCAGACTGAATTCTGATCGAGGTCTTTTCTTTTATGTTTTTCACTTTACACAATGCACACAAACATTGACATATTTATACACACTGACATGCACATACAAAAGAGTTAACAATTGCTTTTGTAAATTGCAGAAGGATTTTCCAGGATGCATTATTGTCTCCTACACTCTTTCTAAGCACTGTCATACTATGCTGATTTTTCCCACAAAAAGTAAAGAGGGAAAAACCCTCCAAACCATCTGAACAGAGGGTATATATTTACTACAAATTCTTCTACTTTTTTTGTTCATATATAATTTTGTGCAGTATTAAATTGCCTTGTTCAAGTAGTTGTGCTGACTCTGAGTTTCCTTCAGTAATAAGGTCTTTTCATAGTTTCTGAATCTGCTGAAAAGAAAAAAAGAAAAAGAACAGTGCATATTTTCATGATCTTTTGTCTGGGGCATTGAGTTTTCTTTGATCCACAAGCTTTTCACAGTGAAAAAGAATACCAGAGAATTTAAAACACTGTAACAATCGCTGGCTACTTCAAATTGTCTATCACAATCTATTAGGAAGATTATTAAAGTGAGTCTCTTTTATTTCTGTGTGATTGCTCAAAAATACATTTATACTTAAAGACAATTACTCAGAATATCGAAGCACAAAAATGTTTTTACATGGAATTGTGGATGGAGTTGTATGAGTGTAAGACTGCTATTAACCCCCTATTCACCTTAAAAAGGTGCTTGAAATCCCTGATATTGTTGCTGCAGCGTTCCTCCTGATGATTTTCTACCTCTGAGCAAGAAAACAGACAAACACTTAGAAAATGAGTGAAATCTTTGTGAATCTCTTTCTTTAATACCAGCCAGGTGAAAGACTGTGTGCACATGCAAATTGTATCACAATAGATGACCCTCAATCTAAAGTACAGATGCAAATGTTAGCACTGTTTTAAATTAATAGTGTTTAGGGTTTTTTCCCAAATGGAGCAATAAATTTTGTGAAACATATTCAGCTGTAATCGATCTTGTCTAAAGCAATGTTTCATTAAAAAAAGATACAAAATAGAACAAAAAAAACTAAATTTAAAAAAACCAAAAAAACGTGTCATCACCTGTCATATGACAAGTGATATTTTAATTCCAAAAAAGAGCTGCTGAAGATTTCTTGGTAACATATTTATTTATATTTGGAAATTTTCTATGATCTCAGAACTTTAAGATGGAAATCCATAAGAGAAAAGGGTAAAAAGAAATCTATCTTCAGATCCCCAGATATCTCTCTCATTCAAGGTTATCAATAAACTACAGGGTTATTGTTAGCCTTACAGGCCCATTTTTCACCATCTTACACTAACAATCCTACATTTGCAGGAAATGAGGCATGTCAGATGTCACCATTTACAATGGAAATGACTGCCCTTGAAAATGTTGGCCAAAATGAGAAGTGATATTTTTAACTTGTTGTACCTGTTAGCCTTATGACAACTGTCATCTTCCAGTAAGGTAACAGAAGAGCATTTTGTAAAGGTTTCTACACACAGTTAAAGACTTCGTCACCTCTGGGATTTCAACACCTGTTTAATTATTATAATAATCATATAATATTAATATTTTATGAACCATTTAAAATAATAACATATCTATACTGCCATTTATTATCATCATCATCATCATCATCATCGTGGTTTCCAATTATTATTCTGTTCTTATCCCAACCTATGGGTTTTTCCTTTTATGGTTCTCCTCTTTATCCCACTGGAAGTGGGGAATGAGGGACCAGCTTAACTAGTAGTGCCTAGGCATTGCCCTAGTTTTGCGGTTCTTACCCACTATTCCATGCCTCTAATTAATTAACCTTAAATTGATATCACAAAAAAAAAAAACCCCAAACAAACAGAAAACAAACCAAACAAACCCAAAACCCAAAACCAAACCAAAAAAACAACATGGGAAAATGTCATTAATAACCCAATTTTGCATTGGTTTAAATACCATCTCCAGCTGTGTGGTCTCACTCCATAGGCACCACCAAAGTGCTGAGCTTCCTCTCTGCTAGGACATCTCTCCAGTGGTACAGAGTGTGATGTACCAGCTGTGCTGGGACCTTGGCCCAGGCCCTCCATGACTGGGATCAGGAGCTGTACTTGAGCACAACCACAGCCTGGTTGTGCTGTTGACATACACGGCCTTTCCAGCCCTAACCTCACCTGTCTGGCTGGAATACTTAGCTGGACCTCTCACTTTTCCAGATTCATGGGAATGGACACTGTCAAGGGCCTTGACAGTTCAACACATCAGGAGCCATACTTGCCCTACCCTGTCACCCCACTGGGGTCCTCCTCAGCTCTGCCACCCCCGGGAAACAGCTCTGCCAACTCCTTGCTGATGTATCCTTGTTAAGCTGGCCACTTAAATCAGGAACACCAAACTCTTCCTGTTGAGTGGTTTACAATATATTAAGCATGGTAACAGTCATCACTCCAGCAGGATACATACCCGTGGTGGTGTGGAAACAAGACAGCTCCTAGACATAAAAGCTGCAGGAATTAGGAAAGATCGCAGGCAAGACGTGCTGTATTTTCATATGAAATAACCCAGAACAACCCATACGTGAAAATTAGAGAAAAAGAAAAAATGAATGGGATCTGTTTATTACAGTTGTTAATGGATAAAAGTGGGGAGAAAATAGCCCACAAAGAGGCCACTAACAAAAAATACAGTTTTGTCAATCAAACATTCTGCAAGCTCTACACCAATAGGGTCATATACATTCTATGACCATGGGAAATTGCTATCTTATGCCACCATGTCCACACCATCACTTAATTTTCAATTTTCTTCATTCTCTATTTCTATTCCTTCTACCCATTTTTTAGGTAATAGATGGACAAGATACAACATGTATTTCAGTTGATTAGGAGCTACATATGTGCTGTTTGGCTGACTATGCGAGCTGAATGGCCACCTGGCAGGCCAGTCTCTTGAACTGGTATTGACCTTTAACTTTCTTGTGGATTTTATCATGTATGCCCTGAGTGTTAAGCGACCACTACGCTTTTCCACCGGTATAGAGTATTGCAATTTTTTAGATTGTACCTCTCCATTTTTTACAGTGAAATTGACCAAGATTCAAAATTATTATGGTGAAGAAATAATAGTCTGGCAGAATGACTAAATAAGCCTTATTTGTTAAGAAATTGCATTTTCAAATTAAATGTGAGAGACACTTTTTTATTACTGATTGACATAGGTATTAACAGAAGACTATAAAGAAGAAATCTTTGAATAAAAACACCCCAAACCAACAAAAAACAGGGAAAAAACCACAGAGAAACCTCAATGAAGCCCAGATATTAACATATAATGGGAGGGGGGAAAAGTGATCTGAAGTGGATTTTGGAGGAAAAAAAAAAGAAGCATTTTCCAGCGCAGGTTTGACTTTTCAGGTATTCCATCTCCCCCGGAGAAATGCCAAATCAAAGAATAAGAAAGAGCTGGCTGATTTATAAGCTAGCTAACAGTCTTTTTTGCGCTATTGTGGCATTGTAACAGTCAGAGATCTAAGATAAGCATTTGAAAGAGTGAGAGGAGTCTCAAGTACAGCACTATATCTTAAAGTCTTGCAACCTTCGGAGCAGCTCGAGCTGCAGCAGTGCCTCAGGAGAATGGCCAGTACAGGTGAAAGACAGCAATCCACATTTATATTACTGATCAAGGCAGTGCATAGAAAGGGATATTTTCACCCTGAAAAAGAGCTGCTGGCTGTGCTGCTTGCAATGATGCAATTCCTTCTGCCTTGCAGACGGAAGGGGGGTTGGTTTCAAGCCATTCAAGGAAACATAAAGGAATCTTCCCTCAGTATGTGCTCAAGTACGCAAGCATACCCTATTGGGAAAATATACTTTTCCCAAAAAGGATATCAGCCCCCTGAGTAACAGGCATGAGGGAAGTAAGGAAGCCTCTGCTAATGAGATCAAGTGATCATTCCAGTTTTTGCAGCAGGGAACATAAAGGTTGAAGAGGAATCTACACAGTGCCAATGATTCGTTGCAACAGGAGAGGTAAAGATGGATAGAAGTTTAATTTTTCTGGCTTCTACTATGAAATAGGTGCATGGACTCTAACAATCTACCAATCTACCAAATCTAACAATCTACCAACTTGAATACAGTGATCAATATCTCAAGAAAGATAAAAAGTCACTATTGTAGTTGGGACAAGGAAAACACAGCTTAATGAGATTAGGAAACAAAGGACAGTTATGGTGTTAGAAAGACTGAAAAAAGTTCTTTTCATATAGCAACATGCAGTCCTCTCCTGTCCAGCATTACTCAGACATTTTTGAAAATGTTCATTCTGTCCTTTCTGTAATAACATAGCTATACAAAATTGCACTATCTTTGTACCTTGTCCAAAATACACAGTGACTTTGGTCCTAATAATGCTGAAACTAGTCAAAGAAATTTCCTTCAAGGACCCCTGGGAAAAAAAAAAATCTGGTTTTCTTTACGTATATATGCATTTGTTTTAGAGAAAGATACTGAGCAATATGAGCTCATGATCTGGTAATCTCATATTTTCATTGGAAATTAAAGGGTTTCCTTAGTTTCCCTACTCAAATATTAAAAAAAAAAAAGTACTCATAAAAGTACAGAAGTATTATATGACAATTATTAGAGAAAATCTCCTGAAACTTTCCAAATACCGTGAAATCAGAGAGTGTGTTTATGTTGCAATATTACCTGTGAAGCTGGTGTAAAATGAAGACATGGAGTAGTGTGTTACATTTATATGGTGAAACTGATATGGGCAGGTTGGAATATTTTGGCCACAAATAAATAAACCCCATTTTGTTACAGTATCTTGTGTGCAGTAATATGTCATGGTTGTTCTTTTCTGTGGCTTAGCTCTGTAAATGCAAAATTAATGTTCAGAAAGGGTGAATAGGCAGAGCTGCCACATAGGTCATATTGTCCTGATTTACTCCAGCTGAAGAGGTTTGTCCCCTTGGTTTCCTCTGGTGAACTTATGAGACCTTCTGAACATTTAATTTCGGCAGGATTTCAGGTTTTTTCCTGCAGTCACTTTACATATTTTCATCTTGGTGTTAAACATCCTGCTACCCACATCACTCTTTCCATCTTTTTTGACCATTGTACAGAAGGTTGTCTCGGTTTTCCTGTTTGTTTCAGAAAGGAAATATGAGGAAGGAAGATCTTCCTCAAAAGATCATCTCATGCTTATTGAAATGTTCTGTTGATTTGTGCCACTCTGTTGATGAGAAACCAACATATGCATGGATGAAAGGAGTAGCTGTCCTGGGACTACCTTGGTTATAGACAAATGAGCAGCAGAAAGGAGGCAAAGTGAATTTGATGTTAAGCTAGCTCTTATTGTACAGTGTTTCTTTTCATTGAAATCCACTCTTCAACAATCTGTTATCATGTTCACACACTATTTGCTTTCCCAGTTGTCCTACAGTGACTTTATGATGCTTGTATCCCCAGTCATCTGTTCTGCTTATGCTGGATATTGAGTTCTGTGCCTTTAAGACTGGTTCTGCAAGCAAACTGGGGGGAGAAAAAGCACGGAGTTTGTCTGCAGAAACTGCACTCACTCCTCTGCATTCCTTCTCACAAACTATGTTGTCTGTGATGCCTTGAGAGGCTACCTGGAACAGAGGCTAGACAGAGTTAAAGGAATAAAGTAGGTATTTATCAAAAAGGCCTCCAAAGGATACACCTTGGGCAGTACAAGAGCCTGGCCAAGGCTACACCCAAGATGGAAAATGGGCCAGAAATCTTCACACTTCTATAAGTTTTGGTCCATTTACATATTGGGGTCAATTGTGCAATTACAGCTTCAGGTTATGAAGTCACGTCCTCCCAGATTGCTCTCCTCAATTTGCTGTTTACACTTTTTGGGCCTGAAGCTGTAACAGTGTCCTTTGTTCTCAGGCTGGAAAAGGATTGTTTTGTCTGACTAAACTGTGAGGAGAACTTGCTAACACTTTATATGGAGTTCAGAGTTGTATACTAATGAAGTATAGAATCTGGAAAATATGAAGGCTAAAACTTAAGGCATCAGCAGCACAGACAGTGGGAGACAGCTCTCCTTTCCTTTTAGCTAGTTTGCTTTCGTTAACTGGGGCCAGAAGTTTTCTGGAATTGTTCAGCCTTCAGTCTGGGAATACCAGGACTATTGTCTGGGGGTCCCCCAAGCTGCACTGCAGCTGGAACTCCAGACACAAGTCCCAGAGAGACTGAGAGAAAGCTGAGAGTAGACCCACAAAGACTCTCTCTCTCCCATTCACAGAAGAACTTCTTGAATTTGCCAGCTCTTCAGAACAATGAGAGATTCCATTTTTTAATATTATTAATTTTTTCATGTTTGTAAGTACTTCACTTGTTAAATAAATATTTTTTTCAGCTTTTCTCAAAGGAGATTTACTTCCCAGACTGTTTGGGGGAGGGTAGTTTGAATTAGCTTTCTAGAGGAGACCTAGTTTCCTAACAAAATTTCCTCCCAAATCTGTCCCAAACCACGGCAAATACTTTTTGGTGCCCAATGCGGGGCTTGAGAAAATGGAAAAAAACTGTTGTTGCATTTTGATTGTACTTACTCTGTATTGGGATAAAGCAATCCCAAACCAGGACACCAGTTTTTGAAGCTGTGGCTTACACCAGACACAAAATATTCTCTTTTTTATTTTTTAGTTTTCACACCACTATCCATTAATATCTATGTCAACTGCTTTTTCAAGTACTCATTCTGGGTCCTTGTGCTCTTTTTGGGGTTCTTACGCCTTTTGCAGAAACTCTGTAAGTTTACTTTGACAAAATGTTTTGCCTGTCTGTGACTAACATGGTTCTAATTCTCCGCAAAACTGACTCCTACTAATTTCCTCACTGTATATTTCTTCCGATTATGGATTTATTTTAAATTTACCCATGCTTCTTTTCTTGATGGTTATTGCTACTTACTGGCACTTTTATTATGAAGGCAGAGTTTCAGTGGAACATGCTGTTTTGTAATGATATCCTAATATCTGTCTTCTAACAAGAATATCAAAAGTATTATTAGCTGTGTAATTACTTTCCTATAAGAAGTAACAGTGAAGCATATATTTTTAACATGCTTTGATGATTTAAATATATTTTTAAGATGTTTAATGTATTGAAGTGATTTATTTCCATTACTCCCATAATTAAATTATTATGAAGTAAACAATAAATTATCCAAAGTTTTCTTCACTTGAAATAAATGTATATTTAAAAACCCCACAGCAGTATTTATTTTCTCAAATTTTATTTTCTTTCATTTCCTAAAAAAACTCCCAAAAATTGGAATAAGACTGCATGTGCATCTGACTGAGAAAGCCAAATGGAAGAACTACAAATTCTTATGAGGAATCTTGTTTTAGCTCTCATCCATGCTCTGGCATGGGAAAAGTAGACACTGTATCAGATTTTCAAATTAAAGACTCATTATATTTTTCCAGAATGGTCAGTTCCTCCCTACATCCGAGTTGCTCTGTGAAAATTGACTCTGAAGATATCTATGAGAACAAATGTGCCTATCAGATGCTGCCAAAGAACCTGACTTGTACTCACTCTATTCTGATCAGCTAAGAGCCATTGGGTTTTTCACTGCTGACCTGGTATTTATAGTTGTATATAAATGTATTATTCCAAAGAGAGTTTTCCATTTTGCTACAAATCCTTCTAAGAATATTTTATTATTGCTATGAAATTTTCTTTCATATATTTTTAAGTCTTTAGTCAGATCAGTATGGGGTTTACATCTTTGTCCTCTGTTCCAGTTTCTTTACAAAGCAACAGGGCAGTTGAGAAATACTATTCAGGGTAATATAACAAACTAAATTTCAGTGACCTCTTTATCTGTTTTCTATTTTCTCTTTCCATGTTTTGAATTTTTTCATTGGTTGCCAATATGCTTTTTCAATGATTTCTGCAAAATTATATGTAAATTAGAAGGCAGAAAAAAATGTCTGGACTTCAGGACATTTTTGATAGTTCATAACATAAGGCATGAATTTTCATTTAGTACCTATTATACTGACCATCCAAATAAATATTCCAGCTCTTATATTATGGAAGTGGAAGAGGAGGAAGAAATCATTGCTTTTACCATAAATCTCTAATCAATTTAGGCAAAATAATTTCTTAGTTCACTTCTGCTACAAAAATTGTTTTAAACATTTTTTGGAAGCTCTTGCATTTTGCAGGGTTTTTTTTTTTTACAGATAAGTTGTATATTATTGCTTTAACAAACTTTCTGTAGTTATGACTATACACATAGATGATTCACTAACATAGAAGCTTGTATTTCAGAATGTTTTTAATTTTTTCATATGTGTTATTTTTTATTTAGCTTCATCGCAGTTCTATTCACTTGGTTCTCTACAAAAGATGCAAAATAAAGTGCAACAATTTGTTAAGCAACCTTCCTCTATAAAGAAAACAAAAGACAAAAAACATGCAAACATGCTAAAAACTTCATTTAGAGAAGGAAAAAACCTATAAGGTTGATTAAGAACCTTAACTGAGGCCTGCAAAGGCTAAGCATCCCCTTTGCAGTCAGGTGAGTCACTTCAAGAGAACATCACACTGAGCCAGCAGAGTATATGCTTCTCCAACACAAGCTGTTCACAAAGGTAGAAGCTCACATGAAAATTAGTTTTATGCTCAAATGAAAATGAAATGTGCAGTTACAGACTTGTAGCTTTTTTCCTCAAAGGAGCCCAAGGACACAGCAAGTGACCCTTCATGGCAGAGTGGTTTCCAAATCTTCCCTTGGAATGGGTTCCCTGTTCACACTGATGCAGAGTGTGTTACTTGCTTGGAAAGCCAATGCTGTCTTCTCGGAGCACAAGGGTGAAGAAATATTCTCGTGAAGTTGCAATTAGTCTGTTTTGAGCCTGTGCTGGATACAAGTGAAAGGTTTGTACCAAGCCCTGGCAGGATGAGTACTCAAAAGCCATAAATAAAAGGGCACTTTGAATGGTTTGTTAATTGTTCCCACGTGGTGGTGTGCCTAGGTGAATAAAGCAGAGTGTGCTGTAACCTAGGGGGGTTGGGTTTTTCCCCCCTCTTTCTGTTTCTAACTAATGAATGTGAACATCCTGATGTGTTTTGGAGGGACTAATCAGATGCAAAATTCCACTGCAACTTGGCAAAAACCTGTAAAAATTGATTGATTAAATGATTGGTGTTATCTGTGTGACCAAGTGTCCCTCCCAGGTCACATCAACTTCCAAGCTTAACAAGAGCTCAGTGTGAAAGCAAGATCTTTTCATGTCCCTTGCTTTCCTCTCATATCTTATTTTTTCTGCTTCCATTAATCAATTTCAGATACTTATATAAGACTTTGAATGACAATGAATAGTAATTTCCACTTATTTACTGTCATGAATCCAAGTTTGTCAAAGGCCTTATGCTGTTAAAGTACACTATTTTCCATTACAACTAAAAATCTATGTATTTTAAATACTAATTTCTGATAACAAGTGTATGTGACAATGGAACATTGTTGTTTTTATAAAGGCAAATGTCTGTTAAATACTTAATGCTGGTCCAAAATAGATTATTATTTTACTCTCAGTAGCAAATTTCCCCTTGAAATGTGCCTGTGTATATTCATAATAAATTAATTTTCAGAGAAAAATAATAATTATTCAGGAAATACTGGACTGCTGGTGAAGCTTTTGTTTTTTCTAGGCAGAATCATATCAAGCAGAACACTGTATTTTTCTGAAAAGAAGCCCATAGATAACTCAGAGAGATTTGGACACTGCCATGAGAAATAAGAAACAAAAAAGATTAAGGGCATGAAGACATTTTCAGGCAACCTTTGTTTGTATTACTTGCATGTATGGAGCTATTAGTGTTGTCAAATTGTAAAGCTGCTTTGGGGATGATTTATAGATTACAGTAAATTGAAATACAGTGTTTTTTCAGGAACTGTTTTATGTTAGGCCTTTATCATATTACATCATTCTCAGTAAAGGATGAATGTAGATAAAATAGAATGCTGTAATTCCTGTGAGATTCACAGCTGAAACATAGAAGGAAGGCCACAGAAAGCAATCAGGAAAATTCAAAAACAATGTACAAACTATAAAAACTGTTTCGAGCTCTGTTCCTTATCTGGCATTCTCCTCTACCATCTGATTACTCTACGAGCTTCTCGTAGATGAGCCTTCATATACGTCACCATTAAACAGCAGAATATAAATGTGAGTGATTATGTGCTGCTGCAGCATTAGAAGGCTCACTTGTTAGCAGAGATTGGTATCCGCCCCATTCAGGGCAGTTTTTAGCACTGCTTCAAATACATCTGTCATGTCTTCCTCTGTGCAGGCAAATTGAACAAATGGAGTACTGTGCTTTCACAAGCTGATTAGGCAGGAGACTCAGAACAGCCTGCATAGACGGAGTTGGACACTTGAATGACACATGCACAGCTGGAACATGTTGGGTAGAGCGTGTGGAGTAAACAGCATTGCCAATTTATGTCTGCGGAGGCCTGTGTCTGTTTTCTTTGGCAATTATTATATTTTTATTTCTAGGTTTTTCCATCCTTGACAGAATGACTAATGTGGTCACAGATTTGCTGTCACTCTTGCAAATTCTTGGAAAAAGAAAGCAAATTTCCTGTATGAAGCAAAATTCTGTATAGCAGAGGATATGAGTGTCTTCAGTATTTTTTTTCAACACTATTGTCAGGGTTTTCTTTAATGTTTTTCCTCTTCTAGCATTTTCTTGATGTATTGTGGAATTTAGTAGGTAAAGGGTAGCACTTCACTGCATTTGTTTTAAATTATGGGGCACAGACACTGCAGAGCATAGGCGGCACTCTCTTCACAACCCACAACCAGATCTAACAGTATAGGAACAAATAGAATTTAATTAAAAGTGCAACTAATTAAATAAAATTTAGTTTAATTTTCAATACTGTAAAAGACACTGTATTTTAAAAGCCTGAAGAGAAGTAATTCTGCAGCCAAGAAGCACTGACTTTAGAATGACAGATTAAAAGGCTCAGATCTTTTACTTGTCTTGTGCTGAAATTTATGAACTAAAGCAAGAACCATGATTTTCAGACACCACACATAATTCTCCTTATAGAAACTCAATTTACAAGTTACCCAGAAGCCACTGCAAATGAGGGAAAATGGTTACAGTAAGAGATAATTTTATTGAACAAAATGTTAACCAACAAATTCATTAAAAATGGCATAATGAGACACATTGAGTCTAAACAACACATCTAACTACTGATTTTGTAAAAGCTGAAGATTATTTGTGTAATTACTGATTTGTGTAAATACTGAAGATGATTTGTGTAATTATAGTAAATAATTGTATCAACCTACCTGGAGGTGACAACTATTATTAATGTGTATTTCTACTCAACGCATTTTACCTTAATATAATTTTCTCTTAGCCCTTTATACATCACCTCACTGGAATGGGAATCTAGAACAAAATGACACAACTCCAAATAATCATGTCAGCTTTGCCCTAGATATTATTAATTGTTGCTTCAATAATTAATTATTTTTTACCTAATACGGAATATATTTATATGTTATATCATACTTTTGCAATTCTTTGGAGCTGATTGAGAAGAAGGCTGATAGTCTTGTATCCGTTTTATTTGCATATGTTTTTACAGTGTTGAAAATACAACAAAGATCAGTGTCCTTTTGCACTGACCATCTGTATAAAAAATAGAAGCAAACAGAGTCCCATAAAAAGGCTATTCTCTGAAAATGAAAAAGGAGACAAAGGATGTTGCTCTGAATTGAAGAAAGCATATGTCATCCTAAAAAATAATCTTGAGGTGATATTATGTATTGGTAGGTAAGAACAAAGCAATCATTAGTCAGAACCATTAAAAGGAACAACAAATAAGTCAATATGTAGGCAAGACAATCCGGTAGACATTCTTAGCTGCCATGTCAGCTCATTATAATAGAGTGTCCCAGATCTGACATAATGCTTGTGGCCCATGCCAGAGATAAGGGGCTGAAGAATAAGTAGCCTTCATGTTTCCAACAGAAAGTGCAATTTAGTTAAACTCATGAAGAAAGAATAGCAGAGGTCAGCAACTGGTAGAGTCAAATGAGTAAGCAGTCGATTTTCTGATTTAGGTGACAGCATGCTATATCAAATGAAGAGTTCTGTACAAACCAACAAATAGCTTTGTAAAGCAGTTGCAAACAAAACCCAAATACAAAATAAAACAAAACAAACAAAACAACAATACAAAGCAAGAGAAACATTTAGAGTTTCAGTAGTTGTGAATGTGAATTACACATTAGGGCAATGAAAGAGACAGCTTTATAATAATGCCATCTTGACAATAGGACTGACATTGTAAGATTAGAAATATGAAAGATCACTGGCTGCTACCTCATATGACAATGCCAGCCTCATAAAATCTTTTATGAGTATCTAAGTACAGGTATACACTTAGATCAATAAGACAGATAAGTATTCATAGATAAAGAGGACTCTAGAAAGCAAGACCTATTAGAAGTAGATTATCTTTTCCTTTTATACTAGATTCTGTGTTGGGTGTAAACTATATTATTGCTGAAACTGGTATTTCTGTTCCTGTGAACAACTTCATTTTGTGTGAACCACCATCTTAAACCAATGTTTTGCTGGTTGCATGTAGCTTAGCTTGTGCCACAAATAACTCCTCATTGTCTACGTGCTCACTGCAATCCAGCTACTAAACCCATGCTTGTTTTCCTCCATACAGAGGGTTTTTTTTCCCTAAGGTTATAGTTTAATTTTTAAGGCATCTGCATTCTCCACATTTAAGTAAGTTGTTTTGTAATCAATAAAATTTATTTAAAGAAAAAAAAAAAGAAACAAAACCAGAAAGACAAAAAATGCTAGACAGCATTAAACATGATTTAAAGGAGGTGGAAGCTTTTATACTGTCACCATGAATAATAGAAATCCAGAGTGCTTGCACACTGCACAAATGTTCTTCCAGTAGATTTTCTAAACTGCAACCATATGCTTGCAATGCAAAAATATCACAGGGAGTACTGTCCTACTTATTACAGCAAAAACAGTGGGGTTTAGATCTTAGTTAGGCAGCAATGTAATGTAGTTAAAAAAGCAAAGCATTCCCTAGAAAATAACATCCTTGTAAAATTAAATAGTTGCATTGTTCTCTGACATCTCTGATGTATATTCTCCCTAGTAACAGGGACCCAAAGAGGTTCCCGTGGAGAATAAGAGGTTACAGAGAAAATATGCAGCAACAGAAAAATGTAAAAAAAAGCTTTCTCTTTGCTGATCTTAAAGAGATGAGAAGAGAAAAATAATAAGCAAAGATTGATTGCCTGATTTTAAATACCTAAAATTATGAAAGCCTTGTGTGCAGAGCAAGTGAGGAGATTATCGGAGAATGGTACAGTGACAGCTGTTTCAGCTTTATTATATAGCAGAAGTAAACCTGTTGGCTTGTGAAATGCCCCTTTTGTATTTCTAGCACTAACTATCAGCAATTACAGTATGATGCTAGAACATATGGCAGTGTAATTGAAGGTGTGGCAAGAAATCAGAGTTAGGCACTTAAGGCCATATGTTCCCCTCCACTAAGCAGAGTGGAGGGAAGCAGATGGGCACAAGTTAAAGTGAGACACAAAGGGCTGGCGTAGTCCACCCAAAAGGCAAAGGCAGCTAAGTCACACTTTGGTTTGAGTCAAAGTGGTGAGCCTGTAGGAATGAGCTGGAATCAGTCTGAACAAAAGAGAGCTAGCAGAGTGAAAATGGGTAGCTGCGAGACCACAGTCTATTTCTACAGACTATTCTCGTAGACCAGCAATGGGTAAATAAGCCAGGGAAAATGTTGACAAGACAGCAAGCGGTCAGGAAAACTGTATAAGTTACAGGCCATGAGTTTACCTCTCCCTACCTTCACATCAGACAGCCATGAAATGTATTTTCAACCAATTGTTCAGATTTAACAATTAAAATCAACAAACCAATTGTTTGGTTACTTGCCTTCTTCTTGGTCTTAGAAGATATTGCATTATTGTTTAAATCCAGACATTCTCAGGACAGTTTGGGCAGCAGTTTCTCAGCTTGAAAATGAACCAGTGCCTGTTCCAATTAATGATTATCTTTCTTCACTTGTTTCTAAAATAGATATAAAGCCTACTTTCAAGTTAGAATGGTCAAACCTTGCACCAAACTTACATTAAAATTTTGACTAGACACATAGGTAAGAGATAAGGGAAAGTTAATTCATAATTATTTATGTTTTTATTTCAGAGTGTTATTAGAACAGAAGTTAAAGAAAGAAAAATCAAAATGAAATATGTTACAGTTTTCTTACTCAATAACCTCTTTTCTCCAAGAGCAGTCTTTGTTTGGGAGTACTCAGTATGTGAACAACAAGTCATTTTTTAGTCAGCAATTGATTTTCGATCATTATCTTTATCCAGTATTACTTGTTATCTGTGCCTTCAGAAAATCAATAGCACAATAACTATCTCCAGCATATTATTCACTGTCATATACACTATATATTGAATCATATACTAAGTTTTCATTATTGTGATTAAAAATGGGAACAGTATGCTGGGGCTTTTTTTCTATAGTAAGAGCTAACTGGTTTTTGTGATGAAAACAAAAGGAGTATTTTACTAGTGTCCCTAAAGAAAATGCAAAGTACAATAAGAACATTATTTCAATGCTAAAATCTGAATTTCCATGCAGCTACAGAAATCAGGCTGTACTTTACCATAAACCATTCTTGCAATTAAGTAGTTAACTGTTAATAAGACATATAAAAATGCACAAGCCAAAGGAAAAAAAAAAACAATTTTAAATTCATACATACTGTTGGGTGGTCTGGTTTGTTTTTTTTTTTCACCTATCAGCCCTATCTTGTTTCATTTAGTATTAGACGTGAAGAGCAGTGAGCTCGTTATGCTTCAGCAGGGGGCAGCATGGTATGCAGTTTGCCACTCGATGGTCAGGCTTGAGGTATTAACAACGTGATTTACTAATTAGTATGAAGCTTTGCTGGTTACAGACTGTTGTGTAAACTCTATTCCTATCAAAACAGGCACAGAAGTGCTAGTTCCGTGAACAATCTGCAGGACTTGGCATAGATACAAGACATTGGTAAAGTATCAAAGAGGAAAAAATTAATCATTATTCAAAAAAAGATTGTGGGATGTAGTGTAGGTTAGGACCTCATTTTTTAATCAGTCCTCAGTCATTAGTACATAAGTGCTTCAGATAATAAACATCAGATTGCTGTTAGTCTCCGTGATGCGCTGGAGACTTGAGGCTGACACAGTGATAAAATGACACCATTCTCTGCCTGCAAAGCTGTTTCAGGGTCTTTATATTGCACAGTCTCCAGACCAAACACTCACACTGAAATCAGTTTTGCTGAAGAATGATGCATCATTAAGCATGGAGTCTGAATACATGGTTTTGTGCTATACATTGGTACAATTGGAAAGATTTATATTTAGAATTGATCCTCTGAAGGTCAAAAACGAACGTAATTAACCCCGAAGTATTTTTTTCATAGATGTGCTGGTAGGATCGATACATTTGTTATGAAGGTGTGCTGGGCACTTGCACTTGCACTGTCCTGCATAATTGATTATACAGTTGATTTAAAGTGCTCTGGTCCTACTTCTTTCTTTCTTTTTTTTTTTTTTAACTCAGTACCATGAATGAACTGATTCTAGTTAGTACTTAAGAATCTGTTTTACCATGTAATTTTCCTGCCATTCTAAATTGACTGTTTTGTCCCTATTACAGTACAAATTAAGGACAGCAGAAGGAAAATTGATTATTTATTTCACTTAAAGCAGAAGAGCAGAATTAATGATATCACAGCTTTCTGATGAGGATGGGTAGTTTCTTAAATCAAATAGAAAAATAGCTCTAACTGTTAATCAATTACACCTGGATTAGGAGATATTACTAGCAATTAATGGTCATGTAGCATCAAAATCAATGAGGCTTGCCAAAGAAATAATGAGGTTCATAGCACTTCCACTGTGCAGCTACTGTAACCTGAAATTATTGGATCAATAAAGAAAGTCCCTTACGGAAAGTGAGGAAGCCTAATTGGATGCTGAAAAATATTAGGCTAGAATATCCTGAAGAGAGAGTGGCCAAAACATACTTGAGTTTTGCAGATTAATTAACAATGTGTTTCTGCATAATTTTCATATTGCAAGGGGAAAGAAACATCCATTTTCTTTTTGGTTAATTAATTGTGTTCAAAGTGGGTCATGTTACAATTTTGCATGATGTGAAATATGCAGATTTTCAAGATTTCAACATTAAACCAGGTGATACTCAGCAATTTTACCTTGAGAATCTGAGTTTCTAGCTTGAAACTCAAAGCAAAAGTTGAGGGGATGGGGAGAGTGTTTTACAAATCTACATGGATAAAACTGAATAAAATATTTGTTCGGAACCTTCAAAAGCCAAACACTACGCTTTGCATTTATTCTTGCTAATGCATCACAAAATCAGCATAAGTGGAGGATTTATGGGTATTTATTTCAGTGTTTTCCATCTTTGAAAAAAGTCTTCTTGTACGGTAATCATCTATTTAAACATTAGTTTTCTCTGTGGCTGGTGAACTTAGGTTTGTGAATGTTTGTTTCATTTTCTGAAGATGGGGGCTATCAGGGACTATTTCACTCACAAAAGTAGCAAATTTCAACGAAAATGCAGCTTGACTTTGTGAAAAATGGCAAACAAAGCATTTTCAGGGGTGAAGGCACATGTATTTGCATTTAGGGTCTGTGTGCATGTACTTTATTCATCCCTACCTGCAATTCCCTGGTCATATGATAAGAGTATCATAGAAAGTTAGAGGTTTAAGTAAAAAAAAAAACAAACCAAAAAACCCAAACACAAACCAGGAGGTAATTGCAGAGAAAAGGTCAAGTAAATAACCCATTGAGAGTTATAAATGCTCTGGATGAAAGCCACAGCAAATCCAGGTAGCAATCTGCAGGACTAGGACATGAGATGCTACAAAAAAAATGAAGGAGTCCCTTGGCCTGATACTTATATACTTATATATTCTCCTGTGGATGGCATCCATTTCAGGATCTGGATACAAAATTCAGCAGTGGGTAGTAATAAATTCACTGGCATACAAATAGATAAAGAAATGGCACTATGATAAACTAACACTTCTTAGTGTGATTAAATCTTACAGAAAAAATATTTAAACACTTCATGTTCTATGGCTATAATGTCTAACACTTAAAATACTTTTCATTGTTTATCTTTAGACTCATAGAACATGAAATCCAAGATTTTTGTAAAATTAATTGCTTTTTAAAACCAGTTTTCAAGAAGAACATATGTTAGGGTGTTACATTTTATTACATACTGGGGAAAGATTAAAATTCATTTATTAGTTCTCTAAGCAGCATTTTCTTTGGTCTTGCAGAACCATGGATGTATTACACTGGTTTTATTTTGTTTAGAAGTTAAGAGAGATAAAATCATGTACAAAAAATGTCAGAAAATTCTAGAGTTAAGTCTGACCTTTGTATAATTACACCACCAGGTATGTGTGAGGAGGAATAGCTGGAATGTCCCATATGTATCAACACTAAGAACCTTTTCTTGAAATTTTTTTGAAGTCAAAGAAACAGTGAAACACACAGTTCCTGAAACCACTCTTAGTTCAGCTGCACATCTTCACTCTTTACCAAGAAGATAATTCGTTCTTAATACACTTTTAGTAACCTTTCTTCAACTTGAAATAATCATTTGAGGGGGAAAAATATGGGTGAGGAAGTATATTTATGTTTGTTACCCAACAAAATTTTTCTCCTGCAGCTGTTGCATTTTATTCACCTTTGTAATTCAGTGCATACAAATGGATACACAGGTCATATCTGGAAATTTATAGTTGTGAAAGCAGAATGTAACTGGCTAAAATACAGATACCCTGACAATGTCTACTCTGACCATACTAAGGGAAAGAAGAAGAAAAGAATGGCCCTTGCAAATTCAGTTATTTATGATTACTTTATTTGAGCCTGAGTTTTCTCTTGTTCAGCAAGCCCAACTACATAAACTTCACATTAATAAGTCTCAGGATTAACCTGTGATCCTGTGGAAGGTCAGCAAAAACATTCAAACATACAAGAGCTCAGTAAAGTGGGCTTTTAGCTCCACTTTATTTCCTTATGTGTTACTGTGTCTTAATGTAAAAAAATACATTTTTTTGCTCATTAAGTGAAAATTTTCCTTCAATTTTCCCATAACATAAAAACCAGGTAACTTTTTTTAATACTTTTACCTACTAGAGTAATATGTTCTTTTGAGGGTACAAAATTAATGTTTCTGCCTCCCTATATTGTCCAGGTTCATCTTCTCTTGTGTCAAATATCTTCTAAATATTTGCTAAGTGGTATCAGACTTGTCAAAGTGACTTAAAACAGCCAAATTAATTGATTACCTATTAGAGTAAACACTAGAGCAGAGCTTATACTAAGTGAAAATTTTTCTTCTTTCACCATTGCAGGACTATGTCTAAAATTTCCCTTACATAACACACCGGAAATACATCTATGAGAAAAAAAAATGTTCTCCAGGATTTTAATTTGGCAAGTCAAAAGAGATGCAGCCTAATATATTGTCTTCCCTGTCTCTTCATTATCCTTTGGAATCCTGTCACATATGTGTAGAATTTTCAGACGTTTTCTAAGGCAGCCTGCAGGGTCTCCATTTAAAGTTACATCCAGAATTTTAAAGGCTTATTCTTAATGTTTGGGGTTTTTTTTAAACTTCCTTTCATTTTCTCTGTCTATGGATTCAACAAAGACACCTATCCACTGCCTAATATCAAGACTTTGTCAAAGTTAAATTCATGATGAGTGTGTAAAATTATTAAGAGAAGTCAGGATAATCAGGGAAAGACTTCACAGATGGAGGACGAAGTATCCAAGACATTGTATTATACCCAATGTGTGGTGCTGCACAGTACAAAAATGTGTAATGCATTGTCTGAAATAGCAGTCCCTGGTTGTATTTACATCTTATCATAGACATACATATGCTTTCATTAGGTTTCCAATCTTCTCTTCAATTCTACTCTTCTTCAGAGTAGCTCATGTATAGAGAGTGTTTTTTGTCTGGAGTTTGGTCTTCTGCTTAGTTTGGGAAGAGTCCCTTGTCTTCAACTCTGTATTTCTTGCCCCAGGTTTTCTTCTAAAAAAAAGTTTAGAGGGTAGCTTAAAATGTCTTTGATTTCATAACACCTATAGGTCTTTTTTTTTCCCTTTATTTTTCTTTCAATAGTACATAGTTGATTCTGAGTTTCTTTATGTCCATTAGGGGACTTGTGGTACACTTATCAATATTTTGAGCACAAATCAATTTGTGGCAAAGGCTCTCTTATTCACATCTATCAGTTCAGAACTTGACATATGAGACTGTGTCCTATGCAGTATGACTTTGTTAGACAGCTCTGAGATAATTTCATCATGCTTTGGTTTATTAAAGAACTGTTCAGTTGTCCAGTCAGTTTGACAACTGTGTTCTTCCACACATGTAGGGGAAAGGGTGTACACAATGGTCAAATATTTATGTACAGACTGAGATGCTCATCTTAAACTCCCAGTATGCTGTTCTCCACAAGAGTTATTGATAAAATCCTTTAATTGCCTGTCCACTGACTGTAAGCTGGATGTGCAGTAGACAAAATGCATCTCACTCAACAAAATATGAGGAAAACAATGTTGAATATGGCACCCATAACAAATAATAGACTACTGTGCCAATAAAAGTAAAGTAAAAGCATCTTCTTTCTCATCTGATGTGCATCATGTCACAACTTCTCATAATCCTGAGCTGATTATTCCTTTGAAGGAAAAGTTGTGATTGAATTCATTGACCCAAACAAACTCACTTTCTCTTTACTGCTGTTGAAGACATTAGCAAGTTATTGTTCAAAGGAATTTATAAAATTAATCCCTTATTGGTGTTATGTACACCAGTGTGTACAATCAAAACATTACAAGTATTAAAGGATGAAAAAATCTTACATTAGAAACTACGATATGTTTCCATTCTCTGGCACCGAGAACACACACAGCGTATATTTTGCATAATATTTGCCATGTATGCAAGTAGTTAAATACTACAGTTACCACTCTAGGTCCTCAATGCATGTAGGCATTGATAAGATAAACTTCACTCACCTTGCTTCCATCATACTAGATAAAAATGGCATTTATTTTCAGTTATCAATAAGGCTAAAAAGTATGTTCGTTTAGTCTAGCAATTTGCATAAATCCGAAGTAATACCTACATTGAATCTAACAATTTTTGTTTGAATAAGATCTCTTTCAGACAAACACTCTTTCAAAGAGTTCGAGCAATGGTGATCCTACCTTTTATGGTGAGCTATTCTAACAGCTAATTATTCCCACTGTTAAAATTTGCACCTTTTTTCCACTTTTCTTTGCTCAAGATGCTGCTTGTTCAAGTTGTTGCGCCTTTGTTTGCCAGATTAAAGATTGCTTGGGTTCTTTGTTGTTTATGTACTTGATGTGGACTCCTGAGGGTGACATTCACAACTTCTCTGAAATTTCCCCACCTTGTGATCTACACCTACCTACTAAGCAAAGTCAATGTGATATTAAAATAAAGGGGAAAAATGAAGCAAGGCAGGCATTCTTGACTAAATGAGTTCATTTCATAGAAAGGTATTCTTTTTCTCTCTTGAGTGATCTCTCCTAGAAAATCCATTAATAATCTTCCTTGTGTTATATTTCCTATATTTCAAAAATAACTTCTTTTATCATTTTTTTAATCTTAAAAATCTAAAGAGATAGATATTTGTTGCCTGTGAGTGTGTCGTGATGTAAGTGTAACTGTAAGTAATGGTGTGTTCTAGTCACAAGTAAATTAAGTTAGAAGCAAAACATATCTGATTAAAAAGGTAACAAAAGGGCAGACTTGTGTGATGTTTTTCAAACCTTTTGGCCAAGTCTTTTCTCTCTAAGAAATGCATACTAGATTTCTCTGTGTTAGTGACTGTCAGAAATGATGATGAATGAAAGAAAGTCAGAAGCCAGGAAAGTAGAACAGATAACCTTCATATCTTGTTTTCGAGGACACTATTTAATAGCAGTAGAGCATTGTAGTGGTTTACCACTATCTTTTCACCATTCATGATGCAAGTGTTACAAAAATCCAGAAATACGAGCTGCTGCTAGGATTTCATATGGCCTCTTCACATATGGATTTAATTTTGCTTGAATTTGGTGATAAGTTGCAGATAATTGTAGAAGCAAATATATTCAATTGAAAACTTTTGGGCAGATACATGAAATATGGCTATTTAAATGACTAGTCAGGTTGTTTATCAGCAGTCCATTGTGGTAGGTACGTTGCCCTGGCACTGCTCAAGTTGCACAGAGGTGATATAGTTCAGGAGACAAAAGTGGCATAAGTACCTAAGTGCATCCCTCTTTATGTGCTAAGAAATCCTGCTTCTTGCCTCTGTATGGTGCATGGGCACTCAGTGTTCCCAAAGTCTCAGGACACTTTACGCTGCTGTTGAAGAGAAAACCACACTCTTTGTATCTCACAGGTTGCTAAAAAGGACTGCTCCACTGGGACAGTGAAACTGAGTGAGACTGTGTAAACATATATCCCCATATAAAATAACTGACTTTTTAAAGACATAATTCCCTATCTAATTTGAAATAATGTGTTAAAGTTTGTTAGTTTTTGGTGGATTTTTTCATCCTAGCACAGTAAACAAGTATTTCAAGGTTCTTAAACCAGGTTAAATCGGAGAAACTTATTTATATGCCATCAATAGATAAGCAATAATACCTGTGAGCAGTATAGATTTTTTCCTCAGCCCAAAAAACCCTGAAAAACTGTTTCCATGTAAAGTTTTTGACAGAAATGCACAGTATGCAAAGGTATTTGTGAAAGTACTTGAAAGTTCTTTTTTACCTTACATCAGAAAAACTAAAATCAACTAGCACTTCAAAGATTTTTGTTGACAATGTTTTCTTATTCCAAATTTGCATCATTATTATAGTCTGGGCTTATTTAACCAATGCAGCTACACGTTCAACCCCTATCCACCTCCTGAGCATGGTGAAGAGTATTTCTTTCATGTTTCTAAGGAGATTGTAAACATATGGGATCCTCTTAGGCATTTTAATAATTTCCTTTAATTTTTCTGAGAAACTAGCATTTCTTTGGAGAGACTTTTCCCCCCTATAAAACTGTCCAGCTTCTTGGCATAATATAATGAATTAAAGGGTTTTTTTCACAGAAGAGCTATCCTTTCAGAAGTAAAATGTATGACACGAAGGCTTTTTTGGTTACTGCAGCTCATTTCTTTATGCTGCAATGCAAATTAAATTAAGGGAAGACCAGTATAATCTTCTTCTAGTCATAATTTTGTAAAGCCTGTTGATTGTACAATGTGTGTAGCAAATTAATCACCTTGCAGTGATAAAGACAATGACATTATCTAAAATGTTACTAATTGTTGAACCCCACAAAAATGTGTCAACTGATAAACATAGCTGCATGAATTTCATAATCCTAAAATAGATAGATTAGATTAAATATGTCTTGACCTCAGATGAAAACCTGCATTATATTGTATGTTTGCTAGAAAATTTTGTTTTGACACCTGGAAAAGTGAAACTTTATAAAATTTTTAAAAGTAAAAAAAGGAAAAAAAAAGAAGACATTTGGTGTATCAAAAAACTATAGTATGCAAGAGTCTTGAGAGATGCATGGAGGACAGAATGAGCACACTTCTGAGAATGTCATCTTGTCTGCAATACAAAACACATTTCTGAGAGGCAGGCATTCTCACTGATCTACCTTTAGGATGATGAGTGAACTGGCTGACAGTTTTTTCTATGTTTTCTAAGAGCATTTATCATTGCATAAGTAGAACTGCAGAGAAACACATTTTCCAAATAATTTTACTAATTTTCTGAGCTTAACCACATCATCAAACTGAGGTGCAATTTTTTGTACTCAAACCAACTCCAGATAATGAAAGCTGACAGATTGTTTTGACAAATACAGTATTTTAATTACTATGGCCACTAAATGTCTCATTAGTTATTACCGATTTGAACACAAAAATCAAATCTAGAAGTCCTTTGTCTCAGTTCTCTAGTGATGAAGAAACATATAATATTCTAGTGTCTTCTGTTTTCTAATTTCTGAAAGTTTTTTTCCTACAGGCACTGTTAGTCTTTTTACATCTGACTTTTGAACCCTGCTAAAAGGCACATAGACAGGACATGCTTCCTTGCTGGTTCTGTAAATATTTTACTAGGTTTTAGATCAAATAAATGAAAAATCAACATCCTGAATCTTCTAAATAAGGTGTGTCCTAAGTAAAGCCTTCCATAAAGACCAACTGGATTGCAGTGCAAGCACTACTGTGTCGCAGACATCTTTTCATTAAAAATCTTTCCTTAAGATTTTTTCCTCCTGAGAAGCTGAGAGGCTTCAGGAAGAAAATGTAAACAATGGTTATCTGCTGCTGTGGAATGCAACAGGTGGATCTGTGATTGGTCTCATCTGCTTGTTTGTAATTAATGGCCAATCACTGCAGAGCTGACTCGGACAGAGAGTCTGAGGCAGCTGCCTTTGTTATCATTCTTTTCTATTCTTAGCCTAGCCTTCTGAGGAGAACGTTTCCTTCTGTTCTTTTAGTGTAGTTTTAATGTAATATATATATCATAAAATAATAAATCGAGCCTTCTAAACATGGAGTCAACATTCTCATCTCTTCCTTCACCTGAAAACCCCTGTGAACACGGTCACACTACTGAATATTCATACAATGATTGTGGCATCGCTCATTGCTTTAGGGTTGTTCTGAGTATTTTCTGAAATAATTCCTCAAATATACTGTTAACTGAAGACTATCAATGCATTATTAATTCTTTTTATTTCAGAAAGTTAGTTTAGACATAATAAAATAATTACTCCTTTCTGACTATATTTCAGTGAAGTTACAGATATGCTTTTCTGTCATTGTTTTGATTTGTTAGTACGTGCCGATAACACCACAACCTAAGGAGTCTACATGAAAATTAATTAGGCTGTTTTTTATGGGAGAGTATGTGAGGAGATAAATGGTTCATGATAAATGAACTCTCAGGCCACAAACAGGAGCATTTATTGATTCACTGGCCATTTATCCTGGAATTTACTCCCTAGCAAAAAGAATATTGCTACATACTTAAATAAAGGTTTTGAGTATTATGCTAACCTTTCACCAGACAGTAATAAGTGCCCTAACCAAACTCATTCTGTTTTGCTTCCCATTAATTTTGCTGTCATCATCAGCATTATTATCCACTACAGAGGCTCAGCAAATTTTAATGTGTTTATCTGGAATATAAAATTGTAAGATCCAACTTTCACACATTCTTTATAACCTCATGGTGTCTTACAAAAAATATACAAATATTATATTAATTCAGATATCTGTATCCAAGTACACTTTAAATGGGGATCCCATTTCAGTCAGAAAAACTACTATCTGTTGGGCTTTTTTAAACATTGGCAGAGCTTGTTATGCAATATCAAATTCAGTTTTAATATTTGATGTATAGACTGATTAAATATTAGTTCCTCATATGGTTTCTAACACATATATGCACAGTTAATACCCAGCATTTATGCTTATAAAATAGTTGAGACATAAGGGATTGTTTAACTCTATGGGATTTTGTTGCCTTTGGCTAGTCTAGATGTACTTAATTATAAGATTTTAATTCACTTGGGATTTGTAAACCATTAAGGCACAAAAAGCAGAATAGTCATAGCAAGGTTTACATTTAGAAAATGTTTTAATTGAGTATAACACTTTTTTTTTTTCTTGTTTTTTCCTCCCCTCCAGGCTCTTTCTAGAGTTATGAGCTTAATTGCCTGAGAGAAAAACTATTTTAAAAAAGAAAGTAAGCCATGGAAATATTTATTATTGGAGAGTATCTAATCTTTAAGGAGTGCATTCTTTAACATGGATTCACAAGGGACATGTGCATGAAAGTCAAATATCATGTTTCAGACACTTGGGAAAAAATAGTTGGCTCTCAAAGAATGCTGAAATAGAGGAGAAAGGATGGCATCAGACATATGGTTTCTGGAGTAGTGGTGGTGAGTAGCCAGGCCATTTCATCAGCACAGGCCCTTCTGGGGAGTGTTTCTTATATTGTTCACTAACAATCACTTTAGACATTAGTTTTAGTTGTCAAGTGAAAGACTTTAAAGAATGCTTTATCTGGTTATGTATGAAGCTGCAGTAGCTAGTGGAGTGAGATGGGAAAGAAAACTGACTTTGCTGATTTGGAAATTTGAGGGCTAGAAAGACAAGGAGGACGAAGATCTCTAATTAATGGAAACAGAAAAAACTGCTCTTGCTGGTCCCAGAAAACCTGTAATTAATAGCACAGAAGGACAAGGACATTTGACAGATGTTAAAGGTCCAAACTTTCCTTGAAGAATTTTTCACAGGGGGAATTCTTGGTCTTAAAGAGGACAATATTTTTTCTAGAATGAGTCACTCATGCTTTCTGTTGTAGTAAAGTACAGTTGCTTTGACCTGAAACAAGCCTTCCTTCCCTGAAAGGCTTGCCTAGGGTCCCCTTCCAGAGCAAAAAAGAATTTCAAAATCCACTAAGCTATACTGCTTATGCCATATAGAAGAGAGAGTACACTACATATAAAAAAATAAAATTATTCAGTACTGTGACACATCTTTTTTATTGATTATTCATGTCCCTAGCCATTAGATTTTTATACCTATTACAACCAAGAGCTAACCTTTATGGTGGGTATTAGTTCATTATATCGACCAGTGTCTTTTGGGGATCATCTGCCAATTCTGGGCTCAATTTAACCCAAAGGTTTGAATTCACTGATCAGCAATGTCTGTTTGGACTAACAAGTCTAAGGTGGATAGATTTTAAATTTCCTTTAGCTCTGTGTGTTAGGAAAGTGGTGTGCCTTTACCACATTGCTCAGAAAGACTTTGTTTTTTGCTACTTTCTTTTAGTATTTATTTACTATTGCTTCAAGTTGTAGAGAATTCTTTTGAACTGAGATATAAGATCCATTATACTTAGGAAGAATTTAAGAAAAATCAAGATTTGAAAAATTTATGACATTTATTTATTGTAGAAATGACATGCAGAAATGACATCCTGTGTGTGCTATTCATAGTGACTTTAAATCACCCCTTGAGAAGTTCAATTCACCCCAATAAAAAACCCCCAAGGATTTATTCTGTTAGGGAATAGTCCCTTGGTCTCTATGCCCATTACTTCCACAGAATGTTTAGTGGCAGATCCTTGGTCTTACTGGTTAAGTCTATATATCGTTCATTGAGAAGACAAGAGTTCCATTGAACATGCTGATGAATGTCTGTGTCACGGTGGTGTAAAAATGGTGATTAGAGCATGCTGGTGGGAAATGGAGAGATTTATATCTATTGCAAGTAGAACTCATCCTGAAGGTTAAAGGATTTGTTGTTGCTTTCTCAGCTGTGCTTTCAAGTAGATCAAGTGTGATCTAGATGCTATGCAGACGAGGATCTGAATCATGTAGGAAAGGGAAATAGTTTATATAAAATTCTGAGGTTGGAGATTACCAAAATAGAGCAGATCTAGAAAATCCCTAATTTTTTTTTTTTGCAGCCTTCAGAATTTTAATATATAATGTATTACCATATGGGGTCATTATATTAAGAAACAGCAATTTAGGAAGCTTCAACTGAGCAACAATTTTTGAGACAATCCTGAGTTATTAATTAGATTTATCTGTCTTCTTAACATGTAAAATTTACGGACAAAGATCACAAGGAAAGATTCATACAAAATATAACTATCAGAAAGGATATTTACCTTGTTCAATCAAGTGTGATTAAAACCAACACCAAAGTAAATACAAAAATTAAAGCAAATCCTTATACTAAAATAAAAAAACAACTAATCTTTCCTTATAAATGAAATTGCATATCTAGACTCCCAGGGCCAATATCATGTCATTTGTATATCTGCAACATAATTGCTAATAAACAAATGTAGCTGGTTCAATTAACTTCTGTACTGATTTGAAGCGTTATTTTGTGTTTTAATATGTGTATAATTTACTCTTTTTTACTATTGACAATCATTTAATGGTTTTTGAATGATATACTTTTCAGACTAGGCGCCAGCTGAAAAAAATGGAGAAATCAAAGTAAGTAAACATTCCTAAAATTCATACTTAACCAATAATTAAAAAAAAAAAAAAAAAAACTTTGAAAATTTAGCAAGGTATAGAAGCAAAACTCAATGAAATTCTGAAACTAAAGCTTAAAACAACCTAATAAAATAACAACGACAAACAACAAGAACAAAACAAATGAACTAATAAAACCATCTAGCTAGATAAGCCCTCCTTGATTCTTTAATTAAACTCCTGTCCCTTTAAGGTCTTTACACTGAAATTCCTTTAGGAACCTGTGAGCTTTTTGCTGAATTAAGCAGTCAGCACTATACTTACAGAATGCCATAAAAAGTACTGAGGAAATTGTATTGAGAATAGTACCTGCTGGAATTCTGCGTACTTTAGAGAGATAAGTAGCTAAAAACCCTCATGTTTCAGACATAGAAGGCCTCAAGAACAATAATTTAAGTAATTTTTTTGTTCAGAACAGTATCTATTTCTTCATTGTGTGGCCAGGATTCTTATCTCATTATCTTCTCCAGTAACTAATTTCTGTGCAAATTAAATTAATGTAGGAATGCCATGAAATGTATAGCCAAATTTTCTGTGCTGTTACAATATTGTGGTATTGTGGTATGCGCTGACAGGTTTTTTGTCTTTGTCTTTTTATTAACACTAAGGATCAATCTATAATTTCAACTAAAAATGGGTTTTTGTGAAGTAAAATACTCTTGTCTAGATAATTGGAGAAAACATTCTATATCTATTTTGGAGAGGCTGTTGTTATACATGTTGGTATAACTATTGTTATACCTTTGCTGTTTAAGGAAGAGAATGAAAATTTGTAGAGATAAGCAAAAGCTTAAGTGAATATTTCATCTATCTCTGTATGAATCCCTCTCTTGACATTTAGACGTTTTTAAATATTATACTAGGGTTTTTTTTAATCAAATATAGGTTTCAAACCTCACAGCTTCTATTTAACTTACTAACATTGTAATGGTGTTGGTAATTTTCACAGCAGAGCAAAAATTGCATAATCAACAGGAATCCTTGTATCCATAAGACAGAGGCAAAGCCACATAAAGATGTGAGAACGATGGTGTGAACGGAGAGCCAGTTAGCACAGAACCTGTCACTCGGGTTAGTGATCTCTTACAGAGCAGCTGGTCCCTTCCCATCATTTTAGGCATACACTGGAAGAACTAGAAATGTGATATACAGTTGCTGTATATCACTGGGAGGACTGTAGCTTTTGAAATCTGAAGAACTAGATCTGACTACAGCTTTAGACACACCTGAAGAGATATTTTGTATCTGAATGTATTGGTTTTGGTAGCAGGGGGACGGCAAAGATGGTCCCTGTGGGAAGCTGCTGGAAGCTTCCCACCATGTCTGGCAGAGCCAGTCCCTGATGGCTCTGAAGATGGACATGCAGCTGGGCAAAACTGGGCCAATTGGTCATGCCTTTGTGATGACATATTTAAGAAGAATATCAAAGCCACAAGGTTTTTGCTCCTAGTCAGAGACTGGGAGGAGGTGAGACCATGTGAGGGAAAACAACATGGTGGGGCAGGAGGTGCTCCAGACATCAGCTGTGAAGAGGGGACCAACACCAGAGATTCACCAGGTTCACATCTGTTTGCTTGAGCTCCCAAGCTGCTGCGTGAACATTTTTTTTTCCCTGAGAGAGGAGCTGGCACAATCTTTCTCCCTGGCATGTGGCAGGGTTTTTTCTTTTCCTCTACCATTTTGGATCTTTTTTCTGATATGTTTGGGTGGGGGGTCAGGGGTGTAAGGTCCCACAGTTCAATATCTAGCATGTATTTACGTCTTACTCTGCCATGTGTGCACTCTGATGATGGTCAATAAATGGATTTTTTTCCCCCACTTTCATCCACTGGTATTCATTTCTTATTAGCAGAAAGGGATTCTTGGAACACTTTTTTTAGAGGAAACACTCATTCCAGAGTGTTTTCCTCCTAAATTTCTCTCTAAATCAAGACAGAAATGTAGAACAGGACCCAGTGCTCCAGTTGTCCAGTGTCCTCACCAGCACCTAACAAAAAGGAAGGACCTTGCCTTGTCCTGCCAGCAATGGTGTGTCTGATGCAGCCAAGAATGCTATCAACTTTCTTTGCTCCAAGGACACAATGCTGGTCCATGTTGAATACCAGGTTCACCAGGACCCCCACAACTTTCTATGCCAAGGGGCTTTCCAGCTGGGAAGCCACCAGCATGTACTGGTGAATGAGAAAATTCCTTCCCAGGTGCTGGCCTTCTCACTTGCTCTTGTCAAACTTCTTAAGGTTCCTGACAGCTCAGTTCTCCAGCCTGTAATGATCCATCTCAATAGCAGCAAAAACCTTTTGCATATCAGATGTTCTTCATGGTTTTGTACTATCTGCAAACCTGCTGAGGGAACAGTCCCCCTCATCACACAAGTGATTAATCATGTAAGATTGGCCTCTGAGATAGTCCTGGCCTCCAAGTAAACTTTGTTCCACTAATCCAAGCACTCTAGGCCTTGCCATTCAACAAATTTTCAGTTCAACCCTTGTCTTTCTGATGTGATCAGTCATCACAACTTCTTAGAAAGCTTTTTAATTGCAATTGCACTGAAGAATGTCTCACTAAGGACTATTAGTGCCATTGCACTTACTTCATGTACAATATTTTTTCTCTAGTAGTATTTTGCACCAATTTCCAAATGGCACACAACAACTTTAAATGAGTTATGGTGACAAGTTAATAATATCTAAGAGGAAATGCTATGAAGTGTAAGAAGGAAAAGAAAGTTGGGAAACTTAAAATACTAGACCTATTAAGATGTGTGTATGAGGAGTAAAAAATTGTTTAAGGACTTTCTACCTACCCATATTTTATCTATTGTGCTAAAAACCTGTTACATATAGTTTTCTGAAATACATGTCATGAGGTCAGTACTTTTCCTGATAGCACTGGAAGGGGTGTATAAGATTAGAATAACATTCTTCTCAGTATTTGCCTGCCAATTTGGAGGAACCATTTAAAAGCACAAAATGTTCATTGAGGAACTATGCCATGATTTTATTTTGAGCTTTTTGACGTGTATATTTGTTCCCTGGCACATATTTCTGGCTTTTCCACATGGCATTCCCATAAGCACTTTAAGCTATTGCAAAGTAATGCTTTGGTCTCTATGAATGCTCACAAGGAATTTGCCCTGTACAACAAAATGTAGTGAGTTCTCTGGAAAAGGTGTTGAAAATGGTCCTGTTCAGGTGATGCTAGCAATGTTAAATTTACATTGATTTTTAACATTTTACTTATGAAACGGTTTTAAATAATTAATCTTATATTTTTGGTTTTGTTTGGTTTGGTTCAGTTTCAGTTTGTTTTCTTTTTGTTCACACAAACCCCAGCAAGCAAGGTTTATTATTGCTTAGTAAGAATATTAATAATTAAAATCCTCCCCCATATAATCACTCATAGTAATTATTCTGTGTTCTTTTTTTAATGGGTAGATTTCCATAATTTTGTGTGAATGCAGTATCTAACCTGCATAAACTAGAAATAGCCAATGATGGGTAAAAGAAATTTTAAACAGAGCACAGTTCCATTGAATCTGAATATAAGCTCAGAAAACCCTCCCTGCAAAATCTGCTGTAAGATATAAGCAAGCCATCGGCAAGCAAGAATGCAATTCTGCAATCAGTTTAACTTGTAATGTCAAAATGACCAAATAGTATTTATATTGGAAAAATATACATGTGGAAAACAGGTACTACCAAAATATTTATTTTGGTTCACTTTCTCTCCTTTCATGAAAGATGACTCCAAATTCTAAAAAAAATTTAATTATTTCCACATTTTCTTTTAGAATTGATCCTCAAATGCTTTGCTTTTGTAGACTGGTGTACACTGCCACTATAGTTTTTAGCTTAGCAAACTCTTCAACAGCTCTGCAGTTCCATTATGTGTCAGATAACTTCTGGGTATAGCAATATCAAACATTAGGATGTGATAGTTTGGATTAGACAAAAAACTAAAATCCTAAATCACTGAAGATTAATTTTGGATCATTTCCCACTGTGTGTAGGGGAAATGCTATTTTTTTTGGTGATGTCGGTTGGGAAAAGTAATTGGGAATAATTTACAGGGAAGGAGTAATCCTTAGGACATAATCTCCCACAGGATCTCTGGATGACTACATATCTCTTGCCCACCTGTATATTTTAGTCTCAGCACAGCTATAATTGTAGGAGTATTAGGGTCTCCATACAACCCTGCAGCCAGTGAGCCTGTTAATCTCATTTTAATGTGATCTTTGCAATCAGAAAAATCATCTGCAGCTGAGGTGACCAAATCATGTTCTTATAAATTATTTCTTGAATGAATTTTCTTCATATACATGTGCCTCTCTGTTTTACCATCACTAACATTTAAAAGCTGTAGAGTCATATAAAAAACATGGTAGTGTCAGATTTGATCGGATTATTTGATTTACATTAACCGTGTCTGTCTGTTCATTTTAAGTAGTTAGATGTTGATGTCAAAGACTGGAAAAACTGCTCCTAAAACATAAGATTTTAGACTTCCATAGTAGGTTGACTCTGGTCTGGATGCCAGATACCAACTAAAGCAGCTACATTATCCCTCTCCATAGCTGGATGGGGAGAGAAAATGTAACAAAGGGTTACAACTGAGAAAAGGACAGTGAGGGATCACTCACCAAATACTCTCACAGGCAAAACAGAATCAAATTGGAGCTATTAATTGCATTTATTATTAGCAAAAGCAGAGCAGGATAATGAGAAATTAAATAAAACCTTGAAAAGACCTTCCCCCAACCCCTCTCTCCTTCCCAGCTCTACCTCCTGCCCTGCCATGGTGCATGGAGTCAGGGAATGGGGGTTATGGTCACTCCATCACAGGCTGTTTCTCCCACTGCTCAAGGGAAAGGAGTCCTTCCCCTGCTCCCATATGGGGTCCTTGCCATGGAAGCCAGTTCTCCACAAACTTTTCCAACATCCCACGGGCAGCAGTTCTCTCCCAGCTGTTCCAACATGGGTCATTCTTCCATGAGGCAGGCACATGTGTCCTTCCATGTGTCCTTCAGGCACAGCCTGCTCCAGTGTGGGTCCCCAGTGGGGTCACAAGTGCCACCAGGAAACTGCTCTGGTGTGGGCTCCTCTCTCCCTGGGTCTGCAGGTCCCTGCCAGGAGCCTGCTCCATCGTGGGCCTCCCAGGGGCCCGTGACCACACTCCTCTCAGGCATCTGCCTGTTCCTCTGTGGGTCTCCTGCACGGGCTGCAGGAGGATCTCCATGGGCTGCAGGAGCACAGCTGCCTCACCATGGGCTGCACCATGGGCTGCAGAGGAATCTTAGCTCTGGCTCAGCCTGGAGCACCTCTGCTTCCTCCTTTTGCACTGCCCCTGGTGTCTGCAGAGTTGTTCCTCTCACAGATTCTCACTCTGCTATTCTCTGGATGCAATTTCATCTGCATAATAACATTTTTTTTTCTTCTTAGATGTTATCACAGAGGCATTACCACCATCACTGATGAGTTCCATCTTGACCAGAAGCACATCTATCTTGGAACTGCCTGGCAATAGTTCTGTTGGACATGGAGGAATCTTCTGACAACTTCTCCCAGGTGCCACTCCTGTAGCCCCCCTGCTATAAAACTTGTCCGTGCAAACAATACAGCATGGTTCTGAATTCACCTGTCAGCAGAAAAGAAAAATTACCACAAGAGTGATAACAACATTCAGTGTGTATGTGCTAAGGCGTGTGTTTAAAATCTGTATCTATGGGGTAATGTGGCACAACACATCACAATGTTATAATGAATGATGAATAATACACATTTTCATATGATATGCAATTTAATCTTTATTACCATTGTCAATATAATCAATACATACCAGCTGCAACTGACATATAGAGAGACAGCCTTAGTATAATGAAACGAATTTTGATAAGCAGAGCCACAGCAAGTCTGTTCCCATGCAGTGCAACTTCATTAAAGTATCCATGCAGGAAGCAAAAACATAACATTCAGGCAGTGAAATGGAGAGATTGTTCATCCCAAGGTAAGAATTTCTTTAGTACAACTTTTCCATTTTTCCCTAGAGTTCATAATCTTGAGAAATCAACCACATCATGTTGTGAAAGTCCATTTCTGTTGTCTTAACACACCTGTGAAATGCTGAATCCCTATCAAAAGTGTGGCACTTTCAGAATTTTATCAAAATTGTCCAACAGTACTGAAATTGTAGTACTATAAAAAAGTAGTTATAAAAATATTGAACAGCTTGAATAATTATTGTACTCTTCCTATATTATGTGTACTATTAAGAAAAATCTACTCAAGCAGCAACCCATGAACCAAAACTCTATAATTAGAAAATGGAAGACACTCAAATTTTTATGGGGTTTTATGCATGTGCTCTGAGACTGTTATTTGGTATGATTCTTCTGTGAGGCCAGTTCTTATTCAGATATGGGAGGGTACTCAGAGGTTGTCACTGGGTTTTCTGGTTCATCCTCTTTTCTGGAGCAGGCAAATTTTGATATTGCCTTGAAAAGACAAAAAATAATATGTAGTCTTTTCCATTTGCAGACCTTCAAGCACTTGATGAAGAGCATAATCTGCTTTATCTTCCCTTTTCCATCTAGGCAAAAAAAGGAACAAAACCTGAACTAGAACTTTTTCTCCAAAGCCCTTCATGTCTATTAGTATCTGTGGCATTGAGATAGTGAAAATTTGAGTAAATTTCAGAGCAATCATAATAATTTTCCTATTCTTCATCCTTCAATCGGAAATTACTTCTTATAACAGCCTCTTGCATTCTGCAGAATATCTTTGGTGTGACCCACAAATGTTGGTACTTTGTCCCATTTCAAGTTCTAAAGAGAAACATAAGAGCAAGCCTAGTTCTAAAATTCTGTACCTGTTAGAGTTGTTTACTAAGACAAGAGCATCCCATCAGGTGCCTAGGGTATTCTTTGTGAATACTGTTGTGAAGGAGAATCTTAAGGCCTACACAAAAAATCAGCCACACCACTACAATACTGTCTTGTTTCTAAAGCTTCTCTTTGAAGGCAAAAGCAATCTCTCTCTTTTGAGAGAGAATCCCTCCAAATAAAGTAACAACTAAGCTGTGTTTTGATTATTACTTTAATGCTTTTAAGTTCAGATCACAGGTAGCTTTAAATATTAAGGGTACTTGGCATTTTTCTAGTTTCTTATGCAGTTCAATTGTCTGCACATATCAGTCATTTGTCTTGGATTAACTCTGATTTTTATTTATACAGTGATGACAGACTAAAATGACTTACCTAATTTTTCTTCTCTTCCATGTTTTTCATTACTAAGGACACTTTCCTCAATTGGAGTTCCACCTATATATTACTCAGGAGTACAGATTATTTCCCAAGCTTAGATAGAAGTTTTGCATTTATCTTTTTACTGTTGTGGCAGAGTAGTTGAGAGAAGACTCTCAGCCAGGCAAAAGAAGTGGGACACAGTGATTGCATGGATGATTATGATTACATTTATTGCAAATACAATATCTAAATATTGTCAATGCAGTGTCTAAATAACAACTCTATTACAGTGGATTGCAGTTTAACTAAGTCATAGTCCCAAGCTGCAGTGAGATCACTCTGCTTTCTAAACTTCTCAGAGAAGTCCAGGTATGGCTAGGTCCACTTAGTCTCAGATTTGGTAAACAGTCTGTGTCTACAGGGTTTGGCTAGAAACATACATGTTTGCAGCCTTTGGCCCTGCAAAATTCCAAGCAACAAATTCCAACAATTACCAAGCAACAAAATCTCCATGTAGCTAGTTTAGGATTTTATCTACATATCACAGAATCAGAATCACAGAATCACTAGGGTGGAAGAGACATGCAAGATCATCGACTCCAACCCATGCCCTAACACCTCAACTAAACCATGGCACCGAATGCTGTGGTATTCACATGCCCTTGGAAGAGACAGAGATTTAGCTTTCTTAGATTTCTCCTGAGAGAAGCTGTGAGAGAAGCAGAGAAAAGAATGATCAAAACAATTCTTATCTCATTTGCTGTTCCTGTGTTTGTGCCCATGTGGAATGTGTTTAGGAGATTGTTTACCCAAGGTGATTGCTTGATTAGATTCTGGTGATGGTGTTTTGATTCATTGACCAATTGGATCCACATGTGTGTGTTGGAACTCTTGGGTAGAGAGTCACGGCTTTTCTAGTTAGTTAGTTAGTGATAGTTCTTGTTAGTGTGATATAGTTTAATACAGTTATAGTATAATAAAGTAATTAATTAGCCTTCTGATATAATGGAGTTTTGCACATCATTCTTCCCACCTGTTGAGCATCTTAGCACCGATAGAATGCTACATCCAGTCTTTTCTTAAACACATCCAGGGATGGTGACACCACCACCTCCCCAGGCAGCCCATTTCAGTTCTTTATCACTCTTTCCATAAAAAGTTTTTTCATAAAATCTAACCTATATTTCCCTTGGCACAGCTTGAGACTGTGTCCTCTGGTTCTATCACTTGCTGTCTGGAGAAAGAGACCAACACCCCCCTGATTATAACCACCTCTCAGGGAGCTGTAGATAGTGATAAGGTCACCCCTGAGTCTCCTTTTCTCCAGGCCACAACCCCAGCTCCCTCAGTCGTTCCTCACAGGGCTTGTGTTCCAAGCCCCTCACCTCTATTTGACTGGATCTTAGTGCTTTTTACTCAGACAACCAAAAGTGAGAAAGATATCCCTGATGAGGGGTGGGGAATCCACCCAGAAGCTTCTTGCAATATTGAGATGTCAGTTTGCCCAGTTGGCCAGATATGCAGCACATTTTATATCCTTATGTAAGCTCCAAAGTCAATTGCAAATATCTCTGTTTCTTCATCTCTGGAATACAGTTATTGAGCATACAGACAGTTCTTCCTGCAAAACCCACTTCGTCTTCTTATCTAAGGACAAACCAGATTTCACCATCACAGAGAGCAGAAAGGGAAATGGAGCATGTGGGGGTCTGTGGACGTGTGTGTAAGATACACATGAAGACCCAATTATGTTTCACAGTTGTCAACATTAAGTTATTTGAAATTATTTCCTATGATTTTGGATGCAGACATTAGTAGCTAGATGACTTATTAGTCATATTATTTAATTTTAGGTAGCCACACAAAGAATAACAGCTTGGACCCATTTATCCTTGCGGTTCCCTTCCAACTCAAGATATCCTATCTTTCTATGATTTATGATAAATCAATATTTAAGCTGCTAAATCAGACACTCAGAAGTTAGATACCCCAGTTTCAAATTTGCCTTTATCAGTCTCCTACACATACATATTTAATGAGACTTTTTAACTATAACACCCTTCACACCAGAGGACTCCTATCTTCAGTGTTTAAGGCAAAGAATACTCACTGTGAAACATCTATTTATATATTTTCTCTGGTTTTATTATTTAGCCCTATGCCTGTCTTGTTGAAGACTGTTCAGAGTATGTTCTAAAAGGCAGAATTATTCATATGGTTTTTTTTTGTCTGTGCTAGAAGTTCAACATAATCAGTGATTAGATTTTTAAAGCATTCCTCTGAGAAGAAGATCTGGCTGTAGGCATAAGGAGTCTAAAAGGCTACTTAGGGCACAAAGGAATATGTGTTGTTTGTTTTTATTCTACATTCTTACTTCCCACTCCTCCTCACTTGCAATTTTGAAGTATAAGTCTGTAGGAGCTGGCCCTTTGCAAGTTCTTACATTGCGACCAATTGATAGCTTAGTAGCCTTCAGTGTAGGAGTAACAAAGAACCTGCATTTTCATATGATGTCAAGGTATAGTGGCAAGGTTTGGAGTACAAGGAAGGAAACTATACATTTAGGAAAGTGTGAATAGTGAAGAGATTGAACTGATTAAATTGCTTATTCAATGTGAAATCTTTTAAAGCAGGGAGTAGGCGGATTTTCTGATTTTAAGACTTGCATCTAGTTTATTTAGGATATTTTATTCTTTAATATGAGTGTTAACATATATCATTTATCTCATATGACAGAGAAAGCCTAGAGGAAGAAAAATCTCAAGTTCAAAAGCGTTATGAATTAAATTTCTTATCTACAACATAGGGTGGAACTTTTTCAGAATTTTTAAATCTGTGTACAACCAGCTTATCTGCTGGTCGTTGCAACTTGTTTATATCAGACTCACATATCTCAAATTTTAAATATTCGAAGGTTACAATGAGTGAGAATTGGGAAATATAGGATTCAAGTTAAATGAGAGATATCAAATAACAGTATTTTATTAAGGGGGCCATTAACATGATTAATAGCATTATCATTACAATAGGAAATGCTAGTTGAAACTCATATTGTCTATCTGGTATATTCTTCATTAAGACATTAACGAAATATTTTGGAAATTTTTGGTCACTTAAAATAGGGACCAGACACTTCCAAAAATTCTAAGTTAGTCCCAAAATAGCTTTGATATTCCAGAAGAAGCAAATCCTTAAATGTGAGTACACCTGAAGAGTGATGCATTTTATAAGTCAAGCAGGCATTTTTATGGAGCTACCAGTGATAATCAACTGTGTCAAATTTGAGCTAAGAGTAAGCTGCAGCTATTGAGACACAAGCTTCTGAAAAGTAATGCTACGTAGATCTCACAGCCTTATCACAGAGTGAGTTGTGTCACCTTATAATGTGATATAGATGATTCTTGATTGAGTAGAAGCATGTAATTCAATTGAAGAGTTCTGCTGACACAAGAGCAGCCTTCAGGTGATTTATGAATGAGAGTAGAGCACTTCATTGAATTACAATCTTGGTATTCAGCTTGGGAAGGGTTTTCAATATACATCATTATTGTAATTCTGGAGAGGAGGGGGGAGAGGAATTTAGGGAAAGGAAGAAAACAGATAATAAAACTTTTTAATTGGGAACATGGGCAAGGAAATAATTTCAGCTTAGATTTTCAAAACAAAGTTTATAATATTTGGATCTATGTAGAAGTGTGAAATTTGGAATCTTTGAACATAACTTGATGTTTCCCCAAATCAAAACACAGGGAGTCTTATGACTGTTTCATGATATGTATCATAATTAACTGACAAGTATTTTCCATTCAAAAAGCAATTAGTCCAAGTTTTCCTTAGCAACTATAATTTAAGACCACTAATGCAATAAACTAATTCTTCCCTGAAGATTCAGTGGCTGAATAAAGAGGCAACAGTTCCCATGCAGGAGAATGTTAGTGTGTGGAAAAAAACAATCATAATGAAAGCCAATTTTCCTTTTCCAATGTAACTTGTTTTCAGCAGGAAAGCTTTCACAGAAGCAAGTGAAAGCTATGAGATAGCATCTCATTTCCCCACTTGTTTATGCATTATTGTGTATGCAGGCTTCAAGGCCTCTGAGTCAGTTGGATCCCATCCCACCTATGTGCACAGATTTCCTCACAAATGAAGGCCTGTGAAAGTGTTCATGCAGTGAGTCTATGAACTTGACACAGTAAAAATCAGAACACATTCAACATTCAAGAGAACCCAAGAAGTCAGAGTGGCCTTTGGATTTAAAAAATACAGTGTTAGCTGTAGAGAACTGAGGCGGTACAGACATTGTGTAACCCCTTCCAAAACTTCCCTAGAACATACCAATTATTTAGTCCTGAATTATTCACTTGCACACAACTATCTCTAAATATTTTATATATTTAATTATCAATGTGGCTCACCAAGTTCTACTCATGTATTATGAATATCATGCAAGAACATGAACAGGTAACAACAAAGTAGTTTTGAATAGGCAAGGAACAACAAGTAGAGTGGTATTGTTTGCCTTACAGAAAAGTAGTCAGGTACCTGTCTCTCACAGGGGTGTTACGTGAGAAAGTTCAGACATAAAAGAGAAACAAGTTAGGAGTGTTGCTTGAAGCAGCTGTGCAAAACAACAAGTTGCACTGATTCCCTTTCTGGAGCACAATTCTTTCTCAAATTATTTCAGCATCAAGGGCATGGATTTTCTCTTAGCACATGTAATACCAAGTAATTCTGCTGCAACAAGGATGGTGTGCCAACAAATAAGGATTGATTTGGAAAGGTGAAGTTTAGCTTAATTTCTACTTGTTGTTTAGCTACATTTTATCAAGAGAGTTTTGTTTCTTTTTTCATTTCTAACAGTTCATATTTTTGTGGTGGTGGCATGTGACAATGAGCAAGTGAGGGCACAGTCTTGAAAATCACTATTAATGTAATTTCATCATGAATATCATATGAACTCTCTGTCTTATCTCAGCGTGAAATCAAACAGTTTGCATTATGACCTGCTCTGTCTGTCAAGGCAGAACACACTGCATAGAAGACTCAAGATTAGAATGAGGAAAACAGTACCATGGGAGCAAAAGGAAATTTATTTTTACAGATTCAAGACCTGCTGTCACTATTTGTGTAATTTGAGGCATGAACATGAACATGGGTTCAGCTGACATAAGGACAGCACTGAGAGAACCAGAAAAAGGAAGTGATAAACAAGAAAAATCACAGTTATCAGGGGGTAAACCACCATGAGACAAAACCTGAAGAAAATATAATACTACAGCTAATGTTCAAAAAAATGTATTTTTATTGACTATCAATGGTAGACCAGCAAGATCTGATCATCAGCTATATAAAGCAGACGGATTTTTACCACTGACTTCATAGTGAATGCAATGAGGGTTATCAAACTTTAAACTCATTAAAAAAATAATAAAATGAGCAGAAGAGGGTCATAATAATGCAAAGAGGAGGATCTTGAAGAGGTAATACATGCAGCATATTGTCAAAGAAGTTGCTTCAAAAATCACAGAATCTTTGAGTGTCTGAGATGGTGCAGCAGCTCTGGAGATCTGTTAGTCCAACAACTTCTCAGAGCAGGGTTAGAAGCAGCAGGTTACTAAGGACTGTGTCTAGGTGTGTTTGAGTACCTCCAAAGATGGAGACCACAACTCTCAGGACATCCTGTGCCAGTGTTTGACTATCCTCTCACAAAAACACCTCCAACTACCTGATAGCCTAGCCGCTTCACCAGAGCACACCTCCCACAGATGCCTATGCCTCTGTCTCTAGCAAAAAGCCCCAAATATTGCTGCAATTTCTTTCTGCACAGGTACCTCGTCCCTCAAGAGCTTGGGTCTCTGATGTAGCAAAGAAACAGAGAGTATTTCCTTAGTGTATTAAAGCACTCATATTTCAGTAACAGCTTCAGACATAGGCACACACATGAGATATTATCTCAAGAAAAAATTACAGCTAACAAATTATTTGTGACATAACCAGAAATCATTATGAAAAGATTAAAGCAAATAATTTGAGATATGTTTATATATACTATAGGTAGAATCATGGAATTGAAAATAATAGGTCAAAAGGACTCTTCCCCTATCTATTGATTTTGGCTGGGGTAATTTTATTTTCTTCACAGTGGACAGTATGGGGCTATGTTTTGGATTGTGCTGAATACAGACTAGATAACATAGAGATGGTTTTGTTGTTGTTGAGCAGGGCTTACACATAAGCAAGGCCTTTTGTACTTTTCATGCTGCCAGGCTGATGGGGGTCCATGGGAAGCTGGGAGGGTATACGGACAGAACAAGTGTCCCAAACTGACCAAAGGAATATTCCAGACCATACACAATCATGCTCAGTAAAAAAGGTGAGGGGAAGAAGGAGGAACAAGGTGCAAATTTAGAGTGATGGTGTTTGTCTTCCCAAGTGACTGCTACATGGGGAGGGGCCCTGGTCCCCTGGAGGTGGCTGAACAGCTGCCAGCTCACTGGAAGTGGTAAATGAATCCCTTGTTTTGTTTAGCTTCTGAGCACAGCTTTTGTTTCCAGTATCGAACTGCCTTTATCTCAACCCATGAGTTTTCTACCTTTATCCCTTCCATTCTCTCCTTGATCCTGCTGGCAAGGCATTGAGTGAGCAGCTGTATAGGACTTGGTTGCTGGCTGGGATTAAACCGTGACACCCCAGTAACATCTGTGAGAAACATTAACACTTTGAAATAATCTGATGATTTTTCTTCCTGTGGAATTTTTCTATAGGAGCTTGGAAAAGGACTGGTATAACTGCCCAAGACCTCTCATGAAGACAGACAATTTTATTTTTTAATCCCACATTTTTATCTGCTTAGTGTTATCTTTCAAGTTAACAGAGAGGCAAAATACAGAGAGGAAACAAGGATGTCCTCTCTGACACATTAGAGTTTTGTCCATTACATTTCCAGTCTGCCCTGACAACAGGAAAAAGAAATGGCTCATAAGCATTCAAGCCTGGAAGAGTTTGGAGTTGGTTTTCTGAAGATTTGTTGTTATAGTTTGATTTTTTGTTTTGGGACTTTTTTCACAGTTAATGCAGAGTGAGGGAACCTGTGAGCATACAATTCAAAAATGTTATTGAATTTTTAAAGGTCTTTAATCAAACTGATCAGTTTGGATATATTCAGTCAGAAGATTTACCATATTGAACTGGAGAAAGACTGAGAAGTCAGCAAAAACTTGTTTTAATTTGAATCCGTAGTGGATAGTTAGAGTGATGTGCATTTCATCTTATATACACTACATGTGAGTAAATATCTAGTCCCATCTTTCTAACCTTGTTAAACTCAGTACTATAAAATAAAATGAAGGAATTGGTAATTGCATTTTCAAAAGTATACCTAGAGGCCACTGACTCATATGGATTTCTTAATTTCTTGTTCTTAACAATAAAATGGGACATGGAGATTTAAAGCCCAGCAGGGCTGCTGTGTAGTTTAAGGAAGGAAATGAATTCTGAGAGCAGTGAGCTAATAAGATGCCACTTTTTTGACTCTCTTTCCAGTGCTCTTTACAAAAAGGGATATTCTCAGAAGCTCTCTGAATAATGAGAAATGAATATTCTAAAGAACATAACCAAAACAACTAAACTTGTGAAACAGAATCTGTGAAACTATTCTCCTACAGTACTTACCTCTGCCCTATTAGACACCATTCACGGTGCTCTAAGAAAAAAGATGCCATCTTTTTTGTTGTCTGAGAGGTTTGTTTTTTACAGACAAAAACCTTAAGTTGAAGACAATAACAAAACCAGGGCTCTTAACACTAGTATCTTCACTCTTCTCTATTTAATTTTTCATGCTTGGAGGGTCATCCTGTAACTCCTTCCTCTACATTGCCTCTTTAACTCTTGCATAATGCTGCTGCTAAATTCCCTTGTTGCCATTGCAAAAAGTTCCAGTTTTGAAGAGCAGCATATCACCCTGTTTTGAGGGAGGAATGTTATAGTGATTAGCCTATTCCCTGATCATCATGCCCAGAAATGGCAGCTTAAGGTGGGTCTGGAGGTCAGAGGGAGCCCTGGGGGTCTCCAGCAGACTTTTTTGAAAGCGTCACCCCCAGATGTCCAGGTGCCATGCAGGCTGTGGTTTTTTTGTTTAGCTAGTTTTTGTTACCTTAGGAAAGATGTTTTTTTCCTTTCCCTAGCATTGGAGAGGCTGCAGCAGCAATCCTTTGGCAGCATTTTTCAAAGTCAACAGGACAGTTTGGTTCTGTTCCAAGATCAGAGAGAATGACCAGCAGAGAAGGATCAGCCGGGATCAGCCAGAAAGGTGCTTCATTTTGGCCCCAGACCTTGGAAAAGCCGAGCTGGCGAGAGAAAGCCCATCTGCCTCATCTGCTGTGAAGAGGGGACCAACATCAGAGATTCACCAGGTTCCATCTGGTTTTGCTGGAGCTGCTGGGTGAACCTTTTGGGTTTTAATTTTTCTTGAGAGATTTTTTTCTCCCCACCACACTGCCAGCTGTTGTGGGTTTTTTTCTTTTCCTAGCATGTTGGGTTTTTTTGTTCTAGTGTGGGTGTGTGTGGAGGGTGAATATGGTCTATTCTATATTGAATATTCAATATTTAGCATTTATTTACCCTTTTTTCCTATGCCATACGGGCACTTGGTTTGTCAATAAAAAGTTGTTTTTTCACTTTCATCCACTAGTATTCACTTCTCTTTTTTAGAAGAAACACTCTTTCCAGAGTGGTTTTCTCCTAAATTTGTCTTTAAACCAAGACACACGCTCTCATGGTAGAGAAAGTGAAATCACTGCCTTTGAATGCTGCTTCTGATAATTTGCTGATCAGGCAAATTAGTAGAATTTAAGGAATGTAGTGGAAAATCTTGCTTTGATTCTTGCTTTATTGAAGTTGTATTGGATATGTGCAGCCAGATTTTGATAGCACAGGGGCTACAGGAGAGGTGCCTGGGAGAAGCTGCCAGAAGATTCCTCCATGTCTGGCAGATTAAAACCCTGGTGGCTCCAAGACAGACCCTCCTACCCAAGGCTGCACCTGTTGGATATGATAGTGGTAATGCCTCTGTGATAACATCTAAGAAGAAAAAAAATGTTATTATGCAGATGAAATTGCATCCAGAGAATAGCAGAGTGAGAATCTGTGAGAGGAACAACTCTGCAGACACCAGGGGCAGTGCAAAAGGAGGAAGCAGAGGTGCTCCAGGCTGAGCCAGAGCTAAGATTCCTCTGCAGCCCATGGTGCAGCCCATGGTGAGGCAGCTGTGCTCCTGCAGCCCATGGAGATCCTCCTGCAGCCCGTGCAGGAGACCCACAGAGGAACAGGCAGATGCCTGAGAGGAGTGTGGTCACGGGCCCCTGGGAGGCCCACGATGGAGCAGGCTCCTGGCAGGGACCTGCAGACCCAGGGAGAGAGGAGCCCACACCAGAGCAGTTTCCTGGTGGCACTTGTGACCCCACTGGGGACCCACACTGGAGCAGGCTGTGCCTGAAGGACACATGGAAGGACACATGTGCCTGCCTCATGGAAGAATGACCCATGTTGGAACAGCTGGGAGAGAACTGCTGCCCGTGGGATGTTGGAAAAGTTTGTGGAGAACTGGCTTCCATGGCAAGGACCCCATATGGGAGCAGGGGAAGGACTCCTTTCCCTTGAGCAGTGGGAGAAACAGCCTGTGATGGAGTGACCATAACCCCCATTCCTTGACTCCATGCACCATGGCAGGGCAGGAGGTAGAGCTGGGAAGGAGAGAGGGGTTGGGGGAAGGTCTTTTCAAGGTTTTATTTAATTTCTCATTATCCTGCTCTGCTTTTGCTAATAATAAATGCAATTAATAGCTCCAATTTGATTCTGTTTTGCCTGTGAGAGTATTTGGTGAGTGATCCCTCACTGTCCTTTTCTCAGTTGTAACCCTTTGTTACATTTTCTCTCCCCATCCAGCTATGGAGAGGGATAATGTAGCTGCTTTAGTGGGTATCTGGCATCTAGCCCAGAGTCAATCCACTACTCATGCATACATAGACAGACAGACAGAAAGATAGACAGACAGACACACACATATGTGCAGATATATGTGTCTAAATGTACATATATTTCTATCAACTTATGTACAAACATATTTCTGTACGTGTATGTATCTGTGTATAGAAATGTATTTTTCAGAAACTTAAACTTCTTTATGACTTTGTATTTATATTAGTGTGACTCAATCCCTTTTTCAGTTTTGGGATGTTTTCCGGTTGGATTTTTTTTTTCATTTTGGTTTAGGTTTGGTTTGGGGTTTTTTTCTTGGTTTTCAGTTGTATTTAAATTGTGCATATGTATGTTTTTGACTTCATTGCCTAATTAGATCTCCTAATAGAAACTCTAAATTTCAGGCTATTTCATAGGTCTTTATGTTTCTAAGCTTCAGTTATGTAATGCCATTTGTTGGTGCCATTTGTTCTTCCATTTACTTGACTGCAGGACGAAAATATTGAAAACATATATTTCCAGCAGCACACTGTTTCCACAGTCATAATCTATGCCATTATTATTTTCCATCACTGTAAACTTATTTCCTTTTCTTTTATTCATTTCTTGCTCATTTTTCTTAGCTTTCAGTAAGTAGTTTGTGAACAGAAGGATGCTGGAAATTGTTAAGACACATAGCCTGGAGAAGCAAGAACACCAGCTGAGTGGTTAAAGCTGATTTTATGGTAAAACTTTAAAGCTGGGAGACTGTCATGGTATTTTTTAATAAAAAGGAAAAATATCTCCTCAAGGGGCATGGAAAAAGGGAAGAGTAGAGAAGTGACTAGGAAGCGAAGACCATTGTATTTTATATGCGCCGTGAAGACCTTGTATTTTTGCGCCACGTATAAAGTTGGTGAATGAATTAGCAATATACAGCATGTACAGCCCTGTAAAACAGTACAATTCTTTCCTCCTGAACATGACCCAGCAGTGTGCCCAGGTGCTCAAGAAGCCCAAAGGCATCCTGGCCTGGGTTGGGAACAGTGTGATCAGCAGTTCCAGGGAGGTCATTCTTCCCCTATACTCAGCACGGGTTGGACTGCATCTTGAGTGCTGTGTCCAGTTCTGGGCCACATAATTTTGGAAGGATGTTGAGATGCTCGAATGTGTCCAGAGAAGGGCAGCAAGGATGGTGAGTGGTCTAGAACACAAGCCTTTTGAAGAGCAGATAAGGGAAATGGGGTTGCTTAGCTTGGAGAAGAGAAGGCTCAGGGAAGACCTTTTCATTCCCTACAACTCCCTGGAAGGAGGGTATAGCCAGGAGGGGGCTGGTTTCTTCTCCCAGGAAAATGGTGATAGAGTCTCAAGTTGTGCCAGGGAAAGTTTAGGCTAGACATTAGGAAAAAATTCTTCACCAAAAGGCTGACTGGGCATTGGAATGGGCTGTCCAGGGAGGTGGTGGAGTCATTGTCCTTGAAGGTATTTGAAAAAAGACTGGACATGGCATTAATATGGTTTAATAGATGAGGAGGTATTAGGTCATAGGTTGGATTTGATGATCTCAGAGGTATTTTCCAACCTAGTTAATTCTGTGATTGTGTGATTCTTCTTTCTCCGTCACCCCAAGACACCATCTTAAAGAAAATGGTTTAAAATTGGCTATTTATTTGTACCTGCATCATATTCCAGTTCCCCTGTTTGGAAAAAATGAATATTGTTCTTGCTCCATTATGTAAAGATACTGTTTCCCCAAGAGAATATGGGTGACCAGGGAGAGGACATATGCAGTGCTCTGGAAAACAGAAAAGACTATGAGCATCAGTGAACATTGTTGGAGACACTGTTTTATTGTAGTGCTGAATTTCCCTCAAATATTCCTTTAAGATCAAATAAAGTAGTAGAATATTGTACGAATGAGTCAGCAGCCTGGAATGTCTCAATGTTGTCATACAAGTGAGCAGTCCTCTGGAGTAAAGTAAATTAATTCAATGAACCCCAATAGCATTGTTCAGACAAAGCAATGGGTTGTTTCATAGCTGGAAGCCATTGATACAACACACTTTCATTTCTTTTATGAACCTGCCAGAACTTATTTAAAACCAACAACATTTGCTGAATAGTTTTCTGAATAGAGTTCAGCCACAGAGATGAAAATTTTGAAAACTTCTGTTATAAACATTAAATAATTTTCAGCCACATTATAACCTATGGATTTTTTCTTTGCTTAAAAATATGATGAAAATTGCTTTTCTTTCACTATAATATCCTTGGCTGGAAAAGAAAGTCATTTAAATACTTCTAATTTACCATGCTCTCATTATCTGGTACATGAATTCTTGGTTTATTTGAACAGATGCTGCCTAGACAAATGCAGATAATTTTCATTTATGTTTGGATAACAGTAATGAATCTACAATGAATACTATTATGACATTTGAAACACTTGATTTTGAGAGGGTTTCTTTTAGTTTTTTATGAAATCGCTCAGAGGCCATGTCCGCCCCTCCCCTTTTCCCTCACTCCCAATTCCTGGATGTTACTGAATCTAAGCAGAACATTTTACAATTTATTCAATTGTAAAAATAGTATATGGGGGAAAATAGGTTAAAAAAATATATTTTTCATTCCTTTAAATATACTTATTTCTGAAACCTGATAATAGCAAATTTATTGGCACAGTGCTAATTGGTAATATCATCAATGTTCACGTAAAATGCTTAAATTCCTTTTTGTCTTGAAAAGAGTTTAGAGTATGCATTTCTCCACTCATGTTTAGAGTCTCCCTTACTTTTAGCAGTATGTCCCAATTGCAAAAAAACCCCAAAAAACCAAAGCAAACCAAACAAACCCCAAACCACGAAACAAGCTAACAACAAAACAATAACCGCAACAGCAATGAAAAAGTAGCCCAAACAAGCAAAGGACTGGGCTATATATTTGAGTTTCATGAGTTTCTTGCAGTGCTAGTTCAGGAAGACGAGTCCCAAAATTTTGTTATAATTGACATGACAACAGCATGAGTGGTCACCTTGCTGCATGGGAAAGCTGTAGTAAGAAAGATCTCACTGCTTGTTAAGCATGCTGCACTGTGTAATCATGATGATAGCACAAATCAGGCCAGGAGATGAATTTCAATACTAAGATAAAATGGAAACATTTACACTAAATTAAATATTGGCTCATTTGGGAAACAATACCAGAAGGAATTCATTTATAATGGGTATTATTACCAAAGGCAAATGATCTGCCCAGATCTGCATAAATTATCTTGATATAGTTGTATAAATTTTATGTGACATATAAAAGCTGGAGATCCACTAATGCTCCTCCGTTCCTCTTTAGCATACACTGCCTGTTTGGCCAGTGTGTGCCCCTCTTCTTGGCTGTACACCATGTATGGTGCTATAACAACCCATGGCTCTGGTGCAGTATGGTAGATACAGTTTTCTTTTCAGAGTTCAGTATGTCTAAGCTATTAAGAATAATATGCACTTGAGATTATTCAGGAAAGCTGGACAGAATAGAAAAAAATTAATCTCAAAAAATTATATAATCATTAAGGAAGAACATATCTTTCCCCAGGCTTCAGAATCCAACAGATAATCATTGGATCCCCATTCATAAAATCCAGGACTTCTGCTGGAAGTATGCAGTATTCCAAAAGTGGCAGAATCATTTTTAAGGATAGCTTTGGAAGTACTTTAAGAAAAGATAAAATGAGAATATTTCTATTTTTTATTGCTCAGTGTCTTCTTGTTACTTTTAAAATTTTAGTATGGCCAAAGAAAGTTATAAAAAGAACAAAGAATTCAATTTTGTCAGTATTCAAGACAGAAATTAGTCTCTCCCTAAAGGATCGTCTGTTTTTATTGTATTGCTTTACTCTGTGTGAATTGTCAGAAGTGTGTCATAAAATTGGACACACCACCTTTAAATATTTGAATCTTTGTTCTACATTCTGGCCTTGTGTAGTTACAGTTTGTGCTTTTCAATCAAAATAAACAATTTTATTTGAAAGAATCTCCTTGGGTATTTGGGACAGAACAATGTGTTTTCTTTCTATGTCCTTTTTCATTCCCCTCTTCTTTCATTATTAGAACAATTTGAAGAAGACCTGTAGGCTGTCCTGAACTTGTGTAAAGATTTATTTGCCTAAGTTTAGCTGAAAAATCACCAGAAGTGCTCTGCAGCATAAAGTCATAGTGTGGATGAGGAAAAGCATACAACTGTATTTAAATAATCAAAGAATATAATTTAGAACATGCTAATGAATGTTTTACTAAGCTAATCAAACTGTTAAGGAACTTGGTGTAATTTAAAGAGAAATGGAAGTCTTGGAATACCTTTCAAAATGCAGTAACAAAAGTTTAATCCTGGTACAAGCAGAGCCTTCCATCAAAATGTTATGCTACATCCATCATTTGTGGTACTTATGGCTATCATAAAGTTGTACGTCTAGGAAACACCAAAGAAGTTTTATAAAATGAACCTTAAAATGTAAACTGAAATCAGCTGTGTAAAATCAGGCTGCTGTAAAGGACCAGGAGAATGTAGGAAGAAGCTATCTGGAATGAAGCTACTGACTTCCCAGATACCTTGAGGAGCAATTTAGTAAATTTTACCTGCCCATACCTCTTTTATTATTGTATTCCAGGCTTAGGCTAAAAATAGTTGCGTGAATAAATAAGGTCAGATGTTTGAACTGTGACTTGAAATAAAGAGGTAGTAGTACTTCTCTGGCTGAATACATTTATGACTCCTTGTCTCCTTCTAAAGTACGTATAGACTGCCTGTTCTAAATATTCCTAGAAATATTCTGTTGTAGGCTTTCTTTACAAATTATTTTTGTATATTATACCGTGTTCATGCAGTTTAGCATGATGTAGAGGCCTCAGAAGAGTTCAGTACTATTATATGGTGTATTAGAATAGCATTCAGTATTTTAAAAGTCTTTGGAGAATTTCTTTACCTGTGGTTTTATATGATTTTCAAGTACAGATCTCTTAAAACATGAAGGTTGTTCTCCTGAAAACCATTTTTGAAGAAACAGAAGCCACCATTCAGTCTATGAATATAAAAGTCTTAAAAACACTATTCCATAGAAATTAAGGTTCATAGCTTGATTATCAGAAGATTTGAAAAATACTAAACTGTACTATTATTTACTTTTCCTTCTTCCTGTTCCAGAAAGCAATTTTAAATATCCTAGGAACAAAGACTCTCTAAGAAAATTCTAACTGCTTCAGAGTCACTGTGTTCCTGACATGGTAATGTTCATGCACTTGAACTTATATAGTGACTCTTGGAAGAATGGCAGTTGCAAATAGATTTTTTTTCCTAGCTGGATAGGTGTTCATAAATAAAGCTTAGAGATGTAACCTGTTTTATAAATTGCTAAAATATCCTGAGGCTGAAAATAAGTCAGGAAGAAAAAGATACAGTAATCTTTGCTTATACCAACAGATATTTTTAGAAAACACATTTTTAAACCACTTAGAGGTTCAGTCACAACAATAATTCACTTTCTGCAGATTTTCCTAGACAGTATATCGTTACTGCATAGTTAAATCTAGCTGTTATTTATCTATTATCCCTTTCCATCTAAACAAAGAAGCTCTGAGCAGGATGTAAAAGGGCTTTAAATCTTATCCATTTTACCAAGATGGAACATAGGCTCCATTAAGAGTCAGGATGATACATCAGTGGTGAAGATATAAGTGAATGAAGTATTCTGAATATTCTCCTGTTCCTCTTTCATTATTGAACATGAAGAACAGGTATAATCTCCCACAGAGAACTGAAGAAGAGTCCTACACAAAAGAATACACATACCTGCTATCCTTCCCCAGACACAAAAAGAAACCTCATATATGCCCGGGAAATACTTGCATAGTGCACATGACAATCAAAAATACAGCAAGTACCTGTGTTGCTGAAAAGAATGGGAAACACAAATGCAAACAAATATTTTTCTCTGGATTTCAGCAACTTTCTCCAACCCAAAAAAGGAGTAGTGCTCCAACACAATATGCTAGTATACTGAAGAGAAGACAAGAGCAAGTGCTCTGATAGCACTTAGTAACCGTGCAGCTTTTTCCTAGGTGTCTGTCAAACTTACATAAGGATGGATATCAGTTATGACCATGGAAAGATCATACAAATCAAATGACATCATGTTAATATGATACAAAATTGCTGTTATCTGAGCTTAGACCACAGTATGCTCCATACCTAGAAAGAATTTGGTATGTCTAGAAGCAGGGGCAGGCTCATGCCAAGTGAGTAGGCCAAGTTACTTTTCCTTTGCATGGAACTTTTCACCATATTCTCCATTTTAACAATTAGGGACTAGAATTCATTCATCTTTCTGCATCAGCAAAAAAATCTACATCTGGCATGTGCTGTGTGAAGCAGAGTGCAGCAAAACTGCTTCTGTTCACTACCTCTCTACTGTGGAAATATGTCCAAAGATACCCAAATGACCCCTGCACCTGTGCTCTATTCCACTCCGGATTCAGTGCTGAATTTCAGCAGTAGAAATCAGAAATGTGCCTTGTGCAAATGCACTGCACTGCTACATATCTATCCACTTGAAAAGGTACAGCATGACCTTCAAAACAGACAGGAAAATCATAATATAAGAAGGATATTCAAAATCTGGATGTAACATTGGTTCTCAATTTCAAATACTTCAAGAGAATAAATAATAGGTCTGAACTGCAGAAGATAGACAATGGAAAAATACATTCTGTATGTCCTGTGATATTGTCGCTAACTTTCTAAAATGGGTGATATCCAATAATTATAATTTATTGACATAATTAAACATAATGTATTTATTTAAATTGATTTTTCCTCTCTTATATGTCTTCATTTTTCTCATACTAGTTTTTTCATTTGTTCCAGCAGCTAACATGATAACATAAAAATAATTGGTCAGATTTGATTTGGGTGATTTTTTTTTAAAAAATAATTTACTGAGACTTGTCTATTTTCTATGAAGATAAATTAATGTGAAAAAGGAAGAGATAAGATAAAATAGAAGACACTTGTCTTTATGTATTCATTCATGAAGGTGAGATACCTAACATGGGAGAAAGGCATTTTTAATTATATCCTGTTAATAGGACAGGCAAGTTTTTGCCCTGGTATCAGAAAGTGACTATACAGAGACACTATGACTTATTCTTTTTTAAATGGAAGACTCTTGAACTCTAGACTGTGAGCTGTAGCATAAAATCTATTCTAAGAAGGGCAACTGTTCTGATCCCAGTAAATATAGCTTTTAAAAAGGGTTGAAAGCCCAGATGAATCAGGAGATTAGTAATAGACTGTAGAGCCTTTTCACTGCTAAGTCATTAGTTCAAGTGCAGCCATGACTGGCAGGGTTTGAATCATGGTTCTTTGATGGCAGTTAGAAGGAGTGTATGAAGAAAATTCTGTAGTCCTTGTTCCTGTTTCCTTTTAGAGGGCATCTCTGTTACAAAATCCTCATTATTAAACATTCAATAGAAGCCAAGTCAACTAAATGGTTGCTCTGTTTCAAGCCCTGGCTGTATGTTGGAAGACAACCTTTTTTACATTACTATGAGATTTTTTCACTCTGAATCCCCATGTCAAAGGAAGTAGCATCTGCATGCAGAGTAGACAAATGTCAGCAAATCTTTCTGCTCTGGTTTACTGACTGTAAAATGCAGACAATGCTTTTATTGTCTCCATTATTTGACTTCCCTGTTCATTTACATCCTAAACTCATCACAAAAAAAAATATGCTTTTCTTGATGCTATACGTGGTTCAGAGCAGGGAATGTTTACCTATGAATAGTATTCATGGCAGTGGGATTCCTAGTTGTCATAGCTGCATTTCCCTGAAACGCAAGAAATAATACTGAAAGAGGAACATGGACTAGATTGGAAATCTAAGTATGCAAGTCTTTCTTAATAAACGTGTGAAACGTTTCTTGTCTAGCTTGTTTGTATATAAAAATTTGTGTCCTCTTTATACTTCAATGTTCAGATAAAAGGAAAACGTTCTGTTTCTTGAGATCCCTTGTTTCTTTTAGCTCTATTGTGTCAGTGCATGTTTTACTAAACATATATCTCTAAGTGACTGCCACTTATACTTACCCAGCACAGACTAAGTGTCAATTTTACAAATTTGTCCCTGTCTGGAGAGTTTTCTATTTCTTGAATGAATGTAATAAATCAATACAGTATATCTCATCATTTTCTTGAGTAAAAATTACTAAAATACATGTACATTAAGAGATGACAAGCCTAAAAACCCTTCCTAATGTTACCTGTGAAAGCAACTGCAGAAAAACAAACAAACAAAACAGAAAGCAAACAAAATTGACCAGAAAAAGGTGTGCACAATATCTTGACAATGAATATTAGCTTTATGCAAAACTGTGGGCTGGATATATGTCACTGTGACAGGTAATAACTGTCACTCTTCATTGAGGACAGCTGTAACAAGCCACTTGTGAATTGCTCTAGAAAGAAGGAGTAGCCATCACTGAAAGCACACACTTTTCTACAATAAAAACATATTTGGGTAATAAGACTTTGCTGGGGTATGTTTTGGCTTGTTGGGTCATTTTGGTTGATTTGGGGTTTTTTTCATTTGGAGAAATTTGCTTTATTTTTTGCATTTTGTTTTTTTTTTTTTTTTCCATAGAGAGACATGTGTCTGCATGTAAGAAAGAGAAAGGAACTACAAAAGCATCACTGAAAAAAATTAAAGAAGAAACAGAAATTAAAGAACCTCCTGAAAAGGCACTGAGAATATAGCTCTGAGGAAAGGTCAGATCCGGGGAGCTTTCTGGAAAAGCATTCGACAGACATGGAGCTTTAAAGAAGTGAACTTATCGGTCATCTGATTTGTTAGGCAATTGACTATTTGGATTATGTCCCTTTCTCTTTTAGCAATTATCATTTATGAAATGAAAAAAATTATGGCGGAAAGATTTCAGTTTATCTGGCTATAATTTTCATGGAAAATTTTGGCCCCTAATACTCAAACAGGCCCTGCTTCATTGCTGTTCCAGATGTGATATTGAAGCACAGGCTCAGGAAGGCAAAAGCAAAGCTTTACAAGAATTTTAGGTCTAAAACTGTTCTTCATGAACATGTGTTTACTGAATTATTGAATTATACCGTGCTGAATGACGTATGAGGTAAATTCAGGTATTCTCTGGGCATTAGCTAAGGTCTTCTTTTTCTTCTTCACAGTCACATCACACAGAAAAAAGATAGATCAAAGTATTTTTTTGCTTTGTCACATATAGTGAAATTAAATACAGCTTTCTTTTCACTCTTCTCATTTCAGTCACATATTTTGCAAATTATTTAAAGAGAAGGAGAGCTAGGCTTGATACAAGCCATCTTAATAACAGAGCAAGAGCTGCACTAACACTGGTATCTTATAAAATAAAATAAAAAAATTAAAATTAAAAAAATTGGCTAAGAAGTAAACTTTTTTTTTTTATTTGAGGATAATTACAAAGAATGACTACATGGTTGAGCTGAGCAGATCATCACTCTCACTGGACATACTCTGTATCCTTTGGGAACATTTTGTATTAAAAAAAAAAATTCTGAACATTCTCTGTGACAGCTGCTCACACCCAGTTAAAAGGATACAACAGGATATAATTTCCAAATTAGGACATAAGCATCATTTAGCCAAAGGGAATGAATGACTCATGGAGATTGAAGGCTGCCAAAGATTGAGACAAAAGTTGGTGAGAGCTAAAAATGTATAATAAAAAAAATACATGGAAGAAACTATTATGAAAAGGTAGAATTGGGTTGAAGATATGATTTAGGAAAGACATGTGAGACAAGGAGATCTGTAATTTTTCAGCAATTTCTTTATTATCTTTATCTGAAAATTTATGCATGTAACACAGAATTTGCTGACACTTTGCTACTTGCCAGAATAAAAATAATAATTCAGAGCTTCTGCACAGCTCTTGTTGTATAAGCGTAGCACAAAAAGCCCCAGACCGTCTAGGTGACCTCAGAAATAATTTGACTCAGATCAACCAAACCTTCTTTTACACCCTCCCTTACACAGGCCAGTGACATCCAGGTACTACATTTGCAATATTAATAGGTTGGTATCCTAAATTAAAAGACCAGAACTGATGGAAAACAGGATTAAAAACCGAAATCTAGAAAAAAACCATAAAAATAGCGCAAAGAATATATGAAAATGTAAACATATAGAGTAAGGTGAATTCAGTGCTGCTTCTAACAGATCTGTAAATTTTTTAATTGCTTGCTGTTTCTAGCAAGGAACTATGTTGCATGTATTCAGCACATTTTGGTAGGCATTAACTCAGTTTACCATCAGGTAAGCTCTGGTTATAAATGGCATAGAGCTGCTAATGAGATAGGTAAAGTGAATGTGAATACAGAAATACTTTTCTAATTTGCTGTTACTATAATTGAATTTTAATTGTTTTGAGAGGATATACTAAATTAGGAGGATGGAGAGTTGTGGATAGACTAGAGAGCTGAGCAGTCACCAACTGCATGACTTGCAGAAGAGCCAGTGCCTGATTCTCCACCTGGGACAGGGTAATCCTGGCTATATGTAAAAATTCAGGATTGACAGGCTGGGGAGCAGCCCTGCAGAAAGAAATGTCTCCTCTCTCTGGTGACCAGCAGTACAGCATGAGGGAATGGAATGAAGCTTCATTCATGAAGGATGATACTCCTGGTCATAGGATTTAATTTTAGGTAGTCTACAAGGAACAGGAGTTGAACTTAATGATCCTTATGGCTCCCTTCCAAACTGAGATATTCTGTGACTATGATTTTACACTAAGTGGACTCAACAGTCCCATCGCTTATTCTTTACTTATTTTATTAATTTTGTGGTAGCATGTGGATAGAACTTTATTCCAATTCCTGAAAAAGAGCCCATTATCGTGATAATAAACTGGCAGGAATATGTTCAGTGATAAAGCTTTAAGTTACTGTATTTACCTCAAGACTGCAGGGTTCCTCCAGGCAACAGTGCATAAGCAGTGCAGAATAAAATTCAGATGACATAAACAGAACCCTATGTGCACCAGGAAAAACTGTTCTCTGCTGTCCTATTTCTGTCAAGCATTGCAGAGCTAATGGGAAGGTAGTCACTTGATCTATTTGCTTTTCCCAGTGATTGATTAAAATTCCCTAGCTTTTGTAGAGGCATAAAACCATTTCATCAGTCCAGCCAGGCACTGATGTAATTTAAGTTTGGTATTTTTGAGAGTGTGTTTACCATGATCTAAATCACCAGAATAATTCTGAGTGTTCAGCCTGTTACCCACAACAGGCACACATATCCTTTGCAACATTTTTTTCACAAAAAATGCACACTCTGCACATGAATTAAACAGGATCATTTGATAGGGTGCATTAGTAACAATATGGCCTCGTTTTGCTCTTCTCTATATTGATTTTGCTCAGAATGCAATGGCAGTTATACTAGATTTACACAATTTTAAGTAAGAAATTGTGTAAATTTAACCTTCCTGTAGCTGCAGAGCAGAGTGCCACACAAAGTATGCTAATTGAAAACTACTGCAGTTATAAATATTTCACAAAATGTCTGTGTAAGATTTATGATATTCTCTGCTTCCACGCATTTGTAGTAATCTACAGTAATACTACTTTTACAAAGCCAGATAGTAAATCCTTTATTTCCATTAGTAGGCATTCAGTCATGAATTCAGGAGTATTTCTGTGATTAACAACTCACCAATGGAATGGAGAGATCAATATTCTCAGCCCTTCCTCAAAACACATGTAATAGAGAGAGTTAAAATTTCTATAATGAAGAAGATGCTATCAGCAAGATGCTTTTTGAATGTCTCAGTGCTTTGAAATAAACCATATAGGAATAAAAATAAAGAAACAAGGAGTACAATTAATTTCTTTTTTTTTCAGGAGTGCTTGGACTTAAACACAAGGAAAGAAAGCAGTATGCTGAGGTAAAAGTGTATTTACCAGAGAAAAAAAATCCTTGAGGCAGAAGGACCATCTTTTTTGCTACAGTAACTGAAGCCTGTGCTCTTAGCCTTTGAACATATGTGCATCCTTATTTTCATATAACCAAATAAAAAAATGCTGCATGTAAGTGAAGAAATATTATTTTGCTGTGACAATGACTGCTTATTGCTATGGTAAGTGGCAATCCTGTCTTTCTTTCAGTTCACACTCTTGAGTAGTTCACTGTTTCATCACACTGCTTTCTGTATTTCAAAGGCATATTGTCAACATCAATCCAGCTTCTATTTAAAAAGTAACGGGCGGGGAAGGGGTTAGGGAAAAAATACACAGGAAGAAGCATCTGAGTATGCAGGTTTTCTCTCTCTCTCTTTGTCTGACTTCTCTGTTTAGGCTGCTATGTTTTCTATCTAGGGCAGTGACTGTATTCCTTGTGCTTTTATATTTCTAGCACAATTTAATTTCCATCTTGGCTGGAGATTGTAGCACAAATTAAAAATAAAATACTATCTCATTATATGAAAATGACAAGTTTTTCATTTGGCAGTGTTCTTTTGCTTCCTTCTTGTAATTGCTTCTAATGATGACCAGTAAAGGGCATCCTATTAATGCTGTTTAACAGAATGAAGTAAGACACTGGCAACTAGTGGAAATATTTTTGTCTTCATTTATAAGTTCTTTCTATTTTATATTTAAAATAAAATATTTTTTCAGCATTCCTAGTTCATAATTTATTTAAGGAGATTTTTTGTAATCTCCCCATATTTTCTCTTTTAACTTCTGAAAATGATGTGTGCATGCATCACAGATATGAGCTAGGAACACATGTGACCATTCATAGATTTAAAGCAACATTAATTATTTTAAGTTCAGCTATAAAAACAGAAAGGATTGCAGGAAGCCTAATGGTCACTGGATAATAATAAAAAGATGTGTATTCATAAATGACAGACTTGTGTTAACACATGGGATGGCAGGTTTTATGTAACTTTAAGCAATTACTATTATAATTATTTAAGTTCGTTCCTTTCATAAAAGTCTCCAGACACTCATACAAAGAACCTAAAAGGATTTTTTTCAGGAAGGGGGAGACTGGATAAAAATTATGTTAGTACAAAGCTGCTTTGTCTTGTCTTTTCTTTTGTTTACATGCCAAAAGAGGAGTACATTTGTAACTTATCACTGGAAGTAATTAGCTAATGTTAAAATATTGATTTTACATTAAGCAAGATAAATGTTAAAATATTGACAATGAAATGTGGTTCTTATTAAGACTGTCACTTTCTGAGAGAAAAAGATACTGTATTCTAGACAATCTTCTCTGTAATTTCAATATGTAAATTTCTTATATATTGCAACATGGAGAACTGCTTAGTCAGGCATGGAGAACTTTCAGTATGCTGGTGCTAAATAAAGGTACAGGTTAAAAAGCTTGTTTGGATTAAATAAACTTAGGGCCCAAGTTAATGTGTGAATCACTTCAAATCATGCTTTCTCATTTTTTTACAGAAAATCAATCATGTGGAAAGGATGTAGGAATTTTCATGAGGCACTATGTAACCTTGCACCAGACCTTACAAACTTGCTGTCACTGTAATCATCACAACTAGAGCTCTTTTTCTTGGCTTCTTTCTAGTTCTCTTTGGAGATGCAGAAAACAGATGCTGCTCATCTAATTAAGTAGGTTAAAAAAGTTCCTCAGCTTCAAGGTAATTTTTTTTTTCTTATGACAAAATGGAACTATAGCCTGTAAATGTAATGAGGAAGAAAGGCATTCACCCTGTAATATTTTGGCATTTGTTTTTTAACATGGGAGCATCTACATATTTTTGTAAGCACAATTAATTTTACTGCTTTCCTTGAAATAGATATTATTTGTATCTCAACTATTTTAGAAAAGACTAGGCTTTACAGCACGAGTAACAAAGAATCAGCCTTAGCAATGGAGTAAGAGCTTCAATTCTGTGTGACACTGCTATTGGTACTTTTTCTCAATAGAAGGACAATAGAATAGGCAAGGTGTCAGCGCAGTGAAAAGGGTAAAATTATACTTAGGAAACTTAAAGGCAATGAGTAGTCTCAAGTGCAGTTGATACCCTTGATAGGCACAGATATTCAGCACATTTGCTTGGAACTTTTCCTAAAAATAGGCATTCCAAAAGCATAGAAATGGCTTTCAAACCTTGAAGATACATGGTATTAGGATAAATTTACAGAAAGGATAACTTGGATAACTTTCAAATTAAAAAGATAAGATATATTGTCTCACATATATTAACATAAAAAGGACATGATAAATTTTGCCCTGGAAGAATTTTTCTGAGCTTTTTCTATTCATGCTTTCAAGTTCAACAACTCCATGTATTTTCACAAGCTGAAGCAAAGTCCTCAGGAAAATAAACTTCTGTCACCGTGGGTGCATAGTGGGTTTTATATTCTTTATTCATGCCTGAAGCTCCCCCCACTTTCCCTTCCTTCATCTCTTCTTGCCTACCTCAAAAGATGGGATCTTGATTTCCTGGAAGGAATTTCCACCTAACTGAGTGAACATCAATTAATCTTGGGGCAAAAGATTCTTTTGTTTACAAACACATCATGTGCTCTTCAGATACAAAATGCAAGCAAACGTCATATGCACTTCCTGTCACAGAAGTTGCAAGAATTCAGTTGGTGTTTTTGTACAAGTGCTAGCACCTTGGGAGGATCTCTGTTTTCTTGTTTTCTCAGCAAACACAGGCACTACTGGAGGGAGACTTGATGACAATAAAGCATTTTTTTGTGTGTGGTGTCCCTGTGCTCTTTCCATTGAATCTGATGGAAGGCACCAGTTAGAGGAAGGCCTGTAAAGGTTCACCTTTGGTTGAACCTAGGTATGTTTCTTGTAGGTTTCTAAGGAACTTGTAAGCCACCAGGAGGTTTCTAAGGAACTTGTAAGCCACCAGGAGGTATTTATAAAGATATTTATAAAATCACTTACATAAATGAAATTATTGTCAAAAAATTTGGTCTGTTAGCAAGCAGAAGCAGAGGAGCTGCAGTAGAAATTTCAGTTGTTACTTGTCATGCCAAACAAGCATAATGATGGCCCTCTTCAGGTTTCTTTAGATTCTGCCCCCTCAAAAATATGCAGCAGCATTGTACATTAGATGCAATGCTTCTAGGTGTGGTGAGAAAGCACAAACACTTTTTCCACGCAGTTCAGCTCATGCCATCTGTCTCCCTTGAAAAGGCATCTTCTGACAAAGAGGATGGCTTTTAGACCACAAGGAGTGTAGAGAATATGATTGCCCTAAATCTTTTTTAAAATGAGGTTGGGCCTGTTTGAACCCACACCCACATCCTCTTTACAGAACCAGGTACAAATATATTGTCATTCTTTAACAAAAAAATATAAAAAATAACTTGTCTTGCTTCACTGTGTCCCATGGATTTTATCCCTAAAATGGGACAAGAAAAAAGAAAGAAGAAAAAAATGCTTCTCTACAAAGCCAGATATACTGTGACCTGAGAACATTCACTTTTTTAAAGAATACCATATTTCCTGCTCATTCACTGTCTCCTCCATTTCACCTCTGTGTTGCATTGTGTTCAAACACAGCTATTCTGAAGCTAAAATAACCATTAAAGACTTATCATTCTGGGTGAGACTCTGAATACTTCACAAAGCATTTTTCAAAAATGAACTTATTTTATCCCTGTGAAATAAAACAGTATGGATGACGAACTGTAAGACTGAAGTCAGTGAAAAAGCTGATTATAAAAAAAGAATCTAATTTTTAATCTTAGATTCTTCTAGTGTTATATTAGCTCTTCTTCCTGCTTTAGAGAATGTGAGGATGCCTTACATCCTCATGGACTAAAAATGGACTAATCATGGATTAATCATGGGCTGAAAAAATATTTAACAAGTATTAAACTAACTAATAAACCAAACCAACTATTTTCTGGATGATGCCTAAATATCTGTCTTTACAGAAAGAAGAAATAGATCTGAAATATAAAAAAAACCTGCAAAGTTAAAAAAAAAAGTGGATGTGTGCACACACACACACACACACACACACATATATATTAGCAAATATGAATAGTCTCTAAAGGTATAATTAGTGGAGAACAAGATAGGAATTTAGTACTAGGCAAGAAATAGGCCAATTCAGCTGAGGTTCCCTACTGCACTGACAGCTGGCTGAATCTTTATATATGTTAGATGTATAAGTACTAGTGATTTATTGGTTTGTTTTTCTCTAGCATCCTTTGTATGACAGTGCAGGAGAAGAAACTTAATAATGACCTCCAAACTGGATTTTTGCTGCTGTATTTCTTTTCTTTGTTTGCTTGTTTGCTGTTTTTTTTTTTTTTTTGTGAGATAGGATAGAACTTTGTATGATATTCCATTTTTTAAATTAGGGTAGTCCGAAATGAATGTATTCTCCATCATGAGTAAAAGGAAACATTGCTAGTTCTCTTCAAATACAGTGAAAGCATGACCATCAAGAAGAATACACTGGAAAATTGACATTGCCTGACAATTTATGTCAGGTCAAAACCAGAAAATAGAAAGAGTCTGCAAATTTACTCTTTTTATTTAACAAATAATTAAGTACTACAAAAGTATAAGAAAATATTAAATATTGGTTAGGTAATTTAATTGAATCATACGTACACTTTCAAATAAGTGCTTTTCAATATAGTGTCATAATACTTTCTCTCACACAATAGCTGTGATCTGCATCTCTTCTTTGCAGTATCTCTTCTGTAGCTGTACAATGTTTCCCATATTGTGCTGTTGTTGTTTACTGTTGTACTGTTACTCATTTACAGTATGATCAGATTTGTATAAAAATTTTGTGTTTGCCTTTGCACCTTTTTAAAAATTTGCTGATAACTCAGTCTGCAGATATTCAAGGACCTTCACCATAGCTTTGGTGAATGTGATGATCTATTTTCAGCTAGGTTTTCAAGGTCACCATCTATACAGCTTAATCTAACACCTTTATTTTGTCTATTTTCTCTGAAGAACCACATTGTCTGAAAACAAAATCTTTTGTGAGGCGAAGTCTGCTAGATTCCAGCCCTGCCTCCCCATGGAAGTGTCTGCACAGGTGAGGCAGATGATCCACTCTGATTCAGGGTTAAGCAGTCCATATTAGAAAGACAGCCTGATGAGGTTGTAGTGAGTCAGAAAACTACCAAGAAATACAAGGAGGGCTGTCACTATGGTCTTACACGAGTATTTAGAGTTCTGCTTGCAGGCCATGAAACTAGAACTTTCCTCCTGGTAGGGGCTCTTATAAACTACACCAACCTTCCAGGGTGTAAACTAAAAATGTCTCTCCTGTCTTTCCCCATCTCCATGTCAGGTACAAAATTTTGCTAGAGAAATTAGGCTGTGCCACTCACTCTGACTCACTGATTATATATTTTGTATAGGCTTGAAAGGAAGGTCAGCACTTGCTTCAGGTGGACTAAATAGTAACCACTTTTCCTCTCTTTGTACCCCACCATTTCAAAGTCATAAAATGAAAGGAATAATTTAATTATACCATTTCTGGGCCTTTACTTATTGTTTACTATACTATTAGTTCTTCATTATTTCTACCATGTACAAATTGCTTCTTGAATCAGCTTTTCTGGGTTTGGCCCAAAAGAAGGTTAAGAAAGAAATAAAAAACATTCTCATGATCTCATCTGCTATAACAGTTTTCTGCCATTTCACTCAGCTTCCCACACAGAGCTCAGTACTGCCCTAAATGTACTAAGCTGTTCCTGGGTTAGTACCTTCACTTCTCACAGCTAAATAGCCCATATAGCTGATTCTGTTCTTGTTCTATTTTCTCTTTGATGTTCTCAATAAGGCTGACTGTGACATTCTGGAATTTTTAAAATTATATATTGCATAAATTATTTTTTCTCTGGGATTTTCAATATTTTTTCCCTAACGCAATTTTTTCTATCCATTTCCATTTTTTACAAGTAGCACTATTTTCCTCTTCCTGCAATGACTGGTTGTTATTGCAATATGTAATCACTGCGTACTTAGAGAAAGACACTTTTTAACTTTATTACTCACTATGAATTTGGAACATAATTTTCACTCCTTAAAAGTCGTAAGGATTGAAACACAAAAATACTGTGATTGTATAATATGTCTCCTTGTGGACTCATCATTCATTATACAGGATGATTGACTGTGGGTCAGTAGGCTGTATTGGATTCTTCCTAGAAAGGACTCTGACATAAGACCTTTTAGGTAGGTAAATTGATTTAAGTATCAGAGACCGAATTTTTATCAACAATTACAGTGGTGACACCCATTATTTTTCAGGCTGTAACAACATGGTGTGCAATTTTGCATGCCATATCATACTCACCCACAGTAACTGAAAGTGACAACTTGTCTTGCCTCAAAAAGATTGTTTTTTATCCCAACAAGGTGAAAAATAACAGCCAAAAGTCAGGTAACACACCACAAATGGATTGTATTTTCTCAGTTAGGTAGACTAAAGAGAGGAGTATTACACCCTTATTAAATGTAGCAATCATATTAGTTGAAGAATGTTTGCATTTAGATAAGAACAATGGTTATAATGCAAGATGACAAAAGAATGGAGTGCATTCTTCTCTACACAGGATATGAAAATTTTAGTCCTCTCAAGTATATGATTTTCAGAAGAAAAAAACTTTAAGTAACATAAAGAAATAAATTATGCAATATACACTGTAAATTATGAAATTATGAGGAATGACATGAAACATCAGAAACAACTTGAAAAAATTCGTAAAACATTAATTTTTGTAACACAGCACTATGCACAAGAATAAGGTGACAGACACATTATTTTCCTGTATTATGCAAATAATATCTGATCTTTTTAGTCATCTCTCAGCTTTAAGCACCTGAAGTCCATTACAAGTGTACATCAAAGATTGCTTAATATGTTACTAAAGCAAAGCACTTTTTGGCAAGAAGAGTGAGAAGAACTTCTTGTTTGAAAAAAAACTGGAAACCTTTACGGCACTTTATGGTATAGGCAAATTGCATTCTTTTGACAATGAGGAAAATTCAGCAAAGCTGACTTTAGAATATTCAGTGATTTACAAAATTTTACACACCCTTTTGGCTTCAAATATCTTGGCTTCTATTTATAAATCAATTTTATTTGCACAGCTACTGATGCATAGGAATATAAAGTGCCTTAGGGCAATCAGAAATTAATACTGTGCCTTCCTCAAGATTTATTTGATAGCATTCGATATGGAGACTTCCAGCTTGTACTGTCCAGTACTCTTTGGTGAGGGGCAGGTAACCTCACCAGTTGCCAGGATAGGGGAACAACCCCTGCCCTGATCCTGCTGCCCACATTATTTCTGGCACCAGCCAGGATGCCATGGGCGTTCTTGGCCACCTGGCCACACCCTGGCTCGTGTTCAGCCGTTGTTGACCAACACCCCAGGTCCTTTTCCAGTGGCTGCTTTCCAGTCTTCCCTAGTGCTGTGTGAGGTTGTTGTGAACAAAGTGTAGGACCCAGAACTGGCTGAACCTCATGCCACTGTCCTTGACCCATTAATTTGGACTGTCTACATTTCTCTGTAAAACCACTAGTGTGGTGTTTAGTCAAGTGCTTTGATTAATGTACCTAATGAAGAAATCTGGTCTTGCTAATAGAAAAATTCATGGCCTCTTTGCATGAAGATCAAAGGCAGGTGCCAAGAAGATAGTGCCAAACTCTATTCAATGGTGCCCAGAGACAGGATGAAAAGCAACGGCCATAAATTAAAACATAAGAAGTTTCACCTCAATATGAGGAAGGACTCTTTTCCATTGAGGGCAGCAGAGCACTGAAATCAGCTGCCTAGGGAGGTTGTGGAGTCTCCCATTCTAGACATATGTAAAACCTGAATGCAATCTAGTTGTGTCACCTGCTATAGACAATCTTGCCCTGGCAGGAGGGTGGGACAGGATTTCCAGAGGTCTCTTCCAACCCTAACTTTTCAATGGATGATATCAATTTTATAATAGTTTCAGTGATTCTGTGGCTGTGTGATGATGACAACTTCCACACCTAGCCCTCTGCACTACAACATGTTAAGACTTTCTAGAGCTATCCCTTTGGGCAATTCAAAGCAAGGAAACCCTGTTTAATGACTGCTTAATGAGTTTGGAAGATATGAGATATTTGTGAAGCGTTTCTTGTAATCTAGTTAATTTACATTGCTACAGTATTCAGAGAAACATAATCCCATTCTCCATGTTGCAGTACCCTACATTTGAGGATGATATCAATTTTATAATAGTTGCCAGAGATCTAGGTGAAAATGCATTTTGTGATTGTTCATGTGTGTGCATGTGCATTTCAGTTCTCAGGTATACAGATCTTAGGCAAAAAGTCCAATACAGTAAAATAAAGAAAATTTAGATATGTGGAATACAAAATTTTCAGGGCAGCACATTTAAAATATTTAAAAAAGAAAAAACATATTTTTTGTGAATGCTTTACTTTTTGTGGATCTAGGAACTCATACTTCCAATAAACAACCACTGAGAAATTCCCCCAAACTGATATTGTTTTACATGCTCAGATGGCTATCATCTCATCAAATGACTGCTTTTCTACAGGGTTTTTGTTTCATATTGAAGAAAGATAGAACAAGCTTTTAAACAAAGTTTATCAAGGGCTATGAATCTAGCTGACAGCTGAGGAGCACACAGAAGCATAAAGCAAGTACTTAGACACCACAGAGGGTATGTAGGTTAGTGATATTTCTGTTGTGGAAGAAAAATATGTGTCCTATAAAATATTCCTTAAGAGTTCTAGCATTAAAGAGAGGGCAGACAAAAAGTACCATCAAATAAGTGTTCGAGAATTGGTGGTGCTCATGTAACATGGATTATTAGCTTCTGGAAACAAACTGCAAGGAAAAAGCATTTCTGGTTTTTTTTTTTTTTTTCAAAATTCATGTGCTCCAGTTGGCAGACAGGAAATAAAGAGGTCATTGTAATAATATGATAGGGTTTTGCCATTCTGCAGTTCTGAAGGCACAAGCTTTATTAAGAATCTATAGTGTTCTTTTCTACTGACTGAAAGCAAGGAGACAAATGGTTGGGGATTCAGCTTGGGTGGTTTTTTTTTTTTTTGTTGCTTACTTTTGGTTTGTGTTTTTTCTTTTCTTTTCTTTTCTTTTCTTTTCTTTTCTTTTCTTTTCTTTTCTTTTCTTTTCTTTTCTTTTCTTTTCTTTTCTTTTCTTTTCTTTTCTTTTCTTTTCTTTTCTTTTCTTTTCACAGTTCTGGTCTCCTTTTTCTCTTTTTTCTTTCTTGCCACAGAAGAGGGAAAAGAAAGGAAGAAAACAGCCCACAAACCTGAGAACACGATATTCCAGGAAAACTCAGTTTCAGATGAGAAAATACATACCTTTTTCTTTTTTGAGGCACTAGATATTCAAAGTTGCTTTTAGCCAAGCAAAGGGCATCTCAGACACAAAACAAGCTACAGAAGGATGTGGTAATATTGTCAGATCTTAAGAAGCAAATCCTACAATGATGCAGATTACAAATGAAATATAGTATATAGCCTTGTCTCCTTCATTTGTTGTAAGCAGCTCAGGAAGATTGGAATATAATAAAATAAAGTAGTATGGCATAGAAAAATAAAATTAAACTCTAAAGGTTCACAGAAAGAAGATAATAATGCTAAGAAATTTTCTAATTGTGAAGCTTTTCTTAGTTTCCAGAAGGTAATCTTGCAGTTACCATTTCAGAGAAAAGTCAACGGAAGAGTAGCAAAGCATTAGCAACTTCTTTACTCTTCAATCCCCTTTATACTAGCGTGTTACTTGACAGGAATCTCCCTTTTGACAGCTCAAAACACACTCAAGTATTTTCTATCTATTTTTCTCACCTTCTGACATATTGGCATTACTTTCAGGGTTAGTAACAAATTAAAAGTTAAGTTTATGTGCCTATCATTTGTTTCTTATTTATCCTGTGATCCATTTGCTTTTTTGGGAAATGCTAAGGAGCTTTAGAAGGGTATGAAATTGCAAAAACAAAGTAGATTTTTTCCAATTGCTGTATAAGTTTTCCACATATGGTTCACTGCCTACTTTTTCAGGGTCTTCTTTAACTTGAAGGACAGGAGAAAAGGAAGAACAGAATTTGCTATTCACTACTGCATACTTTAAACTTTTCAGGAGGTCATCTCACACTGCACCGCACTGGGAACTTTGATATGGTATACTGCTTCTGAACCTCAGCTAATCCATCACCTGGTGGCAGGCTGCACACAGTTAGCATTAAAAGAGAACTTCATCTGTCAGATTCAGATAAGAATCTATACCTATTTGTTCATTTTGTGAAACTTTAAAAACAGGTATAAACAACCACTACAAGACATCACTGTAAAGACCGATGTTATTTGTCAGCGTACTACAGGGGATACCAATTCAGACTGACCACATCATTAGGTGTTATTGAACTGTTCCAGCCCTTAAACAGTGCTACATCAAAATACAGTCTCGGCTGCTACACAAAGTGTAGCCATGCCTCTTTTCTCTGTGCCTAGAACATCTTAATTCTGTGCTATTGCTACAAGGAGGCCTATAGAATTAATGATGCCAGATAGCTTGACCACTGCTGTCAGGATTCATGAAAATTCTGAATATGAAAAATGAGGATCCCTTTTCATTAAAGACAATTAAATACTTCAATACATGATAGGAAAGCATTATTCATTACACTAATGAAGTGTGTGATAAATTGTTAGCTTAGGCAGTTCAAAAGAACTCAAAAGCTGAGATGTGATACCATGCTTAGAGTGATCAAAGATCTTCTGCAATGGTAACAGCTCCCATTTTTAGTGACCAGAAAGCATATTCACTAGAAGTGATGAGTTTGGTAGTCTTGATATATTCCTCAGAACTTCCCCAAACTGCTGAAAATGCAGTGGAAATGGGCTTTGATAGGAAATTCCATCTCTTAGAGGTAAAACTCAAAAGAACTTAGCATCAAATTTGCATTATCCCAGATTCATTCCTAAACTCCAAATAGGACTTGTTTTCTAAATCCTTGAACTTCATGCCTCCTGTGGAATTGAAACAAAATAAGAAGAAAATGCTCTGTATCAGACCAGGGATCTGTATTTGGCAGGAATCTGTATTCTGAAAGTTCAAATCACCTTTCTCAATTATTTTCCATCTATTTTTCTCATTTTCTGACATATTGACGTTGCTTTCAGGGTTTCCTACAGTGAAGCATTAACTTGATATACCTATAATGTGTTTCTTATTTATACTATGATCCATTTAGTCTGGAGAAATGCTCTGTATTAGAGCATTTTAATGCCTTCCATAGATATACAGAAGATTACATCAATTTATTTCTTTAAATTATATTTCATACAATATTATACATGAAATATCAAATAATTGTCAGTGTATGTATAAGAAATCAGTTTTATAAAAGATTGATTATTGTTCTCTTATTTTCTAGAAAATGTCTGATCCTTTAAATATTCAAATAATCTTATTTTTTTTTATACCTATTCTAAATATGGGGTTTAAAAGATAATGAAATTTAAATTTTAAATAACTTAACTAGAGTATTCTGTACTTTCGATGTATTGGCCGGAACTGACTAGGGCTAATGGACTTCCTGTAACTCAAACTTTTCCATCTTATTCTTCAATATTGCTGCATTTGCTGTGTGAATAAAAGTGTTTCTGAACACAGTTTTCAGCACTGGATTACGATCAGGCTGTATTTGGGCAAGATATTTTTTATTTATTTTTGACTGTAGGAGGCCTACTATTTCGAATTATGCAAACACTATCAGAATCCAAACCCACCTTGTGAAATTATATTAGTGTGGAGGAACAGGGTCTTAGATTCTGCTCTTTAAAAATTAATCTGGTTTTGGTAGAAGAAGAAATTTTATAGGCAAGTTTTTAGGTAAAAACTGATTCCCCATTAAGAGTATTCTGAAAAACATAAAACACAATTTTACTTTTGTTAATGTTCCACAGACTCTAAGGTCTGAAGAGTGCATATAAATCAAAGCATTATTTTGCATATTTGAGGAATCTGCCTAATACCATTTACATACTTTTCTCTTTTTTCTTTTCTTTTCTTTTTTTAATTAGGCATTCTTTTCATGTGTTTCTCTGAGTCTTACAACAGCAGCATGTGTATATTAAAATTATGAACTCTTTCATCTTCATGAGACCCTAGTAATTTTTAAAATATAATTTTAAAATATTTACTACCACAATTTTTGTGGTCACTCCCTGCCTTATATGCTAGGATACCACATTTACTTTTTCTTCTTCTTCTTCTTCTTCTTCTTCTTCTTAGCTAATGCAGCTGTTTTAACATCTTTTTAAGGTGATGCTGGAATTGTAGCTGCTAGGAGAAGGTAATTGAAAAGCATGTAATATAACATTATAAATAATTGCACAAGTTATCAAGGGGAAGAAAAAAGCCAGGTATTTGAAACTTCTAAGATCTTCCATTCATGAAAATTGTAAAGAATATAGCAGAAATTGAGCAGAAGTTGTTACAAAGCACAGTAAATTTTGTCATTTAATGCATATGCAAGAATATTTCCTTAGGTGAGCGTATTGTATAGAGGAGGCACTCTGATGGGGCAGAAAAAGGTACACAAGGAATAGTAGGATGGCCTTATTGCCTAAAAATACTAGCACTGCTGCACGTCAGACCATGACATGACAGAATACATATAGACTACTGACTTCCAGGAAATAATAGTGGAGCAAAATATTCAGGTTTGCTCTTCACTCCAAAGCAACACCTTAGCTGAATGCTGGTTGCAAATGTTTTACATGTGTTATATACACGGTAAGCGCTGAATAATTCTTGGTGCTACTCTTGTTTGGCCAACAAGTAGGGCCAACATTTTCTTTAGTAAATGATTGTGTTTGGATATCTTTTATTATGTGTAGAAGCTCTGAAGTCAGTGTGTACGTAGGATTACTTTAGGCTTTTTTATGCCAGCAAGGCCTTGTATCATTGAGGCTAGCCTGAGAAAGCTTACAATTCCTCATGCAGGAACTTAGTGACATAACCTGCTGGACAGGAATTTACAGGAAGTTTACAAGAATCTGGAGAAGTTGTGACGATGATGTCACAACTTGATGATGTAATGAGCTCTATCCCTACTTTGTGTTTCTGCCTTCCAGCTTTGCACTTTTTCTGACATTTTACCTTTTTGTACTATTTTTCTCTTTAATATTGGACCTACTGTTTTCTTAATGGTTCCAGTCCTTTGTTTCTTTTCTAATATTTCATAGTCTACTTGTGCAAAGCACAATTTTTTCTTAAACTAAACCTAAGCTGAGACGCCATGGCTGTGGTCTGCAAAACCAACTTTTAGGTCCTGTCACCTGAACACTTGGTTCTCAGGGAAATAAAAAGGGGGAAATCAATCAATATGAGTTGACCCTGCAGATCTTCATCTTCAGCCCTTCGATTGCTCCTTTTGCTTTCACTCTGTAGTAATTAGCCAGACCACATATCTGCCACGCTTAATCTGCTCCTTATAGTATTTCCAGGTAAGAATTGATAAAGTTGTTTCATTGATTATTGAACTGCATGGTAACAGCTACCTTGCTTTGTGTCACTGCACATATGACACTGATGGCTTATGCACAGGAGAAAAATCAGGTAGTGGATGTCACCAGCTTCATTACTACAGACACACTTCTCTTTTCTTTGCAGACATCTCAATATATAGATATTTAATTATATGTTTAGGTCCTTCTACTGCCAACTCAGCTAGCCTTTATATGGCTTAGGATTTTTTTCATAAGCAGTAATAACGAGAATTTCTGGCCCTCCTCCTTCTGATTTTAAATAATTCACATACATATTTTTTTACCTTTGAATTTCATGCTGGCAATATGCCTAGTAGTTCTAAAGAATCTGTACACTGATGTTTATCACAGGACACCATTGAGATCACAAAACAGAATGGATTGAATTTCATCACCAATTAATTTCAGAAAAAAGAAGATAGTCACAAACAGCACTTCAAGCAGAGGCACAGAGTATTTTCTGCTGCTAATTTTGATGTTAACACCTAGGGAAGCATATAGTTCTGCTTTTATAACCATTAATTATGTGCTGAAAATTTTCAGAGAATCTTATTTTTTCCCAAATGCTTTCTTTCATTTGATTAAAGCATCACTTTGTAGCAGATGTACTAAAAACTTTTAAGGAGCATATTCTATTCCCCAACTGGCTCTCCCATGTCCCCCAAAAATCAAACAAACCAAAGCAAAAAAACTCAAAAAAATCATGGGCTTAAAACAGTTGGTTGTTCTGAAAACAAATGTGTTGATTTATTTTGTTCTTCTTTTTAGCGTGAGATGTGTGGTGTGCTATTTCTAAATAAATGGTGCCATACGACAAGCATATGTTGTTCTATATCATGCACTGCAGGTGCTGCAGTACAAGGTTGCATAATGTGCCACCTGAAACTCACAGAAGCAATTTTCTTTAAAACGCCAGATTGTGGAGGCCTAGCTCATGCTGATAAGCACCTACTGACGCAAGCAGTTCCATTAAAGCCCCTCCTTTCAAGTAAGTGAGAACTTACATCACTAAGTTTTATAGGCCATCTCTGAGCTTCCAGTGCATTTTGGCATTAAAAATCACATACTGACTAATATATTTTTAGATTCTCTATCCATATAAACTATGTAGGATATGGAAGGTGTTGGCAAGAATTTAGGATTTAAAATGTTTCAGGTTACAATATTTATTAGATTAAATCTTATAAGTGCGAAATCCAAAAGACCTCTGCTGTAAGTGCAGTCTTTTACTTATGCTAACATTGAACCTTATTGATATATAGGTCACATAGTCTTTTAGGTAGATGACAGGACAGAGGACTTACAAATACTTGCCATATATCAAGAAGAGCAGTTTTAGGCAGATGGTAACAGTATCTACAAGGGAAGGTGGGTAGGAAACTCATGGTGGTTTTCTGACCCAGACATGTAATTCAAGTTTGTATTATAAAATACAATACTTCTCTGTTTATAGAATGTGGAATTCTGCTGTGCTGCCTGTGATAAACTGTTTTAATCTGTACTGAAATGATTTCTGTTTAGCTCTTCCCAAGCCTGCTGCTTTCAGAATCTGAATTCCTTGTCATAGACACCACTGCAAATTTATTTGGCATAATATGAATTTTCTGCCTATACAAAAACAAGGACAATTCCAACAATACTGTTGTGGTACTTGGTTTTGCAAATCTTCTCACATCACCTATGTAGACAATTGTGGAGAAACTAGACCTGATTTAGACAGAATTGGTAAGTTAGTAGTCAATTGCCTAGATGGAAAGCAGTTGTGGTGGTTTAACACCAGCTGCAAATTAAACTTCCACCACTCCCCATTCCCTGCTCCTTCCAATAAGAGGGACAAAAGCAGAGACTATGGGTTGTGATAACAATTTAATGAAGGAAAAAAACAGTGGAATAAAAAATTCACAGCAACAGCAGTTAACTAATAACAAAAGTATACAAAGAGAGAAGGTGCTTTACCCACAAAAAAGGTGTTTACCATCTTTACTTATTTCCACATGGCTTCTGGGACAAAGACAACACAGCAACCTTTCCTGTTCTAGCTGCTCCATGCAGTTTCCTCAGACAAAAATTAGATGGAAGTTGTTGCTGCACTTTGTGCAGCATGGCTGTGAGGAAAGGCAAGATGGAGGCAAAGGGGCTACTGTGGCTAGTGGTTCCCATCCCTGAGCCCCAGACAATGTAAAACAATAATGGACAAACCCCCAAAAGCTCCATGGTCCACATCGTGCTGCCCACTTTCCTGAACCACTGTGCCCAACTGTGGTTCTAAGTACTTGGCTCAGCTCATCCCTTTGCACTTTGGTCTGCCCCTATTTCACTCCCCACAGCTGTTGCTGGCCCTCCACTTCTTTTCCCCCTCAAGCTTCAACTCCACTGGCTGTGGAGCACACACATGGGCCTTGGACACACTGCCAATGATTTTTTTTCTTTAAGTGGGGCATGCACTCCAAGAGGCTCAGGTTTGCCACTTCTTTTCTCAGAGCAGAATCTCGAGCTCGTTGTTTCTTTCCTTCAGCACCATGTTTTGGAAGTGCAGCTTGAAGGGACAGGAAGGGGACCAGCAATTACAGCAGAAGACTGGATCTGCAGAGGCTGATCTTGACATCTCTCCACTCAAGAGAGGGAAGGAAAATTATTGACTTATTGGGCTTGCACTTTCTTCCTGAAACGATGATCCCCATCGTTAATGTGGGTGGTATAGAACCATAACCTAGGCACTCCCTGGTGCTAAGCTCCACCCCTCACTGAAAACAAGACTTAGGAATCACAGTTCTGGAAGCTGTTTTCAAACTAAGGGGAATGCACAATGTGACCATGGAGGCATAATGATTGTAATCTCAAATGAGGCAAACAGACTGAGGTCCAGTTGCTAAAGCTGTTACTAATGTAAGCGTTACAGAGGAAATAAAGAAAAATTCCTCTAGATTTTTCTCTTTGTGTTTCTAATGAAAGACCACTCAACATATGATCATCATATCAAATTGTCCAAATGTAATGCAGACTAAATATTTTATGCATTCCCTTAAGTGGCATAGTATTGCTTCTCAGATGATAATTGCGGGTTTGCTTTACACATCTAGATTTTGACAATTGTACAAAGACTTTTTTTCCATTGTCACATAAGGACTGAGTTATATTTAACTTTAAAATGTTTACAAAAGACCTTATGCACATGCATACATATCTGTAGATAGAAAACACACAACATCTGTGTAACACTGTATGTGTATGATGCATATAAAGATATATACATATATATATATGCACACATAGACATATATTTTGCTGTTAGGGGACTTCCCTGCCCAGCCAGTCAGGAACCACTCTGGCAATCACTCTCACACACCTGAGCTGGGACAGAGGTGCACATTCACCCCACTCACAGAATCAGATCAGGTTTTCCCTACTGGATCTATCCCATAGCAGAGTCTCAGATATCTAGATCTTATGATGAAATAGCTAAACAAGAAAACAACAAATAGCAGTTTAAGCTGGGTGCCTCCAAGGAGAGACCCCAATCAAAGAATCCCCTGGGATTTGTACACTGGCATTCTAAGCACAGGGAAGTCTGGAGTCATTGGCTCCTGCTCTGTCTCTGAGTGGCCAGTCCCCTGGCCAGCCCCAGGTCCCTGAGCCCTTTTTTTATGGAATGGATTGGCAGTTCATGGCCTCTTGCTTCAGACTCCTGCTTGGGCTCCTGCCCCACAGAACTCAGCCTGCAGTTCACACTGCAGCTTGTGCAGTGAGCTACCTACACTGAATGTATTGCTCAAGAGTATGTAAGTATTTATAAATATATATCCATAAATATATATTAGACATTGAAGCTAAATCACCTAAGTAAACCTGTTTGAAAGTTAGGTGTGACCACAGGCTAAAGAAACAGGCTAAAACCATTAACTGCATGCTTGTTGCAATATTTTGTTGGTGGTTGACAGAATGAAAATAGAAACATCTTCTATTCGGAGTTTAAATTTTTCCTACAGAATAGTTTAAGGGTGTCATCATCAATATTATTCTTGATACCACATTTACTTCCCAGAAGATGAGTGATTATTTCATTACTTTGCACAGAATCATATAATTACTAAGATTGGAAAAGACCTCTGAGACCATTGACTCCAGCCTTTGACTGATCACCATCTTTTCAACTTGACCACAGCAGTAAGTGCCACATCCAGTTGTTTCTTGAATACCTCCGGGAATGGTGACTCCACCACCTCACTGAGCAGTCCATTCCAATGTTTAACAACCTTTTCTGCATAGAAATTCCTCCTGATGACCAACTTGAACCTCCCCTGGAACAGCTTGAGGTGTCCTCTTGTCTTGTCAGTAGCTGCCTGGGAGAAGAGACTGACCCTCATCTGGCTACAACCTCCTTTAAGGGAGTCATTGAACATAATGAGGTGCCCTCTGAGATTTCTTTTCTCTGTGATAAACAGCCCCAGCTCCCTCAGCCACTCTTCATAGGTATCTTAATCCCCTCATCCAGGCCATCAATAAAGATTTTTAATGGGGCTGGTCCCAACACTGATCCCTGGGGGACACCACCAATGAGCAGCCACCAGCTGGATGCGGCACCGTTCCCCTCCACTCTCTGGGCCTGGCCATCCAGCCAGTTCTGAACCCAGTGAAGGGTGCTCCTGTCCAAGCCATGGGCTGCCAGCTTTTCCAGGAGAGTGCTGTGGGAGACAGTGTCAAAGGCCTTGCTGAAGTCATGGTAGACAGAACCTTCCCCCTCATCCACCAGCCAGTGTCTGGGACTTCACTGTTTCGCCAGGACTGATAATAAACTATGGAAAGAGGCTTAGCAAGCTCTTTCACCAGTTCCCCTAGTACTGTTGGATGAATACCATCTGGTCCCATAGATTTGTAACAGTCTAAGTGGCACAATAGGTCACTAACTACTTCCTCCCGGATTTTATGGGGTCTGTTTTGCTTCCTGTCCTTCTCTGCCAGCTAAGGAGGCCAGCTGCCCTTGAAGATAAACAGTCTTTATATCAAAGACTGAGGAAAAGAAGGCATTAAGTACATCAGCCTTTTCTGCTTCTTTGCTGGCAGTACTCTCCACAGTGTCCAATAAAGAACAGAAATTCTCCTTGGCTCTCCATTGTTATTAAAGTATTTATTAAAAACATTTTTTATTGTGTTTAGAAAAAGTGGCCAGATTGAGTTCTTTTTGAGATTTCACTTTTCTAATCTTTCTACGTGACCTAAAAACATCTTTGTACTCTTCCTGAGATGTCTGCTTCTCTTTCCAAGGTCATACACCCTCTTTTTCCCCTGAGCTACTGTTAAAGCTCCCTCTTCAGTCTGGGTGGTCTTCTACCCCACTTCCTTGTCTTTTAGTACACGGGGATGCTCTGCTCCTTCACAATTTCTTTCTTAAATATGTCCAGTCTTCCTGGATCCTTTGTTAAGGGCTGTTTCCTAGAGAGTCTCTAAACCAGTGTCCTGAGTATGCCAAAAGGCTGCCCTCCAGAAGTCCAGTGGTGTTCTTCTATTGAATGCTTTCACAGATGAAATGTATTTTAGAGTATGCCATTTCCTTTATTTCTATAATTATATTTCTTCTTCATCAAACAGGGTATAAAAAAAAATCAGCATTTTTTAAAAATAAAGATTTGGGGTCCCTTGGGACTCTCTTTAGTGATTTTTTTTTCCCCCCGCTGTATTATAAAATCAAGCAACCTCTGACACTCTTGAAAGAACGATTCTGCAGTAAGGTGAAAATATCACTGTTTTATGTATGTGTCAGAGTGTTCTGTCCTTATTCTCTGAGTGTGAGGAGTGTGTGACTCTTTCCATCTATAACATACAGACAAATCCTATTTTTATGAATTTCATAGCCTTTCAAAGAGTTAAGGGCATACCCTTACTTTGTCCCAACATGACATTAGAATATGACAATCTCATTTACATCTGAAGTTCCTAAGCACAGCTGCATTTTCTGTTCTGTGTGCAGCAACAGTGGTTCTTATGGAACTGGACATACTATGAGGCTTGTGGTAGCCAAAGAGTTTGGCCTCCTAAAATCTGATATAACTAAACAAATGAAAATTTGAAACATTGGTCAGTCATATAACTTTTATGTAGATTCCAGATGTAATGGTCTGCCAGTGGAGTTTATGTGCCTGTGTTTTTTGTGAGGACATGCCAAATCTGGCAGATGACTGGGCAGTCATCTGGGCACCTACTCCCAGTAAGCACATACAAAAACACACATATACAGTACATATTTATGCACACACACTGATCAGCACTGACAGAAGCCATAGCACTCTTGCAGACAGAAAAATAAACTTATGGCCTCATGCCATTTCCCTCTCTGGCTGGTCAAGACAAAGGTTGTTTAGTGGGAATACATATATGTACATAAACCTCAAGGTGATCCCTCCAGCAGCAGGGCTCAGCCATGGTCTGCCCTTTTGCCTCCCCTGGTTTTCAGTTCCCCCAGTGGCTGCTTCCTGGACATCCAAACACAAAGGACACATGTGTACCCTTGCCATAGGTACAGAATTCCATTTACAGACAAACACACACAAGTGTGAACCTCCTGGCATTGATGCTTTGACATGAGGTCTGTCAGGGGACTTCCCCTGGATCTTCCTGTGTCTCTCCCACACCCTTGCATGCACATACACATGCATGCATGCCCACACACTCACCGGCAAGTGTCTCACATGACCTGCACGTCCATAGTACTAGTAATAGCACTAGTACTAGTGCTAGGCTTGGAACTCTACTGCCTTCAGGAGCCAAACCCTCCAGATGCCTCCTGCTTGGAGATCTCCACAAGTCTATCCTGGGGTATTAGGTGCCTTCCTGTCAAGTCAGGTTACACATTTTCTGGTGATCACAGAATAGCACATGAAGCTGGGATGGCTCCAGGGCTGCCACCATGGACACGTGGACCCTGACCCATGACCCACAGTCCCTCCCCACAGCCACATGAGACAGAGTTCCTTGCCCAGGAAATAGAAGTGGAGATCAGAGAGAAGATAGGCTTGGATCACATGAGATAGGTGCTGGACATGACCCTATTGACACACTGGCCATCTTCTGCTCACACCTTTCCGCCCTTGGTATCACTTTTTAAACCTCTTTTCCTATGCTTTCTCTGCCTTAGATCACACTGATCCCCAAGTCTCCTTCCTCTGGTTCTTCCACTGCACACCCCCATAAGGCCTGTGCTCCTGCTCCCCATGAATTACCTCCCACACACATGAGGTAGTGATGTCTCAGTTTGTGGCAGATCTGGAGAGCACCCCAGCCTCACAGTGTTGGAAGTAACCTGGTCCAGGAACTGACACTCCCTGGGACTACCTGGGGAGGTGCCTGGTGGGTGCTGGAGGTGCTATCCTAGGTACCAACATACCCTATCCTCAACCCTCAGCATCTCAGGGGTCCTGAGATGGTGGAGATGATATTATGTGGTCTCCTAATTTATTTTTCCTTTGTGCTCCTCTTTTCTAATGGATATATGCTGTTTTATAACATAACCTTAATAGTTCTACCAGGATAAACCAGAAATTTTCACAAAATCTCAGATTAGTCTGAGCTGGGAAGGACGCAGAAGGACCATGTTGTGTCCTTGTACAATAACATTTAATTTAAATGAAAAGTGCTTTGTAGTTCAAACATCAAAATTATATTTGAAGATAGAATATTGGGAGTTATACAGTATGTCTACATTGCATATGGCTTCACTTGGAATAACAGAGTATGTCATCTGCATTGTAATGATATCTTAGAATCATGAATTCATATGCTGCATCAAAATTAAGTCTAGCTTTGACTATCTAGAAGTGTAATGGTCTGACTTCTGAATTTTTTAATCTTTAAAAAATTGACTGCAATTAGAATGTGTCCAAATAATACTAAAAAGCAGGTTATGGTTTGAGGTACATGAAAGTCAACATAATAGAACACCTCATCTAAGATTAATCACCACTGTTCAGTTACATTTCTGCAGCTTTAAAGCTTCCCTGTTACCACATTATACTTCTTCAACACTAGCAAATTAAAATAAAATTAAATTTAGTTAATTCAAATACTCTTTACTTCACCATATTCCTTGGTGGGTGGCTGCAATTTATTGACTACTTTGCAAAAGTCAGAAGCCCACATTAGTTCCTTGAAGACACTAAGAGCTCATCAGTTGCTGTGAGTTGTTCTATCCTGTCAGCAGCTTGAGCTTCTTCCTGACTCTCCTGAGTGGCAGCTCCTAGCCCCATGCTGGCAGGAGTGAGAGAAGAGTGTTGCATGTTTCGAGAAGAGTGTTGCATATTTCTTCTAAGCTTATTTATGCTAATGCACAGGTTATGGTTTCTTTCCTTCCCCCAAAAACACACATTTGCACATGCACATTCCCCACAGTCTTCTCACTTTCCTCCAACACTTATTGAAGTAACAGGCTCACAGTGCTGTGGAGGATTGAGTGAAACATCAAAAGTCTGATTTTGAGAAACCTGCTTTAACCTCATGTATATTGGTGTCTTTCTGTGATTGAAGAAAACAGAATCAAACCCTACCAATATTTTGAGTTTTTTCTTTAAAAGGGCACAAGTTATGCTTGTTGGAATTTAAGGGGCAACTGGCATATGTGGGAATCCATAAAATTAGAGGGTTTTGGGAAAGCTACAAATGGCAGGCCTCAGATACAGCAGAATTGAGAGTAGAGCTAAAGCAGCAGTTATGAAATAGGTCAGCAGAAAAATTATTTAAACTGTAGAAAAGGCAAGGGCAAATAGAACAATAAGCTTGTGTATTAATGCTTGTCTGAATAGCTCTTTAAGCTGCAGAAAGTTTATCTAGCAAGATATTAGGAAGGTTAAAGCTTAAGAATGGAACTCTGTGTGTTGTCTCTTACAAATGGGTATTGTATTCGAAATAAGCAAGCATTGTTTTAACCAAACCTACGTCTGCTTATGGTGATTGGATAGAACTAATGTCAATATGCTTTTGCTTTTTGTGATTGGTCAAGAAGCTTATAAAGTATGTTGTAACATTATGTTTTCTGGCCTGCTGCCTGGATTGTGAGCTGCCAGCATCTTCCCATTGTCATAATCATGTAATGAGACTGATGCTGAAAAATAAACAGCTCGAGACACTTTCCATAGCAGCCCTGTCTCATTCATGGTCTGTAAATAACCCCACTTGCCAGCGTCAGGCATAACCTACTTAAACATTCTGACAATGAGGGCTTTGTGTTTATGGGATAGTTAACAGCTACAAAAGGTGAATAGCTGGAAAGGAATACTCTTGCTGACTAAACCCAATAGATCAGATATTTGTCTGGCTTTGGTACACGCTGGGTAGATCCAGAGGAAGGTAGTTTGCTTCCAGAAAAGCAGTTAACTTTTGGGGTTGTACTCTTTACTGTACTTCACAGTAAAGAACTCATTGTCATTTAGATATTCTTTTTCCTTCTTATTGCATGGATGAGGAATAAAGATTTGCAGACATGAGTATTAAAACTAATCCTCGTAAACAATCAATCAGGACCCAGTTAGGCATCAAGTGTACAAGACCTAAAGATATATTATTTCAGGAGTATTATTGCATGTTTTTAATTTACAATAATTTAGAAGTTTGTTAGTCTGTTTAAGTAGACGCTAAAACATTTATCATGGCACAACAGATTTGACAAAAACAGCAGTAACCAACAAATGATTACACCTTCAACTGATTCTCTGATAGCATGTGATGTTTAAATGCTGATTTAACATAAGCATCCACTTTGCACACAGACATTTTAGCTTCTTATATGAACAGTGCTTTCAGTCCAATCATGCCCTGTTTTCTTTGACATAGTGTGTAAATGACAAGGTGTAACCTCTATTATTGTCATATGTTTCTGAGGAAATGTTTTTATAATGTTTGTATGTAGACTCATATATGTACATATATACTCATGGATATAAAAGCAAAAGCTGCTTCTGCAGCGAAGAGTGGTTGTGGCTGGTATAGACCCATTCTTGTTTCCTGATGTGGAGGAAAGGCCTGAAAGTAATGTATCTGAGCTAGAAATTTTTAGATGTGCTGTATTTTAGCACAAAACCCTCAACAGTATATCTACACTTATGCCAGTGCAAAAAAATGCTGTGAAAAAATGGTGTCAATTCCCAGTAAATGCTGTGAATGCCACTCAGGTATAGTTAGGAACTTGTGCTAAAATCTTGTCCTAATAATGTTTTGCATCAAGCGTTTAAAATTCCCCCTCTTATGACATCAAAGGCCATTCATTAAGACACATTCTCAGTCGAACTTTTATTATATTCAAAGATTTCATGCCTTCAATAAAATACAAGAGATTCCCATTGGTTCCACTTTATTGTGAAAGTGGGAATCATTTAATGAGAAGTTTAGTATGTGTGTCCTACATATGCCTTCTCTCATTTGTATCGCTTGTGTGGAAATATATTTTCACCTGATACTCTCTCAATGTCTGTACATAAAAAAATTCCTTTTCTTTTATTTGAATTAAGATGCTTTATTTATTTTTATTTATTTGAATTAAGTTTGTTAAATTTTTTATTCAACTTTGTTAGTTAATTTTTTTTGTTAACTTTGTCTGGGCTTAATGTACTGTGTGTGGCAATGAAGCATTTATGAAAAGTGACTTCTAACTGAGGTGTTCACGGTATCTTGTCCGTAAATCACATCTTCAGGTTTCTTACCAAAGTGACCCTAAGCTATAACCTTTTTCACCTACTGTTATTGCTATTCCAGAAATTTTGGTATTTGACCTTTGCTATTTGACCTCATTGACATTATGATTGTCAATGGCTGCAACTTTTTTTTTATGTAAGAAAAGTTAATCTTCTGGAAAAATAGAGCAGCTTATAGGAAAATAAGAAGAAAATATACAAATGCTTTAATCTGTTTTATTTTTTTTATGAAACATCTTGCAGTTGCAGCTTTCCCTAGTAATCTACTGTCTCCATTTATCAAAGTAATATTTTTTCCATTGTATCTGTATACATATATATGTATTATACCCCAGGGAGGGTAAAGGAGAGGACTCCAGAAAACAGGCAGCTTCTGAGAAGAGTACTGGAATGTTTCAAAACTATCTGTGTCAGAGCTTTGTTTACATGAATAACCCCTACAATGTCCTCCACACACTGAGTGTGACTACCTAAACTTAAGGTCACCTCTGATACAGTGAAGCTTGTTAATTTTGGATGAGATTTCTTTAAGAACAGTGGAGTTGTGAGACAGAGCTGCACAAAAAGCCTTCCCCGGGACCTGAGGGTTGCTTTGAGGCCCAGAGCCCTGCGTGGTGTCTGTGCCCCAGCCATCAGCCAGCCACTATCTGGCTGTGCACCCTTGGTCAGACCTTGGACCTGTCTGATGGCTGCAGTCTGCTCTGGCCCTACTTGCTGTGTGGTGGGGCAGCCTCTGTGCGAGGCAGTGGGCTGAGACTGTCCTCCCATTTCCAGTGCAGCACTCAAAGAAGAAATTATGGCGGAAAATCCTTAGACTGGCTGAAAAAAATCTTAGAAAAATACTGCTTAGAGAGAAGAATTTTGAATGGCTGTGTACTGGAAACCATGTTAGATACAGAAATTGTTACAGACAAATGAAATTGGTGAAAAAAAATTCTTTGTTCTCTCTGGCATTGATTGTTACTGTTTTCTAACATGACACAGCAACTGAACATCCATATTTGAAACAGTCAATGTCTCAGTTGTTCCTCAGGATCTGATTTGTTTTCCTGTCTGTTGTGTCTTCCAATCTGTGATCTGTGTTGCTTATATATCACTTACAAACCCATGTCTGTCAAAACAAACTGGATTAGCCTAAAAATCTGAAATAGCAGAACTTCTCTAATGAAGTCCATTTTGATGGAAATGGCACAACAAACACACAAACAGCTGATCTGGCTCATCAGAGTCTGCTATTTTGTCTCTGAAATGAAATTTTTTAACAGAGTTAGCATTTTAACAAAGCGGCCAATGCAAATTTGATAGAGAAATCTAGTGGAAAAAGAAACTACAGAAATTGAATAGAAATGCTTAAGGAGAGGGAACAGAGAAATTTGTATGCTACAAATAATGAGCTGGAAATAATGTGGGTGTATTCAGGAGCCACATTCAATAAATATCATTGTTTTATAGTGCTGTAATCATCCTCTCTTATAAACACAAAAAACCCTTGATGTGTTGTGACTACTCAAGGGTACAGGAAAGAGACGCTGAAATTTAAAAGTACAGATTTTAAGTCTATGAGAAAATATTTTTTAAAAGGCCAAAGCAGAAAATCTTAGACATAACATATATAGCCTGCAGGCTATTCCTGGACACCTTTCTCAAGAAATAAATCATTTGCATAACAGGGAGAAGAATATCTCTAAATAAATTAGTGATATTAAAACTTCCATGACAGAGAAAGACAGCAAATGTATTGTGAGACAGAAAACATCCGACCACTTGAGAAGTGTCATTTTGTTGAAGAAATGGGAAGGCAAATTATACAAACTAACACTGAATTCTTAAATATTATAATAAAATGCATTGAAAAGAATAACCTGAATTTCAAGATTAAGATTAACAAATTTCATGTGTTGATGAATTCTAAAATTATCTATTTTGTTATAAAATGAATTTGTCTCATTTTCTTTTGTGCCATCCATCTGTTTAATTTTATTTTTTTCCTTAAAAAATACTGGAAATATCCACACATCATAGAATGCTTACTTGAAGTTAGTAATACATTTTTATTGAAATTTGAATTTTCACAAGGAAACACTAAAGTCATCTGAAGTGACTACACAAAAGTGTTGCTGTCATCTTTTAAACCAAAACTGCAGTAAATCTTTACTACCCCTCTGAAATATTGCTCATGTTTTGTACTTTATTGGTACTTTGAAGAGTTGGCACTATGAAGGCTTTGCTCTGATAGGTAAATTGATACCAGAAAAGAAATAAAAGAGCTAGTTAAACCAGAGTATGAACATTGAAAAAAATATTGTACGCTGCAGTTGTATTTTTACACTTGAATTTTATCTGCAAGAGAAATCAAAGCAACCTGATGAAATCCACAAGTTTCTGCTGCATTCCTTCTGTCTTTAGTAGAAATCAATTAAGCACAGAAGCTGAATACACTTTCACAGGGGGAAACATGGTGAGATAATGCTGCAGGGAAAGGTTCTTCAGTAGTGAGCTCCCCTTGCCATGTGAGAGTTTTATTAGATATACATAGGATTTAATGCTTTTCAAAAACTTTTATATTGCAAAACATTCATGAAGTCTTCATCCTTTTCTATACCAACAGCAATATCACTGAAGAAAATGCTTTCTGTGAAACAAGGAAAACTGTAGTATTATGTTTTCTGGGATTATGTTAAGTGGAAGAATATTTTACTATGATTCAAAAAACTAAAAGATCTTGATATATCCTAAAGTTCAAAAGCTACAAATTTTATACCCACAACAGAAAGCAGTACCTCTTTATAGTCAGGATAGAGTTATACAACTCTAAGTATAGAGTAACACAGTCTGAGGAAGTAATTTATCTTTGTCAGATATCTACATCAGGATTAAATGAATTGCAGTCCTGAAGTACCTGTTTCTCTTTATTGCCAATAAATGGACTTTAGACTGCTAACTAGAACAGAGCACATGAGAAGCCCATTTCTCTCTATTGATTTTAAAGAGAGCCTACATAACTGTTTTCTTCAATAATTTCAAATTTAAATTATTGAAAATAAGGAATTAATAAGTAAAGCTGAGTCAGTATTCATTCCAGTAGACTGGAGTTAAAAAATCCTTTGGGAAAAAATCCTAAGAGCAATTCCTGGAATCCACCTAGTTAGTTATGCAAATCAGTGTGAAATGAAAACTTCTTTGGGATTTCCTTCTTTTGCTTTCTTGAAGCCTGAAATAACCTGTTTTACTTAATTGCTGTTGTAGCAGATAGGACTTCAATCCACAAAGAATTCTTCAAGACTAATTAGCAGAATTTCAGCTACGTAATTATTCTCCTTGCTAAAATCTGTTCTCAGTAAGAAGGCATGAAAAAAAAACCCAACCAACATTTATTACGTTTTTTAAGTAAATATGTTTAACAAAGGAAGAGTAAAAGAGAAACAATGAGAGTCAAAGAATGAGAGAAAGACCAAAGAATCTTCCTTTGTGGAAACTTCCATAGGTTGTGTGGACACTTCCTAAATTGTTTTCACAGAGCAGGCAGAACAGGAACCTCTTCTTATTAATGCCTTAGGGTGCTAAAGTAATGTAAGAAGAACAATGAAGTACATACCACACCTTTTACCTTTGTTTTTCTCACTGATGTCATCTGTCTTTTTCCTTCTCATTTTCAATTTGAAGGTAAAAGTGTGCTATTAAATGACACCTTCTGATCTGCAACAAAGAAGCCCAGAGGGACTTATTCTCTCAAGCTTGCTGGTGATATAAACAGCATGTTGCAGCTCATATATTTTTCCAATTCAAAAGTGCCAGAACACCTAGCTCTCAGATGACTTGCAACAAGATGTATAAGAGTGGATATTTTCACACAGCTCATATGCCTTCTTTCATCACTTTTTGTATAGGGATGAAAAAAATTCCATCTATGTATTTTTTTAGGATATGCCCACAATTTGTTCTACAACAATTCCTTTCAATGTGTTAATAATGTGTTTCATACATACGCTCTTCAGCAAACTGTATACACAGTATACTTTTGTATTAGCTATTTCCACATGGCAAATTTAAATAATTTCAAGCACTGCTTGGCAGATAAATGGCTACGTCCAGTAAACTCAAAATCAAGAAGAAAATTAAACTCTTTAACTGAAAGAAACTGAATCAGCTCTGCTATATTTTGATACTGCACCTGGTCTTGTTCAATTGAATTGCATTTAATAGAAATGATCCCATAATTTTACTACCTTTTGTTCACTCTTTTACCTCTCCTCATAAAACCACAGCTCACAGGAAATATGTAATCTTTACATGCAAACACACATTCCTCTCATCCCACTTTCATTTCTAATTTCATTGTACCTTGAAAAATCATTGAAAATACACAAAAATTAATAATTTTTATTCTTATGAGGTGAATCACATGGTCAAGGAATTTTAAAAAATAGCCGTTTTAATATAGGATACAAAGTGCAGGAAGCAAACCATTAAAAGCGAGACTTTGAGTCCAGAACCAACTCCCTATCTATACTCTTCTCTGTGTGAGAGGTGAGTAAGCAATGGGTAAAACCTTGATTACCACTGTCATCCTTCGGAGTTGCTTTACAACATCTGGTTTAATACTCAGTTGAAGAACAGCAATTTATTGGTGGAATGTACCATAGTGGTAGAGCAATCCATTTCTATTTCCTGAGAATGACAAGGAAAGAAAGTAAAGTAGAATAAAAGATATGCCTGTTAACTGTGTCTCCTGGGAAAAACACTACTCTGATGCAGTTTCTGAGCAAATTCTTGCTCAAGGTCTCACATAACCTAGAAATTTAATCAGAAAGCCTTACTGAACAATAAAAAAGCATGGAGGTTTCCTGACTTCTGAATTCTTTGCTAAAATTCAGAAAACATATCAACAAATCATAGTTGCGGAATATACTGAGTTGGCAGGGACCCACAGGAATCATTGAATCCAGCACCCGTCCCTGCACAGCACCATCCCCAAGAGTCACACCATGAGCCTGAGAGTACTGTCAGTGCCCAGCCCTGATATCCAACTAAACCTGCCCCAAATCAGCTTTGTGCTGTTTCCTCCAGTCCTGTGACAAGTTACAAGAGAAAAGAGATTGGTACCTGCCCCTCCACTTCCCCCTGGGAGAATGTTGAAGACCACGCATCATACTGTCACCAGTGAAAAAATTTCATCTATGTATTTCCTGTGGTTATTTTAGCTTGTTTTAAAAATAGTGAGGTGTTCAATTTCAGTTGAAAGACAACTTCTATGAAATAAGAAAATATGGGCATGTTAAATAAAATTGGTAATATTTTAAGATTTTGTGATTTACTGGTGAATTTTTGCTCATCACAGTTCATCTCTTGTCAGTAAAACAATACAGACACATAAAGATAATAGCAGACATTACATTTTAAAGCACTATCTAAAATAATCAGTGCAGAGACTGCTTCATTCCTTTAAACTATTATCTTACTCTCTCCAAGAGATGAGTTCTCACTTCCTTATGTGCAGAAAATTCTTTTGTTTCTGCTTAGCATTTTTTTTTCTCCTGTAGAAGAGAACTCTTAAGACCATAAAATCATAGAATACTCTGATCTGGAAGGGGCCTACAATAATTACTGAAGGAAGTCCAGTTCCTGGCTCTGCACGACCACCCCAAGAAGCACACATTGTGCCTGAGAGCATTGCGCAAACACTTCTTGAACTGTCTCAGTTTGGAGCAGTGACCACTTCCCTGGGGAACCTGTTCCAGTGCCCAACCACCCTCTGGGTGTAGAACTTTTTCCCAATATCCAACTTAAATCTTCACTGACACTCTCATGCCATTCCCTTCAGTCCTATCACCAATCACTGAAGAGACAAGCACAGGCCCCTCTTCTTCCCTTCATGAGGGAACTGTGCACCATGATGAGGGTTGCCTCAGCTCTTCTTATGGCTTCCCTTGCAGACCTTCATCCCCTTCATAGCCCTATTCTGGACATTTTCGAATAGCTGCATATCTTTATTTTATTGCAGTGCCCAAACTAGTCCCCACCACTCAAGGTGAGGCTGTCCCATCTCATAGCAGAGCAGGACAATCCCCTCCCTTGCCTGGCTGGCCATGCTGTGCCTGATGCCCCCCAGGACAGGGTTGGCCCTCCTGGTGCCAGGGCACTGCTGACCCATGTTCAACTTGCCATTGACCAGGACCCCCAAGCCCATTTTGGAAGGCTGCTCTTTAGCCTCTCATTCCTCATTCTGTCCATACATCCAGGATTTCCCCATCCCAGGTGCAGAATCTGGCTCTTGTTTCTGTCAAACTTCATACAATTGGCGATTGTCCAGTGCTCTTATTTGTTTAGGTCTCTCTGCAAGGCCTTTCTGAAGATAAGGAAAAATCAGTCTAATCAGTCACAAATAAAATCAAGATTTTTTTATTTAAGGGAAAGCTAGCAACATGATAAAAGTGAGTATTAAATTTCATTCTTATTGCAAAAAATGAACAGCAATCTGCTGAAAATACTGAAGGAAAACCCTTTTATTTTGATGATGTTCCTTGGGTCTATCAAAAACTGAATTAATACCAAGTATCACAGTATAGTCTGACCTAAAGAAGGTTTATTCTTCAAGTCTAGAAAGGAAACTTCCATAAGCTGTAAAGAATTTTCATCATGGTCGTGCACAATGCAAGTTAAAATGTTGGCCTATCAGTGACTATTTATTAATCTTATTAATAGAATCATTAAAGTTCAGAAGACCTCCAAGACTATCTATTCCAATCCTTGAAGACCACCTTGTCAATAAAACCAGATTACTATGTATCATCCATGCAAGTATTTTTTGTAAACTAAAGTGATGAGCATTTTTTGATGGAGAATGAGGTAGCATAAAATATATTTCCCTGTGCAGAATGCATGAAAAAAACCAAGTGTGCTAAACCAGAGCAGACATGAACATAATTTTTCATCCCAGGATATCACAAGTATCTGTGAAAATATTAGTAAAATTTGAAATTTAAACTGATAATCACTCAAAGAATCTGCCTAAATTTTTTAAACCTCTTATTTGTCTATTTCACGATGGTCTTTTTGCAGCAGTTGTGTGAGTAGTTAGGAATGTGTGTGTCTTTGGCAGGGGAGAGCATTCCAATAGCCAATAGCAGTACTTTCTCAGGAAAATATTTCTTAGCTACTATTTTAAAGATACTTAGTGTCACCCAATAACCTGCATGTAAACAGTCTTTGAAGTTACATTGACAGTAAATCCACAGAAATTCAGTTTATATGGACCACTGGCATAATCTTTGCTTTAGAAGTAACATTGAAATGTAGAAAGAACTGTGCTTTTGATTACTATATATAGAGCATGAAACTTTTCAAAAGAAATAATAGTTCTCTGACACAAAAGTTTTCTGTCATCTGATAAAACTGCTCAGAAGAAACTAAAAAATATATAATCTGAGACAAAATAAACACTGTAATATGAGAGAACTGTCACTAATATATATCTTTAAATTACCTAAAGCTGTCCATGAAAAATCCTGTTTCTTACTCTTTCCAATTTTTCTAAGCTTTAATCACTTGATGTGAAAATTTCTTTGCTTCCTGCCTATGTCAGGCTGAGCTATTTGGGAAAATAAACCAGAAAAACTAGCTAGCTCTAGTTCCAAGCTAGAGACAGATAGTCTTGTCAAACATAAAATGTTCTTACTTTTTTAAAAATACTATGGATGGTGAGGAGTTGGTTGAGGAATGGGAAAGCAAAACTATGCTGAATACCAGAGAGATATGAAAACTTGACCTTTTACCAAGGTATACATGCAATACTTGTGCCATCCAGCAAATTTATGGAAATCTTATTTTTCATATGGAAACATTAGATTATTATATAGAAAATAGATTTCATTCAGAAACTATTTATGTAGGAAATTCCTGGTTGACCTATCCTGATTATTTCTTTTGAAATTTCTGGTTTCATCTATTGTTTAGGTTTATGTACAAAGATAATTTTTATATACAATGGACATTTTATGAAAAGAAAAATGACACGTGAAGCATTAAGGACAAAAAAATACCATCTTGTTATACTGTGTGGTAATTTTCAGTATTTAGACCTTTTAAATTTTCTGGAGTCACTATGGTGTTGTATACAGTGAATAATTCTCTCGGCAAGCACTTGGAAAGGAAGAATGTACTTGTGGTCTAATAAGTTTATATCTTATGCCAAGCCAACTCTTATTGATCCCTCTTTTAGGAGAAATCCTATTCTTAATGATCCCTTCAAGCATCTTAATAAACAAAAGAAAACTTAACTTGTAGTCTTTCAAGTATGAGTTTTTGATGGAGGTTTAATGAGTGACTTTCTACTGTTTTTCTTTTGAGTTTATCACAAGTTTAACAAGCCTCTAAAGTTATTAAGATGCCTTACAATGTGCACTGTGCTACTTTGTTTACCATCATTTAATTGGCAAATATTTTTGGTCATATTGATCCTAAAGCTCACAGAGAAAATCAGCCTCTTCTGACACTAGCAGTGTTACTGTCTCAGTAGCTGACTTGTGGAAATTCATTGACATTAATATCCGTTACTAATGCAACTTCTTTTACAGAGCTTGTGGAAAGCTAAGAAAGATTTTAGAAACTGACATCAATGTGAGTTACAGTGAAAAAGAAGCCAACAAAACATCCAAGTCCACAAAATCTGCATTTTGATTGAAGTTTGCAAGGTTTCAGGGTTATCAGATATTTGGGAGGATGGTGTTATTTTGTCTCCTCAGTATTGTAGAGGAAAGAGCTAATCACCAAGGTAAAAGTATATTCAGAGTACTGCCAGTTGACAGACATAGGTTCTCTTGTTTCTCAAAAGTAAAATGTCTTCATCTATTTTTTGCTACAGAAGGAATTGTAGTTGCTCCTGTGCTAGGGAAAATGCAGTGTAGTCCGTTTACTCTCAAAAAATTTGATATGGAAGCTTTATAAACACCCACTTCTTGCAATTTCGATATCAAATTTCTTCATGCAGAGAAGTCTCCACCAGGTCCAAATTTAAGACCCAGATACCAGTTTATTAAATACACATGTAGTCAGAAGAATTGTATGTAAAGTTTGAAACACCTTATTTTCTACAGTATAAGAACTCTCAGGATGTAATATCCATTTGAATCTGGGCTGGAATCAAGATGTACTGTGTGAACAGACATCAACCTAACCACTAAACACTTAACTGTGATGGAAGATGTGTACACCCTACTACGAAGAAATAAATTAACAAGTAAACAAGGCTCACCAGTATAGAACATCACAGAAATTTGCACATACATATGTAATCTTTTACAGACAATATTCCATTTATGACTATTGCAGAGTATTTTATTTTCCCTTAAACCTATTATTCAAAACCTGAAAAGAAGAAAATGGGATCATATTAATGATCAATTAAAGGCAGGACCAAGCTTTTGTGTTAAGTATAGAGAGGTCACCATATCAGAATGACTGCACAAAGAAGGGCTGGAGAATGGTAAATGAGTAAGAACCCAAGACACAACATCTTGAAGCTCTGCAATAATAGATTATATTGCATGTATTCTTAAGTGGTTATTCAATTTTAGCCAGAGAAGAAAGGGCTTTCCTAACAGTCTATGCCAACAAACAGTAATGCAAAACATTGCTGTTTTGCACTACTGTTTATTGTGTTAAGTGTTAAGTTAAAGATATTTCAAAAAAGCTTGTGAAGCAAAACACAGTTATACTAAAGCTGTAAAACAAAATGGAATTTAAAGCAACAAGAACAAAACAAAACAAAGAAATCAACAAACCCTAGAAACATCCAACCAGAGAAAACTATGGCACTATGGGAAATGAGATCTGAGTCCTTAGACATAGATTAATTTAGTCTATTCACTAAACAGTAATATAACAAAATAATAAGTGTCTTAGCCTGAAAAAGAAGAGTATTAAGGCAATGTGTAAACATACATACATATGCAATGCAAATAAATAGATATGTATACACATACTTCCATGTATATCTGTACATACACGTGTATGTGCAATTTTTATTACATGTGTCCATATATGTTTTTATATATAAGGTATGTGTACATATATGAGTATATATGTGTATGTATCTATCACCTAAGTTCCAGGTACCAGTAGGAACATTAGTACAAGTAGATATGTACATGTATAAATACTTTCTCCCTTTTCTTTCCCTCAAGGAGAAAGTGTTTAGTAAGTTTTAGGTCATAAAAATCATAGAATGATTTTAAAGATCATCTTGCTCCAACCTCCCTTCTGCTAGACTAGGTTTCTCAGAGTCTCATCCAGCCTCTTGAACACCTTCAGGAGAGGGGAGCTCACAAACTTACTGGTCAACCTGCTCCAGTTCCTCACCACTGTCGCAGTAAAGAATTTCTTCCTAGTATCTAATCTAAACCTCCTCTCTTTCAGCCTAATACCACTCTGCTTTGTCATATACTACCAGCCCTTGTGAAAAGTCCCTCTCCAACCTCCTTAAAAGCCATCATAAGCTACTGGAAGATTGTTACAAGATCTTCCCAAAGCCTTCTCTTCTCTATGGTGAAGAACTTCAGCTGTCTTAACCTGTTGTCACAGAAGAGGTCATCCAGCCCTGTGATCTTAGTAGCTCTGCTATGGACTCACTCCAACAGGTCAACTTATTTCTTACGCTGAGGTCTCCAGAGCTGGGCTCCAGGTGGGAGTCTAAGAACAGTGGAGTAGAGAGGCAGAATCACCTCCCTTGACCTGCTGGAAATTTTTCCCTTCATGCCGCTCAGGATGCAATTGGCTTTCAAGACTGTGAGCTCACATTACTGGGTGATGCGGAACTTCTTGTTCATGAACATGGCCAAGTCCTTCTTCCCAGGGCAGCTCCCTATCCATTCTCCAACCAGCCTTTATTTGTGCTTGGGTTTGCCCCAACCCAGGTTTAGGACTTTGCACTTAGTCTTGATGAACTTCATGAGTTTCACACAAGCCCACCTCTCAAGTCTGTCAAGGTCTCTGTGGATGGCATCACTGCTCTCCAGCATTCTGACTGTGCTAAACAGCTTGGTGCCACTAGCAAAGTTGTATAGGGCATGTTGACAGCAAAGATGTCAAAAGGTGCTGGTCCCTATACTGATGAAAAACATCACTTGTCCCTGCTCTCCAGCTGGATATTGGCTTGTTGACCACAACTCTTGGAATGTGGTGATCCAGGCAGGGTTTTAGCCACTGGTGGTTACAATGATACATGATACAATCTATGTATCTCCAGCTTAGAAACAAGGGTGTTGTCAGAGACAAGAGTCAAATGCTTTGCACAACTGCTGGTATTTCTTTTCACAGGTTAGTCACAATGGATACATTCCCTTCCTCATTGTAGAGCTAAGCTATATCTAGTCTTTTTGACTAGAGCTTTCCATGATTATGATCATAAGAAATTATATTTCTTTCATTCAAAAAATGAAGGATCTACATTTACAGCTATTTTTCCTGGTTAAATTCTTCAGCATGACCATAATATGTATTTCCTTATTCACAGTTTTAGAGTAATTTTTCCTCTCAAATATGTGCTTATCTAGCTCATTTATCGAAGAGAGCTAAAGTATGATTTAGCCTGAATTTACAGAATTTTAATGAATGCATGATATATTATTTTATTATTTCTTGTCGAGAATGCTAAAATTAAATATAGTATTGGACTCGTTACTGATGACAACAATTTATGAAATAACAGACATTTAATATTGTTCTTTAAGGCTTTGGTAAGCACTGATGATGAACAAATGTGAAACATTTGTATTCTGCCTTTCGTACCGATGCTGCCTCATTTGAGTACCACACTAAATTACCGAAATCCTGCCACTGAATTGTACGAGAGTTCACTCCCTCCTATGAAAAACTAAGGTTTCCTGCAAATCAGCAAAGAATTCCAGACAAATTAGAAAGCAAATTCCATCGTTTTTTGGTAGTGTTAAAGCACTTAACTATGATGGAATTTAAAAGAAAATACTATATGATAGCTTCATTTTAATATTTTAATGTGTTCCATTGAAACAGTATAATGGTTAATAGTCTTATGCTTTAATTCAGGGGGAGATTTTAATTTTAAATGTTTTGCTAATGTAAATTATATTTTCTACAACATATTTTTTGACTTTGTGCTTATTTTCAGTTTCCACTACAAGGGTAAGAGGATCTCTTTAGACATCAAAAGTTCTGACAAAGAGGAATTGCTAATGGTAGTTGATGCTTCCAGCTTCACAGAGTAGATAAAACAGACACCTTTTATTCAGCCTGAAAAGTCCTTTCCTCATTTACTTCACAAGTTGAATTATAATATAAACTTTAAATACCAGCCATATGGCCAAGATTTTTTAATTACTGGTCATCCCATGCATCAATCAAAGAATAAATTAACCACACATTCTTACAATATTGAGACCATGTGGAAGCCTATATTTAAATTTCATTCATGTCTGTGACAGTTGGGTTGTATTTAAAAGAGGGCTCTTCTAATCTACTCCAGGTTGAATCTTACTATTGTGAGCAAATTACAACCAATCCAATTTTAATTACCTTTGGGGGGAAAAGCTGTGACTAAGGCAATTATATGAGTCTACTGAGCCCATATTATTAACACTAAATGACATTAATATTTTCATATGATTAAGCAGGAATAATAATTATATTAATTATATTTTTTATATTTAAAGAAGGAAGAAGTCACCTTATTTTAAAAAAGTCTTAGCCCTTTTTTGTGCTGCTTTAAACCCATAGCATTTACATAGACATGGTATGCAAATAATCTAAGTACAGAATGTGAACAGTTCATGATTTAGGATCCAAGTCTCATATAATTAGTATAACAGTTCAAATCCTCCTAAATTCAAGTTCTGCATATGCATACATTAGCATGAATTAATGTGAAATTATTGTCTAGGCAAGATTAGATGTAGGTTAGTGAAAATTTAGATAGTTAAGATTATGTAAAGAGACAAGTAACACACTGAGTTACAAACAGAAAGAAATGATACACAAACATACGGGAAATAGCTAAAGAATCTGATTATCACCTGCAAGAGTGAAGAGAATTTTAATATAGATCAGTAGAAAGATATTTAAGTCAGTGCAAAAATAATGGTCTCACTTCCATTTTTAAAGCTGTGGGGTATCTTATGTTTTTAACACATGCTTTGAGAACTTCTCTTCATGCTTTTCTTCTGACTGCACATAAAACAAGTTAGATTGAATCCTTAATTCTGCATAGGATATGTACAGTGAAAAGTTTTCCAGAAAAAAATAATACTTTAAACACTTAAACAGATAATCTGAGAAATATATTCTCATATTTCCTTTAGGTCAAAGACAAAAATATTGAAATGTTGATGCTTCAAAGGAACTAAAACATTCCTCAGCTGGGCTAAGGTTTTGACAGGAGTGATGATCTCATAACTGAAACAAAAAGAAAGTGGTTTTAAAATATATTTATTTTTTAAATTTGCTTTAAATTGCATTTTCATTTTCTTCAGTTGGGTTTTGGTGTTTAAAGTTTTTTAAAATATGCTGACCAATATGACAATCTTAAATGAGATTGACTTTTTATCAGACACTAAATGCCAAATGTGTAATAAAATTCTGAACTGAATTTCAGTCACCATAATAGTAACAACAATTTATCTTAAGGTAAAATCTGTTCTCCAGTGTTAATCTGTAATTAAAAAATAATTATTCTGAAATAAAAATATTATAAATCCAAGATATATTAACTGTCAATTTACACTAAATTAAAACAGAATTGTCATCAAGTTTTTATATTGAAACTGTTCACTGAGGGACCACATCTTGGGGTTGTTAGAGAGAAAGGGCATTGTAGCAGAGATCTCAAAATACAAGCAAGAGCTGAAAGCTAAGCTTCAGAAATGCTAGCAGAAACAGCAGGCCTATAAGCACAAGGCACAGATGGTAATTAGTGGTTTATTAAAGGAGAATAACCTTTGGATCTGTGTGCAACCAACTTTAAATGTAAGAAAAAATCCAAAAGAATAAGTCTCCTTCACAATCAAATTTAAATATATTGTGCAACTGAGAACCATTGAAGAAATTCCCGGTAAGCAGACCGTGTTGGGAAACATATGAAGTGATCCCAAAAAGAGAAGGAAGAAGACACCCCACCAGAGAACTCACATTTCTGAAAAGCACCGATCTTACCTCTGCATCCCGTACTTCTTCCTGAAAAAGACTGATTGCTCATTGACATTAGCACCCAGAGAAATAGTATAAAGTATAAATGAGATTCTATAATAAGAAAATGTTGACTAAAACTCATGGAATCATTACTAAAGAAGTAATTCTCAAGCCATTAAGACTATAGTTTGACTTGCACTAAACTCTTGTCTTCTTGCTTAAGGCTTTTTCTTTAATCCAGAGAAACTGAACAAATAATGTGATGACTCTGTTCTTTTGGATTAGTTTTAAAATATAATTGCAACAGATGGGGAGAATGTGGGAAAACCAAGCAATAATTTGCAAAGTAAAATGGAAGTAGAAAATTTTATCTTCTAAATGCATTATTGATTGCATTTAGATAGATATCTAACTGCATTCTTTGATCAGAAATATTTTTGACTCCAAACTATAATAAATCAGATTATCAAATTTGCACTGCCATTCTGATTACGGAAATTTATTTCAAAATTCTATGAAGAAAAAAAAAATTGTATTTTCAATATTAACATTTTTTCATGCCTCAGCTAACTAAAACTTAATTAGACTTTTATGGGAAAACATAGCTACTTATCTTTTTCCCTTGAAATTATGTAACATATTCCAAGCAGCTTGAAGGGCAACCTATATAAAGGCAAATTTCTATTAATGGTGTTCCAGAAAGCTAGTTGCACTGCTTTTGAATGATCTCCAGCTTTTCAGCTAGAGACAATCTTCATTTTACTGCAAGAACACTGATTACTCTTTCAAAAGGACAGTGTGTAAAATGTTTAGGAAAAAAATTATCCCTAGTTAAGTCTGTATTTGTTAGACTCTTACTGCCTTTTACTGCAAATCATCACAAGCACAGAGCAGAGATCCTTCAATGCATTATTAGGAGAGTAATGTAAGTGACACAATCTCTGCTTGATGACTTGCTGTGTTCCCCAAACTGTGTCTTGCACTGAGAGGTGTGACAAAAAACATTTTCATTCCTTTAAACTTAGAAAGCTGCACGCTTCTGCACAGCAATATGAAAGTCCTTGTTCTTGGAATTTTCTCCTTGCAGAGGTAGTTCGTCTTAGCGACTGATTATTATATATGTGATTACTGAAATATAGAATTCATACACAAGCTATTACTACCTGTTATTGTAAAAAAAAACTGACTTACAATAAGAAAAAGAAACATGGACAAAGTCTCAGTATAATCCATGAATCATAATCTGTAATCTTTAATTTTCTTTTTCTTCCCCTCCAGGATATTGTCCTTCACACATTAAAGGCATCATACATCTTTTTAGGAAATACTTACACCACATAAGAGGATGGTCAATTTAATGTGCAAAATAAACACTCACAAATCTTAAAAGCTTTTAATTAGTATATTGGGGGATGAAATGCTCCTAAGGTTACTGAAGTCTTGATTTTAAATATTTTGTGACAAATGGTCTCTAATACAAAGAACAGAGTACACTCAGCAATACTATATGATTTAGAGATTAGCACATAGACACTGAATAGTAGCAATTTAAATGGAGACCTTCTCATCAGAAAGTAGGAATTGAGCAAGAAGGCAAAGACATTTCAGGATAACAAACTTAATGCTTGGATATCCCAGCTAACAAATAATAGCAAAACATTATATCGAATATATATTGTTGTTGACTGGATGAGCCATAGGGATATATTTTTTAAGATCTTTATCTTTTAGGGCCTTAATTTATTACATAAGTCAAGTATAGGTCAGGAACAAACAAATGTCTTAAAAATGTTTTTCTCATTTTTTTTACCAAAACCAAGATATGAATGGGTTTGAGTCTAGCTTTGAGTGAAAATACATATGTATTAAGGATATTGCCTTGAAAATGTTTATAGTATTTCAGATCATTATAGCAGAGAAGACAATTATATGAGCCATCTTTCTAAAACTGCTTAGAAATAGATCTTAAGACTGTTTTCTTCCAAGGAGGTTTTCCACTTCAACTTCCAGAACTAATGCATCACCCCTTGGTTTCAACTGGAAGGATCCTCATAAATTTTCTTCAGTAATACATAAATAACTTAAAGGAAATGATTACATAAAATTTGCTATTAGTCACATTATATCTCAGAAACAATCATTCTTTAATATGTTTTTTTGAAGTCAGGCTGATTTCAGATTATAGCGTACCTATCCTGTGTCTAATTATGACAGAAATGTTCAAGGGCTTTTATATGGCTTTTGATCAGTCACATTGAGAGTCCCACAAAATCTTGACCAACTTCAACTTCTCAATTCTAATGTTTCTAATATTTTAGTTTCTTTTATCTTTACAGCACAATCTTATGATTTTACATTATTATCTTTTTACATTTCATCTTCCTCTTTAGAGACAGGTAAAATTGTAGGCATTTTTCTCAATACAGTACTGAAAGAAATATTTGTAGCTTTTCAGGATACAGGCATTAAATAATACTTTCATATAGACACATTTGACTTATAAACATATTGACATAGCCTTGTACTGAGTTCTGCTCATGATATTTTAAGTAAATCAATTGATATGTATCAATGACTAAAACATATATTCAAGATAACATGTGATGGCAGCTAGATACAGGCATGCCGCAACCTATCTCTTCTTATCACTTCTAGAAAGGCTGTACCATGTTTTGCAATCTTTAAAACATAAGAACAAGTTAATCTTGAATTCTGGAAACTCAGAAATATTCCTCTCTTGGGACAGCCTCACTTTAGTCCATGGTTTATTCCCAAAGGGCAATCTGTGCTTCAAATATAGGAATTTATAATAGCAAGAAAGGAACCTGATCCTCAAAAATGCTCGCAAAACTCTTCAGTCTGGGGTGCTTAATGTTCATAGAGGGTCTCAGGGTCTTGCATGCCCATTGACAGCTATCTTGGGAAAGTGCTGAGTGCCTCATTGTTACCCAGGGCTACCAGAGGAAAATACTCAGTGTATGCACCTCCTCTACCCACATAAACTCAAATCCCTAGTACTGACATGACCTTCCTTAAGTTTAGCTGAGTTCTCAGAGACATCATGCATTGCATTGCACCTCCCTCCTAGATTTATTCTTCATTAAAGGAGTTAGAAGCAGATTCAGAGATCTCCCAGCACGTGGCTGAATATTCTGGCAGCTTAGGATTGTGATTTGTGCTTTGTAAAGAGCAATTAACTAGTGGACATTTCTATCATCGCCTCTCACATGCAGTCAAATAAATTAGTGGGTTTATACTGCTGCCAATCAAATCTGGTATGAATTAACACCAGGATAGAGAAGGGAAGGACATTTTACACCATTTTACATGGCCTTTTTATTCACCCTAGACTAGAAAAAAAATGCATTCATTTAGATTGATAATTCTTTAAGTTTTTTCATTATACTCATGTTTCATACTCAAAAACAATTTTAGTAAGTGAAAAAATGTATGGAAAGCACTAATTTGTCTAGAAAGTACTCTAACTAGCATGGTACATTATTTCATGTCATATTCAGAATTATTAATGTTCATTTAAGACAGAAAAATCGCAATAGTTCAATCAAAGGAATGTATATCTAGTAATGATACAATTTTTAAAATGTAAAATATATATTTGCATATTATATCCTATGATTACAAAAGTAAAAGAACATATATGTACTAAGATATACACATATATTTGTCAGGGATAGTTTTGATATTAAAATGTTTTGTCTAATTGATATTAGGTTAAAAAGTTGGAAGTTATAAATTACAAGTTAGAAGTTTTGAACACCAGAAGATTGGAGATTTTATTTCAAATCAGGCAATACATCTAATACTTCTAAAATTAATACAGATGTAGTCAGCATTGATGCTAACAAGAACCTTTCATCCACCCATAAAACTCCTGAAAGATTATGTACTCCATTTTAACATATGATTTTAAATTCAGCATCAAAATATCCATAGCTCATAGCTTTATTAAAATGCAATATGTATGTTTTCTGTTATATTATGATTTCTAGTGGGAGTGACTGATATCCTAATTTATAATTAAATTTATAATTTTTTAATCCCACTCATAAAGTAGCAGTATAACTCACCAATGCCTGAACCATTTTGTCTTGTGAGTTATAGAGGCTTGCTGTCTATGAGTTTGATTGAAAATCTGTAATTATGTCTTATCAATCCTCCCTGAAAAATAATATATAAATAGACAGAGCTTACAAAGTAGCAGTTAGATTAAAAAATACCCAATTTTTTGTTTCAACCTAAAGGAGACTACATCTTTGTTCAGAAATTTTCCTCTATCAAGGGTTATAGGAAGGAAACAACATTGTGATAACAATATTGAGACTTATTTGATTTGGTTGGTTGGTTTTGTTGTCTGGCATCAGCATATTCATCATTGTTTACTGAGTAAACATTTGGAGAAGTGACTGCCTAGCCAATCTAAACAATCCTGAATAATTAGTGGTTATCTAAAGATGTGAATAACTACTAAACAGCTAGATATCCTATTGACATACTTCAGTGATCCATGCCATGTCCAAATGCTCCTTGCCAAGCAAACAGATCTAAAGGGGTGATTTACAAAGGAAGCTAATAAACTCAGAGAGTTCCCTGTTGCATAGGTAATCACCTTTCACATTGTCCTAATGAAAGCAAAATCCTTCTGATTTCAGCTTTATTTCAAGGGCTTTTGCTGACATCAAGAGTGAAAGTCAGTGGTAATGGTCTTTGTAATCCAACGCAGTCTATCATGCTTTTTGGTTTGCTGCATTTTTTTTCCTTCAACACTTTTTTTTTTGTTGTTTCTGACACAGGCCTCCCTCTCTGCTTATTCTGTCTTACTTTCACATGCTTATATTACATCTAGTGACAGTGTGAGACTGAGACTTTTGCTGTTTCATAGTATAGCTAACTCCAAACTTCACAAAGAAAACAAAGTTTAAATAATTGAATGTCTGTTGGTTTTAACACCAGACACAAATTATGACTGGTGTCATGGTGTGAGGACCCCTCATATATTATATATTATATATAATTAAAAAATATATATTATTTCCTTGGCCACTATATATACTCTTTTTCTTCTATAATTTTTTAAGTTGTTTTATCCTGATTGAATTGAGAAGAAGGACAAAAAAAAAACCAATCAAACAAACAAAAAAAACCCCACAAAAAGCAATGAACTAACAAACAAAAGAAGCTATGAACCAAACACAATGAACCAACCAAAACCAACCACAAAAAACCACAAATGAACAAACCACAGAAACCACCCCCAAATCCAACATCCCAGCCTCAAGGGCTTGACTACTGTAATTCTCCCAAATCATCACAACTCTGAAAATCGTGTGGATTTGTATGTGAACACAATTAATTTGTAGGACCTACATAAAACTAATACAGTCTAATATAAATAGTGAAATAAAAAGTGAAAACCAATTTGCACAGCAAGTCTTTGGTGGTGGCAGGGGCTGTTGGTGTGGCTTTTGTGAGAAACTGCTAGAAGCTTCCCATGTGTCAAACTTGGTCATGCCAAGCCATTGACACTACAAAAGTCAATGGGTGAAAATTGAGATGCAGAAAACCCTGTAACACAAAACAACTTTTTTTTTTCTTTTTAAATCTTGAGAAGGCCAAAGATAGGCAGATTACCCAGAGAGGTTGTACAGTCTCCATTCTTTAGAGATATTTAAACTTTCGTGATGAGAAGCCCAGCTATAAACAGGAGTGTTACTAGACCATCGACCCATCTCTAGTTCTGTGACTTTGAAATGTTGTGGAGCTGTGTGTCAGTAAGGCCAAGTGGAATGATTTAAGTATTCTAGTACATTTATTAGTATTCAGCAATGTTTCATTGGTGAGACCTGTTCTCATAAATATGCAGACTGATATATGAACAGAGAATATCAAAATTTTAGAGATTATGAAAGTTTCCTAGTGGCAAGCATGAGGACCTGAAAAAGAATCTTGTTAATTGAACCATTTCAAACAAAAGTGCTTCTAAAAATTTATGTTTATTTGTCTTTCAATGTTTTGGTGGTATCTTGGTTTGGAAAGACAGGTGTCTGCTAGGAAAGGCAGGAGCCTCCCCTGAAATGGAGAACGTAAACCCCCTCCCTCCGAACTGCTATAAATTTTAAATTAAGGGGCTCTCAGGCAAAAAATATGGGAGCACGAAATAACTCTTCTTTAAGAGGGAAGAAAATAAAAAGATAAAATAAACAATGCAGTAAATCAAAACAACACTGACAGAGTCAGAACATGACCTGACATCCTGTTGATCAGGGTGCCGGTAGTAGTCCAATTGAAATTGTGGCTGCAGTCCTCCTGGAATGTGGTTCTGTTGAAACAGGGATCCTGTAGAAGGGCTGTAGTCTTCCTTTGAAGATCCAGTGGAAGAGGCAGCTGCTTCTCTGGGAAGTCCAATGGAGAAGCCCAGCTGGTATTCCAGAACCTCTGGATTATATCTGGGTAGCAATGCTTGGCTCCTCCCTCTGAGCAGAGCATCTCACAATGGGATGCTATAGCTCTTATCAGTCACACAGCGACATTCAATAGCCTGTTATCAGCAGATGTCTTTCCGGAGGGAGGAGTGGTTGTGGAAGAGATAAGGAAAACTGCCCACTTAACAGAAGACAACTGCCATACAGACGGTAATAGAATACAACTTGCTTGACAATCCAGGACGGGTGGTGGGGAACTGGATGTGCACCTGATGAAAAGGTAATTTCCTTCTGGTAAGGAAGTTGTGTTGTTCTATAATGTCTAAGAATCTGGTCTATTATGCCTTCTTGTTTTCTAATTTAGATTTTTATTTTACTTTACTTTTCTCTTTTACCGTACATTTTATTACAGTTCTGCATAACTTTTCACAAACAGTATGAACACTATGTCTCTCTCCTGACATATTCATTGAGATCTCCATCTAAGCAATCATTCAATGTCTGAAGAGACTATATAATGTGAAATTGAAAAGGATCAAAATGTTTTCATATTACTAGTAAAATATTGATAAGGATAGGAATTAAAATAGTCTGGAAAAAATAGACACTGAATAGTGGCTATTCAGTATCTTTTAAAGAAGAAATTATAAATCTAAACTTTAAACCTTTTAGAAAATCTTGGAAGCAAGAGGTGTTTTCAATGCTAAAAGCATAAACTTTTGTTCCATGTATTTAGTTATAGTGTTTTAATTTTATGTTGTTGAAAACCTACTTAAGTGTATTTACCTTTTCAAATGATAAATTACAATGGAAAATTTCTGGCTAGTTAAAAAAGATTATTAATAACCTTGAATATCTTTCAAGATTGAGAGCCTGAATGTCTAGAGAATTACATATCCTTAGAAGTAAAAAGGAATTTATTTATACTACACTGATCTGCACAGATCTGCGTGTGATTTTCACCCATTTTGCTCCACTATTTTCATAATGTTTTGTTTTACAATGTCTTCTCTAAAATACATATAAGTGCCTGCTTTATATTTCACTTAACAGTCCTATGGGACAGTTAGATACATAGAAGTCTTTAGTTTTGAGTTTCAAATGTTTGAAAATGCTCAAACTAAGCAAAAGTTAAAGGGACAAGAAACCAAAACATCTTTTCCCTTATACAATAACAAAAAATAGAAAGGGGCACGATCATCATCTGGGAAAAACTGGTCTTGTAATACATGTATATTCTCAGGAACCCAGCATGAGAAAGGTTCTGTGTAGCAGCTTTGTAACCTAGTATTTTTAGTAAGACATTTCAAAAATGAAGAATTCTACAGGGTGGATCAGAGCTATACATTGTCATTGGAAGGGACTGACTTATCCATCTTCCTTGCAAAGAGAATCAGCTTACAAAGTCATTATTTCCCCTTAACGGAGATGTCACATGAAACGTGGAGAGAAAGCACCATTTGACTAGGAAGCGAGAGTCACACTTCTGAACTGCCATTCTGTGACAGTTATTAAAAGATCCTTTCTTGTTCTAAAGACCTCTCTTTTTGAATTGTATGGCTTGATGTTCAACACTTTAAATTTCACCTTTTAAACTTGAAAAAGGTGAAAATAACACAGAACAAAGATCTTCTGAAGTCTGAGATCTACAAATGAGCTTGTTTTTGTCTAAAAAAAAGTTTGTGTGAGAGAGATGTAAAAGAAAAAATAAAAAAGACTGTAGAATTTCAGGTTGTATTCAAAGGAGAGAGACTGTGCTTTCCCATATTAACCAATCTTTTGTACTCTTATAGATTTTTGTCTTTTCAGCAAAACTATATTTGGAAAGGTACTCCATGGTGTGCTACTCTTCTATTCTTCATTGTTTTGTTTAAAGGTAATCTCATATTCAGAAAATAAAGATTACGTATAGGATAAACTTAATTTTCTTAGGAAAAAAATATGTTATCTCAGATCAGAACCTTTGGATAATGTGACTATATACAGCAATTCAAATTGAAATATAGAGATTTTGAAGGTATTTGTCTTGTATATTTCCTATTTAGCTTTGATTAAAAGAAAGCCCAAAAAGCCGAATAACACATTCTTATAATAATTTCCAAACACAGTGTCTGCAGTAGCATTCTTTCTATAAAATTGGTGATGAATATAGGCCAATATAGCCTTAATTGCATGTTGATGCTGCTTTTCCAAATCTACAGTCTTATAACCATAATACAGAGAAGATGGGTTTTTATAATTTATACTAATAAACGTACAAAAATACAAATACAGACAAATGCAACCTGGATCATAAATCATAGAGGGAGTACATAACTGTAAAGTCCAAAGACTCTTCATATTTTTCTAAATAAACTGCAAGAATACCAATGGCAATCCAGGTAAGAAGCAGAAAAGTAAATTTAAAACTTCCGATACACCTTACTGAAAAGCAAGTTATTTTCTGCTGCTCTTGACTACTTAACCATACTAATTTTATGCCTGAAGTAATCATCATTGTAAGGCTTATAATAATCGAAAATAAACTTCCTTTCTTTACAAAGGAATGAAAAAATTCTTCCAATTTATTTGTACAAGAAAAAGAGAAGTTCCTGGAGTCTTTGAAGTCCCTGCCTTATTATCAGATATTTACTGTTCTGCAGTAGGAACTTCAGGTTCATACTCTACAATAATATAATTGGAACTTGAAGCTTCGAGAGTGTCAAAAATTCCTTTGAAATTATTGATTGTGAAATAGTTTTAAAGACACTTCATTCTTCCATGAATGGTTTGGGGTCAGTGTGATACATAGACTTTTCATTCAACTTCTTTTTTTTGAGTTTTGGTGGGTTTTGGAGTGTTTTTGTTAGTTGGTTGGGGTTTTCAGGGTTGGAGGAGAGGGGACGGTTTTTCTTTTTGTTGGAGAGTTTTTTGTACCAAATTTGTGTCTTCAATAGCACAAATATTTCCAGTTTTATACATCATGCTGGCAGTAATTTTCACTTTCTCTATTATTAGTGGCCGTCATTTAAACCAGTTTTTTAATGTCAAATGTTGCTTTTCATGATCCTTATTTAATTTTCATTAGAATACAACAACATAATTTTTTTCTGCACTTCATTGACTTACAAATAATGACAAAGGTAATTTGAATTATTTTCCTCCTGCAGTCAGTGGGATTCTACACATTTTAGATATGGTCAATTAAAGGAGAAATTTTTGAAATAACTGTTTGTGAGAGGTTCTTAGATAATGTCTGAAAGTGACTAGAGAATACATAGTATTCATGACAGCTATTTCTCCTCTGGTTTTTAACAAAAGGTCACCTTAGTTGAATCCTACATGAAATAAAATTTTTTGCTAATGAGCATCTGCAAACTTGTCCTTGTTTATTCAATTAGAATTTTTATCCACTGGTCAGCAGCTATGTATTAATCCCTACAGGTATTTTGCAAAATCTTTCAATAAAATCAATGACTCATATGATTTCATGTGAACTAGCTCCCTTGAACTGTTTGTATATCTGAAGTAGCTTTAATAATCTGTCTTGGGAAAACTCTAATTGGTTTTGAAAATATGAGAATGAAGTCAACATTTATGTTTCTATCTAATGTGTTGTATTTAATTTCACATCCTTTTATTATGCTCCGCATAGCTAGGACAAAGTTGAAATGCCTGTTTTATATTTATGTCTGCTGAAAAAAGTCAGTGGAATATATCCAGTGTAGGCTTTTGAAGCTGGGTTCTTGCCTTGCCTTATTTTCCAATCTTTTTCCCTTAAGGCCACAGATCTGTTGTTTAATTGAAGATGTATAACTAATTTTTTTCTAAGCACAAATCCAGTTTTATAGCAAACTATGCTGTCTGAAGAGGCATCTCCAAAATCCAAGGGGAAATAAGAATATTTTCCCCAAGGGTTTCAAGGAGCATCAGAACATAGATTTTTTGTAAATTTAGAGATGAGAAAGCTAGTATACTCTATTGTGACATAAAGGTACTAATCACAGAAGGATTGCTGTAATTAGCAGTTTAGATTACCTAGGAATGAAAAGAAAATGTCGAGGGACAAAAGAGAATGCTTTCAGTACTTCAGATATTGACCACCCCTCTGATATTATAAAACTACCAGGATGGAGCAGAAAGAGAATTAGCATGAATTGGTGAACACCTGGATATAAAGGAACAAAAGGAGAAGGAAGTGAAAGTGGCAGGAAAGTTTCAAAAATTAATGTGAAAAGATATTTATGAGATATCTGTATCAAGTGTAATTGTGGATGAACTGTCCAAAAAATGCAGCCACAGTTCCAGAGTATCTGCAAATGATAAGTCTTTTTGGTCTCAGATTTTTTTATTTTAACACAGATTTCACCCATGAAGCTGCAAGTATAATAGTTTAGCCATAGAAATTTACAAGATATTTTTTATGCTATTTCCACAAACTGCATGGAAGTAAAACATATTTTTCCTGCTTTTCTCAGACTTCAGAAAATTCCTAACTAGGAAGCACTAGATGTTCCAGGTATGGAAAGAGTAACAGAAGATCAAACAAAACAATACTGTGTCACCAGATAGACATAATCAAAGTATTTTAAAGTGAGAACCACTATCAGTTCTTTCAGATATATTTGCACTATGAAAAATGCTTTTACAATGGCCATTGATATTCTGGATGGCATTTAATGAAGTGTTCAAGCTCATATGTAGTGACACCCTATAATACGTACCAGATATAATATGGTTTATGGTTTTATTTTATCGTTCAAATGGCAAAGCTGATGGAGGTTAATAGCATTCCGTTACAGTCAAGAGAGACAGACTTTATTCATGGAAGAAATTGCTAGGGTCAGCAGTCACCAGCACAAGTTTCTGGAAGACAATATTTTACTTTAGAGAAAACACTGTTTGATGAAAAAAAAAAGTTTGTCTTTCCAAGATAGAAGTGTGTTATTGTAAATGAAAGAAACAGTCAAAAGCTGAAAGGTTTCTGGTCAGATTGGATAGTCCAAACTGAAAACATGAAGCTTCCAAATTAATTTCTCTTTGCAGTAAACTCTCTGACTGAAGCTTTTGGCATTCAATGAAATTTCTGGGTTTAATATATTTAGTTTTAAAATAGAGTAAACAAAGACTAATTCTAATTGCAGAAAAAAAGTGTCACAGAAGTGATTATAGAGTTCAAAGCAGAATGTGAAATGTAGACATATTAAAGAAAATTAGAATCAACTGAAGATTTTCAGCAGCACAGAAAGATATAGAATCATAAGAAAGTCATAGAATCATAAAAAGATTTGAATTGAAAGGAATCATGAAAAATCATTTAATCCTCTCTGCTGCTACGATCACAGACATTCTTTCCTTAGACTAGGTTGCCCGAAAACCCCTTCAACATTGTCTTGAACACTTCCATTTGTGGGACATTACACTGTCTCTCTAATATCACAGAATATTTCTTCCTTAGTTTCAATCTAAATCTACTTTCTTGCAAATTTAAAACTATTGTGCATTGTCTTGTCATGACAAGTCATGGTAAAAAGTGTCTCTGTCTTTTTTATAAGATCTCTTTAAGAAATGGAAGGCTGCAATAATTTGTCCTTGGATATCTATTTTCTCCAGGCTGAATAACTCCAATGATCTCAGCCTTCCTTCACAGGAGGCATACTCTAACCCTTTGACTGTTTTCATGGTTCTAGTCTGGACCATTTCCAACAGGTCCATATCCTTCCTATATTGAGGACTGCAGAGATGGATGCAGTGCTCCAGTTCAGTGCCAGTTTTCTCTAAGATAATACAGAATTTTAGAAAGAATGATGACTTTTCTCAAGAACAAAAGTATAATTTACTTTCTATGAATAATTGTTTGTCAGTGTTCTTCTGCACCCTGAGAAGTGACAGGTGCAACAACTTTTCAAGGTCATTGTAGTTTATATTTAACATATACTTTCTGTTTTCTTATTCTGCTTTGTGATTTTTAAGTCTACCAATCTTATTCCCCATGTAAAAAAAAAACAAAACCAAAAAACCATAACCAATAAACTTTCAATATAATTACAATTAAATCTTCATGTGATTAATAATGTTTTCTTAAAAATTAAGAACTTATTTAAAAGAACTACATCTTAGAAATAATCTGAGTTAGGTTTGTGTGGAGAGGTTTTTTTTAATTACTGATATGACTTCTAGAAGCTTCTCACATCTGAGCCAATCTTAGCTGTTTCTGAGATGAACCTGTGACTGGCCACAAGGTCAAGCCCATCAGCAATGGAAGTAGCTACTCTATGACAAAGTATTTTAGAAAAGGGGAAAATACCTGTTGAATTTCCACTAGAGAAAATAGGAGTGAGATTTTGTGACAGAAACATCTCTGCAGGCACCAAGATCGGTGCAGAAGAAGGGACAGAGGGTGCTCCAGGCACTGGGGCAGAGATTCCCCTGCAGCCCATGGCACAGCCCATGGTGAAGCAGCTGTGCTGTCTCTCATGGAGGGCCACAGGGGTGCAGGATCCACCTGCAGCCTTTGGAGGACCCCACACGGCAGGTGGATGCCCAAAAGACTGTGACTCATGGGAAGCCTGTGATGGAATTGGATCTTGGAAGAGGTTATGGGCTTGAGGAGAGAGAGGCCCAGTCTGGGACAGGTTTTCTGGCAGGCCTCCGCAAGGGACTCATACTGGAGCAGCCTGTGCCTGAAGGGACCCACAATAGAGCAGAGAGTGAAGAACTGCAGGCACATGGGAACAACCCATATTAAAGATGGTCATGGAGAGTGACTGTGGGAGGGACCCCACACTGGAGCAGAAGAAGAGGAGAAATGAGCATCAGAGATTATGTGCGATGAATTGACTACAACCCTCATACACTTCACCCCTGTGCCACCCAGGGGGAGGAGGGACACAAAACAAGAAAAGAAAGGGAGTCAAGGAAGAGCGGAGGGGTCTGGGGAAGATGTTTTTAAGATTTGGGTTTATTTATCATTTCCTACTCTGATTCCAGCTTGCAGTAAATCAATTACCCCAAGGTGGCCCTGCCGATGACGATAATTGGTGAATGATCTCCCTGCCCTTATCTTGACCCATAAGCCTTTCTTTGTATTTTTCTCTCCTCTCCAGCTGAGGAGGTAGATTAACTCAGTTGCTTGGTGTGTACCTGGTGTCCACCCAGGACCAATCCACCATATAATCATATTCCATTATAACATTTTCATTATACAACAGTTTGGAAAAATATGTATGCATCCAGTTGCACATTTCTTTGGAAGATACCTGTTGAAGTAAGTTCAACATTTACTTGTTTTAGGCAGAGTTCAAAACTAACCACGCTCAGCAGTCAAATGCACAGAATAATAAAAAATTACATACCTTTGGAGTTAGCTTTAGATTCTCTTTTGCATAGATATAAAAATAAAGAACTTTTTTGTCCCTTCTTGGTAAAGAATTTGCTTATATTTCAAGATAAAAACCACATATTATTTTTTTTAAGTAGTTTGAAATAGGCTACCTGTTTTTTTATATCTGATAACACACTTTTCTTTCAGCCAAAAGATGTGATCATATTTGGTCAATATTAAAAATCACTTACCTTAAAACTGAATGCTGAAGTACTACTTCCTTTCAAAGTCTAAAGTCTTTAAATACTAGTGTCTGAACAAAAGGATTGAAGTTAGCCATTATGCACTCACAGTATTGTAGTGAGTTCTCTCAAGTACTACATACCATTTAAACATTATGAAGATTTTTAACAGTAATGCTCTAATTTTTAACAGTAATGCTCTAATTTTTAAAGTCATAGATAATCTTCTAGCACTGTCATAAATAGATAATTTTGAAGACAGAATAATAATACATGTTTGTAATGGCAATAATTCTGAATATGAGATTATTTTATATGTAAATAGTGTTTTAACACAGTAAACAATTATATAGGAATAAGCAGGGATAGATCCTCAAATGAGGATAAATTTAGAGATGCATTGGCATAATATTTAAAAAAATAAAATGTTTCAGGTCATAAGGAAAACAAAAAAAAGGTAGCATGGAAAGAGGGAGGAAGGTGCTCTTCTGGTTCACTTTTGCCTTTAAAAAGATAGAGTTATCTTGTATTTGTCAAATGAAATTCCTCCATTACATTACTGTAGACACTTGATATATGTCCATTTGAAGTGCTATTCCAGCATTTGTTTTGTCTTTTATTATTATAATTCTTTTGGTAAACATAATTATGTAAAGTATTGCATCTGTACTCTCTTGCTGTAGTCCAGAAGTTGGTGTTTGAGTTCAGTTAATATGTGACTGCTACCACATGCCTCAGAAGTGGGGATACAAAGATTGTGCAATCAAAATTCTCTGCTGACTCATGAAAGACTCAGAAAAACCTTTGGCTGACTTAGATTTGGAATCAATGCCATATTGCTCTTCATCAATACTGTGAATCTACAGTCTAGGATATGTCGGTGCCTTCATTTTATTGGGATCTTTGCTTGAAGAACATAGGAATTTATAAAAATGGCATAAAATCACAGGTAAATGAAAAAAATACTATAAGTTCTTCTTTCACAAATTCCTAAATTTAATTTTTTTTAATATTTACCTTCCTGTGGGAAGGAGAAAGAAGAAAGGTACTGTCTTCTAGAGTGTGTCTGTACAGAAAATCATGGAAAGGTTTTCCAAGGAAGAGTTACTATCTTACACAATTTTTATGTCTTTCTCTTTTGTCAGGGAAGAAAAAGGCAAACTTTGCAAATCTATGAAAACTGTGATCTAAGGATCTTCTTGAGTATCTATCTGTTTGACAAGAGGTTCTGTGTTCCCACAGAGCCTTCCCTGCCTTATTACTCCCACCTGCCTTCCCTTACACACAATGTAATATACTGAATTACAGTAGAATGAGGCCTCCAGGGCACTGAAAATGCATAAATAACTACACTGTTATCTATGATCTTTCAGAAGCAAGGAGCTAATTATAGATATCTTCTTATTATATTGTCCTACATTTTTCCTGTTGGATATAGACACGTCTCCTCCTCTCCTTAAGCTAAAACTATTAAAGAAAAGCTTTGTCTTAGCTTCCTATTCCCCAGGTGAAATTTTCTGAGTGAATTCTTTTCAGAGCAGAAAGAATCTTCCTGCTTTCATTTTGTTCCTTTTTTTTTTTTTACCACAATGGTTCACAATATTGCTTCATTTTTAAAAGAGAGAGCAAAGCAGCTTGCTGGATAAACTTACTGAGTTCCTAATCTTGTGATACTCTTTTTATGTCTTCTGTCAATAGGGAGCAACATTTAGAGATGGAGCTATTTTTCCAAATTGTAACACACTTCCTGAGTCTTATTTACAAATATAGAATTAAATGGTGAGGCAGGAAAGGGAGTTGAAGGGATTATTTTGTGCTTTTAGGTCTGGTGCTCTAACAAAAGAAATGGACAGAAAAGCACAAATCATGATAGTTCATCTAAGCAGAAGGCATCTAAACAGTAGCTATGAAAGCAGCCTTTACCCATCTTGAACTGATATTCCCAGTAGGAATTTTTTTCTGGAGAAAATTAAAAATTAAAGAGACAAAAGTAACTAAGAAAGGTGTTACAAAAGCAAAGGTTACGTTTTACATCAGCATACATCTGTTTCACTCCACTTGACTTGACATCTATGGAAGGCAGAGAAACATGGGGTAGTTTATGTTTAAGAGTAAAAGTCTCACAGCAACTGCTGGTTTCTCTACATTCTTACATCAGAGTTTAATAGGACAGAGCAGAAAAAGGACAAAGAAAATAGAACACAACTTTAAAACTGGGCCCTAATCCTCCATCTGCTCTTCTGCTGTCTAGCTATTAGTAAATCCCTTTCTATCTCCAAAAGAAGATAGATGTTTCACAAGTGGTTCCTCTGTTGTTGCTTGTAACCCTAGTAGGACAGCTTCCAATATACTGACACATTTCCTCTTGCATTTGTAAGAGATAAATGTTCTTGCATGCACACCATTGAAAGTTAATATTATCTAAATGCTCTTAAACTCACTATCAGAAGATGTAAATACTCCTATTGCAAATTTTGATCCCTCTGAATTTTATCTTAAGCAGAAGCTTGAGCTGATTTTGAGAGAGCAACTGTACATTTATACATATATGCTCTGGGTTATTTTTGACAAACAAGAGAAAAAAAATATAAAGGAAAAAATGAAGTTTCAAGTACTAACTGATAAAGGGGGAAGATTGTTACTGCTTCACCAACACCCACTCCCACCCTATCATGCCCCAGTTACCCCACCAATAATGCTGCTTTATAGAGATACATATTGGGAAAAGAAAGAAAGAACAGAAAGATATCTACATGTAGATATATGTACTTTTATCTATACATACAGAGAGACTTTTAAATCTTGTTACATGAAGCAATGCCCTAATAACATAAGGCTTAGCCTGTTTATAGCAGTGTCCTGTCAGAAACACAGCAGGTGCCCCTGAGTGCACTGGCTGTCAGAGGCCTGAGGATCTCAGGGGCATGATGGTACTAGGAGCCCCAGGGCAGTCACATAAATGCGTTTGCTGACACAGAGCTGTGTAACAGCCTAATGAAGCTACACATAAATAATAGCTCAAGTGGAGTTGTCTAATGTATAAAACAACAAAATGTGCAGCTTTTTAGTGGGGATGTGATTACACTGGTCCTACTTCTTCAGAGGTACGAGGAACTGATTGTTGTGCTGTCTTGTCCTGTAATTTATATGAATGTCTCTCATTTGTTACTGCATATTTACTCCTCAGCCTGCACAAGAAATTATTGTAAGCTATTAATTTTCTAAAAGAAAAATTATTTTCTGCCTTTTTTTTTCTATTTATATAATTCCTTCCAATTCCTCCATATTGACTTTGTTTAAAGTGACAGGAATGAAATCAATGGACAGCAAAATTGATTTTCTGCATGTTGGCAAGCACACAGTTTTCTAAGGAAAGCGAATGATCAGCCCTAGTTGTAGTGTCCAAATTATCATCAGCCTATCATAAATACTCAACACTGGTACTAGCTATGGTGTGATAAATTTCAATTCCATTTCTTGTCACAGAAGAGGGTTTTCAACAGACATGAAGATCTTCCTCTGTAGTGCATTTCAGCTGCTGTTTTGTAAATCAGTTTCACATCAGTAGCTAGCAGCAGGAGTAAAACCAACTGGAACTGGAAAATAGAAGCCTTTAGTCACAGGTTTGGATAAGCAATGTTTTCACATAGTTCCCTCACCCTTTCCCATTGTCTCAATATATGTTTGATTACTGACAGTATCTAAATAAATGTCAAGTGATGGCAAGGAGAAAATTATATCAAAGACCAAGACAACCCAACAGTGTGTTCTCAGCAAAGGTGAAAGTGGTAAGAGATTGTTGTCTCTATTTTTCCCACTATTACATTGACTTTCACCTCTTCTAGATCTTAGGTACTCTATCAGCAGTCTTGGAAAACTTCAAGAAAGACTGAGATGAATACATATTTGAGAGGTGACAAAGGTGAGGCAATCATTCTTGTACACACACGGGCACTTGGATAGGGATCCCAAAGGCCCCGGATGAAGCTGTCCAGGGCCAGTAAGGTCTGTTAATGCCCTCAGGATCCAAAGACATAAAGTCTGAGGGAGCTTGGCTGGTTTCCCTTGCAGAAAATATGGATTCTGGGACACCTGGTAAGTAAGTGTCTGTTACTACCTAGTAGGAGAACCCAGAAAAGATGAAGCCAGACTCCAAATAGAACTGCACAAGTCTACTAAACAAGAGACAATGAGAAGTCTGAGACTTTCTGATAAATTCCAGTGTTCTGTAAGGAAAGCACTTTTTACCATGATCAGTCAACTAAGGGAACAAGTACTCAGAGACACTGTAAGACATACATCACTTGAAGTATTCATGACTCAGAACCCCAAGGTCTGGAGGCTCTGTATCTGATTTGACCTGCTATGAACAAAGAGTTAGGTCAGGTGATCTCTGGAGGTTCCTTGTGACCCATTACCTTGTGAATCCATGATTAGATGCAGCATTATCTTCCTATTGGAGCACGGCAAGAGAAAAAGCATTTTCAGCAATTTAATAGCTCCAGAATACAGAGTGAGCCTGCAGCTATGCACTGAATACAGAATTTGTACTTTGAGAGAGATATCTGGTCATGTGTACTGCTAGTTTTATCAGGGAGTTATGTCACCTTTTCTATTCACTGTAGAATATCATTATATATTAAGTTGGATTCATCTTAACCTGCTCAGCCTGAGGTTTACAATTTACATGTTATTAGGAGACAATAACTCCAGAGCCACATTGACCTCTTTATAGAAGCATGAATGAAAACAGCTGTCACATTTGTAAAATTCAGTTAAATTACTCATTACCAATCCAATTTTTTTCTCAAAGAATGCAATTATTTAAACTCTAATATCAAACATCTGCACTTTGCCTATTCTAAAACAGCAATACAAGAGTTCCAAAAGCCATCATTATATGGAGTACAGCTTTGTTAGGAAGTGGATTAGCCTGCTTTACATTTTATAATAGGTAACATTTAGATGCACACAGAAGCTTTTGAGTCAACAGAAGTCATAGACTTCTATTCCCTGTTAATTCCATCGCTCTCTCTAACTTCCTTTGAATTTTTTAGCCTTCTTTGAAGCAGCAGTAATTGCTGTCAGTTTCAGGTGTGATCCCTGTGCAATTTTCATTAAGTGATTTGCATATAGCTAATCTGCATAGAAACCTGACCTTGAGATTAGGTATCAGCAGGCTCTGCCCTTTACAGTGGTAAGAGCTAGCCATGCCTCTGACCCAGACCAGGGAGAAAAGATTGCCTTCAACAATAACAAGAAAGATGCCCTGTGAAATTTGTCAGATATTTTATTAGCGTTTGATCTCCTTTCAACATTGAATGACCATTGCTAAATATTTTCCATGCTGTTAAAAGAGGAGAAAAAAATCCATTATTTTGTCTGTGTGCCTTGGATGACTTTTTCTGGACTGTTCATTGAATGTACTCATTGTTTTGCGTCTCACTCATTTTTCCAAGGCATATCACAACCCTCTGTGATTTCTTGGACCCGCTTTGCTTTTCCATTTATCTCTTTTTTTTTTTTTTCCCTTCTAGACAAATAAAATCAGTTTTTATTACAGTCGTTTTTATTTTCCCTGATTTTTCTCATGCTGATCTTCTGTATGGTAATTGGTGTGCTGCTTATAAAACTATTATCCATACCATATAAACATGTTTAACCGTACCATCTCTTACAATCCCTCAAATTCCCCCATCAAATGACATCTCTCATCTGTCCTTCCATAAATTAAGGATATGAAAAGACTAAAAATGCATTAAAATTTCCAAAATCACAAGAATGTGCCCTTAAGAAAGTATTTTTTGCTAATAATTTTTGATCTCCCACATTCTCCTTTATCTACCATTTTAAAAGTGTTTATCATCACATTTAGATTATGGTGTCTTTATAAGAGAAATAATTTCCAGTTAAAATATTTTTGAAGAATAGTAGTTTCTTTGCCCACTTTAGAAAGAAAAAATTACCTCTTTTTCCTCTGTTAACGATATCAGAAATTTTAATATGCTAAATGATAGAAGATAAAAGTTTGAAATATATATGCAGCACAGAGGAGACAGGCAAGGACAATATAGAAACTTATTTTGTTTTTCTTTATACACTGCAGTTAGTTTGCATATAAAGATGTTTCTGAAATATAATCTTTTTCTTATGGACAGCTTCTGAAAATTCTGAAGCTGACATCAGCACAGCTGGATATCTGACAAGCAGGGGGATTTAGAAAAATATAAGCTTGGGTACTGCAATGTGTTTGAAAATATGTCTCATACCAATGGCAAATGAAGTATCTTTGTGTTTGAAGGAGGAGGATATGAGTATTGTAGTTCTCTGTGATTTGTTCCCATTGAGGAAAATGACACAAGGTACAACTAGAATGAGATACCTTATCAAAATAAACTGTACTCAGAGAGTTAATTCCATTGAAATTGGGACATTTTCTTATAATAAATATTCCAGAATCTAGCTGAAGATCAAAGCCAATAAATAGAGTTTCTGTGATCCCATCTGGTTGATTTACATTAGAGAGTGGAGGCAATATAGTAAAGCTAGTGTCCTGAATAAACACACAGGGGCAAATTTTCATTGGATTTTCACATGTATTATGTACAATAACTTACTGATTACACTATGGGAAAGTAAAATTTCTACTGGCCTTTTTCTGTAGCTCATGGCAAAGTTGGTTAACTTTTAGAAAGCATTTTAATACTGTGTTTATTTTGGTAATGGAAACATTAAAAGAAGGTATGTGTAATTAATACACAAAATAGCTCAAATCTACTTTATAAAACTTGTAACAGTACTGCTGGCTATGCTGCAATCTGGCACGACCTATCTGACACACTAATTTCAGCTGTAAATTAGAATGCAGAAAATTTCAGCGGCTGCAACTCTTTAAAAAGTATCCCAAATAACTTGTGTTGCAATCCAGTTTCAGTGTTCATTGGCATATATGACTATTCATGATGGATAAAGTTACTTTCAGTGAACTCAGGGGCAGCATTACCAGTGGCCTTTACAGGAAGAAGATCTGGTTCACTGCTTTTCAATGCTTGTACCTCTACAACAGCAATAAGCATTTTAAAGGGCCTGTCTCTGTGAGGGGTTCAAAACCTGTTTCAGTCAAAGCATAAACTAAGAGAGAAACTATTAAAACATGTTTCAGTTTCCAAATCCGCATCTTCACCAGTTTTACCAAACTGAAAGCAATTTGTCATTACCTTGTCAAATGCTATATAGTTGCAGGGTACTGCTTCTTTATGGATGTTGTTTTTGTGCTGTAGAGAAGATATATTTATATATACATATATTTTTTACCTCCATTCTATTTTTAGTGATTTAGTAAACAGAAACACAAGGTGAAAATACAGACTCAACATTATTCTCAAGCATTTTTGTTTTATAGAAAAGTTAAAAAAATATATTCTCTATGCTTCTTTTTAGACTCCAAGCTAAAAATAAAACACTAGTTTGATAACTAGCTAATGAAAGGTATATTTGCACTCCAAAGTTACATGTTCCTTTGTGTTAAATCTTTAAAATGTTTGCATTCTTCTTCTTTTCCAGCAGTAACTGTATATTATTGTTCATTTTTTTAAAAAAATAAGTAATTTTCTGAGTATTCTGCGCAGACTATAAAAGCAATAAAAGGCAGATCACTTCTTGGAAAAGATCCATTCTTAATGTATTTTTTCCAGTACTTAATGGTCTGCAATGTTCCATAAGAATAGTTGAGTTTTAAGTCAATTGTGTAAAGTATGATACCAAAGAAGCTTGGTAATATGGCAACACTGAATGCTCCACAAAACCAGGTTAATAAATACCTGCTATTAAATAGTGGGCCCATGAGGTGATGCTGAAGGGAATAAAGGTTTTCTGTCCTTTATTCTAATATTTTTTAAATCTTAGTCAGGCTTTAAAAGAGCTGGTAAGTATCATTAACATTGTTACAGCTTAATCCAACAGGAAATCTAAATTCAAGCTCATAATTTCCCATTAAATAAAAGATAATTAAAACAAAGTTGGAAATAAAGAGGAGGTAGTACTGTTTCCTTACTCAGATATGTATATATATATTATTAATCTGCAAACAGTAGTCTATAAATAACATTAAAATTTAACACATTGAGCTGAAACATAGCTCCAGTAATTACTTTATTTCATAGACACAATTACATTCTAGACACACATAAATGTGTCTTTGATATTTTAAAGAAGTGTGTAAAAATATAGATAGTCTGACCCTTTACATAATAGTTATTGCTTCAGGTAAAAAACTTTTTTTAAAAAATTTTTACTGAAAAAAACAAATTTGGGGGGTTTTAACTCAAAATGCAAAATTGCAGAGCAATTATTTATAAAAACATGAGCTTGCAGTAATTTTACAGATGACACTGAGTTAAATTGGAGTGTTGATTGGAGTGTTCCTGGAGGGCAGTAAAATTTTCAGAGGGATTTGGACAGACTGTTTTGATGGGCTGAGGAAAATGGGATGAGGTACAACAAGGCCAAGTGTCAAATCTGCCTTGGGGCTACAACAACTCCAGGCAGCGCCACAGGCTGGGGCAGAGTGGCTGCAAAGCTGCCCACAGGAAAAGGATCTGGGTGTACTGGTCCTGAACACGAGCCAGCAGTGCCCAGGTGGCCAAGAAGGCCAATGGCATCCTGGCCTGTACCAGCAATGGTGTGGCCAGCAGGAGCAGGGCAGGGATTGTCCCCCTGTACTGGTGAGGCCACTCCTTTGCTCAGTTCTGGGTCTCTCACTGTAAGAAGGTCATTGAGGCAATGGAGCATGTTCAGAGGAGGGCAACAGAGCTGGTGAAAGGTCTGGAGCACAAATCCTGTGGGGAGCAGCTGAGAGAGCTGGGGGTGTTTAGCCTGGAGAAAGGGAGGGTGAGGGGTGACCTTATCACTGTCTACAAATACCTGAAAGGAGGGTGTAGTGAGGAGAGAGTTGGTCTTTTCTCCCACATACCAAATGACAGGAGAGAGGAAACCTAATATATAGGGTATATACTAGGAAAAAATTCTTCACTGAAAAGGTGATCAGACATTGAAACAGGCTACTCAGGGTAAAATTACCATCCCTGGAAATGTTCAAAAGGTTGCTGGGGACATGGTTTTGTGGTGAACATAGCAGTGTTAAGTTAATGTTTGGACTTTGTGATCTTAGAGGTTTTTCCAATCTCAATATTTCTTTGGTTCTATGACTCTACGTATACTGTGAGTATTACCCTGTAATTTAGAATACAGATTCCTTGGGGTGTGTGCTGAGCCTTTCCTTTCTGTAACATCATGTCCATTTTGCACCACAGTTGGATTATAAGTCTTACACATCTCTGTTCAAGATGGTATGTGCAGTGCAATGTAGTGCAATATCGGAAGTAGTATTTAGCATGACTTTGAAGTCTTACAATGATTGAAAACCTGAAACCTGAGCTTGAATGGATTCAAGTGTCCACAAGAAGTGTGCAAAACACATAGGAGCAGTAGCAACTAGAGGTCCATGCTGCAATTCAAGCTGCGGGATGCAAAGGATTTCATGGCCTTTCCCCATAACTAGAAGCAATAATGGATATCTGAAATATACAATGTGGAAAATAATGCCTGGTATAAAAACATTGTGATGATTTCTTTAAAGATAAATCTACAAACTAGGAGTAATGCACAATGTTTGAATTCCTTGACTACAGCTGAGTAGTAAAGCACAACAAGTATGAATGGCATGGGCGGTTATTGGTGTTCATTTAATGGATACAGGACAAGAGCTGATGTTTTTTGAACTATAACTCATTTGGCTGCAGTACTGATCTTGTCAGTCTCTATTGTTTTGTTTCTTTACCAAATGGTATCTGATATTCCAAAGCTCTTGCAGTCATACTGTTTATTTTCCTGATCCTCTGTCACAGCTTGCACATACCAGAGAAAATTACTCTGTCCAACCATCTCATCACTCTGAATGTCTGTATGAATCCATCTGTAAACTAGAAAATCTACTCTGAAGGACTATATAACCTTCAATGATATAATATATCAAAAAGAACCATGGCAAATCAGAAATCACCACCAAATAGTTTTCCCTTTGCAGAGACCATCCTTTCTAGCATACCTAGTAGGGCAACCAGAATATAAGTGAGGAAGGTCAAAGTAGGAGGTGGGGTCATGGTGGGGTCACTCACTGCGAAAGTGACCAGAGGCTTAGGCTTGGTTTTCAATGTGTGCTGGAATAAGGAAGACTTTTAATCACAGATATGTTTTCCATGTGTATCCATTCCCCAATGAAAGCAGGAATACAGATCTTATAGTGATCTTGCATTAATTAATTACTTAGCAATACTGAAATTTCATGCATTTATTTGCATGATTTTAGATGTATGGAGTGATCCTCTCTTTAATTCCCCCTTCAGTTTTCCCTTTTGACAAATGAAATATTATTTGCCCCCAGAGAATTGACATATGCAGCTTAGAGATACTGTAAACTTTATTGCTTTTATTTTTACAATTGGCTTTACATAGATACTCTACCAGGTATAATAACACCTGTATTTCTTTTCCATTATATATCCATCAATATCATCTGGGTTTTCACATGTAAAACAGTATTCAGTTTTTTGTACCTGATTCATATTTAGAAAGATTATCTTAGGAAAATATAATAATAATAATAATAATAATAATAATAATAATAATAATAATAATAATAATAATAATAATAATAATAATAATAATAATAATAATAATAATAATATAGTAGTAGTAGTAGTAGTAGCAAACACCAAAACAAACAAAACAACAAAACAAAAGCCCCTGGTCACAACTAAAAATCCCCACTTATCTTTCATCAAAAATTTGTTATTGTCGAAAGCAGGTGTAAATATTCACTTTGAATCACTTATTAGAAGCATGAAAAGACTCTTCAAAGCATGTTGCTGTTGTCCTGTCCTCAGTATGCACTTTAAAATCGATTAAAGCATCACTGATCTTCTTTATTGCTGTTCCAGTCCTCCTGATGCTTAATCACACATGTCAAACATATGCCAGACAATGTTGGATGTCATGAAAGTCAACATTCATATCTTCTGTACTTCCTCAAATACTTCAGCTAATGTATTCTCTCCATCTGTTGCAGAAAAGCAAATATGATGATAATGCAGTGATGCTGAAGTTATCTTATAAATCTAGTCTGTTACTGTCAAAGATTGAAACTTTTTAAGTACTATTTGTTGGTAGGGATCAACTAGGTCTCCTGAACAGTTTTGAAAATCTCAGGCAAGATTCCAGCTTTTTGCCATTGGCCACTGAAGGAGACTGAATTTCTAATTGTGTCTTTAACATTGCATGCAGCTACCCTGCTGCAGAGCAGAGCCTTCCAGCTGTTTCCATTCTTAAGAATTTTCTTCTTACTCATAATTTGCTCGTATTCAATAACCAGTTCTTAAATTGTGAACAGTCAGGCACATATAATGCTATTATGCAACCTCTTTTTTTTTCTTTCCTGATACACAAAATCTCTCTCATCAGCAGGTCCCAGCCTTACTGTGCCAGCCCTCTGTATATCTAATGGCATGGATGACCTCACTTAGAAATTCTAGTCCTCAAAGGAACAGCGTATATGTAATGATAAGGGAATGGAAGATATTCAGTGTTAGCTGTCAAGGAGTATTTCCACCATCAGCATTAACCATATAATATAGTGGCAGTGGAGGGCAATGAATGTGGAGAGAAGTGAGAGCAATCAGCAAGCTTTCATTCAGTGAGATGGAAGAGCTTGTCAAAGACACAAACAACTAATCAGTTGCCAGCACTGATTGATGTCCCAGCCTGCATTCAAATCTATCATTGTGACCAAGTAGTGCCTATCGTTTACCCAGTGGATGGATAAACTAGAAGTAATATATGGTGTCTAAGCAAATAGATCATTAATTCCACTTAATATGTGGGGGCTAAAGTTTAAATCTTTTTCTAAACAGCAATCTTTCCCTTCAGGGAGGAAAAATATAAAACACTAAAAAAAAAAATAATAAAAAAAAATCTAGTCTGGTTGACTAGGCAACAAAGTTGGGGGTTTTTTTTACAAGTTACAAATCCATTGCATTGGATTTTATTTCAGTTTATGACCCATAATTGTCACTGAGTATTAAATCTATGAGCAAATTTATTAACATCTTAATTAAAATGGCTACAGAAGATAAGAAATTATATGGAGACAGAGAAAGAGGGATGTCTTATGCTTAGGCTTTCTTATTCCCCTAAGTGTTCCCAAGCTCAGCCCTGCTAAACTATTGCCCTTGACTTTATATTCTTTTTTCTGACTATAGCATGAAAATTTTAAATGGAGGCATACAGTTAATTGGATTTTATTATTGCTTGACTTCTTCTTAATTGCAGGTCATGGCATCGAATGATTTCTCAATGGTTTGTAAATTCCACATTTTACACCAATCAGCATCAAAGTCAACAGATTTTGGCAGACGCTCTTGCAAAATGTTAACTCAGGTCATAATTACTAGAAAAATGAAGTCTGTGTCAATATAAATTACAATATATTAGGACTGGACAGGAGGAAAAAAGTAATCTGCAGTTCTCTAAACTGAAGCTTGTTTTTATCTTCCATCAGTCATCAATAGGGAAAAATGTAAGTGTTAAGAATTAAGAAAGAGCATCTCAATTTTCTGCTTACATTGTAATGAAACAAAATTTTAATCTCTGAAGCAGAAATAGCTATCAGTCTGATTTCTATATTTTTCCAGATTATTAAGAGACACTCTGTCTTGTTTTGAACATTGTCAGCCTCTCATTAGCAGACTACTGTTAATAAATAATTAACAGTTTCATTCATGATTTGTATCTTAAGCTATAAATTATTAATATCAGGCAACTACAATAGCCATAAGTATTTATATATTCCATTAGGTTTAATATACTTCACTTTTAAGACTGTAAAGGAGTTCAAAAGTACTATTAAAGTATTTGCCTGAAGCACAAGTCTGCTGAATTTGTTACTAAGTATTATGTTTAGAAACATTAAGGCCAAGAAAAAGAATATTTTTCTCCTTTAGCTTCCAGAATTATTTTCTGAATGCAAAAAGCCTTCCTTTACAATTTCCAGATGATCTCTCAACTTAAAACTGACTACATAAGGGTGGATGGCAAACCTGCAAACTGTTCAGCCACGTAGATATTCTCAAAGTCATTGTGTTTGTCAACTAGAAACTTGACTTACAAGAGAGAGTTAACCTGAAACACCTGTCAACTCATCCTGAGATTCTAAATTTGTTGAGAATTACTGACAAAGCTCAATTTAAAAGCTGTAAAAATTAAACTGAAAAAATACTCATTCCAATGTTAATATTATTCCAGATGCACAGATAGGAACATTCTGTTCTTTCAGAATGGTTATCTTTTTCTCAGTAATCCATTTACCTGGAAACTGTAATATCATTGTATATTATTGTGATAGCTTTTCAAATACATAGGCAGTAGAAATGCCTTATAAAAGTATTTGTAAGAGGTTGAATATAATGGTTCAATTACATTTATGCTTGATTTAAGAAAAGTTGTTTAACCACAATGGTTTGAAAGCACCTACTTTAAAAATATTCACTAGCTCTTTGCTTTAAAAACTGAAATACATATTATTTGAAAAGTATTCATCTATGTATTTGTTCAGAACAACCTAGTTTCTTTTAAGGGGAATATTTTTCTATCATAGATAAAGTATCCATTCTATTAAAATTATCAATATAAAAACATGCTTTAGTTTTTCTTATAACTGTTAGATAAACCTGAAAAAGTACTTGATTAATAAGTAAAATATGCTATAATGTAAGTACTATAAGCCTACATTTGCTGTTTAATACAAAAATTTGGTTTTCAAACATTTCTTTGATAGCCTCTATGAGACCCATAAAGACTAAGTAATCAACTCAAATTTCATGAAATAGGCCCAAGAGGCCTGAAATACTATTTTATACTGGGAAATTTTACTGAGCACATAATACTTGTAAATGCTGTTTATTGCCCCAGCCCCTGTTTTCCAACAGCTGCTAATGTTGTTTTACAATCTTGTGCCTAAACACCAAACTGCAGATTCAGTTACAGGGAATAGCAGCGCTGTAACAGTTTTTTTCTCTGTTTCTGAATGCTTTTATTCTGTCAGGAGTTTCATCAATTCTCAGCATTTTTGGTGCAAAAACAGATACTTATGGCAGGGATATTTAAATAAATAGTATTCATATAAACCTTCTGATTCTATGGCCTCTTCTAGACATAATGGTTTTAGAGTGCTTCTGAGCATATTGCAGTTTTTTGATCCCACCACTTTTAGGACAGAATCACACTACGTTTGAATCCTGTAGTTTTCCAGAAATCAACACATTTCAAAAATACATATTTTGCTTTGGTTTGTTTTGATTTTTCCCTTGGAAAAGCAGATGTTCAAAAAATTAGATGGTTAAAAAAATCTTTGGTATTCAGGTATCAGTGGGAGTCCTGGCTAAAAATAGAAAATGGCTGTGTGGGATTTAAATTATACCTTAATAATTTAATAAATTAATAAATTATATATATCCTTCTGTGTTTTAAGTAGTTAAACAAATTAGCCCACTTCTGAAAAAAATATGATCTATACAATAAGGAGATTAGAGGTTCAGTTTAAATTTTCATTATATAAACATAGTCTCTAATCTATATACATTAGAATGGAATCTGTGATGGACCAGAAAAAAGACTCATTTTTATAAAGATACTTGTTCTTCCTTCAGGAGAACTTTTGTAGTCATAAAGATCTAAACAGACAAAAGTTGCTTGAAATCCCTGACTCAGAAATTATGATGAAGTCATTGTTAAGGAAGGTGCTCATGGTTCAGGTGATTTTCAAATGATAGATATCTAAGATAAAAAAATGAATGCATGGTGCAGCTCCCAACATGCTGGTCACTGTGTCACAGAAATATTGCAAAAATCTCAGGGATAGAGATATAGTTCCAAAATCTAAAGCACTGTCTGCATAACTGACTGCATTTTGTTATATCAACAGCTCCACTGAGTTTAGTGCAATTTGTAATAGAAAATATCACACATTAAAAAAAAAAAAAGGATTAACATATTGCCAGTGTATTTTTATTATTACTGTTTTTTACAGCCATTTCCTGAATTCCAAAGATCTGAACTCTGGTAAAATGTCGACAAAGTTTAACAGAAATAGCAGTTTATGAAATTCAAGATGATTTTCTACAAGAGTGCCTTTTGCATAGATAGGACAAATTTTTGAGTACTTTTAAACTTCTTTTTATTTTATCTTTTAAATCTTTTCCTACAAGTCCAGGTGTGCCAAGTAAAAACAAAAGAAGAATAGAACTTGATAAAAGCTTTAGAAATAGGTAGCTTGAAATTACAGGAATTACACAGAAAGTCCTATTATTATGTAGACTTAAAGTTTCCCAATATTGCTGTTATTATATTTAAAATGGTGGTGTATGTCCTTATGTCATTTAGTAGGGTAATTACATGCTTGCTATGGAAAGCAAGTCAATCAGGATTTTGGAAGCAATACCCTAGAATGTTACTCTTAAGTCTGGTTTGCAATTTTTTTTTCCTTTATAGGAAATAAAATATAGCCTTTGTAGGAGTAACCATCACTTCCAATTATGAGAATATGGAACTGCCATTCAAACTTTTGCTAGTGAGTCATGGGACAAGTAAGAAATATCACGATGAGTGTTCTATTGCACTGGGAGAGCTAACACCATGACTTTAGCTTAGTTTTAGCAAGAATGAAGTTGGTTCAGAAGTTATGGAGAGAGTACCTTATTACTGTGAATATAAATTTTATTTACTTGCTATCTGAATTATCTAATGTGGGGTAACTCAGTAATTTCACTTATACATTTATGCATAAGATTTATGCATTTGCTTTTATTCTCTTATAATTCCCTCTGTCAGAATATGTCAATCCCAAAGTAGTACAGCTTTCACTAAGTATGCTTATTGCTAAAAGAAAGATTAAAAAGACTTTTGTTCATCTTTAGGCTCTCCCATAGGAAAAGTAAAATAACTTGAGATTTTATTTAGTCCATTCACAGATTCTCTTGATGATTCATACTGTCGTGACAATGAACTTTACGTGAGTATATTTACCTTCCTGTGCAAACCGGGTAGGAGAAGGAAGAGAATTGCCTGTCGTGTTGAAGTGCAATCCTCATACTGCAACTATGCAACTACTCTATAACTACACACTACTTTTTGTTTCCAGGGCTGTTCAAGGAAATACAGTTGTACTTTCTAAACACTCAGATATAAAAAGACAGTTAGAAGTCACAAAAAAGTTCACCCCCTTTTGCTCTCACTTGAAGAAGAATATTCTTCACATGTCAGAATACTCTTTAAATCAAGAGATTACCTTGATTTAACGATTTAAGATGTTGCTAAGACACCTTTCTTTCCAAGATGTGTTACTGTTAGACAACCCATTGCTCAGTTTAGCCTTACTCACCGAGGTCACATCAAGCCGGGTCTCTGTGACATGTTCTTCCCTACTTTCCTCAGCTGTTGCTTTGATTGACTATGGATGCTTTCATAACATTTTGATTCTGTATGACTCTTCCAAAGCAAAATATTTCTGATGACCTGGAAATGGTCTTATTTAAACATCAAACAGGTGTATATTAACTATTCTTTATTAAGCTACATTTTCTTCTTAAGAGGTTAGACTGTTGTCTATTTTGTGCTAGAAGTATTTAAAGTAAGTATTTAAAGAAGTATTAAACAGTTTGCATTACAACTTCTTTAATGTCTACACACAGCATATATTGAAAAAAGAAGAAGAAAGTGCAAGCTCCGTGGATTAGATACCACAATGAATTTGCAAAAAACAAGTATGCTAGAAACTTAAAGAAGATTTAGAGTATGAGGGACTTAAAAGACCCTTGTGAAAATGGAACTTACCCTTATTCAGACTTATTCACCCTTAAAGCAGTGCAAACAGTTCTTCACGTCTCTGGAAGTCAAAGCAGAGTGCTGTTCTAACATAATCTGGTTTCACCATCTCAACTATCTGAAGACATTTCAAAGATCCTTCTACACCAATGTAGAATGATGGAAGACGCCTTCTGAAACACTTTTATGCTGGACTCTCACACAAGAAATCATACCTAGACCAAACAATTCTGTCCCCAAATAAAGAACATTCTGACCCAACATTCTGGGTTTGTTTAACTTGGGATTTTGTTTGAGATTTTTGTGTTAATATTTATTTTTAGTTTTCCTATAAGCATTTTATCCAAACTAATGGAATCTGAAACATAGCCCTTGCATTCACTATGCTCTGTAATTTTTAACTTTTGTCTTTGGTACAGTACTTGCATTTCTAACCATAAACATAAATTTCCTTGCATAGAAGCTAAGGGAAGTGATTTGATACACCTAAATGGCAACACAAAGAGATCATACATTTCACAGATATTTCTTAGGAGCACTAGGTCTAATTCTCCTCATTATTCATGGCTAAGATTAAGGGGAAAATATAGCAGATGTTTACCACACTTCAGAGAACCTGAGTGTGAAATTGAGAAGGAAACAGTTTATGTGCAATTGTGTGAGGAATTTAGGTAAAAAGAAGCAACTTCTTCTGGTGTTTGAATAAAAAACCAAAGCAAAAAAAAACCCAAACCAAAACAAAACAAAACAAAAACCATGCAGCTATAATTACCAGGACTGGTTCTTTCATCTCTGATGATGGATATGTGCTTGGAAAATTGAGGAAGTGTTCTTCAGTAGTAAAGGCCATATTTTATACACGTGACAGGGATGTTTTTTCTTTTCCCAATGGCATTTTTGAATTCCTGTATTTTAATGTCTTATTGGAACAATGGGTAAATATGCAAGCCTTCTGTCCATCACTGGAAGTAAAGTGACTGAAAACCACTTTACCTTCCAATATTGCAATCCTATGACTGCAGTGAATCAATGACACTCATTCTACAGATAATATCTAGGATCCTAGCATGTGGTTCTGTCCCTAAATTTGATTGCTTCCCTGGAAGTCCATTCCCTAGCAAAATAAGGAACACCATAATCTGAAGCATCTTTATAGCCACAGTTTTAATTTTTTTTTAATAAATGGTAGCTGATACTACAAAGATCCCAAACAATAATGTGGATTAAGGGGTGTCCTTCTTTGTCAAGAAAGAAGTTCATTTGCCACTTTCTCTTCTCTTTTATTGAATTGTTGACAACACATCATATGGTAGACCATTTTGGAGCTCTTGTACCTCATGTTGATTACTCTGTAACGCAGAGAGACAGGATCTTGCCTGAGGATTGTGTGATACCAGCAGAAGAATATCTTCAAATATTTACACAAACATGTAACTTTTTCTCATGGCATGTTTTATAGCATGTCATTTGCCTTAGGAATTACATTCTTTAATGATATATGTGTTACTCTACAGAACACTGAGAAAAGCCTTAAATTTTCATCAAAATAGAGAAATGTCATACCTGTGAATTGCCTTATTTCTTATTCTCCATTTATAGACACTGAAAAAGAAACAAATAATTCTGGAGAAAAATAAAATTGGCATAGATTGCCTTTTAATTCTCTAGTGGCATATTTCGTTATTTCTTGTCCTGAGCCCAAAGGTGGAGTTACTTCTGCCCCTAGAGGGACTTGCCAGAGTGTTTACCTTACTTCCCACATTTTGTACAGTCATTTGCAGCTGACCAGCTTCTAGGATCCAAATGGGAACAATGGGAACAACTTTGAGGTATAGTATGAGGTTGTTTTTTGGGTTTTTTTTCTGGCTCACTGATCCTCATGTGTAAACTGACATAATGCATACATGGACAAAAGGGAAAGCAGCTACATATTTTTTCCTAAAACTTAAAATTCCCAAACCTCCTAGTCTTCAGTCCAATCAAAATCTAAATTGTTCTTGCAGATTAGATTTATTGAATTGCTTGATACTTTACGGCTGGTAACATTTTGTCAAAGAACACACAATGCATATTTTCATTCAAAGTTGTTTTAGTATTTTGCTGATAGCTGCCAAAAAGAGCAACGTGTGCATAAGCAGTCATTAACCCATAGGACGTTGTCAATTACTTATACATTGACAACATCCATTTTTAACTAAGCATTTCATGTTCTGTATTTTCACACTTCATGTCAAAAGGTGGCAGAGCTAAGCACTGCAAAGCTTTGGCAGGAAAGGCTAATTTTCCATAGTTTCATCATGCATGAATTCCCCTTAGAATCATTTTAAATGCTGTTAGGTGACGGAGTATTATTTGTAAAACAGTTTCTTTCTAAATGGTTTTAGAGCTGACAGAAAGCACCAGCTTAGCACTTCTGTGGCCCATCGAAGAACAGGTACAACTCAGAAGCAACAATGAAAATCTCTACCACATCCCAACCCTATCTTCCGGACAATTTAGAGTCAGTAATTTCTTTCCTGAGAAGAATTTTGAAGTTCAGACAAATCCTGACCTAAGCCTGAGTAGGAAAAACCCCAAAAATGTGCAAAATTGAGCTATTAATGATACTTTGGTTTTCTGAATATTTGCCTGCATATAACTCTTCATCAAGATATTTAACATAGATCAGTAAGGAATTATCAACTCCTGTGACATTTCATTGGTGTCATCTCACATTGCACATAAACTACTTGCATAAAGACATGCAGTTTTCTTGCCCACTACAAGAAAGGGTATGCTTGCATATAAGGTTCAGAAAATCTGAAGTGAAAATCACTCACACCTATATAGTTTGTGAGTGCAGGCACAGGTTTATAAAAGGAAGAGAGTACTATTTTTGGATTTTTCTCTTTTTTTTTTTTTCCTTTCGACCTTTTGTATTGTGTCTACTTGGACTTAAAAAAGAGTATTAATCCAATACCCATGTGTGGCTGTGTTGTGTTGCTATACGTATAGATGTTTGTAGCTGCTTTGTCTCCCCGGTAATTGGATTGACTTAAACTGGATCACCTCTGGGATAATTACTCAAAGACCTGAGGAAGAACAGAAAAATCTAGTCTTCATCTAGCACTGACAACTACAAATCATTACCAAAACAACCCAAAAAGGCAGATGTTATTTATAACATAGTATGCTATATTACAGACATATATCTCTACATTTCTCTCTCTCTCTCTAATGTACATTTTTTGGTACATGTATATGTATATTAACATAGATGTTAATAAGTATAAATAACATGGTTGTCAGAAAATGCAACAGTCATAAGATATAGTTGAATCATAGGGCAGTTGTTCAGAACATTTGACACTTACACATAGTAAAGCAGTCTGTTGCAGAAACTTGCATATATACATAGATTCAAGAAACTGCTTTCAGCCAGCTTTGGATACAGTGTTCTTCATGGCACTTTTTTCTTCTACATTAGTGTTGCTTAATGGCAGTTGTGTCACTGCTGCATGCTGTGCCTGTTTATTATGACTGATGCCACTAATTATACTAATACTATAAACAACATAAACAGAAATATTTGTTCCATCAGCTGTCACTTTTGATAACCATAGCCATAATTGAAAGTCAAGGAAAGAAAAAGGGAAATACTTCACTGATTCCAGAGGTGTGCCTAGTATTCAGAAATAATTATACTACTTGATGAACCATGCTACTGTCTGCTCTTGTCTTCGTGTTTGATTACAAATCTGATACTAGCACTTAATGGGTAAGTGAGCTGTCACAAAGCTTTCCTTCATGCTATGTTTTAGGAAACATTACAACAATTCATGTGATGAAATGCAGCTTTCTACCATATGCTGACATATCACAGTGCAAGATGGTGAAGTGTCTTAAGCAACGTATTGCAATGTGATCTGCCACCCATGAAATGGAATGCTTCAGAAAAACATGCCAGTTCTTGAATAAACTCTGACTCCAGTACCTACTGCAGCCAGTAGACTGTATAAAATGCCTTAAAGTTATCCACAGATTGCCCAGCTCTTCTGGTATAGTATAAAACTAACAGGCTAATTTTAGCTCCACATTGGAAAGAATGCAGTTAACCTTACAACACTGAAGCACTACACTAGCAAGATTTTATTTTAGCCACTAGAGCAAATGCTGACTTTTAACTTTTATAAGGTTATTTATTAAGACATGCAGTTACCTCCCAGTACACACAATTTCTCTATGACTGTGAATGGATAGCAAAGGTCCCAGCATTTGTTAAGCTCTGCTGCAAATCAAGTCTACTAAAATAGTCATAATGTATTCTATTCGTAAGCATAAAAATATATATGCAATATTATGTCAGCCTTTCAGCATAACGGCTATGAGATTTGCACCATAGTTCACTACAGTGATGCTGAGTCAGCACTTCCAGGAAGTGGAAATCAAGGTTAACCTAGCTGATAAGCTGTAAAGAAACAGTAATTCTCTTCTTTACTTGCAATAACAGCTTAACTGGAGAAACTCAGTCTGGCTGTACTTGGCTAGCATATACATCTTCTTGCTGGGCTGATAAAGAAACCAGCATGTTTTTTGAGATTATATAAAGTGTTATGTTCCTGGGGGAAGTGGGGGAAGAACGAATTTCAGCCATGTTAAAGTTTTCTTGACTATTCACCCATCCTAGATACCCTGTAATGTGTTAATTTAGTTTAGATTAGTTTAGTTTGATGAAGACTGTTGTATTTGTTTCCCTGAAAGGACAATCTCAAGTCACAGAAGGAAAATCTCAAAACACTACAATACTGCTGTAAAAACAGGAAATGTCTGTCTTCTAAGCAAATTATAAGGAGGTACATGTGGTAAAGCAGATGGCCACTGGGTAGTATGGGGCTAATTTTTGGTATTTACTTGAAAAATCTTGAAGTGAAATTTGGTTAAATATTTATTACGCTAGGGTGTTGACACATTGCTTAATCCTCAAAAAACAGTCATCCCAGCTCTTTAAAAGCTAAACCACAGCCAAACTGGTCAAAACTGATGTTTGTCATCAGAGAATTCCAGTAAACTGTCACCAAGACATAGAAGATGTCGTTCTGGTCATAGTTCAAGGACATAGGGAATCCAAATTGCCACTGACAGAAGCGTAGAAATCCTGTCAGGATGATATTGATGCTCATTGTCCCTCTGTGAGCACCATCAGATTTTGTCACTCAGATGGGCAACAGTGGCACTACCAGAAACTGCCACATAAATACCATGCTATCAGTTGTGACAAAGTTCTGTGTGAAATGGTAATCCAAGAATAATTATGTCAGGACTGTCTGACTCTTGACTACCCATGATGCTCTGGAAGAAATAGGCTGACTACTTCTAGTGTTTCAGCACCCTGATATAGTCTAATATAAGACATTAGTGAGTAACTCTATGCGTTCCAAAACCCTCCCTAATCTTTTCTTCTGTCATTACTGAAAATGAACTGCTGATTTGCTAAGAGCTTTTTTTCCATTAAAACTTATAAAACTGAAAACTTAAACAAAATTTTTAAGATATATTATAACAAAGCATTATATCTTGAAAGAAATAACAGACAAGCATTTCTCTTAATGGTTGGTTCCTTCTTGTCTTCTTCTAAAATCCCAGAAAAAATAATATCCCTGCCCCTACCCTCGATTACCATTTGGAAATCTTTTGATTCTTAGATTACTTTCTCATACTGTCATATGAAGAGTTAAATAGAGTAATTTTTTCCAGTCACAAGAACCTCAAAGATGATTTATGTTCTCTCACAAGAAACTGCTGAACATAAGATTCTTATGATTTTTTGTGGACACTACAATTACAGTGTATATGAAAGGAAGGTGTCAAAAAGATGGAGACACACTCTTTTCATTGGTGACCAGGAACAGGACAAGAGCCAATGGGCAGAAACTGATACACAGGAAGCTTCACCTTAATGTGAGGAAGAACTTCTGTAATGTGGGAGTGACCAAGCACTGGCATACATTTCCCAGAGCAGCTGTGGAATGTCCCTCCCAGGAGGTATTAAACCATCTGGATGAAATCCTGTGCAGTGTGCTCTGGGACAACCCTGCTTGAGCAGGGAAGTTTGATAAGCTGACCAGCTCAGGTCCCTTCCAACCAGGCCCGTTCTGTATTTTTGTGATTATTGTTAAAAGATTTTTGCATTTGTTTTCTGCTCTTGACATATTGTTTTCACTACATAATAGATCACTTTGAACAAGTGCTTGTCAAAAAAATTGGAAAGACACAAAATATTTTTGTAATTTGCTAGTCCCTGAAAGAAACCTTAAAATCATTTCTGTAGAGGTAGCTGCAAACAGACATGAATTGGCCCTGCTTCAAGCCACAGCAGCTGAAGCAGTGCAAATCAGGAAGCCTTACACCAAATTAACACCTCCTTCATGCACTATTCTACCCATCCCAGAGAGAGACAATAACACTATAGACAAGTTATTTCTCACTGTCCCCCCCGGTGTTTCCACCATTGAAACCACTTAATACAGCTGCAAAGCTTACTTCACTGATGTGGGGTCATTCTCAAACTTAGCACCAGTAGCCTGAGAAAATATATTTGAGTTTGTTTTTCTTGATTGCATATTCTTCTCTACCTTGTTCTCTTCTTCCAAACAAGAAAAGACAAATGAACACAGTTATGATCCACCTCTCTATGAGGAAGTACCTCTTTGACAAGAGAATACTGCTCTAAATAAATTACAATCTACTACACTCCTGGGAAAATGATGTGAATTATCATTAAACAAAGACTTTCACTGACTTTCTCAGGAATTATATCTGAATGGCCTGAGGCATTGCAGACATTTTATCCTTGTCAATTCTGGTGAGAAGCAGAACTGTGAGAAAGAGATGAGTTGACATTGAAATTCAGAGAGGGCAGGGATGGAGAGTGAATGTCTGCATGGTACTTAGTTTGTCAGCTGGGGTTAAAGTATGGCAGATAATTGTTCAGTAGCTGCTTCAGGTTCTGGAAGAGAGCAGAACACAGTATCAAACACTTTGTCAGAGCTATTAAATAATAGAAAAAGGAGTCTGCCCTGACTATATGGCTACTCTAGCTAGAGAGAAACATGAGAAGCTGCCACATGCTCCTGATATCACAGACATGCTCCTGATATCACAGTAGGCAGCTAATCTTAGCCATCTAGTTATACTAACAAGCTAATGGTGTGATTACAAGAAAGTGGACAAGAACTTCATGGTTTGCAAGCTAAATAGAGACTACCAAGACAACCCTAAATTCAAAAAAATGGTGTCAAAGCAGTTGAAGAAGAATAAAAATGGTGGTGTGTTTATTTAGGAAATGATGGGAGTAGAAATGTTGAAAATGTATGAATGTTTCTTTTTTGGAAAAAAAAAAAAAAGGGTATATAAGGGGTGCCAGTAGAAAATCAGTCCTACTGTTGATCACTGTAGCTTATAGGGCAGACTAATAACCATCCCTTGGCTTTTTCTGAACATACTGATGTCAGACTTCTACAGTCAGGAAAGCTGGGCATGTTTCTCCCCAGTGCTATTGAGGGCATACCGTGAGCGCTCTTCCAAACCTCAACAGGGGAACACACCCAGAGGGTGCCTTGTAATATCATCTCTTCCTAACAGAGAATGTCACGTCAGATTTGAAGTCCCAGAACATGAAAGAAAAAGCTGTGAAAGTAAAAAATAAAATATTATGAGAACTTTGGTGAGGAAAGGTCACCAGCAACACGCTGAAGAAACTGCTTAGCAGATAAATTACTAAAAAAAGCAGTTTCAAACCTTGTAGAAAACAAGTAAAAGGAAAACTTAAAAATATAGAGAATCAAATTGAGCTGCAGAAGATGTATCTTTAAATAATTTCCTCTTAAAAATAGAGATAACTGTGCCAGCTAGTTTGTGATGCTTCCTTAACCAAGTTTATACTTGCAATAAACTTGTACTGTAATGTTTGGTTTCATCTTATTCTATGCAATATATAGTATATAATAGGATGTAGAAGGTTTTATTGTTTTGCAACATCCCAACTCATTCTTAAAAGGAAACCGGCAAGTATATTTACTGAAATACCAACAGCAAAATTCAAATAGTAAGAAAAATAGCCCACCAGTAAAATAGCTGTGTCTTTTAGAGATTAACTAGTACAATTTAAGGTGTTTAAGAAAATGGCTCTCAGCCTCTTTCTGGTTCCAGTTTTAAAAGGGAATTATTTATCTATTTTTTTCAAACAACCATTGGAGTTATTGAAGAGTTTCCCTTTCCATTCCCTGCTTTTGGATTTCCTCCTTTCTCCCCTTTTCCTTCTCAGTTTTTCATTTTTTTTTCTTCTGCTTCCCTTTCTTTGTCATCCCCCCCCTTCTTTTGATAGCATAGCTGTGTCTCCTTACTGGTTGCTGCAAGAAGTGTATCAGATAGCAAAGCAGCCACAGCTTTGCTGGGACAGATTAATTTACTCCATTTTTCTGCTGATCTCACGGTGTTTGTTTTGTTTTTGTGACCAAAACTGTGTTGATAACACATGCATGTTCTCAGCTGTTGCTGAACAGTGCTTTCACAACATGTTTCACACTCTGTTTGGCTAGCAAGTATGCTGGGGGCGGGCAGGAGGCTGGGAAGGGATGCAGCTGGGACAACTAACCTGAATTCACAAAAAGAATATTCTCTATCATATGAGATTCGCTTCAGAAGTAAAATTGATAATATTGGGAAGGGGACAGGGGTCTAAGGCAAGTACTCCTGAAGTAGCTGAGTATTGCCAATCACTCAAGTTACTAAGACATTATTCCTTTTATCTCACTTATCCTTCACTTTTTCTTTCTTGTTTTGTTGGGGTTTTTTTCCCCTCCACTTGTTAAATTTTCCTTTTCCTAACCCAAAAGTTTTTTAAATTTTTGCCCTTCTGACTCTCTCCCACATCCACATTGAAGGAAGTGACTGTGCTACTAGAAGGCGGCTTACTACCTGTGGCTAGAACACCACAGAGACTTGTATCCTTTCAACACAAGAAAGCCAACATAGAGAAACAAAACATTATTCTGACACCAACCACAATATCTTGCAATAAATCTTTGTGGGTTAAAGTCTCAGGGTTTTTTATCTATGTCTTCTGATGCAATGTGTTTGACCACTTGCTTGGATGGTGCTTCTATTGTTGGCTTCTACTCCAATCTCCTGTGTGAATTTTGTGTGTTTATGATATTATGTAAGCACTGAAAGTGATGGCTTCAGTTGTTCCAAAAGGGAAGACTGAATAATGACTGTATTCCATCAACTCTACTCTTGATTTAAGAGTTTGAATTTTTTCATACTAGCCTGTAACATAATATTTTTGATAGGACAACAGAAAAGCATTTTTCAGAACAAACTTTCAGAATGCTAATGTGGATCTTCAAAATGTTGTCAATTTTCACATACATTTTAAATCTAAATACTCTGTTAAATTTTAACTTATTCAAAAATAGCATCAAGTGATGAATAATTTTATAAATTATATTTCTAATGGTTTATTTATTTATATGAATAATAGAATGTCGTTATATTGAGTTTGGGAGGGTGCTCTGGAGGTCCTCTGGTCTAAGCCCACCTGCTCAAGCATGGCCACCTAGAACCAATTGTTCAGGACCATATTCAGATGGCTTTTGAACATCACCAAGGATGAGACACCACAGCCTCAGGGCAACTTGTGCCAGGGCTCAGTCATGCTCACAATGAACAAGTGTTTTCTTAACTTCTGAGAAACCTCCAGTGTTTCTCTTTGTGATCAGAAAGTCCTATATTACTGAGATGCATTTCAGGCTGGAGGCTCCCAGGTGTTTAATGGACATGTTAAACAGGACTAGACAGTGTACCTGAGGGTACACTGCTACATACTGGCATAAGAAAATGAGTTATGTATTACTTTTCAATTGAATAGTTGACCTCTAATTTTTGACCTCATTAAAAAAAAAAAAAAAAACAAACCTTATCTGTCTTTACTTTTTTATTGTCTTTTATTTTTTAATTTTAATGGGGGAGTTTTGTTGGGTTTCTTGTTGTTTGGGGCTTTTTCTCTAGAAATATAGTGGGGAGAGCTGACTTGCAGGCTCATTTCTTTACCCTAGATTTCTCTGTACAATAGAAGTCATATTTAATTTATTTTCAGTTTTATATTTAATTTTTCAGAAGAAGTATATAAAATTTTCAGGATTATTGTTTTGGAAATTTACACCTTAGTATCTCATCCACATTAACTATCGGTTTTCTTGTAAATGTACCTTTCTATTTTAATATGAAATTTATAATTTCATCTTTCCGTGTTGTCATCGTATTTCAGAAGTCCCATACCTTCTCAGTGGTTTCTCATAGGCAGCTCCTCGCAGCACTGACTCCTTCTTCTTCACAGCGCAGCCAAAATACTCCATCTCTCTTCACAGTACAGCCAACAAACTCTTTTGTAGCACTCACCTTCTTATTGGACACAGCTGTGGCCTATTAAGGGCAGGCCTGTTCCCCTATTTGGGGATTAGTACAGCTACAACTCCTCAGGTGTGAGACTACCTTCTGCACTATTTTCTTACATTTTATCCCTGCACAATTCCCCCTTTTCTTTTAATTACAAAGTTGCAGCATCGCTGGAAAGATATGTTTAAGTAAATTGATATTATAACATATTCACATATCTCACTTAGAACTAACAGTATACAAATGTTCAGTCAACAGGTCACAGCAAAAACATCAACCTAAGGCTTTTCATAAACTAACATTGTGTTTACTATCCTTTGCAGGGCCCTTTACGAAAGATAGTAAACTCAGTACAATCATCTTTTGTGTAATTTCCATTTAACTTTGGAATATGTCTGTGCCCTGACCTTGAGTCATTACTCAAACTTACATTGCATATTATCAGAAACTCTTGTACTTACACTTCTAGAATATTGACAATATCAATAGCTGGACAACTTTATAAGGCAACTCAGAAGAATAAGTTAAAGGTTATATATTAGGATAGTAACAAATTGACAGTTACATAATTTTATCAATAGCTATACAACTTGAACAACATCAATCCAGTATCTGTTGAGTGTACTTATGCTATGGAATATAAACTTTTACACTTTTGCCTAATCAAAGATTAATAGCTGCAATTCACAAACAAAATGCATGTTTCATCAGCAGACGAATACACCATACTGAATGATGGAGCTACTCTGTCCCCAGCTCCAACTGCTGTCTTAATAATTCTCTTCTTCCTTTTAAAGTTCTTTTGTTATATTAGTTGGCCACTGCAAGCCTCTCTTGCCCTGCTCTGTTTTCCATGTAGATGAAACAATCTGTTCTTCACTTGATATGTTATTTCCCATTGTATCCCCAGTGGCTCACCTATGCTCCAGGTGTCAAAATCTGTCAGGTCCAGACCAGGCAGCATCCCCTGCTGCTCTCAAGGAGCAGCAAGTAAGTAAGGACTTCTCTTACATATTTGCCTGTGCAGCTCTGACTCTGCCTCTCAGAGCTCCATGTTGCTTTTGTTCAAGTGCTCATGCAGCAGCAAACCATATGTTATTTCCCATTGTGTCCCCAGTGGCTCACCTGTACTCCTGGTGTCACAATCTGTCAGGTCAGACCAGGCAGCATCCCCCGCTGCTCTCAGTGCTATGCTGGGCTCCATCTCTGGCTGCACCTCGCCCTACAGCCCAACCCCGAATCACATCGGGCTACTGTGGAGATGGCCACCATACAATTTTAGAGGGCTTCTCTTACATATTGTCTGCTCACGTAGCTGCAACTTTCCCATCGTGTCTTGCTGCACACTCTTCAGGGGGAACCCGGCACTGCCCTGGATCCCCTCTGGACTGCAGCCATACCTTGGCAGGGGACATAGGGCTTGCGCCAACGCACCAAATAAGCAAAGTGTGTAGCACCCGCTCCTCATATCCAGCACTCTTCTTCTTGGGGATGGTATCTCATACATTGTCCAGACTTCTAGGCCTGCCTGGCTAGAGCTTATCTGGATTTTTAGGCTCTCAGGCTCTTGGTCTGCCTGACTCCACCATCTTATTTCTCTTAGGTCTGCAGTCATCTTCCTGGATCACCTTGGGATCACATTAATTAATATTTAAGCCCTTTTTCCCAAACCACCACAGGATCGTATTAGTTAATATTTAAGTCCTTTTTCCCAAATCACCATGGGATCATTCAGAATCACATCCTTACTGCTCTCACTGCCTGAATCACATTGAGGTCACCAATTGTTGTCATCTTATTGCAAAGCTCTCATACCTTCTCAGTGATTTCTCATGGGCATCTCCTTACAGCGCTGACTTTTTTTTTTTTTTTCTTCTTCTTCTTCTTTCTTCTTCTCTTTCTTCTTCTCCTTCTTCTTTCTCCTTCTTCTTCACAGTACAACCAACAAACTCCATCTCTCTCCTCACCCAGCTAACCCACTCTTTTGTAGCACTCGCATTCTTATTGGACACAGCTGTGGCCTATTAAGGGCAGGCCTGTTCCTAATTTTTGGGGATTAGTACAGCTGCAACTCCTCAGGTGTGAGACTATCTTCTGCACTATTTTCTTACATTCTATCCCTCCACATTTCATCGAGTTTTTTCTGTGAAATATGTCTTCCTTCAATCAGCAGTACTAAAAACCCAATTGATTTTGTTTGGTTATTGAGGGGATTCATGAGTTTACAGCTTTCACAGAAATTTACTGGCTGCTCACAAAGATTGTGGAGCCTCATTCTTTGAAGATACTCAAAATCTGACTCAACACGAATCTGAGTAATGTGATCTAGGGGATCCTGCTTGAGCAGGGAAGTTAGACCAGAAGACCTTCAATGATCACTTCCAACCTTACCATTCCATGATTCTATGAAAAGCATATTAGTTCTTGTTGTTTCATTACTTAATTGCTCATCTTTATTTCTGCCCTGTAGAGTAGATACAGACATAATACATTTAGATGATCATTTGGTCTAATGTTTTATAAGCATAATATAAATTTGGTTTAAAACATTATTTTCTTCCCCATGAAAATGTAGTCTTGAAATTATTTAATGGAATCTTGCCTCTGTATCACTTTAAACTAGTATGCTAGTCTTTCATTGCAGATTGGAATTCCTTACATGACATACCCTAATTAATTGTGGATTGAGTCCCTCCTATTTATATATTTATCTGCACTGATAGTAGTTTTGTTCCTGTGATAAAAGTTCGGACTACAATGAAGAATGAGCAATTAGCTGAGATGATAAAGACAACAGGGTTATGTGAAGCACCCTTAACTATCTGTTTAAAACAGATAAGATTCACCATGCCAGATCAGAGTCAATGTGATTGCCAAAGATCAGTAATTCCAATCTTACTCAGCCTGAGAACTCTGTACAGTACTTAAACCTCTTGCAGGCACTATTAATTCTTTGTTTGCTTGTTGTTGGCTTGACATTCCCTCTCTTTTTCCCACCTCTACCCATTTTCTTCCATTTTTAATTTAGAACAAAGTTTCATTTAGGCAAGAAAATTTTTTCTCAATAATGGTGCCCTGTATTCTTCCAGGCAGCTTTTTTCTGGACAAATTCTACCATTTTGATTACTTGAAATTCCTTCCCTGTTATTTCAGAGAAACAAGGCCATCAGCACACATCGTCTTCTGTAACAGTTATGCCCAAGTTACTGCCCACAGCTTCTCACAACCAGTGCCTCAGACCTGACAGCTATGAAGGTTCATTTACAGAAATTGTATTTGTTTTAGTCAAAAATCAGACCACTGCACCTATGTGGAAAGCAAGTTTAGCCACATTGTCTCTCTTAAACTGAAAACAGTTAGAAAAATATCTGCAGGAGAGTACGGGTTGGAAGAAGAAGCAACATCCTGATGGCTGGAAGAAAGCAGCTCTGCATTCATCTGCGACAGTTACAATGGCTGCTGCAGGTGAAACTACAACTGCTTTTATTCCCATGTAGCATGGCAGCTGGGTATTATTTTAGGTTGTAAGATATAATTGTAATTGTAGTCCTGTAAGCAGGGTACCTCCATAGTTTGGGATGTGAGGAGGGAAATGGACTACAGCATTGCCTTTTTCATTGTAGCCAAAGCATTGTGTCACAAGGTGAAAGGCAATTGATTACGTGATACCTGTGTTTAGTTAGGGATATCAGTTCTGCCACAGTGTGCTCTGTATTCAGCAAATTTCAAATTTGGCCCTTTAAGAGTTTTATAATTTAAAACATGTCTAAGAATTTATCTCAAAAATCCACATAGAAATATTGATTGATCAATATCTCATTGATCAACAACTATGTTGTATGCAACAAAGTGAAATGAGGTCTAGAAATAATAAAACGTAGTACTAAATTAGGCCCTTAAAGCGTGAAAGAAAAGCATTCATTGATAGAAAAATGCTAAGATAGTTTCTTGGTATGTAATATTCAGAAGGTGGGGTTTTTTGTTTTTTTGGTTTGTTTTACTACATGCAGATCTTTGATATTGATTTCATACAGGAGAATAGGTTCTTTTTAATCTAGTTGGAGAAAACTATTTGCATTTGACGGTTGAGAAAATTCAGAAATTATAGAAAAATTAGACATCTTGAAATTTACTATTATTTTTGCTTTGCTGAGATGAGGTGGCAAAAATATATTTGATAGCTTTCAAAATAGAATAGAGGGGACATTCTGCAACTCCTTTGTGATGTTAAACATATGTGAGACACAGACAGAGAATAATCAGTTTTCAGAACTTAAACAATTTTGTCCCCAAATAATTGGTGGGGGGTGGTGGCATTTACATGGGGGTTTTTTTTGTATATTTGTGTTTTTTACTAAAAAATTGATTAAAAAAATTAGGAAAACATATACCCACATCAAAATTTGGGGAGTTTAAGCACTTTTTTTGTGTTTAAAGTTATTTTCTTCAGTTAAGATCAGCTGAATTATATTGTCTTAGCTTACCTTGGTTTGCCTTGCCTTTTTCTCACTCCCCCAGTTCCTATGTAATGTAAACGTTATAATAAATCAAAACCTTACAAGTGACTTTGCATTTTCACTAGAAGATAAGGAAGAGTTTAACATTTGATTTTTAACTCAAAACAGAACTGCCTCTTCATGGAACAATACATGGTGCTGTTTTCTGTTTGAGCAACTGAGAACTCAAAATACAAACACACACACACACACAAATACACACACACAAATACCCACACACTTTTATCCTCCTGGTTGCTGGTAGCCTAGTAGACTAAACATTTCTAATGAAATGCATGAAGGTTTGAAATCTATACGAACATTTAGATATTCACCCTTATTTAGTACTATCTTTTTGTACTTAGATGAAAATATTTGAAATATAGGTATTTATTTCATAAATTGGGAGGAAAAAGAAAGTTTTTTCTAGACAAGTGACATGAGTAGCATAAATCTACAGAGTGACTATTTGTGTTGGGCTAGTACAGAAAAAGGAAAACATAAATTTACAGGGATTCTTTTATCCTTTAAGCATTGAATTAATTTTCTCTCGGTTTATAAAAGCATTAAATTCCAGGCCCTCCTTTCAAGTAATGAATATTTTACCCAGAGCTCTCCCTGAGAGGGAGAGAAACAGCTTTTCAACCAGCTGGTGCAGGGTTATATTTGGCATATGGAGCCTGGATTCAGTTATTGACTTAGAAGCCCATAAATACCCCCTTAACAACAGTGCTGTGTGTAATACACATCGTTGGGGAACTCCTTAGCGCAGATTTCTAAGGTATCAGCCTGCTTGTCTATGAACACAATATACAACAAAGCAGAAGATTTTAGTTTAGATCATGTTGATAAAATACTAGGACTGGTGGAAGCTGGGGAGTCTTCAGTAACAAAATAAACTCTGGGAATTTGTTTAATGAAAAAGAAAGCAAAAACCTTTTCACTAGTCCTTAGAACTGTTTTCACAGTTTGCACTGTGGTTTGCACAGTAAACTAGTAATAGCTGCTGAATTAATAGTATTAAGGAATGACAGACACTTTATGCTAGTCGTATATACAGTACAAGCAGCAACAACAAAAGTTTTTGAAGACTCTTTTCTTTACTGCCTCAAGTTTTAGTATAATTTGGTTTCAACTAAATGTTTGGTTTTTTTTCTTAATGAGGTAATTAAAATGATTCTTTAGGGTTACTAATTTCATTCTCCTTGTTAAAATTTCTTTAAAAATACTTTAAAACACATTTTGTAAATTCATCTTCCATTTGCCTGAATAAAAGGTCTGTATATGCTGAATAGTTCAATGCATGTGTTGCAAAGGCATGTAACAGCTGGGATCTATCACTGCCAAGCAATAATTAAACAAAGTTGGCAACAGAACTCTGGGAAAAATTTTGTATGCTAAACAGAACCATATATCTTCTGTGGGAAAGTTCTTGTGGGTGTGTAAAAAATGCATTCAGATGACTTTCTCTTTTTTGTTTTTAATTTTTTTAATTATTTGATCCGATTGGTTACCAGAAATAAAAACATTTTCAATCAATTTAAAATGGAGAGGCACGGTGGTTTAGTTCTGGCCAAATGCCAGTGCACCTACTAGAATATACTTACTCATTTCTTGTTGTGAGATAGGATTAGGAGGAAGGCAAAGCAGGCTCAAAACTTTAAAAGAATATAAAGAAATTTGTTTACAATAATTACAAAAGAGAAAGAATAATAAGAATCAGAATAAAACTTTTAGAACACTTCTCCTCCCTCCACAATCTTTTCTTTCCCATTCACAAGTTACAGAAACAATTCAGTTAGTTTAGCACTTCTAGAATTGTCTTCCTGCAGTTCAGTTAGGGAAAGGAGTCCTTCTAGTAAATTCATAGAGACTTCTCTACAATAAAATAGTTATTGTGTGGCTTTTAATTTCTACGAATAGCAGACACCTGAAAAAATCTGTAATCATGAAGTCCCTCCTATTTTTCACATCTTTTCTCACAGCTGCGTTTATGGGCCATGTCAGCTTATGGGGTACTATTTTAAAGATGTTCAAGAGCAAAGGTTCTCTTTATTTATCTCTGAAATCATCTCTAGGAACAGAAGTCTTCTTCTTCTTCTCTCCCTGGGTGCACAGGGGCTTTATCACTTCTCTCCTTCTCTGTTCAAATTTCTTATGGGATCACAGTTACTTCATTTGCTTACTTTAGCATGGAGGCCTTTGCTAGATATATATACAATTTGAACAAGCCATCTACTCATACTTTCAATGTGTTATAAGGAAAAAGAGAGTCTGATGTATCAATTGCATCCTCCTCCATAGCTTTACAAGAGGATTTCAGCCCCAAGATCAAGGCATCTCCTTATTCCTCTCATCTGGGACTTGACTTTTTCTTCACTGACCTTGGTGTCTTTATGTTTCTCTAAATGTTTTCACTTTATCCTTGTCTCTCAGTCGAGGGAGGATTGAAGCACTGAAAGAGTTACTATCTCGCCCGGGGGCTGCAGATGGTCACAGGACCCCAGCCGGGCTGGGTAGCTTGTGGCCGGAGCTGTTTTATGATGGAGGTTTCTGCAGTGGCTGTGCTGGGGTGGTGGCAGATCAGCCGCGCTCGGGGGAGGGCCAGGATCTCAGCAGCCAGGCTCGGACACAGCAACCAGCATGGGCAGGGCCGATGGCTTTTCTTCCCTCCTGTCCCGTGCTTGTGGGTGAATCTCAGTGGTGGTAGAATCCTGTCTGAGCCGGACCGGCCTTGGCTGCTTTCTGCACGGGCTGCAGAGCCGCCTCTGGTTTTTTTTGGCGGCTTCGCTGGGGGAGCAGGCGGAGTGGCATGGATCCCAGCAGCCAGGCTTGGACTTAGTGGCCGATGGCCTCCCCTACCCCTGCATCGCAGCTGCTGGGGCCTGGTCGGCCCCGGCTCCGTGGCCTCCCCTTCCCCTGCCCGGCGGCCATGGAGCCGGGCCTCACCCGGCCCAGCCCGGCCGAGACAGGGGCTGGTCCAGCCTTGTAAACTCTTTGCCAACCAGAAAAGAAAAAGAAGTTTCCCGGGATTTTTTTATTTTTTACAGGGGTGTTCACAGAGTTGTATCAGCTTTTTCAGTGGTTTAACAGATTGTCTATTCTCAAAGCCTAATTACTGATTGTTTTTTTTTGTCAGACACAGAGAAGCTGCTAGCAGCTTCTCTTTGCATGACTTCTGTGATGCAAAACCAGGACAGGAGGCCTGAAAGCAATTAAAATCTGAAAAGTTAGTAAAATAACCAAATTCCCCAAAATTTACCTTATGCAGAGAATTAGAACAGGACTTCTTAGGACTACCCATAATAAATAAATTCTGCTTAATTTCTAGTCTGACTAAAGGGTAGTGTAAATTTTATAATAGGTTTGTTTAAAGGAAATATTGTAGACTTATTTTGTATTTTGAAATATTGTAGACTAAGTGTACACATATAATTTAGTATTTTAATCTAAATTCTGACTTAAGTGTGATGTACTTTGAGTCAGGCAAAAAAAACCTGTCATGGTAATCATGGTAATTATTTAAAAAAGCTTATTTTTATAGTCTAAGCATTTATTTTTCATGGCCTTTGATAGAACCCCTCATAGTATGAAAATCAGGCATTCATGATTTATTGGCAGGGATTTGTTAAACACACAGTTATCTCCACATTTTGAAACCCTGAAAGGAACACGGAACATGCAACAAATATTTACAAGAAAATTAAAAACATTTCATTGTCATGTGGGAGAAGGAAAGGAAACTTTCTGAAGACACTGCTGTGACTAATTTGGTCATATCTGGTAACTATACATCTCCAGTAACTATGAATCTTATTGATGTTACTTGGGACCACAGGGCTGGGCTCACTACACCGGTTCACCAGGCTCTGATAAGGGTTGCTGCACTACAATGATATGAACCAAGATACTTGAGAAGAACTCAGAATTTATGATACTGAGATTTTATTACTCAATTAATTGCTATTGGTAATGGATAAAGCTGTTCTGGAGTTGTGCTCACTCTTTTGGGAAAGAACTTAAGGATTGTTGTGATGATATCCTATGTTCTATCATGCAAATTTTAGCCCTTTAGGTTAGCCAACTTGTCTTAGAATATTTATTAGGTATGAGCCAAAAGTACTCTTCCTTTAGTCAGAGACATTTCACAGCACCTATGCCTGTGGGTAAATTGAAAGCTCTCCATGCTCTGATTCTCAAATTATCTATCCATATGCATAGTGGTAATCATTTTATATCAGTATGTCTTTTTTATTTAATTACAGCTGAGCAACTGGAACCCCTGGAATATTTACAGCAGTGATTTCATACTATGAGTCTCTTATTTCCTTTCATCCTTTCCTTTACTGCTGATCACTTAGTCCTTCACCCAGTATGAGCTGCATCCACTCTTACTAACTCTTGGCAATTGTCATAAAACATACTTGCCATAATTAGGTCCAAGTAGCGTGGAGGATTAATTTTTCAGTAATCTTCTCTTATTGCCACAATATAATAGGGAAAAGTGGATAATAAGCAAGTGTAATGCCATTTCAACTTAGAACACTGGCAAGATTACCAGAAAACTCTCACATTTCCAAGCTATTAACATAGAAGTTTTGAGACTGGATGTGGTAAAGGAGAAACTTTGTCAACTGTAGTGGCTGTATATCTCAATATTGGACCTTGGAATACAGCTTGAAAGTTTTGCAGCCAGCTGTGTTCTGTAAATGCATCACAGTAGAGTATCACAGTCTGTAAAGTATTGTATTTAAAGCTTCTATCTTCCACTAAGCATAAAAATGTTTCCTCAGGAAATGTAGCTGGTTATTATTGTGGGAATACAGTGGTCACTGAGGTGACATTATGTAGGAACTTTTCAATGCAGATCAATACTGGCAATTCATTTGGATCCATATGAGATTTCCAGTGCTAGTCCATTAATGTTGAAAAAGAGTAATAGAAGACAGGATGTAGAAACAGAAGCAAAAGGAAGACAATGATAAAAGCAAATGAACTGCTTTATATTAAAATGGAAAGGGAGAAGGAGGAGGCAAACCAGTTTATGATGTAAAATTTCTCATACACATGGTAGGTTATCAAAGAATGATCTTGATCTTAAAACAGAAAGTGTGTACTGAGTTGTCTGATGTGAAAATGATCCTGAGTGAGAATCTTAAAGCAATTATGACTACAATTTTGGCATACACACAAGTGAAGTAGCTAGAGATAATTTTGAAAAAAAATGTGAAATGGAAAAAAAGTCTCCTCTTCTGCAGCAAGATATACCCATAGACCTTTTGACTATATAGAAAATACATGTGGTCACCTTTCATATTGTTGTAAGTTAATTTCAGCCAGCATTACAGGAAACAGAAGTAGGAATTATCTTCAGTATAAAAGATACAAAAGTACCAGCACTGGGAACTAAAAGCAAAAGCATGTCATTATTTTTCTTGAAATCCCTGGATTCTTTCTGTTAGTTAATACAACTTCATTATAGGCAGACGACTCATATTTAATAGTTTTCACAATTCTCATAAAATTTTTGGGTTGTCTTGCTCACCTTTCTACTGCCCAAATATTTGTGAACCTAACTTTTATAAAACTTATAAGTATGGAGTCACCATAAGGATCTCAAAAAGATTAAGAAAATAGGATGCTTCAGTATGTTTTAACTTAAACTGGTTATTAAAATTCAATAATTACTTACATGGAGGTTCATATCTAGGAGGAAACAGCCTTTAAAATGATCCCTCAAATAAGCAGTGTAGTAAGGATGGTATCGCAATGGAAGGTCATTGATACTGAAATTGGCCAGATGGAAACTTTCTAACAAAGTTTTGAGTATTAGAAAGCAGGCATTCATTATTACAGCATGCTGGTCACTCGGAGGGTCCTTCCTCTAATCAAGTGTGCCAAGTGTTAGGAAAACAGCTTTTATCATACACAGTGATTACATATTCACTAGCTATCTCTGCTTACTTGATGCATATATACCAGTTTATTTTACATATTCATACCCCTCATTGGAAGTCCTTGTATGGTTCTTTGGGGGTTGTCTTGGTGGTCTTCAACATCCAGTGTCTTTTTTAGGTGGCTGTTCCTTGACCCCCTCTTTTGAATAAGTGTAATATTGTTGTTTTACATAATTTGTGCCTTGTCAGCCTTGCAGAGCTGAGCTGGTATCCTGCTTGCATTTTGCATTACTTCCTTTTTGTTAGCCTCATCTGCTCCTCTGAGGCTATATTCTTTTTCCCTTGAGAAGAATAAAAAAAATTATTATCATGTTCTACTATCCTTATTATACAGACCTCCTGCTAAGGAGAAACTGAATTTCTCTTTAGCATGTGACATGGCAAAGTGTTCATCACTTCTTACAACTTCTGATTTTTGGAGAACTTAAAGCAATTTTAAACCATTTAGTTAATCCATGAACATAATGAAGTGTTAATTGATGAAAACAATGAAGTTTAATTTCATTTGTTAAACCAGTTATGGAAGATAAGAGAGTTATATAAAGCTGGAAGGTGCAAACCATGATAGGAAGTTGGACTGCTGTTAAAAAAAAAAAAAACAGAATTGCACCCCTTTCTCTTGAACTGATCTTATTTACATGACTGTCAAAGGAATATTTACATTAATTTTGACAGAAAAGAAATAATTTAAAAATATATCTTTGATCAGTTCAGCGAATTCTTGATTTCATGCAGAACTGGTTAGTAATAAATCAGAAAAAAACAGAATTACGTTTTCACTCCCAGTGAAAATAATCTTTGTATGGGTTCAGAATTAGTGTTTTAACAGCATTGCTACATTAAGTACCTGTTTCTTTGTTTTAAGACACATTATGCTTAGTAGTAATTGGAAGAAAAATACATAGAAATGTGGAAATCAGAGCAATTAAAGTGACTCCTGGTCACTTTAGTCTCCTTGCTATTTTTTCAAGGGTTATTTCAGCTGATGGGAGGATTATAGCACTCCTACTTCTTCATGGAATTTTCTCATAGGCTGTTTTGTACACATACCTTGAAGTAGCCAGGCTAATTGTAGGACTTTGATAAAATCCAATTGAATGCAAATTATTTTGGATGCACAGTTTTGTGATCATAGAAACTTCTATTTTGTGAACTGTTACAGTGAGACGTTACCTTGTCTGCGAAGTGCCTAAGTCATGGAGCAACTTTAAAAATAAAAGCAACCCAAAACAAAATCTCAACAGCCCTGCAGAGTGTAGAGTGTTCTAGTCACAGTACAGTGGACTCTTGTCTATATTTCTTTGCTTTCAAGAGCTATGAAGCACAAAGTAGTAACAGTAGTCACTTTCCATCTTGTTAGTGTAACTCATCATTACCTGACAGAGCAGCAGCGCTTCCTCCTGTAATGAGCTGTTGGTAGGGGTGCTTTGCAGTACCGTGGTGGTACATAGGATTGACATTGACTGTGCCTCCCCTGTATGGCATCTGAGGAAAGCTATATGGGAATGCATGAAAGAACCTGGGAACTTTTCTCTTTTCTGTAAGATAATGAAAACTCTCTAACACATAGGAGATGTTTAAAACAGGGTCAACACTCTGCAGAAGTAGCAGCTTAAGAAACATATTTTATGACTACATACAACTTAAAATATTTAAAATATCTAGTTAATTTTTTGGAGCAATGCAAAATATTAAGGAAGAAAAATCTATAGTGTCAAGGTAAATAAAGGATATGTGAATTATTAGGTCAGGGTATGTAAAACCAGCTTTGATTTTAATCCAAAGTGTTTGCAAAAGAAAAAATTTGAGGTTTTTTTCCCATTGAAAGAGATTTTTCTTTTTGAGTCTTCCATGGTTTTGGAAGAGTTTTATTATTTTTCACTCCATTAAGCCACTAATTAACACCTTCATACTTATATTTTTCCTGGTTTAGGGCAAATTTGGGAGGAAACCTCCAAATGAGGTCCCTCCGTCCCAGTTCAGGAAAAGACTTCCTTGGAGAAAAGTGGAAAAAAATGTTTCTTTAACAAGCAGAGTAATTGTGACCATTAAAAAATGAATAATATTAAACAATAAAACCTCTCGCTGTTCGGAAGAGATGGCAAATTCAGAAAGTCCTTTTCATGGGCTGTAGCTCAGCTTGCTCAGTCTGTTTGTTATCAGACTGCTGGAAAATTCTGTGTCCCAGGCCCTGGTGGGCTACAGGCATGAGCTCCTGATGCTTCTCTGGGTTTTCAGTCCAGAGAAGGACCAGTCAGTTCCAAGAAAAACTGAAAAAAAAGCCAGGGAACTTCTCTGCCTCAGCTAACTAAAAAAAAACCTAACTAAAAAGCAAAGGAGACATCTCTCCCACTGTCTGTCCATGCTGCAGACAACACAATCTAGGAGGTGCAATGCAGAGAAGCGAGTGCAGTTTCTGCAAACAAACTGCTCACCTTTTTCCCCCTCACTTTGCTCTCAGAACCAGTCTTAAAGGTGCAGAACTTTAAATCCAGCATAAACAGAACAGACGTTTGGGGATACAAGCATCATAAAGTCACCCTAGGACAATACTGAAATAATAATATGGTTGTATATATGTAATTTATTACTGGAACTATAACTCTTTGTTAAGACTCTAAATTGATTTGGTGTCAATTCAATACTTGAATAAGAATATTAAACATTACTTAAAATGCAAATACAAGCTATCAGATGCACAGTCTATGCAACTCGATATACCTGATACCTCCTGAGGAAAACATTTTTTAAGAGGTGTCTTATTCCATAAAAGTTTAGCAAAAGGAGGTATCTATCCTATAAAATGCAGAAAAGTGAAGAAATGCAAACCATAATTCTCTTGAACTATTCTGTTAAATTTAGATAAATGTTTTCCTTTCAACATCACCTAAAAAACTGCAGTATCATAGGGTCATAGAATATTCTGAGTTCAAACTCTGGTCATGTATAGGACAGCCCATGAGTCTCACTGTGTGCTTGAGAGAGTTGTCCAAAGGGCCCTTGAACTCTGTCAGCTTAGTCCTGTGAGCACTTCCTTGGGGAGCTGTTCCAGTGCCCAACCACCCTCTGGGTAGAGAACTTAAACCTCCCCAACACAACTTCAAGCCATTCCCTCGAGTCCTATCACTGATCACCACAGAGAAGAGATCAGCGTCTCTCTCTTCTCTTCCTCTCACGAAAAAGTTGTGGACTACAAAGAGGTCAAATGACCTCAGCTGCTCCTTGTAGAGTTTCTTTTCTAGGCCTTTGACTGCTGTCATAGCTCTTCTTTGGATGCTTTTTAAAAGTTTTATGTACTTCCTATGTCGTGACACCCAAAACTGCATAGTGTTTTCCTTCTATGTTCTACTTGTCAGTTATTGTGTGTTTGTAACCTGTGGGATGTAACTGAGGGACTATATTTCCCTCAAGTAATTTACCTTGCAAATTTTTGTAAACCTGCAAAAACTCAGCCTTTACTCTCCAGAATTTTGAATCACAAAGGTTTACTTTTTCTTACTTTGCTGTAAAGGACAAATAAGCCCAAAGGAGGCAAATCTAGTGATTATGTTAGTTTTAGATTTTGGTACTCTTGGCCTTCTTTTAGAGTTATACGATGCACCAATGATTTTGCATTCTTCTCTCTAACTTGAAGTACATTGGGAATTCATGGTTAAAACCTGCAAACTCTTTTTTTTTTTTTTTCTTTTCAGAATTAAATCAGGAGTAATTAAGTACTTATTGAATGGGCTTACATCACTTTCACAACATATATTGGCATGGAATCTAGACTTCCAATATGTATAGGCCTTATTGGGTATTGCATCTCTGCTCTGTTGTTCTAAACACTTCTTAAAGCCTTTAGAATTGTTCCTCTGAAGTAGCCATGTTTTTTTCAATATGCCTTGGTGGTATCATAAAAATTCAGATACTAAATGTGCATTTCAACAGAAAAATTAGACATATCTTAAAATAAATAGTCTGTGTGAGGAAAAAATTACCATGCAAATAGAATGTAAATAAGCAGAAGGGAGAAAGGAACTATGGTAGAGTGAGTTTATAAAATAGAAAAAGTAGGTCACAGAGAGTGAAAAGAATAGACACTGGCTTTATCTGATAAGCAATCTTATAATTTATTTAGTTTATAATTTATTTACAACTACATTCATGCATCAAAGATGGTATAGACTTGTTAAAAAATGGATGGAGAGTTGATCTGCTTGCACTCCAGAAACTGTGTTATAAGATCATTTGAATATCGTAATCATAGTATTAGCTGCTCAATTGTTATCTGTCAAGAAAGAACCTTTTTCAAAGCACCAAGTAGGGAAAAACAAGTTAAGAAGATGTGAGAAAGGGACATTCTACTGAGCTGCCATGTCCCATGAATCACTTTTTGATTCTGAGCAACATTGCTGACCGGTGACAGAGTTACAAATTATATGAACCAGAAAATAATAAAATCTTTAGTTGACAGATGTTTGCTTCTATTCTAAGGCTGTGTTATTACAAACATATTTTAGATTTTTTCTAATGTTGTTTTACTGGACCCTAGTTCAGACAAGCACTCTAAGCAGATACAAATCCTTCTGATGTCAAACGTACTTGATTATGGGCTAACAATTAAATATATACTTAAATGTTTTCCTGCTAGGGCTAAGGATTATGTCATCATCTGTGGTATGAAAGATATGATATGACTGCAGATAACTCTGAAATGAAGTTCCAAATTTTAATGGTATCAGATGATCACATTTTTTAGCTTTTTATTTTAAATTTAAGTCTGATTTACCTGAAGTGTTCTAATGTCCACAATGTACGCAATTGTGGTCACAAATCAAATTACAGTCTTCTATTAAACAGTCAAGAATTTGCTTCATCAGAATGTTTCTGAAATAAAATCAGAAGGAGATCCACTTTCAGTAAAGACAGCTTGTTATAATGGAAAAAAAAGTTATTAAAATGCCCTACTTTTTAAATATAGAAATTGAAGATATTTGAAACATTGCTTGAATCAAATATAAGATTCCTAAGCATATTACTGCTATTTGACTTCAATCGTAGTTACATTCCTTGTAAATAGCTTGAAAGTTACATTGCAGAGCTTGGCTGGTGAACAGGAAATAAACAATGGTACAAATAATAGTATGATGATAATAGTATCATCTTTAAAAAAAAATCAAACATTTTCTTTCAATTTTGATGTTAACTGTGCTATTTTAAAGAGAAATGGTAGCTAAGTTGCAGGAAATCATAGCCATTTCCTTTTTGGTGCGACCAAAAAACTGCAGTAGCAACACCATAGCTGCTCATCAGCCAAATTATTCTTCTAAATCTGGCTGCTTATCTAGAATCAGTTTGCAGTTCCTTTGTCCTTTGATTGCTATTCTGAGCATTAAGAAAAAGCAAAGAAATTAACATTATTCTTATTTGATGCCTTCTGTAAAAGAAAGACCCAGACTGGAATACTCATATTGAGAGGAAAAAGGAGTGCGTTCAGGAAAAAAACAGATGGAGAAGACACAAGCAAACTGGCCTAGCTAAACCTGAATCCTCCCTAGTAAAGTATATTTCAGATTATTATAAAAAACTTTTTTCAGAACAGCATGGGAATTTTAAATGTAGGAATCTGACACATAAAGTGGTGATGAAATCCAGGCCAGAGCACCAGACTACTAAGCTTAGGTTTTCTTCTAAAGTGTTATTCATCAAGAAAGATCTAGCACTTAATGTGTGGTCTGAACAGTAATAGAGTCTGACAATGTGTTAAAAACCAAACATTTATTGAGTCAGTAAGAAAGATGAGCAACAATACACCCCTACAGTGATCAATGACAGGAAACAGGGGATTGTAAGTGGTGCCATAGCTCTGGTGGACTGACAGGGACGCTTTATGTCTGGGGTCATTTGACACCAACAGTCAATCATGCAAAAATTGCTTGGATATAGGTAGGAGTTGCCCAACCTCTTGGCTCTACCAAAAGCAGTGTGATTGAAGACTTCTCTGTACCTGACTTGAGCACTGTGAGCAGCATCTTGTCTTTGTTGACAATGTCAGTCTGCAGACTGCGTGTCAGAAGAACTGTGTTGGCCATCTGTCTATGCTGTTGATAAGGCACCAGGGAGGGTGTGGGAAGACGGGGTGTCACAATGTTCAATGTTATACACTGTTAATACAATATCTCGGTGTCCTTCATAGCCTCACTTAAATGGCTTATATATTTCATTGCTTATACTCATTGAAGTTATAGGGAGATACCTGTGTAAATACTGTGGCTGAATATCAGAGCTCTGCTTTAAAGATAAGGAATTAGAGCTATCCATTTTACTTCAATTATTGTCTTTTTCAATTACTGATGGGTAAGGAAAATGGTTTTCCTTATGTACAGAAGGGAGACTTGCACCTGCCTTCAGGTGTTACTTATTGAAACAAAAGAGACAACATTAAGGTTACATTGCTGAATGCTTCCTTGCTCTCAATAGCATATGCTCTATTCTATTGACTTGTCTTCCACAAAATGCATACAAACAGAGTGGCTCTCTTTACCAAGACGTCTTCATTAAAATTTCCCATTTTAAGCTAGTTTACTCTGGCAGGAGTACAATCACAACTCTTTAACATACATTGCTGCTGTTTGAAATTATTTCACATGGCTTATCCTTTCAGTAATTGCAAATTATCAATTAAATCTGATAGATGTTAACTTCACTCTTTTTCTCATTACTTTCTCAGACAACAGCCTACAACATTTTTCATTAAAAATAATTGGTTGGAATCTGTTTCTCTGATCATCTAAGTATCCATATTTTCAGCATAACACATTTATTTTGTTCATGTCTTTCTTATCATAGCATAAATATTTTACTTTTGTTTGGCGTTATCCCTACTACTTCTTACTACAGGATTGTTTTTCCATGCCTTCCTCCACCCTGTATATTACCATTACTGGTGTGTAAAATAATCCTTTCTGGGTTTTTTTGTTCCTCATATTGGTCAGAAGCTCCTTTAAGAGTATACATTTCTCTCAGCCCCTTTTCTCACTTTTGTTCTATTTGTAAGAGATAAACAATTGTGATTATCTACTAATAGCTGACAAAATTAGAACAACTTGTGTAGTTTAGAGAAAGATGAAATACCTAGGACCATCTCACATAAATTTCAAAATCAGGATTGGGAAAGAGTGGTAACTTTTTGAATTTTAGGATTTTTTCTTCTCTGATAAAATATTTCAATTTTAATAGTTTAGGTGAATGATACCCCAAAAGCATACACTTTTTGCTTATTATTTCTAGTTTGTGAAAAATCTGCCCTGGCAGATGCAGATGTTTTAACTGCATTTTAAAATCTGATTGTTTGGGTTTATAATTTTAAACAAAGAATGTAAATTGTTTTATACCCAAAAATGAAATAAAGTAAGCTAAATATTTTTTCTTATTATTTAAAAGAAAAAGGCACACAGATAATCTTCTGCAAATATTGTCTCCTTTTTTAAAATAGATGACTTTAGTCATGTATTTCCTTTAGTGGTGTCCAAAAAATAACCTAAAAATTATTTTCTTAAAGTCATCCCTCAGACAGATGCACCTTATTTTTTCATCTGTATTGTACTTAAAGGATTTGTTACCTTGTCGTTTGATTATTTGTAATTAAGTTACATAGTTCTAAAACCACAGCATATGTACTGAATAATTGCAAAAAATTATTCCTTCTCAAATCTTAGACAGAAAAAAAGCTCTTGTATTAAGTTCTTCATAGTTAATAATTCAAGAGTTTTTCACAATAGCGAAAATATTCTGTAATCTGCCAGAATTTACATTCAATGGATAACATCTGCATAATGAATAATTAACTTCTAGGTGTTTGAGTAGTCATGGCATTGATACATTTGCTCCTAAATCTGAAAATGTATTTGATATTACTGCCAAGGACTAAATAGTTCTCAATACGGAACCCATAAAGAAATTAATGCAAGTAACAGCTTTTTAAGGTAATATTAAAAAAAAAAAGGCTGTAGTTGTCACTGTACTGACTTATATATTCCAAAATTAAGACCAAAACCCAATTTTTATAGTAAAGGGAAAGCAGGAAAGAATTGAGGCAGGACTGTGTTAAGAGTGTAAACTTACTGAGCTTTATATTTTTATATCTTTGGGTTTTATGTGTTGATATTTGAACAAATGTCCAGATAGGCATTTAAATGCTTGCTAATTTACTTGACCTTTTCCTGCACAGATAGTTTTCAACTTTATTTATTTATTTATGTTTCACTTTATCCTCTCAGCATGAGATGCCTTAGATAACTCTGGTTCTCCTTGATATCTTGCAATATTGGCAGTGCTCATAACTCCCGTAGATTAAGCATTAAGCTCTGGATAGTTGAAATTATAGTTGCCTTATATTGCGTAGATCAACATTCAAGGTACCAAATCATAAAGATAATTTAAAAAAACATATTTTCAATACACAAACCATTGGTTTTCCTGACCAGTCAGAAAAAGCCAAAGGTTTTGCTAATGAAATATTGATTGTTGCCAGTCCTATGACAGTGGCATCACTTAAGACAGTGTAAATAAGCAGCAGTTCCAGGGTCAAACTCACCAATATTGAAACAGGGATGTCACAGCCATTGATCTGGGACTCATTAGGGTGCAGACTGAACATTACTGTGCAATCGTGCTAGTGAGATGGATCACCATTTGCGGATGGAACATGCAGAGTGATTTTACTGTCTTTTCCTGAGAAACGTATGTGGTTTTCCAACAGGGAGATTTGTGGGTACACAAATCAAATCTATTATGGAAAGGACATTTGTCTTGGAGCTTTGCATTGCTTTCACAGACTTTTTGATGATAAATCTTGAAGCAAAATCAAGGCAATATGGTTGCATTTTCTATTTGCAAAGCTAGAAATTGTAGCCCAAAGCTGGAATTTGGTCAGACTTTGCTCCTTTCTGTAATAGGTGTTAGGATATTGTTTCTGTGGCATGACGGCCTTCAGGAATTCATAGGTAAAGTAATTCCTAAATGACCAAAAGTTATTGAGGAAAGTTAGGCTTATTAACTTATTCCTACTGATTATAAAGATAAAAATAGTCTCAGAGTACTCTGGAAGAATGTAGGGATGCAGGAGTCAAAATACTGCAAAACAGTCCTCTGGGAAAGCTGTGAGAGTGTAGGAATATTGAAGATTCACCAAAAGCAAGACAAGGGTTCACTAGCAGGATGGCCCACATCTCTTACAAGGGGCAGAGCAGACTAACTTCAAATTTGGATGAACATTATGAGGGAAGCAACCTTTATATCATTAAGTGAATGAAATATTACCTTACTCAGAATACTCCTGAATTTGTGGCACTTCCATTTTTTTTTTTCTTTCTGGTACAACTCATAGCTCCTTGCAAGCATGCTATAGATAGCCTAAGGGAGTTCTTTATTGAATCTTTGACTAGAGAAAACAATTCATTCCCGATGGAAAAAAGTAATAGCCTGCCTGATGTTCAAGCAATGCACTTGTCTTTCTACAAGAAAGCCAAATCTCAGTTGCTGTATTTCAACCTAGAATGTTCAACCCTATTACGCTGGAACTGATACAAAATATTCAATAATTCATTTCTATCCAATCCTTATGGTTTCTGGAGTTTTTACTCTTGTACTTAAACTGTGGTAACAAGTCTCATGATGACTAATTGAAACTAATTACTTCTTAGAACAAATTAAAGAGGGCAATTTGGGAGGGGGAAATAAAAAAATAAATGCCTTCTGTAGAATATGTGAGTGGGTGTATTGTGCCTGAGCAGCTGGGTTTTTGCTAAGTACTGTGAATGCTTTCTGAGATCTTACAATTCTAAAAATTCTAGCAACATAGTCATACATGTAATTGGAGTCTTATTTTTCTGCATGAGGTTTAGGATTAATGCACAGTTGTTTAGGTGTTCTGTCATGAATTCATTTAATTTAATCATTGCTTTCTAGAACAGATCACTGGAAAGGAATAAAACTCTCAAAATCTAAAAAAATAACCCCAAAAACAAGTCACTCAAAAAAATAAGGGTCTAGGTATATGATTTTGATAAAAGTAATTTTTTAAATTCCTTTATTTTTTGTTTTGTCAGAAAAGGTAACACTTCAGTCTTCCTGTTATTGCCTTTTCTCTTGATCTGCTCTAAAAGTGACTCTTTCTTTTGGCCCCTGATACTCATTTTTATAAATATATATAGCTATATTTAAAAAGCATCTTTTCAGCTATTTAGTTGAATATCTGCCTGAAAGACAAGATTCATCAATATATTCTAAATCATGTGCAATCATCCCAAATTTGTGAGACAGTCTTAAATAATGTTTTTATTTAAAACTAATAATAAAAATTATGAAATTGGAATGAAAGCCCAAAGGTAATTGTATTTTACTGGGGATTTCTTATTTTATTTTAGATCAAATTCCATATTTTTACACATACATCACTAGAAAATACCTCCTGCCTAACATTATCACAGAGCAAATTTTTAAAAACAAGCCTGACAGTTAAGAAATGAGCATCTAAATTTTCAATGTAAACACTGTCTAATCAAGCAAACCAGAAAACAAAATATGAAATTATGGCAATAAGAGCTAGAATTTTTTCCCTTATTGTTGCCTTCTTATCGTTTTAAGAAGGCAACAATAATCAACAATCAACAAGGGTTGATCTTTATTTGCTTATTGGTTTAAGCAAAATTTTGCTTATATATTCTTCATTTATTTTATATTCCATGACAGCGTACATCACTGGTAGCAAAAATAAAAAAAACCTCTCTTTTTAGCTAGTTTTGTTGAATTCACAATCTTCTAAATCTTATTAAATTTGCATAGGAACCTTTTATACAACATATGCATAAACTTGTTAAGACAAGTGGTCTTTTCAAATGACAAAAAATACCACAGCTCTATAGTTTTTGAGGTAGGCTGCTTTTATACTTCATTATCTCTCTCAGAACAACTTGTGTTTGTACAGAATACTGCCATTGGAACCCAATTATTTCTTAAGTGTCTTCAATATTCTTCTCTCCTTGTATCTTCATACTCTTCAGGTTCTTAATCCTTCATCTCCAAATTGTTTATGACAGTACAAAATAAATGGGATGTTGTGTTCACAGTCACAATATCTTATATACTTTTGATTCAATACTGAAAAATTAGATGTGAAATAGTATACAAGCTATTGAATATATTTTAAACAAACATTTTATTATTTTAATCATAACATTCCATAAAATACCACTGATACTATTAAAATTGACAATATTATGCTTTAAAACATTCTATTCAGATAAGGAATCAAGAAGTACACAAAGGCTTACAAGCCCTGTCTTTTTAGGATTGTAGTTTACAAAAGCAAGGGTCATTGTGGTTACTTAGGCTAATGTGTTTATTGTAGTGGAACCCAGATAGAAAAACACATGCAACATTCACACAGTATGATTGCAGAGTTGTACCAAATTCATCAGGAATTAATTTATTCTTATAGTCACCTCTCAATGTCACTCAAAAGAAGATTCTCAATAGATCATACTCATGTATATTTGGTATTAATGAAAATCCCTAAGGACCCCTATGGCACCACACAGTTTCTGCTATTGTTGCATACTCCCGTCCATTTGAATGTTCTTTTTTGAAGCAGTGCTTGACTTTATAATAACAGTCATTTGTTAGTATGTACATGCACATATTTTACAGCTAAGCTTTAATCACTTTCAAGGCTATGTTTTTGTTTACTGGTCTTCAGAAATTAATCACTGCTGGTTCATTGTTGAGAGAAAAATGAGGCATTGATGAAGTAGCAACAATTTGTGTTCTCTGTATAAAAATCAGTTTATGCAGAACTAAATCAAGGACTTAAAAGATATTATTCAGAAAAGCTCCTTTCCTACTTTGCATTGCAAATGGTCATGGTTAAAGGTGCAGTAATTATATCTTGGCAATATCAAAAGAGGGGAACACTTTAATAAATATTTGAAAAACTGTTAATCTATCTGCATGAATAGACCTAGTAAAATCTTCAAGAAATACTGACTAAACAAGGCAGCTCAGATATGTTTTTTTTTTTAAATTGTGATTATAAGTGAATAATACTCTATCTTCTGTGAGAGCAGTGAGTGTTAAAAGCTCCTATCCCGTTTGTCTGGGGAGTAGAATTTGTGTATATAGAAGAGTTTAAACTCTATATACTTAAAATGCTAGCAATAGTAAATCAGGACAAGAGATATTTGTGTTAGAAAGGAAGAAGACAGATGTAAGCGTTGATCTTTATTTGCTTCAGAATTTATTTATTTCAAATATGTCATAAGCAGAAAAAGAGGAGAAGGAGAAGGAGAAGGAGAAGGAGAAGGAGAAGGAGAAGGAGAAGGAGAAGGAGAAGGAGAAGGAGAAGGAGAAGGAGAAGGAGAAAGAGAAGGAGAAGGAGAAGGAGAAAATCTGTGGGTGTCATACTCAGTACAGTCACTTCAGAAAATCAAAAAACTGATTTCTCCTTCAAATTCTCTAACAATTGTGTTCCAGCAGGGTCAAACAAAAATGTTTGGAAATCAATTTTGCTTATTATTTATTATAAAATTTTGTTTATTTTGTTTATTATTATTAAAAATAAAAGGAAAAATCTTCTCAGTCACTTTGTCTTTTCATTGTCCTAGAAGCATGTCCCAGAAGCCTGCAGTCAGCTCTCTTCTGGAGGTAGTGCTGGAGATTAGGAACTTGCTTCATTTTTTAACCATAAAAAGACAGAGGAAAACAGAAAAAAATAAAAAAACAAATAAAAGCTGGAGATTCTGGCTGGTTCAACATGTTTTTGTAGACTGCACACCTGAATAATTGTGTATGTGGTATTGCTATTATTGTTTTCTCCCATAAAGTAATCTAAGAATCTTAGGGTTTTTTACTGCTGGGATTGGGGGCACCTTTATCTCAAGAGTTCATACCCTCTCCTGGATGTCCCTCTATGATCTGCACCAAGCTGAACATCATTTTGCTCCCTTAAAGAAGCTATTTGTGAGAGTCAGGCATTCTAGCTTCCAGTGACAGGAAATGCTAGGTGAATTACATTTTCCATCTGTTTAGCCTGTATCAATGTTTCTATGCCAGATATTTTTATAACAGAGACAGAATAACAGTTCCATGGTTGTATCTTGCATTTTCCCCTGAGCAGGGATGTGAACAGGCTAATTACACGGAAGAATACTGGAGTACTCGGTTGAATAATTTTCAAAGTTTTTTATGTTAATTTGCACTAAATGAAGAATTAAACAATAACCATGATTGAAGAAGCCCACAACAAATTGCTTCCCCTCCCCCAAACATTAGGAAAATCCACTGACTTCCTCCTAAAATACATCCAGAAATAAAAGATAAGGAATTCTAGAGTTGACAATAGTTTGCTTTCAACAATTTTTCGTACTATCTTTTCCTAAAAGTCTGGTGACTCCATCAGTATGGTAATAGACTACTACTTGCTTCTGGCTGAAACCACAAGTAGTAGCAGAATTCATTGTACCCACAGGTAATTTTCCTCTTCTACCTGCACTTATGAGAAGCAGTACTTTTCTGCATTTGCAGAACATTCATCATTTCTCACAAAATCACTTCAGGATTACATCGCTCCATGCAGTAAAAAAAAAACCTAAAAAAATTCCAATCTCAAGGCTGTTGAATAGACAGATAAGAATTGTGACTAGAGAACAGGAAAGAGGAATATGAGGGGTCATTTAGGTGGGGACTATATGACTGCTAAGGACTGTCACAGGGAGCAGTGCCCTGTTGGAGTGAACACTGTAGATACATATATAGCATGGCATTTTCCCCTGATGAATTTGCAACCTAAATGGACAAAGAATAAAGTGAACATAAGGGTAATGCCCTGCTTTTGTTTCTTTCTTAAAATAACTTCCCATACTAGTTCCTGTAGAATTGAGCTCGTGCTCCAGATCTTGCCTAACACAGGATCTGCAATTCTGTCTGATCCTCATGGGAGGTATTGTGTAGGAAGAGAATACCATTATGGTCTTTTTCTCTTCTTTGGTAGCAATGCCAGTCAGAGTCTGGCCCAGGGCCTATTCTGAGGGAAGAACAGCCTTGGGATCTGGCTTGCTAAAATCATTAGTCTTCTTGGTCATGCTCCATACATATCTGTAAAATAAAACTGATGAAAGTACTATAGAATTTCTTGCCAGGACCCCATGGGAATATCTGGGGGCATTTTGAAGTTATGTAACGAAAATTGCTGCAGGGGGATCAGATAAATTGTGTGCAAGAAAGCAATAGTGCTCTGTTAGCTGAAGTCAAGTGACTCAATTATAACTTGGTTTTTTTTTTACTGGGTAACTGAAGCAATAGGAACCATATGAAAAAACCAGAGACCTAAAAACAGAGTCACAACAGTGTTTTACATCTTTACTGGACTTGCTTGGACTTAAATACTGTTCTAATTCACTGTTTGTCTGTCATAGTGCAGAAAGAACCATCTGTTTGTAATTAGTAGCTATATGTGCTTCTGTTACTAATAATAGTGCTAGGTGCCTTAAAGGACCTTGTGTTTTTAGTTCAAAACTGTCCAGATTTATCTTTGGTGAAACACCTCTGCTCCTTATTCCTGTCTTTGTTTTGGTGAGTCACATCACAGAACAAATGAACAAGCAGAGGCTCATTATAATTGATTCAATTACTGCTTCAGAATTTAGAGGACAATACATTGACTCATATGTGAGAATATACATTGATAATTAGAGACTTACAAATAAAATACACAGTTCTGTATTTGTACTATGTAGAAAAGGATGTAACAAGGAAGTTAATAGAGGAAAAAATGATGGTACTTTGGCACAGATACGAGCCAGCATGATCTAATGAAAACAAGATAGATTGTTTTAGAATTAGTGTTTTGCAACAACAGAGTGATGTGGAAATAGGTGTTATAGTGAATAAGGTGTAACTGAAAAGCATGCAATAAATCTACTTTTACTAATAAAATAAACATGGCAAGAGGGACAGGCATTCAAAAGCTGGTTAATAAATATAAGCATGAATATGATCTCTGTGGACCATTAACAGATGATTTAAGGCAGTAGAGAAACTGAAAGTTTTCAAAGTTAAAATAAGGAGATAGACCTTTTTGAAATTCCTATACATTTTAAAATCAAAGGAGCCTATACCAACTTTTTTAAGTTCGCATACTCTTGAAGATCAAAGAAGTCTGTGTAGCCCTTACTAAAATTTCTATACTCTTTAAAATCAAAGAAGTTTGTCTTAGTAATGAAACTTAAGACTATGAGAATCACATGGAAGAAGAAAAAAGAATCTAGAGTTGGGTACCAGGTGAATTGCTCCTGACAGTGCAATGGTGTGGCAGTGATAGACCATGCAGGTCTGTTTGTTCTTCTGCAAATGCTTATGCCCCTGTGCTTCCATAAATGGTTTGATCTTACGGACATATAAAGTTTCCTACACCTTTGCCTCTTCTCCATTTCCTTTTGGAAATCTATCACCTTGACTCAAACTACACTTCCTTCAAGGACTATAGCAATTATATTTGTTGGAAAAAGGAAAGGTTTTGAGGTGAAAAAGGAAAACACAAAGCAACCAGCAAGCAAACCAAAATCAGATGGAACAGACCACTGCAGCATATCTCAGTTCATTTCACTAAAGCCCCTATTGCCTTCATGCTCATAATTTTATTGGGAGTGAGCTTCATATACTGAGATGTCATGTCAATTGTTAGTAGAAGATAGTTTCTTTAATATGTTGTATTAATTATTCCCCAATTTTAACACTTAATAGGTTCAGCCTGGTATGAGAATGGAACATCACTGGATGGACAAAATGAAAATGTAACATTTAATAACAGGGGATGAAATTCCTCTGATACCTCTTTTCTGTTTCCTTATGCCAAGACTCTGACCTTCATAATACTTTTCTGTTATATTAAAATCAATTTATTTACAAAATATTTAGATTGAAACTTTTATTTCTAAAATAGGTCCAAAACTGGTTGATATTCAAGACCTTGTTGTCATATGGCCTCTGCATGCCAACAGAAGCATCCTTAAGTATGTACAACAGATAAAGATAAATCAGCAACTGAAATTCTGTTCCTTCCTTCTCAGTTTGACCGTGTCAGATCTTCTACTGAAATCTGCACTTCATTCATCTTCTTTACTGTACCACTGATAATTTCCTTAAAGGACATGAAAGACTCAGTTGCTTCTGTGTATTTGTCTTTTTGATTCCAGCATTTTACAATTCTCAGCCCAGTACTATACCAGTCTTTATATTCATTTGTTATTACCTGCTGGTGAATAGCAAGAATGATACCATATTAGATGCCCCGTACAACTTGGCATGGTTTACAACTTGGCTGGCCTCGTTCCAGTCAGGATTCATTCTGTCTTGTTGACAAGAAATTTCTTATCTAAGTTCTGGTTTTATTATACTGACATAGTTTAATGAGAACTTAAGGAGTTGTAGGTTTCCTTATTATGTTATCTCTTGCTAATTGAAGCTTCATGAAATGACACCTTAGTGCTCTGTCTTTACAGACATGACTCAGATCAAAAGAGGCAACAAATAGAAAAAGTTAATTAATTTAGCAAAATGGAAGCATGTGACATTATATAAAACCAGCTATTTCTGTGCAGGTTTTCTGAGATTGCTGATTGTTGCTCTTAATTTGTTTGGTTGTTTGTTGGTTTGATTTGTTTTTTTGGTTTTTTTGGTTGTAGTTATAAAATTTTGAACAGCCAAGACCTTTATTCTTGTATAATAATAATAATAATTATTATTATTATTATTCTCCAAGACCTTTGATGAGACTTTCAGATAACTCATTTTAAGCTGATATTTATGTGCTTCTGAGCTTCCCTTCCTGTGCAGTTCTAATTTTTAACTTTCTTGTCTCATATCCAAGAGCAGTAGCACAAATGAGCTCTATAAAATAAACAACCTCTATTTCCTGGCACTCAAGGAAGCCAGAACTCCTTAGCTCTTTTTTTATAAACAGTTTTAAAAATACTCTATTTAAATACAGATATTTGACCATTCACTGCATCAGAGTAAAAAAATTATTTTTCCTTATAGCATCAAAGGAAACCAGAGGGTTAACCAGGGACTTTTATTGAGATCAAACTCCAACACTCACTTCAGACAGGGCTTTATAATTAAAAAATTACACATTTAATTTAAGAAAAGAAAGTCTGGTATTATTTTCAAGCAAATTTCATTTTCATTTTGACTATAGTAACGATTCTTTCACATTCATGTAAACTGAAGGGGAGTGGGATGATCTATTAATTAGAGGGTAAAAAAGAGAGCATTTGGCCTTCCTTTAAGTGTTACATCATCACATACTGTAAGGAAAATATTAATGTCTTTCAATATTTCTTTTTTCTCACAGGTACTTGGCTTGTTTCTCTATTATTGCATCAGGATGAGGGAGCAACTCAACTACAACCAGTGAAGTTGCACTGGTCTTGTTAAAAAGACATTGCTGCAAGCTTTGCTCTAAACAAACTTTCTTTAAAACAATTTTTTAAATTTTCTTTTATTTTGGTTCAGTTGGCATTTTCTTTGGTTATAGCTAATAAATGTATCAACATATTTAAGCAGCAATGCTTAAATATTGTTATACTATACTAATAATATATATATTATTATATATATAATGCTTAAATATATGTTGATACATCTACATATTCTGCATAGTCAAGAGACATTTTGCTAAATCTTTGTTTAAGTTCTTTTTGTTTGTTTGCTGGTTGTGACATTTATTGTTTTGTTTTGGTTTTTTCTTTCTGGAGACACTGTCCAGAAAGAAAATCTAGGCACAGAACAATATTTTAAGTGTAATTTCTATATCTGTAATGGACTGTTCAGCATAACCCTTTTGATCTGACATCTTTTTTATACACAAAGGGAAATAAAATCTTATATACTTCTTGAAATTTTAAAATCCTGGTAAGGATGAAGAAACTGCCTCATATAAATGATCTTTGCACATAGATCAATAGCTGCTGACCATGTACTCTAATATCCCTGAATTCAGGTGCCAGCATTGGCAGCTTCTCAAATGGCGTTATTGATTTTGTTTTGCTTCCTTGGATTTTAGACTAACAGTTTGAATTGAATGAACGGACTTAAATCAATTTCCCCAAGCTATGGTGGATCTGGAAAACATTCTCATTGTATCAGCCTGTTTTGCTCTATAATACACCTGGAGGTGTTGGAATCAGAAGGAATCTAAACACTGCATCCAGAAGAGAGTTCATTTCATAATAGTACAATTTTTAATTCCATGGCACAGATTAATACTTCTATTGTAAAGCACTGGGAATGAAGCAAACATTGAGCCTAGACTATGAGTGTCACCTGTACATATCTGTCACTGAAACATCTTGGTGTGTGCCATCTATCTGTGGTGCACATTTCCTTCCCACAAAGTAGGAAGAGGCCCACAGAAGTCAGTGGACTGCAGTTCGGGAGTGCTGCTGAGCACCAGACTCCCCACCTCCATATTTAACATGAAAGCAGCCTGTTCTCCCTGGCAGACAAATTCCAGCTACTGACTGGTTGAGGGTAGCTAGCTGTGTCTCTCAGCACAGCATATCACTGTACTATGTGATACCATTAGTTCATTACTATCACACAGGTGGCAGTGAACCATGTACTAAATCACTATTACCACCTTCTCTGTCATGCTCATGGGAATTTGCCAACCAACTAGGTGGTCTAGTGCAGCTTTATTTATCTTGTTAGTTATGCTGGGACAGAACTGAAAATATGTTGTCACAAGGCATTTTGATATGTTGAACTTTCACATCACTAGATTTCAAATTTTCACCCATCACCTTATTTTTTGAAAATGTGTAAAAAATTGATGAACCACACAGCTAGTGAGATGTTTTCATATTGTTTGACATGTTGCACCATGAGAATTCTTTAATACTAATAAAAATAAATGCTTCAGAAAGAAGGAAAATCTAGGTAGTTGTTTAATCATAGCCATAGAACCTCTGAAACTGTATGCTTTTTTTTCCTCTGCCTATGTAATTATTTCAAACAATCCTGTATAAACGCATTTGGAGAATGAGGAAGAATGACAACCAAGAGAAATTTGTCCATGGCATCTATTTTTTTTTCTTTTACTTTTACTCTTTATGATTTTCTCTTTTTTTACATATTCGCATACATCTCTGTAGCAAAAAGATTTTTCTGGTGTGGGAAATATTACTTTTTCATTTTTTTTCCTGCTAGGAGCAGATTGCATGCTACAGTAAAATCAAAAGAGTTATTTTTTTAAAAGTACAGGATAAACAATTCTGATAAAAAACAGATGTGTATATGCTTAATACTCTGCATTGTTACATGCTACAGCAGAATCTGAGGCTGTCTAGTCTTACGGCACTGCCCTAGATTCCCTTGCCTTTGTTCTAGCTATGCATCATTTAGAGCTCTCCTGGGTGAAACTGTAATACTGAGGAAATGGAAGAGGGAAAAGGGTGGAGGAAAAAAGGAATGAATTCCCATGAAAAAGGAGCATAATAACTGGTGGCATGTTGTATTTATCACCTGTATGTGTTACATACAAAAGCACAAGGCTTATACAAAACAGCATACAGCATTTTGACACACTAACAGAGTCTTCTCAAGCAAAAGTGGAACATATGTTTTTATAAGAGAATTCAAAGCTCACAGTTTATGGAAAAGCAAAGTGCATAGGTATTTTTAGAATGTTGCCATTTTAAGGTATTTTCAGCACTGCCTTTTCTAACCTTTTACTTTCCATATATAGCCGGGGACCCTCTTCTCCACTGAAAACAGCTTTTGCCTCAAATAATTTATATATCCTGGTGCTCTCTGTTTTCAATAATATACTGCCAAGATATTACAGATGGGCTGTCCGAGACCAGAATTTCAAATTCTCAGAATATTGTTTATGATATGAACACATAGGATAGGAATTTCTCTGAGGTATATTAAGCAACATAAAGCTCTCTGGATTGAACAGAAACAGTATTAATTATTAAGTAATAATTAGTGTAATAACACTTCCAGACATTGTTGTACTTATCAACTGAACCAATCATTTAATTATATTAATAAATCATCTGATAGTTTCAATTTAACACTGTCAGTGAAATTTCTTTTCTAGTCTACACAACTTTTGTCAGTTGCTGAACTGGATACGCTTAAGTTATGATAGTATGAACACTAGAATTTAACCAGTTGTCTCATGGAAAAAAATGGCTTAAACACTTTGTAAATTTATATAAGAAGATGGAAAATAAATCCTAGTTTATGGGAAGACTTAAAATTATTATTTATTTGATAAATAGTTTACCCTGAAGAACAAAAATATGAGCCAAAGTTGCCCTGATTCTGAAGAAACAAAACCACTGTACATCATGGGATAATTAGGTGTATATAGGTATGTTAAAAGACAGAGGGCACTGCAGCAGCAGAAAACTACAACAAAGAGTTGCTACTGTAATGCACAGAATTACACAAGCATCACATTTTCCCAAGCTTCCTATTTTAACAAAATGCTAACTTGTAGGTTTTTGGGTTTCATTTTCTGTTTTGTTTTTGTATCAAACTTTTTATGATGTCACTTTTTATTTTTGTTTGTTTTGAAATGTTGAAAAGAAAAATCAATTCACACTGTTTTGAACTTTTCAGATTATTATGTTCAGTTCTCTTTGCACAACTGATCAAAAATTTGGTCTAACAGTTGCCTTACTGAAAACAAATACTACTTATTAGAATGAGGGGTAGAAGACAGCTGTTACAGATGCATTAAGAAACTTGGAAGTTACTAACAAAATTACCCATTATGTCGCATTTTATTTTATTCTCAGCGTGTATTAGAATTAGTATTTTGTGTTAATGGATGAGTACTAAAATGGGAGGCAAATTTGCTGTATAACAATTATATTCATGTTCATCTTCCCAGCTCCACCCTGAACTAGTCTTTGGACAGTTCATTTTACTTCCGAGTGTAAGAATATTTTATCTTTAAAATAGATGAAAATACTGAGAAAATAGATGAAAATATGAGAAAACACATAAACACCTAACAATCTGTTCTTGAGGACTCCTGGGATTAACTTAAATTCTTCCAGAGCAGTAGTTTGTGGTACAGCATTCAAGAAAGAAACAAGAAAGAAAAAGAAATTCTCCCCTTTTGCTTCCTCATTTTTCCCCTTCTAAGTGGGAGTCTTGTATTGACCCTTGATGCATATGGAAAGATGAGACTTACAGAGCTGCTCTTACACAATGTATCTATCCTGGTAAGGAGGTAGGTATTCTTCTCCTAGAGTCTATAGTGCACATAGTTCTCCAAGAATAGGAAAACTGAAGGAAAATCATGCCAGTTTCATAGGTCTTAATAGTCACAGAAAGTTTGTTCATATTCATAATATTTGAGAAAATACTTCCTTAGAAATACTTTGTAACACTGTTATATTTTCATGACACAAAAAAGACAATAGGAGGTAAAGGGTTAGTTTTTTGCAGGTCCCGTGCCTTGAGCTTTTCAACTAGAACATTTATAAGGATAGGTGAAGGAAGGATATTGTATTTTTGTAGAGTACTGCTGCTAGCTTTTTTAATATCTACTTTGTAGACAACATTGAGGTACATTAGATGGAAAATGCAGAGAGTTAGGGAGGATTTAGGAAAGTTATGCTCAAACTTTGAAATTATTTCCTATTTGGGGGGTGGGGGGGAATCTCTGTGCTCTGACTATATTGCATAAGAAAAAGGTAATATATTTTAAAATAGGAATAATATAGAATCTACAAGGACCGATTTCATCAAGATTAGCTGTATAAGAAAACCCACAAAACTGAATGTAAGAAACATTAATGGAAAACAGGAGCTTTCAGACCTTGGACTTGCCATTCAGATACTCTTCTACAAGCCTGAAAAACAATGGAAATCATTGTATAGACAGAGACTAAACTAGGAAATGCCTTAAAATATAATTCTGTAGTGAAGTTCTGGAGGGGGATGGAGTAGGGGGGGAGAAAAAGAGATTGAGAGAGAAAGACAGAGAGAGATATGAATATATATGAGGAGAAGAAATTAACTAGAAATATATTAGAAATTTTATTTTCCTCTATTCTTCTGCTCATGGAACAGGAAAAAAATATGAATAAAATTTACACCTAAGTTATAGCTATCTGAATATATTTACAGATATAAATTTTTACAAATACAAATATATTACAAAACTGCATGCAGTTTTTAGCTAGCTGAATAAATGCAATTTTGGAATATGTTGGTCCAATTATGTGACTTTTTCAGAAGATAGCATAGGAAATTTAGTCTAGTAGTTCTGAAAAAGTATGTATAGACTGACAAGAGGTAAAAAATATTTTTTGAAATTTATTCAAAATGAAATTACGCACTTTTGTACAACTATATTCGAAAACATATCTACTAAAAATATTTCAGGTCTCTCAAGATTACACATTACAAATTATGTGACCGAAATTTTTGACATTGTGTACCAGGATGATTTGATCAGAGAAACCAAGAAAACCTACAAACTGTCAAACTGCCTTAAATGACAACTACTACAGGATGGAGCTTTTTCTCTGCTATCATAGTCTCTGACTAATATCCCTTAGAAAGGGTTGGTGCAGAATGAGGAATGTTTCTGTCTCTTCAAATCTGTGTGTGTGTGTGTGTGTGTGTGTGTGTGTGTGTGTGTGTGTGTGTCTCTGTGTGTGTCTGTGCCTAAAAGCTGAAATGGCAGTTTTCTTTATATTGAACTATAATTATATTCAAACTGATATTTCAGGCATGACTTTGCATGCGTGCTGGGCTCCATAGTGGTAATGGAAAGTAAAGGATTTCTTAGATGGGCAAAATATAATTGATATGAAGAAGAGTTTCCTCTAATGGTCACAGACCAGAAAGAAGCAGGATATCAATGGAAAATATTTATTGAAGTTCAAAGAAGTGTCTTGTCTCTCTTCTCTTTTCTTCATTGTAGGTGTGCTAGTCTGCATAATTTTGCAGTTTCTCTGGGGATGTGCCCAGAAGTCCTCCACCTCTATCAAGACTTAGGTATACTGGCTTTCCTTATTGAGTAGTCAGTGGTGTGCAGGACAGAGAAAGCACATTGGCAACAAGATGGTGTTGCTCAGAAACAGAAAACCTGTTTCACACAATGCTAATGGTGTAACTGGAGACAAACTAATTATTCTCTCTAGTCTTGGTAACTATTTCTGACCAAGCTGACAAAAGTCTTCATTCAGTCTTTGCTTCTTCCTTACTGGCTGTTACTTTTTTCTTTTGCAAAGGCCCAAACTTCCCATTTGTTTTCAGCGTAATTTTTAGTGTGCAGAACAAGTAAAATTGCATTGATAAAGACAAGTAGTTAGTTTGAACTCTGTCTTGAATATAAATATATTTAGTTCAAGAAAAAATGAATGTAGCATTATCACAGACCGAAAGATGACATAATTAAATTTATTCACAAATACTACACATATCAGGTTTGTGGAATTTGAATAAAATTAAAAGATGCAATTTAACCAAGAATTTTTCCAGCAGGTATTTTTCTACAAAACACTAAAACGTTCCTGTAAATTTATTACCAGAGCTGACTTATCATAGACTATTTTAGAAGAATTCTCTATATTTGTTTACAATAGAGGTTTTTTTCTTCTCTATATGGCATCAGACTGCAGGTGAAAGAAAAAGAGTAAAGGAGGAAAATTAAAATACTGTACTGAAAGGTGTTTGATTGTGTTTTAGAGGTATCTAGCAGTATCAGGATTGGTATGAGACACTAGGGACCATTCGTAAAATTAAATTAGGTGAGCCCAAATCAGATTGTGTAGAACTTGGGAAATTACATCACTGTTCTGAATAAAATTGAGCAATTTCTTATTGTGCTGAAAATCTTGCCAAAGAAAAAGTAATTATTTAGCCTCATTAATTAAACTAATTGCCTCTTAACTGGACTTGGATAAATCTAAAAGAGACACTTGTGGTCTCTTAGTACTGAGTGCCCATCAAATAGAGTTGCTTTTAGGTCCCAAGGCTTTTGTGGTCTGGCAGTGAGCCATAACAGTCTTGTTTTCTTATTCCTCATCTCCCTCTTCCACTACAAAAAGTTGATCTACTCCTGAGTATCCATCCCAAATCCTCTTACTACCCCTTTTTTCCCCCCTCGCCCATATTCAAAGGCACCTATGGCCCTGGGAGTTTGTGCTAGAGAGGAAATGATCAGGTCTGCACCTCGTATCTGTGCTTTCTACACTGAGAGAACATTCTTCCTTATAATTCTGCCTCCAAGTGTCATTCTCTTCCTTGGAATCTATTTATTTTTTCTACCTTTTCAGTTTTCTCTGCAGGTATATCAAGTTTGTTTTATTTACTGCTATTGCTTGTAGGAAGACTCATGTCTTCCTATAATTAGGAACTGCCCTTGAAGCATACAACTTGGATTTACAATTTTGGCTTAGTTTTACCATCTTAGATGGTCAGAATTGAGATTTTAATTTGGAAGATTAGCAGAGAAAGGTACCACAAAAGATCTCCAATTTGTCTTCAAAAAAAGATTTAAGAAAATAACAAGACCTTCAAGTGTTCATAACAATGCACAGTCATGCAAATTCCTCAGGTTCAATGATTATATTGTGTATACAACAATATTTCCTGGAGAACAGAGTGTGACAATATCATTAAAGCTCTTAAAATATCAAATTAGGATATACCTTGAGGATCTGGAGATTGAAAGAGATTGCTATCCAAATTTCCCTACCTTACAAACAGCTGTGTGTGGAAGATCATGAAAAAAATTTTGCTGAAAAGGATTTCCTCAAGAGGCAGTTTTGTATTCCTGTAAATCCTAGAAATACTTCTGTACCAAAAATTTGATCTTAATTTTTCCAAATCCATTTTTATTCAGACTGAAAATGTGTAGCTACCTCCTATGTATGCAAGAAATACTCTGTAGTAAATGGTGAGCATAGGGCAACTGTCAAATTCAAAGACAATGAAAGCTGCACAGTGCTATTGACATATTTTATTCCATCTATCTATCTTTGTTAACTGCTACTCTGATAAAAACCCAATTTTTTTGTACTTGACTTTTATTTTAAGGCAAGTTGAAAGTGTAGTTTAATACTTTTCCCATTGGTTATGCAGCCTTAGTCACCATTTAAGGTGGTCACTTTTGAGCAACAAATGTGAGCAAGAATTTCAGTTTCTCCTTGTAGTAGTATCCTTTGGCAGTTAAAAGATTAGGGACATGCAGCTGCTTTATAAAATCAATGAGCTTCAAAGTACTGGAAGGAACTCTTAAGTGAACCTGCTTCTACTTCTGGAGAAGGTCTCCAACAAATTACTTTTGCAATGAGATAAATAAAGATTAGAACTCTTCAGAATATATATTACTGCAACTTCTGCCATCTCTTGCAGGAACTATCATTTACCAGAGAAGAAAGTTTGCTCCATTTAAATAGAGTCTAGTAAATGTATGGGATTAGAGTAATCAATTTCACATTTACATTGAACACCAAGATATAATCATTGAACTGTATAAACAAATCATAGAAACCAGATGCTCTATCTTGTTTCTCAGATGCTGCATATATGTGTTCAAAAGAGTCCTTAGTTGAAACAAGACATAGATTTATATCAAATTCCTTAAATGCAATCCACTGAGCAAACACAATACTTTTAGGGAGTTTGAAAAAATGTTTCTGTACTTGAGACTTGTTTCTAAAAAAAATTCTAACTAGATTGAATGAACTTTTCATGTCCAAAAGGCCTGAAATGTTTTGACCTCTATCACTTGTCTCTAGTCATTAGAGCAGTATATGAATATAACTGAGCTGCACACAAAATATTCACCAAACTTCTCTGTAACTCCATCTAGTTTTCTTTAATTAGAAAATTTCTCCATAGAAAGGTCTGGTAAACAAGCTGAAACCACATGCCTAGACAAGCCAAAAATTTTACACTATGGTTTATAAGAACACTATTCCTATCTATGTCATTTCTCATAATGACATTGTTTAGAAGCATCAAATATATACATAGAAAAAAAAACTTTTTTAAGGAATTGATTGGGGATTTGAATTAGTCCAATTAATGCAATGTTGCTGTGATATTGTCTAACACTGGACAAATTCAGGTTCTGCAGATTACAGACAGTAATTTACTAAAATTTTATATTGTATTATCTGGTTTTAAAAATACCTGATTTAAAAATCTCTTTAAGCTGATAGGATCTGGGGACCAATCTATGAAATTAAAATAAATTACTTCTCATACTAAACTAAGTCAACAGCCATAAAGAACTGAGAAATACTACTTTATCCCTCTAGGTCTCTCAGGAAGAATTTTTGTCCTGAAAGGGTTGTTAGGTTGGTGCTTAGGTTGATGGTGGATTCACCATCCCTGGAGGTGTTCACAAAATGACTGGACATGGCATTTGGTGCCATGCTTTAGTTGGCAAGTTGTTGATTGGTCAAAGGTTGGATTCAACGATCTCAGAGGTTTTTTCCAACCTAATGATTCTGTGAAATTGATGCATGTGAGAGAAAGGTACTGAGGAAAGAACTGCTACAAAGACACCTGCCTTAAATACATCTAAATGACACTTTCCTAAAGCATTAATTTGCTTTATGGAAACAGAAAATCCATAGATATGTGCAGAATTATCAAGAGGGCCATTTCATGTCTAAGGGTTTATACAAGACAGAAAAAAAACAATCAATCAATCCATCAAATAAACATAAAACAAAACAAAACAAAACAAAACAAAACAAAAAAAAACAAACAAAAAACCCAAAGCAAATTGCCACCACCAAAAAACAAACTGAAAAACAAATCTAACTGTCCTAACCTCTAATAGCCCTTCTCCCAAATGAACAAATTTCTCCCAAGCAATTACCCAATAACAATACCAACATTTGTAAAATATCACAGACATTCAGCACAGAAGTATGGGATTCTCAACTATGCCAGAAAACCATTAAATTACAGTATCAAGTACTTGTACTGTCAGGATTGTTTGCATTGTGGATATTACTGATTTAAGTCCTCAGTGGGCTTAAACCAAAAAGAGTTTGTACTTGCCAGAAGCATTAAAAACTGTCTGAACACCTTCTTTTCTATGCCTGCCTGTCCCTGATGGCAGATATCTAAGTGATAGATACTGTATGTAAACTGTCAAGGACACAGCTTCCAACAATTAATGTCCTCTAGGCTGCAACTATTTCTTCAGTTTAAAGCTGAAAGAAGGGCTTGCATTACCTGCAAAATCTCTTCAGAAGGTCCTGTTTTTCCTGTCATTTGGTATATATTAAATTGATGCTTAATCTCTTCTTGTACTGTGATTTAAAACATTACCTGCATAGACAGATAATATATAGACACTAAAAGAAGTCCTCACCCAATTCAAGTATTTTAGCTTAAATGTTTTTCTATTCTAGTCTCCTCTTTACCATTGATACCCTAGTGACTAAAATATTATTAGACTCCTGTAGAGACATCTCAAGTACATATAGTCCTCATTCATCAAGAAATTATGTTGAAGCAACATGCATACTTCACAGCACCATTCCTTGTGCTTCCAACTAGTGTTGGAATATTTGCCTTTTCCTGTGACCTCTGTGTGCCTGAGATACTTGTATATAGCCTGAAATGGAAGTTACCTGCAGTATAATTTTCTTGAAGGAAGTGGATACATTCTTTTATGAAATGAATGAGTTCTACATGTTTTATCTTCAGATTGCTTTTTTTATTTTTTTTTTGTTTTGCATATAGCCCTTTAGTTTCAAGACAAGATTAAGAACATAGCCATGATAGAAATTCCTAGTTCTAAATCACTCTTATAGATTCTTGGCAGTTCTGAACTAGTCTGGCATGTGTCCTCATTCTTTTAATAGAACTCAGAAGGTGTTCAGCAGTAAGCTGAAATTTGCACTTTCAAAGAACAGAAGCATCAGAACTGTTCTGATAGTTTCTCACCACACTTACAGTTCCATGGCCTATGACAGTAGTAGATGTCAAGGCTGAAAGCACAGGATGCTTGATAACCTTAATCTGGAAATTTGTAAGCAGTAAATCCATGATGGTCATCTTATGAAAAACTTTTTCTTAGGCTTTTTGAAAAGTTGGCATTATTTTTTTTATTATTAGTGGTCACTATGGTCAAATACAGTGACTGGAACAATGTAATTTTCTTTCTCTGTGAACAGCACTAATCAGTGATAACTTTAATGTGAAAGAGGAAGGTTTTGAATATGATAAAGAAGTTGCAGAAGAACTAGGATTTATGTAGAGAATGTTTGTGTGTGTAATGTGGAACAGTCATGTCTTGTGTTGCACCTTTCTACATAGTTGAAAACTCATGTAAGGATTGTTCTAATTGTAGAAGCAGGTCCTTGTCCCTTGGCTTTTCATAATTTTCCTAAGCTTCAAGCTATGGGACAAGGAAAAGCTTTTTCAGGCTGGCCAAGAGACACAACTCAGGGTATGAATCTTCTGTCCATGCCAGTATTGAACATTATGAAAACACAGACACTGTCTACTGTGTCTGGTCTCCACTATGTTATTGAGTTGGTATTTAGCATGTTTTGTGAGGTTTCTGTGCCTATTCTCAGATGTGTGGGTATGACTAGTGTCTGGGCTTTTGTGCTTTCCAAAAACTTAAAACTGTGAATGTGTCTTCTGATAGTCTCTAGACTTTTTTTTCTTGAAAAAACCTGTTTTTTAAATTTTGCAGATAATAATAAAGTATAATCCATTGAGCAACTAATAATCACCTTAAAAACCTCCTGTTATCATTCAACATCTCCTTACCTTATCTAGATAAAAGAAGCATCTTCTGGAGGCACATATTTTCTCTTTGAAGTGCATTTTAATTTTACTTTTAAAGTCTTTAGAAAAATGTATATACATATAATTTCCTTTCTCCTTAAAATCTCTGGACAAGAAATGAATCCAGAAAAACACTGCCAATTAAATGTAAAGTCTCTACCCTGTGTTTCCTGGTTCAACAGACAGTAAAAAAAGCTATCCCCCCAAAAAGCTATCCCTGTTCTATCTTGCTATCAGTAGATAATATTGTTTCTAACCTCTGCCTTCTCATTTCAAACTTTTTTTTTCCTCTTTTTTAAATAAAGGATAAGAAGCAAAGCATTTCTAACTTTTCTTCTTTTTAATCTAGATGTCCTATTTAAACCTTGGCAACCGGACAGAAACATAAAACAGAATGAAAAAACTTCGAAAAATCTTCTTTTGTGTCTTGCCTTATGTACACTATTTAAGGTTTTATTCCTATTTTTTAAATGATAATGCCTGAAGGCCAAAGAAACCCTGCTCCACTACCCACCTGATGTGACTTTTGTACAGTCATTTTTTATATTCAGAAAACTAGTATTTCTACATTTTGTCACCCATTCAGGAAAAATACCATTATCAGTTCTTCATTTGTCCATCTCTGAAGTGACTGCAGTTGAACCACTTATTAGGACCTTAGGGACAGAAATGAACGGAAAGACTGCTTTTGGTTTGGTTTGGTTTGGTTTGGTTTGGTTTGGTTTGGTTTGGTTTGGTTTGGTTTGGTTTGGTTTGGTTCAGAAAACCAAATTCCATTGAATTGCAATTCCCAAAGTGTTACAGTTGATAGCTGGATTATACCAGAAGTCACAGTGTACTTGCTTGAAAGCAAACCAGCAGGAGATCCCTAGTCAGAATTAGAATTTAATAGGAAAATTAAGATAAAGGCAATAATACAGAAACACTGACTTTAAAATGGCAGTCAGGATATGACCTGACACCCTGTTGGTCAGGGTGGTAATAGAAGTCTGATTAAATGATGGCTGCAGTCCTATTGGAATGATGAATATAATTCTGTTGAAGTGGTGATCTTGTAGTGAATTTGGTTCTTTTCTGGAGGTCCAGTATTGATTATGAAGCTCTTTTCTTCTTGGAATACAGTGGGTAGTGCTGCTTGTGGTGTTCCAAGTCCAGATTATATCCAGGTAGGAATGCTTGATTCATCCCCCTGGGTGGAGAGTCTCACAATGGGATGATATAATTTTGAGTCTTGATGGCCTATTAGCAGAGATAGCCCCAGAGGGAGTTATCAGGGACAAGTCATGGAAGAGATAAAGAACACTGCTCCATATGTTTTTAACAGCTTATGAAGATGGTAATAAAATACATACTTCTGGTTTTACATTATACATTATAACCTCAGACACACAGAAAACTACAAGTTTGCATTAAATGGATGTCACTTTTCGGTGTCATAAAGCAAAGCACGAGAAGGGTGGTTTTCCTTCAGAAATGCAAACACTTGCTTTTCAGCTGTAGGATTATATCCTTGCTATAGCAAAGGCTGAAAAGTATTTCCACAGTTGAGCTCACTTTGCAGCTTGGAGTGCTAAGCATCCAGTAAATGCAAGCAATGAGCAGGTAATGATTTCAGCACCTCAGGACTGAGAACACTTAACTTACAATTTTTTGGGGTTTTTTTTTTTCCTCTCTCAGCTGGTATCAAATGATTCAAACCAGAATATGATGTAGCTTATTCAAAGCTATATAAGTGCTTTCCTGTAGCTTGGGAATATAGTATGAATTGCCAAATAAAACCTTCCATGTATGTAGGATTTCATCAGACTCAAAATGGCAAATTTGGATCTCTACTGTCTTCTCTTTCACTGTTTGTGTTTTGGTTGTTTTTTTCTGTTTTGATGTGGGTTTGCTGTTCTTGGCGGGGGGGGGGGGGGGTGTTGCTTACATGTTTAACATACATATTTCCTGCTCACAGGACCAGGTAGTAATTTCATAATTAGTTTACTTGAAATAAGTTGGAAAATTCTAAGAAAGAGAATGTCTTCAAAATCAGATATCACAAAATCTGATATTACCTTTTGAGTCCCTCCTGGGCTCCCACTGCTGAGGGTTTTCATAGATCAGTATACAATAGATTGCAATAACTTGGTTGGAACACATAGGCCACTGTTGACAGGTGAGCTGCATTTCAATATCTCTGTGCATGCAACTGTCTTTGTAAATGAAGTGGAATATGGAGTATTGGCTAGTGCATATCCCTGAACTGTCTTTCAAAAAGATTTATGGCTCAGAAAAAACATTGGGGTTTGTTGGTTTGGCTTGGTTTTTTTTGTTTGTTTTTTTTCCTACTTCCAAGTATTCCTACACTAACATATTTTAGTGTGTTTTGCATGAGCTAGGAGCAGACAGCCATTTAGAATTGAAGCTTTGTAGCCTTTTTAAACTGCAATAATTCTGTCATTCTGTAGTTCTGTGTCTGTACCCAAAAGTTAGGTGCTGTTTAAATCTTCTCCAGTTGTTCTCTGTGTTTCTGGAGCATTCCAATTCTAGTGAGGTTTTCACAGTTCCATTCCTATGCTCAAAGTATTTCTCTTCATGTGATTTATTCCTGGCACCACTGGCTCTTCGTGATTACTCAGAGCCAAAGACTCTTAACAGAATTCTGCTTCCTCTACTGCTTCACTTTGTACTGATCAGAAATGTTGAACATGATCCCCTGAACAAGAAAACATCCTGTTTCTATGGGAGAAACATGAAAATGAGAACATTTTACCTACAAGATCTCCTGTGCAGCTGGAAAATAGGGCATCATTATCTGTCAAGAAAGACTGCCACAGATCTACAGACTGAGAAAAAAATGCAGAAGGGTTATATCAGGATAATTTTACATTTTGGATGGCTGTTCAGAAGAACATCGTGAGTTGAATAAGAAACTGCTGGATCATCTTCTCTCAGTAAGTGCTGAATAAATACATGTGAAATTTTGGCTTGGAAGTCCTAGCTGTGAATTTTTGGGGAACCTGTGGAGAGCTGGACCCTAAAGGATTTAGGGAAAAAATTTAGAAAATATGTAGATGCTCCTGAAATTTCAAGTGATGGAAGGCTGTAGTTCTCAGCATAGTGTTAGGGGGAATAAGGCACACAGGTGTTCCCACTGGGAACTTGTTTTTGTTTACAGTTGGGCAATTTGCAATGAGGGCCTCAGTGCTGGGAAATCGGAAAATCCAAGCCTATCCTGGGCACATCAAGGCAGTTATTGTACCTTCCACTAGAGCATTAAGTTAATGCTAATGTTCATGGGAAAGGAAATATGCAGAGGGATATTTTTGGACATCTGTCTGCTATGAGCCACTTAGTAATATGCCTCTAATTACAGTACATTAGATGACTGAGGCAGTCCACCTTCCACATAAGGACAAGAGCCTGGAAAATAACATTATGTCTACAAAGACATATTTGTAAGTCTAGGAGATTTTTATGTCCATATATACAGGAGACATTGACACAGTAAATGTTCAGAGTATGCTTGCCTGATGCTTTACTGAACCTTCAGGTGCTCCTCACTGTAGCTCAGCATTTTCTTCCTTAACTTATCCATTCAAGGATAACTACTATATTCTATTTGACTGGCAATGAGATAATATGACCATACTAGGTTATCTTCAAAGTGAAAGATAAAATCTGTTTAAAAGGAATAGATCATAAAAAAGAAAAAAACCAAAAAATCCAAATCAAAAAGCAACAAGCCCTAGCATTCAAGTTCATCATCTGCAAGAATGATAGCTTTGACCATAGGTAGCCAGGTATATTCTCCTTTATTCTCAAAGCTAGACCGGAAGCATCTGAACCATCATAAAATTACCTCTGTGCTATCCATTGTAGAACATATATTCAGCAGGCATGGAAAAAATTAATATATTTTTAGTTACTTTCATCAGCTCTTACTTGGATTTATCAAAGATGGTAAATATATGAGAGGAAGAATGCAGTTACTTTACGGTGCTCATTTTGAAGAGATCTGCTTTCTAAGTCAATATATCAGAAAGTAAGCTGTAATACAAAAACCCCATTGCACATTTTGAGATATATCACTATCACCCAGAAGTGAGCTTTTTTTTGACATGATATAATAAAGCAGAAGAGTGTTTATATCAAAACCAATGTTTTGATAGAGGAATTAAATAAAGACTACAAAGAACATTCATGTTCCAATATTAATTGAAAGTAGAATCGGTAATATTAAGGTCAGATACTCCTTACTTAGTTCTACATGAAAACCCACATTCTTCTAAATGTACCTAGAACCTGTCTATTTTAACTGCTGATATGAGAGGTAAAATTTCACAATTTCTTGTGTTTTCATAGGGGTTTACTGTCTTCATGAACTATAATCAAGGAAAAAAACCCATATATACAAGAAGTATAACATATAGACCAGATTTTAAACTCAAAAAATTATGAATGCTTTCCCCTGGCGATTAAAGTAACCCCTTCCAAGCTTCCAAATATGAAATTATGTCAGCATATCAAAATAAAGCCATCCCTTCAAAGTAAGTGCATTGCAAGGGGTTAGGCAGAAAGCAGATTCTCCTTTATGAAACTGGATGGTTATGTAAAATGCAAGCAAAAAAAGTTTCTAGCACATATGGCAGCAGAATTTGAGAACTGGTGTCTGCAAGTGTGAGAAAAGTTTTTCCTCCTTTTAGCTGCTGGTTAGAAGGAAAAACAGTCCCGAGGAGTTCATTCATTGTCTTCCTGGATATAAAAGACCATTTTACATATATATATATATATATATATATATATATATGTGTGTGTGTGTGTGTGTGTGTGTGTGTTTATAGATATAAATACAAGACATATCTTCAAAAGAGTCTAAATTTGAGTTTGTCTTTTATCTGCTTAATGGTTCTTTTTTTTTTGATTATCTTGTTTGTTTTAATCACTAGGAAATATGGACAGACAATTATCACAACTCGGTGCACCCTTCAGAATTACTGACTTATTAAAAATTAGTAGTTTACTTTCCTATTAAAAATTTGTATGTGAAACAAGTGCAATCTTTTTGTATACTTGAAAAGATTACAAAAAGATATTTCATTGTTTTAGACGGACAAATTCTAGCCAGTGATCCCTCATGAATTATTTGCTATGCTATTTATAATTTAGATTTCCTAATCTCTTGTACTTTTTATCAGTTAATATTCTTCTGTTTTATTATTGGATATAAAAAACTTGAGAAAGAATAAAGAACACAAAAAAGAAACACCTGTGGGAAGTTGCATACTTAATATACATTTAAATAAATGTTTTTATGCACATAAAACACAATTTCTTCAAGAGTCTGAGATGACACTTTCTTTTGATAGACTAAACTGTTGTTCACATCAATTTAGAAATAAATTGAAAAGATATGTTATTGTAAAAATTGTATGGTGTTCTTTTATCTCAGCTTGTGCCAATGAATACTTACTGTCAGAATCATTATTTTCATTATTGTTTTCTGCTGTTTGCTGCCTTTCTTAATCCTAAGTATACAAGTATTTAATTTGTACTACATAACTTCTGGAAAAGAGGGAGTCAGTGATTTCTTAGGCTCACTTTGATATGAAAGGTTAACAATTGATTAGAAGCTGGTGTAAGTCTCAAGGAGTAACTACAAAGAACAGTATGTATTAATTTAAACTTTGATTACTAAAAGAGAAAAATACAATGCTCTCAGGACTTTTAGAAATTTCCAGTATTTTATTTTGATGTTATGGAATGAGTGTCTAATTTTGTCATATTGCCATAGAACATGAGGATACTACCATATGCTTCTTTTTGTGACAAAAGTGTAGGCAGATATTTAAGTATAGTTAAATGAAGTAATTTATCTACAAGCTACTGGTATCTTTCTTTTCTTGCATACTTATTTTCATTCAGTTCATACTTTCACCCATTGGCTTGCCAAAATATTATTTTCAATAATGGATTATTTAGATACTTTTTTCGGTTCTGAATATTCGTAACACTCTTTAAAAGGTGAAATTGTTTTTTAATGTAAGGAACCACCCCTAGCTACTTCTTCTGCCCTGTTTTATTAGACCAGGTTAGAATGGAAGTACATGTTGCTTAACTAATAATGGATTAGCAAGAGATAACCTTGGTCTGTTCATGAAATGCTTAGACGGCTGAAAGGAAACAAAATATCACAGAGCAGAAGGAAAGATGAAGCTGTGCTACTTATTTATGATTTCTCAAATAAACTATTCTATTTCTGAAGAATAGAAAGCCAGTTTGTAAAGGCTAGTAAACATAACTAATTTTCTTTTATAATTGGTTCCTAATAACTGCACCTCTCTTATACTTCTCGTCCAGATTTTTCAAAAATTAAATATTGTTACAGTAAACTATTTACTAAGTCTTCAAAATAAAACCTATGGAAGCCGCCATTTTCATGGCAAAAAGCTTTACTAGATAGTTATCCATTCTCAGCTTGGCCTCAGGATGGAAAACTAACAAACTAGTTGCTAATTACTTAAATGAGCTGGCTCCTTGGGAAACATTTTCAATAATGCATGATTTAAGCACCACACTGTGCTGTTTATCCTTTACAAAAGGTATCTGTTCCTTGCCATTGTGTCTATTCCATGGTTTGGAAAACATCATAAAATAGTGCTTAAAAGACTGAATAGTACTTAAAAGACTGAATAGTACTTAAAAGACTGGTAACACCAAGCTTGTTCAAGATAAATTCCTCATGAAAGAGGGGACAGAGAGAAGGAATAGATGGGCTCCACATTTATTGAAAAGAATAACCTATTGCTCTAGAAATTTTCTTCTTGATACTGCTTTCTTTTCATATTGCTACCCAGTTGTTATATGAACAGTCATTATGAAGAAGCTAATTATTTAACTAGGAAGTGTCCTACAACCACAGAATCAGTGCCATTATGCCAACTCATAGGCTTTGTAAAATTCTCTCTTGTACAAAAAGTCCCCATGCTAATGAGGGGAAAGAAGGATTTTCTTTGAAGCTTAAACCAACTGTTTCTGCAAAGGCCCATGGCCACATTTTACTCTGAGATTATTTTTTGGATGGGGAATAAATGCAATTGATCAAGAATAATTGCATTTGTTAAGTGATTTTCATTTTTAACTATAAATAAAGAACACCTGCAAGACGTTTTTTTTTTAAGCTTCGGAAGCATTAGAACTTTCCACCAAAGCATAGAATAAGAACAATGTAACTTTAAAGACCAGCTACAGTGAATTTAAAATATTCACATTAGGTAGTTGATGAAAGTGTAGTAGGAAAAAACTCTTCTTTTTTTTAATACAAATAATTGGTGAAATAATTTTAAATAGTGAATGAAGTAATTTCATATTGGTGAACAAATATAAAACCTGACTTCTCAAATAAGCTAAAGACAAGGAAAAATTGACTTATTTCAAATTGTGTACAGATAGAACCTTACACTATACTAAAAGCCAACACACTCATGCTTATAGAATGAATTTTCCAGAGAGCTCTATCCACCATGAGAATTTTAAAAATATTTTTTAAATGTTACATGACAGTTTAGAAAAACCTTCATTTAAGAAAAGTTTCATGCTTAACATTCTCTTTTTTTTACTTCAAGTCTTATTAATGAGATAAAGTAGATAAGCCTTTGCTGTGATTTGGTGGTGTTTAGTTTTGTCAAGATTTAGTTCTGATTTAATTAAATTTTTCAAGGCATGTGAAAATAGAAAAATTAATTATTCCCCTAAATATTGTTCATTATTCTTAAATGAAGCATTACTTCCCAAAAAGTTACACAACTGGATTAAAAATCCAGTGTTCTTTATATTTGTGTTTTAATTATAGAGAGTAGGAATGAATTTCCAAACACACTCCATATCACACATGAGCTTCCAGATGCATTCCAAATTTTTCTGCCAATACAAAAAATGTGGCATTTACAAAGCTTCCAAGGGAGACAGGTAATCTTTCTTATGAAAGTAGGTTTGAAAAATAATTGCGTGCAAAAATGGATCACTTTCAGAGTCTTTCCGTGAGCTCCACTATCTTCTCAAGAATTCCTGGACTCAGCCTAATGCATGAAGGGCTAAATACTTTGCCACAATACAGGTCTTAGGAGTTTTTCCTGTGTATGAACTTTTCACTTACAGTTGGTCCTGAGTGTGATTCTTAGCTTTCTCACCATTTGGTAGTGACAACTTTAGCATTACAACTATATATTTGTCACCTCTCTATTGCCATTTTCCTTTTAGGAAATGAAAACTAAATGGTGTACTGAGCTTGCAAAACAAAATACTATGCATTGTCTCTCAGCCTTCTAGGACAGAGCATTGTTTGTGCTACCTTTGATGCAGGTTCCCCTGAGTTAAAATTCTAGCTGACTACAGCTGTAATGTCTATAATGCTGTGCTTCTGTCTGCCACTAAAGCATGTGTCCTGTACAGATGGAGGTATGCTGCTCATGATTTGGCTGTATGGCTAGCCAGAATAGAAAGAAAGGCATTTTGTGTTTTTTATCCAAATAATCAGAAGAATGAATGCAAACATCTTGTCAAGGTAGTAATTCATTAGTATGAATAGCAAGCAGTACTCTTAAAAGAAACAAGTAAAAACCCACAGAAAATTCCAAACCCTGAATGTAGAAATTCAGTGTTACAGCTATATGAGCTGTATGTATATAAGTTATATATAGTCTTACAGCTTACACTTTGTAAATTTATTGTAATGACAATAGGGATTCAATGTAGTGGACTGAAACATTATATAGTCCACTTGAAATATGACAAGGAAAAAACACATTAGCCTAATTAATTCAGCTCCTAATGACTGAATGAGTGGCAACTTGTGAAGACCTTTGTACAGCCAGGGTCCAATAGACATTGAAACAAGACTTAGAATATTTCAGGAGTGCCCATGCACATTGTCAAGATCGCATTTCTGTAGCAGACCCTCACACTGTAACACAAACCTCACACATCTAGATCAGCTCTGAGGAGAAATTAATCTTTTGCTAAAATTGTGCTGAGTGGGACTAATGAGTCCTGTGGTTTGTTCAAAATAAGAATGCTGACTTCCTCTCATTTTCAAAGGTGTGCAGAAAATGGCAAAGCCAACAGAATGCATCCATTGCCCTGCTTTCCTCATTTTCATATGCCTTACATTGCTAATGCTTAGTGTGCTGGCTTTAACTGTTCAGTGCTCTCTGGCACAGTCAACTTTTCACTGGTTCAGTGACATGTTCCAGAGAAAATACACAAATTATTACACTCAAGCACAGAGAGAGGAGCATTAATGAAATGTTAATGTGCAGCAGCCATAGTGTACTGATTATTGACATAAATAGTAGTTCAAGAAAGTGGCGTTTTTTTTTTTGGTGATGACTGAGCAATAATCAATCTAATATGTTTAGCCATCTCTTGATAGGAAAATAATGTAATAGGGTAGCACTGAAAAGAAGAAAAAATGTACATGTACATATATTATAGGTACAGAAAGAATCTGCTGAGAATATGGGCAAATGAAATATACCACTTCTCCGTAAGGGAGATGTGAGCTACAAATAAAATGACAGGATTAATATAAGTTGTCTTCATTTATTCCAAAATATTCAAGTTTTAGAGCTATATTAGGAAATGTTTCGTGCTTAGTAAAGTCTGATATAATGTGCATTCTGCTTAATTTCCATTCATAGATGGTACTCTCAAGGCAACCATCAATAGCCTTTGAAATATATAGCATTAAAATTTCTAAATGCACTCACTTTTTTTACTTGAATTACCAAACAACACCAAATTTGCTCTATAAAACAGATATGAAAATACATTGGTAAATTTAGAATATGGTTATGTGAAGTTTTGGGGATGGAATTAAGGAGATTTCAGGATTTAAACACAAAAATCCAAGATGAAAAATATATCTCTTTTAATCTCAATTTCTTGATAGAAATTTATATTATATGTCTACTTAATTCCTTTGTCATGCTATATGTGAAAAAAGGGGTGGGATTCTTCTGCATCTCCAGAACACATTGGTAAACAGAATTAATTTATAAAAACCTTAACATCACTTATGCAACTGTCATCTTTTGGCAGCATGTGTTTGATTTTCCTTTCCTGGGTGCTACTTTCATTGTGCCCAAGTTCTGGGTGTACTGGCAGCAGACTTCTTAGCATTCTTTAACCCAAAAAAAAAAAGCAAAAATGAAACTGAGTCAGTGGAAAACTCAAGGAAGTTTGGAAGTCTGTTTTTTTCTCCTGAAAACATACTAATAAAATATGATCAAATATTCTGATGGGATAGTATTGCATTCTCATTTTAAGTAATTTTTCATTCCTGATGCCTGTTAATTATTACAGCAATAAACTATTTTAGCAAATATGAACAGAAGATCTAATCCTCTAGCACTGAAAATCATAGCTCTACAGAAGCCATTAAATAAATATGTATTTTCCCCTACAGTTTAGTTATTGTCTCTCCACTTCTGTAATTCTGTTAACTTCTTTCTTTTAGTTTAGGAATCATATTTCTCTTCTGACAAAACTTTTAATTGTGAATGTCCTGGATTTTTTCCTCCTTCCTTTCACATAACACAAGCCAGCTTGTGTAGCTCTCCAGAGACTGCTGCAAAATTGTATTTACAGACAAGATACCATTTTGACTAAGTGATATCTCACATAACCATATGATTTTGAATTTCCTTTGCTTTGTAGGAAAACAAGTCAACATTTTTCAAGCACCAAGAGCCCACTTTTCTTAAATACTTTAATATATATCTACTTTTAAAAATAACATTATGTAGACATAATATACATAAAATTTTAACATTTTAATACATTAACATATATAAAATGTTTTCATTGTTAACATTATTAAATAAAATAACATAGAAGGGGATGTTTAAGAGATAAAGTCTTTAGGAAAATTAATATCTACAGTAATTAAGTAATGAGAGACAAGTGGGAAACTTCAAAAATTACTTAAGGAATTCTATATTGAAAAATGGTTGAAATATTTCATTTCCTCAGAGACTGAGCTTGAAGTCAGATACTATATACTCCACATACTATACTATATAATGAATAGAATAGATACATTAATCTAACGTTTTGCTGGAAACAGCTGTCATAATGCATAATCATATGGTTTGGGATTGCATGTACATGAGCATTTTGGTATTACATAGGAAGACCCTTATATAAAAAGAAGCCCTTATATTTGTCACCATCTCTGTTAATTCAAAATACTCTTTAGTCAGTACTTCCTTCTTTGGGACAGAGCTATTTCAGTTAAGCAAACAAGTTCAAGTTTTCAGGGACAGTGCAGGATGCTTCTGCATCTTACAATGGACTTAATTGTCTTTTCAGAAGTGGTAACCAAAAACCCGGTTTAGGGATGCTACTTCTGATGGACTGATTTTAACTCATTGAGCATTGTGATAAACAGGGGATGAAGGGAATTTTTCCTTCTCATTTGTTTCTCAAATCTGTGGGTTTTTTTAAATTTACTTAATTTGTAATTCATAATGCATAGGAAGAACACTTTTTTATTTTTCTTTTTTTTTAAAAAAAATTTTTAAGGTAATAGTTAAAGTAAAAAGTAGATGGGTCTCTTTTTTATGTTACTTAAAAGTCAATGATTGATGGTTGAAGAGTTTTTATGCATACAGTATTGGCTCAAGTAAGAGATAGTCACTATTTCACAGTAGGTTACAAGTTTGTCATGAAGTTCAACTTCTGTTCATCAGAAGCTAGACAAGGAATTAAGAAGTGTACCTCAGTAAATGTGTACTTTTAAAATGTAGTTCCTTCATTGGTAACAGCAGAATCAAGTTGCCAAAATTGCACATTACAGGTGCAGTGCACTTGCTGAAAGTATTGGGATGAATTCCCATCAAAAGCCAGGTCTCTGGATGTTCATGGTAAATGCTGTGTGTGCTCTGATGCTTAAGGAACTCTATTAAAAATTCATGAATAGGTGATATTAGTTCATTCCACATCCAAAGGTTTACAGAGCCTCCTGAAGACCCAGACAAATCGTCTTTCTTCTTTCCCTACAGACACTCTCTGTTCTCACGCCTTAAAATAAAGCTTTTTAGAGGCAGAGGGAAAAGCCTCCAATTTAAATGCAGTAAGCTTTCACTTGCTTGAGGCAATCACAATGTGTTAGAGAGGATACTTCTTCCTTTTACAGTGGTCTGGTTTTACGCAAATTGACCCACATACAAAAATCTAAAATTGTCACATAGGTTTGCTGAGACACTGTCTATTTTCAGGGTAAGGAGGAAATTAGACTCACTCCCATATTTTATCCAGAAGAATAAAAAAATAGAAAACAACTGACTTTTAGATAACTTCTTCATATTCTGCAGGTAGCCTGCATTGTGAGAGGACTCAGGATATAGTGGTCATCTCATGTGTTCATGCAAATTTGGAGACTACTATCACAGGAAGAAATAAGGCCAAACAAAGAGTTTTTCACTGGAAATCACAAACTTATATTGTGTATAGTCAGGAAGCAGAACTCAGTGGAAAAAAAATGTCTTTAAGTGTAAGAATTTCCTCTGGGTAAGTAATCACTAAGTAAAATGAATGTCCCTTGCTTGGATTCCGAAACTTTGAATTATCAGATTTTTTTTCCACTTTCTCATAGGAGAAGGTAGTTAGATGACCTGTTTTGTCCAGTCCCTACTTAAATACAAAAACTGATATATCCCTCTTTTTGTCTGTCCATTAAGCCAGTGGATGACAAACTTCATTGTCATGTGACATTTTTCTATGTTTACCAACCAGCAATTTGAGATATCTAATGAAGTTATTTATTCAATTTTCAAGATACAATTGATAGATAATGCTTTTGTGATGGCACATCTTTGATGTGCACATGTACCAGCACCATAAATTTTCTAAAATTACTGTCTTTTTTCCTTGTGGTCAGAACAAAATAACAAAGGACATAAATATGAAGAGATAAAACTTCATCTGGGAAAGTTGTACATCTAATCTAACAGTTAAGTTTGAAAAATTAAAGACGACAAACCTTAAGGAATTGCCTACTTCGTTGTTTGACTTCATCTTCTCTGCTTTTTTTTCAATGCTGTCATATGGGAAAAGCTAGATTGGGCTCAGGCTACTTCTCTGGAAGAATAAGAACAGTCTCTGCCAATCTATGAATTTGTACAACATGATGTAGAGAAAACTTCAAAAGGAGTTCTGGTTGATGGTACTTTTAGAACCACCAAGGCTCTGGAGGAGAACCACTTGCTGGAAAGAGCACTCCCAGAGCTACTTCCAAAATCATTAAGTGCTTAGATCATAGAATAGTTCTTAAACTCCATCACATGTTTTTCCCTCCATGTGTGTTTCATAATTGCTAATCTCCTGAACCTTTGAGGTAAGCATATATGTTTTTCTAGTCTTCCTGTTTTATATTTAATCTTTTGCACTTCTAGAGCATCTGACCCAGAAAAGATCTAAGTCATAAATACAGCCATTTCTATTTTATTTTGACCTCACTTTTTTAAAATATATCTGAGAATGTTTCAGTGGTTGATACTCAGCTCTTTTCCTAAGGTCATGCTTTATTTCACAGTAGTCGTATTATCCCCTACAATAGTAGAGAACTTTTCCAATGGCTTTCTGAAGCTTCTGAGACCCTCTGCTGTAAATTATGGTTGTATTCTCCACAGAAGACTGAGAACTATTTTGTGCAAATAATGGCACAGAAGCTCTTGCATTTCTGCAGTGTTGCTGAAGGCTTCTTCCCCCCCCCCCCACCCCCCCAGTTTGTCTATTGCTGTCATTCTAAAATCAACTGAGGTCACCAGCTGCACATCATATCTGCATGTTATATCCCCCTTGTTCCCTCTATCAGTCCTGCTTTCTGGAGCATGTTAAATTTTCTAGTTTTATCTAAGTTTTTAAAGGACTTGTTGAGTCTTGTCAGAGGGCTCCAGCATCTTACAGCTACAAAAAAATCAATTTCTAATTAGTTGGTAGTTGAGAAGTTTCCTGTTAGAAATTGAAATTAATCAACAGCAGTTTTCAGTTTTATGGTACATATCTCAAATATGGAAAAGAGAATGCTGCATTGACACAAAAAGTGTCACTAATCATAATCACCTTACATCAATATTTACCTGTAAGTATTTTAACATACAACTGAGGAAAACACTTTCTTTTTGGTACAATTCTTTTGTTTCCTCATCCTTACGGCTTATCACTGTCTTGCCAAACAGAGCAGAAAGTTCATAAATATGGTTGAATATTTGGTAATTTTCAATGCTAGTGGAATAATTTTTTTTTCTTTCCTCTTTCTTACCTCCCAGTCTTCCCTCTCACTGTTTATGGTGCAGGTCTTTGTTTTTCCTTCTTTTTTCTTTATGTGCAATGATAACCATTGTAGAATTTTAACACTTGAATCCTAGGTTATCACAGGTTTAGGGAGATTTCCAGGAACTCAGAAAAATACAGCAACTGTATTATGATTCCTGATATTTAGTTTACTCATCTGGTGAGATTGGTCAGTTTTTCTGTAGCTTAACCTTTGTTGCACATGCACACAAGAAAATTTCAGCCATGTTTTGTTTCATAGAAAAGGGAGACAATCAAAGGAAATTTGTTTTTTCATTAAAAATTTTGGATAAATTTCTTGGTATTCAGCAGCTCTGAGTCAATATCCATGAAGAAGAAAAAAGTCCATTTTCTTGTAACCCACTCACTTTTGTGTTTTCCTTTACATAATCTGCATTCATGAGCCTGCTGGGAAGAAATAACAAGTGGCTAGCCAGATAAAATAAATATGGGGAAGTGTTACTCCAAAGACTTTCTCTTGATGATATAATTGATTTGATGCATTTCTTATTGTAAAAGTTATCGAAGATCTGTAACATATGCCTCTAGTACAAGAGTTTGTTTTAGAGGCTTGAGTATTATTCATAGAAATGGAATCTCCAAAACAAGTTTTATGTCAGAAACATTCCATTAGAAGTGACATTTGTGCAGAGAAACTTAGATTTTTCTTGTTCTAAGACCTCACTTTGAAAAGTTTCTGCTTGCCAAAATGATAATAGAACTTGGAGTTGAAAGTGCTTTTGACTGTGTGCCAGGTGTTTTGAGATGCCTGCAGATAACACATCATTGCCTGACAAATTATTTCCACTAACTCCTTTGGAGCAGTCCATCAGTTTGTCTGTTAAGCTCCTAGTTACTGGGAGGTCTCTTGAAGATATGAAGTGTAAGACATCATCCACAAAGACATCTGTGGATGATTACTGGATATTTTTGCACTTGTCAACCTTTCCTGTTAAGTGCTTCTGGACGAAGCACTTGGAAATGGAGGAATTAATTGGAAATGGAGGAATTCTCCAATTTATGGAGCAGTAGTGTCATTTATTGCTCTTAAGTTAGCATGTAATCACTGCTTCTCATTCACTACTATGACTCTATTAAGTGCTACCAAGAAGCATTTAACTTCTTGCTAGAATGCATTATGTAGCACGAGTCCAGTGAGGGAACAGGTCTAGGGGAAAAAAATAGCAGCACAAAAACCTCCTAACTAAAGATTGAAGTGTAGCTTTTTGTTCTGAAAGAAATATTGGAAGATTCATTCTTATCATAGAAAGTATTATTTCCTCTCCCGACATTACAATTTTCATCCCTGTTGAAAAAGAAACGACCAGAATCTTCCACAAGTTATTTTCTTAAAATGATCTATGGTCTGATGTTTCCTTGTAGGGAGTGTTAGAAAATATTTGAGGGAATCAAGATCAAAGTACCATGAAGCAGTAATTTAATCCTGTAATTTCTTGTTTAATAGTGAGTGCCATCCATTTGATGAAAGACACGAGAGCTTGGATTTTTTACGATCTTGTTTTTTAGTAAAGGTATCCTGGTGGTATTTTTTGTTGTTTTTGTTTTTGTTTGTTTGGGGGTTTTTTGTTTGGATGGTTGCTTTTGGTTTATTATTTTTTTGGTTTGGTTTATTATTTTGGTTTATTATTTTTTGATAACCTAAATTGCAGAGTCCCATTTCCTTTGTTTCTTTTCCTAAAAAAAAGGCACCAAAAACTTTTACTTCGTGGAAAGTGGACCATGTACATCTAGGACTAGGAAGTTACAAAATATAGGGCTTTCCAAGAGTAGATAACTCCCTATTATTTACATTTACATTACAGTTTATGCAAGAATGTTCTTGCACTAAATTTATCCCTCTGCAGTTTTCAAGTTCACAATTTAATAAGATCACTGTCATTTGTGAAATGACTTTGTTTTACATTATTCCCTTCTGTTAGAGAGAGTAGTAGGAATAGCAGGAATTTTAAATTTGTTACTGTCTAAGAAACAGAGTCTCAAAGGGAAGTTTTGAGTTTCATAAAAATGTGGAGAGATTTGTTATCATACCCAATTCCTAGAGGAGTTTTAGACCATCTGAAGATGACTCCAAACCCTTGTAGACTCTGCAGAAGAGATTCATACTGGAATTAGCTGAGCATCAGAGATTGCTAGATTCCAATGAATGATAAGGTACATTTATGCTGTAACTGTATTTTCCTACCCAAAAATGAGAAGGAATGGCAGGAAATTGAAAGATGAGAAAATTGAATTGTAGGGAAATGAGAAGGGATTGGACAGACATTGTGTGCCATCAATGTATGTGTGTCCTAAGCATCCCTCCATGGTAGAATAGTTATTCAAAGATTATTCTAGTCCAAGCAGAGGTAAAAAGTATTCTAAATTTCAACTGGAAACTTCTTTTCTGAAGACTGCTGGTTGATATTTTCTAGCATAAGCATTTCACATAGATTGTACTCTTAACCACAGGTTTTTATCAAAACCAATTTTATACTATTTTTCAGAATAAATATACTTTCTTCTATGACGTGTACATTTGCAAGAGTTACACAAACTGAAGCAAATTGTTGGGCTATATGTACCCACATAACAGATTTCCCTACAGCGTAGGTTGAAAATGTCACACCTGTTTTCCCTTTTTACACGGCTGACATATGGGAAATAGCCAAATTTGCAGATGCTTTCCTTGTCTTCATGGAACTCAGTAGACTATGGACAAACTATTGAAAAAGTACTCTTTAACCCTACACTGAAAGCTGGTGTCGGCACTTCCATTACTCTAGCACAGTGTATGTTTGTTCTCTAAGATTAAATCCTGTGCTTTATTTATTCTCATGAATAGTGTCCCCTGGGAACTAAGGACCAACAGGATCCCCACTGTTATCTAATCCAGGTATAGGGATGCTTTCTTCCCTGATGCTGATTTCTAATGCAAATCCATAGCAGCACATTCTGGAAATCTCCACAAAGACACGGGGTAAATAATAAAATTAATAAATAAATAAACCTCCAGTGCTCATTTTCTTTCTCTTTGAGAAGAAAAAAGAACAAATAAATACAGAACAGATGTTAGCCACACTACTTAATATGCTACAAGAAGGCACGCTGATGTTTCAGTAATTGCAGACAGAGCTGAACCTGAATGGAATGAAGCAGATATTCAGCAGTAATGTGCAGCCTCGACAGAAATAAACCTGTGTTGTAAACAGAAATATTAGACAAAGTTAGCCTGAAAACCACATTTTAATTATTAAAATTATTTTAACCAATGTTTTCATGAACCAGAACTTTTGTACATCTCAAGTTTTGCACTCTGAGGACCATAATTATATTTATAAATATAATGAAAAAACTTCTCACAGACTGATCCAGACAGTCTTTTACCCTGCAATATATCTATATGATAGTTTGTAAGAATGTATCAGGTGCTAACTTGAGCGAGTTGGGAAAAGGCAGCCTTTTCTTTATTGAAGCTAGTAGATCATCAGGTTATTCATCTTATCCATAGTGTCCTTTCTTGCCTTTAGGTCTCAAGAAAATGTAAATCAAAAGCCTTTTGAGTTATGGTTCCCGATGATTCACAAGGTAATCTTGCAAACACAGCAAGGAAATATACGATTTGCAAATTGCTTAAATGACATCTTTGCTATTACCTTAAATTATTGTTGCAGTAAATCCTGGTTTACAATATTTCAGCTTGATAATATTTTAAAACTGTACCTTTATCAAGATAAATACTCTACTTTTTATTTGCTTACGTGTTTTTTTTTTAACTTTATGCCTACTTAAGGACAGAATATTTTGTCTCAAAATCACCTATGGTTCATTTCTTTATGCCAGAATCTATGTGTATTTAAACTAATTCTAAATCCTTAGCTAATACAAATTTTTATCCAGAATTACACTAGGATTTGCCTGAAAATTAACATTTTCAAATTGCTAAAGACTTCAGGTTCAGAATAACTTTGGATTAAGCATAATGTTTGCCTAGGTTTTTTAAGAGTATTACATTCCCTTCAGATTCCTAAAAGCAAATAACAATTTATTAATTATTTCAGCCCTTAGACATATATTGTAAAGTAACAGCTTCTGGTTTATATGGAAAATATTTAAGACATCCAATTAATAGTCCCATGTTATATTTAGCTGGGCAAAAAAAGCAGTCTAACTTTATGAAGACATGCCTCCATTTTCTACATTAAACCTAAGACACCTGTAAGGTATTGATGTTATAAAAGGTTAAAACTAACCTTAAGCATCTCTAGATCTGCCTAAATTATAGTAACTTAAAAAAAACATGTTTACTGAGGCAGCTGCTTTCAAGTAATTATTATTTATTTGTGGTGGCATTGTTTTTTGGTTTTTTGCCTAGGGAGCCATCAGAAACTGCAGTGGCAGTGAAAGTTCTTGTAAGACCAGAATGTGCTTCCAGTGGATAGATAACAGGATTTTTATTATTTTCATAGATTCTAGTAATTTATATATTTGGTATATGTAATATATATTTAATATTGCATATTTAATATGCCATATGCTTTTTAACTTTTATTATATTTCTGCTTTTATTATAATTTACATAAGAATAATGCTTCAAGTATTATGCATCCCACAAGAAAAGGCTTACTACTCAGAAATTGCCTGCATGTCTGGAGGGACCATTTTATGCCATTCTTTGTGCCCCTTGAATTATAAAATCTTCTGCAGAGAAATATAAATACAAAAGAATATATTATTTCTGAAAAAAATTAAAAATCACCTAAGATTTTAGGTATTATTGTGCAGGTTGCTTGTGTTTGAGTTTTTTCTATTTTGTGTACATGTATAATTATTATCTGAGTGCTGCTTTTTAAAGGCAATTAAACATTTAATCAGTAATTTTGGAAAATAAATCCCTTAGACCTTGCAAACTTTATGAGCTATACATGTTTGAAACTACAAACCCTATATTATCATTATTGGTTAATGAGTTCCATATATAAAAATTTCTAATGGGATTCCAATCCAGGATTATAACTCGCATACTGGACTGAGACTGCCCCTCAACATTCTAGATATAAGATATGGATTTCTTAGGTTTGTGAGTTATTTTCCAGAAGAAAATCAGAAAAAAGACCAAGACAGAAAAAAGCTCACATAAAAAAATGAAACTGTGAAAGATTATCTATGTCTTCCTTTAAAAATTTCAGGGTTTTTTTAATGAGGCAAAAGGAAAATAAAAAAAATTTAAATAAAATAAGGAAAATCCCCTGAAAAACTTCATAGTGATATATTAGTGAAATAGACACATTTAAAAGAAATTTTTGGTCAAGTTTAAAATAAAAATAAACAATAAAAAAGAAATAAAACCTAAGCAAAACAAAAAACCAAGGCAAAAACCAAACCAAACCAAAATAAGAAAAAATAGAGTGTTTTGTAGGCTTTTTTTGTGTGTGTGAGCATTTCTGAGAAGGTTTGATTCTAAAACAAATCCTAATGATAAATATTTTGCAGCTGAAAACCTCTCTTACATCAAATTTTGAAAAATAAGGTGCTGCTGTAGAAATCTGCTTTTGCATGGGCAAAGTGACCTTCTTTTGCAAAGATACCTGGATAACTCATTTAAAAATGCATTGAGTGACATTGAGGACTTTCAGGACTCATCAACAGGTCATACTGGGAAGGTGCTACCCTGAAATAGTTATTTTCCATGAAATCAGTTTTCTGTGTTGTTATTGGGAAAAGGGCACGTGAATTTACCCTAGGGCTAAAATTATATAATGACAATAATTTACTCTTCCTGTCAATGTTTTAATACTGAAAGGGATCAGTTTCAAAGGCTTTTAATGAATCAGAAGTATAGTTATGACAGGCATGAAATGTATTAAAGCTGATGGTTGTAAAAGAATAGTCTTGAAATCCCAGGTTGTGAGCACCATTCCATCCAGTAACTAAGTAGGAGAAAGGTATTTTAATGAAAGCAAGATAAGGGATTTCTAAGGTCCTATCCATTATGACCCTTCTCTCTCCCAAGTGTTCAAAGTATCATACTTATTTTACTGAACCTATTTGTTCTTCCTGTACTTTTCTGAATTTTCTGTATTTAACACAGCATAAGACTGATCTTTCTCTTAAAATTTTAAACTTAATTAAAATCTGTGGAGGAAGATTGTTCTCTAAGGGTCTCCCATGTGAAAATGAAAGGTTAAAGGGTCACGGCCAGATATTGCCAACCAATTTAAAGTGAAATTGCTGAAAAGGCCAGGAAAATGAAAATTCCTTCCATTGAGCCACCAATGTAAATATTTGGAATGTAATAATTTTTATGTGACATTTCTAACCATAGCTGCAATGTTCACTAGTACCAGGTCTACTCTTTTTTTTTTTATCTGCATGAATAATCCAAGTGAGATCTCTGTTCTGATATCCTCACAAGTCAGCATTATATCCACAATTTTGTGTGATATTCATGTCTGACAGGCCAGGGCTCTTTGGGACTCCATGCTTGTACTACCAATGAAACAATTGATAGAGGGGAAGTGTATCCTACATGGTTTCAACACAAAGTATTTCCAGAAAGAAGGAAACTGTGGGAGGAGATGAAGTTTTCCACTTTCCCTTTCTGTTTCACTTCTGCTTCCCTCTTTCCTTCTCCTCCTCCTTCCCTTTTCCCTTCCCTATACTGTTACCCTCTCCCTTTCCCTTCCCTTTTGCCTCCTTCTTCCTTCTTCCTTATCTTATCTTATTTTTTCTCACTCTTTCATGGTTTTCTGGTCTAGAGATGTGCTGAAGCACTAATTTGGTTTACTGATTGGCAGCTGTTCTCTGTGTGTGATGGCTAAAATGTTCTCTATATACTTTAGCTCTCTGTTATAAAGCTATAAATCTTGGTTAAATTAGGTTTTACAAAATGTATGAGATATTGTTTGAAATTCTGGAGATGAAGGCACCCTAGATATGCCAAAAGCCATAACTATCACCAGTCAGCTCTTTCTGAATTCTTCGGATGACCACATTCATGGAGGGATATTTGGGAAGTTATGCATCACTGTTCTAATTTCACTGTTGGTGACATTGTATTAATAAGATTTCAGTGAATACAGATGTCATGGCATTTATTCTGGATTTAGGCTACAGGTCAATAAACTCACAGTTACCACAGGAACTTAATGTCTATTTTTGTTTGTATCACATGTTATAAAAGGCAAGTTTTTTTGAACAGAATAGTGACACAAAACTGATGAAAACCTTGCAGCCCATGAATTATATTCAGCCATGAGATATTTCTACTAGGAACACACTGATTTTTTTTCAGTCATCCCTGAATTCTTCTGTTCTTGGGTACTTTGATTTTCAAGAGCTTCCCAGTGGTCTGAGTATTCAATTTACAAACATGACTGCCTTTTTTCATCAGAACTTAGGAATTCATATTATCTTGACTATATTTTGATGATGCCCATGTTGTTACCTTCGGGAAGGATCTTTGAGAGCTACATGCTATGATTCTTATCTCATAAAATTCTTCACTGGGCTGAAATACAGTGGGAAATAGAAGCAAAACCAGCCCTTGAAATTCCTACTGGGGAAGAAACAATGTAAGCTGGAAAAAAACAATGTAGGGCTTCATATGTCAAGGCAAAATTTTGTCAGCCAAGGCAGAGGAGACTTAGAATCATATTTTCAGAAAATGGCAGGAAAGGGTGCTCTTCAGGGGAAGTAGAACCAAGGGCAACTCCAACATAGGGCAGGGCAGGGCAGGGCAAGTCAGGGCAAGGCAGGGCAGGCAGGAAACGACCTTAACAGGTGCAGTTCACCCTCAAGGGAACAGGATGACCAGGTCAAGTCCCTCATGGTGACCAGGGCTGGCCAGGATTCTCATTGATACCAAGAGGTCAAGTCAGGGAGTTGAATCTGTGAGTCACAATCTAGACCAGCACTGTATATCACCAGGTGCTGGCACAGCTGCAAAGGCTCCTACACAAGGTGGGGGAGTGGGGGCATTATTCATAGCCTTTTCTGCAGCTGTAAACCAGGTCCAGGCAGCCTATCTTGTCAAAGACAGCCTTGACTACAGGCAGTAAAACCCTTATGGTCTCTATGTGTGTATGTGTGTGTGTGTGAACACGCGTGCACTGAGGGAGTTGCAAGGTCGTTACAATAACTGGTAAACTTAGCCCAGCAAGGAATTAATTGTACTGATGTCATTGTCACCAAACAAGAAATAAAACTTCTCTCAAGGATGACTCACCTCCACAGTTTCTTGAGAATAAAATCGAGCATTTGGTACTCTCTGAGACTGTATAGAATCTTGTAGTGGTATCATCAGCTTTACAGAGAAAGGCAGAAGGTAATTCTTGAAGTGATCTCAGTATGTTTAGTTTATATGGCAATGTTATATTAAGCTTTGACTAGTGAAAACTACCTGCCCATCCTCACACTGCTGCTATTGCCCATCCAGTATCTCTTTATCCTTTTTTCCTTTGCATTTTTACTCTTATTTCTGTCTTTTGTCTTTCCCCGCAGCTGTGTCTGCCCAATTTTTCTTTGGAATTTCTTTCCTTCAACCAGTTCTAAATTATAAACTTTAAAGGTGTCATTTGTACCACCTTTCTTCTTCTACCTTTGGCATAGTTAGTATTATTGACTTTTAAGCCTTATAATTGTAATAATTTTCAAGGAGAAAAAAAATAGATGTGGAGAATTCAGAGTCCAGAATCTCTTATTTGCAGATGGAGGCAAATATGTTGTTTGTTTTTTATATTGTGTTCACATGCAGAATTTTCCTTGTTTGTCTAGGACAAAAACAAACAAACAATTCCTGACCCCCCATTTTTCTTGAATATCTATCTTATTCTTAAGCCCTGATGTCTTAGCTTAAACTAGAAGCCAAATGCCATCAAAGAGCACATCAGTTAAAATATGACAAGCAAACCTTCAATTCAGTTTGGGCTCACATCAAATCTGCAATACTGACAATAATACAAGTAGGTATATTTGGAATAATTTATACATATCACTGCTATGTCAGGGGTACTAGCTTGCTTCACCTACTTCCTCCACTCAGGATTGGAATGAACCCAGAGTTGGAGTTGTTGGGTAGGAGTGAAGTGGAATGACTCGGTCAAAGCAATGTTGTAAGTTTACATCCTTCACAGCAATGAACTTGTTTGCAGGTAGGAAAGACATGTTTGGTTTAAAACCTATTTTCTTTACAAAGCACTTATTTGTAAAGGGCTCCTTCTCTTTACTTTGAATCATGGTGATAAGTCTTGCCCCTAGTAACATCACTCACTACACAGTCACCATCTTATATCCATGTCATCCATTAGGTGAAATCCTGCTGGATAAAAGAAATAAAGCTGTTCAAGGAATAGATTTACTGTACACCAAGGCAATGAATTAACAAGTCTCCATACTCTCTAGTGTATTCTATATTTCCTGGCCATTTAGCACATCTCATAGAAAACAAACAAGAAAAATCACTTTCTTCACCCCAACTTATAAAGGCAAATTGAATCTAAAATAAAAATAGGATGCATAAATTCTTTTAAAAAATGCTGATGCAACATCTCTCTTCTGATTTTTTATCTTTTCACTGTCTCGTAGCAAGAGAATGCATTCACTGAGAGTAGTTTATGGTGTAGTGCTTTCCTTGAATTTCTGTGCATGTCAGAAGAAGTACTATGCTAAAATTCTAGAGATGTAGGTTCAGTTCCAGGCCCTTTGATAGACTTCTTATATGACCTTGTACAAAGTGACATGGTGATAGATTTGATAAAGTAGTCAGAATTCATCACTAAAGTTAGATTTTTCATAAGCTTTGGCTTACACTTTTGAGATATAGAATAAAGAAAGTGTCATTTTCTACCTTGGGTGCTGAACTACTCTGAAAACCAGGCCATACATTTCACAGAGCAAACCATTAGAGACTATTATCTTTGAGTGCTACCAGCCCCAGAACCTGTTTTCTCAGAAATCTGGCCTTGGCCTTTGGTGCCCATCATTTTGTGCCACAACCTGCCACTCACAAAATGAGCTTCCATTTCACTTTCCATCCCCCCTTTTCTTTTGAAGCCTGTGAGAGTCTGTTTTCAGCTAAATGCATCGGCTGCACCTGGTACAATTCTTTCAGTTGCTACCTATTGAAACATCTTTTGTATTAATAATGACAAAATTAGAAATCTATGATTCTAAAAGAAATTGGATAGCACATAGAAGCAGCTATCAAACAAAACCAGACTGCTCTAATTGGATATATTGAATACTCTTAGTGAATATTTTGACCAATCACAAAAGGCAGGAAATATATGTTATATTGTCAGAGAAACCTTGACTTTTAAAACATATTGAATTTTAAGGAGATCTGGTAGACTTAAATTTACATTTTCATTTAACAACAAATTTACATTTAATATTGTCATATTAGAAAATTCTCTGTTGCATTTATTTCTATTAGGTGTACTGCCTGAGATTACTCTAGTGAGTGAATTAGTAAGATTGTCCAAAATGTGTTTATGGGTCATTTGATTTTGCAAAATACTCATGTAAAGTGAACTCTAAATTAGAAACCATCAGTACCCACATTATAAAACTTCCTTTAGTATCTACATTTGAAATATGGTATTTTTGGCGAGAAAGAACTATCTTGCACATGAACCTCACATAGATGCTAAGTCAGTAAATCCTATGTTCTAAACTGACTCTGATGTCATATGTTAAAGCCCCTGAAGTCATTACTTTTGCAGAATTTTTCAACCCAGTCTGGTAAATCCCTGGAATTTCTGCAGTTCTGTTATATGCCCTGTTCTTTATCTCCTATGTTACATTGTCCAAAGCATATTTTTGTCAGTCCAGTACTTTATGAAAGAAAATAAAGATTGAACTGACTCCTTGCTTAATTGCATACATATTCATTATATTTGCTGACATGTTAATTCACTTGAATATGAGAGGATTTTAAGGACTGAAAGTACATGAATATTTAAATCTAGCATAGAAATAAGAAATTAGAATGGCCTGTGGCTGGATAATTCATCACATTCATTTTTCTTTTTTAAATTTTAGAATGCTTTTTTAGCGTGTTATCCTTCCCTTTCAAGTTCCTTTAAGTAAATACTTTACAGTTGAAAATATAATTCTAACTCAGCTATTTGTGTGTATACTTTTCAGTGTATTTTTCACATGATGGTGAACTCTAGTAGTGAATCTGCTAACTGAATTAACTTTGATTTATTTAATATTTAAGTTATGTTGCATTGAACATTTTAAATATTTTCAAAATTTCAAAAAAAACTTTTCAGAAAGTATGGAAAAATTTGAAAAAGAAATTTAGTGATGAGAATAGCTAGCAAAAGAGACAATTACTTTCAAAAATAGTTTAATATGCTACAGACAGTCTCTATCAGCTAAAGATATTTTGGAGAAGGGAATGAATGGCAGCATTTCACACTCTTAATTTTTTAATTCTGCTCCCATGCATCAGATGTATAAATTATGTATTACTAAATCCATGGTTTAATCATCAAATAGCTGACTTTTGAACTGTGCAGCTTTATTTTTTGTTTAACTTCATACAATACAGTACATCTTGGATAGGTGCACTCTTTATTGGGTCTAAAACTTGTTGGTCCAGTGAGTGGCGGTGTATGGGACTAAACTCAGCTGGCAGCGTAGCCAGCTGACAGCCTAGCCAGGATTGACTAGATTTGTTCCAGGGCTCAGTAATGCAGCCTGTCCTCCTTAACATCTCTCTTGTTGATTTGGATGAGGGGCTTGAGTGCATCCTCAGTAACTTCACAGATGCCACCAGGCTGGGTGGGAGTGTTGATTGGGTGGAGGATAGGAAGAATCTATAGAGAAATCTTGTAAGACTGGATTGATGAGCTGAGGACAACTGCATGAGGTTCAAAAACCTCTTGCCTTTGAGTCATGTCAATCCCAGGCAGTGCTACAGGCTTGGGGTGGAGTAGCTAGAGAGCTTCTCACCAGAAAAAGACTTCTGAGCACTGATTGAGAGCTGTCTAAACATGAATTGTCACTGTACCCAGGTAGTGAAAAAGGCCAAAGGCATTTGGGCCTGTATCAGCAACAGTACAGCCAGCATGACCAGGGAAGTGATTTTTCCCCTGCACCAGGCAACAGGGAACCAATTTAATTTTGATTTTTTTTCTCAACATTGTTTGATTAGAGGTATTGGAGGGTGAGGGGAGGGGTGCTGCACACGTGCCCCTTGCAGGAGGCAGCTAGGTGAAGATGGAGGGAAACCCTGTCTCTGGGGAGACTTTGCCTGACAGCCATTTCATATCTCACATGGAATAATACACAGTCATTACCTGTGAGGAGGAGGAGATTGCCAAGGACACTGTCATCTAGAGAGGTTCTCTAATCGGATGGCAAAAGATCTCCACCAATGGACTGCAATCCAACAATCTAACACTTGAATGGCCAATGTTCTCCTGCCACCAAGCAGATCTTGGGAGGAGCCAGATCTTGTGTGACTGCATTACGAGCTTCTTGGGGCATGCTTGGCTGGACGCACTGCTGCCGGATGCTTGGCTGGGCACTTCAGGCTTGGCTTGCTGACTTCACTTTGCTGACTGACCACCTGAGACCTCCTCTAAGCCTTGTGCCCAGCCTGTGTCCTGCCCCACCACTTCTTCGCCCTCGCCAGTTCCAGCCCTCGCTTGTTGTCTCCCTGTGTTCCTGCCCAATGGCTCTATCTCCTTCATCCCTGCCTGAGCCACCTGCCCTCCACACTGCTTCACCAATCCAGCCCGCCCACCACTGTGATCCCTCCTGCAACCTTGTCCAGGGTTCTGCATCTCCTGCCAGATCCCCACTTTAACTCATTTCCAGCTGCCCATCGCTGTGGGAGCTCTGCCTGTGCAGCCTCTCTGAGAGCTGCCCAGGCTCCGGTCCAGCAGGGAGCCTGCACACTCCACCAGCTGGTTGGTTGGTGACAGCTCACTCCCAAATTCTCTCTCCTCTCTCCCTCTCTACCCTCCTCTATTTTTTATTTTTTTTAAATTTTCCTTCCTTCTGTTTTGTCTTTTCTGTTCTTCTTTGCTAGGGCTATGCATGGTTTGTTACCAATAAACCGGTCTCAGATATAATATTTGCCTTGTTTGGCTTAATTACATTTTAGACCATCCCCTTTAAAAGAACTCGCAGTTCCCTACAGCAGAATTGGCACTGGAGAGGCCACACCCGGAGTAATGTTTTCAGTTTTCAAACATGAAACTCACTACAAGAAATACACTGAGATGCTGGAGCTTCTCCAGAGAAGGGCAAAAAAGGTGAGAAGTCTAGAATATAATTCCTATGAGAGGAGCAGAAGTTTAATCTGGACAAATGGAGTCTCAGGGGAGATGCCAAAGATGTTTACAACTACCTGAAAGGAGCTTGTAGTAAAATGGGGGTCAGACTTTTCTGCCACGTCTCAAGTAAAAGAACAGTAGGAAATAGTCTTAAGTTATGTTAGGGGAGGTTCAGATTAGATATTAGAAAACAAAAAAAATCACTGAAAGAGTGGTTAGGCACTGGAATAAGTTACCCAGGGAGGTGATGGAACAACAATCTCTGGGCATGTTCAAGCTTCTGGATGTAGCACCTGGAATATGGTTTAAGGGTGATCATGGCACTGCTGGGCTGATGGTTGTACTAGATGATCTTAAGGTCTCTTCCAATCTTGATGGTTCTGTGAATGTTCTGCAAAGAGTTGAGAGAGAATGTGTGATCTTTTCTGCTAAACAAAAAGTTTGAGACACAAAGCGCCAATGAGATTTCCTGATTTTTTTTTTATTTTCACTTGATATTATAGAAAAAAAGTAGTTATTACTCTTAAAGAAATAATTTAATTTTTCAGAACATTTTTGGTCTTCATTATTATACAAACACAAAGAAAAAGACTTGTGAAATTGGGGGAAGAAACAGGAGATTCTGTTCCTTCCTCTGAGAAGGTTATAACTTCATCACAGCAAAGATTCTGAATCATGACCATATAAGGATCTCTAAAGTAGGGTGTTCTCAATTACATCCATTCACATTTTGTTTCACTTTCCACAAATAATTAAATGGTGAACCAGGGAATAAAACCTGATTATCCCTACTCCCAGATGGGAGTCCAAACTTCCAGGTTGGAGAAAGCTTCTTCTCTTTTCATGTCCATAAATGTTTATGTATGTAAAATGGTGTACTGAAAAAAATTAAAACCTCCAATCTTATGTCAAGGATTTGGGATACTTCCCAGGGAGGAAGAGGAAACTAGAAAAAGTTACCTCCCCGTTCTTTAACAAACCCATATATTTTGGATGGTAATAGAATTTGACCAATGCTGCTATTGGTCAAAGCCTTTTGTGGCTTTGTGCACTGATACCTTCCCTGGGTTTTTCAATTTTTGCTTCTTTTTATAAACCATTTAATCAATTATAAGGGCCTACATAATAAAAATCACTAAAAATACTTTGCTGAGAGATTAGTCTGTGTATGCCGTGATCCTGTCAATGTAGTTCTTCATGTGTTCTCTTTCTCCCTTTTGGGTCTGAACAGAGATGTATTTGACTTTGCTAAAGGGTCTTGATGTTCACAAGCCAAATTCATTGAAGCTTTTCTTTCTAGCTGCCTTTTTAGATACAATCAATGCCTAGTTTTAGTAAATGAAGACTCGCATTTTCACTGAGCATTCATTTATTCTTTCATTTATTGACAGATACATTTTATTTAACATAATTTAATACACTTATTTAGCATTACTGGTATTAGTGTAAAATAAACAGACCAAAGCCACCTTTCTACAAGCATGTTTCATGTTCCCTAATGATGTTTATGTTTATCACTTTCATGGGTGATATTAATACTTGGCAAAATATATTTTATTCCACAGATGAAAGATGCATCCATAAAGGTAAAGAGAGTTTTCTTATATGAGTTCAGTAGAATGAAAATGGAAAATATCTAGACTGTGAAATAAATTATGGGCTTTGCTTCATTTAAAAAAAATGTTGTCTCAAAAAAGATGACTGGACACAAACTTTTTCTTATGTATTCTATTTGGTGTATGAAGTCTATTGCTGGAAGCATTTTATAAAATATTTTCCACTCCCAGTTACAATCCATGTGTCAGAACAGAAGAAGTGCTTTCTGTCCTCTCACAGAAGCTCTGTTCAGGCAGCGTGAAAGGGTTTCCAATGCTCTTTGAACCTCTTTTGAAATGAAAGATTTTATTTAGTAATAGGACTTTGGGCTTTTTTTTCACTGAAGACGTATAACACTTAAAACACACCTAACAAAGTAATAAGCTGGTTACAGAAATAGATAGAATCTACTTCTGAGTTGTGTCTTAAGAGATATTTATCTCATCTTATACTGGAGAGTCAGATGTTTATTATTGGTAAAGAAATAAACATTTTTTACAACCTTCAAGTGATATGAAGAAAAGATGGAGGCCACAGCATACTTTAAATAATTCAAAATCATATCTGTAAAAACAAAACAAAAGGGCATGTAAAAACACAGCAAAAAAGGCAAGCTTGAGAAATTATCTTGCACAACAAAATATGTCTGTTTCAGGATAACGCAGTCACTTAAGAGCACTTATGGTAAATAGAAGCATTTTACTTAAATATGTCATCTACTGATTTTTCTTATGATTCTACCACTAAGAAGACGTAATTGTGAATTTTTCTATAGATGTTTAAAAAATGTTTTCAGGAAATAAGAAAGTAACTCTTGTACCATGCTTGGGTGTCATACTTGTCTCATTTGTAAATAAATGTGTCTGCACAATAAATAACATAATGCAGTTTAGGTGGGGATTTGGATTTTGTTTTGTTTTGGTTTTTTTTTCTTTTTTTAATTGGGAACTTCAAATATGTTTTTTCATATGAAACAAATATCAAATTTATAATAATTACTTGATTAATTCCACAAAATTCAAGCTTGCAGGGCATTGCAGTACAGAAGAGATTAAGTCACTCCAAAGAATAAAACAATTACAAATAGCCTGCTCATGGAGTGTACCTTTTACACTTTAAAAATTATAGAAATTAGCACAAAAATTTGTTTGTTGTTCAGAGGTGTTTTTATGTTTTATCAGTGTCAAGCAGATTGTTAACCAAGAGTCATTTTCCAGGTGATTTCTGGGGTCTGTAAAAGAGACCATTTTCCCCCCTCACCTTTGTATTTTCAAAACCCCAGAGTAATCCGTTCCTTCCAAGTAAGTATTCCTTTCAAATGACTGATGAATGGAGGCATCCATCAGCTTGTAAGTAATTGATGACTGAACATTTTAACAGAAGCAATGCATAAAGTGGCATTGTAGACGAGCTGAACAATTCAGTAGTTTGTGCCACTAGTGATAATTAGATGTTACAGCTCAGTGGTGTGGTGAATTGTTCAGCTCCAAAAGGTATTTCACCAATACAATAATTCCAGATGCATATCTGTCATGTGTCCAAAACCATTGTCTGCACTTCTCCCTCTAAAAAGGAGCAATGGCAGAAATAAACCAGTGAAGAACCAATAGAATCAACCAAGAGCTAAGGAATCGTCTGCATTTCAGGTGGATTGCCACAGTAATAATTTTTTCTAAATCCTATAATTTTTCTAAATGCTGCTTGCAGTGCTCTTCTCATAAATGGGAGAAGAGTGGTTGTGACTACTCTTTCAGTAGAAAAACACCATTATTTTTCTTGAAGTTCAGTATGCACTGAACTATAAACTGAATGTATCTCTACATCTGTTAGATGAAATTTTTTATGTACTGTGTGAAGGAGGAATAATTTTGAATATGAGCTACCCAACCCTGTCAGTTAAAAAACTAAGAGTAGAAGTATATTACTACTCTTAGAGCTAACTGTACTGCCTCTACCTGACTGAGAACAAATATTCAGATGATTTTCCATCAAGCATGCAAACTAATCCATTGTCTTATTCTCTATTTTTGGGAGTAAGGATTTATGAATGTAGCAGCAATAATAGAAATACTGATTTCTTACAGAAGATTTCTGTGTTTCTGCTGTAAAAGGTATCATGCAGATGTAAAGAAATCATTGAAACACATCTCATTACTAAAATCTATGTAATTTCAGAGGGCATTGAATAGCAAAACCATTTATGTCCCTTTCAAGATGTGCAGATTCTATCAAATCTCAGCAGCTTCCACAGGAAGAAAGAGCAGGTTTGTGGTATAAAACAGTAATATCAATTTCTTGGGCCCTGGAGTGGTAACAGATTTTGTTTTGGATTGAAAAAAAGATTTTGCAAGAAGCTGATCCATTTTCTGAGTTGTTTAATGATTTATTATTTATTGTGCAACATAGAAATTATGAGGTACCTTATCCCTCCTTATTGGGTGTGATTCAATAGTCCATTGTGAAAAATAACACCTTTCTATAGATGATTTTAATACCTTTCAGAAAGGTTCTTGGACTCATGGTTCAAGAATAATAGAATGGTTTGGGTTGGAAGGGATCTCTAGGTTCCAATCCTCCCTGGCACAGACAGGGACATCTTTCATGAGAGCAGGTTGCACAAGGGTTCATCCAATCTGGCCTTGAACACTTCCATCTTCTTGGAGCAAACTGCTCCAGTGTCTCACCACACTTACTGTAAACAAAATTCTTCTTTATATCTGATTTAAATCAACTCTTTTTCATTTAAAAACCATTATCCCTAATCCTGTTATTTATTACAGGTACTGATAAAAAGCCGCTCCCCATCATTCTTGTAAGCTCCCTTTTTATATTGAAAGACCACATATCTTTTACATAATCAAAGTTTGAACAACTTTAACTCTCTCATCCTTTATTCGCAGGAGAGTTTTCCAGTCCTTTGACCATTTTCAAGGCCCTCACCTGGACCCTCTTGGATCCATTCATCTGGTTTTTAGTGCTGAGAGCCCAAGAGCTGGATGCAGTAGTCTAGGTGAGGTTTTCCCAGTGCAGAGTAAAGGAGGAAAATCATCTCCCTCAACCTACTGGCCACACTTTTTTTTGCTGCAACTTAAGATGCCACTGGCTTTCTGGGCTGCAAATGTACTTTGCTGTCTCATGTCCAATTTTTCCTCCATCAATATCTCCAAGTTTTTCACCATAGGGATGTTCCCAACCCATTCATACCCCAGGCTGTCCTGATACTGAGGGTTGTCCCAACCCACTTGCAGAACTTTTCACTTGACCTTGTTCAACTATCAAGCTGTTCACACACACTTCTCAAGTCTGTCAAGGTCCCTCTGCATGTCACCCCTCTAGTACATCAACTACACTTCATTCTGGTGTAATCCATAACTTGCTGAGAATGCAAATAATCTCACTGTTTATATCATTAATAAACAGCACTGGCCCAAGTACAGACCTCTGAGGGACACTGTACGTCACTGATCTCCATCTGGACATTGAGACAGCAACACTTTGGATAGGGCGGTTCCATCAATTCCTTATACATCTAACAATTCATCCATCAAACCCATGTCTCTTCAACATAGCAACAAAATGTGGGTGGCATCATTTCAAGTCCAGAGAGAGGACATCAGAAGCTCTTTCTTTTTTCACCAGCTCCATCATTCTGCATAGAAAGCCACCAGCTTACTCAGACTCAGGTATGATTTGCCTTGGTGAACCCATGTTAGCTATTTCTATCATGTTAGCTATTTTCTATCTCTGGTTTTTATATGTTTTGCTCAGCTTCCAGGTGGGTCTATTCCATGATGTTATGAGGCATGGAGGTGAGGCTGACTAATCACTAGTTTCCAAAAGCCCTTTTTATACCTTTTATATTAACAGCTGTTGTCTTCTCTTTTCCAGGCACTAGGAATTCATCTGATTGCCATGACTTTTCAAATACAATGGAATGTTCCTCTTGAGTAAAATTTTCTGAATTTCTGATGCTCGTTCATGGTGTCAGTTTGGAAATCTAAAGGTAATTATTTACTGACTCTTCACAGAGAGAGAACCTACAAGTGTAACTGGAATATGCACTACTCCTCCAGCTACTTGTCCAAGCTTACTACTACACAGTAGGTAGCTGTGCCCTACACTGTGTCCCTGTTCTTCATCTCTCTACAAGGCAGTTGCATACTTGAAGGAATAGGTGGGTTGCAATTTTTATCATTTTTTGTTGAAATATGGGTAGACAAAGCCAACAGGATTAAAAGAGGAACTTAATCTTGAAATTAAGATTTCCACAATTCAGAAAAAGATTTACTTCGTATTCTGTTGATTAAGGTTAAGTGAACAGTCCTCTGAATAATATTTTTTTCCTTTTTCATCTCATTTGGATGAACCACTAGAAAGTGATGAGGTAAAGAACAGATTTGTTGCAACAGTTTTATCTTCTGTGCAGTATCATTGGAGGCTTAAAAATAATTTAATAGTTCAGAAAAGTTTCAGTTTCTTAGAATTGAAAATATGTTGTGAATGCTGCTTTTCCATTTTTTAGCATATTCTTGTCTTTAATAGGCCCCTTTGGAATAGCTTAGATCTCCAGGTCAAAAGTTTCATGGATATGTATGATTTTAGGTTAATTTTTTTCTGGAATGTCAGTTCAAGGTTCAATTAAACTCTTGAGGAATGACTAAGTATTTCAGTTCACCTAGCTGGGCTTGCTTTTATGCCATGTTTTATGTTACAAATAAATTCAGGTGGTATTTGTGAGCCATATGAAATTTTTAACGGAAAAGTTACTTGGAAATCTTCTTCCAAGAAAAATATTTCCACTTAGCGCAAAAGATTTTCTGAATTTAGCAAGACATGTGTCACATTAAGTGGCAATAGAACAATAAACCTCAAAAAACATTTTCCTTCCTTTACTGTTGTACTTTTGTATTTATTTGTTTGGCTACGTTTATTAGGGCTCAAGATTCAGTACTGGCACTTACTCATGTTTGTGTAGTTACTAGCTGAGCAAGGTCTCAGTAACAAGGTCATGCCATATGACTTGTAAAGGTTTAAATAATGTTAATAATAGATAGGAAATGTGTTTGGTGCTAATCTTGTATGCCTTTTTTTTTCCAAAGAAAACAAAGACATTAGTCTTCTGTCTTTGCAAACATATATACTTGCAAAGGATATCTGCAAAGTTAGCAAGTACTTAGTAGCAAAGGGAAGTCTCCAAGGCTCTGAAGCTAAACTTATGCTTTCAGTCTGAACATTTCTCTTGGATTAATTTCTTCATTTCTCATGTGAGTCACATGGCACTGAAATAGTCCAAAGCATTTTAGATAAAATGCGCAAAAGTGGAACTAAGGGCTGTGTGCTTGTTAAACTAATAAATGATTCCACCAATAAGAATCTAAATGTCAAAGGCTTTATCACAAACTAAAGAGCAGGGCTACCTCTCAATAATAACAGCCTAGTAATGAGTAAGGGTCTGATGTACTATGAAAAAACAAAACTATTTCAGACTATTTTCAATAACTGTGTTCCCTTTTTGGTTATACAGAGTAAGATTCTAATTCAGGAAATCTGATCCATGTAGCTTACATCATTCAAAACCCATACTAGCACACAGCTTACATCATTCAAAACCCATACTAGCATACAGTCACTTTACAAGTGATTGATCTCTAGCATTCTGCCACTTGGCCAGTTTCTTCCTGTTTCCCAGAACATATTACAGGGAAAATATCTGTGCTAGTTCTTTTTGTCTGCATCAGCATATGTTGGGCAATGAAGCACAAAATTTTCAAATAGTATCCTTAATTTTAACACACAATTGTAAACTACACTCTACTTTTATCATCTTTCCTCCCTCTGTCCTAGCCCATTGTATTGGGTTGCATTTCGCAGCTCAGATTCAGAGGACAAAAATGAAAAACAAATATTTAACTTTGAGCAATTGTTCTCCATTACTAAGATTGTCTGGAAGAATATATGAATGTATAAAGGTGACTTAAACCTTAGCAGGAAAAATGTACTGTATCCAGACAGTATATTTAGTTTCTTGAAGCCTTGCCTCTAGTTTTATACTCGATCAGTTATTTCTTCAATGAAGTAATATTCTGCATGGTTAGACAAGGTCTTTAAAGCAATTACAAAAGGTTAATTGTACCAAATTAGCATATCTAATATTAATGCCACTATATGTGGTGAATACCAGTTTTATGCACCATATGTATTTAATTGGCATATCTATTTGTCTAAGTAATTCTGAACACAACCTCCTAAATATCTGCAGCTGAATAGTTTAATATTTTTTGTAATCATAATTTTCTTCCATTAATTGTTTATTATTAAATATTCCGTTTCTTTCTGTCCTGCAAAAACCTTAACACATCTGTTAGTCTGCAATTTTATTTCTACAATAAAATAGTACAGGTGATCTGGCCATTAAATCTTTACATCTCTTGAATAAATATTTTTTAAAAAATGTAGCTAACCTGGCTATTAATTTCAGAGATGGCACTAGAGAGGCTCAGTGAACTAAATTGCACAATATTGAAGCTGGAACATTCAAGCATCCTTTAGCATGTGCTTGCTCTTTTGTATTTTTTTTAACCCTACTGTGAGGAAAATAAATGACAATTTATTAAATGATATTGGCACCAGGAAAATCATAAATTTTTCATTCTGTTATTTTAAGGTAGTCCACTGATTATATCCCCACTGCCTAAAGGAGAAAAGTGTGAGCTAGATATGAGCAGGAAACAATAGTGAAACACAAGCCAAGGTTTTATTTTGCAAAATTGTATCAGTCATATGGCAGTGCTAGCTGACCACAAACGTTTATGTCTGTGATTTTCACTGTATTTTGAAGGATGGTGAAAAAGTTTAAATGTAAAATTATTTGTTACACTAAAAATTATTAGGAGGTGAAGAGGAGGAGACAATGACAGTGGATTTTTCCTTTAACTGGGAAAAATTGGCTTTCAGAATTTGTTTTCTTCAGTGGTATAAGGGAGAAGCCTAGATGAAGTAAGCTCAGATCAAGTAGAACACAACAGACACACAGAGAATGAGAAGTTAATTTAAAAAAAATAAGAAAAAATAAATACTGTAGGTTATAGTTGATGTTTGAAATAAGATCAGAGGAGTTAGAGAAAACAGAGAAGGAAGGAAAATGAAAGAAATTTTCCTTAAGTCAATTATGATTTAAAGATGATGAAAAGGACAAAAAGAAGGTTGCAAAGAATTGTTTTCTGAATATAATGTATGATGTAATGAAATCAGAAAAGTTTTTTCATAACTTTTGAGAAGCACACTTTGTAGTTCATGGCAGGTGCAGGTATGTTGATGATATTTGACATGTAGTGTCAACATGAATGCACTGCTATCAGCAGCATTTTAAAACACCTCTATTTTTACTAGGAAAACCAAGGCTAAAAAGTCACCAGCAACTGTTCATAATGACAGTTGCCATCCAAAGAGTCATTGGACTTTTTTCACAGTTCTGTTACCTGACTCTATTCTGAGCACACTGGTAGATCCATAAGGATTCCTAGATCCTCTTTCATCCATGATTTGTGACTGTTGGAAAGGCACCAACACAAAAACAGTCTCACAGAAATTCCAAGTTTAAACAAGAGATTCTACACATGAGATTTTATAATGGATTTTCACCTTGGACAAGATGTGTTTAAGCCCACTCTGTGTCTTTAGTTATTTAAAATGTAGATTAGATGTTTTAGATGAAGGTACTTGTGAAATTCATGTGATTTTTTAAACTATATTGCTTAGTGGTAGTGGTACAGGGCATGACAATGAGAGGTGGTGGGAACAAACTAAGACACTCATGCTGGATGTGAGGAAAAAAATACAAAATGCAGAAATGTCTCTTTCAGCCTTATCTGTCAAAAGTTCTCTTTGCTCAGTTAAGCAAATCTTTGTAAATTCTAAAGTTGTGATTGTAATGGTATGCTTTTAATCACATTTGCTGAAAATGTTTAATACTCTTTGAAGCTAGTTTATATAAAAATTATAATTTACTTAATTTACTTTATATGTCTAAAAAAGAAACATAAATTTTAAAGTTCTGATCTATTTATTATTTTATTTCAGAAATAATATTTTATATTCATTTTACCATATGTTTATTCTGTTTGATCCATTCTAAAATATGTAAACATACTTATATTCTCTCTCTTTGTCATAAAAGAAGTGACTGTGTCAAATTGAGGTTAAAAGTACTAAGCATCCTGTGTTTTTTGCATTTTAGTATGTTATAACCAAATTGGTAAGATATGGATGTGACAAGCTGATAATACCATGAATGACTAACTTCTGAGGCAATGAGTAAATTTACCTTCTGAATAAAGGTCTGTCATTAGTTTATGTTGCTAGAAAGAGTTAATATGCAGGAAGGCAGGATTGCAGAGGTTCCTGGATAGGCGGGAAAAGTGGATAGTCACGAACCTTACGAGGTCCACCAAAGCTGAATTCCAAGCCTGATACAGGGGATGAATAAAGCCTTGCAGCTGGACATGGTGGGGCTGACAAGTCAGAAGCAGTTCTGCAATAAAGGATGTGGTGCCTCAGGGCAGGAGGCAGCAATGCCCCCAGGAAACAAAGTAGTTCCTTGCTTGCAGAAGGGATAATTCCCTGTTGTCTTTTACTGCAGAGATATCTGTGTATATAGCTGTACCTGAGTGCTGTGCCCCCTTCGCATGGGGAAGACCCAGATCCACTGATGGAGAGTATGATATTTTGTGCAGACTGCAAGCTATTAGGGCTTAATTGTAATAGAAATTTGTAAGTGAAATTTCACCACAGTCATAGTGTCGGTAGGAAGGAATCTTCAGATCACCAACTGGGTCACCAACCCCAGCCCCTGCTTGATGCAGGTCCCATGATAGCAGGTGGCTTAGGGCTATGACCAGTGGCCCTCTGAGTATTGCTATTTTTAATCACCTCCACAGTTCCCTTTCCAGAATTCAGCCAGAATTTCTCATGTTCCAGTTTTTATTTACTTGTTTGTTTGTTTGATCATAATTGTTGGTACTGTTGTCATGGGATAGATTAGTATCTTTTTTGTCTTTCAGTTTTTTTCTTTTATTTTTGCCAAGATTTCACAGCTGTATATAGTTTGAACTGTGGCAATAATGCTGCTCCTGATATACACAACCACAAGAGCCTCTGAACATAATAACGAGTCAATGCTAGAGGAAAGCATGGAGTACTGTTAGGATATTGCCTCCAGCATCTAATGCCCCAGGAATCCATTTACAATTGGAATCCACTCCATCACTTACGTTTTAGCGTTTATTAGGAACTTGAAGATCAATTCATCAAATGCAGTGTGCTGCTTCATAAAAGAGAAAGGAGGACACTGCTCGAGGTTCTCTGCTTTATTATAGTGGGACATCAGCACTTAAATGCTTGCAATATAATCTGAGCCTTGTAATTAGTAATCATTCATTACAAGCTGAAAACACCATATAGAGCACTTACAGCCCCAAAGGACTTAATTCTTAACTGCAGCTAGTGTTGTTTTATGATTCCAATAACTAAAATCTATTGACTGTGATTTTATTATGGTTTGTAAAGAAAGAAATTGAGTGTCTCTTCCATTTTCTTCTAGCCTGAGGCAATTGCTGTCTGTTTTATTTTCTGTTACCATTGAAACTGAAAATCTGGAGAGAATTACATATCTTTGTATTAGATGGCCAATGGAAATTAGCAATGTGCAAGGAATTGATGGTATTAAATTAACATATTTAAACTTGAGTATCAAGCTGTAGTGCCCTGTTCATTAATATACTTAAAACCATATGGTTGCTTTTGTTTTTGGTGTCAGCTTAGTTGGGTGGGCAAATGCTTAGGCACAACATAAGATACACTTATTGATTCTTAAAAGGTCTTCATTCACACTTGAGCCAAAGCAGCTGGTAGAGGGCTAAAGAGCATTCAAGTCACCCAAATCTCTAGATATTGCTTTCTGCTGTACCATCTGTATCCTATTAAATATTCTTGACTTTTGCCAAGTTTGGCCAATTTATATGTTAAATCAGTTGCTGAAAACAGGATCCAAGATGCTTGTGCAGGGAAAAAAAACCCCTAGTATTAAATTGCAAAATCTTATACATTAATCATTTGTTTTGGAAAAATCCAATTCAACTTCTGCTGCACAAATAATGGCAGTAGGATGACAGATTTCTTAGTTTCTGAGACAAAAATAGGAGGGCAAGTGTAATTTCAATATATTTTATTCCCGGAGAAGGGTATCATCTTCAGACCTGAGAGAAGATGTCATCCAACTTCTTACTGGAAGAGCCAAAACCCACCAGTTCTGCGAAGCAACTGTAGAATTGCTTGCATATGCTTTTTCATCCAATATATGCTGTAATCAAATGAGTCTTAAACTGTTTAACGCTGATATTTCAACACCTCATAATCAACTAAGTATTGAAGTAATCCTCAGTGTCATACATCTTGTGTTACTATTTGATGGTGATAATCTTTATGCATGCCAGGATTTTAGTTTTCAATTAGTTTAATTTATTGAATTAGGAGGTCAGAAGTCTCGTCCCCAGATAAGATATTTTTCCCATAAATTGAACACCTGGTGCATTTTTTCACCATCTACTGATTTCATGTCAGGCATCTCACTGCAAAAGTTGGAGTCGGACCATCTAACTAAAAACTACCAAAAGTGGGGTTTTTTCGTTTGTTTTTTTGTTGGTTTTGTTGTGTTTTTTTTAAGAGGGATGTTGTTTTGTCTCTTGTCACTATAAAGATCTGATTCCTGGCAAAAATAGAAAAAAAAATTAAAAATCCACTGTATCTGATTTAGTATCCCTTTGCTCTTCCTCTATCCAATTTTACTTTTTATACATTTTAAGTTCTGCTATCTCAGACATTTGCACTCTCACTGCAGGATTTGTATATATATTGCCAGCAGTAAGATCTAGCCAAATTTCTGATAAAATAGTTTTAGTGTCCCATTCTTCTCCCTCAGTGCAGTAATATCATAAAGCATGATTTTTTTGCCATTTCTCATTCTTATCTTGAATGAATGTGGATTTATTTCAATGGGAATGCCTCCCTACTCAGATTTGATTGATATAAGAATGTAGCCTAACTTCAATGGTAAATCAGTTACTCAAAAAAGTAACTGTGAGTTAAATAACAATGTAGATAATTTCTAATACATGCAAGAGTGTCAAAAATAATCATGCATTAACTTGGGTATGTTGCACAATCCTGTCTCCATGGTTCTCTATTTTACTTGTGAAGCCATGAGAAACAGAACACTCAGATCTAGAAATTGCAGCTACCATTAATTCACTTTTAAATAAAATTTCAAATTGATTCACTTAAATATTTTTTTTATTTGCAACTACTTCTCTTCTCCTGCCCCACTCTAGGAATACAAAAGCTTTCTAAAGGGGAATATATTGCCATGTTTACTGAAAAAGAAATAAAATAAAATATTATTTTTTCATAATGAAGTTTCACAAACTCTTCCTAAATCTACATATCAGTCAAGTCTGTACATGTTCAGAGTAAACCTGAAATATATTGACTTTATTTATTTCATCGTATTTTTACCTGCTTATTTTGTTCATATGTGTGTGTGTGTGTTTGTGGTTAGTGAAAATGCTGCTGAGCTGGCGTTTTTAAGACTTGTCTTGTAAAATATGCAATAATCATATTAAAATGCTAAGGCCCTCTTTCTAGTACCCCAGTTTTAATGATACACAGACTTGTTTTTCTTATTGGATTCTGTACTGTTCATAACATGTTCCTTGTATAGAACTCATCCAGATGAAAATATAAGTCTTGAAACATATTTGCAAGTAGTGACTTCAGAAAATAATGATTAACTTGTTGATTCGTAAATGAAATTTATTTTGATCTATGTAAAAATTATCAGTAACCAAGAGGAATGGATAAACCTTCCGCTTTAAAACTGGCTTCAAATGAGGGGGAAAAAATTCAGTAAGAGTTAAATTACTTATTTGGCTTTCCAAATGAAAAATCAGATATTTCACAGTTCCAGTGCTCTATGTCAAGTGTTATATCAGAATTCATTAGAATGATGCCACTATTTCACTATAAGGTCTCAACTTCCTAAATTAAATTGGAGTTCTCAGCTCCTTTCATTAGGTGATGATGGCTAATTTTCTCAATTTTTTCATAACCTATTTGGTATTTAAAGAAGAATTAAAAGACATATGGCTTCAGAGAAGCCATCTCTGAAATGAAAACATGGGAGGATTTTTGGTCTCATGTACTACTTCTGCATGAATTTGCTTTATTGATATTATTTCATCTTTTAGAAATCATAACATTTCCTCACAAAAGAGGAATAGATTTAAATTACAACAGTGGAATAATTTAAAATATCTTCATTATCTCTGAGGGACATGAATGGGCTATAGCATAAAGAAACTATTAATATCTTATCATTACCTTGGCATTCTGTGATCTAACAGTGGCTGCCCTTAACTAATATTTACTGTAGTTTTACTTGATTAGCTTTAGGTGTTATTTAAAATTAACTCTGATATTTACCTTTAACCAAACAAGGTTAAGTGTGCATGTGTTAGTTACCTTAACATGTCTGTCACAAATATTTATTTTTATGATATCCAGAGCCCAGGATGAAAAGGCAATGAAATATCACTTAAGAAGTTGACCCTTGCTGAAATGAATCACCTCTGCAAATCAGTGTGCTTCCTAAACTTTAATTTTGTACTTTTGTATTTTGAAACAGGTATGTAATCAAGAAGTTATGAGAAAGGTATTTTTATCTTGCCATATAAGAATTACATATATTTAATGCTATATCTCTTTCCTTGTCCTCTAACAAGTTTAATTGCATCATCTTTCTTCTGCACTTCCAGAACTGTAAACTTGAAGAATTTGTACAGCAAGGATCTCAGCAGGAGTATGTGACCTAAAAATGTATTTTTAGAACACCTGTCTTAATTTAGGTAGCAGTAGACTGTGGAATCTCAGGCTTTCAATGGGGAGAAGAGGAAGAATGCCTTCACATATATAGTTATCTTAGCTGTTACATTTAACTGAAAGTTTCTATATTAAGGAATAATAATGTGCTCCTAATTCACATTTTTCACAATAAAATTTTGAAACATTCACATAAATATAAAGGGTTATAAGAAGGTTGTCACTATTATGAAAAATATTTCTTTTATTCTAATATCTCTGCTGTCCTAATTGCACTGAATAACTGCCAGGGGCTGTGCAAGTTTAGTGAGTGAAGATTGTATTTTCTTAGTTGGTGTTATGTTTAGAATTGAACAGTTGCCATTATTCCCTGTCTATGTGCTCTCAAGGTCTCTCAGTTTCAGGCTCAAGTAAAATTACACATGTATCCAAAGCAGTCATACACACTAGCTCTAGTACTGGAAACAGCCCAGAAGAAGGAACACAGACTGTACAGCCTAAATCATCTACATGTTGTCACAGCTAGATCTCTTGTGGAAGCCGTGCCATCTTACCTGTCTTACTGTCACACTGCACTCCACTTCGCGTAGACCTAACTGCCTCCCAAACTGCTCTGGTAAGTGCTCTAATTTCTAGTTTAAATAAGAAAGTTAAAAACCTCTAAACCATCAGCCGCTATTAAACATGGGGTCTGTATCTTTCCAACTCTTTCTAGTTGTATCCATTCTCATTTCTCCTTTGGATATAACATCATATGTATTTGTCACATAGTTTTCACTATGTCACTTTCTTAATGTTTTTACCCAGCCCTTTTTGATTTGATCAGATGGCCATGAGGGAAAAGGATAAATTGACACTCATTCGAACTTCTTCAGTTACTCTTCAAGCATGGTAGACACAGAGGGAGGGGAGAAGAATAGCATCTCTAAAATTACATCCTGCTTTTCCTGTTTATTTCCTTCACTGAATTCTTATCAAATTCACTCATTTGAAAGCTAAATACAGGTTTTCTTAACTGTCAGAGATACATGCCTGTCCTTTCTCTAAAAAACAAACTCAGTTCTTCTTGTCTCTTGCCTCATCACCCACAATAAAGATTCTGGAATGAAAACTAAACAGGCAGATTATGATAGTGCATAGAAAAGAATATCACATTGTATTGTCCTTGTAGTGCTTACCACACTAAATTTTTTTGCTAATAAATGAATGTAGTTATCTCCTGACATTCCTTGGCATATGCCTACCAAGCCATTCAGCAGGACTGGCAGGGAGCAAATAAAATGTAAAAAATCAATGAGTCAAGAAAAAGTCAGTTTAACAAAGCAAAAATAAAGGCTGCACGCAGAAGCTAAGAAAAACAAAATGTTTATTCTCTACTTTACTTCTGTGTGTGTTGTCCTTCTACTTCCAGAGAAATAGGACTTGAGTACCCATATTGGTTGCCCTGGAAGGCAAATGTCAGTAACAGATGCAAACCTCAATTCCTTTCCCCAAAGCCCCCACTCCTCTCTCTTGGTTTTTTATGGCTGAGTAGAAATAATATGGCATGAAATATCCTTTTGGCCAATTTGGTCAGCTCTCCCTGTTGTGTGCCCTTCCGGGATCTTGCCAAATCCCTGCCTACTGATGCACTGTTGGAAAGGCAGAGCAGATGATGTGCCAGTGCTGCTCAGCAGTAGCCAAAACACGGGTGTATCTCCTACATTCTTTCAGCTGCCAATGCAAAGCTGAAGAAGGCTGCTATGGGAAAATGAACTCCAGCTCAGCCAGATACACTTTTCTCATGCTACTTTCTTTTGGTTGTAACTGAGAGAAAATTTAACAAACGTGTCTTAACACATTAAATTTTTTTCCAGAAAATACTGATCCCACATGTGAATATTCCAGTCTTACTCCATACCCTTCTTCAGTATTATGATAACTGCCAATGTGAAGACTGAGATTTGACAATGGTCATAATAGTTTCTCATTCAGCTGGATATTATCCTTAATTACTTTAATTCTCAGAGTTTCACAGAAAATGATTTTGAGTGTGTACAAAACTTGAAAACAAAGCAACATCTTGATCTGATGGGGAAAAATAAAAGGAAATCCAGCTCTTTTGGGAGCTATTTTTCAAACATTTAGTTAGATTCTTAAGTTTATTTATGGGTCCCAAGTGAGGAAAAAAAAGTTTAGAAGTTTAAATAATAAAATAAAACTTAAGGAAAAAAATAATTTCCATAAAATAGAAGAAGGGGAATCTATTACTAAAGAGGTTAGTAACATATATATGATAAAACAGTTAAAGAGAGTGAAGCAAGCTGAAAGCCATGAGCAAGAGGACAGGTCAGAGGAGATAAAGGACTCATTAATTCCTTTCACATGGAAATGAAGGTGTAGAAGTCCCAACAAGCTAGTTCATTTAACCTCAAAAATAAGGTCATATGCCCTCAGACTTTATATTCATTAGTGCAATCCAAAGGTGTTAAATATATATTTGGCAAATAAACCCTAAATTAGTCAAATATGGAACCCTAAAGATGCCACAATGTAAGTTCTTTTACCAAACCACCACTTCCATGTTCGTTTTTACAAGAAAATTTTACAGAAATTTCAAAGATTTTCTTGCTTTATTAGCAGGGGAATTACCTTCAAACTGAGATGAAAGAACAGGAGGTACTATTTACTTGATTTTTAAAAAACAATTAAAGTTTCTTCGCTTTAGTCATATCCAAGGCTACAACAGGAGCATCCTTTGACAACATGAGGACATCCACATGATATTTCAATTGAAATCAAATATGTTTTTGGTAGAAAAAGTAGGAGAAGCCTTCTTTTCCTGGCATTCATTATGCACAATGATCTAAGAGATTGTCCATAAAGTTTTATCAGCACCATTTTGAACATAAAAAAATGGTAAGGAAAAAGAAGATAAGGTTACAGAGCATGAATGGGAGGTAGGAAGGACAGTATGTTGAACAGTAACTGTAAAGTGTAAATAAACACAGCATCAGGAAGAAAGTGATGACTGAGGAGGAACAAAGTAGGAAAAGATTGTTGAATAAAAATTCTGTTTAATTGGTCTACATGGAATGCATATCGACAATCCATGGTACCTTGCCTATCACTACTGTTCTTTTTTGTACTGGTTTTGGATGGGATATGACTAATTTTCTTAATAGTAGCTCACATGGTTTTGTGGTTTGGATTTCTGGTGGAAAAAAAAAGTTGATAACATAGTCATGCTTTAGTTACTGCTGAACAACAGCATGTTTTTCATGCTTCCCTGCAAGGAGGAGGGCAGCGGTGCACAAGAGATTGGGTGGGGACACACCCAGGACTACTGACCAGACTGACCCAAAGGCTATTATTCCATGCCATATGCCATCAAGCTCAATAAATAAAGCTAGGGAAGAAGAAGAGAGAGGGGCACATTTAGAGTGATGGCATTTGTCTTCCCAAGTTACTATGAACACATGCTGGAGCTCTGCGTTCCTGATGCCTGAACACCTGCCTGCCCATGAGAAGTGGTGAAAGCATTCCTTTTTAGCTTTTAGAAAGAATTTGCTCTGCAGCTTTTAACCTATTAATCTATTTCACCTCAACCCATCAGTTTTCTCACTTTTACTCTTTCAGTTCTCTATCCCAGCTGCTAAGGTGTAGTGAGTGAGCATTTGCATGGTGCTTAGCTCTCAATGTAGCTTAAACCACAGCCATCTATTTTAGGAATCCAACAGGGCTTAAGGGTTAAAGACAATAGATTTGATTGGAGTGTGGTAGCCCAAATTTATAACAGTTAATAACTAAAAGGGTCTTGTACTTGCCATGGGGCTTGCTTGCTTGACATTATATTTGCTTTTGCTGATTGCTGTAGTCCTTGTTTTCTGCCCTACTGTGACTGGGATAATTTCAATAAATTGTTGCCTGGATTGGTAGTTGACTAGGACTTTACTGCTTTTTGTATGCTGCAGCCTGTAGGGGGCAGGCTGGAACTCCAGTGTGAAGTAGGATGTATGTCCACCTGCAAAGAGGTACACTTCAAGCGTCTGTGGCCATGGCTGTGTGCACATCACAGCATGTACATCCTGCAAGGATTGTGGAGTAAGTAAAAATAAATATTGGAACCAGTACAACTCAAAATGTCAGCACTAGAACATCCTGAAGCTCCAGTGGCCTCAGAAAAGTCTTTGTCATAGTAAGTATGCCCTGAAAATATTGCTGCTTTGGACATGTGACAAGTATAAGAAACACTTTAAAGCACTATGCAAAGGCTGATAAGGACCAAAGAACATTTTCCCAGTGGATATTTGTGGAGAAGTTCCTGTGTTTGTACTATATTTTGACTACTAAGTCAGGGACAGCTACAGAATTCTTCCAGAAGCATATAAATTTTTTTTTTGTTAAAAATTTAGATACAGAATATTCATGTTACCATGGAAGAACAGGCAATTATTTTAACAATCAAATGTGCCTACAGACATATTTGATACAACATTCAATATGGTATGTGATCTTTTTCCATATGACATTTCCTAAAGATGATTTTGAAGCATATATAATGGTTTCATCTTTATAATTTATTTAAAAGCAATTTTTCTAATTTTGCTTTAAATAGTATTGGATGCATTTGATGACTTAATACAACACAATGTTGCTAGATAGAACAGCAAATTTTTCATCACTAAGAAGTACCTGAGAATTAAATTTTTCATGGTGTTTTTATTAATTGATCTGAAGACTTTTGCCCTTTATGTGACATTAATTCTGTAGTTTCTTTCTTTTATTTTTGCAATATTTATTATATAAACCAAGGGTGGTTCAGGTATAAAAATTCACCCATAGGTTTTTCAATGAATGACTACATTTTACTCTACAACTAGCTATCCTATTTTTGCCTCAGTATCTTATTTAACATTTTACAAGTTAGAACATTTTACATGATTGATTCACCTGACATGTATTAGGAAAAAAAGATAGAAGATTTTTATAGAAAAGCTATTGTCCTTTCTGAGAAAACCAATCCATTATTTTTTTAAGTTTAAAGTACTTTTTGTTCTCCCCAGGAAAGCAAATTCTTAGGTGATGTAATTCAGCAAAATTCCACTCACTTAAGGGAAGCTCTGCCAATTTTATACCAATTCTGAATCTACTTTCTTCATTCCTATTGAGTGTATTTAATGGGGATTATTTTCAGTTTCCATTGTGAATGCTGAAATGGTACTTACTATCCTTTCTAGTTGAATGTTATTCAGCAGTTTTGTTGTATCTTCTCTATTTTTTTCATTTGTGCTGCTGAAGAAAATGTGGTACAGGGAAAAAATAATTTGTAACCAGTGATTATAAGAAAACATTTCTCTTAAGAAACTAGATCTCAGTGATCTTGAGGAATAGAATTCAAAAGGATCATTTGAGTTACAGCACATAGGTCAGGTTTTTTAAAGGGCCTGAATGGTGCCTCTCAGAAATGGACTATCCAACTGTAATACAGATGAAGGACTTCAGAAACCATGGCAGGCGTCAAGAGTTTTAAAACAAATTCTTACATCTCACTCCAAACCACAGACAAATAAGGAGGATAGTATAACTATTCATAAAGAAGCAGATGCAATCATTTAATGGCTACAAAATTGCGTATAAAATTTTAGGGAAAAAAGATACACAAAAATGAGTATTATCAGTCCAGAATTCCAAACTGTTAAGAATAATTTAATGGAAACTCAGACAATATCAAACAATCACAAAATCCAAAACAAAAGGCATTTATGTTGACAGGACACAGAGAACACAGTATTGTCCACAGCAGAGGTGCCTTCTATTTAAATAACAGAGTCTCTAGTATACAAATGAAAAACAGGAAGGAAATCTTTGGAACCAATATATGTGCCAGCACATAGCAGAGTGTTTTGTGATAGACTATATATTATGACTTAATATTTTGGACTACTCCCAACAAAACAAGATGAATAATGAAATAATAAGGTCCCAATTAGACATGATTATTTTATGTGATTCAAAATGAATAGTGATTTATGAGTTTCCTTCTGCTACTTAATAACATGAGGTGAGTGGGTTTGTAGGCACTTCGCCTTTGGCATGATTGTAATGAAAGTAAATACGCTTCCGTTCCTTCCATAATCATCCACATATTGGCAGAGCATTAAATTATTATTTCTGTATCAAATGAAGAGACTTTTCCTCATTAATGTTTCTGAAGGAAAGAGCTGTTTCATTCAATGTTCACTAAACTCAATGAATACTGAAGTTTCCAAAACCTGACTGATTTAAAGGTGTAATTCTCCTTAAACTTTCAGTGGCAGTTGGCCATTCAACTGCTTTTTCTGGATCCAGATCTCAAAATTTATCTGTGTATCAGATTATTCTGGGTTAGGCTGGGTTAGGCTTTAAATGTCTGCCAGGAGACAGGATTTATTCTGGATAAGGCTTCAGAAACAAGACAATACTGCTACCAAAACTTCATATTTCTCTGAAATGATTGCATCTAAGAACAACTGCAGAGCTGCTCAAGCCAGCCATTCATTTGTACAAAAGGCAGGGTTAATTTCCCTGCCTCAGGAGCTACTAATGTTTCGGTGGGGTTTTTTTTTGTTTGGTTGGTTGGGTTTTTTTTGGTGGGGTTTTTCTTTTTTGGTTTTTTTTTTTTTTTTTTTTGTTGGTGGTGGTGGTGGTGGTTTTTTTTAACCAGGCAGTGATGAAAATGAGAATGAAAGGTTGAAAGGAAGGAAACAGTATAATATTTGAAAAATAAACAAAAGCTTTTTTTTTCCCAGTGCAATATCTAAAATAAAGATACACTTAATGTGTGTTAATAATAGAAGAGTATCATTCACTCCTGTGAAGGTCATTATTTGTTCTTGTCTTGTTCATAATTTCTCCAATTCTTCAAGCCTATTGTGGCAACTGAAAATTTGGTTAATAATACTCAAAACATCTCTTTATCACCACATCTGTGAGACAGTGATATATTTGGGGTTAAAGAGAGGCAAACAAATTGCAAGAGCATAAGGCAATAAAGAAACTGCATATAAATATAGAAGAGCAAGAAATTATAACCTTCCTGTTGGTTTGCTGAAAGCTTTTTCCCACTGACAATCCTTGTTTACTTGGACTAGTTTATAGTGCTTGTCAGCAGGACATATGATCTTTTCTTTTCTGGCATGACTCTTCTGGGTGTCAATAAAAACTGGGTTTTTTCCATACAAATTGCTTCAAAGGAGAGTGAGGAAAAGTTACAGTTAAATAATATCTTCAGAAGTATGAGGTTTTTTTAATGAGAAAACTCTGCCAGGGAACACATGTGAAAGGCTCTATTAGGCACCTGTTTTTTAGGAAGTCTGACACACAAAATGCCATTACATTAGTGCTGTGCTAACTATTTGTTTTAAGGTCACTGAAACTGTATGTTTACTCAGGTAGGAATACAGTTACTGAACTACAAAATAAAAGTAAAGGATTAATTTAATTTTTAATTAAAATGTATAGGAAAAAAACAAAAAAATAAATAATACTGATTGAATTTCTGTATCTTTACTGTGTTTTTCTAAAAATATGTATTTTCCTTCCAAATTATTGCCATATGAAAATATTTATGAATTATCTTTTCTATTTAATAGAATTCTACAGCATTCTGTACTGAATACTTGGTGAATATCTCATGACTAAGAATACTGTATTTAAAAGAAAGAAGGGAATCTTACCTTTTCAGTTGCATTTGCATAGAACTGACTGCTTACATTTTCAAAGACTGCATATGGGCTTGCAGTTTTTGCATCAGAATTGTTTACTTTTTTTCCTTACAGCCTCATCTTCACCCCTTCTGCCCTTCCTGAGTAATAATGTCAATATTTTATATTTTGCATAATTTTTAAGGAGATTATTGGTTATTTAGCTCATTTGATTGAGTTGATTTTAGTTCAAAAGTGACTATTTATAAATTACTTTGATTGCAATGATATTTCACAATTAAAGTCTATGACTTATGCATTCAGATACCATTTGGTTTGATAGGCCTTTCTTCCTTACCAGGCTGTACATACCAGATTATTTCAGCAGTTAGCTCAAATGCTGATAGTTCTGGGTTGTGAGGCTGTGGCTGATAGACATTCTTCTTGCATAGCTTTTCATGCTGCCTATCCAATGACTGGTAATCCTTCCTGGGCCATTTTCCCAGCATATGGTCTACAGCAGCCTCTCTGTGCCCACATGGCACAGGTGTTCAGGCCTTTTCTGATGGAATCCTGCCAGATTTTATGGAGCTATGCAATGAAATTAGTTAGTCATTTCAATGTTGGAATTCTTTATCACTTTTTTTTTGTTCGTATAGGCATACAAATAGGTATAAAGCAAAAACAGCAACAATGGCAGACAAAACAAAACCAACAACAACACCAAAAACCAACAAAAACAAAACAACAGGAAAAAAAACAAAAAACCTGAACAAAAACAAAACCAAGAAAAACTCCACAAAAACAAAAAAACAGAAAAACCCAACAAAAACTCCAGACAACTGAATGCTTTACAAACCTCTGTGAGATTCCTTTAGTTTATTTAATCTTGTTTCTGGCACATATATCAGTATACTCCACCTACAGGTGCTTCATAAAATTCAGATATGGAAAAAACCTCGGAAAGTTCCATGTCATAGAAGCTAATAAGATATTTAGCTTTGATTTACATCCACAAGGGAGCAACACCTACAGAGATGAACTGTTTAACAATACAAGTTCCAGAAACTCTGCATGTAGAATACATTGTGCACATATATGAATAGAGCATATAAATGCATTACTGGGCTTTTCAGTTATTTTCCACAGTCTCATTCTGGATATTTTAGTCTTACTTTGGCCCATTGAAGTACACCAAAGTAACTGGTAGCAGGTTACTTGTTCCTACTTATGAGTTAGAAAGTGCATCATCTTTAGCATAGTTGACTGCTGTTCTTCGAGCATCTTGTCACCCTTTAATGTTTTCATGTTTGGTTTTCTATTAAAAACCCTTTGATGTTTTCATGTTTGTCTCTCTGTTAACTGGCTTAACACACTTTTCAGAATATTGGTGTATGTTTTCTGTATATTATTCAAAGGATTCTGTTTTTCAGTTATATCTACATTTTAGCAGTAATAGTTTTATGGCATAGAATTAGCTGGTGATTTTTCTATTGGATCAGGATTTGGGGTGTTTTTGGCAGTCTGTTACTTTTAGAAACACTAATAATAATAAGTGTTAATATTAGTATTTTCATGTTCATGTTCATTTTCATTTGTTTTTTTTCCCTGCAAAAGTCATGAAACATCATTTCCCTCAATAAAGCACTAAAGTTTTAAAATAGTTTTTGGTTCATTTCAAAATAAAACAAAAACCCAAACAAAGTACTTTAAAACATTTTAAAGGAATGTGTAATACCTGTGTATCCAATGTATCAATGGAGTAATGGAGTTTATTCCCTGGGTCAGAATCATAATTTCATATAATCCATCCATATTCACCATACTACTGCCTATCCCATGATAGGTAGTAGTTTGGTTGTAAAGCTAGCACATACCTGAAGAATATTACTGCTGAAAAAACATTGTTGAAACATAAACATTTCAGTAAAAGCTACCAGTTGCAATGAGAAAACGGTATAGTTTTGATCTGCCATGCTATTTTTTCATCATAGCTATTATGACTTTTGGAATCTAATTTTCAAGGTCTGCCTGTGGTATTCATGGTTTTTCAGCTGACTCAAAAAATTGTTGCTGATCACTTAAATATTATTAATGATCTTTTTTGTTGTTGTTCTTTGTGTTGGCTTTAGGGAAAAACACATCCTTTTCCATAACCATCTCTCCATAAAATTAGAATACAACAAATCCGATGGGAGTGTTAAAACAGGATGTGTAGAACTAGAAAACATATTTTATTTTTCTCTGAAAAAAAAAAAATTTAACTGATATTTGTGATAAACTCATGTTAGTGGATTTTGCAGTGACAATGTTAATAAACAGAAATAAATTAATGGCGGTCATTACCACAATATCTTCTCTTTGATCTAATGACAATATATAGTCCCTTTGCAAAACTTCCTTACAAAAAAATGAAATCCATGGTGTGGTAAAGAATAGTAAAATTATCTTCCTTCTGTGGAACACTTCATAAGTATTATTCTATTTTTATATTCAGTACTAATTTTTAATATGTTCTAAACTTTTCCAGATCAAAGTGCAAAATTATACCTGTGTTGATAATCTTAGATAAATCTTGAGTATGATTTTCTTTCCAATCCTGATTGGTTGGTAAAATATACACTTGCAGTTCAAGTATCCAATCTCTATTTTTTGTTTGGAAATTTGATACTATAAAAGTATTACTCTTTAAATCTGATATTAGTGGAAAGCAGTAAGGAGGAAAAAATAAAAGTCACCAGTCACAGAGATAGATTATATAGTATCCACTTCAGTTGTGTGATGCTGGTTTTTTGCTCCAAAATATGCTTTCTGTAGGATGTGTAAGGCATTCTGCTTTCTGCTTACCTGATTTTCAGTCATTTTTGTCAGTTATGGTCAGGTACATGAATCTGTTTCTTATCAGTTAAGAGAGATAGGTAGTAATTTTGCCTTTTTATAATCTTCTTTATTCACAACTGTCTCTTGCTTGTTCTCATTAAAGTATTTGCATATATACTGTTGAGTCTGTTCAGCAGAATAAAGAAGAAACAAGAGTTTTGTCTTTTTTGACACAGTATTCTGATAAGTTATTGAGCTATGTTGGCTAACATAGTAGCAGAGTCAAGACAGACAGAACACTTGAATTACCAAGCATACGTATAACACAAGAAAACATACAACATAAGAAAACCTCCCTCTGCAGACATCTCAGATTGACTCTGCCAGCTGCTGAAACCTAATCCTTAGTATGAAGGAACACAAGTTTAAAAGCAAGTTAACAGTGTAAAAGTAAAAGGTCATACATACAAAACCGCATTGATGAATTGGTAAGCTAGAAATGGAGCTTATAATTTCATATGCAATTTATGAGGCAAGATTTTGCAATATTTGAAAAGGAAAGTTCACCCAAGGAACAGGACATAATTAAGTTGTCCTGAAAAATTGTTTTGTGTGGCCTGCCATCTGATAGCCAATCACTAAAGAAATTTTGAATGCAATAAAATTTACATGAAAGAAGAAAGCCTACCTCTGATTAGTCAGCTGTGGAGGGTACTTTGTATGGCATGTGCATATCACTGTAGTAATGCCAAAAAATGTCTGCCATTTACTCTTTATCTACCTTCTTGTCTGAATTCAAGGTGAATCTTTTAATTCTAGATGGCCCTATGAGCAGCATCTCTGGTAGTGGTGGTTCTTACTATCCATACAATATAATCTACAGTGTGGTCCTCTGTCACACTAACTTTTGGCACAGGCTATGTTTATTCTGCTGGTAACTAAAATATATCCACTTTGTGGTTACTTACGCATAAACAAGACAAAAGATCATTGTCAAATTCATGCAATCCACTAATTTTTTTTTCAAAGTATTTGAAATATTTTTCTTTCTATCTAGAGTTTAAAATAGAGATTTTTATTGTTTTGCAAAAGTTTTCATTTAAACAAAAATCAATATAGCATAGAATTATAAAAGAGAAAAAAATGGGTCTGCATTTAAAAGAATCTGAGATGTTTATTGAATTCTGAAGAAAGAAATTTATGTTTTCCAGTTTACACAAAAGCAGCTAAATTATCACTGCCTATATACCCAAATTTTGTGTCTTTATCAACCAAACACAGCAAATATATTTTTGTTCATCTTTTTAATTTCAGGAGTGTGAAAAGAAGAAGGGGGAGGCATGGAAACTAATGAAATTGAAAGGAAATAAGACAACTTAAAAATAGATGTTGCTTCTACAAAATGCAGAACTTCTTAAAATGCAAGTAAAAGTGTAAATATAGATTACATGTTCTCTTCAAGACACTATTCCTAATGAGGAGTCTTTTTTTAGCATGTAGTCTGGAAAAGATGCTGATATAAAGGCACTTGATGACTTTGTCACATTCTTTCATGCCTTATATCAGTCAATCACATGCTTTCAAGTGGCAGCAAAACTAAAACACTGAGATAAGCAGAGGCAAAGCATGAAGAGAGCAAAAATATTGAATAATTCTGCAATATCGTATAGATAAGAGTTTGATGTCATGATTTTCTCTTCAAAACTTGAAAACTAAAGCTTTAAAATCACTAAGGGTGGAGTGCAGCTGTTTTCTGCCCCTTTGATACATGGGAAAAACTGACAATACCTTCTATAAACAGATTGCACCAGTTTGAAGTAGTGGCCATAAGAAACAAAATTGGGTTTTATTTCAGGTGGGTGTTAAGAAACATATAAGTAAATAATGACTTCAGGCACTGGTCCTAAAACAGAGCATATGGAACAAAGTCTTCTCACTGTCAGAAATTTCTTATTTTATTAGTAAAGAGTATTTTACCTCCGCTTCTAGGAAATGCTTGTTCCTCAGAATAATAAGAGGAAATCAACAAAGGGTGATTTTTCTTGGAAGGTTTTTGTAGATGCTGGAAAACAAGAATGTAGTTACTGTCAGTACTCTCTGTGTTGACATTGATTAACCTGTAATGACATTCAAAGATAGGTAAAACTGTCACATCTCAATGCAATAAAATAACAACCAGGAAGGATAAACCTAATGGAATACCTTCTCTGCTGCTTCTCTCCTAACCAAGAGTTAAAAAATCTGTGAATCAAATCTGACAATATAAAGTAGAAGTTTCCATCCCCAGAGTATCTATTTCATACTCCATAAAGCAAAATTCCATTATATTTAAAATTCATTAAATATGGTTTTGGTAGGTTTTTTTAATGCTTGTGAATTACCTGTTGAGTAGGATGTGTGTTTGTTGTTCCTCCTATTCCTCAAGGAAAATAAGGCAGAACCCCAAGATGCAGGAAAATAACAGGACTGAAAATTTACTTTGATTTCCTGTCAACAAGTTGATCAGATCATATTGCCAAAATATAAGCTGAGGTATTCTGATACTGAAAAATTACTCGGGTGTTCATATGTTGAAAGTAAATATATTCTTAAAACAACCATTTTAAGTAAAAAAGATTTAAAAATGTAATTTGTAGTTCTTGCTTCAAGTGTAAAAGTAACATGGAATAAACCATAAAAAGTTGAGAAACGCTGCTTATAGTTTATTATTTAAAATTTTGCTTTTTATTTATTTGGATTGTACTACAAAATAATTTTTTTAATGCTGTATGTAGAACTGGGGGTGGGAAATAGTATTCTTAAGACATGACAGATGATCAGATTTTCTCTAAAATTGTGGGATAGAGAAGGAAATAGCAACTGTGTCTTGAATGTGTTCCCAACACGTACAATCATATGTGTTGTATAGAAGTGGAAATTGCACTTTCATGCTCAAATTCCATATCACATTTTATCTAAAACTCCTGGTCTGACACTTTTTGCTTGTTCTTTAAAAAAAATGCAAAGGTTTTTTCTGTTCTTAAATATTTTTTTAAAAAGCAAAACAGATGGTCATATTCTGAGAAACCCTAGAATGGTGAAAAGATTTCTATTTTAATACAGAATATTGGGGCAAATTGAGCCTTCACCCCCAAAAAACCCACTAACACGACCTTGAAGAGAAAATATCTTTCTACTTATCTCAGTTATGAATATTTAAAACTCACATATGGCAGGATTCTTCCTAAGTCCTTACCATTGGCTTAGTTGCTCCAGTGGAATTAATGGTAAAATGCCTGTTAATTTCAATGCAAGCAAATTTAAAGCCAAGATTTTTACTATCATTCTTGACAGACTTGTGCAGAAGATACAAGCATAAAATGCTGCAGTAAAATAGTGGATTGTGATTTGGAATGAGTTGGACTCCATTTCACCAGAGTTGGTAGCATAACAGCTGTCTTTCTGTCAGTGCAAAGTAGCAGAAGCCATTTAATGCCTTTGTGTAATGAGACAGATGAAATTATAATAGCCATAAGTGAAAACACAAGCTCGTGTCTTTAGGTAGAAGCTGAAATATGCAGTACCACAAGCTTTTGTAAGAAGCAGCACTACAGTCACTGAGATGAAGTCACTGATTATATTAGAAAGAGATTACAATCTCTTATGGAAGGAACAAAACTGGAAGGAGCAGATGATACACCAGATGCATGCATGGCTCTCAGAGAAATCTGGAAATGCTGGCAATGTGGTTAGACAGCAATCTCACTAAACTCAACCAAATAAAGGGACACACCTTGCAGCTGAGGAGAAATAAACCTATGCTGGTGTCCTGTAAGCTTGAGCACAGCTGTGCAGAGAAAGACCCTTTGGTCTTGGGGAACAGGAAGTTAACCTGAGTGAGCAATATACCCTGGGAGCAAAGAGGGACAGCACCGCCCTGACACATTAGGAAGACCACTGCAAGCAGATAGAAAGAGGCAGTCCTTCCCAGTACTCAACTTAAATGAGACACATCTGGGTGCAGTATCCAGTGCTGGGCTGGCTTGCACAAGAGGGACATGAATATACCTACTGGTCAAACTAAAGGGAAAGAAGCGAAGGCACAGGCAGTGGAAGTAGGTATACTGAGAAGAGTATAGGGATGCAGTCCCGTTGTGTATGTATAAGGTGAGAAATGTCAAGGCGAAGGTGAAGCTGAACTTGGCAAGGGATGCAAAAAACAGTATGCGTGTTAGCCAGAAAAGAAGGTTAAAGAATGTGATCCCACTTATGAGCAAGGCAAGTAAACTGGTAAAACAGTCAAGGAGTAGGCTGAGGTACTGAACAGATTTTTTGCTTTATTCTACAACTGCAGCTTTTTTTCCCACATTTCTAGAGTGAATGGACCTCAGAATAGGGACTAGGGGAGCAAAGGCCCTCCCACTGTAGGACAAGATGAGTTTCATGGCCAGTTGAGGAACCTGAACATATATAACTCTATAAAACCTGATGAGATGCATCCCAGAATCATGCATGAATTGGCTGATTTAGTTGCCAAGCCATTCTCCATGATTTTGGAAAAGTCATGGCAGTCTGGTGAAAACCCAGGTGACTGGAGAAAAAAGGAAAACCTTCACCCATCTTTAAAAGGGGTGGAAGGGAGAGCCCTGGGAACTACTGACCTGTCAGCCTGCCATCTGTTCCTGGGAAGATCATGGGACAGATACTCCTAGAAGCTAAGCTAAGGCTCATGGAGGACAAGGAGGTAATTTAAGAACTATGGGTGTCATTTATTTGAACTTGTGTAAAGCCTTTGAAATGGTCCCCCACAACATCCTTGTCTCTTAAACTGAAGAGATATGCATTTGATAGATAGACTATTCAGTGGATGAAAAATTATTCAGAGAGTGATACCCAGAGGCTAGTGGTCAGTGCCTCAATATCCAGATGGACATCAGTGAAAAAGGGTGTCCTTTTGGGGTTCAAGACCAGCACTTTTTAATGTTTTTATTGATGACATAGAGAGATACAGCTCAGTAAATTCAAAGATGGTACCAAGCTGACTGGTTCATTTGACACACCTGAGGGACAAGAAACACATGGCAAGAGGTGGGCACATGGTACCATCACAAGGTTCTACAAGACCAAGTGCAAGGTCTTAAACTCAGGTTGAGACAACTCCAAGTACAAATGCTGTCTGGAAGATGAACAGATTATGAGCAGTCCTGCCAGAAAGGACTTCGGGATGCTGGCGGATGAGAGGCTGGATATGAGCCAGGAGATGTATGTTCCCAGGCCAGAAAGCCAATCTCATGCATCAAAAAAAACCTGGTCAGCAGATTGGAGGCGGTGATTCTGCCCTTTCCACTATCACAAGATCCACTATCACACTATCTCACTATCACAAAAATGTTTCAAGGAAACCTTTATTCCTGTGTCTCCACTACAAGACATGGACTAGTTGGAGCAAGTCCAGAGGAGAACTCAGACTCTTCTTACAGAAGATAGACTGAGCTAAGGTTTTTCAGCCTGGAGAACAGATGATTCCAGGGTGACATTATAGCAGCCTCCCAGGATTTAAAGGGGACCTAAAAGAAAGCTGGAGAGGAACTTATATTTAAATTAAATATTCGAAAAACTTATTTTACAATAAGAGTGGTAAGGCATAGGCAGTGGTTGTCCAGGGATGTGATACATGTCCCACCCCTAGAAACATTCATGATCAGGTTGACCTTTGAGCAATCTGATTTAGTCAAAGATGTCCCTGATCACTGCTGGATGGTCTTTAAAAGGTCCCTTCCACCCCAAACTATTCTAGCATTCTTTCATACTGGAGACACTCCTCTGGGGAACCATGAAGATGATAAAGTGACTGGAACATCTGTCACGAGGCAGAGAGGCTGGGAGAGCTTTCCGTGTATGTCCTGAAGGAAAGGCTCAGGAGGCTCTTCTTTAGGTGTATACATATTTATGCATATGCATTAAGAAGAAAGAATCAAACTTCTCAGTGATGTCCAGAGACAAGAGGAAAGTGACACAAACTGAGATACTTGAATAATAAATAACTTGAAAATAGTTCTAAATAGAAAGGAAAGAGATTTCATTGTGAGGGTTATGAAACAATTGAACAGGTTTCCTCAAAAGGGGGTAGAATTCCAGTCCATGGAGACACTTAAACCTTCCTGGATGTGCCTAGACAATGTGAAGGTGTGTTGGTCAGTATCAGTCATTATGTGATTCTGTGATAGATCTATCAGAAAACCACCACCAAAAAAATAACTAGGAACAGAAAAAAAGAGTGAAGAATTACAAGGCTTATAATCATGGCTTCATCAATCTGACAAAAAAGGACTTCTAAACTTCATGCTTTATAAGATATAGTTAGAGCCAGTAGTAAAGTGAACGACACCTGTTTCTTGGCACCTCATGTGTTGGTGGAGCAGGAAGTCTTTATTCACACTTCATTGCTTTCCACCTTATCTAGAGACATACATATTCCACCATCAGCATACTGTTTTATTAGAAACAATATATGCACAAGCCTAAGGAATTCATCAGATCAAAGAGTGATAACAATATTTCGTTTGTTTCAAAATATTAAACCAAATGGAGAGTTTGGCCACATCAAAACATGTTTGGTTTATCTTCATTTGCCCATCTAACTTTCAGACTACTGCAGCCATGTTTGCTGCGTTATGGTTGCAATAACCTTTCTTAGAAACAGGTAAAGTTATATATTTTCTTTTTATTCATTATTTCAAAATTCTCATGTTTTGCTTTCTCATTTCTTGATTAGTATAGGTACCTGAGATGCAGAAAAGTACAGGAAGAGAGCAAAAAACATTATAAACAATCAGATGATCTGTAAACATTTGTTATACAAGCATAGGATATCTAGAATTTTATACTATGCTGTCAAACTGGATGGAGTGTTTTGCATTAGAAATCTGGAGAATTTAAAATATGCATTTCAGATAAGATATAGCTGTAATTTCTCTTTATAGTATTTACCAGAAGCTTACTATTGATTAATTTCAGAGAAACATTTGGCAATCATGGTATTGGAATAAAGTGCTGCTTTGTTTACCTTTAGCAAATACTATACTGACATGTAGTTTCAATAACTTGATAAGAAGCAGTAATTTGTTGTAAATATTTTGATGACATCTGTCAGCCTCACATTTATTTTTGAAAAAACACCATGGAAATTACCCCTTCAATTCAATAATACTATATCAATTTTTAAAATAGAGATCATAGCTTTATTTACACTAGTTAATACTTCAGTCTGTTCACATTATAAAGAGATGGACAACCTATTCCTATCCCATATTCAACAAACAGTAGATTGGTAGTTAAAAATATCTCAGCCCAACAGAGAAATCTCTAATCTTCTCATGATTTTTCTTTTCTTAGAATGCTCTGTTTATGTCAGATGTTTGAGTTGGTACCTTGTAGACCAAACAAAGACTAGCATAGGGGACCAATATAAAACTGTATAAAATTTATGTAGGAAGATGTTTTTTTTCAGACCACCAGCCACTGATGTCAACTTCAGGTGGTTGGAACATTTTTATTTTATTTTGCTGTAAAGTATTTTTTACAAGTGATAGAGGCAGAGACTATAAATATAATTCAATTAAAATGTAGAAATATAGGGAATATTTTTAAATATTATTATGCTTTTGGAGTAGAAATACTATGAAAAATACTGTGTGAGTTCTGATTCTGAAGAGGCATCTTTGATAAGTTTCTTTTTCTCTGTCCTCTAATCTTTTCACCTCCCCTAGGCAGTCAATTCTATTGGTTTTCTATAAAATGTGTAAAAAATATCTAGTTGCTTGAAACTGCTTAGATTTTTCCCTTTATGGCTATAGTATATTAAGTCCATGAAATGCATTTCCTATATGCAGTTTGAATTTTTAAATTCTTCTATAAATCCACAGACAATAATGCAGCCTTTAGTATAAATTATAATGAATATGGACTTCCTTTGTCATGCAAAATATTCACCATCACATGGCTGCTAAAAGAAGATGTCAGCAGCTTCAAATCGCTAGAGGTTTGTCCTTTGCTGTAAAGTAAGAACAATGCTATGCCAGAGCTTTGATGGAAGCTCTGCATAAGGAAAGGGAAATGCTTGAAAACGATACTAAACTGTTGTGCAAAGCCACCAGGGAAAACCAGTCTTCTGCCACAAATAATTTTCAGCATATATCTCTCAAGGATTTTTTTCTATCTCATAGGCTGCTGATCAGTAAGGAGAGAAGACGCCTGAACAGAAGGTGATTTAGGTCTTGTGTTTGACATCATGCATCTTTAATTCAACCAACTAAGTAGTGAAATATCCAGAAGAAAACTTTTCTGTATCACATTGTGATACTTCAGACAACAGTTATGCCATTGCTGTTTTCATTTCATTAAGCTACTTCCAGAGAAAGAAAGAGAGAGAGAGAGAGCAAATAGCTCAATCTTTCAACCTGCAGCAGCAAAATGCAACTGTCAATGTTTGTGTCCCCTGCAAGACAAGTAAAGTTCTACTTATTATTTATTACTGAAAACTCAGAGCGAGTTAAACCATTAATTACCTTGCAGTGTTTTTTTCAATGATATCTTACATTTGGTTGGTCATAGTTTAATACTGTTGAACACATCCCCCAAAACAAACTTAGTGGAAGCAAAAAGAAAAACATAGTGAAGAGTTAATATAATAAATAATACATAAATAATAACACATAAATAACTTATATACAGTGGGATAGACAGAGGTTTTAGTCTCCTCACACATTCATGTATCCATTTGTCATTCATTCGTCTTGTCTGCCTAATATCTTTTAATCCTTTAAGGCCTCATATACCCATATCCCACCAAATACTGACATTTTCAAGTTCATCTGTTTTATGATGCTTAAAAGCTCCTTGAGACCATGTGGTTGAGTAATGGCTGGCAGTATTCTAGAATTATGTCGCAAAGGGGTACCCAAAGGTAATCACAGGAATCAAGAGTCTATGTGGTCCTATTTCATTTGAGCTGTCAATACAGAAATCACCGATGAGTGCAGTGTTTAATTATAACTTGGGGAATTAATTTTATGTCATACAGTCATTTTGACTTAGTATAGATGGCATTTTTCAGACCACATGCCTTGCAAAATGGACATAATTCTCTCCAGCTTGAAAGCTTATTTGTGGTTTCATTGTTTTTTAAATTAGGTTCCAGTTTTGGTAACAAGAAAATCATGTGATTACGTTACTTAATAATTTATAAACATAGTGTCACAATGAGATACCAAAAATTTGAAACTTGCAGTATGGTACATAGATCTTGTCTTGTCTCTTGAAATATAAATGCATTTTATTCTATTTCAAAAGGCAGTAATCTTACTATTTAATTATATTAGAGAACATCTTGGATATTTAGGGTGTCATTGAGTTTGCAAAAATCAGGCAGGAGTACCTGAGAAAGCATGTCATAGAATAAACCCCATAATACTTAAAATATGAAAAAAACCCACACTTCATCTCCAAAAATATTTTTTCCCTTATTTGTGGATTTGTATCATCACTGTACAATCAGTGACTTTAGTCCCAGATGCATGTGTGTACAGTGCAAGTAGCTTTTGAAAGAGAATTAAGAGAACTGTAAGCCTTGGAGATATCTTGAAAACAAAGAATTTTCATGTGGTTTTCTGATGTAGATGCAATTCTAGACAGTGCAACACGTTGCAAACTAGCCACATAAAATAGCCACACTGGAGATGACTTTTCTCTAATAAGGAATCATGGGAAAATATACATCAGAAATAATTTCTGGTGGTCATCTGTTCCCGTGCTCAAAGAAAGCACAACTCAATCAATTTCTTAAGAACTTTTTTCCCATTTTTGCATAAAATCAAAGATGGCTGTGGCAAAGCTGTTATGACTAACCTCTTCTGACTACCCATAATATGCAAATAATTTATTTTTATATGTAGGTGAATATCTCACTTTTCTTTTGTATGTCTCTCTTCTTATTTGACTGTACAGCTCTGTGTCCATAGAATCAAAGAATCATAGAATGGTTTGAGTTGGAAAGGACCTAAATAATCTAGTTCCAACACTCCTGCCACAGTTAAGTAAAACTTTTACTAGACCACAGCCTCATTGAACTTGGCCTTGAACATCTCCAGAAACTGAGAATCAACAATTTAGCTGGGAAATCTGCTCCAATGCCTCCCCACACTCACAGTAAAGAATTTCTGCTTAACATCTAATCTAAAACTACTCTCTTTCAGATTAAAACCAATTTCCCTTCTCCTGTCATTACATATCCTTCTAAAGTTTATCTCCATCTTTCTTGTAGGCTCGGTCCAAATACCAGAAGGCATAATTAGGTCACCCTAAAGCCTTCTCTTTTCCAGACTGAACAACCACATTTCTCTTAACCTATCTTTCTATGAGAAGACCTCCATCCTTCACATTTGGTGGCCTTCCTCTGGACTTTCTCCATGTCCTTCCTGTGCTGGGACCCCAGAGCTGGAGCAGCCCTTCAGGTGGGGTCTCAGCAGAGCAGAGAATCCCCCCCATCTCCCCTGCTGCCCACGTTGCTTTGGATGCAGCCCAGGACACATTTGGCTTTCTGGGCTGTGAGTGCCCATGGCTGGGTCATGTCCAGCCTCTCATCCACCAGTGCCCTCATGACCTTCCAATCAGCACTGCTGTCAATCTGTTCATCTCCCAGTCTTTATCAAAACCATGGGCTGCCCCAACCCAGGTGCAAGACCTTGCACCTGGTCTTCATAAATTTCCTGATATTCTCATGGTCCAACTTATAAAGCTTGTCCAGGTCCCTTTGAGTGGCATCTCATCTTCAGATGTGTCAACCAGACAACTCAGATTGGTGTAATCTGCAAATTTGCTGAGGGTGCACTGAAACCCATTGCCTGTGTCATTAACAAATATGATGAAGACAATTTCTCTCAATGCAGTCCCCTGTGGGACACTACATGTTACTGATCTCCATTTAGAGAGTGAGCCACTGACCACTACCTTCTGGATGTCACTTGACAAACAATTTCTCATCTACTGAACAATCCACCCATCAAATGCATATCTCTTCAATTTAAGAGACAAGGATGTTGTGGGGGACCATTTCAAAGGCTTTACACAAGTTCAAATAAATGACACCCATAGTTCTTAAATTACCTCCTTGTCCTCCATGAGCCTTAGCTTAGCTTCTAGGAGTATCTGTCCCATGATCTTCCCAGGAACAGATGGCAGGCTGACAGGTCAGTAGTTCCCAGGGCTCTCCCTTCCACCCCTTTTAAAGATGGGTGAATGTTTTCCTTTTTTCTCCAGTCATCTGGGTTTTCACCAGACTGCCACAACTTTTCCAAAATCGTGGAGAATGGCTTGGCAACTAAATCAGCCAATTCACGCATGATTCTGGGATGCATCTCATTGGGTCTCACAAATATTTTAGTACATTCAGGTTCTCCAGGTGGTCATGAACCTGACATTCCCAATGGCAAATACATTGGTCCTGCAGTCACATTCTGCTGTTCATCTGCTTGATAAGTATGGAAACAGAGATTATCTTCTCTATACTTGCACATTCGATACCTGAGGATAGCAATGCTTCCTCTCACCTTTCATTTTCCTACAGGCTGAACACATCCAGATCTTGCAGTCCTCTCCTTGAATGTCCAGGGTTCCAGTCCTGATTGCTTCAGTGGCTTCTGAGGGACACACACCATTATGTAAATGTCATGCAGGAGAGATCCAGCCAGGGGAAGATGCCTTTCCAGACTGGCTGACTCTATCCCTGCTTGTGCAGCCCCAGACAAAAGGCCACATTCCTGCATGGGGACGCTGCCAACCTCTGTCCTTAGAGCTTGTTCTGCAGAACTGCTCCCACCCAGCCCCAGCCTGTTCTGCTGCAGGACTTTGTCTGTCCCAGGGGCTGGGCTTTGCTTGCTTTTTGTTTAGGTGATGTTCATGCAGTTCCTTCTGCTTGCTTTCTGTGCCTCTCTGCATATTAGCTCTGTCTTCCAGTGTATTGACCACTTTTCCAGACAAGGTATCATCTACAGATTTGCTGAGGTTGAAGTTTATCCAACCATCTAGGTTGTAATTAGACAACGAAACAAATAATTAAATAGTAGTGAAACAATACTGATCCCAGATCAGTTCTGTGACAGAAGTCCACTGTAATTGGCCTCCAGCTGGACTGTGCCACTGTTCATGGACCTTTGATCCTCATAGTCTTGCCAACTCTCAATTCACATTACACATAACCTAATGATACCTCAGCACTTTACCTGAAAGTTACTGTGTGATACTACAATGAATATATTAAATACTGTAGGATGCTACATTTGTTAAGCCTTCATTTTCTGAGAGAAAATAATAAGTTAAGCTAAAATATATTAAAAAAATAATTACATAGAATGTTCATTAAATATGTGCAGAAATATGAACTTCTACATATCTTTCTAAGGAGTACCATGAAGGACATTTAATATCAATGGCATAAGAATTATAGACATCTATGGCTTGTTCTGTGCTTTTTAGGTTTTGAGGTGATTTCTTGTCCTTTATGTATTAGAAGCTATTTCTACTTCTCTGAATTCATTATCTTTGTGTCTCATGATTGACTTAGCTATTCCAGAAAGAGGTTTTCTGAAAAATAGGCATCAAAATGAGAACTTTGTATTGTCACAATAGTATTGCAATGCTGACAATGACTAAGGGTCTTTCCCTTTTTGACTTTAATTTTCCATTTGCCTCAGTTTTCTTTCTATAAGGTTTAGACAAAAATTTCCTTCATCACAGAGTAATTACAAAGTAGAGGTAAATACTTATGAAGAGAATATGTAGCTATTAATACAAAATCTTGTAATTTCAAAATTTCATTTTCAAAACAAGTCTTCTTCTATAAATTGTAATTAATTTTGCATTCTCCAACAGAAGTATTAGTGTCCACAGATTGTATTAATCTATATCATAACTCTAGATAAACTTTTATAAAAGATGGTGTATATATCAAAACAATTGGATTAATTAAAACAGCTTTGTGAGGGCAGCAACCAAACTTCCTGACTCTTGCAATAATACCCTCTTTGAAAATAACCTGTACAGAATAGGGAGACGTGAAGTGAGGAAACTTTATGGCAAATTTGACTGGAAAGTAATTGTTTTCTACATGGATAGAATTGTTCAGTAATCTTTTATGAAATTTCAAAGTAAATCTAACATATTCACCAAGGTAGCTCTGAATGACAGAACTAAAACGCGCTGCACATGGACAGAGCTACTGCAATCTAACAGTAAACCAGTGTTCCTGGAAGATGTGAAAATAATTACATGTTCTGCCTGAGCTACTAAGTAGAGAAGCATTCTGTCTCAGGCTTCTGTAAAGCATGTCAATTTCCAGTTTCCATACTTTCCATTTTCAGTGCACAGCCTGTTTGAAAATGCAGAAATTTGAAAGCCACGTCCACTAACAACAAGGCATCCCGAAAATTGAACGTATTTCAAATTCTCCAGGACAGGTATTACTGGTGGAAAAAGACCATTCATTCCCTCTGAAGTTACAGCAAGGAACTGAAAAAGGAAACATCTGTATTTTGCTAATTGTATGTTTTATGTAGGCAGCGTACCATTTGCATAGACATTTGCTCTGAGCAAGAGAAAGTTTTATGCTTAATATGACCCATGCATTTCTCCATTAGACCTTCATTTTTATGGGAGAGTACTTCATCCATTCTAAAAATATCAATTTCCTTTATAAATGAAATTATTTTTATAACTCGAAAAAGGAATTGTATCTTATTTGTAGAATAACCTGAAAGATCTATTTAAGAGATGTTAAGTTTAAGATCTCAGTTGTTGCACTCAACAAAGTGCCCAGTTGTTCTGGGGAGAGAGTTTTTAAGAATTTTTACCAATTACAAATCAATACGGTCAGTTACCAAAGCACATCCTTCTGTTTATTTTCAGTGAAGGCAAACTTTTCATATCTGTCTAGCCAACAACAACACATTGTGCTGCAAAGGGCTGGGGCAAACACCTTTCAATTTCAGTTTTAACACTATTAAAATTTTGTATTGCACACTATTTGTCTCCTTTGCTCCTAAAAATTACTTATTTTTTCTTGTTTTCTCTTTTATTTGGGATACAACATACATGGCAAATTAACAATATTTCTTTTGTACATAGTGTCAGTATTTACCTTGCTAGTCACCAATATCTAATTTCTCTTATTGACTTTCACTGGAGAATTTCACAGTTACAGCATGAATACATATATTAAAGGGATGATAGATATTACTGCATAGTCTCTGAATAAGACAACAGAAGCTGACTTTGCACTATACAGAGCAAGATATCCAGTTTGTCTTGATTCAGAGCAGGTCTCTGAAGAGACTTGGCAGTACTAGTTAGATGGCTAAAGTGGATCCTTGCTAGAATATCTGCATATCCTCATTTTCCTTCTATTTTAAAATTTTGTTAGAGTAAAAAAGTACAAGTAAACTTTTGCTCTTCAGCATGTTAAACGCTTTTCTTCTATAATTAATGTTACTTCTGAGTGCTAATTAATCTCAGAAATAATCTTGCAGTACAGTTAGTTTATTGTGTGCACTAAAGTTAGTTTATTGTGGTGTTTAAATACTATGAAAAGAATAAAGGAAGAACCTTGATCAAATTAAACATTTCTCATCTGTTTCTTGAATGTGAGGAGCACCTATTTCATTCCATGGAATGTAAAATAAGACCCATCTAACCCCATCTCTGGTAAAAGGCAATAACTTAACCCAATAAGCAGTGTTTCTTCTGGTTCTTCATTGTGGTTCAGTTCTGATAACCGAAGAGTAAAAATTCCCTTTTTTATACTGTCTTCATATATTCAACCTTACCTACACCTGTCATGCTTTAACCTTAGCCAGTGGCCAAGTCTCATGCAGCCTCTGTCTCACTCCTCCACCAGTGAAACAGAATTGGAAGGGTGAAAGGTAGAAAACCCATGGGCTGACATAAAGACAGATTAATAGGGAATGCAAAAGCTGCATATACAAGCCAAACGAAAACAAGGAATTAATTCACTGCTTCCCACGGGCAGGCAGGCATTCAGCCATCTCCAGGGGAGCAGGGCCCCATCATGCCTAAGTTTTCATATGTCTAGCCAACAAGAACATCTTATGTTGCACAGGGATGGGGCAAATAGTTTCCACTTCCAGTTTTAGCTTTATTCAACTTTTGTATTATACACTATTTGCCTCCTTTGCTCCTAAAAATTACTTGGGAAGTCAAATGTCCCCCCTTCTCCTTCTTCTCCCCACTTTATATACTTAGCACGATGTCATACAGTCTGGAAGAACTCTTTGATTGGTTGTGGCCACCTGTCCAGACTGTGTCCCCTTCCCATTTCCCATGCACTCTCAGTTTCCTCATCAGTATGGCAGGACAAAAAACAGGAAAGGCCTTGACTCTGCTCAGAGTAAGAGTCTGCCCAAAGAAATAAAAATATCTCTGTTATCATTACTGTGTTCAGCACAAACACAAAACATACACTCACACTGGTCAATGTGAAGATAATTAACTCTACTGCAGCCAAAACCAGCACAACATGAGACAAAAAAATGAGATAATTGTGACTGTAAAGTCATAACTAAATGGTCTGGGTGAACATTTTGTTTATTTCTCTGTGATATTTGCAAAGTTTGAAATATGACTTTTAAAGCTCTGCAATTTCTTGTAGAAGTCTGTATCAGTTTCCCTGTCCCCTCACCTTTATTTTCATTATCTCCCATTAATTGCCTTTAATTAATACTGATGTCAACACCCACAATGTTCCTGGCAACATTCTGCACAGACAAGAAAGGAAAAGAAATAAAGTGGAAATTTCTGAATTGTGAAAAACTTTCTTGGCTAACAACATAGCATTATAACAACCCACATAATCCATGGTGGCTTAAAGATAATGGATTTAGACCTTTGCAGTACATGGAGAAATTGAACAGAATAGCTATTGTAGAATATATTGGCTTTTAATTACTGTGTCAATCAATATAAACATTTTAACTTCTTGTTCAGGTGGGTTTAAAGTTGTCTCTTATATTGCAAGGCTACTTCTGTAAATTGATTAAAAGTATTAAAGGCTTTCATGAATAAGCAATATTTCTTTTTTCTTTTTTTGTCTCCCAATGAAGCAGTAATTTTCTCCATGAAACTGTAACAGTTGAAAAATATATAAATGCAAATTATTAGAGGATGATATGGGTTTATGACAAACTTTCATTTTAAATACTTTCAGATATTTTTCTTATGCTAATTCTCAGTTTGAGAATGGTCATGCCTGTTCACTGATTTTATCCATTTTACACTTTCTATCTTGTTTTGAACTTATGGATTTTCTTCCCATGTAACAAGGCCTTAGGCCAAATTATTTTTTTGGCCTTGATGAGCATTTTCTTTAATTTGGCAGTCCAATATGAATTCTTGTTGTCTCCACGGCACCTTTCTCTGCATTTCCACTTATCTTGGGATTTGCCATCTGAGCTGCAACAGGGGAATAGCCTGTCCTCCCCCTGCCTGCAACTGCTCTTTTCCCACTAAGTCAGGCAAAATGCTTATCATCCTTTAGCCTCATGGAAAGTAACAGCTTTAGAGTAAACTCCATGGCATAATGCCTTTATTAAAGAAAAAAAGATCAAAGAAAGAAACAATAAAATATACACGTCACTCTACTACTTGCTAGGTATATCATATGGTTTGTATACAGTTTTCATACTGAAAGTTTCCCTTCAGCCCTTGTGTGTGCATTACTCTAGAATCATGCCATATATTCTTTTATGACGTTATGCATGCCATAGAAAGCACTCATGCACTTCTTTGCAGGACCTAATAAGCTGTATTTTTTCCCACAGATTGGGACCTACTATGCTTAACTACTCATCAACAGTAATAATGTACATGCACTACATTAAAAATATTTTTTTTAATTTATAGGCATGTAGTTTAACAGATTTACATCACAGTAAGGCTGGTTTTTGTCTGACAGCTAGAGCAGTAATTAAATCCATTTGACACGAGTAAGCAGTTTATTTTCATGTTTCACTAAACAGGTTTAATAATAATTGCATGTACTGTGCAATTTAGGAAGGCTCTTTTATTTCCCTTGTGTATCTTTTCAACATGATATTTGTTTGAAATGGTTTACTGTGCATTATTTAAGGGCTAGTAAGCACTAAAAATTCTTGAGTTATGTAAAAAAAAAAGATAATTCCTCTGTCAGCAATACATTTATTTGAGGAATTTCACAGTAGAAAATGTCATTAATTGACATATAGGAAACAGAGTTTGGCTCTTAGATATTGACAGTTAATCACATATTGGTACCCAATGATTTTTTTTTTCCTTTGTTTTTTCCATGTGGTTGTGGAAACAGTCAATAACATAAACCAAGCTTCTTCCTAATGTTTTATTCACAATTACAATGAGTTTTAATAACAAAATATGCAAAAATCATTTATGTCTATGTTATTAGAAGAATAGAATGCATAGGGAAACAAAAAAGAAACCACCAAAAACAAAGCAACAAAAACCTCAAATCAAAACAAAGAAAATCAAAATAAAAATTAAAAAACCTTACAAACAAACAAACAAATGAACAAAAACACCAAAAAAACCCGCCACACACATACTCTCCAAACATCTACAATATTCCTTTTGGTTAGGGATTTTGTAAGTAAAAGACATGGATGTTTATGAGACTGTGTAACATTAAATTCAAAATACTGACTGGACAAGGTTTTTGAGTAGTCTTGCAAATGTAACTTTCTACAAATGCAATAGAGTACTTTCTACAAATGCAATAGGCATTTCTGTTATATAAAAATTCTTAAAATGTCTGATCTGCACTGCAAAGAAAATTCAATATGAGACCTAAAATGATGACCATGCTGAATATTTGGGTCCTAACAGTAGTTATTAAAATTAACATCCATGTTCATGATCACTGTCAGCTAAGCAAAAAATAGCCAGGTCCAAATAGTGGCATAAAATCAGTTAAAAATATATAAATCTGTATATTTGATGACACCTGAGCAGGATATTCTAATAACAGCAGCAGTTTCAAATTCTGAAAATTATTAAGCCTTCTCAAAACTTTTTTTCCTGGAAGACTGTTGGTCTCAATCAAGTCTGTTAGTCCTTCCTGATTAAATATATAGTCTCATTTCATAGGTATATTTAGCAGTGTTACTGTACACTTGAGGGCTGTGACTCTTAACCTTTTTTATTTCACTTTCAGTGTCTGATTTTTCCATGAATGTTGCTGGGTTTCACCTTTTGCGAGGAATAGCATACAGTGCAACTGATTACTGACAAAGCTAATAAATTAAAAAGAAACTTTTACCTGTGGGTAATTAAATTAGACTTGATGAAAGTTGTAGAGATTAATGCATGCAATCAAACTATGTGCCTTAATCACTTCCACTGTCAGCTATAATTTATGGCAGAGCATCTTTACAACAATTCACTTTATCTAAACTTTAGAGGCATGTATATGTAGAAAGAAATGATGCTGCAATTTGGGTTGATATCCAGTGCCTTTTGACAGATTCAACAACAACAACTAAACTTAGCTTTTTTCACCACTACCAAGCAATACAGAAATTTTCCATTTAAGCATTCATCACCTAAATGTACACAAACAAACTTGACAAGGGTCCTGAACTACTAGGACATCTATAGAGATTGAACCACAGATGTCTGGCATGGAACCTTTTGGAAATCAGACATTCAATCCAGAACACTCTCTATGCAGTTCTATTTGCTTACTGACTTTTCTTTCTGCAGTTTTGTTCAACCTAACTTTAATATTAACATTCATAATTGCTGTATATGTAATTCTGCCAGGGAAAAAAAAAGAAGTTGATGGGTGACATAAAGATGACAGAAAAGGAAATTTCAGCCTGCTACAGTTACAACACCTTAATTTCAAAAAATGTTTTAATGAAAGGGCACTTTAGGCATCAATAAAGAATGCAGTTAATTTGTTGACATATGCATGTAAGGTTCCATCATTTTAGCAAATGGATTTATGCATAAATGTTGCAACTGCTTTGCTGCAACTGTGGTTGAAAGTGATCAAATAATTTATCACAATTTTTGAATATACACATTTATAAGAGTGAGGTAAATAATCTGCAGCATTTTTAAACTGAAAGACCAAAGAGAAAAAGATGTATCTTCACAATTCTGTGACAAAAATATTCATCACTGCAAACAGACTGAAGCAGAATAGAATTTGTATATTGACACATTTGAAAACTGAGACCTGGATCACACAAAGCACAAAAGTTTTGCGGCAACTAATTCACACAGTGGCTGAGACATTTGTTTCACGAATTGTGATTAAGTCATGTACCTTAAAAAAGCATATTTAAGTTGCAAATTCTATTTTCATGTAGATGCTTACTGTAGGGGATGCTTAAATTCAGGATACCAACAGGATTTTAAATGCACATTTTTCTTTCCTTGAAGTTATATCCTTCACTGAATGCACTGGCTTTCTTGATGGGCATGGTTTTTGTCCACTATCTATAAAGAAAACCTATAGACATCTGCGAACTCTGATTTTTGGTTTTAGTATTTCAGATTTAAAGTTATTGCATCTTTGCTATACCAATGGGTACAACCACCTCACTGAATCTGACTCTAGGTTTGCACAAAACTTTTACTAAAAACTTAAAGTTTCCTATTTCCGAATTTTTGCTTAAGACATTGTGGTGGGTTGATCTTGGCTGGAGGGCAAATGTCCTTTAAACTGCTCTATCATTCCCCATCCTCAGCTGGACAGGGGAGAGAGAAAATAAAAATGTCACAATAAGGGCAGGGAAAGATAATTCACCAGTTACTGTCACAAGCAAAACAGACTTAACTTGCAAAAATTAATTAAATTTATTGCCAGAGTAGGGTAATTAAAAGTAAAAACAAATCTAAAAACATATTCCTCGCCTCCCCATCCCTTCCTTTCAAGCTCAGCTTCACTCTCAATTTCACTAATTTCTATTTCTATGGAGGTTGCACTCAGTTCATTGGCCCTGGTGCTGCTTCTTCCTCACATTCTCCCTCTTCTCTCGTTCAGGTTCCACCTACAGCAGGCAGTCTTCCAGGAACTGCTTTAGTGTGGGCGTCTTTCCACAGGATTCAGTCTTTCAGGAACAGACTGCTCCAGTGTGAACCCCTTGCAGAATCACATGTCCTACCAGCAACCTTCTCCAGTGTGATCTTTCCACATCCTGGGGTAACATCCTGTTCTGTTGCTCCAGCATGGGGTTCCTCCACAGGCTGCAGGTGCAGGTGCTCCTACAAGGATCTTTTTGGGCTGCAGGGGTACATCCTTCCTCACCATGGTCTTCAGCACAGGGGAATCTTCAGCACATCTGCAGGGGAATCTCAGCTCCAGTGCCTGGGTGCCTCTTCCCCTCTCCTTCTGCACTGTCCTTGGTGTCGGCAAAGCTGTTTCTCTCACATATTCTCACACCTCATTTTCAGCTTCTGCTTCACAGCAAGTTTTTCCCCCTTCTTAAACCATATTATTGCAGCAGTGTTGCCATCACCACTGATAGCTTATGCTTGGCCAGTCATGGGTCTCTCTTGTGGCCAGCCAGCACTGTCTCTGTTAGACATAATGTAAGCTTTTTATGAGAAGTCACAAAAGCCACCTCTGCCCCCTTGCCACCAAAACCTTGCCATGCAAACCTAATACACTCATCAATGAAGTCAGAAAGTAGGGAAATTTGATGTTCAGTAAAAGGCAAAATGCAAATTTCTTCCATGGTCTAAATATCAGTTCAAAGCCCAAATGATCACTTCCTGGAAAGACTTCAGTAAAATTTCAGCTCATTTATAAATACTATTAATCCACTGACACAAAGTTCAGCATAATTTGACATTTAATGTTGCAAGGATATGCTTTACCAGAAACCTGGATAGCTCTACTTAGTTTTGATGGAACAGATACCCTACAAGATTCAGTACTTTTAGTTGAGGAGAAAGCTGATTCTTAGAGGTTCATTTGCTGAAGTAATGTCAACCATAAGACATCTCTTGCACCTGTTTAAACTCATCCAAAAAAATTCTCTCTTTTGGGAATTCAAGCATATTGAAGATGTGTTAAGTGTTTGTTAATTTTGGTTTGTTTTTTTTTTTAGAATGTAACTCAGGAATTTTTTAATATCTTCTTATCATCATGCCCTTTTTAAACATACATTGCATTTATTTTTATTTGATTAAGAACTTCAGAAAGATTTTTAATGCTATAAAGATTATTTTAATATGGTCATGACATAAAATACACAAAAAAAAGTGTGCAGTGTAAAATAACATATTCAAACATTATGGATCTCTGGAATCTCAACCAATAATGCTTTTTTTCACAGTGTTTCACATTGTTGGTGTTAGGATATAGCTCACGGCTGAAAAATAAAATGAGATCAATTTTCCTAGTACAAACCTATGTGTTTGAATAACAATATGTTTAACCAAAAAAAGGGAACTTTCTCTCTTTTTCTATATTTCTTATAAATTTATGCCCCTTTATGAAATAACATTTGTGTTGCCTCAAGATATTAAAGATTGCATTGTTCTCTTAATGAATTTTGTGTATGAAAAGAAATTGTCTGATTAATCACAGCATTGCAGATTTTATTTGGCAAACCCCAGTCTGACATGAATATGCAGTTGTGCACTTTGTGCTGAGTGTGGCTGGTCTTATCACTGCTGGGACCATCTAGTATCTCAGAGCTGTCATGGCACAGAGGTTACTTGAGATAAATCACTTAACAGCAGCTGCAGGCCCTTCCAAAGTAACAGATTAGATACAGTACATGCAGGGTAATGCAGAATGAAGCAGACTGACTGAATATTCTGGAATCTAAATCAGCAGCATCCTCCTCCCCAGTTAAGGCTCAGACCTGGGAAAGTGTCATAGAAACTGGAGAAGATCATTCTTCAGTAAGGTCAATGTAGTCTGGAATAAGAATATATTGAGCCAGCATAGAAAATACAATGGCATCGTGGACATTTTTTGCTGCTGTTTCCCTTTTCTGACAAGTTAATTTTTTATCCTGCTTTCAGTGTTACACCAATACAGCTGAAAACCCTTTCCTGTGCACAATATCGCTCTCTAGAAGGGAGTAATTGCCACAGGAAAAACCCAAACTAAATTGTGCATAAGCCTTTGATAACTCTAGTCCAGAATACAGTTAATTTTATGCAATTCATAATTATTTCATTGCTGGACTGAGATGAATGAAAGAAAGCTTTATTCAAATAAAATTTACAGACATTGAAATCAAGTTTCAGCTAATGATTTACCAAGGAAGAGTAATTCATAATACATAAGGATTTGTTTAGAAACAGATACCACTGCCAAGCCACAGGGTACCAGCATCACTCCCTTCTTGTAAACAAAATCAAGAGAATTTTTCAGTACCCCTACCTTGCAAGTTCTTAGATTCTTTTATATGTTACAGGATGTGCTCTAATAAGAATGCAACTTATTTGTGTGGAGAGGCAGTGAGAGAGCATCTGGGTGGTACTTAGTTGCCAGCTGGGCTTAGACCATGACATGTCACTGAGACATTTGGATAGATATAAGTATAGTTTGATTGCTGTGAAATATATATTTAAGTTTATAATTGCCAACACATTCTCAGAAGCAGAAGGAAAATAGCAATAATTTTGCCTTGGTCACCAGTCAATACCAAATACCATCAGACATTTTTTATTTATCTTCTGTAAAGCTTGCCTTTAATTTGCACTGAAAGAAAAAATTAAATGTTTGAAACAGCCTTATATACCCTATTTTCAAAAGGGAGATTGTTGTTTATTTCCATTTATTCTTTATTAAAATTTTCCTAATATAGAGGAGACAGGTAAATTCTTCAATGTGTAGTTTATATCCACGTTGTTGTGGCTTTATTTTCCTGCATGAATCCTGGCTAAGTAAAAGACAAAACTAGAGAATTTTTGTCAGATTATTCAAAAAATGTAGGGATAGTCACTGCTGGGTCTTAGAAAACAGTCAGTTAATTTGAGAGAGTCTCCTACTCAGGAGTTCTTAAATCATGGCATTTCAAATGTACATAAAAGTAGCTCATTAATTTACTTGATCTTAGCAGTTATGCAGTCAGATGAAGAACATTCAGAAAGCTGATTGGATCAAGAGAGGAGAATCGTGGTGTACTGTAAAAAATGGCAGTTGTTTGAAAACTCTCAAAAAAGATATCTCAGGTAACTTTTAGAACCAAGGGAACCTGCTACAAGAAGAAGCTAGTGAAAATCAGTACTTTGTTTAAGAAGAATAACTGTGTTATCATAGTATACAGAATAGTTTTTTTTAAAAATAGTGACCACAAGCTAATCAGGGACATACTACACAACTCCAAAGAGGAAGCCATCTGTATTAGAGAAATGTCAGATACTTTATAAAATTCACTGCTATACCCCAGTGACTTTCTGTCATCATTAAGAAGCTGGGACAGAAATAACACTTAGTTAAGTTGGCAGTGTCTAGATGTCTGCTTTTCTTACATGCAGTAAGAAAGAGTTTGGTTTACAGTTTGGCGCAAAAACTATTTAACAGTTTTTCTATTTGTCAGAAATATCTATGCTCTGTCCTGTGACGTAACTATGTCTTTGATATGGCTGCTTAATCTGTTGGAGAGTCTTAGGAAAAAAGACCTGAATGCAACACACTGGCGTCTTCTGGGTCTTGTGCTGGACAAATGTCAGTGTCAGTTGATAGACAAAATGCAGGAGCAAGAACAGAAATTCAGATATTCACAATATTTGAAATCCTATAAGGAGTAGCATGATGGGCTCTAAAGTGAGAAAATATTTAGATATATCCCTACTTTAAATGGTGCATGGGGGAGAGATTGGGTGCTATGAATGTGAACTCAGACACTCATTCATGTGTTTCTGTGGGTGGAAGTGGGACATCCTTCTACTGTCCAGAAAATATTAGTCCAGAAAATAATACAATCATACCCATGTAATAATTCATAGTTATCTTCCTATGTTTCCTGTGTAGAAGAGAAATCTACCCTTTCCTGTTATTTTCTGTAAGTAGACGGCATTACCCCATTTTCCTTTTCCTTATTTTCTCTTCCTCCCAAAAGATAAATGCTCTCTCATTTTCACATGCACTCCTGCTCCCAGCTCTCATTACACTCCTGGCTGTGCCTTATATCTGGCAAGCTTAACACGCCACTATCTGTCCTCAGAACCAAAGTGCACTGGAATACTCAATAAACCAAGAGAGTTAGCTGACCTATATTACCCAACAGACCATGTGCATGTCATTTTTGTAAAGCACTTTGCATGCCTCTGCCAGCCAAGAGCCTTCACATATTCCATCCATTTTGAAATAAGCATCCCTTGTGTACTAGCATGTACACCTTTATTCATATTTTACAGTGTACTCTTGTTTTAACTGAACCTAAATGATGTTCTTCTGACACTTGCAGACTTTAAAATATCTTTGACTGTCAAGTGTCCCAGGGCTTTCAGGCACATAGTCAATGAGATGGTCTAAAACACACACACACAAGACAATTTTGCATGTTTATTAAATGGATTATAAATTTCACAGATTTTATTCTAAGCATCTCAGCACTACAAGAGTTACAGACTATTGCTTATTCTACAATATTATAAAAATAATGACCCTCCCTGAAGCACTGTAAGTAAGTTTTATGGAATCTAAACTAGGTTTCAGCTCAGTTTAGGGTGACCTTCAGCTAAACAGTGGCTCTTGCATAAACCAGGGAAGCCACAAGGAATTTACATTTTAGACTAAACAACATGGATTCTCCAAATCAGGCAAGCCATAGAGAAAAGACCCTTTAAATAATGAATTTGCACTGTATTCACCTTTGTTAATATAATTTCTCTACCTGTACTTTAAAGAAAAGAAAACAAACCAAAATATTTACAATGAAATTTTTAATTGTCACTCATCCTCCTCTGCCCAAAGACTCTTTCTTTTGGATGCTGCACCTTCTAAAACCATGTCACACTTTAATTTAAGCTGTACCACTCCTGAAATTATGGGAAAAATGTTAAGAGTCTTCTGACTCCTTATACCTCCCATTCAAACAGTGGGTAGAGAGGGGCAGGGGAATGTTGGTAGTAGCACTCTAATGTTTTCAACAGAAGTGCTAAAAAAACACATTTTAAAAAAATGGTTTTCTAATTTTACATTAAAAGATACGCCTTCAGTCTGAATTGTGACAGAGAAGTAATTCAAATGTATTAGGAGTTATAGTATTTATGCAAATATTCTGTGATTTCCTTCAAAATGTTAGAGCAAGGAAACAAGAAGCTTGAAATACCTTTTTACTTTCTACTATATTTTTTCCTTTTTCTCATAATTCACTGTGGGAAACATTTGCTGCAATTTTTTCTTAGGTAAATTACTAGTTCAGGTAGCTTAAATCACTAACCACTTAAAATAAAGCATTAAGAAATGTAACTAGTACAGAAATTTATGACACATTCTGAGGCAGAGGCTTGAAAGTGTATTACCCATATCACATTGCCTCTCTTACCCTTGAAAACACATTTGAACCTCAGAAAAGAAAAAATTTAAAAAAAACCAAAACAACACGTTGTCTTAATTTGCTTTGTCTTACCTTTATGTCTCCTTTTAAACTTTCAGTTCTAGGAGCATCTTACAAGTTTGTGGAAATATTTCACATTATTATTTATTTAGTTAGATAGCTATACTACATGTCATAGTAATGATGGCTTTGTCAGTCAATTTTGAGTTATGAGGGTTACTCATTTTATTTTCTATCCAAGATGCAAAGAGTACAATAGGAGAGACAAAAAAAATTTGGTTTCATTGCATATATTATTTTTCTTTGCCTAGCCAGGTCCAGAAAAAATTGATAAAATGCATATTCCTGTTGGAAGCTGGGATAGAGCTCTTAGATATTCATATGTGAAAGAACTCCTTCCTTTTCTGCTTTTTTTCTGTTAATTTGTGAGTCTGAATTTAACAGCAGTACCCAAATGGCACAATACTTTTTATTTGTCTTTCCCCAAGCATAGCAAAAAAGCAGCCTACTACCTTTACAATAATATACTTTCTAATATACTAAGGAAACTGTAATTTCTTACAGTTTCATAACTGTATGAAACAGTTATATTTTCATACATACTAATTTGATATGTACTTATAAATGCTAACATAAAAGCAGGAACAACACATCAATGTTTGAAAGGAGTCTTTGTGTCATAGCACCAACAATCCCACCACATTAAAGTCTGTCTCAAATCTTTCTTTTCTCCTCATATTGGCTTTGCATGACTACTGATTTTGGTAGCAGGGAGGCTACAGTGGTGGCTTCTGTATGAAGCTGCTAGAAGTTTCTTCCATATCCAGCAGAGCCAATACCTGGTGGCTCCAAGGAGGGATGTGCTGCTGGCCAGGTCTGAGCCAATTGGAAATAGTGATAATGCCTCTGTGATAACAGGTTTAAGAAGAAAGGTATACAAATAGTTATTGTGCTTTTGAAATTGTGACCTGAGAAGACCAGAGTGAGAACAAGTGAGAGGAACAACTTTGCAGACACCAAGGACAGTGCAGAAGGAGGGACAGGAGGTGCTCCAGGCTGAACTAGAGCTGAGATTCTCCTGCAACTCATGGTGAGGCAGCTGTGCCCCTGCAGCCCATGGAGGTCCACAGGGATGGAGAGATACACCTGCAGCCTGTGGAGGAGCCTCACCCTGGAGCAGGTAGATGTCTGAGAGGAGGCTGTGACCATGTGGGAGGCATATGGAGAGAGTGGCCTTGCTCCCATGCTGGAGCAACCTGTCCTTCCACAGGATTGCACCCCGCAGAAGAGTGACTTATGCTGCAGCAGTTTGAGGAAGACTGTTGTCTGTGGGATGGACTCATGCCTGAGAAGCTCTCAGTGAACAGTCTCCCATGGGAGGGACATGGTGGTGCAGCAGGGGAAAGACTTTTCTCCCTGAGCAGCATGAGAAGCCACAGGTGATGAAATGACCATAACCCCCATGCCATCTCCTTGCGCTGCTGGGGTAGAAGGTAGTTCTGGAGAGAAGGAGAGGTGGGGGGAAGGTGTTGCTAAGGGCTTACTTTGCTTCTCATTACTATTTCATTATCCTTCTCTGATGCTCTTTTGTTAGCAATAAGTTTACTCTAAGCCAAACCTGTTTTTCCATTGCTGGTGATTGATGAGCGATCTCTCCAAGCCTTTATGTGAACCCATGAACCCATTGCAGAGGGGAGCAAGGGCTTTTGTGGGTGCCAAGGTCAGCTCTACTACACTCCTCATTTTATTTCCTGCTCAGAAAAATTATTTCAGGTATTTCTGTTACAAGTTTTGACTTCTGATTTGTTCACTGGTCATTCAGATAACTAAATACATCCATTGAACCTGCCTTCTTTGTGAAGTTTTCATTAGACACAATATGAGAATACAGGAAACCTCCCTGTAGTTTGGAAAAAATGATAGAATTTTTCCATCAGTGTTCTATCACAGTGTTCCTGGATGACCACCAGAGAAGTCTTGAAGAAGAACTGAATGTCTGTACCTTTACTTATACCTAATTACTCTTTAAACAATTCTTGGACAGCCTGTCCTGCTGAGGCCTCCCTGTTTTGACTTGACATTACCCTGTTGGGTTAAAGTTGGGATAGAATAGAATGGAATAGAATAGAATAGAATAGAATAGAATAGAATAGAATAGAATAGAATAGAATAGAATAGAATAGAATAGAATAGAATAGTTCCAGAGCTACAATTATTATCTGCACCAACTGTGCCTTGATGCAGGGAGAACAGATCAGCATCTTCTTGTCTATTTTCCCTTCTCAGGAAGATGCAGAGAGTAAAGATGCCACCTCACAGGCTCCTTTTCTCCAAACTAGACAAGCTCAAGTGATTAGACTTAGTCACTTCTCACAGGACATGCTTTCCAGTGCTTTCACCAGCTTTGTTGCACTCCTCCAAATGCATTCAAAGACCTTAAAATTTTTTAATTGTGAGGCCCAGCACCACAGTGCACACAGTACTCAAGATGAGGCCACACCAACACTGAATACAATCAATTCTTTTGATCAGCTGGTGATACAGCACTTGATAACTCTAGGGCAGCTCTCCAGCTGCTGCTCCTCTCCCAATTTAAATTTGTGTTCAGTGTTACTCTGTCTCAAATGCAGAATCTGACACTTAATAAATTTCATGTCATTGGTCATCAAATGCTATGTTCTACCCAGCTCTCTCTGCAAAGATTCCTGTCTCTTAAGCAACTCTCAAGTATCATTGATAAACTTGATGGAGCATTCAGATTTTGCATAGAGACCATTTATAAAAACGTTGAACAGAACATCCCCCAAGGTTAAAGCCTGAAAAACACCACTGGCTAGTTGCTGGCCAGATGCAGCCAGTTCTTCACAGGTGGACAACTCCTTCAGAAGATTATTCTGAGACAGTATCAAAAACATTATGTAAATCCAGATAAATTACATTCACTCTGCTCCCTTCATCTACCAGCAGGATTGTGATATCTTATTGTAGAAAGATATCAAATTAGATAGGATTTTCCCTTTCTGATCACGTTGACCATGTCTGATGCTTGTGTTGGACTTCAGCAGAACCCAGTATCATCTTTGAGAAATATGTAGTTGGGGCAATTTGGTTCAGCTCCTCAGAAATGACTGTTCTAGACTCTTTGTCTAGACCTTTTACTTTAGAAATAGTTAGACACAACCTGCATAATTGAAAAGGTAAAGGTAAATTGCAAATATGCCATATTAGCCATATCTCCTGGAGAAACAAAACCTAAGTCGGGTAGATAATTTATGGCACTAGATTTGGGAGCAGACTCCGGGGCTTTAATAATGATTATATGGAACCATATCTTTAATTCTATTTTATTGCTGTCTCCAAAATGCCCTGAACAAATTTTCTATAGGAATAAATTTTAAGCACTATTTATAATAATCTGTTAGCACTTTTTTTAAAAGTTAAAATATTTGTACTTAAAATTTAGTCAGTTATCAAGTGTATTAGATACACCACGATTTCCAAATGTTCAAAGACAGTATAACACAGATCTTAATTAAGAAGGTGAATGATTTATATTAATACAAGGGTCTGTTCAGACCATAATATTGTGCATAATGCTTAATTCTGAAGATGACAGCAAGTTAAAATTCAAAAGAAATTCTTTCTTTTATCAAGGCATAAAATAAACATAAATATGTGTATGTCATGACATTCCAATAAGGGATCTTTATAATTTTTTAACATCTTTAGAGAGGAATAAAACTAGAAGAGGCATTAACTTGAGATGATAATAAAGACACCTCAGTGACTATATAATAATAAATAATAATAAATACAACTACAAATTTTAGCAAGTTGATCTATTTATGATTAGGAGACGTTTCTAAATGCCTTGAAAAGACTTTCAAGATTCTAGAAATCTATTGCAGGGGTTAAAGCCTTCTGTGATGAGAAATATCTCCTTACATCAGTAGTCTGTATATCTGACTTTCATAAGTCCTTGAGCTAGATGGTAAGGAGTATGATTTCTGAAACTGAGTCTGATACTTTGATTTATGAAAATACAGTAGAAATAAAACAAAAAGAGAAGAAAAATGGGACATCTGGAGAAATGATATGCAGCAGTGTAATGTAGGGGGACAAGCCAAATATCTTGAAATATACATCATGCACTGAGATAAACTCTTCCTGTTTCTTCTTACAGATGGAAAAATACAGTGCAGCACCACCTGATCCGCACGCTGGGCAAACTAGCAGCATTGTTAATATAACTCAGGTTGAGTAAGACTGACTTCACAGAGGAACATTGTTCTGTCTGTTGGATTTAAAGAAGCAGCACCCTGTGGATATTCATATTGCATGTTAGGTTTTAGTGGGGGAAAAACAAACAAACAAACAAAACAAACAAAATTAAATATAAACCCCCCCCCCCCCACATAATTTCTATCTAGAAATGGAAAATAGAGTTTTGCAATAATACATTAAAGCAAGCAAGAATAGTGGAGAATAAGCGTTGATCCAGTTGTAAACCTTGGAGTGAATTTCATCCTCACCAAATTATGAATGGACAAATGTCACTAAACTTGTTTTTACTTGAAAGATCAAAATACTAGGGCACAATTCAACGGTGAAATACACAAATGTTGCTATCAAGAATATATTTTAGAAAAGTGAATATTCACTGAGGGGAGGATGAAAGTCTATCAGTAAAGGCACAGAACTGACATCTGCTCCTGCTTCTGCTTCTTACCCAAAAAACACTACTTGTCTCTTCCCAGACCCACCCTTCCCAAAATAAAGATTCCCAGATGAATTAATCATTGAAGATAAAATAAGGATAGTTGTAGAAACACTGGCAGTTGTAAACTCAGCTAAATATGTAAACTGCAAAATATGAACTACCTAATCGTTCACTAAAATGAAAAAATAGAAAAAAACCTTACCCAATAGTTGTAATTATGAATTTTTTTTTGCACATCAGTAAACAGAGACACTTTAAAACTTTGCTCTTTCATTAAAACAGCAAAATTCTTCTAGTTATAGGAAAGGGACAAAAATTAAATTTGAAGCCTTAGTCTGGCACTCCTAACTTCAAATTCTTCTGGAATAAAGAAGATAAGACATTTATCCCTGAGCTGAAATTATGTTCTATCTATTTTGAGTCTGCTTGCACAAATGTGAGCCTTTCCAATGAGGAAAAATTTTTCTTTTTGTGGCAATGCTGTTGCAGAATGCCCATCTAAAGCAAATGCTGCTGGGTAGCACACTTAAAATAGCTGTATTTGCTGACATTTGGAGTTGGTCAGTGAGTAAGGATATTTACAGTATGTCCTGTTGTCTGAACTAGTACAGAATCACCAAAAAGTTGTGGCAAGCAGAGTTGCAAAAATTGTCCTACAGAAAGGAAATAAATCAAGAGGAGCAAGGTCATGAAGAAGGCATTGGAAATTGTTGTTATGCAAAAGCAGCTTGTATCATGCATTTTTTCGGCTAAAATTCTGTGATGAAATTAATGATTCAAATCCAAACTCTCCACGGTAAGTACTGCAAATTATGTATTTGAAGTAATGGTATGAACTGTGAGCATATTCAACCCATGTCACTCTGTAAAAGATCAGAAGCATTGTTCAGGGTTTTTCCTAAAATTAGAATGCACTGCAGAAGTAGGAATATGTCCTTAAAGACCCTTGTTGGATAAAGCATCATTCTTTACCTATTTGAATTGTAAGATCAGCTTATATAAAAAGCAAGTAGTTCACTGCTTTTTCAAAAAAAAAAAAAAAACAACAAACCAAACTCAAAAAGAATTAAAGGAACTGACATAATTTTTAATCATTAGAATACTTAAACATAATGTAATTTTTCAATGAGACTAGTACCTATTTTTCAAATTTAGAATTGAAATTTCTTTTTTCATTGTTAATTTTTATTAGCACATTTACTTGACTTTTAAGATTTATCCATTGCAAAAATTCAGTATGTACAGGAAACCACAATGGAACAGAGCAAATATCACAAAGACGACAGTGAGAGTAATGAACTTTGGGGGAAATGGACTTGAAACCTATGTAATATAATGAATTGACAGAACTGAAATTAGCCTGATGTAACTTGAATTAGTTTTTGGAATCTGATTGCTGGAGTGATCAATGACCAAAAATTTATTATAGTGCCATTTTTAAATTTGCAAGCCATATGTCAAAAATCCTGTTCAAAATTGAGCCTTGCAAAAATGAAAATAAGTAAAGCCAATTGGAATGAATAATAGTAATAAATGGTGTCTGTATTTTCCATAAATACTAGCTAAAACATTGGAGATTTGGAATGAGATTTGTCCTTTTTTTATATATATATAAATTTCTGAATAATCTGACACCTAAATGTGTGGTTGGTACATTGAAAAAAAAGTATTGTCAGCAAGACAAAGTAAACAAACAAGTACATCAGTGAGCTAAAAGTAAGAACAACAAACAAAGCTCCAGCAGAGCCATCAAATGTTCCCAAGAGGAATGCAGGTTAAAGAAAAACCAAAACTAGTCCTGTACTATTTTTTTTAAAGTGAGAAAGATCAGGAAAGGAAAAGGTAAAACAAGTGACAGTAGAACTTACTGTCCAGTGCCATTTAAATTGCAAGTTATCTGCCTAGCTCAATAATATTGCAGTTTTGAAATCCTGAGTATCCAGAAATCTAGCCTACAATGAGACACTTTGAAAACTTGCATGTAACAGCATTGAAGCTAAAATAGTGGTTAATCAGAGAAAATGAGTTTTGATAGCTAGACTATATTTGGGGAACAAAATAATTAATAGAAAACTATTGTGAAATACTGCTAAAACAAATGTTGATCTGATGAAGTATCTTTTGAACTGAAAGACTTATTATACAAAATATATTAGTCTATAGGCTACATTACATTGAAAAACAGGAAATTGATTCATTCGCCTGTCCATTCCCTATAGTACCTACTGTTCAATATTCACTCACAAGTGTTAAATTTATCCTTAGGTGGGGTGCCAGATAATTTATAGTACTCCTAAGTAGAATGTATATTTAATAAAAAAGTAAAAGTATATTGGAATTTCAGAAATTTAATGAAGATGCAAACAGCTTATGAGTAACTTTCTCAGTATGAAGTATGCCAGAATGCTGTGGGTAAGCTTAAATGCATTTTTTATCTCCTTTAGGTGCAGCAGATTTCCAACCAACACCACCAATATATGAGAAACTGAGGTGCAGCTACCAGGGAGATACTGGTGAAAAACATAAGAGGGGGTTTCACTTTTTAGTTCCATCCCTTGTTCTATGTGAGTATAGTCCCATGGGGTGGTCAATGTGATGGAAATATTCCTCATTCTTAACCTTCCCAGTGTTTCAGTAGCAAATGAGCCAATCTATAAAGTAACAGAGCAAATTCTGGATCTATTTCTTTAGCATTATGAAAGCATTATTATTAAATTCACGACTGATATGATTCTAGGACAGGTGGTAATAATTCATAAAGATGTTATTTCAGAGCAGCATTTATGTATTGACAGAAATATAAACTAAATTAACAAAGATTATTATGCAATTCTACACTCAGAAATTCTAAAACATGGAAAGTAGAAATATAGTTTCAAAATGCAGCCATTTGCATTTCAAAAATGACAGCAGCAGTACAAAGGGGAAGGAAGCTGCTATAAAACATCTGAGAAACAGCTTCTTTGAAAAGGTTCTTCATAAACAAACCCAGTCAGGCACTCCAGAAAGTAAAAGGGACATGACTTGAGTCAGAGTGTGCAACTTTCCAATGTGACTACAAAAACATCTTCTAAAACAGCAATAAGAAAGAAAGTACTCGGGAAAAGGAATGACTGAAAGCTCTTGTACACATATGCCTTTTTTCCTGACTCAGGTAGTAGTAACAGTTATCAGTGAAGTGCCCACTAATTCCTAGTTTATTGTGAAACAATCTCTTTTCCAGTAGAGTTGACAGTTTCTCTTGGAGAGTTCTGGATAGTGCACTCGAGAAGAAAATGGGCTTCATATCTGAGCAAATGGGGACTCATCTGACTCAGCTGATTTTCTCCTGAAAATAAAAAAATTGGGCAATCATAATGGATTTCAAACCCCATATTTATGATGACAATTCATAGGAACTAAATCTAATCTAGATGAAGAGATACCTTTGAGTTGAAGGATTTTTAGTCAATTTTGAAATATTTTTAAGGCTACTGAGGAAAAGAACCAGTACAAATAATTGCAATAGTTCTGGCTTCATTTTTCCAAGCCTCTTACCCTCCAGACAGGATAATTTACTGTTGAGCAAAGCTTTTAACTAGACAAGTGAAACAAAAATACACTGAGCTTGAAACAGCAACATTTGCTAATCAATCATAGTGAAGTAGATAATACAAGCAGTAGCCTCAATTCTTACCAACTCAGAAAGTATGTGTGTGTGTGTATGCATGTGTATCTGTGTCTGTGTCTGTGTCTGCGTGTCTGTGTTGATATGGACCTGAGCAAGCAGAAGGTCTGGGTTTCCATTTTCTGAAGCTTATGCTTGAGACAGTGCAACAGAGTGCAAATTTACCCAGGTGAAAGGGTAAAGGTCTTTTCTTCACATGACATTCTTACTCACTATTTGGTTTACTGAAAAGGTAGCCTTACTCTATGTTCAAAACTCACCTTGTTAAATTAATCCATGACAAAACAATAATAAAAAAGTTGTTTGATTATTCATTATTTATCTTTGATTTGCATTAAACAGTGTGCTGGTTCAAAAAAAGAAAAGATTAGCATCAATCTGATCAATATTTCTGTAGAAAGTTTTTCAACAACTAGAGGTAATATATACTTCTCTCTCTAAGTTATATATAGTGATATATATATATATAAATGTAAACATCAGTTTATTGTTTAGAGAAAGGTTTTTATTGATAAACTGTGAGTCATTACAACACTGTCTATCTGTCACATAAAAATATGGCTCTTTCACAGGTCTCCCATTTCTTTTACAGAGATTTTGAATGATTCATTTTGTATTAGTTCCCAGGGAATTTTATTTTATAGATAGGATGCTGGTTATTGTCATGATCGCTTGAAAAATTTCTTTATCAGTACAGTGCTAGCAATTTATGTTAACATTATGGTTTAATAGAGGTTGTCTAATTGTGATGTGATTACAAGTGCAATAATTAAGCATTATGGCATTGCCTTTTTTAAGATACACAGGATTTTCTTATGAGCACTTTTCAGAGATGGCTACTACAGTAAATATTTTAATTTCTTGATACTCTTACCTAAGTGCTCCAAATTAATAAGAGTTTACTTTTCTCCTCAAAATTGTAAAGGAACATACCAATGTAACCATTAAGATGTGTAGAATGGGAATTTTTATATCACCAAAATGTAATTTAATTGATTAACCTGATATCATTTTTTTCCATAGTGATCACCCTTCTGCTTAAAATATTTTAGAAGTAGTTAGTCACTATTCCCTCTATGAGAAAGAGGACTACTAATTAAAAATACCTAAGAAATCTGTTTTCCTTTTTCATTAAGAAAATTCATGGTGCCATTTTAAATAGTAAAACTTGTTTTTTAATTAGAATCTTACAGAAAATAATCTTTTGACCCAATCTTCCTTAATGTTTACAGTTTTAAGTATCGTTATATAGCATGAGGAAACAGCAAAAGAAAAGCTTTAAGAGCTCAAGTTCAGACTTTCTACTCAGTCATAACAGCAACTGAATTAAACAAGTGGAACTCTCCTGTTAAGGTTCTTTCAGAAAGTCACCAGAAATGTATTGTAATTCATATGAATCTTGCTTTCACAGTCTGGTTGGCTCTTGCAGTTCTTGGCAGGTCAACTTAATTTATTATTTCCAGTTCTGCAACCTTCTCATCTGTGTGGGTGGGTGATTCAGCTAGTGGCACATTTCCCTGTCAATCAGTAAACAAGTCAAGTGATACTCATTGTTCAACCAGAGAGGCCATCTTTCGATGAGACATATGAATAAAAGTATGATCTCGCAGGAGTTTGTAATACCTCACAGAACATTTTGCAAATCTGGGAACTTTGTGCCTTTTGCCTGAAGCTTAGTTCTCTAGTACTGCAATCAATACTTAATTTTACTTTATAGAATATTCACAGAATGCTTTGAATTGGAAAGCACTTACAAGGACCATCAAGTCCAACTGTTAAGTGAATGGCCAATACAGAGATAAAACACACAGCATTTTGTAAAATAACATTTTGTAGCATTTTGGTTAATTAAAATGGCAAAAATATTTGTATTTTTTCATGTTGTATATGCATGTTGTCTCATCTCCACATTATGAGTGCCACACACCTGAACAACTGTTTCTCCAATAAAAATTTTTCACAATCATGTTTCTGTTCATCGTCACCCTTGCATTAATGGTACATTAATGTAGTGGATAGTAGTGTATATGTAGTGTGTAGTGTATATGTAGTGTGAGTTTTTGACTTTATACTAAACCTGTTGTTTTTCTTTCTTCAGGGTACAAAAAAATTAATCCATAGAAAAAGTCTGCTAATTTCAGTCAAAATTCAGTATTCATAGCTATAATTTGACTATCCAATACCTTGTACTGCTACAGCACCTGCAACTGTTTAGTTATCAAAGGGCTTCAAGAACCTTAGCTAAAGACACTAAATTAAAGTTGAAGCCTGATAGTAACATCTTCAGGTTAGCATCTTTCTGTAATGTGCTACAGTTTTCTTTGGGATTGTATTGAACTATTACAACATGCTTTTAAGGTAGGGAGGTAAGGTAATCTCCATTATATTGACATAAATGAAACCTTCCATTCAGTTACACAGAGACATCAAACTCTGAATAATTTCACCTAGACTCAGACATAGCTGTCCTCTTAAACTTGAAATATTTCCCTTCAACTCCATCTGTGAAGTGTTTGATTGCATGCCAAAATCATTAAGTGATTGATTTATAACACTTCTTATATTGTTAAAATGAAGCCTTATTTTACATCAGAAGCAGCACTACATTGATGATAGGTGAAGTGACTTTTTCATTATAAATTCCTTAGACACTAAAAACCTAAAACAAATGTTAATAATTTCTTCAATCATCTTATTGGATGAGAGAGGTTTCATATCATTCTCATATCCATTTTCCCTTTTGATGTTTTCCCATCCATGTTTCCAGATATTTAGAAGTTGTGTCAACTAAATAGCTATTTCAATAGTGTTTCTTGCAGTGCCATTTATTAAAAACTATGTCATTTTCAAAGTTCCCCCTAACTTTTATAGAAGAAAGTCAAAGTCACAGTATTACTTTTGAGGTTTAGATTTTTCCTAATGTCCTTCTTAATATGAGAGCTTTGACTAGTGCTGTTATTCACTATTCTTCACTCCATTTCTCCAATCTGTGTTTCAAGTTTTCTGATCTGTTTTTCTTTATTTTTTTTAACTATTTTTTAGAAAGACATTGGCAAAATAAAATAATCCATAAATTACTGGGCACAATAGCTAATTCCAGAGCAGAGGTATGACCTCTTTACTCCTGAAAACACTAATCAACTAATTTTTAAACAAATTGTTATCTTTTTGCAGCCACATTATCCTTATTAAAGTGTGGTTTTTCCATACATGTGAAATCCAGAATGTTTTGCATGGCTTAACTGGGATATGCATGGAAAAATGGCAGAATGAAGATTTTTTCTCCCTTTTGTGTTTTCTAACCTTGTTTCATAATTATTTAAGCACAAACATACTTCACTACTTGAAATTACAACAGATTTAAAATTATAAATGAGAAAATTTGATTCTAAGGTATTAATAAATATTGCTAATAATTACACTCGGATATTTGTCTTTCCTTGGAGTTATATTGTAGCACTTCTCTTGCTATGCAAGCATCTACTTCCCTATTGTTCTAATTTTGATCTCAAAGGATGCATCATCTGTCACTAAATGTTCAATATATAAGTGCTCATTTTGTTTCTTTTCATTCACTGTAGAAGCAGAGAACAAGAGTGTCCCTCTGGTGTGCTCATCAAAATTGTGATCTCACTCATTAAAATGCACAGAAACTGGCTTTTTTCTTTTATCCACAGTCCATCATAACTTTATTGTTTGAATCTCATTAACACTCTGTTACTTCTCTTTCTCTTTATTTGTTTTGGTTTTAGATTTTTTTTTTGTTTTCATTTTTGTTTTTTTTGTTTTGCTGTGTTTTTTCTCCTCCCTTATAGGAAATTAATTAAACAGAAACAAAAAAAAATGATTGCATATAGATTTCTCAGCTGACTTTATGTGTCAGCATTTGAAGCATATCTTATAGTATTTATGCAACCTTGCACCATAATTTAATGGAAAAGTAAAATACTTTATGTCATTTAAACTTCATGGTTTTTTGCGCAAAATTATCAGTTATTAAATATTTTTCTATTTTATTTATTATTTTATTTATTTTTTATATTATTTATGATTCTATTTATTCCCATCTGAACTTTTCTTCTCATGCATCTTCAGATATTAGTATTAAGATTAGAATTATTTTTTAAAGTTATTACCAATCTTTCCTTATCCTGGAAGTAAGATATCAAATCCATTATCTTTTTCCAAAAATTAATCAATCAGAAGTATTTTAGTGCTATATTATTTTCCAATTATCATCTAAGACTGTACTAGATGTACATTCATTCTCCATCTTTGTATATGTACATGCATGTATATACATAAACACTACTTTTTCAGTATTATATTCTGTTTTTTTCTTTTAAGTCCCTCTTTCTTGGCAGAAAAGAATAGTGCAGAATTTGGGATCAAAAATGAATTAAGTGTATCCAGTCTTCCTACTCTTTTCCCTTGGTAATCAATATTCACAATAAAACTTAGAAAAAAGAAGTACTTGTGTACAGTTCTCTTTAAGACCCTGAATTCATCACTGAACATGGGAAAAAGTGTTGAACATTTTTTCAGCCATTAAAATAAAATACTTCCTTTACATGTTACCTCATCTTATCTCTTGGACAATTTGGCATCCAATTACTGGTATGAATGTGAATGAGTATATATTTTTCCAAATCAATAAATTTATTCACTTAACTCAGAGCCATAACAAAGGAGTACCTATTGATCTGCAAACTGGACCTCACAGAATTTTCTATAGCTAATATACAAGTTGGTTGGCAATAGTCCCTGAAGATCTTCTTACCACTAGATAACAACAGTTAAGGATCATTAGAGTAATGAGCGATTTGACTATCTGTCTTCACAGTGATTTGTGAAGTAATATTGTTTCTTAAAATCTTCTTCTTCAAAAAAAAACACAACTCGATCAATAATGTACTATTTTGTATAATTAGTTCACATGTTTGTACACACATAGATTTTGTATTTTTTTTAAAAAACACAGTCCTTAGTATGTTAAAAGTCTTGAGCCTTGAGCTGTAAGGCAAATACTGCATCTTGCAGCATTTTGCCTGTAAATAAGGGAGTGTATTTTATGTTCATCAGACTTTGTATTTATTACTTATTCTGGAACATGCCTTCCTGTGCAACTTGTCTACTCTACTGGAAGATGCTGTGTAGTGTCAGGAAAGTGTGGTAACTAAGAAAAAAGGGATTCTACATATCTTTTCACAAACACTGGCTAAAAAGTTTTGGGGGACTTATCTTTCTTTTCTTTCTTTTTTTAAGTGTGACATTTATTAGAAATTTTAGGGGTCTTCTTTTTGTTTAAATAATTTCTCTTTCATCGAAATTATGCCTGGTTTTCAGAATATTGCATCAAAATATATTTAAATAAAATACATTCAAATCTTCATTTCAAATCAAAATGGAAAGGGATCCCAAGTATTTAACACCTAAGTTGTATAAGCAATTTTAGCAGGTATAAAAAATGTTTCATTATTTTTAATGGTATAGTTCCATTCCTACTGAAAGTGCTTATGTAGATTAAGAAACAAATTATCTGCAGAAGTCCACTAAATCCTTTGGAGTTATATTAGGAAGGAATTTAACTTCAAATACTCACTTTCAGCACTTCTAAAATCCAGTAAAATCTCTCAATTTTCATTTCATTACAAGAATATCTGTCACTTGGGCTTTAGCTGTAACAGCTTTCCTTTTTTCTACACATACATTTTTTTCTGTGGATGTTCACAAGCTGATGACTAAGATCTGTGAGTAATACATGAAAATTATAGCATAAACTTAACATGGGTTCATTTTTCATAAATTCCTTTTGGAAAACATGTAGCTTTTAAGCTGTTATATTTGTCATGTTATTGTGGAGTAATTTCCTCTCCCAACATTCAGAAACAAAAGAATAATTGGATGAAAAAAATGGGTCAAGTGAAAATTTCAATTTTATATGACAAAGCCCAAAGTATTATACTTTTTCTAAATTAGATGTGCCCTGAATAAGAAAAGAATATGTACGTTTGTGATAAATGAGCAATCACATATCTCATGAAAAGAAGAGGAAGGAATATGTAAAAAATCTTACCAAAAGTCTGAAGATCAGAGCAGTAAAACCCATAGGTGTGAAATCATCTGATCTTCCCTGTTTCATGCTGAACTTAGGACTGTTTCTCCAAATAGAAGAATCATTTGAATTTGGTGCACTACAGGGGAACAGTTGTGAAGCCTTATTATTTCAGTAAATCAATGCATAGGATCATCTTGTATCCATTCTGGTATTCCTGAGTTGAATAGAAATAGAGCTTATGATTTCCTCTTAAGCTTAGTATGTAATATTTAAAAAAAGGCTTTTTATAACAATAGTAGTTAGTCACATTTGACTGATACCGTAGAGCTAACACTTTAACTCACTCTCTAGTATATTTATAATGTTAAGAAAAGAAAGTGGAAAAATGCCCAAATAATAATAATAATAATAATAATAATAATAATAATAATAATGCACTGAGGCTAGCTAAAAGGCATTCTTTCCTCACATGTGAACTGTACCAAACAGTATACATCACTTGCAGCCTAAAAGAAACATGAACTAATAATTCTTCCAATCAAGAATACTTAAACAAGAAAAGGTGGCAAAAGCTATTTGATTTCCCTACTAGGATGATGCTAGACTACTTTTTGCTTATGACTGTGTAAAATTTTACTTAGGAGTACCTTGGTCTATGAGAATTGAAAAGGGCAAGCAAGAAAGACCAGCAGTTTCCCTAGAAATTTCTGATACCTGAACTTTCCTCAGTTTAAATGCTAACTTCTTCAGGATAAAGGAATCTTAAAAATCAAATGGCTGGGAAATGAGATTGCAAATTAAATTCAGCATCATGGATTTGCCAAGGAATTTAAACATTTTCTATAGGAAGTGACCATCTCTGTTTTACCATGGTCACACAAAACATCTTGGCAGTGTAATGAAGTATTCTTTGAAAATGTAAGTTTTGGTGAGCAGGAATAAAAATTTTTAAAAAAGGGAAGAGAAATTGTGGGAATCATGAGGAAAAGATTGGAAGCACAACAGAGGACTTCATTGTGATAATTTTTAGTTGTTTTTTGTTGGTCTTTTGAATACTGAGTGTAACTCTTGTATCCTCTTTCAAGAGTTTCTTTGTAGAACTGAAAAATTTTCCAACAAAAAATTGAAGGTGCTCTGAATTATTGAATGGCTTTGTATGAAGAACAATTAAGTAATCTTACAGCTGAAAGAAAGACTGTGAGGGACATTTGTGATAGAGAGTTACAAAACAGTAAACTGTACAAACAGAAATGTAAATAATTGGCTCGGCTATGCAGATGGTCACATGAGAGACAGCTGTCATGCTTTAGAATGTGTCATAAACCATCAAATATCCCAGAATCATTTTTCAGCCTTCCATCAGAGGGCTGCAAGTGATTTACATGAGGCAGCAAAAAAGTCTCCACACCAGGGGTGGCACTTGGAGATTCCCATCTAGCCTGAGTGCATATTAAGCCATTAAAGTTTGTGCTTCATGTGCTTCATACAGCCTGGATGGATAAAGACTCTGATCGTCACTTTGAGCAACAGGTAGCTTCAAAGTTGCAACAATCAAGTCTCATTGCTGGACCCACAGGTGGTGGCATCTTTTAATCACTATCCTCTCTTTCTCTTTCTCTTTCTCTTTCTCTTTCTCTTTCTCTTTCTCTTTCTCTTTCTCTCTTTCTTTCTCTCACTGTTTCTGTTTGCAACATCTTCTCAAGATATACTGTAAGACTGACTAAAAAATTCCAATCAATGCCTTATTAGGTGCCTTGTTGTTGTATTGCACTAAATAGTTTATTTAGTTGGTGTTTTGCGCTGGGTGATGGGAAAATTGTACTGAGTATGGTATGTCATGTAGAGTGTTATCTCCCCTCTCCCACTACATGGTATCTTCCCCATACTCCCCTCCCTTTCCATGTCCCCTGGTGGTCTGTCCCATGGGTGGCCCCTCCCCTCACCCCTCCCCAGTGGTATCCCATTGGCCGTGGTCCTCTTTCCCCACCCCCATCCCCCTCGGGTATAAAAACCCACTGCAGGTGTGGGTCAGCCTCTTTTTCCATCTGGGTGGTTGCCATGGCCAGCAGCATCCTACCCCATGCCAGTAAACTGGACACTCGTCCCCACGTGGAAAAGAGCGCTTCTCATCTCTTACTTTCGTCTATGCAAGTCTGTGTGGGCCAGAGTCCAGAGCTAGCTGGATTTAGACTCATATAAAGCCCAGAGGCCCACAGATTACTGCACCTTGTTATATCTGGATAAATTAAAGATGGACGAGTTCAAGTTAGCTAAGTTAAAGTTTGTGAAGTGCCTCCACTTTGGATGTAATTTTAAAATTTGACAAGTACCTGATTTTGCTTTAAGATTCTAAAGTTTGCAACCTATAGTTTTTAATTGATCCTCCTGAGAGTTTATTGTTTCTCTTGCACACCATCCAGAGTGCATCAAACAACCTACCCCTACAGCCACCAATTGGACTCAGGCATAACACTTAAAAGGCAAAATGCATTTCCAATAAACTTTGTTTCTTTGGCCTGGCCTCCAGCGTGCTTATTTCATCTTATTTCTCATCTTTAATCAATCAAAAATTGAAATAAATAGAAAGGCATAGTATAGATAATTAGTGTCTTCCTTTTGCTCTAGTAAAGCATGTACCAGCAATGATCACATATTGTAGGCTAAATTCTTGAGCATTGTTGCAACAGGTCAATATTTAAGAACATCATACAGTTGTACCTATGAATTTTTCAAAAAGATTTAATGGAAGCATTTTACCACAGAGGTATATGTCCTCTTGACATATATGATTAAACAATTTGAGAGGTGGAGAGGTTTATTAGTTTTTTAAACAAATTCTTTATTTCAAATTCTTTCCAGTAATATGATATTTCCGTATCTAGACACAGGTTCTTGAATGGGAATATGTTTCCACTTTTTTTTTTTCATAATAGAATTAATACTTTCCAGTGAAAGGCAGTTTTTCCTTGATAAAACAGAAGGTTTTCTTTTCATGTTTCTGCATGCTATATTAAAATAAAATTAAACAAAAAGATAATCAGCCTGCCCATATCCCCAAATTCCCTTCATAAGTCTAAAAAATATGAACTTTCAGTATCTTTCTATGATACTGAAATGCAAAATGAGATGCCATACAAACTAGATGCATGACTGGGAATTTATTCTCCTTCAGTTCTTCAGCTACATTAAGAATAGAAATTGTGACAAATCTTATACAGACAGAAGACATAAAAAAAATGTCCAGTAAGCGTTGTTAAAATTGTAACTGTTTAGTATCCCTTCTCTATTACTTCTTCCTCTGCTGGATGTCTCAGTGGACTCACCATGCAATATTCCTCATGCTTATCTCAAGTAAGGATGGCTCTGCTCACATAAGGGAGATAAGGTATTCTCCAATCAGAAATGCAACACACACTGTTTTTCACCTGTAGGAGATAGAAAGGAAACATAGCATATTCTAAAGAATACTCTGTTCATCTCTTAAAAGTTTGTGTTTTGACCACAGTAAGATAGTGCAACCTGATACACCCTTCAGGTAACTTCTGATAGCTCAAATAATTCCAAAGCTGAATCTTGATAAAAGACTAAAATGCTTCTATGTCATTACTATACTTGATTTTTAGACCACATTACTCTAGACTTAGAAATTAATGAAACAACTTTCAATATTGAAAAACATTTCTGCTAATGGTTTCTTCTCTGAAATATATAACTTTTTCTATGTCTTTTGGGCAGGGTCCATTATTGTTAATTTTTCTTTAAGCCAAATAAATCCTTTCCTTAGGCTTAGAGCTTTTGTTCCTATTTATATCCTGGCTTTTCTTGTTCAGAGCTTCATTGTTAAATCAAATGTTTCTTTAGTTTTCTTTGAAGATTCTTTCACTGTAAATAGGTGACATATGTCAGGATCCCTGTCAGTCTGTGGCTAACTCAATACACATTGCAGAAATTTTTATTAAATTAGTATAAATTAATAAATTACACATAGACAGTGTCTTGGAATTATCTTGGGATAACAAGAAAGAAGAAAGAAAAAGAGCATTCTCATTTATATAATTTAACACAGAATTCTTATAAAAGTTTATAAATCAACTCAGAATCTTACAAAAGTTTATAAATGAACTTAAAAACTTATTTATCATCATATTTTTTTTTAAATCAGTAGCATTTATGTTCCTAAAGCTCTTTTGAAAATTAATCTATTTGTCTAGATCAGTTCTAAAATCTGGTTTTGATTCTGCTGCTAACAGTCTGAAGAATAGGATGAATTAATCCTAATCTCAAAACCCTAATCTCATAGAAAATGAAAAAGAAAAAAAAGGGCTATAGTGAGAGCACTTAAATACACTTTCATGACAAGGATCAATGTGCTCCTGAAATAAATGCATCAGCCTTCCTCCACAGACAGACACTTGCTATCTTGCTATCTTGAAATGCTTTTAAGAAAGGGAAGGAGAGGAAAAAAATGTCCAAAGGTTGCTAAGACCCTGGAAGGATTTCATTTGTTGTTTGAGTATATAGAAAAAAAAATCTTTGGGAAATCATAATTCACACCCTCAACCCTGTTTTCTCCACTGTATCTTGTCCTGTCCTGTAAATCAAAACAGAAGGCAACATGATGCTTTCACACTACTAAGCTGCATTGTTACAATAATGGGTCACTGGAAGAGCTGTTTCCCCTGTCCATTCACTGCGCTGACTTGTTATTATTGAGGGATATTTTCCTGCTGTCTTGACACATAACACTTCATGTCTGTATTTCCTTAGGTACATTTGGAGATCTCTGAAATGTCTTTCCATCATTTCCTTAGTCAACATCCTTTTTTCCCTTGTTAATTTTTTTCAGGACATTTTTCCTGGGTCTTTTCTCCAATAAGCATGTGGGGCATTGGCAGGCATTTTCCATCAACATCTGGGATGTCTTTGCTTTCTTTAACAAAAATCTAAGATAAATGAGGAGACAGAAGAAAATAGAATCTTTGAAAATCTTAACTAAGTGCAAGATCCATCATTATGGGATTCCTGTTTTTTTAATCTGTCTGAAAGACACAGTATTTACAACTGCTGTAATAGTTAAAAAATATGAAATATAAAAGGAATCTATTCTACACAGAACAAACACAGAATCTGTTATTTTTTCTTCCTAGTCATCACACCTAATCTATTAATATAAATGTACATGACATTCATGACAGTATTACAAAGCTTACATCCCTGTGAACTTTTCTACTGTCAACATACCTAGTCAACCATCCATAAAACTTTTTTTTACAATGCTTTGTAAGTGCATATTAACATTACAGCAGTTAGGCATATGCTCTTTTGCTATAGGAAATATGAGACTTCTTTTAATATAATCTTTTGCCAACACTTTGCCATAGGCAACTTTCTTAAAATTTAATAAATGTAGAAACTTTTGGGTTGTCTCTCATGATGCAATCACAGACTTCTACAAATTGGTATATTCTCACAAATTCTTTTTGTTCATAATGATACCTCTATAAACATAGCTCTTGGCCAGTCCAACTTTGGGGTTTTTTTGGTTTTGTGATTTTGTGTTAGTTTTTTCTGGGTTTTTTTTTTTTTTTTTGCTAGGTTTTGGTTGGTGGTTTTGTTTCTTTGTTTGTTTTATTTCAGTACAGAGCTATGACCTGCAGTAAAACAAGAGTTTTACTTCAGAATTTTCATAGAATTTTTTAGGAATTGTGCCTAGATAGCGTTCATCCACAGGCTTGCCAAAAATTGTAATCCAAATACCTGATGAGGAAAGGACAAAGGAGGAAGTGCAACCACATTAATGAATTAGTATTAAATGTTAGGAAAATCTGAGAGTTGCAGTCTCACGGGCTTGGGCCTATAAGTAGAGCAGATAGAAAACTGTCAAAATGCCTCCTTTCCTTGCCAAGGGAGACACTGGATAGAGTTATTTATATCGTCCATGCTTATCTTACACCCTTATTCCAATTATGTGATTCCTTCTGCACCTAGAAGAACAATCCTTTGTTAAGCTGTTGCTTTGCTTTCCTCAAGGCTGCTCTTGCGTCATATTTGTATTAATCTCTGTGTAGGTGTGATGGTTTCACAGCAGGGAAAGCTAAGACTGTCTAAACCCCTCCCTTCCCCCATCACAAAGAGGCAAAAAAATAGATTTTAAAAAATTAGGTAGGGGAAACTACAAGAGATTAAAAACATTGGAGTCACAATTTTACCATAATGAGGTAAACCTAAAACAGCAGTAAACAGAACAATGAAAAGAAACTTGTACAAAAGAGGAAAATGGTTTAGCCTGTAAAAGCAAGGCATGTGTGCAGAGCTCCTGGAACAAAGACAAAATGGCCTCTGCCTCCTGGGCAGCCCACCTGCTCTTAGAACAAAACCAGGATGACTACTATGCCCAGGCAATTTCTCATGGCCCAGGAGAACAAAGATGCGGGAGAGGTTCTCTTGTCTCAACCCTCCCCGCCCCAGGAAAAACAGAAAAACAAAGGGAACAAAACAAAAACTGCAGAGCTACTTTGTTTGAATCAGGGGGTTCTGTTACCAAAATGCTGGCTTCTATTATGGTGGTGTGGGTTCAGGGGCTTTCCTTCATGGTGCAGAAACAAAAATGTGCAGATTGGGCAGGCTCTCTTCCCTCACCTTGTCCCTTTTCCTGTGCCTGTGCCTGTGCCTGTGCCTGTGCCTCTCCCTCTCCCTCCCCTCCCTGCAAGTGGAAAAAAGCAAGGAACGTGTTGTGAAATTTGCTGTGAAGTCACTCCAGATTGCAAAATGTCATTTCCAGGACAGTGGCACAGAGACCCCCTGATGAGTCCCCTGGGAGCCCACAGAACACAGAGGAGGTCCTCTGTGTTTCCATTCTCTGTTTTGAAAGGTTCACTGTTCCACTCCCTTTCTGTGAATGGAGTAAAAGGTAAGGTTCTGTTTCCAGTGTCCGTGTAGTCGCCTGGAAACTGCCCTCCTCCTGGGCCTCTTCCCACCCCGCAGCAGGGTGAGATCATGGCTATGATCTAAAACGGTTTTTGAATAAACACCACTGAAAACTCCACTGCCTTTCCTCTGTACCCAAGACAATGGGCAAATAGGAGGAAAACAGTGAAGATAAGGTTGCGACTTTGAATAGAGAGAGGTGTTAGGGAAAGTAGGACAAGAATCATAATGCATATGCGCGCACACTTCTCTGTGTTAGAAGAGACTATAAATGTAGGTCTATTTTATTCAGGGAACTTTGATACACCCTTCCATTTAAAGAAAAGCACACTGCATAGAGAACAATTTTTGTATAACCCTGTTTTAATAAGTTTATTTCTTTAAGTTAGAAGCAAATGGCTGAAAAATTCAAATACTGGTGATATATACTGCAGTTGTCCCCATTTGCATTTACATGATGTCTTTATTGGAGATTTCAAATGAACTATGGCTTCAAATGAATTTATATTAATAAAGAGTTGCAAAGGGTTCAACACTGCATATGTATAACTGGCCACCTCACATTTTATAAAACTGAACCAGATACAAATTAAAGAGGATTTGTTAGATTATTGTAAAAACATGATTAATGGGAAGCTTATGCTGACCCTAAGGCTTAATGAGAGTTACAATGCAGAATAGAAATCAGGATAATCCTGCAATAGTGACACAGGAATAATGGTAAACTATAGATACAAACTGATGTTAGCTGAAAGTATTTATTGCTTCAAATTTACACTTTAGAGAAGAAAGTATTTGCTAAGAATGCCTAGCTAAAAAATACTATCCAGAGCCTTATTAATGAAAATAAAAAGCCTGAGTTAATCTCACTACACAAAAGGAACAAGCATGTAAAATTATCTAGTAGACTGAGATATAATATTGAAAAGGGGGAACAGAGAGACATTTCTACTCTGAAAATACTAAGTAATTCAAAAACAGTAAGCAGAACTAGATGTTAGAATAGACAATTCAAGGTAGAGTGGTGCATTTTGGGGTACAGGGGACACATCTGAAAAACATAATTCTCTCACTTTTGGTTTAGAACCACTCAGTATCATTGGGGTAAATAGGTGTTCATTGAATAAAAGCACATCATAACCTGTCTAGTGATGTGTGAACTAAGGAGGCTACAACAGGAAAACAAAAACCCTACTAACTGTGGAGACCAGTGTAAAATTTTAATTCATCTTGCAGTGAAATAGAGAGTAGAAGAGATCTGTGCATGTTTTCCTTGCCTTTTAAGAAAATAGGCGTTTTACTATGGACAGTGGGAAGCAATAGTAAAGTCTAACGCAAGCTGTAACATCACAGCATCGACTTAATAAATTATCAATTAAAATCTGGGAAAGAATTTCAGAGATATAGCACCATGTTGACAGCATTTTTAGTCAGCTTTCTTGAATACACAACATGTCGATGTAATTGAATCAGGCAGTGATTCAGCATTGAGCCAGTCTGCAGCCTGAGTTTACACTGCACTGTTCTACACAAGAGCTGTCTCCAAAATAGTAAGGAATGGAAGGGAATTCGTGCAGTGCCATCAGTGATGAAAAAAGCAACGACTTTTTTTCATTAAAATAGGACTGCTCTGGTTTAATAATAATTGTAATGTCCCTTCATTTTGCAATACATAATGACAAAAGGTTTTGGCTTTCACTGATTATCCTTTCACTCTAGAAAAGAGAAAATTACATTAAATATGAGAATTAACTTAGCACTTCTGCTAGGACATCATCGAGGTGCAGTAATACTGAGAGAACCTATTTGGTAAGCAGTACTTGTGCTTGGGGGAAAAATATATTCAATAAATACAGAGCTTGCCTGTAAATACCCTTCAGAAGTTGTAATGTCCAAGGCAGCAGACAAGTCTTTAACAGATTTAATATTACTTTCTTCTGGTGAACCTATCTGTAGTGAGTCACAGGAAAGCAAGCAGAGAGACCAACCCTCCAGGGTGCCAGAAGGAACATTTTTGTCATTCACTCTAAGTGACAAAATATCTTGTTTGTAGAAGTCACTGTGGAAACAGAATGGTGAGGTTAATATATTGCAGCCCGTGAATGCCCAGTTCACATCTTCAACAGAAAACTTAAAAAGAAAAATTTGAAATTTCCTATGATGTTTCAAATAACATGAAATGTTTTATACAATGATCAAAAACCTAAAATTATTTATATTTTTAAATGGATATACTGCCAGATACACTCATTGACTAAGACTATAAGACAGGAAGGCGGCAATCCCTTCATGTGTCTGCAGTATTTGATATTAAAGTTTTGCCTTTTAGTTTCACAAAAGCAAAAAACTCATGTAAATTTTAATGGTTCTTAGTTGTATTATTTTTCTTTTATGGTCAATGCCATGAAGGGTTCTGCATGATAAGGAAAAGAAAGGATAAACTAGACCATGAAAAGGAATGTTCAGCAATACTTTTTGAAAATGTTGACCTGTATCTTGAATTTTTTAGAGAAGAAGGTGGTTTTATTTCAAAACTTCTGTACAAGAAATCTTATATGTAGTACAACAGGTTTACACAGCAAGTATATAATGTGTAGAGTAGTAATATAAGTATACTGTGTCTGCTGAGTACTTTAGTAACTTTCAAACCATGCATAATTATGTATGAGTTTGATAAGGAAAAAATCATACATTGAATTTGTCAACAGACAAAATTTAGATTCATGCTGTTATTCTTTGCACAGGAATTGTTGGGATAAAGAAATTCCCAATCACTACAGGGACTTTGTTTTACTCAGTGCTATCTGAATTTTCATAGATAATTGCAGCCTGAGAAATTTACTCCAGCATGTATTATTACTGCTTAAGCATCATGCTAAAGAACAAGCATCACTCACCCTCTTTTTCTGCTTTTTACTTTTTGTGGAGCGTATTGTCTAATTTCACCTATACATTTCATCATAAAGAATGAGCAAATGCCACCTAAAATAAGAAAAATTAAAGGGAGACAATTTGTTTACCAATTTAACTTTATAAACTTTAAATTATTTAAAAGAAAAAAACATGGTGAATCAGACAAAAAATCAGAGAAAAGTAGGAAGATATTTCTGTATTTAAGGAAAATGGTGAGTAGCATGTTATGGCATCTATGCAGTGTTTTAAAGTCAGTTCCTTTGGTCAGACTCAATTGCCAAGCAGCATAGCTTTCATAAGTCTGCATCTGTAATAAATAGACCAGGATCTGTACAAACAGAAATAGAAAGCTTGGGAGAAAAAAACCCAAAAAGCAAGTAACCTGGAGAAAAAATAAAAAGGTTTTGATTCTCATACCTTGCTTTAATAGCACCATCAAGTTCTGCTTTGTTACAGGTTGGTTGTCCAAACAGGTGTCCTAAAGGTGCCATCAGGCATTTGAATGCCAGCCAGTGTTTAAAGCATACCAGTCTTATAGCCATTAATTGAAATACTGCAAAAGTCCAATATTGTCTGCAGAAAAATTAGAAATACTTTGTTCACAACAAGATTAGAACAGCAGAGGGAGCTGTCAATCTTTTCAGGAACAAGGACATAATGATATCCAGCTTCAGAGATGGGTATGTATTATCCAATCAATTCTAGAGCATCACACAGGGCTTTAGTAGTTGTTTGTACACTGTCCAAATATACAGATAAATGTGGAGTTACATAACTTCATAGCTTGACCAAGGCTGATAAAACAGCGCACATAGTTGAAAATCAGCCAGAATTTACACTAGCTCTAGTTACTATCTATTGAAATCTAACTGCTTTTTGAATTTTTAATATAACTGATTTATTATGCTTTTTTCCTTCTATTTTTTTTTCTTTGTCTGTTGATAAATTCCTAGAACTTCCCTTTGGCTTCTTCAGGCTCACTTTCAAAGCTATATATATCCTACTAATATGTGAAACTCCTCTTGACTGCTTATTCGTCAATGGTGCTCCAAAACACATGATAGTAAGGGCAAAATAAAAAATACATGCCAGCAAAAATTGCAGTAAAAGTAGAAAAAGGTCATGTTCCAGTCATGAACTAGATACAAAGAAATGAGCAATGAATTGTTTCTTCAAATTATCTTCCCAGAATTTAAATAGCTGTACTCCTTTCACTTTCTCTCTTGAAGCAACCGAGGCTAGGAAGGTTTTTTAAGCGTACCAGTGTGGTGCTTCAGTTACAGAGTATTTAAGGAAAAAAAAAAGGTCATTAAATGTTAAAAGACAGATTTATTCAGTTTCAGCCCAACACTACTTGAGACATGGTACAAATCACCTCTGTCTGTCTTCACTTGACTTTTAAATTTGCCCAAGGCAATCCTTTTTTAAATCAATCTTAGCGGTAAAGTACATGATACCAAAATTCAATAAGCTTTAAATCAAATAAACCCCTCTCAGGTATAAACAATTCTGCATTAATTTGAAAATCAACTATGTTTTAATTTACTGCTAATTTGAGTAAAATATTAAAATAACAAGTGTAACATTTTCTAATGAACATAAGCTTTTGGAAACAGTATCAGAAGTTTAAACTAGAGCCAATGGGCTAAGTGTTAACCTATTAATCAAAAAAATAGGGGTAAAAAGACCATGAACGTTTGAAAAATTTAAAGAGAAAATTAGTCTTATTTTCTCTGTGTTGCAGTCTCTAACGTTCATTGTACTCCACGCTTGCATGTTTTTATTTATGGGTAAAGTAGAACATGCATCTGTTTTTGGCAGATGTGTATGGTCCGGCAATATGAAGAGCAACTGGATTCCATTGTCTTCATACTCCAAGGAATTCTATACCACTATTTTAATATTAAGATTATTTTATGAATGCGTTGTAGAAATAACCTTAAAATAAGGAAGGTTCATAAAAGAGTAGGTTCATTGTCTCTACAGCTTACGCGATTTTCCGTGTATTTTCAGTGTACTTTCAGCTACTTTTGCAAAAAATGTTGTCCTCCAACACATTATGATTTGGATTATGTGCTATCACATGTTCTGGCTAGCATAAAAGAGTATTTTGAACTACTCTCAAAATAAAGAGTTTAAGGTCAAAAATGTCACAGCTACACAGAGACTTGTCTCTGATGCTGAGCCATAATGCATTGACAGAGATCAATTGGAAATGGAAAAATATGATTTTTTGAATTTCACAATGACCATGGCTATTAAATACAGCATTCTGCTAAGTCAACAGTTATTTTTGCCAGCTTACATTTAATTACATAATCAAGTGAAATTTTGATCTAGAGAAGTTCCTGTGACCACAATATCAGATGTGTAAAGCAATATGTACTGAGATGTGTATTAGTGCCAAGATACAGATGCTTTTGCAAGTCATTTGTCCAAAATATTTGAAAAACTACTTTCTTTTTTTTTTTAATGCAATTTAAAAACAATATGCTAGAGAATATGGTCTTCTGTACTGTGGGTCAAACTGGATTTCCTTTGCTTTGTTTGAAAAACCTGTGCCATATATCGGCTGTTAAGGTCTTCAAATATTTTAACAAGATAGATCTTCTTTATTTTGTTACAGTGTTCTTTTGTGCAGTGTAGCTACTTCACTTTGCCCCTGCCCACTTAATTGCTAGGAATTTATTTCCTCTTTTTTCTTTTCTCTTTTTTTTTTTTTTTTAATTTTCCAACAATAATTTTATGGGGCATTCTAAGTCTTGAAGCAAAACCAAATTAGTTAAAACAGTTAGAGCTGCTATTTGAATTGGTGTATGAAGTTTGTAATATGATACCATCTATATAATCTATCACTTTGCAGAAAATAATTACATTTTTTGAAAGGTCTTCAATTCATATTAGATATTCATAAGTTGAAAAAACCCTAAAAACTGGCAGTTCAGCATGTAAATCTCAATGTTACCCACATGTGAATTGCTGTAAAACAATGAATAAATGTGATTGAAGCACTTTCTGTAGCAGCTGCATAAATCAGCTTCTCTGTCTTGATTCTTGTTACTTTATACTTTTATCACAATGAGAAGCAAGCTTTTAATGTCATAACAGAATCTGAAAACACTAGTGGTTCCTTTCTTTATTGAGCTTTTTGTATACTGTATATATGTGAATGTGATGTTCACATCCAAGAATTACATATTGATATATATACACATATATATGTATATATACATATGTATGTATGTATACATGGTAATAAACATTTCATAAACTATTTCATCCCTGTAAACGTGAAAACTTGCGCAGACTGGCTGCAATCATCTCCATGAATTGTTAACCAGGGATAAAACTGGATTCCAGTAGTATGTACGTCATCCTTAAATCCTTTGACCAGATATTTCAAGTATCAATGTCCTTATTATTTTTCCCTATATAATTTTAGTCATTTTGGCAAAAAATTTTGCTTTCTGACCTTTCCTTTTTCTAACCTTTGTTAAATTTTATGTAAAACTTGACTTAAATTTTATTCTGTCTTTTAATATTTGAAAATATTAGTAGTCTTTTTTTCCCATTTAAAGCAGTCTTATCTTGAGAGTGCTTAAAATTAAAGTTTCCTTACTCTTTGTTTCTTTGCTTTTTTCATAGTTTTGGTTTTGTTTAATTTTTTTCAGTGTTGAATTATCTGTATTCATTTTCTTCAGCTGGGCTGAATACTTCTCTTTTAATAAGGAATGTGTATCAGAAAGACCAAGTCAGTGAAAACCTCAAGGTGAAAAGGCCTCTTGGATCTTTCCATCTCACTACTGCTTGTACTTCTACAGAGGTACCATAAAAGGATATAGCTGCAGAATAGGTGACGTTGGAATATATACCCGGAGGTTTTCTAGCCTGGATTCCTTCTAAAGTAGGACTACTAGCATTTGATTGCCACTAGGGGTGGATGGGGGTGGAAGGGGAAAGGAAAGAAAAAAGAAAAAACAAAAAAGGAAAAGTAAAAGGAAAAACAAAAAAGGAAAAGGAAAAGGAAAAGGAAATTAAAAGGAAAAGGAAAAGGAAAAGGAAAAGGAAGGAGGAATGAAAAGGAGAAGATAATGAAAAATCATTGCATAAAGTCCAAACGTTTTATTTTCTTTGACCAATCATTATGCACCTATGGTCAGTCTTGCCCTATCTTCTCTCTTACCTGAAGATAGAAATGCTCTCTTCACTGAAATATTCTCCTCATATTGGAGTTACTGCTTTGGATACAATCAATACATTTTGACGACTGCAGGTTCAGAATATTGGAGTGCATAGAAACTCTATGGCAGTATTCTCTTGTTTTTTTCCTATGTTAAAGCTCTGAATATTTCCTTAATGGGCTTCTAATGAAAGGCATCTAGCACATACATTCTTATATTTTAATGTCCCCTAAGTTAAACACCTTACATGAATTTAGAGAAAAAAAAATCCATAATTTTATATTAGTAAAAGCTTAAAAAGATTATTTCTTCAATCTGAAGAATAAGCAACACCTTGAGAAGTGTAAACTGTTGTCACAAAAATAAAAATTAAATACATAAATACGTGTAGAGACTCATTCACATTCACTTTAATGCTCTTATTCAGATATTTTAGTCCAGAATATTAAAGTGATCTTTGTTGGGTTTAAGAGACCGAAGTTCTTTTCAGAACAATTTATGGAAATTGAGAACTTCGTGACCTGTTTGTGAGAACATTCTCAGAAACTGAAAATCATTTGGAAATATCTTACCTTTCTTCATCTTCTTTGAGAGCTGTTTTCCTTTTTTCTCATTAAGAAAGATGTTGCTATTATTATTAATAATAGCAGCATAGTGCACCTGCTAATTAATATTAGAATTAATTTTCTTTAAAAAGAAGTAACTTAATTTTCATTTTTACAAGAACTATGAAGTTTTACTCTTCTTCTAGACTGAGTTACTGCATAAGCTATTTGGAATTTGACAAAAATTCTGAGACCCCACAGCTTTGCAACTATAATAATTCCTACTTAAATGGTATAATTTGATCCTGAAGTAAATTATCTGCCTCAAAATTAAATGTAAACATTTTATGTGCAGATCCAGAACTGTAAGTTCATAATGGTCAAATATTAAAACTAAACGGTGTTCTTTCTTTTTCTTTTCAGTTTTAAAATTAGTTCTACAAAGTCAAAATACAGTTTATAGGAATAGAAGTTGTTCAGATGTACACTTTTTGACCAGAAGGAACTCTAATATGCCCATTTGTTTCCTGTGCTAGCGAACTGTCCCTTACTTTTATGTTGATTGACCATGATTACAGTGTTTTGGAGACAGAGGTTGTAGAACTATTGAGACAAGTATTTGATGTGATAGAGTGTACAATCTATGGGTATCTATCTATCTTTCTATCTAATCTATCTCTCTATGTCCCTTAGCAGTGGCTCATGGAGATTGAAGAAATTCCTAGAAGGAAGAGTGTTTGGGTAACAACATAAAAAATAAAAGTGTTTGCCACATAAAAAATTTAAAGTTTAGCTTTCCTATTCAATGACTGTCAGACATTTAAAGAAAAATATTTCTGAAATGAAAGCAAGCTGTATAGTCAGGCAGAAGTGACCTTTTCCATCAACATATATGTTGATGTTGTAGAAAAATTGTCTTCACTGGACATCTTTTCACTATTACAAGGCTCTGCACCTGTATGTAATGACCAACTAAACCAATGCATAATCAGACACCTTTTAATTCAAAGCAATTATATGGGAAGAAATGGAAAATATCAGTCAGAAAGACTGTTCAAACATTCACAATTGTTCCTGCACAGAAGCATTCAGGCTCTGCAAAAACCTCACTTTTGGAAAGATTTCAGGAGTAACTTGTAATCCCACTGTCTACTGTTGGTGTTGTGGTTGAAGGTGACAATGACATTTCTGTAGTCTGCCAGGTGAGAGTTTGCCGTGGTGTAACTCCAACCAGGTGCCAGGCCCCATGCAGTCATTCACTTACTCCCCCACCAGTAGGACTGGTGAGAGAATCAGAAGGAAAAGGGAAGAAAGCTCATGTGTTGACATAAAAGACATTTTAATACGGAAAAAAAAAAAAAATAAAGGCTATGCCCAAAAGCAAAGCAAAACCAGTAATTAATTCAGTGCTTCCCATGGGCAGGCAGGTGTTCAGCCATCTCCAGAAGCAGGGCCCCATCATGTACAGTGGTGACTTGGGAAGACAAATGCCATTGCTGCAAATATCCTCCTACTTCCTCTTTCTTCCCTGCACTTCACATACTCACATGATGCCACAGGTTCTGGAATATCCCTTTGGGTCAGTTGGGGTCACCTGTCTTGGCTGCGTCTCCTCCCAGCCTCCCAGGCACCCCCAACTTCCAGTGGGGCAGTACAAGAAGCAGAAAAGGTCCTGGCTTTGTGCAAGCCCTGCTCAGCAGTAACAAAAGGGTTACAAAAACATCTCTCTATTATCAACCCTGTGTTCAGCACAAATCCAAAAGACCGCCCCATACCAGCCACTATGAAGAAAAGTAACCCTACCCCAGCTGGAACCAACACAAAACTATATCAAGATAAAGGAAAAAAAAAATTAGGTAGTGAAATCAAAATTTGAAAACATATTCCCAGCTACAATTTATATCTAATTACTTTGCTAGGAGAATGAAATAGGAGTAAAATGAATAGATAATCTATGAGTGATTAAAATGTAAATTGTTTTTGATAACTGATGCTGATTATGTCTGGAGAACTAAATTTCATAGGTTTTGGGGATTTGTAACAAAGGACATTTTTTCGGCAATTCAGATGAATTTATTTCTTTGTAGAATGGTATGAGCTGTATCTGTGGCTGAGATCCATGGACACAAGTATTTCTTAATTCACCCAGCTTTGTATGTCAGGTGGGCCTTTATTTCATAATTTTTAAAAGTAAAGGAGCCTTTCTAAAAGAATTAGTGAAAGAAATATTTGAAAAATAGAATCCCAGGAAAGAGTGCACAAGGAATATCAAGCTGTTTGGTTACTTAAGAGATGAATGAAACTGAGACTTGTGAAGGATATATTATTCAATAATTCCATGACATTCATTAGTGGAATTCACTCTTGGGCTGGCGGAAGACTGTGAAGTGCTGGTTCTCCCTGTGTAAATACTTCTATAGACTTCCAGTAATGCAGAAAAAAAAATTTTTTTACCCTTTTAAAATACCTGTGATTGACTGAAGACTAATTGTTTTGCTCTTGAAGGCTGAGAACTGCAGACATTATGGGATATTGCTTGGACAGTTTCTGGCAGGGCTGTTAACACAGATATTCTGAGCCCTTCAGGTGATAATCACAGAACAATCTTTCCTTCCTGATGGCTTTAATCTATAAAGGGTTATGAGATCTGGGATAAAATAATCTGAAAAATCAACATCTTGCCCACAGCACACTGTTAAAGATGTGATGAACAGAAGCATTCCTGCTGGGTCTTCCCAAATACCCTGCATGGTTCTGCTGGCTTTATGGAAACACTATGTGGAACAAGTCTCTTCTTTTTGCCTTCCTTTTCAGACACTTGAAAATATATTGAATGAAGGTGGATGTATTTATGGGTGCATTTATTCCTTTATTGCATTCTTTGTACACAGAGGGTAAAAGCATAGAGAACAAAGTGGATTCAGACAAACAGAACTCAATAAACTTTGCTGATGTGGTTATTTTAAAATACATTAAAATTACTGTTTGTTTTAAAGCTATAAAAGACTCTTAAAAATGTACATAAACAACATGCAGGAGTGCATAATCAGAGAATATGCCCTAGTTCCATTAATACACTTCATTCTGCAATTAAGAAAAAAAAAAACATCTATTGAAATGCTTTCAGCACTTACTCCCAAATGTTTTTAGATTGCCAAAATATTAACTTGCACATCAAAGAAAAACTAGTAATTCGTCTTGTCTACCTTACCTGCCAATTCAGACTCGGTTTCTCATCAATGCTGTATTTGTTCTCATTTTTTTCACCACTGTAGTTTTTGTCAGTATAGCATATTTTCTAGTATTCTGTCTTAATGAAGCCTTTTTTACATTATGAAGATTTTGTAGTTAGTGTTTTTTCTTGGGAATCTTCCTTCAACAATGAAGGAATTTCTGGACAAATATTGTCAGTAGTCTGTTTCGTCTTGCTTTCTAACTACAGGAAACCCAGTTTTTCTTATTTGGACAGAAAATACCAGTTTACTGATCAATCCCATTTTAAGTTTTGCAATCTCATTCTACCAAACTTTAGAGTTTTTTGAAATGATATGGGGTTTTTTAGAGAAGTAAGTATCTGGTAAGAAGGAAGAAGATAAATATACTCAAATGGTCTCATGAATCAAAATTCCTTCAATAGTCAGACTATTCAATCCTTCTGAAAAGCTTATAGGATTGAGTAGTTGGCATAAAGATACTGAGACTTGCAATCTTTTACCAGAAAAATATTTTAAAATACCCTGCATACTGCAAATTTTATTCCTATTACAACTTTTCATTTGCTACACCTCATCTGTTCATTCACCCTTGAGAGTGGCAAAATCTCCTTGCACTTAAATAAGTATCATTCCATTTTTCTTTTCACATGATTTGCCATTCATTTATTTTGTAATTTTTTTTTTGTTTTATAAAACATTATTAAATGTAACAACCAAAAACTAAAACAAAAAGCAAACAAAACTTTCCTTAAAATACTGATGATAATGCTATTAGAACCCTCACAATGATTTATTTGAAATGCTGGATAAGCTAAATTTTGCATTTTATGTTATACAGAAGACAAGTGGATTATTGCCTTGTAAAACAGCATGATAAAACCATTTTTGCTTCATTAGAGATGCACAAGGTTTCTAATACCCCCCTGCATTATTATGTTCTGTACATAAAAGGCCCATGTTACCTACAAGTGGATTATGTAACTCCAGAAGCTTATTTCATCTTAAGCTGTTCCTGAAGATCCTCTGTTTTGATTTTATATATTTTACTTTTAATACATTTTTTGTTATAAATATGATGTGATACATGATTATGTTAACATTGATATCAGAGCATGCAAAAAATGCTGACATTAAGTGTATCTGATACAACATCCTGATGAGTCAAGTAATTTTAAAAGGTGTAATTTATTTTATAAATTCATTACACAGAGAACACTGCCAGAGGCTTTTCCAAGACATTATGGTATTATTCTCCTGTGACAACAGCTCCAGTACTAGCATTACCATTAGAATAGGAAGATATAAAATGGAAATATTGAGAATTTTTGGCTGCCATCTGATCTTTTTGTTTAAGAAATCCCAGAAGTATTCAGTAAAGAGGGGCATTTTACCATTCTCTGTAGAGAATGTAAATTACTAGGCTTGAGAATGGCATGAACTATCAGTCATACTAATAAATTGATATTGACCTAAGACAAAGGTATAACAATCAGCACAAGCAATTCAGAAATTAATCCTATCTCTTTCCTCCTTCTAGTTTTACAAAAAATCCTAATGAAGGTTTTGAAAATTCTGTTACACAGAAGAACAGTTTAGCCTATTGTATCTGTAACATCCATGAATCAAAAAGAATTATGGAATTTCTGGATTGGTAGACAAAAACACTATAAGTAATGCAAAAATGCACTTTCTTTTCCATTTTTTTATGAATTAATCTAAGATTAAATAACACCAGGCATAATAATGTGATTCAGGATTCAAGACCTATTCAAGGACATAGGTCACAGTCCGAGTTTTCTTGCATTAGTTTCTTATCTGGGAGCAAATATTTCTGCACATTTGAATTTCTGCGTTTGGTACAATCTACTATGCGTGAAGGAGAATAGAGGCTAGATCACAATCCTTTTCAAATTTCTCTATTAGGAAGTACATTTGCATTACCCTTAGGGTATGCAAGGTACCCTAAGGAGGAATGTTCTTCCTATATTTTCTTCCTACTTCAAACCTTCTGTGTTTTGGCAGATTTTGGCCAACAAATATTTAATGCTACTTAAGTATTGTTTTTCTCTTAAATCACTACAGGTATCAGAGTTGATTGTGTCTATAGGTATTTAGGGGCTTTGAATTATGCAGATAAATCTGGTGACATATATGCACACTAATGAAATTTTACTAAATATACAGCAAATCATTATGCAAAACATTTTTCACAATACTTTTGGGATTCACACCCGTACTGAGAACTTTGTGTCCCATTAACTAGGTTACATTAATTATACTACAGTGAATTGTTTTTCTATAAAGAAAGTATTATAAAAATAAGTTTGCCTGTAATGTTTAATGAGACTAACCAAAAAATATTTGTATTGTAAATTGCATTGCTCCTCTTTTAAATTACAGCTTCTCCACAAGTTTGAATAAGCTCTTTCTTTTTCTGTGGCTTGTAGTTTTTTAGTATGTTTCTATATTCAGGAACACTTATCCATCAGAGGTTACTGGAGCTTGATCAGGCTTTACAAACTTAAAACAGTCCTATAAAATAACCACACAATTTGAGTGAACATCTCAAAATAATTAAGACTTGAAATTAAGTTTGATCTGAATCTTACTAATTGTGGAGTCAAATATTTAAAGAATAAATTCTAAAAGAGGCTTTTAAACTTGTTTACATGTTTCCTGAATCAGAGTAAGGAAAGTGAAACACCAAACTAATTGCTAACATATATGAGCTGAAGCTTTCTTTTAACTCCTAGCAAGAGAAACAGACAAGGGACTTAAAAATAGAGAAAACTGTAGGTTTCATTTAACTTTTCCTACTGGAGTTCAGACTAAAATGACTGAGTAAAAAAAAAAGACACTTATTTAATGGAATTCAGGCATTATTATTGTGATTAAAGGCAATTTAACATGCAAAAGTATTTGCTGAATACATTACTCCATTAATTTTTGTTACCGTTCCTCAGCTACACTAATGAACATCATTTGGCCAGTTGCACAGACAACCAAATATTGAAGAGAATATTTTCCACTATAGTTTATGAAACGATAAAAAACCTGTTTTATTAACATCTACACTCAAGATATAAGACTACTTCTGAATACAACCTCAGAAATATTGAATTCCATAATATTTTGGGGTTCAATTTTTCTTTCTGGAATTAATTTGTGCAATCCTACAGTTAAAATTTTCCAGTGTTAAGAAACTCACTAAATTGAAATATGTTTTGTGTCTTCTTGTGGGGTTTGGACAAGTTTTTGTTGTCATCTTGTTTTGATTTTTTTTCTCCTTGTCTGCTTCTATTGGCTCAGCATCAGTCTGCTTAAAAGCCTAGAACTGTCCCTTGTCTTGTCATTGATAGGGACTAAAGGTCCCTTTGTATGGTGGGAGAGGAAGCCTTTACTCAAAGCTCAGTGCAAAAGTGATCCTGTCCTTCCAGTATTCTCAACCAGTCCCCAAAAGAACCAGAAGAAGTCCTGTAAATTTTAATCATTCATAGGCATATATTCTACAATGTGGTCTGAATGAGAATGAATCATCACATGCAGCATAACTGGATTAAAAAATGAACAGCCACACAAACAAAACATGTAAGAGATTCCAGATAAAAAAGTCTGAATCCATTCTAGGAATAAAAATCACCTAAGGAGGGATTGGTATAGGTATATACAGTTTCCCTGTGTGGACTGTTGAATGTGTGATGACAGAAACTACATTCATGCAATGATCAAAAGTTATTAAAAAAAATAGATACATTATGAACTGAGAGTTTTCAATGATTGACACTGTCCGCACTAAAGTGAGTGCACATTACTAAAGATGGAACTTGACAATCAGGTGTATCCAGGACAGAGTTGTGGCTGTGTGTAGTATTAAGAATAGTTTATGGAATACTCATTAGTTGAGGTCCAGCCCTCTTGACTGGCTTTGCTAAACCTTGACAGGTGTGAATGTCCACAGAGATCCAACGTGAACTGATCGACATACTAGAGGAAGCTATAGACTACAAATCACAGCTATTAACATCCTATTTACAAGAGAAGGAATTGTTGAGGAAGATACAATTTGGAACCATAAAATCAGGGCAAAGAAACTCATGAACCTGTACTAGTAAAAGCATATATTACTTTTAAGCACACGTATCCAAAAAAAAAAAGTTGAAATTGAGGCCTTCTTTCCATGAGGTAAAATAGGCAGGGAATAACAACCTAAAACAGAGGCCTATGCTTTTTCAATGAAAGTCTTCTATCCCTGTGTATATCAGGTGACAAGCTATTTAAGAAGCTTCTTTTTTCTATTTAAGAAGCTTTTAGGAAGCTTCTAGGCAAAAGGAGGTACTATAAATTTGAAAAATAATAGTTCTACAATGGCCAGACTCTAAGGAACTTATTCCTCACTGCTAGAAAACATGTCAGTATTCAGTGCAAAGTAAGTTATTGTTTGTAAGGGAATTGGAAGTCATCACAACACAATTTAGATGTGACATCATGAGAAGGATACACACTATATGTGCCAGGATTGGAGACATGAGAAATGTACCAACAACATGCTAGTTATATGAACTGAGTAGCCAAGAGAGAATGTATGTGGGGAAGGATAGGGACAGAAGGCACTTTACATCCTCAAAGATGCCTGTGAGTTCCTATAAAAAATCTCTTAAGAAATTTATGTCTGGGTTATTTAATGTCATGTTGATTTTTATGCAAGAAACTACATACTGATAATGAATAAATTTTTTGGTAGATGATGTTGTGGTAAGATACTCCCTAAGAAGGCCTCACTGAAACCCAGTAGTTTGTTTTATAAAGTAAAGCAGTTCTGCTATTTTGAAGGAGCACCACTGAACAGTTTTGACCACACAGCACCAAGTGACACCTTGGGGATCATAGTGCAGCACTTTTCAAGAGCCACACAACTGAAAAAAATGCGTGCTTCTTGTCCATGGAGATAAATCTAAAAGCAAACAGGGAAAATGGTATTTAAGAGGCAGAAACAACTGAGATAATGTCAAGCAAAAGAAGTTTCTGTAACACAAGAGACAAAGGTTTCTGTATGCGAGAAAAACAGGCATACATCTAACTACCAAAAAGGCAACACAGGAGAGCAGTCCTATTTATAATGAACAACACATTGAATTTATTAATGACAGGCTAGGGAAAACAACAAAAATGGAACAGAGAAGTACAGTGACAAAGAGAGACTGAAGGAGTAAGAATACACTTGAGAAGGCAAGAACAAGTCCAGAACCAAGGCAGTTTAGATTACATTCATTAACTGACCCCATACAGGTAAAATAGGAGGAATAAAGTCAGGAAAGTACAGAAGCCATACACAAGACAGTCCAAGTAAATTGTGTACAAAAAACAAATTCCTTATTCCAATAGCAAAGGTACAAATAAAAATAAAAATACAATATAGCAACAGTAAAACCTGCTTTACAAAAAAAGGTTTCTTTTTCTTTTTTCTTTTTATAATTTTATTCTGTTTGGTCTGCAGCTTTCAAGTCCTTAGCAATGGAAATATCCAGCAGGAATTCAGGCCGGATTCCAGCTGAACTTTGACTTCAAATTCAAGAAAGAGGTTCAAAGGAACTACAGGGTGATAAATCTCAGTCCCAGGGAATGTGATGGAACAACAAATCATGGAAGCCATTCTGAGAGACATAAAGGACAAAAAAAGACATTAAAGACTAGTAGACATGGATTTAGCCAGGGAAGTCTTGCTTGACTAACTTGGTAACATTCTGTTAAGGCTGTCTTTGTAGGTGAGGTGAAAGCAACTATTTTCTGCCTAGACTGCAGTGAGGTTTTCAGCATGGTCTCCCATAAGATTTTCTTAGACAACCTGATGAAGTATGGTCTATATGAGCACTGGTGTAAGTGAGTATAAAGTGAGTATGGTCTAGGTCTCTTTTCAGTAGTGTCCATGAAAGGACAAGATGCAAGAGTCACAAACTGAAACACGAGAGGTTTTGCCACAGTTTGAAATCAAACCTTTTAACAACGAGCATGACCAAGCACTGACATTGTTTCATCATAGAACCTGGGGAGTCCTTGGAAATACTCGAAAGCTGTCTGGACTTGGTCTTGGACAAACAGGTTCTGGGTGACAATGTTTGACTCCAGAAGGCATTTCCAACATCTTCCAACCAGTGATTCATGGAAAGGTTTGAGGACAATGTTTTAGACCTGATGAATTTGCAGTTTCCAGTAAGTAATTTCACTGGATAACCAGAATAGGCTAGCAATAAGAGTCAGGCCTCCTTGCAAGGTTCCATACTTCAAAGTTCTATTCCCAAAATATTATCCCTTGCTATCACAAAATAAAAAGAAGTAAAGAAGACAGCTCTAAAAGAATGAAAATGTTAAAAAAAATTTTTTTGAAAATTTTCATGGAAGAGAGAGGAATGGAATTCAGAGGATAAGTCTTTGGGGATGGTCATGTGTAACAACTCAGACTGAGCGCTATCTGCAGCATCTCTAGAAATACTTGACTAAGGAATCTTGTTTTGGAAACATAAAGATCCTTTTATTAGTAAAGTGACAAGATACACTAAAACAAGCTGGGCTGTAGACAGGTGTGACACTGTGGGGAGTCATTAAATGAAGCAAACCCATTATATGACACCTGGCAGCCCTGAGAGTGCCTGCTATCTTTTCATGACAGAAGAGAAGGACGTAGAGAAAATCCAAACCTATTTCATTGTAAAAAATTTGGTCTTCAGGGTGAGAGAATAAACCAGACAGAGATCTTTTAAGTGATTTTGCCATTACAACTATTGTTATTATTAATAAATCAAATTAAATTTTGTATGAATGTTCATTAATCTCTGGAGGAAAATAGTTGTTTGGAAGTGTCTAAGTAGGTCTGTCTGTAGACTGTCAGTAAACTTTATGAGTGTATGAAATGGTCTGCCAAATAGCAGCCACTATATGGGAAAGAAATTGTAGTCTTTTTTGGATTAAATTAATGCTTCTCTTTTGGGCAATTCAACTTAATTTTAGGAGATGAATCACAGGCTTAGCTTTCTATATTCTTTTTCCTAGTTTTTGGGGTTTTTTTTATAAATCATATAATATTTAAACAAAATCTTTTTTCTTGGTATTTATAAAGTGAATACTGCTTTGCCTAGTTTGTTTCCTGGTTGGTTTGTTTTTTGTTATGAAAGAACAAGAGGAAATGGCCTCAACTTGCAATAGGGGAGGTTCAGCTTAGATATTAGAAAACACTTTTTCACTGAAAGAGTGTTAAGACATTGGAGTAAGTTACCAAGTGGTGAAGTAACTGGAAATAACCAAGAGGCACCTTGATGAGGCACTTGGGGGTGTGATTTAGGGGTGATTATGGTGGTGCTGACATTTGGACTAGATGGTCTTGAATGACTCTTCCAACCTAAATGATGCTGTGTTTCTGTGAACTTGATGAAGTAAATTTTGTCATACTCCTTACACAAAACTCAGGTTATAAAAGTTCATCACACCTAACCTATTTGAATAAAACATATTTATAATTCTTACTTTTTTTTAAGTAAGCAGGTAGTTTAGCCAGATGTAATTTTTAGAAACAGGCAAAAGACAGATTAAAATATTACCAGTAGTACATAAATATATGCTTTAGTATATAGTATAGTCTTTAGTATATTAGTAATGTTTCTTTAATTATAAGCAATGCTTCTACAGTGTCAAGGCTTTCTCTACTTCCCAATCTGCTCTACTCATTCCCAGAGTGAGTAGGCTGTGTTTGAGCGAGAGGTTCAAAGAGAGATATAGCTGAGCAACTGAACCACATTTGCCACATGGAAAAAAAATTTAACCTTGGGTAAAGGAGGAGGGGGATATCCTTGGTTAGGGACATGGGGATGTCCATGCTTATTGTAATTTTCTTGCCAAATAATTATTATATATGGTCATAACCTACTTCCCTGGAAGTGTCTAAACCTATAAACAGATAAGCATTCTGCAATAAGAAGTAGTAAATGAATTCCTCTTTCTGCCTTGATTGTGTGTGCAGGTTTTCCTTTAACTATTAAATTTTCACCATCTCAATACCTAAGTGTCTTCACCTTCCATTTTCTCCCTTTTCTTTGGGCAAAAGGGGTCATCAAACATATACTGGGTTTGCATGAAAATTTTTTGCTTGTAAGAAGGTCACATCTTGGCTTCCATGAGATGATGACAGAAGTTTTCCTTGTGTCTGACAGTGCCAATGCTTGCCTGCTTGAAGATGGTCCCACCTCTGGTCAAGGCTGAGCCCACTGGCAGTAGTGATAGCACCTCTGAGGCAGTGTATTTAAGAAGGAAGGATAAAGTTACTGGCCAAGACTAAATTACAGCCAGAGGAGTGAGGAGTAAGAATATGTGAGAGAAACAGCTCTGCAGATACCAGTGCCAGTGCAGAAGGGGAGAAGGTGCTCCAGGCACAAAAGCAGAGAATTCCCTGTGGCCTGTGGTGAAGACCATGGTGAGGCACCCTGCCCCTGCACAGCCCAGGCAGGCTCATGGTGGAGCACAGATCCACCTGCAGCCCACAAAGGTCCCTATAGCAGAGCAGGTGGATGTGCCTGAAGGAGGCTGTTACTGCATTGGAAGCCTGTGCTAGAGCAGGCTCTGGGCAGGACCTGTGACCCCATGGGGAGAGGAGCCCATGCTGGAGCAATTTTTCTGACAGGAATTGTGACCCACACTTCAACAGGCTGCTCCTGAAGGACTGCATCCCATAAAACGGAAGGGGCTGTTCCTGAAGGACTGCACCCCTTGCTGAAGCAGCTCTTGCAGCCCATGGGAAGGATTCACATGCAGGAAGTTCATGGAGGACTGTCTTCCATGGGGAGAGACCCTACACTGGAGAAGGGGATGGCTTTGAGAAGGAATAAGCAGTAGAGACAGTGTTTGATGAACTGACTACAAACCACATTTCCCATCTTCCTGTATTGCTGCTGGAGAGGAAGTAGAGAATTTCAGAGTGGAGCTGAGCACAAGAAGAAGGATGGGATGCATGGGAGACATTATAACCACTGTTTTATGTTTTCATTATCCTACTCTGACTTGATTGTTAAAAAATTCAATTAATTTTCCCAGCTTGGGTTTATTATGCTATGACAGTAAATGGTGGCTGATCTCTCCCTGACCTTAGTTCAGCCTTTTGTCATAATTTCTGTCCCCTCTCCAGCCAAGGAGGGGAGTGCTAAAGCTGATTTGGTGAGCACCTTCTGTCCAGCCAGAGTCAATCCACCACACAGAAACTGTGTGACTGTAGGCAAGGTCAACACACCACAGGGGCTTTCATGCTCTTGCTGCTTGTCTACTTGAAAGTTCATGCTGTTTCTGTCTCCCTCTGAATTCACTAATCCCTGCTCAGTGATGTTTAAATTGGTGATATATGTACACCAAGTAATTAACAGTCTTTAACACTCATATTCTAAACCAGTTTTAAGAATACAGTGCCATGGCATAAATACATGGCATAAATTTAGCACAGGTGTAATGGTCCATGATGAGATCTACTACCTAATCAAAACCTACACACTCTCAGTTTAGCCATTGCCCCTTTTCCTATCACTACATGCTCCTATCCAAAGTCTCTCTTAGTTCACTTGTAGAATTCTTCATGTACTGGAAAGTGCTGTAAGTTTTTCCCAAAGCCTTCTCTTCATCGGGCTGAACAATCCCAAATCTCTCAGCTTCTCTTCATAGCAGAAGTGATCTCTCTGATCAACACCTTGGGCTTTCTCTGGACTCTCTCTAAGAGATGTTGAGGGACCCAGTTCTGGATTTAGTAACCCTGGTGGGGTTTCACAAAAGCAGAGTAGAAGGGGGGAATCACCTCTCTCCACTTGCTGGCCACTCTGCTTTTGATGCAGACCAGACTGCATCACTACAGACCACTGTTGGCTTTCTGGGCTGTGAGTGCACATTGCTGGGTAATGTGGAGTCTCTCAGCAACCAACATCTCACTCAATTCTCCGTCCAGTCCGTATTGTTTGTACTTGTGCTTTGTATTGCCTGACCCAGCTGCAGCATGTTGCAATTTGCCTTGTTGAACTTCATGAGGTTCACATTGACCCATCTCTCAAGCATATCAAGGTGCCTGTGGATGGCAGCCCTGCCCTCCAGTGTGTTTGAAAGGACAAGAGGAAATGGGACTATGCAGCTTGGTGTCACTAGGAAACTTGCTGAGGGAGCATTCAATCCCACTGTCCACATCACTGACAAAAAAGTTGATCAAAGAAATTAAAGATTTAATGGGACATATCTTAAATATACAAAAGTACTTTCAATTTTATGAATAGACTTCTGGGCAGGGTACAGAGAACAAGTTCACCTTAATTGTTCACCTTAATTGTTCACTTTAATTGTTCTCTATGAGCTCAGATACATTATTAAACAGTCAAAAAGAATTTGATAGTTGGGCATTATTCACTGAAGCTCCAGGAAACTGATTTGCTTACTTTATGCCATTCACAAAATTATTGTTGATTTTCTGTTATTTTGGTTGTTGTTTTCTGTTATTTGGGGTTTTTGTGGTTTGGTTGGAATTCTTACCTCCTTTAGCTACTGCTGCAAATGAACACAGGATTTCATTGGGATTTTTATAGTGATATTTTGTTCTATTCTCTGAAAACTCAAATTTCATTTAAAATTATAGGTCTACAGTGTGACAGTTTGCACAGCTTTTTTATTCCTGGACTTTGATGTAGATTTTTCAAGTACTAATAAAATTTTTCCATTTGTATTTTTTTTGACCCTTTTTGCACCTGAATACCAAATTGCTAGTCCTGCACATGAGTTCTTGTGCATTTTTCAAAAACCATTTTTATTAGTAATTAAATTTTTTTTCCTATTCTCTTCATGCTCACTGTGTCAATTACTTATTATAGAACCTAATCTCCTGATTGTTTGCCTTCATCTGTACTCCTTAGAAGGAATTTTTATATTTTGATATTCTAAAATAAAAACAAATAACTTTGGAAGCATAAAAGCTGGCAAAAAGAAGTAAAAAACATCATTTGGTTTTCCAAATGAAAAAAAAAATAAAGAACATGATTTGAAAAGGACAGTCACCAACAGGGAGCAACAAATAAGAGTCTACCAAGGAAGCTAGAGGTTACCAGATTTCATGAGACAGAAGAAATTTATCTGAGCACTAAAAAAACAGTGATGTGATTGCAAGACCAGAAAGTTTTACACAAGTCTTACAAAGTATCATGGTGATTGAGAGAGATATCTGACAAATGGAAGAAAATTATTCAGCACATACCCATGGTTTATTTAGGTAGCTGAAGCCCAGTCAGTCTTACTTTTCTACTGAAAAAGATAACGGGAAATAATGTACTTCAAAACATATGCAAGACTAGATGCTAATTAGATGGTAGCACCGCAATCACACTTAATCAGCATGCATGCCTGCTATGATTAAATGGCCAGCTTCGTTAACAAGAGTTTGTAATATACCTTTATTAATGCTACTGACACTATTCCCCACAGCATTCAATTTTGGAAGCACAGGGGTTATGGGCTGGATTTTTAGCTACACTGAAAATTGTCTGGACCCTTAATTTAAAAGGCAATTAATCAGTGGCTTGAAAGTCATTATCAAAATAAATGCCTTGGCATTGGGGCTGATATTGTGCATTTACTTTATCAGCTGCATGGGTGATAAGATCGAAAATGCCCTCTGCAACTTTATCTATGATACTAGCTCAGTAACAGTGTTTGGCATGTCGAATGTTAGCACTTCAATTCAAAGAGATCTGGAATATCTCAAGGACCAAGCCAGAGTTAAAATCCAGAATCTTTCTGATGTTGCAAGAGGGAGAAAAGAAATCTCCAATTAGGCTTATACTTGAGGGCAGGGAAATGTTTGCCCAAGTCCTGCTGAAAAAGACCAGTGGATCCATGAGTGCTGAATTCTACACAAGTCATCAGCGTGCTTTCATGGTGAGTAAAGCAAAAGACAAACCTATCTACTCTATGAGGAGTGTGGCCAACAGATTTAAGGAAATTACAGTCCTCTATGCAGCAGGGTCTAACATGGAACATTTCACTTGGTTTTGCACACCACGCACATCTGAAGGAGGACACTAATATCTGGGCCGTGTTCAATAGAAACTACTAAGATCAAAGGCAGTTTAGAATAAAATGGACTAGTTTATCCTGGTGAAGAAAAGAACAACAGATCTCCAAACAATTGAGAGGATGTTAAGGTAATGGAACAGAACTGTTCTAGAAAGCGGTCGGTGATAGAAAAAGTACTGTGGCCACAAATTTTGTCTTGCAATGTTTAGTCTGGATATTACTGGGAAAAAAATTCATGAGGGTGATAATGCAGCACTGGAAGGGGGTACTGTGAAAGCTATGCAATCCCAGTCCTTGGAGGCCATCAGGAGAAAGACTTCTATAATATTAAATTTTAAATTGCTGAAAATCTGTATTGACTTTCATTCTATTTCTAAAACTTGATTTAATGCTGGCTTAAAATATGCAGTTTTACTTCATTTAAAAACTTCTGCAAAACCACTGAAATACCTCTTGCCAACTTCCAAGTATATGTGATGCATAGCACCTCACATGGTTAACATGAAACAAACAGAATAGTACTATTTATAGGCTGATATTATTCATCCAACATATTGAAACTCCTGTTTCTTTAAAAAAAGAAAAGGCCCAGATGGAAGAAATTATTTTTCAAGCAGACTATAAAAATTTGCAGTACATTCTTCTTGAATTTTAAATATTTTAAAAATTATCTCTTTACATTAAGAAATTTTAATACTTTCCAAAATACAATATTTGATAGTGCAGCAGCATATTTTATTAAAAAAAAAGTAAAACTTTTAAACCTTACCAGCCCTGATACTGTTTAATTTAGTCACCTTTTACATATTCGACAAACAAGACTTTTGCTGTGACTTTTCTAAGACTGACAAGTGAGTTTATGAATATGTATGACCCATGTTGAAATCATGTTACTTCTCCAAAGCTGATACCTGGGACGAGCACAAAGTTTTTTCACTGGAAGCTTTTTCTGACTACCTTTTCAAACTCTTCCATTCAGGAATAAATACTCCATGTAGCAAACTTACAGTACTAGAAGTCAGAGATTATGGCATTACAATTTCATTATTTTAAGTAAAATTTCACCTGCTTGCCTGTTTTGTTTCAAGGTTTCTCTTGATTTGTATAACTGAAGTTGCAAATAGATAAGTATTTTCTGTGTGAAAGACAAATCCAAAGTACAATACTTGTCACATGTAAATAGTGAAATAAAAAACCCTCTTGGGAATACCATGTAAAGATATTGGTATTGGCAACAAGGTATGAAAGGAGAAACAACATTCTTTAAACAGAATATTGGTATTGCCCAATATAACAATGAATTTACATAGAATTACCATCAGTCTTGTCATGTTTAATTCAGTCCAAGACCAAATAAAATTATACATATTTTTCTATTGAAATCTAAATTACAAATTACACCAGAATTAGGGTGTCTATTTCAGTACTTTATCCTTCTAGTCTACATAAAGTGTAAGACTTTTACTTCATGTTGGTTTGTTGTAGGTTTGGAATTTTTTAAAAATTATTTGAAGTTTCCAGAACTGCCAGATAATTTTTATGGTCTTTAAATTCTTATGGAGTGTGGAGCTTTTAGCTTAGCAATTTAAATTCATATATTGTAGTCATACTGTCCCAGGAGGTCTGAACCACTTTACCTTGTTTCTATAAAGAGTATATACTGGCATATTTTCATTATTAGATCAAAGGAATAGTGCATTACACAAAGCCAGTTGCAAATGAGTTATCAAAATTGGCTGCAGTATACAAATTTTAATCAATTATAATTCTGTTTTTTTGGAAATCAATAAAGGAAATTAAAAAATGAGACAGAATACTGAAATTAATAAAGTTGTGAAATTTTATTTAAAGCATATTAATATATATATTCATACACAGTTGACTGGAATGAACAGAAGAGATTTTGTGGTTAGGCAAAGGAAGGAATTAAGGAAGTGGTGGAAGGAAGGTAAGAAATGGCGGAAGGAAGTGGCAGAAGGAAGGAAGGAAGGAAGGAAGGAAGGAAGGAAGGAAGGAAGGAAGGAAGGAAGGAAGGAAGGAAGGAAGGAAGGAAGGAAGGAAGGAAGGAAGGAAGGAAGGAAGGAAGGAAGGAAGGAAGGAAGGAAGGAAGGAAGGAAGGAAGGAAGGAAGGAAGGAAGGAAGGAAGGAAGGAAGGAAGGAAGGAAGGAAGGAAGGAAGGAAGGAAGGAAGGAAGGAAGGAAGGAAGGAAGGAAGGAAGGAAGGAAGGAAGGAAGGAAGGAAGGAAGGAAGGAAGGAAGGAAGGAAGGAAGGAAGGAAGGAAGGAAGGAAGGAAGGAAGGAAGGAAGGAAGGAAGGAAGGAAGGAAGGAAGGAAGGAAGGAAGGAAGGAAGGAAGGAAGGAAGGAAGGAAGGAAGGAAGGAAGGAAGGAAGGAAGGAAGGAAGGAAGGAAGGAAGGAAGGAAGGAAGGAAGGAAGGAAGGAAGGAAGGAAGGAAGGAAGGAAGGAAGGAAGAATCCAAAACTTACTAAATAATTAGTCTAGTTTTTATTTCTTCAGACTGCTGAAAAAGTCCTTTTGAACTGATTGGGTTTGTGGATTTCTTTGTTTTGGGTAATGAGATAACAAATCCAATTGGGGGCAGCTAATTTGCTTAATGCTCATTACTATTGTCATAGGCTGTGACACATGACCTCTTTATTAGTAAGCAGAAAGAAACAAATTTGTGAGATCAGCCAGTGTCAATAGGAGTTAATCAGTTTCAATATATTCACAAGCTAAACATTCTCTTCCTTTAGAACATAATCTCAAAGGAATCATTTATGTGGGATCATACTGAGGAAAGCAAGGAAACTTTAAATGGCATGCTTGATTCCATTGGTTATAATAGGCTACAGATTAATTGAGATTATTATATTAGTCCCTAGGAAGAATATTCACATAAGCCATAGAAGAGATTTTTTCACCTCTCCTAGAGGTAAAACAGTGAAACCTGATGTGAGTTGAGAAAACAGAACTAAAAAATCCCACAACATTACAGTTCTCTGCTTTAATTGTTTCATGGCTATCAAAGTAATTCCATAGTGAATATATTTATAAAAATTATAAAGCTGATGCAGCTTTCTTTACCACAGAATGGTATTTTTATTTTTATTGTTATGGATTACATTTTACTATCATATGACGAGAATGCAGCCATCCAAAGGAAGCAGTCCAAAATACGTTTTATTTTACATATGTGTTAGCCAAGGCTGAGTCACGTGGCCTAAGTAGAAGGATGAGTCCAGTAGAAAGGGGAAAAACCAAAAACATAAAGCTCTAGAACTGGCAAAATATCAGCAGTACCTGTAATTAGTCTAAGTAACATGCAGAGATTGCATAAACAATATGCAATCACTGGTTAAAAAAAAAAAGAAAGAAAAATAGTTTCTGAAAAACTATGTATCAATTTCCAGATTTTTTTATAGATCAGATCAACTTTTTTCTAATTGAGTTTCATTAGCAACACTTCAATCCACACACTTTTGTCTGTAATGCTCCCACACACAGAGACAAGACTAAAATGCTATCTTATTCTTTGGAGCAGGAGGAGGAAGAGAATGGGTAGCGGAGGAATAGGATGACATGCATGTTGTAAGATCTGTGGTGGCACCCACCTCCATTGAAAGACAAAGTAGTTGCTGATGAATATAATTTGTGTGTAGAAGGAAACCACAGTTCACATTCACTATGCAATGAATTTCTGGCTGTAACTTACCAAGTTTCAAAAGGTAAATGCACAAAAATAAGGAAATTATGGTTTGAAGTTTCATTCAATATTTATGTTGTCATTGTGCATGTGACTAACTATCCAAAACAACCTTGAAAGATTTGTATGCCACAAACAAGGTGGAATGAACTTCAAGAAGGAGAGAAAAGTCCCCTCTAAGGAAAAAACTGGGCACATTTCAAAAAAACCTTGATTATACAAAAAAGGACTATGCACAAATTAAAGACCCCCAGGGGCAACTTCAACTTGCAGCCAAAATCAAGTTTTGCTGCTTTACTCTGTTGGCTAGTTTCTAATTGCACACTGCAATGAAAATCGTTTATAACTAGAAAGGTCCCATAACAACATGGCAAAGGCACAGGGGCTGCAACAGAATATTAGAGAAACTTACACTGTGGGCGATCACTAGTTACTGAGGAAGATAATAACTGCTCAGCTACTCTGAAATAATTTAGTCATAAAAGAATGTTCATTAAAATAACTTTAAAGAGTGTTTTCAATGTGGTGTGCAGGGACTTAGCTGCGTGATTCTTTTTAATATTAATGGGAATTGCGTGGCTAAACCCACACACACTGTGATGAAAATCTGCACTTAAAGTTTTAACAAAAATCCATAAAAGGAAACAAATTCAGGTGAAGGCTTAATTCTGTTTTGCCATGTTATTGCTAATAATACAGTATGTATGATTAGTGCATAACATTTCTAATAAAAATGCAGCTACACCTAAGCTCATAATGAAAGAAGTTAAGGAGAGAAGGAAAGGCTTACCTCTGTAGCAAAGCACTGATTAAACAGAGAGGACAAATATTGATGGTAATATACAATTCTTCATTGTACATTGTTTGTGTAGTAGGCTGCAGCACAAATGTGTTGGTGAGCTACAGAATAGCTTAATTGCATGTTTCAAAAGAGAGGAAGTTCAAAATATGAATGAAAAAGAGAAATTTTAATGTGTAGTGGAAAAAGCTCTTCTTATCAGACAAAAATAGAAACACCTTCCTTTAATGAGAATTTACATGCAACTCTTGGAGCCTAAATGTCTCAAAAAACATAGGACCCATGGAGAAGCCAGTTCGCTCTTATTCTTCTCAGCTACGCTACCCTAGACTGGCATAAATATGACTAATTGGGCTGATATGAAATAGACTTCTGATAAAAAAGCTAGAAAACTGTTAGATTTTTTTTTAAATGGTCTGCAGTGACAACCAAGAGCCATATCTGAACTTCACTCAGGCCAATAACATACAGACTAGCAAACAAAGAGGTGAAAAAAGAGCAGGTCCTATTAAGGCAAATTTTTAGTCCATTTTTACTGGTAACTGCTACTTTCATCCTCATAGTGAATATCAAAGATATTTGTTCTCCACTTTTATTATATCTTGTGTTTGGTGTTTTGTTTTGTGAGCAGAGATCTGTGTTTTTTGTGTGAATGTGAGAGAGACTGTGTTCAGAATTAAAAATTTCAGTAAATGCCAATTATTTATAACAGCAATGCCCTGAGACATTATTTGAGTCCAGTTTTATCATATGAAGAATAGATTGGAGCTATTGAAATTTTGAAACATGAAAATGAAAAAGCAATGGATTTTCTATTATAATCACACTTGTGGAAGCCCTCTTACCAGGAGGCAGCAATATGAAGAGGAAGCTCAGCATATAAAGCTTTTATTATATCTTTTATTTTTTAAAGACCGTTATGAGAGCTTAGCATTGCTTTTAAATGGTTGACACTATAAGCGTTCCATTTTAATTGGCACTTCTGTGATTTATCACTATATCATGTTGGGAACACCACATTAAGCCGTTGTAAGTGAATAGCAGGCTACTACTGTATATCTGACAATACCTGAAGATTTCTATTGAAGGCACCTATTAAGAAGAGACACCTACTAAGAGAGTTCACATCCCATTTTTTCTCACTACAGTGTTGTACTGAATTGTACTGAATTGTATCCTTCCCTCCTGAGCAGAAATATAATTCTTGCTATCCTGGCTATCACACTGCCATGTTTTCCTGTTTTGCAATGGCATGAACAATATGATTTCAGTTTCTAAACTGAGAACACCAGGAAGTTTAATCCCACTGAAAGTAATTTTCTTGATCATCTCATCTTGTTATTTCCTCTCTAATCAGAACGGTGTTCTCAGTCCTCACCAGTTTCATAATGCTTGAGGTAAGACATTATATCAAAACCTGGGTTTAGATCAAGAGTGGAGTTTCCTTGCGCTGAGGTTTGGACATATATTAAGCTGATGCCACTGATCCTGCCATGGCTCTCTTACTGAATGAATTTCCATCTAAAAGCAGTCAGACCCTGAGGCTGTAACAAACAAATATTGCCTCTTAGTCATTGGTTCAAACTCCTAGCCCCGTTTGTCTCTTAGTGCTGTTTTCTAGCCAGCAGTCAAGTGTTAGACTGATGATCCTCAGCAGCATTTGCATGACTCCATTTTAGAGAGCTACATTGTTCAAAACCTTTCTAATCTGCCTCAGATAGCCTTATTTCAGGATCTTGATTCTAATTTTAGAAAAGCAATCTTGACATATTGTGATACATGTAGACTTACCTTAGTATTTTGATCTGGCCCAAATGATTTCTTTTCAACTCTTACATTGCATATTGCATTTTTTGCATTGGCATCTGTTACTCTATGTACCATCTGTCTTTATCGACACTTAGGTACACAGATGTGCTGTTGCTGTGCAAAATGTTAGAGATAAGTTTAACCTTCCCTTTTCCTAAAAATTGTTACAATAACATTAATACTTGGTCGACAGACAATATTTGCTCTTATTTATTTCAAGTGGCCTTTTGTAGGCTTTTCTCATTCCAAAAACTGAGATTTTCATGAAAGAAAACCCCACCAAAATTATGATGGTAATGCTATCATCTTAGTTCAAGGTTATTTTCAATATATTTGTTTTAGTGCCAGTAAGTTGCTCTGTACAGAGCCAGAGTTTAAAAAAAAACCAAAACACCCTAATGGAGACTTGCCAAAAGAAGAGTAATATAATAGTACCTTATAATGGATGCAGGTTACTGCAGTGCAAACTTATTTCTCACCCTTGGGTATAGACTCCTGTATGCATACATGCAATATTTAAAAAGATTAAATTGAAGGAAAGTTTATCATATATAAATGGCCAAGAATTATGTCAGAGAAATAAGAAAAACTCTTATATGTTAGCTCTATGTGTACACAACTTAGTAGTGGGATACCCATGATGCCATGACATAAGGATACTAAATGCAGTCTCTTTACCACACTTACTTTTAAAACTGAAGTTGCCTTAAAGCAAAGCCAGTATACAACTTCTTAAACAAAAAGTATGGATTCAAATTAATTTTAAACTATTGTAAATAATTAAATTCCGTTTCGATTCTTGGAGAGTCTGATCTTTGATATTACTATTATATAAGTGAAGAAGATTGAGATAGACACCTAACATAAATCATAATATCTTATAATTTTATATATAAGTAAGTTTCCTTGTTAGAAAAAATGAGTAATTTTTCACAGAGATTATTTCATTCAGATTTATGACATTTTAAAGGTTTCCCAGGTAAGTATTCAACAGTAACAAAAGTATGACACTCCACCCACTTGTAAAAATGGCTGTATTTTTCAATGTCACAGTATTTCAGAGACACAAGCATAGGCAGCTGCTGGAAAACAAGAAATTCCTCAAAGGAATTTCACCAAGGAATATCACGCTTTCTCTTCCCCTCTAAGTAAAACTATATCCACTGTGAACACATTGCAGGAAAAAGGTCTATAAATTAAATCACAGTTTGAAATTTTGATTTTTTTTTTACTTAAATTTGAAGAGTTAAGAGAAAACCATAAGGATATTTGTCACCTGAACTTGAACTTGAGCACTAGATCTGACTTCTAATTTAAATCTACAACATGATTCATAACAATGTGTTGTTTTTCCAGACTCCATCCACTCAAAATGTGCGTATGCCTTCACAAACACTGAGTTTCTCTAAAATAACTGTATGACAGAATGCTTTACCAAAAGCAAAAGATATCTTAAACTAAAATATTTGCATGCATTCTTTTCTATACATCTTTAACATTTCTATACATTTTCCTCCCACTAGCTTTAAAGTGGAGACCAAAGAATAATGGTCAATGAAATAATTCCTCTTTGCTGAGAAACACTGCTGGACAAAACATGATGGAAGTGGACTTGCCACATGTGTGTCTAACTGTACTGCAAAATGCAAGAAACTGTGCACCAGGAAAAAAATTACATAGAGAAAGATAAAAACAAAATTGTCATAAAACAGGTATCCATCACTCCAAATTAATCACATGTACATAAGTCCAGCCCTATCCAATCTTAAAGGAAGATATTATTCAGATAGAGGAATTCTCTTATGTTTAAATTCTTCCCAAAATGATTTAAATGACTGAGTTTGGTGTTTATCAATTGTCTGTAATATTTTGCAGTGCTTTTGTCTTGTATAAGAGAAGAAAAAAAGCCATGAGAAATTATAAAACCAAGGTAAGCTTATTTCTTATAAGAAATTACAAAAGCTAAGGTATGCCAATATCTTACCTAAGATTTTCCCTTTTTGCCTTTTTTATAAATGGGCTTTGGTTTATATTTTGGTTGTATTTTATGTATTTATATATTAAATTGCAAATTTATTATTTTAGACTATTTGACTGAATATTGTCTCAATCCATGAAGATACTATGGTAGTCCCAATAAACCACTTTTTAAAATCAATGCGTCCATTTTCTCACACATTCTGACTTTCAGCTCAGTCTAATTTCTCTTCCATTCTCCAAACAATTTGATTCTACAAAGGGCTATGCTGTCCCATTTCTCAAATTTCTGATTTTTTCTAGTTTCTGTGCCAGTCACAGTACTGCTCCTGCATTGCTCACTTTTGTCCTTATACACACAACACCTTTAGGTCTTGTACAGATGAGAAATAATAGCAAGACATAAAAGTACTGCTTCCTTTCTTCTTCTTTTTTTTTCCTTCTTTTTTCATAGGAAACCTTTCTTTTCCTCACACCCATATTTCTCAGCAAATTAGTACCAGCTGGACAGAAGAACATTTTATAAAGAGATACATGGCAAGTAAAACTAAAAAGCTCTGTAAAACTCCACACTGTATAAGATTGGTACACTGTATAAGCAGGCAACCTCTCATACTTAAACCTATTAATTCCTTATAAGAAACTGAATATCCTAATCTTAATCTTGCTTATCTTTGTTAATGCCATATACACATGTAGATGGATAGCACATAAATTTCTTAAATGTTATTTCCTTTGTACAGTTTTCTATCTCTTGCTTAAGACAAACTCTATGTTTTCCTAAGATACATCATTTGAATTTGAGGGGCCATGCATCTCAGGTCTTCTGAGGAGCCATCTATCACAGGTCTTCTGTAAAAGGTAAGAGAGACAGCAAAACATATTCCTGGGGCAGACAGAGGAGAAAATAGGAAACTGGAGGAAAGTGTCAGAATAAGTAGTATCAGCATGAACAGAAACAGATGTAAAGTGAAGATTGGGAAAGTGAAAGAGAAAGCTGCACAGAACAAATAAGGTAGTCCTCTGCATATGTAGAATAAGAAATCAGAGGGAAAGTATTACTAATGCACTAAAAGAAGAGAAAAAATGTAGTCCATGGAAAAGCATGACTCAAAAATAATAGTGCTCTGTATTACTTGATAGGTAAAAAATATCTTTGTTAATAAAAAAGATATTGGTATTTCTAGCAGATAAAATTTTATTTTATTTCCCTAAATTTTGAAGGTCTACTTAATAGTCATATGGTAACATCAGATTGCAAGGTGTCTATACATTTAGTGGGAAGGGGAACTGCCTATGGAAACCACCTTTCATCATTTGGGAAGCTGATGGAATTTAATTTGCAAAGGATCTTTAAAACCTACCTATTCTTACTTTTTCATTATAGCTTGAGCCCACTTTGTAGAATTTACTATAATTTTGTATTTTCTACTTTGTTTTTTCTTTTATTTTTTTCTGAAAATTGTTCGTTTCAGTGCTTAGTCCTTGAAAACAATGAAAGAACCCCAATTTTCACTAGTATTATTTGCATTACATGTCAATCTGCAGACACCTAGTACTGTTGATGATAAGATATATAAATTCAAAATCATAAAATCATAATTAAAACTGGGGAAGGCAGGAAAATCAAACCAAGAAAAATTTGATCACGGAGACAAGTAAGGGAAAGAAATTTAAGTGTAGCAACAAGCAAACAAAAATTCTCCAAAGAATGTTCCAATAAAAATGTTTCAATGATACATCTTTTCAATTTTAGGTAGAACAGAAGACTGGCAGATGTATTTGACAGTAATTTCAAGAGTCACTGCCATGAACAGTGCATAAGTGAGAGAAAATTTAATATTTATAATTATTAGGTAAACTTATGCATTGATATTGGAAAATGCTTTACTGGGTAGAGCTGTTGTGTAAGATACCTACAGCATTCTACAGAATGCACAACCAATTTACTAAACACTATCTTAAGTGCTACAATTTACTAAAAGCTTTACTAAAAGCTTAAGCATATTTCATGTCATTTCACTGTTAGTTTTTGTATCTAAGATGTAGAAAATGAAACTTATTGCATAATTTAGAATTGTGGGAATAGTTAAAATTAATAAAATTAATTTGTAATAAAAGCCATTGTGAGTACATCTGAGTATTAAATGTACTCAAGAACCTGTGCAACTTTACATAAAAGCATATAGTTAATCAGTACATTGGTTAACTAGTTTGGAGCAAATTGCAGCACGGGACTTCAGGACAGAAATTTTTTCAAATTCTAGTATAGCCACTGCTAGACTTCTCGTACATTAGATGTGCCTGCTGCTATGCCACTGCATTCCACAGAGAAATTATTTCTCAACCTCTTCTGCTACACATGTAGCATATATGTATATATCACAGAATCAATTAGGTTGGAAAAGCCCTCTGAGATCATCAAGTCCAACCTATGACTGAATACCACCTTATCAACAAGACCATGACATTGAGTGACACATGCAGTGTTTTCTTAAAACACTTCCAGGCATGGTGACTTCACCATCTTCCTGGACAGCCCATTCCAATGTCTAATCACCTTTTCTGTAAGAAATTCCTCCTTATACCCAACGTAAATGTCCCATAATACAGTTAAAGACTATGTCCTCTTGTCCTGTCACTAGTTGCCTGCAACAAGAGGCCAACCTCCATCTGGCTACAACCTCCTGTTGATCAATTGTAGAGAGTAATAAGGTGTCTCCTGAGCCTTAGAGTAATTACTCTTAGAGCCTTAGAGTAATTACTCTCCTGAGAGTGATAAGGTCTCTCCTGGCCTCTTCTCCAGGCCAAACACCCCCAGCTCACTCATCTGTTTTTCAAAGGACTTAATGCCTAGACTCTTTCCCAGCTTTATTGCCTTTCTCTGGGCCCAGAAAATAGGAAATCATAAATCCTAAGGGTTGCATACCTGACCGCATATGCCAACATGAAAAGCAAGGTTGTAATATTTTGATCAAGAAGAAATTAAAATGATAACAGGAAGAGTTAGGTTGGTTAGCTGCTAGTCCTTTTGTTGCTGGTTAATTTTCTTTTTTTTTTTTTTGCTCGTTCTCGTTTCTTATAAGTTATGATACCTTTACTTTGAAACCTTATCTTACCTTACCTTACCACTAAGCATCATTTTGTCAGCAGTTGCTGTTAATAAAATATTTGCAAAACAAATGGAGAGAAGCAGAGCAGTAGAAAGAAAACATGATGGCATTGATAATGTTATAGTCAAACCTTATATTCTTTGTGAACTGGATTGGCTTTCTTTTGCAGAACTGATTCTTGGCATTTGCAAATTCTTTCAGACCTTGGTATTCACATCCTCTGGAGTGGAGTGGGGCTTTTTAAAGACACTTAAGGGTGTAGTTAAAGGAAAATGCATAGCTATAATACAACTAAATATAACTGAAAAACAACTAGAAAAACAATTACAAGATATGACTTGTTTGACTTACCTTTGCATAGCTCAATTATCAGCTATATTTGATCTCTTTTCCAGGCAGAAGACTGCATTCCTATTGTGTATGACTTGTATGTTGCATACAAAGTTGATAGAAAATGCAATTCAGCAGTGGAAGCAAATCAACAGTCATCTCATGGAATATTTTATATAAAACTCTAAATAAAATTGTGTGATAAGGGAATGGACACAGATGATTATGGCTTTTTTCACAGTCTATTAGCACCTGAGATCTTAGCTATTCCCCAATACAATACAGAAACTATTACAATTCTGAATCAAAACATCAAACTTCCAAACTTCACCATGTCAATTCCCTCTGCTTAATGGTAACATTAAGGTTACCTGTTAAAAAGAAAGGAGAAAGGAAAAGGAATACCAAACATAACAAACAAATAAAAAAACCCCAACCCCAAAGAAATCAGGAACAATTGTGTGCCAGCATGTCATTTTGTATAGGTTTATCTATATGTCCCTGCCTTTTTGAAAACTCAAAATGCACTCGCTGTAGTAGACAAACTATAGCCTCCTAAAAGGGTTATATTTTTCTTTTCTCCTTATGCAGCTTCAGTGCTACTGTACTACCTGTAAAGGACTGTTAAAGAGTGACTTACTTTGCCATTGCCATTTGCCATTGATGAGAACTGTAGTTGAAAACCCAATGTAATAATGGGCCATGATCATCCGTCAGTAATGGGCCATGACTGACCCTCCAGGGTAGCAGCGATGAACACACCCCACCATTACAGGTGAGCAACCTGCATTTGCAGAACTGAGCATGTTCTGGGCACGTGATGGACTCAATTCACATGCCTTTGTCATGGCTCCCCCAGTGCAGTGAAACTGCTGAGCCAGTGCCACAAAGCAGCGCCCACCCAAGATAGTGGGCAGCATGTCCCAACAGAGCTCTGCCCAACGTCTGAGGAAGGAAGGATCTTCATAGGATGCACAGATTCCTGGTGGAGACTACCTTTCTCACTTTTTGAAATTCTTCACTTTTCCATACTTTTCTATCTTTTCTCCTTGCTCTCTTTTTTAAAGTGAATAAAAGTGAAATACCATTTTGATTACAAATGTTTGACCTCATTTATGTATTAATCTCACTCTGGATATATTCAAACTATCCCTCTGCTCCATGTTCATGGTTTAGAATGCACACCTGTATTGGGACAATGCCATATAATCTGAAGTAAATATCCCCATAGCTGCACTCTAGAAAATAACAGCATCTACTTCAGTTTGGGACTCTTTATTTCTCTTTTTCTGAATGCAGAGTAAATTCTCATTCTAGCTACAAAAGAATGCTGTGGCATTTTGATCAAAAAAGCAGCTGTATTCAAGTTCTTCACCTATATGGCATAGCAGCTATTATCAAATTACAGTTCAGAAATTATGGGATCTAACAGTGTAATGACACAAATTTGCATTTTTCTGGCTAACATCTGGAACACAAGAAAAAGCCACAATTTGGGAATAAACAACAAATAATATCCTGATACATTAACTATTACAAAAGCCCCTAACAAACCAGAAAAGCTCTCTCCCTCAAAAATCACAAACTGTAACAAAGCTGGGAGATTATGAGAAACCTGGTAGGGAGTGATTTTTGGTTAGGTTTTGGGGATTTTCTTCCTATGTTTCTCCTGATTTTTTAATATTTTTTTGTTTTAATTTAATGAAATTTAAAGTACCAAAACAATGTGAATCCTTCATTTGCAAAGTAATTCAATTATTGGAGAGTGAAAATATTAGAGTAAAAACATTGTATTTTAATTTTGCCACCATAATTGGCTTCATGAATGAAGGAAATATAATTGAGGTTCTTGTTCAAGTAGGTTGCTTGGGGCAGATTATCATGAAATAATGCTGAATTACCAGCTTTTTAATATCCATCCATCCATCCATCCATCCATCCATCCATCCATCCATCCATCCATCCATCATCTAATTATCTATACACAACATAGATAGATAGATAGATAGATAGATAGATAGATAGATAGATAGATAGATAGATAGATAGCAGATTTACTTTAGAACAATTTGGTTGCAATGGAAAGGAGGTATGAAGCCTTTTGATTATTATTTATAGAAATGTAAATATAAAGAAGTTTTAGATATTACATAAGAAAATATATAAAGAAAATAAATGAATAAGAGTAGATAGTGGATAGGAAAGTCATCACCATCCACAGACTGAGCAATGAGATTTGATTGCTGCAATTTCCAGGTCCTTTGGTCAAAGTGATTGTTGAAGCCTTGCTCCATCAGTACTGGGTGAAGTTTGTGAAACATAAAGTGAGTTACTAGGTGTTCAGGTTCAGATGGGAATGCCCAGGTACCGCCCTTGGTAAGGAAATGGTTTCCCACTGTCTGATGCAACACCTTGCAACATTGTGGACTATGCACAGTCCTCTGCTGGAAAGCCCAAGAAATGGGTCTAGAGGCCCTTTGGGAGTCCTTGATGGCTCATGACCCATTCTAGATACGACAGCTGTTTCTCATCTCACCATAGTTGAATCAATTCTGCCTTGTCAGAAGGGGTGAATATCTTCAGGCCTACATGTGACTGTTCTAATACCTCCCCTTGGCAGGAGGGAGTTACACCTGAGTGAGCTGTGTTAGGGAGTAAATTGGCATGATTAAAAGAATTAGCTCATCTTGCAAAATCTGCTTGTTTTCAACCTTTCCCCTTACCTGACTCAAAATCCAGCTTGTTACCAAGCAAAGGTCAGTTTTTATGATCATTGTCTAGTGGTAGTGCACATTCCCTCTGCACCTGGGCTGTTCCTGTGCAAGTCTCAGGTTTTGCCATTACACTTCCTAGACCTCCCCTTCTCCCCTTCAGTTTCAGGGGTGCAGTGGGTGCAGGTGCAGTGGGTGCACCTGGCTGCAGCAAAGCACTCTACTGTGTTTGCAAATTGCTGATGATTGGGTCATTAACCTTTAACCCTTTCATTTAACCTTTAATTTAACCACTTTGGTGTCTCACACATGAGGCAAAAAATTTAGTTTCAAGAAACAATAATTTCTTACATCACTATATTCAAGATCACTGATTAGTAAATACCAGTCAAAATAATTCTTGATGCATTCAAATTTACACAAAGCCTAAAACTGTGGTAGGTTTGCGCTGATACTATTTTTCAGAAGAGCAGTATTGGCACCATAGTAGAAATAAAGAAGTGAACAATTTTCTGCTTTTCCTTCTACTTAAGACCGAAATCAAACCAGGCAACCACCACCTAAATCCACAAACCTCAAAAAAGCTCCCAAAACCCAAATCTCTCCATGTGATGAGTTCATGGGTATTTACATTATTCCATCCTAATTCAGCAACCAGTCATGACATCAAAGAAGGTCAGATGCAGTAGCAAATCTTTCATAAAGAGAAAAAGAATATAGAGATTTATAATATTTTATAGATTAACTTGATGATCTTTTTAACAATTCTGCATAGGAACAATTGTTCAGAAACCATTTATTTGGAATCATAAAGTGTTTTGACAGGGAAATTAATGTGTGTTTTCTTTATAAGTATCAAGTTCTTTCACAATTCAGACACAATAACAGTGTCAATGTTTAGTTTCCCTTTTCAGATTCCTAATAAGGCAGTAATAAGCCACTGCTAGTGGAGGGAAATGAAACAACCAAACAGCAAAACAAAATCAAACTCACAAACTGAAACTGAGCAAACAAGAGAAGAACCCGAAAAAAAGAAAAAATCCAAGAGACCAAGAAACCATTCTCCTGCTACTTTCTATCTTCCTGTAGACATTATTTTCTTAATACCAGTGTAGCCTAGCAGGTATTGCAAGACTCTTCTAAACATTTTCATATTTGCTGTGATAGATTATTACTGAAATACAGCTCAATCCATGGACAAAGAATATCTCCTCTTGTCAGCTATTCTAGCAATACCAAGGAAATTCATCACCAAGGATAGTTCTTTTCAAATTTTTATGTGCAGTGAGTATGAGTGTTTATTCTCAGCACCAATATTATAAAGCAAGTTTGTAAAATACTTTTACAACTAGTCAGGTAAGACAGACCATGAGTAATGCACTGAAAATCTTATACAGTTTTTTAATTTGCATATGGTGATCTTCTATTTTGAAGCATTAAAGAAAGAAAGGAATGATAGTCTGTAGCATTGTGTGTTTTACATGGGTTTATTGTAAAGTTGGTTATTTTTATAAGTTAAGAATGTGGCTTGACCTTCGGTTCCACCCATGTTCTCCCTCATCATGGTTCCTTCCACCAGTTACCTGTCAATCAATGTAACCAACCCCCTTTCCTTTTGAGAAATTTCTATGTCAGTCTTCCCTTACCTAACATATGATTTGTCCCCTGAGCCTTTTCCCTCCCCTGGGCCATTCCTATTGGTTCAGTTGTGTCCCTTGCTCCTCCCCTGGGCTTCATTCATTGGTCCCTTGTGTCTCCTTCCATTACACCCTTCCCCTTTATAAGTGCCTCCCTAATGGTTTTTCTCTGACACTGTTACTGGCCCTGCCTGGGTCAATAAAGCGCGTTGGCATCCAAACGCGTGTCCACTCCTTCTTTCCTTTTCCTCAGTGCTTTGCAGTCCTGCTCTCGCCTGTGTCACTACACCACAGATGGAGGCACTACTCGCGGTTCTCGCAGAGGACCTGAGAGTGGAGGGATTCGTGGTCTCCACCGGTCACTCTGGGAGCAGCTAGCCGCACCCATCAGTTCCTGTGGCCGCGGGATGAGACTGCAGTTGGCGCGCTACCGTGGGGCAGCTTCACCCAAACCCATCAACTTTGGCACCGAATGTGACACAGCTTTGAAGATGTCGCCGGTGCAACGTGGCTTTAAAGGCATCACAGCTAGGAAGGAGCTGCCTGAGGGAGCTGGACTTGTCCTGTGGGCATCAGCCCTTTTGGAATTATCGGTTCCTGGCAGTGCCAACACCTCCACGCGAGCACACTGATTTTTGTCCAGCGGTGCTCCCGGGGAAGCGAGGGCACACTCCCATCTTGCAGCGTGCAGATAAAGGAACGCCTTCCTGGACTGGGGACTGGTCCTGCTGTTTTTTTTCCTGAAGTCAGTGGTCTGGTGAGTTTTCCCCTGGTGGCGTTGGGACAGACCCGGCCAGGAGGGGCTCCCTTTAGGCGGCTGGTAATCCCAGGGGAGGGGATACACTGTGCACAGCATGAGCAGTTGCCTCTGTGGCTTTTGGGAGCCTTTTCAAAGTCTTAAGTTTCTGTTTCCAGCAGCAAGTGGGTGGAAGTGTTCAAGTTCTCAGCATGGGTAATAGGCTGTCTTCTCAGCAGAAGGAGGTATATTTCCAAGTTGTGGGATTCCTGCAGTAGGAGGGTGAATGGTTTTCTAAAGGGTTAGTCAAAAGCTTTGTCCGATAGATGTTTTCTAAGTTCCCATAGTTGACCGCTAAAAAGATCAAAGAAGAGAGTTTCTGGAAGGCAGTGGGTTGCGAATTAACTGAAAGTACCAAAAAAAGTGATCCTACTGTCAGGGAACGGTATATACAGCTGTTTCTTTTAAGTATTGAAGTTGTAAAAAATAATGCTGCGATTCGCGAACGGGAAAGTGGAGAATGTCCTGCGGCAAGCTCCCCAGTTCTCCCTCAAACCCCATCCCTGCCTTCTTTCCCTGTTCCTGCTTCACCTACTCTGGCTGGAGGCGGGGAAGCAACCCGTCCAGAGCAGATGCAGGGCTGCTACCGTCTCCCTGGCTTCCCCCAGTCCCCTCGGTACCCTTGCCCCGGCAGTGCTGGCCACACTGTTGGGGAACCTGCTCCTAACCCTCCTTCCAATCCTCTTTTCCCAGTTTCTGAGCCCGAAAAAGTTCAAGGTCGCTTTAGTGCCCAAACCCCCTTCCTCGCACGATCCCAAGACATGCCACAAGATGGTCACCACCTGGTGGTAGCCACTCCCACGCTACAAAATGGCTGCCACTACATGGCTGGGTGTTTTACTCCCTCTTTGTCATCGCAAAATGACCACTGGCACGTGGCGACCATGCCCGCGCCACAAAATGGCTGCCACCTTGTGGCAGAAGCTTCTCCTTCCCTCAATCCCTTCCATCACACCCTGCCTCCTAATGCCACCTCTTTCCCCTCCTCTTCCTCTGCAGCGTTTACATTGGTTCCTCCCACATATGATTATGTAATGCCTCCTCCCACATCACCTGACCCCTCCCCTTTTCCCACGGCAGTACCATCTGCTCCGCCCTTGCTCCATGTAGCCTCCGCCCAGAGTTCTGTCCCTCACCCTCAGGGTGCTGCCCCCTCAGTTCCTGTTTCCCATGCCCCTCCTTCCAGTTCCCATGGTGATGGGAGCAGCTGGGGTGGGTGGGCCTGGAAAGCAGGATGATTTAAGTAATGCAGAGCCTTTGTTCCTCACTCCAGTTACATATAATAGAAATGGGACACACTCGTGGTATAAGCCTCTTTCTTAGGATAATATCCGGGATCTCTGCAAATCCAAACTGGAATTTGGCCCAAAAAACGAGTTTTTTCAGAGCATTTTAAAGACAACATTTGCAAGAACATTAGTTCCCGAAGATATTAAACGGCTCTTTAGTTGTCTGCTCACTCCAGCTGAGTATCAATTGTGGGAGAGGACTTGGAGGAGGTTAACAGGGGACCTCCTCCCAGAGATCCAAAAAAGTAAGGACTATGCTGCGGATACTGAGGGCCACCCAATTACAATAGATCACCTTATGGGGGAGGAGGAGTGGAGTTCTGCGCAAACGCAAGCAGCAAAAATTCCCCGAGAAGTCCTGGATTTGGTGAGGGCTATGGCCAAACAAGCCTTCTTTGGAATGCCTTCCAAAGAACCTGCAGTGCCTTACATTGCCATTAAACAATCTCTTTCCGAACCATTTATTGATTTTGTTGACAGTGTACGAGCTGCAGTTAAGAAAAGGGTAGACAGCCCTCAGCTACAAGAGCAGCTCATTCTAGACATTGTAACCACCAATGCCAATGATGCCTGCAGGAGGGGGTCATCCTTGCCCTTCTCGTGTCACCACCGCCCACACTCACTCAAGTTATCGAGGACAGGGAGGCGAACATTCTAGTCACCATGTTCAAAAAAACTGAATGCGCAGTGCGTCCAAGCCCTGTGCGATTATATAAATAGGGTAGTTTGTGAAGGGTCAGCTAATCATAATAACGTTTGCCAATTAACTACATCAGATTGTCTTGAACCTTACCGACTCAGACTAACTCACTCTATTGTTTATTCCAATCAGGACTGGCTCGAGATTGGCGCGGAGCCTGGACTTCTCCCACACATTCAACAGGCAGAGACCAACAGGTGCATTCCATCCATCGATTGCAAGTATCTCGTTGTCGGGGATATTAAATACACTCCCTTGGGGGTTGAAGTCGTTCCAGCAGTCCTCACACTCCACCCAGAGCGCTTCACCCTCATGATGTGCTGTGTCCACCCCCCCCTTTCCCTGCCGGAAGGCCAGATCATCACACAAACTATCCCTATACCACATTTTATGTGCAATGACCTGGACCTTTCTGTCTTTTACACTGAGGTGCTAGGAGAAGAAAAGCCCCTCATATGGTGTGGCCTTAAGAGCAGGGGTCAATCTATTCAACTTCAGGGGATGATGGACACGGGAGCAGACGTGACGGTCATTCCTCCACACAAATGGCTGTCATAGTGGGAACTGCAAAATGTGAGTAGCTCAGTACTGGGAGTTGGGGGCTTCCAATTGGCACGCAGATCAAAGAGCATAGTGCAAATTATGGGGCCGAATGGGCAATTAGTGTCTGTACGCCCATTCATTTTGAGTTCCAAGTTTACCCTGTGGGGGACAGATGCCATGTCACAATGGGAGGCGAAATTGGACTTGCCCGCTCCTCAGCATTTTAGGTGCGGCTACTGGGGAGCACCCTACCCTCAAACTGAATTGACTTACAGATAAACCAATCCGGGTAGAGCAGTGGCCGCTGAACAAACAAAAATTAAAGGTGCTCACTCAGATTGTGGAAGAGGAACTGGCCAAAAGCCACATAGAGGAAACCAACAGCCCCTGGAACTCTCCTGTTTTTGTTATCAGGAAGCGTGGAGGTGACAGGTGGTGCCTTCTCCATGATCTGAGAAGAATCAATAATGTCATTGAAGAGACATGGGTTCCCTCCAACCAGGGATGCCTTCCCCATCTATGCTCCCACAAAATTGGAAATTGGCAGTTATTGACATCAAAGACTGTTTCTTTCATATTCCCCCTCACCCAGATGATGCACCACAGTTTGCTTTCTCTGTGCCCTCCATCAACAGAAAAGATCCCATGAAGTGCTACCACTGGTGCGTTCTTCCTCAGGGAATGAAAAACAGCCCTACTATCTGCCAGTGGTATGTTGCTAGGGTTCTGTCCCCTGTGCGCGCAAGGGAGAAAAAATGCATAATATATCATTACATGGATGATATCCTTATTTGTGCCCCTCATGACGACACACTTGCACGTGCCTTAGAGGACACTATTACAGCCCTGTTGGTGTCAGGATTTGAGTTGCAAACAGAGAAAGTCCAACACCTACCGCCTTGGAAGTATCTGGTCCTTGAAATCATCCACCGTACCATTACACCCCAAAAAATCCTAATTCACACTAACCTTAAAACCTTAAGAGACCTGCACCAATTCTGTGGATCCCTAAACTGGATCAGGCCCTGGTTAGGGCTCACCACAAGAGATTTATCCCCTCTCTTCAACTTATTAAAAAGGAGGGACACCCTGGATCTCCTGAGGGCCCTGACTCTGGAGGCGAGGGGAGCACTCGAGAAGGTCCAACCATCATTGCAAGTCGACATGCCCACCGGTGTCATGAGGATCTGCCCGTCAGCTTCATCATTCTGGGTAGGCTACCGCATCTTTACGGGTTGATTTTTCAATGGGACATGGACCAAAAGGATCGCCTCTTCATTATAGAGTGGGTGTTCCTTGGCCACCAGCTGTCCAAGAGCATCATCAAGCCACAAGAGCTGATGGCTCAGCTGATCATGAGGGCTAGGGCTCGCCTGCGTGTGTTGGCGGGGTGCGATTTTGCATGCAATCACCTCCCTATCCAAACATCCACGGGGAGGATATCTTTGGACACTGTGGAAAATTTAGACTGGTCTAATGAGAATTTGCAGTTCACCCTAAACAGCTACACAGGCCAAATTTTAATCAACCATCCAGGCCACAAATTGTTTAATGTTGACTTTAATTTGGTTCCAAAAGAGATTCAAAGTCACCGCCCACTCAAAGCCCTGACAGTTTTTACAGACGCATCTGGAGGATCCCACAAGTCAGTCATTACTTGGAAGAACCCTCAAACTCAGCAGTGGGAAGCCGATGTGCAGATTGTGGAGGGTTCTCCACAAATTGCTGAGTTAGATGCAGTCGTCAGGGCCTTTGAGAAGTTTCCACAGCCTTTTAATCTAGTAACTGCTTCGACCTATGTAGTAGGTGTAGTGTCCTGGGCAGAACATGCAGTGCTCAAAGAAGTTTCCAATCCTGCCATTTATCGCGTGTTCTCACATTTAATACACCTGGTTTCCCACCGAGAGCAACCCTTCTTTGTAATGCATGTAAGATCACACACTGACCTCCCTGGGTTTATTGCCGAGGGAAACGACAGGGCAAACGCCCTAGCTGCACCACTGCAGCTGGCTGGCCTACCTAGCATCTACCAGCAGGCCAAATTAAGCCATCAGCAATTTCATCAGAATGCCCCAGGGCTGGTCCACCAACTTCACCTGTGGCGAGACCAAGCCAATGCAATTGTGGCCACCTGCCCAAATTGCCAGAAGACGGCTTTACCATCATTGGGTTTCAGGGTGAACCCTAGAGGACTCCGCAGCTGCAAAGTCTGGCAAACTGACGTCACCCAGGTGTCTGAATTTGGGCAGTTCAAATATGTCCATGTGTCTCTGGACACTTGCTCAGGGGCAGTCTCTGCCTCAGCCCACACCGGGGGAAAAAGCGGCAGATGCACAAAAACATCTGATTCATGCCTTTGCAGTTTTGGGGGTCCCATCTACCATCAAAACAGATAATGGCCCAGCTTATACCTCCAAGGCATTTGGTGAGTTTTTGCAGGAATGGGGGGTACAACATTGGATGGGATTTCCACACTGCCCCACTGGTCAGGCTGTAATAGAATGCACTCACCAAACTTTAAAGCAAGTCCTCGCCCACCAACGGGGACATGTCCAAGCTCTGTCCCCACATCTCAGACTTTGTAAAGCGCTCTTTACTATCAATTTTTTGAACTGTTCTTTTGACAGACCGAAGCCGCCAGTCCTGAGACATTTTCATCAGCAACAACACTATGAGTTAAAAGGAAAGCCACCTGTCCTTATTAGGGACCCAGACTCTGGAGAAATCCAGGGTCCATTCCAGCTTATCACTTGGGGTCATGGATATGCCTGCCTGTCCACGCCCTCAGGTGTCAGATGGGTCCCTAAGAAACTAATCAAACCCTATGCACCAATGGAGTCTGTTAGCGTGCCTCAAGCTGTAACCCCCCACGACCAGGGAAACCCCAATGACCATACATTTGCACAGAATAGAAAACACCGCAGGAGGGGAAGAAAACTCCTGATATTATCTCTCTTATTCATTTGCCATTCATTGTTATGTTTGTTTTAGTATTCATTATGTGTTCTGTTCTCATTTCATTTCAGGCACCCACAATGCTCCTCGCAATTGTGGATGCTGTCCCGCATGAAGAGCATAATTTACTCTGCTGTCATTCATTTCTTGCCGTCCTTGTGCTTGGGTGTCTTGAGGCAAGTCATCACTGCCTCCACCACAAAGCTTTCCTCCAGCATGCAAGATCGCCTCTGCTGCCGTTGTTACAAAGAGCGATAGCTGGTGGGAGAGCCAAAAGGCAGAGAGCACCAGAGTATAAAGGACTGGACTTTACACCTTTTACAGCACCCTCTCCATGAACTGGACTCTGTTCCTTTTTATAGTGCCCCCTCCTTTTAAAACAAAAAAAGGGGAGATGTAACATTGTGTGTTTTATATGGGTTTATTGTAAAGTTGGTTATTTTTATAAGTTAAGAATGTGGCTTGACCTTCGGTTCCACCCATGTTCTCCCTCATCATGGTTCCTTCCACCAGTTACCTGTCAATCAATGTAACCAACCCCCTTTCCTTTCGAGAAATTTCTATGTCAGTCTTCCCTTACCTAACATATGATTTGTCCCCTGAGCCTTTTCCCTCCCCTGGGCCATTCCTATTGGTTCAGTTGTGTCCCTTGCTCCTCCCCTGGGCTTCGTTCATTGGTCCCTCGTGTCTCCTTCCATTACACCTTCCCCTTTATAAGTGCCTCCCTAATGGTTTTTCCCTGACGCTGTTACTGGCCCTGCCTGGGTCAATAAAGCGCGTTGGCATCCATACGCGTGTCCACTCCTTCTTTCCTTTTCCTCAGTGCTTTGCAGTCCTGCTCTCGCCTGCGTCACTATGCCACAGATGGAGCCACTACTTGTGGTTCTTGCAAAGAACCTGAGAGTGGCGGAATTCGTGGTCTCCGCCGGTCACTCTGGGAGCGGCTAGCCGCACCCATCAGTTCCTGTGGCCGCGGGATGAGACTGCAATAGTCATAAAATTCCTTCCCTTTTATTAAACAAGAAAGGGCCTTGGGAGTTAAGGAGATGGGAAAAGGGGGAGATTAAACCCTGAAATTTTAATAAGAGAATAAAATACTTATAAAGAATCACAGAATCACTAGGTTGGAAGAGACCTTCAAGATCATCCAGTCCAACCCACTCCGTAACACCTCAACTGAACCATGGCACTGAGCACCACGTCCAATCTTTTTTTAAACACATCCAGGGATGGTGACTCCACCACCTCCCTGGGTAGACCATTCCAGAACTTTTTCATTCTTTTGTAAAATCTTTTTCCTAATGTCCAACCTATATTTCCCTTGGTGCAGCTTGAGACTGTGTCCTCTTGTTCTGTCAGTTGCTCCCTGGAGAAAGAGACCAACCCCACCTGACTACAGCCACCTTTCAGGGATTTGTAGAGAGTGATAAGGGCACCTCTGAGTCTCCTTTTCTCCAGGCTAAACACCCCCAGCTCCCTCAGTCGTTCCTCACAGGGTTTGGGTTCCCAGTCCCTCTCCAGCCTCGTTGCCTCCTCTGGATGCGCTCCAGCGTCTCAAGGTCCTTCCCAAACTGAGGGCCCAGAACTGGACACAGCACTCGAGGTGTGGCCTCACCAGAGCTGAGTACAGGGGAGAATGACCTCCCTGCTCCTGCTGGCCACACTGTTCCTGACACAGGCCAGGATGCCTTTGGCCTTCTTGGACACCAGGGCACACTACTGGCTCATGTCCAGTCAGTTGTCACCAGTACCCCCAGGTCCCTTTCCAGCCACACCGTCCCCAGCCTGTAACGCTGCAGGGGGTTATTGTGGCCAAAATGCAGGACTCAGCACTTGGATTTATTAAACTCCATCCCATTGGACTCTGCCCAGCCATTCAACTGTTCCAGCTCTCTCTGCAGAGGTCTCCTACCCTTCAACAGATCGACGCACAGTCCTTACCTTAGTGTCATCTGCAAATTTACTAATGAAAGACTCAATCCCCTCATCCATGTCAATAGTAAAGATACTGAACAGAGCTGGCCCCAGCACAGACGCCTGAGGGACACCACTGCTGACTGGCCCCAGCTGGATGTGGCACTGTTCACCTCCACCCTCTGGGCCTGGCCATCCAGCCAGTTCTGAACCCAGCAAAGAGTGCTCCAGTCCAAGCCATGGGCTGCCAGCTTGTCCAGGAGTGTGCTGTGGGAGACGGTGTCAAAGGCTTTGCTGTAGTCCAAGTACACAACATCCACAGCCTTTCCTGCATCCACTAGTCGGGTCACTTGGTCATAAAAAGGGACCAGGTTGGTCAAACACAACCTACCCTTCCTAAAGCCGGGGTCTGATACCCTGGCCACCCTGTTAGTTCTGTGTGATGAAAATCAATATAAACTGTTCCATGACCTTACTGGGTGCTGAGGTCAGGCTAACTGGCCTATAATTACCAGGGTCCTCCTTCCCACCCTTTGTGTGAATGGGTGTCACACTGGCCAGCTTCCAGTTATCTGGAACCTCTCCAGTGAGCCAGGACTATTGGCAAATGATGGAGCAGGGCTTCACAAGCTCATTTGCCAGCTCCCTCATCACCCTGGGATGGATTTCCTCCGGGCCCATAGATTTATGAACATCCAAGCATCTCAGCAGTTCTCTGACTGCCTCCTCCTGGATAACAGGGGGACCATTCTGGTCCCTGACAGCATCTACCAGCATAGGTACTAAAGAGGAAAAACTGACGGGATAGAAAAAAGTAGCAAAATTGATTACTGGGGAAGCAAGATGAAGTGTCTTTAAACTCTTGGGAAAGCACAGTATGAAGTCTCTTTATATCATATATAGTGTGACTTCATGTTTTAGTTTTCAAAAATATATTTGTTTTTCTAACATTCTCAACTTCATTAACCATTCTATTTGAGATGGATGAGAAGTCAGAGAATGAACTTTCCCTCCTTCCCCATCACAAACATGTATAACATTTCTTAAGCATCAAAATGGGATTCTCTTATTTTCTTCTTTTTTTTTTTCTTCAAGAAAAACTCAAACAAAGCTGAATGGTGATAGAGAAATAATCTACCAATATAAGTTACCTAAAACACCCTATGTTATCTTGGGCAACTCTCTTGGTAACATTCTCAACAAATTTGTAGAGGAAGCTCTGGTGCTGGAGCACAGGAATCACTTTTCAGGTCTCAAAACTTCTAATATCTTCTGGTACACACTGTACAGTAAACTCTTACCTTGTGCTTTGGCAGGTGATCAGTTATTGTGCCAGTGGTTGTGCTACAGTTTAGCCCTCCCTTCATGCAAATGACATGTTTTCAATCACTATTTTATTAAATAAAATCAATAAAGCAGTAATAAAATGTAATAAAAAACGTACTTCTTAAAATCAAGAGCAACAGTAATTAGCACAAGACGTACACCCTCTGCATTCACACACGAGCTGTCACTCTTAAGCATATCTACAACCCACTGCATGGCTGTCCAGCAGAAGTCAATCTCCGGCACACATTCCCCAATGGATAACAGGCCCAGATCAACTGTAAGGATGAAGTGACAGAACCACTGCCTAAACCTGTTTATTATATTTTGCCTATGGTCTCCAGGTTGCAGTGAATCCAAGAAGGTGGCTCTGCTGTCACAGCACAGCCAGGCCTGTGGGCAAGTGGTGCCAACAAACTCTGGGGTCTTTGGCACATCTTCCCTACCCAGCAATCCCAAAGATTTACCACATAACGTTTATGATACCTGATCTCTGTGTGCCTGTCCATCCAAGCATTATTTTTCTGGTGTCATCCAATCATTTACCATGTCACCCACTTCTCCTGGTTATTTAATTGGTTTTCCTTTTTTTTGATCAAAATCATGTGAGAGCAAACATACTCAATATAATGCCAAAAAATTGTTAGTAAGACTAAAATGTAGATTCAAATAGTTATTATTATTATTATTTCACATCAGGTAAAAGAAAAAAGACAAATGGAAAATAAAAGAAATGTATACTACTTTATGAGAAAAATATCTACAACAAGAACATTACTACAATAACAATATTATTATTATTATTATTATTATTATTATTATTATTCCTCTTATAAACTCAGTTTTGCTGGCATCACACATTTTAACTGTTCTCCTGTGGTGTTAAAATTCATGGAATCACACTGGTGTTAGAAGGGAAACAAGAACTTGATTTTTTTCCATTCCTGGTCTGAAATTATTTAAAGGCACAACAGAAGACGGTTTGTAACAGTAAAATCTCCATTTCCAATCCTGGACCCTTTGTTCAAAGGGCTATGCTTTTTCTCTTCTGTCCTGTATTTTAAATTCTCAGAGCCATAGCCCCTAAAATGTGGTCTAGTGCAGCTAAGTTTGTTTTGTAGTAATTATTCGCTCAACAAATATAGAGGATCAGATATGCAGTATTTGGACTAAATGATTATTTACCCTTATATATTAATAAAAAAGATGTTTAAAAATCCTACATAAAACCTTCAGGTGTATCAAATACCACAACTCTTAAATTGCCTTATGATATTAGAATCCTTATGTAACCCAATGCTACACAGCAAACCTAGAGATGCTGATATAGGAGAAAGTAATTTGTTTTTAAAGGGAGAAAACAATACTGGTTTAAAATCTCATCAATTCCTTACACTTTTTTATTATTTTTTAATTACTTTCACGGAATGTAACAAAAGTCTTCAATTTTTTTACTAGCCTTCCCAACCCTACAGAGGTGTTAACCTATAAGTAAATACTGAATTTTTTGCAATGCCTGCAAAAAAAGGCATAAAATATTCTTGATACCCTTTAATCACTTTCATTCCACTTGAGCATATTTACTGTGTCACCCTTCCAAAGAAATGCATCACAGACAGCATCTTGTTTACATTTGATGATGAAGTTGGCATTCTATTCTTTTACTCATATTAAACTATTGCCACGCAGCTCCTTACAATGAGATAAAATTTTTAATTTGTATAGAATTTATGTTAATTGCAGCTTTTTTGGAAAGATAAAATTCTAAAGATGTACATGTTTTCCATGTACAGTCAGTGACATCCAAGATATTGGGAAATCCAGTCAAAATATTCATTTTTTTGTTTATTTTCTCAACAGAATTTCTGAGATGGCTGAAAAGTGAAAGTGAGACAGGTGCTGCTCACATATTTTAGATTAAGCAGTGCAGATACCACCATTTGGCCGTATGAGAGTGCTATTTCTTGCCAGCATCTCAAATTATTCTCTGCTTAAGTAATTAATAAGCTTATCATTTCTTGGGTGCAGGATATGGACACTAAACATTTAATAACAAATTCGTTTGCAGGATATTAAATTAAAGAATATGAAATCTTTGTGTTTTACTTATGCTAAAGGAGCATGTGTTTTGCAAAATCACAGAGGAAAAAGTATTATAACCTTCAAAAGCAATATAGATGTAAAATCTCAAGGATCAATAACATAAACAACCCATGCAATTTGGTAAGATAAATAGGATACTAGTGAAATCCTACTCCTTCTATAAAGGAAAGTTAAATCCATCTATAAATTATAGTCTACTGATTTTAGCATACAACTTTTAGTAGGGGATATAATTTCTCTCTATGCATTTATGATTAAGATTTTCTTTATGACAAATTTTACTGTGCTTAACAAATTAAAAAATCATAGGTGCTGTGCTTGTAAAATAAAAATCTATATACTAGCTATTAGGTAAATTTTGGACATTTATATAGTGTTTGAACTTTCAAGTATTAACCTCGGTGCCACTGTCAATTCGAGGAAGTTGTCCAAAATGGATTCATTTTACTGAGTACTGGATAGGACTTCTCAATCAGTTTGATTAATTCATTTGAGTCTTTGTGTTAAGAGAATTGCAAAAGTGCATGGTCACTCATCTATGAAGTGATAGTGCATATTCACCAAATATAAAAGCACACACTCTAACAGATACAGACCCCTTTCAATAGAATAACATACCCATTAATTTTCAAACAAATCCATGTTGCTGATGTAATAATCTTATTTTAGAACTATCAGCTGCAGATAAATTGGGGACATAATGAAGTATCCTGCATAATCCATTATGATTCAAATACTAATTTTTACCAAATAATAATGTTTAATCATCACCCTGACTCTTAAAATGCTTCTCAAAACTTCAGTGGCTAATACAAGAAGTGTGTTTGGCTAATGCACTAGTTGGCTGATATATTCCTGAATTTAAGAGTATGTCTAATATTGGCAGCTGTTCAACAATTTGGAATCAGCATTATAAACAGGTGCATATAGTGTAGTTATGGTTACTAAGTCAGTTTTTCCTTTTTACAAGCTGCCATGCATGTAGGTTGCTTCACTTTTTTCCAAATGCAGTAGTCATGTTCTGTCCTTCTTGCATGAATTTTTGTGTGCATAAATTAATCCCTTGAAATTGTCTGTAAGAATGCAAATCTTGTCTTAGGTTTGACAGAAATCCTACAGAATACAGACTGAGGAAAGGAGTGAAGAAATACTATAAAAAAAACACTAATTCATTTGGAAAGAGAAATTACTATAATAGTTCTATGCAAATCAAATCGCTTAATACTGGCCTCATGGCTAAGTAGTGAAAATGGAAATCTGGTATTCTGTATCTTGCATATTTTCTTGCTGAAAGGCAAAATACTGGACCTAGTAGTGTAACAGTGGTGGTTATCTCAAACAGAATCATCAAGATTCCAAGAGGTTTTCAAGATGACAGTGTCCAAACATCTGCCTACCACTGCCATTGTAACCACTAAACCATTAAACCACATCCTCCTATGTCAGGTCCAGTGTCTACCTGAAGGGATGGTGACTCTTCCAGCTCCCTGGGAAGTCTATTCCAAAGCCTGACCTCTCTAACAGTGAAATTTTTTCCCTTTTATCTAATCTGAACCTTCCCTCTCAAGTTAAGACTATTTCCTCTTGTCCTTTCATTGTAGGCATGATAAAAGAAATTGGCCTTCACATCACTAAAAGCTCTTTTCAGGTGGTTTTTAAGAGAGATGAGGTCTCTCCGGAGCCTCCACTCTTTGAGACTAAACACACCCTGCTTACTCACCCATTCCTTATAAGACTGTGTTGTGAGAGGCCCAAAACTGAACACAGCTTACTCAAGGTGAAACCTTAACAATGCTGAGCACAGGAGGATAATCATTTCCCTATTTCTGCTGGCAGCACTATTCCTGATTCAGGCCACTATGCCACTGACTTTCTTGGCCACCTTGGCACTCTGTTGGCTCATGTTCAGCTAGCTGTTGAGAAGCACTCCCAAGTACATTTCTACTGAACAGTTTTCAGTCCACTTCTCTCCTAGCCTGTAGCACTGCCTGGGGTTGAAAATCAAGTGCAGGACCTGGCACTTCACCTTACTGAATTTCATGCAGCTTTCTTAGTCTATTGATCTAGTCTGTCAAGATCTTTCTGTAGAGCCTTCTAACCCCCAAGCAGAAAACAGTCCTATCCAACTTGGTGTCATCTGCAAATTTAGTGAGGGCGCAATACTGATCCCCACATGAATGAAGATTTTAAGCAGAACCAGCCCCTAAACTGAGCTCTGGGGAACACTGCTAGCGACCACACACCAACTGGATTTAGGTCTCTTTACCCACTGTCTGGGCCTGATTGGCCATCCAATTTTTTGCCTATAACCCAAGCAAGCCTCAAGCAACCAGTCTTTTTAAAAAGGTGCTATAGGCGACAGTGTTAAACACTTTACCATATTGACAACACTCACAATCTTTACCTCATCTACTAAGCTGGTCACTTGGCTGTAGAAGATCAGGTTGGTTCAGAAGGACCTTTGTACGTCAGTGTTGGCTAGGCCCGATACCCTAGTCCTAAACATGCCATGTAATTGCATTCAGAATGATCTCTTCCATATTCTTGCTTGGAACCAAGGTAATGCTGACAGTCCTGTAGTTCCCTAGATCATCTTTCTCACCCTTCTTGCAGATGTTACACTTGTTAATTTCCAGTCCTCTGGAACTTCTCCAGGTAACCAGGGCTACTGATATCTACCACATGATTGAGAGTAGTTTGGCAAGTTTTTAACCACTTCCCTCATTACCTCATTCACCCTGATGGTGGATCCCATCAAGGCCCATGGATCTTCTCAGTGTCTAAATGGCACAGCAGGTCACTAACAATCTCTTCCTCCATTATGAAGGCCTCATCCAGCTCTCCATTCCTTACATCCACTTCTGGGGGCTGGGTATCCTGAGGACAACTGGTTTTGATGTTAGAGACTGAGGAAAATAAGGCATTAAATACCTCTGCCTTTTCCTCATCCCTGCCACTACACTATTCTTAACATTCAACAAATGATGGACTTTCCTTGACTATAATCTGCTGCCAATGTATTTATAGGAAAACTTTTTTGTTGTCTTTAAGTGCAGTGGACAAATTAAGTTTTAGTTTTTAATTTTCTCCTGACATGATCTCACAACATCCTTATAGTCCTCCCAAGTTATCTCCCCTTCCAGAGATGCCAGATTATCTTTTGTCCCTCTAAGTTCCAGTGTAAATTCTCTGTTTAACCAGGTTGTGCCTTTCCCCTGATGACTTGTTTTTCTACACATGGGGACAGCCTGCTCCTGAATATTTAAAAAATTCCTTTTTAAAGCACATCCAGTCTTCCTGGACTCCTTTGCCCTCCAGGACTGGCTCCAAAGGGACTTTGTCAATCAATCTCCTAAACAGTCCAAAGTTTGCCAATCTGAACTCCAATGCAGAAGTTCTGTTGGTTGTTCTCCTTATTTCACCCAGTAGAGGAAACACTGAAGTTTCATGGTCACTCTGCCCAAGACAGCCACCAACAGCCACATCATGTACAAGTCCTTCTCTGTTCACAAACAGCAAGTCTAGCAAGGCACTTCATCCTGAAGGCTCATTTATCAGTTGTATTAGGGAGTTGTCTACCACACACTCCAGAAACCTCTTAGGCTCTTCCTGTCTGTTGTGCTGTATTTCCAGCAGACATATGGCAAGCTGAAGTCACCCACAAATGCAAGGGCTGGTGACTGTGAGACCCCTGCCAGCCACTTGTAGAACACCTAATCTGCCTCTCCTAGCTGGTGGTGTATAACAGATTCCACCATGACATCTGCCCTTCTGACATTTCCCAATATTTACCCATAAGCACTAAAACTTGTCATCTCTATCATCATCACTAATTTCAATACGATCAAAACACTCCCTATCACAGAGTACCACATTATCACCCTTTATGCTTTGCCTATCTCTCTTAATACCGCAGTTGTGAGAGTCATCCTACCATGTTTCTGTGATAGCACCTACCTGATAAGTTTCCTGCTGTACAATGGCTTCCAGCTCCTGCTTGCTGCCTATACTGCGTGCATTGGCATAGAAGCTCTTCAGCTAGGCTAATACAATCATTATCATCTCTAATGAGCCTTATTTTATCTTCTTCTCCATTTGAATCTAATTTAAAGACTGCTCAATCAGCCCTGCTAACTCCCAGGCCAGAATCCTGTTCCCACTCTGAGTCAGGTGTACCCCGTCCAACATAAGCAGGCCTGGTGCCATATATACTGACCCATGGTCAAAAATCCCCATGGTATCTATGGCACCAGCCTCTTAGCCACCTAGATATCAGTCAAGTATTCCTATTCCTTTCCTCCTAACACTGAAGGAATTTTGAGGAGAATATTACCTGTGCACTTACTCCTTTAACCAAATAGCCCAGCGCCCTGAAGTCCCTTTGGATTACCCTGGGAATTATTCTTCCTTCAGTCTTGTCTCTATCCACTGAGAACATTAACAGAGGGTAATAGTCAGAAGGCTGTACTAAAATCAAGAAGCTTTCCCTTACATGGGCCCCAGGGAGAAAGAACACTTTCCTGTGGGTTGGATCTGTGCTGCATATTAGGCTCTTCCACTCAGCAGGGAGCCTTCTACAACAATTACCCTTTGTCTTTTTATTTTTCAGAGCTTGTCACAATGTGCTTGGTCACCTGAACTGGCTTAGGCAACCCTTTAGATGGTACTTCATCTAGATTGCTATTTTCCCAGCCCTCAGTTTCCAGAATCTCATACATATTCTGAGTTGTATGAGATTCCCCCCTCACATCATGAGGACGGAGGCCCAAGAAAGAACCTATTTCCATTCTGCCTCATCTCCGAGGTTCCCTCCTGTGTGCTGTGGAGAGAAGAGAGGATCCTCTACTTATGCATTTGGCCAGTACGTTTGCCATAGAGCAAGTTGAGAACAGTTCTGCCAAACAATCCCTTCCTCAGGTCCTCTAACACTCCTTAACCTTTCTACCTCCTCTTGCGTTTGTACCACCAAACTCAGCAGATCATCTACCTGCTCTCGCCTCACACATGTTATCTCTATTACACTTTGATGCTACGTGGACACCTTCATGTTTCCACGACAGCTCTGTTTTCATTGGCACATCCTTTCTGATACATACAGATGGCTTAGCACCTGCAGAATAGGAGCTATTCTTAAACTCTTTTGAACTGATGGGAGGGAGACCACACTGTACAGCTCTGTGCACTCTTGCGCCAAGTGCCATGCCCTTCTGGAATGACACTCCCACTTTGTGCCCCCTGGAGCCATTTGTATCTCCCAGAGTGCTCCCAGCACTGACCTTGCCTGATTGTCTGTTGTGAACTTTCCATTCTGACAAGGTTCTAGGCTGCTGCTTGACTGTCATTGAATGAAAAAACAAAAACAAAAAATCCAACAAACAAACAAACAAACAAACAAAAGCAGAATTAAAAAAAAAAAAAAGAAAATATCAGCCCTATAAGGCCTAATCTAAAACTCGGCCCTTGACTAACGTCAGCCACTGGTGCTGCTGGTGGTGTTTCTATATAGATTGTAGACAAGAAAAAACCCATGGTGCTTCTTCACTAAAATATCTGACTGCTTTTGAAGATTTTACTAGAACAGTGGAAACAGAACCAGCAGATTTTGTGTTATACAATGGTAAAGGAAGTCTCTAATAGGTGGAGTTGTTTAGCATTTTGCAATTTCACTACACTAGTCCACATAATTGGGAAATGTTACAAAAGAAATTTTCTAGAATATAGATACAATTAAAGAGGATATTTTATCTAGAATTGATATATAAATTGATATGGAAAATACAGTAATGGAAAACATATAGACCTTCCCATATATTCCATCTTATTAAATGCAACTCTTCTGTTCTGGTGAACTATGTTTAATAAAATTTCACATTATTGTGAAAAGCATATGAATATGAGCATATTAATATCTCCTTAAAATAATTTAATATCATTCTCTCTTTTTTCTTCTTCTTTTTTTTCTTTTTTTTTAATATGAGGGCATAAGCAATTAAGATATTGTCTAAGGATACAGGAAATCTGATTAACAGATCAAAGACCATCTGTGGAGATTGAATTTAACACCAGGGGGTAATTCTCCTTTCCACAATGCTTATGTAAATCAACTTAATCCAGAAGGCTGAATGAATTTCTCTGAAAAATGGCTTCTCTTATTTGTAAATATGTATTTTCAAAAAGTATGCTCTTGAATATCATTCAAGGCTGTGATTCAGAATTTTACCATAGATATATATATATATATGTATAACATCATACAGGTGGAGAATAAGTCAGGCTTCCAAAAACAAGGGAGAACTATGTCAGATCTACTACAAAAGTAAATTTTCTTCCTGAAAGATCTTGCAAATTTTCTTCCTGGAAGATCTGTCAGTAACACTTCTGATAAGGGCATTTTGCTTTCAATTTTTATTTTTTCCCGTTCTTTAGTGATCTTTTTTCTACTTGAGTCTGACTGCTGTAGATCTTGATGGATATGGCTCCTTAAAGCTCTACCTAGCAGTCATTGCAAGTTTCATATAAGTACATTGTTCTATGGAGTCACCAACAATATTTCAACTTGATAAACTGATACTTCTTTCTTGAGCCATTATAATGAATTCATATTAAAAAACAGTATGACTTGTTAATCGGTTATTACATTATGCATTAGATTTAAGTATGTCATTCAAATATTTTCTCTATATGACTAAATTACTTCAGTAATAGCTCAAATGCATGTCTGATTTACAAATTGTAGACTTTTCCTCAATATTCCTAAAGAACAGGTAGCTTTCCTAGGAATATATGGTCCAACTCCAGGCTGATGCTCCCATAGACTGTTTTTATCTCTCTGTTATTCATATTAAGTCTGTGATTAAGTTCTTGCAAAGCCAAAAACTGAGCACACATATATACAGACATATGGAAAATTAAAAATAGGGTCTTTGTTATCTGTTGAGCACCAGTACATTTTTTAACTTGTGCTCTTGCCATCTGAATTAATAGAGCCTCCAACAGAAGATATTTTATGTGTTATACTGAGGCCTACATAGCATAGAATGTGAAAAAAGAGGTAATTCTGAAATCATCTATAGGACTATAATTGTTTTCAATCACCTGCCTGTCATCTGATACTCTTCCATAATTTATTCAGGAAAGTTTAGTCACTATCCAGTAAATGACAGATGCTTTGAAATTCTCACGTGTTTAACCTACAAAAAGGTATGACTAATCATAGTTTCAAAAGGAGCTCTGTTGTATTCCACTGAAGCTGCTCAAATATGTAAAGATTAGCAAAATTAGAGATTGAAACAGACTTTTTTGGGGACTTCATAAGTTTGTTTAATAGTTAAGGGGACAAAGGAACAGCTGTAAGTTTAAAAGTGTGTGAAGTTCTGCTGGTTGCTGCATCTTTGGTGTCAACAACAGAATTACTTTAGTATTTAGCTTTTGTTAATTGTATGTGTTTACTTCTGTGTTCTGTTTAGCAATGAAGATGAATAGAATATTTTAACTGCAACCAATGAACAAATATATACTTATTTACAAGGTTGTTCTTGCTCCTTTACCACATAATGAATCAGGAAGAGGAGACAGTCCAAAAGAAGGTCATAGGAATTCAAATAAACTAGTTGTCTGGCCTTATATCTTCTCAGCTTGTAGTACTGATTTTGCCTCTTTTCTCTTCTTTCTCTCTCTTTCTCTGGAAATGGTTCCTATGGCCTTTAAGAAAAATCTTGGAGTAATAATCTTCATGGGTGTATAACATAAGAATAGTAGCAGTAGTGGCCAAAAGTCCCATGTCTTCATCAGAAAAAACATACAGGGCAGCATTTTGAACTAAACTTTCATACAGAAAAAAAAGATTAAAAAATCTGACTTGTTAAGTAGTTTTGATGGAATAGTCAGGCATTGACAGGCTTACACTGGAATGTGTATTGAAATTCAGTGTTTTCAGCAGGAATGTTTGCCACTGTTCCCATAACTTTCTTGGATAGAAGCAACAGAAAGAAATAAAGAATTTGTGCTCCAAAGAGTTTGCAGTCAAAATACAAGACACAAGAAATGGTAGCAAGACAGAGAGAGAGAAGAGGAAATATGACATGATTGCAGGGTAATAACACAGCAGAGTACCTACAGTAGTTTTCCTCCTAACTGCTATATCCACTCATCCATTTCCTTTAATTTCTTTATTTTCTTTTAAAGTAATTTAAAAATATGCAAGAAAATATTATACTAATCTGCTACAGGACCCTGTGTACAACACAGTGCCATCACAATCATCATCAAAATAGATGTGAATATATTTAGAAATAAAAAGACAGCCCTACTGCACGTGCAGAGTATGCACATATAAATGTGAACTATATTATACAGCATGAACCACTAAATCTTTGATAGGAAAGATATTACAAATACAATAAGCAAGTTTCACCTATTTCCAAAACTGGTAAATGTTTCAAAATTAAAATTCCTTCTACTCTTATGCAAAAATTATTGTCAACATATTTGAAAAGACTATCCAGTAATGCGTCAAATGCTTAGTGATTTTGCACTGTATCTCCTCTGTATGTATGTTGCAATGCTGAGAAGCCTGCTTATTTTTACATCTGTTAATTGAAATCATTTGACAAGGTAGCTTTTCAGTGTAATTTGGTGATTTCAGAAGAAAATATGCAGTATCTCTAATTTGGGGTAGAGAGATATTTTTTTTTCTCTGATTTAATTCACTGCATCATAGATCCTAGCTGCTGTTCATGATGATTATGATGATGATTAGAGCACCACATCTCAAAAATGCCAAGAAAAATAAAGACTAATTAAGGCAATTTGTTTCATCCATTGTGTTAAAGAGGAAGCCTTCTTTGTTAGGAACCTTCATTGTCAATGAGAGAAGCAATTAATTTATTGTCTTGAAAATATAGACACATTATGTCCAGAAAAAAGTTATAGTCCAAAATATGAGCAAAAAGAACATAAAAAAGAGTTTCTCTCTTTTTCTTTAAAAAAATCAGTTTGCTCAGTATCTGTATATTATATGTCTAGATATATTTGTACTGTAATGGCACAGCTTGTGCTATTCATTAGATTTTGTGAACACTCAACTTCTTATGTTGAAAAGAATTCTTGCAATTCACATTGTTCTTGTTACATGATAAAACTCTAAAGTGCACTTTTTAGCAAGCTTATTATTTTCTTCTATAAAATCTAAATTACTTATACAAATGAGGCTACAATTTTTACATCATTGGGGCATTTTCAAAATGTTAGCCTTGTGCTACAGTGTTTACCTGTGTATATTTATAAGTGGACTATTAATTTTTTTATGTTCCAATATCACAAATGGAATTAGGAGTACTGTGGTAACTAGGAGAAGTACACTTGCACTGGATATGGTTGCCAGCCTTGTCTTTGACTGCATTAATCACACCACACCAGAAATTCTATGTGGAATTTTATGTGAAAGAACTATAACAAGTTATATTAGAGCAGCCTGTAGATCATTGCTTGAATGTGGGAAATAAATGAAAAAAAATAGCGCTCCATTAGAATACATGTGTGCTCAAAAAAAATTTATTCTCTCCTCTTCAGAATGTAACTTAAAACAAAAGTTAATATAGGCAGCATTTTCCCCCCTCAAAAATAATTGCACAGCTATTCTTACTCCTTGTGAGCATTAAAATTACTACACACTGATAGTTAAAATTAGGATTTCTGTAAGTTATACAAGATCTTGAGGATGTTTTCTTGATGCCTACATTAACTATACAATATGGATATGAACATCTCTTTTCATAGGAATCTGTAGTATTGACAGGCTATGGGCACGAAGACCAAGTGAAAAGTGTCTCTCTGAAAAATGAAGATATAGTGTAGGAGAAACAAATAGGTGGTGGTGATTATAAAAATGAAATTGACATTTTAAAAAGACTCATATATACAGTTTCATTTCTGTCTCTCTTCTTCCAGATAAAATTTTTAATTCAATAAAAAGATGCCTTAATAGCCAGCAATTTACCTAAATGGGTGCAGGGATATGTTAATCCTTACATGTGCAGGTGACAGATTCACGTACATATGGATGTATGCAAATGTCTTACAGAAACAACAATCAATGACATGTAGCAGCTGAAAAGAAAACACATATCACCTTTGCATATTTTAAGTGTATTATATCTAGATTTTGTAGCAATATTCATAGATCACTGATGTAGTAGAGATTGATGGAGTTTATAATTGAAATTAGCTATTTTTTTCCCCTATCTGCAGGTAAGTTAAGTTGTTTCTTATGGTTTGTTTGTTTTGATTTTTTTTTTTTTTTTTTGTGGGGGAAGGAGTTCCCCCCTCAGATTTATCCCTCACTTTCCCCCTAAGTTTATATATGTATGTTTTTATCTATTATATATTTATAATATGTTTCTATTTTTATATTTATATATGCATCCAACCATTAACAATGCTTGGCAAGATTACTGGGAGCACTAAGGTCTACTGAGTACAGATTTTTTCTTGAAGGAGTAACCCTGTGCACCAGTGTAATTTGGGGGCCAACCTACTGGGAAGCATCTCTGTGCAGAAGGACTTGGGGGTCCTGGTGGACAACAATCTGCTCCTGCCGAGGGTCTAGTAGAGGGCAAGAAAGTTTATTAGGGACTGGAGCATTTCTCTTAAGAGGAAAGGCTGAGAGAGATGAGCCTGTTCAGCCTCAAGAGGAGACAGCTTAGAGGGAACCTCATCAAGTGCATAAGTACTTGAAGGGAGGGCTTCAAGAGGATGGATCCAGGCTCCTCTCAGTGGCGCCAGGCAATAGGACAAGATGTAATAGGAAGAAACTGATGCACAGCTGAAGAGGAGGAAGAACTTTAGAGTGTAAGTGACCGAACACCGGAACAGATTGCTTAGAGTGGAGATTGTGGAGTGTCTCTCACTGGAGATGTTCAAGAACAGTCTGGTTGTTATCCTGTACCATGTGCTCTGGGATGGCCTTGCTTGAGCAGGGAGGTTGGGCCAGATGACCCCTGTGGTCCCTTCCACCCCAACCCATTCTGTGATTCCATTATTCTATTTTTAATCCATTTCCACATGAACATTTATCCTCCCCTGTTCCAGTTTCTCATGCTTTGCACTTACTCTGTCTTAAAACCATATGGGAAAATTCTGTTAGATTTTCTGTTAGAACGGTACATCTATAGAATCCTGATGATTGAAAGTAAGATAATTATATCATAAGTCACACAGGTTCAGCCCTCATATTTGAGTACAATATGTGTAAGGAAAAATTATTTTGACAATAGCTGCTGTTAAAACTGTAATTTCCTGTTTTGATTCTTTAGCCTGCATCTAGTCTATATGCAGATACTGAAATATAGAGTTCCTCCCCAAGGGAAAAAAAAAATGGATTTGACCCAATTTATTACTTCATTCCAGTTACTGAGAATTCTATTTATGTCATTTTAAACTTCACTTTTACATCCAGGATACCAGGGTTAAACTAAAAGAGAAAACTACAAGTGTTTTTCTTGATTCTTTTCAGTTTCTTCTAGTCATTAAAATTCAGTCTTCTTCTATTCATTAAAATTACATCTATAACACATGCCCTTGTTATTCACATCTTCTAATATTATTCACAACACCCACCCAATTACCCATACTTAGCAAATCTAAATGAAATCAATATCTATCAAATGGAATCATGCTCTTCCTGCACTTTATTTCTAAGTCTTAATCAAATTACTTTTGTTCCTCCTGTAAGAGCAACATTATTATGCACTTTCAGTACCATTATTAACAATAGTTCTGAACCTACAGAAATTTCTTCCTACATGTACATTCTAAAAATGTTCTTAGTAAGTTCAGATTATTCGTGTCACCTAAACCCACTTCTTCATACTAAAGCAGATAGCTGATGTCCTGTGGATGTAACCTGGTGGTCCTCTACCCATAGACCTCAGCTATCCTGTTGCTATGCTTTTTTGCAAAGAGATTTATTTCATGTGAATGAACACTGCTACTGTGCTTACAAGAATCATCAGGAAAAAGACCCTTTTATGCTCTCAGCTGTGTAATTATCCCAGGTGATTTCAAAGGAAAGAGGGTGAAAGAATCAGTGCCCTAATCCTGCAGGATTTCTGCCAGTTTGTGCTGTGTTTTATGCTCAGTAGCAGTGCTCATTCTAGACATCTCCTAGTCTAGCCAACCTGCATCAGCAAGATGGCTTTATTGCCAGAGAAGTGTCTGGAACCACTTGCTTTGCTTTCGCTCATCACACCATCCAAATGGACACATCTGTTAGGAGCAGGATTTCCCCCAATAATTGTTACAATTAATCTTATGCTTCATTTATCTGCCTACAATTCCCATTTACCAATTTGACATTTTTAATGACTCCATAAACCAAAAATTTTCAGATATATTGTTGACCTGTCTTATTTTTATTAGCCTCTCTTAACTGATATTTCACTTCCTACAAAACAGAGAATGGGAACACACTGTTTCAAAGTAGGTGATGGTTACATGGAAAAAGCTGATCACCAAAAAACTCTCAAAAGATCTTGCTGTGGAAAGGGAACAAAAATGTGCATAAATGTGAAAAGAGATTAGGAACTTATATGTTCATTTCTGCTACGTTTGCATGTGCAGCGGTCATTTAAATAAGAAAAATTTTCTTCTTACTCCTGCCCATAAAGCAATATATAAAGATGAGTTATTCATTTAGAGAAAGCTAATTTTTACTGGCTTTGTTTTATTTTGTGAGTTTTTTTTCCAAATGTGATATACAGAATGCATAGAATGATGAGGTAGATGGAATGGACTTGACTCTTAAGGTTCTTAATTCAGCAAAGCAATTTAGGTTATATTTACTTTAATTTCACAGCAAAAAAAGGACAGTAATAATTAAGTTTTCTAAGGCAAAGACTACCTTATTATTGCTTTCATACATGTGTAACTGATAAACAATTTGGGCTCAAGAGACTGAGGTAATGCTTTCTGATGCTTTTTTTTTTAGGAGCTTTAATGATTCATCTGTTCATTGAACAACTATCAAGAAACTGAGTTCCTGTGTTCTATCTGTTTGCAGCTGCAAAAATAATATTTTACTTGGCTCTAGGATTACAAGAAAATTCAGGCTGACAGGAGGTCACTTGGGGAGGTCTGCAGTCTCAGAGCAAGCTCAGCCACCGGGTCAGACCAGGTTGCTCAGGGCTTTGCACAGTCAGGATGTTGGACCACCCACTGTCAGAGACAGCCAGCCTTCCTTGGCCTTTGCTCCATGGATAGGCTTCTTTTGTAGGGAAAAGATTTTTCCTTATCTCCATCCTGAATTTCTTTTTGTTCTTCACCAGTGTGAAGAACCCAGCTTGCATGCTCCATGCCCAAAAAACCCACCAGTGCTGAGGATGCTGTCTGATCTCTAGAAAAGACTCTTGCCATGGCTGAGCCAGCCACAGCCCCACAGCTACACTGAACAGTCCAGGGCATCCAGACTCACCATTTCAGTACCTTCTGCTCAACACAGTTATATTTGTGATCTTTCTTTCACCATTGAAGGTCTGAAACTGAAGTTTGTGGTTTCTCCAAATGGAATTGAATGTGGTAAGGAACGTAAATGACAACAAAAAAGGCTTGTGTAAGTAGGTAGATGACAAAGGGAAGATTAGGGAAAATGAGGTTCTTCTAATGAATAAGGTTAAGAACTAATTTACACAGGACACTGAGGGAGCTGAGCTGCAAAATGCCTTCTTTGCTTCATTCTGCAGTCTAGCAAGACATGTCTTCAAGAATGAAAAGCTCATGTACATTTGCATACATTCTTCATGTTTACATATATTTACTTTCAAGGTACATAAACATATAGGACACTATAAAACTGAAAAGTGCCAGTGCTCTGAATGTTTGATGTTATTGAAAAAAATATTTCAAGTATTGTAAAGTATTGACAATACTTATGTAAATCAAACTATGTTGCTCTATCTTGCATATAAAACAAAATAAAACAAACATTTAATTTTTTTCCCTCCAGAAAATATCTAGCTGAGATTTGAATAAGACAACATTTTTAAACCCTTTTCTTTCCAGATGAAAATATTAGCTAGCAGAGCAGAAGGGTATGAAGGCTCAGTGAAGAGAGGGCTCAGGAGCCTTTTATAATACTATGTTTATCTTTACATGTTATACAATTCAATAGATGCAACAGGAGGATCTGCATGTAGGAACAGTGTTTCTATGGTAGTTCTAGGCCTGTCAAGGTCACCTGCCCAACTGTCTTAGTGATATGGCTTATCACTAAAAGAAACAGAGTTTTATTTTTTGCTGAACAAGTAAAGGATAGCTTCTAAAAGATGCCTTCCAAAAGATGCAGATGCATCTGTAGGTGTGTCGGAGGGAGAGCTGCATCTATAACAGAAGTTTCCCAAGGGAGTCTCAAGGGAAGTAGAAGAACAAAGTTACAGTTTATAGCAATTAACAATGTATTCATCATCCTACTACATGCCTCTCTTTAACTTCTTGATGGAGATAGTTTTTCCTGTTAGTATGGAAGGAAGTTACATGTAAAAATCAGGAGCTCATTAATGTAAAACATCTTAACTGAAGGATGTTAAAATTATAGACAAGATTTGCCATCTATTTGCTGTTGAAACTGGTTGAAAAATAGAGATAAAATGTGATTAAACAATTACAGCTGTTGATAACTAATTTACAGAACAGTAAAAGTGAATCCAAAATTTACTGCCTATAGGCAAAAAAACTGTAAATACTTTACCATAAAAAAACTATTTAACACACACTTGTAATATGTCAGTTTCAGTTGATACTGGAACTCTCTGTTTCTTTATTTTTATTGCCAATGAAGTATTATGTTGTATCTGTTATGTTCTAGCTAGAGGAAGGAATTAAAAAAATTAACAACAAAGGAAATATAATTTGATGATTTTATTTTTAGAATAGTCTAGAAATATCTGCCATTCTAAGTTGTTTTATATTAAAGTAATTAAAATTATTCCTCTAACTAAAATGCTGAAAATTTATTTGAACACACATGTAGGGATATGTTTTGCTTTTACTTTCTTTAGAGCTGTTGGGAGTTCTTTTAAATTTCAAGAAATTGGGTGTTTTTATCTCCTATATATTGCATTTGAACTGAATTATACATATCCATATATATATATATGCATTCTGTTTCCTTGCTTCTTCCTGTATTAGACCAATGATGCAAGATTTAGCAGATGCAAGAGTAAATGACTGTTAGACATAAATTCTGACTGATATTGCAGTTTTTACAAAGAGAATTTGGTCGTCTGTGTGATGTTATCCTGGCTAAAACACATCAACATCAAAAAACCTCAAAGCCTACCTACTTGATCTGAGACAATTATTGTAGCATATTAAGTACTAAAACTATTTGGATGAATGTAGCACTTGTTTTTGGAGTTAGGTTCCTTTCTATATTTTTTCCCCCACAGCAATAGGTATGCAACTGGTCTGGAATACAAGTTCTAATTGAAAAACAAAACCTATATTTGTTTGAGTTAAATGGAGTCTGTTTCTAGCCATCTACCCCTCTTTCTCTGGGCCAGTTAAAATGCAAATATACAAATAACAAGCACTTTCACCCACACAACATAGATAAAGAATAATGCCACTTGAATTGTTTTGTGGTTCTTGAAAGGTTGCCAATAGCTGTCCCTAATTTTCTTACAAATAAAACTAAAGGATGTGTTCTATTGTTGATGTTACTTTAACTATTTTTATTTGTACTAATACTCCTACTCACCACTTAACTATTAGATTTCCACTGTTGTTCTCTAATGGCAATTTCAGTAAATGGACATCTGTTAATAATTACTCAAAAAATAAAGCAATTCTGCAACAACGAGTCTATAGGGTAATAACCAGCTACTACATAAAGGAAAATTGTTCATTTAGGCAAAGAGAGAAAGGGACTATTATACCAAAACCATTTAAATTATAACGTTCCAAAGAGACATGGACATGATTCTGACCTTGCTTGCACTGAAGTTGATAGGGCTGTTAGACATGATGGTTTTATCTGTCTTTTACAATTTCAGCCAACAAAAACTAGTTTGTTCAGATCACTATGCCACAGAGAACTCAAAAGTCTCTTACCAAATGGGTGTGTGGTCCACTGGGCTTTGCTCAGCAAAGCCCTTTACAGCTTCTGCAATCTCCTTGTACTAAACCCCATTTTTAACAAAGACAGTGAACTCTAGTAGTTAAACTCCAAGTCTAGTGTTGATGAAATTACCCTATCACTTTGTAGCAGTTTCAGTAGTTAATTTATCTTTCTATGGAGGCTCTGAGTCAGATTCAGATCATGCTTGCTAAAATATATTTCAAACAGATGCTGTATTTTATTTGCTTTCAAGGAGATGTGTCCATATGGGCTTCTCTGCTATTTTGCAATAAATACCAAAATTACCACCAGGGGCTAAATCACTGCCTTAACCTGTGGCAAACAGAAAAGGTCATTTTTTTCCTGAGCAAAGAATCAACAGGTTCTATGCAATCCTGGAAGGATGCAACCTATCTTTAAACCAAAAACTTTTACAATGAAAACAGTGATGGAAGACATCAAAATAGGAAGTTGTCATGGCAACTGGCATGCAGAGGATAAGCATGTTCATAAGAAATTACAAACAGATACAAAAAAATTGAAGGAATAAATTGGATTGCTAATTAGGAATTCAGTCATACAGTTACACATCTTGAAGGGTGTGAAATATTTCCCCAGTGAACATCAACTATTTGGCTGGTGAACACTGACAGAGGTGTTACTGCCTGTTTCTTGCCCACAAGGCATAGAGAGAATATTATATTGTGTACTAAATTGTATTGAATCAGGGACTTGTCTCTGACAAAAAAGCCGAGCTCTTTGCTCTCCTTTCCTGTTTCTTCATGAGACGTGCGGAACTCTGGGCAGCAAACCTAAAGATCATCCCTTCACATCCAGGGCACTGAGGAACACGAATAGAACAGCTCCGTCACCCAATAATCTATTACTTGCTTCTCTTTCTCTCACATCTTTCTGTAAGACATTATTTCTCCATCAATTATTGTTTTTCTTAGTGCCAGTGTTCCAGGTGTTTGTCCACAATTTCCATAGTCTCTTTCTGCATATGACATAGAAATACATAGTCTGTGCATTACAAGGAGCTTACTAAAGTTGCAGAGCTAATAAATGAAAAGTAAATTAACATGGTCATATGATATCTGCCCTCTATGTAGTGCAAATCTGTTTTTTTTCCTCACTTCACCACCACTATTGGAATGATATGGCTAAGGCATCAGACTACATTGTGAGGTACAACAAAATTTTACTGATATAGTCCTGTTTTAAGCCTAACAGCATACAGCTACTTATCTACCTATTGTTCTGTAATATTGTTGCACAGGAGTTTTGATGGTTCATCCAGGTATTTGATAGAAAGAAAACAGCAAAGGAATAAATCCTTAAAGCATACAAATATGAAAGAAAAATTAGAAAAACTTGGTATTGGAAGAACACCAGTCAGTTCTTTTAATTGTTGGGAAAGGCTTAGCTGTGGACTTTGTAGATTTTAGTATTAGTCTTCTCTTTTCTGGTACATCCAGAAATCTGCTTTCTAACAATGACAATTACACTTTCTATCCTGTGGTCTTAGAAGACAATAAGAATTGTATACAGGTCGTAAAGTTTATGTCTTCTACTTCTTCTAGTCATAATAAATAATTCTTAAGAAAATGGAATAGGACTATCATATTAAATCTCACCAGAGAAAACATTTTGGAAGTATCTGCTTGAAGGTGTTCCTTTACCTATAAGTATTTCCTCATCTTCAGTACTGTATTGATTAATGACTGGTTTAGGATTCCTTAGTCTCCTTAGTCTCATCAGACTGACTTTTTTTTCATAGAATCATAGAATATCCTGAGTTGGAAGGGACACAAAAGGATCATCAAGATCAGCTCCTGACCCTACACAGGAAAGCCCTAAGACAACACCTTGTGCCTGAGAGCATTTTAAAGATGCTCCTTTGACTCCTGTCATGTCACAGATGCTGTATTCGCTTCTCTGGGAAGCCTGTTCCAGCACTTAACCATTCTCTGGAGGAAGAACCTCTTTGTAAAACTAAACTTACCCTGACACAGCTTCATGTCATTTCCTCAGGTCCTGTGCCTGGTCAGCAGGAAGAAAAGATCAGTGCCTGCCTCATCTGTTCTCTTCATGATTAAATTGTAAACTGTGATACAGTCTCATCTCAAGTTCCCTCTTCTCTAGTCTGAATAAGCCAAGTGACCTCAGACACTGCTCATATGACTTTCCCTCTAGTCCTTTCGCCATCCTTGTGGCCTTGTGGCCTTTCTTTGGATGTACTCTAACTGCTTAATGTCTTTCTTTATTAAGGTGACCAAAACTGCCCCCATCACTTGAGGTGAGGCAGAGGCAGAACCAGGGCAGAGTAGAGCAGGACAATCATCTCCCTTGCTAAGCTGGAAATGCTGTGCCTGATGCCCTCCAGGACAGGGTTGGCCCTCCTGGCTGCCAGGGCACTGCTGACCCATGTTCAATTGCCATCGTCCAGGACCCCAAGGTCCCTCTTGCTCTCCAGCCTCTCATTCCCCAGTCTGTCCATACATCCAAGCTTCCCCTTCCAAATATGACACTTGTCCCCATTGAGCTTCATACAGGTGTTGATTTTCCAGCTCTCTGATTTGTCAAGGACTCTCTGCAGGGCCTCTCCTCTTCATGGGAGTCAACAGCTCTTTTCAATTTAGTGTGATTGGCAGATTTAGTATACCTTTAAGTCCTTCAACCAAGTTGTTTATCATGATGTGGAGGAGCACCTTTTAATTTTATTTTATTTGTATTAATCTTTTTGCTTTCAATTTAACCTTTCATAGAGAATTGATCTGGGCTTTTTTTGTGTTCGGCAGTAAGTATAAGGTATCATATGTAAGAAGATATTTAGCTTTGTTTTGTTGTGTTACCATATAGCAGAAAATGTGGTGAGACAAGCTTTCTAGGATTTAATAGTTGACTAGGTCTCTACTGTATAGTGTGCTCCTTACTGTCTGCCAGTCTTCATTTTATAGTTAAGAATTTGTGTTGGTAAACCTGTTACCTGCCACCAGCTTTAATACTGTATCCACAAACTCTCTTCTGTTACTTCAGTCCTCTCCATCCATCTTTAAACTTGCACCTTGAATCTTGTGCTCATTTTTGGACCCCTCACTACAAAAAAGACATGGAAGTGCTGGAGTGTGTGCAAAGAAAAGTAACAGAGCTAGTGGAGGGTTCTAGAGAATAAGTCTTATGAGGAGTGGCTGAGAGAGCAGGAGTCTTTCTGCTGGAGAAAAGGAGGCACAGGGGAAACCTTATTGCTTTCTATAGCAACCTGAAAGAGTTATAGTGAAGTGAAAGTTGGCCCCTTTTCCTAAGTAGCAAGCTATAGGAGAAGAGGAAATAGCCTCAAGTTGTGTCAAGGGAGATTTAGACTGGATATTAGGAAAAATTTCTTCAGGGAAAGGCTAGTTAGGCATTGAAATGAGCTGCAGAGGGAAGTGTTGGAGTTACCACCTCTGAAGGTATTTATAAGACATGTAGATGTGATATTAAGGGATGTGATTTAATTGTAGTCTTGGCAATGCTAGGTTAACTATTCTAGTTGGACTCAATGGTCTGAAGAATCTCTACAAAACCTGTTCTAGTGCCTAACCACCCCCATTGTAAATATCTAATCTAAACCTATGCTCTTTCTACTTAGAGACATTATGCCTTGTCCTACCATTACATGCTTTTGTAAAAAGTCCCTCTACGGACTTCTTGCATGCTCCATTTAGGTGCTGGAAGGTTCCTACAAGGTATCCCTGAAGACTTTTTTTCTCCAGGTTGAACAGCATAAAATGTTTTGCCTTTCTTTATAAATGAGGTCCTCCAGCCTTCTGCTTACCTTGGCGATCCTTCTCTGGACATCTCCCAACATGCCCACATCCTTCTTATGTTGGGGGCCACAGAACTGGCTGATATACTCCAGGTGAGGTCTTACAAGAGCAGAGTAGAACTGATTATTTGTCTCAGACTGGCTTTGTCTGCTATCTTCACCATGAACAGATCAAAACCAGACTGTCCCAGAAAACAAGAATCATTGTTTACGGACTGATTTGAGAAAAACAACAGTGGTATCATGCATCCAGCAGTTTAATAATATGTTTGCTGAGGAACCTACAAGAGCGCAGCTCTGCAAACAGTGTCAAGCACCATGTCAACCACCTGTAGTAGCTTCATTAACCTCAGTCAAACTCAAAAGTGAAATCACTAGCTAAATGGTGGTTAAATCTCCATATATATGAAGCTTTGTCAGAGACTGGATGGATTGATGTCTCGAGACATTTTGGGATGCATGTGGGTATATGGGAGGGGCAGATAAGGCCTTGCCCTGGAAAAACAGTGAACTGCCACATATGGCCCCAGCCCTAGAGCCTGTAGGCCAGCCCTGCAGAGCCTGCCAATCATTGGCACACTGGAGGCAGGGCTCTACTCTTCCCTAGTCCAGTTTAAGAGTGGCTAAATGACCAGAAGTCTCTCCTGGGAGGTGGGACCCCAAAAGCCAAGGGGTATTTAAAGCTGAGCATGAGGCAGGCATAGCCTGACCCTACCTTCCTCTTAAAGTTTCAATATGAGCACTGCTGGAAACCAGGAGCTGGTAGCTATATGTGTGGTTTTTCTGTATCTTCCTTTTCTTCCTTTTCTTCCTTTCCTCCTTTCTCCCTCTCTCTTTTTTTCTTGCTTCTAATTCCCTCTACTTCAAACATTTTCAGAAATTTGAATAGTTTCAAAGTTTGCTAAATTGGATGGGCTAAGTTAATGCTTTGAGAAGTGTTTTATGTTGATTAAAAGAACCATTTACCAGAGTTCTCTGATTTTCTTTAGTTTGCCAGTAAACCTGTTATTTTGACCCCTTGAGAACATCTGGTGGGTATTTCTCCTGTGCATTTTACCAAAATAACTAGAACCACTGCAAACCCCTTTCAGTGAATTTTTTGAGGCCTTACAAGCTTCTCAAAGAGAAAATGGGATCGAATTCCTTTTATAAATATGACAGTTACTATCTAAGGTGTAAGAGAAACACAAGCCATTGCTTTTTCCAGTGTCCTTTTTGCTGAACCCATGTATACTGAGCCAGTAGCTTGCAGGTGTATTGTGTAGAGAGATGGTCTTTTTCAACTGTGGTCTGGGTTTTCTCGGCTCTTTTTGTCTGCTGCACAGCAAGGATTTTGCTAGCAATTATGAAGATACTTTAGGAGAATTGCTGTGAGAAATTCAACTCCAGCTTTGCTTTCAAGTACACAGACACATGTCCTTCTGAATATCTAGTGATCCCAAAATGATATAGGGAACTAGTTCTGCTGAGGACTTTGTGAAGATGATCAACAATAGGCATGCACCAAGCTACCCACCCATTAGCAATAAAATAAACAAGTAGACAACTGTCAAAACTAATGAGGAAATAAACCACTTTTTTGTCAGTTTCTATAAAAGCAACACAGTTTTTGGTCTTTCTTCCCCCACTCTCTCTGTTGTTTTCCAGAAAAAAAAAAAAGGAAACATATGGTGATCCTTGCAAAAAAGCAAATGCATGGAGAAGAATTTTGATACAATCTCAGGTGCAATTTAATTATCCATGCAGAAGCTGTGTTCTTTGGTCAAAACATATGATCTTAATTTCAAGTGGAACCAAGCCTGCATATCAATGGATTTAAAGTTGTCTGTTTCCATAGGTTTCATTCTGGTCTTTATGTCAAGATTTCTCTCTCTCTTTTAAGTACATACATACAGCATGGCCTCTCTTTGTTGTAACACTTCAGAAATTCTAGGATGCTTGGAACAAAAGTACCGTTCTGTGGTTTTGCCTGAGGAAATTTAGTTGCCAAAATTGACACTGCTACGCACAGGTTTGTGGCAAATTTACTATAAACGATGTTATGTCTTGACTCCATGTTCTATAAATTCTTACATATGTGTATGGGGCAGGTGGGATTAAGTGTGTTTTTCTGTGTGTGCACTTATATTTATACATATTGCTATTGCTGTATGGACAGAAAGGAAAACATTTTCAGCTTATTCTCAATCCATTTGATAGCACTGTCTAATAATAACAAAAAATCTCTAATAATAATTATCTAATAATATTAGGCAGACACGATAATGAATAAAGGAAAAACTTGCTAAGAAGGATTTGAAGTCAGCCAGAATTGGGAAAGAGATATTAAGAATATTAGGTGTTTTATGACAAGAAGGTCTAGTTTAATTGTAGGATATTAACAAGGCAGTTTTCCAGCTGCTTTCAGATTCTTTCCCCATAACCATGGCAGAAGTCAACAAGGCTGGGTCATGCAGCTAGAAATTGCTTGGTGCCAACCACTCCATTCACACTGGGTAGGCTTCCTTTTTTTCCTTTATGGGACAGTGAACTATTGCTAACTTCATGCATCGAGAAGCAGACTTATTACCTTTGTTATCTGAGCAATTTCTTGTCTTGTTCTTTCCACCTTATTTTCTTATAGGATGTATTTTTGTTTTAACTTTAACAATCTCTTCTCTGTACTGATGGAAAATATACACTAATTGAAATCTTAGCTATTATTTAAGTTCAAAAATTAAATTTGATCCAAATATTTCCCATGCGTCAATTTTTATAAGTTTTTGTCCTGTGGCACTAAATAAAACATAAAATCAATCCAGATGATTGACCTCAGTATAGTATAGACAAAGTATAGTTGATTTGGGTATTTCAGTGCCCCTATAACAGAACTTTTAAAAAGTTAATAGCTGGACAGATAATTTTATTCAGTTACACTTAATTTTATTTTTTTACAGACCTCAAAATATTTCTGAATATTTGTGCAACAATAACAGACATATATGCCAACTTCTCATGAATTTTGACCTCTCACCTGCCTTTATGTGTTAATTGATCCTTCTATTTTAATTATAACCACACTACAAAGGAAACAATTTTATAGAAACATAACAGATGGATTTCAGATTCCCAAATCCCCATGACTACCCAGAATCTGAGTACCTAATTCACAATACTGATTTGAGAAATCTTTCCAAACATCACCCAGAGTAAGCCATACGTTTTCAATTAGAACAGGAGAGCAGGCTAAGTTTGTTTAGCATTCTCATGGATACAGTTTAAGAAGAGGCTGCATTTCAAAGATGTGAAGTCCTCAAACCTCTACATATCATGCATGCTATGGACTTCATAAAATTACCAGACATTTTTCAAGTGCAAAAAGTTTATTTTACTAGAGTTAAGGAAAAAGGAAAGGAGTATGACCAGAAAGGTCCCTATTTCATGAAAATTCACACAGATTTAATATTTTTAGTGAAAATTACAAAAGAACTTCTGGTAAAATCTACTTGACAAAACCAGCTCTAATTGCTGGACATAATGCCATGTGTTATGGAACATCCCAGAGGTCAGTTGAGGTCAGGTGTCCCTGTTGCGTCCCCTCCTAACTTGAGCACCCCCAGCTTATTCAGTGTGAGAAGCAGAAAAGTCCTTAACACTGTGTAAGCCTTGCTCAGCAGTAACTGAAGCATCAATGTGATCACGTGTTTTGGTCGCAAATCAATGCATAACTCCACACAAGTAATTATAAAGAAAAAAAGCTCTATCTCAGGAAAACCAGTACAAAATGCCTAAAAGGTCTGTGTGTGAAGGAAACAGAGGTCAGGAAACAAAAAAGATAACTTTTAACCATTTTTATAAACAACTGTTATTTTAATAGCAGTTCATTTAGAAATACACAGGGAAATAAAACAATTTTTTTCCATATCTGTGTATTTTATAATTGTAAATAGCCATGTCAATTGGTTATAGGTCCACCAACTCTTCCCACAGCTGAATTTGGCCAGGGAAAGGAATTGATTCTTTTTTAATGAGATGAAGTTAAAGATGCAAAATATAGCTGGACATTTGGAATACATCTTTGAGAAATGTATTTCGGTTTCTATTAATTACATTACCCTCTTAAGATGTGATGGAGAGATGTTCTGCGTAAGCATCAGTTTTGGGGGAAGCTGTACACTTCTTCATAAATTAGTGAATCTAAATTATGTTCTATATTACTCAAAGGAATTATGCAAGGAAAATAAAATAAAATAAAAAAGCTTATTAATGTATGTCTGCTATTTAAAGTCTAAATTGAATCAAATAGCTAAAGGGAAGGGAAGGGAAGGGAAGGGAAGGGAAGGGAAGGGAAGGGAAGGGAAGGGAAGGGAAGGGAAGGGAAGGGAAGGGAAAGGGTTCATTCGTGGCATAAACTTTGCACAAAATTTCTGTGCAATGAATTCCAAACTGCATTTTAGCCCTCTGGCACAGAAAAATATGTATACTTCAGTTTGGAACATTAGACCAGAAGGTATTAATTTCATTGGTAAAATATCTTACTTCCAAAGTAACAGTGAATCTAACTATTTTAGAAAAATATTCCAATACAAAATAAGAAAAGGTCTCTTTTCCTCAACTATTTTTGCTTGCTAGCTTCCTTCCTCTCTTTTCTCCTCCCTTCTCCTTTCCTGAGAACAGTAATAGTATTAAAAAATAATTTAGCATTTGAAATTGATTATTGTAGAAGTTTGTAAAATCAGCTTTTCAAAGTTCTCTATTGATGTAAACTCCACCACAAACTTAGAGAGCTTCTCCCATTTTGTGTCTCTACCATGAAAATACTGTTAAAGTTTTATTTCCATGATACCATTTTGTTCTTACTGAAATTAATAATTTATTTTCTGTGATAAGAGATCATTTAAGGGAACATGGGCATGCCATTCTCTTTGTGTTAAATTGTGGATTTCTTAAGTAAAACAAATAAAAATACTTTCCCTTTCCAAGCTATTACCTGAAAAGTATTGTAATGAAAGAGTTTGAATCTTCAAAAAAGCATCACTGAATCAGAGAATTAACTAGGCTGGAAAAGACCTTTGAGATCATCAAGTCCAACCTATGACCGAAAAGTAATCTTGCTAGTATCCAGGCTATCAAGAGATATTTAAGCCTAACAAGCCTAAAAAATTACTTGTTTTGCTTCTATAAGGGAAGCTCATGTAGTCTTTTAGAAGTGAGTTCTCAGAGATGCATTTGTTGATTACTGGAGAGATGAGACCTTTTTGTATATTCTCAGTCATTCTTTAGGTATACTGTTCCTCTTCCTTTAGAACTTTGGCCACCCAAATAAAAAAGAAAATGTGGAAAAATATCTTTAAAGTGTATCTCTATTCACTGCTGTCTACCAAGTAGTGGTGAACAGATTATGAACTTTCTTTAAATCCATTCCTATTATTTCATAGTTCTGCCTGCTTACTACTCAGTGTTGTGGTTTAAGCCCACCTGGAAATCAAAGCAACACACAGCCACTCACTCAAACACCCCTTTCTTTGCCCACTTCACCACAGTGGAATGGGGAGGAGAATCAAATAAAAACTTGTAAGTTGAGATAAGAACAGTTTATTCATTTAAAATACAGTAATAATGGTAAATTATAATAATAGTAATGATAACAAGAAAGGAAAAATAAGTAATGCACAATGCACTTGCTCCCCACCCGCTACCAATGCCAGAAGCAAACCCAACTGTGCCCCTTCTGCCTCCAGTTTGTATACTTGGCAGGACATCCTGTCATACACATCCTTTCAGACAGTTAGAGTCACCTTTCCCAGCTGTGCTCCCTGCCAGCTTCTTTTGCTCACCTCCTCACTGGCAGAGCATGAGACAAGGAAAATTCCTTTACTTAGGACAAACACAACTTCTTAAAAAAAACCAAACACCATTCTCATTCCAAATCCAAAACACAGCACTGTAACAGCTCTGTGAAGAAATTAAATCTATGCTAGCTGAAACCTGGACACTGAATCACAGAAGAAAGTCAATGCCTCTCTTTTAATTTCCATTCTATTGACAAGAAATTGAACCCTTAAACCCTTAGGGTTCTAAACATACTACAAAGTTTGAAAAAAGAAATGCATCATGACCAAGAATTTTGATAGCTCAATTCCCTACAAAACAAGGAAGAGGAAAAAAAAAATAAATAAACTGACACAAGAACTAAGAAAATCAAAGTGTAAGACAGGAGTCTCATTTGTAGGTAACTCCAGGACACTGATTAGGCAATTAAAAGATGACCTAGTCTTTTCAACAGTACAAAAAGATGACATGTAAAACAACAGACACTTGGAGCCATTATAATATGAGGTATTAGTTGTCACATTTCACATGTTGCTTTAGCAGATGTTCTGCACCTCTTCAGAAGCCGCCAAAAAGACATAGGGTTAATGAAAATAATTAAATTTAAGGGTTAAGGACCATGAATATTTTCTAGTAATGTTTATCTGTGGAGGCTGAAAGAAGAGAACTATACCTCAACATGATAAAATTCTCAAGCTGGAAAGAAAAGCCCCACATTTGACTAAAACTCTGAGTTGTCAAAAGCTTCCCTAGCTTTTCTGCTGAGAAAGTAGCACATGTTAGATTTGCTACATTCCAAGGTCTTCATGGTCCTAAAACATATTGGAAGTTTAACAAAAAATTCATATGGACCCTTTTCTCTCTCACTTGCATCCTGACAATGTCACATAGTAATTATAAGTATGTAGAATAAGTGACTCCTCTGAAGAACAAAAGTAAAGTTTATCTTAAAAAATTTACATTACAACTAGCTGCTAGAAAGTTCAGCACTTTAATGTGCTTTTTTGTACTGTGAATCTCATTTGTCCTCACCTTTAAACCCTGAAAGTATCAACATTTAGTCTCATATATATATTTCTGGTACAAATCCTGGTACAGAGTTAAAGCTCTGCTGTATCTAAGACTCCTGGTCAATTTACAATATCTGTTTCAGAAACATGTTCTGAAGGTCGGTGCAACTCTTGTAAGCCACGTTTTACCTTTACCTTAAAACAATTTTCTAATGATGCTGAAACTGTGCTCAGCTAACTCCAAACAAGACTTACACCAAAAATTCAAAAGCACAGGAGAGACACAATAAAAATGCATCTGAAGAAAATCTGAAAAATTGACCACAGTTCATCAGAATGATGAGTACTTATTCCCAGAAAGTGGAGGGTATATGACAAGTAATTTTTTTTAATAAAATGGGAGAAATAGTAAAAACATCTTCAGAACTTTGAGAATAAATAAATGAACCTTATGTTTATAATCAAATATGTGTGTATGCACAATCACATACACACACACACACGCGCGCACACACACACACACCACTCTCAAATAAATAAATAAACTCAATGTGATGTAATTATGTCATGTCTTGAAACAACACATGATTGCTAATACTTGATTGCTGTCCCCTGCCTGTTGGTGGGATCTAAACCAGAAAATGCAGGTTCTTAAATGCCACAAGGGTATCTTATTCCCACCCACAGAAACAAAGAATAAGGTTATTTTACAATCTGAATAAGTTTGTTTTACAATTTTCTATGTTCTTGAAGAGGAAATTAGTTTTTAATTTCCGTTCCCTCTCCAAACAGAATCCATAGTTTAAAAAATCAAATTGTTATGTTAGCAATGTGTACAGAATGTATGCAGGCTACATATAGTAAGAAATATCAAAGTATCTTTTCAGGAGAACTGTATGAAAATATAAATAAATACAATCTGAAAAATTAAGTAAGATACATATGCATTTCTCCTAAGAGATTCTTTGCTCATTCTTTGAAAATTCTGAGGTACTATTATTTCCTTTTGTGAATCCATGCTCGCTATTTTTAATCAAATTACAGTTCTATATCTGTCCTGCATGGCTTGGATGACTAGCATTTCCAGCAGTTTTAGCCTTTACTGAATTTTATTTTATGGCTTTGTCGATTAAGGTATCACCCATAGATCCTTTCTCAAACATGGTGTAATATTGGTTTCTTGTCTCATGCCTCCTCTCCTTTCAATTAGCTATCCTATACAAGCAGAAGATTGAATTAATGTTTTATAAAGATGAAGGAAAAAATCCAGTACTATTGATATAGCCTATTTTCAGAATGTTTTAGTGATCTGATAGACTATGTAGCTGCTGCATGAAACCTAAGCTGTCTCTCATGTCTGGTTGCCTGTCAGACATCAAAAAACGTTGTTCTAGGGCATAATTTGCTTTTGTCTATTTGTGTCTTGAATTTAAGATATCCATACTTTATAATAGGTGACATTTGAAAGTGTGCAATGGTTACAGGTCATGTGAGAACACACAGAAACTATAAAGAAAGCATACCGATGACAATATTTTAGTCTATTTTGGCAAATGCCTTGGCATTTTTGAAAAGTTTATGTTATGCAGCTTTTTCAGAGACTTTCATTTGTCTTTGACTCTTAGTTAATATGTTTTATTTTGGATGATGTCAATGTTTTGGTTTTTTTTTATGTAAAGTATGAAATTATACAGTTTGTCCACATTTCTGTACATTTGTTGTTTTCAAATGTGTGGAGGAGGTGCTTGCTACTTTCTGAAACTCTCCTGGGGAATTAAACCTCATAACATGTCAAAAAAAAAAAAAAAAAAAGAAAACAAAACCAAAAACCCCAACAAACCAAGAAAGTAATGAACAAGCAAAAAGCTAGCAATTGTTATTCTTCTTTGTAAAGTGTTTTCAAAATTATCAGAATGTAACTGATGAGATGAAATCTACTTGGTTTTGCAAAGAACCTGCAATTTCTCTAGAGTATGATATACTTTGTTTAGTTTTGAAAAAGCCTGGCTTATACTCCATGGATGGTTTCTAAACCTTAATAGTGTTAACTATATCATCAACCATGGCAAAATGAAGAATCATATAAATTCTGCCTTACTGAAATTGAATTGTCACTCAAGTTCCTTAACATATTAACATTATTTGAACATACATTTATCTATCAAAATATTGATCTAATCCACTTGATTAGAACTTGGAGATTGAATAAAAGTTTGTGCGAAACAAGATGAATGCTGTGTAATCTGATTATCAGTAAATAAATGTAAAATATGATCTGGCTACAAAATGGGGTGGAAATATTTGTTTTACATCATTAAGTTTTTCTCACAAAGTACCACTAAAATAAAAAGAGAAAGGAAAAAACAAAACAAAACAAAAAAGTAGTTCTATGAAGTCAGTATCTGCTTTAAATGAGAATTTGATAAAAGTGTCATGACATGTCAGTGTTCTCATTGGACAAAGTCAAATCTAATCAATATTTTAGGCATTTCCACCCCTCCCACTCCAGAATGGAATAATCTAGATGAAATGTATAATCCTCCTTTTCAATACAGCACTGTTGTTCTTATTAAGAATAAGTCTAGTTTAGCATCATGATACTGGTATTTTGGGTTCTATTAGAACAGTTCTGAAGTCATAGAATGCAAAGATAAAGTTTTCTTTGCTTTTCTAAAGGAAGTTTCTCAAGCTAGTGTTTGTGGAAGTTATTTTGGAAGTATATATACTAGTGTTCTGGACAAAACCTGAAGCAGTCATCTATTTCATCCTTATCTGCCATGGTAGTGTGTCTCTACACCTGACAAACCAAGTCTTTTTTTCTGAAGAAAAAAGCATTAAAACTGGATGTTAAACAAAGTTTAGCTTTAAATATAGCTTATATGATTTTGATTTTGGTTTTGTCTTTTTGTTGTTATACCCTAGAGCTTCTTTTTAACATTGCAGCAGATTTCTTTTTTTTAAACTTTAAACAAAAGAAAACAAAGCAAATATTCTCACTCAAGCTTGTTGAACTGTTTATTGCTTGCTTTGTTTTTCTCCTCTTGTATGTTAAGGAATTAGAATAGCTACACTATAGAAAGCTAAATATTCTACTGCTGTTGCTATTGAAAAGAGGAATCATAAGTGATTAAAAACTGCCCTAAATTTAAATATACAAATATAAGATATAAAAAAATTTAATACTTTGTTAAACTTCCCCTACTTGTCTGATGTAGCCTGAATAAAAATGATTAGCATACAAAATTAGTTTTATCCAGGTTTAGGTGTCCTGCAGGATCAACCAGATTACATAACATATTTCAGCCAAACATTGGCAGAATTTTACTGTCTTTTCAATTCAGTTCTGTGCTGTTAGGTAAATATGTAAATGGCATACTTTGGAATTCCTGTGAGATTGCACAGGATTCAATTATGATTCAATACTGAACTGTAATGTCATCTTATTTGCTTCAAGAAGCAAAACATTTTACATGTGTATACTGCTGTTATGATTATTAAGCTGTTAAGGAATTAGTTGCTACAAATTCATATATATGTCTTTTTAGACCAAATTACTTGCTTAAACAGGGAAACTTCAATGAAAATTATGCATGTCTCACAATTTTGATTTTTTTATTCCTCTTTAAATGCTTCTAAAAATCCCTGTTGTGATATTACTGTCTGAAACTTGACTGCATGTTGCCTGGAAGAGGTGAGAAAGAGGTCTCTTAGCTTGCAGAAATTTTGATTAGAGTTAGGTTCTAGAGCTAGCATTCTGAAAAGAGTAGGTTTGGCAGGTAAAACATCTTCCTCAATGTTTGGGGGGGGTTTGTGCCATTGTATCATATTTGTGCCATTTTGTATTCCCCTGGATAGCCCTTTTATTCCTCTTTGACGTGTTTCCATGGACAGCTGCTGCATCATAGACTTTAATCTGGCTGGAGAGTCTGAAAACCTTCCTCCTTTGCCCCATCAAAACTGCTTTTAAGTAGTCTACAATGGATATGTCAAAGCACCAGAAAGCAGTGCCCTGCCACCACTATTTCCCAGAGAAACAGAGGTAGGTGAATATGAAGTTGAGTTCATTGCACAGAATTTTATCTGCTATCACAAAAGAGCGGTTCAATAAATTAATTTACTCTAGGATGTTGGAATTATAACAGGAATGCTATCTGCAATCATTACAATACATTTGATGGATATTCCTTGCTTTTTCCTGAAATTATTGCCTAAAAGTTAAAGTATCCTGAATTTTTAAAATGAAACCTGCTATAGATTCTCCTAAAACTCATTACTTCTTGTAAAGTATTGTCAATTATTGTGTTTTGAAAGAATTTACTGGAACATGTAAACCTTACCTAAACCACATTCTTAAATGGAATCTCATATTTTTTCACCATGCATTGTCTAATACTGTTTATTCCAATACATTAGGGGAGGAGGGGAGGAGGGGAGAAGAAAAGAAAAACATAATCCCAGATCACAGACCAGGAGTGTTTTATTTTTTTGTCTTTGCATCCTTTTTTAGTGCATGATACAGAGAAGAGATGACCATCTGAACCTCTTCTTATAGTTCTGTAGTGTAGTTCCTTTTCAGCTTTCTCTTAAAAGGAAACGACTAGCATGATTGGAGTTACTCTACATTTCACTGAAGTTCCTTAGCACTTGCCCCTGCCCAGCTTCTCATAAACCTGATATGTAAAGCCTCCGTATACACCTAAGTAGAGAAGCTTAGGCTGTCTCAGATTGGTACTAACTACAAACAGATAGGCTCTACATACATTTTTCTATCTGTTTGGACTTTATCAAGAAATGAATCTATATTTCAAACCTAACATGTTGAAGAAAAGCTTTCCTATATCCATTTAAGACACACAGAATTAGGAAAATTAAAATGTTAGCACTTTTTTTTTCCCTTTCCATTTGAAATAGATATTAAAACCCTATCTAACTCAGTCATCAGAGGGAAACAAGGGAAACAGAATGATGTCACTGAAATGAAGGCATTATGAGGTAGCAACTTAGGTCATCTTTTAAAAGCAGCTTAAAAAGATGGCCTGTTTAAGACATGTGTTATACTTACCTTGATGTCAGTGATCAGCATGAGTACTGACCCGGAACTGGGATTATAAATGTGTTTATAATTATTTTTTTTCTCTCTAAAACATGGTCAACTTAATGATTTGTTCTATAAAGCACTATAAATTTAATGATTTATTCATCACTCTGAAGAAATATGTATTAACTTGTGCAGTAAATGATTCAACTTTTTTTTCCTGTTTTTGGGGTAGAATATGTGCGCTCCACATATCATTTATTCAAGACACCAGGGAACACCAGAGTTTAAATCCATCTCTTAAAATCAAACAGGGATGCAAAAATAATTCAAGCAAAAATGCTCCCTTCATTCTCACTCATTTTTTATGCTAAAAACAAAAAGAAAAAAAAAAGCAACAATGGCACAATAAAAAGTTATCACAAACTTTCCATCTAAATATAACGGAGTAGGTCATGTTAAGGAAGACCATATTGTATTATAAAGAGATCTGTTAAGTAAATTTAATGTCTGGCAATAGGTAGTTCCAAGGATAATCAAGTGCCATCTTGCCTAAAAGGGAATTGGAATGGATATACTGATGCTTTAGACTATTCGGAAAGAATACATTACTGGCTCAGTGACCAGTGAGGAAGCCAGGTGGCTGACTTATTCCCTCCTACATGTGTGACTTGCTGTAGAGTCATCTGTTCAGCAGAAAGTATTAGAGAATCATAAAACTTAACAAACAAACAAGCAAGCTAAAACATCTCAAACAAACAAACAAACAAAAAAACAAACCCCCCACAACAAACCCCTCTGGCAAACATTTCTCACTGTTCAATGCTAAATTATTAATTACCTATTTCCAGTCCAAAAGGCTGCATTTCAACAGTGAAAATAATAAACTGAGATAAGGAAAATGGGCAAATAGCTGGAATTAGGCTCTTAAAGTGCTGAAAACCAATCAGCTGTAATCTGTACACAAGCAAAACTAAGAGGTTTGGACAAGATGCTGACAGTTGCACATGTGGAAATAGGCATTTTCTTTTCTCTTTTATTTTTTTTTTTATATGGAAGTTGATAGCATGGCCAAAAAGCATTTTACTACCACCAGGCACCAGTAACCCATAAAGTTTGCACCAGGATGAAGTGCTGGAGCAGCAACCAATGTTACAGTTCCTCTCATTTACAGCTAATACCCTGAATGAAATTCAGGGTAATATAGCTATTCTGAATGAAATAGGAGGAACATTTGTATAGTTATTGGTCTTGTAACAAAGTTAGGCTTTGAGGGTCATGAATTCAACAACTGCATTGCATAACCCTTGTGTTTCTTTGTAATTTACCAATAAAGATACAGAAATAGAAAAGACATATGGTGCTCATGAAAAAATATGCAGGAAATTCTGTGCACTCCTCTGCTATAAGTATTTCATCAGGGTGTTCCTCATGCAATTCATTCTCTGCTGTCAGAAGTGGTATTGTATTACGGAAGAGAAAAATTCAAGGTTTAGTATAGGAAGTTAGAATAACTTGAAACCTCACAATGGCTCCTAGATTAATTTTAATCAGACTTCTTCCACTTCCTATCGACTTTCAGCCTTTCAAATGCTGTATGGGTTTTGGAAGTCAAACATTATTTCTAGATCCTTTATCTGCATTGATACTAAAGATTTCTAATTGAAATTATGTCAAGAAATATGTTAATTGCAGAAGAGTCCAATTTCATCTCAGGACTGTATTGGCTATACAATTGTAACAGTATTTTCCGAGATGAAAGTGCATGCCTCCAGATGTTTTACAGTTGCTAAACAGCTAAGTCATATGGGAATTTGACAAACAAATCTGACTCAGTTTTATTTCAGAAAAAACACTGAGACAGTGGTTGGTCTAAACTTATGTGAGAAGATCTCCAGAGCATCCAAAAGCAGAAGTTTAAGTCCCAAATGCTTGTTCCAACTGCAATATCATCTCTTCTTAACTGTAAAATATATGTATTATTATTAATGATAATTATAGTTGTGTGTGTATATATTTATATATGTCTGTGTGTGTGTGTGTATGTGTGTGTGTGTCTAGTATCTGTGACGAGCTCAGTTCGGCATTTGATCTGACACAGCTTAATTACACCTTAATTGCAAAGAGCAAGTAAAGTCCTAAGAGTCTTGTCTATGTGCCAGGCACTTTATTCACTCTCTCACAATGCCAGGGAGAAAGCTTTTGTGAAGACGGAGTAAAAGCCAGATTTTACAACTTGCACTTTGGAGAAATAAATGGTGTATCTTGCTCCTTTGCCTCTGAAACCGCTATTGCATGCCAGTGCGACAAGATATTGGACTCAATGAACCACAGATCTGGTTTGCTATGCCTCTTTCTATGTGATTTATTATAGCATTTAAGTTTAGAAGAACCTTTTGCCCCATGAACACTGGCCTCAGCAGTACTGCTGTTACTTGAAGGTCAAAGGAGATGTCATCCAAGAGACTCCACCATTCCCTAAGCGTCTGTAAAGCACAGAAATGTATAAGTAGTATCTAAGTCATCTTACCCAACCTAGATTTCATACACTTCATCCCTGGATAAAAAGTATCTTCTATTTAGTGAAAAAAGCACACTAGAAAATACACGATTTGTTGGAAAAAAAAAAAAAAGAAAATCTAAAATTTGCTAAATTAAGTGGCTAAATCAGGTGGCTAAATCTCCACAGTCCTTCAACAGCATACAAATCAGTTTATTTGTCCACAAAACACATTCAACATGGCCAGCTGTGCCATTCTTATGCATTTAGAACCTTTGCAACTAATTGCTGGTGTTCTGTCCATCTTACAATGAAAGCCATGTTTCCAGTGTGTCTGATTACTTCTTTAATCCCCAAAGAACTAATGAAAACCTCTTCCAAACTTTTCAAATCTACTATCAGACCTAGCTTGAATGCAAAATGAAAGGAACCCTAATTCTGGTATAATTCACATTACTTCCATAAGACATGAAGAATTAGGAGCTATGTGGGACAGAAATATTTGTGTTACAAATCTAGCCCTTTTCACAGTTCCAGCTCAAAATTAGTGAAATGAGTTTTGAACAAAACTTCACAGGTAAAATCTATCCATTTCTTGATTTACTTAAACAACAGATAAAAATGTTCATTTCTGGCACTGATAGTCTATGAATTGATTGGTTTGAATGAGTGGTAGAAAACTAATGAAAATTTCTGCAAACAAATAATGGACAAAGATAAAGTGTATGTTGGTACAGATTGGCTTTATCATAACATTTTCAGCAGTTCAGTGTGTCATTTATACTTGTTTCTGTCTCTGTAAATATCTGATGGTACTAAGTGGTAAAATATAACCCTATTAATAATCCTGTGTATTTCTGATCTCATGCTGAAAGTATGAAGCACCTTGCACCATTAAGAGATCCAGTTAATGGTATAATGTATTCAGTGTGAGGTTCTTGGAGGGAAATCTATATGCAAAAATTTCTGTTCCTTCTTTATCATGTGATAATTTTGATCTTCAATGCTAATCAGGTATTTTGGCACCTGCTAAATGGTAGACATATTTTATTTAGGAAAATTTCAATAGAATTATATGATACATTTTAAATACAGATTCACATGGTGAGCTGTCTTCAGAAATACGTATAATTTTTCAAAACGTTTTAAAAGAGGTAATAATTTCTACAAAATTTTTGCCACGTAAGAACCTAGACTTTTTATTAAATATAAATGTGCTTGTTCTTCATGCTGTCAGTGTGGACTTCCATCTCTGTTCAAAATCAGAATTATAATGAACTAACTTATTTTTGCTAGTCTACAGGAGTTTGAAAAGTTAACTGCACAGGATTAAAAAAACACCTAACCAACGAACCAACCAACCAACAAAAAATAAAACCAAAATACTCCAAACCAAAATAACTGTAAACCTGGAATGAGAATGTTCTAAACTATTGATTATCTGGTTTATTTAGCTAGAATGTGAAGTGTATTTTAATTTAAAAAGTATGATCTGATAAATTCTCAATTAAATTAGTAGGTAACCTTTCTTAATATAAAGGTCTAATTTATTTTTCACTGACAGTGGTGTTAGTGTCCATTATATTTAGCTGATTTTTTAAGCCAGTAAATAGCAGATATGATTGAAATGGGGTTGAAGTTTGTATGGAGGTGGGCAAAAAAATAGTTTGCACATAATGTCAGATTTTTAATCAGATTATTTTTTCATACTTGTTATTTTTGTGTCAAATCAGTGAATAATTCTATTGAAATTTTCCAGGAAATACAAACCAGCTTACATTATTAAAAAAGCTACTTTGAAACAGCTTACTAAAATTTGCATAAGAAAATTTGCCAAAATATAGTTTAACATTGAGTACAAACACATTCATTACACATGTTCATAAAGTATACAAAGGGCTTATGTCATGGAGTGTTCAGATCCGATTTCTTACAATTATATTCTGCCTCACTTTTTTTTCTTTTTTTACACTTAAAGAATGTAAAACAGTCCATCAAAACAGATACATGTCAAAAAATATATTCAAAATATATCAAAGCCAGTTTTTCTTCTCTTAAGATCTGATTAGTGAGAGATGCTTCTGCCTGAACTAAGGGGCAAACACGACCATATGGAAAAGTCAAAATTATGGATTTGATTTAATGAAAAATATGTGGTAGAAAAATAGAAAGAAATAGAAGGGATGGGGGTTAGGGGGTAGAAGGGAACAGAAAGCAGAAGACAGTCATCACCTTATTATAGTTGATCCAGCAGCATGCCATTGATCCTTCGCCCTGGGCTTCTTGGTGGTAGATGGTGGTAGATGTCCCAATGTCATTAAAAGTTTTTCATTATTTATACATTTTAGCTAATAAAGGAATTAGTGCCCATTGGCTGAATAGTTCTCTTATTCTATTGGCTAACTGATTTCCTCATATCTCATGCTATTAGTCCCATGTTTAGTCTTTCTCTTCTGTTCAGTCAGTGGGTTTCTTGAGTAGGTGGGCTGTGAGTCAGCAGTTGTGATCTTCTCCCTGCTGGAATTATGTTTTCCCAGTAGAAGCTGATTTCAGCAGTTTCGCTGAATTTAATCTCCTGGTGGTCCATAAATTCTGTACTCTTTGTGTCCATTATTACTAATATGTTCTTCTCCCCCAGCTTTGTAAAACTCCTGCTAAGTCTGGGATAATACCTACAATACATAAACCTTTAAATTACAAGCTCTTCTGGTAGTAATTGGATATTTGTCTACATGCCTCTGCTTGGTAAGAAAAAAATAACAATAATCTTGCCTCCTGTACCTTCATCAGTATCAATAATGAAAACTGTTGAGACAGTTTTCATATCATGAAGCATGAAACTGTTGAGAATTTATAGGCAGACTTGCCAGCAAATTTTTATTTAGTCATGTTATAAAATATAGTTAGAAATTAGCAGTCTTTATCAATGTTTTTATTTTCATTAAAATTATTATGTATTTACTAATGCAGAAATAGATAAATTCTGATTACAGAAATGGATCATAAATGTTTTTATTTGTAATATTTTTCAATTAATTTTTGCTTTAAATCGTGCTTCTTTGGATTCTCATGTAACTCTGCTGTATTGAAATTATTTCAAAATTAGGGTGAATTTACATTTTTTCACATTGTCTCCTTTTCTTTGGTGGAGATTTGCTTTCTTTATATTTTATACAATAGATAATCCCCTCTTTTAAGGGGTTTACAAAGGGAAATTTAAATTCTGCATAACATTTGAAACCTAAAGAGCTTCAGGGTTTCTCTGTCATATAAGGGAGGAACTGAAAATGTTTTGTAAAACATAGTAGTGTTAAATTCCTAGAGTTTACAGGAAAGACATTTTTCAAATTGCTTTAAAATCTGTACCTTAATTAGAGATTTGATTTATATATTTTAAGCATTGACTTTCTACAGGTCTCCATGGACCTTTGTGTTTGAGCAACTGCATCCTAAGTTCTGTGTTAACTTCACTGGAATGTGAAAAAGAGAATTCTACAATATGGAAATGCTCAGGCAGAACATGGGGAAGAGATAGTCTATCCTTGCTAAATACTACAGCTCAGATAGAGTTAATTTATTGCAGCTGTGCAGGTCATCTGAGGTTTTGGTTTTAATCAGTGTTAACTGACATTGAAATGGCACCCAGCTAATTGCTATGCCTTTCAATTTCAAGAATATTGAAATGTCTCTTTCTTGCTATGTTTACATCTCTTTTATACGGTTATTTTACAGTGTGTTGTGCAGGGAAGAAATTGGTGTTTTGTCTTCTGTCAATTTACATAATCATTAAATCAATTCAGTATCATATTATTTTATTTTTAAGGCCATCAGAAACCCTTGCATGTCTTGTAAATTTTGATTGCAATGGAAAAGAAAACCATTCCAACAGGTTTTTCACGACTGAAAAATATGTTCATATTTTGCCACTCCCCTTCTCTTACTAATCTAGATAAAACACAGGTAATCCCTTATAGATATGTGTTTTTATTATTTTTAGTTATTACTAGGCTTTTTGCTTTTCTTTGGGACACTTTGCTTTATCTCCTTCTACATAAGTCCACTGAAAATTGTTTGAAATTGGGGTGGATAACAATGAGAAAATCTCATGTTTCTAACTCTGACACACCAAAAAAGAATATTTAGTCATGTGATTTGGGTTCTTGCCTGTTGCTTGCTTTATCTTTCAAGAATTGAAAAATCTGTAGTTTTCTCTTTATATGGGCTTCTGATGTATTTTGAAGTCAAAGAATATGCTGCTTCTATGCAGTAGAAATTGCTGATTTCCAAATTAAACATACATATTAGAAACTTGCTGTTTATCCAGCTGTCCTGTTGCACCATTCTTATGTATGCACTATGTACACTACTCTTGATGAGTCAATGTACTCTCTTCATGTGGCTTGCAATTTAAATATTCTGTAAAGGAAAATTTTCTTTACAAAATTTTTGTCAGTACTGGCATAAGGTTCAAGATTATCAGAGGAATATTCATTAAAGATATTACAGAAAAAAAAAAAGGAAACAAACAAAAAAGTAATAAATATAAGAATTTGTCATGGTGCCAGGGCCTGGGAACTCTGTGGGGGCCCTGAGGGTGGATAGATGAAGCGAGAGCAGTGGATATTGTCTACCTTGACTTCAGCAAGGCCTTCATCACTGTCTCTCAGAACATCCTCAATATGAGCAAACTCAGGCTAGATGAGTGGACAGTGAGGTGGAGGGAGAACTGAGTGATTGGCTAATCCCATAGGGCTGTAATCAGTGGCACAGAATCTAACTGGAGGCCTGTCTTAGTGCTGTCCCAAAAGATTCAACACTGGGCGTGGTATTGTTTAACTTCCCCATCAGTGCCTTGGATGAAGGGGCAGGTGCCCCCTCAGAGAGTTCACTGATGACACAGAGCTGGGAGCAGTAGCCGATACCCCAGAGGGCCGTGCTGCCCTTCAGAGGCTGGAGAGAGGGGCAGAGAAGAACTGCCTGAAATTCAACAAAGGCAAATGCAGGGTCCTGCACCTGGGGAGGAAGAACCCTGGGCACCACAACAGGCTGGGAAGCTGCTCTGTGGAAAAGAAGGATCTGGGCATCCTAGTGGACAGCACTGAGCCAGCAGTGTGTCCTGATGGCCAAGAAGGCCAGTGGTGTCCTGTGGTACATTAGGAAGAGTGGTGCCAGCAGGTCAAGGGAGTGATCCTGCCCCTCTACTCAGCCCTGGAGAGATTTCATGTGGGCTGCTGTGTCCAGTTCTGGGCTTCTCAGTTCAAGAGAAGATACAATGCTCCTGGAACAGGTCCAGTAGGCTGTGGCAAAATAGTTAAAGGATTGTAGCATCTCCCTCGTACAAGGAAAGGCAGAGGGAGAGGGACCTGCTCCATCTTGAGAAGAGGTGACCTCCCCCTAAAAGGGGACCTCATCAATGTACATAAGTACCTGAAGGGAGGGTGTTAAGAGGATGGAGCCAGGCTTGGTGGTATTGAGCAGTAGGACAAGAAGCAATAGTCAGAAAATGATGCACAGGAAGTTTCACCTGAACATAAGGAGGAACTTCACTAAGCAGGTGACCACCCACTGGAACAGGTTGTCCCTAGAGGCTGTGGAATGTCTCTCACTGGGGATATTCAAGAACCATATGGAAAAAAACCAATGCAATGTGCTCTGGGATGACCCTGCTTGAGCAGGGAGATTGGACTAACTGACCCACTGTGGTCTCTTCCAACCTGACCCATTCTGTGGTTCTGTGATTAGCAGACTTTGTGAGAGGGTGAAGAGCAGGACCTGGACAGTCAGAGCTCATCCTATTGCCCCCAGACAGACAGTAGGACAGAATGAAAGGCATCCAGGCACAGCCCAAATCCAGGTTATCAGACATCTCTCTGGGGACTGGGATAGGCCAAGGCCAGTGGAGCCCATTGCTGTGCATGACAGGGCTTTTAAGATGGACATCCTATGGCTTCAGTGGGGCAGGCAGTGGTGGCCTTGCAGGTACTAGGAACTACAGTCCCAACAATAGCTAAACAAATAATTAAAAAAGCAATAGTAAAATGGTGCAGTGTAAAAGCTGAGCATCTAGGAAGGTTTGCTTTACATGTGGCCACAAAATAATGATACACAAAGGTCACAAATCCCAAACTCACCAAAGCTGAGGTGTTGTTATGGCCAGCTCTCATGAAGGCAAGAGTAACCCAGGTTTTTGTTAATGGATCCCTGAGGGTGGATCAGAGTGACAAGACACTGAATGTTAAATGTTTGAAACTATAAATATGTATGGTTTATTTTAGAACAATTTGGGTGAAACAGAAAGCAGATACATATATGCTTCAATTATTATTATCTACAATAATAGCATATGAAAGTATAAAAATATTACTTAAGAAAATTTAAAAGGGAGAACAAAGAAAGAGAGAAAAAAAGAAAGATAAAAAGAAAGAGTAAAAACATCACTATCTGTAGATCTTGTGAAGAGACTTGATTGTTGCAGCCTAGATGTCTGTTGGTTGAAGTCATAGTCAAAGTCTTGATCCACTGGGAGTCTGGGGAAAAGCCTGCAAAACACAAAGTCTGATATTTCAAAATATGCCTAGGTACCTGTCTTGGTAGGGGATCCTCTAGTCCTCTAGTGGAAGGCCTCAGAAATTAGTCTGGGTGCTCTTTGGTGATCTTTGAGGATTTATGACACCTTCTAAGATCTGACAGCTGCCTCATATCAGGGCAGTCAAAATTGAGCCAGTAAAGCCCTAGCAGACCTTCCTGGGAAGGAGAGAGGGAGTTTTGCAACTGAGTGAGTTGTGTAAGGGAGTGCAATTAGCATAATATGAGGCACCATCTTGCTTTGCAGGATTTGCCTATTATCAGCCCTAAGGTCTCCTTTGTAGCCTCCAGAAAGGAACAGTTCACTTCCTCTGTGTATGCAGACTAGCCATTACATACCCAAAAACACCCCCTCAAGGGATGCAAATCTGGCCTGACCAAAGCACCCTGGAGCCTCCACAAATGGGCAAGTGTTTTGTCATTAATCAATAACAGTCGACTCTCACAGGTGCAAAGGTATCCCATGTACCTATATGAGCACTATAAATGTATGAGTCCACTTCTCATTGGCCACCGCAGAAGTGATTTAGAGAAAGAAAGCTGGTGAATTTGACAGATATTTTTAAATGTCATTTCAAAGCTTTTTCTGCATAAGAAAAAAAGAAAAGGAAAAAAAAAACCCACAGTTATGAAAAAGCTTATATTCCTTCCTTAAAAGTAATTTAACTGTCCAAAGTCTCATGAGTTTCTCACTTAACTTAAAAACACAAGCCATACACTTGGAAATAGCTTTGGAGCTCTCCTAGCTACATAATGTGCTCAAAGTGTACATTGAATGCATTAATTCCTCAGTTATTTGATATATCTGTATCTTTGCTTTAATTTATTTAATTTTCATCTAGATTTTATTTTGTAATTTTTGGCACACTAAATCTTACAGCTCTTCCAAATATATACTTGACCTAAATTACCTTTTTTTTGGGTCATTTGCTGTTTCCACATAACCTTGAAAACTAAAGTATAGGATGAAATAGAATAATCAAAGCATTATTAAAAATACTCCTGTGAATTTCAAGTCTTTAATTTACAGACTGCAAATGTTACTGTGAGGAAGTGTTTGAAACATTTGATGCTTGTTAGTTTGCATAATAGAACATAGAAATGACTGTATAGGCAGAGCAAAAGGTAGGACTCTACAGTACTTTGTATTTAATTGAATTTTAAAAGGAGGTAAATGAAGTTCCTCCAGAAATACAGTCTTTAATAAAATTTAAAAAAAAAGGAAAACCACTAGATTCTTCAGTAATCTGCTTCTTTAATAGAGATATGTTAGCAATAAGAATCAGACACATTAATATTTCAAGACTTTTAGAACTTAATGAAACATTTGAAACTTTTCTAAAACCTTATGTGTAAGCTGTAGATCATCCCAATATTTTTTTACTTATAACTTCACTTTGTGACTTTTTCTATCAGATTTGACAGATTTTTTAAACTAATCTAGATTTTCAAGATCTAGCAGAAAATTCCTTGAAGAAATATTTTCCTAAGCTGAATCCTAAAAATCTGAACACTTCAAGGTGTATCAATTAATCAGTTTTCAATAAGAATCAAGTAGTAAAATGAAACTCTACTTCCAATATCCACCAAAAAGGTAAGGTGTTTTAAATCTAGATTACAAAAACATCTCTTTAGCCATAGTGGCTAATCTTGCATCACCATTTATTAGTAGGTATCTTACTTTTTTTCCTCTTTCTTTAAAGAATATTCTCAAGTATCATACATTGTGTCATATTCTGCAAGTCACTATTCATTCTGCTGAAGTTCTTTCATTTTTAAATAAACTCCATGTTCTAAGAGGAAAATGAAGAGTCTCAGCTTTAGAAGATGATATTTCTTACGCTTCTACAGAAACCCTTCAAAGTTTACTGGTCATTGTTGCTACTATACACAAAGTAAGCTACTTTTAAGGGATTGAATAGCAACCATTTAAAGAATAATCCAGAGTACTTGAATATGAGATACTGCATAAAGGTTCCATTTATTTTATATCTTTTGAAATTTCACCATTTATCATTTAAAGCACTCAAATAGGGTTTAGGGGAAGAATTTTGCATACTGATAGAATCTTTCATAAAACAAAATCTTCTTTTCTGAAAGGGCTAATTTCCAAAGTTTTTCTGTTGAATTTTTAAACTTCCTGCCAACTCAAACCAGATCTTGTGTGACTTGGTAGAGGAAGTCTCATCGGAGTAAAGGCTCACAGACTACAAGTATATAAACCTTCAAGTTTCTAAGAGACAAAAATAAATGAGTACATTTATGAAAGTAAAAAGGTGGGGTAGATGAGAATAGATTGATTCAACATCTCATAACTATCATTTCCATTGTCAGAATACTCTTATATTTTTAAAGTAATTCTTGAGTGGTTTTTAAGAACACATTTTATTCTCCCTCATTCTGTGTGATAGTCTTGAAACATGCTCCCAGAGGCAGTCATTGACCAATAATCCGTTTCAGAGAACCTCAAAAACCCAAACACCAACCCTTCTTATCAAAACAAGACACATTAATATTAGCATTATTACACTTGTAGAAGCTAAATGTTAATCCGGTCGATTAATTTCAGAGATAATCACTGCACCTTTATGTCTATACAGCACTGGTCCTGATTTTTGTTATTCTTACATGAAGAGATGTGAGAAAAATAAATTGTTGGTTTTAAATATTGCAGTACATGGGAAGCAAAATCTATGTTGAAATTAGAGGTGTCTTTTTTTCTTAACCAAGTTATGGATGAAGTATTTGCTTGAAAGTACTGGACCTGTATCACAAAATGGTAAAACATGATAAATCAAGTACTCTAAAAGTTGACTATGTGTGCTGGGCTCTAAATGGCTAATACAGAAAGGGGAAGATAATCCATCCTATGGAGTCAGCCTCAATATTATTCCAAACACCAATGAAGGGAACACCTTTTGTTAACATACATCAGCTGTTTCCTAATCTGTTAAAAAAAGAAAAAAAAAAGTATGTAAAGATGTATTATGTGTTATCGCCTGAAATAATGCTAAAGAAACATAATATATACTTTTTCAAGATGTATGCATAGCACTGAAGATACAAAAGGTCTGACTAATTGTTTTGTGTTATGTTAAACCTAACAACAAAGCCTTTGAAAAAAACAGACAGGAAATCTTTCTAAATGAGGTCAATTACAGAGTAGCAGTGAGCCTAAGAAGTGTAAAACCAGTAATTGTCAAGTGCCATTTCTCGCTCATTCAGATTTTACCCAGCACTGTAGAGCTGACCGCTCCAGGGCCCGTGTACATGTGTCTGTGTCTGTGATAACAGCACACCAGATCCTCTGATGCATTGCTGAAATTGCTTTCCTGTTTATTGCTGTAGTTTACTTTTGATCCCTAATGGAAAAGGCACATTTAGTGTTCTCTTGTGTTAGAGATGTTAAACTGAAACATTCTGCTTTAATTGCACAGACATGAGTGGTTACTGCTCAAACACAAAACAAAATGATTCTTCTCATAAAGGTGAAATCTTTGTGGGGAAGTTTTTCATAAGTAATTGAAGTACAAACAATTTTAATACTAACAAATGGGAATTAGGGGACATGGGCTTACAAATATGGCAATATGTTTTGCAGAGCTAGGAAAACCTGGAGTAAGGTTACGGCATAAGATGACAAAAAGTTTTCTTTTTCACTTGTAGGCATTTTAAATGCCTCCTTTTGATGTCTTATCTCAAAGTATATTTTAATGATGAAAATTTTGAGAACTTATTTGAAATCAGTTGCATCAATAAGTAGAAAATTCAATTATATTTTTTTTAGTGCCCATTCATACTGACAATTAACCTACCTCCCTATAGTTGGGTTATAACAGGGTTAAATAAACTGCCAAGCCCTGTTTTCTTGATCCTTTCATACCTCTGACTTCCAGGAGAGACAGAATTATTTAAAAAGTAGAATTAGAAATCTTGAATTAAGTGATCAGAGTTAATTTTGGATTTTTTTAGAACTGTAATAATAGATGAGTCTCCGGGGACTTAATAAATATTAAAGAAGTACATCTTCAATTTGTAAGATTATTTAAATATTTGAGATTTCAAATGAGACTTACTGAAGAGTTACATGCATGCTTCTCTGAGCTTCCTTATTTATGTTAGGGGTTTTCTAAGTAGTAATAGTAGTAATACTACCTAGAACAACAAGAAGGAACAAAGATATTCAATGGTTTATTTTATATTATTAAAATATAACATAATTATTAAAATATAACATGATACATATAACATATAACATGAAGAGAGGCATGTATTTGATAAATAAAAAAAACATTTGAATGAAAGGGTGGTGAGATAAGAGGAAAAAAGTTTTTCTATTCTGATGGCAACTGAAAACAATTAATATAGTCTTAAAAGAAACATCTGATACCCTAAAAGAAGGACATTATCGTATAAAATTACACACACAATTTCTCTGTACCTGGGTACTTCTCTGATACCACATGCATACAAATACCTTTAGAAATGATAATACTGTACAGATGTGCTTTATGTAGTAAAACAATGTTTCAGAGTGATTTTTCCTACAGTGAGCTTAGATAAGGAGCTGATTTCTATTTTAAATATCAGTTTGATTTTCTTTTTATTTTATATATGCATGCTGCACTTGATTCACTGTTGTCTCGCAGCCTTTAACACAAGAAGAATTTAATATCTGTGTTAGTTTCTGAGCCAAAAATTGTCCAAGTCATTTACAAATGGTTATTGATCATTCTGAGCACCTCACATACAACTATCAGTGTAATTATACAATGAAAATATGTTTTGTGTGACATTTAAAGACAGCAGTTTGGAATTTAATGTTACACTAAAACCATTGTCATGGACAAAAAAAATGAGATGTATAGAACCAAGACTATTGTGTCAATCACAATAATGTTTCAATAGCACAACACTATTCAAAATTAGCTCAGTAAAAGGGGAAAATCTCACTAATACAGTAAGCATTGTCATACAGAATTTTTTTAATTTCTGCCTCTTGGCTCTGGTGTTGGGTTCACCTTTCCAACAACTCTTTAAGTTCTAGTACCAACAGTTCCTACTTTCTGTGGAAGCACAGGGGAAGGGGCATAAGATGACAAGTTCCAGCCTCGTGAGATTTTCACTGGGAGAATGACTGGTGTGTATTCTGGGGTTTCATCTCTGTCCCAGAGGGACTGTATTTCCATGTTACAGCTTTCTTCTTTCTCATTGCTTCTCATCTGAAGGCTGGAAGGTTAACCACCTCCTCCCACATCAGGGGATACAAGAGGAGTTACTATTTGCACTGGGCATAAGATACAGTTATTTTGGAACTGTATCTTCCAACAAGTTTGTTGGAATGTTTCCAAATGCTTTTTAAGAAAAAAGTAAAAGCAAGACATGGGCCAACCAGTCAATACAAGTCTAAGTTCCTGCACTGCCAGACCTTTAGAAAACTTAAGGCATTTTACCAATGGCATTAAAAACACATGCCTTGTGATACACTAAATGATCATTAACTGATTTCTTTTTTGATACTGTGGCAATCTCATAGCTGACATGTGTTCCAGGAAGTGCAGGAGTAAGCAGAAGCAAAATGAACTGCTAGTTCTGAAGAGAGTTTGTCAGACACTTTCATTAGGGCTCTTATTTACATTTTTTCTTGTATGCCTAAAATCATGTTTGTAAATGTATACCAGATACTTTCCCTCCTTTCTTTTTACTGTTGTATTCTACGTTTGGCTCTGGAAGCGAAGTGAATGAAAATATAGTCACCAAATTTATAATGCTTATTTGAGTCATTGCCTTCAGGTCCCTGGGCTGCAGTAAGGGACTTGTCTGCAGTAAGAACATTTTTTACTGCAGATTTTTTTGTTGGTTTTGTTGTTTTGTTGTTGTTGTGCTTTTTTCTTTCTTTTTTTTCTTTTGTTGTTTTTTGGGGTTTTTGTTGTTTTTTTTTTTTTAACTGGACTAAATTTCTGGTGGTTTGTTACTCTGTATTTTCAGAAGAGAAAACTCACTGCTGACTTGCAGCTAATGTTTTTTCTGAAGTGGTATATGTTTACATAGTAAAAGGATTTCTTTAAGTTTATCAATCATTCTTTTACATTTAGATAATTATTTTGAGAACAAATAAATGTTCTTTTGGTAAAAATGCAAGCTATTAAGTCATCCATGACAATCATTATTAAATACAGCCATCTACATACAAATACATACATTTTGTATTCAGACTTCCACATCCTATGGTTTTTTGCGTGTGTGGTTAAGACATAAGTCATGCTTGATCAAGACAAAGCTCCTTAATTGTTGTGTATCATATTCTCTTATATTGTGGTTTAGGAATGATATTCTTTGATTCAGTGCTCCCATTGAAACCATGCACTGCTGCTTCATCACCCTGCTTCCTACACATCCAGCTGAGGGCTGGAGAGAAGAACTGAAGGTAGAACAGGTAAAGGTCACAGGTTGAGATAGGAACAACTTACTGGAAACAGCAGTGGCATAAGAAAAACAAACACTAACAGAAACAATATCCATTAAAAAGTGTACAAAAGAGAGAGTGATTCACATGTAAAATATTCACCTAAAAGTCCAATTCAACTGCTGTCACACTATGTGACCCAGCAGGGGCCACTTCCCCCACCCCAAGAAGATGATGTATAATAACCTCCAGGTCCAGTGATTCTCACTCATGGCTACTGCAAAAATTAACCCAATCCTGGCCAGAACCAAGCTTTAGATATTGTCTTTCACAGTACCTACTTGGACAAAGTGCCCAGCACAGAACTGGATAAACACATCCTACATCCTTTTGATAAAGCATACATAACAAATTGGTCTGTGGTTTTTCTAGTCACAGACAAGTTTACATCTGTTCTTGGCTTGAAAAAGTAGGTGAACTGCTGGCTCACAAGATGGACACAAAGCGTTATAGTAATGGATTTACATCAGACTGGTGACCCATAACTAGTGAGGTTCCTCAGGGCTCCATCTTCAGCCCTGTGCCCTTTAGAATCTTCATCAATTACTTGGACTAGAAGGAATACTAAACATGCTTGCAGAAAACTGGAAGGAACTGTTGACTCCCTACAGAGACAAATTAGAGACTGGCAATCACCAACCATACAAAGTTCAAATGGGAAAGTGCCAGGTGCTGCATCTGAGTCAACCCTGGATGTGGGAAAGATTGGGGACTGAGATGCTGGAAAGTAGTGCTGTAGAAAGGCACTTGGGGGTCCTGGCTGATGGAAAGCTAAACATGAGTCAGCAGTCAGCAGCCAGGAGGGCCAACCCTGTCCTGGAGGGCATCAGGCGCAGGATCACAGCTGGGCAAGGGAGGGGATTGTCCTGCTCTGCTCTGAGCTGGGACAGCCTCGCTTCAAGTGCTGGGGGCAGTTTTGGTCACCTCAACAAGAGAAAGACAAAAAGCTATTAGAGAGCATACAAAGGAGGGCAACAAAGATAGTGAAGGGCCTTGAGGGGAGCCCTTACTAGGAGTGGCTGACGTCACTTGGTCTGTTCAGCCTGGAAAAGAGGAGCCTGAGGGGAGACCTGATTGCAATCTGCAACTTCCTCGTGAGAAGAGGAGGGGCAGATATGATCTCATCTCTCTGCTGACCAATGGCAGGACTTGAGGGAATGGTATGAAGTTGTGTTATGGGAGGTTTAGGTTGGATATTAGGGAAAGGTGGTTGGGCACCAGAACAGTTCCCCAGAGAAGTGGTCACTGTGCTAGGCTGACAGAGTTTAAGAAGCTTTTGCACAGTGCTTTCAGGAACATGGAGTGACTCTTGGGAATGGCCCTGTGTAAGGCTAGGTGTTGGACTCAATGATCCTTCTGTGTGCCTGCCAACTCAGCACGTTCTGTGATTCTGTGATCTTAAAACCAGGGCTTGAAAATGAACTTTCAGGGAACATTAATGCTTAATGCTTCACTGACTGAAGTTTGAATGACTACATGATGCTACTTAACTGCAAATGCATTGTTAATTCAGTTACTCAAAAGCTGTGTCCTGCTACACTCAGTAAGAGGAAAATTAAATTCTATCATATATGAAATAAATCTTGATGTATACACCTTTATTGAGGTATGGGAGTCAAAACATACAGTCTGAATGCTGATTAAAGATGGAACTCTGACTGATGCTTCCTCAGCCCTAATTTCTTCTTAGCCTAGCCCCTGCTAAGGTCACTGCCTACCAGAACCCACGGCTGTGCCCCAGTGCAGGTCCCTGTTGTCTCTGTTCCCCCACGTGACCTCCTCCATTCTGTGTACATCTCAGTTGAGATTGTTTAACCTAATTCTCTCCTTTCTTGGGTTGGAGTCTGCTATTTTTGTCTCACTAAAGTAATTTAGTGGTTTCATTTTGGTCTAAAATTTCAGTGCAAGATTATTCCTTTAGTGAACACTTTGATGTAAAGTCAAAAGGCTTATCCTGTGTCCTTTCTTATTTGTTTATGATAGCTAAGTACTTATGAATTACTGAGGTCCTATCAGTGCTTTTAAGGATGCAATAACATTACCAAATTAGATTGATATTTTCTGATATATTTCTCTAGCTTAAAAGAATTTTTCTCTTATTTGATTAACTGGAACTAAAAATCACCTGAAGCCAGTAAATTGCTAGAATACTTCTTTTCTCCTCCTGTTCTTGAATTCTGCTGCCTGGAGAGAAAATATGAGGGCATTTCTAACAAAGAATATTCAAGAAACTGACTTTCCAAAAGGCAAATGAAAACTAGACCACAGTAATAATCATAGAGCTGAAGACCTGTTCAATTTCTTACTATTGCTTTTACTTGGTACCTGCTGTGCTCATACTGTGCTGTTTGGAGAACACATTATCTCCAAGCATTGGCAAAACGCACAGTCAGGTTAACAACACATTTCAGTTACCAGCAACCATCAGTGCTCAGCAGCTAGTGTTAATAATCTACAGTTGCCAAGAACAGATGAAAACTTGTCTGTGACTAGAAAATCCACAGACCAATTTGTTACGTATGCTTTATCAAAATTATTGGTTTCCAGTTTCAGCTGTCTATGCTTTTTTTTTTTTAATTCTAATCCACAAAATTAGGAGCATTTTTGGGCTTCCTTTAATTTGTGTGAGAATAATCTCTCTAACTTTTTTACCTAACACACCTGCAGGACACTGCCTCATTCTGCACAGGAAGGTTGCAAGGTTCACAACCTTACAGTGGCCTGGTAAAAGAGTTTAATTGGTTTTAAAACTAATGCATGAGTTGAGAAAATTAGACATAGAAGGACATCATTTCATGACTAGTATTAAACCAAGAGTAAGTCTGACCTGCCAGTGAAAATCATTTCTTTGAACACTTTTTTTTTAATATGGTAGAGAAGTTCAATTCTTACACTGAGAATCTTGTTTAACAAAAGAGAACAAACTGTATTTATGGAACCAAGAATATGGTGTTGGTCACATCATTGTTTCAAGAGCACAATATCATCCCAGCAAAACATAAAAATATCATTATTAATATTTGTGTTCTACCTGGCAATGGCATCAAAACATTTAATGTAATAAGCATAGTGAATGGACATATACAAGATGTTTTACACTTTATTTTGTAAATGAATTTTCACCTGCTAGCTAGTTTTTGTTTTTCAAAAATATGGTGAAGACTGCATTAAAAGTAGTACAGACCAAGGTCACTTGTGTGATCCTCCCTGAAATAAACTGTTTCCGGCTATACTGTATTTTCCATCAACAGTTTTCCTCCATCTCCTGTAAGCCAACCAAATAAAGCTGCTTTCTCCATATTTTGGCTTATCCTAGATCTTATTATCCATCTTTTTCAGTCTGTGTCTCCCTCATCTACAGTTTATGTGCACTGAGGATGAATAGAATACTCAGTGGTGGAAAAGGGAAAGTGTGCAGCATGAGGGCTGAAAACTGTCATTTAAATTAGTTGTTGCCTCTTGAATATCCCTTCTTTCAAGAATAATGAGCTACCCTGCTCTTTCTTGTATAAGACTGCTTATTATAGAAAGTAAACTGTACGTTAACTGTACAGCTAAAGAAACTTTCTTGGACAATTACTTGCTTTATATAATAAAATGAAAACCACTGGTTTTTGAAGACCGCTAGGTCTGTTTTGCTGCCCCTATGTATCTGCCTAAGTCTGTCAAAAATGAGTTTCAAATCATAGTCCTTAATCAGCCAGTTGTGTATAGTTAAAAAGGAAGCATTTAAAACAGATTGTAGGAGAGAATGTCACTACAACTTCCTGTTTGCCTTGTTTATCATATCTCTGTGGATAGTTTTTTGGAAGCAGATGTGTCCATCTGACAGAGATGTTTAACTTTTGACAGAGATGTTTAACTTTTGCATTTGACAGAGATGTTTATCTTTTTTCCTTGTATTTTTTTAATCTCATCCAGAATATATCTAAAATCTCTCCATATTTCAGCAGCAGGCTCTGGGACTAAAACAGAGGACTTCTAATACCAGAGGCAGAATGTACTACCTGCTAATGTTTAATTTTACTGCCATATCCTTTGCTAATCTCAGTGCTCACAGTTTTTCCATATTGCCTCCATTTCCTGTTCTAATATCTTTGGATATAAACATTGCACAGTCTCCTAGCTTATATTAGACCATGACATCATGCAAATATTAATCATAGTTTTGAAAAATACCTCAATACTATACTTATACTGGAATGTAAAGTTAGTTCTCTTAGATACCTTGCCACAAACAAGGCTGACGGAGACATCCAGTGTCTTTCATTATACTGTTCTGCCTGAGCAAATTATTAGGGCTTCATTTTGAGAGTGTCGTCTTTTTTGGATTATACCTTTTAACATTGCTGTGTTACATTTTAAACTTCACTTTCTGAGACTCTGGTCTTGCAGTCTTAGAACAGTGCTCTCATAGCTTTTCTCCTTCTTTTGTTTTCTGTTAGTTCTCATTGCCCAGTAATCCATCTCACACAATTCTTCCTCTTCCTAGTCTACATATCTCCACAGGCTGATTCAGTGTTGTGCACAAGAGAGGTGGAAAAACTTCTGAGTTTGGGAATTGCTCACCTATTTCATCACATGCCATATTAAAAACATGCAGCTCCTGATATCACACCAGCTATAAGACATTAATAAATGTAGCCGATTAATTTGCTTACCCTGGATGATGAGAATTCTCGTTGTCTGAAACAATATATCATATTCATACTAAATGTACACCCTGTGTCTGAATTAAGTGTACTAGCTCACAATGACTCAGAAAGAATAAAGACCAGTTACCCTCATAAAGGTAAAAGCATTGTGAAGCAGGTGTTAGTTCTACCTTTTTTGAACTCAATCATAAGCACACTAATGTAGTATAACTATTTAAATTATTCTTTTTTGCCAGAGGCACAGTAATAATTGCAATTGCTTTTAGCCAGCCACATTTATGATGGAAACTGTTACCATGATAATGGTGCAGGGAGTACGGCCAGTAGGTCAAAGGAGGTGATTCTTCCTTTCTATTCCATTCTCATCAGACCACATCTAGAGTGCTGCACCCAGCTTTGAGTCCCCAGGTCAATAAAGTTTTGACCTGTGTTGGGGGTTGGTTTTCCTTCTTTTTCACTTGTAGAGTTTTTTCCCCATAAGTTGCTAGGAAACTAACTACTGGGTACTTATGGGTACTTAAGAAAAAAAAAAAGAAATGGCCAAGGTCGGGAGAGGAGTGTAGCATTCTGGCTACACTTCATTTTCTCGGGGAGCTTCTCTCCGAGGGGGAGGATATTGTGAGTTTTGGGAGCAGGTAAAGGACAGGGCTGGGGGCAGCTGCTCTCTCTTGCTCTCAGCATCAGAGGAGGACAGTCAAGGTGTTGCTTACTGCGGGGAGAATTCGCTGTCATCGCTGGAGCCCAGTTCTGTACTTCTTCTTCCTTTCTGTGGGTGAGCCTCTGCTCAGGACAGCAGCCATTGGGCTAGGACCTCATTATCACCTACCTCAGTAAGAGAGAGGCCTATCACTGTCTGCTCGGGTGCCCGGGATCTTGACTCGCCCCTCTCTGCCCTGCAGGGACCCGGGCTGCCCCTGTCCCACTTCCGCCACTTCTTCAGCACCGCTCCGAGCTTTCGCTGCACTGTAGCCCCGCACCCCCTGCCTGCCCCGCAGTTCCAGACACAGCTCCAGAGCTTCTGATACATCTTGGCTACCACCCCGGGATTTTAAATCATTTATGCCATTCCAGCTTGGTGCTTCTCAGAGTCCTGCAGAGGCAGCAGTATTGGCTGCCCCAGGGGCTTGTGAAGCGAAGCCTCTCCGCCATCCCGGCCCATATGGGCCGAGAAGGCTGTCACAGGGTTCCTGGTTCTGTTTGTTGTTGATGCCATAGTTTCTGTTTGTTTGCCTTGTTATACATAGTAGTGTTATAAATAATCAAATTGTGAGCCAATCTTATAAAAAAATTTAGCAAAGATTTATTAATTTGTCTGCAAGACCAAAGTTCGGTCTTCGAAACCACCACAGCCAAAGAGACAGCATCAAGCCGGGATCAGCACTGGGTGAACACGGATCTGACCTCCCGAGTGTCAGAGTCTCCCCAGTTCACACTCGTGGCTTCGTGCAGCGAGTTTTTATACAGTTTATTCTGCCCGAGGCAAAGATGACCGAATTTTCTTTGTGTCTCCTCACATGCATCGCTCTTGCTTTCCACGTGCAGAGGTGGACAAAAGCCCCATCCAGGTGTCTCGTTGTTGTCAATCGACTCCAGAGAAGCCATGTATTCACATGTATCAGGATGGTGCCGTTGGTTATCTCCACAGATGTAATCGGCAGGGCAGTAATCGCTTTCAGGTGGTCCCAACAACTTGGGAAACCAGTGATTATCACCCTGGAAGCCTCTATTCTTACGTTAAAGCATCGATGTTTATCTTAACGTTTATCCAAGAACTAGTTGTATCTGAATAAGACAGGTGCTCCCGGCCAGGATAGTCAAAAGACGTGGTCTGGATTTTACAATATTTTATACATTAATAGCATGAATTATCACTACCATATACTACCATCCCTCCCCATTTATATCACTAATTTAATTCATGTTCCTTTTATAACCCAAATTGCTAAATTTCTTTAATTTCTACTTCTACCCACCAACATTAAGGGTCTTTCACAAAAAGAGTAACCTTTTGTTACACTATCCTGTACTTTCCCTGTGGAAAAACCCTGATATTCTGTATTATTTACATTCATTTTTGCTTGTTTCTTGAACTTTGCCAATACTTCAGCAGCGTTGCTGGCATACTTCCTTTCTCCCAGTCTCATGATCTTAGATGTGTTGCCTCCGGAAGCCACCTCCAGGTCCATGGGCACTATTGCTATTTGCATACCCTGGACCACGGAATTAGACAAGGGAGGAATACGATTCTGGCTACTGAACAGAGCACAAAAAACATAACTTTGTTCCACCAAGTCCCATTGAACAATTTGTCCCACCATGAAGATTGTAAAATCAAATTCCATTTTTGAACAGGGACATGGGCCACCTTTTTGATTTCAGCTGCCAAACCTCTTATGGTTTCCCCATAATCATCAGTTTCAATACAACATTCCGATTCATTGAACTTCCCACACACTCCCCCTTCTTCGGCCAGCAAATAATCTAAAGTTATTCGATTTTGGTACACAAATGCCTCTACCTGGGTGTGCTGCCGACTAAGTAAATCCAGGGCCTCAGAGATGTGATTCAATACAATTTCCACCACTGCCTGCAGCCAAATCAGTCTGTTCAGTAGGTAAATCAGAGTCCTATACCTGTAGTTTTCATCCTGGCCCCACATGGCCAGTCCATAATAATCAATTATTCTTGCCGCTGGCCACTCTTCCTCCCCCCAAGTTTGTTTACCGCTAATCACTGGTATCATCTTTTTCAAGCTTCTCCTCTCCCTTCTTAGGGTGTGGTACAGTGGAGCCCCTAATAGGTTACTCTTTGCTCAAGGGAGAGTAAAGAACACTGGCTGGATCATGCCTAAAGTGCATGATCCCTTCCACCTTGGGGGTAACTCACTGTATGCCTTCTTTCCACAAATCCAATAGATTCAATCCAGGGCTTTCCATCTGATGTTTATTCTCCCTGGGTCTCCCCAGTATTCTCTCAGGCCCTCCGAGGATTGAAAAGGGTTGGCTCCTGGATTTTTGACCCAACACAGTCCTATTCTTTTGTTCCATTCACAATTTGTCTCATTCCTCTGGCTCCAGTACCCTGAAGGGGGTTCTGGCTGCCAGACCTTGCTTTTTGTGTTTGAGTTCACCATCAGGGTAGACACACACAGAGCGTATCCCACCATTTCGGTGTACTCCTTTCCTTCTTGACTGATGCAGATGGTTCCAATCACTCTCTGGTCCAAAATCCATCCCTCAGGTGTCTGTGCCAATTTTGAGACCCTTGGATTGTCCCATTTCAGAAGCTGTTCTGGAGCCAAACCTTCCCCTTTCCAAGGCCATTTCTCTGCTGACTTCAGCCCCCCACAAATCCAACAATTTGACAATCCTAGTTCAGTTGCAATTTCTTGCATCAGGTCAATGAACAGGCTCCTGTCTGGGGAAGGTAGTTCCCCATCAACATATTGTTTCTCCAACAATTCATACTGTTCTCCCAGTGTTTTCAATCTTTCCTGTTCAACTTATTTCCTTCTCATTTCTGACTCCCTTCGCTTCAGCTCCTGAGTTATTTCTCTCATCCTCCCCTCAGGATCCTCACCATCTTCATTTCTTGTGAAGCAGACAACCCGGTCATATTGCAGGCACACTCTATCATCACTCGCCTGTGCCAAATCCAATATGAGTGGGTCTCTGTTCAAGGTAAATTTGCTATCAAACTTAACATTTCCTCCCATCCAATACATTTACCCGTTCATCATGCATATCCCCAGCCTCGCATTGTCATAACACAATGGATTCACCTGGTGATACGTGACAAAGATCGATTCTGTCTTTCCCCCAACCCACATGGTTCGGTAACATTGGTTACAAATGGGGATTGACATTATTTCTGCCCTTCGTTTCCATATCTGGTGTTTGTGCTCATCTGATTGCCCGTTCCTTAGCCCAGCCTTGGGATTGATACACCAAATCCCTGTTCCCAATTCACACAATTTTTTCTTCATGCCATTTTTCCAACAGTACCTGCCAGGTTCCCTGAGACAATCTTCCGGGACTTGGTATGCTGAGGGTCTCTCCTTCCCTTTCACAACTGGGACCACCTGAGTGCAATTCCCACACTCATCTGTGGAGCTCTCGTTTCCGCTTCTCATTGAGACCTCAGTGCACAGACTCTGCATCCCGCACACGACTAGGCTCAGGCCAATCTGGATTCCCACCAGGCGTACTCCTCTGCCTTTGCCTCTGCCCCCTAGGGTGCCACCAGCAGTGAGGTGCCACGGCAGCAGGAGAATTCTTCGGGGAACATGTTCTCGGACCTAGCCACATACCTCCTTTTAAAAGCGCCCCACCGCGAAAACCTGACGGCATTGGAACTGCACAGCACTTTGATGGATTTCCAGCACTCCACATCCAGAATCTCTGCTTTTGATCTAAGCTTCCCATGCACCCCATTCTGAAAAATTTGAAACCACTCCTGTGAATCTAATTCAACGATTCCCAAATTTGTGGCTAAGGTTAGGATTCAGTCAGTCAGCTCAAGCTCTTCCTCCAGACACTGAGTGCACAGCCCCTTCAGCCTCTGTCCCCTTCTACAATGAATGACAAAAACCCCTTGAAAATATTCACACTTAAAGTGCACAAATGGATAGCATACACAATCTGACAGTATACAACTTATCCACTTGCCATTGGTCATTTACAAGGATGTTGGAGTCTGAGTTTCATGTTGCCTGGGGAAGAAGTGATCCTCCACTCAGGTGCTTCCTCCTGATGTTTGACTTCCTTCACCCTAGACATGTGTGTCCAGCCTTTCTCTGCCGTCCGAATGGCCATGTCTGTTGTCAGGAGCACAAGAAAGGGACCTTCCCAGTGAGGAGAGAGGGGCACCTCCTTCCACACTTTCACAAGCACTTTGTCACCTGGTTGGATTTTGTGATAGCGAATCCCAGAGGAGCACTCTGAGCCACTATCCCTTGTTTTCTGAGTTCCTGCAAATTTTTGTTGATTGCAACCAGATATGGTTGAATCTGACAGTCCTCAAACCTGGGGTGTCCCACCGGCATTCCGTGTCTGTATGGCATTCCATATAACATTTCAAATGGTGAGAGCCCCATCTCTGAATGAGGCATCGTTCTGATATTAAGCAATGCTAAAGGCAGGCATTTCAACCAGGACATCCGAGTTTCTAAAATCAATTTAGATAACTGCGCCTTCAAGGTCTGATTCATCCTTTCCACTTGTCCTGAACTCTGGGGATGCCACGGAGTGTGGTATTCCCACTGAATGCCTAGCGCATTTTAAACATTAATAGCATGAATTATCACTACCATATACTACAATAGTAAAGAACTGTTATTCCTATCCTCTTATCTTTGCTTGAGAGCCCCTTAATTTCAAAATTTTAATAATTTGGAGGGAGAGGATTTACATTCTCCATTCCAAGGGAGGCTCTTCCCTTTCCTAGCAAACACCTGTCTTTCAAACCAAGACAACCCATCAGAGTGGATCCAGAGGAGGGCAACAAAAATGGTCAGAGGGCTAGAACACCTCTACTGTGAAGAAAGGGTGTGAGAGATGAGGCTGGTAAGCCTTGAAATGAGAAGGTCTCAGGGAGCTCTTATTGCAGCCTTTCAATACATAACAGGAGCTTATAGAATAGGTAGAGAGGGACTTTTCATCAGGGTCTTTAATGAACACTCCAAAGGCTACTTGGACTGGACCATAGGATAGATGTTTTCACTATAAGATTGTGAGACATTGGGACTAGTTGTCAGAGATTCGTGCATCCTCGACCACTGGAGGTGTTAAAGGCCAGGTTAGACAGGCTATGAGCAATGTGACATAGTGAAGAGGTTTTTGTGCATGACAGGGGTGTCGCCAACCCAACCTCGAACATCCTATGGCTCTATGAGTCTATGATATATAGTTTAAATGGTATATAATAGCAAAGACCTTGAAGGTATGGTCACATTTTGAATATGGTTGATCATTAAAAATTCACTGATGATTCCAGGTCATTAAAAAAACATAGCCTGAGGAGCAGGGGGGCAAAAAAAGTGTTTTTTCTCTAAGGAAACAATACCCAGCAAAATGCTGAAGAAACACAGTATAGCAAGAGGATAAGACACTGCTGCTGCCCTCTAAAATAATGACTCTTTTAGACATCCTGCAGTATGAGGCAGACCAAGCTCTGAACTCTAAGGCCATCAAGGACCATATCAGTAAACAAGATGGGTTTAGTTGCACTAGGGAATGTAGAATATGATTGTTAAGGAATTGTTGCTGTAGTGGTCATGACTGACGGGGTACAGGAACAAACTCTTAATACTCTTAAGTATGTTGTTAATGTGGTAACAAACTGGAGCTTAGTTTGGAAGCTTAGTTTCAAACACACCTGAGCATACTGAATTGAAACTAAAACAATGAAAGGTCTTCTCCAAATCATTCATATTGTATATTTGTGGGATTTCTGATTTGTGGGATATGGCACTTCAAAACTGCAAAGATGAAGCAAAGCTTCAGTAACATGATTTTCAGTAATATAGAAAAGTTTCAATGACCTACTGATTCTGATCTGATTTGATTGGATTTTTGAACATACTTTTCAGAAAGCACTGTGATGTCCATTCTTAAATCCATACCATTACATAACTAAGGGACTTTTTCAGGAATTTTGACTTGCATATTTTTTCCTCAACAAATAAAGATATTTTGAGTATAAATGTGATCATATATCTCTTCCTTCCTACCCTTTTTAATCTTGTGCTCAAATAAAAATAATGAAAAAGGAAGAAATCAGTAGAAAAGGCATTACCAAAGTGTGGGAATTTTTCTGGGTTCAAGGGTACCTTTTTAGTTTGTGTTTAAAAACAGTTATTTACTGTCTTTACCTAGTATTTGAAACACAGATGTTGTTATTCATTAGTACAACTTTTGCAGAATACAGCACTGATGTCATGTAAATCTAGTTTTCTCTTTTTTCCCATATAGCTCCTCATAAATAAAACTGATTTTTCAATAATTATTGTCATTAAAGTGTTTCAAAAATATGGTCATAATCAAAGAGTTTCAAAAATATATTAAATATGGGAAGATTACATGTTTTGCCTCTTGATCTGTGAAATAATGAGCAACAGAAGTTGTTAACAGTCTATTGTTTATATTTAGAACTGTTGTAAATAGAATTGCAGATTAAGTGCAATGTGGAATATTCATTCTTGACAAACAGATAGATTGGGTAAAAAAAAATGTCTATTTACAAACTTTTTTAAAATTAATCTTTGTTTTAGTTATTGTCACAGCTGTTAACAACTGGTTTGAACCTCATACAAATACTAAACATCAATTTAGCCAAATGATAGAACTTAATATTTGTTTTCCAATTCCAGCACAATATAATGTAGACATTTATTCTTTATCCCTTTCTTGCACTACTGCTTTCCTTACCCTCTGTTCTCAATATTTACACTTCAAGAGAAAGCTGCTAAATTGGCATACTCAAGTATAAATAAAAATGTGTTTCAACTTAGACCATTTTAGTCCTATCTGCATAGTTTTAATTAACATGAATATTTTCATCTGCAGGCTTAAGTAACTGATTCTCCAAGAGTAATCCTACTAGTTACCATAATCATCCTTTTTAATGCTTTTTAAATTATTAAGGTGTTTAGCTTAAAATAATTTCATTTATACAATAGTAAGAATATAATAAGCAACTGAGTAGGCAGCTATTTTATGCTGGGTAATATACACCCAGAAAGCTCAGTGAAATTTATATTATAAGGTATATAAAAATATATTATAATGCATATTATATGACATTTGGTGTAATTTTTGAGAGCACTGAGACTCATTTTTTACTCCACTGCTGTGGATAGCAGAGATTCAGGTGTTGGAAAAAGATATGAGAATTATTTTCAAGACACTTGTTGTGTCTTGAAACTACTACACAAATAGTAGTTCAAATTCTGTTATCCATAGTATGAAATGTTTCCACTTAGCTTTGCCATAGTAAATCCTGATTCTTCAGAACTGAGGTAGATTAAGGTACAAAATTTTCAACTATAACCATTGCACATGAGGATTTATAATTTCAACTTCTCCATCAGAAAATAAAATTTCTTCATTTCTAACATGTTTAATCTCTCAAATTCTGTTTTAAATAAAAAATAAAATCAAAGCAAACCAAACCTATGGGTTAATGCACTCAGAGTAATCAAATGATCATTTTTATGTACTGTAACATGGCCAGGATCATAGGACTAATACAACCTGGGGGAAATTTATGTAAATATTACACTGTTAAGGAAAAAAAAAAGGAAAAATGAAAAAAAAGAAAAAGAAAAAGAAGGAAAATAAGAAGATAAAGAATAAAAAAAAGAAAATTTGGGGAAAATAACTTACTCTTAGAACTTGAAGAAAAATTTTACCAAATTCCTTCTCTGTGTGAACTGAAAAGTAATCATATCTTCAGTATGAAATGTTATGATTTTCTAAACAAAGAAAACCTAGTAAAGAATTGATCCCAGCAAAAGATTTCCCTGGAACTTGACACCAGTTGCATTTAGAAACACCCCTTGTAGACAAAATCAGACTAAAGGAGTATTCAAAGTTAACAGTTTGTTTGCAGGCTCCTCATGTTTCTTTTCTTAATAAGGTACATTATATTCTAGAAGCTGGACTTTCTTATCTGCTTGAAAATTGACATAGGTCTATTCAGTCCCTAGGAGCTGTGTGACAGCCTTCAGAGTTGTTAATTTTAAATCAAGAATGGATTTCCTTCAAAAGGTTCACACTTTATTATAGAACTAGAGGAGTAATATCTGGTCATCATTTTGCAAGTTTATCCCAAAAAGTCACTATAAAATTCTCTATGAGTAGAAACTATTTTGCCATTTCCGCTCTCATTAGAAACCAGTTTGGAATGACCAAAATGATGCTTATGTACCAGTGTTCTTGGAGTTACACTTTTGTTAGCCTGATCAAAATAACAATCAATATTTAAATCAAATTGTCACAAGTAGCTGCAAAAGTAAATTGTTTGGGTCACCATCAAGGATTACTGTTAAAAATAAAGGTGGTTTTGCCTGTTAATTATTTGATATTCCCTATCAACAATATTACTAGAAAATTATTTCTGCTGCTCTCAGACCATCCCACCCCCCAACCCCTGCACCAGGCCACACTGTTGCAAAGTGAATTTTTACACCATGCAACAGGTCATCTGATACTAAGGGTTGTAGGCAATTCTTAGTGTGGACTGGATCTGAACTGGTAGATCAGTGCAAAAATATTCCTATTTCAAAGACTTACCAACATAAACTCAGTAAGAATTCCTTCACTACTTTCCTGATATTGCAGCAAGCTGCTCTTGATTTCTCAGCCAAGCCAATTACTTAAAGAAGTGATGGTTTTGGAAAAGTAGAAACTAATTCTATGTTGTCAGGTAATTGTTCTTCCCTGCTATAACATCTATGCCTGGATGATTTTATCTGAGAGTAAAGTTAGCTTTCCTTATGCTAAAATAAGAATCCTTGTCACTGATTTCCTGTTCACTGGGCTGTTACTCTCAAAAGAGTCAGTATTTGCAATGATTTAGTACAAGACAAAAAATAAAGAAGAAGACACAGTTTGTGTCCACAGCATGAATTTTACTTTTTTAACTTTATGGGGATTTCTTCTGGAAATTACCCTTGATAGAATAACTTGATGGTATGTTAGCCCCAGCCAAATGCTGTATGATGCAGCTGCTTGTTCAGTCACCCCACACCCCTCTGCAGTGGGATAAGGAGAATCAGAAAAAGGTAAAAAATTGTAGTTTGAGATGAGATCAGCTAATAATTGAAGTAAAGTAAAATTATATAACAATAGCTATTACTTATTAGTATTTTTTATTATTGTTGTTGTAATGAAAAGGAGAGAGAGGGAGAAGGAGAGGAACAAACCACAAGATAAACAAATCTTGCACGATACATTTGCTCATGACCCGTGACTCCCCAGCTTGTCCTCAAGCAGTGATCGGTGACTGAGACAATTCCCCCCAGTTTATCTATGGAGCATGACATTCTACTATCTAGAATACTTCTTTGGCCACTTCTAGCCACCTGTTCTGGCTGTTCTCCCTCATGGCTTCTTTTATATCTCCTTGGTGGCAGAGCGCATGGGAAAATGAAATGCCTTGAATTAGACTAAGCCCGACTTAGCATCCCCTAAAACAGCAGAGTTCTGTCAATATTATTTTCATATTAAATCCAAAATGCAGCACTGTGCCAGGTACTAAAAAGAAAATTGTTTCTATTCCAGCTGAAACCAGGACATAGTGAACTTGGGTGCAAAGGATCATTGGTCTGGAGAACAAAATAAAGAAACTAAAAGTGTATTTGAGAATCACAGAATCATCAAATTTGAAAAAGTCCCCTAAATTCATTGAGTCCAGCTGCTACTGTACCAGAAGTGTGGATTCACATTTACTCTCTAACTAATCTCTAGGATTAGCTCTCTGGTTTCTACATGTGTATAGAATTCAATGTAGACCTGTTAATAAATTTTACTGCCATGTGGAAATGAAATAGTACCTGGAAAAAATGTTTCACTTCCATTGCTCCATTGCTCCTGCGAGAAAGAGACAGAATTCGTGTGATTGTATAAAGTGCCTAGAGAACATTTTTTCTTTGCCCTGGGAGTCATTGGACTACTGGCAATGTATCTGGACAGTGATTCCCCTACATACTGTGCTAAGATTATGGAGGCCACTAGAATTTCTTCCCTAATAATTAAAATATAAATAAGGTAAAGGCAAAAGAGCTGGCTGGCTCTGTTGGGATTAAGTATGTCTGCATGTCTCACTCAAGATATAACTGGAGGGCAAAAGGAAGAAAATGTCCCTTATTCTTCTTTGCAGATCTATGGTAAGGTTACTGTGGACTGTGAAGAGGAAATAAAGAAAAGTATAAAGCCTAACTTTGTCATTTAGGTGTGAATGTGACTAGAGGGCATGAAGCTGCAAATGCCATCCCTGTCCGTAGTGAAAGAGAAGAACAAAACACTGACATTACAAAATCCCAAAGGAAGAAAATTTTAGGCCCTTGATGCTGTAAAACTCTGTCTGCCTTAGCTTTTATTTCACTACAGACTGAGTTGGTTAATATGTTTGAAAGGCATTACCTTTCTGTGTTCCTCTCTTTGTAGTGTCCCATTTGTAAAAGAGATAACCACCCTAGAATAAGTTTAATTTCTCCTTCCACATTTTCTCCTTCAATGGTCACAATTCATTTTGTTACTGGTAAAATTCCAGCTCACAGTAAGCCAGACTGGCCGTTTTTCAGAACAGTTGCCTTCCTTAGAGAAAGGAGGAGGGGCTGAGAAAAAAAAAGGGGGAGGAGGGAGAAAAAGAGAAAACAATCTAGATGCAATTATGAGTGACCTTGCAATACTGAACAGGCATACTCTACGGAATCAATAGCCAGACAAGTTTCTGTGACAGATCCAATAAAAGGAAAAAGCAAAGGTGTGGGGGAGGAAGCCAAATAGATTTAAAAAGAGAGATAATGGTACTACTACTATGAAGGTGCCAATGTTCTCACACAAGTTTTAAGGCAGAAATTTGATTCACATGAAAAGTGACAGCTGTTGTGGCTTTGGCCAATTAAATGATGAAAAATGAAATAATTTTATGCTCTGTCTGGTATATGACAAGGCACTTGAACACTAGGCAGCTAGGTGAAAACAATGAAGTACATAATTTGTTACTGCAGAACCAGAATTTTCCCCATCTTTTTTTCTTTCTCTCTCTCTCATCTTTCTTTCTTTCTCTCTCTCTCATCTTTCTTTCTTTCTTTCTTTCTTTCTTTCTTTCTTTCTTTCTTTCTTTCTTTCTTTCTTTCTTTCTTTCTTTCTTTCTTTCTTTCTTTCTTTCTTTCTTTCTTTCTTTCTTTCTTTTTCCTTTTATTTTTTTCTACATGTTTTGCTTTTTGCTATTTTTCCTTTCTCTTCCTAAGGCAAATAATTTGGGATAGAACATTGTGACAGATAGCTGTAGGTGATAAAAGTAATAGACAAACTTCAAAACTTTAAACAGTTAGGCTCCACTTGGATCTTTTATTAATTTGTTGATAATCATGCTTAGTAAAAGTTTTTTCTCTGTACAGAGACATCCATACGAAAGATTTCTGAGTTTTGAGGATATTTTTTTCCCTTCTGTGTAAAAAAGAGCAGACTAATTTTGGAGTTTATTCACTCCCACTAGACTTCCTTCAAAAAGATAAGAACTAGCTATCAAATTTTACATCACTTTTTCACATAAATATGTTCTTAATTTCTGAAATTTCCTTTTATGTAAGCGATTTAAGATGTTAAAGTATAGAACAATATTATTGATCAAGTCTAGGCTTCTTGTGTTTCATATTATGCTCATTGATCTCTCTATTGTCTCCAATCCAAATTTCAGCATCAGTTTTTGCTAAACACAAGATACAACCTGGGATGCATTCTTTTTGAGGTCAGCATTTGTGAATACTCAATGTGCCTGGACACTGACTCTGTTAACAATCCTGATGAAGAGCAGCCACATTATGGACACTGTCCTTCTTATTCAAAATGTGTTATACAATATATTTATTTCACAAATAAGTTTTCAGGTATGTCCCACTATATTCACCCTTTCTTCCCCAGGTGTAGTGACAGTGGAATTGACTGTTAAACTCATTAAAGGGAGTACCTCTCTTTTTTACTGACTGCTCAGTTTAGTGCAATGTGCACAAGATAATAATCCTTGTTAAGAACATATCTCTACAGTGATATTTAGCAGCTTGCTACTGTGAAGGAATCATGTTTTTCTTGTTTTATGCATTTTCTTGTTTCATGTGTTTCAATTTATCATTGGAACAATATTTTTCCTACTGTCCATTTTCCACATCTTGCCAAGATTTTTGTCTCTGATATTCCCTTGAGATAATTGAAAGCTGGATTTGAGCCTTAGCATATATTAATGCATCTCTTATGCATCCCTGCCCCGCCAAAAGAAAAAGAACAGCATCAAAAACAACCAAACAATAATCTCAGCCAATACTGAAAAAGACCAAACCATAAGGAAACAACCAGAAAACAACTCTATTTGAATCGTGTTCAAAACCACAAGAAAAGCTGCACCAAGATCTTAGAAAGGTAAAGAACCATTCCTTAAAAGAAACAAGCAGTGGTTTAAAGATTCTAATAGTGCTTTGCAGTTTTTAATGAAAGCAACACACAAAGAAGTGGATAATGATAAAATATCTCCCACTGATACTTCTCTAAAGATTGTGGTATGTTGTACCATGCAGCGTAATGTTGAAGCTGATTATAAAAATGCTAACAATTTGGAAATTTGGGAAACTTGTGTAAATAGTCAGGAATGGTAATGAAATTGTGTCTGTGGTTTCAAAAACAGCTTTCTCACTTCTTGCAGAATATTAGGTTTAAATGGGAAGGTTTTGAAACTTCTGTAGTTGCTATTGTGTTATTCTTGGTTTTAAATTGCTTTTTGTCTTCTTTTGTTCTATAAAACTAATGTCTGCCTTTCCCATTCTCTTGGCAGCATTTTTTTTAAGAGCTTGCAGAATTAAAATTTCACACTGAAGGGATTTCGTGAAAGTATTTGCCTCATGCACATGAGGCAGTGTTCTATAACTGAAGGAAAGCTATCTCTGTTTCAGACTTTGGCAAACCTACAGGCCTATGAAAGGATAGATATGTCATACCCCAAGGATTTAAACATCTATTTCATGGTTCTGTTTTCTTGTACTGTGTTTTCAAGCACCCTTACAGAGACAGAAATTTCACATGTCTGAAAGATTGAGGTGACTATACTAACTATTGAGTCCCACCTGACAGGAAAAGCAAGGTCCATACAGAAGTAATTTTCAGCAAGAGATTAAGTTAGAAATTGGCTGGAGAAAGGAAGCAGAATCAGACTGAGCCTTGGTTTCACTTAGCCCTTGTACACCATAACATAGTCAATAAAGTGTCTGGACAATAGGAGATCATTATTTCCTGTTCACTTTTTGCAGCAGATCTTTTCCAAAATGAAGCATTTTTGTTTATTCTGTGCCTAAAGATAACATTTGGGGTGCAGGACTTTTCTCTAAGTACACATTAATACAAAATGAAAGCTACACCTCAATTTGGGGCATGATTTAAAAGATATTTACGGTAATGATCAGGGAATAGGAAGCTGGTTGTTCACTGCTACATCTATATCACTTTCTTCAAAGTGTTCGGACAAAAGGCTGAGGTTAGTCCTGAATAAGATGTGATTGTAAGATCCATATGTTGGAGTGTCCTTCCTGGGGTTTCATGAAACTATTTATTAGAATTGCACCAGTGAATTGAAGAGGGCTTAGGAGAATTGCTGCCACCCTGTGCAGTTCAACCTCTCACTGGAAACACCTTAATTATCCCAGCTAGACATGATTTGTCTCTGAGGAACAAAAATATAATATTAAAAAAAAAAAAAAGTACCCTTGTCCCATTTTTTTTAAATTGCAGCAGGCTGCATCAATTCTCAGATTCTTTGCAGTGTATCCTTCCTAAATATTTTCTTTCCAGATTCTTGGATGCTGCCTGAAATGATTGCTTTATTCTTCTAAAAAATAAAACAAAACAAAAAAGAGTTAATATACCACATTCTTACAAATTTAACTTTTTGTCTTTCAAATGATCTCTCCGCCTTCTTTGGTTAGGAAACACTATATTTATTCAGACTTCTCATTCCAGCTCCCTACAAGGATCTGCTCCTTGGCCTTTGAAATTTATTGCAGACATTAACTACTGTTGGAAAGAGAAACATTTGTGGTTGTTGCTCTTCTCTTCTGGTAGTTCAGAATGGGTGAAGAAAACAGGAACTTCTTTTAACGTAACACCTTACAGTCAAATTCTGTTTGCTGTTAGAACAGCATGAAATGAAAGGTTCTTTTCCAAAAGGAAGAAATAGTCAGTAATAGTCAGAAAATTATGATGACACAGAATAAAATCTTGGCTTGTAATGTTCTCCCTTAATGCATTTGACGTTTTGAATTTTTTACACAGTTTGAAAATGACTAGCATTTTTTTCTTTTGATAGAAATAAAGAGAAGGTATATGGCATAATTTCTGCATAATTCTTCATGTATGGGTTTTGTGGTATAACCTTTTATTGTGTATCTGCATCTCAGTGATTATCTGTTTCAAACATATCTCTATTCTCTACAGATGATGTGTTTGTGCAGAGCTCACAATATGAGTCTTACATACTTGAGAAATTGAACCAGAGACCTCAGCTATGTTTAGTAATGAAATGAGAAAAGTGAAGTATTACAAAAGTGTTTGTATCTTCAATTTTAATGACTGCAGTTTCTTCCCTTCTTCTCTACAAAATTAGCAAAGTACATATGCCCTATTGAGAATGTATTATACATTAGATCTGTAATTTTAAGTATCAACATTTGGCATTGGCAAATTAGTTACTGCACTCAAGTTAAATTATAGGAGTAAAAAATTTAAAATATCTCCTTATAACTGAAAATTCTAGGAAGGAATTTTTTAAAGACTATTTTTATATCTAATTGGTAATGAGGCAAGAGTAAAATGTGACTACTAGATGGTATCTTTCAGATTCTGTTTTTTTCTTTTCCCCTTTTCTCTGCCTGCCGTAAATGAAGAGAATTAAAAACAAAACAAAACAAGCAAACAAAAAAAACCAAAAAACAAAAAACAAAACACCCAAAAAACCCCATAACGAAACACCACAACAACAAGCAAACAAAAAGAAACCACCCAAAACTGCAATCCAACAACAGACTGGTACGTGAAAGCAAATGATTTTGATATAAATCTCTTTTGCAATTTCATCTACTGAAAGCCACCTCTACAATATATATCCAAAACCAGTGTAATTAGACATCAAAGTTAGAAACATCCATTCAGATTATTATATTAAATTTTCAGATAATAATATTACTCCTGAGTATGAATACATATTAGAGAAGAACTTTCATGTGATTAAAATGAGGAAGATATTTTGTGTGGAAAGAATATTTCCCCAGCACATGGACAGTATCTTTAACTGGTTTTAGATGTTTTCATATATTCAGATACTTCCTGAAAATTCTGAGGTTAAGAAATGAAACAGAGGGAGCAAAAAAAAATTATATAGCATGGAAAATTATAAATCCTGTAAGGATTCTGAGGAAGAGGAAAAAGAAAAGGCACCATAGGATGCAAGTACATATAAAGATTTCATGCAATATAATAGTATAAGTCCATCTGTATATTAAACCTTGTTCTTTATTTTCAGTTATGACAATGAAAATGAGACAGGTATAGTAGAAATACAGAAATTTAGACATGAGGGATTACTTACTTGTTACTACATTTTTGTAACATAAAGCAGAATCACTGGTTACTAAGATGCCCTGCCATCCTTTGCAACAGTGATTTAAAATAATTTATAGAAAGCATGTTGCAATCAAACACCATTAGATGGACAATAGAGTAGTGGTATTTGTCTTCATAAAAAAATTTCCTTATTTATTATTTCAACTTAAATACATTATCAAAAATACAAGAGCAGTATTGAAGAGTATCTAAGAAATAAACTTTGCAAAAATTGAGCACATTCATGTGTCCCAAAGAAGCATCAACTATACTTCTGAAGATAATTGTTAATATTGACTACTCTTAAAGGCATAACTGAAGTTTCCTTACTATCTGCAAGAAATGTCTTGAATTATCTTGATCACTAGAAGCTTCTCCTCATTATTTTCCCTTTCCCTTGGTATTATGCTGCTGTTCCATTTTACAGTGATGGACACACAAAAAAAATACTTTTCCCCCATTGCAGCAACCTTCTTCACTTCTGAATACATAGCAGAAGATCTGTCCCCAACTTTCAACTTTCTAACTTTTTTTTTTTCTAACAAGAGTAGAAGGGAGAATCCAAAAAAGAAAAATAATCAGAAAATACATCTATAAAACTTCCACAATTGGACTCAGTGTCTCAGTTTATGGACAAGAGAGTTTAATTTTGCATGCTTTTTAGTTTGTGATTTTAGATTGTTAATTCATTATGAGGTTTTACCTGCTTCAACAGACTTTTTTGAAGTCACATTCCTGTTTTTCCAAACTACATGTCTAACAATATATAGTTGGATCTGACTGACTTTAAATATAGACACCTGTCCTTTTTTTGTAAATGTTGCACTTTTATTGATTATATTTTCAGTATAATTTCCATTTCCCTTTCTTGTCCTCCCCTTCTTTTCTTCTGTTCCTCCAGTCTCCCTCTTTCCCTTTCCCTTTCCCTTTCCCTTTCCCTTTCCCTTTCCCTTTCCCTTTCCCTTTCCCTTTCCCTTTCCCTTTCCCTTTCCCTTTCCCTCCAGTATGATTTTAATTGTTTTGCAAGTTTTTTACAGATTTTCTTAAGTTCAAGTAAATATGGTGATCATATGCTTTCTTTAACTCTTTTTGTCACTGCATAGTAAGTGATTTCTCAAAGTTTCTGCAAAGTCTTATAGAACACGTGCTGTTATTCTACTGTGGAACTGTGTCAAACTAATACACATATTTTTCTCTTTTGCTTGTTTACAGAAAAGATGTGTTCTCCTGGCTTTCTTAAAGTTCTGTATATGGGTACTGTCTCTTTCCTGGATGACTGTTGGAAAGTGTGAAACCAGAGAACAGGAATAAGGAGAGGCCTTGGTATTTCATTAAGTCACGATGCTTCCCTTCTGGAGACCATATCTTTCAATCCAGTATGAATCCTCCTCACTACCAATTTTAATCAGAGACAACACTCATAGCTGGCTTTTGTTAAAGCTGAGAAGCCATGTGTATGTATTGCTGCTATTTCTCTCTACACAAGTCAGATTAAGATGTATGAGGTGATTTATCTTTTCTTCTGTCTTCTGTTTCAAAGGGGAATAAGATAGGAATTTAATGCTTACTGTAGTGACAAAGCTAGTATTTTCATGACACTACATACAGCAGATCTACAATAGGTCACTGCCATCAATAAAAGCAGTACTTTTTGTGGCCTAATAATTTTACACATTGCAAGAATCAGGAAGTTATTTCTTTATTTCCAGTACCTTGATAAGTGACAAAACAAAAGGGATGTTCACTTTGTTTTGGGTTGTAGGTGTGGGTAATTTCTGGGGAGCAATTATTAATATTTTTATACACTATTTTTCTATTTAGTGATCTCTGAAAAACTGTCTTAAAAAATATTGTCCAGTCAATCACTTAAGAAAAACTCCTTTGTCCATTTTTATGAAGGTATTGGTATATTTACACTCAGAAATCTTACTTGAAATAGTCTTTCTAACTGATTTTTGTTGTATGATGGAACTGCTCAAATATACTACTTAGATTTCCTATTTGTCAGCTAAAAACAATTTAAGAAGTAATGTGTGTGTAAATATATTTTACCAATATATAAGTAGGTATGTAGATTTCTAATAATCTATTTCATACATTTTGCATATTAAAAATCATTTATTTAATCTACCTATCTATCTATCTATCTACTTACCACTATGCCTGCTTATCTATATATCTATATACCTGTACACTTATTAATATCTTTATAATGCAGATATGCCTGCTGGGATCAAGAGAAGCAAGCTGAGTTTGTTCCTTTTGAGAACTGAGGAATAGGAAAGGAAGAGATAAGGCAGACAAAGGGGATTTTTTTAACATATAGCTTTCTGCAATTAACTTAAAAATTCTTAGACATTAGTTCTGATTTTTAGTATTACATATTCAGTTTTCACCTAACCTCACCATTATTATTCAGTGTATTTTGATTTCAAATATTATTTATACTATGCAAAATTATACACTCTACATTGAATTCTCAAAGAAATGGTGAATGTGGAGGCTAAGCCCCTGTCCATCATATTTGAGAAGTTATGGCAGTCTGGTGAAGGTCCCACTGACTAGATAAAACTCTTTCAAAAAGAGAAAAAACAAAGAGCCAGGATATTACAGGTCAGTCAGTTCTTACCTCTGTGCCCATTAAGATAATGGGCCAGATCCCCCTGGAAACTATGCTGAGACATAGAAAAAAAGGAGACGATTAGTGGCAGTTAACATAGCTTCACTAAGGACAAATTGCACCTGAAAAATACAGTGGTCTGTTGCAATGTAGATATACTGCTGGTGAATAGGGAGGAGCCACTGATCCATCTATTTGGACTGATGCAAAGAATTTGACACTGTCCCACAAGACATAACTTGTCTTTAAGAGACAGGAATTTTACATATGGTTCAGTTGGGGGACCATAGGAAGCAGCTGGCTGGAGTTGCAATCAGTCGCTTGATGCTCAAGTGGAGAAGAGTGACAAATGTTATTCCTCAGGAGGTGGTGTTGGAAGTGGTTTGGTTTGACATCTTTGTTGGTGACATGGACAGCAAGATTGAGTGCCTCCTCATCAAGTTTGTCAGTGACACCAAGATGGGTGGTGTCATTGATATGCAGGGATGCCATCCAGAGGGACCTTAACAGGCTTGAGAGGCAGGCCCATGAGAATATCATAAAGTTCAACAAGACCTAGTGCAAGGACGTCCACAAAGATGATCAGAGGCCTGAAGTACCTCCCCTCTGAGGGAGGACTGTGGGAGTTTGTGTTGTTTAGCCTGGAGAAGGAAGTCTCTGTGAAGATCTCATAGCACATTCCAGTACCTGAAGGGACTTAAAAGAAAGTTGTACAAGGATATTTTACAAGAGCCTGTAGTGATAGGACAAGGGCTAATGGTTTTCAACAGAAGACGGTAGATTTATATTAGGAACCAAACCATTCATATGATTGTACAAAAAATTGCTATAATGATTTTTAAAAAATCAGTGGTAGAAAATGATACTGTGGTAACAACTACCAGGACATTAGGAGGTTAATCCATTAATGGTGAGTAAATATTGGCCCTCATCAGTTCTGAGAAAGAGAACTTTATAACACAACCTGCGATTAGGAATAGAGTTATCTGGCCTTGGTGTCAGAAGTAATACAGCTGAGGTCACTTTCAGAGGTTGGGATAAGGATCTACATTCACAATTTACCATGCAGTTTGAGAACAGGGAATATAGCCCTCACATCCTTTCCAGATGGCACTGAAGGCTACAGCCTTTAATCAAAACAGTACGTGGAGACTGAATAGTGAATTTTGATGTTGCCAAGTTATGTTCTCTTCATCCATGTAATGACTCGTAATGTAATCTTTGTGCCAATGCACAAATTCCAGCCAACAAAGACAGTAGAAAGAGGAAAACTTTCTTTCTCTCTAACAATTCACGAGCGTGTTGCTGAAAGAAAATGTGCTGTAAAGAGACATTTTTCAAAAGATATATGCCCTTTAGATGTGAAAAATTGGAAAGTTCTCAATGCTAATATAAATGCTAATATAAAGAAAAGCATGATTGAAATGGGACTGATAGGCTTTGCTTATCTTTTATTTATTTGACCAAAACACAGACTTGGCATGTTATACTGATAAAGATTTTACCAAATCTGTGTTCCTGTCTTCCTGAAGGTATAAAGATTTCTTTTTTCCTCCAAAATTATAGAATGACAAGCTCAAGTGCACTTGCAGACATCAGTTATCCAGTGTCCTTGAGTAATTTTTAAAATTACAGTCAAATATTATTGTGCATAAACATGTCTTTCACAAAGAATCTCATTTATAGTTGCTGTAGACCACAGTGGGCTCACCGAGAATGCTCTACTTTTGATATTATCTTTTGATCCAATTCAAATAAAAATAATCACGTTGTTCAGTTTCTTAGGAAACTCTAAACCCATTGTATTTTACAAACAAAATATAACCCCCAGATTTTTAGAGGTTTTTGGACAAAATTGTAATTCTTCATATTTCTCTAATTCACTGCAGTTGTGCTTTTTTTCACTTCTGAATTAGTTATTTTCAGATTTTAAAAGTCTGGAAACACTTCTACATTACATAGTGATTAGAACATAGGAGACCATGCAGTAAGTCAATAGTGTTTGTTTGGAGCTGTTCCACTTCCTTGAAATCTTACACACTGCAATAGTCATCCTGCTGAGTACCACAATTAGCTGTGCAGTAAGACTATACCACAAATGAACCAGCTAAGTACACTTTCTTGCTCCATTTGAAAGAGAAAAAAAATAATACAAACTGGATATTTCAGAAAATATACAGTTTGTTGACTGTGGCATTTTCCAAAGTGACATCAAGCAACTGAATTTCAATTTCCTATACTGAAAATTAATGATCTTCACCAGGAAATACTTGGACAAAGAGAATTCCATTTGCTTTGCTATTCCTATAAATGCCCAACATCAATCACTCCTGCTAAATTTTTATCCCAATAAAAAAAAGTTGGGTTTTTTTTAATTTTATTTCTCATTTACTTGAGTGCAACCAGAAATAAATATGAACGTAGTTTGGATTAATCTGAATATATTTTTTACATTTTCCCATTAAGAGCTGAAGAGAACTCTGGTTGCTCACATTGTCTTTTTAACAGCTTAATCAATCAGAGGATACCAAATGCACTTGGGACTCTGCTTTCTGGAATACAGACCACATGATGTGTAGGTTTTGGTCTGAGATTTAGGACACCTCCACTACATGCTTAGCTATGTCATGTGATTTGAAGTCTGCTCTATACCTTTAGTTTGTAGTAAACTTCCTATACAATTTTCCTTTCTTTCGTTTACTTTGTGGTTTTCTGTTGCCTTTTTGTAGGGGCGTGTGGCTCCGTGTACACGTCGTGTGGTTTTTTACTGCATGTTCTGCTTCTGGTTTTGCACCTTTGGATGTTTTGGTAAAGAAGTGCTTTCATTCCAATTGATGTCTCTGAGATGTCTTTGTCATAGCTATCATGTTATATATAATGATGGCTAAGTAACTGATAGTCTCTTTGCTACCACTTAAAAGTCCTTTCCATCAATCACATGTTCAGAATGGCTTTTTTTTTGGTCAACTACATTACTGCATTTAAACTCATGTTACAGTACTTGTTTCTCAATGATGATAGATACTCTTTTTCAAAACATGTGCTTGTTGACCTGACAGTACTTTGAAAATGTGATGTCCCATAAAGAATTAATGTGAAGATTACACAAAACATATTTTTCTACCAAAAAAGAAAATTTTTAATTATTGAACATTTTAATACCCGCTTCTTTCTTATTGTATACCTGTACAAAGCTGTCCTCTACTTTTCTTTAAATTCTCTGAATACCATTCAGGACATGGATTTTAAATGCAGTTCTTGTACTTATTTACTAGTTGGATCCAGGAACCCATACTTTATCAAGAATAAATTACACTCCTCTTAAACTTAGCTCTAAACAAGGCATTATCATCCTATTAAAATTCAATAAAACATGTATCACATTTGTTGGACAGAATTAAAAAAACTGAAAAGGGTAAGTAGCTCAAAGCACAATAGCTACAAAAATGTCAGTGGAATCTGAGATGAAAAAAACAACAAATATCCAAAGTGGATAATATATGTGTTTATGAAAATAATTGCGCTTTGCCATCCTTTTATGAAATTTGTATTACACTTTTGGCAGTTAATCAGAACTGAATAGAAGAAGACCTTATGGAAGAAATGTTAAGGTACATGCAAGTGACCTGGACTAGGCTGACAAGTGGTTCCATTAGAGCTTCATTAAGTTTGACAAGTCCAAGCAAGGCGCTGCCTCCGTGTTACAATCCCTGTAACAAGTACAGACTGGGAGAACACCTCACTGAGAGCGGCCTTGTGCAGAAGGACTTGGGACATGGATGAAATGCTGAAAATGAGCTGGCAATGTGCACTCACAGCCTGGAAGGACAGCCATATCCTAGGCTGCATCAAAAGAAGTTTGGCCAGCAAGATGAGGAAGATGATTCTCCCTCTCTGTTGTAAGTTCCTTCCTGGGAGCCCCAGTCTGTAGCTCTGGGGCTCCCAACATCAGAAGGATGTGGATTTTCTGGAGAGAGTCCAGATGTTGCCCATGAAGGTGATCAGTGGGCTGAAGCAATTTTCTTATGAAAATAGGCTGAGAGAGCTGGAGTTATTCAGCCTGTTGCAGATAAGCCATTGCGGACACCGTGTTGCAGCCTTCCAGTAATTAAAGACAGCTTTTAAAAGGACGTAGAGTATCTTTTTACATAGGCCCATAGGTATAAGACAAGGAGGAATAGTTTTAAGTTAGAAGAAGAGTGATGTAGACTGGATGTCAGGAAGAAATCTTTGTTCATAGGGCAGTGAGGCAAAGGAACATGTTGCCCAGAGAGGTTGTGGGTGTCCCATTCCTGTAAGTCTTCAAGGTAAGGTTGCATGGAGCACTGTGCAACCTGATCTAGTAAGTGACACCCCTGCCCTTGGTGAGAGAGTTGAAACTAAATTATTTTAATGTTCTTTCCCACCCAAATCATTCCACAATTCTGTGGTTCTTTACTAAATACATTTACTGTCATAAACTTTAGAGAAGTTGTAGACTTTTAATCTAAGATCATATTGGAAAGCAAATAAAAATTTGCTTTCCATAATTTCAGTTATGGACACATTTTGCAAACATAAAAAAATTGGCTGAATTAATTTTTACACTGCACTGCTGATTAACATAAAACAAAATCATGAGGCTCAAGAATTATTTCACAGGAAAGGATGTGAGATCTCATATGAAATGAGGACTTCTTCACTAAGCCTTCTAAGGTGCTCTTGGCCACTTCCTTATACTTGAGTATTTTAAGAAAGAAGGTTTTACCATATAATGGAACAAGAGTGCCCTTGAGAAACAATCAAGCAGTGGTCTAACTGAGCCAAAACCTGCCATTGCCTACGCTACATTTTCAAAAAATTTATACAATTATAGCATTGTTGAAGTTGGAAAAGACTTCTATGAGCACAGAGTTCAACCATTAAACTACAAAGTTACATTAACCACCTCCCTGAACACGACATCTACATTTCTTTTAAATACCTCCCAGTGTGGTGACTTAACCACCTTCCTGGCCAGCTTATTCCAATGCTTGGCAACTGTTTCCATGAAGAAATCTTTCTTAATGTCCAAACTAAACCCTCAAAATTATATGTTTAGAGAGAAGACAGAAGACCATAGTATTAAGAGGGGTTAGAATGGATTTAACATGATTTTTCTTCAATAGTGTGTATTTTGCCTCAGCCAGGATAAGTGATAATATTTCGAGCAGTTATCATAATGTCCTTGGTGAGGCTGGGGCAAGTCATGTGCTGTTACATAGCTATAAATCTAAATTTATCTGGTTCAAATCAATGGGATCCATTAAGTTAATAATGACTTAAATGTGAGAAATATCTGGCTTGCATACACTGCAGTCACATGTTAAAAGAATTATAAACAATTAACAGAATTCTGATCTTCATATTTTGTTCCTTTCCCTGTTTTCAGCAAGTCAAACTTTGCATAAAATACACTATCAGAAAAAGAAAGTAAATATTTGCTGATTTTCAGAAAAATCTTAGAATTTTTTTACCATATTTTTCCATATTACAGTGAGTTCTTGTGACAGAATCTTTACAGCATTTCACTAAAAGATGTAAACTATGTCCTTGAAAATAGCACAGCTATAATTCTAATTATCATGGGTAACTTACACAGAGAAAAGTGTGTAAGTGTGATCTCTTACTGAAACATCAAACATTTAAAAGTGGCACTGAAGAGAACCAGAACCACAACATGTATTAAATTAATATAAAAAGCATATTTCTTTTTAAAAGCTAGCCCCTTTAATTCTCTTCACACTTTTTTCCTTGGCAAAAATACTGAGTGACTCTAAATCTCTTCTCTTTTAAATAATTATAACTGAGATCAGGAAATACATAAAAAAGAAAGATATAAAAAGATATAAAACAAAGATATAAAAGCGTATTTCTTTGCTTTAAAATAGTTAAAGGGTATAGCACAGGTGACATAAAGTTGATGACCATTATTTTGACTCTTCAGTTTCTCTTTTTTTCGTATGATGGGACAAAAGAAAAATTTCAGAGATACTGGACATTATTAGGTTTATGAAATGCAAAAGGTAAAGGACTTTTTAGAAAAACTATTTTTATTTTGAAATGTTCTATTTTTTTTTTCTAGTATCAGATGTGTGTCATTTAAAATTATATAATCTGGAAGAATCCCTCATAAATGTTAGGAAGTATTAAGTGGAAATATTTCACCTTTTGAATCCATTAGAATCAATTTCTATAGAGAAAACATAAAATAAAGTACAATTGAAATGATAAGTCTGGTACATTATTTTCTAACACAGACATAACTTTCTTGCATGAAATGACACAAACTGTCTCAGTATGAAATCATCTCAGTATGAAAGGACTGTTCTCTCTCATATTACCTAATCTATATTACTTTTGGTCCACAAATGCTGTCAAAGTCTCCCAGTTCTTTAAACTATAAAAATTTGGTGCTGTCTACTACCCACTTCTGTTGGAGGGGAGTAAGGACATTGAGCTTCTTCCAAGGGATTCTTTTAAAATCTCTTTTATAAAACTTCATGGGTGATAAATCAGAGGCTACTTGTAAAAATATATTGTAAAAATTAACATATTTAATACCATCAATTTAGAAGGAAAAAACCTACTACAATAATCTCCTGAATTCTTTGAGTATACATAATTGCAAGAAACATAAATACTTCTATAAGTGGATTTCACTTACAATACTCATGTACAAACAGGGTCCAGGCACAAAGTGACTGTGCTATGAGTGACCTCATTTTGTTTTCCATGGCTTTGGTTAATTAGCTCTTAAGACCCCTGTTCTGTTCTCCTTTTATCTCAGTGTTATTCAGCTGCCTATAACAAAAGCAGTGTTTGCTAATAAAGGTATTATTTACAGCATCATTAATATACTTTATATTACAATCCTCAGATATTTTATGATGGGCATGTCCTTTCTGATATAAGAAAAGTGAAAACATTATGATTTCAAGAGTAAGTCTTTACAATATTCTTTCTGATATGTCAGGTATGCAATGCCATATTTGCTGAAACATTTGGGAGTTCTGCCATAATGCACAATATAAGAGTGTTTATGTTGGAAAAAATAATTGAATGACCAGGATGGATTTACTAGATAATCATATGTGTGCAACAGGCAAAAAAGATCTTGTTTAACAACTTTGCATTTTTACAAGGTACCTGTATTTTAATATAAACACCAAGCAATAGTGTTACTATTTATTTATAAACTATAAACTTGCTTCAGGGATGCAAATACACAATGCCTATACCTGATAGAAAACTTACTGAATCAGGTCCGCAAAGCAGAGATCAAGAAATCTCCAAGTGAATAATTATTATTAAAAAAAATTGTTGTGGGATGAGCAAAATCTTTTTATTGTTATTTTCTACCAAATTGTTTCATGAACAACTGTCATGAGGTGCTTTGTGGATCCTTGTTGTGGCTTAGGAATGGTGTTCCCTAGTTTAGTATTCCTACTGAAATCCTCCAAACCAGGTGCTCCTCACTCTGTACCCCTTCCCTCTAGTTCTTCCTTCTGCAGTGGGCTTGAGAGAGGGATTGAAGGCACAAAATGGTTGTGGGTTGAGATAAGAATATTTGACTGGAAACAGCAATGAAATAAGAAAATTAATTTTTGTAACTGCACTAGTACTAATAACAAAGCAGACAAGAAAGAGGTGAATGTTTTACACCTGATCGTTCACCATGCGGAGCCAAACAATATCTGAACTGCCACCACATTACTTGACCTGGAAGGGACCTCTTCTGCAACCCCAAAAAAATGACATACGGTAGTATGGAATAACCTCCAGGTCCTAGCTATGTCCCCTTCTGTCTACTGCAAAAATTAACCTTGTCTTGGCCAGAACCAGGAAAATTCTATGGCTCCTAAAGGCTAAGTATACTTTTTCTCCAAGAAGATGGCAATAGGATAAGACTCCTGTATCTGCCTTTTAGTGAAGCATGTAGGAATCTGAGATTTTTAAGCTTTGTATCTCTTCATCATATATAATTTAAATTGAGCAACACATTAGAAATGTCATAGGACATAAGTAGACAGACAAATACTAGGAATACACATGCCTAATTTTCTAGGGAAACAAAGCATTTTATGTAATGAAGTCTGTGTATTTGAAAGTATTGGCTTAGTAAGCAACTCTCTTACCATTGCATCTGGGTTTTTTTATACATTCTTATAGAAATATGGTGGATGATTTGGAAGTAACTGCTTCAATCCAGTCTGAATAAATAACCTGATGAACTTATATTGTTATGAGTTTGGGTTTGATTACCTACTAGAAGGTCTCTTCTCCAGCTCTTGCACAATATACAGAGGATACCACTATTTTAGCGGGAGTGCAAGGAAGGAAGACTGATCTCTGTTGTTCAGAGAGAAAGGAGCTGGTTATCCATCACTGAAAGATGATATAAAGAAATTCCCTACAGCAGCTAATTAAACCTAAAGGTATTTCTGACTGTGACTCATCCATTCACTCTTGCATCTCCTGGTCTAATATATTTGTACCTTACATCTGAACTCTAACAGTACTTAAAGGTTTTCCTTTACCCTGAGAACATTGATTTATTAATTTGCATACACACAAAGTAATTTCTTTGCCTTCTTTTCAAAATATTGTTTTTAAAGGATATCACATAATTAGTGGTTTACAGGAAAGAAAGATGTTTAAGCCAGCCCTCTCCCACTGGACTCTTTAGATTTGCCCAAACTTTTTACACTGCTTGCTATGAAATCCATATAGATACAAAATGGTTAATTAAAATAAACACTAGGTACACAATTATTAAGTAAAAGTGAACATAAAAGTAAGCTAAGAACCACAGCTCCTTTTTGAATTCTTATTTGAGTGGGTCATGTCATAACATATATATTTGTGAGTTTGGGCAGATTAATTTACTGGTGTAGTTGCAAATCCATTCTGTAGTGCACAACTAGATAAAATGCAGCATATTTACAAAAATGCCACTGATTAAAAAAAGAAAAAAACTCTGGTCTTTAAGTTACTTTCTAAATATTTTTGTATTAATAAGACCTGAGACAGCTTCACAACAGATAAGGCGGTTAACTCTCAGGGTACAAGTCTATTGCCTAACTTGGAAGCCCTTAAAGAAGGAAGGAACAATTACTAGCCAGAAGATTCAGACTTATTGATTGATTACTGGCATCAGAGCAGGACCCAATTTTACCAGTAGACCTGTTGCATGCTAGGAGGAGCTCTACTCTCTGAGTTTGTAAAGGCTGAGGGGGTTCAGTTATTAGCCAGTGATACATGTTGCCTACAGATGCTGAACTGTGAGCAGAATGTGTCCATTTCTCTTAACACAATTCACTTTCCTGATGGACTTTGGGGAAAAAAAAAAAAAAACTTAATAGAAAGCAGGAATGAAAGTCAATGAGTAGATATCAGAAACAGAGACACAATAAAAGAAGGAGTAAATTTGTCTTTAACCTTTGTAAGAGTAGGATGGCTGTAGGATGTTGACAAGAGCTGACAGCAACCCTCACCAAGCCAAAATATTAACAGAGAAATAACTAGCTGGGCTGTATGATTAATGGATGTGAAATTCCCAGAGAAGTTAATAAAATTATGGCTTAATTGAATGACCTCACTCATTGTATTTTCTTCTGGTTGACTGCTATTATATCTCATTCATTTCTCACATAAAGAGGAATATATTACATTTCATCAATACATATAGTTGGAAAACTTTCCAAAAAGTATTAATTCATCAGGTACTCTACATGAAGAATGGAATGGTGACCATTTAAACAGTGCAGAAAAAAAGTTTGAAAAATCAACCTACAAAAAAACAATAACAACAAAATACAAAACATGAGAGTACAGGAATAATTTATGTGAACAGATTGCAACTACCTAAATTGGACATTTTTTTCAAATCTAACCTAGGTTAATCTTCTGAGGAGTGCTAATGCATTTTTGGTTATGACAAATCACAAAAACCTCTTTTTGCTTAGCTTTTCAGAAGATCATATATTTTAATTTGTTGTGTCTGTTATGAATATTAGGAAGGAAGTGCACATTTTAATGCTCCACCATCCACCATAGCACCACAGGTTTCTTGGCTACATTTCCCTATCTTTCAAAAATCAAACTACAATTTTAATACGTTTTTTAAAAAATTGAAATTCAACAACAGTGTCCCCAATTTCACTTAGAAATTTTTAACAAAATACATATATAGAAATATACACCTTACAACAAACCCAAACAAACCATATTTTTCTTAATCTACAATTTTAAGGTGATCCACTTTCTTCTCTATTTTTCTTGTCAAAAGAAAAAAATAAAGAGATGGAATTTGGCATACAAGGATTTTTTTTCAAGAACTCAGGAGAAATGAAGAGTATATTACATTTTAGTTTGGAAAATTTTCAGAAAATACATATACAAGTGTGAAACAATATCATTCACTATAGTTCTAAAGTCTACTTTCCAATTTCTAGAATGTTGCTTATTCCGGAAGCATAAAGCTAAGAATGATGTTAGTAGATGCTGCTGACCACTTTGCAATGCAATTTATCTGATGCATAGAAAAATTGCTAGCAAATTATTCCAAGTGTGGGGCCTACAAAAGGTGCGACAAAACTTGGCAAATCTAAATATTCAGCCTAAATCATCTCTTCTGACAGAAGAGAATATTAAATTACCACGCTTAAATAACTCCAAAAATTCCAGGGTTATAAAGCTAAATACAAATTATTATAAAACCAGTAAATAAACTAGTTTTTATGTTGGTTGTGGACCTCAGGTTATGTAGTATTAATGTGAAATAGTGACATAAAACATAAACACAATTAGAATCATCGAATTCTAGATTGGAAAAGACCTCTAAGATCACTGAGTTCGATTGTAAACATAACGTTGCCAAGGTCACCACTAAACCATACTCCTAAGTGCCATATCTGTGCATCTTTCAAATACTTTCTGGGACAGTGATTCAATCCTTTCCCTGGTTTCCTGTTCCAGTGCTTAACAAGCCTTTCAGTGAAGGAACTTTTTCCAATATCCTATCTAAACCTCTACCTCTCAGCACAACTTGAGACCATTTCCTCTTGTCCTGTTTCTTGTTACTTAGCAGTGGGGATTGACTTCCACATGGCTACAAGTCCCTTTTAGGTAGTTTTAGAGAGTAAGGTCTCCTCTGAGCCTCCTTTCCTCCAGGCTAAATAAAGGCATGTCCCTTGGCCACTCCTCACAGGACTTCTGCTATGGACCCTTCACCAGCTTTGTTGCCTTTCTCCTTTGTTGCCTTTCTCTGGGCACACTTCAGCATCTCAATGTCTTTCCTTTTGTGAAGGGCTCAAAACTGAACACAGGATTCTAAGTGCAATCTCACCAGTGCCAAGGTCAGGGAATGATTACACTCCTGATCCTGCAGGCCACTATTGTTGATCCAGACAAGGATCCCTTTGGCTTTCTTTCCCACATGGCCACACACTGGCTCAGCAAGCCCATGTCCTTTTCCACTAGGCATCTTTCTAGCCAATCTGTCTAGATTGGCTTTCTAGCCAATCTGTCTAGGCCTGTAGTACTGCATGGGGTTATTGTGACCCAAGGGCAGGACCTTACACTTGGCCTTATTGAGTCTTATACCCTAGGGCTCAGCCTGTCAATCCAGATTGTCCAAATCCCACTTTTTGGTGGGATTTGGTTTTCCTACCCACAAAAAGATTAACAGTCTCGCCTAAATTGGCATCATCAATTAATTATCTGACTGAGGGTGCCCTTGCCCAGGTTGTTGATAAAGGTATTTAACAGTACTGCCCTCAGTACTGAGCCTGAGGAGCACCAGTGTCCTGCCACCATCTGGATGTAACTCCATTCTCCACCACTCTCTGGGCCCAGCCATCCAGTTAGTTTTTTACCCAGTGCATCAGTCTAAGCTGTGAGCAGTTTCTCCAGGAGACTACTGTTGTAAATGCTGTGAAAGGCTTTGCTAAAATCCGAGTAGGCAATATCTGGAGTATCTCCCTCATCTACTAAGTGGGTCCCCTAGTCATAGAAGAGTATCAGTCATAGAATCATCATACAACAGTTTGGACTGGCAGGAATCTTAAAGATCATATATTTCCTACCCTTGTCATAGAAGGACATCAGGTTATCCATACATAATTTATAGAAAAATGCAAAGTATTGGAAAAAAATGTATGGTCACAGAGACACCCCAGATAGCTCCCACTGGATTGTTTCAAAATAATCTTTATAATCCAGGTATGCTCCAACCCAACAGTGGCAGGATTACATTCTGCAACTTTTATAAAATTACAGATTCTATCTGTTCTGAAGGCAGAAGTAGTTTACTTGGTCAACTGTAACACTTTTTCTATTTTTTTTTTTTTTGTCTCTCTGACATAATGGAATGATCTCTCTTTCACCTAAACTTCACAACTATGACCTGATTTGGCAAAACCATGTTTGACTAAATAGCTTTACAATACATACATTTTATCACAGAATCAGCTAGGCTGGAAAAGGCATTTGAGATCATTGAGTCCAACCTATGACCAAACATCACCTTGTCAACTACACCATGGCACTAAAATGCAGCAGTCTTTTCTGAAACATCTGGGACTTGTGACTCCGCAATGTCCAATCACCCTTTCTGTGAATAACTTCTTCCTAATGTCTAGTATAACCTCCCCTGACAGAGCTTAAGTCTCTATCCTTTTGTCTTGTCAGTGATTGCTTGTGAGAAGAAATCAACCCCCACCTGGCTACACCCTTCTTTCAGGCAGTTGTAGAGAGTGATAAGGTCACCCCTGACCATTCTCTTCTCCAAGCCAAACAACCCCAGCTCCCTCAACCACTTCTCACAGGACTTGTGCTCCAGCCCCTTCACCACCATTGTTGCCCTCCTCTTTACACACCAGTGCCTCAACATCCTTCTTCATCTCAGGGGCCCAGCACTGGACACAGCACTTGAGGTGTGACCTAACCTGTTCTGAGTACAGGGGGACAATCCCTGCCCTGCTCCTGCTGGCCACACTGTTGCTGGCACAGGCCAGGATGCCATTGGCCTTCTTGGCCACCTGAGCACTGCTGGCTCATGTTCAGCTGCTGTCAGTCACTACCCCCAGGGCCCTTTCTGCCTGGCCACTGTCCTGCCACTCTGTCCCCAGCCTCTGGTGCTTGATGTATTATCCCTGTGGCCATGTCATCCATGAGAGATAGGATTAATAGCATCCCTAGATATTTTCTAGAAAATGTACATTTAAAACCAGTTTAGTTGTCAGTAGTGAAAAAAATAAGCCAGAAAACTCAGGTTAGAATTTACTAAGAAAATTTACACTTAGTTTTCATCAAATTATGTCTTAAAAAGAGTGTTTGTCTTAGCACTTTTAGTAGCAGTTAGAAGAAAAAAAGGTTTTAGAAAACAAAATCCTGTAAAATGACCTGAAATCTTTAAGTAAGAAAAGGAAATTATGTTGGTAACCAAAGAGCAGGAGAGAGTATTCTGCTTGCTTCACCAATCTCCATGTGGTTGAGCAGCTTAGTTGGCACCTTTGGTCACATGCATTTCGATGGATATGCTACTACTGTCAGTGCTATTAAGGAAATTGTGGCTATCATCGCTGATGTGTCCACGCTGGTGTTTCAAAGTGACACCAGTAGTTATTTTTAAATCATTTGACTCTGTTTTGTTCTCCTCAAGAATACTTTACTGTCTTGCTAGCTACATTTGCATCAATAGAAGTTACATTTCAAGTATCTTGAAGTTTATCTTAATTTTCATTATTTCATTACGAATATAGACTTTGCTATGTTAGAATAGACCAGAAGCATATGGCCCATTTTTTCTCAAATAGAAGTTCTGACTGGCTACCAATCAATTTCACATTGCAAAAATAGATTGAAAAATGCAAAAAACTCCCAATCTAGACTATTTTTACCACTCACATCATTAAAAAGAGGTCCTTGCCCCAGAGGATGCTTGCTGAAAATGCCATTTCTAAGTCTTCAAATATTAAATCCATTTTATCTCAATCACTGTGGACTGTTTTGAAATATACTTCACCTCCACTTGCAGAAAAACTCTTTCACTTTAAATCTACCAGAACAGAATTGTAATAAACTCATTCCTACTGTTATATAGTTGACTTAATTCTTAATTATATTTCTAGTTAGTGAAAAAGTATGCGTCTCACAGTTACAAAATATTTATCTTTTAAAATTTCTTACACTTATCAGAAGATCAAAAGTGTTTTATCAATTTCACAACATTGGATAAGGAAAGTAAGATTTCTACACATCTGAGAACTGTGGTATATGAGGTATATGAGGAACTGAGGTATATGAAGTCTGTGTAATCTGGATTCTGTAGCTTTTCTACTACAGGCAAGCTGCAAGTCAGTATTTTAGTATCAATATATACTCAGAAATTTTGTTCACAAATTTATGGGGTTAAGTGCATACAGACAGGCATATGTGCATGGTTACCTGTATGCATTTGAAATCAATTTTTGTGTGTGTATCTGAGTTTATTTCTAAATAAAGTTTGCATTTTAAACTAAAATAAAATTTGAAAACATATTTCTTTTAGTCACATTGTAATATAATCTTTGTGGTATTTATGTCATCACAAATATTCCTGCCTGCAGCTCTGCTTGATGAAATTTTGTGACTGACGTAAATCTTGTTCAAGAGTTGTTGACATGTTATAGAATATATTTGCACAAATGAAGAGCATCTTTTGTAAGGTACTTTGTAATTAGATGTTTTAACAAACTGGAGGAGTTGTAGAAAAAGCAAAAAAAAGAAAATTATCAAAAATTTTTGATAAATTTTAAAAACATGAGAATATAGGTTATAGTTGCTGTAACTTAGATAATTTGCTCTTCTTAGAACTTAAATTATTAACTGCAAGACACATGCAAGTGTTTTTTCCCTAAAGAAATAGTTCAATGCACACTTTGAGAAATGGTCTAGTACAGACTGTGTAGGGAGGGTTTTTAAAGGTTTAGGCTTTACATTTATTAACCTCTTCTTTCTTCCTTTTTGCTTCCTATTCATCTTTATTTCATTTTATTTGTTGTCATTCCCTGACAGGGAGATCAACCAATCAATCTGTGTTTTCTTAGTATTTTTTTTTTTTTTTTCCACCAGTTGTTTACTGGTATGTGCATAACTAACACAAAATACATGTATGCATTACTGAATTGCAATGTGTGCATATTGATATTGTACACCAAATGTAAATACATATAAAATCATGCATGTACAAGCATACTATATACATTTTGCAGGGATGCACAAACAAAAACTGCAACTTTACATAATTACAAATATGTACATAATTAGCAAATATGCTAAATTAAATGCTTATAGTTTGATACTAATAAGAACATATGAAAGAGTAGATAATTACCCAAAGACTGGTATTTATAGAGTAAAATTAGTATACTATTTCCAGGTTGTATTGCAAATAAATGCTCTTAAAAAAAACTTCATCAGTAACTGAGGGAAACATGTCATACTATCCAGACAGAGCCATAACTTAATATTTTGACCAAAACCCACCCATTCCTATCTTATTACAAGTTGATGCAAAGACTGTATACTACCAATATCAGGCAGTTGCATCTCATTTTCCAACAGACAGCATACTAAACCTTTGAAGGATAACTAAGGCACTAATCAATATCTGATTGTGAGTCTGATTTTATACAGTTTTCTCCTGTTGCTGCTATTGTCAGGTAAATGAATATAACAAGCAAGATTCAGAAAATGTCAGTACTGAGTCTATGAAAACATCAGGGAAATAAGACCACATTTTCTGTGTTCTCTTAAAAAAAATAAATAAAGGAGCAGCCTTGACATCTACTTTTTTTTACCTTGAAATCAATTCTTTATATGAGTGTTACTGTCAGTAATTAAATTGAATTTGAAATCAAGACAAACTGAGGATCAAGCGTATCAATAGATTTCTGTGACCTGCCACTGTAGAGCTCAAATATGTGGATGTCTTTCTAAGTTGTTTATTTAATCAGCATATTTAGTATTTTGATTTTTAATCATCTTCTGACTCAAGCATCTTCTGACTGCTCCTCTACAGTAGTGATGTTTCATACTGTTAGCGTTCAGAAACATATAATCACATAAGCGATTATATGCAGGTGCTTCTATTAAGAGCTCTGGGTGTCAGGAGTATTCAACTCAAATCTGACTCGAACCATACATTAGAGATGAAAAAAAACCATAGTGTTTTTATATTCTATCCTTATATAACTTTTCATGTTAATTATTAAACTTATATTGTTCCATTGTATACATAGATTTCAGTCAAGCATGGCTTCTCATGGTTCCCCCTTAAATTTCCAACATAGTTTCTCATGATTCTTCTTATGATTATACAATAATTTTATTTAGTTACTAAACAATCATCACATCTAACAATTATATTATCATACTGCTTACGTAGGTGCAGTGATCTGAGAAAACACAAAGCCTAACATTTTCAAAGTCTATCTTTAACATTTTCCAGGGCTCCACAATCAATACAGCAGTGAAGTCACAAGATTGGAAGGTGCAGTTTTGTCATGTCTGTAAATTCTGTCATTTACTAAGATTTCCCCAAAGCTATGAAGATGGGCGACCCTCTGTCAGTGGCGGGGGTATGGATGTTCTGTAGATTCTAACAGTTATCTCTCAGTTCTTGAACATAAGTATCAGACAGAAATAGAAAATTATTACAGCTGTCTCTAACACTATTATTCTCTTCATTTGATCTGTGCAATGTAACATTAGTCTTCCCGTCTACTCCTTTATGGTCCATGTATGAAGTTTGGCCAATGTCTTAAGAGCAATGCTCTGGAAAAGATCCAGAAGAAAGAGAAGGGTTGTAGAGATCACAGTTTGTTTGAACTCTTTATGTTTTGTGTGAGTCTCAGAAGGAAGAGTGCACAAAGCAGAAAGCAGACAAATTCTGATCAGATTGTAATACCCGTCTGAAAATCCTTTATATGCCTAAATAATGATAATCTTTATAGTATCCCCACATGTGGTCCCCTCTGCCTTGTAGCTGTAAAACTGCCAACAATCTGTCTGTGGATCATTGGCTACAAAACCTACATTTGTGAGCCTCCTGTGGTTCATGGGAGCATATGCAAAAGCAAGCAGCTGGGCTGGCAGCAACAACAGCTGTGTTCTCAAATTCTCATCCAGAAGCTTCCTACCAAAATAGGTTTCTGGAAATCTGTCTCATGACACCTGGAAGTGAATTACATCCTTGGAAGTTGTGGTGCCTGGACTTTCAGAAGACTGACGTAGTATCTTATTGAGACATTTATTACACATGTATTTAGATTGCCCATGAATTAAAGTAAATTTGGGATTCAGAGTTGAGTGAACCTCACAATAAGGAAACATTTTATTCTTGGCTATGCCTTCAACTGTTATCTTCATATGAAAACATTTCATTTCAAGCCACTCAGTATCTCAGATTGTCATTTGATGTCACCAAACAAATGGGGAGGACTTCTGGTTGCTGCACATTCTGGAACTAAATTATAGACAAGGGGGCAACGGAGACGTAAAGCTGTGTTTCTGTTGGCTGCATCTGTCATCAGTGAGAATTAGCACTTGTTTGGGACCCGAGTAAAATACCCATCTTCCTTTCTGTGAAGCCTTTGGAATTCATACTACAATTCCAGGACTTCTTTCATGGCCTTCTTACTGTTGGAGACAAATTTTGTGTGTTTGTATCATCTTCTGTCCATGGAAGCCTGGCTGAATCATATCTCAACCACTCTCTGACACTCATAATATGAAAACTGCTATAAAAGAAACCTACTAATATGTTTACATTTTGACAGTCAATTATTTTATTCTGCTGTTCCTGTCTTTTGATTTGGTAGAATTTCAAAATCTGTCAAACACAGGAAAACAGAACACTGACTATTATAGAGAAACATCGAGAAAAAAGACATATCATTGTAGAAATTATTGTCATCTCTGTATTTAGGCAGATTAAAAAGTGGGGTTTATGGCCCAATCTTGTTTAACTTTCAGTATTTAGTGTGCTAGAGCTAATATTAAGGATATAAAGAAACCTGTACAAATGTACAAAATAAGTAAGTATTTAAAAATACTTGATTGCAGCTTTCAGTCTAAGTTTTGAAATCTTTAACTTCCTTTTTTACAACTTATATTGCATCTTTCAAAAATAAAATTTAAATTTATAATAAATATCATTATTGAATTAATTACATAATTAATTTTTACATGTATATATATGTATATATATATATACACACACACACATATATCATCCTTTATCCCCCTTTTGCAGTGTCAGCAATGTTTTCAGTGTCACCTTCTGTATCTACACAAGCTGCTTCCTTTTAAGACAAACTCACAGAAGAAATGAGAACTTCCAAAGAGGAAAGTTGCTAAGGTGTCTCTATCCCTCCAGAGCAAGTGGATTAGAAATAATGTAATATGCAAGGGAATAACAGCAGTTTTGAGATTCAGTTCTCAAAGACAGCCTTATGGGAATTCGTTTACCTTACTGCAGAACATCCAAGTTGCAAGGAAAATTTAATCTTGCTAAGCCCCTTTTAGGGCTTGGGATTCAAGTCGTCCTCAGAACAGCACTTCACCCACTCAGCTTCCTTTAGATTTTTCCCAGGGTAATTTTAAAGACTGTGTGGGAAGGAGGATGGCAGAAGAGAGGAGGCTATAGACCATTTTAATCAATGAGCTGTGGCTCAGAGGTGACAAGGAAGAGCTTGTTAGATCCTGTTCAGGGGCTGCCTTCCTAGAAAGCAGAGTCAAGATGAAAAATTATTTAGCAGTAGAGAAATTGTGAAGAAACAGGCAGGGTTTTGAGGGCAGCTTGGACAGATGTTCTGTCTTACGCTTATGCTTCCAAATATGTTTAAAACTGTTTAGAGCTGGCAGACAAGAATGACAGGAAACATTGTTTTTTTCATCTGGATTCATGCTGAGAGGTTTTTAAAAGTACCAGTTACATCCTTTATTTATTTTTTTTCTTTTTTCTTTAATTTTTTTCCTGTTTCTACAATTTTGTTTTTCTTTTACAACATACTGTTCATAAAACTTCATGCAAACAAATCTGCTGTCACACTGTGTTCAGGATACTGCAGCTGTTTTCCAGGAAATTTCAGAGTTCTTAGAGCGCCAATGTTTTAAGAATGATACATCCATTAAACATATTTAGTAAAGCCAGAGATCTCACTATCAGAAAGCTGAAGAGAAATTATCTATAGTACTGCTAAGTGGCACAAAGTCCACAAGGTCTGAGCTCTACTTCTCTACAATGGCTTTTATTGGACTATGCTCTCAAGGGAAGTTTTCCCTCATTCTGTTTTGTGCCTGGCTCTATCTACTAAGAGAAAGATGTGTAAATGTTATTTACCAAGAACTAGGACAGAGGTATATTTGGAGAAAGAAAATAAAGGACTGTATTTAGTAGTTTTGACTTCTCAAGGGACACATTGCTGACTTGTGGGGTTTTTTAGGTCATGAGGCTGGTTTGCTGTAGGATTATGTTATAAAATGTATGTTCTCCTCTCCTCCAAAACTCAAGGCCACCTTTAAATAAAAAAAAAATATTTCTATTTACTCAGTACTCTTTGTTTGCAGTGGAATTTTTGATGATCCTTTAATCAGTAATCAACTTTTCTAACCAGATCACACAAAAGCACATGTCACTGATGCCAGCTTCTAAAAAGCTGCTGAATAAAAAGTTTTGGGAATGAGAAATATCTTATATTCTGTCTATATGCAAACATTATTTGTATTGTGCAAGTATTATTAAATAGCTATAAAGATATAATGCAAAGTAAATTTCTACCACACCATTAGCAACAGGAAGTTTAAAAGTTTATGATCATACATGAATTAACCTTAACTTTGTTCTCAAGTTTTTACATCACTTTTTTTTTAATGTTCATTCTATTTGTTGATTTTGATATAATTTGTCTCTAACATGCTTTGTTTTTTTCTTCTTTTTAATGTGTTTTTGTTAAGGTCTCTGTTTCCTCCTCACTTGTCTTTCCTTGCCTTTTCCGGTCTTCCCTGTCTAATTTTTTTGCTATGCCCTTTACTCAATATTAACAAAACTAATGATCATTCACTTTTTATGAAGTAATCCAGACTCGGATTTATATTACCTTAGATATTTCCTTGCAATATTACTAAGAGCTGATGTACAACTACGGACACAATAGATCTCACCTGTTCAGGAAAGTTAAAAAAAAAGTGAGCTTAACACCACCTGAAACACATTTCAGAACATTTTAAGAATAAACATTTATCTCCTGGTTTCAGTGTACTGCAATAAACAATTTTAAAATAAATAATAGGAGGTGAAGGAATAGTGTCCTAGTGTCTCACTTGGACAGTCTGCACTATTTCAGCCATGAAAAGTTGAGTTATTACATTGCTGTGGCTAGCAGGAGGTAGCGAGAGCCATGGGACTTCCATTCTGCTCATGATTCTGACCAATTTTCTTCTACAAATTGTAGTGAATTAGTCAGTCCCTGCTTGAGTGTGTCTGTTTCCACATGCTTCTTTCCCCATTTTTTTTTAACTAAGTCCTCTGCCTAGAATAAAATTGTTGTGAGTTACTCTATTATAAATGCAATAGAATAGAAAGCCACAGCAGAGTCAATTTGCAGTGCAATTATAGTGAGCAAGGGGCATACCTTATAATATTTTTGGGGGTTGTGCATCACATGGATTGTGAGCCATCCAATGCTGACAAAAATAGTTAATAAAGAAATCCATTATGGATTTTTTTAAATAATGATTTCATTTACAAAACAGTTAACCTAAGAACACTATTTTATTTCAGGGAAAATTAACTGATAACTTTCTTTTTCTGCACAAGAATGTTAACAGGAAGCTTCAGCATCAGCTACAAAGAGCTTGATCACATGCAGATTTGAAGATCTCTAGGACATAGTTTCTTGATATATAGGTTATATATAGGTTGTATTCTGTAATGTTAATTTTTAGAGAACCATCTTATTTAATAGTACCTATATCAAGTGCAAAGGTACTTGACTCTGTATTTTATGATAGCATATAAAAAAAGTCAAAACCAAAAAATCCAAAACCCCATGCTCACAGAAATATAGGTTCCATAATATGCCTCTCGAGTATGAGAGTTCATATTATTATTCAGACAAATATTCCACTATTGGTTAGCATTAAATGTCTGTGCAACTCTTATAGCAAAAGTAGGAAGTACTGTGCATAAAAGATGTAGCAATGTGCCTTCTCAAATACTGACCCTGCTTTTTATTCTTTTTTGACAAATTTATTTCACCCATGTTTTTAATGGAGCATTTTGCTGAGACTTTTTTTCCTCCTTTGTCTTTTTCCCAGTATCATCACTAAAAAGAAGGAAATACAGCTAAAATTGAAAGCTTTTATAGTTTCTCAGGGGACAAAAATGCATATCTGGCTGTCATGTGTATCTGAGTATCTGAGTTCCTGAGTATAAGATGAAGGTTTTATATTAAAAGTTGTACTGTCAGCTGTCTTTAATTGTATTTGCAAAAACAGGATGGAGTTTCAATAAAAACTTCCTCAGCATGTTGACAAAACAAATTTTTTTGCTGTATTTTTGTTTATTTCAAAACTTCAGTTATTACAAGACTTTTGTTTTCAAATGCTTTTTATCAGAATACTTCTGTGAGGTAGTAATTTATTTGGAAATCTTGATTTTAGCAACTAAATTATGTCCAATTATATATGAACATCAGTTTTTCTTTTTTTGACACAAGATACAACCACACCTCTCTTGAAATAAAGGCATTTGCTGGCAACGGGGAGACAATTACAGCTTTGTATTTATTTCTGTGTTAAATGTGTAAGGTCTTAGGGTGTAAATGAAAACCTGGAAACATATCGGTGTTTTCCATGCAAGGAATAGGCATGCTGATTTAGTGGACTACTTGCACTAGTCCACTGAAGCAGCAACTGTCTCTGTAGTAAGCAGCTCTTTAGTTCTGATGTGACTAATATCACATCTAGTTCTTTTTGACTTTCCAGATTTAATAAAAAAGATACCTAGATATTTCTGTGTGGATAAGCAACTTGCAGTAGGATTTCAGAACAGAGATGAAACTCTAAACCAATGTGCTCCAGGTGTCCTAAGTACTTGTTAAAATCTGAAGCTTCCTATCAGTACCTTGCATCCTGTCCATTTTGTTAAAGTTCATTATTAATAACATGCCATAAATCATGTCAGATTTCAGACAGTTGTTTGTTTTTTTTTCATGTGGACAATATTGTGCATAAGTTATAAAGATATTTAATTGAAATAACAACAGAGCACTTCCTTAGCCATGCTAGCAATTTCTGGTTATTGAGCAAAGTTCACTAACAGTAATGTCTTGTAATCTGGATATAGTTAATTTACATTTAGAGGAATTTTCCATAAAACATGAATAATTTTTCTTAATATTAATCTCTTAAAACTGCTGTAAGAGAATAACATTGGAAAGAATGTTAGATGCCAAGAAATATGAAGAAAAAAATATTATGCTTATAATTAATAATTTGAAAATATGAATATATGTAAAAGTAATAAAATAATATATAAACTAGAAAATTAATAAACAGAATTGTTGCAATTGGCTAATTCAGAAGTTCTAGTACTTGAGTTATTTCTATCTTTTTACGGTAAAATCTAGATTTTCCATTATGAATAAAATCTTAAGCTAAAAGGTCTATGCGTCCTAGACTTCAAAATTGGAAAAATCCACTTCCAGCTTAAAAAATGCTTTTTGATTTCTGGAGTTCAGCTGCTGTGTTTGTGCCAAATACATTTTGCTACAGCTGGACAACCCAGTGCTTCTTTCCTAGACAAACATCAACAAAGCTCTTAAATGGGGTATTCTTTTGACTAAGACAAATTTTACGCACCAGAAAAAAAAAAGAAAGGAATCCTTGGTTTAAATCTTTCCTACATGCTTGAAATGTTGAAATAAAAACTGAAAGAAAATCCTTTTGGAAATCTAGGAGGTCTAGTTAATTTTTGTATGTTTGTTTTTCCTTCTGCTAAACAGAATTGATCTGTCTTTACCACAAAGTATCATTAAAAATTCTGAATCCAGTAACCACTGAGAGAATAGATACCACATAAAATATCAACAAAAAAAGTGAATAGGCCCCTGCAATAATATAAATAATTAACAATTTTCATTTGGAGGATGATTTCTTTCTAGAAGGTTTTTATTAGGTTTAAACCTTATTTATCTCTGGCCTCTCTGGCTCTTTTTATTTCGTATAAGCACAAACCCCTTATTTTCTTCTGAAAAAATAACCTAAGTAAATATGTTCCCTTGGAAAGTTGGCACTACTAATGTATTGTAGATAATTTACATTAATTGATTGATTGTAGATGCTAACCAAAACATTTCATTTTAAATATGATGCATGGTGCTAAAAGATAGGCCTGTCAGATCAAGAATTCTCTAGTTGAGGTAATTATCTTTCAATGTTAATTGTCTTTAAATTTCTTATTCACCCAAACAAAAGGTAAACTCCCAGTATGAATATTTTTCCTGAATCACTTCAAAACATTGTTAAAAAGCTTTTATAAAATTATGCATATTGCAGAGAAAATATATATATTTTTATTGTGTGACAAAACATACTTCAAAACAAATCAATTACATTAATCAGTGTACTTCATATTTAAAGGCGTATGTGCACAGTATTTTAGTACAGAAGAAACTAAGAACATACTTTCTAGTGTTTTGAAGGTAGTAACAAGGAAAAACAATTTAGTGTGTAAAAACAATACTGCATCCTAAGGTAAGGACTAGCCATTTTCATGTTTGTGAGTAAATGCTTTGCTTTTGTATTGCAAATTGAATCAAGACACTTGATGTATGCAGTGGATAATGAAGGAGAAAGGACAAGAAAATTCCAGGCTAAGGGAGCAGCACTCTGGAGATATAATAGTTATGAAAGATAGTGCCTGAGGGATTGGTGTTAGTCACATCACTGCAGTTCTTAGTATATTAAGCCTTAAGTGGTAGAAAATGTAAAGACTGGGTTTTCTGATGAAAGTACAGAAATGGTCAACTTCTGATTCCCAGCGGAAACATGCAATAGATTAGAGATGTTGATATTCTGCAGAATCTGTTCACTTGCTAATTATTTCTTAATGAGATTCCTTGCAAATTTGGTTTCTGCAGGTGACACATGACACTGGCAACCTATGGCAATTTAATTAATTATTGTTCCTTTATACCTTCCAAAGCTATAACAGAGGATCTCACTGTGCTGCTGAAGTCAATGCAGGATGTACAGTACTTTGTGAAAATGTGGAACTGGGAAAACTCACATCCTGACTCAGCTTATTTGTATGACTACATTTAGGGATAAGATCTCAAAGATTTTTTTTTTCATAAAACTATGCACCTTGAGAACAGTGGAAAAGGTCTGTGTACATTCAAGCTTTTCACAAACTTCTCTTTCGTGCAGATCACTGAACCTGCAGTAATAAATATGTACTTGTGACAATATGTATATTAAGGTAGGTGTGTAAAAGGAGCAGTATCAAAGCCGAAGTAGAGATTGCAGAAATATTTTACTTGACATAATAATGAACAAGAAAAAAAGAATAAACAAATAAATGATTTTAGTATAGTGAGAATAAAATATTTGCTGATGTTCAGAAAGCAAGGGGACAAGAGAACAAAAAATTACACTCATGAAATTGAAATAGACCAAACCACTTTTATCCTTTTTATGAAACTCTTTCCTCTATGGCTTATCTATATGATAGAACCCAATGGGCCCTGCCAGGAAGGAAAACTTTCAATTCTACCATATCTTTTTAGCAGTGGAATATTTGATGTCTGTACTTTGGCCATAATCAAATGAAGTTTAAAGATACTGTAGATAAAATATTAAATATACTTGCACAAACACAAGAAAGACTTCTTCAAGAGTATTAAATGCATTGTGTTAAGGAGACCACCTTTGAGCACAATGTGCGCTTTCCGTTCTACATTAGGGATGAACAGATGCTGCAGCTCAAATAGCACCATAACCTGGGCCTTGCTGTTTTTTAATATTTTGCTTGTCTTGGATTTGGTTAAAGATACTCCTCAAAGTAGACTTAAAATCTCTGGAAAAGAAAATAAGTTGGGAAGCACCTAAAAGGATTTTTTTTGCAAATAGATTCAAAAAAGACTATTTTGTATCACTTCAAAGAATCACAGAATCACAGAGTCAGAGAATCATTTAGGTTGGAAAAGACCTTTGAGGGCAGGAAGGCTGAATTTTGACTGATCACCACCTTGTCAACTACACCATAGAACTAAGTAACACATTGTGTCATTTAGTGAATACTGGCAATGGAGGGACGGGGACATCAGCTTGGATCAGAAGCTGATTTTATTGAGAATACAAAGCATTTATATAGGGTTTACTTGTATGACACTTATATAGGGTTCTATTTTTGGCAACAATTTCTCATTTGCTACACATTCTTCATTACATCAGTCACCTGGTAATCATTATCATATGACAAAGTTTTGCAACATGTTTCTTGATCACTTCTACCCCAGGGAGCAGTTACCTGTGTTTGTCTCTTCCATAGTTTCTGCTTAATCAGGCCTAATAGATCAGGCTCCTTTATCAGTTCCATTGTACTCTCTGTTTTATTTCCCATAAGTGAACTCTTCCATACCTTGTCTTAAAAGAAAATAAAACTCAAAAAAGCCTTATTCTTATATGGAAAAAGAAAAGGAAGAAGGAAGAAGGAAGAAGGAAGAAGGAAGAAGGAAGGGGAAATAAAATGAAAAAAAAGAAAAATAAAAAAAAAAGGAAAAGAAAAAAAGAAAAAGAAAAAGAAAAAGAAAAAGAAAAAGAAAAAGAAAAAGAAAAAGAAAAAGAAAAAGAAAAAGAAAAAGAAAAAGAAAAAGAGGAAAATAGGAAAATTGTTCTAATCCACAGATACAAGTATTCAAATTTTTTGACATACAGTATTTTCCTGAAAGCTGATGGGATTGTTTAAGGCATTACCATCAGTATTTTTCTTCCATAATCTTAATAATTGTAAATGAAAACAAGTAGACTCTTCAAGTCCCATGTTATTATTTGAAGGAACTTAAATATTGAGGAAGGCCTAATTATTCAGAAACATGTAGGATAAATATATTTAAAGAACATTTCATAATAGTAACTGTTCTCATTTCTGTTGTTTGGGCTTTCCTAGTGAAGTGACAGCATTAGTCTGTCTATCATTTATTCATTTTTCACAATGCTTTTATTGATTTTATTACAATGCTCTGGATAATCACGCCAATATATTTGCATGAAGACAATAGTATTCTGAAGGAATTAAATAAAACCATGGAAAATATCTTAATATCTTTAATATCTTAAGTATCTTAATACTTAAGATATTAATGTAGCAAAAGCGCAAAGGCAATGAGGAAGACAATCTCTATTCACGTTGTCAAAGGTATTACTTTACAATCTGTAAGAATAACTTGCTTTTAAGTGGAACATTATGGTTTTGAAATCACTCTCGACCAAGTTGATTACCTTCTATTGTTGGCATGGCTGTCAGGGTAGATGAGGAGAGGGCAGTGGGTGCTGTCAACACTGACTTCAACAAGGCTTTTGACCCTGTCTCCCATTACACACTCCCAGGTAAGCTCAGCAAGTGTGGGTTAGATGAACAGTGAGGTGGATCTGGGGAATAGCAGAGCCCAGGGGCCGGCTGTGGAGGCCCGCTGGAGGCCCACAGCAGTGTTCCCCAGGGGTCAGTGCTGGGTGCAGTCTTGTTCAGCTCATTTATCAGTGACCTGGATGAAGGGACAGAATTGCCCTCAGCAAGTCTGCAGATGACACAAAACTGGGAGAAATTGCTGATACCCCAGAGAGCTGTGCTGCCATTCAGAGAGACCTGGACTGGATGGAGAGCTGTGCAGAGAGGAACCTAATGAATTTTGACAAAGGCAAGTGCAGGGTCCTGCACCTGGGGAAGAATAATCTACACACCAGCACAGGGGCTGCTGACCTGCTGGGTAGGAGCTCTGCAGAAAAGGACCTGGGGTTCCTGGTGGACAACAAGCTGTCCATGAGCCAGCAGTGTGGCCTCGTGGCCAAGAAGGCCAATGGTGTCCTGGGGGCCATTAGGAAGAGCATTGCCTGCACATTGAGGGAGGAGATGCTGCCCCTCTACTCTGCACTTTGTACTTTACTCCAAGCCTTCACCTGGAATACTCTGCCCAGCTCTGGGCTGTCCAGTTCAAGAAAGACAAGGAACTACTGGAGAGGGTTCAATTGAGAGCTACAAAGACTATTGGGGAACTGGTGCATCATGTCTTATGAGGAAAGGCTGAGGGAGCTGGGCCAGTTTAGCCTTGAAAAGAGGTGACTGAACAGGGATCTTACCAATGTGTACAATTATCTTTAGGAAGTCTGATCCCATCCTCTTGACATTTCAAAGGATAGAACCTGACTGTCCTGGTCACCAGTGGTGCCCAGCAAAAGGACAGGGGACAAGGACACAAACTGAAATACAGGAAGTTTCACCTAAATATGAGGGAAAATGTCTGTTTTTTTTGAAGGTGCTCAAGACTGGAACAAGCTATATGTTGTGGCATCATATTTGCCTACGAGATATTCATAACCCACCTAGATGTGATCTTGTGCAGTCTGCTGTAGGTGGACCTGATTTAGCAGGGCATGTTGGAACTAGATGTTTCTAGAGGTCCTTTCTGACCCTGATATTACGTGATTTTCAATAGATCTTTTCAGAACATTGAAATTTTCAATTAATGCATGTTTCTGAAGATTCAGTGGAAGTTTATCAAATATGAATCAGGCTCTGTATTTCACAGGAGGTTTATTGAGATGGAAGAAGGTAATTAGATTACTTGGTCTCATTGCTGTAATTCTCTCCATCCTGTAAGTACCATGTTGCCAATCCTAACATTAAGTATCCTGTAAGAAATAGCATTTTTGAAAGCTAAGTGACACAATATACTGACGAAGAAATATTTTGGATGTTGCTGCTACAAAGTGCAGCAGAAAGAAGAAAAGGTACCTTCAAGTAGAAGATTGGATTGCAGAGTACTGAAGAAGATGATTAGCTCTTTACCAGTTATTGTTGATAGAGTATTACTCTGTGTAAAAATTAACATTAATACTTAAACCAGATAATTCTAAAAATTGAGGATATAAACAGGGTATCTTCAATAGATCACAAGCTGTCCTAAGCTATTTGTCATGTCTCACACGACCTATCAGGTATTTATGGAGTGATATAAATTCATTTCTGCTGTCCAAAATCTGCTTCTGTCAGCATAGTGACACCTCCAGTGCAGTTATATCAATCAGGAACAGTAGCTTAATAGCATAAGGATAAAATCTGAAATGCCAACATATAAAATGCAATATGTGTGATTAATATTAATAATAAGAAATTATTCTATAAATATATTTGTAGAAGCAGAAGAACTGGAAATGCTTAAATATGTTAATCAATAAAGAAGTACCATATGAGCACACACACATCTTGGTCTTTGACTATCATAACCTAACGTGCAAAATAGTCTTTTGCAGAAGTCTGCTCACAAAAAAATACCACAAGTATTTAATTTCTGAACAATTTAAAAATAAATGTTTTTACCTTCCTTCTCCACTGATTTGTTGGACTGACTCTTTTCAGGCCCAAGAAACATTCTTGCTACACAAAGCCAAAAATTTATTCCTGTCCAAAATCAAATCAAAACATCTAATCAAAGAATTGCTGTTTTCCTAGATGTGAAGATGATGTTTACAGAGAAAAAAAAGAATACTATTATAGAAGAAGTGTTGATTAGAATAGTTGTGACTTCTAATGCAGGAATGGACAGCCAGACTGGTAGCCAAAAGTACAAGGTTCACATATATAGTGATGTGTTGGGTCCTGCCAGTGACAGTGTCCTCTTGGGTGACAACAACCCCAGGAACTGTTTGGAGCAGAGTGGTCAGAAAGCTCCCTGGCAGAAAAGGACTGGGGGGTGTTGTTCACAGCTATCTAAATGTGAGCCAAGGCATGCCCAGGTGGCCCTAAAGGCCAATGACACTGTGGCTTGCATCAGCAATAGTGCAGCCAGCAGAAAAACAGAAGTGCTTGTTGTTCTGTATTCAGCACTGGTGAGGCCAGTACATTTCTCCAGTACAGTTTTGGGTCCCTAAAAAAAAGACATTAAAGTGCTGGAGTGTGTCCAGAGAAGGGCAATAAAGCTGCTAAAGGGTTTAAAGAGTAGCTGAGGGAGCTGGGATTGTTTAGCCTGGAAAAAAGGAGTTTCAGGGGAGACCTTGTCATCCTGTAAAACTGCCTAAAGGGAGGCTTTAGCAGGTTGGGGGTCAGCCTCTCCTCCCAAGTAACCAATAACAGAAAAAGAGGAAATGGCTGGGCCAGGGGAGGTCCAGGTAGGACATCAGGAAGGATTTCTTCATTGAAAGAGTGATTAAGTATTGAAACAGGTCACCTAGGGAGGTGGTGTTATCACCATTCCTGGAAATGTTCAAGAAATTATTAGGGCACTCAATGCTATGGTTTAGGTAAAATGGTGGTATTCAGTCACAGGTTGGATACAATAATTTTGGAGGTCTTTTACAACCTATGATTCTGCAATTCTCACAACACTCTCAGGGGTAAACCCAGGAAATGTGGGTTAGGTGAGTGGACAGTGAGATGATTTGAGAACTGGTTTAATGGCAGATCCCAGAGGGTAATAATCAGTGGCACAGGGTCTAACTGGAGGTCTCTCACCAGCGGAGTCCCAAAAGGTTCAATGCTGGCTCTAGCAAGGTTTAATTTACTTTAAAATTACACTTCATGATTCTTTCTGACTGAGAACAATATTAGTGTTACAACTTATTTTACCTAAGTTTTTTTTTCTAGAAAAAATTAGGCCAAAATTTTGAACTCTTTGTAAATAATTAGAAGACAACATATAATGCATAGTAAAAACTTAGAATTACTTAAAAACAGACATGGTAGATTACAACTGAATTAACAAACTCTCAGGCCTTCTAGACTAAATAGAAACAGTGGATGTTACATGTCATAGAATAGAATCATAGAGTCATAGAATCATAGAATTATAGAAAGGTTTCAGTTGAGTGATTAAAGATCATTTAGTTTCTTTGGACAGGGACATCTTCCACTAGATCAGGTTACTCGGTGTCCCACCCAACCTATCTTGAACACATCCAAGGATGGGGCATTCACAACTTCTCTGGGCAACCTGTTCAAGTGCCTCACCACTGTACAATTTTTTACAAATATCTAATTTAAACTACTCTCATGTTAAACCCCTTCCCCTTTGTCCTGTCACTACATGCTCTTGGAAAAAGCATTTCTCCACCTTTTTTGTAGGTTCACAAGGTTCTGGAAGGTCACAATTAGGTCACCCCAAAGCCTTCTCTTTTCCAGGCTGAACAATCCCAGTTTCCTTAAACTTTTCTCAGAGGAGAGGTGATCCATCTTTTTAATCATTTTGGTGGCCTCCTCTGAACTCTCTCCAACAATTCCCTGTCCTGGACACCCCAGAGCTGGATGCAGCCCTGCAGGTGGGGTCTCACCAGAGCAAAGCAGAGGGGCAGAATCTCCTCCCTGGCCCTGCTTTGGATGCAGCCCAGGACACATTTGGCTTTCTGGGCTGTGAGTGCCCATGGCTGGGTCATGTCCACCCTCTCATCCACCTGCACCCCCAAGTTCTTCTCATATCTGTTCATCCCTCAGCCTATTTTGGTATTGGGGCTTGCCCTGACCTAGATGAAATTTGGCCTTGGGTAAATCCCATAAGGTTCCCATGGGCGAACTTCTTGAACTTGTCCAGTTCTCTCTGGATTGCATCACCTCCTTCAGGTGCTTCAGCTGCACCACTCAACTTGGTGTCTTTATTGTTTGTTAGTCATTCTGACACAATGTCATAAGAAAGAAAAATATGACCTTCATGTAACAACTGTAAAACTCATCGGAAAGGGTAACACAGGAGAATCATATTAGAAGGAGGAATTTGATCTTCCATATGCCTAATAATACTTGGTATTTCATCAATGAGCTGAGTAATAAAGAATAAATTTCCTAAATTTGCAGGTAACATGCAGGAGAGTGTTTCAAGGATGCTGAAATTTGAAAGCATGGTGGAATCTGAGTAGGTTGGAAAATACTGAATGAAGTCAAATAAAAATAAAGGTGAATATATATGAACTCAGGCATAGTCAACTCTCTCCATATAAGGTGTGACAACCCTGTAAAATAGTCTAAATCTATTTTTCTCCATTATAAATTTTTAAGAGGAAAGAAAGTATTTAGTATGTTAAACTGGTTCACTGAGTAGCTGGACAGTGTGTTTCCCAATTGTACTTGATCTGTATGTCATTTGTATCAAACTCTGACAGATGTACCTTGAAATCATGAAGATAGGTGATGCCAGTATTTTTTTCATGGAAAAAAAGCCAAACCAAAGAAAAAGGAAAAAACTTTTTTTTTTCTTCTCACTTTTCACTAACTTATTGCAGCTTCCACCATTCATCATTCTTATAGTCAATTTTTTACACTATACTGGCATTCTGTTGAGACTGAAGTCTAGGTGTGTTAGACTGCAAAATATAAGACTGACAGACCACTTGCCCTGTAAGACAGGAACTAAAAAGTTTCTGTGAGGCAGAAGATGTATTGTAAAAATCCTTTTCTGGAAAAATTCTATAGATCAATATCAAATGTGTATTAACTGTAGAAATTTTTGCAGAGGTCTTTTCTGCTTGGTTTAAAAATTGCTGAAATTCTTGGTAAATTACTATTGTCTTTCCTATGACAGTGGGATTGATGAAATTTTCAGGTGCTTTCAACAAAACTCTGATGAACAATTCCCATTGTAACAGTTTTTAAGCATGGTATTCAAACTTAATATTTCACAAATTAATTTGCAAAACTGAATTGGGTTTTGGGGAAGAAGTTTCTGTATGCCTTCTTCCTTGAGAAAGGTTAAGTTTATCTCTGTCTCAATATTACCTTCTCAACTAGTGTGATCTATAAGTAGCAATTATTATCAATTACATCAGCTTAGAGAGTCTTTTAATCAGTTTATTTTAACAGGGTCTTTTCTCAAATGTCTTTTTGAACTCCACTTCTGAGATACCTCTTTAAAACTTAAGTTTCTGTACATACAACATTAATTTCACTTGGTGTTTTCATGTTAACTACTATTTCTGTCCTTCCTTAATATATCAGAAGCAGTCTGTGTATTATGACCTGTCAAGCTCAACGTACAATACTTATATTTTCCAGCTTGAATAAGAAAAAAAGATCCCACAAAAAATGTTCAGATCCCATTCAATAGGGACATGATTTCCATACTCAGATAAAACAAATATTTAGCTAAAACACCCTTATGACTGAGTTCTGTTGACACCCAAAATATGTAAATTCCTGACTTAGGCTGATGGGTCCTTTTCACAATTCTATAGAGGCAAGGGTTGTTGTCATATTTTCATGGGAGATATATTTTCTTCTCTTTAACACTTCATGACACACAACTCTACCTACTACCCTACAGGGACACTAATTTCCTCTAAAAGGTGAAAGTCTTTGGGATTAGATCCTATCTCTGTTAAATCCACATGCAACAAAACACAGTGACATAGTGAAACCTGAGATCTGTCAGTATTATTAGCCTCCTCTTTTTTGGTAATCAGATTAATAAACTAATCTATTTTTTCAGTGTATTGGACAAATCCTCACTAAACAATTTTGTGATTATGTCAAAAGCTTAGCAAGTCAAAGGACTCTTGTATAACACCTGTCCTACTAGGAAATCTGTCTTCTAATTGTGGCAGATAAGCTAAAATATAAACACAATACTTAACATTTTTGCAGACTTCCTGGGAGCACTTGCTGCTTTAATTAAAAAAAAAAGAAAATACAAAGAGAATTAAAATGACCTTGCCTCTTTGAATTAGTGAGGGTTGGTGTGTGCAAACATTAAATCAATGGCTGGCATCAACCCTGCTCAGCTGTAGCAAGATCTGTAGTAGTCCACTCATAATTCGAGTTGTAAAATATTTGTCTTTTACAGCATCCAACACCACTTCCATCCTCCTCAGTACCCACTGTGCTAACACCTGTCTCAGCTAGGACTTCTGTTTGAAGGTAGTCTAATGATTTGGCAGTTGTGCTGCACAGATACATACTGCAAACAATAGATTCCTGCAAGACCTCAGGGCTCTTGTTCTCCCCATCAGAGTAATGACTGCAAAAAATACATTGCACCTTACTTTTTAAACTGCTACTGGGAAAAACTGCATGTACACATTTTAGTGAAACTGACTGTGAGTTTTTATTTGTTTGCTTCCTTGCTTATTTTAGAAACAGATTTCAGATAATACATGCTAGATGTTAAAAGAAATATACTTAAGTCCATATGTAATAAAGAAATAACCTTTCTGTCTTAAAGACTTTTTCACTCTGTTTAAATGATGTCATATATATAATATGTCTCCAAAAGTGTAATTTCATATTCAGATTTTAAAGTATGGATTCCCTCCATAGGTGTGTAAGAATAGCATTAATTCCAATTTCTCCTATGTTTTTGTACAGGGTCGTATCTAGAAGCAACGAATTTGCTTTGGTTTGTTCGGTGGGGCTTTTTGTTTGTTTGTTTGGGGGTGTTGGATTGTTTGTTTTTCTGGGGTTTTTGTTTGGGTTTTGTTTTCCTGGTTGGTTGTTTAGTTTTCAGTTTGCTGGGGTATTGGTGCTTGGTTTGTTTTTTTTTTGGGGGGGGTATATGGGGAGAGTTGGTATTTATTTATTTCCAGAAAAAAAGAACAATGATTGCAGTAATCCGCGGCTCTCTGGGCTTTGTATGGGTCCAGTCTGGCCAGCTGGAACCCAAGCCCACATGGACTTGCATAGATGAAAGATAAAAGACAAGAAGCGCTCTTCCCACGTGGGAGCGAGTATCCTGTTTATTGGCTTGGGCTAGGACACTTCTGAAGATGGCGACCACCCAAGCAGGAAAGAGCATGGGGCCCCCTTGCAGTGGAGTTTTATACCCCAGGGAAAGGGGGCGGGGAAAGAGGACCATGGCCAATGGGATGCCATTGGGGAGGGGTGAGGGGAGGGGTCATCCATTGGACGGACCACCAGAGAATACAGAAAGGGGGGGAAGTGTGTGAGCAAGCAACCATGTCCATGTGAAAGGGAGGGGAATACACCATCCACTTGACCTGACATACCCAGAAACATTTTTTCCCATCACCCAATACAAAGACAGCCACTAAATAAAACTATTTAGTGCAATACAACAAATGGTGGAAAAGAAAGTTGCCTACTGGAATAGAAAGAGATGCTAATAATTAATGTGACCTCCTGGGGGGGGGAAGGGAAGATAAGATTGCAGTCAGCACATATGTTATAAGGGGATGAAAATGGAGGAAGGAGAGGAAGGAGTTGTGTGGACAGTTACAGACACAATTATGACAACATAGAAAAATGTTGGGAGAAAATTAGGTTGTTACTCCCTGAATGGAATGTGGTCAGCATGCCCAACTTTCCACACATGCTAAGGGGGCCTAAAGAGAAGGTGGAACAGAGACATTATGGCCAGCCTCGGTTAAAATCCTTGCAAGAGGTGGAACATGGTGGTACCTTGTAACTGATAAGCCACATAGCAGCTGTCAACAGAGGGAGAAAAAAGATTTCTTGCAGTTGAACCAGCAACCATGCCAAGACCACAGATGCTCACCTCCATGCCCAAAAGTTATCCACTGAATACCATACATGATACCCCAACTACTCATCTACCCCCCACTGAACATACAGAATTCATAAATCACAAAAACTCAAAAGGAATATAAAGGAAGTAAAAATGATCTTAGGAATATAGGAATCAGAAGTCCCAGAAATTCTGTCTTGGATCAGTTACTCAGTTGATGGGTAAGACACATAACTGTAATGAAATTTGTTTACATAAGTATATGTTACATATGAGTTGCTGGGATTGGTATGAGTTGGTTGTTGCAGGTCCTATGTGAGTACACTTGATCTGGTATGCTGTGTGTTGAGTGTGTTTGAGCTCCCCGGGAATGACTTAAAGGTGCAGATGTGGGTGAGTCTGTAGGCTTTGTGTTTGTAATGACAGACATGATGTGTGAAGGCCTGAATTGGAGAGTGAAAGTGGAGATGGGTCCAGACAAGAACAACACTGAGAAATGACAGAGCATTGTCGAGCACAAGGGTCTCAGTGTGGGGAGCATTGAAAGAGTAACAATCACAAAGAGAGAGGGTTGGGAAAATCTCCCTTTTCATGTGTGGATAGAATTGATTAGTAGCAGGCTTGTCATATAGCTTGCTGATAATATTGATGTGAGTATTTGATGCAGAAAGGAGTGGGCTTAAAAAGTTTTGAAGGATGTGAGAGAAGGATGTTAGTGAAAGAAATGGAAATGTTAGATGAGCAAAACTCTAAGAGGGTGTGTGGCACACATTTTCTTGGTGTAGTACAGACACTGTTGGACCCACAAAAAAAGATACATGCGCAGATAAACCTTAGTTGTGTTTAGCATTTAATCAAGAGTTTGAAATTATTTCTTGAATTTTTTTTCAGCCTTGCTATTACTCTTTTAAATTTTGTCTTTGCAATGTTTCTATTTAGGTAAGTATCATTTGAGTCTGTATGCACATTTATATTAACTTCAGAAGTTCAATCTTGTTCTCAAGGTCTTGCAACACGTGATCTTTATCTCAATTTCAGCTTCTTCCTTGTAATTCATGCACTGTATTACTGCCTATTCCTCTCCTCTCTGTTCTGTTTCTTCTATTAAACTGCTTACCACATTTGAATGTTTCCACTCTGTAAACCAGGAACAATGAACGGTTTGCTTCAACAATCACTGTAATTGTCATCTTTGCAGTCTATTAAGATGTCAATTTAGTCTCCATAGAGATTGGATCAAAGATACAGAGGTATACATGTGTGCCCACATATTTCTTTCTGATTTAAGAATCATACTGAAGAAGTGTATCTGTTTGAGGATGACACACACACTCAAAGTGCCTGATATACACTGGAAAGTAGAGCAGTAAACTTCTCTGTCAAAGAAAATCAAACAATGATCATGTCTTATGCTCCTTCTCTGTATTCTCTACCTCAATACATGCAAAGAAAAAAAAAAAGGATCCAGAGGAAATTAAGAGTGAGTTATTCGGTATTTCTCATGCCTATTCACTTATTCTTTTAAAAGACTTCACACTTTTTTCTAAAGATAGTGGTTTTTTTTCTCAAAATGAAAATATTAAAGGCAGTTTCACCTCCTCCATCCCCTGCTTTAATAATAAAATAGCAAGAAAGTTTGTGGATGAATGGATAGAATACAAATGATTTATTAAAAGTCATAAACACACAACATGTAATTCAAGAGACATTGCACAAGAATCTATATAATTTAGCATAATGCGATCACCTGCATATAAATAATACCTCAAAGACCAAGAGGAGACAGAAACAAAGGAGGCAGCTACTTTCAACTTCATTTAATAAGAAAGAATATTAGAAAATTATAACAAAGTCTATTTTGTCTCTGGTCCTTGAAATCATGGTTATAGATTGTTTTAATATAATTTAAAGTAAAATCTGATATATAATTTCTGTTTACAGATATTAAATTAATTATTTTCTTGAAATATCTATTGTTAGACCTTGTGTTTATAATGCCTAACAGTGTCTTACACTCTTCTGAGTCTCTTTCTGACTAAAATAGTAAAAATTAATACTGAGGCAGGTGTGTTTACTTACAGTAAACCTAATGTCTTCAAAGTGCTACACTGCAATTTAGTATTCATACAAAATAAGCTGTTTGGAGATTTACGATCTCTTTTTTACCAGCTTCTGTCTGCAATACTTGAGATGATATTCTGCACATAAGAAAATTTTGTGGGCTTTAGTATCTCATAGGAAAAGTTTATCTTCTAAATCAGTAAAGGTTTTTAAGACTCTGTGTGTTCTTGATGGACAAAATAACACTCATCTTGAAGTGACTGGGAATACTTCCATGCTTAAAAATATACTGAAGTGCTTTCCTATCCGAGAATCCTGAACTGTAGCCTTTCTGTGGAAGTGAACAAACCTTTAAATTGCTGTCAGAAAGTTTGACTTTCTATCACACCTTTTATTGATACTGCATTCATATTAAATCCTGGGATTGTTTTGGAATATAAGGAATCTTGCAATTAAACAACACTTTATAACAAAAAAATCACATAAATCATGTCTGGCATTTACAGAATCAGCTAGGTTGGAAAAAACTTTTGAGACCATCAAGTCAAACCTACGAAGCAATGCCACCTTACCAACTACACCTCACCACTAAAGCGCCACATCCAATTTTTTCTTAAACACCTCCTGGGACCACCTTCAATTCCCAATCACTCTTCCTGTGAACAACTTCTTCCTAATGTTCAGCCTAAACTTTCTCTGGTGCAACTTAAAACTGTGTCCTCTTATCCTGTTACTACTGGTTGCCTGGGAGAAGACACTGACCCCTGAACACAGGGGTTGAGTTAAAGCCTTTAGAGAAATTCAGATATTTTAAGCCACATAGATATGAAGTAGAAGTGTAGGTTGATGTGTTTAGTAAATAGAAGTAAGTAGTAAGTAAGCCTAAGTTTACATTTTAGGTTTTAAGTGGAAGTATATTTTAGGTGCCTTAGGCAGCTGCATTAACTAGCAAAGGTCCTAATGCCTAGTTAGAAGTTCAGCAACTTAGCTCTAGTCATAGCGAAAACATAGCAAAACTGTTCCACTAGCATAGACAGAATTTTTCACGTAAAACAGATAAAACTACATGTGTAAATAGATAGAACCAGTCATGTAAATAGATAAACTTATTCACATAAATTTTAAGTAAGAAAACAGTACATTTGCGCAAATAGATAATATTATATATGTAGTTTTTTAGGTAAGAACTGACACTACTTTTGTACTACTTTCATCCATCAGAATCAAGTTCAGATTGGTTTAGAAAGAATGCTTTAGATTTGGTTTGTGGTTTTAGCTAATTGGATGTTTTACAAATAAAAAGCCCCGTAGTGGGATGCAAGGATCATCATCATCATTGACCATCAAAGCATCAACACAATAAGAAGAAAGAAGAAAAGAAGAAAGAAGAAAGAAGAGAAGAAGAAAAAAAGTCTGTAGTCCCTGCTGCTGCTGCTGCTGCTTGAAACATTGGACTCTACCACTGCTGCTGCTGCTGGGGATATCGGACTCTGTGCCTGAGAACAGCTGTTGCTGCTGCCGCTGTTCCTGCACAGAACCTGGGACTCTATACTAGAAAGCACCTTGCAGCGGCTGCACTTGCTTGGGACTCTATACTAGAAAGCTTTTAACAAGGACTAGAAATTTTAACAAGTTCAACACCTTCAACTCTTTGCCTTCAAGACTGATGTATTTATGCAATAAACAACCTTTTAGAACCTACAACTGCTCATGTCTGTTTGAAGGTTTGAAGGCCCTAGACCCAGTAACACCTCGACAGACCCACCCCTGGCTGCACCTTCCTTTCAGGCAGTTCTTGAGAGTGATAAAGTCTCCCCTGAGCCTCCTCCTCTCCAGGCTAAACAACCCCAGCTGCCTTAGCCACTCCTCTCAGAACTTGTGCCCCAACCTTGTTGCCCTTCTCTGGACATGTTCAAGCATCTCAACATCCTTCCCAAGCTGGGGAGCCCAGAACTGGATACTGTTCTCAAGGTGGGACCTAACCCATACCAAGTACTTTCCTGGTCCTGCCAGCCACACTATTCCTGATAAAGGCAAGAAAAAAATGCTACAAATGTTAACTCTATGACATGCACATTAGGGCTGCAAATGCTTGTTCAGACACATAACTTTCATTAAAAAAAACTGTAATCAATTAAAAATTCTAGATGTTTCATACAATTACATATTTTTTTACCTTAAGCTACATTTAATTTTTAAAGAACTGTTTCTAAATATGCATCCAAAAGAGACTTAGTTTCAGATCAAACTAAATATCCCTTTTCATCCCTAATAATTTTGACCACTGAACTGTTTTGTTATAGCCCTGTGTAGTAAGAACTCTCATGATGCCTCACTGTCACAGACTGAATTAATTTCTAAGAACATTTTTGGATGCATGTGTGCAGGGGAGAGAGGCACATAAGGCCTGTCAGAGACTGGATTCATGTCTCAAAACATTTTGGGATGCATGTGTGTGTGGGGGGGAGAGGGGCAGATAAGGCCTTGCCCTGGCAAAATAGCGAACTGCAGCACATGCCCCCCTGCCCTAGAGCCTGTATGCCAGCCCTGCAGTGCCTGCCAATCATTGGCACCCTGGAAACAGGGCTCTACTCTTCCCTAGCCCAGCTTCTGAGTGGCCAAATGACCAGAAGTCCCTCCTAGGGGGAGGGTCGTGAATGCTGTGGGTATTTAAGGGCAAGGAGGCAGCTCTTACCCTTGATCCTACCTTCCTCTTGGAGTTTTTGTTGGGGCACCACTGGAACCCAGAAGTCGGTAGCTATATATGTGTTTTTCTGTATCTTGTCTGTCGTTCTCTCTTTCTTTTCCTTCTAAATACCTCTTCTTGGAATATTTTGAGTAAAAACATCAGATGGGTTTAAAGTTTTTTAAGCTGAATGACCCAAGTTAATGCTGTGAGAAATGTTTTATGTTGATTGGACATTTTCCTAAACCTCTTGTGAAAGTTCCCTGATTTTCTAATGTTTACCAATAAAGTTGATTTGACCTCTTGAGAATATCTTATCGATTTTTTTCCCATGTGTCCAACTTAGTGTCCATGAACCACTGTAAGCCCTTTCAAAATTCATACTGAGTGAGTTGATTGGGGTCTTACACTCGCTTTTATAAGATCTTAGGTCTTTCTTTTACATCTTGCAGAAATTTAATATAATTTTGAGCAGTACTGGGCAGAGCACAATGAATTACCTAGAACAAGGCTTAAGTAAACTTTTCCAGAGGTAATTTTTGATTATTTGGGTAGCATGTTGTCTGTTCTGGGCACTTCCTCAACCATAGCCTTGTGATCAATGGGCTTAAAAACTAAAGTCTGATAGATGTTTTTTCTGTTCCAAAAAACAATTTGACTTAACAAATAGAATGTTTTTCTGGAGAAAGCCTGAAGAATTCGCTTATATATAGGCATATAGAAGATAACAGAAGATACACAATACTTAAAAGTGTTGACAATCTGGGCAAGGTTCAGGGAGGGGCACTGAGAAAATAAGGTTGAAGTCCTTATCCTTTGTGAAGATGTCAAGGCACTAGGGCTGGCTCAGATGGGGTAATGGATGTCTTTGGGAGCATCCCTGGCACTAACCAGAAGGGATGGGAGGGGGTGGAGTAGACAAAGGCAAAGCTCTTCACAGCAATGCATCATGAAAGGGCAAGGTGTTGAAACATGGCACAAGTTAAAACATGGAAATCTTAGGATGGGGATAAGAAGAGGCTTTTCCTCAATGCAGAAATTCCAGAGGTGAAGCTAGAGCCCAGGGACATTAGTCCATCTTTGACCTGAGAACTTTCAAATCTTCACTGGGTTGAGTCTAAGCAGCCCCACCTAAACTCGTGTTTGAGCCTGTTCTGGGTGCAGTCTGGGGCTGGAGACCTCGCCAGGTCCCTGCCAGCATGAATTGTCATGTGATCCTGTGGTAGTTGCACTTGCTAAAATTGTGGGTATAAATCATATCTCATTGAGTCTAATGGATTTAAGGTTTGGACAATCTATACACTAGTAGATGAAAAATTCACTTCTTAATTCTTCTTAAGTTTTACTTTCAGCACATCACAGTCAACAATGTGTTTCATAAACTCAAGGAGTTGGATAAACTGGCTGTGATTCTGCAGAGAGCCATGGGGGGAAAAGGGTCAATACAAAATCTACTTCTGCACAACATTAATCTTTAGTGGTGGAAGGCCTCTTTCATTATGGAATTCAAAACTTTAATGAGAAGGCAGTGTTCTTGCTTCACTTGAATAAAATCAGCTACCAAGTACAGTGAACAGCATTAAATATAAATATAGTTATTTCTGTCTTTGTTTTGTTTTTGTGCATCTTCTTCATGTCTATTGGCATTGTTCATGGAACAGTTATGAAAATACTTTAATTTCAGTGTTTTTTGTGTAATGTAGAATCATAACATTGAATCATCATGGAATCAGTGAATTGTTTGAGTTTGAAAGGATCTTTTAAGATCATCTGGTCCCAATCCCACTGCCATGGCTCATTCAGTAGATGAGGTTTTTCGAAGACCCAATCAACCTGATCTTGAACACTTTCAATGATGCAGCATCAACAGCATCTCTGAGCAATCCGATGCAGTGTTTCACCACCCTTATAATATAAAAAAAAAAAAAAATCTCTTTAAGTCCAGTCTAAAGCTACTACTTTTCAGTCTTAAAATATTGCCCATTGTCCTGTCACTACAGGCCCTGTTCTCTCTCCATCTTCCTTAAAATCTCCTTTCACATATTGAAAGGCTGCAATAAGATGTCCATGAAAGCTTCTCTTCTTCTCCAGTGTGAACAACCCTAACTCCCTCAGTCTTTTTCACAGAAGAGGAGTTCCAGCCTTTTCCAGGCTGTTTTACAGCCTTTTTTGGACCTACTCTGACAGGTCCACATCTTTCTTGTGCTGAGAATTCCAGCACTGGAAACAGCACTCCAGGTGAGTGCTCAGAAGAGCAGAATAGACAGGCACAATTACCTCCCCTAGTCTGTTTGCTACAGTTTTTCCTGAGATAATGTAACTTTTCTGGGGTGCAAGAACCCTTTGCCAATTTATGCCAGATTTTACACACACCCATATTTCCAAGCCCTTCTCTTCAAGTCTGCTCTGAACCCATTAACTTCCCAGTCCATACTGATACGGGGATGCTGCTCCCACACAGGTGTGAGACCTTGTATTGACTGTGTTGAGCTTCATGAGCTTTGCACAGGGCCACATCTTTGGCCTCTCATGGTCCCTCTGGATGGCATTGCTTCCCCAAGTGTGTTCAGCAGCACTCAGTGTCAGTTTTGCAGTGCCATCAGTAAAGTTGCTGAGGATGCACTCAGTCCCACTGTGTTATTAACAAAGGCACTAAGTAGTACATATCCCCATACAGTGTTCTTCTCAGGAAGGCCACTCATCAAAAAGCATCCACCTTTATATATCCAATGGATATTAAGCCATTGACTGCAGCTCTTTGGAAGCAACCACCCATCTGACTTCTTACCCATGTAACAATGTATCTGCTAAATTCATATCTTACAAATTTAGAGACAGTAATATTGTGGGACCATGTCAAAGCAGAAGTAAAAACAGATTAGACCAGTTGCCCTTATGCACCAGTGCAGTCACTCAATTGTAGAAGGTCATCAGCCTTCACAAGAGGCAAATTGTGCCTGACTAAGCCATCCCAGTGTGGGATGTCGCGCCATATAACTGTGTCTCATTACCTGCCTGTTGTCCATATGACCTGGTAGAGCTTCCAGAAGGATCTGCTCTATAACATATAGCAGACTCAGAGGTGAGGCTGACTCCTTCTGACTGGAGTAACATGCTGGTGTCTGAAAGTTGTTTTTTTTCTTTTAGTACAAGATTCTTCTGACTGTGACCACACAGATTTCTTTCCCTTCTTTACAATATCTGCCATCCTTTCACCATTATGTATCTCTAATTGTATTCCCATTGTAGTATGAGTATTATTTTGTTTGTTAGCCTCTTCATTTGTTTGCAGCTTAAATTTAAGATCATTGAGCTTACTTTCCAATTTGGCAGGACCATCAGTTGTTTGTATAATTAATTAAGCCTTTTGTTGTTTTTTTTTAAACTCAAGCCCAACAGATCTTGCTGAATTAAATTGCCACTCAATCACAGAGCAAATTCTTCCAGAAATTAAAATCCTGTTCTGCAAAGACAAACAAATCTTCAGCTGTTTCCTTAGATTGCTCTTGTCTCTGTCCCTGCCACTCTTAAAACAAGAAAACTGGAATTTCTTCTTCACAAATCAGTGATTTTTGTTGGGTTTTTTAGATAAACACCTTTCAAATTTAAACACTCCTGTCTAGCACTAACAGATTAAATTCTATATGAAAGAGAAAGCATCTCAGAGATTGCTGCTATATTTCTGAACTATTTTGTAGGAGTAAATCAACTGAGACAAGTACTGGTATAATGTGGAGAAGGAAAAGGGTACATGTCTTTACATTTGTTTTGCTGTCTGGTTATAGACATCAATTTTATAATCAGGAAAAGGAATGTTCAATGTACATAATTTACATTAGTTTGAGTAATAATACTCAAGAATTAATTTATCATGAGATGTACAAGTGAAATTAGCAATTTACTTACCTATAAATTTTCAGAATTATTTCAAGCTGGAAGCCAGTCTTCGTTTCTATTTTGGTTTTTGCTATAGTGCTGGTCCCTCCTGAATAATGCAGAAGCATTATTGTGGGCAGGAGTCAATCATTTTGAAAATTGAGAAAAGTGCATTGTTAGTGGGATAGGTGGGGAAAATGTACTGCAGCTTCATAGGACATGCCAAAACAAGGTTGCATTGATTTCAGTAGTCCCACCACTCCAACTCATTGACTTCAATTGGAATTTTGCTTCACTAAGGATTTTGTGATCAGATACTTCATTTGAGGAAAATGGATCCATTTTTCAAATTGTCACTGTGTGCTTGGGAAGGTCAAAGCTGTATTTTATGTAAGCTAAACTAAAGAAGACTGGAGCTGTGGGAAAGAAAGTGACAGTAAGAACAAGAAAGACCAAACAGAAGGGAGGTAGAAAGGATGTGTCTACGTCCTTTTTCCTTTGAGTTCATGGGAAGATGTTATCAGGGATGTACTTGTTTTGTTTTCACACATTACTACTCCTGATATTTAATGTTTTTGAGACAGTAGAACAAGATAATGGCTTTATTTTGCTGCTTCACCAGCTTTAGCAGTTATTTTTCTGTTAATGATTAAACATTATTCATCTTAATCCTGAAAATATGGTCTAACAGTGTTCCAAAATCCTTATCCTTAGCTCACAACTTTTGAAGAATTTTGAAGTCTACATTTCTGATAGTGATTGTCAAATCTGTCATGGAGACAGTGCCAAGTCTTCCACAGCTCCGTGCCCACCTGGCTGAAGGAGAAAGCTGATGAGGCTGAACATGCAGTACAAGCAATGCATATACAAGCATACACAGTGTGCATATCTACACATAAACAGGGCAAACTGCACAGATCCACACGGGCAGAAACCACAGCAATCTCAGAGACACTCTCAAGATAGGACTTGCAGCCTCATCCTTGCCACTGGTACAGAGACTTTTCCCCCTGTTATAGAGGCACACACAGGCGTAACTGTGGATCTCCCAGCAGCTGAGCTTAGACAGAGTCTCCAGTGACTTCCCTGGATCCTTCTCTCTCACATCCATGCATACACACACACATGTGCACTTGTACACCTGTCGACCAGCTACTGGGTCCCTCAGCTGACATGCATCACAGTCTCTTCAGTCCTAGGCTTGTACATTTGGTCCCTTTAGAAGCCACACCACCCGTGTGCATCACCTTCAGAGGCATCTGCAGCCTGGTCTTGAGCTGCACATTTGCTAGTGATCACATACAGGCACAGATAGCTATACTGGCTGCAGGGCTGATGCATGGACCCTGACCCACAATCTCCTCCCACAGCAATGTGGAACAGGGTTCCTTGTCCAGAAAACAGGAGAGAGACGATAGGGTGGATCATGTGAATAAGGTGCTGGGCACAGCCCCATGAGTACACTGGCCTGCTTACACATCTCTGAACATCTGTATCCCCATTCCCTTCAGTTTTCCCATGCTTGCTCCTCCTCAGAGTGCCCTGATTCCGACCTCTCCTGCTTCTGGTGCATCTCCTTCACATCCCACAGTGACTCTTGTGCTACTCCCTGCACCCCATGAAGTGTCCCACACCCCGAAGCAGTGACCTCGCAGTTTGTGGAGAGACCTGGAGAGATCCCAGAGCCTCATAGTTCAGGATGTACCATATTCCAGGGGGCTGGAGGCTGACTGGGACACCCTGGTGATGAGCCAGGTGGGTGCTGGGGTGTTGCCTGGGGTGCAGGGAGTAGCACGGTAGCACAGTGGTGCCTCTGAGATTCTTCATGGGGGTAGTTATATTTATGTCATTGTTTATCTCTGCTCCTCAGTGCTCCTTGTATGGAAATGAGTTTTATCATCACATAACCTTAAGATCCCCATATATTATGTTACCATCAGAGAGGTTAAGGATGTAAAAAAAATGTTTTAAACTCCTCCAAAGGAGACAACTTTGCTGCATATTACTTGGAAATACTTTAATCACCACATTAGGATCATTTATGATGTGGCTTTCATCACATCCTTAAAATAATTCTTCTTTCTTTTAATTTTACCTTATCCATGATTTTATTACTATAATTTTAACTGTGGTTTTTTTGTGTTTCTTTGTTTGTTCAGTGTACTTTTCTTTCACCTTCCCTCAAAAGATCTATCATAAACCCTTTTCTTTTTTTTAGTTCCTACACTTCACTGAACTCTGTTAGTTTACTTTAAGAGAGCAGCGCACAGAATTTAATCACTGCTACTTATACTGGGATTATAACAACAAAAAAATTTAGTATTTTATATGGGATTTTGGATAATTTTATACGAATAAAAGCTACAGAAGGGATAGAATTAATCTACTTCGGCTTCCTTGGGGGGAAAAAAAAGGGTTTTTTTCTGGTTATATACGCTTAAGTGAAAACAACTTTGAAATAAAATATTTTTCTTGGACTTAAATGTAAAAGTATTGTACTTGTAAATTGTCCCATATTCACCCTCTACTCTTTCTTCAGAAAATCTCTATTTGGACTTCATTTACCAAGATTTGTCGATCTGTGTACAGTGCCCTCTTGATAAAAGGCAGCTATTACCATGGGTGTGAGCTTTAAGGTACTCTATGTAATCTTCCTGCAGACTAAGCATGCATTTTCTATTTGCTAAATACAGATAATTGCACCCTTCAAATCATCCAACAGATAAAAAAACTTCCCTCAGCAATTACAAAGGCATATATCAGCAAAAGGGCAAATTAAGTTGACTGCATATTTGTCCATGTAAGTGTTACATACAGACAGCTCAGAAGCAGCAAGTTACCAATGGACTCTTTTTGGATTTGTTGTAGTTGTTATACTGTAAATTTTTTACAGCTGCAGTTTAACAACATGGATAAATAAAGCTGGAGGATATTTCTCTGTTTACTTTACTGGGAAACCAGTGGCATTCTGAAAAGAGCCTATCTGAGTCTCCTCCTTATTGTGGAGACTAAATCAGGTAGTCCTAACCTCATTATACCAATACAGAAGATGCACATACACAAATACAATGATATATAAAAGTGTGTATTAGTTATCCATACCAGGTTAAAATGTTCAACTGGTATTAGACAAATCTTTCTTCAAGATTAAGTAGACAAATATTTCTTCAAGATTAACTAGATTTTATTGTTTGCCCCCAGATCCTCTTGTTAATCTGTGGAATATATTGCTCTTAATTTTACTTATGATCAGCAGACAGCTAGAACATTAATGAGCTATTTCAGGAAGTTATTGTTTCTGGATTTAATGTAAAGGAAGGTGACCTTTTGCCATATTTTCATGACAGTTACTCAAGACAACAATAGACACTTTAATTTTTGCAGAATATCACTTGAATCTTTAAGTTGTCAAAGTGTCATATAGTTCTTTGATTTTTCTTTCCAAGTTTAAATGCCTTCTCTGTAAGTGAGAGGTAAGAAGGGTGATCCTGGTATGGAAAAGGCTGAGTTTTTCAGTGAGCTCTTTACCTCCACTGGCAGTCAGGATCCCTACTTGTCTCAAGTTTCTGATCCTTTTATTGGGGGTTGGGTGAGTGAACTTCCTTCCACTACAACCAAAGAACAGATTTGAGACCACTTGATGAAGCTGAATAGTCACTGTTGTGGTTTGACAACTGGCCAAATGCCAGACACCCATGAAAGCTGCTTGTTCACCCTTCCCTCTGCCCACAGCTGGATAGAGGAGAGAAAAAAAATTAACAAAGGGCTTGTGAGTTGAGATTAGAACTGAGAGAAAAACTCTCCAAAACAGGCTGAACTTAAAGAAACAAAGTGAATTTATTGCTAATAGTCAGAGGAGGATAATGAGAAGTAAAATATGCCCTTAAAAGCACCTTTTCTTCCCCCGGCCCCTCCCTCTTTCCCACAGACAGCACAGGGAGACAGGGCATCACGGTGTTGGTCTATTTATCACCCAATGTTTTCTTCCACTGCTGAAGGAGAGAAGTCCTTCCCCTGTGATGCTGTGGGGTCCTTCCCACGGGATACAGTTCTCTTTGACCTGCTCTAGTGGGGCTTCAATCTCATGAGCAGCAGCACTCCCAAAGCTGCTGCAATGTGAGTCCTTCCAACAGGCACACAGTCCTCTCAAAACTTCTGCAGCATGGGTCACTCTTCCATGGGATGCAGAACTCCAAGGACAGGCTGCTCCAGCCTGGAGGCAAGGGCCCTCTCTCTCCACTGGGTCTCCCACTGGATCACAGCCCCCTCCAGGCATCCAACCACTCCAGCATGGGCACATCCCCTACACGCTATGGGTGGATCTCTGCATGTCCAATGGATCCCCAGGGGCTGCAGGGGCACAGCTGCTTCACCACGGTCTCACCATGGCTTGCAGACGAATCTTGGCTCTGGTGCCTGGAGCACCTCCTCCCCTCCTTCTGCACTGACCTTGGTGCAGCCATGTTGTTTCCCTCATATGTTCTTACTTCCTTTTCTTCTCTGGCTAGAAAAAACTGCCCTTTGTTTTGATTTATTTCTTAAATATGTTATCACAGAATTGTTACCAACCTCTCTCATTGGCCCAGTTTTGGCCAGCCACATGTCCATATTTAGAGCCATCAGGGATTGGCTCTGCCAGACATGGTGGAAGCTTCAGCAGCTTCTCACAGAAGCCACCTCCATGCCCCCCCCAGCTACAAAAACCAGGCTGTGCAAAACCAGGGGATGTGGAGCTGAGTGATGCAGTTGACACAACAGAAGGAAGGGATGACTTGGGGGCGCTCATAGATGAAAAGCCTAACATGAGCCAATAGTGTGCGCTTAAAGCGCAGAAAGTCAAACCTATCCTGGGTGGCATCAAAAGAAGAGTGACCAGCACGTCGAGTGAGGTGATTCTCCCACTTTTCTCTGGTTTTGTGAGATATCACCTGGATTACTGTGTCCAAGTTTGAGGTCGACAGCTCAAGAAGGATGGAGGCCTGTGAGAGTAAGAGCAGAAGAGGGCCACCAAGAGCACTTCTCTCATATGAAGACAGAATAAGAGAGCTGGGTTTTTTCAGTGTGGAGAAGAGAAGGCTTTAGGAAGACTTAATTGTAGCCTTTCATTACCTTCAGGGAACTTATAGAAAAGAGGGCAAAGGACTTTTTACAGATAATGAGACAAGACGGAGCAATGGTTTTAACTTGACAGAAGCCAAGTTTAGATTAGATGTTAGGAAGAAATTCTTTACTCAGATGATGGTGAAGTACTGAAACAAGTTGTTCAGTGAAATTGATGGTGTCCCATCCCTGGAACAGTTAAAGGCCTGGTTGAATGGGGCTATGACCACCTAGTCTAGTGGAACTGTGCTGGCTCATGTTAGAGGGAATGGACATTTAGGGTCTCTTCCAACTCAGGCAGTTCTGTAAATCTATTAGTCTGTGATTCTTTTTAGTATCAATGGAGAGTTAGAAGAATTTATATATATAAGCTTCAGCATAGCTTTCCAATTAGCTATTTTTGACACAGGTGTTAACTTATGTCAACACTGTCCAGAAAATATGTTTGGAGCTCAGTCCTTTGGGGTGTGAACACATTGGCTCTGTTACGGTAAAATAGAAAACACATGCTTGAAATTATGCATATAAATTCCTTTCAAAATGGCAGGATAAAAGGTGGGTATTTTCAGGATAAAGATCTGTGTGAAAATGAGGCAGGAGAGGAATGGGAAGGCAAGAGAAGGAAGTTTATAGATTCCTAATCAATAAATTTATATATGTAAAGCATTTAATAATTACAGATTGGCAGTCAGTACTATTTACTACACAATACCATTTGATAAAATTAAAATTAATATGGGATACAAATATTATCATGTAAGCTTACAATGCATATCTTAAATGTGACATGTAGGCATAGCATGTCACTTGCCAACCCACTGATACCCAGTGCTGGGTAAGGGATCTCCCAGGAAAAGGAGATCACTACTGCTCAGAGAGCTGCTATGGAGGGAGAGCTCAATGGACCCTGGTGCCTGCAGATAATTATAGGATAAAGTGGTTGGTTTTCTGTCCGATTTTTTTCTGAGTTCATGAAGTTTTGGATGCTTTAAAGTCTCGTAGTCAGCCAAACCATTTGGGGGGTTTGGATTAACTTCAGTTAGGCCCACCTGCTGAGCATCTGCCTGGACCAAAGTTCACTTATCTCAGACAGGAGGAGTGCATCCGTCATCACGCTGCTCCAAAGTAATTGGATGATTTCTAGATGTGCCTTCTGGCTTCAGTAATTCTGTGAATTTTTGTAGTAAGATAGGCATTTGTTCTCACATTCAGCAGCTTTTCTTCATAAATTATGCTCTCTTATTCCCTAACTCATAGTGTCCCAGCTCCTCTTGGAATTACTACAAGTCCAGCTCATTACTCTGCTGCATTCCAGCCAGGTAGCTTTCTCTGTTTCCTCCTGTGGCTATGAGCCAGACAAAAACCTTTGGGAATTTCTTGGGAGAGTGATTTTCATGTCTGCATTCCTGAACCTGATGTGTCAGTTGCTCCTGGCTGCCAAAATTAGTACTTGGAAGAGAAGTATACTTAATTACTGACTTACAGGAAGGAATGCTTAGTCATCTAGCAGATACAGTGGTTATACACTGAATCTAGAGGTTAGCAAGGGGTACTCATGGTAGATTTTTTTAAAGACTTCTTTGGTGCAGTTGTGAAAAATTTTCTATGGTATTTGCAAAAAGAATATCCAGAGTCTTATAATTTACAGATGTCAACAGATTTTTCACAGAGGGGAGCTACTGAAAGGCACATTTCTCTCCATGTCAAATTTCAAGTCTTAATCCTTATTATATTTAAATTTATTAAATAAATGTTAGCAGTTATTTAGAGAAAGCAAGGTTGCCTCCCTTAATCCTGCTCTAAAGTATGGCAAAATTGTGTTGAGTTGATATAGTTTTCAATAAGGCCAGCTTCTTGAATAATAAAGCGTAGGACAATTTTAAACCAGTGAAAATAGCTTTTAAACAAAGAAATATTCGGCATTTTCCAGCTGTGCTAGCCAGGTACCTATGAAAGACAATATGAGGGAAATGCAAAAAATAATGAGGAAATTCAGGCCTAAAACTTTCAGGAAGATCTTGAAGCACACATCTAACTATATAAAGCACATGGCTAAGTCTAATGTCATGTCTTTATATGCAGCAGCATATAAAGATCTAACAAAAAAAGGCTTTGACAAACTCCTTACCTGAAGTAGATTTCAATTGAAAAGCCCAGAAATCTTACAAGTAATGTTTCAGAGCGCTTCAACCCAAAATTTTAAACATGGCTCCTGAGACTTACTGAAACCAACCTGCCAAATAAACTGATTTCCTGTCTGTTCATTTTAGCAACAATTTTGAGAACAAAAGTAATGGATGTCATAATTTAATATGTCAACATGTCATAAGTCAGATTTTTGCATTACAACAGATGTACTGCAATCCTCCAGTATTTGTCAGTCCTGTGTGAGAGAAAATATGTGCCTAGAAGAAAGTGATAAATGAGAGGAGAACCCATTTGCACATTTCTTTAGCCCATTTGCACATTTAAATATCCATATTTAAATTACATTAAAAATACTTTGATGAATACGAATACTGTTGTGTGGTTCAACTAAAACTGTGTTCAATTTGATTGGTTGACTTGGGTGCACTCTCCATTATTAACAGACTCTCAGGAGATTCACCCATGCAACAGCCTAAAATGGTTCTGAAAGTCATGTCATCATGCTGCTCATCTGAGTGAAAACTTCCTACTTTGCTGTGTTTGTTTTATCAAATGCAAAGTAGGTCCTGACTGGAGCACACAGAGAACATATTGAACATACTCAATGTAAATATCATGTCTTTTAACAGACATTTTTCGCTACCATGACATGAATATGATTCTATTGCCCTGGTATCTCTTTTCAACATTGCGCTATAACTTGTTTTATAAAAGGTTTGCAAACATCTAAATTTAAATATGTCTTCCTTTGTGTTGATAATTCCTTGAAGTTAAAAAACATTATATTTGAAATTGAGAAAAAGAATATAAAGATCAAAAAAGTCCAAACCTCAAAACTGTGTGTTTCATAATAATCTCTGCCCATTAAATATGATAAATCTTACTATTTCTTGTCTGTGCTTAATCAATGCGATGTAATTGCAATTCTGTTTTCACTTACTATGATTTACTTAGTGTGCTTTGATTTATGGCACCAGAAATTTGTTTAGTTAATGGAATATTTTAATTTACCATGCATGATGGAACACGGTGTAATATCTGTGAATTATGCAGTAAATATCAGTATTGTATTATATTATTGTTGAGAACTTGCCAAACTATGAAATCAAAAGCAAATTAGTTGTATAAGGATCTTACTTTAGGTATCTCTGTCCTACCATGCTGAAGATCTTACAACATGAATAACAAAATGAAAATTATATTTAATGTTGTAAGTTAACATATCCTTCTGCTTAAACTTCTTTACAAAGACTGTGCATGACTGGACTGAGTATTGCCAAGCTAAAGCTACTTATAAACTTGCTTTACTGTGGGGCTATGAATTCACAGTGGTTAATAATTCTCAGAATTATTAAATATGTGTGTCTTTGCAGAACTTAAATTCTTAGTTCTATTTGTCTTCAAAGTCTCATTTAGCCAAAGTAGGTGATGTTGGAGTGTGTAGATAAAGCATGACGTGAAATAAATTTCTGACATGATACCTGAAAAGCAGCAGGTATACAACAGAACAAATATTTTAGGTTATAAAAGAAAAGTATGATGACAACTTCTCCTGTAGGGTATTTTTTAACTGATTCTAAGCAGCATCAGACTAACTAAAATCAGAGAACAGGTGTCACCAAAATAACACTAAAAGGTTCTAAAATAAATTTTAAAAAAAAGAAAGTCCTCTGAATTAAAGTATTCTATAATATCTGGGGTTCAGGGTCAATGCTATTCATTTACAGTGGTTGTGAAAAAAGGACTATGTTAGGAAAAGAGTCAATGCTTGTTTCTAAATTACGCATTTTCAGATTATTTTCTAAGTTTGGAAATATTTTATCAAATTTAAATATATTATGTCTTGTACGTACATGTAACTAATTTATTATATACTTGTATATATACACAAAATTTAAATATATGACTTATATATAAACAGATTTGCGTATTTTATGCCCTGGAGGTCAATGAAACATAATAGCTATAATTTCAGGCTTTGTTCTGAGAGGCACTTTTTAATAATTTCTTAAAGCAAAGAAAAAATTAATGAACCAAATTGTTCACATTATATACCAGAAGCAGATAACTAAAACATAACTAATGGTACTGCAATGTACTTCTACAGTGGTTTCCAAAGGAGCTTTCATTCCTAATTTAGATACTTAAAATGACCTTTAACCCACTCCCCTAACTAAACATTATGAGTAGACTTTTTTAAGGTCTAATATTGTGTCAGCATTGGCCTGGAGTTATGACTCTGCTGATTTGGACAAATCCAGAATAATGTGCCTGCCTCCTGTGCCATTAAATTCATGGCCTACCTACTCTTTATTCATATTTTCAAGTCTTACATTCTGGATATTAGTGTGTGATAAACAGGAGTAAGCAGAATTCTTCTGTCCTAAGAAATTGAAATGAAACACCAGCTGATTATAATTCTTACTGAGTGGCCTGCTTAAAATGCTGACCTTGTTAATTTGTAAATTGGACCAGCTAGCAAGAGCAGGCCTATATAGGCTGTGGTAGAAAAATTCCATTTGTTGTTTCCCATAATTATTTAGAAAAATATTGTATTTTTTGAAGTCAGACATTGCAGAAGTGAGAACATTTCCACAAGCTGATAACTGTATTTTTTGTGGAATCTGCAGGCCAGCTTGTCTCACAAAAAAGCCCAAAACACATTCCTTACTGTTGGTAGACCATTCATCTCTTATTTCTGATGTTAATAAAGGAGTTGAGCTTGTGAAAAAGTCATGCTGACCAAGTCTCACTTGGAAATTATTACGGTAAGGCTGATTCATATTCAGAAGAGATTAATAAAGGCAATCTACTGTAGTCATTGTATCTTAATTTATTTCCATTGTGTGATGAATTTACAAACAAAATCAAGTTGTACTCAGTTTAATATTTAGAATTTTGAAATTTATTATGAATCTTATGTTTTATTTTCTGGCAAAGGGTACTGAACCTGTCATTTAAATTAACCATTTGGGGATTTAGATAAACTACTGGATAGGCTGGAGTTCTTAGTCTTGCCACACTAAGTCAGTTGCAATGACAGGAACAGAAAGTAGTTGTGTTTTATTGCTAAAATAGGTCAAAATAAACAGGTATGGAAAAAAAAATCCTTGTTCCTTATTGTGGCTATAGCTGTGTTGTTTTAATGCTTGAAGTAATTTATTCCTAATAACAAAATGTTGTTCTCAGGGAAAAGTATTTTCTGGAGTTTTGTTTTTTGTATAGGGAAATATTAGTTAATCGACTGTCCTTCTTCCTCTTTTGTGTTCACATCAATTTGATACCTCTTCATAAAGCTAGAGTATGAATGTCTTGCTTCATTAAGATCTACTATACTTCTCTACTTTTCTTTAGATTTTATACAGTCTGTATAGAATACTTTCAACCTTAGAACTCTCCAAGTTCCTTGCCTTATACAGCATAAAAGGCCCAGTGCTGTTCCCCTGTGTAATACCTGGCCTTATCTAAAAAAAAAAAAATCCTAAGATAGTCCCGAAAGTAAAGTAAATTTAGCACCTAGTTTAGCCTAATTTTGAGTCTGCCTCTGTGTATAAGGAGTTGATAGTTATGGTTATACTCTGTTTTCCAGACCTAGCTAACTTTGCTCAAACTCTTTCCAAGGCATGGTGACAGTAAAACCTCATTTAAGCTTTCATCTTCTCTCCTATTCTTCAGAAATAAGAGGCTCTTCTGTAACGATGAGGTAGTCTGCTAATTTTTCAATTTCCCTATCTGGAGGATTCCCATTGGGACTACAGCCGTTTTCCTGCTGGCAAAAGTCTTTATAAATTAATAGCTGGTTTTTGAATAGACAGAGCAGTTTTTAATGATTTAAATGCTTGAAGATTAACTCTAATTATATGTAGCATATTAGGATATCATAGATTAATGTTGCTAGTGACTAGCAGCAGTTTTATTGCAGATTAAAAGGGAACTTAGCTTTTACCATCCTATTCAATGTCTCAGAAATTATTTATAGCAAAGTTGAGTAAGAAACTGTTAAGAAAACCAAAGAAATAGTAAACAGTGAGTAGTTCTTCAGTTTCAGATGGTGATTCTGCAGCTGTACTTGTAAGATCTCATATGCACAATAGACACAAGGAATGTGAATGGATGTAAAGAGATACCGAAAAGTGCCTTGATACATGAGTTCAAAATGTCTCTGGAATAACAACTACTTATAACTCTAGCAGCATGGAACTGAACCCTCTGATAAATATATCTAAACAGCAGTGAGATGAAAGGATATGGAACTGCCTAGTAGTGGACCTGTTACTGAGCAATTTTTGACCAGTGAAGTCACCAGAGTATTTGTGTCTTAGTTTTCCCCTGCTATGTACTAACATCCCTGTGGTTTACATCATGTGAAACAGGAGTAGCCTCATGCCACTGCAATGCAATGTACAGGGAATGAAAATTGCTACTACATTAGCTAAATAACAGCATTCTCATGAAGACTCAATAGCACCATCCCATCAGATGAGTGAGGGTTAAGTGTGAGTCAATTCCAGCCATCCTAAAGCAATTTTATTGGTAGCCTATCACATGGTTACTTACTCAGTGGTTTTTGTCTTACAATTTAGAACAACAACTTAGGTCAGAAAGTGGCAACTGATACAACTTTTGCAATGATATAAGCTCAGAGGTAGTGCCTGAATCAATTCCACTATTGATTTTTATGGATTTAGGATCATGAGCTTTATTATTTTGAGAGTCAGTGAAATTCAGTATTAGCCCACGTGTCAAATGCTGATGGAAGAAGGCCCATTTTTTAAAAAATTTCCCTGCTCGTAAGAAACAAATCATAATTGCTTGCCTTTGTATCTGGAAATTAAAATCAGTCTCTTTGTGGTTCACAGAGAGAACTGATGTTTCTTTCCTTTTCCAAGGTTAGCCTAACATTAATTTAAACATCTCACTGTACTTTTATCTCCCATGCTTCTTCTTTTGTAGACATTATGCTATCTTTAATATACTGAAAATTAATAAATTCAAATGTCAGACCCCAGAAAATGAGTACGTCATGTATTCATTGAACACGTAAAGCAGATTCAAAAATGTACAAACAGGATTTAATTTGTGAGGATCTGATTATTTATATCTTACAGCACTTTGACTACCTGACATGGCATTAGAGAATTAATAATGTCTTTTCTTAACAGTTACAGTGGTTACTAATGACCTATATAGGCTATATGCTACCACTTTAAGTGATAAGAACTGTCATGAATTTAATTGCTATAACCAGATACATAATTTCTCTCTAACATCAAATGGGAGGGAGAAAGAAATGATGGGAAAAAGAGAAAACTTGTGAGTTTATAGTTTCTACGTCGTGGTGAAGGGAAGCTAAACAACCAGAGATGAACCTGGGTAGTCATGTCCTTCTTCCAAATTATAGCCACTCAGGGCCAAAGGCAGCATGTGCTTCTTACCCTCTACTTCTGTCTAGAAAGGCAGAAATCAGAAATTTGAATATGTAACCATTAGCACACCAGTTTTAGAAGTGTGTTTTGCAAGTGCATGAACTCACTGTGATACTGGTTAAATTATTCAGACTTCCAAAGAGGCTTGAAGACTACCAGGGGCTGTGATTATACTAAGAGTGCGGATGCTGCTAAGCTTTTTCCACTCCTATCAAAGCCTTCTTGCTTGAGTTTTCTGTGCAGAGCAGTACATAAAATATTATGCATTTTAAGTATGGTTAAAGACATGAGCATGTCTTGATTCTTTCCTTCAAGTAGCAGAAAAATGGGGAAAAGGCTTCTTCATTTCTGACTCTCTAGTAGGAAATTTCATAAGTAATTCAGTATCTCATTTCCAGGCTAAATGTCAATTTATGGTTGCAGCTGTTTTCTTTGAATAACCTGATTAAAATGGAGTAATTATTTTCATAATTTTTTCTCTAGAGAAACCATGTACTAGGGCAGGGACACTAAGAGTAAATCAGCAGAAACTTCCTCCCTTGTTGTCTTCCTTTTCCTCATCACCACCATTTGAAATAATCTTCCTTTTTCTATACCACTTGCCTCTAAAGCCTATTTCTTTTTTTTTTTTTTAATTTGTCAGTGATCAGAGAATTTGACCAAAGCATAATAAAACATCCTGTCCCATCAGTAGCTGATAGGTAAATGAAAGGTATAGCCAGCATGTAACAATGAAATTGTGCCATAGGGAAAAGTGGTAAGTAGGGTTCTTAAGTAACAAAAAATATATACTAATGTATACTAAAAATCCTGGATCCATGATAGAAAATCTATCATAAAATTTAAAATAATATTTTTTTCTTTGATAAATTTCAATGCAGTAGAATATTGTCATTGGCTAAAGGTTTTCCAGTGTTAGATAAATACCACAGCTATGCGGAAGGTTTTTGTAAAAAGTTGGTTTTTGTTAAATGAATGTTGTGACAAAGATGAAACAACTGAAGTTTTTCAGCAAAAGACCTTTTACACTAAAAGAATTTCAAAATGCTATTCAAAATGCCATAAATGAAGGTACTATTTGTGTTCAAATGCAATAATCCAAAAATTGGCATATGGTTCTCTGTTCTTAATTCTTTGTCATTATTAAACTCTGCTTAGGTTTACCATATGAGATCCACGGCCTAGTAAATGCCCCATTTCATAAGATGAAGAGACATTTTTGTGAGTTAATTCTAAAATCATGTAAGTGCATTGTAAAAAGACAAATTTTTGACTGGTTTGCTGTGGTTAATTAATTGAACATGAGATTAGGTCTGTATTGCTTATGAATTTATGTTTTTAATGTTTTCAGAGATGTAATTGTAACTCTTATTTAGTTAACTTAGATTTTGCACTTTTTGGCACATTTACTATAAGCCATGTAAAAATAACTGTTCTACTTGTGAAAACATCATTTTTAATCCTAAAGTTTAGATTAGTTATCTCCATGTGTTTTGAACAGAATTCTACACCATAGAGACAAGGTAGCCTATGTATGGTGCTATAATAATGGTTCTATAAGATTTATTGAAACAAAAGAGCAATTCTCTACTGTGAAGTGAAAAAGCATTTTGATTATAAATCAATATTTTTTTCCTAAAAATATGCTTCCTTTAACAAATGACAACAGCAGGCTTGGGGAGTGAGGCTCTTTCTTGGGAACTGAAAGCTCTTTCTATGTGTTACACTGTGTAAAATTTCTTATCATGTAACAGCCTGTAAAATTTCTTATAATGTAACATCATATAATTAACTTAGAGTTTCTTGTGGAAAAAAATAAGCTTTGTTTTGTTTCCATGTTAGGATCTGAAAATATTAAGTTAACTATTTTTCCGAAGTCACATAGCATTCATGATAAATCTATTCTTTAGAGCCTTGAATTAAAAAATGAGACACTGAACACTGTAAGATTAATGTACAATATTTTTATACATCTACATGATTCACATGCATTAATTTTGCAGAAACTGTGTTGTATGTGTGCATTCATTTTGAATATTTAGATTCCAAAATTCTAATGGTGTTTTTACTATTTACTATCTATATGTATTTACTATTTACTATCTATATGTATTTACTATCTATAACAGGAGAACAATTAAGTGAATACTAATACTAATTCAAATAGTAAAAGATCCCACCACTTGGATATACTCTTCATTTTATATGTCATCTGATTTTCAACCATTGAGGAATGCTGCTGTGTTTCACCCAAAATTGTATGTTCAAATGTCTATTTGATTATAATTGCAACTGAATGACTTAAATACTTGAACTCAGTCAAGTTTATTTTTACATCCAAAAATCAGTCTTGCAAGCAACCAGCACTTGAAAATATTAACATGTTAAATTAACTCAAGCATCATAAAGTTCCTCCCAAAGACATTTGTCATTTAGAAATCTACCCAGCACATTTTATTATCAGTAATTTATGTTTACCAGGGAAAACTGAAAGGATAGTTTTATTTCATAACATTTAACCTGATGAATTAAAATGGCATTTTCATATTCTCTGTATGGTAACATGGGTTTATATGGGTCCAGCAAAGACTGACTACATTTTGGTCCATAAAAAATGGTAAGGAGCAAATAGCAATTTTAAAGAACTTGCTAAAATAACCTGTACCATAGTAAATTGCATAATATTTTTGTGAGAATTCTCAATATGTAGAGAAGAAGTAATCTTTCAAGAATCTCTCAATTTTTACTTTAATACAATGTTATTGGGAAATATAATACAGCAGGATTGCAGAATCTTGCATTTCACTCTTAGTTTAACTGAGACATAAAACATAAATAAAAATGAATCTGTCGGAATTTTTCTTTGAGGAGAAACAGGTAATTTTTTTTTTTTATTTTTTATGGAGATGGTTTTATTTTTTTAACTCTGCTTGGTAGTCACTCACTGTTTGGGGATCATGTCACATGGTGAGAAAGGAGACCCAAGTGAAATTGTCCGAGACTATTTGCCTTTGGTCATCTTTGGCACCCAACTTCCCAGTCAGCCCTCTTTTTGGTGCTAATTGTCATTTAAACAAAAAGTCTATTAGTTGTCTCAAGGTAGACAACAAATCATGGTAGGATACTGTAAATGTAGCATTAAATTTAATTTTTCTTGCTTTCCTTTTGAAATATTTGGTAAAAGCCAGAGAAATTTTGAGAAAACACTGAGGCATTGAAATGACAAGGGGCAATGAATGTCTCTGGACACAGAAGATGTGAAATATTAAGCTTGACTCCGACCTCTGGTAAGTTATGATGGATACACTAGGGATGAACATTTAAAGGGCTGGTGAAAGAACATGCTTTATTTAACTGAATGCAGGGACTGTGGGACCGAGGGAATATTAAATTAAGTGCTTGGAAGCTGACGTGTACAGAGAAGCAATAGTGTAAGGTAGTCCTCTTACCAGTGGACAAAGGCCAGCAACAAAACAAAAGTCTTCTAACTCTCTGGACTAGGGAAGAGAATCAAATGCACTGTAAACCATTAGAAGATATGAGAGAATATAAAAGAATGGGAGTCTAGCAGAAAAGGAAGAATTAAGTGTAACCAAAACCCAAGGGCTAAAGTAGAAATGAAGGGGAAGGTAGAAATCATACCAATGGAAGGAAGAGCAAAGAGATGCAAAAATTTAAAAAGTTATGTATGTCAAAAGCAAACCTTATGTGATCAGGGAAGTAGATCTAATAACAGAAGCACATGCTGTTTGCTAGTGAGTACAATAGACAATATGAGCAGACATCAGAAAAGTTCTCCAATGATTTTTTGTCCTAATAACATCACAAATAACACCATCATACTCACATTTGAATGCATGTATCTTGAATACCTCAGAATGAAGAAATAACTCAGTGTTAAGGCGAACTTCAGAAAAATTCAAGGAGCATTATTCAGGATTTGTTCAGAAAAATGAACACCAGCATGTCATTATACACCTCTATGTTTGTCCAAATCTTGCATGTCACATGCCAGTCTAATCCTCCTTGTCCTAAAAATGGTGTAGTAGAACTGAAAAAGTTGTTTTCAGACAAAATAACAGAGTAAGATAGAATTTTTGTTTTTTGATTCTGGGAAAATAGTAATTACACAGTTTTGGTATAACAATAGGGTATCAAATTTTTAGGTGCATTGAGGGGATGATGCAGGAAAGACAGTTCTTATTGATGAGATTAGCATTTCACTGAGGACAGACAAATGACTAAAATATATGTGTATATGTATGTGGGGAGTATAAGCAATGAACAAGTAAAAAGAAAACAATCAGGGAACTATTGAGTAACTGGAATCAAACAAAAATAGCATAAGATGTAGAGCCAGAAGAGATGGCACAGATTGATATGAAAACAGTGGATGACTGAACAAGAGGACTGTATTTTTGTTTTTCTTTCTTTTTTATTTTAACCCTTGACTAATGGAAGATTTTGCTTTAAGCTTCTTGGGATCAAAAATATTACAAAGAGTAGTGCTAGTGTTATTTACTATTTAAACAATTGGAGCATATTTTATCCCTCATAACTGTAAATTGCTATTGTAAATCTCTTAGGTGCATTCATTAAGACTTTATGCCTGACAATTACTTGTATTAATCTGTGTATGAGCACAAGTGCTCATTTGGGTTAGTGCAGTTTGGTACTGTCACCTGGAAGATTATCTGAATAATGCATCCTTGGAAAAAAAAGTCCCTAACAGTCCTGTAATTACTATCTTCTATTCCTTTAGGGCCTTTCAAGTCTGCTGAAAACACTGGTTTTCAGGCGGAGTTGCAGTTTTCAAAGTCTGTTTTGGCCTTTTGCTACAAGGACAATCTTCAAAAACTGATTATGGGGTTTTTATGTCCTTGTATGTCCTTTTCTTGTATGTCAGTATTGCGAACGTACATACCTGCAAATATTCATATTGAATCTTAAATCAGAGCATTCCGCCGATGAAATCTTGGATAAAAAGAAATATATAAGTCTACACCTTTTATATAAGAGGTGTAGACTTCTGAATATCTTTGCAGAAGAAGGTGTTTCTCTAAGATGTGCTTTCAAGTGGCAAAAAACAATTGTCATAGTATGTGTTAAATATACTGAAATGTACAAATCTGGTAAAATGATCCATTATAATGGGAAGAAGAATTTCTTGAGCATTCCTGAAGGATGACTCATCGTGGAAGATATACATTATCTGACAGTCCTTGTGTCATTTCTGATCGCAGGAGCCAATAATAAATTTCACCAACCTGTCTGGGATATTTTTGTTGTTACGGTAGTCATATGCTTGGAGTACGGCAGTCTGCTTGTAGATGTACTCACATTTCATCTTGAATACTCAGTACTTTGAAAATGTTCAAAGGATTATATAGGTGGTTTACTTTGGTTTGGGCCAGTGGCCATGCAGATGAAAAGGACATTAGAATACAGAAGGAAGATCTGACAACATCTTTTACAAATGTTTAGGCATTTAGGGAGAGAGTGTCAAAAGCATCAACTAATTAGCAGGACTAACAGGTCTGTTATAAGTCCTCTTTATCTTTGCTTAAAGAAAAGGTGCATGATGCAGCTTGGCAGAGCTCTCTGAAAGCTTAAAAATACTGTACAAAAGGCTTACATACCATTTGATAATTAAAAGACTAGCACTGACATATGGACTAGAAATAAAAGAAGGGCTTATGGAGAGTTAATTAGTGAGAGGGTGGTCAATTCATTTAAAAGCAACTCTCTGGGGTTTTAAATTTTTTCCTCTTTTGGTGTTTCTTCTTTCTTCAGAGAAGGCATAAAAATCTGCACTTTTGTAATGTATTACACTTGTCAGGTGATTTAGCAGCGGCTATAATCAAGAATTATAATAATTTTTGGTTATCATGAGACTCTGAATGAAACTCAACTGTAACATTCTAATTACCTTTACTACAACAGACAATTGTGACACATAATTTTAATCTTTAATTCTGTCTTTGACTTCTATAGTTTGTGGGGTTTTTGGAAAAGTTCAAGCCTATGAACATTTGAGTAGTCAATTTCTTGTATTTGGAAGAATAGGCATATATGTGCACATGAATTTGGAAGATATTGAGGATGATCAGTGATCAAGATCATGAGCAGGGTAGGTACAGCAACTGGAATATGCTTTTTGGATTCCTCATTAACCTTCTTGGAAGAACTTTAAAAATCAAGAAACTAGGAAAAATTATTTGATTCTGAAATTTGAAGGAAGTGCTGCAATTCTCTTAATTTTCCTTTCTTATTCTTTAAGGTAGCTTTAATATCCTTTCACAGGATTTTTTTTTTTTTTATTTTAGTATTAGTACTCTTGTGCACTCAAAAGCACAGTGAAAACTTGGCCTTGATTTTAGGACTCAAGGTCATCTTCCATTTATTGACTCACCCTGAGATGGTGTAGAGCCTGATCTACAGTAGAACCCAAATGCACGGTGTTTGCTCCATGGGTTTCCAGAGACATTATTATGGCATGATATAACTTACAGGGTCTGAAAAATGCAGAGCATCTGTTCCCCTCAGGACTGGATTGTCACAAGCAGTATGGAACTACTTTTTTCTTCAGAGGCTTAGCTACATGTAGAGAGTTAACGTTTCTCACTTCATTTATGTGGGCTTCTGGGTTTTACAGTGCCATATGTGAAATTACTGTTAAAGATTTCATTGAAGAATTGATACAGTGATGGCAGTCACAGTCCATATTACAATCATCCCATCATTCTGTGTACTGTGAAAAAAATCTAAGGCCTATCCATAATACTTGAAATTAAAACATAATGTTGGTCTTATTTAATGTAATATTTTTCACTGTTTTTGAAGAGCCTAAGATAAATGAGTACTATTTCTTTCTCCATACACATTAGGCAAAACCATCTGGTAAGTACTATGTATATAAAGGCCAAAAAGAATCTTTTGCAACAGTGCACGCATACATATATGTGTAATGTCTTTTAAATGAAACAAGAACAAAATTACTTCAGCTAGTCTCCTATCTTATCTGTATATGACCTGAAATGGCTGCTGACCTATGCAAATAGATCTTACGAAATGCCACAGTATTTACATAACTCTATGGAATTCACTTGTTAGAAAATACATTCTTCTTTCTCAGTGTGCATTTTAAATTATGTCAATTTATAGGATTTCTGCAAAAGTTGATGCAAAAGAGAGGAAGAGGATACAGATATTTCTGTAAATTTTCTGCACCTTTCCATTACTACATAAAAAACTTCTTCCAGTGATATGAAAGTAATTAAATCTTCCCTTACCAGGAAGCCCAGATTCTTCTTAAACCTTTACGCAGATTGATAGAAAGTCTACCAGGCTAGAATAACAGAAAAAACAAATACTCATTGACATTAATGTTGAATCACAAGGCAGAAGAATATACCCAGAACCTTGGTTAGATTTTGTGCTACTCTTTCCTGCAACAGAAATAAACATCAACATCCTCATGAGGGGAAGCAGAGGGTAAAGTACCAAACTTGCCACTCTCATTACTCAAGGAAAAAGGATGAAGTTGGGTCAGGGCAGCTACAGTGGATACCAGGCAAAGGTTCTTCACCCAGAGGGTGGTTGGGCACTGAACAGCTGCCCGAGAAAGTGGTCCCAGCACCAAACCTGAGTAAGTTCAAGAAGTGTTTGGACAATCCTCTGGGCAGACTGCGTGACTCTTAGGGAGCCAATGATCCTCATGAGTCCCTTCCAACATAGCATATTCTGTGATCCCATGATGTATTCCTTCTTTGATTTCTAAATCTTCTTTCTAGCCATAATATGCTTTGTTGTTGACTAATTAATGTGAACATTTTTTTTCTGTAATGTTTCAAATTGGGAAGATTCCTTATAAAATTGAAACCATTTGTTGAAAACTAGATTTAGTACATTTTGATCTGCTTTTGACATTTTTTGTTACTAAACGGCCTAAAAGCATGAGTCTTATTGCTTGGAACTCCTTACACATCACTACTGTATTTTCACTCTTAACAATATGTTCTTGAGGGGAAGAGGTCAGATTAAACTGCTAACAACTAGAAGTTTGTGGTACTTCTCATTCACTGAGAATCTGTACAGCCTTACCAGCCTTTCTGCTGGTAATCCATTCTGATCTTCAAAAATAACGTACAGTTTTTACTTTTAACTTACATGAATAATTTTAAAAATTCTGAGCGTGATGTAATTCTTATTTATTAACCAGTTTGTAAACTTTTACTTTATTAAGTTAAGGGGCTTATAATTTAAGGGAGAAAAAAGCCTATTGAAGTATTTTAAGCTTTATAAAACTGATTTGAACTATTTGGAAACAAATACTGCTCTTATATAACAAAACTTGTTGGTGCAAAATTTGATAAAGTTGTTTGTAGTCTCGTCCCACAGCCACAGGAGCTGACGTGTGCTGGCTAGCCGGTCCTGGAGTGGCCCGAGGAGACCACGAATTCCGCCACTCCCAGGTTCTTCGCAAGAACCCCGGGTAGTTCCATCTGCTGCATGGGTGGCACAGGTGAGAGCGGGACTACGAAGTTGTGAGGCGAAGGAAGGAGAGAGCGGACACTCGTACGGGTGCCACAGCGCTTCATCGCCCCAGGCGGCAGCAGTGACGGTGCCAGGGAAGGACCGTTCGGGGAGGCACCGATAAAGGGGATGGGCGTGACAGGAGGAGACACGAGGGAACCGATAAACGAAGCCCAGGGAGGAGCGAGGGACACAACTGAGCCAATAAGGATTCCATAGGGGAGGGAAAATGCTCAGGAGGCAAATCATATCTTAAGTAAGGGATAACTGACATAGAAGGTTCTCGAAACAAAGGGGGGTGGTTTACAATGATGGACAGGGAACCTGGGCAGCACCAGGAGGGAGGAGATAAACTTATAAGGACATAAAGGGAAGGACTAGGGGATCGGTACCTTGACAGACAGGCCACTGGTGGGAAAACAAGGGACAAACAACTCAGGGACAAACCATTGTGAGGGAGGAACATGGGGGGAACCACGGATCAAACCATAATCTCAATTTATAAAAAATAACCAACTTTACAACAAAACCTGTATAAAACACATAATGCTACAGTTGTTGTTCTATTCAGACTTGCCAATTAAATTTGATGGTATAAAACATTTTTTTCCATCAGCTGCTTCATTAGAAATGTCAGACCTCTGTCCACTATGTTGTATCTGGAGGAGAAAAAAAGTCATTATTCTATACTGTGATCTCCAAACATCCAGCACTATTTGTGTGTACTTACTGATAATAGTAATACTTAAAAATGCCATGGGATGGGAAAATGCAATGGGATGGGAGGAAAACTGGGATTCTTCCATAGCGGAAGGCTATAGAAACACTCCATAACCATCTATTCTTAAGAAAGATCTTGCACAGGTCTGAGACTTAGGAAGCACAATACTTTCAACATAACGTAGGAAGTTCATGTCATGAAATGGAAGTTTTCTCCTAACTACTGAAATGGAAGGAATTACTTCAGTTGGCTTCAGCTATTGCCATCTGCAGAGAAACTAAAAATTATTGGTGTCTAGAAAGCTGTAATTATGTTTTGAGAAATATTTTTAAACTTTGAAGGGTGCTCTATTTGGCAAATTTATGGAAACATTTGATTTAATCCCTGAGGCCTGTGACATTAAAAGTAATCCATCACTTTTCATGCTAGTTTCATTTACATTAAAGAATTGGAGTAAAAATTGATAAAAGCATTTCAATTAGGCCAGTCACTAATTTTTGTTGGAAACATATTTTTAAAAAAACCAAACAATTCTACTAGTAATATCAATTTATTTTATTCCCAGTATGCTGAATCACACAATTCTTTTTACTACAACTCTTTAGAAGATGCAAAAATTGCCTTATGTAATGAAACAAAAAAATTAGAACACATTCATATACTCAGGCAGCAAAATATATAGGGAAAATTTAATGTGCAAAAAAGTCGCATTGATGCAATAAAAGTAATTCTACTCAAATTCACTGTTTGTGTTTCCCCATTGTTTCATATACTTTCATAGACACTAAAAAAAAAATCCCAAAAAAAAAAAAAAAAGACTGTTTTAGAAAACTACTGAATGCCTTCTATTATATTTTTAACATTTTGGGTTGTAACAGTGTCTCTGTTTCTTATAACTTCTCCACATAATCAAGACTCAATTGTGGAAAAAAATGTAGGGAAGAGAACTTCCATGTACAAAAAAAGGAAAAAATCAATCAAATAATGAAAATGTTTAAAAGGAAAAAAAATCATCTCGTCATTCTAATTTTTTTTTTATGTTCAAAAATACCATTTTTTTCTGTTTCATTTCTTATTTTACAGTAGAGTAATAATTAGGGCATTATATGACCTTTTGCATATGTCCTGGTTTAGGGCAAATTTGGAGGAGAATTTCCAAAGGAGGGCCCCTCCAGAAAGCAAACCCACACGGCCCCTCCCCCCAACCGGTTCAGGAAGGATTCCTCGGAGAGGAGTGGAAAGAACCTGTTTATTTACCAGGCACAGCACCCCCCAGCACACAAAATGAACAATACCGGATGACACCATTCTGAAAAAGAAGACAAATTCAGAAAGTCTCTCTTGGGGGGTGGTCACTCTGTTCGCAGTCCCTCCAGTGCTGGGGCAGCTGCTGCAGCCACAAGGTGCAAACTCTCGGTGTTCCCAGGTCCCAGTACGGAGTGGGTTCAAAATGGTCGGAAAAAGGAAAGGAGAAACAGTCCAGGAAGAAATTTGGACAGTTTAGCTAAACTAGCTAATGAGCAAAAGCAAAAGCAAGCAGAAGCAAAGCAAGCAAGAGCGGGAGAGAGCAAAGCGAAAAGCAAAAGCAGCAAAAGCTGCAGTCTCTGTGTCCCGCCAGGCTGATAAGAAAACCAAAACTTTCCCTCTTCAGAGCCAGTCTTAAAGGTACAGAACATAATATCCAACATTAACAGAACACATGAATGGGGATACAAGCATCATAATGTCACCTTAGGACAGCATAAAAGTGGGAGAAACGATCAAACCATATGAAAGTTCATTTGAGGCTTAAAGGGAGTAAGTCTCCTGTAAAACCAAACCAAAAAAACTAAAATAATCAAAGCTTCTATGAATTCTTGCAAACCATTACTAACAAGTTCTCTAGTAATAGAAGATCCCACAATAAGTATAAGAAGAACAATGAAATAAATATTGAATTTCAAGTGGTTTTAACTTCTGAGAAGAATGTTAGAAGGTTTTCTCATAAGGAAAATTTAGGTAGGAAGAAACACACGTTTTAAAATATAGCATAAATGTTGATAAAGGATTTAATACAATACTTGGGTTTCTCCAAATTGTATCAGAAAAGTTATGCTTTTCCCATCAGCAGACAGACTAACCTTTAAAAAAAAAGAACAACTATTTGACAACATTTTAAGGGTACCGTGTTATCGTTGGGTTCTTGGTAGAAGTATATTTCCAAGATTACATAAGTATCTAAAGTGCTTTTAGCTCTACTGATATGGAAAAGTTCAGGATACACTTCATGTAGTAGAGAATTTTATGAAGTCCTTGACCACCAAATACTGGAGTACCTAGTTCTGCCACTATTCAAACTAAAAATGCAGCTCATGTTGATAGGCTCTGACTTTATTTAGGTCGTGTTAATTTCGTAGTAGGCCCAGAAAGCAGCCCTCTGATTTGCTCCTACAGACAGAACCATGTATCTGTGTCTATCAGTAGGCAGATTTTCCTTGAAAGCCTGTGCATTTCAGTGCCTCTCCACTGCCCTGTGTCTCTGTATACCCACTGAAACCAATTAGGAATCCTGTTGTGTAAAGCACCAATACAACCTTGTCAAAATACAAAGGAGGGTTGAATATGATAGATAAATGAGAAGGCACTGCTGTTCAGTTTTAAAATGCTCACATTTTAGATGCAGAAAGATTAAAGGCCTCATGTAGATAAGGCTGGGAGTCTGTATCAGTGCTAGTCCTTAGCTTCTCTACAAATCACCAGGACCAGGACTGGTGTGGAACAATCCTCACAACCTGTCAACAGCTCCCCAGACTCCAGCCAATATCTGGAGTCTGGCAGTCTTTGATATCAAGTGACAGTGAGTTCTTTGTTTGTTTTCCTAAGATAATGTGGTATTTATAGCAGAGAAGACCACTGAACCCATGCTGCCTCCACACACCACTAGGTGCAGCAGAAGCAGTGCCACATTGAACTTAGAGGGCTTTCTCATAGGATTGAAAGTTGCCTCTCTCTGCAAAGCAAAGATACAGTAAGATTTTTTTTTTATAGTTTCATTCAATTCTATTACCTTCAAAGCCATTGAAATTTTGTGTTCTTAAAATCAGAATCAAGGTGGATTACCTGGACCTTTGAGGGATTTTCAGACCAGAGGAGGCAGTAAATATTTTGTGTACAGTATCTGGTGTATTTCTAAGTAAATATTTTTGTTCTCGAGACTGAAATTTTTTTTCTTTCTTTCTTTTTAGACTTTTTTCCCCACAGATTACACTCATTTACAAATGTGCTTCTTTAGCACGACTTGAAAATATTACAAGATCAACATGAATAAAGAGTAATGATTTGGTTTTTTTCTTCATGAACAAATAGAGTGAAAAATAGGAGTAATTTGTGAAGATCACCTGTCTGCAGTATTAGACTTAGGGGACGTATTCAGTAGCAACTCCAGGAATTACTATTAAAATCATATCCTGCATAATTTTAAAATAGGAATAACCAGTTCCCCCTTTCATCAGAGGTAATTTTTCCCTAACAGTCTGGAGAACCACCTGCTACTTTGACATCACTGGCATCTTAAATCCTTTTTCTTTTAGCAAGTTTTCAGTATGCCTAAGCCATGCAGGTATCATTAATCTCATATCAGAGCAAAATGCTCAAATTTCAGTGCATCTTTGGAAAAAAAGATTCTCTTGAGTTCCAGAGAGACATCTGAGATGAGGGTATAGATCAATAATAAAGATAATAATACAGTGCCACTGACTTTTATAATGGCTAACCTTGAAGTACTAGATTATTGCTCAATAACAGGGAGTAATATTTCATCCCTTTGTGATTGCTTCACTAATTTTTCACAATTTACAGCACTATCTTCTTCAAAGATACAAAAAAAATTTGGAAGCAAAAAGGTAAATAAAAGTGACACAATTATATAAACTATGAGCCACAATAGGTATCAATTACACTCGTAACTGAATACATTACAGAAAAATATAATTACCTTTCTATTTTTGTGTGAAAAATGTTTTGGGATTTATCAAAATTAGTTTCCAACCCCTGCAGAGGGTACTTGACTGATTTATCTTTACTTTTTTAATGAAACAGCTTATTTTTCTTAATATTGAAGAAAAATACTAAAATAATTTAAAAGATTGGAAAGTGAAATAGATCCATCATGTTGAAATATTACACTGTAAGAAAACTGCAGTAACATGGAGTTAAAAATCACTGAGGAAGCATGGTGGTGAATTTTGAAATTGAATGTGTCATATACTTACATTAATGCCTTTCATCTCATGTAGCTTCCAAAAAGTCAGGTTAGAGATTTGGTTCATTATATACACATGACATTTATTTGAAAAAGATAGAGAAAAAGACATGTTAATCTAAATTTTTCCAACAACTACCAATGATACTTGAAAGGTTGTTTGGCCTCACCTGATGAAAAGAGTATCAAAGAAGGCAGTTAACACTAGCCCAACTTTCAAGAGAGTTGATATTAGCTTAACTTACTCTATTGTATAAAAAAAATTCAGGAAAAAAGCATGACTTGTGCCTTCCCTGGAATGGTGAGAAAAGCACTAGCAATAAAAATACTACTCAATCAGGACTCCTGTGCATGCAACAATTATGAATTTTCAAGGCTTGGCTTATTAACTTACTTATACTTACACAAAATTAATACCTAGCCAAAAATATTTTGCTCAGCCCAAAAATATGCATTCACTAATTGTTGCAGGAAAACCCTAGATTGCAACCCTGCATAAGCTTCACAGAAAAGTTGATTCCATTTTACTGTAATGGAACCAGAGAACTGCAGAACGGAAGAATCATAGAATCATTAAAATTGGAAAAAACCTCCATGGTCATCAAGTCTAACTTTTGACCTAACACAACCATGCCAGCTTATCCCCAGCACTAAAGTGCCACATCAGCTCATTTCTTGAACACATCCAAACCTCCCTGGGCAGTCTGTTCCAATGCCTGAAAACCTCTTCAGTGAAAAAATTCTTTCTGATGTCCAGGCTGAACCTCCCCTGGCTCTTTGTGGGCCAAGATCCACATGGCTACACCCTCCTTTCAGGAATTTGTAGAGAGGAATAAGGTCACCCCTGAGCCTCCCTTTCTCCAGGCTTAACACCCCAAGCTTCCTCACCACTCCTCACAGGACTTGTTCTCCAGACCTTTCACCAGCTCCATTGCCCTTCTCTGGACACACTCCAGCACCTCAATGTCCTTGGTATGAGGGGCCCATAACTGAGCACAGGGTTTGGGATGTGGCCTCACCACATCCCAAATAGATGTCCCAGATGTGCTGAATACAGGGGAAAAATCCCTGTTCTGGTCCTACTGGCCACGCTGTGTCGTGGCATGGGTCCATGCTGGGTGATAATTAGTATTGACTCCATGATTCCAGATGGCTGATCAATGGCTTTATTATACTATACTTATTAAGAAACTCATTGCCCTCACAGACAGTCCAATACAGACAGACCAGATTGGTCAATTAATCAAAACACCATCACCACTGGCCAATCAAGAAACCACCCTTTGGTAAACAAATCTCCATAACACATTCCACATGTGCACAACAACAGGCGCAGCAAGTGAAGATAAGAAATGTTTATCATTCTTTTCTCTGCTCTTCTCGCAGCCTTCCCCAGGACAATGCCTGGGAAAGTTGTGCCTGCTGCTCTCTGTGGCCAGAGAGCTGCAGCCACAATGCTATTTTGATACAGGCCAGGATGCCATTGTCAGGCACATCCTGGCTCATGTTCAGCCACCAACAACCAGCACCTCCAGGCCCTTTTCAGCTTGACCACTTTCCAGCCACTCTGCCTCAAGTCTGTAACGCTGTCTGGAATTGTTGCGCCTGAGATGTAGGACCCACTACTTCACCTTGTGGAACATCATCCCATTGGCCTTGGGCCATTCATACATCCTCTTCAGATCCCTCTGCAGTTTTGTCTCCCACCCAACTTAGTGTTGTCTGCAAATTTTCTGAGGGTGCACTCAAGGGTGACCCTTGCCCAGGTCATCAATAAAGTTACTGAACAGGACTAGCCCCAATACTGAACCTTGGAGAACACCAAGGCTCATAGAATCAAAAACTGAGAATCATAGAATCAACTTATTGAATCGTAGAATCAGAGAATTAAATGGTTTTTGTTGGAAGGAACATTTAAAGGTCATCTTGTCTGACCCGTCTGCAATTAGAAGGGACATCTTCAACGAGATCAGGTTGCTCAGAGCCCTGTCCAACCTGATCTTGAGTGTTTCCAGGGATGGTGCATTCACCACCACTGTGTAACCTGTCTCAGTGTTTCATCACATTTATTTAAAAATATTTCTTCTTTATACCTAGTCTGAATCTACACCAGTTTAGTTTAAAGTTGTTACCTTTTGTTCTGTTGATAGAGGCTCTAGGAAAAAGTCTGCCTCTTCTTTGTTTCAAGCCCTCTTTATATAGTGACAGGGCATGTTTTTACTCCAGATTGAACAACTCATCACGAGAACAGGTGTTTTATCCCTTTGATAATTTTTGTGTACCTCCTTCTACCTTTTTCTAATTTTGTCTACCTCCTTTTTTGTGTACCCGCTTCTACTTTTTTCCTGTCTTGAGGATTACAAAGCTGGAGAAGGACATTCACCAGAGCAGAGCAGAGGGGCAGAATCCCCTCCCTGCCCCTGCTGCCCACACTGCTTTGGATGAAGCCCAGGACACCTTTGGCTCTCTGGGTTGTGAGTGCCCATGGCTGGATCATGTCCACCCTGTCACCCCCAGTCCTTCTCAGCAGGGCTCCTCTGATCTGTTCAACCCCAGCCTGTGCTGAGACTGGGGGTTGCCCCGACCCAGGTGCAGCATCTTGTACTTGGTCTTATTAAACCTCATGAGATTCCCATGGGCCCACTTCTCAAGTTTGTTTAGATCCCTCTGAGTGGTATCCCATCCCTCAGCCATGTAAGATGCACTGCTCAGCGTGGTATCATCAAATACTATAATTAACAATAGGCAAGAGACATTTTAGTTTTAAAGGTCACAAGTTACACTGGCTAGAGCCAAGCTTTTGACCTTTATTCAGGAAGTTTCCAAGAGACCTCTATCTGAACTAGATTGGGGGATAACAAAAAGCAAGAACTAAAAGTAATATTGTTACAGCAAATTCAATCACCACTTTGTTAGAGATTAAAGTTATCAATATATCTTGTGGGAAAAATACACAGGAAATTTCTTACAGGAAAAATATGGGAAAAATTAAGTCTTCAACCCACAGACATACACAAAAGTCAACATGCCTGAGAAACTTTAAAACTATCAAACAGATCCCAAGAGTACACTGAGCAGGTGTATTGGTGGAAAAGCTGGTGGAAAAATGTCATTGTGGGTCATGCACAGGCATAATGTTAGAGCAGAGCAGAAAAATCTCTGGCCTTTTAAACAAAACAAATCCAAGCCAAGAGCACTTAAATAATACCTCACTTTCAGTAAGTGTAATTTATGACAAATAGACAAAACCAAAAAAAAATCTTAACAAAATAATCAAATGTGAAAGTAGAAGTAAAATTTGGGGCATACTGAGATGGAATTAAAAGACATAGAAAAAGAACATTTCCATGGCCAGAAGAATTAGGAAACTTTAAAGTCTTGTAAATATGTCCAGTTAATTGTCATGCTAGTATGCTTAAAAGTAATAATTGAAAAAATTTAAAAGTCCCTCTTGCTTTGTAACTGAACTGACTTTGTAACTGAAAATACTTTGTATCTAAAAAGTGTTATTAATTTAATGGAAGTACTTATTTTTATGCTTGCTTCCCAATGGCACCTCCTTTGTCCGTCCCAGTCAACACATTTCTACTTTGTAATATAGAATACAAGCCATGTAAATCTGTTTATTCCTAAAGTCAGTGAGAATCTTAGTTTACACTCATCTATTCTTATATCTGAAAATTATTGTTCTAAACCTCACTCTGGACATCTGCTTTAACTCAGTTTTGATATTTGGATTCTAGAGACTCTACTAGGTAATGATTACATGTAACATTGAAGCAATACTCAAAAACCTTCACGTGATCACTGGTGTAAAGCAACTTTGAGATCAAGTCTGCATTTGTGAAGTGATTGCTTCATCAATCACAAGGATTGTGATTGATTAAATACCATTTTATTTTTGCTCTACCATGTTACCAAGTATGTAGTATGTAAGTTGTACATGTAGTATGTAAGAACAGACAGTGATGCTCAAGTTATCACATTACAGGCAGCATCCAGCATAATTTAGCTGATAGAGATAGTATGTTTGAGCTTTGAATGCATTTCAGGGTAGAGAAAAAGGCAATTTTTGTATTTCTTTTGCCAGAAAAAAAAAAGGTTTTAATTCATTGTAAATGATGAAACAAGAATGGATGTATTGATATTATTAGTATTTCTTAAAGTAAATTAATGCAATTTCAACTACTTTTTTAAAAAGTGAAATAACTAGGGTTTTTTGTTTTGTGTTTTTTTTGCCTGAAGGTAATTTCTTGCACAGGAGTATGTATCATATGCATAATAGATCATTAAAGCAGAGGTTATAAAACAGGTAAAAAGAGTTTAACCAGAGAATCACATTGCACTTTTTCTGGAAGAACTCACTCAGAATTGAGATTTTCCTGGGATAGGCAATTCTACTTAGCTTCTCTGACATGTTTCTGTGAATGTTGTTTGGGAGATTTTTCTAGCACACTAGTACATCCTGTTGGTTACAAGGTTGTGATATATACATCTCATCATTTTCTTAAGTCTTTGCAATCATATTATATAAATAATTTATACTATTGGCTAGATCTCATAGAAAATAATGAATTTGCATCTTTGGCCTGAAAAAGCACAATTGTTTGAAATTTATATCTATTTCTTGACAATGGCTTGATGTTCAGGTAAAGATGAGCTCAGTGTATGGCTAAAACAGAAGCCCTGTGGAGCTTGAAGTATTTTAATTCTACCCTTCCTATTACAGCTTAATTTATACTTACACAAAATGTATGGTACTTCCTGATGGAAATGTATGGTCTTTCTTAGTGCATAAGCCCATAAAAATTAGAGGAAAAAATACTGTCATAAGCCCATAAAAATTAGGGGAAAAAACCTATCATATAGTTTACATAAAATATATTTAGTTCAGGAAGGCTTGTGTCCTAAAGTGCCAACTTTCACTAAATATTATCTAATCTGGGCATAAGAAGTCTTTCTGTCTTGATATAATGAAGATAATGAATTCTATCAACTCTTTTTTTTTTAATGTCAGATTTTACAGGTTTTTTCCTAATTGCATATTATGCATTGATTTTAATTTTCAGTGAGAGTTTTATTATCCACCATAAGGAATATTTCAGTGAAGCCCCTGTACTCAAATGTGTTTAGCTCTACAGGTACCCTTGTGGAAAATAAGGCCACCTGCTTGATGAAAAGTGTAGAAAACACTCTCAGGTCATTAAAATAATGATTGACTTGGCTGCCTGTTTTTGTATCACTCGAATCCCAACCCAGCCATGGACATGGCTTTCTCTCCTGGTCTCAGACCTACTTTGCCCCAGTAGCCTTACCAGGCTTTCACTGAATTCAGGTTCTCCCTAGCTACATTCTCTGACCCTGACCCTGACTTGCAGCCCCCGGGCTTTGGATCCTTGTCAGTGGAGGGCAGCCTTGAATTCGCCCTCAGGTCCTGGCTTCCTTCTCCTGGGGAGCAGCCAGAACTTGCTCCTCAGTAACAGCAGGTTAAGGAAAGAAAAGTATCACTGTAATGCTGAGCACCCTGGTATATTATCACTGATGGCAATCAGAAAGCAGATATTGAAGCAAAGTGCAGATCTTTCCATGGCATAGGTTGAAGCAACTAAAAAGTTAAGAACTTCCTGTGCTTGTGTAACTCAACAGGATGAATGTGCCTATATTGTTAATTGTTTTGGCCAATACACTTTTAGCCTTTGCACGAATCTTCGGCAGTATATTTCACTGTGTATTTTTACTGTATGTGGGAAGATATATCTTCTTGTTTGCTCTGAAGTTGCTCCTACACAGTGTAAATGAATTATTTGTGATCATGTTTTCCTAAAACAAAGTACAGCATAATTATAATTCAGTTTAGCTAAGGAGATCTGTTTGCATATGAGATATTTTTTACAACATTTTTCATCTTAGAAGTACATATCACATATATATTTTATACATTTTTTTTTCATATCAGATCACTTAAAAAATCACATTCCATTCATGTTCAGCAGTACCAAGAAAAGAATGACAACCTCAACAGAGAATAGGCAAAACAAGTCCTCTAGGTAACATGGCATTTATCTAGATTATTTAAGAGGTTTTGCTCTAGTTTCATTAGACTCTTATTACAAAGAATGAAGGAATGATGAGTACCTATAATATAATTAGGGCTTGTGTGCAAGTGTTGCTAGGTAGTGATGGAACAAAAGGTTTCAAAAAAACCTGAGAGGGGAGCAAAAATGTTGCTGTGAATTCTTACCAATTCCTTTTTTATGTTTCAATATAACTTTTAGAAGTACCTGCTTAAAACTATAGTCCTTTTAAAAATGAAAAAAAAAACAAATTAACCTCAAAACGAAAAACTCCAAAAAACCTCAAGTCACTGTATTTTCAAATAAACCACTACATATTTGTTGTAACTGCTACTCTGTGTATTCTGATGGCATCAGTAGAACTTTCTGATCTTGGAAAGCTTGAAAGTTGAGAGATACCTTAAACAAGATTTTACTTAATTTTTCAAAATGTAGAAATAAAGATAAAAGTAAACAGAACCTGTTGTTTCATATTTCAAAGCCATTCAGTGGCTGCAGTGAAATGACTTGGACACTATCATTTATCCATTTAGGGAATTCCACATTTAGAGGATAACCTTCAGAAATCACATAAAATGTGTGTAAATGTCATGGTTGAGAAAGAGTAACTTTGACCACATGAGTTCATGCAACTGAAGCTGTAGAAAACAATCTTTTTTTTATCTAAAAACTCCCTACTGCTGCAAAATAAAGCAGAACAGTTCTAGCTTTGCACATCTTATATTTGATAGCGTGCTTCATCATACATATTTTTTACAATAGGTTTCACTAGAAAAATATTACATGAGCTATAAATGAATGAGTTGGAAGCAGAAGTAATGACTGTTATGATTCCCCTTAGAGATGTGCTTGCCTGAGCATAGTTGCCACTAAATTAATTGTTGTCCATTTTATATACTAGAAGATAAATAGATTAGTAAATAAAGAATTTCACTTAATTTTACATTATTTTGTTATATCATTTAAATACATAGACTTCCAGATGTTGTAGCTCATTTTAGTAGAATCTGATTGCATCAAAAAATACTTTAACTGCTATAAATTTCAAAAAAGAACTAGAGATATTAATTAACAGGATAGTAATGTCAATACTCCCTGACAGTGTCCTGGTGGAGTAGAGAAAGGGTTAGAACTTATCTTTTGTTTCTGCTCCCCTATCACCACCCTAAATTTTCACTTCGGAACATGTGATTGCAAGATTGCACTATATTAAAGGATATTACTGTGCAATTTTCTTTTTTTTTTTTACTGTTTTTAACTATCTGCTCCAGCTCAGCAGGAGTCTTCTTTCAGCTTTTGAGATGGAGATTCAGTCTCTAGCACTGTCTGAAATGGCAGCTGCCTAAGAGGAATGTGTACAATGTGCTTTACAGACTTGGATTTGTTGCACTTGCGATGGTTACCCCTGCTCTACCAAGTTATCACTCTGAATTAGCATGACATGATCATGACATGAAAAGTATTTCTTTAAGGGTTTAAGGATTATATAGCTTTTCCATCCTAATACCCATGTTGAAGTTGCCTCTAACCATTCCAACAAAGACACATTCTAGCTATTATCTGATACTTGTTTAGACTTCCAGTAGGAACAAAGAAAAAAAATTTTGGATCTCAGTGAGAACGTTAAAACAGGGTTAATTTTACCACAGATTTAAGTGGCTTTTTTCAAGGGTCTGCTAACCAGATCTGGAGTCAAGGATATGTATTCCAACTTCTAAAGTTAATTACTGTCATTTCTGTATCCATGAAGTTGTTAATAGGTGAATGAAAATGAAATTCGGCTAGTTACCAAACTACTCCACATACAGCCATATTTGTTGTTTTGAAGAAAAATAGGACAGACCTTAAGTGATACTATGGGAACTGCAGTGAAACTCATTAGTGAATTAGACAATACAGAATTTAGAAGCACAGAATTTTTTGTTTTGATTTTATTTTGTGCTGGTTTAAAACCAGCTGGGAAATTAACTCTAAATAAGCCTCCTCCTTTCCCCTTCACACCCTTTCTGATGAGAATGGAACAAAGGCAGAAACTATGGGTTGAGATAACAATTTACTGAAAACAAGCAGCAATGGGATGAGAAATTAACAGTAGCAGCAACAATATTGATAATGTAGGTGTATGAAAAAATAAGGTGATTTAGACACAAAGAGGTGCTCAACCACAATGACAATTCCCAGTGGCCACTGGGATTAAGACAAGATGGCGGCTTTTCCTATAGCTTGGCAGTGATGCAGTCTTTCCCAAGACAAAAGATGGTGAATGCACCATGTGACCTCCTGAGAAAAAATGAGATGGTGGATGCTGTCTGCAACCTGTGTTCCCCTTCCCTGAGCCTGAGACAGCAGAGAGCAAAGACAAACCCCTAAAAAGCTGAATTGTCTGTGTGGCACTGCCCAGTCCCCTGGGGTTTGACTCCATGCTGTGCTGCTCCTCTGTTTGTCAGTGTTTGCCCCCTAGGTGCAGTGCCCGTGACTCGGCTGTGTTTGGCAGTACTTGGCCAGGCTCAGCATGGCTTGGTTTGCTGCTGCTTCATTGCCTGTGGCTGCTTCTGGCACCAGTGCCTGTGGTGCATGCACTCTGCTAGGCTCAGCTGCATTCGCTGCCCGGAGGGACATCCTCCTGAAGGACAGGAAGAGATGAGCAGCACTGGGGAAAGGGAATAGAGTCCACAATGCTGGTTCTGGAGACTTCCTTGAAGAAGAAAGTACAAAATGGCACACTTTCGGTGTACATTCATCCTTTTCTTCCTCCTGAAACCATGCACCCCTGGAAGGAAGTGCATGGTAGGCAGCAGCACCATAGCCATGCTCCACTCCTCCTCTCTGCAAGTAGGATGTACATTATTTCTGATGAAAGAACATAACACATACATAAAAAGAAATAGATTCATCTGCTACAGATTCAGTAGCAGCAGCAGTCTGACATAAGCATCTCTGGTTTAACTTGACAGACCTTTGAGTGGAGGTTTTCTTTCTAGTACCTGCCTAGATTCTCTCCTGTGTACAAAGAGAGCTTTCTTTTTAAAAGTTGAGGAAGGTAGAAGTTGGTTGTTTAAGGAAAAAGAATTTGTGTCATAATATATTTCCTTTCTCTCCTATACATGGTATATTTAGCTTTTTCTTGACAATATGAGATTGAAAAAGATTCTATTTTTTCTTTGGAATATTTTTTGTGGTTTGAGACAAACATTTCATGGTGCTTTACTCTTTATTTTTTAAACGGTGTCCAGTACTATCTTCACTTTGAAGTCTTACGTTGTTGCTGAACAAGAAGTACTAGAAACTTGTGAACACAAATATCTTAATCCATTAGAGTTTAATGGAAGTGATAAAACATTTTCTTCTTTTTTGTCAGTGATAGTTCCACGGCCTTTACAAGTGGGACCAAGTAAGAATGGCATATTTTAATCTTTAAGTCACAACATTTACTAGAAATAAAAGGACCCTTAAATTTACACTGAAGTAGCAAGACAATCATAATCTATCTGTCAAAGGAATGCTACACTCAATACTGCAAATTCAATCCAAGTATATTTTGTGTTGTCTAGATTTAAATACAACAGAGCTAAAACCAGAAAAGGTAATAACCTACAAATCTAAATACTCCTAACATTAACTTAACTAGGAGCTGCCATGTCAATTTTGCTACATTAGGGAAATGCATAAATTATGTATATATGATTACCTTTTGTTTATGTTGCTTGAAGTGTTTTATATTTGTACAGTGAAATGCATTTATATGTCATGTGCTTATGGGGCACATATAGATGAGAAATAACTTTTGTATAACTTCTGTGTACATATGTCAGGTTTTAACAGAGGCCTTTCTAGTGTGTATTTTCATGGAAACGTGTTTCCTTTCTTTAGGTTTCTGACAATGAGAAAATAGGTGCAAAAATATTTCAGGCAACTTTATTTTCAAATATTTGTCTTTAATAATTTCCTGTTTTCTTTCAGTCAATCCAATGAAGAGTGTGGTGATTTTTATTTCCAGTAATGTGATCAAATAAATAGTTTATGGCAAATAAAATAGTTTAAAGATAAGAAAATGTATTTCAGAAAAAAAATTAAGAAATGTGTGTTGATATATGTTTATATATGAGATACATTTTAATAAGATACAGGTGATGTTTTTATAAAGTTCTTTCCTAATTTTGTATCAGTAGATTTTCAGGATACCAGTAAAGGAAATTATAAGGCAAATTATATTGTTAATATTTGACTTGATGCAGTCTTTTAAAATGTATTCTCTGCAAGATTAAAAAAGGTATCTTCCTGAGAAGAAGATATTATGGGTGAGGACAGTACTGATAATTTAAAATAAAACTGTAATCTACTGGTTTTGTTTATTAACTGATAATAAGCCACCCAAATTAATAACTGATAAGTTCCTTATTTCTGAAACAGGCTGAGAGATTTGACCTACTATGCTCATATAATCAGAGGGTTGGCCTCTCTTTAGATTGTATAATCTAGAAAGATTGAGCAAATATTTTAGACAGATAAGGAAAAACTGAAGAGGAAATAAGAAATAAGCTGAGGATGAGGATGGAGTATGAAATTACCCAATTGTAACCACAAATTTAAGGTTAGGGTAGGGTTTCTTGCAGATTCTTCCATAAGTAGAGATGCAGATCAGAGTTTCTTGCAGATCCTTTCATGATGTGAGATACGGTGTTCTGGCCTTTGCCTCTCCTGGAACATCTGGATAACTAAATGGAATTTTGAGTCCTGTTGTCTCCCCCCTAACTCTGCCAGTTATCATCTACTTGCTTTTACTCTGCTCTGTCATCACTTTTAATACTGTTTTTAAGTACGGGCTCTGAGCACACTCAGCAGAAGTCCTACAGCCCCAAGGAGAATGAAGCAACTGCAAGTTGAGTCCATGCCCTGAAATAAAAAGCAGTGATGTAGTCAGAAAGAACACGTGCTTTCTGCTTAAGTAAGCACTCTGGCAGGTAGCATTTAAAAAACTCCACAAAAATGAATGGGTTTTAAAAAAATTATTGGCATTCTTGAAGGCCAACTTTTTATAAGACTAGCCCCATTTCCTAAATTTCAAATGAATTCTTGTGGATGACTTAATTAGTTGTATCCAGTAAAACATCCAGTAGAGAAGATAATTACTTGATTGTCAAATGGAATAACAGCGGTTTTCCCTGCAGTGAAATCTCCACCACTGTAATTAGGTTATGTCATACTTTACCCTGAAGGGAATATTAAAAACACAAGACAAGCCAGTTTCATCCACCGTATTTTTTCTATTTATAGTTTAGTGCTAAATTGCTGCCTTCATGATGCAGCAAAGACATCAATAACGAAATACTGATCTTGTGTTGCTCAATTAAGTTTGCTACATGGATATTAATGTAAATATGGATCTTCTAAGAGAATTCTGTTGACTAATCATTTGAAGCATAATAATAAAAATATACATATGAAGAGTTTTACAAGAAAAAATAACACAGTAGAAATATATATTAAAAAAAAGGATTAAAAAAAGCAGAAATAAATATATCTGCAAGGATTATACATATGCTGACACACTGAGTGAATTGTGACTTTCCTTTTTCCTATTTTTTTAATATGTTATCTCTCAGAACAACAACAAAGCAACACCAAAAAATGCTACTAAAAACCTTAAAAAATTAAAAAATATATTGATGAATTTGATATAATATGAAGAATCGCCTATCCCTATGGCTCCAATTGCAAAAAAGATACAAAATTATTTGTTTAAATCTTATTACCTGTCTAATTGTCTTTATTTATATAGATTAAAAAAATATTGTTCACAGGTGTGAAAACTGTTCTGTTTTCCATGTGTATGGAATGATGAGTATGAAAACCAGTTGTTTTATACTTAATGTAAAATCAGGCCACACTTTGCCTAGAAAACTTTATTGTACCGCTAAGTGGACCATTTAATGGAGAAAAATACCCCAGAAGAAAATTGCTTTTTAAAGTCTTAAGTAAATTAGGTTAATCTAAAAATGCTTGATGTTTATGAAATGGCAAAGAAAGTAGTTTCATTTTTCCCTGAAGTAAAAGTAAGAGTTAAGGAGGCTTCTGGTTTAACATTTGAATTTTCTCTTAAGGTGAGATCCCTTTTTATAATAAATTTTAAAAAATCACCAACACAGACTTGGTTAGGAGAAGAAAATGTAGAAAGATACTTCAGCTAGATTTATGTTCTGTTTTGCTTTCTGTTTTGTTTTTTAATGTTTTGTGGAGTTTTTGTAAATGACACATAAACAAAACCTCTCCCCAGGTTCAGTTTGTTTTTTGGTCTTCAATACCAAGCTGAGAATGAATTAATAGGAATATGGAATTTTTTTGTGACCATTTGTCCATGTATTGAGGCACTGTAACTTGAAAAAAAACCCCACATCTAAAGCATTTATTGTTTAAGATCACCATATTAAAAAGAACATCATGATCTTTGAAAAAACAGGAAAATTGAAAATGCATGTGACTAGCTTAGAAGCTGCTTCATCTAATAGGTGAGGTATTTTAAGAGTGATCAAATAAGGCCAATGACACCTAGAAATGCAGTATAAGAACTTACTTGAAATCTGAAAAAAGCAGCATTCCTTTTTTATATATTTATATCGGATAATTAGAAAGGCCTAAGAGGATAGACATCCCCATCTTAAATGTATTCTGAAAGAGAAGCTAGCTTTCTGGTGCAATATTACAAAAATTACATGGAATTTCTCATTAAAGGACTGACATAAAAAAACTTCTGTGTGCTGAAAATGAGAATCACACTATTATTATTGCTTAAACTTCTCTCAGCACTGTACTACTCAGTATTGCTGTACTTCTCAGGTCTCTATCTGTTGAAAAAACAGTCCTTGCATGAGTGTGAAGTCTATGGATTGAGAAGTTTTTTGTAGAATTATATTTCACTTTAATATAAACGTTTTATGTAAGTGTCACCTTTCTAAATTCCTAAAATCTGTTGAAAAATTGACTTGGGTTTTTTTTTTTGTTTTGGATTTTTGTGGGTTTGTTTGTTTGTGTTTTGGTTTGTTGAGGGTTTTGTTTGTTTGTTTTTGTTTTTGTTTTGTTTTGGGTTTTTGTTGTTTGTTTGTTGTTGGTTTTTTTGGTTGGTGTTTGATTTGTTTTTTTTTTTTTTCAGTTATGGGGACACAAGTAATTATCTCTTCTTAATTATCATACAATGATAGAATAGTTTGGATCAAAAGGGACCTTAGAAATCACCCAGTTCCAGCCCCATGCCATGGGCAGGAACCCTTTTCACTAGAACTGGTTGTTCAAAGCCCCATCCAACCTGGCCTTGAACACTTCCAGGGATGGGGCACCCACAGCTTTTGTAGGCAGTCAGTTTTAGTGCCTCATTGCCCTCACAAGAAAGAATTTCTTCCTAGTATCTAATATAAACCTACTGTTTATTTTAAACCTACTTTATTCCAATTTGAAGGCATTTCCCTTTGTCCTTTCACTACACGGCCTTATCAAAAGTCCCTCTTAAGTTTTTCTGTAGCCCCCTTTAGGCTCTGGCAGGCCCAAAGACATCTTAGCAGTTTACCAAATGTTGCTGCTATTGAAAAATTTTTGTATATGTTATTGGAAATTATTAGTACATATATACTTTTTTTCCAGTCCCCGTGAGCTTGTAAAAAAGATTCTTATATATCCCAGGGGTCATTTGATATTAAATTTCAGCACCTCAATTTGTCTTTAGATAATCATCATCTGGCACAGAAATAACTATGACCTCCTCTGTACTACAGTGCAATTGCTTATTGATGGCTTCTGTGAGGAAAACTCCCAAAGGTTTCTCAAATCTGTTTCCAGGTGCCATGTTCATACATATATTTAATACCTACAGAATTAAAAATATAACACCTGAAAACATGCTTTCAAATTAGTGTTATTTTCCCTTTTTACACTTTAGTGAAGGAGCATTAATGTTTTGCACTAACTTCTGCCCTAGCAATGAGACCCATTAACCTCCCAAGTGATCAGCACAGGCCTCCCTCACCAATATGCACCGGCAAGAACCCAAAGATAGTTCTGAGAAACTTGTGTTTGCTTGTTCATGCAGGCTTCTGTTTCACTGCTGACACCACTAACATGGATGACAGGTAAGAGAAATTCTGAAGGTAGCTTTGCTTTAACTCAGATTTCGGTCTTCAAGGAGCAGGAGAGACAGTACTGGCTTCCTCTGCATAAGTTACTGTGCAGCACCCTTATTAAAACATTTTCAGCCATCACCAGCCAAAGCAAGGTCAGAGCCATTCACCTGGTAGTATGGGAAGACTGTCTTGCATTATCCAATTTACCAAACACTATTCACCTACAGGCTGATCCCACACATGATTGAATCTGATTAATCCCTCGAAGAAATTCTTACAATAAAAATAATCCTTCTTTATGTTTGCTATCCTGTGACTGACCGTGGGTGATGCTCACTGATCAGCTCATATGGAGAAAACATATGCTGAATGTTATATTTGTTTGTTTGCTTGATGAGGAGAATGTCCTGTTGCAGATTTAAATTCTAGAGGAAAATCTGGCCAGGGTCCAGATACTTCTTTTCCCATACATGATTTTTCTCAAGAACAGTAGCCTGAAAGCAATAGTAGTCTGAAAAGCAATGGTCTTACTGAATCTCTGTGGAAACATCCTGTGGAGCTATGGATATGGGAAGATATTCTTGGTCCTTTTGCATATAAATATGATACTAAGTTCATACCTTTCTTTTTTTTTTTTTTGGTCTAAATTTGCAGGCTTCTATTTATATTGACATAATTTTGTAATGTGAATATTTTATTTTCACAGGTTCTGCAGAAACAAGGCCTTTTTATTTTCTAGATTTGTATTGAAATAGGAATTAGATTATTTGATTTATTCTCTGTAGTTCCTAATTAGAAAAATGTGCATCTCATTATAGGCTGTGGTATGTGGCCTGCTGTACAAATGTTGGGAGACTTTAAAAAAATGGGGTTTTTTTTTGTATTTTCCTATCACAACTTTTTTTCACTTTATTATTTGATCACTTGCAAACATGATCAATGTTCTGAAGAAATATTTGTAGTTATCAAGTCAACTGGAGATATTTTGTGTGAAAATAAACCAAGATCAAGTTAATAAGAGAGGTCATAAGTGTGGTAGCAGGAGCTGATGTTGATTTAGATACTCAGGTTAAGTATGAAACATTTCAAGCTGTTTGGGGAAAATTTAAAGAGAAGATCAATGAGATAAAGGACAGAATGTTTTGCAGCATTCAGGAATGAGAGGAATTAATGATGTCTCAAACCTCAGTAAGATACATTTGGCTCTGCAGCAGCACAAAATCACCACTGAAATGGGACTTTGTGTCCTCTTTTTGCTTCTTTCCCCTGATAAGAGGAGTCTACTCTTAGCTGAGCTCCTCCGTGGATACTCAGGAGCAGTTTCTAAGTCACCTCTAAGGGACTAATTTCCTTTGCCCAGTTTTTCTACCCTGTAGAAATCTGGTGTGATATCAGGAATGATGCCAACAACCATCACATATAATCAGTTTTTCTGTTTTTTGCTCCCCTCTGTAGCTTACTATGTGAACAGTGAGCTACAAATAGATTTGCAGCCTCACCAAACATTGGGAGAAGTTTTATATCTTCTGCAGTTTCTGTGTGCTTACACACATACTTGCTTGGGTGTGATGAAGGTGAAAGTGAAGAAAGTAATTATCAAGAATAAAAATGTTTTCATTCTAAGGAGAAATGAGCTAACATCACAGGCCAGATGAGTATTTTACAGAGCTGCCTGATGTCTTTCCTGCCATGCTATGCCATAAAAATCCCCTCAGTTTTTATCTGTACTATTTTTGCATTGTATCACCCTTGTTCTTCAAAAAAGACACATGCAAAAATTTCTGTACTCTGAGATGGAGTCTCAATTGAGTCAGTAGGGGATCAGGCAGGCAGAGCAGAGCATTTTCATGCACCACATTGCTGGATCTGCAGATTGGAAATCTCCACAGGAAAGGGATTTATAAAGGTATGCTTCCTGAGGAAATGAAAAATATTTTATCTCAGCAGAACTTGCTTGCATAATAAATCTCCTATAACAATATGGTGCTTTAATGGTGGCTGCACGATGAAAAACTTTTAAGTGTCCTAAATTGTGATTCGATGTACTGTAAGTTGCCACTGTGATATTCACTTGGCAAGGTTCATTTATACCTATAAACTACAGATCTGACCTAAATATATGGAATAAGGGCATTTTTTTTGTCTGTACAGATTAGAAAGACTAAACCAATTCAGACTCAGAAGAAAGATTCAGAAAATAGTCCAGAAGGATTATTAGAGTAATTTAACATTTAGAACGATCATAAAAAACATCTGTTCAGAAAATGAGAATTTAAAGGCATAAATATAATAAGACCTTTTTGAGGAGCAGTAATGTATTCTGCAACTATTGGCACATATATACAATGTAGTTATCTGAAAAAGAGCATCTTCATGCTTATGAAAACAATTTGAGCAAACTGTGCTGTCCTATCACATGTAAAGGTTCAACTTCTTTTTAGGTTTCCTATCATTAAAATGTCAGGGAATTTTTTCATACCATTTTGATCTGCTCCTACCCATTGTTTTCTTAATTCACTGCTCAGACTCTCATTGCTTTAAGTATTTGTTTTTCTGTACTGGCTGTTTGGTATTTCCCACCCATGGATTTTTGTCATGAGCTTGCCTTGCTAATGGCTGTTTTTTTCCTCAGACCTAGACCTTCCTGCTGGCAGCCACACCCAGGCCCATGTGTACTTTCTCAAAGCTGCATAGATAGATCTTTAAGTACTTTAACCTGTGTAGAAGGGCCTCTCCATGTACAAATCTTTAGTCTGCCTTTCTTCTGCATCTCTATAACTTTTTAACCAAGCTGTTGTGACTGTATTCCAGACCTCTTGTGCGTTTTTTCTCTTATGTTTTACTTGTGCTGTTTTTCTTGCACCTGCAAATGCCCAGTTTCTTGCTGTTGGCTTCTTCACCAAAGTGAATGTGAAGCTCACCCCTTTGTTGCTTTGCTTTTCCTACATAATGCTTTGTGGAGTTTAGTTAATATTGGAGAAACCCAAAACTTAATGAGTACCAACATGGTAGTAATTTAAATATGCAGTAGGCAGTACCTAGTAATACATATTCAAGAGAACTTAACAGTCAGTCAGCAGATAGTGCAGATGGCTGATGAAGCAAGCCTACTGTAATCCACACTATCATTATCATAGGCAGTGACAATCCTGTTGAGAGGATCACATTGGAAAATTGTACAGGAGTAGGGGAATCTGTGGTAAAAGTCAACATTCTTATAACCTTCAGCTTTACCACCTGCTACGCTGGAAGGGATGCACAGGGAAGAGGTTAATTACATCAATGTTTTTCTTGACTTCTCATTGGGAAGCTTACCCCATACACTTTTCTCTTGTGTTGTTTTGTTTGTTATTTTTTTGTTTTCCCCAGAAGCTACTTTCACACTTAGAATTTATGTGTGTTATCAGCAATGATGCATCTGAATAAAGACTTGTGTGTGTAAGTCTGTCTAAGCATCTTTTGGGCAACGCACATTCCATTTGTTTCACGCAGCATTATGAAAAACAGATAATTAAAGATTCTGGACTTACCTCATAACAGGGAAACCTCCTAACACCTCCTAAGTGCAGTTACCCTGCACTTAATCAAAGACTTTTCTGCAATAGATGAGCAAAGAAAAGCTAAAAGTAGAATGACATGCTTTATTTTTGCTTTCCTTTGGAGACTACAGTAAGCTACAGAAGTAGATACCAAGTCTTGTGTAAAGAACATTGCTAAAGCACTTCTCATGATTCAGCACTCTCAGCTCTTGCAGGAATCAAAGCAAACTCTAGCTGATGTTGCTGCCACTGGAACAGTTTGAGAGTCACACTTCCATCTACTCCCATCTGCTTCTGGAAACATTGCAGGGGGTGCAGCAGGCAAACTGTCTTAACAAAGTACCTCAACAATAGGCCTCCAGCCTGAAATGAGGGACATCCACCTGTAAGTAATGCACAGACATTTTTCAAATTCATGCTGTTAATTGAATAGTTGAATAATTGGACCAAAAAAAAAAAAAAAAAGATGTTTCATAACAGGTGGAAGATGTATGAATGCAGGTTTTGAATTGCTTTGCGAGTGATTTTGTTAGTCCTGATGACTGAGGATCAAAGTATTAACTGATTGGCCTATAAGAAATTAAACTACACTCTAAAATCTCATGTGACACACTATGGGTTTGCAATACTCTTTCTAATCTAGAGAAAATTATGATGGCTTTTAAACATATTGGCCATTATTGGTCAACAATATTGTGCACTATCAATCCTGTCAGGCAAGCTGTTATTCTACTTATTTATATTTTAGAAATTTTTAGAATAAGGAATCATATGAGAAAAAATTACATTAGTCTAGTCAACAACAATAACATATTCTTTATCAGTTAAATGTTTACAAAAAGTACTTAGCAGTCAAATACTGTAGAAAGACCCATGTGTGCATATGTATTGTAGAAAAAAGGAAAGAAAATGAGAAGCATTCATTAGCATTACATTAAATAATTGATTGCATAAAATTTTAAAACTTAAAATTCAAGGCAAATTGTCATTTCAATGTGTAATTATGTCTGTATACAAATGTATAGGGCAAGTATGTAAAAAAATTGACAGTTTCTAGAAAAAGAAACTATCTCAAAAAGAAGGGTTTTAACAAAAGGAACAATATGAAAGACGTATTCAATATAACAGTTATTTTATCAGAAAAAGCTGACAATTTCTTTAAAAGCATTCTATTCTGAATTAAAAAGAAAGACCTGTATGGGAAAATTCATACTATAAATCATAGGATGGAGATGTATGTAGTAATTTTATTCGCAAATGTAATACCGTCTAACATACCATCTTTTTTCATAAACCATTTCTTTTTTTTCAGATCAATGTAGAGTCTTAATCAGTTCTGTACTTAAAAATTACTGCACTCATGGCAAGCTTTATGGTTTCAGTGTACCAAATGCCACTTCTCTCATCTTTATTCTTTATCTACTTTGTCTATTTTGATTTTTTCACACAGTTTGTTTACCTTTGCTGTTTTAGCATATGCTGTAAAAAGTTCACCTTTTAAATTTGATCAGACTTCAGATGAAAAATTTTTTCAGTCATTTATTTGCACGCGAACTAACTAATTTTCAAATTGAAAATATTTTGGAGTTGGGAGAAATGTTGTTTTGGAGGAGGGAGAGTTTTTTTTTCCTTTTGATTGTCCCATTCCATCACTTTTACATTTTTATCTTTACCTTGGTGGAGCCTGGATCCATACTTCTGTATCCTTTGTGTAATCTTCCTATTCCGGGCCCTACGGAATTCAGAATTGTTAAGTGTAACCTCTCAGTGACAGATATAATCCTATAAATTATAAGATTATAGCAGTGCCTGATGAGTGGTTTCTTTTATTGAAACAAGTTATCGTAATCTAGAGCACCAAAATCTGTCTCCCAAAAATTAATTCCATTCTTTTTTCTGTTATTTAAATCTCCAGAATGAAGTCATTCTGGATACCAGCTAGTTGAGGATGAAGTTTCTTCAAGAGAAGTGTGGTCCTGATCTGGTGATCTGAGGACAGAATCTGGTTTCTGATGGAGTCAATGAAAGAGAAGTGCAATCTGTTGTATATGGTCTTCACTATGCAGTTGTTAAATGTGGGTGCAATCTGAAACTCAGCATGAGGAAGCACAGGGAACCTTATCAGCTCATGAAGATTCAAGCTCTATATTTCAATTTGACTTTCAGGATTTGTTTCATATACAGAGCAGCATGGGCACTACTTAATTGTAGTGAAAGCTATTACACATCAAAATTATTGGTGATATACAGTAGTAAAGAGCTTATGTTTTGTGAAAGTAGGTATCTGAACCAATAAATTTGAGCCTTCTGTTCTTGTGATCACATCAGCAGGAAACTGTCCTTTTGAGAATTCTATCTCCCACATATACCTTGAATAAATTTAATGGAGGCCAGTAGCTCACTGTATATCCCTTCAAACCTCTTTCCTTCCTTATTGTGTTAACTGCTGTACACAGTTCAAATCATCATGTTATGGCAGGTTGTGTTTAAAGGACCAGCTCCAGTGGAACATTAAAAAATTATCAAGTCCAGCTCTAGGAGAGTAAAGCTTGCTTATATGTGTCTCTTTTTTACTCAAGAAGCTCTACTAGACTTCTTATGCCATGCCATTGGGGAGAACATAATTATTTTAATTTCTTTAAAAATGCTATCTACAGCAATTCTCCTGAACAAATGTGGCAGTTTGTGTGTTGTCAGATTTTGGAATGATGTGCTATAGCTCTGTTTTCTTCTGCAATTTTGTACCATATCTTTGTTTCCTTCTGTCTTCTATCTAATTTTTTGTCCTTGTTTTTGTTATCCTGCCTTAAGAGACAGGCCTTGAATTTAAATTGAAATGAACAATCTAACTTCCTTTCAGCAAGTTAATATTTCCATGAGTTTAACAAAATTAAACTTTGCAACATAATATTTCCACACTGTGAATACCCTAAACTTAATAAGCATGCCTAGGAAAAAAAAAAAAAAGAGTAGAGAAATCAGACATTTTCTGGATATAGTATTACCTGCATCTCTGGTACAGATTTGATGACCAGCTCAGTTAAGTAGCTGACAATTAACCACCGATTCAAAGTACAATTCTCCCTTAGTTGTTTTCCCAAATCAGGGCAAATCCTTTAGTAATCTTGAGCTGTATTTTCAGTACAAGCAGTTGTTGATTAGAATAAAATTACTTTGTTATGTTGAAGAGCATTTAAATAAAGAAAAGCGGATGTATTGAGTGTTTACAAAACTTTTCAATAGCATTGTAAATTCTTTTTTTGCTCATACATAAGTATTAATAGTTTTATAGGTGTGCATATATTTGATTAAGAAGGTCCTTTACATAATATATAATGCTGCTGAATAGGACTGTTGAAATCCAGTTCTGCTTTGAATTCTAATATGAAAAAAATCTTCTTTATTTAGATGGATAAGAGTCCAATAATTGCTTTTATCATGTTACATTTTAGGTGCATTTGTAAGATAACCCAGAATACCAGCTCCAAAAAAGCTATTTCCTAGGTGGTAGAAAAAGAAGAAGGAATTTCCAGGTAACTAGAGGAATTTCCAGGCTGGAAAAACAAACAACATAATAGGTCATAATTTTTATTTACTAGATTTTTAGCAATTAAATTTGCATAAAGAACGTTATTAGAAGTGTAGATTAAAATTATCAGTCTTAGATTCTACATGAAAATATGTTTGATTTTGATGTGAAAATAACAAATCAGTGGCAAAGTTTCAAAGTATGTAGATACAATCCTTATTCACGCACGTAATAAGGTATTTGTGTGGTTTTCAGTTACAGGAAATATAATTCCTGAGAAGTCACATAACATGTCTGCCAATGTTATGTTACAGTGAAATAGGATGAAATTACTTGTTTTTTTCCTACACATCCAAAATTACGGTATTAAACCAAATTATTTAAGTTTAAGGGTAAGTAAGTAAGGAGCAAGTGTTCTTTTAAACAGCACTGTTTCTCCAGTATACTGGAGATACCCAGGTACTGTTTCTCCAGTATCGGGGTGATATTAAAAAATTAGTATTCACTTCCAGCAGTATTCCTCTAAAATCTGTATTTTCTATAAAGGCGTACTGTTATCAACAAGTACAAAATTGATTAACATAAAATAGAAACAGAGAAGATTATCCTCTTAGTTTTATCTATATGTGTTATGTCAGGGTCTCTGAATGCCAGCCAGTGGAGTTAAAAAGCGATGTAATCTGAGCTCCTTGAAATCCTGTCAGTTTGTCTCTTTGTGCTCTTTATTTGAGAACAGAATTTTGGAGAAGTGTCTTCTGCATTTAAGGCATACTCACCAGTAAAGGTACAATAGGCAATGTAGACAATTTTAGCCACTTTTCTGAACAAACCCTGGGTGGGGCAAGAAGCTGTGCTACTGGCAGTGATAGAGGAGTAGAGTGGAAATTAAATTGCTGTTGGCATTCTCTCCATCTGGGCCATCACCTCACTTCTCACTATCATTTCTCCAAGACATTTCCCTCCAGGAGGAATAGTAGTTAGCAGTAAGGAAGAAACTGCCATAGGTTTCTGTGCACCTTCTGTCCATTTTCATGTGATGGGAAAGCATCTTGTATCCTCAAGCTCTAATAGTCATGAACATGTGTTAGCAGTCACTATACCAAAAAGATCTTGAGAAAACAGAGTTGGACAGTAAAGTAAAATTATGCTGATGAACAGCATTGAAAAATGGTGTCCCTTTTTGTACTTTTAAAGTTAATTAGTGATGATAAACTATTGATGTAGTTTTTGTAATATTGAATATCTATCTAATTTGTTCATTAACAGTAAAGATTAAGAATTCACTAGTGCCCAAAATCAAAGAGAAAGCATCCTATGTGGGGTTTTGATTATTTGTTTTGCTTGCATTTTGTATATGTGAAGGACCAATTAATGTGAACAAAAAATGTCTGTAGGTTAAAAAGCTGCTTGTTTTTTGTCAGTACAACATGATATGTTTCTGCTGAGAACAGTGATGTACAGCTCAAGGTCAAAGTCACTTCTGTGTTGTGTAATGTAATTCTTGTTTGTGGGTTCACAAAACCATATCGGCCTCCTGAAATGGAAGATACCTGGCAGTGGGGTAAGCAGTCAATTGTAATGCCTCTATAACAGAGAGAGGCAAACTAAAAAACACCACCCCACCAAAGCTCTATGCCAGGATCTATGCTACCAGCCTTATTCTAAGTTATAGAAAATGAAAAAGGGAAAAGAAAAAAAAAAAAAGAAGGAAAAAAAAAAAAAAAGGAAGAATGTTGCAAAGAATATGGATTGGCTGTAGGCAACTGTCTGAAAATGATCTTGGCAGCCTTTGTTCTGATCTGGAGCTCTTCAAAACTTGCAGTGAGGATTATCATAAACCTTGGGAAGCAGTGGATGCAACTCTGAATAATTTTCTGTTTCTAGAAAAGAAGACTTTTTTATCATCATTTTTCATCGAGATTTGATACTCCTTTATAAAATAAATATTATATATAATATTCATTATATTATTGTAAGCATTACAAAATAAATTTTTCATTACATATCTGCTATCCGGTTTCTTTTACTTACAATTTACTTGTGTTTAATTTTTTTTCCCTTTGCTATTTTCAATAGTTCTGATATATATGAAGCTTGAAAATATGCAAATAATGAGCTGGAAAGTGGAAAAAAGTAGCTGAAAAGGGAAGAAAATAATTTGAACCTACAGTTATATTGAATTTATAGTTGGAAAAGGTCAGAGGTTTTAAAAGAAAATTGAATTTAGAAGATTTAAAAAGCTAAAATATTTTCTAAGAAAGCTATAATTAAAAAAAAAAACAACTTTGCTCAAGCTGTCTTTATATTTTCTTGGCATTGGTAGACCACTTTAATTTTGAACTATTCTCAATAATGTAATTTTAACCTTATTCTCCCTCCTAAAAAACACAAGGATTATATTGCTAAATTCTTCCAAAGGAGAGCACAAAATCACCAGAATCAGAATCACAGAATCATTAAGGTTGGAAATTTATTTGTTCTTTTAGAAAATAAGCATAAAAAGTCATAAGGCATGTGTTCCTTGGAATTTTGAGAAAGACACTAAAAACAAAAGTATTAGTGAAAGAGGATTCCTGTGTATACAACAGCTTTCAGGCTCAGATTCTCATTAACTTATTTATGTTTACATGAAATTAGTATTTAGCCACTGTGATTTTGCTCAGTTAGCCAGAAATATGAATTCTTTAATACCAGCAGGAAGAGGTCACTAGATTTCAGTCTTTCTTAAATTTCAGAGAGGCTTGTCCTGTTTTACTGTTGCAGAATCAGAGAATCATAGAACCACAAAATCATAATTTTTTTTAGGTTAGAAAAAGCCTCTGAGATCATTGAGTTTGACCTTTGACAAATCATCATGATGTCACTTAGACCCTGGCATTAAGTGTCATGTCTGTTCATTTCTTGAACACCTTCACGACTGTGACTCCAATTGTGTCCTGTTCCATATCCAAAGTTCTAAAGTCATGGGTTTTCTTTTCTTTGGTATATTCTTTTCTCATTCTTGGTTTTTATTGTTCTGGTGACAAAATATTCAAAAGGCTTACTCCCCTTTAACTGGAAATTGAATTATCTATCTGGTTGCAATTTTTTCTTTAAATCTTAGCAGAAGTGCTGTGTGATGTTCAGGCTGTCCTCAGAAACATAGCTGGAAAAACATTTTAAATAGTCTTTGGTGGTGATAGAAGAGGATGCAGAGTTGATCAAAGCACGCATAAGTGGTTACCTTCACCCCCTGTTGAACTACATAATACATCATTTTATCTGTGACTGTTTTTTTTTAATGAATCCCTTCCATGAAAAGGAAACCAAATAAACACTTGGTTTTGTGTTTCTGCATCCATTTATCTTCATGAATGGAAGTATAAAATACACAGAGAGGATAAAGAAATAGGAACAGCTATGGTCTGGCTGAAAGAGTTTTGTGTGCAGTAAGGACATATATGAATTTCTGCAAAATACTGATTGGTGCTTCTTTCTGGAAGCCCTGACTTCCCCACTGTTTTTGGAATTGTTGAGCAGGACAAAATGTACCTGAAAACTTCAGGACATTTCCTAAATTAAAACTGAAAAACATCATCATAAGAAAATGGTGTATATCCCAGACTACAAGAAAACAAGGATCTACAAAGACATAGATTAACATTGGCCTTACTGTATTACAAAATTATTTTATTAATATTTTATTATTTTATATGTGAGTATTATAGGCTGATTATTAAAGAATGTAAAGTGAATCCTGAAAAAATAATCTTCCAAAGAATCTCTGCTGGAAAACCAAAAAAAGGAAAAAAATATGGCTTATATTGCATTAAATATCCTGGCAATTTTAGGAGAATATAATTTTCACAGGCCAGTATTAAATTTTTTGTAGGATTGCATCCAGATTCTTTTGCCATCACCACTTCCAGCATACTAACTCTATAATTATTTTCTTTGAACTCAGATTTTTTTTTTCCCTGAACAAAAAGCACATATTGTTGGCACTGGTTTTGGTATATTCTGTTACATCAATTTGGGACTATCTGGATCAGGGGACAAAAGGAGGTGGAAATTCTCTTGCGGGTAATGCTTTTACTAAGGTGTAACTACCTTTTCCATTGTTAAAGAAGACTGCTCTTCTGGTCTTTCAGAACTCTCTGAGAACTCTTACAAAAAACAGAGTTATTTATGAACATTGAAATAAATATGTTGTTTCCCCACTTTTAGTCAAATGATAGGTTTGCACTTGTCCTCTCATCTTCTAACAAGGATAAAGCAATTCCACTATTTTCATAACTCATGGGTATTCAAAAGACATTGTGCAGCTATACACACCTTGTTGTGTACTTGTAGGTACAATCACAGACTCAGGGGATTGTAGAATCATAGAATAGGTTGGATTAAAAGAGACCTTAGAAGATTGTCTAGTCATCTCCGTGTTGCTGTAGACATGGACATCATTCACTATATCAGGATGCTCAAAGCCCCATACAACCTGATCTCAAATTCTTCAATGAAGTTGTACAGTGTTTTTAATCATCAACACACTCAAGTCGTTCTCTGCTCTCAATCCCTTCATTCCCCAGCCTGTATTGATGTTGGGGTTTGCTCTGGCTCATCCGCAGGACCTTGTACTTGGCCTTGTTACACTTGATGAGGTTTTATGAGACCATTCCTCATGGCTGTCAAGGTCCCCCTGCATGTCATCCCTTCCCCCATGTCTATCAAACTTTGATGTACTGACTACTAAAGCTATTTTTATAAATTGTTTTTGAACACTGTGAAAGAGGAATTCTAAACTTGCAATAGTACAGAATTTTATCAGAAAATGCAATGTCATCAATTAGTACCATATTTTTTAAGGACTTCCAAAATCACAATTATCATATCTGGCATGATATCCTTTTCCAAATAAGATGACACTTGACTGGTGAAAATAATATTCGAGTACACAGCTATTTAAAAGACAGGGAGCTGACATGTGGGAACAGTGGTCAAGGAGGGTCTGTTCCTTGTTAGTCAGTAGTTTTAGTGGGTCGTTTTCCATGGCTTTCTCCAATCGGTCATCAGCAATTTACTACAGGAGAACAAAACACAAAATAAAATACACCTATCCGCTTCATAAAGATGACAAGGGCATTCAAAAATGCCCCAGTGATTGAGGACATATCTTACTATAGGACCATGAGGTCAAGTTTGTTTTACACTTAAGACTTTGATGTCACCAAGATATTCTGTAGCCTTACACCAAGAAAACCAAAAATCTAGTAGAAATATATGCAAAAGCCATGACTTCATACAGTCCTGTGTGATAACCTCAAGCTCACTAGGGATGGAAGTAGGGTTGCCTATTTGGAACATAAAATTTTCCTGTTGCTGTGTCTCTATTGTTATTTTCCCTCTAAATCACCCTACAGTGATAAATCTGGCTGTTTAAGGTGTCTCTTTGGCAGGCTGTCCTTTGATTAGGCAATTTATCTTTAACATGTCCAAAAAAAGATGTCCTCCATGAACAATAGTTGACAGTTAGATACTTGTACTGTGAATGCTGTGTTGTACTGGCTAGGTAATATGCACAGAGAATGAGTTCAGCCAAGAAAAATGCTCCTTAATAAATGGCCATACTCCATAGCAACAATATGTAGCCATTACTATACAGGGGAAAATATGCTGCAGGATCAGGAAAATACAGACACAATATATTTCACATTAAATAAGATTTATCAAGGTATTCTGCAAAACATGGCTTGTGTTAGACAACATGTCCTACAGAGATCTAGAGGTTGGAGAAAACAAGATGGATGCTGATTATTTTATAAACCATGTGAAACAAGTGGCCTGCAGTTAGGTGTAAACAGAAGCATCCATAATGAAGTGGGGCAGGTTTATGTTAAAGCCTAAAATTTAAAATATTGACAGACTTAATTATCTTTTCTCAGATGCCTCAGAAATGGTAGTGTGTCATATAAAACTTCATAGACTAGTGGTGAAGGCTTACTAGTGCTGAATTTCAGCCAATATTTCAATACAGCTCTTGGTAGAAAATGTTGGATTTTTTAGCTTACATTGTTTGCTTTTATTCTAATGTAGATATTATACAGTTTTCCTGTATAATGCTCCAGTATCTCTATCCACATCTACTACTAAAGAGGATCAGCACAGAAAATCTTGGTGAAAAGAAGCAAATAAGTAAGTAAAATCTAGCCCTGCCATTATTATATAGATAATTATCCTTGAAATATTGCTAAAGTGTAGATTTCATTTTATAAAACATAATAATGTAAAAGTTAATTTTATCCACAGTTTCTCTGGGCAACCTGTCCCAGTTCTACTGTCTAACAAAGTTCGAAAAACAATTTTTCCCTATAATCAACATAAATCTAGTCTCTCTCAGTTTAAAGCCATTCCCCCTCCACCCCATGTCACTACAGGCTATCTTAAAAAGTCTTTCTCTGTCTTTTCTATAAACCTCTTTTATTACATTGAAAGACCATAATCAGGATTTCTTGGAGCCTTCTTTTCCTCTGGTGAGGCAACCTGAAATCTCTCCAGTTTTCTTCATAGGAGAAATGTTCCAGTCCTTTGTTTTATTGCACTGGATGAAGTTTCATGGGATCACTCATCAAGACTGTCAAGAACCTTTTGTATGTCGTCTCCTCCCTCATGCCTATCAAATGCACTGCTCAGCTCGGTGTCACCTGAAAAATTGCTGAGTCAATCCCTTTGTCCGTGTCATCAATAAAGACATTGAATAACCCTATACTGACCCCTGAGGGATACCATAAGTCACTGATCTTCATTTAGACATTCAGCATTGACTACAGCTTTTTGCATATGGCAAATCCAAATTATTCCTTATGCATCAAATAGTCTGTCCACTGAGCACTTATCTCAATGATTTAGTGACAAGTATGTTGTGTGGGACTGTGTCAAAGGTCTTGCAGAAGTCAAAACAGATGGTATTAATTGTTTTTTTCTTATCCATATCCACCAATACAGCCACTCCATTGCAGGAGGCCACCAGCCCAGTCAGGAATAATTTGCCATTTTTTTGAAGGGCATTATGTTGGATATTTCTAATCATCTCCCTGTCAGCCACATGCCTTGACATGTCCTCCACAAAGATCTTTATCATGATCTTACTGGTCAGAGAGGAGAGGGTGACCAGTTGATAATCCCCAGTGTCTTTGTATTTACCCTTTTTAGAAATGGGAGCAACATTTCCCTTCTTTAGTCACCATGTGTAGTAGCATGACTTTTCAAATATTGTGGAGAGTGGCTTGATAACTACACCACAGAGTTCACTCAGAACTCTGGGATGTATCTTGTCAGGTCCCATGAAATCATATATATTCAGTTTCCTCAGATGGTTTCAAACATGATTTTCTCTTAGAAAACTGGGACATCTTTCTCCCACTCCCTGTCTTGAGGTTCAGGGGCTTGAGAGAGATTACAATGGATTATAACCATTTGGAGAGAGATTACAATGGATTATAACCACTATATATATATATATATATATATAATGCAGGTTTTACACGTTTTTTGCATCAGTCATAAATGGGCCATAAAATATTTGCAAAGCATTTATGGTAAGAGGCTAGTTTCATGTAAAAAACTGCAGTAGTTTTCAGCAGCAACTGCTGGAGATTTCCAGCTTATGTGGAAATAAAATGCTGATATATAATTGACCCCGCCTTTCCATTTATCTCTAGGACAAATAGCCTTTTTTTTTGGGAAGCTTGTGGATAGTTAGTAATAAATTGTTGGACAGTTTTTAGACTTTAAGCTGGTTTATTAGCAGACCAAGGAAGAAACCTTGAATATGTGAGTTGACTATGATAACCAGACTTTGTTTTATTCCCTAGTGCATTATTTTCCAGTGTTAGCAAGGTGGTGGTTTTTTTTTCCTTTTCTAGCCATGCCCATCATTGGCTATTATCATACCATGTTCTGAATTTAAAGGCTCTACACTAAAAAAAGTGTGGAAGATGATAATTGTCATTAATTGTCATGTCACACCAATATTAACTTTGGAACATGAAAATAAAAAATTGCATTTTCAAAGAAGTGCATGTCACATATGAATTTAATATCAGAGAACTGGAGTTGTATTTTTATTAATAAATTGCTGAAGATAATAAAAACTGTGTTGGGTTTGCATGGCGAGGTTTTGATAGTGGAGGGGAGGGATGACAGAGATGGCTTCTGTGAAAAGTTGCCAGAAACTTTCCATGTGCTCATCAAAGCTGTCCCTAGCCATCTCCAAGAGGGACCCACCTCTGACAAGCAGTGGTAGTAGCATTTCTGGCATAATTTATACAAGAGAAAAAAAAAGTTATGAGAAAGTAATTGAGGTCAGAGATGGCATAAGTGAGAATATGTGACAGAAACAGCTCTGCAGACACCAAGCAGAAGGAGGGGGAGGAGATGCTACAGGTGCCAAAGCAGCCCAATACAAAGACCATGATGAGTTATGCCATCCCCCTGGAGGGGAGCCCATGGAGGTCCAGGGGGAAGCAGGTGAATGTGCCCAAAGGGGCTGGGATACCATGAGAAGTACATGCTGGAATAGGCTCCTGGCAGGAGCTGTGACCCTGGGCAGAAAGGAGCCCATTCCAGAGTAGATTTGCTGACAGGGCTTGTTGGGGAGTTCTACAGGAACAGGTTGCTCCAATAAGAGGAGCCTGCTCCTGTAGAGCTGCACTTTGTGAAAGGGACCAGCATTGGAGTAGTCCATAAGCAACTGCAGATTGTAGAAAGGACTTGCAATGCAGAAGGAGGAATGTCTCCTGTGGGAGAGGCCCCACTCTGGAGAAGGGGTCTCCCTGAGGATGAAGGAATGGCAGAAGCAATGTGTGATGATCACAGTCCCATTCCCCATCCCTCTGCACCACTGAAGGGAAGAAAATAGAAAATCAGGAATAAAGTTAAGCCCAGAAAGAAGGGAGGGGTGGGGGGAAAGTGCTTTTAAGTATTATTTTACTTCTATTCTATTCTGATTTGTTTAATAATAAATTCAATTGATTTCCCCAAGTTGGTTCTGTTTAGCCCATGAGAGTGATTGAGCTCTCCCTGTCCTTATCCCAGTGCATAAGCCTTTTACAATATTTTTTCTCCTGTGTCCAGTTGAGAATGGGAATGATAGAGTGGCTTTGCTGGGTACTTGGCACCCAGCCAAGGTCAAACCACCACAACAGCTCAAATATCTGAGGTACTGTACTTACATTCTGACTTGTAATTTAATGCGTGCTGTTATATAAGCATTAGTGTTTTTTCAGTAAAGTATCAGACAGCATGTCATTTAGAATACTGTGATATTCAATGATTTGGTATACTATAATTATGAATGCATGGTTCTGCATTTTCTGTAGTTTTGGCTCAGCGTAATCCTTAATATTAATGGAATTAATGTTTGTTGTACAGCAATTACTTTAGAAGGAGTGCTGAGTTTCTTATTGCCTAGCAGCTACATGGCAATATCATGGAACTAAGTACCTGTATGTTGATTTCCTTTGCACCTCTGGCTTTTTTAATGTGTAGCTGGCACTGTTGCACCAAAGAAAAAACATTAAACAAAGCTGACAGGAGTCAAGGAAAAAAGAAAAAAAAAAATAAAAGGATGATATTGCAGACAAAATTACCTCCTTGTAAGAACTTGATTCTTTTTAGCATCTTCTAATAATTTGTGTCTCAGTTATCTTCTTGGACAGCTCTAATGGTATTGTAAATTGGCATAGTCTTAGACAGAAAAATTACTCCTTTCTCTATGGCCAGTCAACAGTCTGTATATTAATGCATTATTTTTGAGATAAGCTCTACTTTTCCCTGTCCGTTCTCTATTATTTCAAAATCATCAGATAAAAAATACATCCCAAAACATAAAACCTCATGTATTTAAAAATTTTGAGCTGATTCACGGAGAGAAAGAAGACACCTTATAGCAGCAATTACCGTTATGACTACACAATCTTCCTATTTCTCAGTATATTTTTCCCACTTTAACTTTCTACCCTGAAATTCAAACTGCAGCATGGCTTGTTAGATCCCACAGCAATTGTGTATTTCACTTCCACTTTGGCCTTTGATAGAGGTGTCTTCCAACAGAATCATGCCATTCATGATCAAATTAGAGAGACTCATAAGAGAAGACTAGAAAAATTTCACAGGATTGGGACCCAGCCTGTAGCACTCACTCCCACAGATGCTGAGAATTCCCACAGGCTTGGCATTTTTCAAAACTAAATATAAAACACATTTTTATTTAGCTTTCCCTTGATAAGGTATTTTCACTGGAAGATATGCATACAGCCTTTCTCTCTACCATAGATATTTGTACATGAGCACCTCCTTCCTTCATCCCCTTCAATTAAAAAATGAAGACATAAAAAAATAAAAAAGACAACAACAGCAACAATGAAACAAACAATAAAAAGAAACAAACAAAACAACAAAAACAAAAACAAAACAACAACAAAAAAAAGAAAGCCAGGAAAAACCCCTACCCAAAACCACCCCAATTAATTAATCTATCACATTATAAGAATGGGAGAGAAGAAGAACAACCAGCATGTCTGCGGTTTCTTCTATTTTTAAATACTTCAGAGGCACTTTGATTCTATGGTGATGAGGCTATATATGTATCTAGATAGTTTATTTCTTAGTCCTCTAAGGGAATCACTGAAAAATAAATGTTGATATGTAATTGACTCATAGACATATTGCCTCTGGCAATATGCTATAGAAATGGCATCATGAGATCGAGGGAAACAGATCACAGATTTTAGTAACTGACACTTCATATTTTGTAAGTTTATCCCTATATATTTCAAATGTTAATTGGGACTATAAATCTCTCTACATTTGAGTGAAGTTGGGCTTTATCTCCTTGACAATAACCTAGTATTATATTTTAAACTTACAGAATTAAAATTGCTAATATCAGCATGAGTTGGAATAGTAAGATTACATGTTAATTGTAAATTCACAATTAAAACCGACACTTGCTCTGACATGTGACTGCATGAACATTGTGGTGGCAAAATGCTAGAAGTGCTTTTTTGACGCTGCATATGTAATTAGGAAAAAAATTCTACCTCCTGTCAGGGTTTTCTGTCTAACTGTAATGTGTGTTTTCCATCTCTTTTGTTAATATTACATTTCTGAGAGAGTTTTATTGGTCCAACCAATAACAAACAGTAGTCTGAAATTAAGGGGAAAGGAATTGGTTAGTGTGCTTATTGTTGCATGTATAGCACAGAAAATAAAATGGAAAATACTGTAATTTGAAGGCAGAGATTTGGGATGTGTTCAGTGGAGTGATTCGGTGACAATGTCTAGATAGTTAACATTTTTAAGTTTGACTCCTTAAGGGGTATGGTACCTATCAAGCTGTCTTTCTGACAAGGCAGCACTCTACTCAGATATGAATAGATAATGCATTTAAAAGTGGAGCGGGGGGGTGGCGGGAAGAATCACAGAATAATATAAACCAACAGTTAGTAAAGGCATAACTTTAAATACAGATGGGTTGTAATGCGTGTCAGGGAGACTTATACTATTTTAGAATCTTAAGAGACCATATGTGGGGGCAGGTAGTGGGAGGAATGCAAAATTTGTGGGTTTAAAAAATAACAACAGAAAACCTGTGGTGAAGTTCTAAAAAAAGATTATGTTAATTTGTGATTCATTGCCAAATGCAACTAAAGATTCATAGCACCAATTAAATCAACTGTTCTAATTAAAATGTGGTTTTGTTTTAGTCCATGAAAGTTGTGTGAAGTTAGTGACAATTCTGAACTACCTAATAATTTTAAAATTTCAAGCATGAAGAAGAGCATTGAAAACAGGAGAAGGAAGATTTTGGGCTAGTCAAAAATTATGAATAAGTTCAGAGCTGTCTTTGTAATATGTGTAGTTTTGACCTTGAATGACTCATCAAACTTGTATTTATTTGGTTGATCTCTGTGTTTTTGAGATCAAGGATCCATTATCCCTGTATCAAGTTTGTACCCAAGTTTGCAACTAGACCTTGTAGGGGGACCAGTTCTATCCTATTTCACAAGGTTTAGGCTCAAATACAGTTTAATGTGGATAGTGTTCCATGAAAGCTTCAGAATCAAAGAAGCATGTCTAAAGAAGCTCTTGAAAGGAGTGCACCAGGACTCTAAGATGTGCAACATCTCTATGTAGAAATCAATCTGCAATTGTTGACACAACATGATTTCTCTTGCAAGGACTTTATGTGAAAGAAGGAAATAAATATTATCAGATTTTTAAATCCCCTGGTGTGTACAGATTTGTGTGGTTCTAAATTTCACATTTGGACTTAGCAGACTAAAAAACCCATACAAACCCCCAAACAATCCCAAATGAGACTGTTAACTGTGATAGTGTCCTATCTTTATTCAAAAAGGTCTTTTGGTGCACAAAACAACTACCCATATATATAAAAAATTTGTTGCATGTAACACACGCTAACAGTACTAGATAGTCACTTTTTCGTCAAAATGCTTATTTATATGCTGACATAATCCACAAATTCCTTATAAGTCTCTTCAAATGTATTGAGGGATTTAAATTCTATAGGAAGTTTTACTTTGTTTTACCTGAAGTGCGTTGGAAACAAACTCACAAACACTAACCTATTTAATTTCTTTGGCACTGCAGTTTTTAAAGCAGTGAATTGTAAAGTAGTAGTGAATTGTTTTGCAGACATCATCATTCCAAAATAAAGGTGTAGGACATACATACAGAGTCAATAATCCAGAAAACATGGATCCTGCACTCTGAATGAACCTTAGGTCTTTTAGAATGGGTCATTTCACAAGCTGTGTAAAAAGGCATATGATCTTTGGTTATTTCATATACCACAGGATCATGGAGGAGGAGTGCCTAAATTTCATGGATCACAGTAGGCTTTCTAAGTTAAGAGTAGTACCACATACAACTAATAAAAAACCCATCAGTCCAAAAAAACATCTCCTCTGAGATGCTGTGTCCTCCTCTTGAGAAAGCTGTATTATCTCTGCTGAAATTTGGAGATCTTTTGTACTGACTTTTTGTTCATTTCAAAAATGAAAAAAAAATCTCAGAATTTTCTTGATTTCTTAAGAAGTTTAAATAAATTATGTTAGCAACTAGAATATAGATATATAAAATATCTATTTATTTGTAAATAATACAGTAAATTCAATATCATAAGTAACACAGTAAATTGTAAGTCCATCCTAATTGTAGGGAAAAATCAAAAGCATGTATGCTATATACTTACAGTGTAAGAACAATTTAAATAGATAAATATTATTTAATATCAAACTATTTTATATCAAACCTAAAATGTTCTTACTACAATAAAAGGAATAATGAAAATGAACAGATGAGGTTTCAGCTTTATTTGTTTTGTTTTGCCTTTTTCTTCCCTTTTTATGATTAAAGAAAAAACAAGGTTTAGTTAGAAATACTAATAGCAGATAAATTTTCTGAAACACCTCTTCAGACATTCAAACAACCAAGGTGGGGTGAGAGAGACAGAAGATGAAAGATGATCAGGGTAATAACTGATACTAATTTTATTTATAATGTTCTATTATGCTCTCTACTCAATCCTATTGGATGACCTGTGGAGCTTGACATCATAATTAGTCAACTGGAGATACAGATGAAAATATTTATGAAGTTCATGATGGTTTAAAAAAAATGGCATTCCTGGGGCCTGGAGAGGGACAGTAGTGGTAGTGAAATACCTAGTCTGCTTTGCTCCTATCCACCAAAAATCTGCACCCTCTTTTGAATTTATGAGCCCACTAAAAGCCAAGGAGGGTGACTACCCACGCTCCTAAGCACACAGACAAACAAACAAAACCCCAAAATGTGGCATAATATTAGAAATAAGCTCAGAGTCCTAATATCTAGAAGACAGAATAACAAAGTCTAGCAGACTATGAAATGAAGATTGTTATGAGTGGTGAATGGTTCTGAGATAGGGAGATCTCAGCAGAGGCAGGTGGAGAGGTTGGCAGGTCCCCAAGAGATAGGGAAACCTTCATGATACAGAACAGAAAATTGTGGTTCCTCCTGAAAAGAAGAGCTTTCATTTTTGTCATTAATGGAGTAGAACTGTTCTTTTTTTATCAGGTTAAAAAAAAAAAGAATATGTAGGAAGTGAGGGGTCAGAATGTCTGTGGTATGTGTTTTGGCTGGCAGGAGCACCAAAAGCCTGCAGGAAAATAGCTTGTGTTTGAAGTATAATAAGCAAACTACTATAGGTATGTACTCCCAGATTTCAGATAGCATCATCAGCACAACATCTGACAGCTCTGTAGCAAGAAGAAAATTCTATGGGTGTCAACAGGTCCATAAAACTCAATGCAAGGCCACACTTTTAAGGAAAACTGTGCATATGACAACATTGTGTTAATTTTTTATATTCTTAGGGTATGTTTAAAGCATATGATTAACTTATTTTCTGTTTCTGAGACATTTCTATTCACATTGCTTTTCTAATCATATGCTGCTAGCTTTCAGAGAGCCTAAGAACACTCCAGCTGCTCTATAAACGGAAAGTCACTGCCTTAGGAGTACACGTTTTTGTGACAAAAACAAATATCCCTTTTTACTTCTAGTGGTTTTATAGAACAGCACCTGAGAGAAAATGATATGAAACGACATTGGATTGGTGCATCACAAGTGGAGTACATGGTAAGAGACTAGGTGAGCTGCACACATGCACAGTCCTGCTGATTTTCAGTAGGATATATCTCTAAGAATAAATGTTCAGCAACACTGAGAAAACACCCTAGTCATCTGTTTCAATGAAGCTGTGATAGCATAAACTGGAGGAGATTGCCACATTCTAGTGAGATTGCAATTTGGACTGCTGAGCTTTCATTGCCAAAGGGGATGTTTGGGAAGCAATGAGCTTATCTTTACTTTTAAGTGTAAATTGACAGGAATAGAGAATTCTCTCCTCTCTCAAACCAATTTGAGATCAAGATTCTAAAGCCATTCTACACAGAATAACTGAATGCTGACACACAGGAACCTTTACTGGTGGGTGTTTTGTGTGAAGATTCTTGTCTGAATGTGGCTACAAAAGCAATCAGATCTTCCTTTTTTTGAAGCACCCAAGAAAGTTTTTTTACCTAGTGGAGACTTTGAACAATAGCCATTGAAGATTAAGCTCCTAAGTTCATTTATAACTTACTAAACAAACTGCAGAGTCTCAAAAGTTCTCAAGTTTAAACCATTGGAAGTTTAAACTAAAAAAAGTTTGAGGGTAGTCTTAAGGACCTGCTCTTTCTGAGTAAAAGGACAGTGAATGAGATAATATTTCTGGTAACAATAAGAAATATATTTTAAAAAAGTCCAAATCCTCCTATGAAATTGTGACCATGTAAGAAATGGTTTGCGGAAGTAGCATCTACATATGTTGGTTTTCTCCCTCCCAGAAAGTGCAAAAACTGCTGCACTCTGATGTATTGTGAATGCAAATTAAATATTAGAATTTCTGTGAGGAGACTATGAAACAAAAATGATGACCATTTTTTTAGTATAACGTAAAGTGAGTTTTCAAACTATGAACTATTTGTATGCATTATTTTTTGTCTGAATGTTTAAAATATTAGTTTAGGCTAAGAGTATAGGGCTGGGTTTTAAAGTTTTGGAGGTTTTTTAATCTGTTTTGGGAGATTTTTGTCTGTAAAATATGCAGAAGTTTTAAAATTAAAAATTAAAAAATGAAAAATTTATTTTTGGCCTTTTATAGGTACTTTATTATACACCCAACAAATTTGATTAACATAAAAACATAATTTTTCTTGCATGAGAATTCATAGTTAACTTTTTTTTATTATTCCAGTACAAAATACTTCTGCAGCATAGGCATTTTCATATGTTTGTGTTCTGAACAATTATGTTTTTCTATGTAAATAACTTGTCTTCCAATAATTTAAGATTTTTTTAAAAAAAGCTTATATATTTCAACAACAGTATTAAAGGTAATACTAAATATAATTATAAAAAACATTTGAAAAAATACAATCATATTATTTATGTGGATTAAAAACGTATGGACATAGAGCAAATATTCTCTTTTTCTTTCTAGTGAATGCTTAAATATGATTCTATAAGCATGTTTGAATTCCTCTGGCCCACTGTGTATTTTATTATCAGAGTTAAGTAAAAAAGTAAATGTGTTTCTGTTGTGGTTTAAGAGCAGTTCTTCCTAATTGACTCCTTCCACTGAGACTCCCCACACTGTCTGTCCCTGCAGTGGGATTGAGAGCAGAACTGGAGACACAAGAGGCAAAGATCATGGCTGGAGGTAAGAACAATTTACTGGAAGCAGCAATGAGATAAGAAAACAAACAGTAACAGCAACAGCAGCAATTCTAATGACAGAGGGTACAAGTAAAGAAATGCTACTGCTCACCGTGGAAAACCCTGGCAACAGAAAATTCCCAACCTGCTTGGAACCAGAACCACCCACATTTTTCCTCTGGCTTGGAACCAGGGCCACCCCAGCACTCTATTGGCCACACTTACTCAAGCATAACAAATCCTTTCCCCCCAAAAGAGACTTCCTCCTGCCCCCCCAAAATTATGTGAGGTTGAATAGAAAAACCTCCATGTTCTAGTCATGCCCATTCCCAGCTACTGCAAAAATTACTCTGTCCTGGCTGGAACCAGGACAGTTTCTGTGTTCCTGCTTTTCTCCTTTTCTTCTGTTTAACATCAAATTTTTAGTTTATGTGAAGTAATGTAGTCTGGTGAGGCCCTGGCAAGCCCAGAGCAGGCTCAGCCATCGGGAAAGCTAGGCTGCTCTGGGGTTTTTCCAGGCAGTTGCCCTCAGTCACTTCCTGCAGGTCTCTGACAAAAAAATTTTTGCAATCTAGGTCCCAGAAATACCCCTGAATCATTCACCTTAACTGTTCCCAGTGTGGCCCATTATTCACAATTCTCTGAGCGAAATAAACTGAATCTATTAGTTTTCCAGTGACCAAAGTCAGCTACTTCCTGTATTCTCTCTTTTTTTTTTTTTTCCCTCTCCCACTGCAACACTGCTATAATTTTTGGTGAGTCAAATTTATCTGTTAATACATCTACCTATTATCTCAATATGGACTTTTCTATCATTAGAGTAGCCAGTTTTCCTGACCTCTTTTGCCCTCCCTGTTATGTACTATGTCACTTTTCTAATTAAGTTGAAATTTCCTCTAAAAGTAGATTTGATCCTAGAGCCCTTTTCTCCTGAACTGGAACTTGAATGTCACTACTACATCCAAGAAAACCTCTGATTTTCACATATTCATCCACTCTTCCACATTAGTAGAGTTAACTATGAGCAGATCCAGCTGTTCACCATTGCTGGTTGGACCATCCAGCACCTATATCACCCTCCAGAAATCTTCCTTTTTGCTTATGTTTTTAGTAGATAGTTATGCTTGTACTCTCCTCCCATGTAAACTTACTATCAGGCTAAAGAGCATCCAAAAAAGGGGAGACACAGTCAAGCGCTCATCCATTTTACATTATTTGTGATTTGTGAATATATTAAAAAATCCAAAACAAAACAACAAACCCTCAGTATAGAAAAGACAAGGAATTTAATCTAGCTTGTAAATATAATTTAATGTCTCTAATACACAAAGCTTCAAGCAGCTAATTACGGTGTTTTAAGGACCAGATGGAGTACTTTTAACCCCCCCTAAGGTTTCTTAAATGTTTCTCAGAATCAAAGCTGCTTCTTTAGACTCAACTTTGAAATTAAGATCAGTGAACACTTCTTAGTGCTCCCATGTTGTCATCCTTGTGTCCAGCTGCCTGCTCTCCACTGTGAGAGCAGGGATCATGAAACTGGAAAAAAAGCTGACAGCAAAGACAGATGTTCTTAATAAAGGTTAGACAGTTTTCAAGAAGCAGTTTCAAGCATAAATAAGAGGATTGAAGTTATATGTAATGGGATTTTGCAAACTGATTTGAGAGCCAAAACGTTGGGAAATACATTATCAGCCCAAGATGCAATGGTGACTCTATTGATACACAAAGCTAAATTCTTTAAATGCCAAATGAACAGAAGGGTGAATATAAGTAAGGTTAATGAAGTTATTGGCATTTGAGAAGGCCCAGAATACAATGATATCAAACTTCCTGAAATCATTAGAGAAATGACACTTGGCAAATATTTTACATTGGATGTTTCACACTGTTCAGCCAGTAGCTGATTCACCTAACAACCTAAAGCTAAGTCAGTGTAAGAATATACACTTTCTCTCTACCAGAATGCAGAGGTAAATTAGCTTCTTAATCAACAGCTGACAAATGTCAGTAAGCAAAGGATGAAGCATCCTGAAAGAACAGAACATGTGAATCCAAAATACACATCCGAATAAAAATGAACAAAATGGCCAGATTCATTTGTGTTAGCTACAAAATAACTATCTGCAAGCCATGGTAATTATTTTACTTCCCTTCATCATTTTTTGGGGGGACTAATCGTTTCTTTATGAGCTGAAACTGAAAATTCACCTTCTCTGAATGGTAAATCCACTATTTTCTGTATGCTGTTGTGAACTGCAAAGAACTTCTGTTTTGCAATGATCATCATTTCCTTACTTTGAGTTGCTGTAATAAATTAAAATGTTTACATACTCTGTGACTGCATGCAGACAATATCAGAGGTTACATTTTTCTTTTCACTTTAGTTGAGCTGGAATGCACAGATGCCATGGGCCTATTAATCCCAGTGCCAGCCTGAGAAGGGCAAAGAGTCTTGTCCTGGCCATACTGAATGGGGATCACTTCTCTGGGTCTGTGCCAAGTGTTCTGATGCTTAACTGAAGCAATAAGAAGAGCTGGAGCTGAAGTTTTTAATGGTAGTCTAAATAAAGGATCATAACCAAATAAGGTATTCATTATTTCATAAGCTATCAAAAAACCCAGCTCCTTGGTCACCCCACCTTTAGAGCTATGTTATGAGTACTTAGGACCCAGCTCCCAGAATTCTACAATACTAGATTAAATTTCTTTCACACTGTAAACTTTTCAAAAATTAATTTATTTTATTAACTTTAGTTAACTGGAACTGGAAGGGTTTTATTGATTTTTTGTAATTGAACAAGCTGGTAATTAAGCAGACTGGAGATTCTGGTTTCTTTTATGCAGACATTTTACTGTACTTCCATTTCATGATGGAATTAAAAGAAAAAGTTTCTTCTGTTAGTACTCAGACCACTGAAGGTCAGACTATGATATTGGGGGAACTCATCTGGAAATACTCATGGGCCTGATTCTGAGTTCATAAAGCCATTGTACATCTGGTCTAACATTAAGGAAATTAGTTACACAAAACCATATTTAGGGACTTAACAGACAAAAACAACCTTTGTTTTTATTATACATTAACATTTAAGAGTTAAAAATAATGGCTTAGACTTTGGTGGTTTACTTGTATACTAATAGTTTCCCTGTGTGAGTGAATTCTGCTATGGAGCTTGTGACCCTCCTCTATCATAGGAGTATTGAAACATACACGGACTTGGTTCTTTCTCAAGCAATATATTAAGATATATATTCAAGTGCTGTAATCTGTCAGAACATGAAAAACATTTTATATCTCTGCAATTTATGGTTCTAATCAAATTTCCCAAGTTAAAGGTTGTTTGTCTCCTTGCTCTGTCTCCTTTTAGTTATTGTTTTCGGTGTGGCACAAACATTTGTAGGAGACATTCTAAATAGGTAAGACAGACCGAGAGAGTCTGTACTGGAAAGATTTTTCTAGTGACAAATGCAAGTAGAACTTCAGAGAAAGTGAGAGGAAAAATGCTTAAATTTCCCATTAAGCCACTCATCCTCTTTTCGGTTTCACTTTGCTTTTTATACTCAGAATTTTTGTTACAGAAAAATCAAATTATCTGTGACTCACTTGGAATCTGACAGAGTACCTTGGAATTTCTAGGTAGTGCACTGTACTAAGTATAATAGTGGAAAGATAATACCATAATATTATGTCTTGGTTTATCAAAGTTACTTGAAATATTCAAGCAATATTATAACAATAACACTAGATTTATTTATTATGTTATGATATATCTGACAGAAAACAGACTCTATCTGACCTTTTGTGGGTGACTTTAGATGAAATGAAGAAGAATTAATATGCTGTGTCAATAATATGTAAGAATGCTAAAATATGTGAGACCCTGACATGGCCTATGCACTAGTACCTCATGGTGTACCCAGTGCTTCACGTTGAAAAGAGGAAGGGTTCCCTGTTTACAGAATTTGAAATTCCAACTTTTTCTACCTTAACAGTTAGCATTTATAACCAAAGTTTTAGAAGTATTTCACTGTAAGTAATCAAGTAAAAAAAATTGCAGTGGGTGGATGAGTTATTTCCTGATAGTGAATTTTACCTCTTGGAAGAGTATCAGTGTTTCTTTGAAAATACAGAGAGAATTGTTATTAGGAAATTTTAGTGTGGAACTTTGTTCAGAAATGTAGGCATTTTCATCTGCTGAAATGCTTAATGAATTTAAGCTTTAAAAAGTTTTAAAAATATTTTTTTCTTTGGCACATCATTATAGTATTTTTCCTATAAAACTTTGAAGACACTCTGTTGAGTATGCAAAGTCTGCATCACATCTTAAAATATTGCTTTCTCTGGCAGTATTTTCCCAACAGCAGTGACACTTCAGATTTAATTTTCTTCATCCATAGGCTTTAATGTTGGTTCACCATCATTATGCTTGCCAGCACCAGTACTGGCACTGTATAGCTGTGTGGAACTGTATCACTTACCTAATGTCATAGAAAATTGCTGAAAATACTGATCATTCAGGCCCAGGCTGTACAATTTCTCTCATCTATCCTCCCTACAATAAAGTTTCACTTTCACCAGAATTTTCCTTCACTGCTGATAGATCTAGCATTGCAAATCATAGATTCTAGACTGCTGAATCATGAAAATAGGTTTGCAGAAAGGTGATGTCCATAAATAAGAAATGGCTGTTAGATTAACCTGTGGGTACATCCACTATTTTTCCCCTCTTTTTCTTTCTTTTTCTTTCTTCCTCTGATCTTTTCCTATCTTTTGCATCTCACAGTTCTTGGTCACGTTGAAAAAATATGTGTTACATTCGTCAATTTTTTTGCCAGTAATTTTATTGATGATCTATATTTAGAAGAAATGTGAGATAATTCCTACTTGTAGCTAACTTACTACAGATCTGTGCAATAATACATAGAGGATTTTGTTCAGTTTTTATGCATGAGCTCGTGGCAATGTCATTGAGTTTCTTTTGATGTTTTAGTTATGCTAGGGAAGTAGAGGTGCTGTTGCTGACCAAACCCTTCTTGACACCTCAGTGCATTTTCTTCTCCACATCTGGAGGGGTGACTCCAAGAACACTGGAACTTTTGCATTATATTTCATATTGCATTCTCTTTTCCATGAAAGTTTATATTCTATAGAATTAAATGGAAAAGTTGCTGAAAATATTGTTAGTTGTAAGTGTTGGGTTTTAGTGAAAACTGAGGACTCCTAACTAATGTACAGCTACCACCTGAAGTATGTTACAATTTAAGAATAGTGTCTGATCTGCAGATATACACCTATTTCTGCAGTGAAAGCAGAAAAGGTATAAAGGAGACTAGAGCATAATAAACAGTCATGCCTCCAATTATAGGTTCCAGAGGTAATAGAAAACACCAGAATGAGGCTAAATCTTAATCCAGATAGGCTATTGAAACCTCATTAGACCTTAGGAAGAAAAGAGAAGAATAAATTAATTTTTCATCAAAACCTGAATTATACAGAATAATCATTCCTCTTTAGCAGACATTATGAAATGCTTTTGGCAAACAACATTTCTATTCTTTAAAATATTTTATTTCACTGAAGACTTTATTCTTCAACTATATTTTTATTAATAAGCATTTTAAAGCTATATACAGAACATTTTTAGTTGCATAGCTTTGGTCGATGAAAGAACATAGACTAAGAACAGAAAACTTTTGTTTTTAATTCACAGAGAAATTCTAGAAATACCCATCAAACCCTTAAGTGCAAAGGTAAAATAATCACAAATATAAGCTAAGAAATAGGAAGATATTTTTTGGTTTATGAAGCCATGATTTGAAATATAAGACATTAGCATGTGTTACATTAGGCCACAAATTAAATATTACATGCTTACCTGACACACACTTCAGCAGGGACATAACCAAATACCTTTTTTTCTTTCTTTAAACTGTTACTATAACAGAGATGGAGGTTAATATCAAAAGATCATGAACAGAATTTTTTTTTTTTTTATCATGAGGTACATCATTATTTGCCTCCAGGAATTCTGCCACCAGTCATCTTTTTTACAAAAATGCATCTCCTTCTTCTCTCATCATTATATTTTTACTTTATTTTAACAGTTCACTTCTTTTTAGTCAAGGATAAGAAACATATGCTCAAGACATATCTTATAGGAATTAGTGAAGAAAAGAGGCCTCAAGGTGAGAACTACATTTGTTTTTTTTCCCTTTCATTTCAGAAATCTTAAGTTATGTTCAGAGTGTATTCCAACTGTATAAGAAACTCAACCAAAATATCAGTAGGTGGATTAATGAAACACTTGTCAAGCTCTTCCCAGGTTGTCTGCTTAAGAACAGAGATGAGGTTACTCATTTGGAGACCAATCCTGTCCTCACTAAATTAAATGACAAAATCTTGCTTTATCTTCAGTACTGCAGATCAGAATCTAAACCCATAATAGACTGAAATCTGATTAAACTTCAATGCATGTTTTAATGCAGACTGAAATCCCTGGTATATTTCGAGGCTTACATGAGCATTGGTATTGATATACTGCTCCAACCTGTGGCCTGGTCAGATGGTCTTTCTAATCTAATATCAGTTGTTTTGGATAGGAAATATAATAATATAAACATATAGTGATGTTGGATACATAATTCTTCATTTTTATTCCCGAGCTGATCACTAACACTTAGAAATCTACTTAGACGCAAAGACATTAAGCTGGTTTTCTGGTTTTTTTGACTCCTTGGTCAAAATTAGGCAAATGCCTACCCAGAGGTAAGCATGTTCCATTGAACTGCCCTGAAGTTTTGTTCTTTTGTGGATGATTGTCACTCTACAGAAATAACAAAGGACAGCAGCTCTATAAACTCAAGCCTAGGTGCCTAAATAGAGTTTTACAGAGAGAGGGCACAGTAACTCGAGACTGACAGATGCAAATGCTGTGACCCTGACTCTACAGTTTAAATTATCAAGGTTTTCATCTCATGTTATTAAAAAGAAATGCATTTTTTTGTGCAGTGTGAAAATTTTAACACATAAAAGGTTAGGAATAATAAAGAAATAACACAGCACTCAGTCATACAGGAAAGAATATTTTCTTCATAATGGGGATACATAGACCCATTTAGTCACTTGATCAAAAGAAAAGAGACAGTTAAGAGCATACCATATGACATTATAGGTTCAACATTTTAGGGTTTTTTTTAAATATTTTTAACAAAAATACTATCAAATACAGGTACAATTACCAAATAATTTTAAAGTAAATATAAAGTAATTAAATTAAAGTAAATATATTTGGAGTTATGGTGGTTCTTCTATAAATGAACATAGTTAATATATAAATATTACTGTCCTGAAATAAAATTTCATTTTTTTCATCATTAACATCTTCTGTCATGCTTTCTGAGCAGCAGTAGTTCCCAGGAAAAGTTCCCATTATTACCCATGGGGTGTTTGGCTCATGAGTGCGTAACTAGCCTTTTTTTATTGCAGAAAAACTTCCTTTCAGCAACCTGACAATGAAAGATTATATCAGCAAATACATTCTTAGGAACCTTGCAATCCAATGGTAAGAATCGCCTCCTTAAAGATAAATTTCTCTTATTTTGTAAGAAAGCTATTTCACATATATATATCAGCACAAATCTTTCTTAATTTCTCTCATTATATGCACATTTGGAATATGTGTACCATGCAGACATAGACTTTGAAAAATGGGCAAGTATGTTTTATGAGAAAAAAACACATATCATCTTTTCCTCTTCCGCTTAAAACATGGTTATTTTGAAAATATATTAACACTAAAAATGTGTAATGTCTTAATTGAATGTTTTACTTGTTTCTTAGAATAAAATATTTAGCTCTGACCAGCATGAAAAAACAGCTATGAAGAACTTGTATTGAAAAACCCGTGTCACACAAATTAATCATGTAAGGATACCAGGTTTTCAGAGCTGCTTGCAGGCACCTGGTCTTTGCAGGAATGGTCCTTTTTGCCTTCCAGGTGGTTTCAAATAGCTGAGTCATCTTCTCAGTTTCCTGCAGGAGAGGTTAGGCTGTCCCAGAAAAAATGCTCAAGAGCAGTTTCACAAAGTGTTTCTTGCTATGTATTTTCCAGTGTATTTCCTATTCCTCTTATCTCATAACTTTTCTTTTGGGATGGGACAATTCAACCTCTTTCTGTTCATTGTGGTTATAAATATGCCACATGTCATAATGTCTACTGCTTTTCTTTAGAGATTACAGTTCACAAAAAGCAAAAAGGTCTGAGGATTGAAGTTGATTGAAAGAAAGAAGCATGTGTCCCCACGGAGACCAAAAGGTGGAAGTAAAATACAACAGTATTTTGCATCTTTAAACTGTCAGCTTTGCATTTTCTTTGCTCAAGCATTTTTCTTATATGGCCAACCTCAACCATAGTTTTCATGCATGGCTTGCAAAAATTAAATAGATTATGTCCCAAAAGAGGTGTTGTTGATGTACAAAACTGAATATTTACTACTACAACTAAATTCTAAAAAAAAAAGCAGATACACAAACCACCTTTCCTACTGTACTAGTTGGGCATAGTGCAGCACTGTCTCTGTTAAATGTCAGTTATTTCAGATAGCAGAGGTCATAAATTCTGGCAGATACTGCAGCTTGGAGATTTTCTCAATTCTGATACATATTAACTTCTACATTAATATTTGGAACATTTAATTTTTGCTTCTAGTTTATTTCTATGTGGTTTTGCCTTCCCATTATTTTTCTTCCAGTTGCTCTTGTGACCAACTATGCAACACTTTTTAATATTAAATTCACGCCTGCCTTTCACAAAGTTTGAAAACATAGTGTAATGCTCAGGATACAGAATGGGCAGTTCATTTGGGCTTCACTGTTAATTACGATGAAGCAACCTCTTTAAGATACGATACTGAACAAAACTTTGGTACTCATGAAATATAATATATATCACTTTATTACTCCTGGAAGAAATGTGCAGTGAAATGCAGGAATAAGATGTAGTAAATCAGAAAAATGTAAATAAGTAAAAAAAAAAAAAAAAAAAAAAGGAAAGGAAGGAAAGGACTGACGATTGAAAGGAACATAAGAATGGAAGATGTATAATTTCATATTGATACAGAGTGTAAAGGTCTTAGAATCCCTAATTTTCTACTGCATTTAGCAGTGTTTTACTGTAGAGATAAAATCAGTTCTAAAATAATTAGCAATGCCATATTTAATTGCAAATTAAATTACTACTCACAAGTGATCTACCAAAGGGTAAAACACCACTGGGAGGAAGAACATGGAGGGAAATTTTTTTTTCTATTCTTCTTTCTTGTCCTTCCCACCCCTCCCCCCAAACTCTGAACCTTTATGCTTCAAACTAGGTCAAATTGAGTTAAAGTGAAGCTCAGAGAAAAGCCGGCAATAGTCAGTACCAGGTGCTCCTCGTCGCCTATACTCTTTCAAGGGTAGCTCTCTAGTTTGCGCAGGATGAACCTCTGAGATGAAATCATACCCGCAGGAGGATGGCGCGCCCTCTGCCACCTCTAGGACGGGAGAGATGCCCCCCTGGCCCTTCCTCGGGCTGCGTGCGGGCTGCTCCGGCTGACCTGCTGCCGTGACCGTGGGCGAGCCCCGCCGGCCCCGCGCCCCGGCGGGGATGCCGCACCCGCGGCCTTCCCCGCGGGCTGCGCTCAGCTTTTGGAGAGGCTCAGGCCCGGTCTGTGCCGCTCCTCAGGCTTAACCTGGTGCCACAGCACGAGGCAGTGCTTACGGCTCAGCATCTGTGGAGTAGCAGGGGACCAGTGAGATAGAACTGCGCATCTAAGTGCTGGGAAACGCCTATCGCGGAAAGAAATCACCTTGATTAAAAAAATCCCCGGAGGAGGGGGGAAGGGAGGAGGAGGAAAGTGTTTCTTAAACCCCAGAAATCAATAGGAGGTAGCCGGCATACTGAACAAAGTTTAACTTTAATGCAGATGAAGTGAAAATGAAAAAACAACCCACCAACAAAAAACCAACCTAAACCCAAAAGCACTAAAACACCCCCCAATCAAACTCCCTAGTACACAAAGATACCCCAACAACAAAATCCTTTTCAAAATAAAATTTCATATAACGTTTAAGGTCTGTGGCAAACATTTGTACATTGTTGTGGGGAGGCAAATGATTGAAAATATTCCTCTTGGAAAACGGTGTTGACCGGAGTTAGAAATACCTTTGTAAATTAAATCTCGATGGGATCTATTTCTGGAAAAATCTTAATTAAAAATAACGCGAACACAAAACTGTATTCTTAACTAAAACGAAAATCCCCTCCCCCCAGCCCGTCTGTTCTCAGACCGTGTAGTGCTATCAGTGGAACTGGAAACCTTACAGCAATCACCCCAGCATTCTGCTGTGAGGAAGCGGGAACAGGGAGGGGGGCAAGGGGGAGAGGAGGGAGGGGAGGCGGCACCAAGGGGTCTCATTGCTGGGAGATACTTTGAGGGCAAAGCAAAAGTGCCCCCTCGGGAGCAGCGCTCCGCTTCTGTCGCCACCGCCGTCTCAGATGCTACAGTATCAGGCGGAGAAGAAAAGAAAGGAATTTGGAGTTGATGTACACGCCGGAGCAGCAGTAAAAAGATATAAGATATCGACACGCTCAGCTGCATCTTGTTAAAAGCTTCCTGCGGGTTGGCAGAATGAAATCTTTATTTAAAATACACAAACTACCGTCAGGGGAGGAACGGAAGGGAAAACACTAAAAGGGCCAAACGCAGAGTTTAACCCACCGGTACAAGCAAAAAAGGAGAAGAGATGAGATTGGTTTGGGGCGTACGGAAGAGAGGGGGAGGGTGCCCTCCTTGCAGCCCAGCCACAGGAGCCACTTGGGGACTCGGTGTCTCCACTCAGCTTTGGAGACTTTCTCTTTGATGGTGATAATGATAGTTGCTCTGGTACGGGAAAGAGACTTACGAATACCAGAAGCAGAATGTGTGCTCACATTTGGGTGTGAATGATAGGAAAACGTGCCTCGCCACCACATCCACAGCAGCTCTCTCTTAAGTAGTGGTAACATTATTTTATTATCGCCAGCCGGTGGCTTTAAAGGTGCATTATTTTAATGCATTATTAATTGTTTTCTCAGGGCGAGAGGAAGGTAGAGATCTGGCTTATTATTATTAATAGCGAGGAGCTCGCTCCTGTCGCACACGCCGGGGAGCGCGGTGGGAGGAGGCAGCGCCGGGGGAGGCGGGTGGCGGAGCGCTCCCGGCGCCGGGCTCCCTGCGCGGCTGCGGCGCCAACACGCGGGGCTCAGCAGCCCCCGCCGCACCCTCACAGTGCCCCAGCCCGGCCCCTCACCCTCCGCCGGGCGCAAAGTTCCGCGGGCAGCGGCCGGCGCGGCACCTGGCGGCCGGCACCTGCCCATCCCCAGTTCCGCGGGGGCGGCGTGGCTCCGCGGCCGCCAAAGTTGCGGCGGGGCCGGGGGGCTGCCGCCGCTGCCGGCCATCAAGTGGCTCGGTAAGGAAATGCAGGGGAGCGGGCTGAGCGGCGGCGGGGGCTGCGCGGGGCCCCGCGGGGAGCGCGGGGAGCTCCGGCCCTCGCAGCCCTGCGGGCCGCTCGCCGCCCGCCTGCAGACGGCAGTGCTCGCACCGAGAGCCGCTCCAGCGCCCCCCGCCCCGCACACACACAGACACACACACGCACACACGCACACCCCCCACCTCTCCTCCCCACCCCTCGCTCGCTCCCTCTCTCCTCCCTCTCGTCGCTCTTTTCCTCCCTCCCTCTCTGTCTGCCGTCCTCATCGGAGAGAGTTGCAGGTACCTTACCTCTCACCTCCCCGCCACCCCCCCCCACAGACCCCCTCCCCCCGCAAATTTTAAGGGGAAGGAGCCCCGGGAAGCCTTTTTTTTATTTATTTATTTAGGTATTTAAAATCACTGTAAAAAAAAATCTTTGGAAGAATGACTCTTATCGGAGTCAGCTCTGAAAACAGGGTTACCCCCCAGGAGCTAGCGGCAGCGGAGCTGGATCCCATCAAAACAGTACTGCCTGATGGGGCATGTGCTTCTCTCTCTTTGCAGTTCCTTCTGGGCCTGTGTGGACTAGGGGCACAACGCGGCGCCTGACTGGCAGGAGGGGAAAGCGGAGACTCCTTCAGGTTTCCAAAGAGGTCCGAGTGGACAGCATTAGTAAGTAAATTCTCTGTGCTTGCTTACTGTCCCTGTGTCCTCGGGCTTATCCAGACTTTTTCTTAGCATTCACACACATACATATGCACACACATACATATGCTCTCTCTCTCTCTCTCACACACACACACACACACACATATCTTTATATATGTGTATATACATGTGTATATATATGTGCATGCATTTCTATTTTCAGGTTACTGTTCTGGTCAGAGAGAAACTTGGCCGTGGTAACTTGGAACTGTTTTTAGTGGGAAGGTGCATTTAGTGGTTTTCTGGTTTTTTTATGAGTGAAGAAAATTGAAGGTGAATACTTGTTTAAAGAAACTGAGTGTGGCAAGTATTGTATAATGTCATACTTCAGTGCAGGTGTAGGTATGTGGTAGAATACAGACAAAATCTAAACAAAGAGATACTCCCTCAGGAGGGGTCTGCAGAATGGTCTGACCTGCAAAGCAATGGCAGGTGACAGGACATTCAGTTTAATATAAAATGTGCCTGAGTTATAGATACTAAGATATATTTGTCTGCATTCAATTGTAAGCATTTTTACTCCATGTCTCTGAAGTTCTTAAATTTTTCATCAAGTTCTATATGTATAAATTGTATGTAAATTTTTTCTTCTGATGAGGATGACAGTTCTAGACAACAGCTTTGCTTTCTAAGGGCTTTTATAGGGCATATTCAAAAGTACTGATGGCACTGTTTTCGATAGGTGAGAAAGATCTAGGGGAAACAAAAAGATAAACTCATTTAAAAGGGTGTCATGAGCAGTGGAACTGAGGTTTGCTGGCTGAGCTGTAGAGTTAACAGAAGGTATGAAGATCATATAAATGTATGTCATGAAGTGTCTGCTGTTAGGTGTTGTTCAGCACTAAATATATCTGCATCTGGGAAAGAGAACTTTTGCAGGCGTTATTTCTCTTGGGACAGTGGACCCGTTATCGACATTTGCTGCTTTTCTGCTAAGGGAGACAGCTAGTATTAGCAGTTGAGGGTTAACTGTTTCCTAGGTAGAGAAAAGAAATAACAATGACAGGTATGGCAATGAAAACGTTTGCTCATGTTGGCTAATATCTAAATAAAACCTCAGTGTTATGTCAGTAGAAATACAGTTGAGTCAGGTGTTTTTGAATGTACTGAAAGGAATCAATAGCATTTCAGCATTTTTTCTCTATTCCGGCCAAATGGACTTGGATTTAAATTCTTCATGTGTTGTATCTGTTGTAGGGACAATGTGGATTTGAATTAGAATAAATTAAAATTGTGTCTTTACAAATTCTTGGCAAATATGGGTTATTTTACTGTACAAATTCAGAATAATGTGGCTACTGTAAATAAACAATACAACTCAAATATCATATATATTATGTCTTTACTGTTCACCTAATCAGAATAAAGTAGTGCTGTTAGAAGCCATTAAACATGAACTTACAAATGCATTTTATTAAACTTCGAAATGTGAATTTCATATTGCACTTTCAGGTGTAATTTAAAATCAGTCACAACTAATGAATGTCACTAGGAGTGAAAGTTTATCAGGGTCAAATCAAATGCATTTCTTCCTAAAGTAAAGAAAGTAGTTTATGTCACAACAGTAAAGAAAACGAGCAAAATTTACTTAGGAAATTGTGACACAAGCAGGAAAGACTAAATCTGCAGTAGCAGATGGATGACATTCAGACTTACTTTCAGGTATTCATAATCTTAGAGCTAGGAAGGAATTACAAAGCATTGGGTGCAAGTTCTTAGACAGTGAATCAGGGTGACTTTCATATTGCATTAAAGTAGTCTTTTGGTAATTGCCATTTATGACAGGAAAAATACCCCATGAACTCATGAACTTTTAATTAAAGGATAACACATTTTCTGACTTAGTAAGGAATCCTACTGATAGTGTTTTAGTACTATGAATTTACCTTTCAGTTAAAAAAAAGCGCTTTTTACTCACTTTTTTCTAAATGACTTAGTAACATTTGACATGGCTCATTGCTGTGTTGTACTCCCTGTGGACAGCACATTAAAATAATATATCCAGCTAATTTGCATGAACTGTTTTGAGACTGCATGCAGTGAAGTTTATTAGGCTAAGCTTTCAGTTCTGCTAGGTGGCCCTAAACATGCAGCAATGTTGAATGTCTAACAGTGTGTCTATTTGAAATAAAAAAAAAATTAAAAAAAATTTACATATGACTAACCAGACAGGAACTATGTTGTCTAGTTTAGCTCAAATGTCTATGTACTCAATGTCTTTATTAGTTGGAGCACAGTCTTCATAATTTGTCTTTGGGATTTTCTTTAATCTAGGATATGTTGTGGCAATACTTTAGAATCTATATGAAAAAGTACTCAAAACGTACTCCACCTTTGCTGTAATTACTACTGTGGGAAATGACCTGTGCCAAATCATGGCAATTAAATGTGATACATATTGTACTTGATTATATATTCATGTACAATTATGAGTTTTTGGCATAGGCAAATGTCAAATTGGGTCAATCTGATTCAGAAGAAACAAGAGAGGACTTTAAGAACACCTATTGCTGTGCAAATACATAACTGATATAACAAAGTTGCATGTGTCAGCAGTAATGTAGTTTATTATGCAATTGTTCTTGTTATTCAGATCAGATAATAGTCTGATGAAATATATAAGCAGTCTACAGGGAATCAATGATTAATTCCTCTGGTATGTGCATATTTAAGATTTCTTACTAGTAAAATCCTAGATACCTGCATTAGTTTTCAGAAGCCAAAGCCAACAAACATTGTCAATATTAATCACTTAATATACTGAACTCCCACCAAACTTTGTGGTTATAAAGTCTGATGAAAAAATAACGCAAATGTTTCCTTCTTTGTTCTTTGCTAAATGTGGCTTTGCTGAAGAAACTGACAGTACACAAACAAACATACTGCTTGATAGCACAAACTATTTTAAAATGGGGAATGTTATAAATATCAAGTAATACACTGATACTTTAATCTTGGTTTGTCTGTGCTCTTTTAAGAATTTACAAAGCATTGATGACTTTTGTGTGTATAGGGGTAATAATTCTACAGAATTGAAGTACTGTAACTAGTTGGAGAAACAAAGGTATCATTGTTGGCTTAACAGGAAAACAAGTGAGTTCAGCATATAGGAAAAGGTCACTGATACTTTTCATCAGTCCAAAGCTGGTTTAGTACAAAAACAGATTGGTACCTGAATCTCACATAATCAGAATAAGCTCTATTGATTTACTGTCACTTTAAAGACCTCATAACCAGCAAATATAAATTTAACAGTGACATTTATATGGATGTTCTATAATTTAGGGTTTTGGATTTTGATAACTGTACTCAAGGAAAGTAAATTTTTTCCTTCATTAGTAGCCATAAGGATTGTGTGGAAAATGGCTAAGGAGGAAGAGATGTTCAGGGTGTTCTTTAAAATAGAAAAAAAAGTGAAAAGGCCATAGAAAGAGCTCAGATTCAAATGTACTTGAGCTGGAGAATGCCTGTATATGCGGCGTTTTATTTTGTTTTGTTTTCTACACATACATTATAAGGTCATTAGTACTAGAAGTTTCTTAAAGAGATTTTATGTTACCCCTTTTTCTTGTCGACTTTCCACCTTGAAGTATTGCACCTATAATCCTAGCAAACTCTGACAAAGTTGGCAAGGGACATTGTGTCAAAGTGATAACATAATGATAGAAATGGGGTCGCAAAGTATTGACAAGAAGTGCAGTTAGAGTATAAGGTTTTGGACATATTTGATTGTGATAAAAAATACTTAGTAGCAAACACAAATTCTAGTAGGAAATAGGCAGTAGGCATGAATTAATTCTCAAATGAGAATTAAATATATTTGAAAATAATGACTATGAGAAGGAAACAGACACACAGGCAAAAGGAATGCATACTGGGAGATTTTTTAATCATTCTTAATGCTTTTAGATGCTGTTTGATTTTCAGTTTATCCGTTCTGGTAGCTTCTTTTGTAAGATCCAGCACGAAACAATAACAGAAAAGCTAGCAATAAACAGAAAATTGCTGCAAATTTACTACTTTTATGGTCAATATAAAGGCTGAATTACTCATCTATTTTCATTTGTTGTCAATAGTTGCAGAAATGATCCTATTTATCTTACATTTCTATTCTGTTAAATATGCTTTATTAAGTGAAGACTATTGTGTAAGAAATTGTATTCTTTACATTCTATATATCTTTATTGGCAACTTTGTAGCCACTTCTAAAAAGTGGGGTTTTTCTTGTCAATACATAAAATGAAGATCTAGTTGAATAAAATTTTAACTGATTAGCTACTGCAGAATCTGGTTTCTAAAATCAGTTTTATAAAATTTCTGCCAGCAACACTGTGAAATTGATCAAAATACTAGTATGTTTTAAAGTTTTCCTGAATAAAGTCATGCTTCAAATGCCTTTAAAGTTCTTTGAAATACTATTATACTTTCCAAATTATGTTACTTAGACTATGTTAAAAGTAAAATTAAGATTTTGGAGATGTGTTTGGAAAAGAGAATTCTAGATGTGTATGTTTGCAATATGAAGAAGGCTCTGAATAGTCCGATGATTTTCCTGAGAATGCTGTAGGGGATTTGTTCCAGCTGTAAGCAGCATGAGCTCATATAGTTGCTAATTAACAGATAGATACATATTAGAGGCCCAGTACTCTGCTTTGTCTAAATATTTGGTTTAGAAAAATGTTTTTCTACATCAGGCAGTCCCATATTTGTGTTTCATCCCATTGTGAAAAGCTGCTTAAACTGAATTTTTCATATATTTCAGGGTGGCATCTCAAAAGGTAAGGTGATGTTTTGGTGCATATGGTGCATTCTGCTTTTCTTTTGAATTTAAAAAATAAGAGCTGTACACAATGGCATTCAGGAAATCACTCTTTATCCAGGATGCTGCTTTTTATTTGGTTTTAGGTTACCTAGCTCATTTGCAAAATGTGTTATACTGCCCAGCACTGAAATGTTAAATGCATATGCTTTTTGTTTGCAGTGAAAAGGTGGGTTGAGGGGAAGCTGCTTCAGCTGGGGTGATTGTCTGTAAACATAAAGGAGGACTCATGGGCTTAATGGGAAGTGGGATTATTTAGCTCTTCCAGCTTCTGTGAGGGTAAGGTGAGCTCACATTTCCAGAGTGGTCCTCCCAGCTGGTGAGTTTCTCATGGGTGACAGCTCAATTGCTTCACGATGATGATTGATTTAAGGTGACCAGCCTGAATAAAGGTCCTCTGGTGGCAGCAGGTTGGAAGTGTACACCAATCTGTCTTCTGGGAACAGTAATTCTTAAGGGTACTGCAGCAGAAGTAACTGCATAAGAACAATTGCATCTACTGTAGTCTGAAAGTGAAGTGATTTTTAGACTCTTATGCAGCAGTTTAACAGTCAATGTGGGAGTATGTCAGGCAAAGTAAGTTTGCTCTAGCTTTGACGCATTCTTTCTTTGTCTCACCCCTACACACTTAAAATGTACCCTTCATTGTGGTGCAAGGCATAACGTCTCACCAGACCCTGTACTACATAAACCAGCATTTAAAGTAGTTTGGTGTTCTCCTCACTCTGCTTGTTCTTTTAGTCAAATGTGTTTTTCTTCAGTCTTTAGTTAAAAAAAAAAAAAGTTTTCTGTATTGTAACTAACTGTACTTAGATCTAACATAGAATATTAATTTTTAGTATATGATTTTTTTGTTTTCTAAGCAGGATTTAAATAAGAATACTTACTGTGCAAATTTTTAATCCATGTTGAAGGACTTCATTTTAACCTTAAAGCTAATTCTGTATTCAACGTCTGATGAAGCACAACATACTCTGAATTCTTGCGCATAAGTATAAGGTAGAGCAGTGATGTAAGTCTTACTTAGGTAGCTACAGAATTACTGGCAGTAACAAAAAGATAAACTAAAACTATGTGTGACTTGCCCTTGATTTAGGTAAAATGACATAAGGATATCCATCCCATCCATTTAACAATCAGAAAAAATCTTACAGGGTGGTGCATGATCTTAGTTTGAAAGATTTTCTTTTAAATTAAAAGGACTGTGCTCTGATGCTGTGAGGCAAAGCTCAAAGCATCAGCAGTTCTCAATGGAAAGAATGCATGTGCACTGTCTGTGTCTTAGCATGAGTTGCTTTCCCTTACTTATTGGAACTGAGGCTTGCCAGATGGCTTTCTCGGGCTTCTTCAGAGAGATAGAAAACCATAAAGAGTTTTGTCTTTATCAGAAAACAGAATAGTATAAAATTACAGCTGACACTTTTCTCTATCTAGGTTTTCCTGAAGGAAGTGTGTGGTTTTTTGACTTAATTTTTGTGCATTTTCACCATGATGTCACCATACTGATGCATTAGTAGTACAAACCAACTCCCAAACTGTCATGTAACTAGAATATTAAAGTTTATAACAAAAGAAATCAGACTTGAAATATATTTTGATGAGATCTTGAGACCTGAAAAATTCGTGTGATGGGGAGGAATGCGCTGGGAGAGGTTTGATCAACATTAAATCATTATTACTGACATATCCTACATTTGTTAGCAGAAGTATTTAAGAATATGCCAAAAGTTTCTCCTTGATAGAAAATTCGGCTAACTTTTTTTATATGCTTATAAGTTTCTAAAAATTGTAGGTACAGATAAGTCATAAAAGTGAGTTTCAAATAATTCATTGCCTATAACCTTTAGTATAATTTGTGTGCATATCATTCATAGAAATATTCCTAATGAAAAGTCATATTAACCATTGGTATTCCTTCACAAACAGAAATCTGCCCAGCAAAGCTCATTAATTTCAAATTTGACATCAGTAGTTATGGTCTGGCATCATTAGCATACCAAATAGAGTACTTAAGAAAAAATAAGGAGAAAAGTAGAACTGTTGCATTAATGTAGTGATAACCTGTGTTCCCCTTTGAATAATTTAGCCATTTGTTCAGTTTTATGCACAAATATTCTGTGAAATTTTCCTTTCTCCCTATGAGTGAAAGATATACTAATGGCTTTTTTACACAATTTGTCCTAATCTTCCTTTTTTTGTTTTTCTTTTTTCCTAAGAATACTGGGAAGCTATAGTTGAAAAGCTGCAAAAATTTATTTGCCTGTTTTTTCAGTGTGTAGGCTTTAGAGTGGGTTGATTTGACTTCTCTTCTTCCATGTACACGCAGTGTCCTCTGACAATTCATTGAAGCAACAATCAGTCAGTGAGGTTGGAAATTCTTCTGTCAAATGCATCAGCAAACTTCAAGAGCTGCCAAAAGATATGAAGGTCACTATACCTGGGTAACCAAATATTCTTAACCATGCTACCCATATCTGTGAAAGTCTTCGGCAAAATTAAGTTTCTCAGTGATAATTGGATAAACAGCACACAATAATTGTTACTTGGAGAAAAAGGGAAATAATTCAAAAGGGAAGTATTTCAAATTAATATTGTTCTGCATTTGTAGAACAAAGTGCAATGGGCTTCCTGTGCCATTTGTTTTCAATTCTTCATTCTAATGGAGAAAAGAGGCAAAGTAGTAAAAAAAAATATGATATCTGCTGGAGGCCATTTGATGGAATAAAATGGTCAGGAAATGTGATTTGAGTTTTTTGATTTTTATTTTAATTATTATTATTTTGTTGTGTTTTTGCTGTTATTCTTTTTTCTGGACAATCTGTACTAAGGAAAAAAAATCTAGAATTAAAAAATTTCTTGAGCAGCTTTCATACAGGTTGTGCTCCCTTGACCTAACCAAAATGCATGATTTGTCCTGTTTTAAAATCTCTTTAATTTGAAAACCCCCAATAGGTTTTTGTTTGTTTCTTTCTTTTCTATTCTAGGATTATTAGAGAAAAGTGATCTTTGTATTTGGCTTAACAAAAATAATTGTGCTGCAGCATCTGCTTTTCATCATCAACTTTAGGTTTCCACAGGTCTCTGTATGTGTGGAAATGCAATCCCTGGATATTTTCATTGTCATATTCTACATGAAATGATAAATTGAAAAGTATCCAAATATATTTCTGCTCAGAATCATCTTTTTTCTCTCAGCATGGAAGCAGCCTTTTCCACTCTTCCCCGTCTTCCCATTTTTTTTCTACCCTTCCTTTGCAGAAGGCTGTAGCACAGCTAGAGTGTCTAATTATTTTTAAAGTAGATCATAATTTAGGTTTCTGCTCTTCCTCACTGATCCTAAGCATAGTGGCCCTTCTGGGGTAAGAATTTGTTTTTAAGAGTGATGTCCTCAACCTACTTTGTGTTTTCCCAAACTGATAAAAATGGGAAAGAAAGCACTCCAGCTTATGTAAATATCAGATGCTTCCTAGTGTAGGTGAAGAGATAAAGTAACTGATAGAGTTCTGCTACAGAATCAATAAAATGGAAATTTATGAATTTTGGGGTGAGTTTAGGTGTGTTAGTGTCTTTGAGTAACACTGAAGTGCAGTTATAAGATTACGTCTCTTTTTCCCCCTCCACTGCTCTGACAGGTCTTGGTTGGCTTGAGAACTGGATGGGGAAAGAAGAAAATCCCTGAATATGTGTGTTCTGTTAATTTTATCAATTGTCAATGCTGAACAAATTAAAAAACACATGAATTGTGACATTTATTTAACCAAGCATTTCTTGGTTACTTAAATTAGGCATTGTGAAAAAAAAAAAATTGCAATTTATGTTTCATTGTATATTAAAAAAAAAAAAAAGAATTGTTAAAAGAAGCATGATGAGGAAGGAAAGGAAGTGAGGGTAGAAAATGGATAACATAAATGGAAGAAATCCTCATCAACAGTCATGTTATTCAGCTCTCTGGTGCAGTGTCAAGTCAGATGACACTGTCTTTAACCACTGGGTTCAAGTTTTAGTCGCCTGACCATAAGTGATTTAAGCCTTTTAGATGCCCTCAGGTAGTTGCTCAGTGCTAGGCTAGTGTTGTAACAAATGCAGCCAGTCCCATACAAGTATTTCAGAAAGCAAAGAACATATACAATTGCATGTTCATTTGCATTCAGGATTATGAATTGTGCATGTCTATATTCTGATGTTGTATCTAGAACTTTGCCTTCCCTCCTTGCCTTTCCCAAAGGCAAGGATTTTTTCATGTTATGCTAATTATATCTGATGCTAACAGAGCTCCCTTAATCAACACTTGTGCTTAGCTATCAGCATAATTAGATTAATTATATTTTGTAGACATCCTAGAAATCCTATCATGCATGTATGAATCTGCGCATGTTGAAAATTACATTCTTGTCTTCAAATTTGGAAACAAGCTTATATGTTGGGTTTTGTTTGCTTGTTTTGTCATAATTTTTTCCTCTTTTTGTCAATGATGTACAAATTGATGGAGTCCAAGATCTTATGCTGCTAATTATAGTCCATACACAGAATCAACTTTTGTGCTTTCCTGCTCTGACACTATGCTGGTGCCTCTGAGACTAATGTGATGAACTGTGTAGTGTCACACCGCCTTTTTTTATTTGCTACTTTGGTAGGTCACCTTTTCCTGATTTTGGAAAGAAAGATGGACCTAGGGATCAGTGTAATATAATTATACTGAGGTGTATTTTCTGTTTTTGTAATATTGACATTTTGACCATTATGCAACCAGTAAAGATTACTGGCAGTAATATTTTCTTTTGAGGTCAGGATTATTGATTTTGGCGTAGAGGCAGAGTTGATAGGATAAATCTTACAGTGATAATACTATTTGTATCTAACTTTAGATGGCATTTTGTTTGGACAGAAAGTTTGGGATTTACTGAAGTCACTTGGATATTATGCTCATTAAATGATTGTTGAAAAAGAAATATAAGTGTTCAGCTTAATAAAAGAGTATTGCAACTAGCATGCATGAGAGATGACTCTTAGAGATGGAGATCTCCATCTATCAAGGCTTTATAAAGGCAATAGTATAGATCTTGTTTGTGAGCCAGAAACATTTTCCATAATCAGTAGATGAAGAGATTTTCCGAAATTATCCTTATAATCACAAAGAATAGAGAAGCTTCATAAGCAGAAAAAAGGATCCAAGAAAAACTTTATATTACTTCATCTAATTTCATGAAAATATATATCCCTCATTCTTGTAGTGTGGAATTCCAGTTTATGCAAACTGTAACATCTGTCTATGGTGATTCGCTGGCTGTCTGCTCTTTAGCATCTTGGGGAAACAAACCAAAAATAAAATATGTCAATTTGATATTTTCATGACTTAACCTCACTCAGTGTTTACAAAAGTATTATATTATATTTTGTTCTCATTTATGTCTGAATCAAATAAAAGTTGAAAGGCAGCTATAACTTGGGGGGATAATAAGGAAGATGTATAATAATTATGTTAATAATAATAATGACTTTCCCTTATGGTTGACAACAAGACCACACTGGTAATTTCAGAGGAAGTAGATTTTATTTTGTTGCTTAATATTCAAGGAAAAATATAAAAGCAGAGTAAACAATATAGCACTTTTTTGTTTGCTTTGCTATTAAATTGGGGTTTTAGCAGTGTTAAGAGGGAACTAAGATGTTACTTGTAAAAGATATTAATGTGTGATAGTGAAGAAGAAAAAGATGAGCTACAAGCATAATTTGATTTTTATCCAGTAAGACCTACCCTGTAGGAATGATATCTTGTAAAATTTGAAAACAAGGTATTTAAAAATTTATATAGGTGTCTATTCCTTTTTGCAGGGGGAAAAAATCCAAAACTAAACCCACAAAAACCCAAGTGTGACCGACATGTCCAGGCATTATTGGAACAGTAACTGAAGTTTTAATTGACTCGTATTACCCTGCACATCTGTCTCTATATCCCGATAGCACTTTACTTGCCCACAGAGCTGCTGTGTATTTTGAGCTGTAAATAAGAGAGGAGTTACAGAAAGTACCAGATAGGGCAGTTTTATGAAGCAAAGATAACCAATCAAGAAGAGTATTGCAGTGCTAGACTTACACTGCTTCCAACAAGAGTTACTTTGTGCCTTCCATCAATAAAGGTCTCACATGGAAGGCAGTGGACAGGAATCTGGAGGAATGGCACAATTTTTTCCTTCCCTGATGGGACCAGGAATTAAGTCTTTGTTGCATCTCTCCTCAAAGGTAGTTTCAGGAGGCCTTTTTTAGCCCTTAGAAATTTGCAATTCATATTAAACTATAGATTGATTATAAAAACACAAATTAATAAGATTGGTATACCCACATAGCCACAGGCAAATTTTATTCACAAAACTGCAATAAAAAAGGAAATTAGTGTAATGTACACTGTGTGTAAATTCATGGTGAAACAGTTTCCACAAAATATCAAATTGTAATGTTAACTCAACATTATAATAACTCTTGTAAGATGAGATATAATTGTACGTTCTATTTATTTTCACAGTGGTATTTGAAAGCAAACATCTTTAGAGTGTTAGAACTAGTGACAATACAAAAGAAATCTTCCATTATTCTAATTATGCATATTTCAAAATGCAGCTATTCAAAATGTAAGCTGTTCCAGTAAGTTGATACTATATTAATTTAAGTACTAGTTTTATTTTTTTAAAATATATTTTCATGCTAGTCAGCAGGTTTTTTCTGTTTGGAGAGGGCTATAGCATGATTTTTATATATGCTTCTGAGGAAAGACTGACACATAGAATGCCCCTCTTCCTCCCTCCACTATGAAATTATTGGAAAGATTTAAAAAATTGGAAATTAAAGTATGTGTGCACTAGAAAGGCACAGATCACTATTAAATATAGCAGCATGTTACATAAGTCAAATAGTTGCAGTGGAAGCACAGATGATATATAAAATAAGAAGAGCCAGCAATACTTAGGTCCGAAGGTACAGTTTACATGCAAATATGAATGTCACAGAATAATGGCCTCCATGTTAATCAGAGGACAGCTGAGCCCAGCTGGCATAGCTAATAAAGCAAGAGTACTTTTTCATGTGCTTCTTTTATGCAAGTTCATCACTACCTAGAAAATGTAAGTAGTCAGACAAAGTTGACACAGTTTGGGTGAGTGGTTTCCTTCTTTTCACCATGCTTTTTGTGTTGTCACGTCTGTAAACAAAAAGAGCAGAATCTACTAGCTACTGAAGAAATAGCCATTCAAAACATTTTTTAAATTAAAGCAGTAATTTTTTTTTTTTTTTTTTTACATCTTGAAGATGACAGTATGGTTGTAGTTATATTGTAAATTGCAAATTGTTTTGTTTTCTGGCAGCATCTTGGATTATTCCACACTCTGTTGCCTGGCTTGCTAACATAGACTTAGTTATTTGACTACATGTCTCAAGAAGTAACAACTTTTTGTTACTTGGTAAGTTAAGCAAAAGTTTACTGTACATACACACTCTTACAGAAACTTACAATATTGCACTGAGTTCTGTTTTGACCTGAAATTCTGTGGGACAGACAGTGCCTTACATCTAGAATCTTTAGGCTAGAGATGACCTGAAAGATCATTAAGCCCAAACATCAGCTGAGTATCACCACCATTAGGCCATGTCCTCAAGGGCCATATCAACATGGATTTTTTTGAATACTTCCAGGGATGATGATTCCACCTCTGGATATACTATCCCACCTGCTTAATTTTGGGCCATAGAAAAAACCACAATCTTAATTATGAAAATCACTGCCAGAAATCTCTAACAATTCCTTCTAATAAATGTAATTGTAGGGATAAGTAGCTGACTTAACAATAGTCTCTCTCATAATGCAAGAAAAATTATATTTTTTTTCTGGTAGCTTGATAGGTGGGAACAGGTTAGTTTTATCGGTTCCTGGGTCTACGTCATAAAACACACTGGCTGCTTGTCGAATATAGAGACTATAAAATCAACATGATCTAAGGAGCCCTTGGGCTTTGTACTCACCAGAAATCAGTAGCAAGCTCCATGAAAAACCTTCAGTGATACTGCATTATAATTAGATTCTTGGAAATGTGCTGGAATGATGATTAGGGAGAGTGAGAAATAACGCTGAGATTTTTTTTTCTGTTGAAACAGATCAGGTGTTGTTTAATGCCTCTTATCCAAATGGAAATATTATTCTTTATTTATAAGTGAATTCTTGTTACGTGATCATGAGCCAGTGTCATTGGAGAGCAATTGAGTTGGTTTTCAATTCCATTTAGGATGCTGATACTCCTTATAGGCTGCTAGTCATTCCCATGGCACATCAAATCATATTGTAAACACAATGGAAGTGAGGCCAAATATGCTGCAAACATGTCACTTTTATAGTAAGACTCTAAAAAGAACATTTTGTGCTTTTGTCTCCTGGATTGTTACTATGAAACCTATAAATTATTTGAGACCATGGTTCCAAATTGATTTCAGGGCAAAAATTCCTTAAAAGACAAAGTCTTTACTTACACTTTTTTTTTAATAAATGGGTGATTATCTTCCTTTTTGTTGTTGTTTTGCTCCATTATCTTTTTTTATTCACGTGGGTGTTGCCTATTTTTACTTGTGCTGTTAGAGTGCCTTGTTTAGAGAAAAGAGTTTATGGAACTTTAAAAGATCACTCAGCAATTTGAAGTACTGAAGGCTTGTGAATAATTTTTACTTAGACTTGCAAATAATTTGTAGTTTGGCCCATAATTTGGGAACACAGATTAAATTAATTTAACTACAGGAATTTTTGTGTTAATTAAGACTTCAGTTTAAGCAGAAGGTCCTATGCTGTTTTTCAAAGGTCACTTTTAAAAAACATGTATTATAAGAACTGGAAAGTATGGAAAGCGTGATTAAAATGGATTTTTTTCCAGTTGAGGTTGACATATGGTTTGAATTATAAATCATGAAATCTAGTATTATTTAAGTATTTTAGACAAGCTGTGCTAAGACCCTGAAACAGGAGTGTATATAACTTGTTTTTTTTCTTTTCCCTCAAAAACATGGAAGTAAAATCTTCATATATTTACATCTTTGAAATGCAAATTATAAAATAAGTAAATAGCTTATTTCATATGTTTTTCTTCAAAATAGACTTTATCTTTCAGTGTAGAGACATCAAACCCTTGGATCCCTGGCACTGTGGAACTATGACACCTTCCATTCAGTGATGTGATCAATTAAATAGATCAAGATCAGAAAAATGCAAGGCACTTGTTAATTTTTGCTGTTAGTCACTGAACTTGATAGCTATCAAATGACTTAGGTAAAACTTAGGTAAAACTAGGCTGTTTATAATAACTGTTTATAATTTATAAACAGATGTTTATAATAACTTGTTAATTTCAAAATATTCTCAAACTGGAAAGAATATTTCTGTCTCAAAAAAAGAACCCTGTGTTATGCTATCCTGCAAATAAACAGTTTTAAATAGCAAACATGGCTCTTAAGTAATGTGTACTGCAGCAGGCTTTTGTATGCAAATCTCCTTTATGGTTTACATATATTAAAGATGCTTATGCTTTCTATACAAATAGAAAAGGCAGAGATGAAATAATGCAGTGTGCAGTAATACAAATCAGTACAAATTGGCTTGCAAGCAATTTTTGGTGGTGAGACACAAATTCAGCTGATAAAAAGTTGCATGTATTTTGTTTTTTGGGGGTTTTTAATAGTTTTTTTTTGTTTTAAGAGTGTTTGGTATTCAAAAATGGGTTTAACTGCTAAAATAGGAGGCAAAATATAATTATCTTAAATTCATCTATCTTCAGTTGAAGATGACATCTGACATCACTTTTGACTTAATGACCCTGAACTACCTCTGAAGTATTGATTCCTGGTGGAAATGCTGAGAATAACAGTTGGAATTTTAGAGTTCCTGATTATATGTTACTTCTTTGATTCAAGATAATCGTGTCATAATATAAAAAACTGAATGCTTTGTTATCTTCAGATAAAATGTGTTGGTTTTCTTAAATGAAGAAATAAATGTAAACTTGCTACATATGATAGTCATGGCTTTTTTTTTGAGCACGTATGAATTATTTTTCACTTTGTTCATATGTATGTAGACATATTTGCAAGTAGAATGAAAACAGGTAAAATAAATTAAAAAAGTAAAAGCAGGCAAACATATTTGCACTGTCAGGAAACAGCTTTCTGATTGTCTTGCCACTATAGAATACAAAATTATGTGCACTGAAGATACTCAGCAACTTGTTGTGTGGGGGGTAGATATCTCTTATGAAGCTATATGAATGCAAATGTGACTGGACCCGGAATTGAATGGAAGACTTAGGAGATTAGAGCCAGTGGTCTCAAGTGTTCCGTGGTTTTCTGTTAGCAGGACACATAGTGTAATATTTAATTCTTCAAATTTATCTTGCTTCTAAGATGCCACAAATTAAATGGGAAAAGGAACGTTGAAATAAAGTCCCTGTTGACAGTTTCTTCCAAAGAAGAGTGGTTCAGAAGAATGAGATGTGAAGAGGAGAAATTGTGAAATTGTGTGTCTCTGTGTAAGGGTTTTGCACATAAATGTACGTGGGGTCCCCACTGACCTCATCTGCATGTGGTGACATAGTCATATTGGTTGCTTGATGTTGTCTTAAAAAAGAAAACAGATAAACGTATATTTTATTATGTAAGTATTTTTCCCATCTGCATTATTTGTGTGTTTTTTTATTTGTTCATACAGTCTGGGGTCCTTACAGAGCCACAGGATTCTGTAAGCTGTTTGACAACATACTTAGGGCCGAATAGGAAGGACATTAAAACGTACATCCAGAACTCCAAATCTCTTGTATGTGACTTCTCTTTGTGGTGCAGTATTACTTTAAATCCCGAAATAGATGTTTCCAAAACAGTAGACAGCTTGTTTAAGCCACCTGTCTAAACCAGTGATATGTGAGTTGTTAAGCAAACCCAGATGCAGGGTTGAGGGTGTAGCCCAAATTCTGGAGGTTTCTAATAGGCAACAGAAGTATGGTTCTTGATGATGATGATTAATATCTAATGTCTAATATTTAATATTAATATCTAATATCTGTCTCATTTGTTCAATTTTTCAGCCTAAAAGGAATGAGCCAGAACATACCAAAAACAGAGTAATATATCATGTAATCTCTATACAAAGTTTATTCTTTGATAAGAAATGTAAAAAACAAGAAGTTAGTCTATATATGAGATTGTCCTGGCCTCCTTTTGTCAAAATTGGGAGAAGAATATGATTTTTTTTCTTCCAGACTTCACAGGTTAGGTGTATTATTTAACAGGGACACCTCTTCTATGAAAACAGGCTGAGATAGTTGAGGTTGCTCACACTGGAGAAGAGAACTCTCCAGGAAGACAGTATTCCAGCCTTCCAGCACGCTGCAGGAAACCTGGAGAAGGACTTTTCACAAGATAGCTGTCATGATAGTACAAGGGGCAATGGCTTCAAACTGAAGGAGGGTGGGTTTACCATCCTTCACCATGAGGGTCGTGAGGCAATGCAACAGATAAGGTAGAGAAGCTGTGGACGCCTTATGCCTGGAAATGTTCAAGGGCAGGTTGGATGCAGCTCTGAGCAACCTGGCCTAGTGCAAAGTGTTCCTGCTCATGGCACACGGGTTGGATTTTACAATTGTTTCCAACCCAAATTGTGCAGTGCTTCTGTGGTTAAAATTTTTTTCATACTTTCCTCTACTACCAAATAATATTTCTGAAGTTAGTCTGTTTGATTGATAAGTATGGATGTGTTAAATCACTTCCTTATCCTTTTACAAAACTTGAGGGATTTAAATTTGTTTATTTTTCAGATTTATTTCAAATTCTCACCTATAAAATGAGTCTAATTTCACTTTTATCTCTAATGATTAAGTGTGAAAAATACATTATTTTTAATGTCATGATGAAAAGTTCACAGAATATTCCAAGAGCTTGCCAGATGAATTTGCAACATGACAAATCTGAAACCTGCAATTCTAAAGAATTTTAGATTGCTTCCTTATCTTGCTTTGGTATATCTAAATAAATATATGAAATATACACCATCTCTTTTTTTGTGGTTTACTATAAATCAGATTTCTTGTTTTAGTAAAAATCTTTTCATATAATGTCCAAGTTTACTATTTTCATGTTCAGTTTTTAGTGTTTCATATTTGTGAACATTAAATTTAAGATTCTGCATCATGAGTTACAGAAGAAAATCAGGATTAATTTAAACTTGTCTCGCTACTTGCTAAGGATGCAGTTTTCCTCCAAATTTTATATTATCAGCAAATTTACCAATCTAGGTCATTTGTAAAAATTAAAACCCAGCAGAAGTCTTCACAGAGATGACCCTAGTGAAACCCCACTAGATATTTCTGTATTCAGCACTTCCATATGTCAATAAAAGAATTTCTGTAGTGTGAAACACATTTCTGAGCATCTTAAGCAACTGGACTTGACTCATCTGTATGAAGATAACAGAATTCTGATTTTTGAATGATTTGTAGTCAATGAAATCTTTATTTCTTCATTTTGAGGTATTACTTTCATCATACCTGAGATTAGTTAAAGATGTAATATTAACTTTTTGTTAACTGTATTTTAAGAGAGATTTATGCAAACACATTTTTATATATAAAACTGTATTATATAAAGTATCATTATCCTATTAATACCATAATATATAATAATATGTAACAGCACTATATATCCCTCCATGTCTTAACTTATAAATTAGACTGGTCTTGTATTAATATTGGAAATTCTGTAGTATCACATTAGATATTCACAAGAAAAGATTTCTACAGATTCCTCAGCTGCAGCAGATCATTATATGAAAACCAAATGCATTGTATATTCTTAACTCTGTTTATAGCTACTGGCATGTTGTGCTACGTAAGGCAGATCTGTATTCCGTGTTTGACTCCTAAGAGTAGTTCATATTTTTTTAATCATATTTATTTAACGTAAGTATAATCTCTCAGGATATTTCATCTTAATTCAGTTCTGTACTTGCTGCTTCGCCCACACCTCTCTTCACCCCTTATCCCCCTTCTCCCTTGCTTGTTATTTTGGAAATAAGAGTAGTCACTACCTTGTGCACACCAGGAACATTACATATTTGCTAGGGAAGTCTTTGTTAATCAGATACGCTGTGCCTGTACTTAACTGTGCTGTGTTGACAAGAAGTGATTCACTTCCCAAGTTTAAGGCAGGTCATAACCTGCCATGTAATATCCAGTGAGATGTCTATATTTAAACAGCCTCAAATATCAAGACATTCCTTTCTCAGATGTTCCTCACTGCCAGAACTATGGAAACTATGGAACTAAGACCTCCATCACGTATTTATTGATAATTTTGGAGAGAATAAGACATGCTGAGTATAGAGTGGTATGACTCTGACTGTCCCAGTCTGGCCTTTGGTTTCAGACAGTGTGGGTGTCCTGAACTGTGTGAGATAATCTCTCATTTGAGAAGGTGTAATCTTTTGGGTATTAATGGGACAGTTGAGAAGGTAGGAGTGTTTCATTGCAGCTGCTGGTGTTTAGTGCTGTTGCTTGTGGTGAGACTGTGTTGACAGGGATTCTTCCTTGTGTTAGGAGCTAACATCCTGATTTGTTTTTGTCTTAGAAGCTAGATTCAAATGGGAGGGAGAAGTGAGACTCTCCCCACTCTTTTAAGACATCTATTGTTAGTATGATGTCTGTTCTGTATCAACAACAGAATGACTCTAAATCCCAGGAAAGACAGAAGAAAACTATTATATGGGCTAAATTTGAAGTGTTGTATTTCATTTTAAAATATACAGACTTGATTTTACACTTTGAAGTGATACCAGCCAAGAAGGGGTGAATTTACCCCTTTAATGTATTGATATGCCCATTATTTAGAGAGAGGCTAAAGCTCTGGCAGTTTTAAAAATAAGAGTCTGGAATGTCAGCCTCAGCTTCTCTGATAGAGTAGGTGTATTGATGTACAATTTTACTGCACAGCAGAGATAGCTCGCTAAAAAAGAAATCCCCAGACCATGGAGGCATGCAAAATCTGTCATCTAAATTATTGTATCACATATATTTACATAGTATTTGAGCCATAAAGAATCTAATCTTGGTGCATCATTTCTATAACAGTCATGGTCATGTCTAGCTCTTGTCCAAACAGGACTTGTCAGTCCAATGAACTATACAAAAATCTATTAAGCCCATTCTTAACATAGGATAGTTTTGTCTAATTATAATATTTAATTTTTTGCATGACTTTATTACAACTACTTGTGTTTCAAATCTTGTAGGTATAATAGTGCGGTTTAAAATGCTATGTGAAACTCCTTTTCTGGTATTTACATTTGTTTAAGAGTAGGTAATCCCAAGCACCAACCTCCATAAACCTCCATAAAATTTTTTAGACAGGTTAGTGGTTTAGTGCACTTAACATTTTTGTTCTAGATGTCCAATGTGCTGGACAAACATTTAGCATAAAAATGTGTATTTTATGAGAAAATTTTGACTGTGTAATGGAAATACTTGCTCTATAATGAAAAAAGAAGAAAAAACACAAACACCACCCCGCTCCCTAACAAGCACACCCCCCCAAACAACAACCAAGACACCTTTTCTAAGTAAAGTAAGCATACAGCCACAATGATGACAAAACCGAAAAAAGTCCTGCAACTGACTGAGTATGAAAAGTTGTGTAGGTGTTTTGTGTGAATTGTGGTGCAGCTACTTCAGACCTGGATTTCTCTGAGGTCTGTTCTTCAGCTCAATTTATTTTCCAGGTTTCAAAAAAGGAAAATATGGTGACTTGACTAGATGTGAGATGTTCCTTAATTTGTTTCCAGCATCTCTAATAAGGCCCTAACTGTGAAAGAAAACCACAGAAAACAAGAAACTGGTGATTCTTGCAGCTTTCTACAAATCTTCAGAAAATAAGGAGGTAGATACCTATCAGAATATTGTTTACTAAGAAGAGCAGTCAGCAGGCTTTATGCTGTTTAATTGAATTGAATTGAATTTTATTTTTTATTTTAATTTAATATATTGTATATTTGTACATTTTTTACATCTCTATCTACCAAACCCATGACAAAGTGGAATAAGTAAAAAAATCTCTTGTGTGGAACACAAGGACTTGAAAACCTCTGCTTTGCTTACCCTGGCACTCAGTTTGTGTCATAGTCTGTCACACCAGTTGTTTTCAGACATATTCTCTGCAGCTGTAGTGATGATACAATTGTTTTGAATGAAAGAGCCAGCCTTCAAGTTTTCTTTTTCCAGGACTCTTGTCATATTTTTTTGATGTAGGATATTCTTTGTCCAGCATAACGAAAATAATATGACAAACTTGAAGTATTTGGGATAATAAGAGTGTCAGTCTTCAGTGAGTGTAATGTAGCCTGCAAGACAGAAATGGTTTTGTTTTTTTGGGTCTCTCAGTTGTATTCTTTCCTTGTTGCCTGTTAATTTTTAAGCACTATTTTCAACTCCAAAATTAGATAGCTTAATTTTGGTTTCCAGAAATGTTGATGAAACTGGATCACAATATTGTCCTCATGAAACTGTTTAAGAAACTAACTTTAGGCCATCCAATGGATAGTGAGATGGCATAGAGTTTTCAAAATCTGCCTATCAAATAGACAGATTGAAGGTTTTTAGGAATAAGTCCTCTATCACTTGAAGTTACTATTGCTAAATCATTCACATCCTTTTTTCTCAACAGTAAAAATTCTTATGAGATATCATTAGACTCCTACAACTTATAATGGAAAAATCAATGCTGTAAGAAAATTAAATTTTACTGAGAGCCTTTAGGCAAAATGCAATGTGAAAATGCATTTTAACTTCCCTTGTGGTTCAGAGGAAAAGGAAGAAATGGAATCTAGGTTAGCTGTCAGTGCACAACAGTTTTTAGAAGCCAGCAAAACAGCCTGTGAACTAAACTCTTGCTTAATGTATTTCTTCCCTGATTACTTAATAATGTGAAAATAACCACCTTAATCTGATCATTTGAAAGGTCAGAAGTCTCTTCTACCCTTTTTAAAACCCAGTCTTTGGTCAAAATCAATGAGTAGATTCATCTTCCCAGGAAGAGGATTTAACAAAAGGAAAACTGATTCATCTGCTAAGGTATACAGCAATGACATCTGAACCCCTGGAGAGAGAGCAAGAGTGAGAGTAGCTAAAGTGGAATGAGGTGATTGTGGTGTAATCAAAAAGAAGTCGATCAAAGCTGCCAACAAGCTCTTGTGGAGAAATGACATACATACTACATTTGGTGTACTTTGTAATCACTGTAAGTGGTCACTGTCTCTTGCTGGCAGACAGATACAGCCAACACAAACTGACATGACAATTACAGATTTAAAGCTTATTAGAAAAATAAATCTATGAATTCTGTTCTTCAGGTTTGCTGTTTCAAAGTAAAAGAAACATTCTGTTTCTGTTTTCTATTTCACACAAAATTTGTTTATACAGAATCTATACTTAGATTCTAGGTAAGGCATAATTACATTTTTTAAAATTAAAAATTGATTAATCATTCATAAGTTGTACACATGAATGAGAGTAATCTGTTTTAGAAAGATCCTTGAAAGCCTAGAGTAAGAATCATTCACAGGCTAGTTGCTTAACATTTTGTCAACTTCTCCAGCCTTCTAGGTAGTAGCGATATTGTCTGGGAAAAGTGTGTGGATATGCTTAGATAATATGTGTGTGTCATAATATATTTGGAAAACTTGTATTTGTATATTAAATGCATAGAGACTAAATATTGCAACTGAAACACTTTTCTTTCTGGAACTTTGATTTCTGATCAAATGCAAATACGTTGCTTTGCTTTGCAAAGTCTAATCTGATTTTACATAAATTCATTTATTTTGGGAGTTTTTTTTAACAGAAAAATTTTTTTAACAGAAATATTGCAAATGTTAAAAAAAATGGACAATAAACAAAACCAAACAACAACAATCCAAATAAACAAAAAAAACCCCAATACTAAGCAAGTTATTACTGGTAGCTTAAAACTTTGCATTTCTTTGAAGGACTATAAATAGAAAGCTCATTACTAAACTTGTGTAGGCTTAAAAGAATGAATATTCTTGATAATTCTGGTGTTTGATGGGGTCTCCTGTGGTTAACTTTTAAGGTTTCATTTTTCAACCTTTTTTAAATTAAATTTTTTGAACATACTGACTTTTTTTCTCCAAGTAGAGACCCACATGTCATTGGTTTTTTGGTTCCATACATTTTGTCATTTAAAAACATGTACAAAAAAGAAGTCTCCCAAATCTCTTTTGTATAGTTCATAGAAGAAAGACATTAGTTAGCAGCCTCTAAAGACTTAACTAAGTCTGAATTTTCTTTTATGCTGCACATTAAAGTCCATATCTATTTAGAGTATTAAGGCACCAGGGAAGAGGCCTATTTAGAAACCAGTATCTCATTTACGCAGAATATTCTGCACTGGTTGTCCAGATTCTGCACAAGCCCAGGTGTGACAGGCTAACTGAGGAGCCGAACTTCTCCCAGAGAAAGAAAAGCTGGTAATGGAAATATGAGAAACATACTGAATGATGATTTTTGCCAGATGTGATGGAAGTCTTGCTTGTGTTTGTTCTGACAAGAAGAATGCCATGCACATGTGCTAGGAGCAATTCACCCAAAATAGATTTTTTTTTTCTGATTTAAATTTACTGGCAAAAGTATAATCTTTATTATCAGAAATAATCTATATAAATCAGCTTCCTTCAGAGGGAGGAACATTAATTTTAAAAACCTTCTGTGTAGAATTTCTGCTTTCACAAAGAAAGGTATATCAGTTTCCCCAGTGTATTAATTATGTGTTTCACCACAACTGTGAGTTGTTCCATATGTAGTGGGTTGACCCTGGCCAAAAGCCAGACACCCACCAATGTGGCTCTACTTCTTCCTTCCACATCCAGACAGGGGAGAGAAAATATAATGAAGGGTTCACGGGTTGAAATAAGGACCAGGAGGGATCTCTCATAAAGTACCATCACAGGAAAAACAGGCTTGAAATTAAAGATATGAATTGGATTTATTACTAACAAAGTCAGATCAGGGTAATGAGAGGTAAGGTCAACTCTTAAAAACGGCTTCCCCCAAACCTCTTCCCAGCTCTACCTCATCCCACCAGCAGCACAGGGAGACAGGAATTGGGGCTTATGGTCAGTTCATCACATGTTGTTAATGCCCCTGCTCAGGGAGAGGAGTCCTTGCCTGGTGAGACCATGGGGTCCCTCCCACAGGAGACAAATCTCCATGAACTTCTCCAATGTGAGTCCATCCCATGGGCAAAAGTCCTCTACAAACTGCTGCAGCATGGGTCACTCTTCTATGGAGTGCAGTCCTCAAAGGACAGGCTGCTCCAGCCTGGGAGCAGGGGCCCTCTCTCCACAGGCCTCCCACAGGGTCACAGCCTCCTCTCAGGCATACAACTGCTCTGGGGTGAGGCTCCTCCATGGACTGTGGGTGGATCTCTGCATCCCTGTGGCCATCCATGGGCTGCATGGGCACAGCTGCCTCACCATGGGCCGCACTAGGGGCTGGAGGGGAATGTGGGCTCCAGTGCCTGGAGCACCTCCTGTTCCTTCTTCTCCACTGACCTTGGTATCTGCAGAGTTGCTCCTATCACATATTTTTGCTCTACTCTTCTCTAGCTGCAGTTAAAACTGCAATAACTAATTTTTTCTTTGTTCTTAAATCTGTTATCACAGAGGCATTGCCACCATTTCTAATTGACCCAGCCTTGACTGTGGTATGTCCATCTTTAGAACCACCAGGGATTCTGCTGGATGTAGGGGAAGCTTCTGGCAAATTCTCTCAGAAGCCACTCCTGTAGTTCCCCTGCTACCAAACCTAGGCCATGCAAACCCAATAGTCAATATTAGTAATTGTTTCAATAGGTAAATAAGATAGGAGATATGAGAAATGTACGTAATCCTTCCTCTGCTTCACAGACTTTTACCTGGATAATGTATGGATTTTTATTAAAACAACGTAGTGCTTTTTTAACCTCAGATGCAGTCTTGTGAACATTGCTGTTTCCATATTTACTATTCACCGCAGCTTCTCTGGAAGGTGAGAAAATGTATATAGCTGAAGAAATAGCAGCACCTGGTGCTTGTTCTGCACTCTTGGAGGAGATGTTGTCCTCTCTGAGCAAACCACGCAGAATTTCCCTGAAAAATCTACCCTGGAGCAAATTTCGTAAGAGATGACGCAAAATTATCTGTTTAAACATGTTTGTTACCAAGTCTTAATTTTATTAATTAGATAAGATCTTTACTGGTAGCATCATCTCTGGATGGGTGGAAATAGCTTCCATTATGTAATGCCAATGCCTATTAATAATTATAGTCATAGTTTTGTCAGTAAAATAAGCTGAATATTACATAACAATAAGCTACCTGTTATTCTCTCCCCTGACTCCTTTCACTAATGTTAGTGTAATAATTTATTACATAAATACTTATATATTGTGTAATCTAATTTTTATAGTTGTGGTAAAGGATCAGAGAATCTTACAGTGTTTTGGGTTGGAAGTGACCTTTAAGAGTTAGCTAATGCAACAGCACTGAAATGACCAGGGATGTACTCAACTAGATCAGGTTGCTCAGAGCTCTGACCAACCTGACCTTGAGCGTTTGCAGGGACAGCACATCTGCCACCTCTCTGAGCAACCTGGCCCAATATTGCACTGTCGTCATAAAAATTTTTTTCTTCACATCTAGTTTCTGTCTACCCTCTTTTAGTCCAAAATTGTTACTCCTTTTCCCATCTTATAAACACCTTATTTAAGCATTGAAAGGTCCCAATAAGGTCCCACTGGTGCCTTCTCTTCCCCCACCCTACCAACCATTCCTCATAAGAGGTGCTCCAGCTCTCTGATTGTTGCTGTGGCCCTTATCTGCACCCTCTTCAACAGGTCCATGTCCTCTCTGTACTGGGGACCTCAAAACTGAATGCAGCACTACAGGTGGGGTCTCAGCAGAGCTGCTTTTAATGCAGCCCAGGACAGGTATGGCTTTCTGGGCTGTGAGTGCCTGCATGGCTGGGTCAGGTCCAGCCTCTCACCCACCAGCACCTCCAAGTCCTTTTCCCCAGGGCTGCTCTGATCTGCTTGTGTTGGTACTGGTGCTTGCCCCAACCTAGGTGCAACACCTTGTCCTTGGTCTCATAAGATTCCCATGGGCTCACTTCTGAGGCTTTTCCAGGTGCCTCTGAATGGCATCCTGTCCCTCAGGTGTGTCAACTCTTCCACAGACTGTTGAGAGCTGATTATCTAAAATGTAAAGACTCTTGATATAACATTTGCTGAATTATCCATAAGACTGTTATTCAGGCTAATACTGAACTTCTGGCTAGAGAAGAGAAATTTGCTTGACTCAGCTGTGCGTTGAGGATGTTTTAAAGCCATGCACAGCTTTGGGTTTTATTAAAGGATGAGTAAATATCTCTATAGAACCAGAATCTCAATTATAAAAGACCATGCCACCTAAATATTTTAAAATTTCTGGTAATGAAATGGCTAATCATTCTGCATCTGCAAGATTACAAGATCTTCAGACTCATAATGTTTAGAGAATTTGAGAATTGTTCATCCCAATAAGCTCTATTACCTCACTTTCTACTCTTGATTTACAATTGTAATGTCATTTGGGGTATTTTAAGTACCTTGAATTTGTTTAAGCTATAACATGTCCAGTAGTTATAAATTATTATGTGTCAAATCCATCTACAGAAATTTTGTTTTCCTGCAGTGTTGCCTAACTGTTGAATATAACAAAAGATGAGATAGAGAGGAATAATGGAGGTTGAAGCAACACATTCAATTTAAATGATAAAAAGGCACTACTTCAAGCATCCAGTTATTGATGCAATATTAAATATTTGTATATACTAGTTTGATAACTTCCTTTAGGTGCCACCTCAAGTAAAAGAGGTAGCAGTCCTGGATCGCTTTGTGAGAGGTGATGAACACCTGAGTTTGATGTGTAATCTCACGGGTTAGCCAGAGGTTAATGATGCTTCTTAGTATACAGAATTTTGTGCCACTGTTTTCTCTGTATAAGGTATTATTAAAAAAATTATAAAAGGCGGTATGATATGATGCTGCTCAGTAGCGACTCTGCTGATGTAGGGGAATTTTGTCTGAAGGTAAATGCTGAATAAAAGTTAAGAATAGAAAGTGATGACTATGCTGGGGCAGACTAGTATACTCTGCTTGGAAGGTTCTGCATTGGTGAATCCAAAAAACATATATACTGATATACTGATATCATGCTGTTTCTTAGATATGCACGGTTAACTATCTAGCGAGAGGCCCACAATGAGCATCACCATCAGACCACATTAGCAAGCAATCAAGAACTAATGAACAATATTTATTTATCTAAGATTTCTGATTAGTATTTGATATATATTGATGCATTAATCATATATTGATATATATTTATTATATATTGATATACATTATATATGGATATATATGGATTAATATTTGATGGAATAATGCTATATTGCTATATTTTTGGTATTTTAAATGTATACCTATGTGAGACTTGTGTATTTTGGTATTTTAAACATGTACCTATGTGGGACTTACTTTTATCATGCATATTTACAAAACTTGCATTTCTTTTCAGGAAAATACTGTGCCTGTATTTGATGTCTCAGTATGTCAAGTGTTCAGCAGGCTTCATGATACATACACTGAGTCTTTCAGGCTCAGTGGCACATTTCAGCCTGAATTTGACCAAGAATATGGCAAAAACTGTTGGGAAATAATGGCAAAATTTCACTCTTGAAGTTTTACATTGCTGAGAAACAAAATTGAAGTTCTTATTTCTCCCATACTTCACCTCTTAAAAATATGACAATTGACCTAACAGATACTATGGATTCAATTCTTTTAAAACCATCAAGAAATTTTGTTTCAAGTGACAAAATGAGTGAATCCTAAATTATTTGTTATAATAATGTTACTGAAAATAGCTATGTACAAAAATAGCCATGTATTATTTAAAAAAGTTACAAAAAATACTGAGCTAATTCAATAGCATATATGAACTACTTACTACTTTCTGCAAATAAAACTTCTTTTTTGGATTCAAAACCTTTTTGTGTACTATTACAATATATTTTACAATTTTAACTTGTTTTCATAAGTGGTGCAAAAATGAATTTCTAACTCAGTAATTAAGTCCTTAGTGTATTTATGTCCATCAAAGATTGACTGAAAATGTTTAATTAGACACTTTTAGAATAATATAGTTTTTATTTTTCTATTTTAGGTAATCCTTTCTAACAAAATATCTGCTAAAAACTCAATCTCATAGTTGGAATAAAAAATTAAATATGAATCACAATTTTTTTCTTCCTGAACCTTCAATACATACCACTTACATGTCAATTCTTTACTAGTTTATTAGGTAGAATAATTTCATTACAGCTTCGTGCTTTATTAATGTATAGAAACATTTCTAACAAAAAGTGATACTCTTTCTTTTTTCTTAGAATATGTATAGGAAGATACAGGAGATTTACAAAGAAGTATATGGCAATCATGAATCCCAAATTTTACACACTGACAAGCTGTAGAAGACACTGACACTAACCCCAAACTGGGATCTTGTGGATTTTTATGGTCTTCTTGGGCTGTTTCCTCCCTAGGTCTTTTTGACTTCAGAGGCACAGGGGTCATGCATGTAGGGATCCATATCAGAATTTAAACCTTTTTTTTGAAATGTTGGGCAATCTGCCCTTAATTTAAATTAATTCAGAACTCTGATCAGAGTTTAGGCACTGAAATAGGACTTCAGTGTATGCGATGTATGCACATTTTGTGTAATGAGTAGCAACCTCTTCATAGACCACCCATCACCAGGGCTGTTGTGAGCCAGGGGGATCTGACTTTAGCAGTAAGGGAATACCAAGCTGTAGACTTGGAATGCATCTTGATATCCTGAAGTAATTTTTTGTCTATGTTCTGTTTAAATGCTTCCTAAGATTTCAGTTTTATTTTGATCTACAGGTTGCATGGGTAAAATCCAACATTTGGTCCTATCTACCAAGTCCTCATAATTCTCAAAAAAATTACACCTAGGAGGACATTCCGCAGTTCTCTGTTTAGTGTGATATAATAGTATTAACCAGTAGCAGTACATAACTTTCATCTCTTTCTGCTTTTTTCTTATGTCATGAATTTGCGCATGTTAAGAGTTTTCTGGTTGTCTTCATATTTAAGGAAAAAATTACTACAAGCTTAAATTCTGAGAGCAAAGTGGCAGTTTAGAGAATTTTGATTCATTGGCTTGTCAGGAAAACAGACCATTTCACTTTCGCTGTTGATAGTAATGTCCAAATGTTTTCAGTAAAGTGACAGACTCTACTGTATGGATCAGAAATAAAGGTATTGTGATAGTGCAGTGATCTTGCTTCAGACATTTCTTTAGAATTGTAATGTGGATTTCTGGTTTTTAATGTTAAATAAACGGCAACTAAACAAAAAAAACCCCAAACTTGCTGTGCAAGCTTCCCCCCACCCTCCCCTTATCAGATAAATAGCATGGACAAAATAAAAGCAGAGTAAGCCAGAAACTGGCTGGTTTTGGATGCATATCTGCTCTATAGCTCCTTTGAGAAAAGCAGCCATTTCCTAGTACTAGGAAGAGTGCTGATATTTTGCTCTTGTTTACTGGCTTTTGTTAGGAAATCTCAAAGCTCACAGAAACTCAGGTTTTTTTTAACAGCTATCAAATGTGAACTCAAAAGGTTCCTCATCAAACAGATGAGAAAGATGGCACATACATGGAACAACGTCTGTTTCATACAATCATCTCTTATCTAAGATATAAAAATATCTGTGTGAAATATCAGTGATACTGTGAAAGAGCTAGGAATAGCAACTGGGCTCCTTTTTCCTTTTCTTTCTCTAGGTCCACAAAATGACTGTTTTGACAATGAGAATAGGAACAATTAGGATTGTGAAGTGATGTGAAGTTCTGTGAAAGATGAATTTTGAGTGAACTGACTACATAGGAGTATGGTAGACAGTGGCATTACCACATATAATTTCCAAAATTCACCTGAGGTCTCAGAAAAGATGGGTCTCTTCAGACACTTTATTTTATTTTTTACCTTTGAAGCTAGCTAGCTTTGAAGGTAAATGGCACCAGAAAAATTCTGCCCCCAAAAGATCAGTTCCATTACAGTCCTTCAAATTAGCGGTGATTAAAGCAGGTTTCAAAACAGTTGTAATATTTTATACAGTTGAAATATTTCTTTTCTGAACTTAACTCTCCAACTGTTCTCAGCTCTCCAAAAAATCTGCCTAACACCTATGCAAAAACAATTAGTAAAATAAACAATGTGGACAAAAAAAGAAAACAAAAAGCAACCTCAGACCCAGAAAATTGATTTCAAGCTTCTTCCTATTTGTACCACAAATAATGGACTGCTTAGACATAGTAAAGTGGTTGTAAGAAAAAAATTCTATGTGGATTAACTCATGGCAACTCTCAGTAGAATGAAATATCTTGAAAATACAAATCTTAGATGTGTTTTAGTATGTTGTTAATTTCCAGTTGTCATGATGGATGTTTGTACTCCTACATAAAACTCAAAGATTGTTATGTTTCTGCAGACTGTATCAGCACAAGCTTTATTTAATGTAATTGATAAAGTGGTAATAAAATCAAAGATCTCAAACTTGAGGGAATTAAAATGCATAACCATCCATAGCTGGATCATGGATTATCCAATAGCTGGATCATAGCCTTTGATATTTTTACTGAACTATTTTAAGAGGTAATATTTTTACTAAGCAATCAGAAATCAGCTGTACATTTTTTACTTTGGTGAACCCATTTGGTTCTTGATGACTTTTTGTGTTTGTCACTGAGAACTGGGCTAGAATGTTTCTAAGATGCTACATTTGAGTATTTGAAAGTTGAGTCAAAAGCCTTGTGAGTTTTTTACTGGATGTTTCTATACTATGCTTCTCACGAGTCACTGTACATTATTTGATAGAATAAAAATTATCTGTATATACCTTGTTTGGATGTCTTCTAAATGAAGTGAATGAATCTGTGAGTTTATTTATTCTGATTGATTTAACTGGTTAGACAAAACTTTATGGTGACTAAATAAAGGTCAGAATTAAGATTTAATAAATAATTAAATATTTTCAAGTTATCAACAAAATAGATTAATAGAACAAATTATCTAGTGAACGTGAGAGTTCAACATTAAAATAAACTGGTTTGTATTGTCTTGAGTAAAAGTAGAGGGCCAGCTCCCTATGGAGCGAAGTCTGTGCTTGTGCTGTGACATCATTAGATGTGCTGTTTCTGCACCACTACCCTTGATCTACATCAGTTCCTCTGTAATGGAGATAAATACATCTATGTAATTTTTTGTACATAGTTCCTATGAGGAAGTGTCTGAAGCTGGTGAGGTAAATCGCAGTTTTGAAGTATGTATTTATTTCCAACAAAAGGGAGCCTAGAGACACTAATTCTGTGAATACTACAAATATGTATAGTCAAATTACATTAATCCTATTTATATTAATTTTATTCTTTAACTCTTACAGAGTGGAATTGCTCTAATAAGCAATTTTTATGCTATTTTTAAAATGAAGGGATCAACTGAAGAGAATGCTGAAAGAAAGATAAGACATCTGGTATGATAAATTTCAAGAGACTTAATATAGTAAATGGCAAGAAACTACCTACAGGCTTGCCCTTTCCAAAAACGGAGGCGTGAAATCAAAGAAGGTCTTGAGAATTATAAAAAGATCCTTCAGGAGGGTAGGGGAGACTGCTCTGTTGGCTCACAGCCAAGAACATACAGACTTAGATGGAGAACTCTAAAGACCAGCTGAAGACTTTCACAACAGCAACAGTGAAGTTGTAATGGTACAAATAGACATTGTCATACTGATACTAGTGAAGAAATAGTACAAACATCAGTAGAACCCTAGAATAGGAGGCTATGCACCTAAAAATTCTAGCACAGGGTTAAAATAATTTATTTGATAAAAAGAGTATGTAAAACTACCTTGGTACTTGAGAATTGTGACATGGGAATTGTGTTGCCAGTGTTCGGAAAGATGTCTGTATCTGTATGCCTCACATCTTTACTGAGCCTGGGACTCAACCTGGTTATAGTCAGGGAACCAGTTGGTGAACATGGGATAAATAAACTTGAAAAAGAACAAGCTTTGTTTAAAAAGAAATCTCACTTTAAATTCCTTTTGAGTGTTTTGAATGTGTTATGAAATACACTTGTAAGTTGTGGTAGATATGTGAATTCCCAAAGGGCTTTTTAAGGATTTCAACATCCATGTAGAAAAATGGAAGGTCTGATATGGATAAATAATTCATGGCTTGGCTTAGAGGGTAAATCCTTGCAGTGTGAGAAGCCACAGTGGTAGTTCTGCGAGTATTCTTGTATCTTTTAACATAATAATTCATAAAAATATCAGAAAAAAGATCGATCCAGTGAGGTGAGAAAGTTTGTGGATGATACAAAACTACAGAATGTAAAAAGGGTGAGAGGTGACTGGCAAGAATAACAGAAGAACCTAACAAATTTGAATGGCTGGACAGTAATATGGCAGGTGAAATTCAGTGCATTTCACATTCATTAACTGAGGCATAGTGATGATAACATTTTTTTAGTATGAAGTGATGGGTTCAATGCATTGTTACTACTCAGGAAAAAGGCCTAGAAATTGAGATAGATGCTGCATGGAAACATCAGATCAATGCTTGACAGGAGTCAAAGAAACAAGTGGCATATTAGAAAAGATTAGAAAAGGAACAAAGAAGACAACAATTAATATGATTTATGCACCTGCATAAATCCATGGTTTGCCACAGCTTGAAGACTATGTGAGGAGTTCTGGTTGGCTTATTCAAAAAAAGAATGCGCAAAGGTGGAAGAAAAAAGATTCTGAGAAAAGACACATAGATAACCAGAAATATGGACTGCATCTACTACTTCAGGTACAGGACTATTGCAGGTAATAGGACTCATTGTTTTAGAAAATAACTAAAAGAGATAGGAGAAGTCTGCAGAATTATTGTCAAAAGAGAGTAGACTGCTCAATGCCTCTTTCATTGGCACAAGCAGGGTTTGTTAAACACAAATTATGGAAAGGAAACTGGTTTAAAACAAAAGAATGTATCTTCATGATAGATGGCAATAGAGTTTTGCAAGTCTTTGCAGGTTGAATGCACATTGATTGCAGATTGGATGTACACATTGATGCTGTGAGAGCAGAATGTTTACATGTATTTGAGCAGACATGGGACAAGAACTCAGAGGAGAGATTAACTGGAGCTTACTGCATAGTTCCCATCACACTCTGGAAATCTCATGAACTGAAATACTTGTGGTCTGGGAAAAAAATACGGGATAGCATCAGAATGGTGCTATTCTTACTCTTTCCAAGGCATAATTGTTAGAATGTGGATATTGTACCAGCTGTGCTCTTCATCCAACTTAGTCATGGAAATGCAAATTTCCCCTATTCAGAAGAAGTTTCTCTTGAGTCATGAATCATCTAGTAATGATATATATATTATGGTAGGATATGCTACATATGTTTGGAGAGCTAGGTAAAGACAACTGGGCTGCATCCCAAAGATCACCTCTTTGTGAATGGACGGCAGAACTCTTTCAAATTTTTGATACAAAAGGTTTGAGCAATTACCTGAAGGCTTTACAGAAGAAAAGCAAAAGCTGCTCCAAGGTTTTCTTTATCAGGCATTGTAGTAGAGAAGTTGGCTTTACTTTTTCTCATAGTTATATTTGCTAGCCTGTAGACCAGAAGAGCATGTGATAATGATATCATTATCATTATAATGTGATAATGTGGCTTAGTGTCATATTTAGGATTTCCACCATGGAGAGACTAATTGCTTTAAGGCTAATATTCTATCTTATTGTCTATTATATGCCAGAAAAAGCTAGCTGTCTTTATTTGGTGATGAACTGGATACAGTATCATCAGTTACACTGAAGCTTACATGAAAAACAAAGAAATAACAGTACAATTTATGTTTTTGTTTTTTTTTTTTTTGTTTAATTCATACATCATATTTGCCCTTTTACTCCTTTGGCTTTGTGAACTATTTTCTAGCTCATATTCTGAGCAATTCTATAATGCAGTTGTCTTTGATTTTTCCAGAAATAGCTCATTAACCATTTAATTGATATCTTGACCTTCCAATTGACTTTCTAATTGATGTTTCCTTTCAGTGCACCTGTTCAACAATTCATTTTTATGTGCTTATTACACTGTAATAGGTTGCCTTATCTAATGCTACATATATTTTATTAATACATATGGTGCTTGGCATTTTAAATTAACCACATGTATATTTCCGAATCCCTTATTATTTTCTTCCTGTTAAGTACAGTAGTCTGAACTAGAGGGGGAAAGATTAGGCTAAATTAAGCATGATGCAGGGTTTGTTTTTACTTTTTTTTTTTTTGGCACCCAATGACAGGCATCACTAGGATACCGTGATAATGTTGTAATCCTGAGTGCAAGTTTTGCAAACCATATCTATGTCATTACTTTATTTACTAGGGCAATCTTGTATTATACTGTATGCTGACCAGGCTTATATGCACTTGAATGTCTTAATTTTTCCTTTCCATGACCTTGCAGTGCACCAGGGAGGGAATAACTGGGTGTGAGGGAGCAACAAGAACAGACAGTGGTCTGTGAGATGAGTGAGAAGATGAGCATCACAGCAGGGCAAAGGCAAGGGTGCCATCCCCCAATACCTGAGCCACAGAAATAGAACAGGTCTATGATGATGGTTTGGGTAAACCAGTTATCCATAGCAACATCAAGCCAAGAAGTCAAGCCCTTAAGTCAGGGTAAAAGTGCTGGTCTGGTGTGTCCAGGCATATAGAGAACTGCAAGCTCAGGCAATGGGAATGTGACAAGCCTGTCCTTACAAATAGCTCCTAAACTATTAGAGGGTAGGCCCACATTGAGGCTATCTGAAGAACTGGTCGCCTGCATTGTAACTGGTCCAATTTCAATAGGAGCCAAGTCCCTGGACTAAGAGGCATGCACATCTCTGACGCTCCAGCTCTTCCTTTCTCTTCCTGTTCATGTTCCCCTTCTGTTCCTGCTTTCCCTTCCCTTCTGCTCTCCTTCTCCTTCCCTTGCTGTTTCCCTTTTCAGTTCCCTCATCCTTCCCTTCTTCTTTCCCCTGAAAGGGTTGCTGTAGAGCATAGTTTTGCTGGAGACAGCCAAAGCCTGTGGGGGCAGGACTGGGTGTGCAGGGCATGTGCTAGCTTTCCAGCACCTTTCAGCAATGGGGTCTGCAATCACCTCCTGGGTATCTGAAGGACAGGATTGTGCTGAAGCGAGAAAGAGTGATCTCCTCTATCTCCAAGTCCCATTGACCTCTTTGCAATAGATTCATTTCCATTTGTATGTTTAATAATGCAATAGTTGTTTCAGTGAAATAGTTGAGATGGCATCAGTCATCATCACTATATAGTTAATTGTGTATTTTCACTATCAATTTTTAATTACATTGTTCACAGGCTAAAAAAAGGAAAAAAAAACCCACAGGAATGAACAGACGAGTAATTATAAACAAGTACCAAAGGCAGTCATGCAGTTTGGGAAAGAACATATATCACAGAAACATCTTTTGCCAAAGATGTATTTTGTAGGACATGACCATAAAATATGTCCTCCTCATAACTCCATCCCTCATAGGAACATTAGACTTCACCAAACTCAGTTATCATTTACTCTTGAGTGCCTCAGAGTGCTCAAGTTGTTCAATAAATTTCTAGGCACTGTGTCTGAAAAAAGCTATTATGAAAATTTTCCTGTTTTGCTATTAGAGTAATATTTTAAGATGCCGTATCTGTTCCATTGAAACATTCTCAGAAGCATGAAATAAGTAATGCAAAATTTTTGCTTTTTTATAAATCCTGAAAAATGTTGACAACTTCTTTTAATGATACTACATTGTAGCAGCATCTGTCCTGAAAAAATAACACATCTTTGGCTTTAGAAGTAGATTGGATTCATTGATGGGTCTGTAACACTCAGCTAATTACATTTATCTCCCATGGAAATAAGGGCTGATTGTTCATAAAAGTGTTATAGTAAATCTGAATTGTAGTTGTTCTTTCAACTTCTTTCAGTATTTATATTTCAAGCTGCCAGGCAATGTCTTGAAGTTTTCAAGATGTGTAGCACTTGGGGTATATGGTTTGGGTGGTGCTTATTGTGATACTAGGTTTATAGTTGGACTAGATGGTCTTCAAGGTCTCCTCCAACCTTGATGAATCTTTGAATGGCATCATGCTCAGCAGGAAAACTAGGGGGGTGGAGGTTGGGATTAGTTGGGCCTTGGAAAAGTAAGGTTTTCTTCAATGCATTATTTTTCTACAGTTTTGTAAGAGAGACATAGGAAAAAGAAAGACACTGTGGTTGGAAGCCTGAATCGCCTTTACTTTATGGTAGCAGTTAAGGTATGATTATAATGTAGTCTCACTTTAATGCAAAATTATGTGACCTTATTAACATAGGAAACTAACTTGCTCTTGTGACCAGCCTTACTCTTGAATTTGAAGCTGAAATATCTGGCAGACTTTTTAGAAATTTCATAAATTGCCTTCTGTGTACAATTCCTCTTTAGGGGTGGCCTGTGTAAAAGACTTGAAAAATGAATAGCATTCAAATTTCCTTTCTTGATGTCTTCATACTCATGAGTGCAAAATGGTCATCTGTAATCTTCTGCTTGGTCTTATTTTCCTGATAATAAAAAATTCTTCTTCTTACTTATCAATCTAAATCTTACATTACATTCATGGAATGTGATGCCAAAGAGTAAAAACTCTGTAAGCAGAGAACTACTACTGTGGTCTAAAACTCTGTGAGAGGCTATATTACTTTGTGCCATAAATAAAGGTTTATTATACTCTGAGAAAACACTGTTAAAAATAGATGATTACATGGGTTAAAAATAAAAGGTAAAAAATTCTTACATTATCCTTAAACTCTGCTTGTTCAGAAATGTTATCAGATAGCCTGATAGCCTGAATAGACTTCTCACAGGGCAGCTACATCTTCATCTAGGAAAATGTTTTGCAAACCATCTAAGACAAAATAAATATGCTACACTGAGCACAGTGCATGAGAGACTATCTAACTAATACTTAAGAAAATTTTATTCTGGTTTGATTTAGAGATTTAAAAGAAGGTCTTAATATCCAGAGTGTATTTATATCATGGCTGCTGCCATTACATAGACTTCATCAATGAACCTTGGGTACCAGCTATGTCTGTACCTTTTGAGGATATCTGCATGCATTGTTTGTGGACAATTTGGTACCTGTGAGATAGAAATTATAACATCTATTCTTTTTTGGCAAGCAGTGTTACATCCCTGAATAAAAATCTAGATAGTAATACTTCTTTCTTTTCTATTTTTCTTTTAATGCCTTTGCTAAAAATACCGTATTTTTTGCAACTTGTTATTTTTTTCTGCAACTGACATGTGGCTGTCACTCCTATCTCCTCAAAGGCTGACAGAAAAAAGAACAACAAAGAGCTTTTGTATGTCTTCTTCCCTATTACAGCACAGGATTTGATTCACAATCTGAGTGATCTTTCTGACTGTTTCCAAGAGAAAAATATCTTGATTATCAGGAGCTCATAATAAATATGTTTCCACCTCTGTGATGAAATATCTGTTAACTGGATCAAGAAGATAGTCTCTCAGTCCAGGTGGTAGGAATGAGAGAAACCTTACTGTATAAAAATTAGTCCAGCCAGCTTGATGGAATGAGAAAATTTATTGCCTTTCTCTTTTGTGGTAAATTCATAATAGTAGCTAAAAGTAAGTTTTCTGAAATATTCAGTAACTGGCACAACTTTCTTTTCTGCATTCTCTGCTGCAGTTTAAAGTGAGATTGAAGTTACAAATCCATAATTGGAGGCCATTTAATAATTTGGTGTATGTTGGCAGTATCCTGAAGATCATTTGCATGATTTCATCAAGCTGTTTAGCCTTTTCTACCACCTCTAAAGATTCTGTAATCATGTTGAAATGTATTGTTTCAAACTTTAGTAGATGTCCTGTGGTTCCTAAAAATCATACACGTTTTTACACTTGTATACACTTCAAATAAATATGGCACTTATTATGGCTATATTTTTAATTATACACTCAGACATAAAGTACAGGGGCATATCAAGATATTAATAGGGCACTTGCCACTGAGACTGATGAGTGGGGACAGGACTGGCTTGAAAGGAGTAGCAAAATATTTGTTCAACATGCTCCATGAAACCTTATTTCTCTGTTTTTGTTTATTTCCTAACCTACTAAGTCAGTTGCTTCCTTTTAATTTTGTAGCTTGTGGAAAAAAAAAAATCTAGATATTCTTAGAAGATCTCCTTCCAGTAATGCTTACACCTGTAGTGAATGTACTGAATAGTAGGCTGCAATGATCTCTTTGTTTTTTCTCAGTCTAGTAGAATCTAACAAGATTCTCTCAACCCATCATTAACACTCATTGAAATACTTGAGTAGAAAGTGTTTATAATTATTTTCTGAATGTTTGTTGATGTTATTCTGCTACATGTTTTATATGTGGCATGATAGAGTGAGCTTCTCAGTCTTTTAATATTACAATTTCTATAGAAAAAAAAATTTCCCCCTCAGGTTTCCTTCCCTGTTTTCATTGTCTAATTAAAAAATTCTTTCATAAGCATATCATATCAGACATGTGCAAAATTTGGAAATTCATGTTCTTGTATTTCTGAGTGGGAAGAGGTCACCCATTGTTCTTTTACCATTGAATACTGCAGCAGAATGATGAGTTTTGGATTTTTTGCTTTTTAGTTGCAGCACAGTTTGCAGAAGTGGAAGTGTGTACCCTTTGATTTTAAAAGATTTAAGTCATTGTCATCCAAAATGTTTGGGGTTTTTTTGATTTTCCTTTTTTTTTTAAAAGTAAAGTATTCCAGAGAAGCTTATAGGGCTTTTCATTATGGGGCTAAGTGGTAAATTTATAAGCTGTTTCTGCAGTACATTTTTGTAACTGTATTTTTCTACTTTGGTTTTGGAAGGAATTTTATTCCTCTTTTTTTTCACCCATCTTGATATCAGAAATGATATAGGATAATTCTTGATATTTTTTGGTGGTTTTGTTTTAATTCTTATTGTATTAGAAACCTATAACAAAAATACATATACAGTACAATTTCTTTTGCACACCCTAAAGCAAGACATTTAGAGAGTCTGCTTGCATTTGCTAAATAGGACAGAGACCATATGGAAAGCAGATATGCACTATGGACAATGTGGAATAAACTGTTCCATAAATTATGCTACTGTAAATCTGTAGAAACTTGTGCTCTCCCTACTTCCCCCTCTTTAATTTCTTTAATATCTCTTGTGCAGACAGGTATATGTCATTGATTGGATTTTGCTTGTTACAGGCTTACATAAACTAAAAAAAGGATGGTCATACAAATGTCGCCATATATTATTTTACTGGTTCCACTGCCAGGAGATAGAGGGGGCAGAACTGCTGTGACTGCAGTTAGCAGGACATCTTGCATTGACTTCTCTGAGATCATGATCAGAGATTTTATCCTTCAAAAAAGTCAATGCTTTTATATTGTCCTCTTATCTATCCTACCGAGGGTCACTGTCTAGCAAACAGCATTTTAATATACAGTATACTTCCTTCAGCTAAAAAAAAATCCAAACCCCAAACCTCGATATTTATGTGGTTCACTTTTCTTCAAATCATTACGTAGCAATTAAGGAAAGCAATGACTGGGGACTAAGTAGAAAAGTGTATTTCATATCCTTTCAGTAAACTAATAAAAAATTTATGCCCTTTTATAACACAGTATAAGCTGATGCAGGCTTACAAGGGAGTGGAAGTAGGATGTTATTCTTAGTACAGAGCATCTGTGTTTATAAAGCAAATTTTGTCATTATATCAGCAAGTATAGTTTACGCTGGTTTATATAGATCAGATGTATTATATACTAACCTTTCAGTATTAAAAATGCAACACAGCAGACTGCTGAATTTTAAGGTGATATTAGAATATAATAACCTAAAAATTAATAGCTGGTTTTGAAATAAAATCAGAAACTTCAAGAAAGATATTTACTCATATATATATTATATATATGTATATAAATGAATGATAATAAATAAATAAAGATGGATATGAAAATCAATAGGATCTCAGATCTCTTTAGCACAGGCAACTGCAAATTGCTTTAAAAAAGTGTAATTATTCTTCATGGTTGCAGTTTTTTTTTTCCTTTGACATTCGTTCTTCCACTGTTTCCTTTTGCCACAATATTATTCCTGTACGTTATTTCTTTCTCCCGTCATCCCTGCTTCCACCTGAATCTCCTAGAAATGGTGCCATTTGTTGTTGTTTGATTGAATCTGCTATACAATGTCTTCATGCTGGCAGTGTAACGTTTTGTATCCTTTATTATTTTTACTTGGGGAGTCCTGTCTAAGATTTAGATTGTGTCTAAAAGATAGTGTATGTAGCATGTTCTATATAATTTTCTAAGCTTGTCACACACCAAATCAACATTCTTTTAAGATATTCCATGACCTTTCTCTCTCTCTATATATATTATTTTTTAGCTCTTACTTCAAATATATTTAGTGAGATTACTATAACCTCAGCTGGATTAATTAGAAATTGTACTCTACATGTTTTTAATTCTTACCCCAATTTTCAGTGCATTGCTGTGTATTGTAATGGTGTAGGGAGCTAGCAATAACTCCAGCAGTTGCAACCAAATTATTCCATCCAAATCGGTTGTCTGGTTGCCTGCATTCTTCAATCAGTGGATTACTAGTTATGGATTGTATGTAGGCCAAGGAGCACCATGAATTTACTCTTAGCACTGTTAAAATCTTGACAGTCTAATGAAGGTACTGCAGTCATCGTGTATTAACACATATTTTTCAGATTGGCTAATTATTGTAGCTTATTTGCATTCACTTTCTAATCACAAATAGCATAAATACCTCTGAAGTATCTTGGCAGTTGTGATCATTTCTCCACTGCTTCTACAAAGTACAGGCAATAATTTCAATTTTGGGGTGTGAAGAGTACAGTGAACTGCCACTAAGACATGTCCTTGACTCAAATAAGTTTGATACTAACTTTGGATAATGTTGTCTTACTCTTGGATCCATTTTGTGCAAATTTTAAGTTCGTCTTGCAATCTACTAACTTGTTTCCTCTTAATTGGTTTGCAATTCTCCTTCATGTATTGCATTGCATTATGTGAATGATTAACTATTGGAATGATTTACTACATACGTATGGCATGCTTTTCTTAAGCTGGATACTTACTTTTGTGCACTTTGTTGTCTTTTAAGCTGTTTTCTCTTATTCCCAGGTTTGCATTTGTTTCATGCTTGCTAACTGATTGTTTCTGAGTTGCTTGTAGCCTGAATCCTCCTCTACTGCCAGGCACCTGTACCTTCTAAATCTTAGTGTTAGGCAACTGTCTTTGCCTATACTCTTGTACAATGCATTTTCATTTTAGGGTGACATGTAGTTCATCCCACACAGAATTCAGCTTATTATTGCTATTTTATTTTTTAGAGATACATAAATGATAATTAAAGTTGCATAATACAGTGGTAAAAAACTAAAAAGCTTTAGTAAAAGCTAAAGCAAAGTGCTTAATAGTCATCTGGTGGTTACACAATCTCTGTTCCTGTTTTACAAGACAAACAAGAGGTCAAGACCATCTAAAACAAGTTCAACCTTAGAAATCCTGAGACTCTTACTTTTTAGTTTAAGAGAAAATGTTGACTTCTTACAGCAACAATGACAACAACACATTTATTAAGATGTATGACTGCATTTACCTGACAAACATATGAATGAAAGAGATACATATCTGTAAACCTATGATACTGAGTACTGAAATTGAGAGTAACCTCTTTAAAATAGCTTTTTTATAATAAAAATAACAGGTCAACTTTGGAAACCCAAGATAGCCACAGCATATCTCAGTTTCCTAATGTATTTCAAGTATATTGCTGTAAAATACTGATTTTCCTTATCACTGTTGTTTTTTCCTACCTAATATCACTAACTGGAACCGCTAAGCCACTCTCTAAAAGGTCACTGAGAGGAGAAGTGCTTTAGGACTAGATGAAAAGCAGTCTCACTATAGCCTTCAGAAACTGCAAGCTGGAGGACCCAGGAATCAGAATCACAGAATATTTCAAGTTGGAAGGGACTCACAAGGATCAGCAAAGTTCATTTCCTGACCCTACACAGGACAGCCCCAAAAATCACACCATGTGACTGAGGGCATTGTCCAAACACTTCTTGAAGTCTGTCAGGCTGGTGCTATGAACACCTTCCGGGGGAGCTGTTCCAGTGCCCAGCCATTCTCTGGGTGAAGAATCTTTTCCTGGTATTCAGCCTAAACTTCCCATCACACAGCTTCAGACCATTTCCTCTGGTCCTGTCACTGGCCACACAGAGATCAGTGCCTCCCCCTTCTCCTAACAAGGAAGTTGTAGACTGCAAGGGATTCTCTCCTGAGTCTCCTCCAGGCTGATCGGACCAAAGGACCTCAGCTGCTCAGTGTATGGCCTCCTATCAAGGTCCATCTGCACCATCTGCATGGCCTTCCTTTGGTCATTCTCTAATAGATTAAAATCTTACATTGTGATGCTGAAAACTGCATACAGTATTCAAGGTTAGGCCACATTAGTGCAGGAAACTACAGGCCAGGAAGCCTTACATCCATGCCTGGAAACATGATGGAACGACTCATGCCAATTGTCATATCTCAGTACTTCAACAAAGAAGTTGTCAGGAGTAGTCAACATGGATTCACCAAGGGGAGATCATGTTTGACCAAGTTGATTACCTTCTATTGTTGGCATGGCTGTCTGGGTAGATGAGGAGAGGGCAGTGGGTGCTGTCAACACTGATTTCAACAAGGCTTTTGACCCTGTCTCCCATTACACACTCCCAGGTAAGCTCAGCAAGTGTGGGTTAGATGAACAGACAGTGAGGTGGATCTGGGGAATGGCAGAGCCCAGGGGCCGGCTGTGGAGGCCCGCTGGAGGCCCACAGCAGTGTTCCCCAGGGGTCAGTGCTGGGTGCAGTCTTGTTCAGCTCATTTATCAGTGACCTGGATGAAGGGACAGAATTGCCCTCAGCAAGTCTGCAGATGACACAAAACTGGGAGAAATTGCTGATACCCCAGAGAGCTGTGCTGCCATTCAGAGAGACCTGGACTGGATGGAGAGCTGTGCAGAGAGGAACCTAATGAATTTTGACAAAGGCAAGTGCAGGGTCCTGCACCTGGGGAAGAATAATCTAAACACCAGCATAAGATTTGGGGCTGACCTGCTGGGTAGGAGCTCTATGGGAAAAGACCTGGGGTTCCTGGTGGACAACAAGCTGTCCATGAGCCAGCAGTGTGGCCTTGTGGCCAAGAAGGCCAATGGTGTCCTGAGGTTCATTAGGAAGAGCATTGCCTGCACATTGAGGGAGGAGATCCTTTCCCCTCTACTCTGCACCAGTGAGCCTTCACCTGAAATACTCTGTCGGTTCTGGGCTGCCCTGTTCAAGAAAGACCTGGAGAGCTACAAAGACTATTGGGGGACTGGAGCATATCATCTTATGAAGGAAGGCTGAGGGAGCTGGGCCAGTTAAGCCTTGAAAAGAGGTGACTGAACAGGGATCTTACCAATGTGTACAATTACTTTTAGGGCAGGTGCCAAGAGGATGGGATCAGACTGTGTTCAGTGATGTCCAGTGACAGGACAATGGGCACAAACTGAAATACAGTTTGAGGACTATGAAGACATACTGAATATGAGGAAAAACCTTTTTTTGAAGGTGACCAAGCACGGGAACAGGCTGCCCATAGATGTTGTGAAGTCTCCTCTGGATTTATTCAGAACCTGCATGATCTTAATTCTGGGCAACCTCCTTTAAATGAACTTCTTTAACAGGTCTAGCTGGACTAGATTGTCTCCAAAAATTCCTTACAACTTCAACCATTTTGTGATGCTGTGAATTTAGGAATTTGTAGGAATTTGTCATTTTTATGATTGGAGCATTTCCACACTCCCTGCTAAAGTAACAGTATAATGCAACCAGTTTCTGAGGCTTTAGTTATACATTTGCTGATTCATTACTCTGTAATATTATTTAATAATAAACAGATTAGAAAATTATGCATGCAACACATTAGCATTTCAGCAATGGGGATATTTTTCCCATTATAAAGCTTTCAAAACTTGGTGTTATTTCTGGAAGAAGATGGGGAAATAAATTTAGAATACTTCTATTTCCTTCTGTCATCAACTTTGAGCAATAAGTATTTTGATGATTTTTTTTCTGTTAGCTTTTTTTATTTGGTTGCACTTTATTTCACATGAATATAAACAACTTATAGCTTTTCCAAAGAGAGAAACAAGCTTTCCAATATAGTTCTGGCAAAGCACTGACCTGCAAAACCCTTGGCATTTCATTCTTTGGTCTCTCCTGAGTAGAAGTTGCCAATCATTCAGAACAGTGCCAAATTGTGTAGTGCTTTTGTGATGTGAAAAAGGATCTATTAAATGCTGGTGGGAGACTACCCAGCTGACTTATTTCATTTCAGTTACAAACAAAGTAAATGAAGTCACCAGGCATAAATCTAGTTTTTCTCAAGAACAAAAAGCTACTCCAGTCATATTTTGCTTGCAGCTAGTGAATTTACTGGTTTTTGTAACTGGTTTGATACAAATATAAATGGTTTAATTTTTTTTCCTGTATTGCGCTCAAAGAAAATAAAGGAGAAAAGAAAAAAGATGTAAGATCTTTCCTGGCATTAACCGAAAAAACCAAAAATAATGATTGCCAAGTCTTGACTGCTAGACTGGGGAAAAAAAAAAGAAACAGTGCTGATTTTCTGGGAAATTAAAATATCTAAGAATGGGCATACGGGGGAAAACGAGAAACCTGAAGTGGAACATGGCATTGGCAAATCTCTTAGTCTGGTTTATGGATGAAAAGGAAACACTGAGCTGAGTTTAAAAAGTGCAATCTGATTGCCTTAGAGGAGAATAACTAGTGAATTAAAGATGGAAAACTTTGACCCTCAGGATTGAGTTTGTCTGACATGACCATGAAAACCAAACTGGAGAAAGAAAGAGAGACAGAATGCATACTTCAAAGTTGTTATGTCAGTGGAATCTGGCTAGAGGGATAATAGCTGACATAATACAGACAAGAATTCATATGCATGCATCTTAAAGTATATTAAAGGCTATGAATTCTTTCTGTGTAAAATGCCTATAAATTCAAATAATCTTGAAACAGCTAGCTAAGAGCCTGTCACTTTTGAAAATTCTGGAATTTGTGTTTCATGCTTTTATTCACCTCTGAATAAAATTTCTTGTTTTTTCAGATGTAATTGACATAGGGAAAAAAAAATCTTCTTTGACATTATGCTTTGTGTGAGGTGGTTGGTCAGCAGAAATACATCTGGCCAGGATGCATCATCATTCACTATTTCTCATTCTTATGAACATTTTGCTTTAACAATAAGAAAGCAACTGGAAGAATGTCTCAGTTCTGAGCCTGGCTCAAGCTGAAAAAGCCTTTTCAGGAGATGTCCATGCTTTTGCCCTTGAAGTCAGAAAAGCATTCCAAGAGTTTTAGATACATTATGTGGTTGGCTAGTGCAAGCAGAAAGAGATGAGTTGTGAATTTCCTTCCTAGCATGGCCCAGAGCATGGTAACAGATTTCCAAAATAAATATAAGGTGAATGAAAGGAATGCAGAAATGCCCTTATTTCCATACAGTACCTTAGATTTATGTTCTTGAAGGTGTTGCCTTGTGTAGATATTGACATTAAATCAAGGAGGTATCTTGTTGGCAGCCTACCAGTGTGTTCCTGTGTTCCTTTTGCTCTACCTTAGTTGAAAAGTTCAAACTTTTTGAATGTTACTGATGTGTCAACTTTGAAAATAGTTTGCTGATGTTGATGTAAGCACTGCTTCAGCACAAAATGAAAGAGTTTGTAGTGGTGTTGAATGTCCTATTATTGCTAAGGAAACTTTTTCTAGGCTATCATTCAGATTTTCCAATCAGTGTTAGATTTTTTTAGAATTTAAAAAAAAAAAGTAGATGAAAGAGCTAAAAAATGCAGTTAACTTATGAGGTGATTATTAATTCAAACTATAGTATAGGGAATATAATATGAACAAAAGAAGATATTGCTTGTTCATGAATGCAAAAGAATCCTAAAGTAATTTATGGTGCGGTTCCCTAAATATATAGGAATGTGGAATTTGGAATATAGTGTATTTCTGTTTTTTTGTTAGCAAGTATGTATAATTGAGTAAGATACAGACTCACTCATAATGTAAATATCAAATTAACATTGTCCTTAGCTAGATCTCACTTACTGAAAAGTCCTCACCATAATATAATCTCTTTTTCATTAAAATAGCATTTCTGCTCTATTTTTTCTTGATATTTTGAATGAAAATTTCCTTTCTCTTGTGTGCTTATTTTATGTTACTTACTCTTTACAATTTTGAGCTATTTTTTTGACTATGAAATAAGCCTTAAAATGAAAGTCATAAAACTAGTTTAATATATATATTCTATTCTATCATATAGAACTTTTAATTTCAATATGTGCTAAAATTCCATGAAAGTTGTTTTAGCTTTTCTCTTGCCTACCTTTTAAAAGTTTAAATATTCTTATTCTATGATACATTTTGTACTGTATTTTGTTCCATCACCCATATTGAAAGCATTAAATTTAGGTAGACAGACTATTCTCTCTGTTTTCTGTTTTCCTGGGCATCCAGAGCAAAATAATTCAATATCTCACTAAAGTTTTCTCTCCAGAATTATTGCATCTCAAAAGCTTATCTTACACCACAATAAGAATTTGAGTTATATATTCTTTACTTGTACACAATTAATCTGCGAGTTGTATCCCTTTACAATTTTTTCTTTATGCCTAATATGATAAACAAACCTATGGTTGACCTGTGTGGTCATTTTGTAAAATTTGATCTTATATTCCACTATGAAAAACTTACTTGTATGATTTGGCCAATCCAATTTTATTTAGAACTTTAAAAATCTTAGTGATTATGAGAATATACTTTTACTGTCTTGGGAAAGTCAAGGTTTCAGATTCAGAGGGGCAAAGATTCAAAAACAGGCAAAGGCTTGAAAATTGCTAGGCAAGTATAGATGCAGTGATCCTACACAGGAAATACTGGCCTATAGCACTGCTGAAAATTCAAATGTCCTTGGAAGTGCTTAAATAATCATCCCTCAGCTACAAACTTGGAAGAGTCCAAAGAGCTATGTAATGTTTTCAGCCAAGTATATAATGTGAAGGGAGTTATGCTATTGAAATTTTGCAACTTGTGTAAAATATTTTCCGAAGCCTTTCAGAAAAGGATCTTGTGCTATTTGATCTTGCCTTAAGTAGCTTCAAAAGTGTTAGTTTGGAAGCAAGACTTAACTGACAGTAGTGTTAGATCTCTGTTGTCATCTCACATTTCCTGTCAGTATGGATTTTGTGTAATTCTGTGGAGTTAAATTAGCATGGAATTTGTATTAGTGGAAAATAACTAAGTTCCAAATTTAAATTCAGAATTTCTATGCAAACACTCAACATCTGACTTTACATTTGCAACCAGAATTATGTATTACATGTTTTACAAAGAGAAAAGGCAAAGGAAATAAAATTATATGTACCCATCTCATTATCATCAGGGGCTTAAGGAAATGGGTGACTACTTACTGGCTACTTACACAGGTAACAAGGCAATAAAAATATCAGTGTGTGCACTGCTGCTCTGCTCTTGAAATACTCTTTTTTTCAATATGGGAGTACAGCTGCATTTTTGCCTATTAGTAGCATAAAATGTGGGGTTTATTATTATAGACTGGCATACATGCAGTCTTCACAAGCAGATTTAACTGCATACAATTAAATAACATTGATATAGCATAAGAGAGCAACTAGGTTTGTCTTTTTTTAATAAACTATGCATAAATCACACAACAGTTGCTTTTTAAAAATGGAAAAATAGGCATTTAACATAGATTTGCTATGAAGAAATTCCAGAATTAACATGATGAAGTGAAGAGAAGCTAGTACAGCCTTTGATTCCCCTCCCTTCTTTGCCGGAGCTGATATGTGGACTGAAATCCAGTATTCAATATTAAAGCAGCAATCTGCAGCAGAGTGGATGAATTTGTGATAAATTGTCCCTTGAGGTTTATAAAACATATTCTCTATAAAACCAGCCACTGTATGTTTCTCCACATTAGTCAGTTTCTGACATTCAGGCTGCTGAAGCTTCTAGGCCAGTAGTGGTATCTGCCATCCCAAAGCTGTAAACAACTCTTTGTTTATAGCAGCAGTGCTCATACATCCATTTCAAGGTTTTACAGCGATAAAAGGCTGACTGCCTACATAAACTGGAGTGGGCTGCAATGTTGTTATTTTGTTTATTGCTCTTTTACTGCAGTGGTCAAATAGTTCCTCTGAGACTAGACACTGGTACTCTGCCATCTGTACAGTCAGTGTTAGACAACTTGTGTCAACTAAACAAACCACTATGACAAACAATTATAATGAGCATACTAATTAAATAAAATCTTGCCACATTAAATTGTGGGGGAAATGTGGAAGATTAATAGCAAATTAAGAAGAAGTTGTCAGTTACCTTTTAATGGATAATGACAGTAGCCCCGAGAGGGGTTTTGATTATATTCATGCTGCTTCATTTCTTCAGTCTGAACTATTGCTATAATTCATGTCATTTTATTACACCAAGAAAATAAGGGTTTGCTACTTAAGATAGACAGAAGATTTTTGCTATGTCTGCTTAACATTAAGTGTTGTCATTTTATAATAGAACAATAGAAGGTTGAAGTTTATGTGGCTTTCATTCCCGTGAAATTCACTGTTGGAGGCACAGTGTTTTCTCATCTCTTCTTAATGCTCAAAATTTTCTTCAGTTATTAATAAAATACACATTTACTTCATTTTTTCCTGTCTTGTAGTTGACCTTTCCTTTGAAAAATCATGTTATTAAGTGGAAGACCAAGTAAGGGAGGCATTTAATCTCCAATTTCAAATATTTTAAGAGGGGTGCCCCAAATTTAAAAAGCTTAGACATAAATTCTGATTATTTAATCAGGGAAGTATGCCTTACTGTCACACCGTATTGTGCCAGTATGTTCAAGGAGTTCCCTTAATTAAATAATTATTCCTTATTTGACGTACCATATTTCAAGTCACTGAGCACTTTAGCATTAAAAAAAAAAAAGAAAAAGAAACATGCAGCTTAATTGCTTTTAAGTAATATCAGGTTCTCACAGCAATGAGGAAACAGAAAATCACATGGGAATGTAACAAACATCTGCAAATATGTGTTTTTATTGGTCAGTTCAAATTGTGCCTTTAGCTTCAGTGGGAAATCTTCAGCCACATACTATTGCCATTATTAAAGGGAAATAGGGAGAAAATGGACCATGGGTTCATCCTTTTCTGTTACTTGAGTAGCTACATTATAAAATTGGAAGCCTGAACAGATTATTTCTCCAATTAAGCCTAGGTTTATTGTAGATAAGGTAATTATGGGAATATCCCATGGTTTAATCCTGACTGGTTTTGATAACATGGTGCTAAACTCAAAGCTCCCTGACCAGCATTTTCTGGCAATAAGGCAAAAGACTGTCTGCTTTGAACTCAGCCTTAATGAAGAGCTGTTACAAAACCTGAACTTTTGCTGAGCACATTAAAGGTCTTGCTTAATAAAAATCTTTAGGGAGCATACCCAAGAATTTTAATCTGCTATGAAAACATTGTCGACTGCAGTGTGTTCCTCTTTTCTAAGCACAGAATTCTGATGTGAGGTTTTTTTCAGAGTAAATAAAAGCAGTGAATACACTTTTTGGTGGTTACTATTCAGTGGATTTTCTTCTTTGATTTAGTTGATACAGAAAAGATGCCTAGAAAGGTAATAGGCATTTTGTTGTTGCTAATAAATAGTACTTACTGTCTACTATGAAGAAATGATACTTAAATATTTTCACTCTTAAACAAATTTCTAACAAGGGACTTTTCTCTTACCAATATGAGGAGTGTAGAAATAAAGGAATTGCTTTTCTCCAGAGAAATGAACACTACTTCTTTCTCCCTAGGGAGCCCAAGGTAATGTTAAGTGAAATAAAAAGCTATGATAAAGTCAAGTCATCCAAGAACACTAGTACATGAAAAAGTATGGTTCATTATACTCAGTGTGGGTGTGGATTATTTAGATTAAATTAAAATGGCATAAATTTAACCAGAACTGTTTGTTTTGCTGTGAAGTTAGGAAGTTGCTGGCAATTAACTAGACAAGGAAAACAGTGCTTAGGTAGCTGAAGCACTTGATGGGAAATCAGCAGACCTTGCTTCAGAAATTTCACAAATGTTTCTGTATATTGTGATGTAAGGTATGTAAATTCAGATGTGCAAACACTGTGCCTCCCACTGAATCTGTGATGTTAGATTGTCTGTTTGCATTGAAAGGGTTGGCAGTGGTGGGGAAAGAGTCAAACTCATAGCAGGAATGTATAATATCCAGTAAAAGAGGACAAAATGGAGAGGTTTTGTCCATTTTAAATGCTGACATTTTGCCATCACATTTCTTAGATGTTACACTGCGTATAGCTAGAGGCATGACTGAAAGGTATTGCTGGAGCCCTTCTATGATGACCCGATGAAGTCACAGTTTTACCTCTTTTCAACAGTGCAGCCATCCCTGATCTATGCATTATAAAAAGAAAAAGGAAAAAAAAAGGAAAAATGCTTTATTAGATAGTGTCATCAGATGTAATGGTAAATAGACAAGTGTTTGCATGTCTGTGGGTATGCTTGTGCATGTATGCAAATCTACATACCTGAACAAAAAAATCTTTTGTAGCATTAACTGTTTTTCTTAGTAACTCAACTTTTCCTGGGTTTAAAAATTCTGCAGTTGACATTTGTATCAAAGGGTTAAGGTCTTTGTTGTCAGAAGGATGGATTACTTCATTATGACTGCAGTGCATGACTGAGAAAACAGAAAGGTTGAGATGGGAGCAGTCACAGAGTTGCTGAGCTAAGAGGCTAAGTGCTGCTTGGGACAGCTGATTTGTCATTGATACCTAATATATTACAGCAAGCAGGAAACATGCTTTTCTGGAGAACCCTGGTAAAAAAGGCAGGTGTTAACAAAGTAAATCCAGTTGTTAATATGCAGCAGTAAATTGTTGCAATTACTGCATGATCCATGAGAGTTGATGTAATTGGTTGTAATGACTCATTCAGCCAGGAATGCTATTGAAGGTGTCCAAGCCAATGACAGTGGGTTGGACTCGATGACCATTAAAGGCTGCTTCCTACCCAAATGATTATATGATCTTATGAATACAATTTTATATCTTGTACATAATACTTAAAATGCTACTTCTATCTGTAATTAATTAAATGACACAAACTTTTTTTTTCTCTTTGTTTACATTAAGGTGAGCTTTTGACAAACTACATTAGATTTTGTTAACTGGTTATGGTCTGTAGAGCCGGCATTTCTCACTAGGAGGGGTTATTTACTACAAAAGATCTTATACTTGTTGATTATGTGATATAATTGATGAACACAAATTGAAGCATTTAAAAGTTTAGGTTCAATTTTTGTCTTAATAAACTACTTCACTATGGGTGTATGAAATTTCAGTCAGTAACTTTTATTATGTATTTCTGCCTTTACAACCATTAAGTCTAATTTTATTTAACTAGGCTATCTTTGCAGACATCCTTCAAGTCTTCAAATTGTCCCAAAGACCTCTTCTGTATCTTCTCTGTTCTCTGCAATCTCATGCCAAGCGGATGTAATACGTTACCATTTTGATTTGGTGGAGAATCATTCTTAGCCAATTCAGCAGGTGTAAAGGGAAATGGGAAATTAGATTATTATATCACTTCTGGTCTTCTTTAACTTGACCTCAATTGTTAAGTTTTCTTCTGGATAGCAACAGGACTTGCAGTAGCTTTTCTGTAGTTGGAAGCCTTAGTTAATGCCATAGAGAGTATAAATGCTAGTCTAAAATGTAGACTCTTTCTTCATAAATTCTAAGGTTTTGATCTTTCATTACTAATATTAGACAACCCCAGATGATGTAGAGACAATCCTGGTCTCCTGGCTAGGTTAATGTGTCCTTCATAGCACCTGTTTTTAAACTGATTTAACAGTAAACCACTGTTTCTATGGTTACACTGCTATTTTTTGACCCAAGAAGTATAATCTGAATATAGTAATATTGCTTTGAAAAATTCACCATTTTCACAATAAAAGCCATAAAAATTGAATGTCTTCCATCATGTGTATGTCTGTTATAAATAACTCTTTTATTTTAACAGGAAGAAAATATTTTCACAGGATGTTTTACTAGTACTGTGGTAGCACCAAAAATCCATATAATGATCTTCCTGGGATTAGAGTTCTCCTGGTTTTTAATTTGGCAGTTTTCAATGTGTCTTCTTGTAGGAGCTTGTACAGTAAGGAACATAAGAACTTTTTTCTTAAAGCTGAAAAATATATGCAAAAAATACATATAATAGAATCATAGAATAATTTATGTTGGTAATGACCTCTGAAAGTCATCTAGGCCAAAGCATCTCTGTTAGACTGGATTGCTCATGACATTGTCTGGTAAGGTTTTAGTATCTCCAGGTACAGAGTTCCATAACCTCTGGGGGGAGCCTGACCACTTTCACCATGAAAAAGTATACATAACTTTCATAAAAATTTATTTATTTCAACTTGTAATTTTTGTCTGACATCCTCTAGCCGTGAACATTTGAGAAGAGCCTACCTCCATGTTTCTTTTCTATCAAGTATCTGTAGATGATAAGCCCCCACCACAAAGCCTTCCCTCCCCTGGCCAAACAGACTGAGCTCCTACAGCCTCTTGAACATTTGTTGCTCCAGCTACAGCTACAGCTCCATCTAGACCTTGGTGGTCTATATGCAACACACCAGGATATCAGTGTCTGTGCCATATAGGAGTGTCCCAGAGGGTCGGGCAGAGTATCACATGGATCTCAAGTATGGGAGCAGGATCTGTCTCTGGACCTTCTGGTTTCACTCTGCTTGCATAGCTCTGGAGATGGGAGTCTCCATTGCTGTCTGGGGGACTCTGCTGCCTCATTGCCACCTGTGTCCCCCGGTGTCTGCAGAGATGTTACTAACCAGTCACCGCCCAGGCTTTATGGGTGCTTGGGACTGCACATTTCACTTTGAATCTTCAAACAAAACTTTATCTTTCAGATGGAGTAAAAGGAAGTTGGATTTTTAAAAATTTATTTTGGTTCTTAGATGCTGTGCTTGTGTGGAAAAAAGCCCACCAGTTTTGTGCTGGTTATCCATAAGATTGTCAGTGAATGAATGATTGAGCTACTAAAGTGGGAAGAATATACATGAAATACAAACTTTAATACTTTCAAAAGGAAAAGTAACAAAAACAGTCCAGACAAATCAAAAGGATTAGCAACTAAGATATACTTTGGAATTTCATATTCACTAATTGGACATTGTAATAGAAAGATGGAATATGTTTTCCACTTTAAAGCACAATTCCTTGAGAACAAGGAATAAAGAGCTAGATATGATATTGGAATCTAAGCAGTAACAGAAATTCTCAATCCATTGGATAAAAATTCAGAATTCTGATAAGGCTCATATAGAACTTGTGTTTCTTGTGAGTTTTGTAACTACCTATTTAATTAAAATACTGCATTTTGAGCATTAAAAGTTTTGTGCAAACCTCAGAAAAGCATGTCCTGGTATAAAAAGGTAATTTTAAGAATGAAGAGATCCCTTTAATGTCCCTCACTTTGAAAATGTGCCATTTCAACTCCTGCCAGGCATTCCTATAAAAATTATCTGTTGACTAGAGGTCTGAAAACTGCTGAGAAAATCACTTAACTACAGAAATGAGAAATGTTCTACTATATCTCCAGAGTACTTAAAAAAAAATTCTTTGCTGCTCCTGTGCAGTTTAATAAAACAGATGTGTCTTTCTATATGTCTATGATATAAATGATCAGAGAAATATACACTGGTTTCTTAATTGTAAGTTGATTTGGTGTCAGTCCACAGACCAAAGACATAGGCATGGCAGCAGTCATGTAAGTTGATTGCACCTTGTGATACATAGTCACAAGACTGTACCTTGCTTTTTCAGGGAACTTGAAAGTAAAACCACAATTTTACAAGCAATTAATTTATGCCTTTTTGTAAATAGTTGTTTCAATAATAAGCACTACTTTTATTTCACTCATTCCATTCCCTGACAAACACTCACAAGTGTGATCAAAACTGTATCCAAGATAAAATTTTTGGTTTTCTCTTACTGCCTACTGCCACTTGATATGCCTTCTTCACTGTCAGAACCGAGTTGCCCTATAGGATCTATGTCAATTGACAAATTGTCTGAATAACACCATGCTGGCTGAGCTAATTTTCATCTTCCTGATTTCCAGATTTATCCCCTATAAATTTTTGTTTTGTGTTGACATTTAGTTTACAGAGTAAAATAACTTTTCCTTTGGTCATTTACTAAGTAGTAAATTCTGTGAAAGTTGAAAACGCAATTGCGAGCCAATGCATCCAAGCGTTATTAAGTGCTGCTCTCAGAAGGTACATTTTCTACCTATTTTTCTCCACATATAAGGCAGCTCTCTATCATTTTGTATCCTCATGCACACAGGCTATTATCTGAGGAAAAACATGTTATGCAGATTTACTGTGTGGAGTATATGCCTGTCTTCTTAAGTAATCAATCAGCCTTACATACCTCCACAAGTTTAAAAGTTTTTGTAGTTCTAAATATTTTACAGACACATATAGATAGAGAATCTGTATGATAGAACCATTGAATGATTTGGGTAGGAAGAGATTTTAAGGATCATTTAGTACCAACCCCATCCAACTTGGTCTTGAACACTTCTAGGAGTGAGGCACCCAGCTTCTCTGGGCCACCTATTCCACTGTCTCATCACACTCACAGTAAAAATACCTTCCTTATGTCCAATATAAACCTATGGTCTGTCAGTATAAAACACATGCCCCTTGTCCTGTTACTACAGACACTGGTAAAAAGTCTCCCTCTGCCATTCTTAAATCCACCTTCATCTATTCATACAATATTAGCTAAGTAAAAAAATAATAAAAAAAAAAAGGAGAGGAGTTGCAAAAATACTCTTTGTGTCCTTTGCAAACCCCAGATGATAGCTAATACTACTAGCATAGCCCCTGCAAGATTACATATGATTGTACCAAACCTCTTTCTGTCATATTAGAAACCTTACTGTGGAGGAATCCTTCTTTTTTTGAAGTCTAAGTCAACCCTTATTTACTCAACTCTTTTTTCTTTAAGGTGTGAATTTATAGCTTTGGTGAGGGACCCAGGGCTGTGTCAGAGCTCTGTGAGCACCTACTCCTACCTTTGGTGTGTGCAAGTGCACTCTAGTGCTTGCATCATAGCTGAATCCTTAAGGTTTGTTATTCATTGAAAACGTTACATAAATGCTTTTTTACCTGTCTTTTTTTCCCTCTGAATTACAGTGCCCTCCCATGGCAAAACAATAAACCTTCTCACTTCACCAATCACATAGCAGTTTTTTCCAGAAGCAAACTCAGACCTAATCTTTCCTGCAATATTTTCACTGTTAAAGATGGACATGAACAATCCAAAGTATAGCTTTTCTTAATGGTGGCTGTAGCAGTAAGAGATGCTGCATTCATTAATGATCTCCAGTGCTCTCTGAGCTACATAAGGTTCTGAAAAGTAGAGCAAGGCAAAAGGTCCATGTTAGCTGCATGGATTTCAATGTGGGAGGATTTTCCAGGTCTGCAGGTGGTATGGCATAGAAATGTGGAAACTAGAGATATTTGAAAGTGGGCAAACAGTTTTGTCACCCATTTATAAAGATGCTTCCCCAAACATGTTTAGCACTTTTAAAATCAGAACAAGATGGTTCACTTTAACTGTATTAAATTTTCAGGAGGCCTTTTGACCATACTGCTTTTTATCCCATACTATTGGATTCAACACAATAAACACCAAAGACAAGAATCTTGCACAGTTACTAGCAGATAAAATGAAGAATGTTGCAGTTAAAGGTTAATTATCTGAAATGTGTGATGCCAGTCAACCCTCACCACCTTGCCACCCAAATGAACCTCTCCAATAAGCAGTGTTGACTTTTTCTAACCTGAGTCTCATCTTCTTTATAGCATGATCTTGTAGAATTCTAGGCAGTGAAGTTACCTACATGAGTCTGTATAATACTTCTGAAACAGGGGTACAGAACTACCCAAGGCTTATTCAAATGAATAAAGTTGAATTTTCTGAATTTTTTTTCAGTTTTGGGTTTTGGTATTTGTTGGTGTTGGGGTTTTTCCCTCATTAATTTAAGTTTAGTATCAGTAACATTTCATTATTCACTTGCATTTCTAATATCTGATGAGAGTTAAAATTAGAATTTATGAAATCTGTGCCATTTTAGTTTTATAAATACACTATGTCTATTTTGAAACTTAGATATTTTGCATATTTCCCATGTCTTTATGCTGCACTATTTGCTTTAATGGGGAAAAGAAGTAATTATGTAAATGTTAATAAAAGAGATTTAAACAACAATGCAGTCATTTCCTCTTCACATTTGACTTCACTACACACTGGTTTTATTTTCATTTTATTTTATTTTATTTATCATTCATTTTACTCCAAGAAAACATTTTTCATGCTGGTATAAGGTGGTATCCTATTGCTTGCCCTTACCCTTTATCTTTTAGTAGAATAGATTTGTATTGCATAGCTGTTTATTCTGCAGTAAAAAAGAAAGTATTGAAGCACATATTTCTATGGTTTATGAACTTTTTTTTCTTCTTTTGCAATGGTAAACTATTCCATTCTGGAGAAATCAGACATTGCACAATGTTGCCTCCAAGAATCCCAAAGAAGATGAAATTAGGATCACAAAGCAGTTATACATAATTGCAGTAATGCAGTCAAGCTCAGCTGGGTAGCCTAAATTACAATGTATGTATGTGGCAAGGCAACATGCCACATTTCCAATAACTGAGGTCATGAGCATGCTTTCAAATAGTCCTTTAATTTGCAACTGCAATTAAAAAGTTTAGTTATTAACTAATGGACCTAGAAAGGTAGCCAGTGTGTACTGCTTGCTGAATCATAGTATACTTTGCATGTACATCAGTTGTAATGTAAAATCATACAATTGTAGAAACATTTAGGTTGGAAAAGACTCAAGGTGCTGAGTCCAGCTGTAACCCAAACTGTTGAATCTGAAAAAAGCCTAATAGTAAAAAACAACTGGTTGTAAGCTGTTACTTCCCCCAGAGACTTCACTAGATAGTGTTAAGTGAGGAAAAACTAGGCACAGCAGGTTCTGAATTAGAGAATTTTTCTTGGCATCCCCTTTCCTTTCTCTATCAATTCATATCTCAGGCTCTGACACTACAGCTCTTTTCTTGCTTTGATCTTATGGAGAGAAGGTTTTGCTGGGCTGTTAGTATCCTTCCACTGGCAACACTGATCCCAAAGGTCCTACTTCTCTCTCCCATTAAGCATCTCCTCAATTTCAATGCATCAAGTGAACACTGTGCTCTGACTGCGACCAATTTTCATAGTGGCTTTATTTATGGTGGTGACTATAACCAGAAAGGTCCTGCTCTTCCATGAGATTTTTATAAGGAGACTGTATCAATCTCTAGCTTCTCTGCCTCCAGCTTCTAATGAGTAAAAATGTATATTAATATCTGTGTAATCAGTCTTTCTTAACGGTATCGGATTTCAGCTGTAGCAAGTGATCTTTAATTTTGGTATTAAAAATGACTCATCTTCAAATTAACGATTTTTCCTTTATGGTGTTAGTCAGAATTAACCCAGTGAATTAAGGTCATTCAGAACTGCAAATCTGGTTTTTCATTCATCTATTATTACATTAGAATAGCAATTTACTATTAAAAATATAAATAAATAAATATTGACCTCTGGTGTTACAAAAAGATAAATCAGTGCACGTTTGAGTGGGAGAAATACATATACATTTTTAATAAAAGATTTAACAAATATATGCACTTTTTGTTTATTTTCCTCATGAAACTGCTAGATACAAAATTAATAAACAAGTAATTAGAAAAATAATTATTCTGGCTCTTCTATTTTTGCTGTTGTTGTTGTTGTTGTCGTTTTTTTGTTTTTTGGTTGTTTGGTTGGGTTTTGGTGGTTCTTTTTGTCACATTTGTTTTTTTGTTTTGTTTGTTTCTTAAGAGTTTGCTGTGCAGGTTTTCCAGAAAAATTAAAAATAACTTTTGGATATGATTTTTTTTAGGTGAATAAATAATGCTCAGAGTAAAATATTCCATCAGTAGGGAAACTTTAATGAAAGTATATTTTGAAAAGAAATATTGGAGGGTAATTTTATCATGGTATTCAGAATGAAAAATAATGTTGTTTTCTGTTTTTTCATTTTTCTTATCTTGTGCAATTGATTCAGTTTGCTTGTTTGTTTGTTTTTTTAATTGAATTGTTGAGCTTGCAGCAGAGCATAAAAGTATCTTCAATATTTTTCCCCCTTTTTTTGTTCTGTGTGGTTTTTAAAAATCATTATTTTATTTTATTTTATTTTATTTTAAGGCAGCCTGCTTATGATTGTGAAAGCATTAATTTCGAATAATGTTTGATAGCCATGTATGCACACTCTTCATTATAAAATTTCAAGTTTTCTCTTACTGCCTTTAGCAATTTTAATTTTCAATAATGTGCAACCCCCATGAATACAGTTGTGCTCTCCTAATATTTAATTCTTTCCTAAGACATACAGAGAATAGATCCAAGATACTGAAGATAGAATAAAGATGTGAAGATACCTTCTTAGTAGTCACTGGAAGTTCCACCCTTAATGGAAGTGTTGACAAAATAGAATGAGCCATTATATAAAAAAATATGTGTAATTTACTTGATCAAATGTATTTTTACTGTTTAGATGTAATCAGTCGAGTACAGGACAGAAAGCAGAGTTAGCAGTGATTTGGGAAGTGTAAGAAAAATTGAATTGAAGTGCAGGGGAAGTCTGCTATTCCTGCCTTTACCAGGAGTGAAAGAAGAGGGGAAGGAGAAAAAAGGGAAAGCCTCAGGCTATCCTAATTTCCTGAGCAATTCCTGCCTTTTTCTACTGCCCAAGTTCCTTCAGAACACCAAACAACCTTTCCCGTTGATATGATCAGTTTAATTTACTGGATAGCCCTGGCAAGTGTTTGTGGGGAGAGAAACAATGTTACTGCCCATATGCCCACCCTAGTTGTGTTGGCCAGAGGATGGAACAGCTGAGGTCAGAATCGAGCTCATCCTCACAGATCCATGCACAAGTGTGCTCTGGTTTACCAGGCTTCTTGAAATGGAGCAGACTTCCTGACATGCTTCTAAACAAAATGCGTAAATTCAAAATAAGAAGCAGCAAGTGTTAGAAGAAGGTTATAATGTCCCATATTTCCTGAGAGAATAGCAACTTGTTTTTTCTCCTTCACCACTGGCAGGAAGCAAAATTTTCCCTAGTGTTCAGTTTGGGGACCTGATTCTAGTTAATCTGTTTATCAATGATTTGGACAATGCAATTGGATGCTACCTCAGTCAGTTTGCAGATGATTCCAAGCTGTGTGGGAGTATTTGTCTGCTGGGGGGTAGGAAGGTTTTGAAGAGGGATCCTATGAGGTTGGATCAAGGGGCCAAAGCCAGTGGAATGAAGTTCAACAGCACAAAGGGCTGGGTCCTGCACTTTGGTTGTAAGAACCCCAGACATTGCTACAGTCTGGGGAAAGGGTGGCTGGAAAGCTGCCCAGCAAAAAAAGGGAATGCTGGTCAACAGCAGCTGAACACGTGCGAGCAGCAAGACAGCCAATGGCATCCTGGCCTGTACCAGCAATCGCGTGGCCAGCAGCACCTGGGCAAGAATTGTCCCCTGTACTTGTGACTGGTGACGCCACACCTCTAATCCTGTGTCCAGTTTTGAGTCCTTCACTACATGAAAGACCTCAAAATGCTGGAGTGAGTCCAGAGAAAGGCAACAAAGCTGATGAAGGGTCTGGAACACAAGTTCTATGAGGGGCTGGGGTTGTTTAGCCTGGAGGTTTAGGATGAACCTACAGCTACCTGAAAGGATGTTGTAGCAAGGTCAGTCGCTGTCTTTTCTTCCAATTAACAAGTAATAAGACAAGAGGATATAGCCTCAAGTTGCAACAGGGGAGGTTTAGATTGCGTATAATGAAAAATTTCTTCACTGAAAGGGTTTTTAAGCATTGGAACAAACTGCCCATTGCAGTAGTTAAGTCAGGATTGCTGGAACTTTAAAAATGTGTAGATGTCAGACTAGGGACATGTATTAATGCTTGACTTGGCAGAGTTACATTTGGTTGGATATGTTGATTTTAAGGGTCGTGTCCAATCTAAAGGATTATATGAATCTATGACTGTAACGTATATATTTTTGTTCTGAGAAAATTTGATTATTGGTGTCTTATAGTAACTGCCACTGTAAAAGAAAAGCTTAAGTCACTCTTTGATTTGGTTTTAACTCTTTCTGTGGAATCCATTTCTAAATATGAAGGAAGAGTTTATGATCTCTCCTTATATTCAACAGATTATGTAAATGCATTGAAAGGAAGTTGGAAGCATAAATCACAGATGTCGGTTTGATAGAAAGTTTGTAACCAGAAAAATCTACAGCTCCCAAATCCCAATGTGTTAATTACAAGACGACATCTGGTATACAAATTTATGCCGAGCTAAGAAATGTTCAGACTAAAATAGAGTATGCCTAAGTGGGCTTAGTGTCTAAAACCTACATTCATCATGGGGAAACTTAAAATCATGTGATCGTGAAGTGTCTGTGATCTAAACTGTCTGCAGATAGAAAAGTGATATAAACTGGAGGGAAGGCAGTTAAAGATAGTTAAGACAGGTTAGACAACTTAGCCATGTACACCTGGCCAATGTTATATTTTCACTTTATATAATATGCTCACATACAGGATGGATAAAAAAATTCAAAAATTCCTCAACTTAATAGCATACAATGTCTCTGACCTTTAATCCTAACAAAGGAGATTTGTTTTCACTGATTTTGTGTTAAAAACTGGAGCCAGTAATATCTGTTGGAGTGTATGTGGTTACAGAAGATTCTTATATTGTAAAAGATTTTATGGATAGTATGAAAGTATTTGAAAATGGGGTAATTCAAACACAATTTTCCAAGTTACTGCCCTGTCAAACTTTGAAGAGGGACGCTATACATTAAAAAATGTTTTAGTTAAATCTTGTACACTTACGTTTTAAAACTGAAATAGCCTCAGTGGCTGTTGAATATCCAATTATCTTTTAAATTGCTTGTAGAGTAAATGAGGACCCCCATGATATAACATACTCCCCTTTTTTATTTATCAGAGGAACTATATGAACCAGTATCTAGGAAGAAAAAGATTGCAAGGGTTCCTTTGCCTGAGGACTAAAATGATAATGTTGCTACTTCAGACTAACTGTAGCATCCACATGACAGAAGTCAATATAAAAAATGGTCTGACTTCAAAAGCCTGGGAGATTATTCATATTGTACCTCTTCAGGCAGGAGGGGGTAGGGGGGAGGTTGTTGTATAAACTCAGGACTTCATGGTGACTAACAATGAAGGAAAAGTAACACTCCATAAATTTGACTTCAGATGACTCCAAGCTGTGTATGACATCAAATAAGGATAACACTGGCCCTTACAAATTCTTATTTTGAGTACTCAATATTAACTAGTCCTGACTTAAAATTGAATTTTTCATTGAAAATGTGCAATATATTCACTTTTAAATATGGATAGTCAGAAAAACACTGTAGAATAGAATTAGAAGGTCAACATAGTTTGCATTTCCTTAACTAAAAAAAGTTCAGTGTAAAATTGCAGATTTCTGGTCACCAAGGCTTTAATCTGAACACATCTGTGTCTATAAACCATGAAAAACCTATGTAATCTGGATCTATTTAGTGACATGGTGCTAGCAATATTTCAGAGAAATAGTTGGTGGTTTGTTTGGCTTGGTGTTGGGAAAATGCTGTATTTCAGTTATAGAGAAGGACTTCAATTTCTGTCCTTAGAACTCCTTAGATTTAAAGCCTCTCTGCTGTCTGCATTCATGCACTTCCGTGTGTTTGGAAGCAGAGGGGATTGCAAAGGATTGTGGAAAAACTGTCAGTTCAGTCTCAGACTGGAAGTATTCAGCATTCCTGAGAGATTGAGAATAGATATGTAAAGCAGAAAGCAAAGAGCAGTTCATGCTATTGCAATAAAACTGAAGTCAAATATTGCAGATGACATTCTGCAGGCACTAGGGGAAGAAGATTATATTGTTGCAGGAGATCAAGACTGCCTGCTGCGCTGATTCAAAGAATAAAGTCGCTGAAGTTAATATGAGAGGCCTTATCCAGTGGCACAAAACACATACATAAATGACACTTTGGAAAATTTCTTAATAGTGAAGATCATCTGGATGTTTTCTGAAAACACTGTCTTCTCCAGGAGGTTATATTACAGAAGTTTCAGCATGCTTTCATGATACAGTGAGGCAAGTTTCCTGAAAGAATATCAACCCATAACTGTGGTTTTCCATTAAATACTTGCCAAATATTTTAACTATTCAGTTAATACTGAGTTTGGACTATATCATTTATCTGTCCATAACAGTAATGTCTCTAGTGAATACCAAAATAGCCATTATTCAGAAAAGTATAGAAATTGACTGTTATTAATATTAATAAGATTTTGCACTGATACTGATGATAACTTTGATTCAAAGGTCTGAATGTAAATTTTTAAAGTATTATTGGTCTCATGTTTTTGTTTTGGTTTCGTCTCTGTAGAGACAGTAGTTTATAGATTACTTACCATCACTTAGGAATTTTAAGTTGAAGGTAGATTCAAATTTAAAACTGGACATATAAGCTGCTAGTCCTTTTCTTAAATGGTTGGTTCTACTTACGGATGCTGTGCTGTTAGCTATTAATCCAAGTGAAGCAAGTAACCAGAAACAGAATTTCCAGTCGCTTTGTACTGGCTCTGTAAAAAATGAACTGTAGGCAAAATCCATAGATGAAAATTAAATTTTCAAAATAAAAAATACTTGCAGTCTATTTCTACTTGACAGCTGGTTTGCTTTTCCTTGCCTTTGATGATTTTATCAGGTTTTATGAGAATGTTATTTTATTCAGTGAACATTAAATGTTGTCCATTTCCAGGACAGTGTTTGATACATATGGCACCTCTTACAAAGAAGACATATAAAGTAGGGACTAAGGTTTGTGAGTTTGCCATAAATAAAGACAGCACATCAACAGAATTAAATTGTAAGTGCTTATGGTGTGTGCTGACTAGCACTGTGCCTTCCTGATGTTATTTTAAACAGGAAGACAAATACATGGATTTAGCTTTGCACAGGCAATACTGGATTTTATTGTTTTAACATAAGTACATAGGTACATAGGCACATAGAGGACCTAAAATGTGCTGCAACATCAGAAAGACATGGCTCCCCTGTAGGTTCATGTCACCGGTTTCTCACATAACCTACAGCATGCAGCATGGCACTACATAGCTATGTTCAGTTCCGCCCACAGGCTCAGCAGGTTGGTGCTTATAGCTCCAAGAAATGCAAGAAATTATTGGTTGCTGAAACTATGTTTGGTAAACACGTTTTAGTCTGTATTTTTCTCTAGCATAATTGAGCTAATTTGTAAATGTTGTTTAATAATAAGTCATGCAAAGATTATAGTGTACTAAAAACAATAAGCAAGCCTATCTTTAAACAACTCTCGATTGAAAGACAAATAAAACCAAACAAAACAAAGCAAGGGGCTCCCTACAATACTTTAATTTGATCTTCTTGTTTGTGTGCACTATGCCATCATTTAATTGTCTAATTACATGCTGTGTTTTATTTTTTTTTCATAAGGCCCTGCCTCATTTGATTAATGGAATTGGCAGTATTTGCTTAATGAGCAGTTGTTTGATATGTTCTTCATTTGTTATTCAAAGAATGCACGCCATGCTGTATTTTCTACTTTCCTTTTAAACCTTGATCTGAAGACAGAATTACTAGTTTTTTACTAGACTGAGCAGTAAATGATCATTGCAGTTGTGCTTGTGTTCTTTGCAAGAAGAATGTGGAAATCTTTTTTCTTGGGAGGTGTTTTTTTCTGTCATCATAAAGTATTTTGTTGTTAAATCCAAAAGCATTTACCACAACCTAACAGAGCTGGTAGAAGCTGATGGTGACACAGAGTGACAGCATTGCTACTTAACAAGGGAGAAGGGGAAGAAGACACCCAGCCATCTAAGAAGGGTCCTGTATAAATCCACTTAGATAATACTAATACATAGCACATTGCACAATGTTTTATTGTCTTATATATTAAAAACACTAAACAGTAATAGATGAACCAAGTAAGAAATGTCATGAAAGAAATTAAGAAAGATATCAATGACCAAATTAATTCATTGCTTTTCCTCAGTTGGGAAAGGCTGTTGTAATGGGTAACAGGAACATTGTTCCTGGAGGTCTCTGAAAAAGAAGAAGAGTTACATAATTTCTTCTTTTTCTTTTGAAAACAAAATAATTTTTTTTCTAACCTTACTGGGAGTTCTGATCTTTTTAAAAATAGCTTTAAAACCTATAAGCTTCCAGCTTTTCTGTTGTTCTTTTGAGCCAGTAATGTTTTTTTTTCAACTAAAGTAATTTGGTTCATCTTGGAAGACAGTGCATATTTCTTAATTGAGTAGTCCTGTCCCTGAAGTAGTCATTCACCTCTTACAACAAATAAATAGGACAGACATGAATTCAAGGTCTAAGGAATGTTGCAGATAAAAAGGAATTGCTTCACTAACAAAATCTAAACAAAGGTCATTTTGGTTTCATTTTATTTTAGCAATTGTGCTCTTGGAAATTAAAAATTTTCTGGAAGATACTTGTTTCTTGGATCTAGAAAAGGGATGGCTTTCATATCTCATATCAAGTCAATCAAATGAGAACCCAGACTTTTTTCCTTCATTCTCTTACACGTCTTCCATTAATTTTATTAGTGGTTCTCTTAATAATTTAATTTATTTTGTTTCCATTTTCCTTAGCATCCTATGTCTTTTTCTACTAAAGGCTGTCAGGTTTTGGTGTGACCAAAGTATCACTTGACTTCAAAAATCAGTGATGACTATATCCAGTAACATTATCTGGGAAAGTGCAAAAGGAAAAGCCAAGATTTTGCTATCACTTTTTAAGACCATTTTGCTGTCTGCAGGTCAGTGCAATGCACTTTATAGGAACACTTCTCTTTTAATACAATCAGAATGTTTTGGGTTGGAGGGAACTTTGAAGATATCAGATTCCCACCACCTCCAGGGGCACCTTCTACCAGGCCTGGTTGTTCAAAGCGCCATAACTTGACCCTGGACATTTCCAGGGGTGGGCCATCCACATCTTCTCTGAACAATACCTTCCAGTGCCTCACCACCCTTGCAGTAAAGAATTTCTTTCTAATATTGGATTTAAACCTACTCTCTCAAGGTTTAAAGCCTTTCCCCCTTGTCCTGTCCCTACACATCCTTGTAACAAGTTCCTCACCAGCTTTATTGTAGGGACCCTTCAACACCAAAAAACCCAAACAAGCTCACCCTGAAGCCTTTCCTTCTCCAGACTGGCAGTCCCAATTCTCTCAGCCTTTTCACACAGCACAATACATGACCTAGGACCCCTTACTACTGGCCCTCACATTGCAGAGATATTTGTTGTGCACCAGAGCTTGCAGCTGCATCAACATAGCTTCATCTATTATAAGGAAAAATGTTCATATTCTTTGAAAATGCACATATTTTTCACCCAAGCTGGCAGGGTTTGGCTACGCCACACTTTCCAAGATTCTTGGTAATTTAAGGCATCTTCCTTGTAGATTCTTCATCTGGTAGACCCTCCTGTGAAATACATGCCACTAGCTTTTGGAATGTGTGGAAGAGTTCTTTTCTTACTAGGTAGAGTACATTTTTCACCTTAATTTTCAGTATTACATGTAACTTCTAACCTGCAGAGCCTCCCTCCCTGCTAGGTGGTCTTACTTTTGAAGTCCTGTTCTATATATTTGTTTCTTGTCAAATAGCTATCCACCATATTGTGTATTTTTGCCACTATTCTCTGTACCTTTCTGAGACCTTTTGCACTCTTTTTGAAAAGGCTGAGATGGAAATGGAACATTAAGGGAGAAAGGTGAATAGCATAACATCTTTAAGTTGTCTATTTTGTTCAGTGTTCGTCCTGTTCGTGATTATACATAGACCTTCCTGCCAGCAATAGAAAAGGGCATCAAGTGCACCTTCAGTAAATTCAGATTACACCAAGTTTGTCAGGAGTATTGACCTGCTGGTGGGTAGAAAGGGACCCAGAGGGATGCTGAGAGGCTGGATTGATGTGCTGAGGCCCGTGTTACGAGATTGAACTAGACCAAGTGCCAAGTGCTGCAATTGTGTCACAACAACCCCAGGCAGTACTACAGATTAAAGGAAGAATGCCCAGAAGCTGCAAGGAAAACAGCTTCAGGGTGCTGTTTGACTGTGTGAACATGAGCTAGTTGGATTAGGTGGCCAAGAAAGCTATGGTGTCCTGGTCTATACCAGCAATAGCATGGCCAACAGGAGCAGGGCAGGGATTGTCCCCCTGCACTTAGCAGTGGTGAGGCCACACCTCAAATCCTGTGTTCAGTTTTGGGTGTCTTAATAGAAGAAGGACCTGAAAGTGCTGGTGTGAGTCCAGAGAAGGGCAACAAAGCTGGTGAAGCGTTCGGAACACAGGTGCCACAAAAAATGGCTGAGGGAGCTGGCATTGTTTAGCCTGGAGAAGAGGAGTCTCAGGGGAGAGCATGCTTTCCTGGGAGTGTGGAGGAAAGCCAAGTGGGGGTCGGTTTCTTTCTCCTGTCAACTAGCAGCAGGAGAAGAGGAAATGGTCTCAAGGGGAGATTCAAGCTGGACATAAAGAAGAATTTTTTCACTGGAAGCACTGATAAGCATTGGAATGGGCTGCCAAGGAAGGTGATGGAGTCACCATCCCTCATATTTAAATCAACTGAATGTGGTACTTAGTGCTGTAGTTTAGTTGCCATGGTGTTGTTTGGTCAAAGGTTGGACATAATGATCTTTCCAACCTTAGTGATTCCATGAGTATATGATTCTAAGTCTCCTGTTCCTTAACTGGTTATTTATGTAAGGGTCTTCTGTCTTTTTATGACAACTTGCTTTCTTCAAGACTTGTTAGTTAAAGATCATTTTGAATAATTCTTGGAAACCTAAACAGGTTTTATTGACTGTATCTCTCTCTGATAGATATGTTTATTGAGTCTTTTAGAGAAGTGTATTAAATTTATGAGACATGTATTTCCTTTATGGAACCTGTCTTGTCTTTTCTTCATTTTATCGCATATAACTTCAAAAGGGTGGTTAAAACTGCCACTTTCAGTAAAACTGGACCTGTTCCTTCATTATTTCGCAGTCTTTGGAGGATACATTGATAGCTGTCATTTATGTTGTTTTCTACAGGGATATCTGATCTGTTTTTTCATTATAACTGCTCCAAAGGTGTTCATTTTATACCCAGTGGTAAATTGGATTTCAGATAACAAAAATTCCTCTTCTTTGTACACATCAGAAAATCTCTTCAATATATTGCATAATTTTACACTAACAGTCTTATAAACTATGTACAAGGGAGAACATAGTGCCTTTTTTATTTTAAATATAACTAACTGCAGACTGATGTAGACGATATTTCTTAAATTTTTTTATTTAATGGAGGAATTGCACTGTCTAATAATGATTGATACTCTTATGCTAAATGTGACTTATTCAAAGCTAAAATGGCTTGCTGTGTGGCTTTTGCTTTGTTTTGGTTTGTTTTTAAGAAACCAAACCAGGAAATTCTTCCTTTTTCTGTCTGAAACATGTTCTTCAGATCTGTGTTGTATTTTTCATGACAGAGTCCCAATATGAAAACATTTCGCAGCTTGAAAAAATGAAGAAAGTCATTAAACTAGTTTTCTCATCAGCAAGGTGTAAAAGTGTAATAAAGCTGATGGAAGACTGACACTTATTTAAAAATATATGAAGCACATATACATATGCTCTTGGTCTGTTATTTTGTAAAAACTTTTGCATAACTTCAAGTTATTATTTGATTCATAGCAATAGAAATAGCAAAAATACTTGGAATTATTATAATTAACATAAAGGATATTCATACAAAAATTACAACTGCATGAAAGAGCTGATAGTACATTGCAAGTCTCTCTTATTTTCCTAACATCATGTGACGGGCCCCTTGCTGTCTCCTGATGAAACCTTTTCAAACTTCCCATAACAGGATACTTGTTGTGAAGCTAAATTCAATTTAAATGAAGAGAAACTTGCTTTTCACTTAAAAAATCTGTCATACAACCATGTTGCTAATGGCTTTCTTAGCAGGATAGAACTCCCTTTGTTCCATTAATGAGGACTATGTATGAAAAATGAACATGTGTAATAAAATCATATGTTTACCTCATTCTAACTGAGAAAAGAGAGAGGATTATATTGTCGTAGTCCCACAAAATATTGTTACATACCATTAATGAGTCACTATTCAGAGCTTTCTAGTATAAATGACTGTTATTTTTTGCATTTATAGCATCTTAATCAATCTAGTGGTTAAGACCTGTTTATGTTTATGTTATTTAATATAGGACTATTTTTTATATTTCTTTTGAACTTTGACTATCATCAGAAGTGATCCATCCAAAAATATCTTCCAGCAAATGCTTGGCTTTTGGGGAACTACAGAAGAACCCTTTTCTAACAAGGTGTTTCATGGACTAGTCCAAGGCTATCCTTAACGGGGAAGCTGAAATGTGCTGCTGAGGCTCTCTAGTGCATTGCTGTTAATTGTTGGTTGGTGAAAGTTGGGTTCCTGGGATTATGGCCACCCCTACTGAAGTTAGACATATGAAAGAAACTGAGAGACATGACAGAGTTAGTCCATTAGGAATGAATTAATTAAAAGATCAAAAGTAGTACTTTATCCTTAGGGATTTAAAGTACTTAAAGATAATTAAAACATTTAAGGCCTTAACAATTGTAAATCCAGTGTTCAACAGCATATTGTTGAACATTAGTGATATGTACTTTTAGTCCTTTCCCATTAATAAGCCTCAGAACAAAAGTCCTTCTCACAAGTTTACCTCAGACATACTCTTTCAGTGCTGTGATTTAATTTTAAATGGTCTCCATTTCTCTAGAAATGGAGACCATTTAAAATGGATTAGAAGGATTAGAAGGTTCCTTTGCAACCTTTGTATCTGAAAATCAATAACTGATTAGGACCAAAGGGTTTTTTTTTTTCTTTGTTTTGTTTTATTTTGTTTTGTTTTGTTTTGTTTCTGGCTAACAAACAGACCTATACATATGGGGTTTTTTCTTAGAAGTTCATTTTTTTTAAAAAAAGATTATTTTCTAAAAATAATATTTTTAGAGAATTTTTTTCATATTATAGTGTATCATTGCAAGAAATTAAGTGTTGTTGGACTTTGTCTGTTTGTTTGTTTGTTTGTTTGTTTTAACAGTATTTCTGACATCAGACAGTAAAAAGCAGCAAACAGGATGAAAAATAACATTATCCTCCTGTTTGGCAACACTAGTAGTTTCTGTACAATGAATGATAAATCACATGAAATAAGTTCATGAAATAAAAAAGTTGTATTTCAAATATAATGTATAATTAAGATATCATCCAATAACTCTGACTACTAGAAATTAATATGCATTGCATGTGATTTCAAGTATACTTAATAAATTTCATGGCTAGAGCAAGAGCAGATTAAAATCATTAACTACATCATGTTGCTTGTAAAAAAAAACAGGATCACAGTTATGGGAGAGGGTAACTCCTTAATTTCATATTTTTAATTGACTGCTTCTGTAGTTAATTAAGGCTTTAGTGTAGGTTTTGGTTACAGACTTAATGGAAAGTATTTTAAGCAGCTATTAAATTGAGACTCTTTCATAAGAACATTTTTAGAGCTCATTCCAGTTAAGAGGTTGTATTTGTGCTGAACTTAGTTTTACTATTTAAGAAGTAAATTAGTATTAAATGTTCTACCATAATTTTTTGAAATTTCTTTTCTCTTGTGCATCTGTATGAAATTATTGATTGAAATAATTATCCGTGACCTCCCAGTTATTGCACTATTTCATTCTAGAACACTTTAAAAAAAAAAAAAAACAGACAACAAGAAACATTTTTCATGTCATCCTGGTTGCAGCCTATTTCTTCAAAATAACATAAAAATTTAAAGTCTTTATTGAAGATAGACCAAATACTTTCTCCTTGGTGTTATTTTTAAGATCCAATTTATAAGGGGTATAAAATACATAAAAATAATCAAAACTAGCAATTTAAAATCTCTGCAGAAATATTTTAGAAGATGTGATAGGCTGGCCTGGATGTTATACTTTTAATTTTTTAAGGTTCTAATAGGACATCAATCTTTTTCTGAATGGTCTGGTAAAACAGCAACAGTTTTATCTCTAGTTATCACATTTGTTTTTGATGATTGTCTTGGAATAACATGGGAAGAATAGAGGGGAAGAGTCACCTCTGTGAAGCTGGTGGTTCATGCTTCTTTTGATACAGCCCGATATGTGCTTGGCTTTCTAGACTGCAGGTACACAATGCCAGCTCATGGGCAGCTTTTAATCCAAGAGAAGCCTAAAGTCCTTCTGTGTCTGTCTGCTCTCAAGGATTTCTTCTCCCAGTCTGTAACCACATCTGGGATTGCCCCAACCCACGTGCAGCACCTTGCCCTTGGCCTTGTTGAACTTCACAAGATGCTCATGAGTCTGTTTCTAAAGCATGTCCCTCTGCATAGCATCCCTTCCGTCTGTTGTGTCAGCTTCTCATCCTCTCACTTGTTACCTATGAGGAGAGACCAATCCCGGCCTGTCTACAAACTCCCTTCAGGCAGTTGCAGATAAGGTCTTCCCTCACCCGTCTTTTCTCCAGACTAAAAAACCCCAGTTCCCCCAGCTGCTCCTTATGGAACTTCTGCTTGAAACCCTTCACCAGACACATTGCCCTTCTCTGGACACACTCCAGCACCTCAATCTTTTTGTGAGGGGCCCAAAACCAAACACAATATTTGAGATGAATATAATTTTCAGTCATTTAATACCTATAATGAAATTTTACTTCATAATTTATTGTTTTTGGAATAACTCTCTTCTGGAAACAAATATTTTCACCTAAAGAAGAAATGCTAGTTAATTCTCATATTTTTGGTAATTAGAAAAATTAGATTGACAGGCTAAGATTTGTTACAAGACATTTTAGTCTGTGAATATTGTACATCCTATTGCACCTACAAAAGTGATTATTTGACTGAATTATTATGTTGTCACTGTGATTCCTAGAGCTGGTAAAATTTTCATCATTAGTTTAAAGTGCCTGTTTTGCAGGCACTTTACAGAGATAATACTGTTGCCCCTGAGAATTCATGCTTTATGATTTTTTTTCCTTTTCAAAACTCTAAATATGTGCTTACCATTTTTTAACGAGAAACATAATCTTAAAAGGGATAGAATCATTAAATATCTGTGTATTTCAAAAGGCTAGTACATTTATCTACTTACTTCAAGAGGGGCAAAACATAGTTCCATTCATTGCTGATGAAAGAAAATAGTTGATCCTTTTTCATAGGTCCCATTATGAGAATGAAGATCATATAAATAATTGAAAATCACTTGAAGTTTTTTTCTTATCAGTGTATATAACTCATAAGCTGATTGGCAGAAGCTTTAGTTTAACCTGGTAGCATGAAGGACAGTTGTATGCTTTGGCAGTTGTATGCTTTCCTGCCTAGTATAGTGCAACCCTCAAACTAAGGAGCACGATGATAGTGCAAAAACTTTTAAAGAGTTTTATGATTTTCCAAGAAGCTGGGGTTCTATTAGAACATTGTAACAGGAGGATTTTTGAACAAATGTAACAGGAGGATTTTTTTTTTCTTTTTTGCTAAACACAGCAAGTTTAACATTCCAGCCCTCCTGTGAAGCTGAAAAAATTTATCTGGGAGTATACGACCCGGGTTTGCTTGAGTACATGGAACATTGAAATCTTTACTTTTTACCTGATTTCTATTTTTTTTTTAACTTGTACATATTAGAGTGTCAAAAATCATCCAAATGGATTGGCTTTTCCAGACAAATGCCTCTAAGTTTCCAAAGTAGTTGTATAATATCACTAAGAGCAGTTTTTCTAAATGGTCTGTCATCCAAAGTTTCAGACATCCGTTGCATCTTTAAAGTATAAGACAGCTATTACTGCAGACAGCTTTTGAAATTTATGGGCTTCTTGTGAAAGAAAAATACACTAGCTGCAGACCTTAGACAGATAATATTACAGGCTTGTATATATTCTGCCCTTTACTTCTCATGCACTCATCTGACTTGAGAAGAAAATAGTCTTGTCAGTGCTTGAAATTAGATATACTAGTCTAAGAAAAGTGTTTCCTCTGTTGCTGATGGTATCCCTGTATGCTTGCCCTCTGAAATCATCAATGATCTATGTAAGGCTTTGTGGCTTCAAAAGTTGTCTTCATCTGCTGAAAATAAATCCTGTTAAACCAATCAAATTTCCCTGGGAACACTTATTCATTGATGAAACAATTTTTTAAAAGCTGACTACTCTTAAAAACATAATGTTCCCACCAGAGGAAGTGACATTATGGGTGGATTAACTAGATTTTGAAATCTGAAAGTATTGTGTTGTTTTACTACTCTGCTTTACTAACATAAAGTTAAACATTTGGTTTTCAGATTTAGATTGACTAAAACCTAATAATTGTTTCCCCTTATATTAAGTTTCATAAAGAAAACCAGTGAGGTAAGACTTAAAAACCACAAAATGAAATAGGAGAAAAACCTGTGTATGTGCAAAGAAGAATTAATTGTTCTAATGTCACTTGCACTTCAGTACAACTGGTAGTCACCACAGCTAGAAAAACTTACGCAATGTTTCCGAATCACTAAATTTGATATATGAAAAGGGCCTGAGAAATGTGTAAGGCTCTTTCTTTTCACCTTGCCTTGTTGCTGAGAGTGAAAGGGTCCATGAGGGATATTCTCCTTTAGGTGTTTCTAGAAAACAGGGACAGATAATTTGCTTGCCCTCTCTGATCTACCCTGCTGACCTTTAAAAGTCATTAGGACAACAGATATGGAGAAGGAGGATAAGAATAAGACTGTGATACCTATTTTCCTTGACTCAGGAAACAAGGAGTAGGAAAATGCTTCATGTTTCTCTTCTTTTCACTTGATGACTGAGGTTAGCAATATGGAGCCTAGAGAAGATTGAAAACAAAAGTAAAAAGAAAAAAAACCAAAACAACCGAAATAGAAAAGACTTCTTCATGTATGACAGGAAGAGAAAATTATTTGAAACATCTTGAAGTTTAGCAGTATTGTCTGAAGAGTACTGAGGCTTGAGTTTTTTGTGGAGCCAAAAGAAATGTGTTGTGCAAGGAGACTAAGCCTATGAACAGTAACTATCTGTAATTCTTACATGGCTGATTTATAATTCCTCTTTACATCACCAGTGTTGTGGGAAAAATGTGCAATTTTTTTATAACCTGTTCATAAGGAGTCTGAGAATGCCTGATGTATTTTTTGTATAGCTGATATTTAATGAGGAGGTTTGCTTATATACTTAGTTTTTCATTGTGCTTTAATATGGCTATCCTGGGCAGTGAGTACTGTACTGTATTAGAGAAAGTGGTGTGGTTTTGGACATTTTAACCAAAAATTCTTTGGCTTGAGTCCATGAATCTACAAATGAGAATAAAATTACTGTTTTAAGTATTATTTTATGTGAGAGAAAAGATGAGGGGTTCCAATTTGGTAACTGTCAGTGCCTGAAGAAATAACAAACTAAATATTCTAAATAACAACCATGGAATTTTTTTTAAATGGAAAGGTTTAATTTTCCTGTCCAGGTAAAATGTGATATGCACAGGAATTGAATATTTATTATCTATATAAAAATCAGATATTGAACTCATAATCCATAAATCCTAGTGTAATTCTTCAGCCACAAGACCAGGCACCAATATAATTTAATTGCTAGATTGGGAAAACTAATATTTGCCCTGCTTTGCCATAATTTGTGTCCCAAAGCAATATACAGGATATGGGAAGGGGATCTCCTTCTGTGTTCTCTGCTTCATATAAACAACTCTCAATATCTTACTTATGCTCTTACATATAATTCTACACTCTTGACACAATATAGTTACACATGTGATTATTTGTATTAGTGGTTGCAGAGCAGGAAGATTATAGGAAGGCCTGAAAAGTATTATTTAGGGAGTCATAAGAACTGGAGAAAGAATGGCAAATAATTGACAGATATAAATATATAAATCAGATTCTTGTTCTTAATGATTATCATGGCACTGCTTTTAACTGACTGATCTCATAATGCAAATAAGAGACTACTATAAAGATTAGTGTTGTGGAAATTGATACAATCAGATTTCTTGCTGTAATTTAAGCATGCTGTAATATATATGTATTATGCATGGAGAGAGCTTCTGCATACTGCACTTACCTGAACAGTCAAAAACGATTAGAGTGATAGGCAGTTGTTTTCTGATGGTAAGAAGCTTGTGCAAGTGAGGGTAAAAAATATAACCTTGATTAAAACATTCTTCAAGATTAATATCTTTGGAAAAAAGCCCTTTAATTTTCACGCTTTTGTTCAGGAGAGAGAAAATTGCCAAATTATTTTAATTTTTCACCAAATTTATTTCACTATACTTCCTTTTAAAAATTCTTCATCTTATTTCTATCTATTTTATGAAAAACTATATGGTTACAGAACCCTAATTCTGAATGCTCTAACAAGACACAATAGGTGCGCTTGATGTGAAAAGTGTATGTCATATGTATTTTTACAATTGAACGAAGTGATGAGTTCACTTAACAGCTTATGTAGAGTCTTACTATCCTTGATTTCAAATGTTCATGATAATTATGACCAAGCCAGATGGTCTTGGTTTAGAAGACAATGCATGTATTTTAGAAACTGAGTGCATATTGTCTTCTTGGTCATTAGTGAAAATTTTATAGAGCAGCTAGAGAAAAAAAATGTGTTTTAGTGATGGTGAATAGACTTGCATGGTTATCTCTACTGCTGACATCCATTTAAAATTTGGAAAAATAATGCTATCACCTATTTGGTAAAAGTTCATAACTGAAGAAACAGTCCTCAGTCTTACTATTTGCTAGCAGAGATTGAGATAAGAGGGTTTTCAGCACTGACGCTGAAGAAATTTATTGATTATATGAGAACAATCAAACACATTTTATATTGAAGAAGATGGCTTGAAATTGATGCTTAATGATAAGAGAATTTATAGTGAGATTTTTATAGAAGACCCCAAATTCCATTGTGTTGAATGCAAAAAATATTTAGCATGTATTCTTGCTTCAGAACACTCAGGAGGCCTATTACTGGTGGTTATGAATTATTCCTGAATACCTAATTTCTGCCACCAAGTTTTCACTTGGAATTAGAGACAGTAAAAACCTAAATTTATTATTCAGTAGCGCAATAGATTTTCAAGAATCTCCACCATCTACTAGCTATAGACAGGCAAAAGAAAAACCCATTATAAAATTATCAAATCAATTTATAGCACTACCCCCTTACCCCCCAATTTCATGTGTATTTTAAAAAATCGGTGTGTAAATATTCTAAAATAATATGACATTTTTAAATAGAATAAATAAATAAATAAATAAATAATGTGCTCATTTTTATCACCTATTAGGTGTTCTGAAATGTAACTATGAACCATTTGGAACTTAACAGGTTAAGCTACCTTACAGTACTATCAGATTCCCATCCCAGACTCACAGGTATTTGGTTTCTGTAAGTTCTTTATATTTTGTGTACAATGGAGACAGCTTGGTTGATTTGTTAGAGGCAGAGTGTGAAATTGAAGGAAATTACAGAGAATTAGAATACTGGGGGAGTTTCAAAGTCTGGTCTGGCGTTTTACTGAAAGGGGTTTACCCAAACACAAGGGGTCTACCAATGAGACAAGCCATCCTTGGGCTGCAGATATCATAGATCAACTATTTAATATGCAAATATTTCTGATACTGTGTTTGATTAGTAGTCTAAGTAATTCAATACACCTCTCTGAAAATCTTTGAAGTGTATGTAATACTCTGTCGTTTTTTTCTTATAATACAAACTTGCCCTTGAATTAATGAGATAGGGAGATAAAGTTGCTGTATTAGGCAAGAAACTTCACAGGTAAAACTGCTTTAGGATGACGCTTCTGCCATTTTTAAGAGTTATAGGCACTGTTCATGTGAACTGTTGGTAATAAAGTCAGTCCACGGTGTAATGTTCATGTTGAAGCTATATATCATTAGAATAGAGCCACATTCACCAAAGAATTAATGAAACCTTCTCTGTATTTTTCTCTACCGTGTGCAACTATCTGATAAGGTAATGTCCGATGATAAATGGAGTCTACGGTGAACTGCTAGATTCAATCTTTGACTGTAAATCTTCAAAGCTAGCTTCTTTCAACAAAGAAGCTAAAATCACTGCAGTGTACACCAACTGTTGCTTGAATCGAATTCATCCTGACAAGGATAGTATCTCTTGCAAAATCTTCCTTAAATGGGGTCACAAAGAGTTCATGATGAAAAAGCTGAATGGAAGAATTTCTTCTATAGTGGTAGAAATTTTCTCCTCAAAAAAATGTTGTAAATACTTTTTACATCAGAAAATTGTGATTTTATATATCATTTAATATTACCAAAATAATTTTTTATCATATAATTTCTGAAGAAATGTTGTGACCTTCTTCAACAATTCTTTTCATTCTCAGCCCTCTTGAGCGCTTAACCCTGTTTGTTCTTTCATGAATATTTGTTTGATAATGATACAAATGAAGATTAAAACTGTCATGATTGATTCATTATGGCCTTAAGCGCCTACTAAGAAGATTCCTGTATATTTTAATGCAGGATTTATAAAGCAGACATCTGTTAAGTATACTTCTCATTTCTCTTTCACATACAAATTCTGATTAGGGTTTGAATCATGTCAATTTTTCCTCACCAAAATCTATGGCTGAATCAATAGGATTCTTTGCTACAGATTTTGACTGTTAATAGGTAAAGCTACTGCAGTAATTGAGCTGATATGACAGCTGAAACAGACATAGAAGTGTTGTTTTAGATTTGCCTTAGTAATGGCATCATTAATCATAGAGCCTATAGAGAGAGAAGGGTCATTCAAAACATGTTTTGTAAAGTCTGAACAAAGCACACACTGGCATATTTTGGGAAAAAACCCACATAACTTATTTTTCTGTTGTATATTCCTTATGAATTTGGATTAAAACAACAGAATAAGGGAATGTAATTAAAAAAATAAGCTTAATTTTGAATTTAATAAGCATGAGCTCTATATTAAAATAGAATTTTCAGTGTTTCAGTGAATAATTTTGCTACTGAGAAAATGTCAAAGACAAAAACTAGGACTATTTATCCTGTTGAGATATCCATGGGTGAATGGGCTGAAATACTTGTGTTCTTTTCTGGCAATCAGAGATCAAAAATAGCAATAATTAAATGTTCAAGTTGAAAAGAAATTAAAAGAAGTATAGAAAGGTTTAAAATACTGAGCTGTCTCAGAGAGAAGCAGGAGATGTAATTTTAGAAACCATGAACAATTAAAAGAAGTTAGAGTGGAACTTAATGTCCAAGCTTTTTCATGCTAGCAAACTTGAGAGAGGATGTGCAAAATGGTCAAGTACAGCACTGTTTTGAAAAGAGGATGTAATTGAAACATGGGATTGAGTGCTGGAAGGCTGGCAAGTTAGCACAGACTGAGCACTGATTAGGTATTTTTGTGGATTCAGAAAAAATCCAAAATTTCTGTAGACTTCTGTTTTTTTGGAGGAGGGGAAGGAGTTAAGCAAAAAGCAATCTGAGGCCTTAAGACAGAGCTAACAACTAAGAGCTTTCGTTGTCAGCTACTATATTCATCTTCTCTCAAAGTGTTTCTTCCTGGGCAGTGTCAGAAACAGTGGTGAAATAAATGAATTATTAATGTCCAATAGTGCAGAAAATCTGGTGATCCACCTTAATAAAAAATGAGAAGGGTTAGTTTTGACAGCCTGAGTGTAGGCCTTCATCTGTATGTACTGATTCAGGGAAGGCGCAAGGAGGCAAATAAACAGGCAAATGGGAGGAGCTGCCTGTCTGTGAAGGGAGGGCAGAGACCTGCATGAGGTCACAGGACTCTCCCCACACAGTTTCACTGAGACCTTTGATTCAGACAAGAAGTTAAACCTGTAATTTCCTATCAATTAGCTACACTTGCAGATGGAAAGGAATTTTGTGAATTGATTTTTTCCTTCTGGATCCCCACATCTTGCTGGTATTGTCTTGCTCGTGTTGCCATAAATGATTTATTGAGAATGCTGATAATAATTAATTTGCTTTGTGAAAGCAAACAACAGATTTTTTTGTATGTGCTGTGATCTACAAAAGTTATGTTTGAAATTTAAGCCTGGAAGGTGCTGAGTACCTCTCGCTCCTGTTGTGTCTTCTGCACCTTTCAATTTTGAAATTAAATTCATACACAAGTAAGACAATATTTAAAATTTTGAATAATACAAACAAAACATCCACAAACTAAAGACCTTATTAAATATATGTGGACTCTATACTGGATTGTATTTATTGTGCTTTCTACTATTTTATATATAAGAACAGAGAAGTCTGAAGAAAAAAGTACAGAAGAAAACAAAACCAAATGAACAATAAAGCAGTTATAGAAACAAAGAACTTTCTCTCGAGAGTTAGCTTGTGACACTTTCTACTTTTATTGAGGCTGGCCAAATGGAAGGATAACTTAATTTGTTAGTCTTTCAAGTCTGTTGCAAATAACATTTTTTGAGTGTTGTGGTTCCACCTGTCTAACAAAGAAATATATGAGCAGTAAACCCTCACCTAGGGAGAGCTGTATCTTTCTGCCAGCAGTAATTATATAGGAGAGCATGGGAAGTATGCATCTGCAATAGGCAAAGTATTCAACCAAAATTGTCAGAAAAAGGTTAGTAAGCCATTATCAATAGTCTGTTAATATTTAATATGTGTAATTGGATGAGAATATGTGTTTAGGTGCTGTTTTTTTTTTTTAAGAGAGTGATGCAGGACTTGAAGTGAAATACACTAGGGATACACTTAGGCATGTAGGAAATCATACAGCATAGTTGTTTAACGGAGGAAAATGCATCTCCACCAATACATACAGAAGGTAAAAGCTATAAATTGATTTTGAATTCCATTTCAGTGGCAAGTAATGATCCAATATTGATCTAAATTCAGTTTTGAGAAGATGTATGAAACTGAACTCCACTAACATTCTTGAACTTTCTTTTTGAAAGTACTTTCTTTAGTAAGTCTGTTGGTTTCTGCCACATTAAAAAAAAAAAATTAGTGAAAATAGGAAACTTTTACTTTGGGAATGCAGAATCTTTAGACATACTAAAACACATTAAGTTATTAGCTATACAGTCTTGTAGATGTAGAACCAGCTTAATTTCATCCTATTATGTTAAAGAAAAGTGCCTCCTAATCAATATGGTATTTATATATTCAGATGGCATCTCTTTTTTGGTACATCCTGAGTAAGATAAAAAATATACAAGTAGAATATTCGAGTTATAAAATGGTTTAAATTAAGCCATCTCCTTCTAATGATGGCATTCAATTACATTAAAAAGTTATTTTTGTATATACATGAAGAAATTCATGCCAGGTTCAAACTCTGACACTAAAGGATTTTTTTTATGTAGCATATTCACACATGAATAGTAATCTTGCATAAAATACGTTAATGCTCACAGTTTAGCTGTTGCATCTATTTTAGGTATTTTGAAATATCATGAAGCTTTAAAAATGTTTTGCTGTAGCAGATAAAAGTCACTTAAAAGACAAATGGCAAACCTGTCATCAAGACACGACCCCATTTTATTATTAGTTATGATAATGTGTGTGTTAAAGCACTTGAAGTTTTACTGGGTTAGCTGTTGTGAGTGATTTCTGAAAACTAATTTTCATCTTTGTTTTAAACACACTTTAATAGCTGTACAAAATATCTTTTGGCACTTTTGTCTGCATGATGAAACGGATAGTTTCTGTAAGAAACTAGATAGATTTGTAAGATTTACTAGAATTAAATAAATCTGATGATGAAAAATCCTCTGGTCCACATGATACTGCTCCTGAAGTAGGCTTTTTTGATTTTTCTCAAATTACTTGATATGATTTTAAAATCAATTTAAATATTTATATTGCTAATAGTTAAAAGGCCCAAATATCATAACACTGTATATGGATTTAGATTGCCTTTTCCTGAAACATTATTCAATTTCAGTTCATTACTTTCTTTAAAAGCACATATGTCAGTCTCAAAAAAAAATTATTAAGGTAGCTACATGAGTTTTTTTCCTTTAAAAAATTTTTTTAAAATGTTAAATTTTTAAAAATCAGAATAAGTTGAAAAAATCCACAGAACTTTATAATTTTATGACTTTTGGATAAAAAAAGTTATCACAGGCTTATTTTCCTCTTTGAAAGAAGAATAGAAATGTCAAAATGTAAAGCTCCTCATGGCAAGAAAATCACTTTTTTTCTACCACTAATCTAAATTCAGACTATGTAGTCTCATGTAGAATCCCATGTTCGTTATCATTTTGTTATAACAAAGACTAAAATATGGGGTCTTTTCAGGTGATTGTGCAATTTCAGCAAATTTTCTCATAAAAATATAATCCAGTTACATGTATTATACAGCCAAGTAAAATTTTTGCCTATACAAATGTGTTCTTGCACCACAGACTATGACACATTTCTAGCTTTTTGTGGATATGTATTAAATAGTGTGTAGTGAATATAAGCATACTATTCTCTCCTTTAAAAAATGAAAATTTAAAAATTGCCAATACAAATGTTTATTAAAAAGACATAATTAGAAAATTAAGAGAGTTTGTATTCCTCATCTCTCTTACTAAAAAAAACTAAATGTGAAGGTTAGAAAAATGGTACACCTTTGTAAATGTGATGGATATAGTTGGATTTATTCTGATGCACTTCTAGCAGACTTAGAATGTTACCGTTTTCTTACAGTTAACTTCAATTGACTGAAACTTAGCATTTCAGTTTAAGGCAGAACATTTATATTTGTTTAGGATGCTTTATAAAACAGCTAAGACAACAGTAAAAATGGAAGATATAGCATAGAATTGATTCTCCTCATCAGACATGAAGATCATCCATAGCTTCAAATTCTTTTGCATTTAGTAAACACTGAGCGGTATTTCCTCAAGTTGCCTAATTTAGCAGGTGTATGTGATGAATTTTGGGAGAGCATTTATGGACTCTGCTTCCATGGGGCAGGTGGTATATTCATACATATTTTTCTCTCTATATTTAGCAAGAAGAACTCACTGCTTTCATGATGAATAGGTAAAGGAAATAATATTATTTAATTGCCTTATATTAGCAGCATGCATTTAGCAAAATTAGAGAAGTCTTATTTGAATTTTTTACCTTTAAAATTCTTCTGTATTTCTACATATTTGGAATCTGGAATAATATAGCAATGTCTGTGTGGAATAATTCTAGCAATATTTGGGGCTATCGGTAAAATTTCACCATAAGTACTTACGGCCTAAGAATAAATGAAATAGACATTATCATCTGTGCAGCAATTCTTAATGTTAGGCCCCCGAGCTCTCTTTTCCACCAGATGCAAAAGTGTGTGCAGTGATATATTAATTGATATCTTTATATAACTACTGTAATGCGTAGCAGGGGTTAATTCTTATCACCATGGACAGTATACAGTATGGATGAAATTTCAGGTTTAGAGTTCCAAAGTGAGACAGATGGACTTTATCAAGGGATAAAATCAAAGCAATGTACTGGTTTCTCTTTTTTATCCTCTTTTTTTTTCCTCATATTGCCACTGGTACAGATTGAGATGACTAATAAGCTATAAAGTAAAAGTAAGAATTTTTCAACAAGCAGAGAAGAGCTAAACATGCAAACACCATGTATACATCGGAAAGCAGAATGAAGAGTAAAATACTCAGTTTCTGCTTCAGTTTTGGACTCAGCCTTCTGAAACTGTAAGAACGAGAAAGATAATTAATTTTGTTACCGTACTGACATTCAGGTTTCTTCAGTGACACCTTTTGGTCTAACTTGGTGAAGACAGAGTCTAAAACGAACAGTAAAACAGTTACAAAATTTATTCACTGGAGAAAGAAATGTAAGTTCAGCAATTTTCAATACCTTTTCCTCTCTTCATTAACTATTTCCCTATATTTTTCCCTAATTTTATCTATGAATCTAATTTTTTTTTCTGGTTGATACTAAGATGAGCCACTTATCAATGCCACTTTAAAAAGCTTAATGGTATACGATTTTTTTTTTCATTTTTATCTTCTCAAGAGTGCCTAGAGATTAGTTGTGACAACAGTGAATGTTTCTGTGCTTGACTTTCTTTCTTAGATGTGTGTCTTGGGACAGCTCCATATTACTAATAGGGCACAAATAAAGGAGTTCTGTCAAGGTCTGCTAGGGTTTTAATGTCTATGTGACTCAGTACAAAACCATATAGCAATACATGCCTGGGTCCCAGATGCAGTATAGCTGCATTTGAGCAGTAATAGCCATGACTAATTCAATCAAGCTTAGAGCTGCACTGAGGCAACTCTCAATGTCTAGTTCAAAAGTGGGCTTGGACACAGGGAGTTTGAGGACAGCTGCACCACCACAGTACATAGCTATTACAAAGAACACATTTATCTAGTGGCATTTATCTCCCTGGCATGTGAGTAAACCAAGTATAATTCCAGCGGTGTCAGTTATTACAGGAATTCTCTCCTTCAGTTGCTTCATTTGAAGGCAAATGAAAGAAACTGCTGGAACAAAGAAAATCAGTTTTTCAGATCCAAGAAAATGAATTTCATTATATCTATGAAATGCATCGGGTCAGAATATGTCCCAAATACCCAAGTTATTCATAGGAAGTATGGGCTGATTTGTTGGTACAAATGTTATAAAAATAATATAACTGTTAGCATTTCACACTGAGCTGTAAACTTGATGAAGCTGAAATGTGTCCTAAATTCAAGTAGCACTTGGGTAAAAAGGGTGTCTAGAAATGTTTTCCTTCAGTTTCTCTCTCCTTTGCTGTCAATGATCTGGTTCAATCTACTTTAGACTCTCTAACCTGGTTTTTGGTTGCTCATTTTCTTGTCTGATTGATTTCAGGTGGCGGTTTTTTGTTTGGCTTGGTTTGTTGTGTTTTTTAAACAGAAAATTAAAGCCAGATTGCCGCCTTTCCAGCCTGCCCCTGCAATGTACAACCTATACACAAATAGCAGCTATATTTTTTTTGCTGCTGTTTTTCTGGTGTCCTACCTAGGGATGACTGGTTATTAAGGGGAAGAAGATACCTAGCAACAGAAAGTGTAAAAAATTGTCTCCTTTATCTCCTTCTTAAGAAGCCCAGTGAAACAAGATGCTGAGGCAAAGAGCAATAAAAAGTGGTCAGAGTGTTTCTATTGCAGAAGACACGACTGCTCAGAGGCTACAACAGTTGTTATAAATTAGAGTGTTGTTCAAACTGCTGCAATGTGGCTGAGACAGCCCCATCATAACTGGCTTGGCTGCATCCTGTTCGGCCCCTTAAACAGAAGGTGGATGTCACAAAAAAGTCATTTTGTAAGAGCACATTAAAAATCTCTGGAGACTTATATAGATTAGGAAAACTATCTTATACTTTCTGAATTATTTGAAAACATGGAATGTGGATACTAAATATGCAAAAAGAAGATGTAGGAATGACATTTTTTAATTAAAAAGAACTAAAAATTCTTCAGAGGAAATTTTTATGAAAAATTTCAGACCATCTTCAAGGAGATTAGTCAAAATAGCTGTTAGCTGGATCCTACTCATAAGCATTTCAAAGAAGATAATAATGAGGACAGAAAATTGATTTTTAGGTGGAACAATAAAAGATCAATTGTAACAATCACAGAAAAGCATCCAAGGCTCCAGAGATATCATTCATTACTAATTATTAATTAGAGATAATCAACTGCTATATTTAATTTGTTGTAAACCAATTTGTATTTTCTATCCATAAAGAAAATACTTATGTGAACGTATGAAATATGAAATATGCTATATGAAATCTAGCCCGATTCTGCACCAGTGTAGCCTCATCATTTGGGTACTGTGTGCAGTTCTGGGCAGTGCATTATAAAAAACATATCAAGTTATCAGAGAATGTCCAAATAAGGGCATTGAAGATAGTGAAGGGCCTTGAGGGGGAGCAGTATGAGGAGCAGCTGAGGTCACTTGGTGTGTTTCGCCTGGAGAAGAGGAGACTGAGAGGAGACCTCACTGCAGTTACAACTTCCACACAAGAAGAAGAGGAGGGGCAGGCACTGTTCTTTCCTCTGTGGTGACAGTGACAGGACCTGAGGGATTTGCCTGAGTTTGTGTCAGGGGAGGTTTAGGCTGGATATCAGGAAAAGGTTCTTCACCCAGAGGGTGTTTGAGCACGGGAGTGGACACCCCAGGAAAGTGGTCACAGCTCCAAGCCTGACAGAGTTCAAGAAGCATTTAGACAACATTCACAACACACATGGTGTGACTCTTGGGGTATCCTGTGCAGAGTCAGGATTTGGACTTTGATAATCCTTGTTGACCTTTTTCCAACTCATGATATTCAATAATTCTATGATTTTGTCAAGTATTGTGTTTTAAATCTAACTGTTCAGCAGTGAATATGCTGCTAATAATGTTGTATTTTAATCTGTAATATGGATGTCCTTTGGCCAGAAGTAATAGCAGCCCATATATATAATTACATGAATAAATAACTGTATTTTAGGAAAAAAAAAAGTTCAGCAAAACTCCTTAAATGTAATACAGTTATCAAGACTTTAAAATAAAAAACACAATTGTTTTGGGAAAGCAAAATTCAGACCTATGGTGAGTACAGCCCTTTGGCAGAAATGTGCCAGGTAGTGTTTTGTGGGTGGAGATGTTTAAACTGTAACTGGGATTTCTGGAGCCTGTTCTTCAGTGAGCTGCCAAATTCTCAAGCATATTCCAAACATGAAAATTAAGCACTTGAAAGGTTTTGCAATGAATTCCTGTACTTGAGTCAATCCCATCTAAAAGAAGTTTTAATCCTCAAAATATAGTCATTTGCTTAAATACTTTAAAAGATGGCACCAGTAAATCACTACTGCCTTGCTAAGGATGAGCTCTGCAAGGTGCTGAGCAAAGTGTCACTTATGCAGCAAAGTTTTAAAGCATGTGCTTAGCTGCATAACACCCTAGGGAATAAAGCCTTAGGTGACCTTTTCCCTTTCTACTTTAGAAGATCACCACCCACAGTGGCTGGTTTCTATTTTGGCAAATAGATGCAGCACTCAAAATGTACTTAGTAAAAAACTTTCTTACAGCTTTCAACATTTTGATTTCCAGTAAAAGGGAAAAAAAAGGAGAAAGGAAAATACTTTGAAGAGAGTACCTGGCTTCATTTCATTCTGTGAATCTGCTTAAATTTGTTCTAAGAGGTTAAAAAGAATGAGGAAAAAGTCTTGTTTTGAGTTGCAGGATTGCATTCAGATTGATTTTTTTCACTTTGATGATTTGGCATTTCGTTTGTACAGGCTCAGCTGTTATTGAGGATGTAAAAAACCACTTTTTTATGCCCTTCCCCCCCCCCCCCCCATTCATTATGCACATTAAAGTAAGACTTTATTCAAAGAAATAGCAGTGTAGACTGTGCGCCCCAAGAGCAGTTCTTACACTCACAAGTTCTAATTTTCTCTGTGACCTTGATTATAGCTCCTAGTCAGTCTCTGTTTTCCAGCTGATGCAATGAGAACATGAAGTGTTCTACAGAAGTTATAACTACAGGTTCAGCAGCCTCAAAAGGAAGAGTAGGAGCAGAACCTGATTGCAAAGACCTTAAAAACAGGCTGAGTCACTGAGTGCCCTTCTTCATCCCTGTCTTCATTGGTAAGATCTGTGTCCACACATCCCAGGTTCTGGTGGGAAAATCTGAAATAAGAAAGACTTGGTGGAAGAGGATCAGGTTTAGGAATGTTTATATTAACCAGATAGACACAAGTCACTGAGATCTGACACGATTCATCCATGAGTGCTGAGGGCACAAAGTGAATCATGGGAAATTCTAACAAAATATGAGAAGTTACAACTTTTTTGTCTTGTTTTATGTGTTGTGGTTTGGGTTTTTTAATTTGGTTGGTTGGTTTTTGGTGGGTTTTTTTTGTGATGCCTTTTATTTGTTTAGGGTTTTGGGTTTTTTTTGTTGGTGGTGGTGGTTTTTTTTGTTTGGTTTGGTTTGAGTTTTTTGGTTTTGTTGTTTATTTGTTTGTTTGTTTGTTTGTTTTACCAGTAGGGAAATAACTTGCCCAGAAATGTTGAGGAGTATCTGTCACTTCAGTTAGCTAATCTTATTTTAAGATCTGACCCTCTTCTGCAGTTGATGATCTCCATATGTGTGGGCTTGCTGCAATTGAGTGATTTATCTTTCAAAGGCAAAATACAAGACTTGCATTTTAAATTCTTAAACCTAGGATTGTTTTTTATAATAACTATTTGTATTTGACCTATCGTAGAACAGAGTTTTGCATACATGTGTAGTAGGTATTAATTATTAAATGACTAAACCGACTTCTGAAGATATAACTACTAATTATATACTACCTTTTTCTGAACCTGAGTTTGTATTCCTATTGCTTTGGCTGGTAAAAGACTTGCAAGCTGGCAAGTTACCATTATTATGAACTTCTCACAAATTGTATCATGAAAGCTGTATAAAATAGATAATGTGCTGTGTTCTACTTTGTTTCATAATTTGAGTGAAAAACAACCCTATTACTTAATCATCTCTCCTTTTCTCCTTTAGAAGATGTCATTAACAAATCTTTTCAAGTCCATGAATAAGTAAAATTATATATTCAGAGTGTAAATGTTTTAAAGCTCTAAAAATGTATCTAGAATAGTTTAATTGAATCCTAAAGATATGTGGAAAATGAAAACCGCTCCCAGCAAATTAATAGTAGCTCTGAATATTCTAGTAGCAGAGTGAAAAGTGCTCTTATAATTAGGATTCAATGAAAGTAAGTTGCATTTATAGCTGTTATTCTCAGCTCTTTGTGATACTTCTTCTAGGGACATGATTTTGTGTTCTTACTGTGTTTTCCTAATGAATGAGTGCAGCTGTGCCTTTTTATTCAAAGGATACATTCTTTTAATGTTAAGATTGACAGCAACTATGCAAAAATGATATCTTTAAAATCTAGTTTATAAAACACATCCTTTATTCTATCAGCCACTGTTATTTTTATTTTTTCTTACTGAGTTTTATTCATGTTTTGACACCAAGCATAGATGTAGCTGCAATCATATGAACTGATATAAGCATTTTGATTCTTTTTTTTCCAAGGAACATTAACAGGGCTGCACAAAAGGAACAACTAACAAATTATATTTTGCCAAGACTTTAAAAATGAGATATTAAAATAATAGAAATTATATTATTCCAGGACAATATAGAATTCACAGGACTTTTAATCATCAAATACAACCCAGCAGCATTCAAGGCAGAATGGGGTAAATTCCTTTTCAGGGTTTTGAAAAAAAAAGTAGTCATAACTAGTATTATAAAAAAAATGCAAATAGAATTTTATTCTTACTGATTTGAGTAATGCTAATACTTTAGTAATGGATTTGGGTGCATTTGCTAATAGATTTTTATAAGACTGTCAGGTCTAATAATACTCTTACACAGTAGTGACTTAGCTACTGAATATCCTGAAAGACTTAATCACAGTTTTCATATCAAGTTGTTATGTCAAACATACCATTTCTACATTGAAGAGGAGGCCAAGTTGAAATATCTTTGTCTTTCTGTAAAACTGATTGTCATTGTATACACTTGAAGTGTTGACTGTTTAATTCATGTTTTGTTTCTGAATGTGGTTAATCATTTTAGGCGTCTCATGGTATACTGAACTGTCCACATTTACAAAAGGGGACCTCCACTTCAAGCAATACTAGATCATCTCTTCTTGTTCTTTTTTTCTTCAAATAACATCATTGACAGATGAGTGATTTATTTTGGTTTATTTGTGGTGTTGAATGAATTTAGATGTCTAATTTTTTTCATCGAAAATTATTTTAAATTCTAAGGAAAAATATTGAAAATAATAATGAGTGTTGAATAAAAAATTATTTATTGATGTAGATGTAAATACATTAAAATATTCCTACCAAATAAATTATTGTTTGAAAAACCTTGATCATAACTTATAACACCATATCCACTTTGAAGAAATAGACTAAATTTCATTCTTTATAGACTAATATACTCTATTTACTGTCATATGTTAGTAATAACATCTAATCCTTTTCTCTCTGTCTTTGTCAGTCTCTGTCTCCATGTGTCTCTTCATGTGTTTCTCTGTCTCATGCTTTGCTTCTCTCTATGTCTCTGTCTGTCCCTCCTCCTGCCCCTTCTCTCATGTATAAATATCTATGGATTTGAGAATTTCAATTGACAAGAAGCCTGAATGTGATTCAGAAACTGAGGGTTTGTCCTTATACTGTTAGCATAGGGCTCTTGGAGCTTTTGCATTGTTGGGAAAATACATTTGCCTTCATCCCTAGCAACACTGCTTCACCATAAAACAGGAATAGAATTTCCAGATATGTATTGCAGTCTTTACTGAGGTAATCTTAAATCTCTGTCCGGAGAATATGAAAACTGTGTGACAACGATTCAAACCAGAAAAAGCAGAAGTGACTTTTGTCTGTTTTGTAGAATCACATAATCACAGAACAGCTGAGGCTGAAAGGAATCTCTGAGATCTTCGGGTCCAATCTCCCTGCTTGAGTAGGCACCTATAGCCTATTACCCAGGATTCAGCCTCCATGTGAGTTTTGAATATCTCAAAGGATGGAGACTACACAAGATCTCTGGGAAGCCTGTGCTGGTGCTGTGTCACCCTAACCATTTACAAAGTATTTTTTGGTGTTCAGATGGACCTTCCTGTGTTTCAGACTGTGCCCATTACCACTTACCAGGTCACTGTGCAACACTGAAAACAGCCTGGTTCTGTTTTCTTTACACCTTCCCTTCAGGTGTTTTTATACACTCACAAGATCTCTGTCTGAACTTTATCTTCTCCAGGCTGAAGGGTCCTAGCTTTCTCAGCCCTTCCTCATAGATGTTCCAGTCTCTGCATCATTTTAGTGACCCATTGTTGGACTTGCTCCAGTAGCTTTTTGTTTCTCTTGCACTGAGAAGCTCAGAACTGGACACAGTACTTCAGGTGTGACCTCACCAAGTGCTGACTAGAGAGGAAGGATCACCTCCCCAACCTGGTGGCTAATCAGGGGGATCACCTCCCCTAATCTGCTATTCCCCAATTTTGTATAACACAACGCAAGATCCCATTTGCCTTCTTTGTGGCAAGAAAACCTGTTGTCAGTTTGTGTTTAACTTGGTGCCCACGAGCCCCTTTTCTGTAAATTTACTTTCCAGCTGCATGAGCCTGAGAATATATTGATTCTTAGGGCTGCTCCTACCCAGATTAAAGACTGTGTGTCTCTTTGTTGAGCATCATGAGGTTTGTTTATTCTTTCATTTACCGAAAACAATGGTAATAAATTTATATACATATGTGGAGTATTTCAATGAGACTTTGTTTATGTTGTTATTGAGTCTTCTCTGAGTTTGAATTACATTTTCCACTTTAATTTTACACATCTTCATCATTCCTGAAATTCTCTCCATATATTCATTGCAAATTTTCCAGTGACTTCATTGTGTTCATTGAACATATGTTAACCTTATAAGCAAATGTGATAGCTGCATTGCTATTATTTTGAAAATTTATTTTCATATGCTTAAATAGCTGTTTTAATAAGAATTTAATAATAGACTATTAAAAATAACCAATGTAAGTCAAGTGCAATTGCAGCAAAAAGAAAATTCCAATTTCCGACCACCCTCTAGGCATTTCATTTTTCCTCAGCTTAGTTTTTAAACTGAAAATTTTTCATCATATGCAGAAAGTCAACAGATGTACATAATTAAAAAATAAGGGTCACAAAAAACTTTTGAAGGAAAAAATATATCCAGTTGTAAAATGTCACTTCTAGCTGGGGAAGTCCGTTTAGGATCATGATATTGTGTGAGACAGGAAGATGGAAGCATTTGGCTATTTAAAGAATTGAGGCTAAAAATGAGCTTAAATGGGGTTAAATTTTAGTTTAAGATTTTCTAGTATTTATTCTCTAAATGGTATAAATTAGGCACAATATAGAAAGAAACTTTATTAGCCAGAAAGAAAATAAGACATACTTTAATTTTCCCCTGTTTTATATATTTTGTAGTTCTTTTCAAGACTGTTTGAAATCAAACCTGTGTTCTTTAATGAATACTAATTTTTGGCACTAACAAGAAGATTTTCAGTTCTTTCACCAATGTATTCATTTGATCTCTATCTTCCATTTTAAACAAAACAAACTCCAGTTGGAATGAAAGGCCATGGATGAGATGGGAAATGAATTTCCTCTTAAAGTAGTATGTTAGCTAAACTTAACATGCTAACAATTGTTAAAACTTTTTTATTAAGCTTTTATTGTTGTTGAATTCACTGTTCTAGAAGTTTAATTTCAGCAATATCTATTCTTCATTAAATGAGAGTGCTGAAAATGAAAAAACAACATTCTCGACTCACTGAGGAACTTCTTCAGACAATTTTCTATTCCACAGGAGTTACAGTTTTCTGGTATATTCAAAACTATAAAAAAAATTATACTACTTGGGCATAGTGTGCTATATTGTAGTGTGAAAGTATTATAATGTGATATTGAAGCCCTTTGGAAAAGTCTGACTGATACATCTAAGAAAACTGGCATCTGTTCAACATTTTCAGCAAGAGGAAAAGAAGAAAGTAAATAGAAGAGTCAAGACTGAGCACAAAATAGACCACAAAGAGAGACAAATAACCATTCATCTGGTCAAAACATAAAAAAGCACTATATGGGAAACTCCATTAGGGATAGTGTAGCGCATTCACTCACTAAAGATCTTCAAAGACATGGGTACTTGCTAAACACAAGAACTGAACATAAAAATAAAGATCTTTTCAGTTACTGAGTCACAGATCTCAAATCCAACAACAAAAATCAGCCATAGTTTCAAGTCCAGGTGGGGGAAAAACTAATGACAAAAAGCCATAGTTTTTGAGGAACAACATTTCAGTCTGTTACTTCCTTTCTGCTAGAATTAGGGTACTTTCTGTTTAGTCAGTGAAAGATCTAAGTCAAATACACATTTTGTTTTCCTTTAGATTGTTTTTATCATGGAAATATAAACAGCTGAGAAGAGCAAGTTTTTGAACTGGTTAATTGACATACAAATAAAATAAGGCATAGATGATAATTTGGACATTAGATAGATTAATATTTGGACATTGGCATTTTTAAGATTTTTTTTAATAAAACTACCCTTCTTTCAAGAATCTGGTTCTGAGTTGCTCCATACTATTGCCATTTTTAGAGCTGCTGAAGTATAATATGCAAATTTGAAGTATTCATCCAATGAGATCATATAATTCATTAAACAGTTATGTAACAGCGTGGTTTGACTCAATATTTTCCCCTTCATTTTGCTTTAGAGTGAGAAAAGAGCTATCTGAAGCAGAAGAAAATTTGAACATAACTTTTCAGAAATGTTTTCCTAGCTAGAATAAGGTGTCAAAACTTGTTTTGAGTACAATTATGACCAAATGTTTATATAGATTAGAATGTCAGGAGCATAGATTTTCTAATTACACAGAAGTTTGAATACTCAGCTGTTTTGGTGTATAAGCTGGTTGGTGGTCATTCTTAATAATTGGAAGAAGGTTAATGGAATAGCCATCTTTAGAAATAAGAAGGAAATCCATGGAATTTCAGACCATTTAGCCTCACATGAGGCCTCTAGAAAACTATGAAGAAAACATTTCAAAGACACCAAGAAAAGGTGGAAGAAGCTAGTAGGAAGCTAGCCAAGGGCAAATTACAGCTATTTGAACCCATTGTCTTCTGGGATGAGATCACTAGTTTGATTGTTAAAAGTGTGAGAACTGGATATCATTTACATGCAAGACTTTTGGCTTAATCTCTTATGGTCAAATCGTTGTGCTGTAGGGTGGATAGAGGACCATAAGTATTGTGCAATGTTTTTGTTAACACCTGAAATTATAACAAACAGTGCAGTCTAAGTGTGTGGTCCATATCAGTTATGATGTAAAAACTAATTTGGAGGATGTGATTAATTTGCTGGAAGGCAGGATTGAATAACCATTTAAAGCAATGTGGAAAAGCTCAAGAAATAAGCAAACAGGTTCCTCATGAAATTCAACAAAGGCAAATGCCAAGCCATGTGCCTGTAGATTGTATATGCCCTTCACAAGTACAGATTTGGAGCTCACCAGCTGGAAAGCAGATTGACAGAGAAAATTCTGGGTGCAACGGTTAACAACTACTAAACGGGAGACAGCACTGCACCCCTTGTGGCAAATCAGCCCACCACCTCCTGGGCTACTTTAGCTAGGGTGAAGCCAGGAATATCAGGGAATGTGTCCTGTCTTCTATTGAGAATGTTTGAGACTGCCTGTAGTTCTGTATTCAGTTCTGGCCCCCTCAGTGCAAGAAACCTTGGCTGTGGAAAGATGGTCCTAAACTGTGGACACATTTGAAAGACTTGAGCAAGTAAGAGACGAAAGCTTAGTATGGACCTGTCAGTATGGTAGAGAGCCTCTTTTTTAGGAGTGAGTGCTTGAGAGAGAGGGTAAATATCACAAGGCAACCTGTGTTTTTACCTGCATGATTGATGATGATAGAGGGGACGTAAGAAAGTGCCATTGCAGTATGAATTGTGACTTGAGAGGACCACAGGAAATTCTTCAAGGACGGGTACCTCTCCAGTTTCCAGTGGACATCCTCAGACAGAATAGGAGGGCTAATATTATTTCTAATTCTCTTGAAGGGCTCTCCAGTTCATACTTACAAGAAGTGAGGAATGAGTACTATGACCAGAAAGAGAAGGCCCCTGCCTTCAGCCAGGTGAAAGAAAAAGGCAGTCGGATCTATTGGACAGTGTGTATCCAATGCATCTGATGGCCTGGCACATCAGACCCACAACAGTACAAGGCTTTGGCTGATACCAGCGCACAGTGTACCCTGAAGCCATTAAGATATGTAGGGGAAGAATCCATGTGTATTTTTGAGTGACAGGGGATCCCAACAGCTGACTGTACTGGAATCTGAAGTGAGCCTGACTGGGAATGAGCAGCAAAAACACCTCATTGTGACTGGTCCAGAAGTCCCATGTATCCTTGGCATAGGTACCTCAGGGCAGGGTATATCACAGACCCTAAAAGGGCATTACTGGGCTTTTGGGATAGCTGCTCTACAGACAGAGGAATTTAGACAGCTGAATACCTTGCCTTTTTTTTCAGACAACTCTCCTGCTGTGGTCAAAGAACAGGTACCTATCATTACCAGTACAGCGTACCACAAACAATACCGCACCAACCAGGACTCTGGATCACCATCCATGAGATGATTCTTGAAATGGAGAGTCAGGGTCTAGTAAGCAAGTCTCATTCATAATTTAATAGTTCTATAAGACCAATACTTAAATACAGTGTAGATGAAGACTGACAGGAAAATATTGCAGTCTGAATGAAGCTGTATCAACACAAAATGCCACTGTGCTGGACATGATGGAACTTCAGTACACACTGGAATCCAAGGAAGAAATGTAGTGCCATCATTGATACTGCTAATGCATTTTTCTCCATTCCTCTGGCAGCAGAGTGTGGGCCACAGTTTGGTTTCACCTGGAGGGGTGTCCAGCACACCTGGAACTGACTGCCCCAGGGGTGGAAACATAGCTCCACTACTGGCTGAGTGATCCAGACTGCACTGGAAAAAGGTGAGGCTTTAGAGCTTTTGGAGTGCATTGATGACATCATCATGTCCTATCAGTGAGGCAACACAGCAGAGAAAGTTTTTGAGAAAGGGGAGAAGATGATTCAAATCCTCTTGAAGGCTGGTTTCCTGCCCAAGAAATTCAGAGTTTAGGAGTAGAATAGCAAGATGGACTTTGTCAGACTCCAATGGATGTGGTCCACAAAACAGCAGCTATGTCCTTATCAACCATCAAGAAGGAAACAGGCTTTTCTAGGTGCTGTGGGATTTTGGAAGATACATGTTCCAGATTGCAGTCAGACTGGGAGCCTTCTCTATCATGTGACACAGAAGAAGAGCAGTGTCATATGGAGTCCTGAACAACAGCAAGCTTTTGAACAAATTAAACAGGGGATTGTTCATGCTGTAGCTCAGGACAGGACATGATCTGAAAAACTGGGCAGAATAGTCCTTCCTGGGGTACATGGCAAAAAGTACCTCAAGACTCAAGGATGACCCTGGGGCTTCTGGAGGGGAAGGTATAAAGGATCCAAGGGCTGTTACACCCCAACTGGAAGGCCTACTCACCTACTACACCCTAACTGAAAAAGAGAGACTGGGAGCTGTGGAGGTTGGAGCTGCCTTAGAAGTGGTTTACACTGAAGCACAGCTTCTTCTGGCACCTCAACTGCCAGTGCTAGACTGGATGTTCAAAGGAAAAGTCCATTATTGCTCCTTGTAGTAAGTAGATCATGCTGATTACATAGCTTGAATAGGAATCCCTCATCAGCCAGGGATTTTGTAAGTCATCACGGTCTGGCCCAAAGGTGGGCATGTTACATTATCATCATCACTGGAGGAGAAGGAGAAGGGGACATATGCTGAGAAGGGCCCACCATATAATCATTTATCAGAAAATGAAAAGCAATATGTTTATATATCTTTATGGTAGTTCCTTCTGTATTGTAGGGATACATTGAAAATGGAAAACTATTGTATGGAATTTGATGTAACAAGTTGCAGAAGTTATTGAGGAACAAGGTGGATCAAGTCACATCACAGAGCTCAAATATGTCCAGCTGAATTTAGCTATCACTGAACAAGAGAAAAGGTCAGTGTTCTACCTCCACACCAACTTAGGGGTGGTAGAATATACTCTGTGGGGTTGACTAAAACAATGGAAAAGGAGCAATTGTCAGCACAGGTAAACCCATCTGGGCCGCTGAATTGTGACAAGATGTCATTGTCCTGGTGGAGAAGTAAGCTGCAAAAGGATGTCAGGTAGGCTCACACAGACCAAAGTCAGGCTGCTGAAGAGCACTGCAACAACGGAGAGGTGCACCAAGCTGCCAAGATCAAACTAAGTTAGATTTGGGTTGGCAGCACTAAGGTGAATTATTTCTGCCTTGGTGGGTTCATGATGCCTCAGGTCATCAGGGAAGAGATGCAGCACACAGACAGGCTTGAGACTGAGGGGTGGACTTAACCATGGCCACTACCTGCCAGGTTATCCATTCCTGTGAAACATGCACTACAATTAGGCCAAGAGGGTAAAACCCCTCTGTATGGGTAACAATGTTTGAAATATAAATATGGGGAGACCTGGCAGAATGCTTACATCACACTTTCACAAACCTGCCAAGGCAAGCACTGCATGCTTACAGTGGTGGAGACAACCACTGAATGACAGGAGAGGTATCTGTGCTTCCTGCCACCACCTGGAACTCCATCTTGGGCCTTGAAAAGCAAATCCTGTTGGGACATGGCAGCCCAGAAGGAACTGAGTTGGACAAGGGGACTCATTTCAAAACTAATCTGAGGGACACCTGGGCCAGAGAGCACAGTATTGAGTGGGTGTGTCATATTCCCTGTCATGCACGAGCCTCAGGGAAAATTGAATGGTCAAATGCCAAAAACCACCTTGAAAGCAATAGGTAGTAGGGCCTTCAAACATTGGGATCTACGTTTTAAAAAGGGCCCCTGGTTAGTTAATCCTAGGGGCTCTACTAATCAAGCTGGCCCTGCCTACCACAGAAGAGGATACTGTCCCTGTGATGCATATGGGAAATGTGTTAGGCAAGGCAGTTTGGATTAGTCCTGCTTCAAGCAAAGGCAACTCCATCTGTGGGATCCTCTTAGCTCAAGGATCTGGGTGCACTTAGTGGGTAATGCAGAGGGATGAGGAAACACAATATGTACCTCAAGAAGATTTGATTTTTGTGTGAGAGCAGTCTGCAATGTTGAATTGTATGTTGTTACTAAATGACACTGCCACTGCATGCCATAACTTCTATGGACAATGAGGAGGGACTGCTCCAGGTATACCAGTTATTAGTGCCTGATGAAGCTCTCAAACCAGCCCTCCTGTCCTGGAAGACACCTATGATGGATAGAACCCACAGTCATGGACTAAGTGATTTCAACGGATACCTTGGAGGGATCACTACTGACTATGGAAATTATATGTGTGCTGGTATGTAGGTAGGTAGGTAGGTAGATAGATGATAGATAGATAGATAGATAGATAGATAGATAGATAGATAGATAGATAGATAGATAGATAGATTTTTGTGTATATATATGTATATATTAGTGTATATATGTTTGTATACATTTATATATATGTATATGGTTGGATGGTGTAGGATCTGGGCATGACATAAATAGTGTAGCATAAGGGGTGAATAATGTCCTGGTTCTGCTCATAACAAAGTTAATTTTTTGCAGTAGCCAGGATGGAGGGTAGAGCCACGGGTCACGTGGGCATGGCCAGGAGTATATTCTACATCAATTTACCTCATTTCCTTGAGCAGGCATAAGGAGCTCTGGCTTCCAAGAAAAAGGTCAGGGCTTCTGGTTGAGAAGAAAATGGCAAGATGGGGGAAGCCATTTTGCATTGACACCTGGGTCTGCAGTGAGCTTTATTCCACGTGAATCACTCTCCCTTTTGTATACTTTGGTTATTAGTATGGTTACTTTTATTGTTTCTTTTCTTATCTCATTGGTGGTTTTTCCAGTAAATAGTTCTTATCTCAGCCCATAATCTTTACCTTATGTGGGTCAAATTCTTAACTCCATCCCACTGCAGTGGGAAAGGGCAGAGAGGAGGAGAACAAGAGACTGGCAGCCTGGTTTGACTGGGAGTCTTGGTGGGTGCACTGAGCTAAACCACAACAGGTGTGTGGTGGACAAATCCAGGGATGGGTACTTAGAGAAGATGTGGAATTTGCATCATTGCCGGAGATGTAAGAATATCTATTCACTGTTTGACTAGAGAGAGTCTGAGCCACCTGGTGTGGCTTACCCTGCTGCATGGAAGAAATCAGACTAGATGAGCAACAGAAGTCTATCTTCTATCCTATGGTTCTATCTGTTCGACATTTTAAGACTAAAGGAAAAATAATTGTGTATTGCTGCTCAGGATTTATTTCCTAGTACAGGTCTGTAAGTTTTAGAAAGCTGTGGTTTTCCTCAAGTTGCATATTAAAAATGAGATTTTGATTTTACCAGCACCCTCACAGAATATCAGCTAGATTTTCTGATGTAAATGAATTTTGTTTTGTCTGATTTCAAGTCTACCATAACTTAGTACACAGTATTAACTAAAATATTTGTCAAGAAATATGTAAAAATGAGGCAGTCATACCTGATTCTCAAGCAAGAAAAATATCTTCCTATTTTAGTCACATGTCCTGTAATTAGAATATTTAAAAAGAGATGTGGAATGACTGTTGTTAACTAGACTGATTAATATTGTTTTTGGGATCCCAGAATAATCAAGTGCAGTTTAAATTTAATTGTAGAATTAGAAATAAAGGTGATATAGGTGATATATATTTCTATCAGTGCTTTCAAGGTTTCTGAACTCAAAAAGTTTTAATTTTTGACAATTAGGGCTACAGCTTTGATAACTACTGGGGCTTTTATCTTTTACATTACCCTTTTTTGTCTGAAGTAACTCAAAACACAGTAAGCATTCAGGTCATGTGTAATTGTTTATCTACCCTTTTATTTTATTATAATTATTATGATAGGAATATTTGGTTTCTAAACATTCTCTTCTTATTTAACCTTTTTGGTGAAAACTGCTCTAGCCATACCACTTACATTAGATATAATTTGATATACATACTATTTTCTTTTGAATCAAACAAAATGCTTCTCATATCTTGTCATATATAGCTTTTAAAATGTCGTTAATGCCACAGAGAATATTAAAACTACTAAAATGTTGATTTTACTGAAATAATTTTAATGATCTGCATGCGACTGTTCTGGATAATGTAAATGATACAGTGGATAAAAAATTTAATTAGTCAATCAGTTTCGGATATTTTTTCAACCTTCTGATAATGTTGATTTTTGTCAGACTATGGTATTTCATAGCCTTCTCAATCTAAATAATTTTGTTTTACTCTGTCTTATTTCATATATTCATGAGGGAAGGTAGGAAATGTCATTAAAATTAATCTTCAATAAATTTTAATTCTGCCTCAATGTAAGACTATTGACTTCCATATCTATTCATCATTAAACTGATTTCTGTATTTGAAAAACATAAATACAATAGCAAACAATTTATTGCCTACTGCTCCATTTTTTAATTTTCATTCCAGTTACAGGAAAAAAAAGAGAAAATACAATGTAGTTTGCTGTAGAGTTATGAGGAACTAGTTTATCTGAAAATATTTTCATTAAATACTGGTCTTATAAATAAGATGTTGTCACTTAAAAAATACAATGTGTTCAAGGGTTTTAGTTCTCTAAAGCAAAATAGGTTGGTCAACATCAACCGTGTACATTTGGCCTTTTTGAGCTAGTTCATATTTCCACTGAAGTTAATGAGAATCCGTACTACTAGCGGAACATGCAAACTTAGGTAGCTTGACTTCTCTATGAAGATAAAATTAATTTTGGATCTTTAAAATTAAATTTGGATTTGAGAAATATCTAACTTCCCTATCCAGTGAACAAAAAGGGTGTATTACAATTTTCTCGTGGATGTAAGTGCTTTAAACCGGTCTTCCAAAACAGTCATGAGCAGGTTAGATAGATATCTCAGCCTCATCTTGTAATTCAGTAAATATTAGTAAAAATATTCAGCATAAGTTTTCTTCAGTTCATGATTTTTCAAAGAATGTGTTCATTATGTGCAAACTTCAATATCACTGTTCAGGACCCATTGTGTTTCACAAATAGATTTTTAAAAATATTGATAGAAATATTTATAAGTGTTGGGATTTGTAGGTGGTATTTTTATTTGCTTTTGTCTGATTTCAGATTTTCTTGTGGGTTCTTTTCTGATGTGAAATAAACAGAAAGTGTCAAACTGTTGACAGACCCATTACCCAAGGTAATGGAATTTGCATTTTTCAAGTCAATAGGTATTTTAGAGAAAACAATCACATATGGTTTGGAAGATAAACTTAAGTTTTGCCAAAGTAGATGACCTTTTAAGAGGATCCAGTTTGTTGTATGCAATATGTTTCACAGTACCAATTTGGAAAGAAAATTATCTGAACGTATCTCTGGGATTTATGCCTAATAGGGACCATCAAGCAGAATTTGAATGCTTGAGTGCACTTGATGCTTATTGAATGACTGTAATTACCAGGTCAGCCTTGGGGAACATCCAGATTTCTCTGTTCAGAGGTAGGAAAGTTCTGGCTCGGTATCTGTGCTGGAAAGAGGGAAAATGCCAAATAAGGTAGACTATCATATGTCCCCTTGTATTGGGCCCAGGGCAGCGATTTTTCCTACCTGACATTCCCATAATGTAATTGAAGAAATACTATAATTTTAGTCTGGGTAGGCATCTGCCAATTACATCTGGTTTATTTAGAGTTGTCTTGAAGAGTTTGATAAAGAGAAATTCTGGAGAGAAGGTTGTAACTGAGAGTGAAGGGGTGAAAATGTAGCATTGGGAAACTGTGATGCAAGCAAGGACTTGTCTGGGAAAGCATTTAGGAGGCTGGGAAATTCTCAGCACACCAGACAGTAACAGAATCAGAGAATAAGAAAACCAATTGAAGAAATGGAGTTCAAGATTACGATAAGGTACCACGTTATTATTTGAGGGTTTGGTTGCAAAGCCTAATGTTGAGATGATGGTGAGCTATGCCCTTATATCTATTCACAATTTAAATGTTCACATAATACATATATTCACAAATACTAACACAGAACAGTTTCTGGTTATGTTCATCAACTGAACTTCTGTTGCTATTGCAATATGGCATTAAATTTTCATGGAAAAAACTGGGCTTCTCAGTGCTAAACAATGGTTTATGAACCAATGACTTGTTAGTGCCATGCCTTGTACAGCCTCAGTTGAGGTACATAGTGACAGTGAGCAAGGTGGTGAATGGTGTTCCCTTCCTTGTTCACCTCTGTCTCACAGTTTGAGAAAATATGTACAGTTTCAGTCCAAAGTACTTATTGGTAGGAGAGAAAGCTAATAGGAAGTTGTTAGATTTATACAGTTATAGATGGAAGAAATAGGGGTGAGGAAGGCATTCATGGCTATTTTTAGAATACTCATAACAGTGGACATGAACTTTGCATCTACTCCAGGCCCTAATTCATAACACTAAGCACAATATATCGTTTCATTGCAGTATGTCCTATTAGTCTATAAAAATACAGTCAATCGACACATTTAAAGTGTTTGCATACACTGTTACTCATACATGTTCCTGGTAGTTAATGAGCAGTAATTCCTAAATTTGTATTTGATTTCCAAACCCAGTATTATTTTTTCCCCTAGATATTTTAGTAAGATGGTCTAAATCTATTTTAAATGCTATGGATCTGTTTATAACATCAAAATTATTTCTCTGACAGTTTATGAAATTATGTTTATAGAAAACTTTACTGTAATTACTGTTCACCCTTTTGGTGCATAGCACATCTGCAGAAAACTTAATAAGAGGATAATCAAGGGGGAAAAAAAGGAAAAGAAAATGCAGTCAGTCACAGTCATTTGCTTGATAAATCTCTTTAGAAGTAATACATACAGTGTTTTAATTTGGATTTTGTAAGCATATGCTGTCATTTGAAATTTGTTAGTATTTGAGTAAAGCATAAATCAGTTTGGCAGAAAAGTTGTGACTCTTCCCTTTAGGCACTCTGGAGATGTACATTTTAAGCTAAGTCTACTTCATTTGATGTGTTGAATTACTCTGAAATATAATATATAGTGTCAATTTATTTCAATTACCAAGACAGATACTATAAATATATAAAATGCTATGTGTTATTTTCCCTGAAGGACAAAAACAATTTCTTAAACACTCTTTTCCTTCACTGACTTTGCAGTTCAATGTGCATTGTCATATGGTTTTTGGGAAGTGTAACATACTATCAAATTTAACTTAGATTTTCTCCTATGATTCTCAGATAATATAAAAATCTGCCTTGGAAAATCATAGAATGAACCATAGAACAGTCTGGGCTGGAAGGGACCTTAAAGATCCTCCAGTTTCCAATATCTGTTATAGATATGGACAACTTCTACTACACCAGGTTGTTCAAAACCCCATCCAGCATGGCCTTGAACACTTCCAGGGAAGCACCATATACAACTTCTCTGGGCAACTTGTTCCAGTGTCTCAACACTCTAATAGTGAACAAAATTCTTCCTAAGATTGAATCCAACATTTTTATGTTTAAAGTCATTCCCCTTCATCCTATCACTACACTCCCTAATAAAGAAAGCGTCCGTATCTTTCCGAATGGTCTCCACATAGTCATCCAGTCTCTATGCTAAACAATCCTAAATTGCTCAGCCTGTCCTTTCAGGAGAGAAGCTTCACTCCTCTGATCATCTGTGTGGCCCTTCTCTGGACCCATTTGAGTCGGCCCAAATCTGTCGTATGCTGGGGGCACTGGAGTACTGGAGGTGGGGTATTATAAGAGCAGAGTGGAGGGAGAGAATTATCTCTCTTGACCTCCTGATTGCATTGACTTTGATACAGCTCAGGACATGGATGGCTTTCTGTGCTACAGTTGCACATTTCTGGTTGTGTTCAGTTTTCTGATCCACCAATACCCGTAAATCCATTTTTGCAGGCCTGCTGTCAATCCACTCATGACCTAGCCTGAATCCGTGTTTGGGATTACCCTGACCCAGGTGCAGGACCTTAAATTTTGCATAGTAGAACTTTATGAGGCTTGACAGGCCCTCTTCTCAAGTTTGTCAAGGTCCTTCTGGATGATATCCTTTTCATCTAGAGTATCGACCACACCATTCAGTGTGATGTTGTCCACAAACTTTTGAGGGCGCACTTAATCACACTACCATGTCCCTGACAAATGGTGATTGGTATCAAATAAGTTAATGATGAAAATCCTTCCTCAGAAGTTTAAGAAATTTAGTTGGTCAATATTTGTCCCTAGTTATGGAATGGCATATATCTCTTTTGACTGAGTATGTAGGGCAGTGGTGCATTGCTGTGGATTTTCTGTATTTTTTGAGTGAATGTAGAGAAAGATAATAGTAGTAAACTTCCACTTACCATAATAAAGCAAAGGTTTTTAGTCATGTAGAGCAGGCTGATATGAATGACTTCATTTCCGAGCACCAGCCCCCTACCCCTATGCTCAGCAAAGAAAACAATATGGGTTTTCAACACACATTGGTAAAAGAAGGGGAAGACATGCATGTGCATCAAATCAGAAACCACCGAAATGGCTTTTGTCAGCCACTATATTTATCAGGCCAATCTCTTCATTAAATGCTTTTCCATTTGTCAGATTCCAAATTTACTTTCCTGTATGCTGGAGAGGCCTGATGATACAATTTTGGCAAGCCACTGATGTTGAATCTACCTACAAATTTTCCATGTTTAATGGAACGATGATAAATCTGACTGAAATACAATTTAATGTTAAATTCAGAATTTTTATGTCTTTGATATAAACCCATTTTATTTTCTCATTATGTTCCAAGCGGTATGCCTAGAATTCTTTGAAATTAGAACTCAAAGTAAATCTGTCTCCTTTATTTCTTATCCCTATTACCCAGCTGAAATATGCATATGTCCTGATAGTAAGAGATGTCTAGTTTGTCACATGACTAAGATGAAGGAAGAGCAATTATTTTTAAAATACATTCCAAGTACATACTGTATGCGTGTATTTTTTCTAAATATGTTTCATTCAAAAATCAATAAAAGGATAGAGGATAAAAAATAAATCTTTTATCATTTAAGCTAAGGATGAACCTAAAGATTGGTTCTCACTGATACATAATTTATTTTTAAAACAACCTGTGCTGAACAGACAGCCTTCTTTTTCTAAATTGTTACAGATGCTATCATCAACTAGGTCATAAAGAAATATTAGATCCTTGTCTCCAAAAGTCTGAGTGGACTTGCACCTCAGTTACTTTTTAAGCTTTACAGAGTGCAGTGCTGTATCCAGGGGTTTCCAGGATACCAAGACAGATTGAAGTGTTTCGGGTGTTTGTTTCCTTGCATGCCCTGTTTGCGGATAGGTAATTGCCAGAGTGTGTGTTAGAACTCATCTACAGGAGATTAAAAGCAGATAAAGGTCTTTATGCAAAGTTTTTAATATCATCTCATTTTATGATAAATGAAATTATTCTTTGTGCTTATATAGACCATAGTCTAATTAATGAGGATGGATTTCTTCTTCTTTTGCTAGGATTCATAAATTAAGCCTTAATTTCAGTTTCCTTTGTAAAGATCCTTCTGCTTTTGTTTTTAGTATGAATTGAATAGAAAAGGCTTTCAGGATAGCATAGAGGAAAATGTATAAAGCTTTGTGCCATCTGCAGAACATGAATAATATTCAGCTCTATTTAACAAATTCTCTCTCATATCCTAGCCTAAGACAATACTCCTTTTGGCTTTCTTAGGATGAGGAAATCTTAATACATAATTATTCTAGTTCTATTATTGCTTATTGCTGTTGATTATTCTTTCTTAGCTTTGCAGACATAGCAGAGCATAAAACTAAAGAAAAATAAAACCAGACAAATATCAACAATTCTAAGCTATGATCTGAAGTCTTAGGCTATGACAATACGTTACAGATAAACTCATGTTACTTTTAACTAACTTATCCAATAATCAAAACACAGTAAAAATTTTTAAGTACCAATTGTATTTTTCCTTGATTTATTTTGTCTATTTAAGTGAGAAATTGTCTTTAAGAGAAGACATTGTTTTAGGTTACACAATTTAAAATGTAGTAAATTCAGGTCCAGAAAGTTTTCAATGTATCCTCAGTAGAATGAGGAATTCAGTATAAGTGTCACAAATATGAAGAAACATAGGAATTGCTACTGATATTTCTTTATATTTTTCCTTGTAAGACCAACAGAAAAATATTTATTCTCAGTGCTGAAAAAGAAGACTCATTAAATACTTATTTAGTTACAATTTTTAAGATGTTTTAATTCCTGTGACCTGGACCTACAAATGTACATTTGTCTTTTATGAATGACATGTAAGTAAATAGCAAAGATGTAAAAGTTGTATTCATAAAGTAAATCTCACCAAATATTTCTAAAGTATGTTTAGTTAAATTTCTGTACTGCACTGCAGGAAAGGACATGAGAAGAATTCATGTATACGTCACTGTTATAAAATAAAATTTATTTTCCCATTTTCATTATGGGATCTCAGATGGGCTTCTATTAAACACACCTTCTTAATTTTAACAGAGAAAATGTTAAAATGGAATATTAGCTGGCTGGTTTCTATTCTGTAGGAAATTCTGTCATAGTAATCAGTATTCAATTAGTATTCAGAAGAAATCAACTGCTCTTTTCAAATTGCTTTCTCTTGTCTCATGAGGGATTGGCTGCCAGAAATGCTTATGGTATTTGTATCTGAATTTGAACAGTTGGTTTTGAAGTCATAGGCATATGAGTAAATGTGGGCAAAAGAGTCAATTTTATGAGATCATCCTTATTCCAGTCATTGTGCTACAGTAATAGGTGATGTTACTCATGAGTTAGTTCCTAGAGAAACTTTTAGTTGTAAGAGAAAGAAACTCACCAATTAGCCATAGACTGTATATTTTCCTGAAAAGCTGTTAAATTCTCCAGGAACTTGGACAAACTTTTAATAATTATGCACAGTTTTACAGAACTTAGTATTCTTAAAATAACTGGAGTTGCTCAAAAAATGCACAATTATAAATAACTGTCATTGTGTTCAAGGGTTCTTCGAGTTAAACACAATGTGTTTATGTGTTTATGTGTGCTTGACAAGTAACTCTAACCTTTTGAAATGCCTGAATATAATTTCTATAGAATATTAGAGTAGTATTTTCTTTTACTTATGTGTGTGTATCTCAGAGAAGGTCATCTCTAGAAAGACAAGACTGAATTTCTGTTCACTGCATTTTCTTGTCCACTTTTTCTTTTCCTTGTTATTTGCTTTGGTTTTGTTAATGATAATGTTCCTAGGGGATATATTTGTAGAGAAGCAGATTTATCCTAGATGTGATCTGTTTGAAGTTGTTGTGAAGGCATGATCTTGACAAGTACAAACTCTTGTGAGAAAAGACGGGAATATTGTGCTTTGAACTGTTTAAGTGGAACTTTTGTTACAGAAATTTCTGTGTTCTCTGCTGTTGGTGTTGTAAAGTTTTTCAGGGAAGGACACTAAGGATCATGCCAGATTTTACTATGCTAGAATTAAGAGAATCAGTTTTAGTGCTGCAAAAACTGAACTACTAGTATAAAGATCTTGAAACCTTGACATTTGCTCTTTGGCATTAAATTATGAAGGGCGAAAAAGACATTATTGAGTGTGGTCCAGCTTCTTTATTTTTGTGAGTGAGAAGAGTGTTAAACTAAGAGGATAGTGAGAAGAGTGTTAAACTAAGAGGATGCATTAGAAAAGAGCATGGTGCAAATGTAGTAACTCTTAAAGTAATTAAGATATAACCTCAAGGATAAGTTGGTTTTGCTTTAGTCTTGTAATTATAGAAAATTTTACAGCAATTCATTTTTTTCCTGTTGAATAGAGAACAAATGACAATTAAGCAAATATTATTGAAGTTCTCTCTTTCACATTTATATATCCAGCTCTTGTATAATCTATCTCTTATATCATTTGTATCACAAGTTCCTTCAACGGTTAAAAAATAAACACTGGTACACACTTACTTGAGTCTAAAATTTGAATTAAATGAACCAGCCTGATATAAATTTAGTGCAGAATTAAATCTATCTAGTTTAGCTTAGTTTAGTTTTAGGAATAAGAGGACTAAAACAGGGATTGGTGTGTAGGAAAAGTCTGTATATGGTATTCTGTATTCTGGGGTGATTGAGAAAGAACCTTGTGAATTCAATTAACTACATTGTCTGACTTAGTAAGAACTTTTTCTTGTCACAATCCTAAACTACTTTAGGTAATAATGACTTAGGTCAATCAACGTTTTGCTGAGCAAGCTTCTATTTGTGCCACAAGAGCCAGAGTAAAGGCAAAGGAAAAAACTTTTTAGTTCTAAAACCTTTTTATTTAGCAGGCTGAGCTGGAAAAATGAGGCTATCACTTTAAAAATTGGTGATGAAGGTTACATTAAAACTGTCAATATCTTAATAATGTAACAAAATATAATATTATGTTTGAATGTAATGATACCAACAATTAGTAGACAATATGAATCCCAGCTTTAGCAGGCTGTTTCACCTCCTTGCAGTTAGGAAAAATATAAATACATGTATATGGAGTTACAGTGGTTTGTTTTTTTGAGTGTGTTTTGTTTGTTTTGCTTGTTTTCTCTTTATTATTATCCTTTCTGAACTGGTGATCTACAATCACTAGCTTTGGAGAAACTTGTAAGAAAAATTCTTTATCTACCTGATAAAATGTGGGCTTCTCAGCCAGGGGATCATAAACAGCACATCAATGACTACTGAGCAGTCAGCACTGTTGAAAATACACTTAATGAAAAAATCAATCTGATATTCAGGAAAATGGGGATATACAAAAGCAAAATATTAAAGAACTTATTCGACAGAAGCTTGATCCAAACCAAGTTGAAAATCATTCCCTTTAGTAGTGTTTACAACAAAATTCCCACACGAATGTAAAGATCCAAGGACTAAAGAACTATTTTATAAATTATGTAGCTAGCACTCAGTTTAGTTTGTGATGTACTCATTTTTATGATAAAATGTAATGTATTTAATGTGTACAGCAAGAGATCACCTGTTTTGCTTTTTTTTTCCTGAAGCAAACACTGAGGTGCATGTGAATTCTACTCTTGCTAAGAGATGCTATTTAGCTTAAGGTACCAATTGTACCGATTGCCAGATACAAAAGAAAGGAAAAATGTTGCATGAATTCCAACTTAATGGCAGCTTTCCAGCACTTTGATATTTATCAAATACTGATAAAGCATTATTTTCTTAATTTGGAAGTATTCCAATGGGTTTGACTGGACCAAATAAATTTCTTCAATGAATTTTAATAAAAGACCTTTTCATATAATAAAGTAATTTATTCATAATAAATTCGTGTATGATCAAAAGCTTAATTTTAACTGAAAACTATAATTTCTTCATTTTGGTTAGGTTTTCTAAAAAGTTTTCCAATTTCCACAGAATCTCTCTTCAGAAATTACTGCTTATCCTTAGCTCTGACAAACAAGTGCCACTGGTTTTCTTCATTTGACGTTTACCTGCTAAGCACAACTTTCAAACTACTCTAAATACTAGCATTTAGGCTCAATAGAAATTATCTACTCTGCATTTTAGCTATATCCCTTCCATAAATGTGTTCCATGCATTGTGTTATTTGGTGAAATTCTGACTTGTTTATGGTATGTGTGAGACTATCTCTTCATGAAAGAAATTAATTTTGGACTTTATGAACTCCTCCATGAGCAAACTCTGGGGCTATGCTAGTTACATTGCTTGAAAATCTTGAAAATGATAAGAGCAGTCTGACTGAAATTCAGATAAATCAAACCTATATTCTTTATGACACAACAACATATGTTAGGAAGCAAGTCTAAAAATTCATACAATTTCTAATCTTTCTAATCTTTCTAATCTAACCACTCTGTGATTTAATGGTCCATAAGAGACAGAATTTAAAACTCCATATTCGTTTTTTGTTTTCACATTTACTCTAGTATAAGCAATAGAGTAAAAATTTTGTTATCAGAAGGATAAAGAAGAAATAATTTCTTTGCAAACTACATTAATGGTTAATTTCTGTGCAGGTCTCCAGTAGCATTATTGTTGAATAAGGCTATGATTGCAAGGAGAAGGTGATAGTTCATAAATTGGAACTTTGTATTCCTCCATCTAGAAATTAAAAAGAAGTTTCATTTTTACTTCAGCTGACAAATGGGTATTGTGTTATGGCATACAATATTGCAATATTACATACTATGCTGTAAAATTTGGATATGCTATGTTCATAGTCTAGTAACTTAGATTTTATGGCACCCAGAATACAAGAAAATATTAATGGTTATTGATATATTCATCTGTATTATATCTGCAAACTACTTTTCCTATTCTATCTGAAAACCAGCACAGAATGTACAGAATTTAATTTCAAATAAATTCTTTTTGGCTGGACTAGTAGCTTTCAATATTTCTTGACTGTTTTGGATAGGATGGATTTCTATAGATTCTCACTTCTGAAATACAATTGGGAATCCTAATGCCTATCATTATTTGGAATCAATATCTATTTTCAAAACTATAGTACTTGCCTTTTCTTAGGATAGGCAAAGCCCATGATATTCCAAAGACTGAATTAGCCTTAATGCTTTGTTAAATGGGATCCTAGTGACTAACGGAATTTATGGCTAGGGAAAACACTTCAAAGAAATATTTTCAGAGTGAATGGAAATACTGCAGTATCTTTCACATGAACTGTTCTCAAATAGCTATATAGAATTAAATTGCTTTCTCCTTGTAAAACAAAAATTCTTAAAATTGTTCATTCAGAATTTTGCATGTAAATTACACTAAATACATACATAATCCCACCACAGAGTTCTTTCCAATTGCTGGAGAACTATTAGAGAATAAAAAAAACCCTAATAAATCAAAACAAACAAACAAACAAAACCAAACAAAGAACAACACTGAGCAGCAGTTTTTTCTCCTACAACATAATGACTTATTGGAGGACAAATGAAAAGAATGCTGAAGTTCTATCTCATTACCATGAAAGGATTTTTGATTCTGAGAAGAAAACTCCTTGAATCCATACTTTTGAGATGTACCTATATAACTGTGGTAGGATTCCAATTTGGAGACTTATTGCTTACCTATTTTTTAGAAATGTCTTTTGAAAGTCTGTTCAGATTTCAGTCTTTTGGAAATAAAGTTCTCAGTTCTAACGTAAAGTTATAATTTCTTTGAAAATGTAAATATTTTTTTCTCTTTTTAGTCTTGCAGAAATAGATTAGTATGAATTATCTTTGGTGTCTGAAGGATGAAGAAGTATCTAGTATTTAATGGTCTTTTATCTTGTAGATTACACAAAATTGATTTCTTCTGGCTATAGGAAGGCTAGCCAGAAGGAATAAGCTGGGTGTTCCATGTCCTTCTATTATTCAGCCATACTTCATTCCTTAAAAAAAAGAAATAGTAAAAAAGGATGGAAAAAACTTTTTGTTTGCTTGTTTTTTGGTTTTTTTTTTGTTTGCTTGTTTGGTTTTTTTATTGTTTTTTTGGATTTTGTTTTTTTTTTTTCAGTGAAGAATGACATTGAATAGCTATTGCCTGTTTTTCAAATAGAGGATGTTTGCTAGTGGAGTGCTGTCCAAAGGTCATTAGATACTTTGCAGTAGTGAGGCATTCAGACTGTGATCTACTATAACAAAAGATTTTGGTAGATCTGCTGAGTAGTGGTTGTTCTTCCACTTTGCTTATTACTTGTATTTTCCCCCTTAGAAATTTTCTTATCTATCTGATTATAATAGTTTCAACGAATAAGCAAGTATTATGTTGTTGAATTGGAATTTTTATTTTATTTTTTAATTGTGTGCATGTGTGTGTGTTGTAAGGATAAAATCCTAGGAAGATGAAATACATTGCTAGACCATTCATATAAGCCACTTAGAATCAAAAGAAAAACTTTGATTCTTTATTACTCTCCTGAAACAGCTGATATATTTAGTTCTTGGAATCAGCACAACAGAATACTATGGTCATGTGCAAAATTAACTGAGAAACAGAAAATATGCAAAATGCAGGAACAGGTTTTTAATTTTTTAATGAGTGATACTATGGAGTAGTCATCAAAAAAATTATTAATTTGGAAATTTATTTATCCCTCTACTGCATTTCCTAAATACTATACACATTATACATTGGTTAATGCAGATGAAAACACCTTTTTTTTTTTAGCAATTGAAGGAAAAAGAACTTTACAGGTGGATTCTATCTGGATAGAGGACTACCAGAATGCTCCCAGTCAGCAAGGATCTCTGGATCCTCTGTGTGGTTGCAATGTGAACATGTAATGTGTTCCTCAGAGAAGTGTTTGCTAATTAGGTAACCCAATCTTCATAGTTTATATAATTTTTTTTTTGTTACATTGATCATGCAGATTTTTCATAATGATTAAAATAAAGGGGGTTATGTGCTGTGTTAGTGAATTTATCTGAAGCACATTTCTACAAGCCTACTATGCTACAATAATCTTCCATCTGTTCTTACACTAATGAACGATGTTTTTGTTGTTACTATCCTTGTTGCAGGAATAATTTCAAAGGTTTGGTCTGATGGCTTTTTATTTTTAGTCTAGTAAACACAATTCAAGATTTTAGCAAGATTAAAATGAATAGAAATTACATTATTATTTCAGTGTTAATGATCTAGACTTATGAGAACTGTTCTGCAGATCTTATTTTTCTAAAATGAATCTTTGTTTTTTCATGAGTCAGCCATTTGATTTTGAAAAAAATTAGTGACTGACAGGCTGTTTATTCACCAAGTTTTTAATGGGCTTTCTAACAAATGCAAATAAAAGTATGAATATAGATGTATATAAGTGTGTATAGAGAACATCTAATGTTCTCTGAGATATCTAAACCTAAGGGTATTATAATGTGGATTTGTGTTGGAAAATGTAAACTAAAGCCATCTTGAAAGAGCAGTTTAAGTAGGTATACAAAGATGGGTAAGAATCTGGATGGGTAAAATGTCTCAGGCATACTGAATAAGTAGGTATAGTGATGAAATCTGTTCTGTTTTAGATTAAACAGCTTTTTTTTTCAAAATGCTGAAAGGAAAGTTTCCACTATGATTCTTATTTGTTCCAAGAGCAATGGAACAAACTTCTACATGACCACAGGAAAAGTTTGTAAGCAAATAAATACTTTGCAACGGAACGAGGATCAGTTGAATTAGAATTTTAATTGTATGTAATTGAATGTATTTCCACTGATGCCACTGGCAAGCTGAAAACTTGTGGTATTTGAAAGTATTTTCAGTTGTTCTGAGTAGCATAATCAAAAATTAGCCAAGAATTATGTACTCTCTGAGTGAGAGAAGTGAAAGTCTATTCTATCTTGTATTCAGCACTTATTTTAGCATTTAGCCTTTAGGATGGCAGAGCAATGCCAGAAATTTTTGCTGATTCTTTTGAGAACTCACCTGGGGCAAAATGGAGGGAAGGACTATTCTGTGACCAAACTGAGAACTTAACTCTAAGAAAGAAAGTGAAATATTTCTCTCTGTTTTTAAATATTTTAAAGATTGCAGGGGGAATTATTTGGAGAAAGGAGTCAGGACTTCCATTTTGGTACCCATTCTCTGATCTGCTATTAGCACATCACAGTTATATTGCACATATGGCTTTGTACAATTTGCAGAGCTGCCCTGAACTGAACTAATCTCAGCTGTATCACAGTCTGGGGCGTGATAACAGTACTAACATTATAGGCCTTATCCCTGTGTAAAAAGCACACAAAGTTTTTATGAAATAACAGTGTGCCTGTCCCTTGTGTACACTGAAAGTGCTTCACAGCACCATTTATGCAAAGAGGTTATACAGTTAATTTCAGTTAAAATGTTTAATTACTCTATAAAACTGATTTCAATGTAACATGCCCAGTTATTTTCAATTATAAGCCAGAAGGTTTGGAGATATCTTTGACATCATAAAGCTTTTCCTTTTGGAACAAAATTTAATGTTTTTGTTCTTGGCTTGGATGTTGGGATTGAGTTCACCTGCAACAAGTTTGCGGATGACAAAGCTGCGGTCAGCATGCAGAAGGCAGGGGTGCCATCCAGAGAGACCTTGATGGGTGTGAGGAGTGGGCCTGTTATGATTTCAGGAAGGGCAGCAGGGCCATGTGCTAAGTCCTTCACCTGGATCAGGGGCAACCTGAAGCTAAAGTACAGGTTTGGCTGACAATGTATCAAGAGCAGCCCTGAGGAGAAAAATCTCACTTCTGTGGGTTGAAGAGAAACTCAGCATGACCCAGCAATGTGCATCTGCCACCCAAAATGGAAATCCATCCTGGGCAGCATCAAGAACAGCATGACCGGCTGGACAAGGGAAGTGATTCTACTCTTCTCCTCTGCTCTAGGGCCCCCAGTAAAAGAAAGGTGTTGACTTATTAGAGGTACAGAGGATGGCTACAAAGATGATCCAAGGGTTGAAGCACCTCTTTTGTGTGAAAAGGCTGAGGGAAATGGGATTGTTTTGTCTGGGAAAGAGAAGTTTCTCTGGAGATAGTACTACATTTTTTTTTACCTAGAATGAGCCTGCAAGAAGGCTGAAGAGGGACTTATTTTGCAAGGAGCTGTAGTGATAGGACAAGGTTAATGGCTTTAAACTGAGAGATTATACCTTCAGAAAAGAAGAAATTCCTTACTGTAAGGATGGTGAGGCATTGGAACAAGTTGTCCAGAGGTTCCCCAGCTCTTGAAAATTTTCAAGGCCAGGATACATAGAGATTTCAGCAACCTGGTCTTGTAAATGGCATCCCTGTCCATGGCAGAGAAGGTTGAAACAAGATGATTTTTAAGGCCTTCTCCAGCCCAAGCCATTCCAAGATTGTATGATTCTAAAGGTAACTTAGTTAATAAAGAAGACAAACAGATAATTTTTCAGGTCCAACATCTTTTCAGGTTATGAGATAATAATTTCTGACACTTTTTTAATGGCTCTCTGCAATTTATATAAAAGTATGCCAGTTTAATGTCTTCTTTCATAGTGTGTAAATTTGAGATCTTGAATGGCTATTTTATATGATTGGAGGTTTTGTCTGCTTCAACATCAAAGGCAGATATCGTAGTAGCTTCTGCAAACTGTACTTTAACTTAATATCTTCCATTTAAGTTCTGGTAAAAGCCATAGTTAAGCTGATATTACAATTGCCAATGCCAATGCCTCTTGATATGCCTTTTGTTTCCTATTATAGCTTATTACTACTAATTTATAGCAGGAAATAGGCATATTAATAACACTGTTTTTTCTTGAGACTATAGTTACATTGAAACTTTGGTGGTATTATAGAAATATACAAAAACATTAAAACCAGTCTACCGGTTCTGAGGTGCTGGCAGTTATGCGCATGCACTATGCATTTTGAATCCCTTTTTATTTAGTCTGTAGTCAATACTTTACAGCATATGAGAAAGTTGAAGTTAATCACAGCAGATGAAGTGGATTGGGGTTTGATAAACTATCAAAATGAGAAAGCTTTTGAAAAGCAAAGGATTTCTAGGTTTGCTGCGGAGCCCCACAGCAGCTATAGATTAGGTTAAGAAAAAGAAAACAGTCACTTGAGCAGGCAGATTCAACTTTTCCCAGTTTTAGTGCTCTACATGAGCTAGACAAGCTGTATTTTGAGCTTTTTGTTTTAGAATGGGAGAGGTATACATTACTAGAGGACAAAAAACCTGCTGGAACTTTAATTTTGTATGTTTGTTAACAAAGAACTATGTATACCAGCTGTAACTCATATAGTTTCTTACTGTCATTGATATTCAGGTGCTCACAACAAAAGTGAAATAGTCTGGAATGAATAAGACAAGACAAAACAATCACTTCGTATAAATTTATTTCACAATACATTTAATATAGTACAAGGACTTTTAGTCAACAACAGAATGTTACTGTTCACATAGGCTGTGTAAACTTATTTTAAAATTATTTATTCAAAATATATTAACCACTTACCTTTGGATCACATTTGTGATGAGTTGCCTTGCCTGTCAGATTATAAATGAGAAAAAAATAAAAGTTTTTAAAAGTATGTTAATTAGTGTGAATATTCATAGGGTTTTGACTAGCCATGCAAATTACATGTTGCTATATTCTGTGATTAAATGGTGCAAGGCATTCATATGCAAGTGCAAAAATTCCCAATTCAATGTTCATGGAATGTTCACATAAAACTGAGGAAATTACCCATCAGAAAATATTTATAATAAGGGTTAATTTAGCTCCACCAGACAAATCAGGATGGCAGGTGTCATCTTCTTAAAATCAGCGAGAAACTTGTTTATTAGTACGAGCAATTAAATCCTTTGCAATGAAGTGCTAACCTTTTGGAAGAAAAAGGCATGCAAGTGCCATATTTATTAGAGGATGTCTTTGTCCTTTGCAGTAAAATAATCATAATGAAATTCATTAGATTAGATAGATTGAAACATATTTAAAACCGAGTTTCTTTCTTAATCCTCTGAAATCTCTGAGTGTGCATGAAAAGAGCAAGTACAATAATAAATAACTATTTAAGAAAAAGGAAGGAAAAAATATAAGACCTTGTCTCAAAGCTTTAACAATTGTTTCCTTTTCATGGTGGAGAGAAGTCTAAAGCAACCTCCAACAATGTAATTCTTATACATCAGAGCTTCTAAAAAGCTAGTGCTGATTTCAGAATAAAAAGTCTATGGACTAGTGATCCTGGAGAATGCATATCTAGCATTGTCTTTTGTTGTTCACAAATGGAATGGTACGAAACACTTATAGTGGTATACTTTCATGTAAAACAAAATCCAAATCCAGCTATCTCAATGTCTCAATGTTTGTAGTAAAAAAAAAAAAGAAAAAAAAGAGCTTTGTGGCAGTATATTTCTATCTTTTCTTGTTAATTTTTTTTATTGCTTTGATTTCATCTCTTCAAAGAACTGAAATACTCTTAATGAATTTTTGCTTTACTCTTGTAGCTTTGAAAACAGACTGATATGGTCAAAGTTATTGACTAGGTCTTTTGTAATATGCACGAATTCTGACATTCTGGCATATATTAAGTGAAACATTTTAAAACTTTGTAAATGGATATTTTACATTTATCAGTAATTGATCTGAGTTGTCTGTGATCAACAAGGGGAAAGATTAGACAGTGTTTGTCTGTAGGTCCTAATGGAAATTTTTTTCTGAGAAATGTATAACACCTGTGTATGTGAAATTTAGATACTATGAATATGTTCACATTTCAATCATGGATTTTACTTACATTTAAATATAATTATTGCACTGACATGGAAATAGGATTAGAAATTTCTGTTATTCTTTTTACTTTTGTTTTATATTGACTGTTTTAATTTATTATGGTTTTAGAAGGCATTCTTCAAAAGATGATTTTAAGGTCTTTTCTCCTTTTTCAAAATTATCCTCTAAATTCTCTATTTGGTGCAATTTTCTGTCCTGTTTTTGCTTGCTGTAGTTAGTGAATTGTGCCATCCACTATTGTATTCAAAACAATTCTGAAATTCCAGAATAGTACCTGGCCTTTTGTGGAACAAGGTGTTTGTTCATGATTGTTTTGTTACAGAATCAACAATGTTCAAATAATGAGAACACTGTAAAAAAAAAAAAAAATCCAGCCTGTTAGAGTGGGGTGAATACAAATGGAGCACTAGATAGCATGTTTCTGATCCAGAATGTAAGGGATAGAAATCTTGCTATCTGCTTAGAATACATGAAGTCTTCCATCACTTATAAACTGTTACATTTGTACATTTTAATATATTATCAACTTAATAGTCAAAATATTTTATCATATTTTTTAAAAGATTTTTGACAAAGTAAAAAAGATGAACATCAATGATCATTTTAGGATTATTTTACTTAAGAAAAAAGTAATTGCACTCCTTTAAAAGAGATAAATTTTAACAAAAAGTAGTCTGTTAATTTTTGTGATCAGTTCTAAGTCATGCTTATTCTGAGATGGTGCAGATTTCTATGTAATTTTTTAATTTAGAAAAGATGACTATTTGAAGGATGCTGAAAAGGGAATTTACTCTCCCTTTTTCTGTCTGCTTGGTTTGACTTTATCTGTTTCACTAGAACCCCATTTTTAAAGACTGTGTGCTATTCAATAGACTTATTATTATAGATTATATGGTGTCCATAAAGAAAAGAAGAAGCATGTTTTACTGTGAGTGTATTGAAATCAATTTATTTTTACACAAAAGCACAGCAGGAAACAAAAATAATAGGGCCAAAAACCACTTATTCATTTTTTCTCTAGAACTTTTTTTACAGTAAAATGATATCACAATGATTAGAGTGAAAATCAGCACATGAAACTTTGTGAAACTTCTTAACAGAGGGGGAAAACAGAAAAAAGTTCTACTTAAGGTGTTGTCCTGGTTCCAGGCAAGATGAGGGTTATTTATCCAGGTGCCCCATGGGGCATGGCTAGGCCTCTGAGGTAATCCTTTACAACCTCATTCCTGGGGGCAGGAACTGGAACTCTCCCTGTGGCTGAGTAAATTCAGCTAAGGGAACTGTCAGGTATTGTCTATTGTTGAGGGGTTTCTGCATGAATAATTTATTTTTTGTACCCTCTGTCATCAGCATCCTTGCTGTTACAGTTCATTTTCTTGTCTCAGTGCTGTTTCCAGTAAGATGGTCTCATCTCAGCCCATGATCTTTGCCTCTTGTGGCTTCAATTCTCCTCTTCATCCTGGAAAGGGAGAAGGGAAAACGACAGTGATACCAGTCTACTGTAGTAAATAAAAGGTATAAGAATTTATTGTGTCATTAATCCTTATACATTTGGGTTTGCATTACATTGAGAATGCACAGCATTTATAGACAAAGCCTGTGCTCTTAGAAGTTTTTTAAAAAATTTTGTTTTGTTAAAATTTCCAAACAGTAAAGCAGACAAAAAACTAGTCATAAGCATGGTTTCAGTCATATGAAAGGCTAGGCATAGTGCAGTAGTTAATAGAACTTAATAACTAGTGAATAGAAGGAAATATGGTGCAGTTAATTTGTATGTTCAGTTTGTATGTTCAGTTCTGTGACATTGTTTGCAGTTCTACAGCAAATATAAACTAAAAATATAAACTAGATTCAAATACAATGTACTCATTTTCTCTAACGCATGTGTATCAACAGGTTTTTTTACTTGGCAGAACACCTTTCCACACAGTTTACACAATATTCACCATTCCTGTGGAAGGCGATTTGAAGGGCCTGGCTGATGAAGGGAAAGACATCAGAACATTTTGGAAGGAGGGAAAAGGAGTACTTAAGTGTAATAAAAATGGACACCAAATATTTGCAACTTACTTTTTAAGCTCTACTTTGCATAGAAGTTGTTGCTTAGGGAATATATTTGATTTTGAAGGTACTTGCCCTCTGTGTTCTACAATTTGCTGTTGCATTAAATTTTCCACCCTTTCTCCGTTCAAGACTTGATGTGGCTACAACCACAGATGAACACAATTTAGATCAGCCAGACTGCTTGACCCACAGAAGAGCTTGTGTCCTGAGACTGGTCATAGGATTTGATTATTCTCTTTTTCTTTACCACACCTTTTATTTTTTAGGCATAGTGGTGGGGCTCTTTTGTTTAGTTTTAAAAGAAATAGGACTGAGAGAGACATTTTCTGAACACATGATTCTTGAATAGCAAGTGTGATATCAACCATATTTTTCAGGCAGCATTTAATCTTATTCATCTTTAATAATTATGTTATGATCTGTAAAATTACTGTTTAGGGGTAATTTTGCAATTTAGAAAAAGAGATACACAGTTTTCCAAGTGAGTAAACAAATTTCTGGGGGCTGGTAGCTGATGGTTGATGGATTGATCTGAGCAAAATTTACTGTATCTGCATTTTGAATATGTATTTTGGTATAGTATCAGACATATAAAATAGTACTCCTTTCTTCAGTCCAAACTTTAATATTTCAAACAAATTAATTGTTGTAAGCAAGCGTTATAATCTTGTATTTCTAGGTATTCCTAGGTATAGCCATAAAATAGAAACATAAGATAGATTTAAGTAACAGAATTTCAAAATCTGACAGATTTAAAAAATAATCTAAAAAAAATAATTAAAGTGATTTTCTAATGATTTTCTAATAGGTAATTTTCTTAAGATTTTCTGTCTCATTAGACAAACTGATAATACCTGGACAATACTTACTGTTGCTTGAATATTGATCTGATTCTTCTCAGTGCTACACTTTTTTTTTCTGGGTTTTTTGGGTTTTTTTTTGTTTTTTTTTATGTGGAGAATTGTGTACTGGTACCAGGTAGTCCTACTACAATGAATATTTCTCAAAAAGATTTTCAGAAGTTAAAGTGGAGAGCAGATTTACAGTGACTGGATGGCTAATTAATTAATTTATTTATTATTAATTTCTTTGTACATCATATTAAAAAATGTAATTTTTAATCTTATCATATCATGTTCATTGAACTGGGCAAGGATAAGGCAGGAGGTCAGCATGGCTGAGTTGGGACCTGCTGGTCAAACAAAGAAAAAGAAGCAAACACACCTTCTATTGAAGATAGGATGCATGGCTTGGGAAGAGTAGAGATGAATCTGGGTTCTGTAGGGATGTAGTAAGGAAGGCACAGGAGAAGCTGAAGCTAAACTTGGCAAAAGATATAAAGAAAAATAGGTATGTTAACTAGGAAAGGAAGGATGAAGAAGATGAGCCCCCTGTAAAAACAATGCTGGAAAACTGGAAACAACAAATGAGCAGAAAGTCCAATTTTTTGCCTCACTCTTCAATGGCAACCTCTATTTCCCCCACTTTTGAGGGGATGGACAGCAGGATGGTGACTGGAGGAGCAAAATGCCTCCCACTGAAAGTAAAGATCAGATTCATGACCACCTGAGGAATCTGAATGTACAGAAGTCTGTGGCACCCAATGAAATACATACCAGAGCCCTGCAGGAACTGGCTGATGTATTTACCAAAACACTCTTCATGATATTTGAAAACTTTTGGCAGTCTGCTCACATCCCAGGTGACTGGAAAAAAGGAAACATTGTACCCATCTTCAGAAACCCTAGAAAGCAGGACCGTGGGAACTACTTACTTGTCAGCCAGGTCTCTGTGTCTGGGAGGATCAGGGAGCAGATCCTCCTGGAAGCTGTGCTAAGGTACATGTAGGACAGGATTTGAGACAGCCAATGCAGCTGAACCAAGGCCAGGTCCTGCCTGACCAATTCAGTGGCCTTCTAAGAAACAGTAACTTCATCAGTGAAAAAAGGAAAGGCTACAGTTGTCATTTATCTGGACTTCTGTAAAGCCTTTGACACAGTCCCCCACAACACACTTTCTCTAAACTGGAGAGAGATGGATTTGATGAGTGAACTGTTAGATGGATAAGTGCTTGGATGTCATATCCATAGAATAGTGGTCAACACCTCAGAGTTCTAATGGACTGAAAGGTGTTGTATCTCAGGGGTCCATATTAGTACCAATTTTGCTTAACATTTTCATTAAAGACATAAAGGGGTTGGGTGCACCCTCAGCAAATTTGCAGATGACACCAAGCTGAGTGGTGCAGTTGTCACACCTGAAGGATGGGGTGCCATCCAGAGGGACCTGGACAAGGTTAAGAAGTGAGCCAATAAGAATCTCATGAGGTTCAACAAGACCAAGTTGAGTGGTGCTGCACCTGGATCAGGACAGCCCCTGGTGCCAACACAGGCCGGGGATGAGCAGATCAGAGCAGTCCTTCTGAGAAGGGCTTGGGGTGCAGGTGGGTGAGAGGCTTGACTTGACCCAGGCTTGGGCACTCACAGCCCAGAAAGTCGAACATATCCTGCATCCAAAGCAGCATGGGCAGCACAGCCAGGGGATTCTGCCCCTCTGCTCTGCTCTGCTCTGGGGACACCCCACCTGCAGCACTGCATCAGCTCTGGGATCCCAAGCAGAAATAATACTTGTTCATGTTGGAACAAGCTCAGAAGAGGACCACCAAGATGTTTAGAGAGGTGAAGCACCTCTCTCCCCTAGGGGAAAAGGCTGAGAGAATTGAGATCATTAAAGATGGAAAAGAGAAGGCTTCAGGGTAACCTAATTGCACCCTTAAAGTACCTGAAAGAATCTACAGGTAAGATAGGGAGGGACTTTTTACAAGGGTTTGTAGTGAAGGGCAGGGTATGAATGGATTCAAACTGAAAAAAGGTAGGTTTAGAGCAGATATTAGGAGGACATTCTTTGCTGTGAGGATGATTCTTTTCTTCCATCCTTAGACAATGGAAGAGGTTGCCCAGAGAGGTTGTGGATGCCCCATCCCTCCCTGTGGAGGGATGCACACAGGACCACAGGCTGGATAGAGCTCTGAGCAACCTGTTCTAGTGGGAGATGTTCCTGCCAGTGGCAGTGAGTTGGAAATTAGATGATCTTTGAAATTTAGGTCAATAATTGAAATTTTTTTAAATTTCTTATTTAAACATCATAAAAATAGAAGCCAAATAATGAAGCCTTTTTATACTGCTACATGTTGCATATTTCACTATTTTAGTCACCTTGCAAAATAAATGCCTGTTTTCAATGACAGGTTTGGCTATTGGGTCTCTATAGGTGATGTGAAATTTCAATTTTCTGTGCAACATATTCTGTAATCTTGGTAGCAATCAAAGGAAATATATTTCTAAACAGAATGATGAAAATATATGATGTTCAATGAGATAATGGTACACGATGCTCAGTGTTTGCCTCTGTGGTACTATTGTATTGTTCTAGTGAACTGCATGAGATTTTAATACAAAAGATAATCATAACAGTTGGAATGATGATCCTGTGATGCCCTAGACCTCTTGCCTGCATCAAAAATGAGAAGTTTATGTAGCTTCTGTAGATTAGAAGGTATTCAGAGTGAAGGTTACTCAGTATTTGTGCTGTTGGCAAACTTAGCATCAGAATGTTTAGCACAGTAAAAATATCCATTTATTTTTCAAGTTTGAATTGTGACTGTTTAAATGCTGCTAAAAATTCAAAGTATTTATAAGACATATTTTTTTTTCTGCAGCTATAAATATTTTAATTTTGTGAATTACTTGTATTTATATATATATATGCTTCCTTACATATCCACAGAAGTGTGTGTGTATATAAGCAGCTATATATATTTATCTGAGACAATTGCAGCTCTATCATATTAAGAATTTCTTTTTCCTGTAATAGATGGCAATATTCAAAAGGAAAAATCTGTTGTAGGAAACAAATACTGTTTCTAGTATTATGAAAATCTCATCTAAAAATAAACTTATTAATTACAACATAAAGATCCTAAATTAAAACTCCTCTGAATAAACTGAACTAATGACAGGACCAAAGAACCTCAATTTTGATATGCTATATTTTCTTTCCTAATACCTTAATCCATTCTTTTTTTTTAATTTTTATTCTGTACAGGATATTTAATTTTGCTTGCTTTTGAGAGTTCAAATAATTTTTTCTACCTGAAATACACAAATCATGATTCTTTAAAGACTCACCCTATGAAGAAATGTTGAATCTAGAATCTGTAATTTTTGTTTAACATGTCATATTAAGGGCTGGGCTTTCTCACACACAGTTTTCCTGTGTTTGCACTTGTCGAAATGTAAAAGATTTGCATAAAGCCACTGAGGAAAAGACAGATCCTTGTGTAACAGTTCTCTTGAAAGATCAGAAAGTATTTGAAAGCACATTTTTTAAACTAGGCAAAGCAGCCGTTCTTGAGTGATAAAACAATGTCATTGACCCCTTTAGGCAGCTTCAAAATGGAGGAATGTCACCCTAATTTCCCTCCCTGGGTGCATCTTTCATATACACAGCCCTTTCTATCACTTACCTTCAAAAAAGTTGTCATGAAACCTTTCCATTGTTCCCAAGAATAACTCCAGGTTCCATTTAATGCTATTTTTTGTCTTTTATCTCTCTGAATCTTCTTCATCCCAAGGAGGCATCAGGTACATCTCTTGAAGTGAAATAGGCCATTAAATATCTCCCCAGGACAGAATACTTGTTCTTTATTAAGTCCATAAAAAAGTCATAAAATAAAGATGTGGAAGACTACTTTTTTCTTGATAGGTCAGGGCAACCATCAAAGCAGCAGACATTGTATCTAACATCTTTCTTCCCTGGGGTGCATTCCTGAACATTCTACAAAGTCATAATGCTACAGGAGAAAGAATCCTGGCCTCATTTGGTAAATGTTGAAGACGCTAAATAGAATCATTTGATGTTATGTGGGTATTTTGATATCAAGATATACAATAGCATAGTCTTTTTGATTTTTTAAAAAATATTTTAAAACAAAATCCTTCTGTTTGTACTTTAAGTTTTAAATATAATTTAAGATATGTATTTAAGGCAATATTATGCATTCTTATGCAGATGTATGATTACTGAAATCACTTTTGATATAAAACATTCATTTTTAAATGAAAATGTATAATAGGATTTTCAAATAATTCTTAAAATTGATTAGACACAAATTGTATCTGTCTGGAACCAAATTTAATAAGGTCATTACATTATATATATGTATTATATATACTCATGCTTTATTTGATAAAAAGCTAGAACAAGGTAGCTGTTTGACATTTGTACAGTTTCCTCTCTTTGTAGTCTCCTAATAGAAATTTAAACTTCTGGGTTATACCAGTAATTCCTAAACTAAAATTCTAGGGTCAAAATTCTAGTTCTTAGGGTCAAAATTCTAGTTCTTAGCTGAAAAATCAGAACATAATTTGGAAGTGGGCTGTAACAGTAGAAAAAGAAGATACAGAACTAGGAAACTCATAGGAATGGAAATCCTCCCCTCCTTTTATGCATTGGAAACTTATGAGGAGTGGGGAGAATGGAGAAGTAGTATAGGTAAGCAAGAAGAAATTATATGCAATATACTAAAACCATGGGACAGATGGGTGTGAAATATATTTGATTCTACAGACTCTTAGCTGGAAATAAGAGCTCAGTATTAATGGACTTCATGCATTTACTTTTAGTAAAACCCAAAAGAGAAGAGGAAGGAGAAAGGGGTTTGGTTATGTATAAATCTAGAGTGCACAATAGATGACTGAGATGATAGTACTACAGTGATAATGCAAATGGAACTATTTTCATTACATTTATCAAAGAAACCTTGGAAAGGTGGCAAAAATCTAACAGGCTGCACAGCTGCAGAAGGTGATTATATACCCATTTCCATGAGGAGTCAAGCAGCCAGGAAACTACAAAACTGGCAGAGAGGAAAAGGACTTTGATAACAGAGCTGTATTTTGTTATGATACGTTTTGAATGGCAATGAACCCAAGAGCAAACTTGACAGAAAATTGTGCAGAATCCCTAAACTGAGTTGCCCTCAGGGCATACAAAATTGAATGATACGTAACAGTATCTATATGTAATAACTATGCAGTATGCTTGATGAGTGACAGGTATATTACAGACATTAATTATGTTAACAGGAATGAAATCCTGCCAGCTACTGAGCATTTCATAGGGCCTAATGGCAACAAATCCCTCTCACTCACTTTTTAACAACAACAAGAGAAGGTTCAAGATATGTTTCTAGCTTCATCACAGGCACCAATTAGCTGTTCATGGTGTCTGTTTTTCTGCAGTTTTCAAGAACAATTGCATCATTAGAGCATTTAAAATGCAGTGTCAACAGGAAATAGAGCAATAGCTGCAAGCAAAATATTACAAACCACAGAGCCATTATGTTTTGGTTTTTTGTCCCAAGTGCGATGTGTCTTAGACAGCTTTTTTTTTTTTTCTTCACTGAAAAGAAGTGGAAAATAATTTAAGGCAGAAGAAAACCAGATTTAGGAAAGCATCTGTAAGCAGTCTAAGAGGTCCTTTGTCATTTTTTTGCTTTTAATGTTTTTTTAAACAAATTAGACCCTCCTAAATTCTCTTGAGGAAACTTACAAAGGGTATAGAGTCTCACACAAATACAGTGAAGCAGCAGTTATTCTGTTCCATTTTCAGATGACTGGGAGACAGTAGGAGGTGTCTCTTTTAGGGTGTTTGAAACACCTGAAACTATGTATTTTTTCCCAGCAATTTTACCAGAGTAAAAGCCCTAAAATCCTCATTTAGCTTAGATTAATAACCCATCTCTCACATTTTCTGTGTTATATGAGGAGACAGTTTTGTCTAAGGCTTTAATCCATTTCTCTTATCTTCCTAGTTCAGATTCCTTTGTTCTGTATAGGGTCAAATGGTATTGAACATGAAAATGGTGAATCCTCAGCAGTTCTCAATTACATTTTATGAGACAAACCTATCATTCACTGTTGCAAATGAAAGACGCTTAGGTTAAAAAGTACAAGGAATGAGACAGCTATAGAGTGGCACACTGTGTCGGGTATTATCAACGTGAGGACTTTGTAAACCATCAGTTTCATCTAGACTATCATATTTAATGACTGCTGTGGCACCTACATCTATTTAATCCTTACAAAAACATGAGCAAAAAAGTCCATACTTTCATTACCTGAAGTATGGTAAAGATCCTTCCTCTGGTTTGGTGCTGTACTGGTACATTGTGTCATATCTTTATTGAACATCTTAATTTCCTGAGTAACAAAATATAGTCAATAATTATTCCCTTATTATCTCTCCTTTCTACCCAGAAATTAAATACATTTCATATCACACTTCTATTTAATTTTTTTCAAGGTGAATAATAACAGAATCATCCATGGGAATTTTTATATGAGGACTATATCAAAGAATCTCTCCTTACTCAAAAGTTCCTTAGTATTTCTGATTACACCTGCCACCTTTTTATTCTTCTGTGTTTTGTTCAGTAGTGGGGAGTACAATACTGGGTTCAGAATACAATAAAATTGTCATCCATTTGGTCTGCCAACACTTAACTCTGAATTTACTTTCAAAAGCTGTTGCTAAAATTCCCCATGTGTTATTTAAATCTCATAAAATCCATGATTGTGGATATATAATTTCATTAACTTCTCCCAGATCTTTTTTGGTGTGTACTGACTGAATTTCATTAGCATTTTTTTCACTGTCACAAATGAATGATCATAGTAAGACCCAATATCAGATAATTTTGTCAAGCTTCTTAATTGTTTCAATTTATTTTACCCTCTATTTCTATCACCAGCACTCTTGCGTGGATTCTCTCCACTCTCTTTCCCCAGTCCTATAAAAAGACCAGAAAACAAGTTAAATCATAATACAAACACTGTCAAATTTCTATGGCAAATCTTCTACTTTTCTGAAGCTGATCCAGTCCATACAAAATGCAGTCCTTGACCTGATTAAAGCATACTAGCACATAAAACATTTCAGATCATTACTTATTTTCGGACCCTCGCTGAATGCAGCAATTACTGGGGAAAAGACAGAACTATATTTTAGTGCTGTCATAAGAGGAGATATAGTCCACTCCAGATGAAAACCTGAGCTGCTGTTATGTCAAGAAACTAATGTAAAACACAGAGTATTATATATTAAAAGACATGTGAAATGTGTTTTAAACATTCCAAGGATGTATTTTTACAGCTGAATGTACCAAACAGTGCATAAGGCAGCATTTAAAAAATAAGTTTCATCTGTAATACAACATAGAGGCTGCTGCCCCTGTTGTTTATAATTTATTTATTCCCTCATGAGAGCTGGATTAAATTACAGTTAAATAGATCCAATGAATCTATCATGGAAACATTATCTTCTGTTTGTTGTGTTCTCTTTAGGATTCTGTGAAATATAGATAGCATATTCCAGAGGGTGGACATGTCCTTGGGGAGCAGACTGCAGGATTTTTGACAATTTTCTTACCATAGATAAAGAAAAAAGCTCCCTATTCTAATCTGAATGTCATAAAACAAATGAGGTACAATTGTTTGCTTGTGTAGAAAATGAGGGTAGATAAGTAAGCTAGAGTCAGTTAGCAGGCAAATATTAAACTGTGCCTGTATTGTTATTTAATTGTTCATAATTTAATGATATATTCTCTTGTTTTGTGTTCTTCAGGGCAGAAATTTTTTACGCTCCACTCCCACTTGAAGTTTGAAACATAGTTTTGGAAATGTAGGACACTAAATGCTAAAATGCTTAATTGCTGCAAGAATCTATCATTACAAGTCATATGTATTATCAGGGTAAGGAAACAGATTTTCTAGAGACTTGTACAAGAAAATGGAAAAACAATCAGAGAATAATGAGAGACTCATAAAGGTGTATTCTATCCAGGAAAATAGTAGAATGGAGTGTAGACATATCAGCAATTAAGTTGGACTGATGGTAGCTGCTTAATTGTACCACCATTTGTAGTGACCATCCAGCCAAATACATTAATTCCTGTAGGGATTTTGATAATAACGTTTATGATCATGAAAAAATCTTATGCACCCATGTAGGTGTTAATGTTCACTTAATAAATAGTGATGAGTGCTTTCAGCAGTAATTTAAGGTATAAAGGACACCTAAGCAACAAATTCTGATGTGAAAAGAAGTGGGTTTTGCCTTTGGTAAGGCATCTCTACATTTGAGTGTTTGAAATATGTAGCATATAACTGACCAAAGGACTCTGTGATCAGCAAGGATTCTTCAGTAATTCCTGTCATAAAATGAAAACTATGTAGTACACATTTCAGCTGTACTTTCAGTAATACATGATATGCTACTAAACTCTAACAAGATTTGGGTTGGGTTTTATTGGTTTTAGGCAATAAGATTCAGTGAGACTAGAGTGTGACTCATTACTCTTTCAAAATATCAAATTGTGAAACAAAAATATTAGAAGTCACTGCAAGACAATATTCTCATGAAAGAAAAATAAATGTTAAAATGGGTTAATCTAGCCCATATATGTGATTTGCTAACAGAAAACACAGAAATGTGTTCTTCTTTCATCTCACAGCTTTCCATTGCAGTTCTTAGTTAATTTGTTAACTTTTTGCCTTCTTAGGGTAGAAACATAGTTTCAAAGACCTTCTCATAAGGCACATAAACAGATACCTGCTTTCCTATGAATCTTCTCTACTGAAAGGACTTTGCAGGAAAAATTGTCTCAAGAGAAAAGGTTTTTTTGCAATTAAATTACTGGAAAAACTTTGAAACTTACCTATGCTCTGTTGTCCTCATTATTTGTAATTTTCCAAGATCATTGTATGCGAAGAAGTTCATCACTGGCTGTGCATTTATGTTATATTTATGCTTGATTTCAGAGGCTTAGAAGAGGTTTTGTGTGATTTGTTTGGGTACATTTTTGGTAGTTGTTTCTTTTGTCTGTTTTTTTTCCTGAAACCAAGATTTCTGATCTAATACCAACATTTGTCAATTCTGTAAAGTCCACAGACTTTGATATTAGTTTTAAAATTACTAATGAATAGACTAATATTTAATTAAATAGCAAGAAAATAGAATTAGAGCATGTGGTATGGGTGCTGTAACAATAATTCTTTTTTCTTAGTGATGTACAAAATACAGCAGTGCAATAGGGATTAAACTAACCAATAGCATTTTTACCAAGAAAATAGGTACAAAATTTAAATTTTTAAAATGTAGTAAATGTCCAGAAATTTTAGCTCTACACATACCGAATCATTCCAGGATTTTATCAGTTTCAGTGTGCAAAATGGAGAAATATTATTTGAAAGCATAGTGTCCTCATCAATCCTGCAGTCTTCAGGGGCATTCTGGTGGTCTGCTGTTTATGGCTTGCATGTATTTCAGGATATGAATGTATGTGAACTCGTTCTGTCTGTTTCCAAATTTATTTTTTTTCAGGGGATATTTAAATCTTAGTACTAGATATTTCACTCTATTAGTAGAAAACCAGGGAAAGACTGCGGAACTTTAAAAATTAGTTGCCATATTTGAACTTCTCTATAAAAGTAAGGCTCAACCAAAGGGAAAGCATAGAAACAGATGTGACTTGAAAGAGTTGTTTTTCAGAAAAACAAAACAAACAAACAAACAAATAACAAATAACCCCCCCCCTCCGAAATTAATGGATAGCCCACATCCATATTCTTTAGAGTAGCATACTGCTCAGAAAGCTAATGAGGAGACATTTGCACATGTCCACAAAAAAGCCCTATAACTTTTCTCTTAACAATTTTTTGACACTGAATTTCCAGAAAAGTGAATTTTGAGCTTTTTTGTAATTCTGAATTCAGAGGCTTTTGTGTGATAATCAACAAAATATTAAATTTAATAAAGAAATTATATTGTATTTTTTAAACGAAGACCTGCTTTACAAAGAATTCCCTTTCATTTATAATGCTCAGTTTTGACTATTACATTTGAACTGACATGACTGTTACTACAAGTTCAAAATATGACTTATGTATGAAATTCCTCTCAGATTTCTTTTATTTTCTGTTAAGTTTGCATATAGTGTTGAGAGGAATGTCCACTATTTTTATTCTTTCAAACTAACTAAACAGACCAATTTTTATTCTTTATTTCAGTCGTGGTTTTGTTGACAGGTTTTAGGTGGGCAGTCACCTGATGCTGCTCAGGATTTTCAAGTTAAGCCCAAGTGAGGAGGCATTCAAAGCATTATGTTGTATTTTAAAGGGGACATTCGGAAGATGGAACAATGTGGAATATACTCACCTTGGATTACTTCCCTCTTAAACTTTTTTTAATTTAAATTTTAACTCTGAAGTTATTCTATTTATGAGAATTGGATAACTTTTTAAAAATAGTTTTTAAATAATAGATTTTAGAATTTAGAACTCCACATTTCTGGCTTTTGTGCTTGGAACTTTGATAGAGTTTCCAGTGGTGCTTTGAAAGCTCGGTTTTAAATGCAATTAGTTTTCACAGTATTGGAGTTGCAAAATGGATGTACTTCAAATATGAAACTCTTTACAGGTATTGATGGTGTTACAAAGTCCTGCCTTCATATATGCACTAGTGGGTTTTATTTTTAACTGTAAACTGTGTACTCTCCTTTGGAAATGAACTGTGCATTCCAGTTCACGTAACTAAAATGTCTGGCCTTTTTATTACATGTCTTTTTATAGAGGAAGTCTTAGGCAGTGTGAATGATTCTACTTGCTCTTCTGATGGTGACTCTTTGGACTCGAGACCTTGGGAAAGATGTAGGCAATTGCTTTACCAGCTTCTGTTAGTACAAATCTAGATGCTTACAACTTAGATCTTTAATGAAAGCAGGAGTTTCTATAAGGGAAAACAGCTGGGAGAGTGATTGATAAATTAAAAAGTAAGGCCATAGATAAAGGCTAGGATTTTTCAGTCTCCAGAGCTAGTTAAGGTGGAATTTTTTAGTAGTTAATACTTTTGAATTAAGTAAACATTTCATATTTCTTCCTTTCTTAGTACTCCAGCAGAAACTGAGTAAAATTTGTTGAGGAAATAAGCACACTTTACCAAAAAGTAAAAAAAAAATTAATGAAACCTTCCTAACCTTCTGTAAGACATTCCTAGGAATAATCCATATACATTTCATATGCATAGAAATGCACTAAGATGGCATTGATCTGTTAGAAGCATCAAGTTATAGAACTTTAGAATCATTTGGTTGGTATGGTAAAGACCCTTAAGACCTCCAAGTCCAACTACTAACTCAACACTACAGAGCCCACCACGCAACCATGTCCTTAAGTGTCCTGTTAAATGTTGCGCTTTTTTCTGACCTGGACTTTAATTATGTGCCAGAAACTGGTTCCTGGACCATAAATGATCATATGCTAAAAAAGCTGTTACACAGCAAGGAACATACTGGAACTAAAATTCCATGCTAGAATAAACACAATGGAATAAATATTTCCAAAATGGTGGCTTTTGCCATATGTACAAGTACCTTTGTGCATATTTTTTTTGTTGTTGTTGTTGTTTTTACTTTATCAGAGATTGATTTTACACACTAAATCAATACACACTATATCAGAATGTAGAACACTGTGAAATTTAATAGGAATATTCTGTGATTTTTATTGGTTGCTTTATGTGGGAGTAAAAATTTATAGTAAGAGCCTAACAGCCAAAGCTGGGGCCTTTAAAACTGGACAATGCTATTGTAGACTGAAGTGAGCCTGTGTGAAGCTACATCATGATTACAGTGACTCTGAAGGTGAAAATACTACATCAGGTGGTGATTGCATTCAATATCCTTCAGAAAATTCAGCTGTTCAAAACTGCATTTCTTCAGCTTAGAACTTCATAAAATTCTTTATTTATGATTTGCAAAATATCTGAAGGAAACATGAGGCTTGCAATATTAAAAGGCACTAACTGTAGTCCTCTGTTACTCTATTTGGAATGTTTGCTGTCATTTTCATTAAAAAGTTGACTATAAACTGTGTATAATCTTAAAAGGTTTTAGATTAATACTATAATGCAGAAAACAGTATAAGCACTTGACAGAAAAAATAAATTATTTAAAGATTAATTTCCAAATTGCCAGAGTGAAGCAATAACAGAGCTGAAACCAAACCTTTAGAATAAAGTGATGGAGAAACATGAGTCCTGAAGAAGACAACTTTTGTTGTTGTTATTTTCATACATGGTTGAGGTTTTTTGATTGCTGGTTTTTTGTTTTGTTTTTTTAGATGAAAGGTGAAGGTTTTTGATGCAATTTTTAAACAGACCTATTTAGAAATGCTCATATTTTGCTTCCTGTTGAACAATAATGCAGAATCAGGGATTCAAGTTTTTCCTATATGTCTATTTTATTGGGTCAGGTAAATTGGTCAGGAGGTTATTGAGTAATCCTTCTACAATACTAAGTAATCTTGAATGAACGTAGATGGCTCTTGTCTACAGAAATAATTATTTGCATAATTATTATAACATAGGGGTGTGACAGTAGTGTTTTATCATGTTTTTTCTTTTAATTACTTCAGTGGGCTCAGGGACAGGCGATGAAGTTAATACTGTCTCAGAAATATTTCGAATCTTTGGAAGAAACATGGATGAAATGGAGGCAGTATCTGCATCCCAGATACGGAACTGTGAAATATTTGGAGAAAAGTTGATGCATCAGGTTGGGATGAACCATCTAGAAGATACCATTTGCTGTGCAAAATGACTGTTACATCTTCAGCTATGAACAGTTTAAGTCAGCGATAAGTGTAAAGTATAGTACATGTCTGCAGCTCTTAAATATATATTAACTCAGGTAATGTGCAGGCATAAATCATTCCAATGACAATGTTGGCTTCAATTCAATCATAAATTCAGCTGAAGATTTTTTATTATTACTGTGCTCACCTGCACAGGGGCTTCAAGTGGTTAATAACTATGACCTGAAAATTTTGGTAACTGTTTCCTGCTAGCCTTTAAATAGAAAGCACTGTTCCCAATATGAGAAAGACACATGAACTTTTAATTACATCTTCATTTTAGAAATTAATTATGAAGATCCCCTTGCATCCAAATCGTACAATGATCATTTACTTTATTTAGGTTAAAGAATTTTTAGAATAGCTTACTTTGATAAAAACATTGTATTACTCTTCATGATAGATTTATGTTGTGGGTTGCACATGTAGCTTTTACAGTTTGGATTAATTTGGGTTTTTTTAACCAAGATTTTTCCCCCTCCCTTCCCTTTTACTGAAAAAACAAATTTGATTGTTGTTGGCAAGATGAGGCACAAAACGTTGTAGCATTGACACCCCTTTCCTCAAAATAGTGACTCATAAAAGTACATGGCAAATATTTACTCCCACAGAATCAATTATTCTATAACTGTAAAAACTGGTGATTGTGTCTGTGATATGTAAAGCTCTGTTGGAGAACAGGAATGGAACCGGAATTGAATGAACTACTTAGGAGCTGTGATGAAATTGCATCAAGTATTTGAGTGCAGTCTCATAGCTGCATTTTGTGACTAATTAAACCTAGTTAGATTTTGCTTTGCCAGTTTTGTTGAATCATAAAAACTAGTTCACTGGTAGACACAATGGACCAGTTTTCAAGAACTGTCTAAAGTACACATACAAAAGTGCCCTTAAGAGTGAAGACTGCAATGTGATTCACATTATAACAGCACTTTGTATTGCCATGCTATATTCCATTAGAAGAGATCACATACTTTGGAGCTACTAATGACCTGTGTCCCTTAGAGAAGAAATGTTGCTATTCCTGTTTCAGAACACATGAAAGAGAGACTAAATGTAACAGAAGTTACCTGTCCTCCAGTGACAGCATAGGTGTTGGAGGGGTACATCGGGAAGGAAAGCATGTGACTTGAAGCACTTTTCTTTTTATTGCCAGTTAGCTGGACACACCAGGGAAATTACTTATTCAAAGTTGTTTCAACTTTAGAACAAATTATCTCTGCAGGTCTACTTCACTAAACTTACAAACTTATTATATACTTACTTAGTCTATTCACAGTTATGCTAAGCTTTGTAACCCTTTCAAGAAAATTGTTTCCAAGCTGTATTTCTGCCTCAGCAAGCTTGGAAGCTGGTGCAGTTTCCCATCTGCATTATGCAGTATGCAGTATGTTGTATAGCATCAGTGAATGTGGAAATAGAGTTTCCCCCCCACTGCCTTTCAAAATCATTAATGAATTTAAATCAACCTTCCCAACATTCCTTCCACAATAATTTGGACTTTTTCTGATGCTAACATGTTCAGATAGCTGTTCTGCTGAACACCAATAATGCTTTCATACTCTAAAATCCATAGGATAATGGCCATGTGCATTTTTTTCTGTACCTTTGAGAATGGACAGTGAAATAACCACTTACCTGAAACCTTCCTACTTGAAACCCTACTCTCAGAGAGTAAAGTGTACTCCACCCACTGTCGTAGTGCGTTTTTATATTTTGTAATACTTTGAAGTAGTTTTGTTTTGTATTCCCATATTTTTCCCAAATGGTTTATCCCAGACTGTACTCCCCTCCCTTTACCTGTGTTATCCCTCTCCCGGGATGAGATCATCCCCAAACCCCCACCCTGGCTCTCTGTCAATCACTCAGCATCCCATCCCCTCCATCCAGAAGTTTCGGTCCAGGTCGTCGAGTGATTAGCCAGAGGCTGGGAGTCAGCCCCCCAAGCCTTGCCCCATACGCTGTCCTATATGTCCATCCCCCAGTATCCATCCCTTAGGGTCACTTATTGGTTGGTAAAATGTTATCTACTTTGGGTTTCCACCTCCCTTTAAATGTGACCTTGGCACATCTCCCGGGGCTCTCGGCAGGAGGCCCCTGAGGTGCAGGAGCTCCTTTGGGATCCTAATAAAGCCTTGGATTAACCCCTGCTAAGAGTCGGCCCTTTCTCTTCCACCGATGTCTCTGGTGTCTCTTGTGCTGCAAAGGCGCCCAGCCCAGGTGCCCTCAGTACCCTCGGGGCACAGAGAGTGTCTCCCTGCTGTCAGCCCAGGTGCCCTCAGCACCCTCGGGGCACACACAGAGAGTGTCTCCCTGCCAGCCCAGGTGCCCTCAGTACCCTCGGGGCACAGAGAGTGTCTCCCTGCTGTCAGCCCAGGTGCCCTCAGCACCCTCGGGGCACACACAGAGAGTGTCTCCCTGCCAGCCCAGCTGCCCTCAGCACCCTCGGGGCACAGAGAGTGTCTGCCCACCAGCCCAGGTGCCCTCAGCACCCTCGGGGCACACACAGAGAGTGTCTGCCCACCAGCCCAGGTGCCCTCAGTACCCTCGGGGCACACACACAGAGTGTCTCCCCGCTGTCGGCCGTGTTGGGGCTGCCCCCCGGTGTCTGCCGACTCGAGACTGGCCCAGGGTTCCTGAGAGGCTCGCAGAGAGACAGAGACAACCCACCAACCCTGATCCAGGGCAAAATCTTCTGTAAAACTTGTAAGGACAATCTGGGAACCTTCTTTGTTTCTTATCACCCTTTCATTCATACAGCTAATGAGGAAAAAGGCAAGCATAGCTTTACAATTGAAGAGGCATATATATAACTGAGATGTAAGGAATGAGTCTGCAGGAATGCGAGACAGGAGGAGGACAGGGCTAGAAGATCAGTACATGGAACAGAAGACAGTAGAGTGCTGCAAATACGTATATTCTGTCATATTGGCCGGAGAGGCATGCTAATTTATGAATGTTTGAGTGCCACCAAAGTACACTTCACTGATTCAGGTTTTCATACATAGTGATTTGCACAGTGTACTACTTCACTGCAGCTTGTTTCTCTGGGTTTTTTTTCTCCTTTCTTGATATTCAAGGAGCTTAACTTCCCCAAGAATATCTGATTCCTTGATATGGCAAACCTCCTTTTTAAGTGCAATGCTATACCTGTCTCACTGAAATTGTAAGTGGATGTCTATCTAAAATAGAACTATTTTAACAGCATCAGTGGACCTGAAAATGGTGATTTAAGCATGATCTATTTCAACTTTTTATTTCCCTTAATATTAACTAGTTAATAGATTTACAATGAATAATACTACTGATCATGTGGTATATTATACATTTTATAAGGAACGAAGAAGTCTTTTTATTATCAAGCTGTTTGAATGTTACTCCTTACATATCAAAATTTGGAACACCTTTATAATTTCATCTGAAAACCAAATTGAATTGGTATAGATTATTTTTTTTCCCCAAAAAAACTAAGTAAGGGTATATGGATTCCTTTAGAGAAAGCATATGCAAAGCCAAGGTTTTCCATGTACGAAAACCTGTATATCTTGTAGTGTTCAGACTGAATATATTCAGTATATTCCATGTATATCTTGTAGTGTTCTGACTGAATATATTCAGTATATTCCATGTATATCTTGTAGTGTTCAGACTGAATATATTCAGAGAGACATTAAAAGAGAATATTGATGAATATTTCAGTCAGCATAAAGGGGGGTAAAATTAAAGAGAACCTGTATATGTTAATTCACAGTAGAAATATGGCTTTTGGTAGGTAGTATTATTTTACCAACAAAATATATATAACATCAGAAGCCCTAAGATGACTTTTTTATGCTGAAAAAAACTTCTGTATTTTGCTTCTGTATCTACATGGGTGACGTATTCATTAGAGCTAAAAAGATAATTGATTTGGGGGAATGATGGAAACATATATTGGGACAGTTTAAACTGGTATCTACTATGCTACTTCAGTTCAAACAAATACTTGACACTGTTGTGGGTTAGAAGCATATTAAATATTTATCATATTAGGAATATGAATTCAGAAACTAATAACAAAAAATTGTCACAGTGTGATATTTCCATGAAATACTAAAGACGATCAACAGAATATGAGCATACTCAATTACTTGTTTGAGACGGTTGTCATTTGACCTTATGTTTGTATGTTACACATTTTCTCAATAAATCTACTCAGGTTTTATAAAAATACAGTGATATAAACATGTAGTTGCATAAAACTACCACAGAAAGATTATCTAACAGCATGATTAATGTCCAGATATGTCCAAGGAGATCTATGGTGTGCTGGAAAGGAATAGAGTTAAAAATGAAATTTGCAAATATTGTGACAGTCTGACTATAAATCAGATAGTTACTTTCACAGCAAGTATGCGTAAGTTCTCAGGAGATGGAATTATTGGTGCCAGGAAACATAATTCATTATCTTCCATGGTCATCTTTACCTTGAAGTACTCGCAAGGCCATTATTACTTTTTATGTGTCTTTTCCAATTTTATTCAGAACTTAAGAAAAAATCTCTGGGCTACTTCTGTGGCATTAAATTTATGTATGACAATGAAAATTAACAGTTTGGGTTCTTCATGTTTGTGCAATAAATCAAAGGATATTATCAGTAATTTGGATCATGTAATTAGCTTATACAGATGGATAACTATGCAGTCAGATATGTTGCATCCCAAAGCCACTTATTTCTAGAACAATGAGACTTAAAAACAAAAATAAAACAAAAAAATCTATTTAATTAAATCTAGAGGAGTCAGTGACACTGTCTTAATAACTGACACTGTATGTACAAGGTGTCACTAATATGATTCACAGAAGAATTTCCACAGAGTAATCAAAAATATTCCTTCTATAGCAGAGGTAAAAGGTCTGCCTTAGACTTGGAGATACCAAGGCAGTGTGTTTGGAAGATCATTCAAGGGAAATTTCAGTTATTTTTATGACTCTTTTTGTTTAATCTCCTTGCTCACTTCATTTACATGTCTCTGTTTCTTCAAAGTGTGGTTTTTTCACTCTTACTATGTACCTCCTGTTGATAGTTCTCTGTTTTGATCCCTTTGCCCCTCTGTACCTTCCCATGAATGGTAGAGTAGTGTCATAATTCTTATTGGCAAGGGTAAAATTGGCTTCACAGCAGAGTTTTCCAACAGGATACTTCTTACTAGGGCATTGAGCTAGGCAGTGAGGGAACACAGTATGCTGAACACAGGGAGCTGAAGGAGCAGATGAAATTTTTCAGTGCCAGTCTAGTCATCTTCACTGATGGGCCATGCAGTCATTCATGACAATATTTATTGCAGGGAACTGAAGTGACACAAAAAGCAGTTGCTTTGCAGGCTTATCCATTATTCTGTAGATTTTAATCCAGGTTTCTTTATCTACTGCTTCTTATTTCCTCTGCTTAGATGTTGCTAATCTCACTTCCCTGGGGAACTTCTAGAACTGACAAATCATATTGTATGTATGTCCACCTGTTTATTATCATACCAGCATATAGCAAGTTTTAATTCTTGTATTATTCATGAGGGAGACATTCATTGAAGATTCATTCCTAATTTACTTTGATTTTCTACTAAAAGTTTGAGCCTGTACAGCTGTAAAACCCCATACAGTTTTGCAGTACAAAAAAAACCCCCAAAAACAAACAAACAAACAAACAAACAAACAAACAAACACAAAAAAAAAAAACAACCCAAAACCAAACAAAAAACACCCCCCCCCAAACCAAACCAACAAAAAAAGTTATCCTACACTAAGGGATAATTTGAACATGCATGGAATATTAATTGATCTACAAAAATTGATCTACAAACACATCTATCTGTGTTTTTTTCAGTATTTCTCAACAACTGCGTAATACAAAGAAATTTTGCGAACACACTGTCTGTTCTTTTGTTAGGCTTTGCCAAAATGTATATGGCAAATAAATTTCTTTGCTAAGTAATATGTGCTTCAACATCAACCTTTGTGAGCTTCAGAGTACTCAATTGTACAATTCATAAGGCAAAATCTGATTTTAATCTTCGTGTACATTCAATCATACCTGCCACTTGTGATACAATATCTCTGAAGTGATATGAATTTAAAATTAAATAAAAAAGCTATTGAATTGCAAACAATGTGATAGATCACAAAGGGTCATGAGTGTTATTAAAGTTATAAAATCCAAAGAGTGGTGTAGGAGAGTTTTGTTCACCATCATCTTATTTTTTTTTTTGTTGAGTATCTAGTTTTGTGATATTTTTAAGAAGCTCCTCTCAGGAGATTAATCTACTTCCTTATTATATATTTTCTACTTCGATCTTCTTATGTTTGTGAGCTCAGGTTTCATCATTTTTAAAATGTTTCAATTTGCAAATAATTCCAGGTTTACAAGGAAAATACTATAAAGAATGGAAGAATATAAGAGTTTAAGTGATGTTTATCTGGGTAGATAATACGGGAAGAATCTGACACCATGCAATTTTGATTTTTACATATTACTTACCTGAGAAAGATTTCTATTTTCTTAAATATTTTCCATTGCATCTTCTATCCTTATGCCATGCTTAACCATAAGGCTAGAAGATGCAATGGAAAATATTTAAGAAAATGAGATATGCTTAACCATGAGGAAAGGAAATCCTCCCAACCATATGTAACATTTGGAAAAGTGTGAAATCTAATACTGTGTGCAACATGAGGTAGAAGAGAGATTAACAGCCTTCTAGAGATTGAGTGTTCTTGAAGTGTTTTACTACTATTAATTTATCATTAAGATGTAGTTTTAACACTTGGCATTTTCAGTCAGGTATTAAAGTTTCTTTTTCTGTTAGGTTTGGGATTGGGGGTGATGAAATGAGAGAGTAAAGCTACAGAAATGTAGTCATGATCCCATTATTGACATTAAGGCCAGATATAACAAAAGCAACTATAGTTAGGGAAAAGAAAAATATAACTATAAAATTGTCACTTTGATTGCTTTTACATTAGACGACTGTTGTGTATTTTCTTTTGCATCAGTTGTTCTCAAAGTTTCTTTGAGTTGGTCTTTTTTTTTTTCTGTTGTGGTTTTTTTGTATGGGGGTTAAAGGTCTTTTTGGGGTTGGGTGTTTTTATTGAATACTTGAAAAGAGCCTTTAGTCTAAGGTGCTATTAATTTGACTAAGAGTGATTTGGCAGGGTAGGGAAATGTTTACGATTGGTTATCAGCCTAATGTCTTTCATCTAGAGTTAGTTACAGATGGGAGATTAATTCATTAATCCCTATGATTTTTCTCTGTCACATACAAAGGTGTCTTTATTATCCCACAAACACATCCATACAGTAAAAAATTTTGATGCATTTGCTAGTTTTTATTTATGAATTTCCTGTTCACTGAACTTCTTACATTACTGCATAAGAAACTCATCTGGAATTTTTTTGTGTTAGAAGCTGAACACCTACTTTTCCATCTTCTTTCTATTGCCTTATACAATTTCTTATTAGCAGCTCCTGCATAGAGATTGCTGAAATAAAATCTTTACAACAGTGCATCTTCTGAATTTTCAGTGTAGATTTTTCAGAGCTGTTATTTCTCAATATGTGAAAATTTCAGATTTGGGTTTGTTTTTTTGTTTTCTTAGGCAAAGAAGGAAAGTCAGTTGTCTCCACAGATTTCATATTTTTAATTGCTCTGTTTATCTGATTTTATGTTTGTCTCAGTCATTTTGTCAAAGACTGAGGCAAGTTAACAGGAAATACTTAACCAGGAATCATTATATCATATAAAGGGAAATAAAACAATTGTTAAGGAAAAAAAAAAGAAAAAAGTAAAAAGTGATCTAGGACTGAATAAAGGCACAATCTCTATATTTCTGGATTTTTCTTTTTTCAAATTTTGACCTAATGACTAGGAAAATATATTTCAAAATACCATAGAAGTTACAAATTTACTAATTGTCTTAGGAAGGTCAGTTATAGAAAGCTATGTGGATGGTTCAAGACAGGTTACACTACTACACTTTTAAAATTATGTTACTAGAATACATGGGGAAAAAGGTAAAATGAGAAGGGTGAGAAAAACCATAAAGACCTCTTTCTCAAATGCAGAGGGTGTCTTTTGTCAGGGGGTTTGTTCTGTAATTAATTTTTATCTAGAGCAATGTAGAATTGTGTCAAAAAATAAGAAGAAATTATTGCAGCGACACAGCATTAGGGAACAGGTGAAAAATAATTTCTGGTAAGATTGAGAATTATTGTTATTTAGGTGGAAGACTTCTGAAAAAAAGGCAATAAAATGTTTCAAACATTTCAAAATGCAGTGACTAAAGAGTGAGAGGATTAAGTGTTTTGTAATTAATTACGTTTTATATGAGTAATGTGATTCAGCATTCAAAATGAAAATTTAGGCTGAATGCTTGCAAGATTTTTCAGTTTGCAAAATCTCATAGAGGTGGGAAAATCAACTCATTGAAGATGTGGGAATATCTTCATTTGATTCATTTGATGTTACACTTGATAAAATGCTTGAAAATAATGTGTAGAGAAGAAATCTGTGTTGAAAGAGGATGTAAGCATTGAATAAATTTTCCTACTTTTTATTCCAACCACAAAATAAAATGTTCACTGTATGACAATATAGGGCAAGGTATTCAAACACCATTTTTCTTTATTAAAATATTTAGCCCATTAATAATGTTAAAAGAAAATAAACTTTATCATTTCTTTGTCTGAACTTTCTTGAAATTTCATTGCCATTTTCATCTATTGCTGAGCAGGTTTTTCATGATTTGAGGGAGCTTGGTTTTCCTATGACAGCTGCAGTCGTTTTAATGCACAATGTCATGAAAGGACAGTACAATGAAAATATAAAAGTCGAGCTTGTTGCATATGTATGGCTTTTGAGTAGCTGAAACTAATTTTTTTCTATTTGTGAAGTCTAAAATACAGTTGGGATTACATCAGATTTACCCTTCAACTATTGTAAGGAAAGAGAAGTACATGCTAAATGAAACATTCTTTAAGAAATTTCATCTCTCTACTCCCCCTTTAATGCTATTTTTTCTCAGTGTCCTACTTTTTAGCTGCAGTTTAGAGTAACTGAGCTATGACATGTAATTCATGTAAAATGAATGTCACAAATGGTGTCATTCATTAGCTTTGACAAAATTGCTGTCATTGATTTGAACAAATGAATTTAATTGTGTCCATGTGACCTCAGTAAATCGAATTAGCACTGTTTTATTAGATCCTTAAGAAATTAAATGTTCAAAAGATTGTTTTTTGACTTTTTGAATCTTCATTAGTTATGTCTGAATATAAAAACTTCAGGCAAGGAAAAAAGTATTTTTCTCTAATAGAAAATTTCAATAAATAAAAATCCATTTCTCTTTTCTGTATTTTCTGGTATTTGAATTTGGCAAGCTAAGCTGAGAAATTTAGAGTAAAAATGGATTTTGCAGGAAATTTATTTTATATTCAAATGCCATTCTTATGGCACACATAAAATTATTTTGTGCACTTTATGTTAAAGTAGTTGGAGGAGCATTAAATGTGAAATGTATTACCAATTATTTTATTGAAATACTTTCCATTACATAAACTGAGAAAAACTCTTTGCTGGTTGTCTTAATTCAGTTAGGAAGTAAAGGAGAAAAAAAGAAATAAAAAAAAAGATGAAAGGTCAGAAAACAAAAATAGCATATGGAAATTATCTGCAACTTTGGAATTTGGCTCTGTTAAATATCAGTGCCTAGAGCTCACATCCCACAGTAAGATCTGGACATACGTGGGTGTTTGTTATATATGTTGCTTTCTAACCCAAAGCTGACTTTCAAATAGAGAGAGAAATTTCACTTATTCACTTACTAGAGATCATCACAGTTATAAAGTCTTGCAATTTACTGTCAAAGCTTTTGGCTTAGTCCTTCATTCCAGAATAATTCTTTTCCTCTGTAAATCAGTGAGGAGAAGGGGGTAAGGCCAAACCCAGATTATCTTTAAAAACCTTTTGCAGACCTTTTTATTCTTTCATCTATTTCGAACTCTAGCAATAAGCTGCCATAACAATGCCATTATAGTCTCATGGGACAGTGCTAAATTTTAGGGTAATAGAAATTACTTCACCTAGCTGAAATTGAGAGCAAAGTAAGACATCCATAGAACTCTTCTAGTCCAAAACAAAATCTTAAATGTAACAGGTCAAATCTATTTTGTTAGATCCCTTAATTGCAGCCATGGAAGACAGGCCAGGGTTACAAAAACAAAAAGAAAAACAAACAAACTAAAAAAAAACCATCAAAACCAGAACCCCCAAAAACAACAACAAAAAAAGAGATACAATCAGAAACATATGCAAGACAAAATGGTCAACAGAGCTAATACGTTGGATCAGTCAAGTCTCACCTTGCAAAAAAGAGAAATAGGTATGTCTGCACTTTCACAAGTGTTCCCTTACATATTCTTCCCTTCCTTAAGCTCTCCTTCCTGTACTAATTCTTTGTGTGTATGAGAGTGGATTCTGATGTTACTTACCATCTGCTCTGAGTCAATTAGTAGTGGAAGAGATATCACCACAATAAAATATTTGGTTTGACATTTTTAGATTTATTTTATCTTACAAATGCAGTAACGCTTCTATTATGTCTGACCCATCTCTTTATTGACCAACCTCTATGCCTGACCATAACAAAAGTAGATGTTCCTCAGATAGTGCCGGATCAATATTTGCAGTCCGTACACTTTGTAGTTCCACAAGAGCCACAGGATTTCATTAACATTGTTAGAGGAATATCTCTGGCTATTCTATTTACAGACCTCTTGTTCATGACTTTCCAGTCTCTTAAATGTACTGATACTCTCTGTCTAGTTCTTGAGGCAAGAGGTTGTAGAACTTCACTGCCTGCAGTGGCAAGAATTATGTGCAGGGTGAAAGCAGGGATAAGTTTATCCATTGATATTCCATGTTACCTTATATACTGAAAACCTGGAGGAGAAATGTTTTCTGATGGTTACGTGGCATTCTGCACCACTAGAGCATGGTAGTTGGAGCAGTGTTCTTCTTTTAAATTTCAAAGCACTCTGCCTTTATCAGTATATACTGAAAAATTGCTTTGACTAAATGTTCATCTGTGAGATCTGAAAGCATTTGATCCTTTAAAATATATAATATAATCTGATCTGCAGCAGTAAACTCTGTAAGCCTAGGCAGACATTGGCATGCCTGACTTGGATGAAAAAAATCCATCAGTTTTGTCCAAAAGAAGTAGGGTGAAACTAAAATAAAATCTGAGAGTTTTTTCAAGACATCTAGAAAATATTTCTTCTCATCTACCATCTTGATTTCTTGAGTGTCTGGATACGGGAATTTATTAGTAAAGATTCTCAAAAATGTCTGTAGACATCTGTCTTCAATGAAGTCTTGAAGAAATTAATGTTTTGTCTTTTTGAGAAACAGGGAGATTGGACTGAGAAATTAGGGTAAATATTTTTATACTGATTGGGTCTTTTTAAACTTCTAGAGGTCTATTCATTGGCATGAAAAGTTTTGAAGTGCTGAAGTATCATAAGATGAGTTTTGAATTTCATGTAGAAATGATGTAAGAATTTTGACTATTGCCTGGAAATGAGGACATATATGCTTCAAGATCTTACATAGCAGTTACTGGTATTACATGTGCTGTTGGTTTAAGCACTTTTACTGTACATATATTTTATCAGTGACATGTTAATATTCCTCGTTATTTATGAAGATGCTCTAAATCATAGGTGTAAGACTATTACATCAACTGTAAAAAAAATGTTTTCAGTGTTTAAAGGAATGGTGAAATTGCATGTAGCTGAAGCAATATAACTGTTGTCTTCAAAGACTATATAAGCTTCACATTCAGTTATAAAATTGAATAATCATGCCATTGATAATCAAGAGAACCAAATGATTATTGGAAGAGAAAGTTTATTTCTTTGCCTAATTTGCCAGCATTTTTTCTCCACTTATTTCTTAGTATTTCCTCTTTCCTTTTGTTTTTCTCTCTGACTGGAAAATTGTCCATAATTTCCACCAACTACTCTGTTTATTTTGACAAAATTACCTTTCTCTGTTTCACCCTGTTATAATCCAGCTGGTTTTCCTATCTTGGGGTCTAAAGACCTCTAACAGTCAAGGCAGTAAAAATGACATATAAGCTTCTCTTTCAGAGAGTTTGTATGGTACAATTATAATAGTTCTCTTTTTCATTTCCATAAACATCTTTCTTTTGACCTTGAGATCTTTTCAAATATGGACATAGCATTTATATTAATGCATATACTGATTGATTTTCAAAATTTTTTGCAAGTTTTACTTATCTTGTAAAGTTTATGCTTTTGATATTTTATCTGTCAAATTAATGCCTCAGCATTGTCAAAACACAGCATCACATTTGTAGTGTGAATATTTCCATCTACAGTTTTTGATAAAGGAATTCAGCAACCTGAGGAGAAAACAGGCATAAGGTGTCATGATCTCTTGAAGAAATCTGGATGTAGAACTCCCTTACATTATCCTCATTAAAATTTGCAGATTGCATTCTTCATTGATTTGTAGTTCTGTAAACATCACTTATGGCTGAAATTTCATCTGAAACAGTTTCAAACTCTAGAGAGCACTTTTTGTATTCTCTCTGTAAAAACTCGTTGCAGGCTTTCTACAGCAGATTTTTTTTCAACTTCATTTTTTCCCCTTTTTTCTTTTCCTTTTTAATGTATGCATCAATTATGTCTCAAGTTCTATGAATGTTGGATTTTTTCTTTTTTTTTTTTTATTTTACCAAGATATGGAAATAGAGCATTATTTATTTCTGTTGAAAAAGAATATAAGTCTGGTTTGTTTACAAAATGCAGTCTATTGTTTAGTCAACATAAGTAACTTTCACAGAGATTGGTATGCAGAGGTAGCATAATTCGTGTTTGGAATGTAATTGTTAGCAACTATGGCTACACAGCTGTCATATGAAAAACTGTTTTCTGTTTGTCAGAAATGCAGCTATAGACAAAAGGATGTTTCATTAGCTATGAGAGCAAGTCTGTTCACTCCTCTTCTTGCTAACAATATAGTCACTTTAAGTTCAAAGACTTTTCTTGATAGTTTCGTTATTCTAAGAGATGAGAGGGATGTCATCAGCAATTAATTCTTGCAAATGTCACAGGAATAAAATATATAAACTTGAAGAAAAAAAAATCACAGATATTTTAGCTGTTTAGCTGAAATTGGAATGGTGTGAAAGAGCTGCTGAAAGGGTAAAAATCAGCTTCACAAAGAAAACTGCCTATAAATAGATGTTGGCCTAATTCTTGCTTATTCTATAGTTGGTTGTACTGCTTCATGAAATCAGTGAAAAAAATCACTCCTTATATCATTCAGTAGCTGAACTAGGAATTTTCTGCTAAAAACTGAATCTAAATGCATTGAAGCTAGCTGGGTCCTCTGGACATAAGCACCGGGAAAAGAATTTTTAACCTTCTTTTATTTTTTTTTCATTTATTTACTTGAAATGGGAACATTCATTATGTACTTATGAAAAAGTATGCTATTTTAATTTGATTTTAAAGTATATGAACTGTACACAGACAATATAAGGTATATTATATATGTTTTGCAATGAAGTTAAGCTAGAACAATAGACAGTGTCTCATATGAGTGAATTTCTTTGTTAAATTTTCCTATATTACAATAGAAGGAAAGAAGTTGCCCAAGCTATGTTGTATTGTCTCCTACACTTACTGGCGAAATAAAAGAAAATGAAATATTATGTATCATGATTCATTTAATCTCCTAAAATTCTGCTTGGCAAAACAACCTCAGGAATTGTATTTTCCTCAGTTGCAAGTCACAAGTTAAATTCAGCTATAGATGTTCAGAACTTAAAATATATCACATTGTTCCCATTCTGTCTTTAATGGAAATGTAATGCACCACAATCTATTTTTATCTCTGAAAGATATCTCAGACAATTATTTTTGGTTTAGATGAATGTATTTGTCTTTCTGTGGCCAGTACCATAAGAAAAGGGGAAAAGACTCATTTATCTGTGTAATTAAAGGTAAACCCATTAAATTTAGTAATAGTGACATGAAATAAAGTTTAATGTTATATTATTTGTATCAGATAATGTGGTGATGACAGGAAGAAAAGGTTTGTGGAAGGTATGTGTTCCAATAAAGGACCAGTTTATTTTATTATTCACTATATATACCCGATCTCTTTGAGGTGGGAAACAAACCATGTTCAAGGGGCAGTTGCCTTGCATGTTCAGCACTTAATTATTATAATGGTACTGTTTAGGTAGTTTAATAGCCATAGGTGAGCTTATAGAATGAGAGGTATTTCACCATGGAGAGCAATTACTTTGCTAGCATTAAAGAGTTTCTTATCATTCCTTGAAGGGTCTTAGACATTCATTCTTTTCTCCCAATCTCCCTGTCTCCCAATAATTTTCAAGCTATGCCAATTTCAACCAAATGCAGCAGAAGTTTAGATTCCTCCAGCATTAACTTATTAGAGGTTCCTATGATGTCCTGGACTAAGCAGGTGAAAGATTTCTAATGCTGGATCTTCCAGAAATTTCTCTAATGGTCTCTAAGCACAGTGGTACATCTCGATGAGAGAGCACTGTGAAACAGTCCTGGGTCCTTCCTGTCCTGTCACTCCACAGCTTCCTGTTACCCACTTCTCTCCTTGTATGATCTTAAGATATGTGACAAGAAACTCCATTTGTGACAAATGTTGTAGGATTGAGCACCAGATAATATTATGGCATGGTTCTAAGATGGAGATAATAACACATGCAGCTTGTTGGGAAATAAACAGATACAAAATCAGGTTTCATTAAATCTTTTCTTCTGATAAATAATGCAAGCCTGGCCACTGGTGATCATTCTTTTGTTTGGGGGCTTTTCCAACAATTCACTCAAAAAATGAGCCCACTTGTTTCTTTTTATCCAAACCAATTTTTCAAAATTTAATAGTGAAAAATTAGTACCTAAATTATCTAGTGAATGGGGATACCATGAATAGTAAGCCATGAACCATCTCTTTAATAATCATGCATTCAGGCAGCCTTGTGACCTGAGTAAGAGCATAGAAAGGGTATTTGAGATTAAAGCTCTTATTTATTTCTTTCAAAGGGGGCTTTTTTACTAAATCTTAATGTGTATTTGCAACTTTGACAACTAGTTTTTTTCTTTTGAAAACAACTTTGAGCTGTTAACTGAATTATTGAAGATAAGATCACCAGCCTCCTAAATATATTGCTAAAAACAGTAAGTATTAGATATTTTTTCCCTTGAGAAGAATCAAAGCTTTTTTGTCTGAAACAAAGCAGATCAGTTTTAGTAATTTATTTGTCATTATTTCACCTTTCAATGTAACTTGTTTAGGCTTTACCTACTTATATCTTCTCTGAGCATATTTTAATACTGATCCTGTGATTGTTTATGGATGCTGAGATCTTGCTTATATAGACATTACAAGGATTTATGACTTCAGTTTATGATAATATTTCCAACATGGTAAAGTCTCTCCTTCATTACATGGTGTATTTCACTCATCCCTTTATGAGCTAACCCTGGGATATTCTTATTTATTTTATAAATTATGAAAAGTGGGGACTTAGCTTGCAGAAATAGGCCTTTATAATCTGATGTGAGCATATATTAGTGAGTGTTAGTATATTCACCAGTGTTTTGTAACTGAGAAATATATGAACAATTCGACAGATTTGATTTTAAATGCCTGCAGAAAATGTTCCCAGAATAGTACACATGCATATACTTGAACTGTGAGTCCTTGTTCAGGTAGATATGAATATATGGAAACTTTTCTATTGTTAAAGTCCATCCTTTGGGCTAAATATTGGCAAAAAACAAGAGTTGTTTTGTTAGCTCATTTGGGACTGAAACTCTTTTCAACACTTTTTATCACACAAGTTAACACATTTGAAACCTTGTCATCTGGTTGCACTACAACCAAGTGAGAACTAGCACAACAGAGCTAATTCATTTGGATAACAGTGCATATTTTTGCTCCTGAAAATGATGCTTAGCAGCCAAGTTCTAAAAGAACCTGCATAAAGGTTATGACACTTAACAGGATCCAGATCTCTTGACTTTTCTTTCTATTATTCTGCTGGAGAAAGAGAGGCAGAAAAAGCCAGACACATTACTGCAGAAGTCTTGAAATTCAAACAGATAATGGGAGACATATAGGAGGAAAACACTTCCAATCTTCTCATGCAGTCAGGTAAGTGCATCCCTGAATTCAAGATCTCAAAAGGGGGAATAATATTGTATCGTGCAAGCTGTGATACAAAGAACTATGAGATTTCAGCTATCATAAGAGCATGAAGTGCTTTGCTTTATGCTGCTTTTTCTTTTGACTGATTTTATGCCATCATAGGTGCCCCACTTAGTCTAAGAACATGTTTTTCTACTGCATAAAATAAAGGCATTATTTTTTTAACCTATTCTAGACTGCAAAATTTAACCAGTTGCAGCTAATCAATAGCAGAGCTGTGATGCAGTCACACTGTGCAGTCATGGAATAATTATTAGGATGATACGTATGTTATGTAGCTACATAAGATCACTTTTGTCGTTGTTCTAAAGATGAAAGTATATGCAACAGTGGAAGAGCCACTTAAATCCTTTTCCTCAGAGTCAGTGTAAGAGTCTGTATTTCCTGCTTCCAAAGCCTGTGGGACTGTGGAAATTGAAATATACATGCTAAGACTGAGCCAGTTTTTTGTTTGTTTTTGGTTTGGTTGGGTTTTTTTGTGTTTTTTTGTTGTTGTTGTTGTGGGGGTTTCTCATTTGGTTTTGGTTTTTGTTTTTGTTTATTTGGTTTTTGGTTTTGATTTGGTTTTTTTGTTTGTTTTGGTTTGGGCTTTTTTTTGTTTGGTTTGGTTTGGTTTTTTGGGGTTTTTTTTGCCTAAGAGAGAGAAATATGAAATTTAGCTGTGGAAGGATTGTTTTTGCTTATTGCCCTCCAACCCAGTTTTGCATACCCAAAGGAGTGAATCACAATTTAACTTCTTGTTGTATCTTTCAGTGAGAACATAATGTGTTGGCTAAACGTAGTTCAGATTCTTTATTCTTATTCCCCAAATTTCCATGAAAATATCTAGAGGTATGCTATTCCTGCTGGGCTCATCTTATGAACTGTATGTGTCTTGACTGTCAAAGTCAGGGTATTATAGATTTCATTTTTCATTTATCCATTTTCTATAGTAGATGATGGAGTGGAAGGTTTTCTACTAAAACTGTGGCTAGTATTGCACAAGGGATACTGCTATGTTTCAAGCACTCATATTTTATGCAGTTTATTTAGTTTTAGTATTTTGGGAGATTTCCCTAGCTTTTTGTATTTAAGATCTTAAAAGTTAGTGCTGTTACTAACTGGAAAAGCAGGCTATTACTTCTGCATTTAACAGATGGCTTACAAATGTCTTAGATATATAAAAAGTGATTAGCCTTAAGGATGCTTTCTGTGAGAATTATTTGAACATATTTTACCACTCCACCACCTTTTACCACTTCTGTTGAACTTAAGAATTATACGAAGAAGTTTCTAAAAAGCTTTTCCTTCTAATAACTAACTTTAAATTTCAGATATTCTGTAATTTATACAATGAATGACTCTTCACTCATAGTGGTTCCATTTAAAAACCTATATAAAGGAAGAAGACAAGTAGTCTGGTTATACTTTCAGCAGAAACCCTATTTTTATTTCTTTTTCTGATGATATACAGAACATTTCAGAGGGAGGAAACAGACATGTTTTCTATACATAATGATTTTCCTTCATTATGGGAATTGCATTTTTTTCATTTAAAAAATAAATTTTAAGAACACTCCGGTTAAAGGTATTGCTTGTAATTTATGTATTTTCTACCATTTCTGTTATTTTAATTAATCTACAATATTTTTAATCCTGGGGTCTATTTGGACAATTTGATTCTAAATAATTAATAAAATTCATGAAAGAACAACTAGAATACAGTTCATAGTAACCACTAATAATGCTTCACATTAAGTGCAATTCCCCTCAGTTAATGTTTTGGCCGAAGATATTCTGAAGTATTGGAAAAGTATTAGTTGATTACAAACATTCAGCCAGTCAATAGTATTCAAAACTATAAATTTTTGTGTTTAGTTAGATGTTATATTGATGGGGTCAGGCATATAAGACTGGCATCTTATTATTATATCACAGGGATATAATAATCAGCTATTACATTCTCCATTTCAGTTCTTGTTTATACAGATTTCCAGTTGCCAGTAGTATGTCACTGGTGGTATCCCTAAAATTTGTGTCTGAAATATCAGATTAAATTTGATGTCTTTACAATTGCTGTGTGAAAATACTATAGGCAGGGTGCTGGTTAACAGTTTAGCAGTGGTGATTGGAACAAACTGGAATAATCAGTTGTCTCATACTATCAGTTTAGGTCACTGCCACAAATGACATTAGCTATATTCACCCTCTTTAATTTCCTTTTCTACCTGCCATTCTGCCTAAAAATATTAACCACCATCAGAGTCAGTGAAGAGTACAAGACTGAGTGCTTTGAACAGTTGAAATGCTTACAAATACAAGCAGTTTATTATATGTTTCAGTAAAAAACATAATTTTGCTTACGTGAAAAAAGTCAAACAATCTCCGCCCTTACAGCACCACACAGAATTATTTTAAGCTGACCCAGTTTCATGTTTGGCTAATATAACCCTGTGGGAAAACAACAAATTAGACATATATGCACAGGTAAAAGAAAACCAGCATTTATTCAGAAATACAGGCCATGTAACTCTCTGGGATACAACAGTAGTCTGACACAGTGCAACCTGAAGATAAATTTTAGGAAGCTATTGAGAAAAGATTGTTGCAAACTTTAGGTTTGTTTTTCTTTTTCATTTTTACATCAAATGATATGCTAATGTATGGTTGTATTTCTGATATAAAGCAACTTTCTCAAAATTCTAGCATTGAGATGCTAAGGAATCCTTTATTACATAGTTATTATATACATTGAAAATAGGAAAAAAGCAAAAAAACCCAAGAAACTTTGACAGAATCTCAGAAGGTAGTTTGCATGTTTTGTAATATGAAGATCCTGTAGTTTCTGTGCCTATAACATGTATCTGTCTTGAGAGCAGGTTGACCATTTTTCACAGAACATTTTTATCTTTGTGTATTGCTGAGTCATTAAAGCAACCCCTGTGCTAGGCAATGCACCAGTAACAATGTTTGGCACTCAGGCAGCCTTCTAATTTTGCAGGAGGTACAGGCCTCCTGTGATGTGATTCCCTCTGTAGTGAGTGACATTATGCTATCACAGCATCTGCAAGGTGATTATCACAGACATATTATCCCTTACATACTTTATGGGATATAATAACAAGACCAATGTTAGTGCCAGAACGAAAACAGAACATGTTCACATTACTGTTTGTTAGTTATATTACTGCATCTTAGTGCCTCCTCCTGAAAAGTTGAAGAAATGCAAGTGCACCTGATTTGGCAATTGTACAAATGTCAGCAAGTAATTGACCTTTGTCTGACTTCATCTGTGAAATGCAATCTGTGAGCAATTCTATTCTCTTCCTTAGCTCTTTTATGATAGAATACATAGCTAAACTTGAAGCAAAAAGTCTAGGAAGTTTTGTGTGTGTGGCATGAAGATCTTACTTGCTCTGTTATTAAATGTAGGAATTTTAGTAGAATTAGTAGGTGCAGAATAATAGCACGTTGACAGATGATAAGTGAACAGTTTTATTTGAAAAAGTTTTAGCTACTACACTTACTCTGAGTTTTACATGATCTTTACATCACTTCTACTGCAAGTAACACACTAACTTAGATCATAGATATATTTTCTTTTTCATAACTTGGTCTAGAATAAGGAATTCTCTAATGAAGTAACTTTTCTCAGGGTTGCAAGAGCAGCAGACACAAGACATCTTTTTTTTTTTTTTTACTTTTAACTCTTTAGGCATTTTTTTGTTGTTTCCTTCTTCTTTTTTTTCTCTTCTCAAATCAGATCTAAATTATCCTGAAACAAGAACGGTCTATAAGAAGGATAAATGCTGGTAGAGGATTGTCTGAAAATAAATTTCATGCAAAAATGTTCTTTCTTTTATCTAAACTCAAGTCAGAACTTGGAAATATACTGAGCAGCCAAATACAAAGAGATTGATCAAAGAAAATCATAGAGATTACTTTTTTTATCACGAGTTACTCAGAATTTCCTTATTCTGACTGTATTCTTTAATTGCCCAGTGAATATGAACAAATCTTTTAGGCTGCTTAATGTAGTCTTCATCACTTTTTTCACAAGAGCATATGTATTTCAATATGTTCTTACATGTATTCATTTTTTAATCACATTTTATAAATGCTGGTTCTGTCTTAAGCATTACTAATTTGTGCTATATTTATTTAGAAAAACTTGTAACTATTGCGTTTATCCAGTTTTAACATTATGTGATGTAGAATATGAAGTTATGTTGAGGTCATACTTCTAGCAGTCTAACTTGTTACTTGGCAAAGTTTTATTAAGAATTTCAGTTAGTTGCTGTGATACCTTCAGAAGAAATTCAGCATTCAAGTAGGAAGGCCTTTATAGAAGCAATTTTTGAAAACAACTTCTAGAATTAGTAGACAACAACTTCTAGCTTAGTAAAATAAGCAAAGCTGAAAGCAGGACAGCTTACCAGTCAATGGAAAAATCTTTGGGTTGATGAGTACTAATTCATCCTGACGACTAGCTCAGCCCCTCTGATGCTTTCGCTTTGTTTTTATCCTGAGCTACATGAGCACCCCAAGATCAGCTGGTGTTGCTGCATAGCAATATTTGGCAAGGAAATAAATGTTTTTAACTTGATTTGTTTCTGCATGGCAAAAACTATTTCCTATTTCTCCTACAGAACATCTGTCAAGAAAGGCTAAGTATAAGGGCTAGAAATTATTTTGTAGTTTTTTAGGTTTTTTTTTTTGTGAAGTTGTCAGTAACTTTGGAAGACCTCTGCTTTTTGCTAGACCACAATTTGTTTTCAAATATAATCTATATAGAATAGGCCAAACTGTTAGAACTCTTCCAGAAGGGTGATTCCAACTTGGTTCTCCACTTGTAAATCATTGTCCTGTCACAACCATTCTTAATTTATTCCCCAAAATATATGTACTGAATAATATAATTTCATTTGGTTCTTTCCTATTAGGTTTTAGAAGAGTGAAATTATTTCCCTTGTTCTACAGATATGTAGAATATGCTAAGGAAATTTTGTTTTAAAATTTCTCCAAATAAAAAAGGAATTTAAAATGACTGAGGCAGAGGTATGAAAATTTTCGTCTCTAAAAGTCTAGAAGAAAAGCAGGTATAAGGCAGCACATCCTTCATACAGAGTTACAAATTTCTTTGAGATTGATACAGACATGCTCAACATTTTCACTGCTTTAACTATAACTTTCAAACATCCATCATGATATATGCAATGTGAAAAAACACTGCAGTATAAAGAATTTTCTGCACACATTGTTTTGACAGTTCAAAAAAATCTAGACAGGATTTTCATATAAAAGAGATTATGTTTTGTGTGTACAGACTCTGTAACTTTATAATAATAATTTTAAAGTAGGCTTATTTTCTGTGATGAAATTACTTACTGTGGGATGTCAGGCCAACAGTTCTGTTTTATCCTATATGGTTCCTATTAAAAAGTTTTATATACACCTTTAAGGAAACAGGAAAAAAAGTTTGCAATTTGTGAATGTAATTAGTTGAGATCAAGTATTTTTCTTTTCATTTATTTATACTGACTGTAATTTAAATTTTCCATAACCACAATATTTTTGTTAAAGTGCTAGGATAATACAAAAATACTATTTCCAATATTTTGTTTCTTTTTTAGAATTTTTTAGAATTTTATATTTTTTCAAGGATCTTTGTTACAGAAATTCTGAAAGTAACCACTCTCTCTCAAAGTATTTACACATTCACACAATATTAGAGAAAAAATTGCACTTTCAAAGATCAGTTACATGAGGGAACTTCTTATAAATTAAGTAATAAAGCTTTTAGATTTCTTTATTTATATAATAATTATTGCTAGGAGACTGACTGTTTCTAATTAACCATTCCTTTTTCTCAGCAATGAGTTTGACGACCAAAATGAAAAAAAACCATTAAAATTTATTTGTTTTTTTTTTACACAGTAATGAAAAAGGATTGAAACTTCCATCATTTTTGCATCAAAATATACTTTACCCTTAATCCTATTGATGTAAATTAACTGTATGTATTTTGAATAGCCTTTTGATACATTTTCTGCACATATCCTGAGTAACACTTTAAAAAAAGTTGGTCTTTTTTGCTTACAGACAAATAATATCTGTTGAAAGCAATAGGGTTTTTTTGACATCATTCTGATAAAATGGGAGAGGGGAGCCAAGTAAAACAGAAGGAGATTGAGCTAAGTAATTTACTATGTAGCTCTATGGTTCCACTTATTTTAGATTTTACTGGAACAATACAAATGCAATTCACTACATTTTGCCTTTTTAAGGTATGCATGACCAAAGATTTTTAGTCATATATCAAGTATACTTTCTAGCGTAAAATGAAAAATCATCTTCTCCATAAAATAGTAATATCTTTACATGCTATTCTCATGAGAAAAGTAACTCAGCCTCAGTTTTAAGCCACAGAGATAAAGATCTGGATCATTGATGGCAACATTATTTTAAAAAGAGGTCAACCAGTATAAGAATTTCACAGTATTTTATCAACTAAATTACATGACACACCAAGTCTCTGAATTTGTTCTGTCCTTTAGAATTTCTTTTTCTTGGATCTTTTTTAAAAAAATAAATCTCAGGGGATCTTCTATATTTAAAACAGATAAACCAAATTGTAAGTTTATGTTCATTATATATGCCCAATATATATTTTCAGTATTTTCATCTAGATTTTATACTTTGAGTCATTATCAGTAGGTTTTTAGTTTTTATGTACTTCAGATTAGTTTGAATTCAACAAAAAAGTGAAGGTACTATATTTCATGGCAATTGCGTCTTCTCTGTAGTGTATTAGGATATATATGTACATCAACAGTATAGGAAGTTTTCTTTACTAAAATAGTTTGTTTCTATTTCATTATTGCTGAAAATTTATGTATTGTTTCCTTTTCTTGTTACATATCATGCTCAGGAACTGCATGGCAATTTTATGTAAGTATACTTTTAGTTTCTAGATGCTCTCATCTAGATGGCGAAGACTCCAGAGTGCACACTTTCACCTTTCGGGTGAAATATTCAGTAATACAGACCACCTTAAGTGATCCTTTCATCACTCTGGAAGTCCAAAGGTATAACATTTATTAGGAATTTTTAATCAGCTTTTTGTCTGTGCTGATAGTATGGCAGATTACAATTTCGTGAAGTGTGCTGGAAAACCAGAGGTGATTCCATCCTTACTCAGCAAGATTTGATTCAAAAAAGAGGGAACAAAATATGCTAAGTTCTTGGGAAATTTTCATTCATTCTTATGTTTTTTACCATACAGAGAAAGAGAGGAATAGCATATCTGCCCCACATGCAGAGGTGCAGTGAAGATTTCTCATACATGTTTGCTATCTCTGGCTCCGCACAGATGAAAATGGTTTGTTAGCTTTATAGAGTGTAAAGTTGAACAGAAAAGAGAAAAAAAAAAGCAACCTCAAAACATTTTTAAAAACACTCCCATTTTATTATATCTCTGTATAAACCTACACTTGATTTGCACCTTAGGAGCTGCACAGAATTATGGTTTCCAAGAAGGTAGAGTATAACAGAGGGGCACTCAGATTCAGAAAGACTAAGATGATTCAATTCCTGGAACAACCTCTGTATGAGAAAATTTTGGTCAGGAGTTAATTTACTAAAGATATGATAGAACTGAGACAAAATATTGTTGACCCTTTGGTGGTAGACAGTGATTGTACATGAAACTCACAGTGAGGTAATTTTTAAAACTAAATCTAGCTCCTTCACACAATGGGCAGGTTATATTTAAAACTCCAATGACTGTAGTGGATACAGAACATCTATGTGGTGTAAATGGCATTTTAAAATGGGACAGATGTGTTATTTTAAAAATTAAGAGTATGTAAGAATTGTTAACATTTCGGTGCAAGTAATCAAAACTAATTAAAGAACCCAATGAATATATTTAATTTTACAGACCAGATAATATGTCCAGGAAATAGTTGCAGAGTAACTTTGAGGTTTTGAGGAATAATTACTCTCTTAGTCTTGAGAGTTATCTGGAATAACAATTCCATTACAACCATAATATTTTCACAAGAAGGAGAGAGTGAACTCCGTGCACCTTCTGTGCATTGCATTAGCATATTCCTGCACAAATTGTGGCAAATTGGTTTACTTATATAGGAGCTTTAATATAGGAGCTATGATATAGGAGTATAATTAGAACAGAGTTAGTATAGAGAAAAGTCTCTTTGATGTTGGCCTCTATGATATATGGAAAATAAAGGACTTTATATGCCAAAGGTAGTGACTCATATAAACTCATCTTTATTTGCAAAGACCAATTGCTGCCATGTAGAAAGAAGTGTAAATACTTTTACAGTAATTCTATTTTATCCTGAGAGTTTACCAAAGGATATGAGCTCTGCTAGGCTAGCCCTTGATACATGGTCTATGAATATAGCCCAGGCATTAGCAGACGGGGGTCAGCTCAAGACACACATGTCATAGGCTCATGGGGATCTGTAAGTGTTTACAAAGTGTTGTTTCTCCTTTCCCCCGATGGCATTCTTGTGGAGACATTGGATCGGGGTAAAAGCAAGTTAAACTTGTGATTTCAGGAACAAAGCATATGTCTAGAGAGCATTACAATGCTACTTTTGCTCAGCTTTTGATACAAAGCCTCTGTTTCATTACAAATATACACAATAATACACTGATTCTTTGAAGGGGCAAAATGCTTTTTAGTTTCTGCCAGTCCAAAACAATTTGTGTTGTTCCATATCATTATACTCAATCCAAGCCTGTGTTCTGGGTTTGTTGTCAACCATTTTGCAGATTTTGGGTTTTGGAAAGAAACACTCATGAAAGATTGATTCTCAGAGTAGTCATGGAATGAGAGGAAAGTGAATACTTTCTTCTCTAGAAGACAAAAAGGGAATGTTTACTAAGTCAAAAGTCAAGCACATATGATCCTTACCATACACCCCACCCTCTGTTGTTGCTAAGAAAACAGAGAGGAACTTAATTTAGTTTCCTCATTAATGTACATGTATATCTGTGTTAGGGAAATAAAAAAGGATATGAGAAATTAGGATTCGGTGTTGGCTGAATATCTGAAACTGAAGTATATGACGTAGAGGAAGGGAAAGGCATAGCTATGCAGAAACAAAATAGAAAAACTATGCAACAAATGCATAGGAGAGCTTTAGCATAGCTTTCTCTGTTGCATTAGGGAAGAGAAGGTGGAGAACAGTGACTAGAAAAAAAACAGTCTCTCACTACAAAAGACCCTGGAAGAATTATCTGGAATTAAGGGACCTATCTAAGTATTGGAGGTTGTATTCTTTTTCTGAAAGGGCATTCATTGCTTAAAAAATAAGTGATAGCTTTTTATAATCTGCATCCTTTCTACTCTGAGTATGCTGCTGTTCTGAGTTTACATCCAGTGTGGAAAAATAAATTAAAAACCTCTGGCCTGTAATTTTCAATTTGTAATGAGTAACTCCTAACATTATTATACGGGCTTCCTTCTCCTCCCCTTTGTGCATGAGCATTTTATTATCTGCAGGATGGGGTCTCTTACTCTGATCTGTACATACGATTACAATTGATGTTAATAGCTATTTCCAGGGTGGAGTAGAAGTAATTATACCACACAAATTTAATTTCTCTAACTTCAGATCCACATATAGAGGTGAAAGAGTCAAGCAATTTCCATGATATTTCAGACTTACAGCTTACAAATGCTGGAATATTTTGACATCTTTGTTTTGAGGTTTATTTTTTTAGTGCAAATGTTACTAGTTTTACTACATTTGTAATTCCTAGCAACCCTCAGGGTTTTTTTTCTCAAAATTTTCTGACAATCTATACAAAAATATATTCTCACTATTCCCTATCCTTTATATGTTAGGAAGCCCAAGCTGAGCCCAGGAGGCAGTGGGTACTAAATCATTAAGGTGCGACAGCTTTATGTCTGACTTGAAATTTTCTCTGCTTGTGACATTGTATACGGGAAAATTAGAGAAAAAGAATATTTTTGAAACAATAAACAGATAGGATTCATAGAAAATAAATTTCATAGAAAATAAGCTTCATATAAAATATTTTTTACTAAAACCCAGTGAATTTCTTCATTACTAAGCAATTTAGAGATTACATCTTTGAAAAGACGGATACTTAAATATTCTTAAATTTATACTCCTTAATTTCCGCCATTTTCCATAAGAGAATCAAAAATTTAGTAATCTTTATGCTCATTATGTTCTTTTTCTTATCTTCAAATAGAAGCAGTGAGCAGTGCTCAGTAAAGAGACAGAAAAATTCATTGCAGATCCACAGGTTGCTCCACTAAAATAAGGATGTCAAAATAGTAACAAAAAGAGAGCGTTCATTACAGGGAATTGTTTGTCCAGTTCCTGCACTACATACTACATCATCTAAACAATGTTGAAAATAAGTGAGAATTTTATGCTAATAAACTTACTTGGGTCAGTCTGTGCTCCTTTATCAACAGTAGGCACCAGGAATAAGAAGACTGAAGCCATTTGGTAAAACCTTCTGTGAAAGCAGAAAATTTTCCCCTTTTACATTCCATTAGATCTTGACTATATGGGTTTCAGTTTTGTTTAAGGAAAAAAAAAATAATTGGAAGCATTAACAAGCAAAAAAAAAAGAGAATGCCTGCTCAGGAGGGTTAGAGGCATTTAATTGTTTTGCAGATTTTCATTCCTTTATATTTATTTACTTTTTTTCCTCCCTAGAGAGGTAAACTCCGTAAATTTACGTGGAATATTATACAATGTTCCAATATCTATTTACTGAATTAGACAAATGGCAATTACTGCAAATTTTGTAGTCCTACTGATGTAGGAATTTACTTCATTATTAAGACTTTTGAATCGCTCATCTAATATTGCCAGTAGGTATGTGACCAATGTGACCAATGGGACTTTGAGTATCTGAGCTTCCGCACTGATTATTTTGTTGTTTAAAAATACCAATGTTGGTCCCTAAATTAGCAAACTCAGCTAACAGAATGAGCTAAACAGCAATGATTTTGGATAAAATAGTGCAGTGCACAACATTCTGCTGCTTTTCACAAAAGATTACTGTATTGACTACCTTTACATCTAACATCTATCTTTCTGAGATACATCAAGACTTGTAGTTGAAAGAGGTTATTAAAAAACCAAAGTATATTAGTTTTAGTGTTTAGCTTTAGCAGGGAAAATTATTTAGCTCTTAATCTTACTCCAAACACTGAAAGTTTAAATAATCCATTTTTAAGCTCATTTTATTTCATTGCCCTGTTTTTTTATAGGCTTTTTCATATTATTAGTTTTGGAGAATATCATCAAGTAGTAATGAACATATGAGTGAACAACTCTTTTTGGACTATTGCTACAATACTCACCATATCCTCCACTGAAATATAAATTCTTTATTTATTTCCCTTTTATATCCATGCATAATTCACCTTTTTTTTTTCCTTTCCTACTTCTCTTGAAAATATACATGTCCAGATATACATGAGTTGAAATTTCACCAGGTGTTTTTTGCCTGCCTTTTTTTTTTTTTTTAATTTGGTTTGATTTGATTTTGTGGGTGTTTTTTTGGTTGGTTGGTTAGTTGTTTGGCTGCTTGCTTGATTTGTTGGGGTTTGTTTTTGTATTGTTGGTTTATTGATTTTTATTGATTATTATTTTCTAGATTTTAACATGAGAGACATCAGTGAAATGATCAGTGAAAGGACAACTGCCTTAGCATTCTTAAATTGCTAAAGATGATCTGATATTTTATGTGCTATATTATTCATTTCCTGAAGAAATAGTACAGATTCTGAAATTCATCCAAAGGCTTTGCTTGCGTATTCTCCATGAATGGTTTTTTTCTAATGTATGTGCTTTTTTACATGTGTATGAGAACATATGAACACCAACCTTGAAATAAACCTTTATTTATATCTATATGGATATGATGTAATCCCTTATGTGCTGAAGTTAATGAGATTACACACAATCCATAAATAATATTTCTGAAAGACAAAAATGTCTACCTTTTACCATGTATTAAGAAACATAATATTAATTTGTTTGTAGTAGAATTGGAATTAAAGCACAGTAAGAGCTCTTGAGATTCTGTGGTGAAAGAGCAGGACTTTTATTATTAGAATGTATAATCATTGTATTCCATAAATAGGTACCTTCTTTGTAACTGTCCTTGTTGTCACTCTTTCCTAAGTACAAGGCTTGTAATAGGCAATAATTATATCTGTTAATAAATCCTAGTAAAAATATGTGATTTTTATTTTTATAGCAACCAATATCTGCACATCTCATTTATTGGGGTATAGTTACACAGTTCTGACTTTAATTCTAAACAGTCCTATATTATCCATATGGAAAAGCCCTGAATTAATTAAAATAAGCAATCTTTTGAGATAATTTGTTAAGTAAAGTGAAAATTCTGTTGAAAAGATAAATTTATGCCCCTTTCTTTAAAGTGATGTGCTTATCAGTGGTCAGTACAGGGCTATCATGTTTGTGAGGCTTGTGAATTACGTGGTAAGTACAGTGGATGAATATATAACATAATGAATCATTTTTAATGATCTCAAAAGAAACAGTGTTAGATTGATTTTTTTTAAATTTGAAAAAGGCACTAGGGCCTTTGTATGATAAGACTTTTAAATTGTTCATGGGAATTGCTTGATCATGCATACTATGTTAAGAAATCTGTTGGGGCTCTTAAAATGTAGTTCCTTTTTACTGTTGTAATTGCTGGCATATAAAAAAATCAGTGTTCACTTCACTCTCCCATCGACCTAATCTTGATCCAAAACGTAAATGGAAAGTAGGTTGATCTACTGTTTCCCCGAACAGTAGTTAAACAAATTTTAGAAAATTTACAATTCTGTATAAAACAGTTGTGCAGAAGTTGTTGCAGAAGTGTTCTAGAGGTTGCATAAGAATTGAGCTGAATTCAAAGCTAAAGCCCTTAATGCTCTATTAGTAGTAGAAGACTTCCACTGTTCTTTTGAGCAGAGAACAAGTGATTCAGTATAAATCCTGGATAGAATCCAGAAAGAAAATAATTTTTAAGAAGTGGTGACTGAAAATTTCTCCTTCAAAAATGTATTCTCACCTACAGAGCCTGGAAGACACTTCATTTGTCTCATACCTCACAAAAATCTTTATTTTAAGCATCAAAGTTCTGCTTAAAGAACTGATAAAATCGTTTGTATTGTTAACATTTTAGAAAAATCTTTTATTGCGTATTGTGCTTTGCTTGTTATTTGATGAATCAGTCGGCCAGATATATATGTTTAATGCAAAGAGTCTTTTTCAAAGGATTGTCAAAATAGCCAAAAGCTTAGTAAAAAGGTTAAAGTTTTGATGTGGGATCTTTCCTTTTCTTTTTTACATCTGGTTGATACTTGACGTACGTTGGTCAACTCAGCCTTGCATATGAAAGAGTTTTCATAATTATGAAATGTCTTATTTGCTTTTCACCCTGTCTCTAAGTGATGTTTTGAGATATTGAACCTTGCATAATACCAGCAAAATCGATTAATATCCCTTATTCCTGCTATTAGGGTGTAAAGTATGTTAGGAGCCAGAGCTCTTTCCTGAAAAATATGCACAAAGATCCACTTTCATAATATTTCTGGGAGTCTGCAATAGTGCACTACTCTGGTACCAAGAGGTTCTTCCACAGTTTCATGTTTCTATAATCTCTGTATCCCTCGCTCTTTTTTTTGACTCAACACAAAAATGTAAGCATTTATCATGGGAAGCACCAAATAAGCAAAGAAGGAAAAACAGATTTTTGCAAAATTCAGATATATAAAAATGACTTTCAGTACAAAGCTGTGTGCCTTAACACTTTATAGAAAGTTACATTAATTTTGAATACGTACAATGTTCCAATTTTGTTTTCTATTAAAAATTCTATTTTTTCAGGCTGAAAAAAAGAACCCATCTGATCTTAAATAGAAGAAAAACACTACACAGAGAAAGAGACAGAGAGAGAAAGAGAGAGAGAGTCCAAAAATAGTCTAAAATAACTTTAACTCATTTTTCCAAAACATAGTTCTTAATTTCTTTATTTTTTTCTTTTATAGTATCTATCAGAATTTCAGAATGAGTGATCTTTTAGAAAAATAAAAATAAGACGTCATTTTAAATATGACTGGATGTTTTTAGTATCTCATTTAATTGTTTCTGTGATTTTGACCTAAAAAGACCCCATGTGTTTAGATGGGTTTATTTACTAAAATCTGCTTTAGTTAGTTGAAATTTTAGATCCTCCTGTGTTTAACTCCATCCACTTCCATGGATGTTTGACATCCTCCGCAAATCTAGACCTGCTTTGTAGCATTTATCTAATTAGTACACACCACCTCTATCACAAGACCTGAAATCAGTTAGTTTTTAGAGTTTTTAATCCTGAGAACTGAATTCTGGAAGATAATTCCTATTCTGAAATCTACTTCATTTTTTCTAATAATTTAAACAGAACAATATATTTGTTGGTCAGCATGTTGAAATTTAAATGAGGTATATAATTTTTTTAATCTACACCGATAGTATGTAACTTACTGTGTTAAAGCAGGGGGGGCTTTTAAAGTTTAAAGCTGGAGTAAACTATTTCATACATTTTTAAAACAATTTCTGCATACATACACTGAAATACAGTAAAAATGCATAAAATCCTAGCATTAAGTGTAAAAAGTGATAACATTTTTTGCTTACTCTGTATCCTTTCCTCCTTTTATTTATACTTATTCATGTTTTCAGCAAGAAAGTATGTTCTTATTTTATATCTTTCAACTACCTATTATCCAGAAACAGTAGCCCCTTTGAAGAACTTCCAATCAACTTGACACTGAAAGAATGTTTTACCATGCTATCAAATGCTGAAATTCGTTGTTTCTTCATGTAACTAGAGATATGTAGAAACAAAATAATTTGAAGATTCATATGGGGTCAGTGTAGATTTGAAAGGTGGCAGCAAAAGGATTTTGAATTTTATTTTGCATTTTGGCTAGAGCTGTTTCTTTTTTTCCCTGATTCTGATCAGTAAGCTCTTCATTCGCTGGCCTGTTTCTAATTTTATCATTGAATTAACCCTCTCCTCCCTCTTCTTATGCTCAAAAGCCCACTTTGCTGAAAAAATGACAATTGTTTCTGTTTGAAACTTATTTCCCTTATTCTCAGGAACCTATCTTTAGATACCCCTTGCTGGTTAGTCACCATTAATGACTTATTATTTCAACAATTAGGACTGAAACCTGCACAAATATTTTAAAGTAAAAGAAAGCAGTCATAGAAAATTGCACATTACTAGATACACTATATTAGTTACTAATATTGGTTAGAAGTAACAACAAATACCAGGTATCTCTTCCAAATTACAACCTCATGTACAGCTTTATTAACTTTTACCTATTCTCTGTCCCTAAATGGCAATTGCCAGAAGCTAAAACTGTATTGCCAGAAGGTAAAATAGTATGTCAGGGAGAAATAACCTTCCATAAACTCATTTATTTCATACAGCCCTTTAGCAGATGTGAGATGCTGTGAATCTGACCTAGCTTATGCATTATTATGTGTAAGCTGGGTTCTATGACTGGGAGAACTAGTGTGTATTTTGATATTGAAACATGTTATTTGTATCCCTTGTGCTAGTCATTGAGCAATATACTGAGTTTAAATGTGGGAAAATCAGTCAAGATCCACATGGCATATGTGTGACAAATGTTGATGATCAATTTATTGCAATTATTAAAACCACAGGGTTTCACAGAATCACTAAGCAAGAGAATCACTGAAATGCATAGTTGAAGGCTGGAAGAGGCTCTTGTACAACCTCCCTGCTAAAGCAGGGTTACCTGCAGAAAGTTGGCTGTGTTCATGTTCAAATAGCTTCTGAGTATCTTCAAGAAGTGTTCATAACCCTTCTGAGAACCTGTGCAAGTGCTTAGCGACTTTCACAGAGGAAAAAGTGCCTCCTGCTGTTCAGATGGAAGTACCTGTGTTTCAGTTTGTGCCCATTGTCTCTTGTCATGTCACTGGCCTCTACTGAAAACAACCTGGCTCCAATTTCTTTATACTGGCACCCTATATGTTTGTACAAATTAAAGACATCATCCTAAATCTTCTCTCCTCCAGGCTGAACATTCCCAGTTCTCTCAGTCCTCCTGCATAGGAGAGATTCTTGAGCCTCTAAGTCATCTTTTCTTGGATGCACTCTGGTAGCTACATGTCTCTCTTGTACTGGGGAAATCAAAGGTTGACAGAATACCCTAGAGGTGGTCTCGCCAGGACTGAGTAGAGTGGAAAGACCACCTCCCCTGATCTGCTTGAAATGTTCCACCTAATCCACTCTATGAAGCTTCTATGGTCTTCTTAGTCCTGTGGACACATTGCTGTTTCCACGTGCAGATCTGATCCCCTATAGCCTTTCCTGTAAAGTAGTTTTGAAGAAGAATAATGCCCATCATGGATCCTGCATGCCTTCCCCTCCTAAGATCCAGAACTTTGCACTGCTTTTTATTTACCTGTATGAGGTTGCTATCAGATCACTTCTCCAACCTTACAAGGTCTGGATGGCTGCACAGCCCTCTGGCATGTTATCTTCCCCTCCCTGTCCTGCAACATAATCAAATATTTTAAGGGTATACTTTGCCTTATCATTCTGAAATTAATAAAGATATTGAGCATGATTGGACCCAGTACTTGGCCCTGGGCTATGGTGCTCATTACTCTCCTATATTTTGTTGTTGTTTGGGCCTGTCAACACATCTAGCTCTCAGCCCATCTCACTGTCTGCTCATCCAGCCTGTACTACTTCCTCTCGACTATGAGGAAGTTATGGGAAAAGGTGTCAGAAGACTTACTAAATTGAAGCTAGACAGTCTCTTCTCCTCTTCTCTCATCTAGAAATTTGTGATTTGATTGTAGAAGGTTATCAGATATGCCAAGCATGACTTCCCCTTGGTGAATCTGGGTTTACTACTCCAGATACCTGTAGATAACTCTTGTGTCTGGCAAGAGTTCCCAGGATTACTTGTTCTACCGTGTTCCCACATATGGAGGTAAGGCCAGATGGGCCTGTAGCTCCCTGAATCCTCCTTCCTGCCCCTGTTGAAGGTAAGGAAATGTGCTATCCTTCAGTTCTCAAGCACCTCTTCCAATTGCTACATTTGTTCAAAAATTAGTGGCCCTATATTGCTGGCTTTTGGGTGCATTCCTTAGGGCACAGAGATTAATTAGTGTCTGGTTTCCTTGAGTATTCAGTGAGCTGACTCTTTATCAAAAAGTATATGTCAGTCTCACTCCAGGCTTTTTGCCTATTCTCCAGCAACTGGTGAAGACTGGGGTCAATGTCTCTAACTTTTTTTAATGTGGTGTTTTGTTGAGATTATTTTGTTACCATGTCAGTAACAATAAAATGAACTGAGGTTGCTCATCTATGATGAGTATAATCTGTTGAAATTTAACATATGAATAAATTAAAATTAAAATGTTTTTGGATAAGCGTATGTTTTAAAGAATAAAAAGTGTGAAAACCATGTTTTTATTGGGTTTTTTTCTTTTTTTTAATAGAGGGAAAGATGTTCTCTGCTACCCCTTGCAGCCAGTTTCAAAGGATTTTATTGAAATAAGTCTTACTAAAATTAAACCTCTTCTTTTCTGTTTCATGTACTGCTAGGGTAAGCAATTTGCACCTTTATTGCCTGAAAGTCATAAGACATATCTCACAGTTTCTATCTCAGCTGTAAATAACTATTCTAGGTTTCTGAGTAACAACTTAAATTGATGAGCTCTGTAATTTGGTAGTCTTTCAGTCCAAGCTAAATAACCTCCAGTTAAGGCAAAAGGCATGTGACCTTTGTGTTTTAAAATACCATGAAATATTTAATATATCGTCGCCTTTAAAATTTAAGTTTATTAGCCTGTAAAATAAAAGACAAAGTCCACAAAAGTGGTATGAAAATAACATGGTAGATATGCTATAAAATATTAGCTTAGCAGTCCACTCTACTATGCCAAGTTCATTGAAATTTTTCAACTTCACTGAATTTTTCAATGCCTAAACTAAAGCAAAAACTACTATTAATTCAGAGTTTTTATTAATCAAAGTAAAATTTAAGTTAGATAACGTAAGTGATAGGATTAGTTCAATAGCAGACTGGAAAAATGCTCAAAGAGTAAGTAGTATACTCATTATGCCAATTTTTTCTTCCATCAAAGCTATGCTCTCCTATACAAAAAGGGAAGAGTGAACATCAGGATAAATATTGTGGTTACACATAAAATTCTAACAATTTTTTCAGTTGATCTGTATTAGTTAAATATTACATTGCATATTGTTGCATTTATATAGTACTATTTCAACAGCAGTATTTTAAGTTGTCTTCCAAAATAAAAATTTGTAGATAGCTTTTGTTTTCTTCCAGCTACACACGAATGATTTAAAAGAGCTCCTCAGCCTTTTCCTCAATTATCTATAAAATGCAGTGTTTGGGTACCATTTCTCTTTTTTTTTTTTTAATGCCACATAGTATATCTTTGAGGTAAAATTTCCTAAAATTATTGAGTCACAAGACTAAGAATAAGCAGCACAATATTTTGAAACATATCCATTTCTTGAGATGTCTGAAAATGCACCTTTCTATGTTTACCCACTCTATTGAAAAATGTCTGCATCTCTTAAGCACTTAAGAGTTTGAAAAATCAATTCATTTTCTCATTCATAATTTAGTAATTGAAGCTATTGGCTCCTGTCTTCTGAGAATCTCAAAACTAGTGTTCCAGGTATGCAGGATTTCTTTAACCACTTGTACCTAAATGCAAGCAGAGCTGTGCTAAAGTTAAAACTCTAGTTACAGAATTCTTAACCATTCTTTACCTCAAAATAACTCCATGTCTGAGATGGAATATTAGGGAGATAAACTATTTTATATTTAAATAATTTATACACATTTTAATGTTTATACAGGGACAACTTCCACTAGATCAAACTGCCTAAAGTCCCATCCAACCATGTCTTGAACATTTCCAGGGATGAAGCATCCATAGCTCCTCTAGGCAACCTGGTCCTATGCCTCACCACCTGTAAAGTAAGGCATTTCTTTCTAGTATCTAATACAAACCTATTCTCTTCAGTTTGAAGCCATTCCCCCTCGAGCTATCACTACAGGCCCTTGTGAAAAGTCCTTCTTAGGCGTTCTTTTAGGCCCCATTTGGGTACTGAAAAGCCACAATAAGATCTCCACTTCTTTCTCCAGGCTGACCCACTTCAAAGGAGAGATACTCCAGCCCTGTGATCACCTCTATGGCTCTTCTCTGGACTGAGTCCAAGAGTTCCACATCTTTCTTCTATTCAGTGCCCCACACCTGGAATGCAGCATTCCAGAGGGGACAGAGGGGACAGAGAAGCATCCTCTTCCCCTCCCTACTGGCTGCACTGCTTTGGATTCAGCCCAGGACACGGTTGCTGTTCTGGGCTGTGAGTGTACATTTTCAACTCATGTTTGAGCTTGTTGTTAGCCAACACCCCCAAGTCCTCCTCCTCAGGATACTTTCAGTCTATTCTTAGAGAACCCTTGGTTTGCTTAGGATTTCCCCCATTCAAGTGCAGCACCTTGCACTTGGCCCTATTGCAGTTAATGAAGTTAGTGTGGGCCCACTTTTCAAGTGCATCAAAGACCCTCTGGATGACATTCCTGCCCTCCAGTGTGTCAACTGTACTGCAGTGCTTGGTGCTGACAACAGACTTGCTGAGGATTTACTCAATCCCACTCTCCATGTCACCATGTCACCAAAGATGTTAAAAAGTACTGGCTCTAATACCAGGAGGAATTTGCTGAGGAATGGCACTCATCACTTCTCCACTTGGACATTGAGTCACTGATCACAAATCTTTTGAGTGCAGTGGTTTAGCGAATTCCTTATCCACCTAGTGGTCCATCCATCAAATACACATCTCTCCACTCTAGAGACAATGATGTCAAATGGAACAGTGTCAAACATTTTGCGCAAGTCCAGGTAGATGACATTAGTAGCTTTTCCCTTATCCACCATCACTGTAACCTCATGACAGAAAGCCAGCAGATTTTTTCAGGCACAATTTGCACTTAGTGAAGTCTTGCTGGCTGTCATCAGTTACTTCTCTGCTTTCCATGCACCTCAGCATAATTTTGTAGGATGACCTGGTCCATGATCTTGCCAGGGACAGCAGCGACACTGACTGGCCTGTAGTACCTTGGGTGTTCATATTTCTCTTTTTGAAAATGGGGCTTATTTTTCTCCTTTTCTAGTCAGTAGGACGTTCTTCAGACTGCCACATCTTTTCAAATATAATGGATAGTGGCTTAGTCACTGCACATGCAAGGTCCTTCATCAATTTCCATCAACTTGTTTGCCCTCAGGTTCCTTAGGTGTTCTCAAACTCAGTTTTCTGCAGCAGACCACTCTTCATTGTCCCAGGCCTAGCCTTTGCCTTTGGCAACTTTGTCAATGTAGCTACTGCACTTGGTGTTGAAGACCAAGGGAAAAATATTTTTGAGCCTTCTCCATGTCCTGCAAAACCATAACCAGCTCTTCTTTTTTTTTTTTTTTTTTCCCAGAGAGGGCCCACACTTTATCTAGTCTTCCTTTTATCACCAACACACCTGCAGAAGCTTTTCTTGTTGCCCTTCATATCCTTGGCCAGATTTAATTCTGTCAGTGCTTTACTTTTCCTAGACTGATCCCTGGCATCTTGGAAGATCTTTCTATATTTTTTCCAGACTATATGAGTAATTTTTTCATTCTTGAGTCAATTTATGAACTGTAAGGAAAAATCATAAACCTGTTGATGTGATAAGCAAGCTGTAGTACAAATATGATATGATATTTGACTGTATGCAGCTGAAATGGAACCTATTTTTGAATTCTTAAGCTTATTAAAAAATTAAATAAGAGAACCTGCTGTGTGATGCAATATTTTCTTCAACATTCTAAAGAACTCTGTTTCTATTTCTTTTTAGTTTAAATCAGTTTCAACAAAGCTGACTAACATTTTTAAAATAGCTCTTTTTTTAGTACAAGACTTTATTTTTCCCCAGGTTATATTATAGTCTGTAATTGCAAAAATATTTTACCCAGCTTACCTGTTTTTCAGCTAACTGATAGCACTGGAGTCTTGCCAGTCCTGTGTTATTGTATCATGACAAATGAATGAGTCTAGAATCTGCAAATGACTCCTGTATTGAAATACTTTTATTTGGAAATTTTTTTGTTATTTGGTTTTGGTTTCTTTTTTACACTTTAAGCATCCATATACAATAGCTACTCATTTTATTTAATCCAGTTTGGTCTATAGTTTTTTTTTAGGCTATTGCATGGAATGAATGCTAATGTCCTTTGTAAAGGAAATTAAAAGAATAATTAACCTCCCTGAGACACATTCTATCTTCATGCTTCTTTGGGAATGGAACTTCTAGATACGTCCCTAGAAATTGTGCACATTGCATACAACTAATAAATATATGATGTTTTTTCTGACATTTTCTATGACTATATACCTATCTTCACTTAATTCCATATTGCTGCCCTGTGCTTTCCAGAGAAGATGCTGTCAATCACTTTCCAGTAGAGGGATGAGTAGTAACATGTATTTTATTTTAAGTAGTGAATGAGCCAAGATGTTGACAGCTGAAAAAGAAATTATTCTGAACTCGTTGTACAAACCTTCTCAATTGCAATGCTGAGCATAAGAATAAGTGTGATTTGTGTATTTGACAAGATAATATTAAAGCATCTGCTTTAATAAGATATAGAAGGCAAAGAGATAAAAATTAGGACTTTGAAATGGTATTTTTACCATTTCAAATGGTAAAAATATCCTGAGACAATGTTTTGTATCCAGAAAGTCTGTATAAGCAGAGATGTGGTGTGACTTAAAACGAGCATCATGGCATCATGACAATATCTTTGTTTTGTTTAACAATAAATGATATATATTTTCATGTGTCTTCAGGAATTCTTCTACAATGACAATTACAGTCAGCCAGTACTTAGAGCTAAAAAGAGCAAAGGACAGGGTGAAGATGTGAAAGAGTGTGTTAGAGAGTTTGGATCACATCCTTTCAAGAATGACATTTAGCCAATGCATTTCACTACTTCAAATAGAATTGCTTGTTATTACATGTAAAAATGGCCTCAATATAGGTGCTGTATGTGTAAAGAGAGTTTTGTGGAGTTAGAAAAAAATTTCCAGGGTACTTTTAAGAAAAAAAATTTAAATATGTAATTACTGAATTACTGAAGCTACAGCTCAGCTGTTTTGGTTTGGGCGTTATTGTTGTTCTTTAATTTAAAAAAAACTATTAAATGAACTGTAGCGTACCTACTTTCTTGTTCTGAAATAAGTCTCATTGTTTATGCTAAAATGAGAACAAAAAAGTAAAGGGAAATAACAGATCTCAGATACTAAGTTATCACCTTTTCTACCCTCAAAGATTAGAGATTATGTCATACTCTCTGTTACTTTATAAAATATTAGTTTATAAAGAAAACTTTTTTTTATGACAGGAAATGCAATAATGCATTTAGTTGTCCTTTGCAAATAAGGTAGCTTACATGCAACAGGTAATGACTTACATTTATGCACACAGCTAGCAGTGCTCTTTCAGATTCTTGGATATCATCTTATAAAAATGGAATTTGGGATGTATATTGATTGAGGACATGCAAAAATGTATACTTTAGGGAGCAGTCATAGAGACCAATTTTAGGTGTGTGAGACTAGTATTTCTAGACCCTTTCTGCTTTACCTGAGGATACAAAGCTCTGCTGCAGGGCAGCTCAGAGTACTCAGTTGGGTTTCCTTCTCTGGCAATTACATCCAGAAAAGCCTGTGTCTCTCCCCACAGTAGCAGAGATAAGCCTTACAGAGGTGTTACCCATATTCTTGGATAACCTTTTTAAATACTCTTGGAGAGACCACAAAATGAGATATGTACTCCTTGCATGAGGGTCTTGCATTAAGCCCCTGCTCTGCTCAGTAGAAATCAGAATGGTAAAAAAGCTTTGCTTTGATTGAGCTGGAAGAGAAATCACTCTTCTAAATATCATTGCTTCCTAAGGTAAAACAGAAACAAAAACCAAACAAATGAAGAAACAAAAACAAAACCAATAACATACAAAAACCCCAAAACTAAACCAAAAAAAGAAACAAACAAAAAACAAACAAAAAAAGACCCACCCAAACCACAGTTTTCAAAGTTTTGTAAATTTAGGCTAGTTCCATTTGGGGCAAGAATGCTCTGTCTCTTACAGTATGTGTAGTGTGTCTGTGTAACTGACAGAGGAAGCCAATATTCAGAAACTTACAGGTTTACAAAATATGCAGGGACAATCCTAAACTATTTCCCTTTCTTCCTTTAATTTCCCCTTTTACTTCTATTTGTGGCAAAACAATGTTGATGTCTTATTTAATTTCTTTTTCAAATAATGAAATAAAGTATTCCAACTAAAAGAAATCTATTTTAAGACATTTAGTTAACTGGGCAATACTTTATCAGTGCCATCTAGTGTAAGCAACCACAAACCGAAGAATTTTTTCTACTAAATTCACAGAGTGTTACAACAAGTGAAGTTCTAAATGCTTGTCTTTGGTATCAATGTCTCTTCAGCAAATATTTCCTAGCTAAAAATTTTATCAAGGAGTTTCAAAATAGTTTTCTAAAGAGTAATTATCAGAAAAAGGCTTGTAAGGCTTATGTTTCATTTGAAATTTCAGTAATAACTTTATTGTGTTCCTGAAAGAGCAGTGCAGATAAATAGCTTTGTCATTCACATCTGATGATACACCTTAATAATCCGAGTCATACAATCATTCACACTTTGTCAGCAAGAAAGAAGGAGCTACCAAAAATGTGAGACTGTAAATCTAATAGATACAATTTCATTAAAATATCTGTTTTAAAAAGCAGACCATAATATAATTCCTGTGATTACAGTAGAAATGAAGGATACTTACCTTAGGTAGAGTATCAGTTCTTTTTCAAATGTGAGTGACCTTGCTTTTAAGTTTTCACCCACAAATTTTTAGCAATTAAAGCTACTCTTTTCCCTCTTTGGAGAAACACATTTCTTTTTGATTACTGATCTTTTCAACACAAAAACCAAAAAGTGATTCAACTTGTTTATTGGGATCAGAAGGCACAAAGAATAATTAATTTCATAATTCTTTTGCTCAATATTATTAGGTTGGCCACTGACATTATGATTCCTGAAGGAGCTATGCTTTCAAATTACTCAAACCATTGCTCTTGTTTCAGTCTTCCTCTGAGATGAAAAAGCATGAAACAGAAGATTGAGGTTACCACTGTTTTTCTTGCAATATGAACTCTGAATCCCTAAATTGTTAATTTTTTTATATCAAAACTGAATTTGGATGAAGATGGAATAAAAAGAAGAAATGCACAGTGAAATTTCAAAATACCTGTGCTCTGTGTTGTGCAGAAGTTTTTATATGTGTGAAGGCGTGGAAATATTTTTTTGTAGCTAACCTATGTTTGTATATCTAAAAGTCTCAACAGAACTAGAAGCTATTTGAGCTATGTATGAACTGGAAATAATGTTTTGATTTTTTTTTATCTCTCTTGGAATTGAACTTATATACAAAAATACACACAGTTACTTATATTGCATTTATTGTATATGTATATTTGTCTACACGTAAATATGTATATTTGTCTACACGTAAATGTGTGTGTGTGTATATATGCATGCAAGTATCTATTATATAACTGTTTAAGTGTATCTGGGACTGAGTAGTTTCTGTTAGGGGAATAGTCAAGAATGTCCAATATCAGGTCAGTATCAATCCTGATCACTACATCTATAAAATATTAATCTCATATATAAAATATTAATCTCACTGTGCAGATATAAAAAATGCCACAGATCCAATATGAGTCATCTCAGAGGACAGCCTATGGTGCCTGAAGTTTCATGGAGATCACAGTTACAAGGTCTGAGTGCTCTTCAACAAGGGGAGCAGGATCAGATATTTTTCAATGTTTTTTCTATCTCTGTGTGGATGTTTTATTCTCCTTTACCTCCTTCCTAAGAAAAAAATGTGATCTTCCTCTACTTCAGGTGATTTAAACCTACAACTAAAAATAACATCTTATGGGACAAGGTGAGAAGCCATATTCTTATAGCTTGATGTTTTCCTAGTTCACCTAAATAATAATTTTGTGGCAAATGAAGCTTATTTAATTGAAAACAGTAGAAATACTCCAAAAATATGTCACAGCTCTTTGGCAAGGAGGTGGGAAAACTGAATTTTGTCGCCTTCAATGTGGCATCGACCTGGGCATTTTGTACAGTCTATGCATCAGAATATCCATCAGAATTGCACTGAGTATTTATTTTCTTTAATGATTTTGTATAATTCAATAGCTAGATTAATTCAAAGCAGTGAGGCTCAAAAATATGTGGAGGGTAAATATTTCATGGAAAGTGGAAATTTCAGGTATGATTACAATAGTGAAGCAAGATTGATGAATCTAAGTCTACCACTGAAAAAACTGGAATGTATCAGGAAGCAGGCTGAAAACAGAACTGTCTGTAGATTACTTCTTACCAAACCTACTTTTATTAAACTTGTTTGGCCCATTTGATCAGAATTTGCAAATACTTTTTAAGAGAAACTGAAAATTAATATTTGGGGGTGTATTAATTGTCTGTTTACTGAGAAATAAAACGTTAGCTTTTTTTACTACATATACATCATTCTTATTAAAAAAATATAAATAAAAATTGTTTACCAATAACCTTAGCATATTTAGGAGTCTTTACTAATCAAAATGATTACGTTATTGGAATTTTTATTTTCCTTCGAGAGTAGCAGTTAAAGCAAATTCCATGTGCATGTAAAATGGACTTCAAGATCATTTGGTTAAATGTCCAAACCCAATAAAATTACACAAAACTAGCTTAATGGGCCATTTAAATTTTTTGCAAAAACCTAAACAGCAAAGCCATTGAACTAAGTATTAAATGAGGTAATATCAGAAAACATTTTCTGATATTATTTATATACTTCTATTAAAAGGTTTTTTTACCAGGGTATTTTGTGGTAGTATTGATTGCAGAAGGAATTTTTGGAAGTAATTCAATCTAGTTTTTCTCTGCTAGGCAGCCTTAATTTTGCTTGCAGCTAATGGAAAAGCTTATATAGAGCCAACTTCCTGAAGAAGAACATTTAATTCTAAAAGGTTCTGGAAGGAAAAGTGTCAATGAGTCCTATGCAGCATTCTGTCATCACAAAAATAATCAGATGGTAGCAGCAATAATCTTTAAAATATATTCTGTAAGTACCTGAATTGGATGATATCTTTTCCTGTATTTGTCAAATATTGTCTTACCATTTTGGATTTCTTTAAGTATTATAGTCAATTGGATTATGAGATTAGACTTGCCAAAAGGTTTTGCATGTGCTAAACTTCAAAATTTTGAAGAGCAACTGTGAAAAAAAAAATGTGTGTTTTACAGTTACTTTTTCATTACTTCCTTCTTTAGAGGGAATTATCTTTCTTTTTCTTTTCTTGTTTCTCCTTAATGATGACATCTGAGTCATGTCCCCATCTTGCTACCTTCACTATTTCCTAAAATGATAATATATTTGGACAAAGAATGCATTCACTTCATAATGGAGGAGAAAGGAAGACAAAACTCACTTTAGCTAATGGAAACACTTTGACTTTGTTTTGAGTTTGGTTTTTTTTGTATGTTATTTTAATATTTTTGGCCTTTAACTTATTTAAACCTTAAAGTGCTTATTTCCAGTATGGCAGTTTTGTGAAGAGTGCATGTGTCTTTCAAACTTAAAACAGTGTATACTGTCATGGTGGAATAGTATTTGGGAGGCAATTACATAAAATATCTTAGTGTTTCAATGCCTGCAAAATGAGGACTGATAAAAGGTAACTGGAATAGCTGTAAAACTTTCTAAATTTCTTTCTTTTTCTCTCACCTGAAAGTGGGATTGTAATGCAAACCAGGTAAAAGTTTTTGAAGCTTCAGCAATGATGAATTCTTACTTCTCACTATTATTATCTTTTAACACCTTTTCTGACACTTTGAATGTTTTCTCGATAATACGAAAATGGACTGATGGGGGGAAAAAGGCTCTGTGCAATCTTCACAGCTGGTGCAATGTACCATTGTGCCTTGCTGTCATCTGCCCACTTAATTAATACACATCTGGTTCATTCTTGTATTTAAACAAGACTCAAAATAAAATGCATAAGTTTGATTTTTTCAATCTGTGACAACATGCTTCCTCTCTTACTTCAAAAATTATTGCTGTGAATATTCAAAAAACCCACACTGAAATGTAGAGCTCTATTAAAGAAATAAAATACATGGTTTCATGGTATAAAAATGTAAACGTATCAGCTGTGTTAAAAGAAAGTTCTACTGTTCTGGAAGGTACTTTATGATATTCTAGCAGATAAAAACCCAAACGTATTATCTGAATAATTATTTTAACATGATTTGTGACATTTTACAAGTAAATTTATTTCTCTTCAGAGGCATGGAAGATGTGTGCATATTTTGATTTCTGGTCAGTGAGAAGCATGAAATCTGACATGATGAATTTATATTCATGCTAATGACTAGTAACTTGCTCTATTTCTGCATTTATTTTCTCAACAGGTGGGTGGATACAAGCAAAAAAATATTAATAGTATAACATTTATCTAGGAAAATGCTAAGTTACCTCTACATCACCCTGGTAGCTACACAGATATGTGTGATAGACTCTATTTCTTATAATTTTTTTAAAGCTGTATTGCAAGAACGCCTATTTCTCCTGCATGTGTATATAGTACTTTCCAGCACAGGTTCAGTCTTGATAGTCTGTGCCAATAATTTAAATTTATGAGTGTTGCCAAGAATCATGGTGTTCAGTAACAAAAAAGATCTTATTATGTTTCTCATGGTTTCCCATTGGAAGAAATCACAGAATTTGTGATATAAAGAATTTGTGATATAAAGAATTCTCTAGTAACTGAGTTGTTTATTGCCCTAGCATTAATCCATACTTAATTAATTAAAGCTGGAAGTATGACATATTAATGCTTACTAAACTATTTTTAATATTATTGAAAGTTTGATCTTTAGAAATATGAGTATTTTTGATGTGGTTTTTTTGCTGTTGTTGGGCTTTTTGTTTGGTTAGTTTTGAATAATAATATTTCAGGACAAGTTTTGATACATTTTCCCTGAGATTTGTAAAACCAGTTTGAAGTGGCAATGAATATTTGAGACAGTATTTGTTTCAAAATGAGTAGAATATTTGTTTCAAAATACTACAGAACTCATGTATTTCTTGATCTTTCCTATATCATAAATGAATTAGCAGAACCATTACTACACCAGGAGCGTAGCTCTTCCTTCTGGTGTCATTGTTAGGAATTTATCATTAATTCAATATTTATCAAAGCCATTCCACATATTACCACATTTTATTAGGGAAAATTAGAATAATTATTTGCATAATGTGCATAACAAGAAAAGTAGTTGGGGTACAGTGAAGCCAAACATAAGAAGCTCTATCTTTCGTAGATTTAAAAGTAATTGAAGTTTGCATCTGGTTCTTAAGGGTGGATATTGTGAAATTAGGAGAGAAATGAAAAGAAAATGTTTGTTTTCTCCTTCAATAAAATGCTGTGAGAAGACAATAAAAAGTGGTAATGATGTTAGCAATTCCCAACAAACTTCGACACGCATGCTAAGCTTCCAAGATGTAACACTCAATCTTGCTATGTATGTAGACATAGGAAAAAAAGCCAAAATTGCATGGAGAGCTCAAAATTATCTAGAGTGGAACAATTATACGTACTAAACGGTATAACACTGTGTTGTGCCAAAAGCATACAGAGTGATGCTACCTGAGTATTAAACATCTAAAAAAAACCCACAGACATAGAAGTACTAAGCAAAAAATTTAGGGGAAACATAAAGGACACCTTCCATTTTTTCTTTTTTTTTGTTTTTTGTATTTTCATTTTCAGCATGGTCTGCCATTGAGATAAAATATATTTGCTGCTAAGGAAGGCAAGGAGAGTGTGAATTATGAAACAGATAAGAGGCTACAAAATCAAAGCATCGCAAATCAAAGACCTGCCAAATAGCAAGCAGCTTCCCCTGAGAGCAAGAATTACAAGCAAGTTCAGTTTGTATAATCTTTGGTGCAGAAAGCTGTTGTGTTTAGGAAAAAGGTGAATATTTCCTAAAAGATTTCTTTTAGAAATGGTGGGAATTAGGGTTTTTGGGGTTTTTTTATGCTGATTTCTTTAGATGTGAAGGAAGTAAAATTGACAGGAATATTTTGCCGTCCTTAAGGCTTTTGAACAAGTATGAGCCACTCCATAGCAAGATGAATGCAAATAATACAAAAAAATCCTGAATAATCTGAGTGTACTACCTGTCAAGTTAATACTTTGCTGTGTAAAAATTTCCAGTTGCAGACAGCTACTTATTAAAATTTAATAAAGTTTCCATGTCTTAATAAGTAACCCATATACAAAATTAACCCCTACACAAGTAATGTTCACAAAGCTACATAAGCATACTGTTTTTAATGTTATGGATTTGGTTTTTTATTTGGAAGTTCAGGTGGTGTATTAAGAAAGCTATCCATATCATGGATTTGACACAGTATTTATTCAAGTCTACTATTTCTCTTAATTATTACTATATAGTAGTAACTTGTGGTGTACACAATTATGGCCAGCATTTAACTTTTAATAACTGAAAACCAGACTGTTACTGAGATTTGAGAAGATATCAAAGTCCATTAAAGATATCCAAAAACCTATTGGTCAAGGCTACACTCTAAGACAAAAAAGCCTCTTGTATGAGTGTTCTGTCAGTTCCTCTGGACCACATGACCTGGAATTTTTATGTAATCCTGTAGCGATCTTATGTATTGAATTGTACTTAGTCAATCAATTTCAGTCTTCCAACATGAGTTCAAGTCCCTCAGGATTTGTCAGTTTCTTTTTGCAGTCTCCTGACTTTGTTTTCCAGTTACACTTCATTTGTCTGTCTTAGACAAGACAATTATATTCCACATTAGGTTGCATTCTGCTACCTCTTTGTCTTCCTTGATACCTCTGTATCTCCTCAGTATTATAATTCTTTGTCATTTCTTTTTCCGAATTGAAATAGTTCCCTGAAGTTAGGAAAATCACCCACTATCGAGGTTAACCAGCTTTATGCTTTATTTCATTGCTCTCCTAGCATGAACAAGAAAAAATTCCCCTGAAGTGGATTCGCCCCTTCTTTTGAAATGCTGGACTTTGGCACCTTCTTTTAAAATACTTTTCATGTCCATTTTTTCCATAATGTTTCTGGAGAAATTGGACTTTGTTAAAAACTATCTAATAAGTGCATGTGTATCACTTTCTTATGTTTTGGCAAGGATTTAGAATAACATTTTTCCTGGTTTAAACTGAGAAAGTAAAGATTCATTTTGATTATTTACTGAAAGAAATCTGCAGTTTTCCATTTCCTGATTCACAGGAATCCTAGTATTTTGTTGAGATTTGAATATTATATTCTGTGCTAGACTGCATAGAAACATGTGGAAATAGTTTTTGATCTTCATGTGAAAATGAAATTCATTAATATTAATTTATTTGAAAAATAATGCACAGTCTTTTCTCTTTTATTTGTGTCCGTATTATACTCCAAAAGACCTTTTTTTCAGTAGATTTTGAAAAGTGTTTAAATTGAAGAGAATTTCATTTAATCTCCTTTCTTAAGTATTTCAGATGTGGCTTTTAAATTATAATTTTCACTATAAATCAAATGTTCAAAAATTACTGGTTTTCAGTGATTGACTGGTCTTAATTTTCTGTCTTGAAGTAAGTAGATAAATAAGATATTTTTATACTAAAAGATTCTGTCCAGCTGCAAATCTTCTACTTGACAGATTTACTAAGTTACTATATTTGTCTCTTGATAACGAGTACTGATGTCTCAGATTTCCAGTATACTATTTTTTTTTAATTATCTTCATTTAACACCCGACTGTTGACAAGATCTGTGACAGGCTAGGGTAAAGAATAGAAGACGAGGAAAGCATGAGTATGACTTGCTAGGAATGCCACACATACATGAATAAAGTAAATATGATTATATGATTAGATGTAAAAAGATATAAGTACACGTATTATCATAGTGTATGTGTATACATACATACACACTATATAAATAACAAGCATAAAGTTCATTTGGCTTCTTTCCTTATCACTGGAATGTAATTTAACATTATTCATCTCAGTATTAGCTTAGTCTAGGTTATTTGTTATCCAAAATTCAGTAGTTTCACAAGCCCAGCCCTTCTTCCTTTGCAGATCAAGTCAATAGTTCAATCTATGAAATTTATTCCTTTTGTTTTAGTATAGAATTACATACTTTTTTTTTGTGCTTTGTTCCATCATGAAGACTCTTGGTGATCCTTATGTGACTTGCTAGTTCTTTCATATTTCAGAGAAAAAAATATGAAATTTTCTTGCTAGAGCCTTGAAAACTTAATGTGATATCAGCAGCAACTGGCTCAGCATCATTTTAAGGAATAAAAAGCCTCTTAAACTATTAGAATAATGTTATTCTGATGAAAACAGCTCTTGCTTGCTCTTTAGTTCTTAAGTTACCACTAAAGACAAGTCCTAGTAGATTACTCTGAATCAATTCACATTTGAATAAGCCACTATGCCCTGGTAGAATGAAAGACCATTAGCAGAAAATGTGTAAACAGGTAAATATGACTATATTTACATATAGCCTCCTGGGCTCACCTGGGACACACAGGGCAAAGTCTGCTCTGACTCTGGGTGTATGCTTGGGGATCCTGTGCTGTGTTCTGCCCTCACCTCTGCTGCCAGCGTTGTCCACTTCTTTGTCTCTGTGGAAATTACCCTTTATCCAGGAGCCTGACAATAGAAATGTTCGCTTTGGAGAACAGTTGTATTATTAAAAACAAACAAACAAACAAACAAAACCCCAACCAAACAAAAACTAAACAAAAAAAGCCCAAAAGAAAATTTATCTATACCTGTTTTGTTTGTTCTTTAGTATGTCCTAAATTTGCCCTGTGTCCCATGTGAAGCCATTTCTTACGTCTCTATCTCACCAAAGGTATCCTGCCACTCTCAGCTCACCACAATGCTAGTAATGCTAATCCTTCAGGAATCAGTTTCTCTCTGAATTCCTTCCAAACCATGTCCTCAAGCACTCATTGTTCCTTTCATCCTCTATTACCTTAACTCCCTCTTGAACTCCTAGCTCTTTTCAATCTGCTGCTGTATTGTGGTCGCAACTCTCTCCTTCAGGTATGATCAGCCTGAAATACCTACTAAATATCTCTTTTAACCATTATCTGTACTCCTGTTGATTCTTACAGGTAAATCTCTTATCTTCCTAGGGAAAAAAAAAAAAAAAAAAAAAGCCTTTCCTTAGCTCCTGCTGAACTGTGAGTCCTATAAATGTGGATCCCCTCCCCCCACCTCCTTCACCCCCTCACCTTTTTAATTGATACTTTTACAGTTTCCATGAGTTTCCTTGTCTTCAATTTCCATTTAACTGAAATAAACTGTGATTAAAATGTTAGATCAGATTATGCCATCCATTAATCAATAACAAATTTAAAATACAATTAAATATTAGTTTAAAATGTATTTTGTTTGAATGCCAGCTACCGAAACAAGAGTTTTAACTAATGAGATATGCTGATTAGAAAATATTTTGACTACCAAAATGGTCCCAAGTTTTGTATTCAACTCAAGACCATCTGTGAACTTATACCAGTTACAACAGAATATAGTGATAGAAGTGAGTCCAAATTTATAGTCCTAAATAAAACCATGATTTAAAAAGTTGCACTTTTTCATTATTTTGAGTAGTAAAACATTGAATAAACACTGACAAGTTCACTCTTCAGCTATGTATAATCTGTTATTTTTTTGTAAAACAATCAAAAATCCTTCTGTCAAAATAATTTACAAATGTGAGCATTTCTATTGACTTCAGTAGAAATGGCTGCAAGACTATCAATCTGAAGGACTTTTAATTATTAAAGACAAGTAAAAAGAAGAAAGAAAAATTATACCAAAACACTTGCTTTTACTTTTGGCAGAATTCACTCCTGGTACCTGGGGAAAAGCCTCAGGCTCTGAAAAGAATTGGAGATAAATTATTATTGCATTAACAAGTGCATACAAAACCGGAAGAGGTGTGAACATGAATTCTGGTTTATTCTGAGTATGTGTTAGTAAAAGTAAAATGTCTTTCACAGCCTTTAAATTTTGCTAAGTAATTAAACTGCATCCATAAAAACTGGGAAGTTGATTTTAGCCAGAATTAATACAAAATAAAACAAAACAAGCAAAATAACAAAACAATTATCCACTACCAGCTACATTTCACTTTAAGCTTATGATGATTTTTGAAATTTACAAAGGAAAATAGTTAATTATGAATCACTTCATTGTCTGATTCACGTCTGATTTTATTTGATGCCTGTACTTTGGAAGATGAGTTTCACAGTAACAGAAATGTTTGCATTTTTTAGTCATGAAGCAAATTTCTGGGAATCACTAGAAGAAGAGAAACTAAGGTAGGATTTCCTTCCCCTGTGTTTTCCAGTGCAAATCACAGACTAGAAATCCGATATGAGTTAAACTAGATTCACTTCTTTTCCTCTTTCGTAAAATAAGAGGGCTAACCTAATTTGTCTTACTGAAAAACAAAATTTGTCTTAGAAAACAAACTTTCTAGCCTTCTAACTGCTTCCAAACCATTAGACTATTTGTGTTTAAAATTAATAGACTTTAAAAAAAAAGTCTCCGAAGTCTGGCCTATGAAAAGACATTGTTGGCCCTAATTGATGCATAGATGAAGCATATATCATGATGACTGCAGAATATTAATTATGAATGATTTTTTTTTCATTTTTATACATTTCATGGCAATTTAGTTCAGACCTTGTACCTGTTCTGTCCACTTGTCACCTTTTTAAGAAATAATTTTTTATATGACGTTTTAAGTAGTTTATCAAAAATCCAGCGTATATAGAATATCTTTACGTATGTCTGAACTGAAAAAAGATACATTAAAAAAGAAATTGGTTACAATCTGTTGTGAAGGTTTGTTTAAATTCAGCAGTCTCACAGATCTTATATTCCACCATATCTCAGAATGGTCAATTGCCTTCTTCTATAAGGGAGCTGGGCGTTTCAGTTTTGTGTCCAGGTCTCTGAAGTGTGGCCCTTTCAATGTACCACTGTTCTAGAATTTAATTCATTAAGAAGTTATATAAATTATTTTAAAAAATATATTTACCTATACTGTAAGAAAACCTGGCATACCTACCCACTACTACTCCATGGAACAAGGTGTTTTCTGTTCTACAATGAAACAATAGTACTTCTAAAAATACTTTATAATGACTAAAAATAATCACACAGAGTATTGCAAGTATGAGAGGTACCTGAACTGCAAAGTTTCTTCATCAACAAAATACCACTAACTTCAAGGGGAAACCCTGTAGTGTTATCCTTGTGACCTATGAACTAGTAAGCTAAAGAGGAAAAATTTATACTTGGTGATAGTAGCTATTTTTCTCCAGCAGATTTATACTGCAGTTATTGAGTAAAAGGTCAAGTAAGTCCTCTAGCGTTCTTTTCTAAAGGAGAAAAAAGTCTTCACATTCTTTCAACAAAATCCATATTAAATGTACTGAAAATAAAGCTTGATAAAGTGTTTGTAAAATAAACAAATAGTCAGAAAAAAAGAAATGCCAATTCAAGTGAGAAATCATATTTTGTCTCAGCTGAGACTGGTGTATGGTACAGCACATGAAATAGGTTAGGGTTCATGACAAATTAAGTCTATCACATGTGCTGGAGAGTCTTTCCCAGTGGAATGATTTTATGTGTGACTAGTACTTAATATGTATCTGGTTTAATCCTTATGAAACATTATTTTTGTTCTTTTTTTTTTTAACTCAGAAATTGGAACACATCCTACTAGAAAATAAAATTTCAGCATTCTAAATAATAATTCAACTATTTTCTGGTTGGGAAATCCTAGACAAATATATTAGTAAATATCAGTGTTTTATTTTCTTGATAGAATGGACTTTTCATTCACCTTTTTTTTCTTTTATAATTACTTGTAAGTCACTGTAAAAATAATTCTGTGGCTCTTGATTATCTGAGCATTATGTGTCTTGTCTGTGGTCTGGAAGTTCAAGGCAAGTTTTTTAGCAGGGATTAGGCATAAGTTATCATGTCCTTATTGATGTATGTATTTGTCTGGTAAAAGTAATTTCTTTGCATTTCAGAGATGGTCAGAAGAAATCTTACTTTTCTGTACATGGTTTTTCATGGCCAGATATTGATAAACTCAGTACTCATTCAAACCTATGCTGATGATTTCACTATGCAGAATGCAGTTTATTATCTTCTCTGACTTAGATACATGAGAACCTGATATTTTGTACTGGACACAGAACTTCTGTGCCCTTTATCATGATAGAAGCCCAAAACATTCAAAACAACTTCTAAATAAAACTTAAAAACAACTACTGCAAAATATATATCTTCAAAACTACTACTGCAAAAATACTGCATATTTTTGAAGGACACGGAACCTGAGCTTTAGTAATGGACACTATTAATTTCCAAAATTCTTACTATTAAACATGTACACAAAGTGTTTTTGCACAACATTGCACCTGTTTCTGTGAACATGTACTTGGTACCCAAAATCTCATCAAAACTGTCAATGTGCATAATCTAGACCTTAATCTGCATTCCAGCAACATCATCTGGGCCAAGGTCCACTGAGAATTCATTTGAAAATAGTGTTGATAAAACACCTCTACCTCATAGTGTTATAATTGTTGTATTGACTTGGACGAATCAACATTCAGGCTGTAATACATATTTTTTGTGTCAGGAAACCCACACTTCATATCCACATTGTAGTCAAACTGGGCCTAATTGCAATAGTTTTGATCAGTTTACATAGATATACAGAAACATACTCATTGTATCTTGTCGCTGTTGAAAAAACTACTTAACTACTACTTAATCATAATTCATATAGGGACTTATCAGGAAGACAGTTGTGAGGTAGCCTAGAAAAGTCTTCAGAATATATCATCATTGCAAGAACTGTGCAGCAGTTCTGGGAACAATTTTCATGAGGCAGAAAATGGCAGCATACCTTTTGAACATATATACTGTAGAATATCCATTTTTGAGAAGGCAGATAAACTTGATAAGGTTACCTTTTAGGAAATTGTATTAGCATTTCTTATTGTACTGTTGTCCTTGTACTGTTTTGTTTTCTTCTTTTATGAGGGATGACAATATGAATTTTAGTTTACATGGCTGATAGTTAAGGGGTAATTATTTAATTACATTAATTAGAGTCTTCTTAAAATCTCATCCCTAATTAAACCTGTCACCTTCCTCAGAAAACAAATTTTCTTCATAAATCAATTCTGCATACCTTGTGGCAATGCTTATTGTCTGAAAGACAGATGATCTTATACTTAAAGGAATCACATTTTTGTAGAGTAATTAATGATATAGCAGTTCAGTAGTTCCTCTTCGTGCTTTCATGTTGCTTGGTGATTTTGAACTAAGAGGTTATTTTTAAACTGAAAATCTGTTTTTCAGGAGAGACAATATTAAAAAAGAATAAAGATATCTGGTGTATGTTAGCATTAACCTGTTTTACTAGAGAAAGCTGTTAGATGATAAATGTTCTTTGTAAGAATGACCTTGATTTTCATCTATCACAAAGTTTACTTCCTGTTAAACAAAATTACAAGTGTTATAGTAATGTGATCAGATATTTTCTGTGCTTCCTTAGATATTCTTTATATATTTTATTAGAACTTCATGAAGAATCAACATAAAATAAAGCAGTTGAAACTTAGGGTCTTATACATGTGTTGCTTTCTTGCTCATTATACTGTATTCTATAAGAAAAACAATTGGCCACTTTGAGTAGACTTTGAGCAGAAATTTCAAAATCCAATTTTTATATGTAAATTTAAATAGAGAATAGTAAAATTTAAATGGTTTTGTCAAATAAAATACACAGAAATTTGCGTTAAAATACTAAAATGGCATTTTGCTCAATTAAGCTTAAAACAATGCATTAACTGACCATGTAGTCGATTCTTTATGAATGTCAGTTAGAAAGCAGAGCAAAAAAGTAAATAAAATTTTGAGATAACATGATCCCTCTTCAAATACAACTACAACAACAAAAAAAACACTATTTCAAGAATTAACCTTGGTAGATTCCTTATCTACTGATAGGTTTCAGAAGTCAAGTTTTCTAAGAATGTAAATTCTTGAAAATTTCCCATTGTTATTCCCTTCAGAAGCATTCTCTCTGGGTTTTTTTTTAAATCTATCTCAACTTATGGGTTTTTTATTCTTTTTTTTTTTTTTGTCTGTTTATCTTATTAATACTTTCCACATGTAAGTTCATTTTTTAAAGATTTATTGGTACTTCCTGGCTTGACCTGACTCAAGCACAGAAAACAGTAGCTGTGCATTAACTTGAAAAAGAAAGTTAGAATTCCTCTGAGTGGATTACAGAGTGGTAACAGACACATACATATTAGTCAAAACAATTAGTGCTATAGAGGACATATTGCCACATTTACTCTGTTGTCTTTGCAGTCCTTACTCGTAACGGTGATAGTGAATTAGGATTGTCTTTCAACTCTTACTTACTCATGACTTACTAAGTGGAAATCATGGTTGGGGTGACCAGCTATGATTTAATCTAGTCTACAGCTGTTAAATGATTTCTACTCTCTTGCCAAAGCTAGTTAATATGGCTGGGCTGCGTTTCAGGTTTAATTGTTGTTAATTACCTTTAAGGTAAAGAAGATAAAATATTTTTTTTTTGTTATCATTCAAGCCTACTTGTTATTACCTTCCCATATCTGTCAAAGAAAATTGGTTGTCATTTTTGTGTGAAAATTTTTAATTCTGATGTACCTTGTTGTCATGGTTTGACACTGGCACAATGCCAAAGCCCCCATGAGAATACCTTCCCCCTCATTTCTGCCGTGAGATGTGACCAGGAATAAGCAAAGCAGGCTCCCACTTAGGGAAAAAAAAAATTATTAACTAAACTACAAGGGAAAGGAAAAAAAAACACCACACAAGGAAAATGAAAACTTCACAAATACATCTCTTCCTCCTCCCCACCAAATTCCCAATACAATACATCCCCCAAATCATCGACTCTCAGTCAGGCACTACTCTTCAGAATACTCAATCCTCAGTTCATCAAGAGGAGAAGCAGTCCTTCTTGTGCCAATGGTGACCTCTTCCTTTCATGTCCAGCGCTCTCACCACTGAACACTGACCAGAGCTGCTTCTAGGGTCGACTTTTAAGGATGCTTCATCCCACTCCAAAAAGGCACAGTCTCAACTTTGGGACATCTGTCCCCCCCATGTTTTTCACCTCCTGGGGCCGAGGGGTACCCACACTGAACCCTCTTGGTCCTGAGGCATTGCCTCCCCCTAGAATGCAGTCTCTGTATCACAAGGAAACATGGCTCTGTCCATGGCTACACGAAAAGAGTCCAGCATAAGCTACTCCATCATCTCTTCCACCTGAGTTCTTCTCTATTTCTCTTGTGGCCCATTTTCTCTTATCTCTATCTCTCTTCTCATTCAGCTCCAGGAGGATTAGCATTTGTAAGGTTTCCATCATCCAAGAAAAAGGTTAAAAATCTGAGGCTCTGTCTGTCAGAACTCCCACGGCTGCCCTGCCGGGCACCTTCTCGCACCCCCCCCTTCTCCTTCTCGGCCGGCCAAGCACAGGCACAGGCTCTCTCTCTGTCTCTCCTGGGGCAGGGTGGCTGCCCGATGCCTCTCAGTGCTCCTCCACCCTTCCATCCTGCAGGGGCCTTCCCCTCCCTTCTGTCCAGGCCCCGGCCTACCTCACCAGGCCGCATGGAAAGTAGCCGGGCAGGGGAGCTCTGAACCTTTCCCTGACCGGAACCCAAGAGAGCCTCCCAGGGGAGAGCCCTGCTTTTAACCCCGTGTTCTCAGAGGCAAATTCAATGTCCCAATGGCCACATTAGGTGCCAATATTAAAATCTGAGCATCCATTGGCCTGACCACAGCATCCCAGAAAACATATTTCCTGTTAAACCACCACACTTGTCTCATAAGAAATAGAAAATAGCTGCATTTTACTTTGATTACCTAATGCTATAAAGCAGAATGTGGTATATTTGTATTCAGAAATCTTTTTTGAATAATACTGCTGCCTATAAGTTTCTGTTGATAATACTTTAAATAATTTTTCTTGTCATATAATTATTCATTTACCTTTTCCACACAATTTGGGGTAATCAAACATAAGTAATATGAGTGGCTTGATGTGATAAACTGAAAAAATTTGCTTAGCAAATAAGATATTTGGGTTTTTTTTCTGTATGAGTTGACTTGTGGAACTGTAAAACAATGTATTTTACATACCTTTAGTTTTAATTAAGAATATTCCAGAAATATATTCAGTTATTTAAAATTCCTTCTTGAGCAGAATAGGGAATACTGAAGTTAAATAAGAGCAGGAGGTAAAAAGAGTTTCTCATTTCAGGAATGAGAAAAAAAATTGGAAATTTCAGAATATGGTCCCTAATTTCACATTAATTTTACAGAGCTAGACTCTCAAATTAGGTGTCTTCTACCTCCCCGATTGTCTACAGATTCAAATTTTCCCACTGCACAGCTTTTAAGATTTATGACAGTGTATAAAAGCATGTTACTTCACCAAACACCTGCAGAGCTTTGAAACCTTGAAGCTTTCAATAACTTTCAGCTTTTGGTTCTGTGATGGAATTTCATATCAGTCTTTTTTCTTTAGATGTGTTCATCATTCAGTTTTGATTTTTAATTTAAAATATTGTACGACTGGATTATATTTGAGATAAAATTTGGTAGATGCTAAGCAAAGCTCAAATCATATATTGGAAGCTGAACAAGCATACTTCTACAAATACATGTGGAACCATGTGGATAAAAAGTACATACCTCTATGTTTATATATTTATATAAAAACAAGTGTATAGATAAATTTTAATTTCAGACAAACTCCCAGATTTTGGTTTTGTCTATTCTAGCACTGGAATCAGTCATAAAGAACAGTTAAATCTACTACTCTGTATTTCCATTCCCCTCTACTTCCCAACAAAGGTGTGCTTCAGTAAGATAAAATTACTGCATGGAAACTAAGGTAGAATTAGGAACAAGTAACTAGGACAGAAATCAACAAAGACTAACACCTTTTTTCAGCAGCAACCTACTCCTAGGGGGGATGTAAACAAACTTTGGAACTACACTCCCTGGAAAGAGAACAATAGCAACAACAATAGCAACTAGAAGATATATCATTAAAGTAACATTGATGTTTCTTATTTTTTTCAAGGAAAAGTCTTTTCTGAATGTGATATTCTACCAGTATGAGAAAATATACAATATAAATGGGGTTAGAAAAAATTTTAATTTCCATAAAATAATTGAAAAAAACAAACAAGGACTTTGTAATTTATTTTCATAGGTATTTTGAACTGATTCTGCAGTCAGCATAAAAAGGCATCATAAAATTTTTTTTAAAAGGATGTGCTTTTTATTGTTTACATTACCATGCAAAAGGTGTTTTTTTTCTTTTTCATTTGTACTTTATTTCCATTTTACATCTGAATGAAGGTGTTTGCAGTGACTTCACTGGCTATGGTTCCTAAAGTCTTCTAGGCTTCAGTTTATTCCTGTCTTTATTCCTTGAATAGCTTCCTGCTGTTCAAGGAATCAACAACAGTTTTATTCAGCTGTCCTCAACTGAAACAGAAGGTATGCATCATAGTACCACTGGGCAGGTTAGGTAATTTAGGCAGGTTAGGCATTTCTTTCAGTGGCACCATAGATGAAGCAGCTCGTCCTTTTCTCCCTTTTTTGTGTAGTTCACCACACAGCCCAATAAAGAACACACCCAAAAGATTATTTCTGTATCAAGGAATCTGCCAACAGTCAAAGTAAAGTAAGAAGGTCTACTGCTGGGACTGATATTAGTAATCATAGCACAAAGACACAATAAATGCAATAATATTTTTGGTAAATATATGGTAACAATAAACCTATGTTAAGTATTGTTAGCCCGTTAGACCCAAAGTGTCATACTTTGCTTTTTTTTACATGCACTTTATTTTTAAAAAGTCATAATCAAGTATTTGAAGAGAAATATGCCATAAATATACTTTTCTACTACTTATGTGTATGCACAGCTTTGAGATCTAAAGTATAGTTTAGAATAGACAATGGAAGAGGAATGGATGTTGTAGCATAGGCTTCATGGTTTTCATAAACCTATTTGTCAAAGAGAAAAAGAATGAAGTCCTCTCTTCTCATCAACCATCTCTATATATGAGAATGTATTGTGGTTAACAAAGAAGCATCCTGTGAGGCAGAAGTAAACAGTCATTACAATCTTATATTTAAAATATGTCACAGCAGAAGCTGTGATGAATAATAAATAATGTTCCTGTGTGAACAGTGTTATGAAACAGCCCAGTCATTTAATAAAGTGTTTGCTTTGATTGCATAATGAATATCAGATCTGCTGTATGGCTGTATTCTGTTGAAAGTATCATGGGTGTAGACTGGTGAAGCTTAGGGGAGTTTCCACTTTCCAAATCTAAGTTGAAGCATGTCTACATTATTGAAAGTAGATATTTTCATTTTTAGTGTAAAAGTATTCATTGAAGTGATATTCAGTTGTAACTTTTATTATTCTTCAGCTTCTGCTTTTCCAGCATGAGGGGTTTACATGCTGTTCTTTATAATTACACAAAACAAAAAATTCAGACAAAAATTCACATTTTCGTCTACAAAAAATGCTAAAAAAGATCTTAGTAATCAAATGCACTGCAGGTGAAAAAACAAATACAATTGCATTTGAATAGGCTACAATAGTTATACTGCCAAGACAACAGGAAGTAACTGGAAAAACATGTCATAGTACTAATAAAAGACTTGGTAATTTATGTAGAATACACCATTCTGCCATCTTTGCAAAGATCTATACTAAAACTGACAGTAGGTAGCAAGATAAAACTTTCTCTCACATACATTCCCTGAAATAAATTCCTGTTTTGATTTCATAGGTTTGGAAGCAGTGAATGACACTACATATTCCTGGGGTGGGGTGGAAGGAATTTTCTCCAAGTATAATAACAAACCCTAGAATATTTTTTTAACAATGTGTTGATTGATTAAGAAGAAATCCACCTACTTAAAAACATATATTCCTTTAAAGGTTATGTTGGAAGTTTTCTTAACAGGCAGGGATGTCTGTGAACATCCAGGGTTCACTTGATTCTCTCCAAATTGTTATATTTTCACATACACAAGATGGACAGAATCCTCTTGACGCCCTCATGGGTATAAATCAGAGGCAGGGTTTGGAGAAAGGGAGATTAAGGCACATGTATCTTGGCAGTGTAGCATGTAACAGAACTTTAATCAACATCCACTTTTTACTCTTCAGAGGAGCATATACAAGGCACCTGCCTGCCCTGAGATGTGTCAAAATGACATTTGATCACCTTGACTTGTTCAGATTATGGTATCTTGGGACCAGAAGCATCCATTCCTTTGCCTGTCTCCAGAACAGAAACATATTTTCATTGAATAATAAAAGAGGTAATAGAAGTAGAAGCTTTTTTTTTTTTTTTCAAGAATATCTCATTAATTTCTATTATGTATATAAAGAGGAACATTAATGTGATTTGGTGGGTAAAACAAATAAACTTTTGCTTAAATCATTAATTTGGTTTTACGAAAATTTCAATACGTAATTCTATTATCATTGGAGAGAAAAATAATATAATTTTACTTGGTGTTCTCTATGAATATTCATCCACAGACATAGCAGACACAGAGATAAATAATTTTAAATTGGAATAAGACAAATTTATTAATGCACTTTTAAGGAATTCTATGTTTCAAATGTTATGTATCCATTCTAAGGTGGCTGATCTCCATATTTCTGTTGCAGGATATTTCTGCTTTATGATGCCACATTTTGGGGACATGATGTAATGCAAGTCTTAAGTTTTGACATAATTCATATATGTATTTTCATAATGATGGATTTGAAAGAAAACATATCTGTTCACTTATTGAAGTAGGCTTCATTTATAAAATCCAAAACCATAAACATGATGACTTTTAGACCTATAGTTTGAAGCTGAAGAGAGGATAGAGCTGGCTTTTAGGCTAAATATTTGCTGTGCAGGCCAATGGTTCACTGAAGCCAACTATAAATAGATGTGTTTAAAGAAAAAATAAATCAGACTGTTACTCAAATTCAAGATGGCTATAAATTTCCACAAAATATTAAAGAATAAGGCAAAAGGGGGAGCCATTAGAAATTCTTTGAATTAATGCTTAGTGCCTGTGGGCCACTGATGAAATGATTTCCAATATGTGTAAAAAATACAGTCAGAAGATAACTCAGTATTTCATTCATTAACTATTAATAGAACTCTGTTACTAATCCAAACAAATGTGTTGAGGAAACTTTAACTGAAGATAGCTTCAATGAGGCCATTGCTTTCCAAGTCAGATTACTTTTTACCATTAAACCAAAGCAAAAGCTTTTTCAAGATCAAGCCATGGTCGATCAAATAGATTGAATGCCACTGGCTGTCTGTTAACATTATCCTTCAAAAGTCACTGCAGTCAAGCTTCTACAACTCTTTTGTTATGGGAAATAAATCTAATAGGAAACAAATCATAACTTCCAGTGAATTACTTGACCTCTCTTTAAGAGTTCCTATATTTGTTACCTTTTTTCTATTTGTTTCTTAAAGAGAATAAGAAATAGCTGATCTTCCGCTTGGTCTTCTCTGGGGAGGTTGATGTCAATAGAGTATGTGTTGTCTAGTAAAATTGTGTTTCATTATTAAATTTATATGTGCTCATAATTTCAGTAATTTAGGACAAAGCTAAGACATATTTTACTGTTGACTTGATTGGCATTAATGTCAGGTCTAGAAGTAAACGGGTTTAACTTTAAATTTATGTAAAACTCTGCTAAATAGTCACAGAGGTGATAGCTGTTCTTGCAGTTATCTGCAAAATAATAGTTGTTCTTCAGCTGAAAAAAAATCCTATTTGTTTTTTTTTATTAGTTTCTGGGTTTAGAAGAGTTAAACATCATAAAGAATTGGCTTCTTTTAAAACGATGAGCAAGATAATTTGCAAACCTTAATAAATATTTAGGTCTCTATTTAAATTTGTCATAAAAATACTCAAGTAAATAAGCAGAATAAATGGTGTAGCATAAATTAGATGCTAGAATTCTTCCATGTTCAGTCATTAAAATGACACTGATGGATTATATATATATATACGCATATGCAGACATTTTTAATACTATGCATATTTTATTACTTGATTTTGATAATCTGATATTTTATTCTATTCAAAACTCTTGCTATTTACTCAACCTGAAACACTCACTGCCAACATGAATAAGTGTTTTTATGTCATTTGGCATTACATTTTTAATTAGCAAAATCTATTTATTTCCCCATGTAGTTTTAGGTAAATATTATCTGTGAAAGTTCAGAAAATCTTTGCTTTTAATAGACCTTGAACAGCATTTGTGCTAAAAATTCAGGTTACTCCCACCTGGAGCAAAAACAAAAACCCACCTTAGAAGTGACCAGGACATTAATGACTAGATTGTCTCATGTCCACAATGTTTGGCTTTGACTACAATAATGCTGTGAAACTGCAAAATATTTTTTTTATTTTACTAACATCAAAAATCCTTCTTCTGATAAATATTTCATTGACACTGATCATATGAAAGAAGATAATTTATCTAAATTCTTGACTAACAATACTTAGTATCACATGAATTTTGATCCTGTGTCTGCCATTTATGTGATAGGTAACTGGTGGGTCGCTGCATTTTTCTCTTCTCTTTCTCTTCCTGTGTTCTATTTTTTCTAGTTAACAAGTCAGTGTCCTTTAACAAATGGTTAGTAATTATTGATTTGAGATCTTTGCTAGAATCCTTCAAAGCTGCAGTATTATGAACTCCATCAGAAATACAGCTTTGCATCTCTAGCATAGAAAATTTCATCTTTGTTAAAAGAATTTTCAAGCAGGAAGATTTTAGAAAATGTAAAAAATTAAAAGAAGTCTTTTTCATTTCATACTATCTTCTAATCTGCTTAGTGGTACATCTTATTCCTTTTTTTCTCCTCACTCAAGGAGACAGAGGCTAAAGTTGCTTGCAACTGTTGGCTCACCTTTTGCTTCTAGAAAGCAATGTATTTTGTATTCTGTTTTAACAATATGACTACACAGCAAAGAAAAATTCTTACTAACTCTGAGGCAGATACAGATTTCCAGATAAAAACAAAGGATATTATGTTACATCTTCATCAGGTATGAAGGAGTGTGGTCACATAGGAGAGTCTCCTGCAATTCACATTCAGCAGTTTTTCATGTGCTAGCCAGCAGCTCAGATATGGGCTTCATTATCATCCATTACCTGTACCAAGACATACAAACCAATTATTTACAACAGGTGAGATGGAATGATTCTCATCACATGTGTACTCCATGCAAGAACAAAATGTCATAATTGCAATACTTTACCTAGAAATACATTAATTGTAATTTAACAATCTGCACTTTATGAGCAGTAAGAATGGCTCCTAAGTGAAGGTAAGGTAGGAGCAAGTAGTGACAGAAGGATGCCTGTAAGGTCAAGGGCAGAGTTCTACAACATCCAAATGCAGAGCAAAGCAGGACTGGTGACAATTTGGTACCAATCAGTTCTATAGAGACAGAGTAGATCCAATGTCAAGCCTCAAAATAGTTCAGCTGTCTGTGTCAATTCAGGCTGACAGAGCACATGATCAGGCACACCTTCAATATAGCTCAGGCAAGTCCCAAGGATAATGGTCTGAGCTTGAGAGCAGCTCCTGCAGTGAGTAAGCACATCCTGCCTCTTTCACACATAACAATTTCTGAGCAGCAAGAGTCCAGCGTAGAGTGCTGCACTGTATCAAAGATGTCTTGATGAATACACAATTTAACTGCCTAAAATATTCCTGACAATTGGCTTTCCCAATCCCAGACTCTTTTTGCTGGGGTTTTAAACAGAACTGTCTTTTCAAAATTAAAGAGAACTCAGGCAAAATAGTACTTAATTAGATAGGTAGCTATCTAAAAAATATTTTAAATTATGTATTTTATAGCCAAGCCTCACATCTCATATGTGGCTTTTCCAAGAATCTCAGTAATCTTGTTTTTCCAGTTAAAACTTTGTATGTGGTCTGTAAATGAAAGGAAGACAGAAGAAAGAGAGACGATGATGAAGAGACTGAAAGAAATTTAAGCAATTGTGACAGCATATCTAAAATTTGTGTGCAATGAATATTTAGTTAATATTGACTTCAGTGAAAAGCAAACCCATTTTGTAATCTCTAAATAGGAACCTACATCTATTTTTTCTCTCTGTTCTCTTTAATCATGGATCAAAATATTTAATCTAAAATACACCCAGGGTGCTTCTTTCTAATCGTTATTTCATTTCAGTAAAATCTGTTGGTAGAAACAGAGGTTTAGAATCTTGAGCTCCTTGGAAATATGCTTGTTATTTTTATCCGTAGCTGACGTGCTAGGGAAGAAGAGCAATTTTGTTTACTCCCAGGTGGTTTAAATTTGATTTGAACTCATAGTTGAGTTTAAGCTGATGAACAGGTTTTTATTGAACATGAATAAATTGAGAAATTCAGATTAGTCAGCCACTTTTTTGTCATAATTTAAATTCCAAAGAAGATGCATTTAGCAAAAATAGAGCAGAAAGGTGTGTGCAATTGATGAATTGTACCTGATGACTAGCTGACTTAATAAAATCCTTAATGAATTTACTGCTGTTCTAGGTATTTTCAGTATTGGTGTTCTTATGAAAAAGAATTTGTGCAAAACAAAGTGAGAGTAACTGATGTAAAATATAAAAATGAATGCATGAACGAACCCATACACAGCCCAATATACCAATATGCAATACCTTCCTGTGAACATAGACAGCGGCTTTTCCTCACAGAGTATCCTGTAAGAAATGTTATGTTCATGTTTAAAAAAAGGAAAATCTCAACTGACTAGCACAGTCTTTTGATAGCTAATATGGCCTTTTGAGCACCTTGTCAGCATTCAGTTCAACTTCAAAGTCTGAAAATCTTTCTTTAGAAAAAGAAGGAAAGAGCAATTCCTTTAGGACTCAAGTAGAATTACCTAAGGATAAAAAAATCTGCAGATGACTGTCTGTTAATTGCTAAGACAAGGAAAAATTAAAGTTAATACAAAGTTTCAGTTATGTCCTTTTATTTGTGACAAAATGCTGAGTTTTATTCTATTTCTGAAGAAACATTTTTGTGTAGATTTTTAATATATGTGTATAGATGTAAACTTGCATATATATAAATATGTCTGTATGTTTATGCTTGTTTGGAAATGCTTTGAGATCAAAAGATAACAATGGCTACATAGTATTACATTAATCTGCTTAGGTGCCTACATAGCAGTGGCATTTCCTTCTCATAAGAGTGACAATGTGTATGATTCTGCTGTCTGGACAAAGGAGAAGACTCAAGAGGTGCCGTAGTTTAAACTGGCAGGCAGCTAAACACTACACAGTTGCTCATTCACTACACCCTTGCTCCCAGTGGGATGGGGAACAGCGTTGTTAAAAAAAAATTTTAAAAATTGTTGACTGAAATCAAGACAGTTTAAAAAGACAGAAAAGGAAAGGAAAATACTAATAATACCAATGATAGGAGAAATAATAATAATAATAATAATAATAATAATAATAATAATAATAATAATAATAATACCACAAACAATAATAATCAAAATGAAGGGTGCATGGAGCAGTTGCTCACCACCTGTGCTGATGGATGCCCAGCCAGTTCCTCAGCAGCCCCCCCCCGCCAACTTCTCCCATAGTTTATAGGCTGAGCATGACGCTATATGCTGTGTAATATCCCTGTGGTCTAGTGAGATCATCTGTCCTGGTCATGCCTCCTCCTAGCTTTTCTGTGTTCTCCCAGTCTCTGTTGATGGGCTGGTGTGAGTAGCTGGAAGTCCTTGTTTTAAGGACTAGGTAAGCATTATTTGTCAGCAACTCAAACACCAGTGCATTATCAACATTATTCTCATCCTAAATCTGAAATGCAGAACTATATACCAGCTACTAGGAAGAAAGTTAAATCTATCCAGACTAACACAGGAAAGACTCCCCTCATATTTAGGGGAAAGTGGTTAGATGCCAAAAGTTTGGCTTTTGGAGAATTGGTGGTGGACCATTACACTGAGTCCTGTGAAAACAGACTAAGCTGTTACTATCTTGGTTAATTAAAGGATGCAGAGATGGGATAGATTTTTGTGTGTATGTGTGTGTGTGTTTTTCTCTATTCAATATATGAAAAATTCTCTGTACAGAAAAAAAATTTATACTTAAAAAAAAATTAGCTTAATAATTTCCAAATTTCATAAGGCAGCAGCCTTTCAGTTGAGGGTATTTTCTTATGTAGATTTCCTTAAATAAATGTTTATATTAAATTCTTATAAACATTGAGTCTTGGTAATTGATAATTGCCTATTTTATATTATCAGAGTGGTCGATTGTTCATGTGTTATTCACTTTTATAATTTCATATTTTATATATGGAAATATTTCCCAGAAGTTAGATGAATCTTGAAATAAGATGAAAAAATTCTGCAAAGCATTTACATTTACAGGAGCTTTGTAAACCCAAGAGATAACTGTGGCCCTCCAATAAATTTTACCATCTGTTTTCTATTTAGTTAATGCATTTATAAGTTCTGCTGAATTCTTATTATTTGGTAGTAAGTAATAAATTATTACAACATTTAGTTGAAAAAAATTCTTGGGTTTATGCATTCATTTAGGAGACTAATCTTTCAACCTCTGAATGCATAGCTACCCAGTGTGATAGGCAAATTTTTGTATGCAAGGATTGCATGCAAATTAATTTATTTACATCCATAGTCCACTAATCTGTTTATAAAGTTGTTAATGCATCATAATAAAGTGATAAATTGATACATTTAAGTTGGTTCTAAAGTTGATGATGTGTCAGCTCTATTTCTAAGTACACTTGCTTTGTCTTCTGTGTTTTCTCATAAACAGAGTGGTACGTCTGTTTAGATCACGGACCCAAAATGGACGGAATTCATGTGGGGCATTATTTGCTGATATGATAATGTGCTTTAGAAAATATTCTTGTCAATGAAAACGCAAATTTGAAAAGAGGTAGAATTAATCTAGAGGTTTGCACAACTGTTTTGAGGCAAGTTTGGATTAGTTTACTGTTATCAACTAATGTAAGCTAGTTGGTGCACTGGCACTCCTTGCAAGCTGTCTGACTAAAGATTCAGGTGAGAAAGGTTTGATTGGAACTCAAATAATAACCAAACACTTCTTCATAGTTCTGTTTTGTGCTCCTAGACACAGGAAAAACTGTCATTTACACATGGAAAGTTTTGAATAGTGTTCAATTGGTAAAAGAATGGTAATTACATGATGAGGGATATTTTGCACTGAGAAATAAAAAAAAAAAGCTGTATTAGAACTTCTGCCTCTTTCCTAGGATAGGTCAATTTTATGCAAAAGCCATTGGACATCTGCATATGCATGTAGTACTGAAAATAGTTGAAACAGAAAACTACAAGAGCATATATTTATGTCCCATGCATTATAATAAGAATCCAGCCATGATGTTGAACACATCTAAAAATTACCATGAGATTACCCTCCTTTATAAATAAGTTATAATTAAATTACTTCTGTAATAAAGGTACAAACAAGTACAAACTTAATGTCCCACTGACAAAAACCAGAAAAGGGTATTGCAGTATTAGGAAGGTGTTTTATTTGGTACTTCTGAATTTTTTCTCTTGAGTATGTGAATATGAGCCCCATTCATGGATTTGTTACAGCTTAAGATAGCATTTGAACACGCTCAAGTGATATAAATCTCTGGTGTGGAAAGAGAATTATAATTCAGAAATAAAAAAGAAAAATTTTCTGATCACACTCCTAAAAAAATAAGTTTTTTGAGGTGAGTGCTTTGTGATTCCGGAGCTTAGAAGAGCACAATATTTCCATAGACTCCATATGACTGGATATTAAAAAAGACACTATTGGTAAACAGACATAATTGTCAAGAAATTCTTCTGAATATGATAACTAAACATTATATGAAAGGTAGGGACACATCCACAATATATTATTATCTGCTTACACAGAAGACTTGATGTGACAGAACTGTACTATTCCACTTTATCAATTCACAGTTCCATTTTTTTCTGTTATGCTTTTTTAAGCCTTGTATTTTGAAGACATTTATTGAAGCAGTTATTTGTCACTGCTGGGTGAACTGATGGTGGTGGTACAGCTGGATCTTTAGTGTTACTGCTGCTAATAGGCACACTTTTGTAAAAGGTGTGTTCAGAACAGACACACTTTGAGTGAGTTGGCCTTGGCTGAATGTCGTGTGCCCACCAAGCTACTCTAACATTCCACTCCTCAACTAGATGGATGAGGAAATACAATCAAAGGCTCATGGGTCAAGATAAGGACTGGCAGAGATTGCTCATCAATTACTGTCACAGGCAAAATAAACTACGCTTTGGGGAATTGATTTAGTTTATTGCCAATCAAATTAGAATAGGATGATGAGAAATCAACCCAAATCTTGAAAACACCTTCCCAGACTTAACTGAGCTCCCAATTTCTCTCCCTCTTTGTTTTGAGTGACGAGGTAGGATGGGCAATGGAGGTTAGCACCAATTCATCACACATTGTTTCCATTGCTCATTTCTCATCAGTGGGAGGATTCCTCAGACTCTCTTCCTTCTCCAGTGTGATGTATCTCCCACAGGAGACACTCTCCCATGATCTTTCTTAGTATGGGTCTTTCCCACAGACTGCAGTTTTTCACTAACTGTTCCACCCTGAGTCCATTGCACAGGAGAGAGTCTATCAGGAACAGGCTGCTCCATGGTTCAGTGTACAGACTTGTGATAATGCTACAGGGGACCTGCACTCTGTGGGACAGTGTGGGTCCCCTATAGCATTATCATAAGTCCTGCTCCAGTGTTGATTTCCCCCTCCATGGGGTAACAGGTCTTGCCAAGAGCTATCAAACAGTTTTGAAAAATTCTTCATCAGCACTTAAATCTGCAGTCCATTCTGCAGGACACTCAGCTAGTTGGGAAAATTTGAGACTTAAAATAATGAACCACATACAGTGTGATGGAAAAATAATAGCTTCTACAGCATTTCAAAAAATGATTGGATATTGACAGAACTGAATGATGCTTGTAATGTCAGTTTCAGGAAGATTAAGATATTCTAATTTTATTCACAGTCTTCCAAGAGTTTTGAGATACTTCCTTGAGATGGTAGAGCCCAAGTCATTCCTTGTGCTTACAGTCTTTCTTCTGTAACTCTACCCAGATTTCAGATCATTTGCTGAAACAACACAGATTATGCCAGGTGCTCTCTTCCCAGCACACAACTTCTCCTCAAGAATTTAGAAAATTTTTCCTTTATTCTCTAGATCATTTTGGCAGTTGATATTCTTCTCTGCATCCTAAGGAATCCAAGTCTGCCATGTTGATTGCCAGGTTAAACTGATAATTAGATAATTGCAGTTAGATAAGATCAAATTAGTTACTTGATTTGCATGTAATGAGTGAGAATAGAACTGATAAAAATGGCTTTGTTCTTTGACATAGACCACAAACAATCTTAAGATTGACTTGACTGATATGAATATAGGAGATGGCAAATGTGATAAAGACAAAGATTGTTTCATATATTGGGATCTAAGAACCTGGCTTTGTTCAGTCCACGTAACTGCAGTCCAAAGCTATGCTTTCACTGAAACATATCCTGTAGTAATTTTCTATGCTTTCTTTTATGGTTCATCCATTATATTTCAAAACAATGCATTGCTTGAAAACATTTCCACAGCACACAGGAAATAGAAGTGATTGATTTGTATTGTGATAAAATTAGCAGTTGCACACAGCATTGTGTCCTGTAGAAGTGTATCATCACATTTTACATTACATTTTCTCTCTACACTGGATATATTCTATCTCATAAAGCAGACATCAACAGTCTCTTTCCCCTGGTGCAGTTAACTTCACGGGAGTTAACACATTTGTACACAAAAAAAACCTTATCTCTATTTTGTATCAAAAGTACAAAACACGGTAAGAGAATTATTTCTCTCTCCCTTAGAAAAAAAAATCTGGGAAACACAAACAGCACGAAGAATTTTCAAGGATTCCTATGAAGGCTGGATACCTAGCTCCCTCTAAAGTCTCACAGACAACTTCGAAAAATTCAGGTGTATATATATTTTTTCATCTTACAAATGGTTTTAATCATTTATACAAGGCCTGTCAAATTCTTCATTCATTAATTACGTCTTTTTAGCATTTCACTAAAAAACAGCTTTTAAATTTTGTTGATGTTACTGTGGCATGTGCCAAAACTACTGCATTTTCTTGATGATGTGAGCCACTTCTTTTTCTTGCTATTTTTCAGTACACTTAACACGACTGATGCCCTATACCTTGAAAATAATTATTTTCAAATTTCACAATCTCTTTTGAAAGGAAATGTGTCGGTTTTCACATTATTGCATCAATGCTATTGCCAAAAAAATGGACAATAGAGGGTCTTCACCAGAGGCAGTTGATGAAGCATTTTTATTCAAATTTTTTTTGCTTTTTTTAAAATTTGCTGACTGCCCATTAGGCCAATATGCAGTTTAGCCACCAAACTAGATTGATGACATGGATTAAGAGGAATGTAAGAAACAAAATAATAAACAGGTTGCCTTAGTCTGTTATTTCATTCTTTAGTTAGATTTTTGTGTGAGTCACTCTTTACGTAAAGAGGCTTTTAATATGACTGCTTTGACTTTGTGATGTTCAGGTTCACTGCAAACTGTTTATCTGCTTACAGGTGTATCTAAGTTTGTTTGTTTGCTTGTTTTAACTTTTAAGGGTTTTAAACCAAGAAATGTATTTTTTTCTGCTGAAAAAAATATATACATCTGAATAAAACATCTCATGATTCATTTTCCTATTTTGTGTGAACACAAGCATAAAAATACAATGAAATATTTTGGTTTGAAACAAAACTGAATTATTTCTTTAGTTAAGTATAAACTTACTTTCTATTACTTTTCTTTTCCCCTTTAGTAGTGAAAACACTCAAAATATTTTGTGTTTATTAAAAATCTTTACTGAGCTGAAATAATACTTTAATTTTTTGATTTGATGGAAAAAGTTAAAATAAACCAAAAAAATCTTATCTTTTGGAAATGCTACTATGAATCTTTATCAAGGAATTGGATGCTTTAGCTTATTTTTCTATTCATTTTAGGCTTTTATGTATTTGGAATATACATATGTTACATCATCTTAAGATCAAATATATTTAGTGGGTGTGTCCAAAAAGTTATTCAGACTTTACATTATTAAATCAATAGTACTAAACTAGTTGTAACAGTAATGGTTTATTTTTGTTTCAGTGAATACTAATGATCAACTATATTACAGATGAAAAGAATAAAGATTATGTATACATACCTAATAACAGGTCTGCTTTCCAAAGCAAATCTCCTGATCAGTTTAGCTTGCTTTGAATTCAGGTGCACTAGAAAGCACAAACTAGATTCTTTCCATATGATACAAAGATGGAAGACTTTATAGTACTAGAATTGTACTTAATCCCAAGTGGAAATGGGCAAACAAAATATCTGAAATGCAGCTTCTATGAATTCCAGACCTTCACCAAGTGTTTCTCTCTACAGATCAGAGCTGGTTGACATAGTTGGTAGTGTAGATGTGCCTTCAGTGGTCCAGTGTTAGCATGGACCAGTAATGTAGGCAACTAAGTTGCTAAGTCTAAGTCTCACTGCCAGTCAACTAAGGCAGGGAACTAAACACTGCCAGTCTGCCAGTATACAGAAAGCTAAAGAGATGTTGTCATTGAGGGCCAAAAAACATAAGAACTAAATGGCAAATCCTTCATTTCCTTGCTGGGATGGTTCTACTGAGAACTATTGAGAATGTTCTCAGTGGACTTGTCCCACAGTTGTACAAACAGGTTTATGTTAAATGAAGTGAGCAAAGGTTAATACTTCTCCTGCGAGTAATCCAGGCAGCCAGTTTATTAATCCAGACCTCTTATGTAGACAATGGAGAGAGACTTTTTGGGAAATAAAGTCCTTTCAGTCGCCCTCCAAAGTGTCCACTGAGGACATAAAGACCCATATTTTGCTATATATATATAGGGAATTTTCATGTATCTGTACAATTAACTAATCTCAGCAAGGTGAGTGGTACAAAAACCTTTTAATAGAGAATAATGCCTTCAGATATGCAATTTTAGGAACCTTACAGTGTCCATATTATGCCTTTTGTTTATTTTTTTATAGCAGTAGTTAAGACTTTGTTACATTATTTTAAAAAAGTAGGACAGAATATAGAATCTTAATAATCTTATTCCTGTAATTAATTGCAGTACAGGTAGTGATTTGCTATTTTTCTTTCCAAATTTCTCAGTGTGAAGAAAAGGGAAACTAGTAGGAAGGATAAATTAGAAATGAGAGAAAGTGCTTGTCTTGGACTAATTGAAAGGAGAAAGTGTAATGACAATAAATAGGTTTTATTTTCTAAAAACAAATATGGCTGGTTTTTTTTTTTTCTGTAAAGCAGCATATTTACCCAAAAACTTTCTATTTGCGTTTTCCTGATTTTATTTTTTAAATATTGTGGCATATGAAATGTGACATATTTGCAACATGATAATATTACCAATGTGAAGTAAAATGTGAATTGTAAGAGTTATCTAGAATAAGTTCAGAATATAGTTTTCTCTTACTAGTTCATTTAGACATTGATGGAGAAAGGCCTAAAACTACATTAGAAATGCCTAAATCCCACTAAAAAAATTGTCAATAGTGGTTCTACTCCTGCTTATTCCTTGTCTGTTTGACAGCTCATGCATGTTTAGCATGTTATGCTGGCATAACATGCTAAACATCCATGAAATGTGATGTCATGTGATGTCCAGAAATGCTGGATATCTAAAGGAAATGGCATTGTGAGCCCCTCCAAAAGAAGAGTGTAAAGGTGGCATCTATTTACTTGTGCTACCATATGTTTTTAATACACATTAATATTTATAATGCTACGATTCTATCTCTGAGGCCATATATTTTGAAGCAGAAAGGATTTTTTTCAAACTTCTTTTTATACCATGGATGTCTGTATTTATACTTTGTTCTTTGATGAAGTTTCTTCTCTGTTTGTTGATTTTAAATTATGTAAGGAAAGAGGGATAAAGATAGGTACTATTAGATTTCATATTCATACCTAATGTATAATGCAAATCAAACATATAATTGCTATATAAAGTTTTCAGTATATCTCAGAATACTAACTCATTGCTTGGGAAGTCCATAGGCAAAAGCCTCTGGAATATCCTACACTATTTTAAACACCTTGTTTTTCTCTTTCTGTCTGTAGAAACTGATCTTTATAGACCTGCTAGAGGACATGTCAGAAATGAATGTAAACTTCAATGGACTGAGAATTTTCATTTTTATTTAGTGTTTTGTTCTGTATGTGTTCATATGAGTATGAACCAATCGAAGGATCATGGGGACTGCTAATTTACTACAGCTGTGAGGTGATATTCTTGCTTTACCAGCAGGACAGGTGCAACATGATCAAGATCAGACAGTGCTTCCTAGCAGAAGTACAAAAAAAAACTAGGAATCATCCATGTACTGTGAACTTAGCTGATTTTTGTTAGGTGTTCACCCAAGAACAGAAGATGTATCAGCTATGGAGTTCAGTTTTAGTATTTAAATTTCATTAAATGTAGTCCCGTAGCAGTTGCTGTTCTTTTCAGCAAAGGAATGTGAGAGAATGTTTGCCCATGGATCATTCCTAGTGGGTGAAAAAAATTCAACTCACACAAAATAAATGCTGATTCATTGCAAAGAAATATAATGCAATGTAATCTTGTTTATTATATGTTTATAATTAATCAGGTTTAAGCTTGCAATCATGTCAATGCGATTTAATAGTGTATAATAATCTATGAATAAAACAAGTGACATTATAGGACTGTAGCAATGAGTTTGTATGTCAAGAAAAGCCTTTACATATTAGTAGGAGTTTTGCTTATGAAAAAACTCCCATGTTTTTCATAAGCAAAACTTATGAAAAGTGGAGCATCAAGCATACTTGTGCTCAACCAGTTCATCTTGATTCAGAATTTTATGCTTTCCTACAGTAGCTAAAAAATGACAAACAAGAGCAAACAAGAGCACAGATATCCAAACTTTAGAAACAATAGAATTGCAGTGACCTTCTTCCTTCTCTGCTAAGCACTGTGCATGGAATACACTTCAGGATCTTCACAGCCACAATGTTAATCTAATTCAAGAATGTAAGAATGTAAAATTCTTGTTGCAGACATAACAATAATGCAATTTTGTAATAGAAAAAAAATGCTTGTAACACTTTGCAATAAGTGGCTAATCGTTGCTTCTTTGATGCCTATTAGAAAAAATATTATTTCTGATAAAATCTTTCCATTTGGTATGGAAAATATAGAACAGCTTAAAAGTCACATTCTCATTATTATATTCCTTATTGGACTTTTTTTAAAATTTGAGGAGAAGTTATTTGCTGATTGAAGAAAGAAGACATTGTTCATACAAATTGTGCACCATATTATTAAATAAAACAAATAATTTGTATTATGACTTGAATAAGCAGTTCTAAAATCAGTAGGAAGAAAATGACAATGACAGTATTTGTTAACAGCAAGATTTCATGTACTGTACACTGACCGAGTCATAATGGTAGGACATAGAACTGATGTGTTTCAGAATAATAGCATGTTATCCTAAAAAGTAATATAATATGTTTCGTTTTTCTAGATGAATAACTCTACTGTTTTGATATTCATGTATGCATTATTTGGGTTATGGCTATCATTGTGTCAGAGATTAATAACATAGTTTAAGGAAAAAGAAACAGGTATCTTGAAGATAAAGAATATGAGCATTGACATAATATTAAATAGAAATAAGTCTAGACAAATTTTCAAGAGCTTCAGAAATTGTTACAAGACTTTAGAAGAATGATATGTGAATATTGAATAAGAACAAAAATATAATTGGCCTACTCACACAAGTAGTTCTGCTGAAATCAATAGGATTATTCATGTAAACCAGGCCAATTACCCTTGTCCTTATTAGATTGACATTGGACTACAGAACTATTTTAAAGGTTCCCAGAACAGCAAAATCCTTTTGCACAGTAATTTGAGTTTAATTTTTCTGGCATGCAGAACAATAATTCTTTGTTTCTGATTTAGAAACAGAACAGATGCATATGTTTTCATCCTCCTCTCCTCCTTTATTTCCCAGTACAATTTCAGTAGAGATTACCCTGTGAATGAATAGCACTGACTGTAGGAAAGTTGCCTAACAGATGCTACAGACCTGATTTTAGTTGACTGTTTATTACGGTTATTTCAAGATCAACCTGTTCTATGTGCTGTGAAAGTTTTCAGAGTTATGCCCCTAGGGGTATGTTTAACAGATCTTCTGTTGCTGCAGGTTCAGATAGATTTGATTTACTTTGCCAGCCTGCCTTCCAGTTAGTGACAGCCTTTTGCTCCTTTTGTTCTTGCAGCCAGGTGTGGAAGACCTGACTGTGACATGCACTTTCACATGCAACTCCTGACTGAAAATGCAGCACTTTGCAGGATTTTTGCTACCAAATTATGGCCTCTCCTCTCTAAATATATATATTCCCGTAATAACTTGTGCTTACAATGTGCAGTAAGGAAAAAACATCCTGAATGCTGATAAGTGTAGTTTTTAAAAAAGGTTTTTTAACTAAAAAAAAAAAAAACCATAAAAATAAGAAGATACATAGTTTTCCAGCGTTATCCCTTCTATGAAAAATGGCTCAAATGAGACTAAGTTTTCCAGGGCACCAGAATACCTACCTGATAAAGTTTTGATAAAGTTTCCATTTTAATTTTGACAAAAGAAGCATGCGGTTGTATTTCCCAACTGCAACTGTCAGGACATTAGATGTTCCTAAAATCATAAATTAAGACTAGTTGGAGTAATTTCAGGCAAAATAAAGACTGACACATCTGGAACCAGCATGACCCCAAAAAAAACAAAAAACAAACAAAACCAACAACAACAACAACAAAATAAAACAAAACCAAACCAAACCAAAACAAAAAAACAACAAAAAAACCCCCAAACCCCAAAACAAATAGTTTCAAGTATAAAGATAAATTAAAAAAAATTCTAAATAAGACCTATTTCTATTAAGAAAATTTAAAAACTAGAAATTAAAGAAAAAGCCAAAACGAAAAACCAAAAACCAAAACTCCAACCTTTAAATTGTGAGAAGGGGAAGGAGATCTTATGAATAGGGTATTTTCCTAGAGCTATTCTAAACTTCACTTCAGCATGAGAATAGATTGTTTATTATATTTTTCTTCTTTTTGGGTTAAAAGGGGAATGCAAGATCTTTTTTCCTTTTTATTTTTCAAAGAACAGTGTGAGGTTTTTTAAATAACCTTTAATCTTAATTTTTTTATTGCATTGTTAACATATTCCACAATCTCTTTTTGCATCTCCTTTGCATCTGTTTTTTTCCTTCCTATCTATACTTTGACAGTAGGTCAAGTATTTTAAATACTTATCTTTCCTTTTTGTTTTTGAATTGTCTGTGTATTCCTGAAGTCTCTTTCATCTTTGGAAAATCTACAGATTCCTCCTCTCCTTTTTAAGGGAGAGAAAGAGTGTACAGCTTTTATATCAGAATTTTATCATCTATATGAATATTACATTTTGTATAAGATTTGCAATGGGAATGGCTATTTCTTCTCAGATATTCAGACCACTTAATTTCACATTATTCACTGATTTAGATCAAATCCATCCATGGCTTTTAAAGAGAAATAGAATTATTTTGGCTGATTTGTTGTCTTGTAATGGTTTAGTGCCCAAAGGAAGAAGAAGGGCTAGTAATAACTCAATTCACTGCAGTTTTTATTGAAGTTTAATTTATATTACCACCTTTTAAAGAATTATTTTTTTCTGGAATGTTAATTTTATTTACCTTATCTTATATAACATTATGCAAATTCTGCCTAATAAACAGACTATTTATAAACATTTCCTTTTCCCTGCATTTAATAGTTCTGTGAAGGAATCCCTGTCTTGTTATATTTCTTTGAGATATTAAAAGATTTTTACTCAGAAAAATAGTTGTTCAAATATCTTTTTTCTCAGATTTTATGTCATCAGCCTCTAATACAAAGTATTGGCAACACAGAAACATATTAAGAGTAAACTGGATGACCTTTTTCTCCAATATTTGCTAATACAATTTGAGATTCAGAGATAACTAGAACCTGTATATGCTTATGTATAGGTATAATAAGAGTTGGAACATCACACCGGTCTCTGAAAATAAGCGGGTAAGAATGATGTTTAAAATTAGTACCTTTGTTTAAATTTTCTGACTCTATAATATGACAATGTAAGTTCATCTTGCAGTGAACATAATTCAGGGTTCATTTCTTCTTTGCCATACTAATCTGACTTTAAAGCAGTTCAGAAGTCTACTTTTACTCATACTAATATCTGTATTAAAACTTCATGCTTACATTTAAGTTTAGACATATTTTTCATATTTATCCATAATACTATATCGACTTCTGGTTTTGTTTTTGGGTTTCAGGTTTTTTTCACTTAACATGCTGTAATAATTCTACCTCTTCATTTTGATATATCTTCCGAGCTTTTTACTAGCATTTAGTTTACATTACATATCTTCTATGAAAAGGGATGTTAGATTTCTTACCTAGTTTTCAATGATACTCTTAATTAGTTTCATTATAATAGTCATCTAATATCCATGATGTATTTTTCTATCTTTAATTCATGAAATGGTAGCACTGCTACAAAAACTATTATAGAGTGAAGGACAGTTAGCAATTTTCTTGAATATCTATGTCTAAGTTTTCTATTTTTGTGATTTTAGCTTTCTTTTTCTCTTTTACTGTACTGTGAGCTATATTTAAATACAGTGGAATTTTTATGTCTTTGGGTTCTCAAATGGTAATCCATTTTTGTATCATGCTGTCATAAATGTAATTAATTCTTTCATTGACTGTATTTGTGCTGTTAGTTTGCTTTTGGTTTATGTGCTTTTTAAAATCATATTCAGAATTTCAAACTGGATCAGCTCTAGGGTTATTCTTTGTATCATGCTTTTACATGTAGGCTTTGTGTTAGCTGATGAGAAATTCATCAGCACCTGAACTGAAGGTAATCACCTGCTGCTGTGATACTTCTATAGCATCCTCCATGTCTCTGCTGTGTGTAAGCTATCTTTGACCTCAGTTGACCTTCTATGATAACAGTGATTATCTGATTGGATTTTAATCCAGTCACATTGCTTCCTGAAAAGCTTCATTTACTTAGTCAAATAACTTGAGCTTGCAGGTTAGCAGTGGAAAGACATAATAAAATATGAAACAAACCATAACAATATTAAGAGCACTTAAAAGATTGTGCAAGAAATCACCAAAAGATTAGCATACTTGATAAAGATACAACCTACAGAACAATATTGTTTTATAGGAAATATATTGAAGGTATGTAAACCTTCATAAGGAAAGGAACATCTACATTTTATTACCTGGGGAAACATCAGCTTTTTTCTTCTACTTAGTATGGATTTGCACATTACATGTGTATGTATGTGTTTGTAAGGCCTGTGTGAGGATTTCTGAGATTTACAAGAGAGTGAACTGCTTCCAAACTTTTTTTTTTAAGTGATACTGCTTTACTAATAAACACACCCAAAAAAGCAGTTTGACCTAAGCCATATCCTTGCCACAAGCCAAAAGACAAGCTGTGAATGATCAGACTTTGAAATTATATTCAGTGAAGAATACTTCTAGACAGACAGAAACCAAAGTCAGACCCAATTTTTTATAAAGCAAGGTAGAGAAATGTTCCTTTTCTGCTTATGAAATGTAAATGTGCAAAGGTGCTGAAAATAGCTTGAGAAAAGTGCAGATAGTAGGTCAGTACTGTTTCTTTGAATATATATCTATTTCCATCATTAGAGTGCATCTTAAACCAGTTCTAGCTCTAAAAAATAAATGCTCAGCATTTATATATAGAAACTGCAGTCCTATCTATTTTATTTCTGTAAGTGATGTCATTAAATCAATGGTGGAAGTCGCACAAGGTAAGCACATACAGCCCTTTGTGTGTCTTTTAAAAAGATGCACATTTATCAGAGAGATTCATTATTAAAATGTGATGGTGGAGAGATAAATCAGTGCTGTTTTTTAAAGGTTAGATCAGTTATATGGGTCTTCAAAACATGTGCTGTTTTTTATCATAATTAAGAGTTCTTCTTAACAAGATAATCTTTTTTTCTGCTTTAAATGCATATTTTAATGTTGGGTCTGACTTTATGGCTCCTGTATCCTATAAAAAGAGCTCTCTGGAGGACAAGTTTCTTCCATCATGGAAACTTTTGAGTTTTCAAGAGTTTTGCTGCATAAACAAAACTCATTGAATATCTTTGGGAGATGGAAATGTGTAGAGATTTAAGTAATTCTTGTACTGACTCACTGCTCAACAGAACAGTAAATAATAATATTGACATAAGAGTCAATATTTTGGCATCTTATAAAATAAATAAGGTAAAACCATTGGTAAAATACTTCATATTGGCAGTACTGCTGAAATACAGAGTAACCCTAGGAATCCCTAGTATCTTTTCTTAGGATAACTTATTCTGTGAGAAAAACTTTTATGAAAATTAAATGAACACAAATTCAAAGAAATCAAAGTATAATGGAAACAGGTGAAAAGTTTTAGTTTTGCTCATTTAACAAAAATAGAAAATGTCTACATAGTTAAAACAACAAAATAATTAAAATAACTAAGTAATTAATTTACAAAATAATTAATTTATTTCTTGGTATGAGGTAGAGAGATTGGAGTACTAGAAAGGATGTGAGTGTTAAGTGGAGAAAAAAATCAATATAAACAACAGGACACTGTTACTGTAGGAAGTTGTCCATGATTGGAATTTAAATAGAATAAAATGAATCACAGAATCATATAGTTGTTACATTTGGAAGGGACCTCTGGAGATATCTAGTCTAACTCTGCTGCCAAACAGGATCATCTAAAGTGGGTTACACAGGAACCCCAGGCAGCCTGTCCCAGTGCTATACCACTCTCCTTGTAAAGTTCTTCCTCATGTTGAAGTAGAACTTTGTATTTCAATTTATTGCCACTGCTACTCTTCTGTCACTGGGCACCACTGAAAAGAGTCTGGCAGCATGCCATGGTCACCTGCCTTTGAGATATTTATTACCACTAGTGAGATCCCCTCTCAGTCTTCTCCAGACTAAAAAGACCCAGTCTTTCTTAGACGAAAAGCTCCAGACCCCTGATCATCCTTGTGGCTCTCCACTGGACCCTCTCCAGTAGCTCCTTGTCTCCCTTGTGCTGAGGAGCCCAGAACTGGACACAGCACTCCAGGAATGGCCTCGCCAGGGCTGAGTAGAGGGGGAGGATCACCTCCCTGACCTGCTGGCCACACTCTTGCCAATGCACCCCAGGATGACATTGGCCCTCCTGGCCACAGGGGCACTGGTGGCTCATGGACAGCTTGTGATGCACCAGGAGTCCCAGGTCCTTTTCCACAGAGCTGCTCTGTGGGAGCTCAGCCCCAGCCTGTGCTGGCACTTGGGGCTGTTCCTCCCCAGGTGCAGGACCTGGCACTTGCCCTTGTTGAGGCTCACCAGGTTTCTCTCTGCCCAACCCTCCAGCTGATCAAAGTCCCATTGAATGGCAGCAGAGCTTTCAGGTGGATCAGCCACTGTCCCCAGTTTGGAGTCACCAGCAAACCTGCTGAGGGTGCATTTGATCCCTTCCTCCAGATCATTTGATAAAAGTGGTAAATCTTTGATAAAGGAAACTTGGGAAAATTCTGGAACAGTATTCTAATGAAATCCAAAACCCACCTAGGGGTTATAATGATGATTTTTTTTTTGTTAATTATTCTATTTTATGGTTGCCTTTGATTCTATGGGATCAAAATTGTTGAACTAGAGATGCTTGGCAGCCTAACTTATTTTCTTTCAATTCACTTTTTTTTCCTCCTAATTTATTTCCCCTTTTGGATTTGATATTGTCTCAAGATGTCCAATTAATTTTTCCATTTGAAATCACAGTCATGAAGACATATTCCTGGGCACATACATGTTCCACTTCAACAAGGTTTGTAGCAAGACCTAGAAGAATATTGACTCCTCTTGCTTTTTAAGTTCAATTTTAATTCTCAATATAGTAAAACCAATAGAATTATTTATTAATAAGTTCTTCAAATTGTAAATATTGACCCCTTCTTCACCTCTTAATACCAATGCTTCCTTGAATTTTATTTTTGTAAACAGTTTGTTTTTATTTTCTCTTACAAAGAAAATCTCATCAACTGTAACTTCAGCCTGCAGCATATATTGACAGATTGTAATCAGTTTTCAGAAGAATACCTGAATGGTACTTTTCCTAGAGCAAACCAAGTCATATATATTTGGACGATAACACAGGGTTTTTAATCCTCTGGAAGTATTCCCACAAATAGTAGTGTGAGGTAGGCAAGGACTTCAAGTGGTTATAGCTAAGAATGGATTATTGCTCTAAAGCATTGTATTTTTTTATATGAAGGTGTTAGACATTACTCACAACTTGTCATAAATGATGGAAAATGTGCCAATAAGAATTTCAGATAAATCATTCTCACAGTTTTCACTTTTGTATGTAAGTCCTTACTTAGGTAGCTATTAGGGGTGAAACATGATCTCAAACCCGTCTGAGGCTATTGATTCCTTTCCCATTACTGTAACTTAAACAGATAAAACTAAATCATAATTGCTATGTTGGATGCATCTGTGCATATATCATCAATAAACTAATGTATACCCTGTTCAAAAATGAAATTTTAATTCAAATACTGTTCTTGGTAGGCAAGTTGCGTGCATCTGGGGCCCAATATTGAAAATCAGTCTGATCTGGGTCTGAGGTACAATTTAATTTCAGGATGAAAACAAAAATGAGAAACTTCCAATTTTATCAAATTGAAAACAAAAAACAAAACCAAATTGGAATGATTGTTGGAAACTAAATTTTTTTGATTCTCAGCTTGAAGGAAAGATTAATTGATTTAAGACATCTGCATATTTCTATAGGATTTTAATAAAACATTTTCTGTTTGAAGAAATAAATTTTTTGTGATATTAAGAAGTATGAGGTGAATTAATACTTTAGACCTCATGCTGCAGAAGCATAACAGAATATAATTTTTCTCCACATTAGGGAAATTGTAATAGAAGGCCCCAGGATTATACTATACAGAAGATCTGGCTTGACATATTCTAGTGACATACATATTTATAAATGCAGGCAACTGCTAAACAAAAGCCTCAAAATCATTGATTGCTGAGCAATATACTAAAAGTGTTAGTATTTGATATTACTAAACAGAAATTAATATCTAAGGAATTTGTTTCAGCTGTCACTAAGGAAAGCAACAAAGGCAACAAATGGGTTGAAAGATGGGAAATGAGAAATGGAAAGTAATTTTCCATCTGTAAGTGTTTATATGCATCGGAGTTTCATATATATGCAAGTACGGGTGGTCATAGGAAGATATATTGCAATACGCAATTGATTTAGTGAGAGATTAGAGATTAGAGACTGATTTAGTGCCTGAGATGTGGCTTGACTGCTCAAGGCATTATTGTGCTGGATTGTTACAAGGAATGAAGCTGTAGGATGTAATAGCAGAGATGCTCAGTAAGTCTGAGCTTTAGAACTTTAAGATCAGCCTTTATTTTTTGTTGTAGGCCTTGAAATCAATCAGACTATTTGTCAGGTGAAGATTACAGTATGTTGGATTGTGTGTGGTTTGTGGATTCTGGTGTTCACACTAAATAAAATATATACCTATTTGCACAGAAATGTTACTATTTCTTACCTATTTAGTATGTGATTATTTGAATATAAACTCATTACTGTTTAATATGGAAGTGAAATTAGAGCTCAAGTACGTTAGAAACTGGACAGTATTTTGCAATAAATCAGGCTTGCTCATTCCTCTTAATCCAAAGTCATAGAATCATAGAATGTCAAGGGTTGGAAGGGATCCTAAAATCATCAAATCCAAACCCTCCTGTCACGGTCAAAGATACCTTTTAGTAGACCAGATTGCCAAAACTGTTCAACCTGGTTTTGAAAACTGCCAGGACTGGGGCATCTGAAACTTCCTTTGGCAACCTATTTCAGTATCACACCACTCTCACAGTAAAAAAATTATTCTAATAGACATCATAAACATCCATGATAATAAACACATAATAAAAAGTTGTGACACTTTTCAATGGAAGTGGAATTGGCTTGAAAGCTTTCACTGCTAGTTGTCAAAATATTTTTTAAATTCTCAAGCATTGAAAATTAGCTAACTGTCATCAGAGAAATCTGCTGCAGTAGGACCCATTATATTGATTTCTTGCTGAAGTTCTGTTGAAAAATCAGCTAGGGAAACTGTTGTTTTATGTAAACAAAACATGGTTATAGGTGTCTCCTCTAATATGACAAGAATGACTAATATCAGAAATCTATAATTATTTAGGTATCTTTTTATCTTGAGACATTCAACCTATTATAGAAGGCAAAATTCAGGTTTTCCATTAATGGATTTATTTTTTTCTGATAGACTATGAAATAGTATAAGCTCCCTTGACAAAAGTCAAGCTAGATCTCATACCCTGAATAATGAAAAATCATAAAAAAAGGCAGAGAAGACAGGAATCCTACATAATATGTGGAATGTGATACAAGTGTCAGCTCAGGAATTATCAGGTCAGTTCACTGACAGAACTGTCATATTCTTACACAGTCATAGATTGATTAAGGCTGGAAAAGACCTCTATGATCCAATCAGTCTGAATTTTCTGATCTATTTGGCATGATTCTGCTTACAGGGTTCTGAGTTACAGAGAAAGTTAATTGATCTCCTTGTTGGGATATATGTAATCTGCATGTTTCTACATGTTTGCTTAACTACACATAAGTACTAAGCTGCAGCTGAACCAATAAGATTTTTCAGACCAAGCTGTGATGCACTGAGTGAGTTGCACAGAACAATTGGATTGCAACATGCAACCTGTTTGCTTCAGGTAACTGGGAGCTAAGTCCTGGCTTATTTTACTTTCTGCACACCATATGTTACACAGAAAACTGATTTGCAAATAGTAGCTTAAACTCCAGAATAAATATACACTTTTGTTTTTGTTTTTGTTGTTGTTCCCTAACAAGTGATAATTATCATTGATTTTTATAAAGTTCTGATTTTTTGTAGCCACACTTTAGGTACTGGAATGCTGTGATCAGTTTTCCCCTAAGTTTTCTCTTCTACAGGCACCAGAGACCTAACTCCTGTAGGCTTTTCCCCTAGGGCAGATTCTTCAGCTGTTTGCTTATTATTGTGGTCCTCCTTTGGAGCCTCTCCAGTCTGTCTGCATCTTTCTTGAACTGTGGGGTTGAGAACTGAATATAGTACATTCTAGGCATGGCCTGAAAAGCACTGAGTGGGGTAATCATTATATCCATGCTAGTAATGCCCCTGGGGATCTATTACAGGATCCTTTTTGACTCCTGCTCAGCTTGTTGTCCACTCTCTTCTGGCAAGGCTTCTCCCCAGCCACACACTTTTTAGTCTGGACTGGGCTTTCTGGTAACATCATGCCAGGAGTTTGCATTTGGCTTTGTTAAAATTCAATTTTGCATTTTGCACAGTTATTGATAGCATCCTCTTTCAACCTGTCCAGGCTTTATTTTCAAGATTGCTGTCCATTCTGACAAGTTCATGTGACCATGCAGTTCATTGTCCTCAGCTCTCAAGTCTTAATCACTCTGATACTTGCTTGTTAAATTCTAGAAAGTGTCTCAAATATTTGGTCTAACAAGATAATAGGAAAATAAATGGGCACTTATAGAAGAGGCTTCTATCTGTTTTAGTACATTTTTCTAAGCATAAATATTGGTTCAAAATTATGTTGCCCCAATGTGTTTCTTTGTGAAACAGACCTGTGCAGACCCCTGAGTTTTCATTTATTTTTTCATGCGAATATTTACATTTGACGAAAGTTAATTAAAATTAATTTCTATCTCCCTTCAGCTGTGCCTCCATTCAGTACTCAAAATATGAGACAGGAGTGTGTTATTGTTTCGAATGCAAGCTCACTGCTTACTTTGCAAAAAAATTCCAGAAAAATGTTGACAAGTGTTGTTATTACCTCCAATATCCAAGCAGACAGAAATTTTTCCTCCTGCTGTTTATAAAACTTTGACCTTTACTCTGTAAGGTAACTCTTCTGGCCAAAGTGGACATTTCCCTCATGCATCTTGTATCTAGAGTTTAGTTTTAAAAGCTGCTGTATAATGAGGAGTAACTAGTGTATATTTTACTAATTTTCATTGCACAAAATTAATTAGGAATATAATCTCTGTTATGCAAATAACGTTTCTCTTTGACTCATGGGAAACAGAGAGAAAATTTGGAATCAATGTTTATTAAAAAATTTGTAACAAACTAATCTGTAAATTGGTCTCACTACTAATATGTTGATTTAGGTCAATAAATATTTTGAAATCTTCTGGTAAAAGGTAGTTTTTTTCTGTTCACACAAATACTGTTCTTCCTGAAATTGAAATATGAATAGAGTAAAATATTTTTAAGTGATTTGGAAAGAATGATTATCTGTTCCTATGTTATTTGTCTATCCAATTAAAATTCTGTTTATTTCAAAAGAACTTTGGGAAAATTTTCCTAAACTTATTGTTTATGTCATGACTCACTTTTAAAACACCATATGAAATACCAAAAATACATTTTTTCTTCCCCTAAGCACCTCCTGGGAAATCATCAGGGATGCCTGTCTGAAGTGCCTATATAGTAACACATGTAGTGTGGGAAAGAAACATGGTAAATCCGTGTAGAGTAGCAGAACTTTGATCTTTTTGGAATTATGTTGAAGCTGTGGAACAGCTTACATGATTGAAGTACTTCAACTGAGTTATTAGGGCTACTTTTTAGGATGGACAGAGCAGGAATATGAGAAGATAGGTGCCCTTTATTTAAGAGAGCAGCTGAAAGGCATGGAGTTTTTCTTGGAGATGGATGATCAACAAACTGAGAGCTTTTGTAACAGTGTCTATTGGGTGTCTATTGTAGACCACTTGATCAAGAAGAACAAGGTGAGACCTTCTATAGAGAGCTGGAAAGAGCTTCATTAACAGGTCCCGATCCTCATGGCAAATTTCAATCACACCAGTATCTTCTGGAACAGGGACAGGAGGGCATGACATAAACCATATAGGACATTCCTGAAGTGACAATTTCCTGACTCAAGTGAGAAAGGAACCCAGAGTGTAGAGATGCTTTGCTGGACTTCATACTCTCACATAAGGAAGGACTGTGAAAGTCAAAGGCAGCCTTGATTCCCATTCCCATAAGATGGTGGAGTTCAGGACCCTGAAAGGAGGAAGCAGAGCAAAAAGAAAGTTACAACCCTGACTTCAAGAGAGTAGCAATTGGCTTGAGCTTTGAGGCTCATTTTGAAACAATCTCATTACATAAAGCCTTGGTTGGAAGAAAGCTCCAGGAGAAATCGTTGATGTTTAGGACTCACATCCTTCAAACTCAGAGGAGTCTATCCCAACAAGCAGGAAGACAGGCAAAATATCTGGGGGCTTGCATGTGGGAACATGTTCCCACAAAACAGACATAAAAATATATAAAGGTAGGAAACAGAGACAGGTAACCTGGTAGGAATAAAAAGATACTCTTTAAGCATGGAGACCTGCAGGTAGGAAAATCAGAGCCCAGAGAGAATGTCTGATGAAATGGAGTCTGACATCAAAGGCAAGAAAAAGGTATCTATAAACATATCAACAGGTAAATGAAAACTAAGGAAAATATGGTCCTACTGCTGAATGAGTTGGGAACCTTGCTGTAAAAGGACATGGAACAGGCTGATGGTACTGAATTCCTCTTTTTGCTATCATCTTTACTAGCAAAACTGGTCTTTAAAAATCCCAGATATCTAAAACTGGGAACAACATCTGAAGTAGGAAAGTTATATAATTGGTGAAAGAGAAGCAGGCTAGGGAAAACTTGAACAGCCTTTACATTCATAAATGTAAAGGACATGGACATTGATGAGTTGTGCCCATGAGTCAGGCCTGATGTTACTGAAAAGCTTCTCTTGATTATCTTCAAGAGATCATGGTGATTACAAGAGGTGTCTGAGGACTTCAGGAAATAAATGTCATCTCTATCTTCAAGAATGGCAAGAAGAAAGACCCAGAGAGCTACAGGCATCACCTTCGTCTGTGGGAAGGATCCTGAAAATCATTTCCAGGCAATCAACCAAGAAGAAAACAACCAGAAGCAGTCAGTATGAATTTACCAAGAGGGAGTCATGCTTAACCAACTTGATAACCAATATTGAAAGGACAGATTTTGTAGATGAGAACAGTGGATACTATCTTCATAGATTTCACTCTGTCTTTTGACACAGTCTATCTCACCTGACACTAAAGGCATAGTTTCTTTTAGGAAATTTTTACAGAATGATAACATTATTACCAGAGGTCAGAAAAAGGTGGTACCAGTCACACCCTCCCATGATGTCTGCACAGGCAAGCTGTTGATAAGTTTTGGAAGTGGGCAGTGAGATCATTGGAAAGACAGCTCAATAGACAAGGCCAGAACATACTAGTGAGTGGAATAAAATCTGCTTGGAAACCAGTAGCTAGTGATATACACTAGGGGCCAATCCTGTCTGACTCTGTTCACTATTCTTTTTAAATATCTAGAGAAGATATCTGGAGAATGGGGTAGAGTGTAGCCTCAGCAGTTTTGTAAATGGCGCAAAAGTGGCAGGGGTAACTAATAGACCAGAGGTTTGTGCTGTCATGAAAGAGATCTCAAGAGCCTGGAGAAATAGTCTGACACCAAGCTAATGAAGTTAAGAAAATGCTGAAACTGGCACCTGGAAGGAAAGGAATAAGATCAACTCTAGGTTCCTCCATCTGGGAAATGGTATTGAAGAGAAGGTTACAGAGGCATCCAGGTTGAACATGATCTACCACTGGGCACTTGAAACCAAGATGACCAACAGCTTCTTAGGCTAGGAGAAGGATTGTCAGCAGATCAAACATGATCTTCCTTTTTACTGATGAGGCCACGTGACTACATTGTGTTTACTTTGGGTTTCCTCTGTATCAGAGAGCTGCAGACAGGTTAGAGAGAATTCAAAAAAGGCCACAAAAATTATTTGTGGGCTGGAGAAACTCCTGTTAGGGAAGACTTGGGAAACAGGACCGTTCAGCTTGGTGTAGGGGAAAACTCAGGGTGTTCTCTTCAATGTGTGCAAATATCTGAAGGCAGGTTGTAAGGAAATAAAACCAGGATCTTCTTGATGGTGGCCAATGACAGGGAAAGAGCAATGGGCTTAGACTGAGACACAGTACTGTCCACATAAGCAAAGCTTTCTTTTTACTTTGGGCTGATTGAGCACCTGAATAGGTTGCTCAGGGAAGTTTTGGAGTCTCCATCCTTGGAAATAATACAAAATCCCGAACATTCAGTGGCGCCCACAGGTGCCTGGTGGTCCCAGTGACAGGACATGAAGCAATGCACATTAACTGAAACACGGGAGCTTCCATCTAAACATCAGGGAACACTTTCTCAATGTCAGGGTGATTGAGAACTGGCATAGGGTACACACCTCCATCCTTTGAAGTATCCAAGAGCTTCCTGGACAAGGTCCTTGTCTTGTTTGAGGAGGCAGGTTAGACAGGATAACCTTTCCAAAGGTAACTGTTCTGTGATACTGTACTCTATAACATTGATATTGAAAGATAATAACCAACACCAGCAGCTATGCAAAACATGAATTAAGAAGCTATTCATCCAGTACTGGATACTATGGGAAACATCTTAGTGTACAGGAGTCAAAATTACAGTAGAGGCATTAGATAATTTTTAATGGAAGATAATTCTTATTTGCTAAACAATAGAATTGACTTCTTCCTTTGTAGGAATCCACTTTTATGTCCAAAAAGAATGTCTACCTGCCAGTTTAAAATATTTCTAAAATTGTAATTATTTCTGAGTGGTTTTGTGTTTTAATGATTAAAAATAATTTTTTTAATAGTAGCAGTTTACATATAAATCATTAACTCTTTGTTGAACTTGGACACTTTTCAAATCCACACAGATCTAGAGAATACTAGTTTTAAAATACATTTTAAAAACATTGAAAATCTTTAAAAGTTAAACTTATTTTGACACAGGGAACAGAACTCTAGTTATGATAATCTAGAAAAATATATCTAAGGTTAATTTTGTTTTAACAAGTGTTAAAATATAGTGCTTGACCAAAAACTACAGTGTAGAATTTCAGTTTTTTCAATTCTAGCTGCAACAACATTTTGCAAATTTATCTAGAGATCAGATATAGAATTTTCTGGCTTAGCTGCTCATTATCAGTATTACTATTAAATGATCAATAACTGTCAATAATACAAACAAATTCAAAAAGCAGAATTGTTATATTAAGAAAAAATAAACTAAGAAAAAATGAGTGGATTTTGCCTGCCTTTTTCTCATTATACAGATCTTTTATGTATCGACTCAATTAAGGAAATTAACATGCTGTAAACTACTAAAAATAATGCATTTTTAGACTTTATGCTTCATTCTGATTCAGTCAAGTTAGTAATTTGATAGGAGGTCCTATGTTGCATCTCATTTTATCACAAATTGGATTATGTAGTCTTCAAAGTAGAGAAACCTTTGATTACTGAGGTCATATTTAAGTATTAACTCAGATGAAAGCACCCCACACCAGCTGTTTCTTGTGTTCACTTCAAAATTGTGAACCAATAGTCAGCTTGTTGAAGAGATGTTTGGTTGGATCATGATATTCCTAGGATTTTCTTTTCATGATTGTTAGGCCATAGCCTTCAGAGAAATTAGTTAAATTTCCCTGAAATTACTTGACTTCATTATCATATAGAAATAAATTTGTTAGTGTTTAGAAGACATATCCGTACTTTAGACTTTAGTGAGAAATCGATGAGTAGATCCAGGCAGACTAAGGACCAATAGCTTGTTACCTCCTCTGTAATTCTACAATTCTGTGAACTGTTCTCCTTCTGTTTAGTTTTTGTTTTGTGTTCCAATTTTAGTATTGCTCAAGAAGTAAAATGCCTGCCATTCAAGAAAACAACTTTATAAGGGTATGAAAGTAATAGCACTTTAACATGTGATTTTATCCTGAGGAAAATATTTATAAATAAATTATATTTATTGCTGCAAAGAGTTTGCTTACTGGAAATCCTTTTAACTTCAGCTAGTCACACAGTATAAATTAAACGGTATAGAATTTCTCCCTAAATACACATGCAGTAAACATAGGAAAAGTGTTCTATTGCTGCTGTTGATATTGAACAACTTTGTTGAATTCTTTTACTTGTTCATGGAGACAGTAGGAAGGTCTTCTTTTAATAATATTCATGCTTTTTAAGAATGTGATTTTGTAACTGTAATAGACATAGGAATTTTTTTTTTCAGAATTAGATCAAGGGAGATTTTTAGCAACCTTTCAATGTAGTCAGAATTCAAATTAAAACAAAGCTGCACATAAGCCTGGGGAACAAGATGCATACCATGATTTTATTTCCACCTCTGAATTCAGACTACTGGATTTTTGTGAAATTTTGCCTTTTCTTCCCCCCACCCCGCCCACCAAGGAATTTATTTTTTAATGTCAATTTCTATCAGTTCATACTTTGTTATAAGCAGAATTCAAGGAACTAATCCTTTATTTATATGAAGATAATTCAAATCCTATTAATTGGTAGGGAGTCAGATTGTACCAGTAACATTGTACCTGACTCCTGTATTATCTCACTTTTATATGGCTTTCTCTGATTTAATGGAAACACAACTCTTAAATCTCAACAGAATTGTAAATAAGTTAATTTTGACTAATTGCTTTTATGGCTGGAAGTAATCTGCAAGAGTTTTGGTCAGATTTTAAATCTATTCAGCCCTCTTTAGATGCTTAGAATGCAGACAAGAAGAGACATAGATTCTAATTTGTGCATCAAAGTTCTCTGAGAATGCCTGTTAAATCAGGAAATCATATAGATACAAAGCAAGACAAGAAAGCAAATTAGCTTTTCCAACTATAATTCTACTTAGTATTGTCTTTCCTGGATATTTTTGGTCAGAATCCGGTAGCAGACACAAAAATAATTTTAACTCCCTTCCTTATCTCCACTCTCATTCTTTCAAAACTGGGTACTCATTATCAATTCTGTTCACTTTCTGAGGCTGTCTTTTGTGTTCTTGCAAAGCAAGGATGTAAGGAGCTTATTTCTTGGTGAACAAGGAAGAAGGGAGGAGGTTCTGCTGCGAAATACGTTTGTTCATTTCAAGGTCTTATTGAGCTACTCCCATAAAGGAGAATACATGTTCTTGTTAAGAATATGGAAAATAATATGGGAAATCCACCCTAGGGATTAGGAATATTTTGTGTTGTATGTTTTAACCCATTCTGAATCCACTAAAGGTACAGGAGACGTGACCACAAAAAAAATTACCACATTGTGATAAAAATTATGAAGTTGGTTTTTTTGACACCCTAATTGCCTAAATTGCGGTAAGAAAACGGGGGCTAACAGTTATAGTGTTACTTTAAGTGTAAAGCTGCTGAAGATGTGCATCTTCGTGAAGCATTAAATGACTATTGGCTGAATATAAATAGAAAGCATTCTGTATATCTGTGTCTGTTTCTGTGGGAACAGTAGGAATGCTGAGTGCTGTGATTTGAACTAACAACATGTTACCTGTATGGTTGTGTGTGCAGAATAGATTATAAATGGTAGCAGAAGAAGATTCTCTTTTCTGAGTAACCACAGAGGGTATTGGGAGACAAAAAAGAACCCTAAAATCCAAACACCCAGGAAGTTATAGAAATATGTCTACATATTTTGAAAATTTTATTGGACTTTTTAGGCATTGTATTAATCAATAGGTTTTGTTTTTTTTTTTTCCTTGAGATGCAGAAGAGAAAAAAAGGGAATCTGTCAATATGTACAGCTTTGAATTTTTTCAGTGACTTGCTAGAGACAATGAGCAGCTGGCATTGTCTTGAGTTCAGGAAACATTTGATGTTCAGGCAAGAGGGAAAAAAGGAAACAGCACTGATTTCTTGATAAACAATGATTTTCCATTAATGCCCTCAAAGAGTAATTAACTCTTCTGCAAATTCTTCTGTGGGAGTATGCAACTGATACATAGTGTTTTAGTGAAAGTTTCTGACCCAAGAAACTATGAAAATATCAGTAGGTTGTGAACAAAGTAGATGCTATTCAGATATGCTTGTGTGATTAAAACCATGAAAAATCTGTCTCCTTAAATGCATAGGAGAGAAGAAGGAGACTCTTATTTCCCATGAAAAAATCAAGCTCTCCAGAACCAAATAATTTATTTTTGAAACAAAGTCATTTATTTTATTCCAAAACTGATCTGTCAAGTGATTGGTTAAAACTGATAAGTGTTTCTGAAACAATGTATCTTTTAAAAATAAACTTTCTAGTAAAAGTACTAATATTTCCTGGTGATCTTTAGAAACTAAATAATATCAGTTTGATCATATCCATGTTTTACTAGGAATTATTGGGAAAAGTACAGAAAATAAATATAGGCAGATTTTAGCAAGACCTTTGTGGTTTTAGATACTTCACAAAAGCAGGTACATGAGTGAGCATAAATTTGAGCATTTTATTGGCTGTTAGGTAGATGTGAAAAAAATAATTACCAATGAAATTAATGTGGGTTTTATTGTGAGATGTTTTTCTTGTAAATGCTATGCCAAAAGGTATGTATCTAAAAAAATGAATAGTAATAAAATGCTTAGGTGGTTCAAGATGAGAAGACACTTCACTTTGTGAAAACAATTTACATGTTGAGAAATTAGCAGCTAGTTCTGCTGATAAAACTGTCTCTACTATTGCAATAAAATTGCATTTCTCATTAATAATTTCCATTATTTGTTTACAACTGTAACTGTTGATGGTGAAATAGGCTTTTTTTGCCTTGTCAATACTCATAAATCTTTGAAGAAAGAACTTTTCCCAATTTCCTCTGAAATTCACTGTCCTTTGCAATATCACAAATGTTTTAAGAACTTTTCCTGTGTCTCTACCATTAACAAATATTTTATTATCTTAATTGTCTTTGAAAAAATCTTGGGCTAAATAAGAATACTAATAAAACTACTGAATTCTGATATCCTCAAGTCAATTTCAGCGTTGGTTTGGCTAAATGAAGATTTAAATAAAGAGTTAGTGAATGATTAAATGAACATCCTTGAGACTTTTTAGGACTCATGAAATTTAAGCTGCATGGACAGATCCTCATGCCCGCATAGCAGTGTACTAGATCAAGAAAATTTTTAAACAACCAAGGACAAAATAACTAACCTTTCCTCCAATGACTTTTTGATGAAACAACATTGTTGAATTTGCTGTATTGTCTCAAGACTCAGTCACTTGCATCTTTAGAATAGCTAGAAAATTTTCTGAAAGTTGTCCCTCCTCACAGAATTTCATATGCACTCTAAGTCCACAAGCCTAAGAAAAATCGACTGAGAATATTTTCACACAAAGGCTCAGAGTAACTTCATGATAGATACAGATAATTTGAAGTATATGTGAAAATGTTATGGATGATAAAGAAATAGAACTACAAATTAAAATAATAAAGCGTGTTCATCTTCAGTGCTGATGTCTTGTCTACTCATACTTGAAACAGTTCCACATCAGTATTCAGTCTAATATTTGGGGTTTTTTCTTATCCTTGTAATTAATAAAAAGTCATGTTTATCCTCTGATAGTACTGAAATGTATAGAGTACCTGTCCACTATTTAATGATCATACTTTTTTCCACATACATTATAATTTCAGCTGTTTGTGACATGAGCTTGCTTACATTTCACTGTCAGTTTCAGGACAATCCAAAGGGGGAATTTCTTAGAGATACAGCATTATATTCTACAATGATGAATTTATAAATAACTTAAGGTTTTTGGTTTTTTTATTTTTAAGGTAATTATTTGCTTTATGTAAAGCAAATAAAAGGGAAAGAAAAGTATAACAGATGCAAATTCTCTTTATAAAGATCCTGTACCAGTTTTTAAAGATTATTTGTCAATTTAAAACAACAGTATCAAACTCTGTTAATGACAGCTATAGAGAAAATTGCAGCGTACATGATATAAAGTTATGCTCTCCTGTCTTTCTTTAGAAGAAAAGAAAAAATCATTGGAACTTATGATGAGGCGAAGCAATTTACTCTAAAGTGATTGTTCAAAGTATTCTCAGGAAACATCACCTTTCAATTAGCAGAACCAAAGATTAAATACTATTAGTGCTATCTCTGAGATGTAGCTTGGATACTGTGTTCATTATTAGAATATAGCTGTAAAATTCCTGAGTATTTAGGTAGTAGAACATTTGCTGGAATAAATGGTAGATATTGGATGCAGGACTTGAATTCTGGCTGCCAACAACAATAAAATCGAAGCAGATGTCCACTCCCTCAAGGGCAGGGAGGCCCTGCAGAGATAAATTAGAGAGATGGTCAATCACCAACCAGCAAGTGCTGGATTCTACACCTAGGATAGGCAACCCTGGTCGTGTGATAGACTGGGGAATGAAACACTGAAGAGCAACACTGAGGAAAGGACCTGTGGGTCTTGATTTTCAAAAAGTGTAACATGGGTCAGCAGTGCCCTGGCAGCCAGGAGAGCCACCCATGTCCTGCAGGGACATCAGGGACAGCATCACAGCCAGGCAAAGGAGGGGGTTGTCCTGCTCTGCTCTGCCCTGAGGCAGCCTCATCTCAAGCGCTGGGAGCAGTTTTGGGTGCTATAATATATAAAAGAAATTACTGTCTCTATTAGAGACCTTCCAGAGGAGGGCCATGAGGATGGTGAAGAGTCTGGAGAGTCCCTTATGAGCAGCAGCTGATGTCACTTGGTTTATTCAACCTGGAAAAAATGAAACTTAAGGGAGACCTCACTGAAATCTTCAATGTCCACATGAGGGGAAGTGGATGGATAGACACTGATCTCTTTACTCTTGTAATCAATGAGAGGTTCTGAAGGAATGGCATGAAGCTGAATTGGGAGGTTTAGGTTACATATTAGAAAAAGGCTCCTCACACAGGTGGTGTTTGCGCAGTGGAACAGAGAAGAGGCCACAGCACCAGTGTGACAGAGTTAGAGAAGCATTTGGACAATGCTTTTAGATACTTGGGGTGTCCTGTGTAGGGCCAAGAGTTGTGCTTAATGATTCTGATGGGCCTCTTCCAATTCAGCATATTCTATGATTCTGTGATTCTAAATAATCAGCTCTTAGGTTCAATTTCTATGTCATCCTTTTTTTTTAATATAATAATATCTAATTTCAATGAACGGTAGGCATTGGCTATATTGCTACTGTTTGTAGACAGACTTAAGGTACATGTTAGCTCTGGTCTGGAATTTATTTCAATTTTCCTTATATTTTTTACAGCTTAGAGGACAAAGTAGTCTTATATTATTTTATGTAAATCTATATGTCTACATTTTCTCTCTTCCTTTTACTTTTTTGTTTATTTGTTTATTTTAGCTTGCATGCTCTTTTTTACAGAGTGGTGAAGGATCATAACATGATAAGATTGTTTTGGATTTTTTAATACAGATGATCACCACTGACATTAAAAATAATAACACAAGTGAAGTAGTTATTGCATAAATCTGCAAGGTGTAGATAACTGGAAAATTCTTCTATCTATAATGTAATTAGAAGATGGTTCAGAATGCCTATAGTGTTCATATATGGGAAAAAGGAATGATTCTGTAACAGTAAAGTAGGTAGAACTTGAAATAGTAAATCTGGTACAGAAGACTGAAAATCACTATTAGAACATTTAGAGAAGGATTATGAAATTTGGCATGTATAAGCAGTATGTTTCTTGAAAAAGGTAAAGAAAACTTCTGTTTCACTGGCAGAGCAGGAAGTGATTAAAATTTTTCAGTGGAACATAAGAATTTAATTATTTGTTCTCAAGAAAAAGAAAGAATTCAATAGAAAAGATGGATTAAGGCACCCATATTATTATATTATGGCTGTAGTAAAATAGTGTGAAATCAGCAGTGCACCTCAGCAGCAAAGTCCTAAAATACACTGGTCTCTGTGAACAGGGGCATTAAGGGAAGAGATTATATTCTTCTATGTTGCATTCATTAGATCGTATCTGGATATTCTATTCAGTTTTGATCCCTAAAATATGTGAAAGACATGGACTTAGTGGAGTGGGTTCAGGGACTGCAATTAAGATGATGAGGCCTGGAGCCCTTGCCCTGTGAGAAGAGGCTGTGGCACCAGGGCTGGTTCAGCTGGGAGAAAATGGCTTCAGGGGGACTCAACAGTGTTGCCAGCACCATTAGAAGGGGAAGAAGAGATGCAGTCAGGCTTTTCACAGGAGTTTGTGGCAGGAAGTTGAAAGGTAGCAAAACAAGCTTTAACATGAGAGCCTCAGGCTGGAAAGAAGCCTTTTCTCCAGGAGGACAGCCCAGCAGTGAAACAGGTTGTCCAGAGGTATTATACCATTTCCATTCTTGGAGTTTTTCAAGACTCAGCTGGAGAAAACTCTGAGCAAATTTGTCTGAATTAAGGATCAACCCTTCTATGAAGAGGAGATTGTGCTGCAGGCCTCCCAAAGTTGATCCTTCCAACTGAAATTATTTAATCATTCTGAGAGTGTTAACTAAGAAAATAAATGATCATGGCTATTTTTGTTCTTCCATTATTCCCCTCACAAAGCAAATATTTTTAAATTAAGCATTTTTTCCTGGATTTTCTGTGCTACATATTCTCTATAGTGACAAAGTAATCTTTGTAGATTTGTTACAAGAACTTGTATATTCCAGGCAGGTAACACACATTAGTAAGAAAAGGCAAGTATTTTTCACTTCATCCTGATGAAAAGAAGGAAAGGTGCTAAAATAATTTAAGAAGCTGGAACAAATGGACAAAAAGGAATAAAGGAGAGGAAAAGGAATTAATATTGCAGGAGACTTAGAAGCTGTTAACCACCAGATTCCAATTCTTTTAATGTTACCAGGACTTCAGCATTTAATGTTGTATCAGTTTTGCACTGCAGACACAGCTATATCAGAAAAGAACAGTAATGACAAAGGAAGAATTTAATTTTAATCTACACTGTAGGGACCAAATCCAGAGCAGAGTTCCTGTGCCACAATTGCAAGGTCAGTTTCTATCTGCTGAGGATCTTTCTTAGCCCAAGTTTTATTTAAACTGTCCAGACAAGTGGAAGTAATTTTCATATGACACAAAAAAAAACCCCCAAAAAACAGCAACAAAAAAAAACAAAACAAAAACAAACAAACAAAAAAACCCACCAAAAAACCAGCATAGAACATTGTAAAATTAACATAATTTATTACACTGCATAGAGCTGAACTAACAAAAATTTGTTTGCATTATATTACTGCCAACTGTGCAACTGCTGCTTTGCACCTGTTCTGGGCATTGGACAGGGTGCTGTTTCCACAGTTAGAAAGATGTATTTTTCTGATCTATCCAAGCTGAACTTTTTTTTTTTTTTTGCTGAAGTCTTGCTAGACAACTGCAAAAATACATATGCCTGCTTGCAGCTCTAAGACTTCAATCCTAAAACTGTCCATTCTAGCTCCTGACATCATTACTCCAATTTTCCTATATCTCAGTCCTTTGGGGAAGTCTTCCTAACAGCAGTTTCCAGAAGACAAAACTTAGAATCTTGGTCTCTGCAAAACACACAGTATTTTTTCTTTTTGAGAGAGAGATCAGTACTTTATCTCCATTTCTGCCTTTCACCAGTTTGATATTTGACATCAATTTCCTGTTGCTATGGTTCCCCATACAGCTTTTTAGTTCTGGATTATATTGTGATTTCTTTTGTAAATAAATATTACACCTATGTTTTATAATGTTTCTTTAGGGAACCTTGCAATATCTATTACTTTTCAGAAACAGATTTAATGTCTATCTCTCACATCTAACTAAAAATCTTTTTCATTTTAATTCTTGGAACAAAATGGAGAAAAAACATACATTAATGGAGTAGGAGGTTTAGTGAAGATGGAGCATTTCTTTTTCACTAATGAGGCTTGAAGGCAGAGTACGATGATAGAATACCCATATTCATTCTTGTGGCCAGAAATGAGTTCTTCCTTTTTCTTTTCGCCCAATTCCCTACCCTGGGAGCATTGTGGAAGACATAAAACTCATTTTGAATATATTAAAAAAAATCTTCCTAAATGTTATCAATTAGCCATCAAGAACTGGAAACTAGCCTTGAAAATCAATAGTCACTATTAAAGATAAATAAATAATAGAATGACATGTTAATTTCTTAAGACCCTGACTCTGTCACTGCAAATGGGTACATGCCTTGGAGAAGTAGAGAAATTACTTGAGTCAGCCAGAGAAATTCAACCAATACAGGTTGCTTACTGGCCCTCTGAATATTGTATTTGGTTTCTAAATAGTTTTTTGGCTAAGAAATAAAATAGAAATGTAGCATTGCTAATCTTCATTAAAGGAATATTAGAAAATTCCTGTCATTCTCACTTTTACAAGTACTGAACTCAAAAAACTGATGTGTTACACTGGTGTGAAAATTCATGAAAGTTAATGCATTTTTTGTATATTCATATTCTCCATATATTATAATTCATATAGTTACTAGCATTAACAATGGTCAGAGCTGTCTCTATGAATTTTTATGATCTTTACAGACATATATCTTAAAATGAAGACTATTTGCTTAAACTGATGAATTTTGCTGCCTCAAATACCTGATATGTACATAACTTGCAGGACTGAAAGTGTGACCAGCATATACCAAATTTGTAACTAGTAAAATCTGTTTGGGAAATCTGCCAGGATTTTTGACGTATTCTGCATTTAACACTTTATTATCAAACAGTAGATTACTTAGAAGCATGCCTCTAATTTAGGATTACACAGATTGTCAAAGTAAACAAAATTGGTACTCTGAGACCAGTTCTTACTTTGCTCCTCTACAGCACTGTAGGTCCTGATCTTGTACAGATGTTAACTTCAGAGGAAATGGAGGGGTCTGAGGCCTCAGTATGCTGAGTCTTTATAAATCCACTAACTTCACACCTGTCAAGTTTACAGACATTAAAGCTCTAGTATTTAAACCCTTCAAAAACTAATATCCTTTCAAAAGAGTGGTTGTATATATTGCGTGTTGAACCTGGATGGATGAGAGGTGCTCACCAAAGCTCCTCTGTCCCTCCCCTCTTCAGTTGTACATGGGAGAGAAAATACCACAAAATCCTTATGGATTGAGATGAGGGCAGGGAGAGATCACTCACTGATTATCATCACAGTCAAAATGCAGTTGACCTTGGGGAAATTAATTTATTTTATTTTCAATAAAATCAGAATACAGCAATGAGAAATAACTCCAAATCTTCCCTCCCTTCTTCCTGGGTCCAACTAAATTTCTAAATTCTCTACCTCCTCCTCCTATGTGGTACAGAGGGACAGGAAGTGGGAGCTACTGCAAGTTCATCACACCTTGTCTCTGCCATTCCTTCCTCCTCACACTCTTATCTACACCAATGCGGGCTGCCTCCCACAGGACACAGTCCCTAATGAAATTTCTGGATATCAGTCCTCCCCACAGTCTCCAGTTATTCATTAACTGCTCTAGCATGGATCCCTTCCCTTTTGGTCAGTCCTTCAGGAACAGGCTGCTCCAGTGTGAGACCCCCACAGGGTCACAAGTCCTGCCAGCAAACTGCTCCAGTGTGGGCTCCACTCTCCATATGGTTATTGTCCTGCCCAGAGCCTGCTTCAGTACAGGCTTCTTATGAGGTACATTTGGGCACAACCACCTGCTCCAGCATGGGATCCTCCAGGAGCTCCAGGTGGGTATGTGCTTCCATAATCTGAGAGTTCATATTCCTATAAAGCAATGAACACATGAACATGAAAGTGAAGGCAAAATTACTCCCCCCAGGACTAAACTCACTAATGTTTAATTTTGAGATTGAGCAAATCAGAATGCTTGAACCAAGGCAACAATTGTTTTTTAGCTTTCAAATAATATAGTGTAAAGACCTGGTGTTCTTCCTACCTGACCCAAAACTTTTCCTTTTACTGTTTTGCTTCACTTCAGATCCACTCCAGTGGCTGACTTGCCTTTCCTCATAGTAAGCTACAATAGCGTGTTTATGTCCTGTCACACTTGCAACTAAGTCTTGAAAAAATTAGCAAAGTAGTTTACCTAGAGCAAATACTTTCTAATAGCTGCAATTTGTAATTTTAACTATTGAATTATGAAAATATTTTTTTAGAAAATTCATTATAAAATAATGAAATATACTCAAAAGTTGCACTAACACACTTGTGGTCAGATCATAGGCTAGGTTATGGTTCAGAAAATCAATTTATTTCAATAGAATTTTTAGGCTGGAAGGAGTGTGAATCCTGCCTTGCAAACCTGGGAGTGGAGTCTTTCACAAGGGTGAGACTAGAGCATAGATATATATGAATTCAAAGTAGATAGAGAATATTTCCAGCATGACATATTTAAGGTTAATGACTCTTGTGTAGTTAAAGTTCCCCATGGACTGTCATTTCTGCCTGATGTTGGAACTGGATTATATACAGACTGTGAGAGTTCCTGCCATAAAATTGAATCAGGAAAAGAGATAGACTGGGATTTGTGCTTTTGACTGTTCTATGAGAGTCTCTGAATAAATCAGAACTTTAAAACCTGTAATTAATTTTTTTTCTTTTTTAATGATAAGTATGTTTCAAATTTAGTCCTGTGAATGGTAACTATAATAATCATGTTGAAATAAGGACATAGAAAAATTCATGCATTGTTTAATTTCAGATTTTTTGGAATGGAAATACACTTCCTTATGTGTAGTATTTGAATAAGGCTGCTAAATAACTGATGGTATACAAATTATGTGCAGCTTAAGTTTAGACTGACACTCAAAATCAGATTTCTGCTGTGAAATGGTTAAACACTTCTCATGTCACATTCAGCAATGTATGGGTATTAAAACAACCATGGAAACAAACTGTCCATGGATATATTTAATTGAATTACCCACTTTCATGAATATTTGATCTGCTGATTGCCTCAAATACTTTAGATTTCTTGCCTATAATTTGAGCTTATTAAATTTCCAAAGTAAAGGATCTGTATGACAGGAAGGACAGTAGTCCTGAAAAAGAACAAAAGAGAATTGCACAGTGTATTTATTCTTTAACTGGATAGACAGTCCAGAATTGTAGACTTCTGGTGATATTTTCTTTTGACAAGGAATCAAAATGATGATTTGACAAAAAGGTCTAATTTTCCTGCTTAAATTACAAACATCTGATGAGCACACATATTTTCCAAGATTAATATCTTAAAAGTTATAGATACTTTTGGTTTTTAAAAACTAAAATTATATAAAAAATGCCTCAATTATACTCTTAGAATTTTTCACAGACAGAGTAACTTACACAGGAAATGGAAATAGTTATAGAGTGTAAATATTGTAGACATGGAAGGATTATGCTGGTAAACATATTATTTGCAGAGATAATAAAGGAAATGGTGAAGGCTGTCCTTTCTGTGAAGTTGCTTACAGTTGTCATCAGCAAAGAAGTTACCTTATAGTAGAATATAAAATTCATGTTTTTATTCAGAAAGAAGGATATTTATTTCACATTTATATTTTTATGGTGCCTTATTTTATAATACAGTTAATATAAGTCCTTAAGAATAAAAGGAAAGACTAAAGAAAAATGTCACATTAACAAAAATAGTATATAATCTCCATTAAGAATCTGTTGCTAAAATGTAGCAAGAATCATTTTTCAGTTTGTGAATAGAAACAAAATATAAGGAAAAAGCTATTACTTGTGTGTTAGTACAGTAAGGGTATCAATAATATTTTTACCTTTGGGATGAGCTTTTCTTCTTCTGCCCCTTAAACTATCAGTACAATGGAAGAAAATTTTCATAGCATTAACACCCATTTGAAGCCTTAGATTAATCATTAAGCAGCCTTCCAATTGCACATTTGAATTGTTAGAGTTCCTAGCTTGAAGATTAACCTGTTGGTCTGATATATATATATATAAACCTTCTAGTAAAATACCAAAATGGAAATAAAACAAATGTGATGCTTCAATATAATATATTTTCTAATTCAATATTTTCATGATATATAAGATAGGGGACAGTAAAAGCTAAAACTCTTCCAAACTGTTTATAGGTATCAACTAATGGCACAAAACATGCTTATGGAAATTATTAGAATGGTATTTGTAAGGAATTGACTTAATAAAGATTTCTTATACAACAGCACAGACTAGTGGCTTTTAGCAAGGCTGCAAGTTTGCCTTTTCTCTTAAACAGTATTAAATTAAGATGGCTAAGACCAGAGGGTATAGAAAGCCTGAGTGTTTCTGTTTTTCTAATTCATGCATGTCTTCTGATAGGAGTGCATACTTTCAACTAAATACAAAGGTTTTTTACAAAGAGACAAGTTTTGTGTTTGTTTTTTTTTTTTTTTTTTATGCTGTAGGAGATTGAACCTGCCTCACAAATTTTTTTACATGTATTTAGAAGGAACTACTTTGTCCAGACTGAGTAGTTTTTCAATTTCTTGCAAAAGTGTGTCTCAGATTCACTGCATCATTACAAAAAAAATACACAAAGATATTGTTCAAAACCTCTCGATCTTCTTGACATTTCTAGACAAAATATTTGCATAACATTTGTCTATTAAATGTCAGAGGCACACTCAGTTTCGAGGTTTACCTTGAAACTGAGTGTGCCTCTGACATTTAATCTTTCTGTAAGTCTTCTAGACTTCAGAAAATATATAGTTACAATTAAGGTTAGTAACATAACCTGAATGTAGGAATTTTAATCACAGTGATTACTCAGAGGTCTCCTTTCCTCATTTCTTATGCATCTTCCTATATCTGCTTTTCATGTCTTTCTCTCTAGCTAGCCCAAGTATACTATCACACTGACACTGGTGTCGTTGCTTCCGGTAGCTGGGATATCCCTTGCTCAATATTGTCCTACATTTCCCATTAAGATGTACCCCATTCCTTGAGAAATGCTTTTCTCTGCAATTATCCAAATAACTCCTAGAAAACCTAGTGTGGACCAGTAGAGGCCTGAGAATATGGTGTAATACAATAAGTACGTGGGAAGGTGCCAATCATAAGGAAGTATGCCTGCAAATTTCCTACTTTCCAAAACCTAGCTTGTGAAGATGGAAAATCTACTGCTCTTGCTCATCAGAATAAATTGATAAAATGGGTGGAGGAGTGCCTCTGTGAGTACATTTAAAAAATTATCTTCCAGTACATTTAATCTGTTGGCCACATTTATGCTCTCAGAATCAAGGTAATGAACACTGGACCTAAAGACAAAGTTAACAGTAGGGCACTGTAAATAATCCTTAGATTGAAATCCAGTGGGCTGTATTTAACAGCTGGTATTTGTAACTTAGTACCAGTAATGAGCTGTAAAAGACATGAAATGTAAACCTCAGACTAGCAGGAAATAAATGATTTACCATGCAGTTTAAATTACAATATAATTTGATGTAAGCTTTCTTGGGACAGCAAATACTTCAGGCATGATAGCCTGATATCAATCTATCATTTCACTACATGATCATAATTCCTCTCACCATACTCCTCCACTGTGTATTTATATTATTCTAAGTGGTTCAACTGGCTTGATTTCCTCATTCTAGGTCTCATTTCCATTCCATTTTACCATGCAATTTCTTCCCAGCCTCAAAGAGATTACACAGGATTTTTTTTTTTTTAGGAATATGAATGTCTGTATGTATTTTGGCTAAAACTTGCAAATCTGTGAGGCTATGTACTCATGTCTAAATCACAAATCTGTCTAAATCATTCAACATCTAACTTGGCTGTCATGAAATCCTCACCAGGCAGATATAAAATTAACATTTACAGGCATTTAGCTGGGAAGAAATACCGAGTGTTGACTGAATTTGGGACTATACATAGATGAAACAGAACTGAGAATGAAGACAGAAAAGCTCTTAAAAAATGCCCAGGGCTCTGTAAGGTACCTAGTACTGCTTATTCTAACATTCAGCATCAAACTTCTTTGCAGTGCTAACTACTCTGTGTGTGTTGGGACCTAAAGTGCAGTGTCCTGGCAAGTGGACAAAACTAACTGTTACTGTTATTTAATTACTGTTATTTAATTACTGTTATTTACTGTTATTACTGTTATTTATAATTACTGTTTAGTTTTGATTTTGTTTTTATATATTTGTTTTTTGGTTTCTGAACCTGCCAACTCTTAGAGAAATCTGGGTATTCACTGTGAGGTTCCTGCTACCTATCCATAGCATCAGTATTTTAGACCAGCATTTTTACATATCATAACGAATAAAACAGTAGCACTGATATTTATACTATAAAATTAAACAAATGATTGTCTGCAAAAGCCTCTTTGATTTTAATTTCCTATTCTTTTTGCATATTCTATTGTCCCTATTTTGAAAGGATTTATGCTCTCTAGTTCATATTTAAGAATATGTCTTAATTAAAAAGTCCTTCTTTCAGACCTTGAATTGCAAAGAGATTTAGGTCCACATTTTTATAATTTTACACTCTTAACACCATTAGAATAATGATAATTTAGATGGCTACACAGGTGTTAAGCACCTAAATTTCATCAATGGAGATATCTTTATTCTTAAAAAAGCCCTCCAATTTTATTTAAAGTCAGGAAAGAAATCCTTCCAGCAGATGGCAGCAACTCTCCACCTACCCCAATTCCGACTCTAAACATGCATATTAAGCACAAACTCAGAGAAGAAATTCTTTTTTTTTTCCCAGCTGATGGCTGAATTGCTTACGTAGACTATTCTTCCCCAGTTTTAATTTTCAAGATGACCAAACACAACTGGTGTCACTAAGTTGTCTGAAACCAACCAAGCCAGGAGGTATATATTAGATTACAATTATTTTACTATATTGACAATTTAGATAAAGGAAGGTGGACAAAAGCTGTAGTTAAATTTTTATTTAGGTGACAGGATGCACTGCTTAAACTAAACTTAAGCTGAACTTGCTTAAACAGCTGCAAGAATCTGAAGCTGTTCGGGCTTTTACTGAGACACATTTCCTTGGATTTCCTTGTAGTGGACTTGTTATTCATAGTCATTCTTCTTACTTGGCACATTGGTAGTGTAAGTGGTATTGGACAGGATATACACAGCCTCCCTAAAGACCAGTCTAGCTCAGACATTATTCTCTATGTACAGAAGATCATAATGTCTTCCTGTTCAAGGGATACTGTCAAATAGAATATTTAAAAGTAATCTAATAAAGTGTATGCTGCAGCTTCCTATAAATAGTTAACTGATTTTAATTTAAATCGGTCTATAAAAAGGAGTGTTAACGTGATTCTTTTCTTCTGCTGAAAAAAACCCCATGGACTACCGAGACAGCAACTGCCTGTGGCACTATCCAACAGTTTATTCAGCTATGCCTAGACTTAACTCGATCACACAAATAATCCCTCTTTTGTGGAGCTTCTTGTTTAATTGTACCTTAATACATGAATAAGCCACTCTAGGATTCAGATGTAGCTGATTACAATTATACTATGCTTATACATAAAAATGATCAAAAATACATACGTAGTCCAAAGATTATATTATGTAATTCTTCCACTGCCATCAGCTCTCTTGTTATTTGATATTTAAAGGACTTGTAAGTAAAGCTAAAGCTGGAAATTATGCAGAAGTCTAAAAGAATCCCATCAAATTCTGTTCTTTTGACAAATATGAGAGATAAAAAATATTTTGCTTACTTTAAAACAATGCAACTGTAATCCATATTTCAAGATAATACTACAAAACATTTAATTTGCTCCACAAATTTGGTTTTGTTTAGCTTAAAAAGGGTGTTTTTCGAACCAAATGTTATGAAAGGACTTCAATTAGAAAACATGAATTTGTGTAAAAGTAAAGCTAAATAGCTTTAAGTTACCTGCTGACAATTTCTTAGCTATGTTGCATGTCGAATGGATATAGCAGGGGAAGGGTTACACTGGTAACCATTGAATAAGCTTTTCTGACTTTGTAACCTAAACATTAGTGTTTAGTTGTTGGGGTCTCGTCTTTTCTTTTCTTTTTTCTTTTCTTTTCTTTTCTTTTCTTTTCTTTTCTTTTCTTTTCTTTTCTTTTCTTTTCTTTTCTTTTCTTTTCTTTTCTTTTCTTTTCTTTTCTTTTCTTTTCTTTTCTTTTCTTTTCTTTTCTTTTCTTTTCTTTTTTCTTTTCTTTTCTTTTCTTTTCTTTTTTCTCTTCTCTTCTTTTTTTTTCTTTTTTGTTCTTTTCTTTCCCTTTTCCCTTTCCCTTTTTTTTAAATTTCCATAAAGAAAATTGTTCTTTTCTTGCCAAATAGATTCAGATGACTTTGGAGGACTCTTTGTCCTTTTCCTTGTAACCCCAGGCTGCTATCATTTGTGGTGTAAGATCACCTGTATCAATTGTCTATAGAAATCTTTTATATTTAAAAAGGGTTAGAGGGATAGGATACAAATGTATGATTATGTCAGAAGAGAAGAATGGGTAAAATAACATTTTGGCTTTTATTTGCCAACCTGTATTGGTAACTTTGGCTTCACTCAGACAGTACTGGACCACACAACCACTTTACGGACTTAAAATATGGTTCTCAATTTTCAAACGTTCATCAAGAATTTTTGCAGTGGGGAATTCTATTCATATATTTAGATTTTTGAAAAGTGCACTCTATACCTGTAGTGCATTTAATAAATATATAATTTTTTTTCCTACAAAACATAACTTTCTGATATGTACTAATTTGAAATTTTCCATAGTATATCAGATGTTTTATTTAGACAATAGAAAAAGAAAGAAGAAAAAAACCCCAAAAACCAGAATCAAAAGTAACAGCAGCAACAAAAGGTAGAAATGCACAAAAGTGAAAAATTTCCTGCAGTCCTGTTCCAGGATATATTTTTTGACTTCTTCTTGGTATATGACCAGAAGAAATAATGGCAGAATTTCCAAGGTTTTTTTGTGGTTTCTCTCCACCCACAATTAATTTTTATCTTTTTGTGAATTCATTTAACCAATACCTGTCTTGTAGATTTTGGGTGATATACAAGTTGACCCATTAGTGGCAGATTTTCCTTGTTATTTATAGGCATTGCTGAACAGTTTCTGTGTGATAATATGCCATTTTCATAAATGCCAAATGCTGTTGAGTACTATTTGTATTCATTAGATATATCAAGGAAAGAAAACAACAGAGGACATTTTAAATAAAAACCATTGAAAACAAAAATAGCCACAGAAACAAAATATTTTTAAATGGATAAAAAAGTAAGGACAGTAACAGAAGGAAATTTTAGAATTAATCTTATTTACAAAATTCCTAATTATACCAAGAAGATTGGTGGGTTTCATAAAAGAATAGCTTTTAGCTGCATTTCAAATACAGCATTGTCCCTACCACAGTTTCTCCAAGGCACAAGTTATCTCATAAAAGATAGTTATTTTACCTGTGATGTCTTCTATGCCTAGAACTCTGAGAAAATGTTTGTCATCAGTTTTCACCTCATAAAGTTTACTGACTAGAAAATAAATTAATCTTGAGGCTTTGTGAAAAAGAGAAAAAGAGAATTTATTTGATAGTGCTTTAATAATAGAACAATTAAGAGACTAGTTGATGTCAATGCCCCCAGATCATTATGCAATAATTTTCAAACAAACAAACAAACAAACAAACAAACAAACCCCCAAAACAAAACAACCAAATAAAAACACCTTGGATTAATTTCTTACTGCAGAAGCAAGACCATGATTAAACTTTTAATACATTGGAAAATTCAAATTTTTTCAAAGGGTCTAGCAAGTTAAATTTTGGCAAAAAAGACATACTTGTTCCACATCTACAAAAGAAAAGCAGCACTTCTAAATTAATTTTTTTCTGTTTTTTGGTGGGACCTAGAACCAGGGCAGGAGCAGGGGCCTATGACAAAGTCACACCAGGGCCAGATTATAGAATTAAGGTGAAGCACAGGGGGAAGAGAAGGTCCTGGAGGCAGCAGGGAGGTGGAGGGACATGGGTCAGCCCAGAGTTTCCTAGTGGGAGGAAAATGGGGCAGATGACCAGCTCAGCTGCAGCTGTGGTCACAGCCCCAGGCTCTTGGTCAGGCGCCACTGTGGCTGGCTTGAGGGGAATCACAGCGGCAGGCACGTCCTGGGGCAGGGCCTCATAGTGCCTGACTGTGGCTTCCAGCCCTGCTGTGAGTGCTGACCCATGGCTCCCAGCTGGGTGGGCTGCAAGGCAGCCTCTTGCACAGCTGTGGAGCCATGGCTTGGCCTTAGGACATGGCCTCACACACAGGTAGGGGCTTAGGAAGGTGAGGGCACCCTGGGAGGACAATGTGGGAGCTGTGGATACACCAGGCCTGATACAGTGCACCTGTGGTGCGCATTTCCTTAGCAGGGGAAAGAGCTGCAGTGGTGGTGGGGAAGCCACACTGCTCTGCAGAAGTGATATGAGGGAATGGGCAGGACAGGTGTGGGCACTGGGACCTGGGGGGAGCCCTGGCCGCACATCAGTGGAACCAGGCAGAAGCAGACCCTGTGACAAGCCAGGCCTTAAGGGCTCCCCAAGCCCTTGTTTGGCCATTGCAGCTGCTTTCATCTTAGCCTGTGATAAGTCTGACAGGAACTTCTGTCTCATGAGGAGCAAATGCTAGTGTTTACATTATTATTACTGGCAGATATTTTCTTAGAGGAGATCTGCCGTACTAATTTTTTTTCTTATGATTTGGAAGCTCTTTTACTGGTTGGGTTTGCTGCAGCACTGGAATAGAAATTGTCAAACTTTGTGAAATGCAAGATAAAACAGCACTGATGGTATTCTAATAGGTGAAAAAGTGTTAAACACATTTTCCCTTTATCTCTCTGCAGGGTCCTGTTTACTAGAGCTTAAATCTCTTCTAAACAGCAGCCTGAAACCCCTCTATTTTGCTTCCTACTACATTCCCACTGGGGCACTACCATGTTTCTTGATATTATTCTTCATCATGCTACCTCTTAATAGCAATGAAAATACTATCGAGGATGACTTTACAGGAGAAGAAACACTGATTTACTTGGCTGTAAAATCATTCCTGGAAGACTTCCTACTTGTGTTGTACTGTTAAGAGGGAGACTGTGTTTCAGTCTGTTTGTGAAAACAAGGTTAGGCAAGTGAGAGGTCCTAATAGGCCTCTCTTAGCTCCATCACCTGCTATTGTCTTTCTGGACTATATACACAGGTGATATTGAATGGCCAGGATTAATCATGATTGAGGGATCAGGAAAATATTGAGAAAACATTTAATGGCAAAATATCTTTCAGTCTCATAAAATACATCACATACAAAATTCTTAATCAGCTTCTTTCATTATACTTCATGTATACTGCTACCTGTAGAAGTGGGAATTACTCTGGCTTTCTTAGACCAGTATTCGTTTCTCCTGGTTTATCTAGTTTTTTGAAAACTTTGCAGTTTTGTTCTATAAGGAAACTAATTGAACTAAATTAGGTACCAGATTTTCTGAATTTTGAAAATCCAGATTTTGATATCATTCTTCACACTTTGATGTTTTAATTTGAGAGATTTATATTTTCCTCCTCTTTCATGTTGCTGCTTAGAGCCAAAGACACATCTCTTGATGTTTTTCTTGATTGAAAGCAAATGGTTAAATAAGGAATATTTTACTCTAAACTTTATTTGAGAAATACATATTTTTCACACTTCATATTTGCAAGGATGACAGTAAACAGAATGTACTCACACATCCTGAAAATGACTGTCAGATGTTGATGGCAGTTATTGTATCAGCGAGGGGAAAATTGCTCTTAATAAGACAACAATTTTTGTTATCAGTATAATCTCTTTGTCAAAACCAAAAAATCCTAAATATAAATAACTTCCAATTCTGTGGGGGAAAATAAATTACTATGAAAGGAGAATTTAAGGTATATACCAACGTTTGATGCAGTCTTTCATCCTTTTAAACATTTTTAGTAAAATGATAGAAGCATGGAGTCTACTCTCTGATATTACATCAGACTAAGTATCTCCAGCTTGTAGAAATTCAACTTCTGGCTCACCTTTCCTGCTTATAATAAACCTGATATTCTATTTTTTCAGTGCTTCCATCTTTAATGATTTTCTACACACTTTTTATAATCTCAATCTGAAGCTAACTAATGTTACAGACAGTGTTAAATTGGTCGAAATTCCCAGCATCTAAATGATGTTACTCAGAACTAGGTTATCCCAGTGTGACTGTTGTTTGCATCGAGTTAATTATAAGTAATTTATTTTATTCCTTCTCTTCTCTCAATTTTTTTAATCTGGGTGTAGGTGTTTCTTTCCTTTCCAGAGCACAAAAGTGACTTCTTGGTCATGAGTCCATATAGGACCTCATTTTCTATTCTGTGCCATATCCACGTATACAACCAGACTGTTTCCCTTAAAAAAATAAAAATAAGGGCTTGACTACTATGTCATTTTCATGACAGGCTTTTCAGCTGTTAAAGAGCTTTGTCTGTCCCTTACCATGACCTTCAGGTGCCTGAGAGATGTTTTTCTTTTGAAAAAAACAAGTTACTATCTAGTTACCACAAAAAGTACCAATTCATATGCTTCTGCCCCTTTCCCTGTCCAGGTGTAACATTTATCAGAGTGCCATCAAAAAGGTAAACTTGCAGAAAATGAAAATCTTTTTTCCTAAGTAACAGTGCTGAATTCTTTAGACTCATGGACTCTGTCAAGGGAGAAACAGTGGACAGGGCAGAAAAGCATGAAGCGATGAAGACATTCTCTGTTCCATGTTAACTGCTGTTTTGCCTGCCTAAGGTGTGGAATACAGTGAATACCCATTTTCATTATTTCAATAGTAGAGTGATTAAGAAGAAGATTAAAGGACAACCACGAGAGAATTAACCTTAATTAGGTCAAATTTAAATGACTTTACCTTCATTCCCTTAGGTTCACATGCTTTCACAGTATTCTTCAATGAACTTACTTATTTGCATGGCATGTCAGTGACATAGCAGAAGACTGCCAACTCAATTTACCAGTGACAAACCTGAGAGAGGCCTGGCTATGGTCATACAGAGTCTAAAAGCAATGTCTGCCCCCAAAGTCCACTGACAGCCACTCAGCAGAGACCACATCTTTTCCCTCAAGAGCTTTTAGCATTGTGTGACACAGACTTAGAAGCAAAGTTTGGGAACTGTGACATTTGCTTTCTCATATTTTATATTTAAATACAGCGAATAAAGACTCTGGAGACACAAAAGATTTTTTAAGGGAAGGAGTATTTTTGTAAAAAAATAAAACCAGTAATTTTATAAGTTATTTTATTTTTAAGCAGGAACAAGCCTATTGATCCTGTGGGGCTATATAGCAACATTTTTCCCTTGATATTTTTAGCAATGTAACCCACAATCCTCTTAGTTTTTTTCTATCTTTTAAATAAACAGTAGCTGGTGATAGAGATTTTTCTGTTTCGGCAAGTTTAGAAAATCAAATAGATGAGTTTCCAGAGCTAACCTCCCTATGATATTCAGATGTGCTATTGATTTTGTCAGTTTTTGCAGTTTAATCATCTATGATTTAAGCTCAAAGCTATGCTGATACACTGATATCTTTGATACTGAGACAAAAACTGAATGAGGCCTAACTGTGAAAGTATCAAAAGAAATTGAGTAAAAGTAGAAAAGAGCCATGGAATGGTAGGTAGAGAAAAACAGTGCAGGGGAAGAGGGAAGTGAAAGGTATGCATGCCTCTAAATATAGGAAAAGGTTAGTCTTACTCAACTTCTGTCCCTCTACTACAACTCTGAAATAGTTCTTTGTCTTTCTTTTAAATGTACACAGAATGGATTTTTTATTCTTCAAGAAAATGGCCATAAATTAATCTATATAAACTGTGCTTAACAAATTAGAACATTAAGAATTTATTTAGCATTATTTTTATGTTTTGTGGTTGGAATTTCTCCTTTTTCTGAGCAAAAGTTGATGAAAAATAGTACTATTAACAGAAAGGGAAAGTGCTGAATGCGAAAATAGTCTTTCAGTGAACAGAACAGGTTCATAATTTTCAAGTGATTAAAGACCACATAATTGGACCAAACAAATTTAATACAGGCAACTAAAATGTATAGTATAGAGTAACAAAGGGAACTGATAAAAGAATGGAAGAATCTTATATTTGAATACATTTTTATGAAAAAGGAGCAATGCATAGTGCACCAGTTTTCAGGACATATTTTATGAGTTCAAATTGCTTAATCAGCATTCCTGTGATGTGACGATTAGTTAAGAAACTTAGGTAAAGAAAAAATAACAATTGATGCTTTACTGACAAAAAGGAAATACTAACTAGTGTTAGTATCAGCCTAATAAATCTCTGCCATAAACATGGCAATGTTACAATGTAACAGCATATATATTTAAAGTAGTAATTTGAACCATGTCATTAAGCCTTCAGCACTGACAACATTACTATTTGTGTGTTTCTATTCACTCTGCTTCTGATCTGACTATGGAAAATAAAGCAGATAGTGAAATGCTTCTGACATCAAAATGATTAATTCAGTCCATTGTCCTATACAACCATACCTAAAGATTGTCCTATACAACCATGTTTCACCACGTTTGAAATCCCTGCTAGATCATATTAAATAAATGCTCCAAACATATGTTCCCCTTGTATTTTATACTACTTAATCTTTGCTTATAACAAAAGTTTTCTACCTGCCTATTTTTCAACAATTGTCTTCATGTTGCATATGCAGTGAATTAAAAAAACAAAACAAAACAACAAAACCACTGAAACTGTTACTGTATTATGACAAAAATAGAATATTTCAGGGAAGAGAGTTTTTAGGATGAAACATTCTTGATCATTGGTGGTCATTTATTGGTATTTACTTTTATTCTCTCCTAAATGATTTAGGAATATTGTGATTTCTGAATGACATGACTGAGATATATAAAACAGTGGAAGGTGGTTATCAATCCCAGACTGCTGAGTGAGCACGTAAAACACAAACTCATGAGTGCTGTGTGAAAAATATTTCAGTATCACAGAGTACCAAGGTTGGATTGGGGCCCGCCTCCCTGCTCAAGCAGAACTACTGAAATCAGGTTGCCTATGACCATGTCCGCATGGCTTTTTGGTATTTCCAAGATGAATATTCCACAGTAATTTCTTGGCAAACTGCTTCAGTACTTAGTTACAGTAAAAAAAGCTGTTTTCTGATAGTCATACAGCTCTTTCTGTCTTTCCTTTTTCTCATTGCTTTTTGTCCTCTCATTGGACACCAAAGAAAACAGCCTGACTCCATCTTTGCATCTTCCCTTCAGTTGTTTATATGTGTTGATGAGTTTTCCCTTGAGCCTTCTTCCCTCCAGACTGAACAGTTCTACCTCTCCCAGCCTTACCCCAAAGGAAAGATAACAGAATCATAGATTCATTGAATGGTTATGATTGGAAGGCACCCTAAAGATCTTCTAGATTCAGATTCCCTGCCTGTTTCTCCTTCCACTAGACCAGTTGTACACAGCCCTATCCAGCCTGGCCTTTTACTTTTCATAGATGGGGAGTCCACAGCCTCTTTGGACAACATATTCCTTCCTAATATCTAACCGAAATATATACCCCTTAAACTTATGGCCATTACCGCTTAGCCTATTACTACATGCCATTGTTGAAAGTCCATTTCCAGGCCTCTTGAAAGCCTTCTTCAGATACTAGAAGGTGCTACAAATTCTCCCCAAAGCCTTTTTCCTCTGGACTGAGCAACCCCAATTCTCCTAGCCCATCCTCATAGAAGAGATTGTCCAGTCCTGTGGTCAACTTAGTGTCTTTCTTCAGGACTTGTTCCAACAGGTCCATATCTTTCATTTGCTCGGTACAGCACTCCAGGTGGGATCTTACTAGAGCAGAGTAGAGGGAGACAATCACCTCCACTGACCTTCTGGGGGCACCACTTTTGATGTCACCCAGTCTGAAGCTGACTTTCTGAGCTGCAAGTGCACATAACTGGGTTGCGTTTTCCTTCTCATCAACCAATACCCCTAAATCTTTCTCCTCACAATCCATTCTCCACCCAGCCTGTACTTATGTTTGGGTTTCCCCAGTCAGGATGCAGGACCTTGCATTTGGCCTTGTTGAACATCATGGTGTTTTCACAGGTTCACCTCTTAAGCTTGATTGCGAGTGAGAAAAAGCTAAATGAGTGCTTGAATGCATATACATATGGTAGAGGTTGTCACAGGTTTATGATATGTGAAAAGATAACTTTACTATTGAAAAGGCTACAGTTCTGTTTTCATATACCTAAGGTAATTTACCAAGTTGATGCAAGTACTGCTGGTTTTGATGATATGTTTGGTGTAGTTAAAGAGCTAATAGCATAAGTTCAGTCGTGAAACAGTATTTTTGCACAAAACAGTACATTGAGAAGGGGCTGGTCTAGCAGAGTGACAAAGAAAGAAAGTGTTTATGACTAAGATAATGTGTTTGGAACACAGTTGTTTCATAACCACTTCAATCAAGTACAGATAATTTCAATATAAATAATTGTGTATGAATATGATTTATATTCTTTCACATCACAGTTACTCTAGAAGTTCTACTTTGTTTTGCTGCTTTTCAATGATTACTGTTTGCAGAAGTTATTTACTATCAGTGTATTTAATTTTTCTTGAACCCTTCAGAATTTATTGGTGTTGCTGTAGAAAAGCAAATAAAACATGTTTGATTTTCTATTTCAGGGAAATCTTGAAGAGTCTTACACTTTTAATCCTCCAGTCGTTAACTGTGCTATGAGGACATTCTGGTGAGGCGGTAAGTTAGTGTAGATCTATTACTTTGGTCAGCTGAATTGTCATTTCAGATTAAACTTCTATAACAATGTCCTTCAATCTGACAAACTTTTCTTCCAGGCTCTCATGGCAAATTTCCAAAACTGTAAATCTGTGATTTACTTCATATATAGGAAGTCTGAATAACAGAGGTGTCAGATTATTTCTGTATTTACAGATCAACTGTATATCATATAAACAGAGCAGTTGATTCCTACATGCTCAGTTTTTCTTTTCCAGAAATCCTAGGTTCCCACACATGTGGAAATCTGGGTGATTATTGTAATTAGTTCAGTAGAGCATGAGTCACTCAGGAGTGCTAGATATTGTCAGGTTTCCAAATTTCAGTAATCTATTTATCAACTACTTGTCAGACTCCTTCCAGAATATTCCATATCTACACCAATATGAGTATGACAAAACTCTAAAAGCTTTTGTTTTTCTGACTGCAAAGAAGACTTGTAGATTTAAGAGGTCACTGCAACCTGTCAAAGTTGCCGGATGAGCAATTTTTACAAAACTCTAATAAATTACATCATAGCTTCTGTTGATCTTAGCAACACTCCAGTAACTCTTATATAATACTGTCTAACTGGGAATTTTCGTTTGAAATAGGATTATTTTAAATTTTTAAATTTAAATACTGCATAGAAAAAACAGACAAAATTGTTACTTATTTCTAGGTGTTAAAAAAGTTCTGAATAATGAAAGGCCAATGATTATGAGTCATGTTTTAGACAATTGTGCCCCATGTCTCTCAGCCTTAATATACCACACTCATTCTATTTCTTTCAGTCAAAGTTTGTGCTACTGTTGGAGCTCGAGTGCTGGAAAAAATAATCTTCATTTTTCAATGGAACATCATGTGGGTTTTGCTAAGCTAGATACCATGTACAAGAACCATTTATAACTTCAGTTATATATAATTGTTATATGAAAATCATTCCGGTTCCAGAATTTAATGAGTGCAAGAAAAACTTTTGAAACTCTAGATTCTAAGAAGAATGAAGTTGGATGTTACTTCATATGCTACAGAGATAGAAATGGTCATTACAGTTTGTACATCAATTGCAGAGGTAGGACCACTGATGCAGCATAGATTCTAATTCTCTGCTCTCTTGCTGTTGATATATGGACAATTTACAAAGTAAACACGAAAAATATTTCTTATTTTAATTTATGAAGTTCGCCCATAGTCTGTTACTTTTAAACCAGGCAGTTATTTGTTCTTATCAGTCCTTTGATTGACTTTGTCATATCGTTGAAGTATAATGTCACTGACTACACTGTTATCTAAAAGAAGTGATGTCACACAAGCAGGGTCTATTTATTGGAATGAATACCAACAATGAAATTCCATTTTAACACTAAGTTTCCTTTTCAAGGATTTTTTTTCCTTGCCTTTGAAAATGCGGTACAGATTACAATGTGATCTAAAATCATGCCATTTGGTCATCCTCTTATCTCATTTTGTTAGCTAAAATATAAATTACTTTTATTGGAAGTACTAAAATTATTCCCTTTTGTTGCTGTTCCTACTGTAAAATACAAGCAATTCAGATGCAATAATTATTTCACCCAAACTAACAAACACATTCTTAGAACAAATTCACATTCTTAAAGTAAAATCTAATAAATACAAATTTAATTTATTTCTGCAGTCTCTTGCACCAGATTGAGGGGTTTCTATTTAAATAAGTGTGAACTATTTATTAACATTTATATTTCACAGTTAAAGAATTCTTGATTTTCTGTGGCTAGATTCCCACTTCTTCAAGATTGTAAATCTGGAATAAATAAAATTTCCTAAAATTATGTAGCTTCATCAAATTTAAGACATTTCCTTGAAGGAATTAATAGCAATGGAAAAACAATGGGAAATTAAAAATGAAAAAAAAAACTCTGCCAAATTTACAACATACTCTCAGTGGTTTAAAATTTGTGTTAGTTTAAGAATTCTGTATTTGTGGCATAGGTATACAGTAATATACAATCTTTTAACTTCCATTCATTTCATTTCAGTTGTTATGGAAAGAAAAAAAAATCCAAATTGTGCAAACTATCTCTTTAGGAAGTACTTCAGCAAAACTTCACAAGCATAGAAATGCCTCCTGATAATTGAATAGAAGTAGCTTCTTTTATATATTGATTTCTCTTAAACAGAAATTCAGTGATGTGTTTTGCTCTGGTTGGTGAGCACAGTTTCAGCCCTGAAAATGTCAAAATATTATTCCCCTTAAGGGTGAAATTTTGATAATGCAGAAATACAAAGCATGTCCCTCAGACTTCATTGTGTCTCAGATTCCACATTTAAATTTGGATGAACAGAGATATGTCTGCGGCACTTTTATGGTAATTAAAATACATGCAAGAGGAGACAATGCATCTTCATTATTTAGAACAAATTTGTTGTGATTGATGAAAAAGATGAAAACTCTAGGTACAGGCATAGAAGATGCAGTCTATTACTTTTTTTGATCATAGACTTAAAGGAGGCAATTATTTTTTAAGTCTTTTATGATGGAATTCATATTGTTAATAATAATATATGAGTATAAAATTCTTAAAACTGACTATCAGTTCAATAGCTTGGCAAGCTAGAATGAGTATATTCAAGCTTTAACCTCTAGGCCATATTATTGAAGCCAATTTAGATTTGTTCAGTTTGAACATACATTTTTAATTTGATAGTTATTTGGCTAGCTGGAATATGATGATAGAATGAGTTCAAATGCTGAGGATAAAGAATTACATTACAAAAAAATTGTGTGTTTTGACAATATTTCACATCTCACAATCGCAACACAAAGGTCAAAGATGAGACATTTATGCAGAGTCAACTGCTCCTTAAGGCAATAAGCAGTTTTGAGTCCTGTGGCTAAAATGGATAGGAGTCCTGGAAAAAAGTGAAGACTCCCACACTCAGGCAATACTGTAGCTATGGCTAAAAAATTCTGGTTCATTTAGCTACTTACCATCAGCACAAAATTCACTTAACCACATAATCAACCTTAAAATTATGAAAAAAGAACCTCCTTTTTTGATAAAAATCTATATTGTTCATAAATATATTTTTACTGAAACTGATAATAACATAAGGCTAGGTGTAATTTCTAATGAAGGAATAGTGATTAAGAAAGCAACCTAATAGAATTGCAAAAAGAAATCAATAGAGAACAGATACATTGCCAGTGAAAATATTTTTGTCCACAAAATTATATGTACTTCAAGTAATTTCATTCTTCTAGAGTTCTTTCATTGTGTATAGATAGAAAACTGGAATAAAAAAAATCTTCATGAACTAGTCAGGCATCTATTGAAAGTACTTGATTCCTTCCTTCATACTATTCTATTACAGATGATTTTCAGTAAAATGAAAGGAAAAAAATTTTTAATCTGTATTTTTCTTTCCAAGAAAATATTGGTATCTTGGTATTCCCAAATATGCAACAAAGAGCAAATAGTAGTGCAAAGAAATATATAATACAGATCAGTGTTTCTCAGTATCTGTGTGCTAACCATAGTAGATGAGTCACAAAAGGCAATATAGAGTTAGAAAACAGAGGTGTAATAATACAATCTGAATAAAAAAATAAAATGTTGCTTCTTTGCAACTATAATTTTCTTTTCACAACCAGGTAGTACAGGATTTTGCAGCACAGGATCTGTGGTCTAATTTTAACATATTGGTAGCACTTTTATCGTGAGTCAGTTTATTGAGAGAACAGAACTTTTTAAAGAAAATTTTTAGTGCAACCTTTTGATATACAAATATATCAATCTTCCATTATAAATATCATATGTATATTGTATAATCATGAGTTTAAAAATTAGTTAATATATTCACCAATTTTCCTGTATGTTAGGATTATTTAAAGAAAAAGTATTAATTGTTTCACAAAAGGCATTTTAAGATCCTGTACAGTTTTGAGAGATTTTATAGCCTGGTTAGGATTCTGCATACCTAAAGATTAAATATTAATTCATAGAGAACACCTTTCTCTGATTTTTTTTTTTTTGGTGGAGTTGGCCAAAACTCCATAGCAAAAGACCTATTTTACCTCCATGTGTTCTTGGCAGAGAACAATATCGTTTAGGGAAAAAAAAGCAAAACCAACCAAAAAAACCCCAAAAAACCAAACAAACCAAAAACCAAAAAACAAACAAACAAACAAAAAAGGCAAAAAAACCCCCAAAAAAACAAAAAAAAACCAAAAAAAAATTCTTCTGGTTTTAATTTTCAAATTTACATAATATTAGAATTCTTATATAAAAAAAGTTTTTGTTGTCTGAAAGTAGTAGTAATTACATGCAACTATGTCTAAAATCAGCATCCTTCTAAAAAAAGTCGAAAAATTTTAATCAATTTTCATGTGTTTGATAATCACAGAATCACAGACTGGGTCAGAGTGGAAAGAACCACAGTTTGGCATTTGATCCAAACTCCCTGCTTGGGCAGGGACATTCTACAGTACCTTTCACAGGATTGTATACAGACGGCTCTTCAGTACTCCCAGTGAGGGAATCTCCACAGTTTCTGGGCAATCTCTTTCAATGCATGGTCACCCACAAAGTGAAGCAGTTCTTCCTCATATTCAGGTGGAATTTCCTGTGCATGATTTTCTGCCCATTGCCTCTTGTCCTATTGCTTGGCACCACTGAGCAGTCTGGAGCCTCTTATCACCCTCCCTTCAGATACTTACAGACATCAACAAGGTCCCCTCTCAGTTGTCTCTTTGAGACTGAGCAGGCCCAACTCTCTCAGCCTTTCCTTGTAAGAGAGATGCTCCAGTCCCTTAATCATTCACTGGCTCCTCACCAGGATCTCTCATGTCTCCCCTGCACTGAGGAGACCAGGACTGGACACAGCACTCCAGATGTGCTTCACCAGGCCTGAGTAAAGGGTCAGGATCACCTTCCTGCTGGCAATGCTCTTCCTAATGCATCCCAGGACACCACTGGTCTTCTTGGCCATCAGGACACAGTGATGGCTCATGGACAGCTTTTTGTCCACGAGGACATCCAAGTCCTTGTCTGCAAAGCTCATTCCCAGCAGATTAGCTCCCAGCCTGTTGTGGTGCCCAGGTTATTCTTCCCCAGGCGCAGAACCCTGCATTTGCCTTTGCTGAATTTCACAGCTCTTCTCTGCCCCCCTCTCCACCCTCTCAAGGCCCTTCTGAAGGGCAGCATGGCCCTCTGGGGTATCGGCCACTGCTCCCAGCTCTGTGTCATCAGTGAACTTGCTGAGGAGACCTCTGCCCCTTGCATCAATAACTTGTATTCAAGTTATTGATGAACAAGTTAAAAATACTGGATCAGTATTGAACCTCGGGGACACCACCAGTGACAGGCCTCCAGCAAGACCCTACACTACTGATTACAACCCCCTGGGACCTCCCATTCAGTTCATTCTTAATCCACCTCCCTGTCCACTCACCTCATCCACACTTCCTGAGTTTGCTTGTGAGGATGTTGTGAGAGACGGTGTCGAAAGCCTTGCTGAAGTTGAGGTAGACAATATCCACTGCTCTCTCCTCATTCATCTGGTTACTTGTTTCATTATGAAAGACAATGAGGTTGTTCAAACATTACCTGTCTTTACTGAACCCATGCTAACCCCTGATCAGCTTCTTGCCTTCCATGTGGTAGTCATGGACTCTAGAATGAGGCACTCACTCCATCACCTTTCCAGTGATTGAGGTTAGGCAGTAGTTCCTTGGCTCCTCCTTCATGGCCTTTTGGAAGACCAAGGTGATATTTGCTGTATTCCATTCCTCAGGTACCTCTCCTGATCTTCATGACCTTTTAAAGATGGTCATGAGCATCCTGTCTAGGGTGTTCAACAGCTCTCTCGGCACTTGTGGATTCATCCAATCAGGGCCCTTGGAATTGTGGATATCATGTTTTCCTGACTCTAACCCAATCTGCTATGACCAAGAGGAAGTTTTCCATCCAACATTCATTTACCCTGGTCTCCTGGGTCAGATATTCCTGGAAGCTGGTCTCATCAGTGTAGACTGATGCGAAGAAGGCATTCCATAACTCTGCCTTCTTTACATCCTGTTACTAGGGTCTCCTCTCCATTTACCAATGGGCCTATATTCTCTTTTACTTTTCTTTTGTAATTGATATATTTGAAAAGCCTGTTTTGTTATCCTTTACATCCTTGGCCACATTTAATTCTAGATGTGCCTTGGCCTTTCTAGTCTCATTTCTACTTTGATCATCTCTCTATATTCACTCCAAGTGACTTAACCTCACTTCCATCACCTGTGTATTTCCTGATTACTCTTGAATAATGACAGGAGTTTTTTATTCATCCAAGGAGGTCTCTTGCCCTTTTCACTTGATTTCTTTCTCATTGGCATGCATCACTCTTGTGCCTGGAGGAACTGATCCTTGAAATTCAACCAACTCCCTTGGAGCCCTCTTCCCTGCAGGGCATGTTCCTCTGGGTCTCTTCCAAGAAGATCCCCAAAGAAGCTAAAGCTAGCTCTCCTGCAGTCGATGGCTGTAATTTTACTCACTGTCCTGATACCTCTTCATTCAGTAGTGAACTGCACAATCTCATGGTTGCTACAGCCAAGACTGCACCCAACCCTCACATCACCAACAAGGTCTTTGTATTTGTTAGTATGAGGTTGAGCAGCAAACAACTGCTTTTGGGATCATTCACTACCTTGTACAGGAAGTTATCATCGATGTTTTCCAGGAACCTGCTGGAAGTGTATTTTATAATGCATTTCTTTTTATAGATTAGTAAAGTTGATCTTTGTGTAACTAGGCTTTACCTGTAAAACTAATTACCATGTGATCTAGGACACTGATAAACTTTCCAGAGACAGAAATTCTGTTGTACCTTATGCAAGTTATGAAATACAATATGAAGTTTCTCAAGACAAGGCATCCAGAGTAATTTTTTTTCATTTATCTTTCCAATTTTGAATTCAAATTCACTTTCACGATATATATAATGCTCAGTGTTGTTATTTTGATTCTTCAAAGCATTGCATCTGTTAGAATTAGTAAACAAGATTGTACAGTTACTTTCCCACATGTAATTTTTTGTTGTTTCCTGGTCAGATCCTGAGAGAAAATTGACTTTCTTTGGAGGATTTATCATTTAGACTCATGCTCATTTGAAGCTGCTGTTTGAGGCAGCACTTTAGTAAAGGCAGGCATTCAAAAATAGAAAAGCAGGAAAACTACTCACAGTGTACTGAAGATGTTAAACTTTGTTTTAGATTTTTAAATATTATAATACAATTCTAAATAACATATGCCATTATGAAACTTTATAATGCAGAATATTGTGTATTCTTCTCTCTTTACGTTAGCAAATATATAATAAATTCAATCAACTTTTCTGTTTTATAAACCACTCAAAACAAATCTAAATGACTGCATATTTTCACTAGTCTTTCAGTAAACATGAATAGCAATGTTGAGTGACCCAATAGTTGACAATATATGTTAAAAAGATAAAGACATGTCTGACCTTTTTCTGAAGTCTTGTATGAAAAATCTGTACATAATATCTTTACAATTGACTTGATATTCAAGATTCCAAAAAGGCAAAAATCCTTTACTTTTCTTTGTCTGTTTGCTCTGTGCTTTCAACATGCTTTGATGCTATAAACAACTATAGTTAGTTTCTTTTGTTGAATTCATGATCGTAGTTCTGATTTCCTATAGTAATATGGATGACATCTTGGAAGAATAAAAATGCCTTTTTACTGTTTAAAAATAAGCAGGTTGCTGTTACATCTGAACCCTCTGACAATACCATACTGATATTGTACTAGAAATCATGAACATTGGATTTTTCTGTTTTTACTAATTTTTGGGGAAGAATAATACCAGTACTTGGCAAAAGTCATTTGTTCAAAGTGTTTTTCTTCACCTTTGCAGGTGAATGGAAATATGTTTCTGATAAAGAACATGCTATTATATATAAGGGATTTAAATTAATTGTGTCACTATGATGTACTACATAACTTGTATCAAGAAACTCACAGCCATAGTACAAAGTAACACCTCCTAACAGGTTGGTGTTATTGCCATCACAACACCTGGCTTCCTGCATAGGTTTTCAAAATCTATAGTTTCCACATTTTCATTGTACAACTATTACTGGTAGAAATTGGGTTTTGAAAATACCTGCAGAACAGAAAATGTTTTATAGTTACTCCTATACAAGATGCATTATTCAAATATATCAGAAAAATACAACTTTTAAATTTGCTAAAAACCCTTTAAAATTTCTGAATGGCTGCAAAGAATATACTGACATCAACTTTTTACTTGGATTATTATTATTTGCATTTTCTATGCAAATAATAGGATCAGATTTCTACTCTTTTTCTATATTTGTTCTTTTGTGACTATTCATGCCTTAAAGTCTTTCATAAACATCTTTTGTCTACGAAAAGCACAGCATCTTAACAGATATGGTCCTCTCTCAAAATGTAAAACAAAGAAAGCAAAAAGCAAAATCAAAAGTAAAACCAAACCAACCAACCAACCAAATAAAAAAGACCCTAAAAACCCAACCAAAAAAATATAGCCCACCGAAATCCAGAAGTTTTGTATACTTATAGCAAAATGCCTTTTATACATAAACTTTTATTTTATAGGCAATAGCACATAACTCTATGTCCCTGAAATAGGATTTCTTAAATTAGGAGAAATTGCTTATAGTATAGGTTAGCAATTATGGTGACAGTTCTAAAACTGGAATACAAGAGAACTTTATTTTCAGCCCCAGAGTTTGAAATGTGTTTACTTAATTTGTTGCAATATATTAAACAAAATACAAGATTTATAACTCCAGAAACCTGAGAGAAGAAGAATGACTTTGGATAGAGAGTTCTGCTCTAAAAAATTTTTGTCATTAATTAACCACTTCATAATTCATTCATATGGACTAGTGGAGCCATGAAACAGATTTGTTGAAAGTAGGCTGACTGGTACTTACTCTATTATAATGCTTCTGATAATTCCCATATTATTCAAATACAGTAAACATAAATTTTTTCCCAACAGTATAAAGTGCTTTTATGTCTCAATAACCAGATTTAAACTATGCATTAGGTTACAAAGGGAAGAGTTGCTGTAACAGCAACAGGAAAAAGAATTATACCTAGGAAAATCAAATGGCCTGATCCTAAATTCATTTTGGAATGTGAGTTGGAGTTAGAGAGAATTTCAAATGCATTCAATTCCCTTGGTGAATGTCATGTTTCCTCAAATATATTTTCTTTAGAAATAACATATAAAATTTCCTTTACTTCTATGGCAAGAAATTAGGCAAAACACCATTAAAAAGAAACTATGAAGAAGTTTGTCAGATGGGATGAGAAAAATAGTGCATTTGAAGGAAACTGCTGTTTTTTTCTCCAAAAATTGTTTCAGACTAGAAGACAGTGATACATTTCATGATTACTCTCTTTGCAACATGACTTAATGACAGATACTTTAAAAACAAGCAAACAAACAAACACCCAGAACTTCCTCCTCAAAAATCAATGCCAAATTATTTTTTAAATATTTAGATATGAGAACTTAGTTATCTGATAATGGATTTCATTTTTTTTATATACTGTGTATACAAATTCAGCTGTCTGGTTGTTTTGTCCTATTTTAATTAGACATTTTTAGAATATCTCTTAAAAAAAAACAGGCATTGATGTTAGTCCTATAATTCATTGTACAAAGAAAAAGTCTGTATTTCATAGAATCATAGAATGGTTTGGGTTGGAAGGGACCTTAAATGTCTTAAATGTCTTAAATGTCCCTTAAAGGGACCTAGTTCCAACTCCCTGCCATGGAGAGGAATGCATTTCACTAGGCCAGCTTTCTCAGGGTTCCAACCTGGCTGTGAACACCTCCAGAAATGGGCATCCACAGCTTCTCTGGGATCTGGATTCCAGTGCCTAACCAGCCCCACAGAAAAGAATTTTTCCCTAATATCTAATCTGTACCTACTCTCTCTGAAGCCATTCCCACTTGCCCTGTGACTACATGGTGTCAAAAATAATTTATCTTCCTCTTCCTTGTAGGTTCCCTTCAGGTACTGGAAGGCTTCAGTTAGGTCACTGCAAAGCCTTCCCTTTTCCAGGCTGAACAATTTCTTTCCTTGTGGAAGGGCTCCATTTCTCTGATCATCTTGGTGGCCTCCTTCTGGACTCAGTTCAATAAGTTCACGTCCTTCTTGCACCGGGGACCCCAGAACTCAGTGCAGCACTTTAGGTGGGGTCTCACAATGCAGAGTATAGGGACAGAATCAAATAACCTCCCTTAACCTTCTAGCCATGCAACTTTTGATACAGACTAGAAATGGGCTGCAAGTTCATTTCTCATCCAACAGAACCTCCAAGTCCTCCTCAGTAGGGCTGCTCTCAATCTGTTCACTCCCCCAGCCTTTGTTGGTACTAGGGCTTGCCCAAACCCATGTGCAGCACCTTGCAAAAACATTTCTGAAATAGCAAGCAAGAGCTAGGATTTGTAGAATTCAAGACTGAACTTTAAAGTGTTTTTTCTGATGATATTATGAAGATTTGGCTAAGGAAACAACATACATATAATAATTTTTTACCCACATTATCTCATATATAGCTTGTGATTTTTTTCACTACATGAAAAATATTTGTCACAGTTTTTTTCTAATGCAGAAATGTATTTCTAAAGAAGTAATAAGTATTAAAATCCTCTTCATTAAGACATATACTCTGTAAATACTACACTAGATGACTAGTGTAGGTGACTTTGTTCTACTCCCCTTCTTTTTTTTTTGCCTGCTTAAATTTTTATCTAAGGTAATAACAATAATTATAAAATTTAAGTCAGCAGCTGTTAGCACACATATTTTTGTTGCTGACAAATTCAATTAAAGACACTGCTAGCTAAACCAATCAAGTAACAGGTAGCTCAAAAAAGGTCAACTCTAAATTATTGTTTCCCATAATAATTTCCCAAACCATTAAGTTTGTAAAATTAATTTGAAATTGAGACTCATAAAAGTAAATTATGGAGAATGCCTTGCTAGTTTGTGGGTATTCTAAAGCATTAAACTGTATGTCTTCCATGCAAAATGCTTCTCCTGATATTGTGTAGGTTGCAGCACAAGTACAGAAGGTTCCAGCAGTATTTGCATTAAAAAAACCTATTTACAGGAATGCTAATCCTAGTCAGGAAGATTTTTTTCTTCTCCCCTATAATAACAAACCAAATGTTTTTCTTTTATTTTATTTTGAACTATTTTTTGAGACATTTAAAAAAGACAAGAAAGAAGATTTGGTTCACAGTAACAAGCACAGCTATTAAAATAATCATAGTGTCTTTAGAAGTTGAATAATTCAACGAGGAATTAAATTTCAAAAATTCTAGTGTGAGTTTGAACTTCACCATGAATTAAAATGCAAATGAGAATTAAAACACCTAACCCCAAAAGAACTTAAGACTAAAATAGGATGAATCAGTTATTTATACAGCTATATTAAGCTTTTAGTTATTGTAAACCAAGCCCCATTAAAAGTAATATTTACCAATAATTCTACAAAACTGAGGTTTCATGTTCCCTGATTTGTTTCTTCTGAAAATTGCAACAGCTTGTGGAAGTTAAAAAGAGCTTGAAAAGCTACAGTGGTAGGGAATTGAACATGATCACAGTTTTTAAACAGTATTTTAACAGTGAATGCTGGTTAAAGACAGATTAAGGCTTTTCCTGACAATCTCAACTAACAAAACAAAAAAAGTCAGTAAAAACTAGTCAAAAAGAGGGATAAAACTAATACACATATAGAGTTTATAAAGGAAGTTACTATTAAGCACCTGAGGTTAGTCTGGTAGGCACTATAATGGTTTCAGTGATCACTCGTCTGGAATTAAAATGTCTGTCCTTCTTTCTTTATTTCACAATATTGTTTATGGTGAAATTAAATATATGCCTGATGAAGTATCTCATGGATAATTTATGTGCACTAGAGCTAAAACCCAAAACAAACAAAAACCAAACAAAAAACCCAACCAAAGCCATCAGGATTAATCAGCCCATGAATATCTCTTAGAAAGAGTTTTGGGGAATCAACAGGTGCTGCCACAACACATCACCCGCTTCTACAAAAATGTGAAAGCAGCTGATTTATAATTACTCCAGAACAGTAGTTTAGCTCATGTTAGCCAAAAGAGCTTCAGAGTTTTCTGGTCACTGTAGGTGCTTATTGACATGAAGTGTGAATCTATAGCCTTCTTCAAAGGCAGGCATCACATTGTTTTAATAGACTTAGGTGATGCTGGCTATTCTTCTTACCCTTGTCCGGGGTGTCCTTCATAAAAGCTTTGATTTACTAGTAGAAAATTGTTATTCAGGTTTTCTTTTATATATGAAAGCATTTTTTAGATTAATTGCTATCTCAAAGACAATAAAAGTTTCTGGCACATTATAGCCACCATGTAGTTAAACAGTACCACACTGAGAGACTACAGGACTTGAATTTGAATATATATTTTATTCTAGTATATAAATAGATTTTAAATTTTAAAATTTAATGAATTTTAAATTTTTATCCTTGGTAGTTGTGATTTACTTCCTTTTTAGACAGAAATTATGTCTTTGACAAATTGCAGCAATGTCAGATTCTTAAGTGCAAAAGTTCAGGTTTTTTTATTTTCTATTCTGTAGGCATTATTTTTTTCCCAAATTGTAGTGGCAGATTGGGTTTACTTAGAAAAGTGATTGTTTGCAAGCATTTTTGTTATAAGAGGCTAGGTGCAATTTGATTTGGGATGAAAAAAGGGGAATTTTGTTTCCTTCTTGTCAATCTTTATTAGTGGATAGATATTGAAGGCTTCACATGAAAATATAAGTGCCCAGCTGTCAGTTTCTAACATGAATTAATTGTGGTAAGAGAACACAATTCACGCGTAAGTTTTAATGTATAAAGTCGAGAACCTACATGCTCATATTTAAAATATATCACTGCCTCAGACATACATATAATTTTTTTCTGTTATTATACCAGCTAAAATAACGTGTTTTGAATAAAATTCAATATGCAAAGTTTAAGTAAATTGTGGAAAGGGATAAAATGTTTAAATTTATTTGATATATACAAACTAGTCAATAGAAATATATCTTTTTGAAGAGTGCTTCTAGTTAGACCAGTGAAAGCTGTATAAAATAGATAAGCAACTTATTTTCTCTAACTGATGCCATACAAACTGATAGGAAACCTTTCAATTTCAATGGGAGTGGATGGTTACACCTGCCAAGAGAGTTTTGAGAAGTTATTTTATCCAATTCTCAATGTGAAAAATATTTGACTGTATAGTTTACTACAAATGGTATAAGAAATACAATATTCATTATATATTTTGACTTTTCTCAGTATAAGTTTAAAAACATTAATTTGCAAATGAAATTAACTGAAGTTATATCATACATTATTCATGCATACATACATGATGTATCACTCTTTTATGTGTTGATATTCATCAGTTTTAAAAAAAGCATAAATAACTTGAAAGCAAGAAGACAAATGCCCAGTTACCAATTTTTATACTTCACATCCTTATACTGACCAGCATAATTGAACCTTCCATTTACTTTAGGTTTACAGTTACAGAAGACAGAAAAATAGTGTAGTAGTGATTACAGTTATTGCTCTGCTGGATTCCTTGGACTGAAAGATTTTCTGGTGTGAGATTTGAGCATTTGGCCAATTTGTACATGAGCTCCTAACTCCCAGTTAGCAGTTAGACCAAAAGCCTAGCCAGAACTATAGCTATTAGTTCCAGCTAATCTGCATATATGGGAAATAGAGAACAAAACCACCTGTGTATTTGTAGCTCAAAGGAGATACAGCTAGCTGGAAAATGAAAATGAGATCAAAACAGTGCCTTCAGTTGTGTAAAATTGAAACAACTAGTTTAATTGTTGCATGTGATAAATCCAAGCAGATGCTGTACCTGATAAGTGGACCTGAGTGTTTTTTAAAATTCTAAAATAACCTAGAGACTTCATTGATAGGATTATCTGGGCCCCAAATACTCATTGCACAAAGGATTACTATTGAAATTTTTCTATTACAAACCATAGACTTGTAAAGAAAACAGAAATACTTAGGATATCTTTCAGATAATTTTTGCTAATGATCATGTTCATGAAGTGAAGCATCCTTCCTGTGCTTTGGAAACTAAAAAAAGTCTCAGCTGAACTGTTATATCTTAGCACTGGTTCAAACAGGAATAATGCTATAGCAGCCATAAAGATATTAGTTATATTCCTATGAGAGAATTCATAGATACAATTGGGTCATAAATCCAGCTGAACCAAGACTGTCATTCCAAGGATAGGAATGAATTGAGTGTTTCAAAACCAGTGATTTATTTTTCTGGCCCAAATCACACTGAAAGCTTAAAAAAATTTCATTAATTATATACCTTCTTTGTAAGTATCTATCCAATTGGTGTAGTAAGGGTTGTCATCCATTTTGTTTGGTTTCATTATTCTGGAGATTTGTATGGGTAAATCTAGATATATTTTCTACCTACTGGGAAAACACCTTGATACTCCCTTGAAAGTTCTTAGTTCTGTTGAAGAGTTTCATGCATAAGATAGGGGGATTGATTGTCTTCACTACTTGGAGATGGCACATTTGTACTGGTAATACAATACTTCTTCAATAGAGAAAAACTGAAGGCTATTACTCCCCTTGTCCTCCTCCCCTTCCCCATGATAGTTTGCTGTTTGTGAAGGAATGGAATGTTCAACACAGCCTCTCCACTTTGTGGGTTTTTTGTCCTTAACTTCTGTACTATCTGCAGTGTCAGAACATCCTCATCTTCTCAATCTTTTTCAATCTCTGAGTGACTTCCTCAATAGTCATCAAGCTCCTGCAGTAATTTATTGGTATGTCTAACTTTCCTGCTTAATTGAATACTGTTAAAATAACATAAAATATCAGAAAAAACCCTGCTAAATGGCTATTCCTTGACACCCCTTCACAAGTATAAAATAGTATGCTCTTTAAATCTTTTTAAACTAATTTTCAGAGATATTTTTACAATGTTGCAATGTCTCACTATCTCATTTCTCTTGCTCCTTGAGGCATGCTTTACCAGCTCAAGCATGGATCTGTCAGCCTCTACCACTACCAGGTTCATGCCCCAGTCCTCTCAGCAGTCTCTGTGGAAAAAAAAATACAAGAGTATATGCCGCTTATTTTATGCAGATAATCCCACCATGACTCAACACAAATCCCTGTCTGATTCTGTAGTTCTAGACCACTTATAAGGGAAGTAAAGGATCTATGGGGAGAAAAAAGCTTTACATTCAGCCTTTTTACCAGATTTAGTATGATTGTTCCTAGGAAGAGAAAAAAAATCATAATAATTACTCAATTTTCATAAAAGCGTGGGAATTCTGGGTTGTAATAAAATACTGTAAAGAAAACTACCTTTAGCCCATTTTGGCTTTGAAGTATAAACACTTTTAAGTGTTCATACTTCAATTTTCTACTTAATGCAAACTATATGTTATCATAGGCATCTTTATGATGTTACAAGATAAACCTCCTATCTCCTCTAAAGTAGTTCTAGATTGGCAAACTGACAAAAGCTAAATTCAAAGCAATTTAACAGATTAAAATAAGTGACAAATAATATTTCTTTTACTCCAATTAAGAAGAAAATTGGAAATAAGTTAAAATTAATCCACTCAAAGACAAATTTTTTTGCAATTAGCCTCTTCGTGAAGTTAGCTTCTTGCCTGCGGGATCCAAAACCAAAGCTAACAGCTTGAAATGCCAATATTGATCAGTTTGTCTTCTTTCAATAAAAAAAAATTATAAAATAAAACTTAATGTATATTCTTTGTCCTGTGTAGTATTATCTAGATTTCTGATGGTGGTTCTCGCTAATGTTTTTAATAGATTGTTTTTCAAGGATTGTATCCTTCAATTTATTTACTACTTTTTTTCATGAGAATTCACATTAACTATAGAAAACATAATTTCTTCACCAGAGAGTCTTCTTCTGTAATTTACTTGTGGCAACCCATCAGTATTACATAAAAAATTAAATGTCATATATCATTTTGAACTACGAATTTTTAAGCTGGGAATTCGTTTGTCATATTTCTTGCTATTTACCTTCCTTTTGCATGCTTTTCTGTTACTTGAAGAATTCAGGATAATACCACCTGGCTTCCAGTGTCCTGTTACTTCTTCCAGATCTCTGTAGTCACAACTCTTATGCTCCAGGTTGCCTCGTTTAGTATAACTGGTTCAAACAAGGAAGAATAGCAAGGGTTAACAGTCAGGGGGACAGGCAAGTTTTGACTATCTCCCCACTGCATCCTGTATGTGAATCCCCATGAAGTAATTAACATCCCTAGACAAAAAAAAACAAGTCAGCTCTTGAGTGCTGGTTATCATCCCCCACAGCAACAAGTGACCTGCTGGTATAATTTGCTTTTCCTTTTAATGCTCCTGCATGGATCAACGTCACATGTCCTGGATTATTTGTTTGAAAGTAAAATTTTATGGATGTATAAAAATTGATCTGTTTTAAGAATGAAAAATAATCAAAAATAAATTTGTAAATATTTGAGATGTTTGCCTTTTTTCATATCATATTAAAAATATTTTATGCAATCATATTAAAAACAGAAAGTGTAAAAAGATGCAGTAATTTAAGCTCAGTTAAGCCTAGATGGTTCTTTGCTTTGTAAGTGCACAACATAAAAGACAGTCATTCTGTTTATGGAAGTCACTAATCTACTTCCATCCTGGTGCTATCAGGATGCTATCATTCATCTCCTGAAAATTCGAGTGAAAAATTAAGGTTATATTGTTTTTCTGGGTCAATGTGAGATGGGAAATAATGAGAAATACATAAAAACTTACCATGTGAGTATCATGAGAAGATTTTTATGTCTTTCATACTAGTGATCAGATCACCTATTGAAAGGTGAATCAAGATCAGAATGCATTAGGAGTTTAGGAAAAGAGACTGAGACAACTTTTAAGTCAAGAGGGAGAAAATATCTTTAAAAGGAAGATCTTAAATGTTAAAATGTCATGAACAAGAGCTACCAAGGGATAGGAGAAGTGAAAGACAAAGACAGACAGCATGATAATATTAGTGCTAAAGTAAAGTGGAATTATATTTGTTGAGCTTTTTATATGTGTAAAGTGCCACTGACCTTCCTAGTATCCTTTTGTCTTTTGCTACTTACTGGGAGAAACAAAACAAAGTATAATACAGACTTACAGAGGAATAGAAATGCCTAAATGAGAAATGTAATTTACAGAACACTTCTATAAACATCCACATATATCAATTAGATAGGTCACAGACAGGCACAGACAAAAAAACCTAAGCACAGTGCAACACACTGTATTGGAAGATCAGAATCAAATGAAAATTACCTAGAACAGCCTCCATTTTCAATCCTGTTAACAGCTTCTGCTCCAGGACAAGAAGCTCTTGGCCCTTAAATGATTGCAGTAGTTCACTGAATCATTGAATGTGTTGGAAGGGACCTTAAAAATCACCTAGTTCCAGGCCACCCTTGACCTAGACATGGATGCCACCCACTAGATTAGATTGCCCAAGGCTGCATCCATACTGGCTGAACAGTTCCAAGACTGGGATGGATAATCTTGACTTGATCAGAGATGGGGACTATTAATTATCTAGGTTTGATTGTTATATTTTCCCACTGATTTGGCAGCTGTCACAAAGTTATATTTGGCTTAACTCCCAGACATCAAAATATGGGGTGGACCAAAGAGATTGAAATCCCTCCATATGTCAGCATGATTTTATCACTTTTAACACAGCATATTTCAGATCCATGCTGCATAAAAGTAACTAATTTTACTGAAATCAATTCAGTTAAGCTATCTCCTAGTATTAGTAAAGTCTATTATTGACAGCTCCCAGGCCATGTGGAGTATTTTGCTCTAAGAAGCTAAGTTTCACAGACATTGCTTTTTGCTCACAGTTTCTCATTGATAATTATGTCTTTGGAGTTATCTGAGAACTCATCACAAGTATGTCACGAAAAGAACAGAGACTGGTTATTTTAGGGGATCCTTCTGTTTAGTGCTACAGTTGTAATTTGCAACTGCTCATAAAGAGAAGCACAGAATCTTTTAAAACTTTGTGTTGCTTTAAACTTTTCTTTAGGCAAACAAATATCTCAGTCAATATTCAGATTAGAATAGTGTTTCTGATATAAATTAACATGTGACAATATGAAAATATATAAAAGTCCCTCCTTTTTTTAGTAAAAATATTTTTGGAGATATCATCAAATAAGCTGAAAATTTATAAAGAGTATGTGCAGGGAGAGCCCCAGTTTGTACCTTGAGAATAGCTGTTCATCCTATTAGAACTGTTTCCTGAGGGTTCCCCTCACTTCTACAGTCTATATACTTTGCATAAGAGCTATGTCCCTGTTGTGACTTGAACAGTCTCTGAAATAAGCACACCATATGTTCAAAGGTACAGTTGAATTTTTTTAACACTGCTGCTTTTGCATGAGTTGTGTGTATCAGCTGCCTTTTTCAGCTCTTACAGGTAGTTGCAGGGATATGTAAAATATATACATCATAACAAAGTGACCAGTGCTGTTTATAAGTGATTTGCTTTCATTATTTCTTGCAGATTACTTATTTTCACTTCATGGAGTCAATTTCAGACTAATAAAATGACCAATTGTACAACTTAGCTGATCATATATTTTGAAATTTCTCTCTGATTTTCAGGTTTTTCTCTCTCAAAAATTATAAATACCTACTGTGATAGACTTGCTTTTGACTGTTGAACTTTATGAGCATGTCCATTCTGTACAAATCCATTGATATGAAGAAGTGTACTGTGATGTAAAACTGAAAAATTAGGATGGAGAATTGAATGAGGTTACGAGTTACTATTATCTATTAAACCTATAAGGAAGAAATAGCATATTTTTCACTAGCAGTCTGGTTTGCTTTTTATGGCCTTACCTGAAGTATAAACGAATTTACCTATATATTGGTTCTTTTGAAAATCATGATTGCCATATAAAAGTTATATATATAGGAATATATATATAAGAAACAGAAAAAGAAAAATATAGGGCAAATGCCACAAAATACTTCTGAAAGGAAGCATCTGACCCTGATTAGTTTTATTCATATGTGTGTATATATATTTGTCAATAATATATGTTCTCTGCAGGGAAGACATACAAAAAAAATCTGAATATGTTTAACCAGGAAAAAGTACAGATATACATAGAAATGTACAGGTTAAAAAAAAAAGTGTACATTTTATTTCATAAAAACATAGCTATATTTAATAGCTATACAATAACTGGAGATCAATATTTTATTAGAAACCCAAATTCAAATTGCCATATTGATCAAATTGTTTAATCCTTTAAGTTTTCAGGTATTATGTAAGAAAATGCATACTATTGTCCTGAATGATCCCCATCACTCACAGAGTGTGAATTGTCTCTGGCAGTAGGGGATGTTAGAGACAATTGTTTATAGAGAATTAAAAGTGACAGGAGGAGGATAGCTGGTGTCAGTAAGTCAACTATGCCAAGTCAGTTTTCGTCAGTGTACTATGAAATTATTTAATTCCTCTGAATTACACACTGATGCAGTCTTTGACTATCATAAATGAGCAGAAGGAATTTATTAAATTTCTGTCAGCTAATCTGCATTTTTAAAAGTGGATTATACTGCAATTATATGTGTAAATACCATTCTACTTCTTTGCCATATCTTCTTTTTGCACATCTCTCCAACATTTACAATAATTTCTGCACATATGCAGGAAAACAGGTTTTTTTTGCAGGTAAACAGGACAGAAGGTGTGGGATGGAAAGAAAAAATTATCAAAGCAGTAGGGATGGTAAGCAGTGGTGAATTTGCAGTCCTATGAATCCAGGAATTTTTGGCTCAAAATGTGAAGCAATAATATAGCTGAAGTACAGAGATGCATCTTGTTCATATTAATGTTCAGAGCTTTTGATTGGCTAAATTCAATTGAAGTCATGAAGTCTGTTAGTGCTCAAGCTGAAATACCAGCAGACTTCTGTTGATCCTGTAAGAGAAGATAGGAGATCATTTTTTCACTCCTGTAAATCCATGAATCTTGATGCCGTATACCAGATAAATCTCTTAAGATCTAGTGGCAGAACCTTCTGCATTACCTATTTTATGTTAAGTATACAAGCAATTGGTTTAGATAAAATTTTTGATAAAATTTTATACCAATACCCGCCTGAAATTCCAAAGCACTAAGGTTTTCACAGTCTTCCCTTCCCAGGAAATATTGATTCAAATGTTTGGTGTTCCTAATAGTAATACAAGTATTATATAAGAGTACATTTTCTTTCTGATCTAATATGTTAGATTATAAAACAGAATAGTGTCAGCAACATGTAACTGATTTCTTTTTGAGTTTTTTCCCCTGATGGATCTGCAGTTAGGTCAAGAGCTAGGCATATTTTATCTTAGTAAGGGTCACCAGTGAGCTATGTGACTATACTAACAGCTTGGCAAGTTGTTCTTGCCCAGGGTGGTACTTCCCTGAGATTGGGCATTTTTATTTGTGTGTGTAGGAGGTTTACATCTCTCATGATATATTACTTCCTCCTGTGCATGAACAAATTTTTTTTTCTTGTATTTTTATACGCAAAAAGGCAAACCCATTTATTTATTAACTTAAGGAAATGGAACATCTGCTTCCCAGTAGTTGTTGAAAGGTATTCTCATGCTATGTGGGACATAATTATGAATAAGTAGTATAAATAAATTCTTGTCCTAGAGAATGTGCTACTCAATGGTAAAATGAAGCATTTTAAGTTATTAATTGACTATTTTGATGGTACAGCTCTTTAGAATATTGATATAAAACCCATGTCAGATGATTGAATTCTGCATAACATGCACTAGCGGTGATGAAATGTAATGCTGACTAGGTTTGAAAAAAAACTATGTTAATATAATCAGAAACAGAGAGGAGAGAGAATATTTCAGTGCCCATTTACAATGTTAAAGTAGTATTCAGTTAGGTGCTGTATCTGTACAATACACTGCACTGCACAGATTCTTGGTCAGGTTCAGATCTAGCTCTATGTTAATGAACTTTTTTGTTTGGGATTTCATGTTTATTTTTTACTTATCTCAATAGAAATTATCATTTTAGGTGCTGAGATATACAGACATTTAGAAAATGGTGGGTGTTAGTAGTCCAGTGATCTCCACATTAGGTTGCAAAGCTCCAAAAATAAGATACATAATGTTGGTGCAAGCAAGTACCCATATTGGAAAACCAAAATAAATAGTAACAAAAAAACCAACCAAAAAAGTAACCACCCAAAATATCTAATTTGTAACATTTCATTCTCTTGTTTTAATTTTATGCAGAAAAGCAAGATAGTCAAACCTGAATATACTAAGGTTCCTTTACAGGCAAGCTAAAAACTGTAGTTGCTCCTCTGCTAATTGATATAAAGATCACTACAGACTCTGGCACTAATTATTTTAGTAAGATTACTACCATGCCAGATTTTCAAAACAATATACCACTGTGAATCATGCAGAACCACTGTGTACATTAAAAAACAACACTGTGTCAGTGACAAGCAAAGTTGTGTTCAGCAATAAAAGTATGTTCTTAAGTCCATAAAATATAATGAATAAATAAACTCAATTAGATATATTTTGTAACAAAGTACACAATACAACAGTACCATTTTCTTTTTTTTACACGTATCACTATATTAAGAATAACAAAGCTTTCTGTAGTCTCTGGAAAATATCCTTTTGGAAAACAAGTTCTCCCAGATCTAATGCACCTGTGATTGATGAACTTTTTATGAATTCTACCATCACAAGTAAAATGTATTTACCATTATCCTTTTTTTCTGTAACCACTAATGGTGGCCTAAATCACTGTTTGTAACAAGGAACAAACAAAAATAAAACCACCAATACTGTCATCCAATCAACCAAACCAAAAAAAATGCTACTTCAAGCTATACTTTAAGTGGTCTGAAATTTAGTGTTTCCAACTTTCTACAGATCCAATTAGTGCCCCAAAAATATATATATAAAAAGTCCTCTCAAAGCACCATAAAGAAATCAAGCACCTGTTATGTGCTTGTAACTTTGCTTGACAGAAAATGCTTTTTGGAGAGGCCTAGTAGGGGACAAACCACTGTTAACTGAAATAGTGGGTTAAGAGATAAACTGATAGTGTAAAACAGTTCCTTTTGATGGAAGGTGATCTTTTACTCTGGGTAACAGTGGGGCATAGGCAAGTTAATTACTAGGGCAAATGAAATGTGACTGCTCAGCAGATTACCCTGTCTGGATGCCAGATACCTACCAAAGCTGCTCTATCATTCCCCTCCTCAGGTGGACTGCAGAAGAGAAAACAAAAGTAAAGGCTCATGGGTTAAGATAAGGACAGGAAAAGATGACACACACCAACTACCATCATGGGAAAAACAAAACCCATTTAGTTTACTTTACTGCCATTTAAATCAGAGTAGGATAATGAGAAATAAAGCAAACACCTAAAAATGTCTTACCTTCCCAGGTTTAACTTTTCTCTCCACCTCCTCCCCTCTCCAGTGGCACAGGGCAGGAGTGGGTATTGGGGTTAGTTCATTGCACATCTCTGCTGCTTCTTCCCTCTCACACTCTTATTGTGCTCCAGTGTGGAGCACTGAACAAGTCTTCAAGAACTGCTCCAGCATGGATTCCCCTTGGGGTCACAATTCCTGCCAGAAAACCAGTCAGTGTGGGTTTCTTTCTCCATGTGGCCACAGGTCCTCCCAGGAGCCTGCTCCAATATAGGCTTCACACATGTCTCCATAGATGGTCACAGCCTTTGCTCAGGCACACCTGCCTGCTACAGCCAGGATCTCCATGGGCTGCAGAGACAGCCTGACTCATGATGGTCTTCACTAGGGGCTGCAGGGAAATCTGCTGTGGCACCTGTAGCAGCTTCTCCCACTCCTTCTGTCTCCCACCACCAACCTTGGTGTCTAAAGGGCTGTTTCTTTTTTGTGACCTCATGCCTCTCTACTTTGGCCACAATTTCTTTTGCACAATAACTTTTTCTCCCTTCTTAAATATGTTACCCCAGGGTGTGGTGGTTTCAGTTTGAAACCAGGTGGAAATACTAATTTTGAGATTTTCTCAGCTAATGTATTAAAGAATGTGGTGGGTTTGGTGTTGGCTAATCACTAATAAACTCATTTCTTGCTGTGAGATAGAATTAGGAGAAAGGCAAATCAGGCTCAAAACTTAAGAAGGTATAAAGAAAATTTTATTAAAAGTAAGTAGAAGGAAAAATATTAGTAAGAATCAAAACAAACTTTTCAGAACACTTCTCCTCCCACAACTTTTCTTTCTTACTGACAATGTAAAGAAACTAAACTTAAGATTTCTAGACAGTTTACTACTTCTAAAATAGTTTTTCTTCAGTTTACTGAGGGAGAGAAGACCCTCTTGTTAAGGTTATAGAGACTTCTCTATAAGAGGAAAAACCAGTTCCCTTGTGGCTCTCAATTTTGTCACGAGAGCTGCCCAGGGAACCCTGCCATCATGAAGTCCTTCCCATTTCTATAAGCCTTCCCACAGCTTATTGATGAGCTATGTCGACTTATGAGGTATTGTTTTAAAGATGAGCTGTTCACAAGCAAAAGTTTTCATTATCAATTTCTAAAATCATCTTCATCCATGGGAACAGAGATCTTCTTCTCCTGGAATCCCAGGACTGCTCCTCTCTCTTTCTCTGTTCAAATTTCTAATGGGATCACAGCTGCTTCAACATCTGCTTATCTTAGCATGGAGGCTTTTGCTTGATATCAATTTGAGCACTTTCATCTGCCCATAGTTCATGTGTTATAAAGAAAAGATTCCTTTCTTTATAGCTTACAAGATGATTCCAGCTCTAAAAACAAAGCCTCTCCTCCTCCCTCCCATCTGACACTTCTTCACTGACTTTGATGTCTTCATGCTGTTCTTTTACATGCTTGCATCTTGTTCATTTCTCTCACTCGAGAGAAGATTGAAGCACTGAAAAGATGAACATCATGCCTGAGGCCTACCTGACCCGCCAGTAACTTGTGGCGGGGAGCTGAGGCTGGGCTGTGTCAGGATCAGCCTCATGGTTGGTCTTTGGTTTTCTACATAGGCTGCAAATGTCTCTGGTGTCAGCTGCCCTGGGGGAAGGGGATTTGATGATAAGATCTTCACAGCCGAGGCTAAGCCTGCTCTGGCTGTGGGCTCTACAGACTCCCCCATCTTCTTGCCCAACAGCTGCTGGGGCCCAGTTGTGAAGAGCAAGAAGGAGGGATTGAAGCAAGTTATGGCCCTGAAGTTACAACCAATAGCGCAAAAGAGCAAGTAGATCTCGGTGGTTAGGGGGAAAGTATGCGCCTGAAGACAATAATCTAAAGCACACATAATGTTGAGTAGCTCGGTTCTTGTGAGAAGCGCAATCAATAGATAAACATGTTCTCTGGCTTGCGAGTGCTTGAAGGCTCTCTCAAGCTCAAGAATAATACCGAGGAGGTGGGCGAATTCCGTAGACTAGGGGAATTCAAAGGTGTACTGGGGCATGCCTTGTTTAAGAAATTGGGTGTTGTGCACAGTAGATAGGTTTCTGGGTCTTTGGGTAACGCTTGCAGCTTGGCCGTGGGTAGGAGCATTTGGGCTATATGGTACCTGAAACAAGAATATATCTGGTAAGTGTACTGGCTGAATATCCTCTGTTTAGGAGATAATGTTTGGGTTTTGGATGGAGTGGCATGACGTATGATGTGGATTATCCTACATTTCATGGACTGTCTGATGGGGCAGAGAGTGTGATGAGAGGGGCTGGCATGTAGCCTGAGGAGGGGGAAAGGGCCCAGCCTGTAGCAGGACTGCTTGGCCCAGCGTGGCCAAGATGGGGGACCAGGCCAGGGCCTGCCACATCCTCACTGACCAGAAAGGAAAGAGAGAGTTCCCAGGGATTTCCGTCTTTAACATGTGTGTTTCACAGAGACCTATCCAGCTTCTCAGTAGTTCAACAGACTGCCAGTTACGCAAAAAGCTTTGCATGACTTCCCTGAATTTCCTCCCATTCCAAACTATGCCACCGGGATACTACCAACATTTTAGATAGGCTCTGTCTTGGTCGGTAATGGGTCCATCTTGGAGTCAAGTGGTACTTGGGAAGATTCTAGAAGCTACTCATGGAAGCCATCCCTGTAGCTGCCTTTCCAGACTCCCAAAACCTTGCCATGCAAACACAATAATAAAGGGTGTAATGGCATCACAAAATTAATTGTAAAATGTATTTTTGAAAATTATTTTCATAAATAGCTTCACCAAACTCTAGTAAAAGCCTTAGAAATCATTGTCTAAACAGCAAAGAGTTGTAAATTGTTTATGTCGTAAATGTCAGAGAATATATTTAGGTTCCATCTATATGATATAATAGTATGCGAAAGAATGTATTGGACCAAAAATTGTTCAGTAATTTTGGGCCACTATATAAAAAGAATGAGAATATGTAAATTGCAACCTTGAATTTCATAAGTCACTGCCAAACAGACACCTGTTTTGTTTTTGCAGTACTGAAAGACAAGAGGAGTAAAAAAAAGCGATGTCCCCCAAACAATATTTTCCTGCTTACACTTTTTAAGCATAAGGTAAATTGCTTTGAATCATCACCACCTGCAGTTAATGAAAGAAATTTGGGGCCCCAAGTTTAGATCTGAACTCTATTAATTAAAAAATGTTAGGTCTGAAATGTGACCATAACAAAATAATTCCTTTAAAAATCTGTGTGCTCAAATATAAGTACTCATTATAAATGTGTTTGACCTTTATTTTAAAACTTTTATATTTCTCTAATTATAATATTAACTGCTTTGTTTTTTTTTTTTTTCCTTTATGTTAGAAAACTTTTTAGGACATTCAATTTTTGAGATTTAAATTTGCTTTTCATTACTGGTCTGTCTGGAAATAAAAGCCTTTAAAAAACAAACATCCAGAAAAACACAATGACAAAATATCATAACAACTTTAGCCAGGGACTAAATATATTCTTCAAACCCCCACTGCTGCAGGCAGGGAGAGAACAAATATCTTCAAACACCCACTGCCACAGGAATTTAGGTGTATAACTGAATGTTGTATTTCCTATTTGCTATTGAAATTGACTTTAGGAATCTTTACCATCATTAATGTCTTCAAAGCTTTTGAAAGTCACATTATAATAAACACAGTTAATGATGCTTGTTGTAAACACCTGTCATCTTAGGTATGAACATATTTTTTATGAAGACTAAGACCTGACAGAATGTTTTTGAAAAATGGGTAGAAACCCACTTTTATGGATAGAAACTCCATGACTCTTGTCAAATCTAATATATTTCGCTCATGAAAAAGTATAAATATTATGCAATGTAAGAATATATGAGGTTTAGTTATTTTTAAGTGTCTGATTTCATAAAAATTAAGTTAGTTAAGAAAATATAGCAGTCTACGAAAAAATCTGTAAATGTTCAGGTCACACTGAAAAGAATGAACGCATCTAAGATGTGTGTCAATTTAAGAACAAATAATTTGAATAGTAAAGACAAGTCTTAAAAAATAACATATAACTAAACACTTCCATGTAATTGCTGGAACCTAATTTAAGGGGAATATTTCACCTATGTGACCTATTTTTCAATACAATCTGAATTTTTTAACTTGAAAAGAAGCAATTCCTGAATACCCAGGAATTACAGAAATGAGAGTGCTCTAGTACCTTTCCTATTACTAATTAGTAGTAAAATTTCTAATCCTTTACTATCCTTGGGTAGTTTTAGTTTCATAAAATTAAAGAATCATTATCTTGTGTATGATTTCCTTTATAAAATATCTCTACAATTTAGGATTCTTAGATTCCTTAGATTCTATGAAGACATTTCATGGTTAGCTGACAAGGATACTTTTCAAGGCTTTGGGTATAGCTGCTTGCAAAATAAGATATATTTTATGGGGATATTTTTTTCAGATTTTTGTTTCAGCATTTTTAAAATGCCTAATAAAAATGGGTTCATGTTATTACTGCAGGTGTTACGTTTGAGAAACAGATTAGAGGTAGATGCTTGAACTGTTGTAGAATAAACACGGTTATTCAGATGAATAATGTTTTTGAATATGTCATTGAATTTTATTTAGATAGAAAAAGAATGCCTTACATAAGAAAAATGTATTTGACATAGCTTTAAAGAAGGCTTACGGAATCTTCATGCTGTCTTCTTTTATCGCAACTGTTCATATAAAGTGAATTCACTGTTCACTGTATGCTAAGTCTAGGGACAGTATCTGTAAACTAGAAAGTGGTCTTTGGAATGCTCAGGTATTTCAGCATATCTGGGATACTCAAGTTTATTCAGAAAACCTTTAAAAAACACTATTCAACCAGCATCAGCATCTTCCAAGAAAATATATAACTTAGTCTTCCATAGCAGGAAGGGCACAATCCTGTGATACTATAACAGTGAAAACTGGCAGCTGAAAATTTATTGATTAAAAATCAGGACACTTTAAGGATTCTTTGGGAAGAATATCTATGCTAGAGATGATCTACACTTTACATTATCCCCTTCTATCAATACTAGCAAGATCCACATTCAACCCTCTCCCAAATGTTTTGTATAATTATATCTATTTTTCTTTTCCCATTCTTCTAGTTTAGAATCACATAATATAAGCCCAAAATATTGAAGCTAACTTACCAAAAAAGCCACATACTGGAATGTAGATAGATGAATTCCAACAGCATATTGGCTGGACTTGATGAATGAGGAATGTGTCTCCTCTATCTGTTTTCTGTCTTAATGTTTCTATCATGCTTTGGAGATAAAAGTTAATATTTTGAATTCTTAACTACTTCACAGAAGTGACCTGTTGTAAAACTTATATGTAAGATCTGTAGATATTTTTAGAGAAACATATTTTAAACCTAGCATTGAAGCTATTGGTATGCAAAATTTTTTTGTGCGAACAGAGAACATCATTGTAAGTTTCAGGTGACAACATTATGACCTGAGTATCAAATACAGTTCAAAATTTTCAGTAGAAAACTACTGGGAAACAATTAATAGATCGAAGTTTTCCTTTCTATCAGTAACTCATTGCATGCTGAGAGCAAACCTGTGAAAGTTGGCAAAGGAGTACATTTTTTTTTGTTTTGAGTTTTTGGGAGCTTTTTGGTGTGTTTGTGTGTGAGTGTGTGTGTGTGTGTGCAAGCATGTGTTTGGTCTTGTTAAATGTCTTCAGGTTATCTCCTCTGCTTTTTAACTTAGATGTTCTTCTCAAAACAAAATGGAGCTTTCTTGTAAGTTACACAGATATTTTTCAATATCTCTGTTTATGGTTTCTTATGAAAGTATTTGCAGATTGAAATTTGAGAAGGAAAAAGGACACAGAAATTTGTCTGACTTTTTCAGAGGATGTGGAAAATAAGGATCCTGACACTCCCTGGAAATTCACACTAGCAATTAAATACTACATTTCAAAATTACAAAAGAGAACTATTAAAACATCAAACTTTCATTTTGAATGCAATTTTAATGAAAACTTCTTTTCATATGTTTTAAAGGGGGGAGGATATTATCTAGTTAAAAACTCCGCTGTAGTATTCTGGCCAATTATCTTTAGTACAGCAGTATTTAAAGCAAGGGTGAGAAGACATTTTGTATGGATCTCAAACATCTATTCCTATCTCTTGTGAGAGGAAGACTGCTTTCTTTTGTAAAATAAAAATGGCAAAAAAGTACTACAGTTTATTTAAAATACATATTTTCAAAACAATAATTTAGGTCTGAAAAAGAACCCCAAAACCAGTTTATGTATTCGCACCAAAACAATACCAACTGTATTCTCCAAACAGCCACGAAATGCAGCCATTTTAATTTCTCATTCCTAAAAATGTTTTTTTCACTTTTTTTGTCTTTTTACATTTAGAAAACAATATATTTTTCATTACTTCATATAAAGTAAAAAAAAAAAAACTTGATATAAAGAAAATCACATGGGAGTTTTCTGAAGAGTTGGTTGGAACAGCTACAGCACAGAGGAAAGTATCATGGAATGACAGAATCAATTAAGCTGGAAAAAACCTCTGAAATCATTGGGTCAATTGATCCCATGACCCAACACTATCTTGTCACCTAGACCATGGCACTAAGTAGTGCATCCAGATTTTTTTAAATGCCTGCTGGGACGATGACTCCATCATGTCCCTGGGCAGCCCATTCCAAGATATAATCACCCTTTTTGTGAAGAATGTTTTCCTAATGTCTAACCTAAAGCTTCCCTGATACACCTTTAAGACTATGTCCTCTGGTCCCATTGCTGGTTGCCTGGGAAAAGAGGCAGACTCTCACCTGGCTACAACCTTCTTTCAGGCAGTTGTAGAGCACGATAAAGGATCTCCTGAGCCTCCTCTTCTTCAGGCTAAACCATCCCAGCTCCCTCAGTTGCCCCTCACAGAACCTGCTCCCCAGACCACTCCCCAGCTTTTTTTCCCTTCTCTCCAGCACTTCAATGTTATTCCTGAATTTCAGGGCCTAGAACTGGACACAGTACTTGAGATGCAACCTCACCAGTGCCAGGTACTGAGGGACAATCCCTGCCCTGCTCCTGCTGGCCATCATGTGCTGATGCAGACCAGGTTGCCATAGACCTTCTTGGCCAACTCAGCGCATGATGCCTCATGTTCAGCTGCCATCAACCAGCATCACCAGGTCATTTTCCTATGGGCAGCTTTCCTGCCCTGAGACTGTAGAGCTGCCTGGAGTTGTTTTCTCCAAAATATAGGACTCAGCATTTTATTTCATTGAACCACATCCTGGTGATTGTGGCCCATCTCTCTAGCCTTTCCAGGTCCCACTGCAAAGATTTTCTATCCTGCAGCAGATTGACACTCCACCCTAACTTTGTGTTGTCCACAGTTTTGCTGATTGTATTCCCTCATCCAAATAATTGATAAGATATTTAAGAGAGCTGGTCCCAACACTGATCCCTGGGAATGCCGCTAGTGAGAAGCCATTGGTGGATGCACCACCATTCCCCTCCATTCTCTGGGCCCGGCCATTGAGCCAGTTCTGAACCCAGTGAAAGGCGCACCGGTCCAAGCCATGGGCTGCCACCTTTTACAGGAGAGTGCTGTGGGAGACAGTGTCAAAGGCCTTGCTGAAGACAACATACACAGCCTTTCCTGCATCCACCAGGTGGGTCATCTTGTCACAAAAGCAGATAAGGTTGTCCAGGCAGGACCCACTTTTACTAAAACCCATCTGGGTCTGATGCCTTGGTTGTACTGTGTCATGGGATTATGCTGAGCCAAGGTGAAGCTGACAGGCCTGCAGTCTCTGGATCCTCTTTCCAGCCCCTCTTGTAGATGAGCATCACACTGGCCATTGTCCTATCATCTGGGATCTCTTTAGTTAGCCAGGGTGATAAATAATGAAGGGCAGCTTAGCAAGCTCTTCTACCAGCTCCATCACTCAAGACTTGTGAGGATTTAAGTGGCTCAGCAGTCACTAACAGCTTCCTCCTGGATTGCAGGAGGTCTATTCTGCTCCCTGTTCTTGTCTGCCAGTTCAGGAGGCCAGTTGTCCTGAGGATAACTGGTTTTACTATTTAAGACAGGCAAAGAATTGTTAAGAACCTCCATCTTTTCCTTTGGGAACTACATTCCTCTTCATGTCCAATAAAGCAAGGAGGAGTTCCTTGTCTCTCCCTTTGCTATTATTGTATTTATAAAAACACTTTTTCTAATCCTTTACAGAAATGGCCAAATTAAGTTCTAATTGAGTTTTTGCCTCTCTAATTTTCTTTCTGCATGACTTAATGACATTCTAAACACTTCCTGAGCTGCCTACCTCTTTTTTCAAAAGTGATGGAATTACCCGAGTTCCTGCGAAAGATCCAGGTTCAGATAGTCTTGTCTTTTTACCTGCCAGTTCATCTTTCAAACATAGGAATGACTGCTTCAAGATTTCTTAAAATACGTCCAACCTTCCTGGGCTTCTGTTTCTAAAGGCTGCTTCTCAAGGAACTTTCCAAATCAGTATGCTGAATAGGACAAAGTCTGCCCTTTGGAAGTTCAGGGAAGAGGTGTTGTTGATGTCCATCCTTATTTCACTGACTATATGATTTCATGGTCACTGTGCCCAAGGTAAACCCCAACTACCACATCTCCCACCAGCCTTTCTCTGTTTTCAAACTGCAGGTCTAGCAGGGCCTCATTCCTGATAGGCTTTTAGGAAGTTGTTTTCCATGAATTTCAGGAAACTTTCTAGACTGCCTCATCCCTGCTGCATTGAGTTTCCAGCAGATGTCCATCAGGTTAAAGTCTCCCAGAAGAACAAGGGCTGCTGGTAGTGAAACATGAGCCAGGTGCTTATAGAATAATTCATACACATCTTCATCCTGGTTGGGTGTTCTATAACAGACTGCCACCAGGATCTCTGCCTTGTTAGCCATTCTCCTGTCTCTTACCCCTACTTTCTCAACCTTATCATCACAAGCCTTAAGTACTATACAGTCAGGAGCCCTCCCTAATGTACAGAACCACCTCACCTCTTTTTGGTCCCTATAGGTTCTGAAGAGCTTGTAGCCATCCACTGCAGCACCCCAGTCATGTGTGATCCCACCACACTTTGATGATGGTGACTATACCACGCCTTTCCTGCAGCACAGTGGGCTCCATCTCCCTCTGTTTGTTACTCATACTGTGTTCATTAGAGTGGATTCACTTCGGCTGGGCTATCGATTTTGCCCCTTACTTTGGCTTGTCACCCACAGGCTCAGCTGTGGCAAGACTCCTCTCATGCCCTTCCCCCTTCAAACTTAATTGAAAGCCCTCTCAATCAACCCTGCCAATTCATAGGCTAGGATCCTTTTGCACTTTCTAGACAGGTTAACTCCATCCACCCCCAACAGACCTGGTAACATATAAACTGCCCCATAATCAAAAAACTTTCTTTAAGCCACTTACTGATCATATGGGTTTTTCTATTCCTTTCAGCATTCATCCTTGCTATTAAAGAATCAAGGACAACATTATCTGTGCTCCTGTCCCTTCATCCAGGCAGCTGAGAACCTTGAAGCCTTTTTTGGTTACCCTTTATCAACTTAGTTGCTGGTAAACTGGACAACCAGCAGTGGGTAGAAATCTGCAACCACTGAACTCAGCAGTACAAAGTAACCTTGAAATCAATGCAAAATGATGCTACGTGTTCTTCTTTGTGTCAAATCATTGGGAAAAGAGCATAATTTAGAGGTAAAACTAGAATCAAATAAGATAAAGGTCGTAATACTGTGATATCGGCTTTATTTCACTGAAACACAAAATCTGACTGATTTAGGCAAGTAAAATACACAATTTCTTTCTCTTTTCAGCATTTGTGAAAATAATAAAATTTTACTGCAAATATATCCTCTTGAGTTGATTAACCTTTTCCAGGTTGGGCATGTTAAAATTTGTATCTAGAACAGAAAGTCCCATCATCAAAACTATAACAGTTTTTTTTAATCTGGTAAGGGCAATTAATCAAATACCTGAAGTTTGCATTCACTGGGAATCAAGAAAAAAAAAGGCTTAAGTTAATCTCAACAAAACATTTGCCATTTTTTCTTTGAGTTTACAAAGTATTTTCATTTGGTTGATATTTTTTAAAAAAAATCTCCTATCCCCAATACTATATATTTTTACTTCCTAGTGGCAAAGCATTTTCTATCCTTCACCGTAGAGTTTTACTGCATTTCTTTCCCAGATAAAGTATGAAAAGTTATTATTTTTAAAACCATTTTAGTTTATAAGTTGTGTAGAAATATAACATCTTCTCACAAAATTAATCTATGTGTCTGTCCTTACAGGAATTTTTTTTCTTCTTGAGTGGCCAGGAAACACAGTAAAAGTATATATATATTTAATAATAATTGTAAGTGTGCTCTTATAAAAAAAGTATATAACCACCAAGACATAATGAGAAAATTTTGGAAAAGCAAATAACTGCTTTTCAAAATTGTTTTCCAATGGAGGTTGTTTCTATATTCTAATTGCTTATTGTTTAAATGAGGTTCAATTTTCCTAGAAAACTGGTAAAACTTTTAAAATGGTGTAAAAATAGTTCTATATTTATGATGGGTAGACTCAAAAATCATATTTACTAACTCCTGGAATTGTGTTCTTTGTGGCCCTATTAATGTAGTGTGAAAAATGTAGGCTCTTATCTCTAACATAATTGAATTTCTTTTATCAACTGCTCTCAGAAAAGCAGCTTGACCTGCATCTTTGCAGGGTCAGTGATTTTTGACCCTAGTGATTCAAAAAAGATTATCAAGCAGGAGTATGTAATAGCAGTGTTCACCTAAGATTTGCTTTCTGACACCATCAGTTGGGAAAAAAATAGATTAAACATATTTGCATTAAAAAGATTTTTCACATAGGTCAATGTCAAATGACTTCACAATTTAGTCCCACTTCTACTATTTATTCTTCAGCCTGTATTTTTATACTGTTTTAAGCATATAAAGTGAAATTTCATTATTTTTTCTCCATTGAGCAAGCTACATAAATTATCTGTAGCTACAAAAATAACCAGTCAGGCCTTATTTGCAAAATTATTGCTAATGTTATTAAGTAGCAGATATATTATAAGCAGAGATAGTTCTGAAATTGCAAGAACGGCTGGTAAAAGCAGGAGATTGTTTTAGTCGGTTGCTGATTTCTCTTGTGAGAAGTTGACGTTTCTATAATGAAATGCTGTTAGTGCATATCTGTCAGTTAATGTTACTCCTGAGCTGCATTGTTGAATTTCACTATGTATTACAGTAAATAACATTTACTGTGAAAAAGTATAAAATTAATATCAGTGGAGCAGTTTTCTTCTGCTTAGAAGAAACTGTATTAGAAAAAGATTCTACAGAGAAGATAAAATTTATTTCATGTTCTGGTATAGAGCTAAATAATCTGTGCATGAAGAAGGAAATAGAATCAAAACTTAGAGATTTACTAAGTTGACTACAGAAATTGTATGATTAAAGAAAGGTAGTGCTTGATAGGGGAAGTTAGATTTTAGAGTAAAATGTCTGGACTAATTTAAGACAGCAGACTAAAAATCTTACCTTTTTTTTTCTACATGTTCTGGATATATTTCAACTTGGAGAGTCCACATGAGCTACTTTTCTAAAGGAAGGCTTTTTCTGTAATTGGTATCTCATGCATTAATATACATTACATAGAAATCCTTTTTGTATAGGTCCTCCACAAAAGTCATATTTAGAACACACACATAAATGACCTTTTAATTAATTAAATAAGGGAAGGCAAAGGGATTCCAGTGACAACACTTATACTACCTTTTTGAGGCTAATAGGATGGTCTTCATAGAACAATATATTATGGGGAAAAAAAAAGAATACCAAAAATGTTGAAAACAGATTGGTCTATTTATACTAACACATAGCTTTCCTACTTTTCCCTTTTTCAAAACAATTTCAAGAGTCAGTTGATCTCAACAGCAATACTTAAGTAAAGTATAGAAATTATTTTGTATTGAAGATAAAAGATCTTTTTTGTTATAGTACCCTTGAAATTTTAAAAAGGAAATTTTGCTTATGTTCAATTTACTGCAATATCTTTTTTTTTCAAAAAAAAGAAGGCATCATCAAAAATCCCTAACAGGAAGAAATCATCACTCAGTATATTAAATTCAAAACAGCAATGAGAGATTAATCTGCATTTTCCATTAGATAAAACTTTCATAAAAACTCATGGCAGTTGCATCAGGACAAGGACTGCTGAATTTACCAATCCTTACCATATCTCAAAAGTACAGCAAGAGTATTATTTAGAACACATTCAGTAGATTTTTTCTGATGAGTCCTAAAAAGATTTCCTTGGCTTAGTTCCCCAAAAACCTAACCACATATTAAATGCCAAGAATTTTCTGGCTCTGCTCCCAGTTATCAGTTTCAGACATTTGGCTAACCTCCCTGACGATCATGAAGCTTAGACACTATGCTTTCCCACATGTTCTCATCTGGAATGCAGCCCTCACAGATGATGGCAGACTGAGCAACCAAGCATGTTTGTAGAAAACACTGAAATGTAGCACAGCTCTCTCCCGAGATTCTCTGACTGAGAAGCATGCATAGAAGTATTTCTTCCTTTGTTTAATATGTAGTCTGCCTCATCCTTGCTTGTTTATTTTTTCAGTATGATGAAAAGTCCTTTCATTGATTTTTTTTTTTTTCAATCAGAATTTTCCTTGGAATTTCAGATTTTGATCTTCTACCTTGTCCAAAGAATTTTCCAATCCCAGCCTATTTAAATAATGTGATTTTTTAAAGCAGGTATCTAATTATCAGGATGGATTACAGTACCAAAAGTTATTTTACATCAGGCATTTTTACTACATGGAAAGAAGGTTGTCCATTTCAAGACAGGAAACTATCATGCTGAAGAGTTATATCCCTTTACCAGAAGAGATGGCTTTGACATTACATGAACTACAATCGTTTAATCTGCATAAAATAATGTCCTATTTTCAATGCTCTTAAGATAGATGCATTCCAAGCATACTTATTTCAGTTTAAGGAAAAATAGGATTATCAAACTGTTTCATTTAATTTCTTCATAAATAAAAGATTTGTTCTAACCTTTTGGCCTCCGAAGATTATGTGTCAATGTCAAGCTATTTGCATAATTTTAAAAATTATGAAATTGTTTAAATATAAAATTTTAAATACCTTTCTTTGAAACTTTCATTTAAGCCTTACCCCATATCTGATTTTGGGTTTGTGAACTTATTCAAGATTCAGTTTCTCATCACAATCAGGGAAATAGGGTGTCCTGCTTGTGCATCATACAGAGTAGTGCAATGACACTGAATATCATCGTACACAGATTGTCTTAATGAGAAAGTACAGTGAGTGTTTCCTATTTGTTTTTTCAACTAAATCTTCTTTACCCACAAAAGAATTGCAGTATTCTTCAGTCTATTCAAGTCTAATTTGGAAGTTGAGGCACATACTTATTTTCATTATCTCTTCAAGAACAAACAAAGTTAGGCTAACCACCTTCCAGGACTTATGTCTCAAGTCCCCACTTTATTGGCTGTTGGGCTTTAATTTTTTTCTCCCCTTTCTTTTTTTCTAAGTGAAAGGACCTTGTATGGCAGCCAAGGATCACCTAAACTGTAATTAATTTTTGAAATAATTTCTAATTTTTTTATTTACTATACCTCCTTGTTACTCACTCCTACATTCATGCCCCTTTCCATTCTGAGACTTTCTTCATCTAACAGTGTTACTGGTCCACAGGCATTACGGTCGAAGGCTTTGTACTTTGTAAACATTCATTGGTATCCAAGTTTTTTGGATATTTACAAATGTTTTAGAGCATCCATATTTGAAAATGTTTTGATTATTAAAAATGTTTAAGTTTTGCTGCAGTGTCCTGTTGTACTTTTCTGTGTTCTTTAGAAAAGTAGTTTAGTGTTTTTCCTACTTAAGAAAATGAGAAAAAATACTTCCATATATTTTTAATTAAAATCCTAATTGGCTAAGAATTTTAAGTGAACTAGTTAGTTCACTTGCGGAATTCAGAAGGGAAACAAAAGATTAAAAACATATTTCCATATGAAACTGACTCCTTTTTAACTCAGCGTAAACTGATTTGAATCAGTAAAGCACATAATAATTATAGCCAAGAAAATACTTTAAATATAAATAGCAATAAATAGCCATGGATTACAGTAGTTCTCAGTGAAGATGAGATATTCCAATATAAGAAATAAATAATTGTGGTCTCAGTATACAGGAATTTCCTTTAATTTTTTATCTTGATTCTAGATAAGAATGTGTTGGCACCTAATTCATTCCAACAAAAAGGCCAGACTAGTGGACTCTGAACTTTTGTTTGCTGCAGAATATGATAAGTAGGTCTGAGAAGAACAAAAGTAATAATCAAAATACTCTTTAAGTGCAGGGAAATTCCATTGTCCTTTCTTAGTTTTCTAATATGAGTCCCCAAAACAGACAACTAGTACAATTTGAATCAAATTTGTCCTTTACAGATCAAGAGATCAAGACGGTAATAAGGCTCTTTGTCATGACAGTGCATTCTGGGAAACCTCAAAAGAATTTCTCAGAAGACAAAAAGGCTGTGGAAAATACAAATGATATATTAGTATCCTAAACTGGTCCATGATTGCATGAATAGGTGGGATTAAAGCTCCTTTGCCTGAAGTGAAATTATTCAACAACATATCTTTTGTTCAATTACTATGTGGCAGTAAGTTATTTCCCTACAGAGACTGACTGGCATACTACGCTATAATTACTAAATGTAATAGTAGTTCTCTGAATTTTCTCATCTCTTTCTTTTGACCCTTCTAGCTTATTAATTTGTTGCTTATTCAGGTGAAAAATATCCTTTTATTAACCCAGAAGGTTATTTGCTTTTCCCAGCATTAAATTTTTCTTTTAGACCACAAGCATATGGATCAGTAGTACTTCCAAGCTGTCTAGGAATAAATTTTGGCTATTCTTCCTGAAAGAGACATAATTCTTGAGGCTTAAAGGGCCAAAATCTGTTTGTGCTTCCAGAATTTAACTTTTGTTTGTCCTATTGATTTTATTGTTTGGAGAATGTGTTATATTGACAGCCCTTATTACTGAATTTCCTACTTGTTCATGCACCAGATTTGTATATGATCAGCAGAGATAAATTTTTCTTGCAGCCTTACCCATGCATCAGCCACTTCAGACTCTCAGACATTTTATCTTTGACTGCCCTTTAATAATTTAGCTAAAAATGTTGCTGGTGGAAAAATGCTAATCACACAATAAATTTGATGTTGTACTTGGACCCTGCAGTCATTTATGGTTTTCTGGATTTTTGACAAAACAATTACTCAGCTATGAACTTATTCAAGTCTGTAGTGCTTTTGACTTGACTATGCTCAGTCCTTTCCACCCTATAACCTATAACAACACTGGATGATCTTTGAATTCTGCCTCATTACATCATGCCACTGTTCTGCAGAGCACTGAGACAGGAGTACACTAGACCACATAAACTAATTTCTACACTGGCCTAGTGGGGTCACAGATGAAGCTTTTGAAAAGGCACGCAATTTTGAAGAAGTATATTTAAGTAAGTTTTGTGACAAAAATATCAGGTGATGGTAAGTAACTACTTCATTGATTTTATGACATCCTGTCACATATCATAGGATCACATAATACAGGTCTTATTGGGATCAGAATCTCAATATGAAATACCTATATCATAAGCAAAACAGTAAAAATGAAACCTATTGTTCAAAGTCACTGCCAAGTTATTATTTTGAAACCTTGACAAGAATCTTAAAATAAACTTAAAGCAATATTTTAAAATTCTATATCAGTGTATACTTTTGGCATAAAATTTTCAAGTTGGCCAATAAAAATGAAAGAAGAACAAAACATTCCTGAAATCATTAGTTAAAATAATGGTTGTTACAAGACATAGACTTCAAAGATATGAAAAATAATTAAAAAAACCTAAATAGAGATTTCAAATATGTTTTTCCCATAAACAATATATCTAGTTGTGCATAATTCTTTTTAGATTTGTAACTTAAATTAAATTTTGTAGATGAAAATCATAGACATCATTCTTTGCACTGGGAAACTGAACATGTCAATGAGTTTTTGCAGAATTAGGATATGGCTGAATGAATAAGCCTGGAAAAACTATGCAGTGTTTTTCAAGATGACAGAAGGAGCTATTGTTTTAAAATACCAGGAATAAGTCTTATTAATAAAATGGCACAAATTGCACTTAGTTTTTGTACATATTCTTCAAGTTTAATAGTCACAATTCCATATATAAACTCTTTAAATCCAGAAATGTAACTAGCTAAAATAACATTCAGTTGAAATTTTACCTAAGCAAAGTGAAATCAAAAAAGCTTTACTGGAAATGATTGACAGATGCCAATTTTTTTTGACCTTTCTGTAAGGATCCTGACTGCAGCCCCCTTCCTAAAAGTTTACTGGGCTGAGTTAGGGTGCTCAGTGGAATCAGTTAAGGTGCTAAGTGGAATGAATGAAGATATTTAGTCAAAGCTTGCCTCCATCACTGATGGGAAACCAGAAGTTTGGGGTGCCCCCTTCTCTGGGGAACTCTTAGCCCAGCAAAGTCTGTTTCTGCTGCCCTTATCTGAGCTGTGTAGCACACCAATACTGTACTTGTGCCCAGGGTCATATCGCCTTAGTCTTGACCCAACATGAATCCTTGGACACAGCTTTCAATCCTGCTCTCAGCCCTACTTTACCCCAGTAGACTATTTCTGTGTCTGATCCCAACCCTGACTTGCTGCATTTGTGCTCTGGATCAATGTCATAGGATGGCACAACTCTAAAGTCTTGGAATCACCTTTTGCTCCTGGCTGTCTCCCTATGCGGAGCAGCCAGAACTCTTCCCTGACATTGTTTTTCAAAGTCTAGACTAAACATTCCTCAGAACTATTTTTATACAAAAGACTCAATGAATTTGCTTTCATACCAGTAATTTAATTGTTCTGTTAGTGAGGTGGTGCAGTTCCAATTTCTTAGAACTAACAAGAACCACTTCATTGATTCCTTCAAGCTGGTGAAAACAGGAAAAATTTTCAATCCTTGTTGGCCTAATTTGAATAGACAACAATAACTTTTAACATCAAATAACTGAAGTTCAGTAGCTCTTTTCTTAGAAGTAGTTGCGAGGAAAACAACAGCCAACGTATTGTCTGTTTGCTGACAGTACTATGTCCAAAATACTATGTTCAGCTTTTTCATTCTCTTGTTGAATTACTTCTTGAATATGAGCTATTTTGTCCGTGTATTTTGCTACATAATATGAGTTTTTTGGGGGTTTTTTTTTGAAACTTCTAAATCATCTTGTTACTACCTAAGTTTCTATAACTAGACTCTGGTTTGGTTCCAATATTTTATCCCACTTTAATTTTTTTTTTTTTTTAGAAGAGAGTGTATATCGAGAGGTCTTTGCTTTTTTAGTGATTTGTTTTTGTGAGAATTTCAGTGTAATCCCAAGTACATCTCAAGAAAGAACCACTCATTAAATCAAGGATAATCGTATCTACCAAAAATAACAAATTGCATTGTAAAAGATCCCTTCTCTCATCCTTTTTAAATGCAAGTATTCATGAGCAAAGTAGGCACAGGGATGTGACAGAGCCAGTATTATATTTCAGCTGGAGATAACTTGAGACTGGGAAGAAGTAAATCAGCTGTAAATGAGCATCATGTTAGTAAACCTGATCAAAGAACAAGGAAAAATTTAAAACATGTGAGACACCGAAAGTAGTTCACTCATACACCTGTGAGTGCTTTGTAGCAATAATAGCTCACAGACCGGACTGCACTCTGTTGAGATCAACCAGTTGTGTTTGTGAACTCCATCAGTTCTTGATCAGAAATACAGTGTTCTGACAATGGGCTCTTGGGTATCAGACAGTTGTTAAGGCAAAGTAAAACAAGTGCAGGTTTGGGCAGGCACATCAAGGTCCTGAGACCCTGCACTGCAAGATTGTAGAGAGCCTGTGACCTTATACCAAACCTGATAGAAATCATGTATGCTGAACGACCATTTCAACTTGAACTAGGTGTCATTATGAAATCTGAAAAGAAAAAAGTTTTTTGCACATGTACTGGTTTCTTAAAAAGTGTGCATTGGAAATAATATTAGTAGTATTAATGATAATAATAACAGAAGAACAATAATAATGTGTAGCAGATCAATCCTCGTAAAGGATATTGATTATGATCTTTGTACTATTTACTTATGACAACTGGAATAAAGGGAATCTTGAAAGTTTTCCCATACGACCTGGCTGACATAGGCAGATAAATGCTTGCTTCAAGAACAAGTAAAATATTGAATTTGAAATAAATCAAAAGTAGGTGTATTATCAAAAGTAGGTGGTCAAGACAGAAATGCAAAAGTAAAGATATTGTTTAGTGACAGATTATTAAGAACAGTAAGAAAGGTTAAAAGTATCTGTGTATAGATAACCTCATTACTGAAGTGAATGAAACTGGAACAGATAAAAGTACAGAAGAATCTACTCTTTGAAGAGTGGTAGTATTGGTGTGGCGTGCCTTGATCTGGTTTGGTTTAGTTTTGTTCCTTCCCCATCCCCAGCTCCTTGCCCTCCTTTAGATTAGTAATTTTGGATGCCAGGATTCTGAAAGGTTTGAGAGAGGTTCTGAAAATGTAACTGATATGGTTAGGTTTAAAAAGTCCTGGCTGACTCTGTTTTCATTTCAATGGTACAGCCAGCTGTGTAGGTATATTGTAGGATCTGATAACATTTTATAAGGGTGAGAAGAAGGGAAATTTTATGGGGATCTGATTTATGATGAAAATTTGAACAAATACTTGAACAAATTTTTTCAGCATAAAGTGCTTTGAGACAACGACCCTGAGGAATATTTATTCTTTTAGTTTTATGTAGTGAAGCAGATTTGAGTTGTACTTAACAAGCAGAATTGCATTTGAATTGCTTTAGGAAAAAAATCAGGTTTGAACTCTTTATTACTAGTAATTTAATGTGTTCAGAAGTGAAACAGTTCAAGAAGATTATGTTCAACACAGAGAGCTGAGTTTTGCATTGTGTAAGATATGGACTTTATAGATTGTGGAAAAGCCTAGGGCAAGTGTGCTTTTTAGGATCTGATATGGTAGAACAGACCCAGCTTTTTTGCTGAATATCTGAATTTAGTATTAACTGTGTGTTTACTCTTTGGGTTTTGGTTGAGTAAGCAGAAAGAATCTGCAATATGTAAGCATAAGACTTCAAGTATATTAAAGATTAATAGTAAGATTTACACCAATCTTCTATGTTAAGTAAAAATATTAAATTAACTGCTACTTGGATTATTAAGAATATATTATAAGTGAGAAAGGACTGAATTAATTCAATCAACAGTCAGCTTTTTTATTAATTAAAGAACCACTGTCAAAATATGGGACAACAAATATTGTACCTCTTTAAACTGTTGTAGTTATAGTTTCTCAATTTAATGAAGATATTTGACTTCTTACATTATTTTTCCTGTATATTTGAATGCAAATAGTATGCAATCTGTAATAGCATAGTCATGATAGCATTGATGATTAGATTATGCATAGAAAAGACTCCTAAAGAATTATATGAGACACAAAACTAGATGTAGTTCAGAATCTTAACAGCTGAATGCCTGCAAGCCTATAAAATCTAATACTATATTATCTGTTGACTAAATTTTATTATGTCTGATGAAAGGTTTTATCTTCTTTTTGTTTCTTCATCCATTATTAAGAAATAAAATAAAATAAAATAAAAATATTTCATTTTGGGTTTTTGTAAATAATTTCTTGGCTTAGTAAACCTATATTTAGAATGTCAGTCTCACACTAATAACAAACCAGCTTATTTGGACTCCATATATAGCAGAAATCTCCCATCTTCTTAATCAAACCAATAAAATATCTCAAGGCTTTTTGCTATATGTTCCTAAACAAGGAACAGTAGGATCTGGTGTTTGTGGCTATTCATCTAGTCTACTGACTATTCAATCTGCATCGCAGCAAGTTCTTCCCTTGCTATAGAAATGGCTTAAATTACTTTTGATTAAATTATTACCAAATGAAGCCATAAAGAAGGTTTTGAAAACAGTTTATTACAGCTACCATATTAGGAGAACCATAAGATTGAAAACTAGCTTTCCTTTAGGATAGAAGAAACCAAGGCAGGAAGTTATGATGTCAAAAGCTATTCCTGCATAGTGAGGATTCAGCCAGCAAGCATAAGGAAAGGCTGAAATCGGAATGAACTTTTGGATTACACCTAGTTGACAACTTTTGTTTATACAGGGTCACCTAGACCAGGTTTCCGAGACACATTCCCAGAATAGCTTTTAATCTACAAGGGCAGAGATCCCACAATTTTTCTGGGCTACCTTTTTCAGTGGTTGGTTCCCAAACGGAAAAAGAGGTTTTCTGTATTCAAAAGGATCTTCCTGTGTTTCAGTTTCTGCTCATTCCTCTGATCTTATCACCAGACACCTCTGAAAAGAGCCTGATTCCATCTTTGAACTGTCCCTTTAGATTTGTACATACTTTGATGCAATCTGCCTTGACCATCTTCCCTGTCATCCAGATAATTAATAAAGGTGTTATATGTATTAAATGTGATCTCTCTTGTGTTCCTCTGATCTAACTTTCCGGGATATAATTCAGGGTGTTATGAGGGATGGGGGATTCCCTAGAGTAGCACCAGAGCAGGACATCACCCAGTTGTGTGGGAATAAAGGCAGACTGAGTTCTAGCTGTCATATCATACTGCAGGTGGGTGTCAGGACTGGACCTGGTGATTGTAGCCAGAGTCAAACATAGACCCATGTTGATGGGATGACTGAAAAAACTTAATCAATATTTTATCATTAACAAGGAAGAAAGTGTCACTTGAGTAAATCTGCTCTTCATATAACATTGTGAGAAAACTTTTTTTGGTTTAGGAGGAAATTATCTTTTCTCGTCCTTTCCAGCATAAATTTTATATTCAAGGTAAATTATAAAGGACTGCACGCTAAGCAAGTCTAGTTGCCAGTTCCCTGATGATAGAATATATAACAGTTATTTGAACAAGTGTTACTCCAGATCACATCTTCAGTACAGTTTCTGTGTGGGTAACACATTCACCATTCCCTAGTTCTTGGAAGCAGACAACTGCTATTTTGATTCCTGATATAAACTACTGTAGCTTTTTACAGTCTTTGTATGTATTTCCAATAGCCTGGATTCATTCACAGAAACAGAGAAAGCAGGATAACTAATACCAAAGAATGCTTGAAATAAGCCAGAGGCCTTTATGCCTATGGTTATTGAATGCATTAGAATCTCCCCAATCATATCTTTTGTTAAAGTAGATTTTTTTTTTTCAGAAGGAAGAGTAAGAAAAATAGTCTTAAATTTATAAATTTCAGATCTTTTATTTGGATTTATGTATTTTTTTTCTGGAGCTATGACAAAAATAATCAGTGATGTGTGAAGCTTAAAAGTGAGATCCATCTATGTAATTTTTGAACAGGGATTTTTGCCACTCTTTAAAATTGTTTAAATAGCATAACCATTCTTTGTCCAGGAATTACAGATGCAGGGTGAAGGATTTCTGAAATAAAATCAGAATGTATTAGTAATCACATCTTTTCTTGATAATGCCTTTATTTTCTATTGAACAACCCTTTCACAATATTTATCAAGCAAAAGGAAAGTTAGAGCACACCTGATACATTTGGCCAGATTGCACTAGTAAATTTCAGACACATGCTTTATAAACTAAAGACAATAGTAAGCAGATTGTATTGAATTGGTTTGTATGAATAGCGAGTGGATGGTGAACAGTATATTCAGGAGAACAGTAAAGTTCTCACTGAATCTATCCTTGCCCAATGAACTTGGGGTCTTTCCCTGACATTCACTAAGGTTACTTGTTTAGATTATTTTGGCATATATTTTCAGAAGCACAGGAGTTGAATTTTATAAGAAACTTTAAGCACGATCTATAGGAAATCATAGAAAACCCAAACACATTATTTGTTTAAAGCCAAATAAATAAAAAAGGAATAAATTAGAAATTTAGAATTTCTAAAGCCTAAAACATTTTTTTAAAATCCCAAAACCTAGTAAGTATTATTTTTGCTAGTGTTGATTTTTGCCAGTGTTGATAGAAAGTTTTAGATCAATACAATAGTGCAGAGTTTTAGGATTTGTTGCATTTGCCTTGACTCAGGCTGATTTTATCTTGCTTTAGCAAGTGTCTGGAAGTCAAGAAATGATTGCCAAACATTTTGGAGCTGCAGCTCTGTGAGTTTCATCAGGTCAAGGTCTGATGCTTTATATCATCATCAGCATCACTTGAATTTTTGAAAATTTGCCAGTTTGATATCTTCGTTTAGATCACAAAATATTAAAAAAAGTTGTTTATCTGAAGTAACTATCTTAATGCAACCACATTTTAGATAACACCGACTGTCAGAACGTTTGGATATGTGTATCAGCTGACTGCTTTTTAGGACTAAACAGAATAATTGTTAAGTAAAAAAGATGTCACAAGGAGTCATTGGGGATATTTACCGAGATGAACTTTTTAGTCATCTTATGTGGCTTACAATTACTACATTATTCTCTGTCAATGTCTTGTAGTCTTCTTAAACTTTAATTAATAGTGTTGCTATAGTAATACATAAAATTTTAAATATAAGCATATATGCTAGTATTTCTCACTTTAAATTCCTTCCTGCTTGGATTTTGCATATGCCTCAGAAGAACCACATATTCATATACCACATACCACATATATCCTTTGTTTCTCACACAGATAGACATAGAAGAAAAAGAGCATGTGTTGTATTTTGTAGCAGAAAAAAATCAGAAAACATCATCCTCTTTAAAGCAGTCAGCATTGCATAGGAAATTTAGAGAGGTAGTACATCATTCCATTTTTAAATCAAAGATGCAACATTTATCTTTAAACAGAAAAAAAAAATTCGGCTTTCAAAATTTAATAGTAATTTGAACTTTAGTAGTATCTTTCCTGTATTAACCTGTGCTTGCTAGTGTTTACAGGATAACAGCTTCTAGAAGAATCAAGGAAACCCTAATAAATACATGACTTTTCTAGTAATCAGACTCTGTGAACTAGGTTGCCTTTGGTTTCTTGTTTTTATTACCTCCATTCCAAATTTGAAAAAATGCAATTTGCAAAAAAATGCATAAAACAGGCAGTTTTCTCTGCTTTAAGTGGAGAACTGAACGAGGAAAATCACTCCTTTGTTCCCTGTCTAAATTATTCGTGATTCTATGGCTTTGTGATAGAAAAACATTTACAGTATGTCTGAGAATTCATCACCAGCTATCCTTGCCTCATGTCATGATACTGCATACCAGCACATCAGAAGACAATTTAGTCAAACAGTTCCTCCAAGTGCACTACTATATCTTCTTTTTCACCTCTGGAATAAACTTACATGTTGTGCTGTTTTTTTGTTGTTGAGGGTTTTTTGGTTTATTTGTCTGGTTTTGAATTTAATGGACATTATCTTAAAAATCACATTAGAAAATTGTGATCAAAGTAGAGGTGTGGTAGTATGTTGAAATTATATGTGAAATTTCTCTTTTTTCCCTTCTTCCTTTCATTTGGAAGCATTTGTGGTCTCTGCAGCTACCTTATCTATTGTATTTTTCACAGACTTCGTTGCTTATAAGCTCTGAGCCTGGTTCTAAGGTTACAGTTTAAGATTGGTAGAGAAATTTCTGGATATGCTCCTTTTTATCCTGAGAAGTATTTATAAGCAGTTTGGTCACCATTATGATTGTAATAATAAGGGTCTGTAGTATCAAAATGAAGTAAAGTTGTATTTTATTTTACCATCTAGCAGTTTCCAGTCTTTTCTGTCATTTTCCTGCCATATGCATTAATTTCTCCATGTCCTATTAAAAAATAGGACAATTTATTTTAGAAATACCAAACTGCAGCATACATGAATGATGATTATCCACTCAGCCATGAGTTTTAAGGATAGATCTGTTTGTCAGGGATGGAAGACAGAGCTTTCATTTTGAAAATAGAATCAAGCGACCCTTAAAATTCAAGACCTCTGAAGATTAAGCTGTCTAGCTTAATCAGAGAGATGATTGAGGCATGAATTCTACATTAGTATATATGTATATGCACACTACTGTAATTGAAAAGAGAGGGCAGCTGTTTAGCTTTGAAGACAAAATGATAACATAAAGCCAGTTATTGAGACCCAACTTTTAGACAGGTATTAAAATTAGAAATACATATTCTAGTTGAGATATTTAAATAATATTAGAGTAATGCAATGCAATCTTTGGTAACACAACTATTTCAAATATGTACTTCACTCCAGAAAATTTTATAACCTCTGTGCATCGTTTTAATAAATATAGGACTGCTTTTGTTCATTTGGACAATGATGTATTTAAATCTCTGATTCCTCATTTTCCTCCTCCTCCTCCTCCTCCTCCTCCTTCTTCTCATCCTGCTCATTATCATCATCATCATCATCATCATCATCATCATCTTTCAAGACTACTGGGAAAAACAAAATTTAATGCATTGACATTTTAATGTTCTTTGTACTTGCATCTATACATTAAACCAGTAACAAAATCAAATTTCATGCTTCAAAGCTTTAGCCAGTCATCAGCAAAGTGAAGGAGTACATTGTCTTGATGAGTAATTGGTTAGATATATTATTTCAGCTCCTCCTCTAAAGAATCAGAGGCTATAGCTGCAACTATAGACTGGAAGAAAAGACAGATGAAAAGACACTTAAAAAATATTTTTAGCTGCTGACATAATCAAGGTCATGCTGATCACCAAATTTTTATTTGAGTAGCAAATTTTCCATGGTAAGTGTGATGGAGAGTTTAGGAGATTTTTGTCAACTTTTTAATTTTTTTTACAGCAAAATGAGTTGATGGAGGTCTTGAAATGACATAATGTGAAATCATTTTTCAGCTTCTAAATTTTATGATCAGAATAAATCAGTTCTTGACAAAACTTAGCTGAGTTTTGTTTGAATTATCTGCGTATGTTTCAAATAATAAAATCCTTTCAATATTTTAAACCTGAAGAAGAACACATACAGCCTCCCTTGATGTCATGACCTACTCAGGGAGAAATGAATACGATCATTACCTCTATGCTCTCTAACAAAGGGAAGTTACCAGCTCTGGCAGCACTCAGATCAAAAGGCTGACTGTTGTCGTGGTTGACCTTGGATTGCTGCCATATCCCCACCCAGACACTGACTCACTTACCCTCCTCATCTGAACAGGAAGAGAAAATGAGATTGAAAATTCTTGTCATTTGTTAGTGTCTTTACACTCTTTATGGGAACAGAAATATAACACACTAGAAAATGACCTGGTTAAAATTAGATAAAGAAAATAAACCAACAAAGTCCAGATTAATGATTATGCGTTTAAGATAAAAATAAAAAATGGGGAAAATCTGTACCATTAGCTACAATGTAGCAAACACTGTAACTGTGAAGTTGAATAAAATAATTGCTTCATAGTTCTAGTTAGATAAGAATATTATGAACCTCAAGGAAATCTTAGTAATTCAATTTACCCAGCATCCTGCATTTATAACACAGCTCCAGCATTGGTCATTTCCATGGGGTTCAGTCCTTCAGGAACAGACTGGTCCAACATGAGTTCCCCATGAGCTCTAAGTTTTGTGAGAAAATATTCTGCCACTTGGGCTCCTATTCACATTCTTCTGTCTGGGCTTTTTTCCACAATCAACAACTTCCATTAGGACATGTTTTTCTGAGTGTAGAGAGAAACTGGCCTACAGTTTGGATATCTTCTATGGCCTACAGTGTGGATATCTTCTCCAACAAGGTCTTCCATGGGCTGCAGGAGGACAATCTGATTCTCCATGGTCTTTACAGGCTGCAGAGGAATCCCTATTTCAGTGCCAGGAGCACATTTTCCTTCCTCCTCCCTTGATCTTAGTGTCTACAAGTTGTTTCTCTCACATTTTTTCTCAGTCCTATCTCTCACAGCTGCTACACAGTATATGTTGCCCTTTCTGAGATATATGTTATCAGAGAAGCAGAATCTTCTTTGTTGATGCATTAAGCTATGGATCCATTTTGGAGCTGCCTGGAACTTTCTCTGGCTCATGTTGTGAAAGTCCCTACTCTCACAGAAACCACCCCTGCTGCTCTCCTCCCCAGTATCTTGCCAAAACAGGCAGGAAATGTTTATAATTAGGACTCTTGCATTATCATGAAAAAATATTTTAAAATATAATCAGAATCTCGCTCTATAAACCCATAGTTGATTATGATTTCAAGTAGTTAGTAGACTACTACAATCTTGGAGCAGGTAGAGATGTTAGATTCTGTACTCAGAAATAAGCTCTTATAATTCCACAATGCTTTAGAAGATGCCTATGTTTTTATTTTTTCATAGGAAATCATTACTTTTCTAGCATAAGTCAGAATGTGACAATCTCAGTCACTTTAAGTTCTGAAGTCAGGATCAATGTATTTATTAACACTTTTCAGTCTCTGAACATATGTTAGAGATTTACTGTCTCTGCATTTGCCCTGTATTTTTGTGAATCTTCTTGTTATCTCAAGCATGTCATCTCTTGTAGTATAAGGACTTGCAGTCTTACTATAACGACTTGCAATCTTACCTAAAAGATACTGCAGCTGATGAAAATTTTCTTGTTAGGTCAAGAAAGCCTGGAAAATTTGTTTTGAGAGGACAGTAAAATAGGTAGTATGACACAGAACTTACAACTTTGAGAGCAGCAGGAGAATTATATGTGTATTCTCTCTTGCAAGTGTGATAGGGTAAAATAGATTTCTTATGATGCTTTCCCTGAGGAGTATCAAGATATAAAGGTATATGAATTTTTTCTGATAAATAGAGTTTTTTTAAAGGTACAGTGATTAATTATATAAAGAGGAATTAGGAAATTCTGTCATCAATCGCAGTGTTTTGTAATGCAAATACCATGAACTGTCATATATAAAAATTCTTAAATTCATGTGACATGTAAAAATAATGGTTTTATGTTTCTGTTCTTTTCGTGTGTGTGTGTTAGAGTTAAAATTTGTGTTGTATACTTAGAAATAGAACTGTGGTGCTCAGGTACTGGCAGAAATTAAGTGTATTTTAATGTTGTTCTAAGTTCTGTACTTTTTCTGTGCCATGCTTTTAATTTAGCTATGTTCTTGGTAAAAACTTTAAAATATAATCTACACAAACCTTGAAGAACTAAAAAGGTTTCATTTGAGAACACACTTTTATTTTTGTTCTCTATTTTCTGCTTGTTTTATTTGTTTCTAAACAAATTTGTATGGCTATGGCTGTAGGAAATTATTGAATGGAAAATGTTTTGACATCTTTAAATAAAGAGAGAAATTAAGCTGTCAAATGCAAAAATATTCCATCGCTGGGTGCTGGGAAAGCAAAAATTACTCTAAAAGGGTATCACTTTCAGCGATAGAAATTTTATGAAACATATGTGTTCATTAATTTGCTTTATTATTTGGTGTTATTTTTGCTATTAATTTGATAATGTTTCCAAATTTTTAATAAAAGATAATAGAAACATTAACTGTCTCCACATATATATATATATATATATATATATATATATATATATATCTGTGAATCACAAATGAAGGTAAAATACATGGAATAAATGAAATTTATGTAACTGTAAGTGTGGATTAGTTGTTAAAATAGACAGACTGTATAAGGTAGGGTCATATCCCAAAAGTGTGAATGAAAGAGAAAAGGATTTAATTTGTTTAAAGGGAAGTTATCATTATCTCATGTAGCCACTTTCTCTGTCCAAAGAAATAAGCAAAGGCTTACTGAACTCTATTATTTATGGAAGTGAAAAGAATATAATGGAATTTTTATAAATAATTTCCCTTTTATCTAATTCACACTACTAAGGATAACTTGTGTACTATTTTCCCATTTTCAGAAATCATGGATATCATATAAACACTGGGAATGTTCACTGATGTGTTGTTTCTGTGATGTCTGAGGCAGGATTTCATATTATGTCTTATGATTTTAAAAAGAAATTTTCAAAGAAGGTATAATATCCATGTCCCAAGTGGCATCTAGCATATCTGAAATCTTCTACCCTATATTCCTTTGAACAAGGGCTTTTGTGCCAGAATCTTGTCATTTTTTTTCTATCAACTGATCTAATAAGAGATATTTCTGCTCTTCACAAGCTTTCCTTAATATCTAGCTTTTGTCTTTGGAGAGCAGTGTCACAGGTCTGAATCGAACACATTGAAATTAACTGTGACCAGAAGCACATATGTAAACGTCAGTGCTGAAGCTTAACCTCTTCTCTAACACTGTCAACTATATATTGCCATCTGGCTTTCTCAATTTGTTTTCTAAGAAAATGTAAATGTTTCCACCCCGCTAGCAGGGAATTTCAATGTACATCATAGAAGAGAGAGGAAGTAAAGCTCAGTGCTCTGTTAGTGGCTAACAGAAGTAGCAGACAGCCCAAAGCATCATGCTTATCTGTTGCTTTCATTCAGGAGCCAAAGTGATATTTCCTTCTGTTCCCAACTGATAACCAGTGCAAAATACAGGCAAAAATAACTTTGTGACAACTGCATTCCTATTTAAAAAAAAAAAAAAAAAGAAACACCAGCTGCTGGGCTGATTGGCAAGATGTTGAAAATGTTCATAGGTTTGCTGACACTGAAATGTGTAGAAGTGGAACTAAGGGAAGGGGAAACTGAGTTCTGGGGAAAAAGAGAGGAAGAAAAGCCAAGAAAAGACATAGGAAAAGATTAAGTACATTGAAAGAAATCAATTTTCATTTAAAATTTAACAAGGAAGGTATATTTTGAGAGAAAATATCTTTTGCTTCTCTGGAATTGAAAATGTGTACCCAGTTTGTTTCCCTACAGTAGCTGAAGTGTGAGAGAAAAATCTCATGATGCTGCTGCACAAGTTTGTTTCCCAATTTCAAGTTAGGAGTAACAAAAGAGAAGAGGTTCTTACCTCTTAACCTCTGGTGATGATTCAGTCTCCTACACTTCTCTGCCTTGGAGAATTCCAGACTAGACTTGTTTGGAAATTCACCATTAGAACACTTTCTGTTAAGAAATTCTTAGTTGTTCTCAAGATGCAACTTGTGATGACATATACAGCAAAGTGGATTTATCTTTGAAGCACTTTGGAGAGATTTAATTCTCAGTTGCAGATTTTACTCATTAACCTTTGCGGTCTCAAGACATGGTTATATTTCCCTGTACTTTTAGAAAAATTGTTGGTTTCTGACAAAGTCTTCAAACACTTTTGGAATTCTGCCTGTAAATAAATGTTTTGAAATTCAAAAATATTACAGGACTTGTAACAAAAGCCCTTTTTCAGCTCTCTACTGATAGTTATTTGTGGTCAAATCCATAAGCATTTTAAATTAAATTTGGCTGAACAGAAGATGTATGTATAAACAACCTCCACTAAAGCTTATACTGCAGGGGCAGCTACTGAAATTTGTTGGGCCTTCTACTGAAAGGGCTTCTGAGAGAATGAGTTTACTAATGGTGTAAGTCCAGAGCTGCAAAGTGTTTCTGGAATAATGTAGACTTTTTATTTTTTGGAATTGTGTATATAACTAAGATTAGGAATTTTTTCTTGATATTAAAATTAGAATATAGTAAAAGGAGCTTTCAGCTGCTAGGAAATCGCATATTAATTTTATAAGATTATTTCAATTGTTTTGAACTAATTAATTATTTAAGCAATTAAACTACAGGAAAAGCATTACTGAATTTTTTTAAGTTAGAGCATACTTATTTTTCTGATGAAATAAAAATGTGCTATTTGCCTTTAATAAAATAACATTAATTCATAAAATAATGTCAGCATGTGACAAGGTGTAGTTCTTCTACATTTTTACACTCTAAATTAAAGGCCATAAATTTGTCAGATGTGCAGTGCCTCTCCAAGCAGTATTTATATTAGCATTGAATAACTAACTATATAGTAATAATCCATCTTCTTGTAGAGTCTTTTCATAACCTATCATTTCCTCATAAGCTGTATATCCTTTACAGCAAGGAATGTTGATGGATAAAGATCTGAAATTTTCTAAGCCACCTGTGATTTTCTGAATACTGCTGTTCTGTCCATATTGCTACCATTGCATGAAAGCTCACTATTAAGTTGTTTTAAGTCAGTGAATTTCTGAAAAATTTGTCTCCTGTAGAAATCTATTAATTGTGTTGTAATAAAGCTGAGAGTTGTAATACATTTGGTTTTCTTTCGGTTGGAAGGACAGAAATATCATATGGTCAAGACAACAAAATTACTGAATATTTACTTCTAGGTGTAATAAATCTCTGCTTTTTCCACTGTGTTTTCCCCACATATTTCCATTAATATCTCTGTCCCTTCAGATATCTCTCTGTTGTCATGTTGCCTGGTTGACCTGATTGACCTGGTTGACCTTCTGCCTGCAAATAACTTCCATGAAGACTTATAGTATATTTTTTTCCCCAGGAACTTAAGTTAAACTGATTGGGCTATGATTTTCAGAACCATCTTTTCCCCATCTTCTCGATATTATATTAGATTCTTGATATATTAGGTTGATATTAATTATATTATATTACATTATATTAGTTGCTCCTTTAGTTAGTTAGGACTTCTTATCTTCATTTCCTTTCAAAGGTGAGAGAGAGCACTTTAAAATTGAGAGACTTTTCCTTTAACCTTTTGTTTTATAAATAATTTTCTCATAAATTTGAAGTCTATAGTCTGTAATAAGAAGAAACTTGGAAAAAAGAAATGGTACTTCAAGATCAAAATAAAAATGAAACTTTCTTATTTAGATATCTACATTAAGCTCCTTTGCTCTGAAACACTTCTATTTGCTACTGCTAAATTCTCTGACTAATTTCTTCAGCATCAACATTTTTAAATCCATACATATTTGAATAAATATATATATGAATAAATGTACACAAAATAAATTATTTTTAGAGCACTTATTTATATATATATTGTATCACACAATCAAGGAGAAATTCAAAGAGTGAAACTGTTTATGCTTCTATCCTTTGTGTAACTGTTTTGATGACTCCTCTAATGAGACAGGCTAAGATAATATAATAAATGTCTTATTGCACTTAGAAGATAGGGAAGAAAAATAGTTACTGACCCTGTGTTTCATTCCAGGTGGGAGTAAAAAACAACTGTTTTCCTCACCGTTTACAACCCAGTTAAGAATTTGACTGACAGAATGTTGGCACCAGCTGTGGCAGAACTGATCAGCCTCAACTCCAAGTAAGTGATGTCTTACACATTTGGAGATTCATTTCAGACTAATTTACAAAGCCTACTGATTTCTAGCAACAAACACAAATTAAAAATACACTTTATATGGCACTGTAGAGGACTTTGATTTCCCTTGTCGTAGAATTCTTAAACATATCTTTAAATCGGTGTGTAACTTCATCTGTTCATAATGTTACTCTGCAAATTTGATGCCACCTCATTCTGATTCCTCTTCCTTACTAGACAATTAAAAGCACTATCTGAAAGTAATGACAAACTATTATAAAACATAAATATAAACATGAACATGGGGGAAATATTCAATGATCAAGAAAATGTAGACAAAAAATAGTTTGTTGACATAGAAGAAAAACTGGTGGGAAAAAACCTAAGTAAGAATATTTAGATGCAAATTAAATTAACCTTGCTTCCCACTGTATTTCTCATGGGAGACAATTGTGGGTAAAGGACAGAGTAAGAAGCCTTGATAGTCCAAAAATTATCTCTGAGGGAAGTCCACATGTTATCTTTCACATGGTTAAGGTGACAGTAGTGCTACAGTCACCCACACAGGAATTATGCACTCACATTTAAGTGCACCTCTCATCCTTCTAGTCTTAGATTTTTAATATTCATGGACACCAGTATCTCAGTTCTACTTAGAGTTTTGTTTTCTTTGATGTTGAAAAATTCCATTTTTCTGATAGCTAGTAGGAAACTGTGGAGAAGATAAAGTCAGGTTATCAGTTTGTCAGATCAGCTTTTTGCTCACAATATAATTTCAGTGAAAATCTATTTTCCTCTTTGAAAACTGTGCACACGATGCTTATTGTAGCAGACCACAGCTAAGAGCATCATTTTTACATTGGTTCATTTTTACATTGATATATATATTCAGTATGTACCATTCAAATTGTTCCCAAATATTAACTAGCATGTAGTGAAAAAAAATCAGAATTAAGAAAGTGTGATGAGAGTGTGACTGAATTATTAAAGATATTTATGTACTCTGGAACACAAAAAAAGTAAGATGAAAAATGAGGCTGTTAAGTTATATATTTCACAAGTACTTCTAGTGAGCAAAGTACAAGAGATAAAGTGAGGGACTACTTTTGGATAAAAATATAATATGTGTATATTAATCAATTTAGCTTGACACTTACAATATGAGCAACAAAAAATATAACCCAGAAAAATGAAGGATATAGAGCTTAAGACAATTGCTGCTCAAATTACAGCAGTTTAAAATACCCTGACACCAGAATACTCAGTCTTTTTCTAGGCCATCTTTGTAACAGTGATAGACTAAAAGGCAAGGAAAAGAAATATTGTATTCATTCTACATTTGGGAACAAGGTCACAGCAAAGTGAACATTTGACATTAGGAGTCTGCTACTGGGCCAAAAAGGGAACCTGTTTATTTTGACCCTTGTTCCAGGGTTTCAGACTTCATCTCTGTGAAAGGTTAACACTTTGCATCTGGATAACATCAGGATCAGATTTTCACAAGCTTTTAGTACCCTCACTGGACGAGGTCTTCTATTCTTTCCACAGAGAGCACTTAACTGATTATCAAATGATAGTCCCTGATTTTAATATATGCTGAAGGTCAAGGTTTACATTTTAGCAGCTTTCCTATGTGATGACAAAATTTGACAAGGTCTAATTGGTTGTGATTTGTCTTTTAATCTTGTAATCTCTTATTATTGTTCCATTTATATGTGTGAAGATAACAGAATTTAGAGGCATATTGAACTGACATTTCCCTTAGAGATGGGAAAAAAGAAATTGTATGTACTGATGACATTTCTCTGGATTGATTCAAGTCATAAATAAGGGCAAGAAAAAAGCTTAGCTTCTGTCTCCTTCTTTTTTAGTGCTTTGAATAGGCAGGTAGTGAGTAGGGGCAACAGTTCTTGTTATTACCAGTTTTGGAGCTGTTATTTACATGGTATTGTCTGGAGGGTATGAAACTCTGTTTACTGTTTCTTCATCAATAATGAGTCTAAAAGTTATATATAGACAAGGAAAAAGGAAAAAAAAAAAGGAAACTGATTCCCTTTAAACATGACAAAAATTCTGTTTGCAGTTCTTAAACTAAGGCCTGTTAATATATTAAAGTTAAGTCTTGAAAACTTTTACGTAAGTTCAAAAGCATCTTCTGAATGTTTATGTAAATAGCATATTCTTAAAATTCTTTGAAACAAGAACATCTACGAAGATAGAATTTTAAGTACTTTTTCACATTTATAACGGCAGAATTTGCTGATGGTTAATGTACTGTATGTGCAATACACATACAAACCACTCAATAAATGAAGCAATCCCAGAGCTGACCAAACAGAGATGGCATGTGAATATAGTAATATAAATATCATTGCATGTGGAATCCTCACATCTTCTCTATTTTTATAATTCCTGTGGAGTGAAACTACTCTTCTTTTTATGCAAATGTGAAATTCAGGTGAGAAAAAGCACTTAATTTCCCCAATGTGTTATAGGAAATACATGGAAGTCCAGGGAGATAAATACTGTTCCAGATCCTACATTAGGATTTTGGAAATGAAGCTGCCCTTTGTGCAGGGCTGTCAGTAATACAGGAAACAAGCAGTCCATTTTCACTTTCACGTACAAATATTTGTATTTAAAAAGGCAACAATTTTTCAAAACAATTTATAGCATTGGGAATACTGCTATTTTTTCGTCATATTCTACACACTGGTGTTACAAGAAATGTGTCATATATCTCTATTTCATATGATGTTATCATATGAAAGATCACACATTTCACACATCTTATCATATGAATTTTTATCCCCAACAGAGCTCTGGGATGAGGCATGTTTGTTTATGTGTGATATGAATTTGGGCAGATTCTATCTGTTGATGCTAAGTTGATCTCAGTAGAGCTTTGTGCAGACATTCAAGCTGACTATTTTCATGCAAAGTTATTTGCCTTGTGTTGAACATTAAAGTTGCAGTTAAAACTGTTCAGTCATGTCCTAGGTGAAGCTTGGATAAAATATCTTGTTATGTCCATTATTTTTTAAAAAGTATACAGCTTTTACTCAAGATAAACTATTGCTTCTTTCACTAGAAATCAGAGTAATTATTGACAAGACCATAGTTTACTTCAATTTCTAGCAAAGATTCCCACATATTGCAAGGTGATTTGCTTCTGGGAATATCTTTGTATATATTCTTTATAAAAAATTAGAAGTTGTTGTCTGCATGGAGGATACCCCAATATCTCATGACTCCTACATCTGATTATGTAGTTTTTTTGCCTGTATGCTGACTAAGTCTTATTAAGTGTGAAAAGGTATCAATTTAATATGTAAAAAATAATTTATTAGTAGTATAATTGAAATATTGAAAGTCTAAATAAAATACTATTGCCAGATCAGATGTTATTATTATGCATAAGGAAAGAAAGTAAGTTTGCTGATGAGACCAAACTGAGAGGTGCTGTTGACTCTTGGGCAACAAGAAGGGCAACAAGAAGGTTTGCAGAGGGATCTGGGTAGGTTGGAGCAGTACTGCATCCCACAATTTACAAGGATTTTAATATCTTCTAATATATCTAGAGGAGAGCAACAAAGCTCATGAAAAAGCTGGGAAACATGTCCTGTGAAGAATAGCTAAGGATTTTGCCTTGTCCAGTTTGTAGGAAAAGAGGCTCAGAGGTGACTTAATTTCTCTCTGCAGCTTCCTGAGGAGAAGTGGAGATGAAGGTTCTGACTCTTTTCTCTGGGATCCAATGATAAGACAAGTGGGGATGGTTTCAAACTGTGACAGGGGAATTTCAGACTGGACATTAGGAAGCAATTTTTTATCTAGAGAGTGGTCAAATCCTGGAAAGCAGAGTGGTGGTTGATGTTGTGTCAGTATTTAGAGGTGTTTGGACAACGCCCTTAGCAACAGGCTTCAACTTTGGATCAGTCTTGAAGTGGCTAAGGAGTTGAAGTAGATGTTTGTAGACCCCTTCTAACTAAAGTATTTTATTCTGCTCTAAAGAATAAACAAAAGATATATCACTAGAGGATATCTCTGCATAATCACCATAGAATTATAAAACACCAGATTAGAAGGGGCCCTCAGAGATCATCTGGTCCAAACTTTCTTGTCAAAAGCATGGTCTAGACAAGATTGAGTAGCACCTGGTCCATCTGAATTTTAAGTGTCCAACACTGTAGAATCTACCATTTCCCTGGAGAGAATACTCAGAAGTCTGATTGTTTTGAAAGAACTTTCCTCTTGCATATAATCAGATTATCCCTGGAAGTAACTTGTAACCATTACCCTATATCTTTTCCAAATGACTCCTTCTGAAAAGGGAGTTGTCAACTTCTTTGTAGTCACTCTAAATTTTCCTGAGTGGATGTTGTCAGGGCCCATCAATTTTCAGGGGTGAAGTTGCAGTAAAATTTTACTCACCAACTCTTCCTTCAGTGAAGGTGGGTTTGTTTATTTCAATCGGGACTTTTGCTCCCTGGGTCGAGCAGTGCTGGTGCAGAGAGAGGTGAATGAAGTGCTCAGAACATCTCCCTTTTCAGCATTTTGGTGACCTCTCTTGTTTAACAGAAGGATAGTATTTTCCTTCTGTTTCTGTTTGTCATTGAACAGTTTCTTGTAGTTTTTGATGTTTCTGGTCAATACCAGTTTTAGCCAAGCTTTTGCTTTTGTAACTGCATCTCTGCACACCTTGGAAACGCTCTTGTGTTTCTCAATGGGTCTTCATTTGTTTTGACATTTTTGATATGCTTCTCTTTTGGTTGTGATCAGACTCAAAAGCTTGTAGCTCAGCCAAGGGGATCTCTTGCTCTGTCTACTCCCCTTATCTTTAAAGGGGATTAACTGGTTTTTGCTTCCAGAAGTGCATTCTTGAAAAACTCTCAGTATTCACCAGCTCCTTTTTCCTCCAGGGAATCTTCCACAGAATACCTCCCAGCTGTGCTCTGAGCATGCTGATGTTTGCTCTTCTAAAATCTTTGTCTTTAATATCTTTAAAATCTTGTGTGCTCCCTTCAACCCCAAGCTTCACAATACTGCTGCTAAGGCTATGACTAACCAAGATAATTGAATAACAGGTTTCCTTGGTTTGTGAGCAACAAGTCCAGCTGTGCCTCATTCCTTTTTGATACATCTAATTTTTGTATGAAGAAACAGTCCCATTTCAGGAACTCTCTGGATTTCATGTGAGCTGCTGTATTCTTCTTCCAACAAATGTCTGGGTGTGCCCTAAAGTGCCCTATAAGAATCAAGTTCTCTTGATCCAAAGCTTGATAAGTTCTTTATAACCATAGAGTCTCCAGTACAATCTGAACCACTTTTCTTGTCATTTACTCCCTTTGCTCCTCTACACTCTATTATGCACCCCATTTCTAAACAGCCTCTGTTTTCATGCCAGAAAGCCATCTTCACCAAATCATTATGAAAATCCCATAGATGTTACATACAGACTTCATGTATTTGTTATTAAACTCTATTTAAAATTATGGTCACAAAAAAAAAAAAAAACAAACCAAAACTAAACAAAACAACCCCCTTCCACATGAACATACAAAAAGAGAAAAATCCCAAAGCAATCAATCAACCAAAAACCATCAAAAAACTCAACAAAACAAAGCATCCAACTAAAACAAAACAGAGATGGGCAGGCCAGGAGAAAATATTATACCTAAACAAATTTAAGCACAACTTCAGGCAGCTGAAGGCTGTTTCAGACAAAGTGAGACTGATAAGCTTAATTTATGAAAATTTGCAAAGTGACCATAATGCCTGTGGTTGGCTACTGGCAGTAGAGAAGTTTTTATTTACTGCAGTGAGCATTGTTCAGTTTGTAAGTACTTGTCCTAGTCATTATTTTCCTTCTGTTTCTGCTTGTCATTGAGCAGTTTCTTGTAGTTTTTGACGTCTCTGGTCAATACCAGTTTTAGCCAAGCTTTTGCTTTTGTAACTGCATCTCTGCACTCCTTGGAAATGCTTTATTGAGAAAGAAATCATCTTCTCTATGCTGCCAGTTTTATCTATGTGATTTGTGAATATTGCAGAACAGGACTTAGTGAAAAAAATCTATCTAGCTACTCATTAAATAAGCATTATCTCTTACCTTAACTTCTTACATGTGAGACTTAAAAATGTCAGAACTGATACAAACAGAAAAATTTACTCATTTAAAGCATTTTTAAATGTTTTACTTTGCTGACATAGCCACATTTACAATGAAAGGAAGTGTCACCTTCCCTTACCTCTGAAAATCTGTTTTTTTATTAGGCTTTATATTTTGCATATTCTCTTCTGCAACTTTTCTCTAATTTGCTTTACTCAAATTCAGAAGTAAACATTTAAACGTAAAGAGTTGACAGTTAATTTCCTCTCAATGTAGGAGCAGGCACAAAAATTGTTTAGTTTTCACCTAAATTGGAATAAAACTATTATTGTTGGAATAAAATACGTACTAATTGTAGTAAAATTATTTGGATTTTCTAGAACAGAAAATAAGAGGAAACATTCTTGTTTTTATATCTCATCTCCCTCCGTCTCCTTTTGACTCAAACCGTAAATTAAATAGATAATAAAATCTAAAAGTGACATCCTCAGAAAGCTATTAGGTTTCTTATTTCTTTCCTTTCTGCTATTGACTTTTATTTTCATATGTGAATAAATACATTATCCATAGCAGTATAGCTGCTGACTGAATTATTTCTAAAATAAGTCTGGTTCCTTCACTCAAGAATTTTTGCAGTAACTTATAGGAAAGAAGTTCTGAATTAATTGTTAACGTTGCAAACATACAAACAGACATTTTACAAAAACAAAACCATTCTAGATTTTATCTGCTGTCAGTCCAAACCTCCCAAACCATTATAATTTCATGATGTATGCCCTTTTTTTTAAATTAGTTTAAATCTAGTTTGCTGTTGTCTGTAAATAATTAGCATTCAAATAGTGTCAGTCAGATTGTCAAGCAGCCAACATGCACACAAACACATCACTGCTTATTACAGCAAAAATAATGTTTAAAACTTTAAAAGTTTTTTACTGCTTCAAAGCATTTTAGCAGTAAATAAAACACCTGATCCCTCCATCTCTACATGTTTAGTGAGGTTGTGAAAAATTCAGCAATGCTCCAAAAGGGCAGCTAATGCATCTGGTTTTTTCATCTTGTGTTTGGAAGTCCCTTCTGAAATCTGTGTAAAACTTGTTCCAGACCTGGTGTGTTTCAGTTTTCCCCATGAAACTCAGTCCTTGTAGGGCAGATCACTTCAATGTTGACCTATTGTATCATCATTGAAAGAGCATGTGCAAACTGAACTTTTAGTTCGCAGTGAACCACAATGGATTTCTTAGACAGATATACAGCTATTAACTTAGAATGGCAAATGTGGGCACTCATACTCAGCAAAAAGAAGACTGAGGAGTGATGATTAAATAATAGATTCATAATTACACCTCCATTCACACATTTTGGCTTCACTGTCTGTAATCAACTCTTCAGACTGAAATTACAGTTTTTTCTCTCTTCACACCAGCTACTCTCCTCTGCTTCTCAAGGCTGCAAAGGACACATGGCCTGGAACCACCATGCATGTGAATTCATCTTAGACTCTATGTGCTTTTACGACTGTGAAAAAGTACAGGTAGCATATGTCTGTCTCCTGTCTGACCAGAAAGGCTGTACACAGGTAGCTGGAAAGATAGCAGACATTCACACAAAAACATTGATAAAATAATTAAGAAGATTCCTGCTTTCATGTAATTGTTACTTTAAATGCAATTTCCTTTTTTAGTGGAGAACACATGGAAAAAATATGCTTCTATTAAATATGGCTGAACATAGAAGAGATGTTAGATGTATAGCTAGATGTAACTAATGAGAAGAGAATTCTTCAATTTGTATTTCCTTTGAAGTGTTTATGGTAGTCCTTGTAGAGGGCAGGAGAATCAGAGGGAATAGAACACTGGCATTCTTCCCATCCTAATGGACAGCTGGATCATGATGGACAGGTTTCCAGCAGTAGTATGACATTTCTGGAGGATTTGTGTATGACAGATGGGATACCACCTGCTGACAAATTGAAGGGGCTATATTAACATTATTGAAAAGAGGAAACTCTAAAACATGACTAAATTAAGGGTGTCACATCTTTTGCTCCTAATGTGTCGGGAAATATCAAGATTTATAAAGAGGTGAAACACAGAGGACAACTGACTCATTTGAAACTTATTCCAAAGTTTTGAATATGTAGAATGTAAAGGATATTGGAGGTATGTATAGATTATTAGGCTGGACAAAAGGTCTTTAAGGACAGATTGATCATAGCTGTCACTGTTAAACAAAATATGGATACACCTGGCTCTATTACCTTCATGAAAAAGTAGCTTCTTCAACACACTTGCAGTATTGTAACTATATTACTACCTTTTTTAAGACCTTCCCTGTCATGCAAGAGAATTTCTGTGCTTTTAGTTTCAGTTGTCATGTGAATGCATCCAGTGTAGAGTAACATTAAGCAACAAATTAAATTAATCTTAAAACTTTAGCCATTTGATTACTGAAGATCCGTAGAGGAATTAAGTGCACTTTGAATTTACCTTTTTTGCAGTATTTAAATTATTTTTAAGTGTTTATACAGAAAGGCTCCATCAGAATGACTACAGAAGGCCAGCCTGCACATATACTTTGATTATGTAAGGCATAGTTCTAAATAATAAGAATTTCTACCTTCTATGTATGATTACTCTTTTGTTTAAATACAGGTTAAAAAACCCCTCAAACATTTCTTTAAATGAGTAAAAACCATTGGTGAGGAACTAGCAGCAGCAGGTAATTTCTAAAACTGAAGGCAGTATAAATTTTAGCCCATATGAAAGAAAACAGAAAAAAAATTAAAAAAAAACCCGATATGTAAAAGCAATGAGGAAGACTGGCAAATAGGAAGATAACCCTTTTGGCAAAGAAATAGAAAGTTTAAAATTTAAATTTTTTGTTTTCTAGAAAATAAGTGTTCATTATTAATTCTAAGCTCCTAGAACTGCACGGCAAACTACCTCTTATTCTCCATTTTATATTCAATAGGCAAAATTTGTTCACTATTCAGTAGTGCTATGCCACATTTTGCCAATATTTCCCATAAGGAATGTATCCCTCCTGTAAGAGGATTTTCACTGGAGACAGTGTTACTTGTTGCAGAACAAAGAACTTGTCAGCTCAGAAAGGATGTCCAAATTCTTTTTTATAGTATTAGGAAGAGTATTACATTTTTTTAAAGCTCCCTGCCCATGGAAGATGGGATAAGTAGCCAACCCATTAAACAGTAAAAAGGAGTGTTCTGTTTTAAGAATGAAGTCCTGCCTGTTTCAGGATTTTAAGGGCCATAGCTGTAAACAATCTCTTGTTTCACATTACTCAAAGTTATGGCAATGAATTTTTCTTTGGTCTATCCTTTTTTCCAGGTAAATTTGTACTAAAAATAGAAATCTGTTTCAGACAACACTGAAGTTAATTTCAAGCTTTTAGTATCATTTGTAGTGCAAAGATCATAAATGCTTTGTTTTGTTTTATAGTATTTATTTATTCTTCTGTTGCTCTAAATAATTAAGATGTGTGAAAATTATAGTCACATAAGCAATAGTTCACAAACTACTGACTAATTCATTGATTACTGCTGCTTTGAAATACGACTACCATTTCTGCTGACACTTACAAGTAAGATGATTTACGGACAACACTTTCCCAATTACATTATAATGTATACCTTTATTTAAAAATCATATTACTATGTTAAACATATTAAATAGGCAATAGAATTCCTATCGCTTAGGCCCAGATATTTATGTTATAGAAATTCACAGTTATTTAAATATTTATAAAATGAGAGTTGAGAGCAGCATTTTGAAAAGCAGTTAATAATGAACAGACATCAAGGGAGCCATCATTATAACAGCAAAATGCTGTGCAATTCCAATAACTTCCCTGGTGCAGAAGCAGGCCATCAAATTTAATTAAAAGCAGTCAAAAATAAACTGAAAAATTGAACTGCAAATGCCTATCCTTTGCCAGCAGCTGAAGGCAAAGAGAAAGAAAAGGGAGAACCTTGAAAGTAGTAATGAATTGATAAGCCTTTCTGCCTGCAACTTGCAATTTGTTCTGTCAGATTTTAGTATCAGTTAAACTAGATTAATAGAACAACCACTGTCTCTCCATCTTCAATCCTATGCCCAGTCCTTTTCTTATGGGTTTTGATGGTAAATAAAAGCCCGAGAGGGTCAAAATTTAAATTAATTTCCTTGTTTGCTGATTTCTTTTATGTAATTCTGTCATGTACATTAGTCAGACACAGGCATAATAAAAACAATTTAGAGACAGAAATAAACATTTCTATTGAATGTGTTTTCTGGTTCTTCCAGAGAGGTTTCATATCTTTTTATCCAACAAAGGTAGATATCACCTGCAAAGTTCATCTGTCCCTAGAGGCTCCCATGGGATAATGAAAGATAAGGAGATTCATTTGCAATGTATGAGGACGAGCAAATTTATTGCTGCTTTATATGCTCAGATTAATGTGGATATATTCAAACTGTACCACAAGGACAGAACCAATTTACTTTAGATCATTTTATTTTTTATAAAAATAATGTTTTAATGAAGCTAAATCTTCCCTGCTGTGACCTTATTATGTTTTTTAACATCAGTGAGAAATAGATTACGTTGAATCGTAACAGAGCTCATGAAACAGCAGGAATTTGGAGGCAGAAGATCAATTATATTTTAGTGGTCAATACAGAATTAGAAGAGGCAAAACCAAGTAGATTCTGGGAAATAAACTGATGGAAAAAAAAAAGTAGATTACTTTCATGCCAATCAATAGTACACACTACAATTTTTATAGGGGTTATGAAGACACAGTAATTTCCTAACACAGAAATTTCCACTCTAGTAGATATTTTAGGAGGATTGAAATTATCATAAAACAAAGCAAAATAAATAGGAATTGTGATGTTAAAAGACTGCAAAAAATTGATGGCAATATGACTGATTATTAATTCACTCTTTGATAATAAATCAACTCATATAAAATTAAAAGAAGGGGCCTAAGTTATGAAATTTTTTGCATGCCATTCAATTTTCATCAGTTATCATAATTTGAAAGGTAAATGATAATTAATTCAAAATAGGAGTTAAACTTTTCCCTTATTCTAATTCCCCTCCATCATCAGTCAAAGTTTGGGCTCGTGAGTACAGGAGTAAGCAAACTTTCAAGAAAGATTTGCCTATAATTTGCTAGATATTGAAAAAAAAATGCTCCTCAAATCACTTACTCTTGCTGAAATTCCTAGTTATTTTTGATGATGTTATATTCAATTTTAGATAACCTTTACACTAAAATAATGTAAAAAATCCTCCAAAAGACATGAAAGGAGAGTCTACTACCCTCACTTATATGAAAAACTCTTTATTTTATGCATTATGTAGGAAGACTTTCTTGGATGTCATGCAAAGCAGTAAGAATAGTATTCATGTACAAGACTTCCTTGTACTTCTAATATGAAGAAGGCCTGCATATTGTTAATGCATATTAATTATAATTCTTTAAACTTCTTCTGCATGATTCACAGTGAGACAGAAAATACTTACAGGCACATGGTATTCCAAACAAGTGAGTGAAAGAATTACTTGATTTTCAAACCTTGAAGGGATTCTTTGCAATGAGAGTAGGATACCCCAGTACACTGTCAGCCTGATGTGGACACATTTGAGATTGCTCTGGTGCAGTCAGATGATAGAATAGTCAAAAATCTTGGAAATAAATACAGGAAACATAATAACTGCAGCCAGTCTGAATAGCATTTTTTACCTGAGGTACTCAGACTGAAGAAATATCCAGCATGATGTTAGAACTGAATCTGAAGCAAATACGTGGCAAGGTTGGTCTGTAATATTTGCTTGGCCACTAGCCCCATCTGGAAAACATGTCAGAGGATATGGATGTCCCCACATATCAGCTGCCTAAATCAGGACCTTTGAATTCTAAAGAAAGAAGTAAAATGGATACAATATGTCAGTAATCAGTGTTCTCACATTTATCCGTAAAGAGAACGTCATCTTGACTTGCACTTATGGGAATAGGCAGAGTAATTCCCTTATGACGTGACTCAGTGAAGCAGCTGCAGCTGTGTCTGTTCAATTTCTAGAAGGTTTTCAAGAATTGGTTTGAGAGAAATGACTGTTGCATGCATTTTTCAGATGGTTGGAAGGTCCCTATTCTTATCAGAAGTCATTTATATCCATGAACATATAGTCAGGCTGTCACACCAATATGTGGTCACATTCAATCTGGAAAACAAAAGAGAGACTCTCAAAATCCCTCACCACTTTACAGAGTGAAATCCTAAATATAAACTTGATATCCTTTGGCCTAGAGTGATCTTGCAAATACCTTCTCTCCTGGTGCAAGATAAAGACATGAAAGGATAAAAAGGGATCACATATGCCATTCTGCTGTAAACCAAAACTCTTTTTTTCTCCAGGTGTGTTTCCAGTTCATTAAAAAAAAAAAAAATTCACCTTAGAGAAGACTTAAAATACTTTTGAAATTAAATCTAAACAAAACAGAAGAATACAGAGCTTATATTTGAACAACAATTCAGTATGGAAAATATTAATAGTCAATGCCTATGCAAAGATTGTACGTTTTAAGTGAATTTCAGTCTTATGTATATACCTTGGTTTTGTTTCTTCAAAGAAAATGTTTGACTATGGAAACTAAGTTAGCAGTAGGGAAAGTCAGGATAAAGATAGTGGAATTCTGCTTCTGGATAACACACCTCTTTTCATAAGTAGGAAGTCTTTTGATTTTTATTTGTTTTTCCTCTTCCTCCTTCTTTTTTTTCTTAAATGAGAGATTTTTCTAAGCATAAATTTAAAATCAAGATCAGCTTTATCCCACAAGTCTCTGTAGTGCAAATCTGTGTCCAGAACTGCATAAAATCAATAAAATGTAAATACAATTTATAGAGAACATGTTGACTATATAACCTAGCTTTATTATCAGTGGGGTGCTGACTCTAACACAATTAAATTGATTATGAGGTACTATTCTTTAATCAAAACAGCTTTTAAGTAATTTACCATCCAGTGCAATTTCATTCTTTCTTTGATCTTCTGCTTGATCAAGGGAACTTCTTCACTTGTACCTCATAGTTAACTAAGTTCAAGTCAGCTTTTTCAATGTGATTTAATTAAAAGATATGACCATGTTTAAAATTTATCATGTTAATGGGATTTTTTGTAATAATTTTCTAGCTGAAATATTGTTTTTTACAACTACATACTGAAATGTCACAAAAAATATTATACTCCAGTATTTTCAAATAAATTTTAAAGGTCCAAGGAAGAAACAGTCTTTTTAAAACCACTTGCATGCGTACTTTAAAGCCTAGTTCAATAATGTAGCGATAAGAATGCAAAATGATAGAAATTTTTCCCCTGGTTTATCAAACTACTAAAAATGTTTGTAACTTAGAAAAAAAGAAAACCTGAATGTAAACAAATTTGCAAGGACAGTAGTACCTGACAGTTTTGAATGATGAGCAAATTGATTCTAGGCAGCTTTGACTTTACAAACACTAACTAATCCTTGCCTTTCCCTTGATAAGAAAATGTTTGACACATCAATTAACATATAAATAAAAAATCTCGTTGAGGATTTTTCCTTTCATGTTACTGTTTCCTTCTGTAAATGTTGAACTATTACCATACGTCACATACTGTTAAATTTCCATATTTTCAACTGAAAAATTGTTCTATTTATATTGAGCTAGTGCTAAAGACTGTCATTCAATCTGTACCTTTGCATTCCAATTTGAAGGCTATCTATATTATGATTAATTTGTATTAGCATATGATTTTATTACCTTTGTCCATCACATTGAAGATACATTTCTGAGGCCTCAGGTTTTTATGTGGTCATTTGTCTTGTCCCTCTCTTTACACACATTATTATTAAAGATCTTAGAAAGCATAAAGTGATTTTCTTTTCTGTGCTGCAATAATCAGTGTGACAAAAATTAGTGTGCAATAATCAATAAAAATGACTTGTTGCATGACCAAAAAAATGTACAGATGCACAGAACAGGATGCATTCTCACTCTTTCCTAGGATATTTAAAGAATTTTTTTTGCAATTGCATTATGGTAGGATGTTACTATCCCAGATAATAATGAAATATGTACTCTGAAATAGGTTTTTAAAAGGACTACAAGGAGAAAAGTCACTTGTTCTGTATAATAGTGCTGGAAAAATAAATTGCTATAGTTTTTTAACTCATTTCTGTGTAACTGAAACCTGATTGCCCCACTTTCTACATAGTCCGTACATACAACAAAGGAGTCCCAGGAAAGACATAAAATAAATACTTGTTTGGATGTTTACTTGTGGGGTTTTTTTTAATCACAACTAATTAATAAAACCATTATTGTGACTGCATACTTTTCTCTGGATAGAAATAAATAATTTCCCAATTTACACTATTTATAAAACACATAATTATCAAGAAAAAGAACATTAATGATTTTTATTAATTAATAATATTTTTATTAATTTAATAGAAATTAACTTCCATTATGATTTTAGGCAGTATTTTTGCAAGGAAAAAGTAGAAAAGAACATAATTTGTTTTTATTATTTTAATAAAGCATATAGCTGGCAGGAAATTTCAGCTACTACAGTTCTTCCAGGTAAATCAATGCTTTGTCAATTTATGTGTGTTTTGTTGTATTGGCTAATATTTTCAGATCATGAATTTTCTCCATTCATGGAAGAGTACCAAATATTATTTGCTATGATATCAAATTATCTGTGGTCTCACGGTAAATATTAATATTGTATTACATATACAGGCTTGCTATTCTGTGTTCCCAAACACTTTTTTTCAACTTGTAAACAGTAAAAGTTGCTGAGATGTTCCCAGTAGTGAGAAGAGGCGATTTTCGGTTTAGGAACAGTGGGCAAGAAGAAATAAATCTCCAACTGTGACGAGTAGGTTCCTGAAAGTACTTATTTACAAGTTCTTTCAGATTCACTCTGCTATGGTTCCTCAGCAGGCTTATTTGAAGTGTCTGAAGCACAGACCTGATTAAAATTGAGGAAAAACCCTTGACCTGCTATTTTCTCCCCCATCTTGAAATGTTCTCTTGATAAAAAATGATTTCTAATCAAAATGGTTTAAATATTTTCTATTGTTACAGTTACTCAAAGTTTTCAGGCTCTTCCTTTGAAGGATTTGGTAAATCAATATTAGGTATAAGATTAACACAGTTTAAAAACATTATTATAATTTAAGAGCAATTAAACTGTAGATGCATTGGTAGGAGGAGAAAAACGAAGCAGAATATTAATTCTTGAATGAATCAAAATGCTGTTAACAAATAACAGTGAGAAAGCATAATCAGTCATTATCTTTGTCCCCCTAAACATCCACATCAGGGATTGCTGTATAAGTTTGAATAAAGATTCAGGGTGTAGTCAGTAAGGAACAGTTGAAGACTACTTGAAAAAACCAGGCTTTTTCAAATATTTGACATATTTACGCATTCATTAACACTTATCTTTGAGAACATCCAGAGAACAGACCAGGTTCCAGAAGATTGAAAAATGTTGAATATATTTTTAGGCTCTCAGAAGAAGCTGCTGAAGAATTATAGGCATTCAACAATCACTTTAGTTTTCAGAAAAACATGGGGCCAGATAATAAAATGACCTGTATTTGCAAATATGGAGGAAAAAAAGTAGAAGAGAAATAGTCAACTTGAATTTATTCTAGCTATATCAAAACAATTTGATTTCCTTCTAGCGCAGGCTAACAAAACTTAGAGAGGAAGAAAATATATATGTCAGTCATTACCCAACTAAGACTTGTCATTGTCTTGTATGACAATGTTTCACAAGTCAGGTTGGGAAGCATGGAAAGATGAAAATTTATTCAGGTAATCTTACTAAAAGAACAGCTATTATCAGTTTACTGTTAAAAGACGTATAAAGTGGCATTCCCTGTGAAGTTGCCAAAAATCAAGCATAAATCAAGTTGTCATAAATCAATCTTACTCAGTTAACTAAAAATTAAAAGAAAAATAAGTTCTTACATGTTTTATGTGTTTATGAGTACAGTAGCAAATATTGAATTTAGCCTATATACATTTAAAAATTACATTTATAAATAAAGAGTTCTAGAAATACATGGTGAGGAATAACTGTCTTCATACATGAAGTCCTGGCATAAACTCTGGAGACTGACCTTTTGGAAAAGGGTGATATCTATGCAAAGCCAAGGAGAAGCACGTGAAGAAGACTAGAACTCCAGAAAACTCTGGAAACCTTAATTAACAAGAACAGATTGAAACACCTGGAGATACGTTAGCTAAGAGAAGGACTGGTTGGGAACTGGTTACACTCTCCAAAACCAGGTAGCCTGCTTCAAAAAGAATAACCTGCTTTTTCATGTCCATGATGGCTAAAAGATATAATAAGTTTACATGTGAGACTTCTATTGGACCAAAAATATAGCTGCAATAATGATTATATACTGGGCACGTTGTAGTATCTTTATAATTTAAGAAAAAAAAAAAAGAAAAATAAATTAAAGCTGGGAGTACATAATTATTACTTTCCTAGGGCAAGGAACATCTTAAAGATTCACATCCAGATTTGTTTCCTGTTGTTGGTCCTGTAACTTGCAATAGACTATACTTTGCTTATAATTTTGGATGGATAGTTAGACAGCCTTTGCTCTTTGTTTTTTTTTTTTTAGAATTCTAACTGATAGAACAATTATATAATACTATAATGCTATCAAACAGTAAGGAGATTTTTAAGTAATTCAAGGGTATTTTAACTGATTGGACAAATATGCTTTTGGTTTTGCATGGAAATTTAAGATTTTCATTTATGTGCCATTATATTTACATGCATAATCTATATAAAAGATAATGCATTTTGAGTGAGTGGGTCATGAAATTTATTTAATTTAATGCTAGACTACCTTCTGTAGCAGTTGTCATTTATTAATATATTAATATACCAACTCTAAATGAATGTGCATATATTTCTAGGATGAAAAAATCTTTACAATTTTTTAAATGTTAAATTGGAAAGAGTACTTATCCTTCAAAACTGCAAACTCGTACTTAAAATCCATTAATCAGCATGTTAGCCATCCATAGCAGAATTTTATAAAAACACCATGCTAACCACAAATTTGACAGACATGCTTCTTCAGGTAGAAATCTACCTCCCTTTTTAAATTTATAATGAGCAAAGTGTGTGCATCAGCAATCAAAGACTGCTAAAGTCTGTAGAAGAAGGTGAACTTTACGTTTGGGTCTGCTGTTTATCCCTGAAAGATAGCTAAAGAGGAAAATTATTGGTTCCAGAATGTTTGTTACAAAAAATGCTGTCAGAAAATGCCTTTTTTCTTTGATAGTGCAGCATTGTGTTGACTGTGTAGTTTACAGGACAGAAATTTACCTGAGATGATTCTTGATTCCTGTTATGGAGAATGGACTATCAGTTGACATAGGAAAGTTATTTTCAATCTCTTTGGCAGTTTCTCTGTTCACTAAATGGATAAAATAATTTTGTATTGTGTTTTTTTTTTGTATTGTGTATTCAGGATTACAAAGCTTCTGTGAATTATTTTTACATTTGCCAGTCGAGAAGTAAATGTAATATCCCTGGGTCAAAATCTTGTAATTGGCCATCAGTTAGGCAATGTACACAGTATCTTCTGAAATTTGTTTTTGCTTATAAGTTGATGTATCTTGACAACCAGTTTGCAATTTCTAATTTGATTTTCTAGATTAATTTCTAGACTAATTTGATTTTCTATTAGTCCTCTCTTTTTTAATATGGAGAGTATCAACACTAATTCTATATTTCTACTTTTATCCATCTCAAAACTGTTCCTAAAACAGATCCTAGTGTCTGAATTGGAAGGTACTGGATTTTTGAAAACTGACTTGTATGTAAATCTTGTGATTCAACAGGCAATCTGGTACCTAGACCATCAGGAAAACAATTTGAATGAGAACATTCCTATTTTTTAATATATATATGAAGTAGATAACACTGTCAAAAGTGTCATTGTAAGTACAGGGTGGAGGGAAATCGTAAAGCATTTGGCAAATTTTGAAATACCTTAGAGTGCTTGTAGTGGTGTGAAAACCTCATATGATTTGTACATACTGTAAGAGGGAGGCATAGGAATCACTTCTAGGAAAAATAGTCTTGAGAAATACGGTGAAAATAATCAAGGACAATAGGCTCTACATGTAGTTACTTTTGGAGGCATTGACTGTTTTAAAGTTTAACTTTACACTGTTAAAATGTACCTTAGATAACACAAGGAATAAACTTAACTGAATCATTTTGAGTGGGAACAAAACTGTACATAAATCCAGAATCTTGATTTTAACCTGGCATAGTTTTCATATGCAAAAAGAGAGAGAAACAATGAAAGAAATAGAAAATAGGTAGGGAGAACAGAATGAGAGCATTGTTTTCAGCTTTAATTTCATTGCTCTAACTTGAGGAAGACTATTCTTTAATCATTATCTGTTAAACAGGTTTTATTTTTGACAAATCCGTTGTCTCCAGCCCTTCCTGAAATAATGATTGAAAAAAGTTTGATATACTGGATACAAGATATATTATTTCCATTTTATTGATTCTATAATCTGGTTTGGATGTTTACAATCAAACACTTCACTAAATCTGTGCCTAGCTAAATAATGTGACTTGAATTTTTGAAGTTCAGAACACTGAATGTCTTAAAGACAGTTGTGATTCTCTTTGATGGCTGAGAGAGAGTAAAGTTGAAAATAAGCCATATATCTAGAGGACAAAGCATTGTGAGTACATTGATGTTTCTCTCTGCCACTCCTTCCTCGTTTTTCCATTCTATAGTATGGGGAACAGCAAAATTTCTTATTTTCTGATGTAGGGGAGCTGTCTACAAAATCTTAATTTCTGAAAGCAAACATACACACGAAAATTAAAGACTTTAGTGATGCTTTTTTCTAATTAATTTGGGAAGTGTATGTCTTCAAAGTTTCAATGTGTTTTGAGAAAAGAAAAAAATTTAAGAAGTATTTGAACTTGTTGTGTGTTTAATATTGAATTATAATTCAATTGGATAAAGCCAGAATACATCTACAGGATACAGGCTGAGTTAATCTTTCCCCATATTTGTACTATTTTTTCATGCACACTACTGGGAGATATGTCTGTTAGAGTGGAACCTTTGGCTTTCATCATTCATGCATTTCAGACCACATTGTTGACTTAGTATTTCTTTTCTACTTATTTTATAACAGTTAGGTCTTTTAATATAGAAGCAAATATATTGAGCTGATGGAAATAATTTGCTTAATACTGCTTATGGAAAATCAAAAAAGGAAAAGCTGTACTGGGCTGAAACACAGTTACTAAATGCTGTTGACTGAGTATCCAGAATAAACTGATTTAGATATTTATATATACAAATTATACATTCTCTTTTTTTGTAAAGGAAGCTCAGAAAGTTAGGGGCTTTTTTGTAAAAATTATGTGTAGTATGCAGACCATTGAAAAATACTTAAAAATTGCTATTCATACAGAAATCATTTTGAGAACCATGCTTGCAGTAATGATTCTGCCTGTAAGTCAGTTAATGTATGCTTTAATTGACTCCATGACTTATGTTCAGGTTTCTTTTTAGTTTTAAAATGACATTAATTTAGTGTTCAAATTCATAAGTAATTTTCCTTCAGTGTAGCTGTGTTCCTTGCATTGGATTCTGCTTCTGGAATCTGTACTGCAATTTTGCACTTCCTTGCTGCATTGAGTTGTGTTAGTCAGATGTGTTTAACTGTGTTAAATGACACACTGCATTATCCATGTTAGAAATTGAAACTAAAAAATTAATTTAGAGGGAACAAAAGTGAAAGAGAAAAGGAAGTCAAAATTCTGAAATTTATTTCTATTCACTTACATGTGTGCATTTTTCATTTGTCTACTTTTAAGACTTCTTCCAGACCATCATGGCACAAAAGTTCTGACAATGGTTTATTTGTCTCCATTACTAGAAAGCAAATGGAACTTAGGTATCAAGATATTTTTAAAGTTTTTATTAAAAAACATTGTGAGGCACCCATACACTTTTTAAAGTGTCTCTCCACTGTATCTCTCCCATTTTTAAAAAGGGAATTTGACTGCATGTGCTCAGTGAATTTTTGTTTATGCATACATTAGACTGTAGTTAATAATATGCTGACACCCATCCTTAATGGCTTGAATGCTTAGGACTAGTGTTTATGATTTTTATCATAGCATGTTTTTGCTTGTATTTTATTATCCCAAACATATAACCCTGATTTGTTTCTATGCTTGTTTTTTTTAATTCCCCTCAAAAATGTGAAACCATACCTTCTATTCCATTCATACTACTTTAGAATTTTTTTTCCTAAATACAAATCTAGCAGGATTGACTATAATTAAAGAATTTTAATGAAGTGTGAGTTATCATTAGATATGATGCTTTCCTGTAGCTTTGCATTTCACACTAGGATTTACCATATTATTACATATGTCTTACAATGCTGCAGATTTATTAGCACTGAAAAGCATAACAAAAATAAAAAAAAATTTGGTGTAGAATATTCCTGTAATCTTAAAAATCTTAAAAAAGTTCAGCAGCTGTGAACATATGACAGCATGATCTGACCAAGATCTCTGCTTCACAAAGGGCTGCAGGGCCCAGCTTTAGTTGTATGAAAAATGGATTTGTGGACTCTTATGATTCAATTATTAAAGCTATTAGAAATTACTCTGCCCAAATTAAGGTGCAAACAAGTCCATATGCCAAAATCAGTAGTATGGGTTTTACTTGATAGTAAGTATGAGAAAAAGAGAGAGAAACAATGAAAGAAATAGAAAATAGGGAGGGAGAACAGAAAGAGACCAACACAGACAGAATAAAGAATCACCATCCATGGATCCCAACGATGTTCTGTTGATCCTCTCTAGTTGCTCTTCTTGGTGGTGACGGTCCTCCTGAAAAGCATAGAATTCCATGGGTTAATATACTCAGTATATTTCCTACAATAGCTCAGGCTAGGTAGGAAAACACTGGCACCTCCCGGGAGGGGTGGATTTGCCATTGTCTCTTACAACAGACCCTGGATTTATTGCATCACATGCAGTCCTGTGGTGCAAGGCCTCAGCAATTACTCTGGGGGGCACTTTGCGGGGGCCTTTGATGGATTAAGGCACCTCCTCAGCTGCCTCTCACATGAATGTCCTGGGGTTGGGGCCTTCTCAGGGTTGGAGCTCCTTAGCCAGTTTGTGTGAGGGAGGATGGGCTCACTGCCCCTGAGCAGAGGTTACCACACCACCAAGACTTCATCCCCTCACCTTTATTGCAGGGAGAACTCTGTGCAAACCTGCTCCCAGCAAATGGGTCTATGGGCTATGGCCTCCCCCGTCCCAAAGCAATGATTCTTAGCACAGTTACTGAGTTTGGCTTGCATTCTTTTCCTTGTTTATTTCTTTACTTCTCCCCAGGCCTGAGATGATCAAAGAATGGGTTTCCCATTATCTAATCTCAGGAGTTTGACTTTCAGTCCAAAGTTTCAGTCAGGCATTCTTTAGGGAGCGGTGGGCTTCAATGGTCCCTTTTTACAGTTTTGCCATAATGAGAAAAAAATTATATCAATGTTTGAGGCATGAACTATTACAGTCTCTGATATGGACTCAAGCAAAAATGTCTGCTTATAACTATAATGTCATAGTTTGCTCTATGTTTATGGGATTTCCTAATGATAAGCTTTGAATGTGATGAAGTATATTTATCATGTAACTTTGCCCTAAACTAAAATTTAGGAATAATCCCTAAAATTAGGAATAATATCAACCTTCTGAATTTCAGAACAGGTTTGAGTAATCACTATTTCTCTGTGTTTTGAGAAAGGAAAATTGTGGTAAATTAAGCTGAGGACAGGCTTTCTCCCATTGTCTTTGAAGGACAAGCTAAATGTTCAAACTCTTACAACTTTCAACAATTTTTAAATCTTAAAAATCTTCTTGAAGACATTTCTGTGTACTGCATGAGAACTCAAATACTTAGAAATAAAAAAGATTGCAGAGAGGTATCAATTCTGAATTTTAAAATTATAAATTAGATAAGTAAATGTTATCTTTTTAAAAACTTGATAATTGTGTTAAAAGAAGAATCTTATTGTACTTCCAAATGTAAGATACACATATGAAAGCAAAATATCAGCAACTTTACATATTTTCTTAACCATGATTCTATTAAACATGTAGGAAAATGCCTTATTATTTTTATTAACCACTTGTGTTAGGATGGCAATGGGAGATCCCAAGTGTAAGATCATAATCACATTTTCTTAAATGCAGAACTAAAACATAGTAATAATCAGACTGCACTGAAAAAATATTAATTTTAAGTGAACATTGCAGGTTATATATCAGATGAAATGTTTAGTACTGGGAATGTAAGCCCAATACAAAATAACTTTAAAAGATAAGTTTAGTAAATGACTTGGTAAATAAATAAATTAGGCCATATGTTTAGTTTCTAGCTTCCAGATCATTAAACCCTGAAATATAATAATTGCAAGGTTTTTGAAATTTGTTTAATAATGACCTAGCTCAACTATGGCTTCAGATCTTTTTTTATTCAGTGTCTTAAAATAGCCAAGAGTATCAAGAATTTTACAGAAATATGTTTGGAATAATCCTCCCTTACCAATTTTTTAGTAGATATCCTAATATGTGATGATATTGGCGGATCACTGACCATAGGTGCAACTACAATATGACCTCCTATGAGTAACAGAGATCTGGAAATTGAAGCAAATTTTCAAATTCCTAAGACACTAAGCTTGATAAATATATTTAGGTAGAGCACTCCCTTTTATAGACCCCACATTTCTTTTATTTATGTTGTTGGAGAGACAACACAGATTTAAACAGCTATTGGAACAAAAGTTTGATTATGGAGGGAAAGGTTGTGTAGAACTAATACTTTGATCGTAACCTGAAAGTTTGACATAGAATACTCAAAATACAATGCATTTTTTTGCTAGGTTAAAATGGAAACATTGGAAACATTGTTTTATATCTGTTTAGGGTTTTTACCAAAATTTTATTATCATGCTTGATCTAGTTTTGCTTGACTTAGTTTTCCTTCATTGAGATGAACTGCAAGAGGATTTGACAATCTACAAAATTATTATTTTTCCAAATGTATGACAGCCATAGAAAGTCACTAGATATGTACAACCATATAGAAAAAACACTTTTGTCCCTCTGTCCTTTAGAGAACAAAAATGAAACCTGGCTCAGACTGATACCAGTTCCTAATTTTTATAATTGTCCCAAATTAAAGTAGTTTCAATAAAAAGTTAATTGTGAGTTATTGTTTTTCTGGTTAAATCACATGAATCTTTATCTGCATGTGTCTCTCCTCTTTGTTTTTTTTAAAGATGCATTTGCTGCTACTTGATGGAGAGCTTCAGTCTTTTAGATTATAATCATTAATAGATTTCAAGTGCATGTGGCAGCATTTTAAGTGAAGTCATAGAATTCCATGTTATTGCCAGATTTCTGAAAATATTCTGTTTTATTTTAAAGCAGTACTTTATCTTAGGAAGTCAGAGTATATCAGAACAGAATACATTTGAGAAGTTTGGTAGATTAGTACACTTCCTGTTAGATATAGAACCACCTAAACCTGGCAGTTGCTAAATAAATGGTATGGAGTGTCTCGCACAATCAAAGCTCCTTAAAGAGCATATTTTGTCAGTGTGATAGCTGTTACATAGGTATCAGAGAAGACCTGTATGAATGACCAAGTTAGTCTCTAATGGAGCTCCTAGTAGGCATTTGGAAAGATACTGGGAAAAAAGTAAGAATATTATCAACACAAAACATAGAGCATGTTGAGGTTATTTATAGTCTGGTAATTTGTGCATAAATAAAAAAATGTCTACAATTAATGCATTGTCTGTTCAATTCTGCTGGAAATAAATTTTGATCCAAATAAATACTCAATTTTATTTTAGAGTTTGCAGTTAATTTGCCAGATCAGACCAAAGTGCTTAGCACCTAGTTAAATTATTAATTAAGTTTATGATTGCTAAGAAAACAAGTACCTATAGTAACACACAGGACAGCATTTGGAATAAGCTTTGTTGTTTCCAGTGACTCCAGTCACAGGTAAATAGGCAAAGGCAAATCAAACATTGTCCTTTATTTCAAAGTAAATATAGACAGAATGAAATACAGTTATGCAACTTAAATACCTGATGGTAAATCTGATTATCATATTCTATGTGATTCTGTTCCTTCCCTGTCCTTTGTATAAAAACAGAGAGAGGATGATCAAAATAATTTCTATATGAACTAATGAGTGAATAAATACCATACACCATTCAAGGTAAAACTGAAGGAATTATGACAGAAATCTACACCCATCTAAATCTGATCTAAACACATGGGACATGGAAAAAGTGAATGAAGCACTATTTATCTTTGTTTGTTTGTTTGTTTGTTTTAGGAATGTTTCTTTAAATAAAGTGCAATTAAATTGGGAAGTATTGCTCATGATGTTATGGAAGCTGAAACTGTAAATACATCCAAGCAGCTTTAGGCAGTGCAGATAAAAAGGGACTGAAGTCAGTCTTAGAATTCTTAACACATGATAGTAGGAAAAGGATGGTTAACACTTAAAACTACCAGACAGGATTCAGAATTCAATACAATCAGTCACTCTCAATAAAGTCATGGGATGTGTCCAGGCTCTTTTGGAAAGCAAGATATTTCCAAGGGCTGGACATAAGATTTTATATGGAAGTAGGTGTTAGAACCACTTCTCGTTCCTGAATCCATTTTCTCTGCTTTTATATAGTAAATAGGTATTATTTATATAATATTAATGTAGCAAATTAAGCAAATTAGACAACTTTCAGAAGGACTCAAACAATCCAGAAATTGGGGTAGGACAAGACAAACTGATCAGGGGCAAAGTCTCACTTCAAAAATTTTCTGTGAAACAGAGTCTGGATTGAGAGTACAAAATCCTGCAGAAGACTCATGTGGAAATCAAGCCAAAAAGTTCTCAGAGAGGGAGAAAGAGGGTCCATTTAGGCAATAATTAAGTGACTTTTACAATACAGAGATATAAGGCACCCTACTTCAAGCAACCAATAGATATTGTTAATTTCTATTTTTCACCTGATAGTATCCAATGTATTATGGTATTTTCTGATTTTTCACAGCAATTTTATTTTTTCAGAGAGTTTTCTACCTTCTCAGACACCAAGTTGCCATTACAATTGCTTGATTTTGTACTTATTGATGTTATCGCAGGATATTCCTGTGCACCCGGGATGAAGTTCAATGAGGACAGTTAAAATTTTAAATTTCTGGTACACAGGTCAAGTTTTCTAGTTCAGTCTGGAAGGTGTTATAAATGATCAAATCGGTAGCCAAATTTATAAAAAATTTAACAAAGATTTATTAGATCGATAACAAAAAATAGAATTTTGAAAGACCACCACAGCCTCGGGCAGCATTGAACCCGGGTTTCGGCGCTGGGTGAACCAGGACCCGACTGACAAAGTGAGAGTGTTTCCCCAGTGGTTCACCCCGACTGCTTCTTGAAGCGAGCTTATATACAGTTTATTCTGCCTAGGGCAGAAATGACCAAATGTTCTTTTGTGTCCCTTCACATGCAGAACCAGGGCCATACATGTGCAGGGGTAAACAAAAATCCAGTCCCAGGTGTCTAGATGATGTCAGAGCACACAGGAGAAGTCAGTATTCACACCTAAAGGGTGGTGAGGGTAGTAGATGCAATCTCCGATGAGCAGATGAGCAGATCACTCCTGAGTGGCCCGGGCATTCCAGGGAAGTCAGTGATCATGGCCCAGGGAGGTTCCATTCATATGTTAATAGGCTTGATATTATCTTAATGTTGTCCAGGAACTAATTGAATAAAAATAAGGCTCTTCTCCTGGCTGGGGTGGTCAGAGACATAGCTTTGGATTTTACAATATTTTTTACATAAATAGCATGAATTATCTCTACCATATACTAGATAGGCCACTCTGGAATAAGCTTTGTTTTGCCAAAAATTTTTTGGCAATTTTTTTCTGTTCAGTAATTTTTCCCTTCTAATCAGGCCAGTTTTATGGTTGCTTGTATCAACACATGAAAATGATTTCATCTTTATATTGGAGTTACAGAAACAGTTGGAAGAGACCCACAAGGGTCATCAAGTCCAACTCCTAAGTAAATATCCCACACAGAGATTTAACCTGCAACTTTGGTGTGATTCACACGCAGATTAACTGTATTACATTCAGCCTTCCCTAGAAGCTGCACTGCTGCTGGAGGTTTGGATTTTTTCCTTTTTTTTCTCTTTCTCTAAGGAAATTTTCCCCCATTTGTTGCCTAAGAGATGTTAATGAGAATAGTTAAGAGACAAAGGATGTGGCTGGGAGGAAGAGGAGAGGGAAGGGTGCAGTTTGCTGCTGCCTCTTGGCTGAGGGGCTTTCTCTTGGGAAGTGCAGAGAGACCACGAGATTTTGGCTGGGGGTGAGGGGCTGGGCCCCTGCCTTGCTCCCAGTCTCTCCCTCCTGAGCGTACAATTTCTGTGCCGGGCTGTTAGGCCAGAGGATTCGCTGCCTCTGCAGACCTTTTGTCTTTCACTACATCTCCTCTTCATGGGCGAGTGTCCACTTGCAAGAGCAGCTGTTGAACTGGGAGCTTTCCAACACCCGACCTCACTGGGAAGGGAACCCCAACACGCAATCCTTTCCTGGAGGGAGACTCTTCTGGAGCTTGTAGCAGCTGCCTACAGCAACCTGCCTGCCTGCCGCCCAGCCCCGCTGTTTTCTGATGCTGTCCAGCCCCGCTGTTTTCTGCCACTGCTTTGGGTTTTTTGCTGCACCTTAACCTGACACCCCATGTTTGCCAGGGCTTCTGCAGCTCCTGCCATAGCTCTGGAGTCTTTGTTTTGGAGTTTTGGTGGCCACCCTAGGTGTGGCCACTGGCCGCCTCTGCTGTTCCAGCTGGCTGCTCCGAGGGTCCTGCTGCAGTCCATTTTGCCATCCAGAGGGGCACTGGGCTTGGCTGCCACTGGGGGTTTGTAAAGGAAGCCCCGTCCCGCTGGCCTGCCCGCCATTGCCCACACGAGGGAAGCGGCCGGGCTCGTGCCACAGCGCCCCCTGCAGCCGCGGGGAGTCACCGCACCCGCCCTGCCCGCCGGGAGCCAGCAGCGCCCCTGCTGGCTGTGAGTGGAACTGCACCAGCGGGGAAGGCGCCTGCGGCCCAGAGAGGGCTGGGACCGGGTTTGGGCTCTGCTCGGTGTTAGCGCCACAGCTGCTGCAGCTGGTTTGTCTTGTTATACACATACACATACAGTAATAAAGAATTGTTATTCCTTATCCTATATCTTTGCCTGAAAGGTCCATTATTTCAAAGTTGTAATAATTTGGAGGGAAGAGGGCTACATTTTCCATTCCAAGGGCTACATTTTCCATTCCAAGACAACTCAGGTGATTAAGGTAGTTTAGTGTCAAAAGGAGATCAGAAAAGATCTTCCATCTGATCCTAATCAAGAGAAGAGGTACTCTAGGTGATTAGATGACTTTCCTGTTTTGGACACAGTAATGAGTGGTACAAGAAAGTGATACAGGCTTTACTTACAAAGCGAAGACATTACCAGCCTTATTCAGGTTTGGCTCCAGAAATAAAATCATTAAGCAAATGATGGGTATGTCAGGCAAATTGGAGGAGCATATCTGAGAGGGGGTAAAAGTGATAGTATGGAAACCCACAGCTACAATTACATGGTACTATGGAGTCTGTTTCAGGGACTGGCAGTAGCTCATATCAAGTAGTCCAGTACCAATCTTCACAACCTGTCTGAATTTGCACCTGATGTCTCTCTTCCCCTCTTTCTTTCCTTAGTCATCTGCCACAATCAGTTATACACATTTAGCAGTAGATACAACCAGCTCATCTGGCCAAATGGGAATTAGGATTGTGCACCAGCTATTCCCATTTTATTGCCTGACCCATTGCTAGAAAGAAACAACACTTTTCAGAAAATTCCATCAGAAAATTCCATGACATCTCATAGCCACTGCACTTATACCCTTTTAAAGAGCCCTTGGAACTGTCTCACATTCTGCATGCTCTGTGCTGCAGGGTCCCCCATGCTTCATTTGAGTGGAAATTTTTCTAACATTTGGAGAAAAGGAAATTCCATAATATTTTGTGAGATGACAAGAATGCATTCTGGAGTTGTTTCAGCTAAGCTAGATTCATGTTCATACAGTTAACTTTAGGAAGAGAAAGAATAATACAAATGCAAATAAGTAAAGTTTTGCTTAAAAGCTAATTCATCCTTTATTTGAAAATATTTTCATACACATAATCTATTCTTCTATGATCAGAAAACTGCATGTTGAAGTCATGGTACAGGAAGCCAAGTTTGGTTGCAGATAAGTTAATAGACATACCTTTCTTAGCTCTTTTCTTAGCATGGATATGATATTGTGTTCCTGTAACAGATGTAATGAGCTACAGTAAGACATACAAACCTCCAAAATAAAACCAAACGCTGTGGACTACTATTTACTTTAGGATTTACTGTCTTTTGGCTAGCCACTAGTGCATATGGACTGTTGAGAAAATTTGCCATCTTGTGGCCTTTAAGAAAATGCTATGTTTCTCCAAACTGGGCATCCATTCATGCCAAACTGGCCACTGAATATTTTCTTGTGCTATATGCAGAGAAAAAAACTGAGCACCTAGCCTTTAAACTATATAAGATTCCCCTCTAATTAAATTATCTTCTAGAATAGGAAAATCAAAATATTTTTGTATTGTAAAACAATAAGAGAGGATTTGTTTCATTAAGACTAAGTTATACACTAAGAAACTGCATTTCCAGTGCATTTATTCCTTCCAGTTAGAACAACCTATTGCAACCCTTCAATGGAAAAAAGCAGGGAAAGTTGGATTTTCATCACCTTGAAGTTCTGAACTAGTGGCTTTTGAAGATCTTATTAATGATTAATATAAAAATTATGCAAAACTTAATGAAGAATTCATTACTTTTGTTTTTTTCCCTTATCACAGATAATACCATTGGAATGATTTAATATTTTTCTCTGAAAATGCCTACAATGCTCCCTCCATAATGTACAATATTAAAAAATATTTTCTTCCTCTTACCAAAATTAAATTTTTTTCTTTGTGTATCTCTAGCATTATATCTTCCTGATGGACATTCATATGTACTATTAGCTAATAATGTTTCACATTATTTAATTCCAAAGAAGCAAGCAAAATCTCTTTGCTCACGGTTGTTAATATACCTTGTTGTATTATATAAGAAATATCAGTGTACAATGCAGCTTCATGAATGCAGCATACCTGTTATTCTCTGTGACTGCAAGCAGAGGAACTAAGATGGCTAAATAACATTGTAGGTTTTGCATAATGCTTTTCTTCTCTGATAAAGTAAACCATCATAAGACATCATTAAGTTTGAAATGCATCATTGGGATAAGTATTTGATTTTTGTCTCAGTGAAAATCAGGTAGCAATACTAACTCTGGTTTTAATTACCAGTTTTAATTACCAACCATAATTAAAGTTATGTTTGCTTTTGCATACAACCTCACTGTTAAGCTTTGGAGATGAAATACCAGCTAGGTAAAGAATAAATAATTGCAGACATTTGTTGCAGACATCTTTTTAGGAAAAATCCTTTCCTTAGGACTTTTCCTCCTGAGAAGCTGAGAGGCCTCAGGAACAAAATGTAAACAATGGTTATCAGCTGCTGTGCAATGCAACAGATTTGGCCCATCTTTGATTGGCCCATCTTGGATGTTTATCATTAATGGCCAATCACAGCCCAGCTGGCTTGGACAGAGAGTCTGAGACAGCTGCCTTTGTTATCATTCCTTTCTATTCTTATCTTAGCTAGCCTTCTGATGAAACTTTTTCTTCTATTTTTTAGTATAGTTTTAATGTTATATATATAAAATAAAATAATAAATCAAGCCTTCTGAAACATGGAGTCAGATCTCTATCTCTTCCCTCATCCAAAAACCCCTGTGAACACCATCACAGAAATTGAATTTAGTTACTAGAAATAAATCACATCATGAAAGCTGTAATAATATTTAGGAAGGATATTTTCATCTAATGACTGGTCCTGCCTCTTTTAAGATGTTCTTTAATTTTACTAAATTCCAGTCTTTTTGTAGAAGTTTCAGATCTGTATTTTCCAAACAAGAAAATATTTTTTTTATTGTTTTAATTATGAATGTTTCCAGAAATCAGCATTCTGGAAGTGAATATTGTTTAAAGTTTTCTATAATGAATTCAAGAGTTTCTGTTACAATTTTAGGTACAGAAATATTTGGGAAGTAGGAGAAAGAGATAATGAAAACTGCGCTTGTATTTAGTGTTGAGGCACTTAGGTTGGTTTTCTCCCTGAAAACACTAATTGTACATGTATCACAATTGTGATACAAATGTACTAATTGCACATGTATCACGTGCACATATCATTGTTGGAAAATAACCTGTTGACTCATTGAGTGGAGTTGAGTGAAGACATCCACTCCAGAATAAGAATACAAAGAATATAACACAGACTAGATATATAGTCTGTGCTTTTTCCAAACCAATCTATTCCTACATATATATGGATGAAATGGTAATTTTCTTTCTTCTCCTACCATGCCTGCATATTTTTCTCCTCCTATACCCTGCTGCATAGACCACTATTACTAGTTAAATAGCAAGAACAATAGAAGCAGTCTATTGTAGATGGAACTCCTCACAAAATAGGTTTACAAGTACAAATGTGTATGTACAATTCATAGAACCAAAGAAATTTCTTGTGCATCCCTGACAGGTGAAGAGGAGGGAGGAATAAAAAAAAAAAGCATAAAAGTGTATGCTGTTATTGAGATCGTTGTGCCACGTGGGATCCTGCTTTGAGCAAGCTCTGTGCCAGATGTCATTGTGATAAATTAAGCACAGAATGTGGACACTCTTGTGATGACATTTTAAGGTCATGAGAGAGCTATGGAAAGGGCAAAAGTTCATCTTTAAAGAAGGTTTTTTCTTGTGATATGATGGTAAACATGCATGTTTCTCTAAGCAGATTTATTATGCAGTTACTTGTCATAACATTTTCCTTGACTCTAAAGTCATTGGGAGTTTACACCCACTAAACACTGATTTAGCTGAAGTGATAATGTGAAGTGTTTGGCAAAAAAAAGCCATGAACTGATCACTATTCACAAACAAATTTTTTTGCAGATATGTATGATAAAAATACCCTTGAATCTAAATAAAAATATGAAACTAACCCGAACATGCTATTTTTTTATCAAATCTATGAAACAAGCATTTGCATTATTGAGGGAACTCTGAAAATTTTCCTAAAATATTAGGCTTTTAAAAGAAGCAGATGAATGTCTTGTATTTTCCTTAAAAACATATTCTGAAACTTCAAAACTTTCCTTCCATGCATGATTTTGTAGGGTCTGAGTGTTGTCCTGCTATTAATTAAAATTCTTTCACATCCATTTTCTTATGATTTCTATTCATTGGATATTTTGAGGCAGAAATGTGGAAAGCAGAAACTGTATAGCCTTGCCTTTATCCACAGCAAAAATTCAGAGGTAGTGAAGTACCCACAATTGGTGAGATGTCAGTTTTGATTCTATATCTATATATAGAAAACCCCAGTGATAGGGAGTTAATTTGATTCATTATCTGAATTTTTATTAAAAAAAATACAATTTTTTTTGTTTCTTGGAAGACACTGAAATAATATGGAAAAAAATAGTACTTTTAAGATTGCAGGCACAGACATCTTAATAATATTTAACTAAATTTAATCTTTTTTATTAAATAAAAAGAAAATTAAACAAATCATGATCTACAGAGGGATAAAATTGTTGGTTTTGTTTTCCTGTGTAAGGAGAAAAAGTAGAGTTGACTAGTATTCACAGAAGAAGATTTCACCATGTTTTCCAGTAAAACTTAAGAGCTGCTGAACTTCAGCAGTTCCTTGATTTAAAAAACAAAACTAAACAAAACAAAACAAAACCCCAAAACCTAAGCTTTAGATTTAATTTTTTTAAAACATAAAATTGAAGATATGTGTAAATCTTCCATGTCCTTAGCGACTTCAAATCTTATATACAGTTTAAAAATTCTATAACATGCAGAAAAAGTGACCCATTTGTCTGGTATTGAAGACAGTGCAATTAAAAAAATAATGTTCAAGACAGAGATTGTGCGTTTATGTTAAGATTTTTTTAACCAAGATCATATTAGTGTATTTTCTTGGAACTTTTTGTTTGTTTGGATTTTTTAGCTTATTTTTTCTGAAATTAAGCAGATGACCTTTATATTTTATGTTCAGCACAATGTGACAAACTTTGTCTCTGCAAATGTCATTTTAAGAAAAACCACCGCACTCCTTCTCAAAAGTACATTAAAATGCTAAAGTGTTACCTTAATAGCAGGATTTATCAGCTATGAAATAATTTTCAATTTTAAGACATAATTTCATATAGCATACACTTATTCTGTTTCAGTCTTTCATCCTGAACTCAAAACACAGAAGAAAAGGTGGAAATAAAGTAGTTCCTGTTTTTGCCAATAGCATCATCTAGCTACTTTTATGTAATTCTTCTATGTTCTTTAAAAATGAGAACTAGCAGCTGCAGTTTCTTTTTTTGTTTGTTTTTGTTTCAAAGTACAAATATTTAATGGAAACATGAATCTGTGTTTTTATGAAAAGGACTGAGCCAGAAGCCTCTTATCTACCTTGTTTGTAGCACGCAGCATGTGACAAAGATAGTTTGTAGGCTCCTATCAGCGATTTTAGAAGGAAGGTATACTTATATTCACTTTCTACATAACTATGTGACAAGGCAGTATTCCATTACAGACAAAACTGCTGCATCCATCAGCTAGTTTTCAGTACTATAGCATTTCTTTTATTTTTCTCACATATTGGTAAAAAAGGCAGTAATGTGAAATCCAACCTTATTTAACAGTGCAGTTAATGGTGTGAAAGGGAGTGGAACCTTGAAAATAATGAAAGCTGAAATAATGCCTTTTAGTTTACATTTACTAAAATTAAGAAACCTCAGAGGATCTCAATAAAGCCATCCAAAAATTTAAAATATTCTAGGCTTAGGGAGTGGAAAAAATTCCATTCTTTTCATTCCTGCTCATCGCCTACCCCACCCTCTAATCCATAAACCATTTGGATTTTTGTTCTTAAAGTCTCATAGAGATGCAATACATAAAACATATCAAAATATAGTGTGAAAAATTCTGAGGTTTTTCAGTCTCTAATAAGACCATATTTCAGAGACAAAATCATACAGTAAAAAATTTATTACTATTGAAATTCACTATTTGCCCCTGTGCTGTTCATGCACTTATGTAAAATTGCATCTTTCTGTGTCATAGCAGTATTATGAAATAGTTACTGGTTTTAGTCATGGCATCTTAGCAAACTTACTCTATTTCAAGGCAAACTAACTTTTTCTATCCTAATTATTATGTCTATCCTTCACGGTTGCCACAGGTGTCTGCAATTGCTACTGCCTCTACTCCAAAACACTAGGACGAAAAAAATAGAGAAAATTTTTAACTATTTAGAATTTCCTTCTTTTGCAATTCAAAAATTCAAGAAGACTACTACAGCAATGACAATAAAATGATACCAAAACAAACTGGTCAAACTGAAGGATTAAAAATACAATCAGTCTGTAGAAAGTTGAAAGAAAGGAATTTGTGGATACTTTGTTGGTTAAGAGATGTTTTGCAGATGTTTATGTTACTAGAGTGTTTCAAAACATGCACGGGGTTCAAAGGAGTAAAACTTGGTAAAGCCACATGCAGATTTTTCTCACTGTATATCATGGTTCAACCCCATCCAGACATCAAGCCCCACATAGCTACTGACTCTCTCTCCCAGAAGCAGGATCAGGAAGAAAACGAGAAAGGCAAAAGATAAAAACTTATGGGTTGAGATAAAGTCAGTTTTATAGAGAAAGCAAACCTATGCACACAGGCAAAGCAAAACAAGGAATTAATTCAGTGCTTCCATTGAGCAGGCAAGTGTGGAGCCATCTCCAGGACAGCAGGGTCCCATCACACATAATGGAGACATGGGAAGACAAATGCCATCATTCCAAAAGTCCCCCCTTCCTCCTTTCCCCCTGTCCCCCCCATCTGATGCCATGCCACATGGTCTGGAATGTCCTTTGGGTCACTTGGGGTCAACTGTCCTGGCTCTGTCTCCTCCCAGCCTCCCAGGCACTCCCAACTTCCTTGCCCGGGGGGGCAGTACAAGAAGCAGAAAAGGCCTCGACTCTGTGCAAGCCCTGCTCAGCAATAACAAAAACATCTCTCTATTGTTAACCCTGTGTCCAGCACAAATCCAAAACACAGCCTCGTGCCAGCCACTGTGACGAAAAGTAACCCTACCCCAGCCAAAACCAGCACACTAGATGAAGTGATGATTCTTTCAAGGGCCATTCTAAGTGTAGCATCAAGAAAATAGCTGCATTACATGTATTAGCACCAAAATAAACATTTCAAAAAGGAAAATAGTTAAATCTTACCGAGTATATTTAAGTTTTATCACAAAAGGATGGACAGAGGTCCCAAGCCAAGTGACCCTATGATATGTGATAGCATACATTTAACACTTTCTTTTACACAGACTCACTGACAGGACCAATTAAGAATTAATGCATATTAACAGAAGTTTAAAGATATTGGAGGACAAAAAGTTGTAAGTACATATTAAGGGTGATTTTATCTTTTTTCATTTTTGTTTAACATTTCATCTATTTTATAAACTGTGTTAATTTTATTTTCTTGTGAAAGCAAAATTATATTCCCATTATAAATATTGTTTGACCAAAAAAAAAGAACTGGTATCAGAGTAAAAGAATGATAAAGATCTCACGTAGCTTCCCCATTACGATCTGAGTTATTCTATTAAATTTTATCTGTGATGTGTCTTCTGCTAGATTTTCTTCAATTAAAGAAAACTTTATTCACTTTCTACCCAGACAGATTTTTACTGCAAGATGTAAAGTATTTTAATATAAGCCTTTTTATTATACTTTTTTATATTATGTTATACATTCTCTTTTCTTCTGTTCATTAAAAACCAATGCAGCAGACACCTAGGATAACAACTCCAGTTTCTTGTAAGTAGGAGTGAGAAAACAATAGGACCTTCTTGTTGGCGATTGAAGAGACAGGGACTCCCACTGCTTGTATGCAAGAAGCCAATTTATTTATTACAGAGTTCAGCATATATACCTTTTCAACTATAGCTAAAATTAGCAGCAATTACAACATTTTATGTTTCCTAGTAACACTGCTTAATCATGGCTTTGCACAGACCTGCACAGGCATGTATGGTCTTGCATGGTTTCTCATAAACAAAGCATACCAAGCACACCCAAGCACACCCTTAGCTTTGCTTCCTCCTTTGGGGTTCTGCTTTCTGTTACCAAGGTTTGCAGCCTACCAAAGTTAGCATGTCTGTGTCAATAAGCTGAGCAGTGGTCTCAATCCTACTTTCTAGCTGTATTCCCATACCTTCTTATCCTCTATTGCTTACATGCCATCTCTGGTTTTGCTGGGAATTTTATGTATGGAATGGAGAAAGGACTTTAATGAGGCTGGTGAAGAGTTTGAAATACAAGCCCTATGAGAAGCAGCTGAGGAAATTAGGATTGTTTAACATGGAGAAAAGTGGGCTAAGAGAAGATCCTATTTCTCTCTTCAACTACAAAACAAGAAGTTGTGGTGAGGTGAGTCTTGGTTCTTCTCTCAAGCAACAAGCTATAGCATGAGTAAAAATGGCTTTAAATTGCCTCAGGGGAGGTTTAGATTGAATATTATTAAAAAAGTTCTCATAGAAAGGGTTGTCAAGCTTTGCAATAGGCTGCTCAGGGAAGTAGCTGAGTTGCCATCCCTAGAGATAGTTCAAAGAAGCATAAATTGTGATGATTAGGGGCATGGTGGGCTTTGCAGTGCTGGTTTAATGGTTGGATTCAATTATCCTAAATGTCTGTTCTAAAGTAAGGGCTTCTGTGAGTCTGTATGTGTTCTGTGACCTTCAAAAGCACTTTATCAGTCCCTTTTTTTTATTCTCTCCCTTTACATATATAAAAGACTGCCACTGTAACACTGTTCCGCTACTGCTGTAGCTCTTAAGTTATATCACTTTAAATAAAGTGCTCTTAGATAGTATGGGTGCATTTTGAAAACCTCTAAGACATCAGATGTGACTTTAAAACCTTTTCAGCCAAAGATGGTACAGAGATGTTATAATTTATTTTCATACATTTATTGCAGTAGAAAGAGAAGAAAATACAGTCTGTTTGCTTTTATGTTGTTTTGCTTTTATGTTGTTTTGTCAATGTTTTGTTTTATTTTGTTTCTGGAAGCACTACAATGTGTAGTCACCAGTAAAATGCTAGCAGTAAAAGTGAGGTACCAGATATCAAGTTCAGCCAATTGGTGAATTCTAGGATTTCTCAGCATAGTCAAGAAAGTAGCCCGAATACTGGTTAGAGAAGCAAAAGAGAAAAAGCTCACAGTAAAGGTCATTGAGTCATCAGTAGACTGAGCAATTTTTGCTAATCGATCCACAGAAACACTTACATGCATGGCTGCCTTTAATAGCTGTTTCAGCACTAAATAGCATCTGCTTAAAATGATAGCCAACCACAGAAATGGACTGCAGTAATAACCATTGTTCTTATGTATATGAAAGAATGTCTCTCACAAGAAAGGACCCAGAAAAAAAAAGTAAATAATATTCTATAAATTTCACAAAGTAAGCTAGATACAAATTTTTGGAAATGTTAGTTTTGTGATTACAGTATTTTATAACATATTAAGGAAGCTCTGCAGTCACAAAGAGAACTGGTTGGCATAGGCTATAGTCCTGATGTCTATAACCTTTTCTTTTTTTCTTGTATGAAATATCTTGAACATGTGTAAAGACTGAAGGACACTAGAATGTGTGGTCTACAATGAATGAAAAGCTTACTATATTTAAGCAATAAATGCTTTGTACATATTGGTACAGTCCATTAAGCTTGACACTAGAGTTTTTAGTCATATTTTCATTTAGAAAAGACTGAAGAGAGGAAAGTTCTTTGAAGTTTATTTGTACCTTTGTAGTCTAACTTATTACTGTGAGAAGTAGATAACATGTTTATTAATATTTATGAAAGTTCATGAATTTTTATTATGGTTTCCATAGTCAAGAAAGCATTGAAGAAAATCACTAATTCTCAGACCTTGTAGGTACTTGCCATATGTTACTGGTGATCACACATTTTGCACAACTTTTGGAACAATACAAGTTTTACATGATGCAGATAGCATCATCGACTTGTTGACTGCTTCTCTGTGGGGAAGTTTGTCCCTGTGAGATGGCACACCCTTTTCTGCTGGGGACAGAATATGTTATACTATGATAATGATATGTTATCCTATTATCAGATAACATAAGTTGCTCTTTCAAAGTCATTTCTGACAAAGTAATGTGTTGTAATTACTAGGTGTTGTACCTACTAATACTTATTTTCAGGTAGAATAAAGTGAATTCTGCATTATTATTTTTATATTTGCTTATTTTACGCAGTAGAGTGATTCTTTTCACATTTTAAAGCAAGTATTATACATTTAAAACATAAATTCAACTGAGATATGCTCTCAGAAAAAAAACAAAAAACAGCAACAAACATAGCAAAATGTTATTAAATATCTTCAGCCTTTACCCTCTTTATTAATCTCTTTCATTCCTGGAATCATGAAATACAACCTGCAGTTAACTGACTATTATAAAATGCTTCCATCACTAGTTGTATTTGAAGTTATTTTCTGTTTGTCAAGGTAAATAGGATTTGCACTGTCTTCATAATTGTCTTGCACAATGCTGGGGGTTACACTATGCAAAAAGAAGAAAACTCTTCTTTCAGCTAACTAGTAAATCCATGCTTGAAGTTTCAATTTATTTGCTATTTAACACAATATTTTATATATATATAATTTTATTTAGTTAGTTTTTATTTAGTTAGTTATAATTTTTTAGTTAGTTTAATTAGTTCTTTTACTTACCTTATCAGCAACTATTCCTGAAAACAACTGACTCACCTTTGTTTTTCCATGATTTTTTTTTAGAAATCCTTAAATAACAGTGCATGAGAATCTTGTATTTGATTGATTTCTCTAACATCTTGTTAATATTTCACATCTTCCATGTTACATTTACATTTGTCAATTCATAGCGGTTAAGTAAGAATATTAGGCATTACTTATAAAATTATAATTTTGAATATATATATATATATATATATATATATATAAACAAGAAAACAACCCAACTAATATCACTGCTTAGAGAATGCAATATCTACTGCAATAAGTTATGGGACATGCAGTGATTTCCTATTTATCCCACTGCTGAAAAATGTCAGTGCCTTAACAAATATAATCACCTCAAAACTGCTTTATTTTATGATCTTTTATGCTTAAATAATTTTGAAAGCTTAAAATAGAATTTTAGTGTACTGTAGAAACAAAGACTTTTTTTCTACAAGTAACTGAAAGGTTATAACAAGGTGAGAGTTAGTCTCTACTCGCAACTATCAAGGGATAAGATGTAAGAAAATGGCCTCAAATTTCACCAGGGAAGGTTTAGATTATATATTAAGAAAGAATAGGAAAGAATTCTTCAGCAAAATTATTATCAAGCATTGGAATAGTCTGCCCAGGGAAGCAATTGAGTATCCATACCTACAATTTTTGAAATGACACATAGATGTAGCACTTAGGGACATGGTTTATTGGTGGGCTTGGTGGTGTCAGGTTATGGTTGAGCTCAACGATCATAGGGATCTTTGCCAAGCTAAATGAATCTATGATTCTAAGTTCACTAGTCAGATGAAAGCTAACTCTCAAAAGAATTAATTAGTAGTTTCCCGGATTTATTATATTTTTGAAGTTTTGGGATCAGGACTTGTGTATCTTCCAAAAAATACTGATCTGATTTATTTGAAGCTATTAGAAATTATTACCCTCAATCAATTTTTATGAAAACAGATAAATCAATAAACACTTTTAAATGTCTAGCACTTATAGCAAAATGCCTGTAATTTTTTTTTAAAGAAAGAATTTATGCCCATCTTAGTTTGAGAATTAAGAAGCAAGCCAATAGAAGAAAATTCGATAATGTTGGCTATCAGTGACAAAACCCGGTTATAGTTTTAGCAAATCTCAATCATTTTCTTGGCCCCAGATATTGAAGATAACTTCTCTACCCTTCATGTAATGTATGTTAGAATGTAAGAATCACAGGAAAAGAAGAAAAAAGAAATTGCTGATAGAATACATATATGAAGTTCTTCTATTTTAATTCCATTGTAATGTATTTTTTTCTGTATCACATACAATTTTTTTTTTTTAACTAGGTTAGTGGTTTCCAGGTCAACAGTAGTAGTGACTTCTTTGGGGAGCTAGACCTCCTATTATTAGAAAAATTATCTGGGGACCTTACTCAGAATTCTTTGTCTTTGTGACCGTAAGACTACAAATCAGAAAACACTTAAATGTTTTAGGATGATAATATGTAATGTGTATGAAATCAGTCTAAATATCTCTTATATCTCATTTCTTTTTTTTTTTTTTTCCTGAAAGTAGATCATTACTTTCTAAGTCTTGTACTTCTTTAGGGGTTCTTAATGAAACTTGCTTTTGTAGTCCATTAGCAGGAAGCTGTATCACAAGTAACGCAGACATTAAGCTGAAATGGTATCCACTGTCAAGTAGTCTCTGTATGCTTATTTAGTATCTGTCGTGAAGCTTCTTAACATACTTCCTCAAAGGGGAGCAGATTTCATTCACCCAGATGCCATGAAATGATAATTGCAAGAAAAGACATCAAGTTGCGGAAGCAAACCAGGCACACTGAGGCATTGAATAAAAACTAAGTCATGCATCCAGAAATATTCGGTGTGTTTCATATCTGGAAGGGGAGAAAGTAGTGCTGGTCAAAAGTCCTGCCCACTCTAGTTGGTTGATTAGTCAATAACTAAGTTAATCAATAGCCCTTGATTAGTCAAACCCTAAGTTAATCAATAACCCTTTGACCCTTCATCTCCATCTGTTGTTGTTCTGGCTTGATCCAATTGTCTTGTGACCAGTGAACTGTTCTCAAGGCAAAGACTTCAGCTTCTGCAGATGTAAGGCTCTAACACAGTGCAAAATGCAGCACTTGTGTCTCTGCCTCTTTAGCTCTGGCTTATACTGGTGTGTCCATTCAAATGGACTCTACACACTTATTCTGGGGCTGGTCTTTTGCCTGAGATCCTTCTCTGCAGCAAGACTATGCATAGCCCTAGATGAAAATTTTGTCCAGGGAGGTGGGCCCTGAGAGGATATTTTACCAACATTGATCAATACCTCTCAGTCCATGTCTGTCTTTTCAGATGAGAAAATCTAGTTCTAACAAACCTGAATGATTGCTGTAGCTAATGAGAGCTGACAAATTAATGGATTTTGGTATTCATGTGTTCTTATCTTGCAAACATAAATGTCACAGAAAATTGCTGATTATTTCTAAAAATTAAGACTTTTTTAAGAAAAAGAATAGAACTTTGATAGATAAAAGATAGTTTGTACTAAAAAAAATATACAAAAACTATCACCTTAGTTTTAGAATAAATTTAAAAGATGGTCTTTTAAAGTTTTTTTCTTCCTCCTCTTTTTTTAATCTAGTCTTGGTAGTCTGGGTTTTTTTTTTCTTTATATGACAGTAAATTGAGTTCTCTCAGAAGCTGGCAGATATTTATGTGTAATGTCATCATGAAATATTAATTTCTTATGATAACTCACTTCTTTTGAGTTCCTCTATTTCTCAGTAGTTGACACAGATAATAGTGTGGTGAAAGACCATCATGTAGTTGCCTGCGTCATTCATATCACAATGTACTTTGAAAAGTGTTTTGTCACAAATGCAGTGAGAGTGTTTTTGAAGAACTGGATAAATTCATAGTATGTAATAATCTGGGATTTGGCACTGTGTTGGGTGCAGCATTGATTGATGAGTGATGAATACACATTTCCTATTGAATTTGTTTGCCTGTAAAGATATTCTTCAGCCTGAGATTTCATGGTTTTTGGGGTTTTTTTTACCATTCACCTTTCCATAATTCAGTCTGCTACCCAACTACCATCAACATTGCTGATGTGTCAGGAAATTTCATTCATACCTTTGAGAATTCTCTGCAATCTGTATGATGAGGAGAACAATTTAAAGTGTTTACTAAACTCTCTATGGTTTATTTTGTAATTTAAGCACTTATGCTCTCTTTCCTTCAATTTCTTATCCAATGCAATGCTTATGAAATTTTCTGGAGATAGAATACTTACAATAGAAAGTACAATAATGCTTAAAAACCACAGAAACACTTAGGTCATCTGCTTTCAGTTAGGCTCAAGGTTGCCATAGTTATTTTCCTACAAGTGAACATCATCTTAACTGAAAAACTAATCACTGTTTTGGTGAAAAGACCAATTTCCCAGAGCTTTCAGGGTTAGGGCTTAAAGTGTCACAGGATGGGAAATATCTCAGATACTCTGATTAAGTCACCAACAAATGATAGAGACTATGTCTCTCTCCCCAGATTAAAACACAAATCCATGGTCCTGCAACTAACTGGTGAGGTCACATATAGACACTTGTGGATATTCTCAGTTCATTAGAAAAAAGAACAGAAATAATTTCTCCCAGGCTGAGCCTGGGAATCTTAGAGGAAAATAATTAAAACAATTATTATCTCTCTTTCGGTAAACATTGTTTATAGTTATGATTCTCTAGAGTGTGCTATTCATAGTCACCAATAATGTGAGATGTTTCTACTTTGAGACCAATTAAGTATCACCTTAGCAAATCACATTATAAAAGACCCGCTACTTTCATTAAAGTGATCCACCTGAAGACTTGCGTCTTTTCATCCCTGACTCAACATAATCAGATACCGGTCTTGAGATCAGCAACTTTTTCCTGTATACATCTGGTCCACCATTACAGTTAATGCAGTCACTTAAAAATTAGTATTGAATTGTTCTATCTGGAGTGCTGATGCAGCAAAGAGATTGTCTTTGGCTCACTATTGAATATTTTGTCAGTTTCAAAGGTTTTGAAGCCCATGATGAGTTCTGTGCTGCCACAGATATATTACTGGCCTTTTTATTGTCCTTGATGTCCTTGATCCAGATAGTAAATGTCAGAATTAATGAATGTAAAATGATATTGATGTTTCTAAAATAGGAGAAGTTGCAGTAATTGTATTAGAAGGTGTTCTTAATAGGCAATAATGCTAAAAATAAGTAAAATGTAAACTTATTAGGGAAATTCAGTTTAATCAAAGTTTAATAGCTGCTAGAAATAATTTTACCATTTCTTACTCCAAGAGTGCATAATTTGGCTTAACTACTTAATTCTTTATAAAACTATTGTCACAGCAGGTCTAAATGCAAACCTGAACTTCATATACCCTATTCAGGTCTCCTCCCATATAATTCAAGATACCTCACAAATAGCAAAATTTTTCAAAATGTGGCACACATTCATTTTAAGACAGAGATGAAATGCAAAATAGAAATGTTGCACTGGTAATTCTCTCTATTGAAATAAATTTTCAAATTTTTTGTTTCTGTCATAAATAATATTTTATAATATTTCATTGAATATGTTTTATTTTGCCCTGACTTAAATATATGGAATATTTAAAATATCATTAATGGAAAAAAATAGGGGAAATTTTATACTCACAAAAGAAAAGAATCCTCATTCATTAAATAAGATGGAAAGGAATACATGCCATTAACTCTAGTATTAGACCTAAGAAAAAGATAATTTATTTGAAGCAGAATCTCAGTAGGCAAAAAAAACCAACCAACCCATAAACCAAACCAAACCAAACCAAACCAACTATAACAGTGAGAAGTACATTCTATTCAATGGAGAAGAACAAGAATTGATAATATATATCTTTTAAACTTTTCCTGAAAGTGGTCATTAGGGATCACGATAAGAATGTTTTTGATGAAATAACACAGACTAGTACATAGCAGGGCTCCAGAATGCATGTCCTGTGTCTTTTAATTTTTCAGTTAGAAGTTTTTTAGAATTTCATCAGTATTTTTTTTATTTAAATGTTATCTTTAGGACACATTTCTTTTTCTTTTCTCTCCCTCTTGGACAAGAGCTCATTTTTCTTGACTGGCGTAACAGCCTGTGCAAAGCAGACACAGATGGGTTTCAACTGCAAAACATTGTCACTGGAGCATTCTTCGTGCCTTTGAAAAACAGTTTAATAGAAACTAAGTAAAAGATGTATCACTTAACTTACAATTGGAAACACAGGTGAAATCAATGAAAACTTGTCCTTTGTTACACCAGATAAAGGATTTGGTGCATTAAAGACAAAACCCGTATTTCTGGGTTTTGTTCAAACAAACCCCAGAACTATGGGTTTTGTTTGAATGGCTAATGTTTGAATTTGAAAGTTATACTTTGTAGGTCAATTGATATAATCTTTGGGATAGATTTCAGTCATAAACTCTTGGTTAAAGTTAAAGTTGGATTCTTGTTTTGGTTCAAAATATCCATGTATTTAAATGTGTAGGTGATCCTGCACAGCATGAATATAGTTACAAAACATTCAACAGATGTATTCTTTGACAACAACTCTATTTTATGCTAGCAGAAACATTTTCCTTGAAATAACTGTTTTTCAGAAGTTTAGATTTTAATTGTAAACAAAAGCCAAAAGAATCTTTAAATGCTGCCCTACTGAATTTTCAGATAAACTTGGCATAATGTATGCAGAAAGAATTTTTCACTTTTAAAAAAAAATCAGTTCACAGTCTCTCCCTAATATTTTTTTCATGTTACTATTTTATCAGAATTCTCTAACCCTGTGAGATAGCAGTTTTGAAATCCTCTGTGCATTCATAGCTGCAGGGTGCGATTATAGTTACAGGCAGAGGAATAAAGCCATCTGAAATAAACTGGAAAGCATTCACCTTACTTTGAAAAAGAATATACAAGCTGATTTGGTCAATTCTTAACTTATGTGGAATTTTATAACTAGAACTTTCAGAAAATTTAAGCTATGTTTTATTATATAAGGTTTAGATAGATTGCAGAGTGAATTTGTAAATTTGGAATCTGAAACTTTCCATGGGAGCATATGATTTTTAAAACTACGTGCTGGGAAAAAGCTCTCCAAAACAGTTTATCTGGTGGAGAAATAGGGACATGAACATGTAGCTCTATATAGGATGCTCACTAGACTGAAGAATGTCAGAATAAAAGCTCCTACTTCATTTGAAACTAAAGAAGCCGGCTCAAGAGAGAACCATAAGTGTTTAAAAACAGTTGTTCTCTCTCTTACTTAATTTATATGAATTTACACTAAAACTTCCAAGAGTCTCTCTTCTAATCACTAAGAATATATTTCTAGGTTGTCAGCAAATGTATTAGCAAATACATTAGCAAATACATTAAATAATTTAGTGATATATAATCAACCCCAGCTTGATGATATATCACTTAATTATTTAATGCTTAAGTCTATAGTGAGGAAGTGAGACAGCAGGATTTAAATACACTGTTATGCCATTTTCATTATGCATTTTAAAAACTGTATTGTATAGCAAGCATATAGGACTTGGGGAACCCGTGCTAACTAGAGAATAACAATTATTGGTCAGTCTTTAGATGGCATACCTAATTCAGTAATTTTCATAAAAGAAAATGCTTAATATCTTCTAGGTGTTGGAAAATAACTAATACACTGGAAAACACCTATAGCATCTAATACATATCATGAAAAAATACAGATGAAAACAGCAGCTTAAATTAACTCTGCATCTAAGTGAAAAGATTAGTCTTCAAGGTTTGGGTTAAGAAAATTCTACTCATGAAAGTACAGGGGAGTACTTTGTTAAGGCAAGAGAAAGTTTTTAGTTGTTAGGTTCACTGAAGGATGAACTTCAAAAAAAAACAAACCCAAAAGCAAGAAAATAAAAGGTATGAGGCTTTCACTTTGCATTACATATTGCATTAGAACATACTGTGGGCTCTGTTCTAGATTTTTTCAATACCAAAAGCATGAGAAACTCTCACCAACTAAGCATAGTCCTCATAACTATGCAGAACTTTAACATATCTATTAAATAACATAATCTTTAAAAGAGTCTTTTTAGGTAGGGGATCATTTTTTGCTTGCCTTTGAGAAATGCACCATGCTAATCACTCCATTTTGCCACTGAAGACATTTGCAATTAATTATTATGCCTGTTCTCTATTTAACCCAAATGGGTTTAATTTCTTCAATTTATAGATTAAATACCTTTTTCTATAGTTCCACCATATTATGATACCAAACACTGACTGTTTAGGAGGTAATGTCATGGCCTGCTATTGATAGTAGAAAGGTGTTTTTGGGATATCTCAGGTTGTCTTGTTTAAATGGATAGAAATATTTTCTTCAGAACTGGCATCTCTCAAGAGATAAGAAGAAATTAATGAAAAGTAGTGTCTTTCGCAGATGAAAAAATCCCCAGAAGCACATACCACATCAGTGTCTGTCAGTTTATTCCCAGGAATAATTCAAATGATTTTGAGTGTCTTTCAAAAACTGCAAGATAATTCACAAAAGCTTATTGTAAAAGAGAGGTAGCATGTTGATTGCAGAGATGGGTGATTCTAACATAGTCCGATTAACTGTTGTAAGGACACTTCTTCATGAGAAGTCCATACTGAGTACCCAATAAATTAATATTCTAGCTTATTGTGTAGTAGCTCCCAAAGGCAGACAAGCTGTCAGTGTCAACTGATTTACTAATTTTTTTTCTGTAGATATGCTAGTCCAAAAATGGGGTTATTTTGCTTCTGGCTTTTGTCAGGTTTATTTTGGTGTGGTACTGTGTATTTTGGGCTTTTGGGGTTTTGCTTTTCTTGTTGAGTGGTTGTGTTTGTAGTTGTATGGGGGTTTTTTGTTGTTATTTTGTTTTTGTTGTTCTTTTTTGAGGGATTACTTTTTTTTTTTTGGTTGGTTGGTTTGGTTTTTTACATTAGGAGTCTTTTCACTCAAATTCATTGAAATTATAATAAGACTAGATTTTTTTTACTGTTTTTGAGGTTAGTCTTATGAGATAGTAGGAGTTGATCAAATGTGTCATAACAAACCATTTGTACTACTCTCAGGGAAACTTGACACAAATTATATAAGTCTCCCTGTGGCACTAAACAGCATTTTACATGGTTGAAATACTGCAGATGGTGCTCAAGAAGGAGGGGAAAAAAAGAGCCTAAATAAATTGTATAATATTACAAATTTTAAAAAATGCATGTTGATGGTATTTCTTCTCTTATTTTTGTCTGTTTAGACCAACATCAGCAAAGCCATACTAAATGACCGCTTAATATATAATCTTTAAAAAAGTTCCTATAAAGTGAATATGGACAAAGAAAATAAGATTATGTATCAACTTGACAGAAAAGAAATGGAAATAAAACTGTAGAATATATAAAAATAAATGTTTCAAATGCAATTAGGGGCTCTTTGTTATTAATATTAAGAAGGAAGAAAGATCTTGAAGTTCATGGATTGCGAAAAGTGTCAAGTATTTGGAAAGCTAAGTCTTAAAGAATGAAATTTGAAGAATGACTGAAATAATGGTGGTATGTTCTTCCTGAATTCCATCATGGACTTGACTAAATATATTTTACTGTGATTAGTTTTACTGTGTTATAGTTTTTGCTATTTTCATACATCACAGCATTGTCATGCTGTACATATATTTTCCCTCTGACTATACCTGCAGAATTCCCTCTTTTGCTTAGCAGGCAAAATGTACCATCAAGTCCAAGGGCGCTGATAATGCTACTCCTGTTAATCAGCTACTAAGGAACTCCTATGGGAATGCATTCCACATCCAGTCCAAAAAGCTCTAATTAAAAGTCCCCTCCAGGACACCTGATCTCCCTTGAGCCAATTGTTACAGTATGTTAACCTCCTGCATCTCCTCACCCATCAGGCTGAGCCTTACTTATGGCATTTGTGTTTAGTGGCTTCTTTAGCTAAAGATATATAATTTGCTGTGATTGGTATGACTTGAATTGTCCCCTGACTGTCCTACTTACTATTATTTTCCTAGCTATATGCTTACTGTTGTATAACTATGCTATTTTATTGTTTCAGCTTCTCTACAGATTAAGTAGTAAAAATGCCTTTCATATTCTGCTTACTTAGTTATTATTAATTGGAAAAGGATGAAAATGTTTTAACTACATGCATCTCATATAAAGAGCTGTTGAAAATACAGTCTTTTGTTTGTGAATTCCCATGTCCTAACTTACTCCTAAAGTTTTGCTTTCATAATGGAAAGAAGTTAAATTTCTTCTGTGTTTATTGATGCTTAGGAAAGTTTTCTTTCAAAATGAGGTTAAGTTTTTTAATACTTCGTGGCAACAACTGATTGAGCTGCTCAGGATAGTGTGATACTGATAACCATTTTCTCAAGTTGCATACAATTCTCACTTAAATCTAATTATAAGACCCAGGCAATTACAATCTATCTGGTTGGACCTTTCAAGCTTTTTTTCCTACTTTTCCCTTTCAACTGAATTTTGTTCTCTCTTATGGTGAATATTAATCTTACTCAGTGCTGCCTCATCTCTACTATTTCTGCTCTGAATACCTGCTGCATTCATTATTTACTATTCTATAACATAGCTCTTTGTTTAGAGTTCCTCCTGCAAACTTTCATTGACATAATATAATTAGCATAATATAGTATAGGATTGTATCTAGTAATCTAGTGTAGTGTGGTGTGTCACAGTGCAGTATGGCATAGCCTGATATAATGTAACATTGCAGACTCAAACATCTGAATTTTTTGAGTGTTGTCTGAAAGTTATAGAGTTTTGTTTATTTTATTACTGGACTATTTTGCTTTCTCTATACAGGACAACAGTATTCTTCAAACAGAATTTACTATTCTGTTTCTTAGATATGCAATATAGAATGATTATGCCAGCATTACGAAGCTTCATCCAATAATGATTACCCAAGGAAGAAAAAAAAATTATCCTAATATATTATAAAACAGTTTTAATGTTACACCATGAAATTTCTGAAGCAATGAAATTGCTGCAGCAGGGAAGCACATGAAATGATCTGATACTTATCCACAGAAATCTGAAAATTAGCAAATTTTATTAGCAAATGTAAATTAGCAATGTATAACTCTACAACTAATAGATGTCTTTCATGTTGCCTTTGATGTTGTTTGCCTTTGCTGTTCTTACCAAAATTAGGATCATAAAGCCGGTCTGATAAGATCCTCATCACTAAGTCATGCTGCTTTCATTGATTCAGGCTTCACTAAAAGGCAGATTTCTTTGGTGGATAATGCTGGGTTTATTTCAGTGACACATTAAACTATACTCTGTTCCAATGAGCAGCCACCAATATTTCTCCAAAATCCTCTTCCCCGTGTTTTAATTCTGCATGACATCACTCTCTAAAGTAACCCTCCTGCATGTTCTTACAGGCCGCTTCCTGACAATACTTGTAAATCATTACTAAAGTGTGTTGATAACAATACAGCTCCATAAATGCCTACAATGTTTCTCCACAAGACACTAAAAAAATCTTCAAACATAAACAGTCTTTGTGAGAGGTTTATTAATAGTTCTTCAAAAAGTCTATTTCCTTTTGTGTATTGGAAATTATCCCTTTCTCATATGACAAAAATATGCTGCTTTTTTCCCTTCTTATATTGGCTTTGCTTTCCTGATAGGAAATAGAAAATTCAAAGGTTTTTGCTTGAAAAAGAGAAATATTGTATCATATTGCATATTGCCTAATGCATAAAATATTGCATTTTTCCCTGAAGACATATTTCTGGACAATTTCTGAAGAGGATTCCTGCTTTTCTGCCTTTCCTTTGCATTTAAAAATCTTTTTTCGAATTAGGCAAATAAATTTAATAACTGAATTAAAAGAATGTACTGTTTAAACTGTAATCCTAGATAACAGTGAAAATAGCTACTCACAATCTTTATTTCTTTTTTTATTCTCAATGTACCTAGCTTTTTCAAAGAATAAGTAAACTTTTTTAAAAACCTTTGTTTGACTGGACTCTATGTTTGTCAATTCATGGATATGATCTGTTTAAGTTACTGTCCTTCAAGTATTTATGTTAACATAGTGCAATTTTAAAGACATGTATTTTAATCCTGTTCTATGGCTGAAATTCTGTTTGAAATTAATTACTATAAAATTCAAAACTTGTTTAATGGATGTATTTTTAAGTGAGATAGCATAATGATGCTTCCTGTAAAATAATTCAAAGGGGTAATACTTGAGGGCTCATCAAAATACAGGAAATAAATTCAGAGGTCTTTTATTTTTTAAGTAAGTATACAGTAATTGCTTTCGCCCTTATGAATTTAATATAAATAATGGAGCAAAAGTTGAAGAATTTTGTGTGATTTCATAGAGTATTAACTGTGAAACATAGAGTACTAAATGTGAAGCAGAATTCCATGTTCTTTCTCCCAAAAATGTAAACTGTGTGTTTTTAAGATATGGTTGACAAACAAGCTTTGAGTTTATCCTTTGAGAATATCACATGATTCTGCATTAAACCAAGTAGAGTGAGCTGTGTTTCACAGCAGTCCCAGATAAGCCTGTGGCTTTGTAAATCTTTCACATAGTTTATTATAAATGCTTAATAGCCTCTGGATAAGCCCTGACTTAACTTATTTGGCTGCATGTTTTTGTTTACCACATTTTTATGTGCTTTATTATTTTGTACTGTAAATAAACATTATAATCAGGTATAATCACCAGAAGCAAAATGTTACTAATGTTTGCTTCATTGAGAGATATGTTGTAGAAATTATTTCATTTAAAAATCTTTTTTATAATGCTATTTTTGTTTCTCTTTGGTCATTTGCCTCAGTAAAAAATATAAAAAAAGCTGCTTTTTATTTTTTTTAATGAGCTTCAGGATTTTATTTATTTTTACAAGACTCTCCAGAGGGATAGAATATTTTCAAATATTCTTCAAAGTAAAACTAATGTGAAAATCTAGTGTGTCCTAAAAACAACAGATAAGCATTGTTGACTGCATTCTGTTGCATTGAATAATGAAATAAATAATGTATTTCTCAAAATATAAATCTGTACTACAAATATCTTGTAGCAGAGGAACAAAAATTTCTAATTCATCCACAAATCCTCATGTAGACTGCAAATTTGTTTAGGGTATCTCAGAATTACACTACTTCATAAACCACTGTCAACTATTTTCTGAGAGCTTCCTTCAGAGAAGAATCAGTGTATAAATTCATAGTACAAATCAGCATTTAGTCTTTTGTAATACTGTTCTCCAAAAGAGCAATAATATACAGTGCAGGCTCAGAGATCAGAGTCAGCATATCCTCCCAGAAAATACAATTCTAGTGAAGTTATGACTTGCGCATTTGACTGAAGTATGAAAGTGGAGTTTGCTTCAGGTTTGTCAATTATCGTCTGTCTTTCTGCATTCCTTCCAACTTGTTTTCTACTAAAGCTTTGATTTCTCAGTTATTTGCTCACTCTCAGAACTATAATTTTGTTCTGCATCTCAGAAAAATGCCATTCCAACAATTATTAGTTAGCCTTTGGTAAGAAGTATTTTATTGAATGCCTCGAAGCTGAGCAATGGCCATGGAAACTGAACATGTCTAGTATGTCCTGGATTAGTTTGAAGCATAGAAACACCTGATGTATCCTCATTAGCACAATAATAATTACATTTCTAACACCTTAGTCAGTAGTGGAATATAAGTGTTTGTACAAGGAATTAAAAAGGACAAATTACACTTTTTCTTCTTTTTCCCCCCACTGAAAAATGACAATATCCACTGCCATGAAAATCAGGAATATAAAGCCTTTCATTTTCAAGAAACTCACACATTATGTTTGTAAAGTTAAAGGACTGATGTGGAACTAAAAGAAACTTCTCTTTTGGAAGTTTCTGCTTTAACTCTTTCTTGAATGTATTCTGCAGTTATTTTTTAAAATATGGCAGTTCATTAAAATTAAAGATAGTGATGCTGGTAAGCTCATGGCATTTTGTCCATACAAAGTTTGTTTGATATATTTTTGATATATTCTTTGATATATATACTTTTCCTCTGATTTTTATTTTTCCCAAAGAGATCATGAAATGATACAAATAAACTACATATGAATCATGTAACTTTGTGTCTAAAACTCTATTTTTATAAGCTTCTATTTTGTGAAAATGTAGGTTTTTTTTTGTCTCCAGACAGTTTTCTGAATTGTTCACAAAATGTGACACCATAGTGGAAATTAACAGTGAATAAACTCCTCCTTTTTTTATCCTGCCTTAGGTCTCTATGCAGTGTAGCATTTCCCTCCGTGGACTTAGAAGCTTAATAGGTGTTAACAGCAATGTCTCCTCTCTGCTCTCATTTGGACTCTGTAGACATTCCCAAAAGGGCATAGTATAAACAGGCGCATTTACAGGGTGTCCCTTTTCTGGGCAGTAAAACACATTTAGCAGAGCTTATGACTTACAGAGGACAAACTCTGGTTTCAGTCACTAAGGTCATCTTTCAGACAGATTTTTTTGAGGAATTGATGAAGGTTACTTCTCTGACTTGACATCTTGTACAGCATACAAACATAAATCAAGAGTAGCTTTTATTTGCCTCATATTCATGATAAAAAGCTTTACAGTTTGACCTTCATAAGACACATATGTCCTAATCAAATTCTATAATATAAAAGTCACCTTTAAAGAAAGAAAGAGGACAAACAGAATAACAAGAATTTGTTTAATCATGTATCCTACAGGGAGGCCACTCACCATATAGTTTATTCTTATAAACAAAGTGCTTTGGCAATGAAAGTTTATTTTTATATTAGTAAAAACATGGAAAATGAACTTTGAAATTCATTAACTGTTTATTTATGCATTTTTCTATTCTAGAATTAGCCTACAGGCTAACAAAATGTTAGCTTGCCTAAAGGATGTTCATTTAAATTAATAGTGAAAATTTTTCTGACAGCTGGTAATTTGTTTATTTACAGCTTCCCTATTAAATCTTCAAATACAGTAGATACAAATTAATAACCTTCATCTGACGGGCCCTGATTTCCTTTTGTTTTTTCTAGTTGCAGAGAGATGAAACTTCCTCTTGTTTTTTCTGTTTCTAATACTCATCTTGTGACACATCATCCTGTTTTCTTCCTTTCACACAATGTTCAGATATGTTGCTATAAAGAGGAGGTAATTAGTTAGATGCCAAGTGTATACATAATTCTGAATTACGTGGTTGTGGATTGAAACAATTATACACTGGATTCCCTCTCCTTTCTTTCTAAGAGTGATTGTTTTCATGCAACTTTCATTTCATATCACAGGCATAAAGCTAAGGTAGGTGATTGTGTTATTGTAAACACCTAAAAGCTCACACAAATGTGAAAAGGGTTCATAGGGCCTGTTGCTAAGAAAGCTGTCATTTTTGGATGTCAGTTTGGTTTTCAATTTTTAATGTAAACTTCTTTATGTTATCAATGTTTTTTATAATTTTCTACATTAAATTACTCCATCTACCATACCTACATACCTGAAGTATTTGTTCAAGAATTGAGCATATCACTCTTTCTTAGGGGAAAAACAAAATCGGTGTTTTTGTAGTCATCCTGAAATGCAATTGCTCAGTTAAAACCCTATCGCTTAATAAATTAAAATTCTCACAAATAGCTGAAATGATCCCATTGGTGCACACATATAGCCAGGCAAAACAAAAGACAGGAAAGTTGTACATTTTTAACATGCACCGTAAGTTGAGTAAGAGATGTAGCAAGAGTAACAGTGAAATGGTGACAGGTGTACCAGAATCCTGAGGATTTAAAGAAAAGATTGCTATACTTGGTGATGTTGCCTTTTCAGTACTAATTTAATTTTTATAGCTGGGATTTACACAAAATATATTCATCCATTTAAATGTTATGGAGTCTACCAGGTACTTTTAATGTATGTCTCTAAACTCTTAAATTTAACCCAATCACTGAACACATGGTTGAACTTATTGACTGTGTTTGTATACAGGACAATTCATGCTTGTCTAGCAAGTAATTTTGAAAAGTAATGCCACCAAAATTTCTTCCCAGGGCAACAGAGGCACTTTATTCCAAATCCATTAAAGGTGATGTAACATGCAGTAAATAATTTTGTTGTGCTTTTTTACTAATATGATACATGTTATTAGAAAAAATCTTAAATCCTTTAAAAAAATTAGTAAAATAAAAGGAATCCATAAATGGGGAATTTGTTGGCCTGGAGAAGCCAATGGACTGAGTGACATTAGAACACAGGAAAACATAACCAAAATTAAGCGGTCAGCAAATATATTTGGTATTTATTTTCCTACAAAATAGCTTGAAGATATGCTGAGTTAGAGAGTTTAGCTATTGACTTTAGTATTGAGAAAATTGACAGTAAAATATTATTTGATAATATTTTTCCAAGTTACTTCTTAGAATACAGTTCTACCTTGAACGTATATATTTCATTCATTAAAAAAAAAAATATTACCATAGAATGATATAATAGGTTGTTTGAAAAGGACCTGAAAGATTATCCCTATGGCAGGGATCTTTCCACTGAACAATCCCCATCCAGACTGGCCTTTACCATCTCCATGAATGTTGTGGTTTGTGTTTGGTTTGTTCCGTTCTCCCCTCTCCTAGCTTGGCAAGTTGGTCTGGCTCAAACCCCCAGTTATGTCAATCACGGTTTTCCCCTCCTCATTTTCCCTCATTATCCCTTATTTGTCCTTGTATCCCCTCCCCAGGCCTTCTGCCAATCACCGGCACCCCGCCCCAAGTTCCAGAATCTTCCAGCTAGGGTGTTGAGTGATTGGCTGGTAGGCCTGGGCTCCTCCCCTGACCTATCCCCATTGATCCACACCACCCATCAGTCTTCAATGTATGCAAATTTTCGTTCTGTGATTGGTTTCTTGTGTACCCACCCCTTCCCTGTAAAACCTGGTCCCCGGAGGGGCTCGGGGCTCCTCCTCCGCTCGCCACCTTTGGGTGGCCACCCTGCACTTCCCCTACCCTGGATTAAACCAAGTTAATTCACCCAGCAGAGGAGGGCCGTCTCTTTTCTTCACTCCTGCGGCGTGGTTGCTTCAATATCGGTGACTGTTTCCTCTCGCCCCACCCACGGTCGGCACATGCCACTGGCTTCGTGCCAGGGGAGTGCCGGTGTAGCTGAAGGTGGCTGGACTCTAAATCCCTTCAGCCGGGCCCCCCTTAAAAACAGCCACAGCTTCACATGAACAGGAGCTCACAACCTCTCTGGGAAACCTGTTCCAGTGCCTCACCATCCTCACAGTAAAGAATTTCTTTCTGATATCAAATGTGAACTTCAGCTTGGGTCCAATCCCCTTTGTCCTATCACTACAAGACCATATAAAAGTCCCTCTTATGGGTCCTCCACAACATAATAATAAAATGTGAAGGAGCACTGTAGTGAGAAGCAAAATTTTTCCTGTGTTCTAATCTGCTATAGGGAAAAAAAACCCAAAATCTTTTTGAGTTCTGCCCACATCAGCTGTATGCAAGAGTACCTATTTCAGTCTCGATCTAAACCTTATCAGTCACACCATTTTACATTCTCCTTTACTCCTAAAATTTGTATTTGTAAGGGAAAAATTAACTACATTATTTATAAAAACCATGTGTATTGTGGAATGATACTGGGTTTTCCTGTATTTAGGGAAATGTAATACATTTTATTTCTGTTTTGGGTACCTGACCTGGAACTCCTGGTATGTGATTTTAAGAACACTTGGATCTTCACATGGCAAATAGAAAAGTCCATCCCCTTTTAATTTTTAATTTTGTCTTAAAGTCTCTATTGATTACACTAAAGATCAAGAGTTGTTTTACTGGAAGAGAAACATACACTTTAAAAAAAAATCATAGTCTTCATCTTTTACACTAAATTTCACAAATTATTAAATATTTTTACACTGTTACATGTTCTCCATTTCCAAAGTCTGAAAGGCAGTAGTAATTACATATATTTCAGGTAAGTTTGAGGAACTTAAATTAGTTTTTGGGGGGAACATATTACAATATGAGATATAAGAGTAAATTAATGAGGTAATCTGGTAATCTGGTAAAAAATAATTTTTAATTTACTCCAGAAACTGAATGGGGCACACAGAATATTTTAGAGTTCTGTATGATTAAAAATACATCCGAAATGAATAGTTAATACACTGTTGCTCAAAGTACACAATTGTTTGGTCTTTTTGAAATATGCTGGGTCTATACAAAACAAATTATGTTATATAAACACACAGCAAGATACATTTGGGGCCTTGGAGAACAACTGCACATAGAAAGTATAGTGTTTGGAGGTGAGTTTGTGTAGTTAATCAAAGATTAGCTGGGTTTGCTAGGAGCACAAATGTTCAGTTTTTTCATGGAATGTTTTCCACCAAATCTTTCTTAAAAACTTAGTTTATTAATTGATTTTTCTTCCAGTTATACAAATATAATCTGGTGTCTCATAATGACATGAAAATAAAAATAAATATTTAAATTATCATTTCAATGGAAGCATAAAACCAGGCAGTTTGACTAATTTCATTGCCTTTTCTTTTGATTTTAATAGTTGTGTACATATTATTTCCAATGTTATGCAAAAAAAGCAATGGTCCCTATCTTAAGAATATAAGAACAAAAGACTATCCAGTGCTATTAAGGGATTATTCTTTATGCACAGTTTAAACAATTTTGTGGTAGGATTCTCTTTAAAAAAATTTTTCTTTAGCATTCCAGATATAATTCATGTGAGCGAATTTTCTAGGTCTCTACAACTAGTTTAAAGTAGGTCTTCTCTGCTAGGCTCCATCTATTGTATAAATCAGTGGAAGGGGCATGAAACAGATTTGCTTGCAGGAAGTTTTCTCTTATTTTTTATTCTCCAAATGTTTTGCTCTATTTGTTCAAAAATTACTTTTCTCCTAAGGAATTCTGTCTTTTATTTTATATCATATTCAGCAGCTGGTATGGGCTGGATTTGGAGGGAATTGTTTTGGTTTTTGGGGCTTTTATTTGGGGGTGGGGGTTGTTTGGGTTTTTTTGTTGTTGTTTTTGTTTGGGAAAGTTGTTTAGTTGGTTGGTTTTGGTTTGGTTTTTTCATTGGGTTTTTTCCTTTGTGTTGGCAGTTTTTATTTGGTTGGGTTTTTTTTTAAATTACTGTTAAAAAATTTATTAGTTTTGCTGCTGACTTTTTTTTGCATGCTCATACACTTCTGACTACATCTGAATCAATACTAAAGGAAAAGAAAAAACCCCACCAAACCCCAAAAATTATATAAAACCAAACCACCACTTATCTCTGTTAAAAATTAGTTTTGGATTTTCTTCTACGTTATTTCAGCAAAGGCACTTTATGCCACAGATGCTTCCAAGAGAATACAATTTAAGCAAAGGTTAGAGAATATTGACTAACAGGGAATTCCAGATGAGAAACTGTGAAAAATCTCATATGATGCCTGATACAAAGTTTTTCAATCACATGAACAGTATGATGTCATTTGGTGCAGTTATAGTGATTTAATGCTCAAATATATGTTGATAATCATTGCAAATAAGGGTTACTTCTTTTTTAAAAAAATATTTTTATTAGCGAAGTAAATTAATGCCACTTATGTGTTCTGAGACTCTATTTTCATAGGCCCTTAAGAAAAATGTTTTACATAATAGTATTAACTACAAAATAAATAAATAGATACAGCACTTAGGTGCTTTTTCATCAAACATTGTATTGCTGTAAAATAATTTCTTATTAAAACTCCTGTTGTCCAGTATCTTCAGAGTACTTCTGTCATTTGTGATTTATCACTTTTTCAGATGGGATCTTTTCATTGCCAAGAACTTATTTGAAAGAATTTTGTTTGGAAAGTTAAAGAGCAAAAATATTGGGTAATTTGTCTGAGTTTATTATTTTTTTACTTAGGGATGATGTGATATAGTTCTTAATTTTTTTGATAAAGGTAAATTACTTATTTTCAGTTTTCAATTTGTCAGGCATTGTGGGTTTTTAAATTTTTTAAACAGCAGAGTGATGCAGAATTTTACTTCTAGACATTTTCTCACACCTGAGTTTTTGGAATTTCCCATTCTATCATGCAGTACAATGGATTACACTTATCTTTTCATTTGACTTAATTGAAAGATTTCTCTGGGTTGCACATACAGTTGGTTAATTGTGTGCCACAATTCCATTTTCCTTTGCTGATAGATCCAATGGAAAAAGAAAAAGGTGTATGGATTTAGGTTCCATTTAGTTATTTGGTTTATTCATTCAGAAATCCTGTATAGTGTACAGTCTTGAACACAGTGAGGAAAGTAGATGTTGATCAAAGGCTTTCATACAGTTCCACATGTGTCTAAACATGGATTAGTGTTAATCCTCATGGGTGCACTGCCGTATAATCTTGTCCTTACAATTTGAGAGAAGAGAAACAGTCCAGTAATGATGGTGCAGTTTAAACTTAAGGTTAATTTGCTTTATGGAGTGAGTTAAAGTTTAATTTTTTTACTAACACAGTGGAAAGCAGAAAAAATGCCAAAATGTCAAAACACAAGCTGGATGGGAACGTTTTTACTTTTAAAATGCATATTAGCCATAAGGTGGCAGTGTGGGAACTATTTTTAACTGAAGTGAGGGGAAAAAAGAACTGAAACTCTCAGTCTAATTTTCAGGGTATAAAAAAAAGTAACATGGCAACAGATTCAGAGTTTGAAAGATTTTTCCTTTTCCATTTCCTTTTCCTTTTCCTTTTCCATTTCCTTTTCCTTTTGCTTTTCCTTTTCCTTTTCCTTTTCCTTTTCCTTTTCCTTTTCCTTTTCCTTTCCTTTTCCTTTTCCTATTCCTATTCCTTTCCTTTTGCTTTCCCTTTCCTTTTCCTTTCTTTTTTCTTTTGCTTTTCTTTCATTTTTTATTTTTTCCCCCCCTTTTCTTTCATTTTTTTCCTTTTTTTCTTTTAATGTATATACCTGAAACAACTTAGGTAGCTGAAAGACTGAAATTCCTAGGAGTGAAATCTCACTTGGTAATACATGACTTCTGGCAAGCTATTGTAGAAATATGTAAAAAATATATTAAATATATAGTCTCCAAAATATTAATCCTACTCAGGATGAGACATCTAGTTATGAATATGTTTTTATATACATTCCTTAATGGTAGTTCATTCTTTTCTTAGAGAAATAACAGTTCATTAAAACATCAGGAGAGCAATTGTATGCATATGCAAATAGTCACATAGATACACTCTCACATGAAAACAATTCCAAAAATAAAACACATTCAAGGAAACTTGTAAATTCACCAACATCATCCCTCTGCTTTCTTTCTCTTATAACCCCTAAGCATCTTTGTGAGGTAAACACTGAAGATTAGACAAAAGAGAGCTAGGAATTTATCATGGATTCCACATTGGTTTCAAGTATGTACTATCCCAGAAACTTCTCAAAAAAAAAGTCTTATAAAAATATTAAGTATATCACCAAAATACATATGGAGTAGAACTCCATCCCTGTTTTTCTCAGATGTTTTCAGGATGTTTGATAGCATTTCTGCAGTAGACGCATACATAGAGAAAGCATTTGGCCATTCCCACTTAATTCTGAGCATGCAGATGGATAATGAAAAATCTGGATCAATACCAAATGTGCAATTTAGATACAGACCATGCAGTCATTTGTGCTCTTTCCTTCTAAAAAATATTTTCTATAAAGGCATGCCTTACAAAGCTCATAGAATTTTGACACAGAAAAATCTCTTAATTTAAAGTTAAATTCAAATATATTAATTGAAAATAAATTAAGAGAAAGAAAAAGAGAGAGTAATTAATGTTCAGAATTGAATGCTCTTTTTTTTCATTCTCTAAAACACATTAGTAAAAATCACTGACTTTACTGTTTGAAGTAAAATTATTATGTTTAAAACCAAGTTCCAGTCCCAAACTTGCAGTGAATTTTTGCTTTTTATCCTTTGGATTAGCAGTTCTCTTGAACAACTGTTCTAACAAATCAGAGAGTTACCAAAAAAGCAAATAAAACCAGAAATTTTACTGTATTTAAGTACTTTACTGAAAGTTGATAAAGGCCAGCAGAATATAATTTTGTTTTATTACACAAGGCTGCTAAGCATTTGTGACTTCAGAATTTCTTGTTATATATATGAAGGGCTTTTTTAATTGGTAAAATAAACTGTAAGTATTTGCAAATATACAAACTTTGCAGTTACCTTAAAACACAGAAGAAAAAAGCAAAAAAAAGCAAACAAAAAGAGGAAAAATTACACGTTCCAAAGTGCATGTTCCCAAGAATGTATTAATGTTGTCTAAAACTCTTATAGTGATACATTTTTATTTTACACGTGTTAGAAGAAAGATATCTAGATGTTTTACCTATAGAATATTGATATTTAGTAAATAAAAATTACTTGTTTCACCCACTAAGTGTTAAGCAGGGCGGTTTTTTGAAACTACTTAGGTATCAGTAAAGCAGCCTGGGGAAGAGGGAGGGGAATATTTTAAAACGAGATTAAGAAAAACCAACCACCTATTCCACCTCTCAAGCGCATCAAAAAAAACCCCCTCAAACTCAAAACCAACCAACCCCCTAAACAGCTGCCTTATTGCACATGTAGCATTAGAACTGGTGAAATAAATCAAAAAAGGAATATAAGTCACTAGTAATGCAGTAGCTTAGTTGCATAAGCTACTCAGTGCTTTACGTGTCTGAAGAAACTGTTGAAAAACAGACCATTTTACTATTAGATATGCACCAGGGTTTTTTTATTGGAGCACTTCTCTCTTGAACCCTACAAATTACAGGTCCAGGCAGGTGGTGGCCTGCTTGGCTAGCCTCCTCAAAGAAGTGGATCCCCAGCCCATGAATATCCTACTGCACTGAGCTGCTTCACCCCACCACAAGAATGGATTCTCCTCCTGCAGCCCCTCTTGCTGCAAGGCTGCTTGCACTTACACATCGCTCAGTAGCGAGCAGCTCTTCACCCTGTGCAGGTGCCCAGGTGCTCGCAGAGAGTGCTGCCGGAGTGGCCTCTGTGGAGAGAGGCCGAGGGGCTGCCCTGCGCTGGACACAGCTGGTTACAGCCACCTCCAGTGGACCCACCACACAACACAGCTGTGCCCCGCTGAAAAGGTCATGGTACCTGGGGGAATGAGTTTGTGGGGAAAATGCTTTCCAAAAAAGGCAAGGATGCTCTATAGTCAGAGGGGGAAAAGTAGTGGGAGACATGAGGGTGAATAGTAAGGGCAGAGAGGGAAAGGGAGAAGCTACTCCAGGTGCCGCCATAGATATTTTTCTGTAGCCAGTGGAGAGATGCACACAGCGGAAGAGGGAAAAAAAGCAAGATGTGCCAGAGACAAATCACTGTCCTGACTACACCTCCCTCCCTCAAACATACCTCTCCAATGCATTGCTCTGGGCACATAGAGGAACCAGGAATGAAAACTGATTCCAGGAATGAAAACTGAAGTTTAACCTGAGAGAAGAGTGATGAAAGGTGTTGTTTTTAGTATTTGTATTTGTTCGTCACTACTTTAATCTATTTTATTGGGCAATAAATTAAACTTGTTCTCCCCTGAACCAAGTCTCTTTTGTCAATAAGAGTAATTAGTGAGTGATCTTCCTGCCTTTTCCTTGACTTATGAGCTTTTTTCATCTTATTTCCTTCTCCTATCCTGAAGAGGAGGGATGGTAAATGGCAGCTGGGTGGACCTTGACTGCTTGCTAAGGCTCAACACCACAATGGGCTTCTCAAATGAAGTCTAAAACTGTCACTACTACTGATCCATTTGCTTTCACAATTTTTCATTGGTTCAATCCTGTCTTTTGCCTCTCTTTCTTCATTATAGGTAGAGGCATGTGTTCCAGGTCCTTGTGCAATATGATTTAAGCAGCATTATGTCATCCTCTAAGTGTATATAGGAACATAATATTTCTCAGTCATTTTTTGCCTCAAGTTGATTCACCTTTTTCTTCCCATATCATCCACATCTCTTGCTATATTCTATATTCCTTATACAATGTGTGATCTTTCCTCATTTATCTTCTGTTTTGTAATATCTTATTTAGAAGCTTACTTTTCCACTGACAAACTACACAACCTCTACAAAAAAGAAAGAATGAGACAAACCTCATTCTTTAAAGGAATGTTATGGGGGGGTGGGTGCCAAGAAGGAAGGAAAAATAAAACTGAGTTTTCTTGCAAGAGTTCACAGAGAATTGAACTGCAGTGAACAATGCTGCTTTCTTTGGCCTAGCTTTGGGAATCTTTTGTGCTTAATCTCTTAGAAATTCTTCTTTGAAAGTTCTCTTCTCCCTCTTTGGGTTCCTAGGTACCATGTTGACATTCCTCTTTCCAAGTCAGCCAAAGCGAAAACACTGTTTACAAGAGGTTTTTTTGCTTTCTTGCATCACAGAAAACATATGAGCCAAAAGCACGAGAATTTTTTTTATAGCACCATGTGTTTTGGGCACGAGTGTATCTCAGAACATAGAGATGATAATAGGTGAAAAGTGGGTCATGACAAAAGCAATAAAACGGAGAAGTTTCCAGGATATGGTCTTTCACTTTTTTCTGTTTCATCAACTCAGCACATTAGTAATGAAATAAATCTGTTTCCTCAGCTTTTGTCACATGGACAGGAAGAATTCTGATGTGTGAAGCCTCTCCAGACTTCCCAATCTGGATTGCATGCCACTGATTTTGCTTAAACTATATAAGATATTAGTAAAACTGAGAAACATAAGCTGGACCCCATCTCTTCTTGATATTGCACTGTCTTACAGACAAGAGCATTTTAAAACATAGCATAAGATAACAAGCAAAAAATTCTCAGTCTTAGTATGGTGAAGAAAGAAATAGGAATAAGAAAATGCATGAGTTTGAATAATGGTCTCAGACTATTTCTGTTCTTTTCAGAAAAGGTATACTTCCTTTCAGACCCCTTGCTGGCCTTTCTTCTTGTCTTCCCAGCTAAGAAGAAAGAAACAAGCTCCTAGTGAATAATTTAGTGATCTGTTTGGAAAGTTATTCTGCATTCATCTACCAAAATGCAGCATAGAGAGAACTAGCCCTATGCAAGTCCAATTAGCTTCTTGATTTCTGCAAGTTATTCAGCCCTGAGTATGTTATGTGCCAATCACCAATAAGACCATTCAAACATTTGGAGGTTTATTATATTCATAGTATAGCAGACTTAAAATATACTAGGCTATTTAGTCATCAGTCACTGATTTACTTTGTATTCTTTGCTCCTTCCCTCTGCTCCTAAGTATTTGTTTCTGTAAAATGCATTTTTAAAGAAGCCTTAGCTATAGCTGACTTTCAAATATGTGAGAAAGAATTGACAAGCATTTCCAACTCAGATTCTTCATGACACTACCAGTCATGGAAAAAAATTTGAAACATATGCAAGGAAGATTGCAGATCTCCATATTCCTAGGAATTATTATGCCATTTCCAGTATAGGAAGAGTGTCTGTTATCATTTTTTGTAGGAAAGCTCTTCTACTCCATTTTGAATCCCAGGGTTGATTCAAGAAAAAATCTAACCGCAGACACATTTTTGTCTAAGTCAACGTTTAAGGTGCCTTCTAAGTTTACAATTAGTAACTGGTATTTGCCCTATTTTCATTGCTGCAAGATGGGGCACACAAATGTACTTCTCCCCTAAGGGAGGTGTCTGGTCAGTATTTCTGTGGAGTAACAATGAAGTTCTTTATTAGTGCTTCAGAGAGTGAAATACAAAGATCAAGAATGGCAGAATTTTTTCCTAGCAATGTCAACAGGAGAAAAACCTTACCTTTAACTGCAAAGAAAGAGGAAAGAGACATGCCTTAGAATAACTAAGAGTAGATCTGAAGGCTGTTATACATTAAAAACTCCTCAGTGAATCTAAACCATGCCAGTCGAAAAAATGTGAACTGTCTCTCACTGTCCAAAATGTGAAGATGCTATAAATCTTTACCAGCAAGTCACTCATCTAGTTCTGTAAACTACTGATATATCAAAGCGAGGGCTCTCAGACTCAATAAATGTGAAAGCAAAAAGTGCTTCAAACATTTAAAAGATTTCTATTAGTTTGGTATGTTTACATAATCTTTTCTATGTGTTTAAAGGGTATATATATAAAATGTAAAAAAAAGAAACCAGTGAAAACCATCTTGACAAGTAGCTTACTTTTATGATCAGGACATCATATTACACTTGAGCGGACTACATGCTGTGAGCACGTTATCATCATCTGAGTTAATCACACTGAATTTTAATTTTGTTGTGGGATGTTAATTTGGAATTTTATGGCCACCAAGCACATGTTTTGCCTGAGAAGACTTAATCGGATGATACTATTATTTAGCATATTATTTCCCATGGGCAAATTGAGATTAAGTGTTTATCTCTGTGGAACCTTGAGAACCTAATAAACTACAGTGGGATCAGATAGAAGATAACAGTAGTATACAGTGAATCACATTTTAGTTTCTTCAAACAAAGAAATAAATTCTGATATTTGAGGAAAAGATCATTAGATGGACTTTCAAGTTTGACACTGAACCAGTTAAGTGTTTATGCAAGTTTATTTATGGAGACCTTAGCACTACATTAATTTGAACTAGAAAGGAAAAAAGTACATCACCCTTCTTTTGATTTGCAACAATGGTATTTATGCAGCTATTAGCTGTATTCCTCTGATAATTCAATGCAATTTCAGATTTAGTTGATGTTATTTAAAAAAAAAAAATATTATCTTTATCTGTTTCATCAAAATGTTATTGTTTCAAGCATGTTGATTAAAGGTATACTTTTTGATTTTATGAACATTTTAATTGTCAAGGGAAGAAAACTTCCTCCTGAAGCTATTAGTTATGACATCTGTATGAAGACATGAAAATTTTATGAAAGACTTAAAAGTCCCAATAAAATTCACCCAGTGTAATTTTTATGTGTTAGTCAGTACCTTCTACATTTAAGCAAACTTACCAAAGAAAGAAGCTTTTCCAAGGCTAATTCCTAATGCTTGGAATTATCAAGACAGTCTCTCACTGTGATAACACACTGATCACTCACCATCTCTCATTAGTCTTTTGCTGTCAAGGAAAAAGTCATTCTCTGCAATGTCTTTATTTTTCCTCCTAAGACATAGAAGAAAATACAGATGTAGGAATCAAATCATGATTTGCCATATCACCAAAAACTAGCAGTGTAAAATAGTGTGTTCAAAAAAATAGTGAATGTGGAACAAATTAAGACCTTTGCAATGATAGATTTATTATTTAAAAATGGTCTATGTTCCTTCCTTTAAATAATTACTTATATATTACATTTTATTTTGGGCATTCCCCTACTCCAGCATGGGATCCTGCAGATGCATCAGCTGAACCTCTGTGTTCTGTGGACCTCTATGGGCCATTGGGGCACAGCTGCCTCGCCATGGTCTTCACAAGACAGGGCAGAGCCTCTGTACCTGGAGCACTTTTTCCCCCTTCTCTCTGGGAGTTGAAGAGTTCTTTCTCTCACATATTCTCACTCACTTCTCTCACTTCTCTGGTTGCAATTGCCCTAGTGCAGCAGCACCTCTCCCCTTCTCAACTCTGTTTTCCCAGCAGCACTACTGCTGTCCCCTACGGGCTTGGCCCTGAACAGCTGCAGGTCCACCTTGGAGCTAGGTGGCACTGGCTCCATCAGACATTGGAGAAGCTTCTTACAGCTTCTCAGTGAAACTGCTCCTGTTGCCCCCTGCTTGCAAAAGCTTGTCTTGCAAACCCAATGATGATGATGTTGTTAATAATAATAATAATAATAATAATAATAATAATAATAATAATAATAATAATAATAATAATAATAATAATAATAAGTTTTATTATTATTACTATTTCTATGAAAAGTAGGGAGAGAAGAATTAAACCTAAGAGAAAAAAACAGTGCACATTACAGCTTATTACTGCTGACCAATTCTCAGCCTATCCTCAAGCAGTGATCAGCTGTTCCTGGTCATGTATATACTATACATGACAATCTGTGGCATGGAATAGTCCTTTGGCCAGTATGGATTGCCTGTCCTGGCCATGTCCATCAAAGATTCCTGTAGAGTTCCTTAGTTGCAGAAAATGTGGCACAAAGAAATCCTTAGCTTAGGATAAACACAACTTAGCAAGAACCAAAACATCTGTGTGTTGTCAACAGTCTCATACTAAATGCAAAACACAGCACTGCACCAGCTATGAAGAAAAAAATTAACTCAATCCTACCCTATGAAAAATATGTACCCTATTAAACATAGATTTAGCAACAGTGCTAATATGAGAATTGGTTGTGAAAATTCTTGAGTTAAAATAAGTAAAACTCATATTAGTTCAGAAGATTATATGGCAATTCTGTAAATTCCATAATTGATTTTCTGGTACATTTTTGAATATCATTTAGCAGCAAAATACAAATTCTGGAATAAATATTTTTTCTTTTTTAAAACTCAATACTATAAAAAATGTTACAAAAATGATCTTATGCACATTTTCTTGATATCCAGCATTTCTGTGAGCAGTATTTTACTTGTATATCTCAGCAGTGATCTTTGGCAGGAAGGAAAAAAAGAATTTCCTAGTGGTTAAGAATGTTTTAGTGTATCAGAAGCCCTACTTTGTATGATTTGCTAACCGTAAGACAGCTGTAATGAAGAGAAAATATAGCAGTGTAATAACTTGACGGCCACATTTATCTATAAAGAGGGTTGTTTCATATCAGATCCCACCTTCAGCTCTATGAAAATGTACTATGATGGAAAGAATTCAAATAGCAGCAGTGAAACCTCCAGAACACTTTTTTTTTTTTATTAGGTATCCCGCCAACAGACAAAATTCTGTATCATTTTCCAATTGCATATTCACAAATCTTGTGAAGTAGCAGGATCAGTGGAACCAGGGAACATTTAATTTTCTTCGTTTTTATAAACATGTAGACAGACCCAAGAAGACCACTGTAACATTTAAATAACCAAAGTCACATATAAATGAACACATCTCTCAGTAAAGATAGTGTTTATAATGTTATCAAAATCATGCTGACCCATATCAAATCAGCTGTTCCTTCCTATTTATTTTGTCTTTGGAAAATGCTAAATGCAAGATATTGAGAAGAGTGGCCCAAAAAATCCTGACCAAACTTTAGGCTTCCATGCCAAAAGTCTTTCATGTCTGCACACCAGATAGCTCCTTCTTAGCTGAAGGTTGCTTCTCTCCATTGTTGAATGAATTTGTATGCTTCTCAGAGTTTGTTTTTGTTTTTAATTTTCCATGGTTTAAGTTGTCTTGGGGTTTACCAAGATCCAGCTACATCCAGGACAACTCTGGGTGTTTCCATTCACTTTCTCCCTGATTAATTTTTCTAGAGCTCCCATTGATTTGTGACGGGCACTGTAGTTCTCTTCTGTCAGTAAAAATCTGTCTGTGTGGAGTATGTAGCCAAATTAATCTACCCTGAGACCTCAGCCCTTGATCTCCATGCCTGGGCTCTTGATGGAGTTTGATAATACTGCCTCATAACCAAGTAAAGAAAGAACCACTAACTAGACAGAACAACTTTCTGAACACCCTTATATTTGTATTCTTCTGGTATTCCTGAAAATTCATTTTTTTAATGTATCTTTTTTAAACCAGATAAGGAAAGAGAAAGTAATCTGGAAAAAAAAGAAAAACAAAAATCAGAATACAAAATAATCCAAATAACAGAATTTCAGGGTCCTTTCCTTCTTTCTCTCCCTATCTTTTTGTTTTTATTTCCAAAGGAGCATTTCTGTTTTCCTTTTCACTGCACATTCAGAATATATAGCTATGCATTAGGCACTGATGATGAGACTTTTCACGTTCTGGCAGGAACAAAGAAAATTAGAAAGAGATTGTGAAAATGTTGGGGAATGACTAAAAAATAAGCAGAATCTGAGATTTTTTTACATATCGAACACGCTCACTATCTACGGTCAGTAGTCAAAATGTAGCAGTTCTGTTTTTCCAGGAAAATAAGTGAATCTGCAGATATGAATGAGTTAATTTTAAATCATCCCTCAGTTATGTAAATGCACAAAATGTAGTGCCACTTTCTATTCTTATTACAATCGTGAGACTGTCACTATAATTGATTAATTTCGTGCCATTCTTTCCCAGTGATCTCTTTGTCACAAGAATGAGCTATCACAGAATTTTAATGCTGATTACATTTTAGTTTTCATAATGTATTCTCATTTTCATTCTAGTGACAAAGGTTGGCACAAAATCAGACCATATTCATAACAAAGACTGCAAAAATAAAGCAGGAAACTGTATAGAATCCATCTTCATGACAATCTCAGAACAATGAGAACAGAAATATCACAAAACAAAACTCTTTGTTCTTGTGGCAGTCTTCGTATTGTAATATCACAATACTCTAAAATGCATTTCTGAACCTTTTGGATTGGATGTATTAAACTCATTGCAGTCTAGATAGCCTTCACAATATTCTAAAAGGAGAGAGTAGGAGAAAAAAATCTTATATCAAAATGTGATCATTATGGATAATGTAAAATACCTCTTAGCCGTTTGTTAATTCCTAAGTTTACCACTGAGTTACTGGCAGGAGGGAATGGGAACAAGCAGGAAAGAAGAAAAACAATGGTTTTCCATGGAACCTTTACATCACAAACTAGCTGTTTCTTCCTGGGGGCAATTATTTGATAGACTGCTAATACGTGGCAAAACTGTGAGTTTCAAGAAGAAGAACATTCGGTGAGTCAGAAATAGCAGTAATTTATTGAAATTATGTGTTGAGAAGTTATGCATATTATCCAGATTCTCTGAATTGTCTTTTCTGTGTATGCTACCATCTCTATTCTTGATGGTCTCCTTTTAAATAGACCTTTGCCATGATAATTCTTCCTAGTCCTACACCGCGACTGCCTTGATTGTGTTGTCAATAGGATTTACTGTTGTCAGTATGACTGTGAACTTGTGGACCTCGCTTTTCTGCACTATCAGAGAGACTATGTACAAGTAGATCAGGTGTCTCTTCCTGAAGAGGGGCTCCTCATAAAGTCCTGTGAAGATAAATCCTTCACCTATGTTCTTATCATCTTTCTTCCCTCCTCTAGGGGACAAGAACTTTCATACCTACCCACATTCTCTGGATATATGAGACAGTATGACAAGTGACTTCTGCTTTGTTCACTGCAATCTCAACTGTGAAACTGACTTGGCTACTGTGTCTTCATATCTTCCCCTCTCTGGCCAGCCCATCAGTGTCCAAAGACAGCTCAAACGGTTCTGGCGTCCTTTCAGCTGGTGGCTTAATATACCTGACAATAACACATTTCTCTTAAGAACACTCATTGTCCTTTAAGTCAGCATAGTGTGTAGCTGAATTGACTTGTTCACAGAATAATCTTCACTAGAACTTTCTGAAACCTCTAGATGAGAATTTACTATTACATGAACTTACCTCTTCTGATATGGAACATGATATCCCTAGAGTTCCATTGCTCCAGAGAGATTGATCAATACTACCCAGAGATAAATGTGATTTACTTCTTGAAAATCTGCCTCCTATGAAGGTGCTATTATAATTGATGAGTCTCAACATCTCTCTTCAACATACAATAGAGATGGACAGTCATATATGTCATGCTGATCATATGCTTATCAGTTAAAAGGACATAGTACAAGACTGACAAATTCAACTGAAGTATGGAGTTTCCATGTTAGGGTGTTTTGTTAAGAAAATTGACAGCTGTCTAAGAGGACCAACGAGCCTTTTCCTGAATGTCTGAGTATTTCTTAAAGTCATCTGCATCACAAATCCTGTGGAAAATAGACTAGAAATATTGGTTGCAGTGTGGGCATCATTCTTTGGTTTTTGATCACTCCTAGGCAAAAGAGAAACTGTAGAGCCAGTGTTCTAGTAGCCAGTATTGTCAAATCTGCTCAGACAGATAAGGCTTCAGAAACAGGAGATGCCTGTATAAGAGACATCAAATATACTGGCCTTGCCCAGAATAAATTTCTTCAGAGTTTGTATGTTTTTGGATTTGTGATGAAAACAGCGTTAACCACTGGAATTATTTAGTTGCTGCTGAGCAGCATTTACAGAATCTCAAGGAACTTTCTGCTTCTCATACTACACCATCAGCAAGGAGGCTGAAGGCTGACAAATAATTGGAAGTGATACAGCCAGGACAACTGGCCCTAAATTACTACAGGGATATTCTATATCATATCACAACATGCTTAGCAATAAAAGCTGTGGGAAGGAGAAGGAGAAGGAGAAGGAGAAGGAGAAGGAGAAGGAGAAGGAGAAGGAGAAAGAAGAAAAGAAAAAGAAAAAAAGGAAAAAAAAAGAAAAAGAAAAAGAAAAAGAAAAAGAAAAAGAAAAAGAAAAAGAAAAAGAAAAAGAAAAAGAAAAAGAGAAGAATGTTCTGAGTTATTATATTTGAAGCTTTATTCAAGATCATCTACTTCCAGTCAATTTACAAATTACTTCTCAATTTCTATCAAAATTTCTCCTCTTTCAGTTTAAAACCATTACCCTTCATCCTGCCACTACACTCCCTAAATAAAGGGCTCCTAAATCCAGGCTTCTAGAAGATCCATCCAGAGCTTTCTCTTCAACAGGTTGAACAAGCCCAACCAAGTCTCTCAGCCTGTCCTTACTGGGAGGTGTTTGACAGTCATTTCCATGGCACTCCTCTTGGAAGCCTCTCTGTTGGTATCTGGTCCAACTTGTATATTAGCTTAGGGCTAAAATGTTATTCAATGCAAACTTTCAGCTGCTGTGAAGTCATATTCAAAAGAAAGAGACAGAAAGATCATTATTCTTCCAGAGGGAAAATAAATTTAGGGTATAGACAAAGTAACCTGTAACAATTGCTTCAAGGTTTAAAAAGCAAACAGTAGCCAGCACTGAAAGAAGATAAAAAAACCAAAACACTAGCTACTTTGCTTGGACTCTGGGAAAACACCTTACAGGTACAGGTGTCGTGACTAAATTTCATCCCAATACAAAAAGGAAGGACTCTGAAAAATATCCAGGCTTAGGAACTCTGTTTCTAGAAAACCTACCCTACCCAGTGAGATGATCATCTGCCTTCTGTAACAAGAGCAAGACTGTCTTTCTCCATTCGTAGGTAGAGGTTCTCATTTGCAACACCTCTTCCTAGGGAATGAAGTAGGCTGCAGGATCATGTATTCACAGAAGTCCTAAATCAGCTCTTCTCTTATGAGGTTATTATAGTATTCATTCCATTCTTAGAAAGTCAGCCTTGACACTGGTGTTTGGACTTTCAGACTTCTAGAATGTATATTCTTTGCTTTTTAGTTCTACATTGATCTTGTCCCACTGGTCCTCTTTCTCCAGTGTCCTGTTTTTCTTACACAATATTCAGCAGCTGTGGTCTCTCTGTAGACCCTGTGGGATTAGGTACATCAACAACTGGCTGGAAGGGGATCTTCTGGGCAGGTCTCCTGGCAGTGAGAATCCCATAGCTTCTGTACTGCTTGAGCAATATCACAGTAAGAATGAAACTCCACAGAAGAAGATTTACTGAAAATAAAGAAGAAAAGCAACAGATGGACATAACAAGGCCTATGATACAAAGTTATGATATTGCAGTTTTAGGTGGAACTTGAATCATACTAGCATATGTGAAGACTAGAGGTGTCCTTGCTCTGTCTTCATCATTTTGAAATGAGTGAAACAGTTCAGTAAGATTCTGATTAATATGTGATAAATATTTCCAGAAGAAACCAATGATTCCATATTAAAAAGATAATAATTAATTCTGTCTCCATGGAAAATAAAACAAAACAAAAAACCTCCTCTCAAAAAAGCCAAAAAAACCTCCCCCTCCAAAAAAAAAAAAAAAACTAAGAAAAAGCCAAAACAAACAAACAACCCAAAACAATAAAAAAAAAAAACAAAACACTAAACCAAAAAAAAACCAAAGAAACCAAACCAATCAAGTATTTAACCTGAAGTACCAGTCTTAGCATTCTTCTGACCCTATCCTGTTCATATACAATCTGGATATATTATATTGAGCCAATCACACTGACTACTACTGGTGGACCACACAAAGAGATTGTTAGCCTTGGTGACCTCCAGGGATGCTTTCTACCTTAAGTTAGTCAATGGCTTAATAACTATAGCAGAAACAACCAGAAGTCATTCCTACACTCATCCTCAGTTATACAGTGCCTTTGAATGTAGTCAGACTGTAATTTGTACTCTAGCTATAAATCAATTTTAACCTTAATTTAGGTATCCATCTTAAGCTCAGGAGTTATGAGGTTGTGGAAATGAGTGACCAAGTGTTGTATTGTACTAAATAGTTATTTCGTTGTTTGTGCTGGGTGTTGAAAAAAATGTTATTGGGTCACGTGGATGGTATATTCCCCCTCACATGGTTTCTCCCTCACACAACCCCCTGGTTTCTGGATGCCCTGGTGGTCTGTCCCACGGGTGGTCCCTCCCCTTGCCCCTCCCCAATGTTATCCCATTGGCCGTGGTCCTCTTTCCCCGCCCCCATCACCTGGGCTATAAAACCCTGTGGCAGGTGTGGTTCTGCCTCTTTTTGCTATCTGAGTGGTCGCTGCCACCAGAAGTGTGGTGGCAGTAAACTCAAGCTAATACACTGGATACTCGTCTCCACGTGACAAAGAGCGCTTCTCATCTTTTATCCTCTGTCTATGCAATTCCGTGTGGGCTTTAGTCCTGAGCAAGCTGGATCTGGATTTATACTAGCCCGGAGACCCACAGATTTATTGCAACCAAATCATACAAACTCATCAAGCTGTCTTTTGCAGCACGTAAAGAAGTAGGTTGTAACCATGTGCTTAAAATTGCGCAAGAACTTTGACTTACAGACAGAAAATACACACGGACACACAGCCACAGGCACACACACAGATAAAATCTGTGGATTTGTTGTTAGCAATGACTGCATCTAAAATTATGTATTCTGTTCAGTGTGTAATTTCGCCTAAATAGCCCTTCAAACAAACATCACTGGAATGTGAAAACATTGGAAAAACTGAGAAGCAGTTATACCACAAAAAGTGAAGTTGGTCCAGAAGATCTCTCTTTTGGGTTGTATTTTTCATATTTTCAGCAGCCGAGAATGCAATTATACAGTAGTAGTACATTTAATTAAAAAAAAAAAGTAGAGTAAACCCTACCTAAATATTAGTATATATTTGGAAATGTAGGAAAAGACATTTCCACAATTAGAAAATAATCTTAAAACAACAGCAAAGGTAGTATTTAAATTGAAAATGTGCACATGCAAGATTTTGACGTCCAAATGTTTATATTAATGCAGTCATAGGAATCAAATTCTCTCACCCTTTCAGGCAAAACCAAGATGCTCTAAAAACATAATAATTTCTCTAATTTCTATTCTATTTAAAAATCTTTAGCTTTCCTCTGGTAGAAACAAAAGTTACTGTTACTGAACCCCATGATTTCTCTGTTTTCATAATTGAACTTAAGAGATTTAATACGTTCATTTTATGATATCAATGGTGACTTTTTAATTCTGTTTATAAAACTTTATCATACTGTAGTGTGTATAGCTAGGTTTTAAGTAAAATATTAGATGTGACTAATAAATTATGGATTAATTACAAAAATATGTTGTGCATTCAACCTCAAATTCACTGTATTTCAGAGTAAACAGTATAAGTTGTGAGCGTGGATATGTTAAGCGAAACAAAAATATTTTGTGAAGTTCGGCTTTAACCTAGGTTACTTTTATGTACAAAAAAAGTCTTCCATCTTGCAGGAATATAAAGAATAGCTGATCCTTCAGTGAAGTCAGCAAAAGCTCAACATGTGAGTCTCAGTTTTACCTATCATGTAACTCTTGGATATCATAACTAAAGATTTTTTTTCTGATAAAATGGAGGCTTGATAAAAGATACAGATAGCAAACATTTTTTAATTTAATTAATAAATAATAGAGAATAAACACCATCTGGCTGTCTGGAGACATGATTCCTAGGTAAACTACTATTTTTATTTCCAAGAATAGCTGCATATAGAATTATGCTTCTTCATTCTGAGACTTTCTTTTTACCAGAAAATTAAATTTTTCAAATTTATAAGGGATTTTTTTGTATGTGATATATTATTTTTCCCCAGTGATTGTAGACATAAGTAATTTATGAAATTTTATGAAACTTTGGAGACATTATAGGCTATTGATAACTAATATAAAAAAATAACCTTTTTCATATGGAGATATCTTTGAAAGATATAAAATTGAAATGAGAATTAATAAAATCTAAAACAGAGATACCAAAACTAAAGCAAGTCAAAAAAAGTTAAAAATTTTTTAAAACCTGAATGTGTCATCTTCAATAATCTGAAATGTTAGTGTTTCTTTAGTCTAAGGTCTTTGTCCTTAAGATCTTAAGGGTGTTTTAATGATTGTATTATTTTTATAATCTGATGTTTACAATCCTTTTGTGCAGAAAAAACAAATCCTTTCAGGCAAATATTTTTTTCTAGACTGAGTGCAAATAACTACATGACTGAAAAATTTATGACATAATTATCACTATTCTTTTAGGAAGTGTGTTTTCAATCCCCTTTTGGAAATTTTTCACCTCTCTTGCTTGGTCTTTTAACAGCCTTTCTGATCCAATACTGATGCAAATTACATTGTCATGTTTTGTGACTTTTCTGCACTTATCACTCAGCTATAGCCTAGATTCACAGATATTTATTTTTGTTTTTATTTTTTTATTTTTAATCACTAATGGATTTGCAGCTAACCTATGGCTTCAGCCATGGAAAGTTGCCTTCGGTATCATTGATGTATGCATTATGCTGATAAGTACCATGGTTCATTTTCCTCTTGGGTAAGCACAGTTAAAAAAGAAAGGCAGAGGGGAAGAGAAAGAGAGAAACTCTAAGACTAATAATTACCTTAGCCTGAGACAAGGATGGCAAAACACACTAGATTGCTTTCTAACATTCAGTTATGTGTAATGAAATATGGCTGCTTCAGGACAAAAAAATGTGTGATAACTTCTGTTATTTTAGTGTTATTTCACTGAATTCCTCAAAACTGCATTTTGTTCAACATTATCAGTGTGGTAATGTTTTAATTAAAGGGCAAATCTTGGCCTAATGATGAATTCTTTCCTGACATCAAAAGGACTGTCCCTTGCATTATGGTCCCTTGCATTACTTCAGTGTCATTATTTTATATTACATTTTAATTTGTTAGTTCATCAGTGTGAACTGAGTGTCCTAATATGTAAAGAATAATTTGTCATGATTCAGTAACAAGGCTTGTTGAAGGGTGAATAGCAAAAATAAAGAAGCTTATGAAGAAGAAAATAGAAATAGAAAAAAATAGAACAGAAAAATAAAGAAGCTTCAACCTTATGGAACATATTAGGAAATAAATTTTATGCACGAGTACTTGTATCACATAGGGCAGGAACTACTGTTCTTCTGATTTTTATTTTGCTGTATCATATATAATATGAAAAGGAAAAAATATATACAAATATTTAATTCCTTGCTAGAGACACTTTAATTCAGATATAGTAGTTGGTGCTGTACAACACGTAAATAGTTTCTGATTTTATTATAAATGGATTATGAAGATTTAAGGTAAACATGGCCAGAAAAGTTAATAAAGCCAGAAATGGTGTATATCCCAAACTTCTCCAAGAAATATCTGGTTGCATGTCTACGAGTTTAAATTGTTTCTGTCTTCAGTATCATACAATTCCTTTGGAGTTAAAAAGAAAAAGAGAGAAATTAATCCAGCAAAGTGGAGAAATATACTAATAGGTGGCTGATTATAACTAAGATATTTTAATGTATTTACATTTCTTTTACTCTAATTTAGTTTTAAGAAAATGACAGCTCATGTTTACTTATCTGGCTAAAAATTAATGTAGGTCTCTCTAAAAATCCACCTGCTGTTGATGGCTTGCTGTATTAAATATTTGCTATATCACATCATCTGTTGACATCGCAAACATGTCACAGATAGTTTTACAGCTTCTTTCATATGCAGATGTTTTTAAAAGTGTTTACAACTGAGCATTTCAGAAATAGTAGCATTCTAGAAATATTATTTGCTCAAGCAACTAGATCTTGGAATTAATATCTCCTCTACTTGTCTTTCATTTTTAATTGCATCATCCACAAATGTAAAGTTGTCTTTGTTTGCTTTAAGATTTACAACTAAAGTGGGTTACAGTAAAACTGTTTTAAAAACATCATGTTCACACTGTTTAATTAGAGTTTGGACCAGGTTGTTTAAGTGAATCTTCTTCCACTGCCTAGGCTTCAGTTCACTTAGTATCCTAGGACTACAAAAAAGATGCCTCTGGATGAAACTGATGTAAAAGATCTGCTTCAGAAGTGTACAAAATATAATACAATGGTTAGTGAGCATTAAATACAGAGTGACAGACAGGAGCTAATTTCAGCTAAAGGCCTTGAACTATGCAATTTGGGTGCTGGGTCTTAGCACAGGCTGGGGACTAGCTCAGTGTTTTACCACATGGCTCTTAATATGCTTTTGTTGTACCAGTTTTCAGCAAGTGAATTTGAATTTTGAATGCTGAAATCTGACTCTAGAATATATGAATACTTCTTTCACATGCTCTGCATATTTGTGTGCAGAGCTGAGTGGTGAAATTCATGAACACTACACTAAGAAACTGCCTGTAACTGGACTAAAATGATAAGAATAAATGTGTTTTTACAGTGGATTTTCTCCAATATTTTAAAGTCTTTCAAACTGATGTAGGTCAGTATCTTCCATTTTTAGCTTTGAGCTTTCTCCCAAAAATTCCTGAGACATTTCTTCTCCTAGTAGTGGTAATTTTTTTTATACTAACAGCTAGCAATGACAGGTAGAGAATATTCCTGATACAATGAAGCTGTCCCAATTCTCTGTGACTTGTAATTAAACTTGTAAGTCTAGCTGTCTTGTTTTCAGTGGGAGAAAAAAATGTTGATTACTGTGGACTGAGGTTCTGCTCAGCCTTCCCTATAAAAACTGTCCCATTTTGCACAGAATTTAACAACAGAAAGCAGAGCTGTTTTTTTGGGTCTTGTGAGTTGGGTTCTGCATGAGTCATGAACTCAAAGTCAGTCTGCTGGCTCAGAAACACATCCCTGAAAAAGCTGTTTTACAAAAAGGTATAGCATGAAAAGCAGGCATTGGATAGAATGTTATCCCTTCCTTGTAACAACAGGGTATTATGCTGTGTGTGAGAGAGAGCATATTTTGAAAGCCTTTTTGTCCCTTTGTCTTTTGCTCATATTACCACTTATGTGTTTGTTGAAGCAAGCTATTTTAGTCAGCGCTTTACTGTATGTTCCTTCAAGTAAAAAAGTTTCTTAACAGATTTTTTTAAAGTTCATTATTATAAAGCATTAGCTTTATTCCATCTTCTTTATGGGAGTCCTCTCTTTCCTCTGTGTAAACTGTGCCAAACAAACTTCCTATCCCACTGATATTTGTGATGTCTCAAGATTCAGGCTGACAAAAAAACTTACCTTGAAAATTATCATGCTTCAATCTACAGTTCTACAGGAAGGAAAGCATTTTCAGCCAAGATATGGGGAAGAAAATTCCATTTCCTTTAGAGGACTGAGACTCTGGCTTCTGAGATACTTTCTCAGAAAGAAATAATACTAAAACTAGAACCAGAAAAGATAACTGGATAGCAGGAAAACCTTTTTAATGTTCTGTACATTGCCAGGGGAGTTTCAAATAGAGTGCAAACTACATGATGAGATAATTCCTGTCAAGTTACTCAGGGAAAATTGTAAATGTACATAGGCCAAAAAGATACAGTTGTAAAAAAGGGCCATGCTTTTGGTGATGAAGATACCATAGTTACATACCTGTTTTTATTAAATTTGGGAGACTGGAGAAAGACACAAAACTTAACTGGTTACGACTGCAAAGAAGGAGCAGAGGAGAGAAGAATAAAAGTGAGGCTTTCAGTGATAGGGGTTTTTTTTGAGAGGACAAAGTCATGTAAACACAAGGACATGTCTAGCATGAGTGTTTGAATCAGATGGAGTTTCTCTACTTGTGCATGGTGTATCTTCTACATATACAGAAAATGGTAAAACTAAAAGGAAGATAGGAGTGTTTACACATTGCTTTTCTTCTTTTGTTGGTTTGGTTTGCTTGGCTTGGCTTGGTTTGGGTTTGGATTTTTTTGGTAAGTTTTAGTGCTAATTAACAACCTTCCTTAGGTAGGATTAAGTATTTATTTGGGGCAGCCTTCACAAAAATCTTTAAGTGAGATAAGCAAGCTGATAACAGGTGGGGATATTGCTTCTAGACCTATGTTGGAAGTTAGTATGCTCTGCAGCTCTTGGAGATGTTATGATCTGAGATCCAGACTTAAAAAGAGAGGTGTTCAAATCAGTAGTAGTAGAACTTAGAAATGAGTTTACCATCATGAAAATCAGAGGGCAAATCACATAGCTTGAATTTGTTTATTGGATGAACAGTGCTGTCTGAGAATGCTGCACATATTTTTGTTGTGTCTACACAGAAGGGTTACATAAGGAAAAGCATAAAATATGTGTAATAGAGAAAAAAATTATAAAGTAAATGCATAAAGCAGATGCATAAATATTAATGAAATATCTGTAGAAATATTGCTATTCAATGCTATATGTATTGCACAGAAAACATTTTGTCTGGTAAAAATTAAGCAGAAATCAAAGACTAATATTCTCTTCCCATCCATGTAATAGTATAGTGGTGTGACATGTTGATTTCAGAGCTGCAGTCTGATAATATGGTATGATTGTGGCTACAATTGGGCTGGTTTTGAATTGCTGAATGCAGGGTTGATAATATCAAGATCTTTTTGTTGTTTGCTGAGCAGGACTTGCACAGAACTAAAACATTTTCTGCTTCCTGTACTGCCATGCTGGTGAGGAGACTGGGGGTTCTTGGGAGGATGGGAAGAGACACAACTGGAACAGGTGACCCCAACTGACCAAAGGGATATTCCAGAACCTGTGGCACCATGCCAGTATATAAAGTGGGAGGAAGAAGAAGGGAGAGTAGAACATTTGACAAGATGATATTTGTCTTTCCAAGTAACTCTGTGCATGATGGGCCCTGTTCCCCTGCAGATAACTGAGCACCTGCATGCCCATGGGTAGCTGTGAATTAATTCCTTGTTTTGTTTTGCTTGTGTGCACAACTTTTCCTTTCCTTGCTTAATTACCTTTTACTTTTCATGTTCTCTCCCCATTGGTATGGGACTGAGCAAGTGGCTGTGTGGGGCTTAGCTGTTGGTTGAGGTTAAACTATGACAGTCCTTTTTCAGCACCCAAAGCAAGGCTCAAAGAATTTGAGATAGTGACAGATCTGATTGGGATGTACTATATTGAATTGATATCTGGTAGTGCTGTTTAGCTAATTAAGACATTACTATAACTACTATTTTTGTAAGTATTAGAGCCCCCAGGGATTTTGAAAGAATAATGTTAAGATGCACTTTTACAAAGTATGATGCAGAATGTATACGATGAAGAGTTATTGCATTTATTAGGTCATTATCAGTATAACAAATGTAACTCTGTATCATATGTATAAGAGCAGAATGACAGTCAACTACAGTATGAGCATGCAGATTCCCTGTTGCTTTTTTGCTTTCTTATGGTAAAGGAACTCTTTACAAACTTAAAGAAAAGTACATAATCTCAGTGATTTGGGTCCAAATTGTATGCTGCAGCAGGCTTCCTCACCACTGTACTATCATACTTGAGGAACACATGTCTAAAGTTATGCTGAAATAGCATAATTTTTATTGCTATTTAGCAATAGCTTTCAAAAAATATCATTCACTTCTTCCCTTATAGAAGGATCTTGGTACAAAAATAATTCTTTAATTTACTTTCCCCATTCTGAACCCTCTTGCTTTTCTAGTGTCTATTTACCTATAATTGACAAGATGTTGAGAGCAATTAGATATTCCCTAGTTGGCTGGCCTTTGCAAAGAAGATTCTTGACGGAGATCAAGAAAATTAACTACCACAGGTTTCTTAGCTTGAAATTCCCAATAAAGCAATATAAAGCAAATATTTATACATTAAAGGTTAAGTACTTCAAGTCTTTAGACAGTAATTGAATGTATTTTCAAGAGAGGTTTAATTTTGATAGATTTTTTTCCCGATTTTACCACTGTTTGTCTCCTCTTTGTCTCAAATAGTAAATATTTCATACTACTGACTAGCACTTTAGGGTTGGCACAACAGTCAGAGCCAGATTAAAGGCCTCCAGCTGCAACTTTAATAAGAAATACCATTCCATAAATAAGGTTAATTTTTACATAGTGGTTTTATAACCATAGGAGTAATATTCACACATATATCATCATAGCAGATACCCTGTGTCTCCCCTCAGTCCCAGTTGCAAAAGGATCAAATGCTTTTGATTAAGATGCCTCCATAGTAATCTCAGAATAGCTGTTGATGCATCTGTCTAGGCATTGTGTCATCTCTTTAATTTTGAACTCTGAGACAGGACTTGCAGACTGAATTTTTAAAGGAATTAGCTGCTTGGAAAAGCACCTGAACAGCTAACCTATGGGTCCCTTTAGAAATCACAAATCTACACCTATCTTCAACATACTGAAATGCCTTTCACAAGTCTTAGGGCTTAGGCATCATTTATAACATAATGAAGAAAATGTATTAAAAAACAAACAATAAAAAAGCCAAAACAAAAACAAAAACAAAAAAACCCACAAAACCAGAAAAAATTTCTTGAGTGCAGCAATATACTGTCCAGAAAAGGACAGTATATTTTTTTTCCCCCTTTTCTACATGAAATACATCATGGACATACAGTGAGAAAGCAGCAAGTTTTGAAGTTCAGAGGATGACAAATGTAGTATTTAAAGACAATAGCAAAATTCTGATCACCCAAAATACTGATAGTTCTTTAAAGAACAAAGCTGCTATGCCCTTCTGTGGTGTTGTTTTTTTTTTTTTTTCCAGACAACATGAAAGGAGCAGGAATATGAAATAGCTCATTCACAGTCTAATGCTTTATCAGGTGAAGTCAGAAGTAAGATTCTTTTCTGTTGAAGTATTAAGAAGGTGGACCCCCCAACACAGTCTTCATTTACAGTTTATCATTGTACCATATAGCTTCAGTGTCCTTGTTTTCAATTGATACCAATGTAAATAAGGGAAGAAGGAATTAATTCACAGTGGCCAAATATCACTGTCCCAGAAACCTATTTGTGTTATTAACATATTCATAAAAGCTCAAAAACCATCTTTGATGTCTGTTTAGGTTCAGTGCATACCTTTTTTTTTTTTTTTCCTTCAGTTCCTGCCCATTTTCTTAACACTAACTCTTTTTTTTTGGCTTTTTGTAAACATTAGTCTTTCAAGTAAAACATAAATAATCTTTAGATCTAGGGAAACTGAGACATGTTATAGAAGATTAAACTGTTACTGGAAGCCAGTGATTATGTCTGGAAAGACTGTGGCCCAATACCTCTGATTTTAAGTGATAAAGGAACACAAGTGTAAAATTAGTATTTTGAGGAGTGGATTAAGGGTGGCAGAAGGGAGTACCTGTTTCACAGAGAAACATGTGACTTGGCAGCAAAATATAATTCACCTTGGTGATGAGCCATCGCAGGATGCAAATGGTTTGACTGCTTTGAAGAACAACTATTTGGTGTTGTTGCATAATTATTAGCCTGAGAATGACATCCTAAATTTAGGAATTTGCTGTGTGAAAGAAACTCTTGCAGGTTACAAATTTGGAAGTTTTTAAAAATGTTATGAATTACGCACTTTGAAATAGGCCTTCTTGTTTTCACTGATGTTTAACTTAAAAGTTAAAGTTAAAGACTCTAAATCTAACTTCTAAATCTAAAGAATTTAGTAACCTTTCCTTTCACTTCAAGGATATGCTATCACCCTAAAGAAAATTAAGGAATTCTTCCAAAATATGATGCACTCTTTCTCATGTCCTCCATATAGATATTTATCAGTATACACTGCTTAAAACCTTTTAAGAAATCTGACAAGTGACAAGATCAGTCACTGCTCTTAAAGGTGAGCTGTGGAAGGCATTCACAGTGTTTAGATAATTCCATTAGTTTCAAAAGGAGTAAATTAATAATTTACATTAAGGCCATTGCTAATTACAAAATTAACCTTGGAAAGTTTAAAAGTTTGAATAACTTGCCAGAGTGTAATTCAGCTCATGAAACTAGGAAAGTCAAAGCCCAACTGATTTGACCACTAAATACTAAAGACTAAAATAATTTCGTGCATTTAGATTTGTTAGAGCTGGTCTTTTTCTTTTGCAGGCTAGTTTGAATTCTTGCATGCCTTTGTTGTTTTGTTTGGGCTTTTTTTTTGGCAGGGGAACTACATGTATAGAGCAGTAATATCTGTATAGTCAGTCAGGTAGTGCGCTCACTATATGCCATTCCTGGTATAAATCCCGTAATTTCTACATTTACCTGATTTCTGCTCAGGTATCCATATTCCAAAAGTTGTATTTGGAAAGTCTAGATTCCCGCATCAGTTTCAAGTATTGATTATTTATGAAGTCAAATTGCTCAAGACTAGTTTTGTCCTCTGTCTCCACTAACTGATATGTTCTTCCTGGAAGCAATCAATCTTCTTCTGTTTAGACAGCTAAGATTCATAATTTCTAATTACTGCAGGGTTAAACCCAAGGTATGGTAAATGTTGGCCCTCTAAATATATCTGTTGTTATTCTTAAGCCTTACAGCCCTTCATACTTGTAACCACCATAAGTTTTGCTGAACAGAAGCATTTTTTGAATACTTACATGAACATTGTATATACAGTTTTAATACTAGGGGTGCATATAGTAGGGGTGCATACTGACAGAAAAATTGGTGGGAAAAATTGAAGAATAGGGTTTTTGAACTTTTCATTCTTCAAAAAACTAATATCTTAAGATATACACATTGTGAATGTTAGTATAGGTATTGCATGCAGTCAAATCCCTTGTGAATATAATGCCAATTTTCAGATCAATCTGATTACGCTTTCATCCTTTATTATGAATAGTTCAAAATTATCCAGTGGCATACCAAAATTCCACAGATGAGTTTTTTGTTGCAATAATATCACAGACTCAGATGGAAGAACACTAGTGTTAAGGTTCATAACCTACCCTGATTATTGTTATCAAATTACTATTACTTGAGGCATACTTTACCAAAAATAGATGATAAAAATCCCCAAACCATGAAAAAATATATAATATTTAATAGAATGTTTTATACAGTCTCAAAACCAGTGAATTTAAGTGTTTTGCATTATAGAGTTTTTATTTGAGCTAGTCTTTAAATGTCATTAATATCTGCAAACTGATTCAAACTGGAAAATATGTTTCAAGAACTACAAAGGTATATATTTGGGAATCGTGACCCATAGTACAAAAATTGAATTCTGCATAATTGTAGACTTTCATTTAGGAGGTAATTCAAACATTTGATTATGAAAAATGCAATTTAAAATGCACTCTGATATGATCTAAAATGAAATTCTTTGCAATAAGAGTGGTGAAGCACTGGAACAGTTCGCCCAGAAGAGTTGTGGCTGCCCCATACCTTAAAGAATTCAAGTCCAGGCTGGATCAGGTTCTGAACAACCTGGTCTGGTAGAAGGCATCCCTGCCCATGGCGGGGGAGTTGGAACTAGAAGATCTTTAAGGTGACTGCCAACCCAAACCAATCTGTGATTCTATCATAATGAGATCTGTAGGAAAATTCAGAAGCATATTTAATAGAATGAAAAATAGAACTGCAGAAGTATCTATGTTTTCATTTGCTAATTTTTCCTTTAATATGTGTATGAGGTGTTGAAAATCATAATTTGTTCTGACTCTACCTATCAGCAAATAAAATATATGCATAAAGGGAACCATGGTATTTGACAGTGACTATTACTACCAGTAATATCAAATATTTCTTAATCTTTTTTAGATCTCTATCCTGAGACAAAACAACAGGATGTGCCTTGGAGAAGAGTAAGTTAAAAAAATTCTTTGTCCTTGGTATATTTTCATTGTAATCGTAATAACTGGTTACTGTAAATTGAGTTTCAGTGAAAGAAATCTGTTATCCATTTATTTTTAAAGTACTAAGCCACTCCTACTGCACTGTTTATGCAGACTTAACCTTGATTTAAGTAACTTTTTCATTAGGTTTTTTTTCAGGCATAACTTTTTATTGAGTACATTGAACTTAAGCATTAATACTTCTTAGAAAATCACTCTCAAATACTTAAGCAGCAATAGAAAACACTCCTAGATTACTTTGTTCCTTCAGGTGACTCTACTCTAGAAAAGAGAATGGAAAGAAGATGACTTATTCTTAGGAAAAACAAATTGTATGTGTTTAACTATCTATTAATCACTGAGTTTCTCCTTTATCTATATCTGAAATAGTTGTTTTCTCTGTAGCACTTAAAAAGTTGCTTCTTATAGTGAAAAAAAATTCATAGACCTAATATACAATTTACATCTCTCCCTCTCAGACACATGGCATACTTAGTGAGTTTTAAATGGAAACATTTTTCTGTCCAATTTTTGTATTGTTTTACTTTTTATTGTTTGGTTTTATATAGTTTTACTTTATCCCAATAACAGGTTCAGATGGCAGAGAGTCAATGGCATAGCTTGAGCAGAAATCTGTTAACTGCTTGATATGGAGGGAATTGCCAGCAGCAAGTTGTTGTTTTGGTTTTTTTTTTTTTTTTTAAGTAAAGAACCCATCATGCTGTTATTCAAGAGCAAAATTTGTGCAGCGTTCGTAGTATGGAATACTACTACCATGCTGCATTATAATGCTGGCTGCTAATACTTATTTCTCTATGCTAAAGATACCATAAAGTCTGTTTGGAAAAAATAAAGTTACTACAATCCTGAAGTTTAACAGAGAAGATGAACACACCTGGAATTTTGCCTTTGGTTTGTTGAGTTTAGGACTTGGATTTAGAGCAAAGACTAATCCCAGTCCCTAAAGAAACAGAAGTTCTCTAGACAGGAAAATGAGTCTTGTTTCACTGCACACACAGAAGAAGATGCAAAGGGGCAAAGGAATGAGCAATACTGGGAAAAGATCATCTGTTCTAGCTCCTGGGAGAATCCTTCATTTTTCTTTTCCCCAAATTTAAAAGCAATCTCCTAAAGCCACAGAAATCACTTGAGGTATATCTTCAATTCATTTCAATTGTCACAGTTCCGTTCTGTTCAGCACAGTGGTATTAATTTTCATCACCTCACTGCTTGAACATAAATCTTTATTACCTCAATTAATGAGTTTCATTTTTCCTTTCCTTTGATGTGTTTTGTGAGAATACAGTATACTTTCAGAGCACTCTAAGAGACATCTGGCATACGATTCTCAATATTGTAGCTACACTGATTTCAGGCCTACTGAGTTATTCGTATCATACTCAATAAATAAATGTATTTTTATTCTGGGGCTGTTTTTCAGTACTCCATGTTGTGTCTTGATAATGCCACTAGATGGTCAGAAATAATGTTTTAATGGGAGGAAACAAGACAAGAAAAGAAAATGCCATTTTCTAGTCTTGAAGATGTTATGTTGCAAAATATAATGAATCATTCATGTGAAGTGTCTGAACAACACATTTAGAGATCAAATGGAGAACTGATATTTTCCTAAATTAGGATATTTTCACACAGAAAACTATGCATGCAGTTGACTTCATATGGTTGCAAGCAACTCTAGCAATATACTTCTAAACAAATAGGAGGAAAAAGGGATATTGAACAGTAAGATTTGAGTGTTATGTCCTAAAACCAATATTTTAATTCAAAATGCAGTAAAATTCTTTACCCATTCAAGATACGAACTGCAGCTCCATTCATAGAATCATAAAATAGAATCATACAAACATTTATATTAGAAATGCTACTGTTAAAATCTTAAAATCATTGCGTCCATTAACCTAGCACTGCCGATTCCACCACTAAACCATGTCCCTAAGTATCATGTTTACTGATACTACCAGGTGAAAAACAGATTCACTAAATTGCAGACTACTATTTCATGCCAGCAGAGGTGCCATTAGAACAAACATTTTCAGACCAAATTGAGATTAGAGAATAAAGCTAACATTATGTTAGCAGGTGTGTGATTATTTTTGCACAATTGTAGCTCACCGGATTAATCCTGGACTGCACTTAAATGCAAAGCACATTAACAAACTAAACATGTTTTTAATTATGTCTGTATAAATTCTTTAATATTTGCAAGAATGATTATTAAAAAAATATCTTAGGATATCAGAAACACAATGATGAACTTCCTTATGAAAATGAAGTCTTGTCTTTTTCTGGATAAATAATAGAAAAGTCTTGTTAGTCTGAGGGAAGTAAAATTTATTTTTCAGCTGATTCTGTATTGTTCTTTCAAATGACAAATGTTTATCATGAACTTTAAATATTTCTTAACCTGTCAGACTAATTTTAAGGTCCCTTAAACACTGACTTACAGATAATGTGGATCTTTGAAAAATGTCTGAATTGTAGTGTTTGGAAATAGGTATATTTTCATTTTAGAAATTATTTTGTTTATTGTTTTAAATCAATTTTTCAAAAATTTGAAGATGCTGAAAAAACTCTAACTGTTGGTCTGTTAGGCATACACTCAGTGCTAATGGACGAATAACTACACTTGTTGTTTCGATTAGGATTAGGGTGGGAATTAGTGGGGTGGGAGTGCCTTCTGGCAGGAGGTGGCCTAGTGAGGCAGAGGGTTGGTTTTGCAGTCCTGTTAGGAGGGTGGCTAGTCATAGGGGGAAGGCTAGGGCTAAGTTTATAAACATCCCTTTATTATATGGAGAAAATCTGTTTCTTGTCATTAAATCAATCTAGATCTCTAAAAATGTTATTACTAAGAGATTCCTAGAAATACAACATGTGCAAATAGACAGAAAATTCTCTCTTTTAACTTTATTATTCTTCTGATATAACTAAATCATTGTCTAAAGTCAATTAAACATTTTTAAAAAGTTGGATTACGAAACCTCTTCACCCATTTCTTTTCTCTGGTTGAAGTTGTCAATTCAATTTTTCTATGCAATAATGCAGTTAATAAAAATATTAAACAATTATATATTAAAATTTTGTAATGTTAGTAATAATTTGCAGATTACTGGTTTTATTCATGTCTTTATTACACTGTGTGTTTCAAAGAAACATAACAAAAATAGTGTTATATTGATGACTTTCAGATTGATATTTTTTGAAAAGTCTTGTATGCTAAAATAAACTTCAAGAAATATAATCAGAGATAGAATTAAGGAAATAAATTAAAAAGAAACCTATGACACAAAAATTGGTTCATACAAAAAGAAGTTAGAAGTGGTAAAGTCTCCACAATTTTGACACAATCATATGAAAAGATGATTTTTCTGATTGAAATGTAACTAAATCTGTATTACTAATCAAAAAACAGATTGAACAGATTCTATTATAATTGGTGTTAATTAAATCATATGACAGCATTTGTTGTATCATCATGCTTCAGAATCTGTACCTTAGGAAGATAAAAATTGTGTTCCTTAGGCTTCAAAGTGCTTTAAAAGAATATTTCAGTGTTAATATCCAATGAGACCTTGATGTTCATATGATTTCCAGCAGAATTCTTACAATATTCTTCTTCAGCTGCTCTATTTTGATATGAGGTCCAGTGTATGTACATGTAAGTAATAAATGGAGCAAATTTTATGATCTTTGAGTCGTAGAGATAAATATTTTTCAGCTCTTTGTCTGTCTCTTCATACAGCAGATTTTCTAGTATTCTCTTCACAAATTTCTGGATTCTTTCACAGTTTTATATGTCACATGTTCCTTAACTAAATAGAATTTGCTAATATTTTAGTCCTTTCTATTTATTTTAGTCAAAATAATAGTAAACTGTAAATGGTATTTCTAAGTGAAAACAAAAGATACAAGAGAACAACACTTCAACCTGAAATGTGCTAAAAACTGAGCAAAACACATCTACATCCCACCTAAATATTAAAGAAAAAATAAAAGTACATGTATACAAACTGAGAATAATTTTATAGTATTACAAAATGACTATGCAGCATATGGCTTAAATTAGTGGCAAAGAAACAGGTAGAAAAACACCAGTCTACATATATGTTCTTGCCTTTGAATAATTCTTTTTTCTCCTTGAGTGTTTAAAAGTCACTAAGAAATCCTAGCCCTTTGTTATATTAAGGTCCTGAAAAATTAGCAAGGCTTTTGTTTTAGATACTTTAATGTCTGTTCATTTCACTGGCAAAAGTAGTTAGCTTTCTAAAGACTAACAATTTACAAAGATTACATGCCCCATGGAATCTCAGCAGAGAACCTCACTTTTTTTTTACACAAAATAGCACAAGATAAATGAAAAAAAAGTATAAAATAATCAGGCCACTTATGTTTTCTGAAAAGAACAAGTGAATCTCCCAGAGGGCAGAACCAACCAATACTGCCCAGGTATTTAGAATGGGAATAACCAATATTTTCAGCTGTAGGGTGGAAACCTACCTTTCTGAAAAGACAAAGGGAATTATTTCAGTGTATTAACTAACTGGAACAAGTACCTAAATGCTTTGTAATATATGTCAGGAAACTCAGCATAAAGTTTTAAAGTTGTAGTATTTTTGTAAAATGTAAGTTTAGAGGCCTATGGACAGTTACCATTGCTCTAGGATATGAGATTTTATAATTGCATCATGAATAATGTATCTCCTGCACAGCTTCCTTTTACATATGATCTGCTGCTGTCCACATAAGAATCCTAGTCATCTTTCAAACTGATCAATGCACCAATTTCTTCATTTCTTCAGGAGAGATGAAATGGCAGCAGTGAAACTAGCTCAAGAGTATCTACTAAACTTACATGTCAAGTGTTACTAAATTCATTATAAATATCATTTTTCAGCTGTATAAAAATCCACCTATTGTCAAATGTCTTAGGCCTCTTTCTCAAAGGGCTGTTTTCACTTTGCAGCCTTTATCAGCCATTTACTTTGTAAAAATAAGAAAAAAGTAATACATTTGGGTTTGAGCTTTCTCAGTTTCGCAATTTAAGGCAAAGTTATAAGCTTGCAAGGTTAATCTCAGCTTTTACAGTTATGATGGCTTCACAGGGTTTCTGTTAATTGTTTCATTATTTACCTTTACCACATTACAGAGGATTGATAGTGGGATGGCAGTAATGTGTAATTCAGTGTGGATCAATGGTTGGTACTAAAGGTAAATTTCTGAATTAACAAACTGAAACTATTGGCATTAAATGCAATTACCATTTTCATTCTTATAGTGTCAAGACAAATGTAGAGAAAAACCATGACAAAAAATTTTTTCCTCTTATACATAATTCATGTCTGAGGTCAGTAAATAAGAGGTGGAGTAGCTTCCCTCAGATGGCTTCTGTGTCATGTCCTGGAAGAGAGAGATGTTGCAGCATTGTTTGGTCCTTGAGGCCAGTGGTCAAGTGCTTGTCTGCAGCAAAAGTTACTACTGTTCGCTCACTCTTTTCTTAATATTCAGAACGTTGTTACTGAAATGTGTTCTGACATTTCTTGTTGTTAGTTAGGGCCAAAACTCCAATTCTGTAAATTTTACACTGACGGAAATATCTCCTCATATCTCCATGGATATGAGGAGATCAGATGAAAAATTCAAATGCTTTTATCTGGATAAAAATCTTTCTCTGACATACTTGAAGGCCTGCAGCTGAGTCTCCATGTTCAAAGTGCATTAAAAGATAAAAAATTAGTAAGGTATTATGAAGAAAAGTAAGATGCTGCGGTGCTGGGGTGATGAGTTTGCCCGGCTCACGTTCAGCCCCGATCAGCGGCGAAGGGGCGCTTGAGGAGCCCGGAGCTCCTATCGCGCCTATGGGTCCCGATGAGATCCACGATGCGAGAGCAAGGAGGGCGGCAGACGCAGGGAGGCGCAGGCAAGGAAAGGAGGACTCAGCCTTCAGGAAGGGTTGGCAGGTTTATTGGAGGAAGGTCGAAGGGGGAGAAAAAGCAGGGTGGAGGGAGAAGGACTGAGCACCGAACTGAGGGCAAATGACAGCTTATAAGGGAAGGGGGAGGGCCTGGGAGGGGCAACACGACGGCAAATGAGGGTATGAAAAAACTGATACATAGTTTGATGAACGTATGAGGCTAACAAATCAGCAAAAAACTGGGGAGGGGTCCCTGCCCTTGCCCAATCACTTGACACCCTGGGGAGAAGGTTCTAGAAGGAAAGGCAGGGCTGCCAAGTGATGGACAAAGGCCAGGGGTGGGGACAACAAGACACATCTGATGGATAGGGGAGGGGAAACATGATAGACAAATAACGATAAGAAATTGGGGATTTCCAGGGAAAGAGGGGGAAACTATTCAGGATGAACCAGACCAAATCAAACAACGTTACATCACACACCACCACATCTCCCCCTTTCGCAAACAACAAAAAAGAAAGGGGGGACGGGGGGACTAACTTATTATAAGTATCTGAGTTTATGTTCTCAAGGTTCGAATTCGCTGTCCTCATAGGGCAGTTCTTGGTCTACAGGCTCCATGCTATCTCCTTCGTCAGGGTCCTCCCAAGAGTTTTCTTCTGGTGAGTTAGGGGGTGCTTGGAGTCGGAGGACTTCCGGAGAGGAGAGGGCTCGGTTAATAAAGTTTTTCAGTACTTTCCATAGTATTGAGGCAGCGAGCAACACAAATATAAGTGAAAAACATAAATAAACGATTGGCTTCAGGATGGCCACTACCCAGTTTGAAAACCCCCACCCGCGGAACATGTCCCCCAGCCAGTCGGTAGTTTGCGCTTTAATATTTTCAAGATGATTTTGCATGCGCTCAATGGAGACTCTCGCGTCTTCAGCCCTGGATGAGAGGTTGAGGCAGCAGAGACCTTCAAACCCCTCGCACTTGTGCTGGTGTAACAGGAGGAGGAAATCGATGGCGGCTCTGTTTTGGAGTGTGGCTTGCCTCGTGACTTTCTCATCATAAAGGAGGTCCGTTAGGGCGGCTGACGTAAGATTGGCCTGTTTTACAACCCAACACTCTAGGCGGCCCAATTCGCCTAGTGACTTAGCGATCGCTACCCAAGGGAGTAAAACTGTGAGGGCAGTCGCTTTTGTACGGTCCCAATGTTCAATCACAGAGTCGCAGCCTTCATCTAGATTCTTTAGATCTCTTTTGGTACGTACCGAATTGAAGGTCGAGTTGAGGCTTGCGCTTTATTTTGCCAATCCATAATATGGGTCAGGTTGGGTGTAAACAGGGACAGCCGGCCTAATGCACATGGTCCCCCGATAGGATTAGATGGGATTCCCGCCCAAGCTCGGTTTCCGCAAATTAAGAACAAACCATGGGGAAGGGTCACTGCTTTGTCATTCGGGGAGGTGGCTAGAGGGATTTTTTCAACTCGCTTGCACCATTGGTTCGGGAGATAGGAGGCATTGGAGGGGTTCAACAGGGTCAGAGTGCGTGGATACTGGAGTGAGGCAGAGGGGGGGTGTTGGGAACCCGGGGCTTCTCTAAAATATAGAGGATTACCGGGGCTGGGGATATATCGAAAAATGAGGCAAACTGGGGCAAGTGCAGAGCCGAGCAAATGGAGCTCTGGAGGGTTCACCTCAAGAGTAGGTTGTAAGCGGAGGTGGTCTCTCCAGGCGTTCCAAAAAGCAGTGGGGGATTCCGGGGTAGTTCTGAAGGAGTAAATATAATTGAAAGGGGAGGGAAGCTGGGAAGGGGGGAGCGGGATCCCCACGAGGCAAGACGCCATCGGGTCTTCTGCTGCCGCCGTGTTCAGGCAAAGGTGATCTTGCCCCAGGGCTTCCGCGAGAGTCCGCCAAACATTAGGTTTCGGCTGGGGGAGAGTCCATGCAGAGCAGCTGGTGGTGAGCGTGGCCCAAAGGAGGTAGGTGGCAACTAGGTGTGTCTGGGACCGTGCCATACCTGAAAAACTAAAAAGAGGCAGCATCAGGGAAGGAGAACTGGGTTTTAAGAAACGTGAACTAAATATTCAAATGGTTCTGGCTCACCACTGAATAAAAAACAGATAGGCGGAAGAAGGGGGTCAGGGGGCTTCCTTCGGCGCCTCCAACTGGCGACACGGACTTGTTGCTCTTTCGCCCGGTGTTTCGCTTCCCTGGGCACAAAAGGCCGAACCCACTTTGAGGGCACCCACTTGGGACCAGAAGGAGTGAGGACGCAAGCGTACCCTCTCCCCCAGGTCACCAAGTCAAAGGGCCCCTGGGTCTGCCAAGTCTCCGGGTCCTTGATGAGGACCGGAGGCTTGGCTGTAGGTTGCAGCGCGTTGTGGCTCCCGAAGTGTCTAACCATGGGCGGGTTCAGGCTCTCAAAGGAACAGTTCAAAAAATTCAAAGTGAACATCGCCCTTGAGAGTCTGATGTGAGGGGGCTCTACCTTTGTGGTGGATTTCTGGTGTTCTAAAGTTTTCTTAAGGCTTTGGTGAGCCCTCTCTATCATGGCTTGGCCTGTCGGGGAATAGGGGATGCCTGTTCGATGTTCTATTCCCCATTGCTGCAGGAACTGGCGCAGTTCCCTGGACTTGTAGGCAGGCCCATTATCAGTTTTGAGCAGCCTAGGGATGCCCAGAACAGCAAATGCCTGAAGTAGGTGTTTTTCGACATCTGCTGCCCTTTCCCCCGTGTGGGCGGAGGCGAATACTGCGCCGGAGAAAGTGTCTATCGAGACATGAACAAAGCTCAACCGGCCAAAGGAGGGAACATGAGTGACATCTGTTTGCCACACTTCACAGCTCGAAAGTCCTCTAGGATTTGCCCCCAGGCCCAATGATGGAAGCTGGTGGGACTGGCACTGGGGACATGTCGCCACGATAGCTTTGGCCTGTTCGCGCGTCAGATTGAACTGGCGAACAAGGCCAGGCGCGTTTTGGTGGAACAGCTGGTGGCTTAGTTTGGCCTGACCGAAGCGATCAGGGAGCGGGGCCACCTGAACAGGAGCGGCAAGGGCATCAGCGCGCCTGTTGCCCTCCGCAATGAACCCCGGCAAGTCGGTGTGCGACCTTACGTGCATTACGTAGAAGGGCTGCTCTCGGTGGGAGACTAAATTTACAATTTTGGAGAGTAGCTCGAAAAGACGAACATTCGAGACGTCCTGGAGGATTGCTCCCTCCGCTCTGGACACTACACCGGCTACATATGCCGAATCAGTTACTAAATTGAATGGCTCAGAGAACCTCTCAAAAGCCCGGACGACTGCATCTAACTCAGCCACTTGTGGCGATCCTTCCACCACAGTGATGTCTGCCTCCCACCGCTGAGTTTGAGGATCCCGCCAAGTCATCACTGACTTGTGGGATGCTCCAGATGCGTCAGTGAAAACGGTCAGGGCATCGAGGGGTCTCTTGCTCTGTACTGACTTGATGGTAAAAATAAATTCTTGATTAAACAATTTATGGGCCGGCCGATCTATCGTAATTTGGCCCGTGTAGCTGTCCAAAGCTAGTTGTAAAAGTTCGTTCGTCTGAAGGACGTTCTCAAACATTGTTAATTTGAGGTGGCCCGTGCCGAATTTAATGGGAAGATGAATGCACGTCAAGTCCTCACCTGCCAGCTCCCTGATCCGTGATCTCGCTTTTCGGATCAGGTCAGCCACCAGCTCCAGTGGCGATGTCATTCTCTTGGACCTGTGGTGGCTCAGGAATACCCACTCTATGATCAAGAGAGGGTCCTTCGCCCCGCGGTCCTTGCTCTTCCCGATGACTCCGTCCCACTGGAAGAGCATGCCGTGAAGGTGTGGCAGTTTTCCCAAAACAATAAAACGGAATGGCAGGCCCGGTTGGTACCGGTGGGCCTGCCTGGCCGAGATTAAACTCTGAATTTTCTCCAGAGCGGTTTTGGCCTCCGGGGTGAGGGTCCTGGGAGAACTCAGCTCCTCTCCCCCCTTCAACAAATTGAAGAGAGGGGTTAGGTCTTCCGTGGGAATACCCAACCAAGGTCTCACCCAATTTAAAGAACCACACAGTTGGTGGGCATCTGCTAGGCTTCGGATATTGCTTTTTATTGCCAATTTTTGCGGAACAATGGTCCGCTTGGTAATTTCAAGGCCGAGGTACCGCCAGGGTGGCATCCTTTGAATCTTTTCCTGCGCCAGCTCAAATCCTGCAGCAACCAACGCAGTGGTTGTCAGGTCAAGCGCATGGGCCAACAGGTCGTCGTCTGGCGCACAAATCAAAATGTCATCCATATAATGATGGATGACGGCTGACTCCACAGCTGCACGAACAGGGGTCAGCAGGGAAGCGACGTACCATTGGCAGATCACCGGGCTGCACTTTAAGCCTTGTGGCAATACTGTCCAATGGTAGCGCTTGCCTGGGGCTTCACGGTTGATGGATGGAACCGTGAAGGCGAAGCGCGGCGCATCATCAGGGTGTAGAGGAATTTGGAAAAAACAATCTTTTATGTCAACAACTGCCAAATTCCAATCTTTAGGGAGCATCGCAGGGGACGGCATCCCTGGTTGGAGGGGTCCCATATCTTTAATAACTGCATTAATTTGACGGAGGTCATGCAGGAGTCGCCATTTGTCTTTGTTGGGCTTTTTGATGACAAAGATGGGAGAGTTCCAAGGCGACATGGACTCTACTAAATGCCCTTTCTGTAGTTGTTCCTGCACGAGCTCGTTGAGCGCCGCTAATTTTTGTTTGTTTAGCGGCCACTGCGCCACCTGTACTGGTTCATCCGAAAGCCAATCCAGCTTCCAGGTGGGGCGCTCAGCAGTGGTCGCTGCCCGAAAAACCTGGGGAGCCACTGGTAGGTCAATTCGGGCTCCCCACTGGGCCAAGAGATCCCTCCCCCACAGGGGTTCCGTATAATCTAATACAAACGGACGAACAGAAGCCAATTGTCCGTCGGGCCCCGTAATTTGTACGATGCTCTTCGATTGTTTTGCCAATTGAAGCCCTCCTACACCTCTGATGTGGCCAGGGACGCTTTGCAATTCCCAACGCGACGGCCAATCCCGAGAGGGAATAACCGTGACGTCTGCCCCTGTGTCCAGCAAGCCGCGTAGTGCGACTTGCTCTCCCCCCTTTTTTAATTTACAAATAAGTTTGGGCTTTTCATGCCCAAGGGCTTGAGCCCAGGCTACTGTAGGTATGTTTGAGGCCTGGGCCGCTGATTGAGGTTTTATAGATGGTAAAGTGGAAACAGTGGATGGTCGTGGCACGACGAAGAATTGGGCTATTATCTGCCCCTTCGGTAGGAAGAGCGGGGGGTGGACACAATGCAGCATGAGTGAGATTTGTTCCGAGCCAGCGGGAAGCAGGCTCGGGACAATACTCACTTCTGGTGGGGTCGCCTTTGTGTCGCCTAGGACGAGGAGACTGTGGCTTTGACGTTCCCAGTTTGTTAGACCCTCCGGGAGGACAGCAACGTGGTGGAAACCGGCGGAACGGAGATGTAATGGTTCCGCAAGCTGCAACCTACGGGAGGAAACACAGGATGAAAGAGCATGAGTATTAGTAGGTGGTGTTTGTGTCAGTCCGGCATGAAGGTCAAGTCCAGTTGGAGGCATTATCTCACTGTTCTCCCTCTTCTCCCGCCAGGACGGATGGTGTGAACAGGCCTCCGCATTTGTGTCCTGGCGCAGGGGGCCGCTGCGCTGTTTAATTAGTTTTTTTGAACAGTTTGCCCGTGGGTCCCCTGCACGGACTTTTTAAACTCATAAAATTGTTGTTTGAGGGGACATGCGGGCATCCAGTGCCCCAGCTTCCCACACAGATGGCACGGTGTGGCTGGAGGCTTGGGCACCGGGGCTGATGTTGGTGGCAGTGGCTGCGCGGTAGTGGGACAGACGTCGGTGGTAAATGGGGGCTCCTCGACGGCAGCGGCGGCAGGACGAAAAGGTGTCTTCAGGCGGGCGGCTGCGGCAGGTGGTGGTCCGGTACCTGATGGAACTAATACTTTTTTCCCACACACCAAAAGCATGTCCCGCAGGGTGGGAGCTGGCTCCAGAGGGAGGCTGTTGATTGCATCTTTGCAAGCCGAGTTGGCATTGAGGAATGCCATCTCTTTTAACAGCTCGGCTTGCAAGTGTTCTCCTTCAACCTGATAGTTAATGGACTTTCGGAGCCGCTCCACAAACTCGAGGAATGGTTCCTCGGCACCCTGCAGGACTTTGGCATATGGGACCTGGGGTGTGGCCGCTCGCAACCCCAAGAAAGCTTTCTCAGCCGCCCGGGCAGTTTGCTGCAGAACCTCCACGGGTATGGCTCTGGCTTGGGTTGCTCCGTCACTCCAGTTCCCCGTCCCAAGCATATGGTCAATGGAAATGACATCCCCATCTACACTCGTCCGGGAGTTCGGGGAATCCCATAGGGACGGGAGCACCTTCAAGGCTTCCTTTCTCCACGCTGCCTCCCAGAGCACTTGCTCGGTCGAATTGAGGAGGCAGCGGAAGACTCGGCGGAGGTCGGCAGGTGTAATGACCGACTCCGCCAGGACGGCCTGAAGGAGTCCCCGAAAATATTCGGAGTCCCTCCCGAACTCTTTCTGTGCTTTGCACAGCTCCTTCATGGACGAGTGAGAGAAGGGGACCCATTGAGCCAGGGTTGTCCCATCTCCCGCGGGATGAAAAACGACCGGGGCTGCTGATGGGACTGCAGACAGCTCCGGTCCCCGGCTCGGGACCCCCCCCCCGCTAGCCCCCAGAGCGTGGGAACCGGAAGGGAGGGCGTGGGAACCGGGAGCGGGGGAGGGAGGGTCCCGGCGTGGGAACTGGAGGGAGGGTTCTGCAGCAAAGTGCCTCCCCTTGTGGGAGGGGCCACATGACGTCGTTGCGGAGGCGGGGGGTGGTGGGAGAGGAGGGGAAGGGGGAGGAGTTGCAGGGGGTGAAGGCGGGGGAGGAGGGGGAGGAGTTTCGGGAGCAGGGGGCGGAGGAGGAGGGGGGGGGAGAAGGGGGAGGGGGAAGGGGAGGGGACGTGGGAGGAACCCGCGAGGGGGGAAGGGGAGGGATTTGGGGGGGGGCTCGGGAAGGAGTGGGGGAACTCTGGGAAGGAGAAGGGGGTTTTTTAGGATTGAACACGCGGTCCCCTCCATTTCGGGATGATTTGACGCCATCTTGGCGAGAGGACCGCGGAGAACTGAAACGAACCTTGGGTTTAACAACTGGGGTCGAGGGGGTGCGGAAAGAGGGAGCAGGAACAGTCTCCTCCGGAGGTTGGCCAGACCTTCGGAGGCTCGGGGACCGGGTCGCCCGCGAGGAACTTAGGGACGGGTGTCTCCCTGGCGCGGGGCTGTCGCGGGCTGCTCCCCGCAGGGACTCGGTTCGGGAAGGAGGGCGCGAGGAACGAAGGGCAGGCGCATGGGGACGGGGAGAACTGGGGTATAACTGGGGGTCCGCTGGCTGAGTCCGGGAGGAGGGTTTAACAGTGAGGGCAGAAATCAAAAGGGATATTAAACAAAAATGGCTCTGAAAGGATTTGCCGCCAGCTTGGATCTCTCTCTGAAGGCGGGATTGGACTCGCCTCAGGAATTTGGGATCCCGGACTGACTCGGCATTTAAATCGGGGTAGGTACGGGTCAGCCAGCGGACTAAACTTTTAACTTCCCTTTTGTTAAACTTATAATTCCCACCCCCCAGGGTACCCACAACTTGGTAAAAAACCCCTTTCTGAGTGGCCGACAGTTTAGCACCCATATTTGCAGATGGAATACGCAGGGGTCAGCCACTCGCTCTACCGCTAGCAACAGGGAAATCAAAAGGAATCTAAAATAAAACTAAACGGGGTCCCCACTGACCCTGACCTCCCCCTCCCACTGGCCGAGGAGAGGACCGGGATGCCTATGCCAGGTTTTCCGTGAGGTCAGGTGGTGGGCTGTACAACACAGCCAAGAGACTCACCCGTCAGGGGGACGAACCAAGGCTGCTGCTAGCGGGAGCTGCCTGCGCCGAAGGCGGCCTCTTTAGGGTGCGCTGAGAGGGTGTCGCCTTCTTCTCTCCGGAGCACCGCACCTCCCGAAACGAGGGCGTGCTACACGGAGAGCGGTGAGTCGCCCAAAGGATTAGAGCAATCCAACCCACGCGTCGCGGGACTCCTGTTCCGAGATGCAGTCCTCCGAACGGTGTTCAGGATCGCAGACTGCCTCAGATGCAGGGGTCTTCACGCCACGCGTTGGGCGCCAAACTGCTGCGGTGCTGGGGTGATGAGTTTGCCCGGCTCACGTTCAGCCCCGATCAGCGGCGAAGGGGCGCTTGAGGAGCCCGGAGCTCCTATCGCGCCTATGGGTCCCGATGAGATCCACGATGCGAGAGCAAGGAGGGCGGCAGACGCAGGGAGGCGCAGGCAAGGAAAGGAGGACTCAGCCTTCAGGAAGGGTTGGCAGGTTTATTGGAGGAAGGTCGAAGGGGGAGAAAAAGCAGGGTGGAGGGAGAAGGACTGAGCACCGAACTGAGGGCAAATGACAGCTTATAAGGGAAGGGGGAGGGCCTGGGAGGGGCAACACGACGGCAAATGAGGGTATGAAAAAACTGATACATAGTTTGATGAACGTATGAGGCTAACAAATCAGCAAAAAACTGGGGAGGGGTCCCTGCCCTTGCCCAATCACTTGACACCCTGGGGAGAAGGTTCTAGAAGGAAAGGCAGGGCTGCCAAGTGATGGACAAAGGCCAGGGGTGGGGACAACAAGACACATCTGATGGATAGGGGAGGGGAAACATGATAGACAAATAACGATAAGAAATTGGGGATTTCCAGGGAAAGAGGGGGAAACTATTCAGGATGAACCAGACCAAATCAAACAACGTTACATCACACACCACCACAGTAAGACAATATAGTTATTGTCCAAACAGTAGTGTTTCAATCTGTAATATGGCAACAACAGGAAGAAGGCAAAGTGAGGTAAGTATAAAAGTTCTCTCTTAATGATGATATTTGCATAAGTACCATAGCATTTGCTTTAGATCCCACAGAAGATAATTATGCTTATTTTAAGTTCTGTGCTGTACTGCAGATTTTTTATAAGATTTTTCTTTTATTATTCTGGTGTTGTTTTAAAAAAGAAGGAAATTCTACGAGCACAATACTTGAAATAATCATCAGATAAAATTAATTTGATACAGTTATCAGTAGATAATTGGAGACACAAAATGTGGTATTTTGCCTCTGCCAAAGAGATAAACATTTTACATTTTGCAATATAAACAGTATTATTTTCATGTAGTGCAGAATTTTTCCTTGTCATTCTGCTATTGTGGATCAGACAGTCAAATTTTTTATTTTCCAGCATTAGTGTTTCTGTATGTTTACTCATGAATGGCTTCTAAATGGTTTGTTTTGCCAGTCTTGTATTACTAAGGAAGACTATTTTCAAACACTGTGTGATTTGAAACTCAATCCCAAGAAAAAAAAGAGACACCACTAATCAAATATTAAAAAAACCCATGAAATAATCTTCTCTATTTTATAATCATAATGGCAGGAAGCTCAATTTTTCTGCTCAAACAAAAAGGCTGGTATACATATTTACCAAAGGCCTTATGATGTTTGCAGTCAACTTTGCAGAAGACAACATTTATAAAACCTTTACAGAGTCTGGCAGGTGCCATGGATTCTCCTGGGGATTAGTTTTATTCAGATATTGTCTTTCATTTGAACTTCAAACATTTTTTCTTTTTTTTTTTAGAGACAGATTTTTAATAAGTTTTGGAAATTAAAACTGTTTCTATTTATGTCATTATAATACCTACTTTGAATTTACTTATGGGAAATAAATCCCAGTAAAGCTAAAGACTATTGCAATTTTTAAGGGGAGTAAAAAAAGACAAAGAGGTGTAAATGTAGTTTGAATCACCGAATGAACTAAAAGCATGAACTAAATGCCATGGGGCTTTTCTTTAGGTTTTTTTTTGCCCTGAATGAATAAAAACCAGGCTTTTCTAGTATTTCTATTTTTCAGTATCTAGTCCTACAGAGACCATATTATATTACAAAAACACAAAATATTGTGTTTAATACGACCTAATCTTACCAAGAAAAATCAGTTTAGGATTTCATTCTGAAAGTGAAAATTAAGATGTGAGGCTCATACTTAACTGATATTCTTTCTTTTGACACCCCACTAGTAAGTGAAACATGTAGCTCCTTCCTTTGTAGATTCTGCATTTTGGAAAAAACACAAAATGGTGTTCAGAAAGAGGATTATTAGAAAGATACTTATAAATTGCTGTTCTTTTGATGTTGTTTGTATGTAGAGAATGTTTTTAATTCAATTGTACCTCTTAATGTAAGGATAATGCAAAAATAAAATGGAAAAAAAATCTTTGAAGTGTCAGAATTCAGGCTCTCAGAAGATGTCTAGTATTTTGAGAACCAGGATTATATGTTATTTATTTTTAACTGATAAGCTGTCTTTTTCTCTTAGTTTCCGAAAGGGAAGACTTACAAGGATCTTCCATCCTCTGGTTTACCACAATTCTCTTGGGTACTAAATGAAAAGGATGTCAGCAGATTTTTTTTTGCCCACTTTTATTTTCCCAGAGCAGATAAGAATATCCTCAGAACCTGGCCCCTCTGACAGCTGAATAGGAGTGTGTCCACCTTTTTACTTGTTTGTCATTCCCTCTAGGACTCTGATAAATGAGACTTGTGTCCTTTCAGCAAGGCTTTTATCTGTTTTCTAATGAACCATAGACCTGCAGATCAGTCCCATAAATTTCCACACTGCTAAATATTCCAGTTAAATCCTTCTCACCCAGCAGCCCACTAGAATGCTTTGTCTGGTGGATTCCTCTGTGCTAGTCCTCCTTCTGACTGTTTCTGCTTAGGGGCTTAAAAACACTTTTTTTCCCATTGATTATAAGCATTGCTGCCAAAGAAACCCTGCAGTACACTTACAAGTACAGAGGAACCATCCTCTCAGGGAGCTGAGCTTTTAGAGGAATGAGGGGAAAGTGAACTATCCAAACAAAAACAAAAACACTTGTTTTGACTTACAGGTAGAAACTAATTTTATTTTTTAAAAATAATGAATTATTAATATAAATGCATTTTTTGCCTCTCGGGAAATTATCATTTTTTGTTGTAAATTTCTATTCTACTTCAATGAAGCAGGATTTATAATTCTAACTACCTTAGCAGAATGATGCATCATGACTTTGCTGCATTTTAGAGGGCTATGCTAATACTCATCTTATCCAAAGGACTTGAAATATTGTTGAAATATTAAAATTTTTTACCATTATAAAGGGCTACCTGTAGATCTTAAAACATAAAAGGGAGAGAATTACTGACCTATGGCCAAATGTAAGGTAATTTCAAAATTTTGTCTATCATAAACAATAACATCTGTATATAAGGAATAAACCATCACCATTTGGGATCCTGTACAAATCTGGGAAACCTAATTTGGATTGCCATTAGATGAAACAGAATATTAAGGGCTATTTCAGATTACCATTCGAGGGCTGCTGAGGAATACATTTGGTGCAGTTTGCAAGCTGCTGACTGAGCTGCAGGTTCACATCTGGGGGCTGGGAGTTCCAGGTAAGAGGAGGTCAGTGAACTGCTGACCCTTTGCACAAAAACACATGCAGGGACTTCTGGCACCATCCAGGTGACTGGACACACAGCTGGAAGAGCAGGACCTTCATTGCACAGACTGAGGCTATGAAAGCCCAGGGATTCCTTTTCTCAGAGTCCCTCCCTGGAGGCACCCAGCTCAAGCTGCTATTTTGTTATTTTACCATAATTAAATTATTTTAGGGATCTGGACACTTTAGACTCTTCTGTAGGAAACCTGGGGTTGAGCTGACTGTGTGAGGAGCTGTGAAGTGGTGTACTCCCAGCTCAGGGGTGTGAGACAGACTGACAGAGTAATTCCTGGATGGATGGGCAGGGAAATGTTCTTAACATGACAACCCCTCATCAGCCTTTCCCTCCATACTACAAAGTCACACATGAAATGTAGGTTATTACCATGTTGGTTTAGTCCTCTTATAGTCTACAGAAACATAGAAGACTTTGAAGAAATAAATACTGGAGGAAAGTTTTTCTGCCTAGGAGTTCACTACAAAATACAGAAATAAGAGACAATGTAATAGAATGTGAACATTCATCTCTTACTTACAGAAATAGCTAATAAAATGGAAGATTTGTTTATTTTTTTTTTTTAATTCAAAGAGAAAATTTTCTCTTTTTTGACACCACTTAAAAATGTAATTTCCTCCTAGAATATTATCTTCACTTTTGAGCTATTCAACAATGGAGGGTAGGAACTGAGTAGAAAAGATTCCACAGTGGTTTTTTTTAATGTTATATAATCTTATATTGTTGGGGAAATTCAAAGAGAATGATGGTACGTAATATACACTAGAATATATTTTTGCTCTTTTTGTTCATTTTCCTACATGAGGTAATATTTGTGTTAACGGTTCACATTTGTGCAGGAAACTTTTTCAGATGCACTTAAAAGAGTAACTTTACAGAACCTGGAGAATTTCGCTTATCTATAAACCCAGAAATATTTCAAAGCATGCTGTGTAATTAAGCATGGTCTTCCCTACCTGTGTAAAAATCCTAAATCAAACTGTGTTTTTCCAAGATGTTTCTCCTAGAACTTTAGAACATTTCCAAGTCTTACTTACATCTAATGATCCACCAATTGGTGTGGAATTTCCTATTTCTCCTCCTTATTTCCCTTTTTTTTTCCTTGCTAATGATTGCTCAGATCTAGAAAATACCCTCCTTTTTACTCCTAAAAGTAATGGTGGAATTCAGGTGTAGGAGCTTGAGATAGATCAAAATTCAGAGACAAAATAGAAAATATTTAAAAAGATATTTTGTCTGTTTAATTCAGTCTGTAAATTAGGGGAGGTTTTGCAGTGTTGTCTGCAAATTTATCTATAGTTACAGTAACCTTTGTAACATGATTTCTGATCTAGCACTTGTGTTAGTGTGAAGGTTTATCCATGATATTTATATAAAAAGATCAATCTTAGAGATCTAAGTGAACATGAAGAAGAAAATGAAAGTGGAAAATTGACTTGGTTATATTATTTGCTCAATTAATAACTGCATTAATTTCTGAACCACAGTATTTTTCTTTTATTTAAACTGATTCTATTTCAAAGTAAAATTTAAAGAAATATAATGTAGAAAAAAAGCTCTTTAATGAGTGAACAAACGGAAAGTCTAACTTCAAAGTTTTCTTTACAGCCATATGCAGTCAGATATGGAATAGGCCTGCTGAATTACATTCTTCAGCATTATTCAATGCATACTAGCCCCTGGATTGCCATGAGCAGTAGCATTACTGAGCAGTAACACTAATTCATTCATTTCTTTAAAATTACTTTAATTGTAAACAATATCTGATTTGTTATTGACTTTTTTTGAAAGCTGCGCATAGTTCAGCTAATCTATACTTCATGTTGTACCTTTTATTACTGTATTTAATTTCCTGTTTTGGTCAGACTTTGAGAGGTTTCATATCCTTCTTCCTTTTTGCATGCCTTTTTAGGAATATTTTTCTCTTAATAATCAGGCAAAAGTTTTCATTTCAACTCTTCCAAGAAGTCTTAATACAAAGTTCTACAGATTTTTTTTTAATTTATACAATCAAGAACAAAATCTACATCTTCTGATTTAGGCCTGCCAAACTGATTTTGGGGGAACTTCACTTGGTGTAAGAGGCTTTCCCACTTGAATGTTTGTGGAGAATGAAGGTGATAACATGGAAATCAGTTATTTGCAGAACACTGACAGATAAATCTAATTTTCCATACTTTCCAGTTTTTAACAATTTTTCATTGTTTTTTGATAATCAGTTGATGTCACTTTAACTTTTTTGGCATTAATTGATGAAAGACAATTCAAACAAGGTTTAAAAATCTTCTGTGAGGAAGGGGAAAGGATAGATAAGAAAAGCAAACAGTCCTGCATGGACAATTTACTGTAAGTGGTGTGAAGTTGTTTTGAATTATGCAAGGCTGAGTCTGTCTCAGGGCACTGAACATGAAAATTCTGAGAATAAAATAAAGATATTAGATGTAATATTGCACTACAATGGGAAATTGCCTACATTAGATAATAATATAGTGATAAAATACAGAAGAAATAAATGTCAGGGACAATATAACACACTGAGAATCTTTCACAAAAGAAACCCAGATCATTGCATTAAATGTAGAGTATTAGGAATAGGGATTAATGTATTAATTTTTGGTTGTTTTTTATGTCAATGGAAATCATTACAGTTATCTAAGCCTGTGCATCTAGGTGGCAAAAAGGCAAATTAAACAAAATATTATTCAAGAAATAATGCACAGGTTTAGTAATTTCACAATATGATATTTTGCTGTATGAATTTTTATCACAGGAAATAATTTACAGATTGCATTGCTTTTATGTTTGCACAATTTATATTACAAGGTTTAAGGTCTGAACCTTCTATTTAATTGAAATAAACAATTAATTATTTTTGTGCTTGCACAAGACTGTCAGAACTTAATAAAGCCTTTGCCTTATATAAAAGGTAAAGTCATAATCAGACAAGGAGTGAGAAATTTTCTTTTATTATTACATAGAATGGAAAGAATGCTCTGAATGTAAAAATTGCCTTAACAAGTACATATTTGATATGCTGATACAAAATATTCTCTCTAATATTAAGACGTCTGATATCTCAGTTTCATCACATAAAGTGTTCTGACACTTTATATGTTGCTATACCACCTTGTCTTCTTTCTTAAATTGTATGTAATGAAGGGTTTAAAAATCAGAATCAGTTGTTGTCCTAGGAAATATATAGTACATCAAAAGTTTTACAGGGGTTTAAAAAATTGTCTAAATATGTGTTTGTATATCACCCCATACTAAGGACCTTTTAAACTTTTTATTAGGTTGCATAGCTTCTAAATATTTTACTTCCTATGATGTGAATTTTTAAATTTTTTTTCATCTTAGATTTTTATCTTGGGTTTGAAAGTAGAAATCAAACTTCTTTAGATGGTCTTTAAGATCCCTTCCAGTATAAACCTATCTATGAGTCTTTGGTTCTCTGGAATTTGCTACTAGTTTACACTCATACAGGTCAAGCTATTGTGGTGGAGAAATATCTGGGCTAAATCTATATGACATGTTTGGGATAACAGAACAAGATGGAAATTGAGGGAAGCTTGAACTTTCTATGGGTTTTCTTTCCTTTCCATATTTGCAAGGTTTGCCCTGATTTAAGTGACTTCATTTTCATTGATTTCTTCGATATGATAAAGGTCTTGCTGTGCCATTTAAAGGAAAACAATAGTTTTAAAAAGTCTTCTGTAATTGCATTGTAATTTTATTAAAAGTCATAATATGTTTTAGTGCTCATAAGTTTTTAACCCAGCCTGAGTACATGCATTTTTTAGGTCAGGTTATTCAGTTGTGAAAACATAAATCCTAGTTTTGTTCTAGAATGCCTCCTTAAAATGAGTAGATAGATAATTCAGTACCTAAGAAATAGTATTGCTGAAAAAGATGCAGACAGGAACCCTGTTTCTGTATCAGTCAGAGTTTGAAGATCTACTTCAAAGGCATTGTAATACCAGATCACTTTGTGCAATAACTGAATGTAGCCACTCACAAGGTAGAAGTGAACATTATCCCTGACTAACTTTGTCCTCCTTCTTTGGAGTGAAGGAGCAGGCATAACAGCACTCCTGGAAGAAAGCCGAAGATGGTCAATTGCCCATTTTCATGTCAAAGCACTGGCTTACTTCCTCCTTGATGTAATTCAAGAGCAATAAACTCCAAAGTTCTGTTCTATTTAGATTATTTTCTATCATTTTTGTATGTAAATATTTACACTGGCATGAAGGCAATCTTTCAGAAATAAAAGGTACAAACTTGGTTACTAAAGGAAGAGGAGGAAATTTTTACTGAATAAAGGGTTGGCTAAGAAATTAAGATTTTATTTTGAAAGGTAAAATGAATTAATGTTTTTACAGGTTATGCAGGCAGGAAGATTTCATAGGATTATTTCTTGCATGAGATAAAATGCAATACTTTCTGAGAACTCTCTGAGAACTCTCTGAAAACTCACATCCACATCAATGTCTTCAGACTCTTATGAGTGTAAAAGGGTGCACAAGCACACCAGTACTATATCTACTAGTTTGGGAGAAATATTTTGGAATTTAAAAAAGTGATTATGACCTTTTTTTCACTGGTGTTAGCCTAAAGACTATATTCACACTCTTCAAAGTAATGAAGAGGGAATTTTTGGCAGCTAAATGTTCCCAGAAGAATTTTGGTCTTGCCCACTCTGGTCCACTTTTAATTGTTCTTATGTATATTTCTGCTTTTTGTTTTATCTCTTAGTGCTGTTGACAGGAAAATCATGATTGGTTCTGTCTGGTTAGACTTTCTGTATCTCGTTTGTGCATATGTGTTATGTATGGGTGATGGGAAAAGAATATGCATAATCTCAGATATACTTACATTCATAACTGCTACTGATGTCTTGCACTGTGCAGCATGTAATTATTTTTAGAATATCTTCACTAACTATCACAAATGACTGATTTATCTTTTGTTTGTTCCCCAGTCCAACTGATCTTTTCACATAAATTTGCCCTTTCTTATTGAGGCATTACTGTGGTTACCATCTCCCAGCTGGAGGGCAAAAACATGGCAAAAACCTGATAATTCTAATTGTTTATCATGCATTAAAACACTTATTTCTTACATCACAGAGAGAAATTGACTGGCTGGTGATGCTGTGCCTGATGTACCGCAGGATATTACTGGTCCTCCTGGCTGCCAGAGCACAATTCACCACTTGTTAGGCTGTCCAGAACACTCTTCTCTTTTGGATAAGGATGTTATATGGTGATATTCTGTATTAGGAATGATAACAAAAAAATGGGAGAGCAATAACAACAATTTTTTAATAATATATTCTCCACAATGTGCCACTTTCTTCTCACCAGAATATTTTGTGAGTCAGCTTTGAACTCTGAGTTGCTTTTTTGTCAGACTGTAAAGAGAAGTCTTTAGATAGGAGGACCCTTTTTTCCATTTATCTTCTTTAAATGTATATTTTATTTTATTAACTTAAATTAAAAAAAAACAAACTGGTAGTAGTTTTGTGCAACGTTAAAACACTACTAAACTAAAAGCACAAAAAGCCACAAAACTAGAAAAGTAATTGATTTGACACAACTGAGGCGGGTATAATCACCTGGAATGGAAGGGAGCTGAAAAAAGTTGCTAAAAATAAAAATGAGTCATTCACCTCTTAGATTGGATCTACTTCCAGTTAGAAGTTACCAGTTAAACAGGTATGGTCTTATACTACTTTGTATATAAACACACTTACAGCAGGTGTCTAAGAAAGCTGTCTCAAGGAAACAACACAAAAACAAGAAAATCTACAAGAAAATAATATATTTAAAATAATTGTCCATATTCTTGATAAAAGAGTTGGTGGTGCTCTTAACTGTGTTGTTAAGTTCTTATACTGTAGCAAGTGAAGGCTAGCCCTCCTGGAACTCTTCTTACAAAAAATTCAAAAAATTTACCTTTTATTTATGCGATTCTAAGTAAACGGTGAACACAGAAGCAAGGATTAGAACTTTAAAAGTCAATACCAAAATTCAGTACAATAATTCTGAAAATTATCAACATATTCTTCCACTTTAAGATTTCTCCTTCATTATAGCCCATTTTATTCAGAAATATAAGCCCCATTTTATATGCAGCATACACTCATAAAAGTTGCTGCAAGATGTTTCTGCCTCTAGCTAGCTGGAGCCTCAGGAAATTTCACACTGACAGGTTCTGAGGTTTTGAGATTTTGTTTGGATTAAGGAGTTTGTTTAGTCAGAAAATCATTAAGAAAAATACTAAAAATGGAGCATTGAAATAAACTGAGATAAAGAAAAGAAGGGAAAAAAAAAAGAGAGATAACAAAAAAAAAAAAGACCAAGACAACCCTCAAGAACAAGACTTGCTTTTTAATTTCCATCTCTCTGATGTCTGTTTGTAATGGATGATTTGGGAATGAACATCAGAGTTTATAGTATCAGTCACTATTATATATGGTTCCTTTGTGGTTTTCATTTTTGTGCTGAGATAAGTAGCTCTAGGAAATGAAAGCTCCTGGGCAGTTGGCTTCCTGAAAAGCAGCTCAACTGCTGGCCCTCTGGTACAGACTGTTTTCATTATGCCTGTAAGGTTCCTAAATGGGTGACTGTAGTTAACCTTTTACACATCCTGCACAGCCTATGCAAAACTGGCAAGGCCCATGAAGGCCTCAGCGATAATGTGCTTTGCACAGCACTCAGGCAGGTCTGGATCAGCATGTGTACTTGCAAATGGTGAACAGCTATACAGCAAGATAATTGTGATGCACAATTCCAGACATATTTCACGTGTAATCCTGGCATCTATTTCCAGTCATGCTATAGAGAATTTTCAAGGACCAACAAGTCAACAACACTGCAGTGAAGGAAACTGCGAACTTTCAGCATGGGCCTTAGCCTCTAGTGTGTGTCACTTAATTCGGCCTTTTCTTTTAACTCCTGCATCCTCTCCCCACTTCTTTCCTGAAGAAGTCATTCAGTTAAGAATTTCAAAGCTGTTGTTATTCAAATTTTAGGAAGTCTTCTGGTTCCACCAAGATTGTGTAGACAATAACTATTTTGGTTAGTGGAAGTTCTGACAGCAGGTATGTCCCATTTCTTGTGAACAGCATCATTTATGTAAATCTGTTTGTCCAATGGTTTAAAAATACTTGTGTCAACACAGTAGATGGGGGACATTAATCATGTCATAGAGGCAGGAATATTTATCTCTGGGTAGGCACAAAAAGAAGTTCCTTGAATCAGTTTTGCTACCAGAGGAAGTGCTGAGGTAACTATGCCCTAAAAGGACATGTCTTAGTGCAGTCTATTACAATCAGTCATAAGTAGTCCAGACACCAGATGTCTAATTCTGTTTAAGATAATGACTGAAGATAGTATGATTTGTTTTGAGCTAGTGAAAATGTCAAGCATATATAAATTAAATGCAGGTGAAATGTATCACTTATATCGCTGTACTTGGGGTCATTCAAAGGTTGTACTAATTTTATTGTTTCATCATTCTCAAGATCTTAATCACAGCCAACATAGAAGCCTGTGGCTTCACATACTTTAGCATTTTAGTGTCTACCACCTGCTGGTTTTGTGCTACAAAACCCTCTGAATTTTCACATCACAGAAATGTGGATTATTCTTCCTTTGTTCTATTTGTAAAAGAAATATAGATCTATAACATGCTACTTAATTACATACTGAATATCCCAGTCCTACCCTTTGAGTAAAAAATGCTTTTGGATCTTCAGTAAAAGGAAACAGAATTTATGTAGTATTTTGACCTCTGTTTCACACATTCATATTTGCAGATCTAGCATGTGAGAGGATTTGAGACTCAGCTCTTCTGTCACAACAGGATTATAGTGATGTTGCTGTACTGCCAATACTTGATTCCTGGTGCTTAAAGTTCATAAGATCAGCTGTCAAGTGTGTGCTGTGATGAAACAGTCAATGTTTATTTCTGATTTTGTGCATTGGTAGACTCTAAGCTGACAAATAAAAATAAAGATTCTGAAGTCCAGTACTGCCCAGATACAAAAGTTACATCCACCAAGTATGAATATAACACTCCAAGACAGACATCCACATAACATAAAGCAGCTTAAGAACATGATGCATTGCCTAGCTCTAGCATTTCTATGTATTATCACATACAATTTCACTAGATGAATAACAAACCTAAATGGAATGGTAACATTTTTGATATTTTACCCAGTTTGAATTTTTTTTTATATTAATACATATTACTATAAAGTTGTCTAGATCCCATTTGTGTGTGCTGTGTTTTATAGGTTAAATATAGCTAAATTCCATTGATCACAGCAAGTAGGAAATTACAAAATACAAGGTTTGGGATTTTAATAGGTTTCACTGAATTTGCCTTATGTGGAATCTGGATTATAACACCTCTTCCTAGAACAGGGAAGATATCCTTTTGTCTCAGAATGCATTTTCAAATTGTCATTAATTAATTTTCATAGCTGTCTGTTCCTTATCACTATCTAACTTTTACACAAGGCTTAAAATTAATATGTTTGTGGAAGATATTAATTTCATAGAAGTGCACAGACTGAAAGGAGTACTGAAATTCAGAGTAAATGAGAATTTTTTCATCATTCTGTCTTCATAAAGCTGCAGTTTGAGAAGCTTTCCATGACAAGTGAAGATTCATCTACAGGAACAACTCAAATCCAAACCAAACAAACCCAAACCTTTCACTCTTCAACAAGTGGGTGTTCCTGCCATTAGCTTTGGGGGCTTTTGTGTGTATCCTGGAATATATACATTCTTCTCTGGGAGTGTTACAAATTACAATATCAAGAAGTTCATGTGTTCTCATCTCTTTCTTATAAATTAAACATCTGGTAATACAAAAGAAATGGTTCATCATTGTAGCAATAATTGTTTCCACCCACTGTAATGCAAACAATCTTGTTCTCCTAATTATCTACTAGATTTTCAGTTGCTTGCAAAGCCAAAAGATTTTTGCATAATTGTACCTACTTTCTATCCAGATAAAGGGGAACTTTTCTCTTATATGTAATTATCTGTCAAAAGCTGTACACTCCTATAGTGTCACCATTCCTCCTTCAGCTAAAAGCATTGGTCAATATATATGCAAATTATTTTTATTTTTATATGAATATGCATATATATGAATACATATATGTATGTCTATATATTATGTCCATGTCTAAATATTATGTTATACACATATACATAATATACAGAATCAGCAAACTAGCAATTTTTTACATGAAACAATCATATGTATAGGCATAATTATATTTTAGAATACATATAAAATCAGCAAATTAACAATGCAAATAGTTATGAGAAATACAGATTTTACTAGAGCATTCTAAAAATAGTAAAATTCTTTGTATAAATCCTATAAATAATATGTCTGAGCATTTTAATTTTTGAATATTGTATACAACATACTGTTAAAACAGAATATCCACGTCAAGTATAATAGTTACCAGAGGCAGTGAAGTCCAGCCTTTGGAAAAAAAAAAATCTTGGAAATTTTTTGAGACTTGCATTTTAAAACTTACCTTCCATATAATATGAATCTCAGCTTGAGACTATAGATTTAAACTGTTTGTATATATGTTGTGTTTGGAGGTTCTTTTCTCAGGATGCTAGTTGCATTTTTGCCTTTTGAAAGTGTTGCAAAATATGAAAGTGCTTTTCACTAAGCACATCAATTTGCTCTACCTAAGTGACATATTTTCTTTTTTTTACTTACATAGAAGCAGCTAGAGACAAACTGAAGAAAAGGATCCTGAAATGTCAAATTATCAATTCCTGTGTAAAGATGATCTTGCATTGTACAAAAAAGTCTTAACTGGCCACATGTATTTCCTTCTTGAACAATACAATATAGATGGCAGGATGTGTGTTTTCATGGTTATAGTCTGCTGCCGCCTTAGACTCTCAGAGAGCAGACTTTAGCCTGTTTAGCATACTGGCTGACAGAATCCTTTGTGAGGCACTCCTGAGTCCAGAAAGGCCATTTTCCAAGAAATAATTCCTAAAGATGCAGGAGAAGGCCATCCCCATTTGCCAAAAGATGAGTTAGCTGGGAGGAAGAGTAGCCTAACAGAGAGCTTTGCCTGGAACTCAGGGGGCGAAATGAATGTATGACCTGTGGAGGAAGTGGCAGGTTACTCAGCAGGACAACAAGTATGAGATTATGCAAGGACTAAGTTAGAAGTGCTAAACCCCAACTAAAACTTCATATGACTATTGTTGTGAAAGATAATCAAAACTGCTTCTTATAATTCTATATAAAACTGCTTCTATAATTCTATAACAAAATAAGGGCTAAAGAAATTCTCCATCCATTACTTGGTCTGGAGTGAAGCATACTGACAAAGCATGTGGAAAAGACTGAGGTACTTCATGCTTTTTTGCCCCAGTCTTTAATTGTCAGATGAGTTGTTCTGGGGGTACCCAGACCCCTGAGCTGGAAGACAGGGATAATGGGCAGAATGAACCCCGAGTAATCCTTGGGAAAATGGTCCGTGGCCTGCTACACCACTTAGACAGATGCAAGTCAACAGGTCTGGGTGGGATTCACCTAAATGTGTTAGAACTGAGGGAAGTACTCATTGAGCAACCCTCAGCAATTTATATTCTATACAAGCAGATTGATGCTGCTATGGCATAATGAGTTAGGATTAGTTTCCAATATTTTATATATCTGAATCAATAATTTTTCCTCTACAATGTACTTCTTAGAAATTAGAAAGCTCAGAAATAATCCATTTCTACCTGTGTCATGCGTCATCTCTTGAGCAGAAGTGAATGGCACTGTAAAATCTTTCATGTTGGTTGCATGGTGACTAGAGATCTTATTTGTCTCCAAGTGCAAGATTTCTGAAGCTGATTTGCTGACAAGGCCAGTTTTCAGAACTGTTAAAATTAATGAGCTAACAAGGGAAGTATGTTGATTCACTTTCTTAAACACTAAATCAAATTATTTCTATTCAGGGAAAATATTGAGTATTCTCATATGGAAAGGAGAGGTAACAAGAATACCAACAACCCCATCAGCAAGAACAGCTATAAACGAAGTGCTATATCTCTAAATTATTGCTTCAAATCCAAATCAACAATAATTCTGTGAATTTTGGTTATAGTTTACAGGGGGGGGGAAAAAGTTAAAGAAACAAAGAAAAACAAACAAACAAAAAAATCAAAACCACCACCACTAAAATATTGTCTCGCATGTCCAAAAGAAAAACGTAGCCATGGATTTAGTCCTCTATAGCTATTTTGGGTACTTCATTCTTGGCTCCCATGTTTTTGACAGCTACTGAAAAGCCATGTATTGATTCCTTACATTCTTCTAATATAATATTTGATAAGATTATTTTTTCAAGTTTGTTAAAATATCCTTTCCAGATGCTTTAGATGTTTTAGAGACAATGCAACTATGGTTTAAAGTATGGACAGTTTACAATAATACACAGCCCTTTTCAGCTGTATTTTTGTACTGTAATTCATTAAATGGACTTTAATTACCATATCATTCAGATTTACGCTGGTGATATTTGTTTAGTGTGCACATGAAAGTGAAGTATTTGATTTTTTTGTGGCAAGCTCTGATGACAGATATCTAGACTAAAGGAATGCCATAATTTGGGCTTCTGAGTGTTGGCAATGTTGTGAGTTCTGAGAGTGTTAGTAATAGGCACTGCCCTCACATATTCTAATGAAATATCTTGAAAAACATTTTGCTCCCTACTGTACTACTGAACACAGAACAGGACTTCAAGATAAGAAAATACATATAAAAATACATATAAAAATACAGATTCTGAAGTATGGTTTTATATAAGAAACTGGCCACTTTATGTCCCCAGTCGAATACTATCCTAATTATCATTTGTTAGGACTTTTTCTAGTGTCTGAAATAGTCACACTGAAATGACCACATTTGTTCTGTTGGAATTTATTCTATTAGCCAAAATTTCACCCACCATTTTTATTCCTAGCAAAAGGCTTCTCTGAGTTATCTCTATGTGTTGTCAGAAGTGAAATTTCCTGTATTTACTATTCCAGTCTAGAAAGATCAATAGTCTCATGAACTCATGTTATTTCCATTTATGAATTTGGTTTCTCTGGTAAATGGGAAAAAAAAAGTATAAAATATTATAAAATTCTTCTACTCAAATTTATAGTTTGTCTCTTCAGCAGCCAGCTAAGCGTCAGATACTGAGTTCTGTGCTACTACAGAGGAATAATTCTGTTAAACTGTGAACTTTCACAAATATTAATAAAAATTACCTTGAAGAAAAAACCAGGAACTTTTTAATCAGTAGAAAGCATTAAATTTTCACTAACTGTAAGATCTCAATGAAATGTAAATTTTTGGCTGCTACCACTATCTCTGAAGTCAATAAGAACATGATTTTCATCCACAAAAAGGACAATAATTTAGCAGTAAATAATACCATCTAATTTTGGCCCAGTTTAATTTTTTTTAATAAACCATTTTTGTGTCATACTACAGAGTCACAAAATGGATCAGGTTGAAAGAGAGCACAGCAGGTTATCATAGGAAAGTAAAATACTGCCACGCAGTAAAGTTCTTCCTGATAATCAGGTGGAACTTTCTTTGTATCAGTTTCTGCCCATTGCCTCTTGTCCTGTTGCTTGAAATCACTGAACAGAGCCTGGATCCATCCTCTTGGCACCCTCACTTCAGGTACTTACACACAATGATAAGGACCCCTCTCATTTTCTCTCCTTGAGGCTGAGCAAGCCCAACTCTCCCAGCCTTTCCTCATAAGACAACATGATCCAGGTCCCTTAATCATCTTTGTTGTTTTCTGCTAGACTAGATCCAGGAGGTCCATCTCTCTTTGGTATTGAGGAGTCCAGAACTCGACACAGAAGTCCTGACGTGGCCTCAGCAGGGCTGAGTAGAAGGACAGGATCACATCCCTGAACATGCTGGCAATGCTTTTCTTAATGCACCCCAGGATACCAATGATCTTCTTGGCCACCAGGACACACTGCTGGCTCATGGATGGCAAACTTGCTGAGGAGATATCTGCCCCTTCATCCAAATTATTGATGAACAAGTTAAGCAATACTTGATCAGTATTGAACCTTGGGGACACCACCAGTGACAGGCCTCCAGCCAGACCCTACACTACTGGTTACAACCTCCTGGGATCCCCCATTCAGCTCATTCTTAATCCACCTCCCTGTCCACTCACCTCATCCACACTTCCTGAGTTTGTTTGTGAGGATGTTGTGAGAGACAGTGTCAAAAGCCTTACTGAAGTTGAGGTAGACAATATCCACTGCTCTCCCATCGTCTATCCAGGTGTTGCTACATGAAAGATAATCAGGCTGTTCAAACATTACTTACATTTACTGAATCCATGCTGACTACTCCTGATCATCTTCTCATCATAGAAGATGGATAGATTTGACCTTCACAAAGATGCACTTTATTACATTTCCAGGGATTGATGTGAGGCTGACTGGCCGGTAGTTTTCTGGATCCTTCATGCCCTTTTGGAAGACCAGGGTAACATTTGCTATCTTCCAGCCCTCAGGCACCTCTCCCAGTAGCTACAACCCTTCAAAGAGAAGCACATGTATGCCATCCTGCTCAGTATCCCCATCCCTCCCACCAGGCCCCACAGATTTGTGGATGCCAAATTTTCCTGACTCTAACGCAATCCCCCTGGACCAAGGGAAAGTCTTCTTTCCAACATTTCTTTACCCTGGTTTCCTGGACCAGAGATTCCTGGTGACTGGTCTGGTCAGTGAAGACAGCTGAAAAGAAGGTATCTAATAACTACCTTCTCAGCATGCTCTGTAAGTAGGATTCTCTATCCATTTTTAATAGCCCCACCCACATATGCTTTAGTTTTAATTTTGAAAACAGTGCTTTATTATTTCACAGGTTTCTCAGTTTAAAAGGTTTGGAGGGTTTTTTTTTTCTTTTTAATTAGAAAATAAACAAAAAACCCACACACAAATGAAAATATTTCTGTATACAAAAGGTATTTTTTCAACAACTAGAAACTATTAATGAGCAGAGAATTCAAGAAATGCCCTCTGAATCTATGTTTTAGTTTTCCTTCAATATCTTCCCCTTTCCCAGGCCATATTTGCTATTTTAATTCAGTTTGGAAAACCTAAAGTTTAACTATGTCAAAGTTATGCACCTTCTGGTTATACCCTCTGTGAAGTGCATGAAATTAAGTCACCACTGGCTTTATAAAGACATGTTCAAGATTTATGAATATACTATACTGGTGTCTCTCATTTGTTGATTACATATATCCCCAAAGTTTAACAGTCTTTACATAACTCATGATTATACGAGGTTTGTCACAAATAACATTTTGAGTTCAGGTACTAATTATATATTACAGAGGTAAATAGAGATGAGATTGGCAGCCTACATGGTTCCTAACAGTAAGTTTCTTCTTTCTTTTATATAGCTTAGGATTTTTTAGTTTCTTCTGAGCAACTGTGCTACCTTGACATTTTTGTGTGCTAGTTTGTGAGAGAGCATTTTGGTCCTTCTCTTTTCTTCTCTGGGTTTGTGCTAGCCAGCATCTCTTATATTTAGGGCCACAGGCTTTTTCTGCCTAGCTCTCTTCAGTGTGTAGGCATTACAGCAGGCCTGATTGAACTTTTTCTTAAAAGTATTCAGCCAATTGCTCCACTGAGAGATCAGCAGTCTCTGGAATAAAAGTGGCTTATTAAACCACAGTGAACAAATAATCTTCAGCCATTCTTTCCACCTGGAAAGCATATTTTATGCATGTAGCATATTCTTTACACAATCAAATAAAGCTAAACTCTCAAAGTAAAAATTGAACTGTTCTGTACACTCAGCTCAAAGACTTTAGTCAATACAAAGTCACATTCATTTATTCTGATAGAATCTATTTGAAATTATCACTTTGCCTATCTGAAGGTTAGAAAGTAATAGCTGTATTATGTCATATTTATAATACTAGCAGTTATACATCTCCACTGGAATTTTCAACATCAGAATACTCAAGCCAAAGCCAAATAGAGTGGAGAAGCAATAGAACTGTATCTCCCTACTTGTAAGTCATTTAAATTTCACCTTGTGCTAGTCTTAAGTAAACGATCTGCTACATTAACCAAATATTGGGGATTTTTTCCATTTTTAAAGTCATGAAATGTTACACATACTACTTAATAAAGCAGAGGCAAAGCTTTGTGTTTGTATTATTATAGATTACTTTTGTAAAATGAAAATAGAGACCATAAATCAAAATAACTCATTATAAGTTTCTTGGTTAACAGCAATTTTAAAGTTTTATTATTTTTTTTGCTGTTTAGGTTATATCACTTATCCTTTTACACTTAACTTCAAAATTTTTGGTATGTGTTGCTTAAATTCTGTACTAATTAAAGTAGTACTTCTAAATGTATTTTCTTCTCTCCTTCATGATAGCAGGCTTTGCAGAAGCATTCCATACAAGCAAAAGCATTCCTTAGAACCTCTAGTGAGAATTTTATCTCCAGAAAATAGCGTAAACAGTCACCTAATTTTTAGATTAATTTTTTAATATTAAAACTTAGTACACTAAACAAATAATTCATACACGAGACATCTAAAATCTCTTTGGAAAAATTAGGTGGAGAAAACTTGAAAATTTCCAGGATAGCATTTTTGTTGCTTGGTGCAGGTCAAAATTCTGCAAAAATAAGAGGTACCATCTTCCAAAGGGAAAATCATAATGTGAAAAGTTTTTCTGAGTCTTGGAGTTGTCATTTTTTGTTGCTCTTCTTGCTGCTATTACTTTGTTTTATTTTGCTTTTTTGTTGGCTTTATTTTCTTAAAACATACATGTCCTCAGACATATATATGTATACATGTACAGACAGTAATTTTGTGTGTTTTAATTCTTGTTTTCTCTTTTATTGATTTAAATAATTTATTTAATATGCAGTTGGTGTCAGATTTGCATAGAGGAATAAGCTTCATTCAAATAGTTACAAATGATGTATGACAGTGTAAGGGGTTTTTCTTAAGAAAAAACTCAATTTTCTATCAAAGATTTGTAATACAGTTTCACAATGGTTTAGGCAACTAGTCAGGCTTTTTATCCATGCAGTTATGTGTTTAATTTATGTGGGTTCCCATATTTATGTGTGTGAAAGAAGGTGCAAAAGGTATAAAATTATTGTTATAACTTTAATTACAAGGATACTCCACTACTAATTTTGTTTTCTAATCCTATCTTATTAATATTTTCTATTAACAAAAATGGAAAAAAAACCCACCAAACAAAGAAAAGTAACATGCATTTCCTCACTTTATATTATCTTGTCATGAAAGGGGCTTAAACATTGAAACACAAAGTGTTAGTTCCTGTAGTAACATAAGCTAGCTGTGAGAGAAGCTAAGGATTTCTAAATGCAATGATATTTTGTACAATTATTGCCAATGGAAAAATATGGTTGGGAGGTGAATATTACATGACAATCTTAAGAACAATTAATTTAGAAATAAATTATCTGTTTGTATTATCTCTATCTTTGGATTGTCTGTATTTTTAAGAAAGAAAGTGACTGTCCATAGAATGTGGTACAGACAGAAATTGATGGTATTCTTATTTTTATAGTAGTACTCTGCAACTTTAGATTTAGTCTTTGAAAACTCCACTGTGATTTTTAAATAAATCAGAGACCCAAGTCGGGAGATATTTTGAGATTACTTTGCTGAGGTATGTGCCATAGTTCAGGGTTTCATTTCTCCATTTGTACAGAGGGTTTGGATTTTTTAAAAAAATAAATTTAAATTAATATTGTGCATTATTGAAAGATTAATCTAAAGACACTACCACTTCACCACCAGGAGTAAAAGATAATCACCAAATGATTGCTTTCATCATGAAATTTCTTTGGAAATTTTGCTCAATGTCATTTTTTTTTTGCCTAATTTTACCCACACTTGCAAGCTGGTAGATGTGTATTTTATTCTACAGAGTATGAAAAATGATCCCTTCATGGAAATTACAATCTAGTGTAAATCAGATCCATTAATAAGAAGGTCCAAAATAATCTAGAAGAGTTATCTCCCGTATTCAGTATCTGAAAGTGCTCATGTGGAGACTCCAAGTTTCAGAACAAGGAAAAGACAAGAATGGTTAAAGATTAGAACCTCCATTTTAAATTGCATTAAACTGTGAAATTTTAAACTCCTGGTGAAATGACTGATGAAACTAGATGAGGGAAAAGTCTTTAGCCAATACTTCTGTTTGTTCTTTAAAGATCTCTTCTCAGTTAATGTTCCATTCCTTTCCTTTTTTTTTTTTTTGCACGTGTCCTCAACTTGAAAAGTTCAGATAAGAATACAAGAAATCATTTGACTAAAACTTTATCTATGTTGTGCTTTAGATTATAGTAAAACAAAGCTTTTAACTGTGTCCATTTTTAATCATGCATTTTTTCCTCTGTGTCTTATATTCTTAGCCCAGAGTATATTGGAAAACTCTAAGAAAATGCATTTTGGGGGACAAGTTAGAAAATCAATATTTATAATCAGAAATCAACAGTTTTTCACTAGTTATCTTATTTGTGTTATGCAAAGATGTCACTGATTTTGTATAGTGAGAATTATGGACTATTACTATCTTGATTTTGGATACAGCTGCTTTGTTGCACCAAATTCTTATATTAGACATATAACTTCAATATTTTACAGCATCCTTTTTCTCAGGCAAGTGTCTTTAAATGCTAAAAGGATTCTGCTAGGAAAAAGTTGAGATCCTCATTCACAAGGACACTTACCTGAGTTTTTCTGCTGACCCTGATTTGTGTATGTCAATAATTTTGGAGCTGAGCAGATAACAAACCTTTTTCAGTATAAACATTTCTCCTTCTTCTTCAGTTTCAGTTTCCACACTTGATTGCTTCTTCCTACCTTGTTCCAACTGATATTTATGTGGGACTGTGATGTAAACCAGACAGCTGACATGACTGGAGGAAAACCAGTAGTGAGGTTCCTTTTTCTAACCCTTCTTACATTTATGTATTGGTGCAACGAAGTCTTGCCCTGAAAACAACAGTTTTGGTTCAGCTCAGAAGTCTGCCTCCATTTCAGAGGAGCTTCTTAAACTGCTTTCTGTCTCACTGAAATTTATCCTGAAACTATACCCTGCATAACTTTTCACTTCTGACAATAGTGTCCTGCAAAGAAAAGTAATCATGAACTTGATTATCCACAATTGCACCCGATGTAGTAATTTTTGTTACAAAGTAGTTGTAAAAAGCTACACCTATGGTCTGGCAGCATTTGATACCTCTGTTTCCTCAGTGGTAAGTGGAAGTACAATGTGTAGCTGTAAAAGAGAATCAAGTGTATTGTGTTACTATATTCTATGCAAGCCGCAATACTCAGGTTGCATTGTGCTCTCTTCTCCTGAAAAGGAACACATAATTTGAGTTTTACTGTACCAAATTATATCACTTTGAGACTCTGATTGCTACATGTAGTGAGCTATTATTTGTATGGCACAACAAGCAATCAACTACTGAACAGCATCAAGTGTACTGATGACACTCCTAATACTGAAGTACATTCCAGTACTTGGAATGTGGGGGAAATATAACGGAACTACATTGCTTTTTCTGAACTAATCTCTAATTGTACCTTTTTCTTCAATTTAAAGTATGAACTTCCAAATCTGGGCTCGTCTACTCAATTGCTCCCATAATAAAATTAATTTTTATAGAAAAGAATTAATGATACATTTCTAATTTCAGCTGAATATTAACTCAGCTATGGTAGTTCAGCATTAAAGAATGGGCAGCTTAGAAGTGAAGAAGCCATTATGAAAGATTGCCTGTCATATGCAATTCTGTGGATGTTTACTGAGCAATCCTTGACCTAAGTTACAGCTGAGTATGTATGATGGATTTCCAGATTTTTGTAAGGTCTCCCCATAGCATAAAAAATAAATGTCCAGGCTCATTCCCAGGAGAAGAAAAAAAAAAGCAGAAAAAAGCCATTATTTAGAATTCTCTGTCTCTCTTTATTGTCCTTCTGTATTCACAGATCCCATTTCTTTACTGTGATTTCAAAGTGCCTTCTCTGAAAAGCTTTTGCTGAGTAACATGCTTGTAAAGCATGTGACATGACATTATATTCTTGTATATGATTTATTAATAAAGCAAACCTTAAGAAATTGTATAATTTTAGTTTGACTGTATTCCCTACATTTACATTTTTGTTTTCCAGCTGAAGAACAGTGAAGTATTTTTGATCTTCTGGTAGATGACTTTCAGCTTTTATTCATTTTGGGGTCAAAAAAAGGAATCTCATTCCTAGCAATGGCTTGACATTCTACAGCGATTGAACAAAAGTAACTGAAAGAAATGGTCTCATGAAAATAAAAAAGAATTATTTCAGTTGTAATTTTACATTTGAAAACTGGATTATGGTTGTAGAAGAGGGCATATTTAGCTGCAGTTGTGTCCCACTTTATAGGGAGAGTGAAGAAAATAATGGTCATCAAATCACAGCTTTTCTCTTTTTTTTTATAAGTAAATAAATTATTTATTTACTGTTTATTTCCAAACCATACTGACTTTTTCATGTTTACACCTTTTTTTGAGATTAAATAATTTGAGTAACTGACACTTGAGATTTTCACCATCTAGAATATTTTTATCATCTCTTATTTTTTTCAGGAAGAGTTTCTAGTTACCCTGTCTAATAATGCCTTAGCAGTGTGTTGGCCAGTGGCTATTCTGCAGTATCGTTGCCATGGAGTCTTGCTGAGAGTAAAAAAACCACTCAGTCTTGTTTTTATTTTTTATTTCAAAGCACTTCTAATGAGTCATGATTGTAGTATCTTTCTGGTTTCTTGTACACAACAGAAGTTTTTCTTCAGTCATTCTTACTTTGCTAAGGATTGGTAGGAAGTGAAAGCACTAATGGCCATGAGCTATAAAAGGAAAATTTGTGGTCTCTTTTTGTGATCTCTTTTTTCTCTGAACTACTGTGAAACCCATACATATTAGTGAGACCAGCATAAGAAAATTAGTCATGGTATTTATTAGAAAAACATTTATCCAAATAAACATGTGTCATCTTTTGTCTTAAAATAATAAATGCTCACCCCAAAGGCCTCCATAACAAGGTATTTTTTTCCATTTCTGGTGAGAAATTCCTGATTGTCCTTGATGCTCTTTTTTTTTTTTCTTTTTTTTCTCCCTGGGAAGTGGACATGTATTTTGATCTTTCTGAAGGTTTTTACTATTTAGGAGACCTGAAAAAATTAACTACTCTGAAATAAACCTGAAATTATGTTTAATAAAATTTATTAATTTTTTAATAATAGAATATTAGAATAATAGGGCTAATCGAATCTGAGTCATACCACTAATTGTCCTTCCATCATAGGTAGAGCACTTAGGGTGAAGAGGTAAATTACATATGTCACTTTGCCTCTTCAGTTTTGTCCCTACCTATTTATGTTTCTCTCCATGTCCCTGCAGGAGTATTGAAGGTCAACATAAGGTATCTTCTTCTTTTTTTCTTTCTCTTTTGCATTAATATGGCAGTATTTGTAGCTTTCACTCGATTCTTTCTAATGATTATAATAGATCTCATCATAGCATTTAATACTGATATCTATTGAAATGATTTTGGGAAGTATGATTTGGACTGTATCAACTTATTTCACTCACACCTACGAAAACCTACCTAATTTCATTCATATTTCTTCCTAATTTATTCATGCCTTTTTGAACTACTGGCAGTTTTCAAGATGACTAAATCCTAAAAATCTTAGCTGCAGAGAATTTATGTCAAAGAATAACCTTGAGGGATGCATAGATGTAAAATTTCATGTCATCTCGTATAGATTTGTCTCCTCATAACAGAAAACAACTCTGCAACCTAAGATTAAATGAGCAGGTGGTAGAGACTTTCTGATTTGATCATGTTGCTTTTTTAGACAGACTAATTGTTCTGATTTATGGTTATCACCTGTATTTCATGGGTGCTTGCTTCCAGCTCTAATTAATGGATAATTTTTAACTGCTGCAACGTTAATTGTTCCTTGGATTTCAAGAGGTAGAGGAGAAATGGTTGTTAGTAAATAGAGGCTTTGGTTTTATGACCCTTTTTGTATTAGAAATGGAAATTGTAATTGTTTGGGGTTGGTTTTGGTTTTTTAGTTTGGGGTTTTTTTGGTTCCTGTTGGTTGGCTTTTTTGGTTAGGGTTTTTTCTAAGATATAAAATTTCATGTAATCTCTGAAATAAGAATATTAGGCTATGTATGTACTAATGATCATGATTAAAATTATACAGAGATTATCTTTAGTATAAATATATATTATTTTAAAACTCTCTCATATAAGATTATTTGACATTTTTCAGGGAATACTAGAATTTTTACATAATTTGATGATTTATACTGTGTCACTATATAGTAGAAAAACACAGTTCTATAAATCTCTTGGTATTGTTTTTTGACTAATGAATTCCTTTCAAAGATACATAAAATCTTGGTCTGAAAATTTAAAGACAGGGAGAATCCATCACTTCCCTTTGCTATGTCATTTCAGTGATTGTGGGAACACTAGGCACAGTTATGCTGTTTTTTATAGAAGCTCTTCTGCTCATGCTATGAATAATGAGGAAAAAATAGATTACAAAAGAACATCAATTTATAAAAGTCAGTTACAAGAGTAATGGCAGTGCAAACACAAATATGAAGTAAGATTTTTAAGTGCTAAATTACAATAGTACTTTATAGTACATTAAGTGTAATACATAACGTAGAAGAGGTCAGAGATCATGCAGATGTAATAGAGAAATGTGGATGAATATTGAAGTGTTTTTTTAATAAAGTCATCCAAATTTCATACATAGTTACAAAAAAACCCAGAAAATAGATTTCAATTAAAATAGCATTCTATTGATGAGCTTTACGTGAAACTGTTGCTAGAAATACAACTAGAAAAGTTGTTAAGACTTGATGGTCTTAATTATGGTCTTTAATTATTTTAAGTTTACAGGATCATATTGGGGAACTATTTGCAAAAGAACCAAAACAACCAAACATAAAAACCTCACAAAGGCAAAACTATCTAGCTGATTCTGAAAGGTGCCTTTTTTTTTTTAATCTATTATTTCTAGAAATATGCAGTTCTCCCCAGAAATGTAAGTTTCTGTATCGTCTTATCTTTCACCATTCATGAGTTATTCTTGTTACAAACACCCCCACTTACGAGCAAATTTTACAGTTTATATTACTGGTACATTTTTTTGTATCTTTCAGACTTTGCATAAACATTTTCAGATTAATTCCTCAAATTTTCTTTCTGATTTGCAGTTTCTATAGGTAGACAGGCCTACTGCATTAACTGACAGGCAATTTTTAGCACTTTACATTGGCACCAAATCCCAACATGCATATTTTGTGCTCTGGTCTCCCATCAGACAGCCTAGGTGTGAGCCTTCAATGGCAGAGATGTCATTGCAACATGATTATTGCACTCCCCTGGAAAGCATAAAATCAGCAGGACCATTGCAGTTACAAAATCATCACTACATTCCAACTTTCACAAGGAAAAACTCTCCATCTGGTGAAAAGGACATGGTTCTACATTGTGCTAGAACTCACCTTATCAGAGACTGGATCTGCCTTGATTGGATAGATGAAACTTGTATAAGAATATCATCAGCAGGCTGCAATCACACTTTGCTAGTGTCAAGAAGACTTATTCTATGGACTAGGGCTATCATACTGCAACAAAATTGTGGTGATTAATTTTGAAGTATTACTTTGTGAAATACAGTTTTAAATAGAGTGTATTTTAGAGCGACTAAAATAGATCATATTTCAACAATTTAATCACCTGTAGGTTTGTCCACACAACAAGTTTAACATTTTAGAAAAAATCCTGCAACCTTTCAACATTTAAAAAAATCATGAGTATCCTAGCTTTTCATTGGCACAACAGAGACAACTTTAGCCTGTCCAACTTTGGTTAAGTCAAGCTCCTGCTCATTTGATTCATGTGCTGCATTTGTGAGCTTGGCCTTTGCTGATGGGAAGGAGAGGAAAACAGGTTTATTGAGGTCTATTATGCTCCCATTAACCTACAAAGCAGAGACACTTTCTGTCATTTTAAGTGTTCTTCTATTGAATTCAGCAACATTAAAGTTGACCACCTCTGCCCTTACTAACATATGTCATTATAATCAAAGGAAATGTCTAAAAAGCTGGAGTACTCCATCTGTAGGCTGCAGATCAGGCTTGGCTTGTATTCATGGGCAAAGTGCTCTTATGGATATGAATATTAATATTAATGTTTTAAAATGGTAATCTTCATGAATAGTTACTGTGCCCCTTTATCCCCTTGTTTCCTTTTTGAACTTCAACATTTGTTCGATATTTTCTAATTATATCCTTTTTGTCACGAAACAGACATGAACATGGCCCTCTGGTCAAGGCTGCATTCGGGTTCTGCAACCTACAACTCTGGCAAGAAAAAGAAGTTGTGGCCTCAAATTAATTAGAGTGTGTCTTATAAAAACAAATCAAAATTATGCATAAAGAGAGTCACTAAAAAATATGGGAGTCCCTAAAGTTAGTTTAATTTATCTGCATCTTTTTGGTTTCAATAGTTATTTCTATTACTTTTCAACTTCTGCGTTCCAAGTACATATGTGAATGAATAGAATTGGTTAGCAAATGGAGAAAACAGGGTTTGTGTTTATGAATAGAGCTGTGTCTGAAAATTGGATGTAGGAAATTACTTTGACTTTACTTTTTTTTTTTTCCCAGCTGTGTTGCTTTTTCATGTCCAGGTTTTTGGGTTTTTTTTATAAACTGGTGGATAAGTTCCAGAAACAACACCTGCATGTAACATGCAATTTGCAATTTCCTTAGACTGTTGGTTACTTTCATTTTTTGTGGAAAAGATGCAATTACATGCCAAATTACACTGATCATGTCAACATATTAATATTAGACCTCATGTTTACCCATGATTTCCTTTTTGGAAATCAATGACCCTAGAACCATTATGATATTAAAAGGTAGACAGTGAAGTATTTAAATTATATATTAGATAAGTTAGCACAAGAAAATGCCAATTCAAATATAATTTGTTTTCCATTTGAATTATGCGTGTCTTATCCCTCAAATTTTGTACCTTCATAGCACTGCTGCATAAGAGAGGACTACCTTTGAAAAACTTCACAATGTGGATTTTGCAGAGTTGCTAAAATCATGCTGTTTTTAGAGCAGAACACATATTTTTTCTGCCTGCAACCCAAATAAAATTCTAAAAAGGACACTGAAAAAGGGATCAGATTGAATCATGTATGAATTTTAATTTCAATTTCATGTATGTATAAGTACAGAGTTCATACAGATGTGGAGGCCAGGGCCCAGCATTCAGCATAAACGTGGAAAAAAAGCTGTCCAAGCCAGAAATCTAGCTTTGTGGCCAAGAAGTTATTCTGAGTTGATTTAGGAAGAGCATTCTCAGCATTCCTAGGATTCCTAGAATTATCCTGTGCATCAGGAAGAGCACAGACAGTAGGTCTAGGGATGTGATCTTGTCCCTCTACACAGCGCTGATGGGGCCACATCTGGAGTGCTGTGTCCAGGTCCGAGCTCCTCAGGACAAAAGAGACACCAGGCTGCTGTAACAGGTCCAGGGGAACAAAGGTAATTAAGGAACTAGAGAATCACTCTTATGAGGAAATGCTTATAGAGCTGGGCCTGTTCAGCCTTGAAAAGAGACCACAGAGAGAAGACCTCATCAGTGTCTGTAAATATCAGAAGGGAAGGTATCAAGAGGATGTCTCTTCTCTTGGTGCCAAGCAATAGGACAAGAGGCAAGGGGCAGAAACTGATGCACAGAAAGTTCCACCTGAACATGAGCAAGAACTTTACTGTGGAGGTGACTGTGCACTGAAACAGATTGCTCAGAAAGGCTGTGGAGTCTCCCTCACTGGAGATATCCAAGAACTGTCTGGACACATTCCTGTGCAATGTGCTTTACAGTGACACTACTTGGCAGGATGATTTGGCCAGATTACCGGCTCTGATGCCTTCCAACTTTACCCATTCTGTGTTTCCATGATTCTATGCTAAGGCTGAAGGTTTTATTATCTTTTCTTAATTAACAGAATTTAAAAAAAACCTATTAGCTAAATGGAGCAAAAAGTTTTAAAAGGCGTGGGACTCATAGTGCAGGAATTTCTTGTGACTTGTTACATTGTTTTTATTCTGTAACTGGTGAAAAAAACCTCAGTTGCTGTGCCAGCAGTTGGCTTAAGATAAGATTTGCATTAAAATGCATGCTAGGTTCACATTATAGCACTTCTTTGCTGTTATGCAGGTGCTATTGAGGAAGGTTCTCTACAAATTACAAATTCAGCAGTTTAATGAGTCTGTCAAGCTTGTCAATTGTCAAGGAGAGAAAATGGATAATCATCAGGAAGAAAGTTCAAGGTGATGTCTTTGCTAAGGTGTAGAATGCTAATATCAAATGAGTGTATGAACAACCTCTGTGTGAAAATTATAAATCTTTTTCTCAGTATCTCTGCGCCTTATAGTACAGCTAGCATCACCCATTGGCTTCACTCTGCTGGCTGTTATGTGCCAATTATCTCAGCATTGAAGCCCATACAGCTGAAAAAAAACAACCCTCTCGTGAACATCTTTTTAATTAACTATTATGTTAGCTGTTAAACTTGACATGTATCTTCGTGTTACTAAGGTTACTTTCTTTCACCCAAGAATAACACAGAAATGATTACTTTTCTTAAAGACGCTAAAGACCCGAAAGGAGGGAAAAGCAAACACTCAACTCCTTGTAAGGCAATCTCCTCTCATATAGAGGGATTAAAACACCTGTCAAAGAGAGTCCCTTTCTTTCCTGGGTAGCCTATGTAACAGGATATGTTATAAACCAAATTCTTTCTTCTGAACTTGGAATTCTAAGTATTAGGCATTTTTCAGTTTATTGATTTTTTGTTTGCAATCTAGAGATATCTACGATGTTCAAACATTGTGAAACAAAGCCATCAGAGAAAAGAAAAAAATAAAAAAAATTCCCTGCTTAAGTTTAGCCATCATGAGAATGATTTTGATCTTCTCAGTTGTTAAGTCTTTTAATTTTTAGCTATGGAAAATATTATTTTATCAGCTATGCTGCATGAAAGCTTGTATACTCAACAAGGAAATGTTGTTAAACAGATTACAACTGAATTTACAAAAAAAAACCCCAAGATAATTCAGCTAATCAAATTTATTATTTTTTTCCATGTGAATTTTGATATGATTGATTTTTTACATTTTTGCCAAATTACTGTAGATTAGATAATTATTAATTGTTTATACTGATAAATTTTAAAAGCTCTACTTGCTTTCCATGAACAGGAGTCCCTTTTTTGTTTGGATTCTGCCTTCTCTCTGATTAAAATTTCAGAATCAAATAGGGTATTCTTAAAAAAATTAGTTTGGTGAGGTTTAAGTAACTTGGGAGTAGTTCTACCTGTTAATTTGTTGCTTGTTTATATAGTTGTTTGTTTATATAGGGCACTTTTGACTGATATTGTGAGTTGCTTGGGCACAAGCTCATGTAACAAAGTGGAACACTGTCTATTAAAATTAACAATGAAATCTGTGTATTTTATTGGGTGCATGACAGTAAAAGTGATGACAATTCAGATTGACTTGTTTATGCATGATTTACATATTGTCATCATGTATGAAATGTGTTAGACCACTTAATATACTTTTAGTGACCTTTGCATAATTTTGCAGTAGTTGTCTCTGGAAAGAGGTTTCTCCTTTTCCAAGCTCTCTACTTATCATCCTTTCAAACCCAAAATCTTAGCATTCTTCTGTGTTTTACTGCAAAAGAGATTGTAAGTGCCATTTTGAAGTTTGCAAATCACTGGGCAGCCTGTGAAATAAAAGGCAATATAAAATGATCAGAACAGATTCTCTTTTGGTACCCTTAAAGTCAAATGATCTCTCACTCTTTTTAAATCCTTACTCCTCTCTCTGTTCTCTTCATTCAATATGACAGTTAAGTAGGAGTTTAACTGGTTCTTCCTGTCTCCTCATTTCCATTGCATGTGATGCTGGGAAAAAAACAAAAAAAAAGCAGAAAAAAGCAGAAAAAAAAGAAAATTATGAAAATAAATTTAAAAATCAAGATTTTTGGTGTATCAAATACAACATAAAAACATTCACCATATTGCTATACCTATAGAGGAAACAGTAACTAATCTTTCTGCTATTTCACATATTGGTTTCACATAGTATGATGAAGTTAACTTTCAGTGTCATAACTATCTCCTTTTTTCTCTCATTAAAAGTAGGCATAGTAATGTCAATTATGATTTTAGTTTATTTTTGCTTAAACATGCCAACTTTTATTAGTTATTATTTTTGTCTACCTTCTGTGAAACTGCATATTTCCTATAGAATTCAGCAGCTTTTGCAGTAGTACAGCATTAACAGGGATTTTGTCTTGGAGGTTTATGTACACACTGATACATGATACTTCTGTGTATATTTTTGTTTCTAAGTACATATCTATGTTTACATGTATGTGTGTACACGTACATTTGGCCAGCATGCACAATGCAAATTCATTGCATGAATGACTAGAAGACAAGTTCAGATTTCAGATATGCTGTTTTGAAATTTCAAAAAAATTTTTGACCAAGGCTAGAAAAGGCAGTTGGATTCTGAAGTTTTCTAAATATGCAAATGAGAAGTTACAGATGCAGGCATTGACTACTTACTCGTGGTCAGGTCATACCATAATTTTGTTTATTTTATTATAATATTATAACTATTTGATAGAAATTACATAAGGTTGCATTTTTTAACTACCATAGCAATGAATACACCTTACTTAAAGACTACAATTTCTTGAATAATGTATAAATCTCTTTCAGCATAGATAGAGAGGTCTGGTTCTTGATCATAATGATAGGAATCTTGGTCTTGCTTTGCTGATAAAAATTAGTATTTCTTGTAGATATCCTCATCTATGGGTATGCTCTTTCAACTTGAAGTTTATTGACTTTATTATAATTTAACTGAAGTAAGCTTCTAGTGACTAAATAGTCATGGCAGTATTAATCCAGTATGTAAGGAAATAAATCTCAAAGAGATATTGGAACCATGGCCTAAAATTGTCTTGATGAAATCTGACTCCTTTCCAAACTGAAATTTGCAAATGTTATATAAGGGATGATTAAAATCACAAAGTGGAAGTAGATTGAGATGTTTCCATTCTGTACAAATAAAGGCACAGTGAGAGAAGCTCTCATATGCAATACAGCACAGACTAATACAAAGCAACATTTAAATTCTCTTTTCCAATACACTGCTCCACTAAAATAAGTTGTTCTGCTATGACCAAGAGTTATTTTCCAAGCAAAACAAAAAAAGTTTAAAAGTTTTTAGACTGTGATTCTCTAAGTTACATTTTCCACAAGAAACGAAACAAAGTGCTTAGTTAATTTTGAAATACACTGCACATTTTGCCTGTAATTACAGCTCCAGGACTTCCAGTAAAATGCTTAGAGTAAAAGCATAGATTCCTCAGAATCATTCACTTTAGGAGATTGATAAGTAATAAAGACCTAGGGGAATGAAGAACATCTCTTATAGAGGTCGACAGTTTCTAAATATTGCTTATATTGTATCATCCTTGAAGAAATAAGACACTGAAAAGAATTATAATTTACATGTACAAATATAAACCTAGCTTGTCAGACTTTATGGTATTAAGTTCTTAAATTTATTATTATATTTATTCAAAATTAGATTATATTAAGGCGATTAAAATAGTTTACTAATTTATGTTGTTTATTCCACATAAATACATGAAGATGAACAGATTGCTTTTATTTCTAGAGACTTTCTAATATTACATAAATATTTTCTTACTGATCCTGAATTTATTATGATGACCTTGCACTTAAGGGATTTTGAATGATAATGAATAAAATTACATATTTGAGCTTTTGAAGGTCTGTGACTTTTATCACTTAACACCACTGAAAACACTGGAATATTTAGGGATGCCTGTGAAAGGAGGCATTAAAAAAAGAATCTCAGTGCAGAATGCATTATAATCTGATCTATTTAATATTGTTTGTCATTGAATGTATCTTTCTTATCAAAATTTACCTAGAAAAGTAGTTGTGATGAAATATTAACCATTGCTTATAGTATAAAAAGATTGCTTATAGTATAAAAAAAGAATTCCTTGCCTCAAAAAAGAATGAGACAAGAATCTTCCATTTCCCACTATTTTTCTAGATTTTCCATGGGGTAACTCTTTCCAATGACTGAGTAGTTTTGGAACTGTTCGAATTAAAAAGAAATGTGTTTTCTTTCACAAAAAACATTAATCTTAGGTTCAAGGGCTAATTTTGAAGTTAACATGTTGTATTTCAGAAGAGACCTTTTGACTGTTTGATTCCATACACTATATTAAAGAAAGTCCACACCTACATTAGTCATCTTATCTCTTTTGTTTTATTGACTATCTAGGTGACTACTCCTTTCAGCTGTAGTAGATGTTATGCTGGGAGAATGTCAGTTTGTAAAGGCACTAATATTTTTTGGTACTTCTGAATCATGATAAGTAAATTAATTGGAAGTTACTTGCTTTTATTTTCAGGAAAACTAATGGAATGCATGTGATTCCATGAGTTCTGGGGCAGAGAATAATTGAAATTTTCATCAGTGAAATAACAGTGATATCTCTATATGGCAGGAAAAAAATTCCCAATGTGTCATTTACAGCAATGAAGAGACAGTGAAAAAAGAAGAGGAAAAAAAGTGGGTTTTCTTATCAAAGCAATGTCTTGAAACACAGGTCATGGCCTGTTCAGGTCTTAGGAATGGTATTATCCAATTTAGTATGCTCACCAAAAAAAGCACACACGTACTTGCTCCACCTCCCACTCCTCCAATTGGAAGCACAAATGGTGAAGATCAAAGGCTAATATAAGAAAGGGAACAGTAGCAACAACAGTATTAATAGCAAAAGGTACACAAGAGATGGTGATCTATATGCAAAAATGCTCACTATGGATCCTGCAACAATAAGCAATTCTGGATGGCCTCCCCCATCATGCATTCCAGACCAGCAGGAGCCCCTTCTTCCCAGAAAGAGAAAAGAGAGTCCTTTTCCCCCAAACTGTGAGCAGTCTTAGTGCCCCTGTATAAGATATTAAGCTATTAGGGAGCACCCAAAGGGGTGAAGGGACTTGAGGAAAAGACATATGAGGAGCAGCTGAGGTCACTTGTTCTGTTCAGCCTGGAGGAGACAGGAGAGACCTCATTGCAGTTACAGCTTCCTCACAAGGGGAAGAGGAGGGGCAGACACTGATGGTTTTGGTGACAGGACCAGGGGAAATGGCCTGAAGTTGTGACAGGGGCAGTTTAGGTTGGCTATTAGAAGAAGATTTTTTCCCCCAGAGGGTGTTTGGGCACTGGAACAGTTCCTCAGGGAAGTGGTCATAGCACCAGCCTGACAGAGCTTGAGAAGCATTTGGGCAATGCTCTCAGGCACCAGGTGTGACTCTTGAGGTGTCCTGTGCAGGGCCAGGAGCTAGGCTTGATAATCCTTGTGGATGTCTTCCACTCAGCATATTCTCTGATTCTGTGAACACACATACATAAAATATCTATTAAAGAATAAACTGTCAGTAATAATTTATATTATTTTCCAAGTGCTACATATTTCCACATTATATAGGTCCTCCCTGGTTCCCATGCAATAGGATGAAGAAGGAAGAATGAAAATTTATTTCTTCTTTCAAGGTCCTGATAGGGAATTTCCAAAAGCATAGTAGTATTTAATAAAATTATGAAAATATATTGACTTATTGTGGCAAAAGAACATATATTTCTGACTTGCTATATATAATGACTCTTAGAAAAAGACCAGAGAAGTAGAAGAAATACAGAAAGCTTAATTTATCAATTAAATATAATTTGAAACCACTTCTGCCAGTAATAAACAGGTAAATAACTGTATTAATTAGTATACTGAGAAAAAAAATAATATTTATTTCTTCTCTTATTTTTAATCAGTTTAGGTCATGAACTGCAAGGCTTTTTGAATAGGAAATTCTGTTTTACTAATAACAGTTCATAAGTAATCCTGTGACAAGATTGTGCCTTATGAATACATTTTGTGTTTTACCGCTTAGTTGTCTCCTCAGTAAAATAAATGACCTAAATTTTGGTTTAAGTGTTCAAAGATGTTGTTTACTGAACTGAACTGGCAGAGATTATAGTTTAGATGCATGTTACAAATTTTTTTTGTTTGAAAAATTGTAAAAAGCATTCTCCCACAGCATGTAATTTTCTCCCGAAATGTACATTGAGACCCACAGGAATTCATTGCAGCATGTTGTTGCAGACCTACCACAGTTCTACTAATATATGATAAATATAATGAAGGAAAGTCCACTTTGATTTTTCTTATTAATTCTGTAAATATGAATTGAATTCCAGTTTAGTGCAAATGGTATCATGACAGATTGACGATTTAGAGATAGGTGTCCAGTGATAAACTATGAAACATGAGATTAAAACTTTGCCACTAAACCTTAGTCTTGAATGAAATCAGGACCAAAACAAAAATAAGTACCACATTTTGTAGTACAGACATAAGTGAGTAAATCTCCTTAAAAATTTGAAATATGAAGCTTGGGATCATTTACTCAGAGATTTCTGCTGGGTAACATGGATTACTCAGTTCTGTACTCCTATGAAATAAAAATTCCCTTTGTCTCAAATGTTAGGCAATTTTCTGGTGCAGGTGGCAGGAGATGTTGACAGTAAAGGTAGCAATAAATTCAAGGAGATGGTAAAAGGAGTACAGTTCTCAGTGTAGCTGTTACCATGAGTAAGACATCCTGACTGCTCATGCTGGCCAGTTTTCTATTATAAATAAGACACAGAGAGAAGAAGAAGAAAAAAAGATGGTCTCAGAATTAGGTGACATGTACTTATTTATTTAGATTAATTCAGGTGCAAAATTTATATTTTTGATTCTTGCTTTGCTGTAACATATTAAATATTTACATACACATACCTACACTCAAATATGCCCCCTATTCCAGAAGCTGGAGAATAGGAAGACTACACTATGTATTTCTAACTGTAACTGAAAAAATATGCAAAAAGAAAAAAAATATACTGCCTGTAAAATTTACATTTCGAAGAAAAGATTACTACATTTAAACACCAAAATGTAATTCTAAATAATAATTCTGGAAATTCTTTTTATCCTTAGACGTAGCAACTCCAAGACTAATATTGTGAAAGGTAGTCTGTAAAGAGATTTTCAAGGTAGTCTGTAAAAAAATTTTCTTCTGTTCAACAAATCCACACACAAAGATCAGAAATTTTAAAATTAAAATCTACAAATGAATTATTTATTCATTATTAATAATTAAACATGATAATTCTGGACATCAATCTCAGTTAGTTTGCATGATGACCCTTAAGCAGTGCATTCTATTATTTTTCTTGACCAAAATGATGACGCAGATTATAACATTATTTTAAAGAATAAGTTGTTGCAATTCAAGCCTTTTGGTCTATGAATTGGGTAGAATGCTACAAATACACAAAAAAGCATCTATTTTCCCATTCCCAGTTCACTTCTGTATGTTGTTGGCATTATTTTTATAAAAACTGAACATTATTATCAATGGTCCTCTGAAAACCACATCTTTCTCTATGTCTTTCATAAGTAATACTTCAGATAGGCTGTTGATGTGCTCACTAGATTAAAATTCTTCCAGAGTTAAAAAATTACTTTTTTACCATTCATATTTGTTAAGATTACAAACAGTGAAAGAAATTTAAAATAAACTACTTAACATCAAAATCAAGAATATTTTGCAAATATTAGAAATATAATTTGCCCAGCACTTTTGAGCTAAGTTAGATTTAGTCAGAAGAGGGAGTTAAGGATTTTTGTCCATTTTGGTCCTTTGGCTATACTGAACTTCACTGCAGAATGATGAATCCAAGATAAGATAACGTATGACTAATGTACCTCTTTGAAAATATTTTTATTATAGAAAGAAAGCTGAAGCACTAATACTGAAAAAACCATCAATATATAAAATATATACTGAATAAGAGGAATTAAAAAAAAAGAAAAAATATTTCTAATTTCACTGCATCAAATTTCTGTCTTAAAATAATGAGACATCTATTAGGAGAAAGAGTGACTTCTAGACTTATATTTCTGTTAAGTTACTAATTTAGAAAAGTTACTTGATGGACAGAGGAAGGTTTTATACTAGAATAGCCATTATATTTTCCCATATATATATATATAAAACCATAACTCTGAGAAAGTGGTAGATCTGGTGGTTGATAATATCTGGATTAAATGCTAACTATAGAATGAAAAGCAAGGCCAATATGTTTAATTATATATATATTATATATATATATTATATATATATATATATATAATTATATTTATATTATATATAATATATATATAATATTTTATATATAGAATATTTATATTATATATCTAATTAATCTCTTTCTGAAATTATAGTTATATGTTGCACAAAATATGGGCATTTTAAGAGAAAATTTTGTTTTGTTTTTTATATTAGTTGTGTATGTACTTTATACATTATTTTGGCTTTGGAAAAATATTTATTGGAATATATCCTAGAATAGGAGTGTATTTAATATAGTGTGGCCCTAGAATAAATCTTAATGTTTTGTTTTGAAGTCTACAAGACAGTAGTAATTTCAGGCATGTTTCAGCAGCTAGAGCATAGTGCTAACATCTGTATGGAGCTCCATGTTGTATTATATATGCAGTTCTGCATAAGCTTGTGAACTACAGATATTTTTAAAGAAAAAATATTGTATGACTTGCCCTGCTTTGAGGGAAGATAAAATAGAGGAGTTTTATTTCTTTAAAATACACCATCTTTACACTAAAGAAATTGAAGTACTTTAAAATATTTTTTTAATATAGAAATGAAAGCAGGGTAGAAAAGCATAAAAATTTCATGAGAAATGAGTTTTTAAAATCAGGCTATAGATGGGTGCCCTATGTATGATCAAGGAGTCAAACAAAGCAGAATCTCAGCTGAACAAGACAGGTAATGGAAGTACAACATCCTCAGAGTGAATTTTATAGCTGTTATGGGAGAAAGTAGTTTCCCTTTGATGAAAGCTTGAAAATAAGAAAGAGAATCTATTGAGAAATATAATATTTTAGGATCCATCATAAAAATTCCATATCTGCACCCTACACACTACATAAAGTTTGGTTTATGTTTCACTACATCTAACAGCAGATTCTTCTATTGTTGTGGGTTTAAAGATATATACATGCATCAGAGTAAATTAGCCTCTTAATTTCAAAATTGACAAGTTAACATTATTACAAGGTACACAAGTGATTCTGCTCATTGTGAAAATTTGCATAGTTTCATTGCAATACATTAGTATTTAAAGAAGAAAAGATATTTGTGTATTTTCTTTCTGTGTGATAAGTTACGCTAGTTCATAGGGGGACAGGTTTTTTAATAAAAAATACCTCTGAACAACACATCATAAGTATAGTAAAGCAGAATACTTATTTCCATAAAAAGGAGGAAATTGTTTCAATAGAACATACAAGTTTCATATTATTTGCTCAAGTTCAGGAATTAAAAAAATAAAAACAAAAAACACAAACCCAAAAAAATAAAACCAGAAAAAACACAAACTCAAAAAAAGGTTTGGACTTTAATTTTCAGCAATGAAAGTTTTGTTTTCATTGTAAATGTATAGTAGCACAAAGTTAAATCCATAATATAACACTATATTTGGTCTTAAAACCCATAAGTTATTATATCTCTGATCCTGGGTTACTTAAATTAGACACTTCTTAATAGGGAAGGAAAATATATGTGAGTAAGGAAATATCAAAACAGCATGTTAAAGTTTTAACTGAATAAATATTATCAGGTAATAAGTAATATTTTTTATTAATTATTAAAATATTTTTAAAAACCCCTTAGAAGGCCCTAGTAAAATAAGAAAACTTTATCAAAACACTAAGAAGTCTTGTTACAACAAAAATTTAAAAAGAGAAGTATAAGGGAAAGTTCTCATATTCTGTGAAATTTAAAATCTAAAACCAAATAATTTTAGATGAAGTAAAAATAAATTATTCAGCTTATCTACACTTACTATTCCTGCACATCATTAGGTACCTGGAATCAGTGCAGGGTCCTGTCATGCTCCTTATGTATAAGTAAATGACAATTAACTATGCTAATTTTCTATGTTTTCTTGTTACTTCTCAGTGAATGCTTACCAAATATTTATTAATCATCATAAAGCAAGCACTGTCTCAAAGTGCCATGATAGTAGAGCTTCTGCAAGCACAGAACCAGAAGGTGGAAAGTGCATTTTAGAGCAACATATGGATAAAGATATTCTGGAAAAGTCAAGGAAGTAATAAGGCAACAGTGGTCACCATAACAGATGGTAGTACAGACCTCCAAGAACATAAGCATTTTTATGAGTAATTCTATGTACTTCTCTAATTTTTAGTTACAAAAGTAGAATTTTAATGATGAATTTAAAATCAAACAAAGGAATAGCTTTGAAGATATTTAAAAAATGATTCCCCCAGGTGAATGACAACACATTGATGTTTATTTGAAAATTTAATAATGTGATGAAGAACTAATATTATGAGCTACTGAGAGGCAGAAAAAATCTTCTTGATACTACACAGAGATAATTAAAAGTTAGGAATTTTGAAAATGAAGGCAAATGGTTAATTTTTGATATGATACAAACAAGGAGGAGACTGGAAATATTCAAGATAAAGGGTAATCCAGAAGATGAGATTATGAGAACCTGGATCAAAGTACTTGAATATAAATAGGAAGGAGGACTTACTGGTTCAAACCCAGACAGGATTTGAGTATGTAAAGCAAGGAAGGATCAACAGGTATACTACTGGTATTCACAATGCCTGAGAAAATGAGGCAACTGCAGGACTTAAATACAACAAGAAATTAAGATGTGTCTGTTAAGCATACATTAGATGGTTGAATGTTGCATTCTTTTAACATGATGTGACAAATATTTTCTATGGGCTAGAAGATTTAATTTTGGGCCTGATTAGCATGGTCTGAAATATAGCAATAAACTTATGCTTGTTGCCTAAAAGAGTAGTAGAATTTTAGGTAAGATTATCTAGTTTAGAATTCAGTTGGAGAAAAAAGAGCTTAACCAGGCTTGAAAAGCATTTTGGGACTATTGTGAACAGAAAGACCAAGAAAAATTATCAGAGGAAAAGAAATAATAAAAAAAAAATCAACAAACCAAAAATTTATTGAGAAAATAGTCACGGAAGAAAATGAAAAAAAGGAAAAAAGGATTTGCCTGACTGTTCTGATGGTATTAGACAAAGAAGACAAGAGTGTCATCCTGTCTCTCAGATTTGGATACAGAACTGTTTAAAGAGACTGTGAGAGATCCTTGGATTCACATGTTATCAGAGACTAGAGATAAAAAAAGGAAACAGAGAGATGGTTGGTGGAAAATCAAATGGGGTTAAAGCAAGGACATTTTATAGTCTGAAGCTGCTAGCTATGTGCAAGAAAACAGCAAAAGGAAATGGAGAAAAATTAGAAGGGGAGAAAGAAGGAGAAGGAGAAGGAGAAGGAGAAGGAGAAGGAGAAGGAGAAGGAGAAGGAGAAGGAGAAGGAGAAGGAGAAGGAGAAGGAGAAGGAGAAGGAGAAGGAGAAGGAGAAGGAGAAGGAGAAGGAGAAGGAGAAGGAGAAGGAGAAGGAGAAGGAGAAGGAGAAGGAGAAGGAGAAGGAGAAGGAGAAGGAGAAGGAGGGTTTAATGGAAAAATAAATCATGCTGAGGAAAGGACAATATAGTTCCATACTTTTTCATTTGTTTTCTTGAAAGAAGTTAAGCAGACATTTTGTGAAGAAAAAATTGAGGAAAAATTAGAAAGAACAGAAAACGGAAGAGGCATGGCTGGCATTGATTTAGAAAACTGGAATGGTTTACCAAGGAACACGACCAAGGTGAAAACAGAAAATAAACGCAAATGTCCTCTTCCACTTGACCAGTTTGCAGTATCTGAAAGGAGGGAGGGAATGGAAGGGTTCTTCTTTTGGGCTGAAGAACCTTGACTGGAAAAAAGTGTAACAAAGAGGAAATAAAGAATAATTGACAAATGAACAAACAACAAAAAATGAAAAGGAAAAACAACATTTAAAGTGGTAGAAGAGTTTAAAAGAAAGGACAAGAACAGAGTAATACTTCTGACTTTTGAGTCCACAGAATAGATATACAACTTCATTCTTGTTTGTACCAATCACTAAAGGAAGAAGTGGGAAAATTACCCCAAGTTATTTATCAACAAAAATACATGCAGAATTAAATTTATAGTGTTTGAGTTCTTGTGAAAGGAAGTATATGAATCATATTACCAGGGCATCTGGAAGAATTTAACAGAAAATTATCAGCAGGTTGTGTGTGGTAACCCCTTGTGTAACTCAGGAGCTTTCTGGGGGAGCTGAAAGTGTACAATCCAAAGAAAAATATGGATTTACAAGTCACTCAGCTGGGATTGGAGTCTTTGAAAGTACTTGAGTCATTTTCTGAAATAAGGTTTTGTTTTCTGAAAAATTGTGTTTTCCTTAATCAAGACTTCATAAAATAAATGGTTTGTGCAGCTCTTTCCCCCTGTTTAGATAATTTACACCATTAGCTAGTGCAATAAGAAAAACTACAGTAAACATAGATAACATCTTTTACATGGCTGCTTAAGGTCATCCTCTCAATGACTAAAAATTACCACTCTGTAATTATAGGTCTTTATTCTTCATAAATTTAGCAGCAGCATAGCATCTAGATGTAGATATCAATCCTTCTTTCAGTCAGATACAAAAAAATTTCAAATATAATTTTTATCATAACCCATTTATCCTTTTGTAATTTTTACATGGAAGAAAATGAATAATCATTAGTAATAAGGATCCTACATCACTGTAAGCTTGGAAATGCATAAATATTCTATGGCAATATGAAATCTCAACTGTGATTATAAAATGTAACAAAGACAGATGTGCAGGATTAGTTCCTCATAAAATTTAATTAATTTTAGTTGAGATAGTCATTAAATAAGTGTTCTGATTTTATGATTTCCTTTTACATTGGGAAAAATAAAGACTTGCACACAATTTGCTATTTATTTTTGGTAAAAGTGAGTAGTTTTCAAATCAGGCCTCAATATTGATATCGTAAGACCAAGAGTAGTGACACAATTTTGTTTGGGTTTTGACAGTGCTGTTACATGAATCTTGAGGAAATACAGAATTATCCTGCTGATAACAAACAAGTTACTTAGAAAGTTTTTTTGCACCAAGGGACAGATCGGATTAAATAACCCATATTTTTAATTCCAGTCTTCAGAAGCCTACCGAAACCCAGAATTTAAAGGTGAATTTCAAACTTTCCTTCCTGCATGAATTATGAGGAAAGGTCATATCTCACACAAACAGTTGTCACTGATTATGTAATCAGGATGATAATTATTTTCACCATTTTAATCACAAGATTTCTAGGGCAGGAAAAAACATACAGGTATCAGTTCAGTAATCCTAAAGTAAATCCTAAACAGACCCATTCAAACACTGAATTCCAGGTTGTTTTGTCCAGATATTTACTGTATCCTTTCAGTAGTTAGGTAATCTTCCCAAATATCTTCTGATCATTACCTTAGCTGACCAGCTAATGTAATCAGCTGATGACCATACATGTACTTATTCCTTTTTACACCAAAAGAGAGCTTTATGTCTTATTTAGATAAAATTTTTCTTGTTGCATAAAAACAGTATTCAAAGTTCCCAGATATAACACCAAGGTTTGAAATGAAAACAGAAAACTGTATTTTCAAACATTACCTTTCTGTAGCAAGAGACCTGCAGTTTGTTTTCTCATCTCATATTCTTCAAGTCCACCCAGAGAATAGCTTGCACTACTATGCCAGGGATGCATAATGTACAGAAATCTACAAAGCTGCTGCTTTGATCTTTCAAAAGTCATTAGCATCCATATCTCTCTAGATCTGGCTTAGAGTTATGCTTGAATTATAAATTAATTATATTATGAAATGGATTTGAATTCCTTTGCTCTATCATAAATATTTAGAGCGACTTTGGACATCTTGGGATATCTAACATACCTTCATGGACGTGGAAGATATGACAAAAGATAAAAAGTAACATATTGATGTGAGCTACCTGGTCCATGTTTAGAAATGTGAAGAGGACATTGAAAGGCAAATTGAAATGTCTTGAATTTCTTGTCTAAGAAACACAGTGTGGTCCTCTAAAGACCATTGAAAGAAATAAGGAAGTTGGTACAAACATCTGTGTATAGAATTTTTTTGCTCCCTTCATTAATATGCAAAAGAAAAATAAGCTAATGTACACTTCCTGTGGTTCTTTTACCTACCCTATTTCTGCCCAGAACACTTGATGATTCAGATATAACGCAAGTATATGAGAAACCCAATTAAGGGAGAATAGGACTTTGGCTTTGGTTCAAGGACAGGAGAATAATTACTGACAATAATAATAATAATAATAATAATAATAATAATAATAATAATAATAATTTGTCTAAAGAATTACAGATGGTTTGGGATTTTTTTTCACTTGTAAGGGATTTTCCATTCTTATTTTTTAGGAGGTACTGACCCTTTGACAATAAAAAAGGTTCTGAGAAAGATTGTTGAAGCTTTTTACATGCAGACATAAAAATCAGTTTTGTAGGCACAGCTATGGGACACCTGCTGTAGCTGGTTCTGCTTCAGCATGATTGAAGCTAGACAACCTCCAGACATGACTGCCAACCTCACCTATTCTATCAAAGATGTTTCTATTATAGGAAATATTCAATTTGTATTTTCAGGTAGAATTTGTCAAAATTACTTTGATATGACATTTTCTAAATTGTTTTCCTTTCCTTTTTTTTTTTGTTTTGTTTGTTTTTGGGGTTTTTTTTTGTTTTGTTTTTGTCAAACCAATATGAAAATGACCTAACCCAGAATGCTCATAAGAGGTTTATGGTTAGGAATCAGGTGGAGGCAGCAAAGAGAGCTTTGCAGCTGGTGTTTAGGGCAGGTCATCTGATCAAGGCTGGTCTATTGATGAAACCTTCCTGCTCCAGCTACAGGAAACGTCACTCTCTAAGGCTCCTCTCCTGCTGGGACTTCAACCACCCCAACACCTGCTGGAAAAGTACTACAGAGATCTGCAGGTGGTCCAGGAGACTCCTGCAATTATGGAATAAAGCATCTTGAGCCAATTTATAGACAGCCCTATCACAGGGAATAAATGGCTTGCATTCCTATGGGAAATGGGCCAGGCAATAAGTAAAGAGGAGGCCCTGAATTATAGGAAAGCAAACTCCAAGCTGCTCAAGAGTTAGTCCAGAGAACCCTCTTGGAAACTCCTCAGGAGCAAGGGAGCAAGAACAGAGCTGGCAGGTCTTTACAATATTCTCTACAGAGCTCAGAGCTCTCAATCTGTATGTGTAAGAAATCAGGAAAGGAATGAGAGAGACTGGCATAGCTGAGTTGAGACCTGCTAACCAAACTAAAAAGAAAGAAGGAAAGGCAAAGACTATGTGAAAGGAGGGACAAGTATCCTGGGGAGAGCATCAGGACATTACCCAGTTATGTAGGGGTGGGGTCAGAAAGACAAAGGCATATCTGGAGCTGAACTTGGCAAGGGATGTGAGGAACAACAAGAAGCACTCCTACAGGTATATCAGCTTGGATAACAAACAGGGAGGAGGCTGAACTGCTCAACAACATTTTTGCCTTAGTCTTCACTATCAATTTTTTTTTTTTTAATCTCTTGAATAGATTTTACATCAAGGCAGGAACTGCAGGAAGATCAGGTTCATGGCAATATGAGGAGCTTGAATGTATGTGAGTCTATGGGACCCGACAAGGTGCATCACATAGCCCTAGAATCATGGAATGGTTTGAGTTCATTCTCTACCAGGTTGCTCAAAGCACCACGCAGCCTGGTCTTGTTTGCTTGTCTTGGTTAGAGCTTGGATTTTTTTTTTGTTTGTAAGTAGGCACAAACAGTGTTCCAGGTGAGCTCTTGGCACTGCCTTTGCAAACCCCCATCTCTAAACACACCTCTCCTGGTATGTAGTCCTGAGGGAAATGACTGAAGCAATTGCCAAACCACTTTCTGTGACATTTGAAAAGTCCTGGCAGTCGTGTGAAATCCAAAGTGACTGGAAAAAGGAAAACATATTGTCTGTTTTTAAAATATAAGAAAGGAGGACCCTGGGAACTGCTGCCTTGTCAGCACCACTTCTCTGTCTGGTATTATCATGGAACAGCTCCTCCTAGAAGTCGTGCTAAGGTATACAAAAGAAAGAGAGTTGATTTGAAATAGCCAGCATAGCTACACCCACGGCCGCTCCTGTTTAATCAATATTATTATATCAGGCTGTTGTAAAAATAATAATAGGGATTTTTCTCCAAAGTTTTATTCACATTCATAGCTTATCTTCATTTAATTTCTGAACAACTTCTAACTTGTTTTTAAAGAGGCCATTGAGAGATTCCCAAATGAGGTAAACAGGGTTTTTAATTTTTCTTTTTTTAATGATACAAGGAAATGTTGTTACAACTATTAGCTCATCCTTTCAGTTTAGCCTCCTATTTTCTTATTCCCAATGTGACCTTTGTCAGTTACTGGTCAGCAGACCACTTTTTCGTAAGTAATTATGTAATGCACAAGTAGTGCAAAACACCTGCAGTTGCAATTCATACATACTGGTAATTTATTGAGATTAGATTTTTCTGGATCATATTTCAGAAAAGCAATTTTGTATCTCCCAGTTTTGTACAAAACTAGCTATAATAATTCCCCTTATATTTATAGAATTTCCTGAAATGGAGTATATGATACATTTTTCAAGAGAATTTTAGTTGACACCAATGATAAACTTGTATGAGTTTGTCTTATGCCCAAAGAAATACTCTGATGAGAAGAAAAATGAAGAATTGTTCATGGAGAGAAACTAGGTAAGTATGAATTTTGTTTTTTTATTTGCAAAGTGACAGTGATTTTTTCTTTTTTTTATGAAAGAGATTAATCAACTGGCAAAACTGAAAACTGCCATGTTTTAGGCAATTTAAGGGCCTGGATTTCTGAACGATGGAGTGGAATATCCCCACCCTATAAGTTTTTTTTAAAAAATATGCAAATACCAGATTCTGAAGTAGTTATACAAAATAATTGTTTTCCTCTATTTATTGGAAATTGAGGCTTGCATTCAGCCTTTATATTTAATTACAATAGTAGTCATCTGAGAGTACATTCTTTTTGCATCAAAAAACCTTTGACATAAAATTTGCTTAATCCTCCTTAAAGCCTTTAAAATTTTTTGTCCCTTTGATGTTTTTAGGAATGAGTATTGAAATGGAATATTTAAGAGAGATTTAGCCTTTCTTATATACCATTATAAAACAATGAAATAATTAGCAGGTAACTACTGAGATGAAAGGTTTCAAAATATTACAGTAAATCTTCCCTAAAAGAGAGAAATAAGGTGCAATTATCCTTAATTGTATTCAATGACCGAAACAGCAGCTTAAAATAAATATTTAAAACTGAGTCAATATTATCAATAGGGGAAAGAAACTTATGAAAGGAAACATTTTAAAATAAATTTTCATGACATACAAATATATCTGTTAATGACTTTTGACACAACCTTCTGGAGGTTAACACTTCTAGCAGCATATACAAGAAGATAATTCAGTTTTGAATATGGAAACATGATAATCAGACATAATTTGCTTTTTGAAAAGAAAAGTAAAATGCATTTGCTTAAAATATCTATTTTTTTAAAATAATAATATTAGAAATACTTTTTTCTTATCTTCTAATCTGATTTGGAGATAGTAGAAAATATAGAAATTTGAAGTCATGTGCATGTGTGAAATATGAAATTATGAAGAAAATGAAAATGGTTTGCTTAGACTTTTGAGCTATTAATTCTTGAAGAGAGGCTTTGTTTCCAGAGCTGTTGTTTCAATGAGTACTTACCAAGATATGTTGAGACAGATACCGGTTTTCTGCTTCTACAAAGAGAGAAGGCCAGAGGAAAAAGCAACATTCTGAATTTAGCATAACTTGGAAATTGCACACTTTATTTGTTTGTGAGCATAATGTTTTAGGGTTTGTTCTTTTTTTTTACCTCTGTTATAACCTATAATATGAAGTGAAAATTATCTCAGAGGCATTTAATACTGAGTAGAAAGTATGAGAACACAGCAATAAAGCTACTAGCCAAATTCTAATTAAGAAATTAAAATTCTGACTCTGATTTATAATTGCAGTAAATTAGGATTAAGGAAATGTTCTACTTAAACATTTTTCTACAGCTATAAAATGCATAGCTTTTTTATGTTAAACAGTGTTCAATAAATATAGAAGCTGTAGAAAAAGTACAATGGATTTACAGAGAATGAAGAGGTAGAAGTTCTGATGAATGTCCAAATAAACTTGGATTACTTATCCTTCAGCAAAACAGAACTATATGATACAGGACAAATCCTTTTTTTCATTTTTGAGACACCCCAATATGTGCCTTGACTGAATCCTAAATTCAAATTCAGAGGGTAGAAAAATGGCTGAAGCTACCATGGTCACGACAATAGTATATTTCTAAATGAATCAGTGGAATTTATTTGATCTTTAAATAAATTATAAAAACATACACCCCTTCAGCATGGATCGTATTTCTGAACACATACTCATGACAATCAAGACTATTCAGTCTTGACCACTCCTAAGTATCAGAGACCAATTTCCTCACTGCTGCTTTCTGCAAATGCACTCACATACTCCCATTTTTTATGTCACTTTTCTTGATTCAAATTAATGTTTCTCACAACATTTTTGAAATATTTTGGTAAGCAAGTACCTTTATATAATTCACTGTTTCTTCACAGGGCTTTTCTAGAGATACTGCATAAAGTCTCTCCTTTACTTTAGACATTTCAGAATTAAAAAAAAAATCCATCAATCTTTTACTGTCACTCATGTAGTCTAAAGAAAGATTTCTGTGAGCTAAATGGTCGTTTTACTAAATTGTTGGAAAGATTCAAGCCTATCCTGTCACTTAGGCAACTAATTACACCATTATATACTGCAATTACAATTAAAGATTTTCAGGTGATGAAAAGCATATTCACTGCTTCCTTGTTACCTCATATTTCCTTGCCAATACTCCAGATTGTCATGATTTTTATAAAACAAAAACAACTCAAGATGCTGTATTTTTCTCAGTAACATCTCCAGCTTAGACATGACACTGCAACTCCTTTTCCCCTTTATATATTAACCATGTTATCTGAAAGAGAAGCCTCTATCCTTTTTGCTGAAGGTACTGTGTTTAAATTTATCTTTGCAAAAATATTTTGTCAGGTATTAAAAACAGATATTAAAAAAAGTTGCAGGTCAGCAACTTTTAGTATTCAGACTGGGCTACTTTCTTGGATTTAAGCCAATTGTCTTCTATCAAATTAAATAACAGCACAAATAAATTGACAACAGCCCCCTTGTACTAAAAGCTACACCATGCAAAAAATAGGGCAATGATTTCGTATGTTAAAAAACACAATTATTTTCTATAATGATAAAGACCAAAGAATCAATTCCAGTTTAGGAGGTAGGAAAGAATATTACATTCCTCCCATGTGTGTATCAATCAATTTGATAAGTCCTGTGGATGAATATTAGGAGGCCTAGAAAAAGTAAAATTACAACAGTCAAAATAAGGAAATAACTGTTTAACACCATAAGAAGTTGGTCCTGTTTCTCTATCAATAGTTAGTAAGATGTGAATTTGCAAAAAGGCCTGTGTAAATAGCATGCTACTTTTCATGCATTTTAAAAATGCCTGATCTTCCCTAATTATACATTAAATTGCAAAGAGGAAAAATACTGTTACTTTTTAGGGTGTGACAGTGTTAGTTATAAAATTAGAAATAATTTCAGTAGAGAGAAGCTGTAAACTTGGATGCCTGATGCTTAACTTTATTATTATTAGAAAAATAATTCATCCTTAAGGGACATTAATATAATTCTTCTAATATTCCAGCCAATAACTTCTTCAGATAACAAGTACATATGTGCAAGAGATTTTTCTCTGACACTATCATTCTTGAGTTCTGGTTTCACTATGGTTTCCATAGCAACAGAGTGATGTTTCTACAAACACTACATCATTGCTTCTGCTATGAGTAGAAGCAGCAGAGATGTGAATCCATACCTGTGTTTCAAAGAAATATAACGTGAAGAGAAGGATGATATAAACCCTCAGAATTCAGATTAAGTTATTCTATCTGGCTTGCTACTGTCCCAATGTCAAAATCTTTTAAACTGATAATTAAAAGGTTTTGTTGATCTGATACCAGGGGAACTAACTCTCTTTTGTATCATTTCAATATGGACATGAAACCATGCTTCAGTTGTTATAAAATACGTAAAACGGTGGTATTGGATGTATCATTGAGACTAAATAACACATTTGTCACTCAAGTGGGTGAAAGTGCAGCTGTTGCAGAAATACAAATCAGGATATATTTCTGAAGAGAAACTTCCTTTTTTTTTTTTTAATTTAGCCAGGACTACTTTGGTTACTCTACATGCTTTATCTCTAGTTATGTCTGAACATCTCTGACAGGGGCTATTTTTTGATTACCTTTAGTTCCACTCAAAGATAAAGGAGTTATGCCACCTCTTCACTAGCCCTGAGCTATGTGTTACTTGTAAACTGTGTGTTAACAACTTTACTGTTTTAAATTGCCTCTCCTGGGAACATGCTTATGAGAAGGTAAAGAACTTTGTACAGTACACACTCTGATAGCAGTCATAAAACAATCTTGAAAATTTGAGTCCTTTGACCTTAATTTTTTATATTTCAAATTTAGGATCCCATAATCAAAGTATTTCTTCAGTTAGGACTGGCTTGTATGCAAACTGATGAATACATGTGCTGCCAAGATAGTATTCAAGGCTTACTAAGTTTAAAACTAAGTACATATTCTGTAAGATACCATTTGCAATATATTTTGTAGTCCAAGTTTTACAATTTGGCAAACATAGACCATAACAAAATTTTATTACTCAACAAGACATCACTTACAGTGTATGACAATAGAATGACAAGATTGTTTAAACAGTCATCAAGTACAATATTATTATTATTATTATTATTATTATTATTATTATTATTATTATTATTATTATTATTATTATTATTAATAATAATAATAATAATAATAATAATAATAATTTCTATTCTTTCAATTAGGCTCTAATTACTGTCACTTTTATATAACGGCCCAATTATTAGATCATTTGCCTTTGGTATAAGACCCTTTTTTTCAAAATGCTCTTAAAAGAGAAGCTCCAGGTTACAAATACAGATGTAATGTCAAGTGGAAGCATTCTTTTGTGGAAACAATGCTTCTGCACAAAGACTCCCAAGCCAACAAACACATCAACTCATTCCAAATCCCTGGGGTTCAGAATAAAACAAAAAAGAGGGCCATCATTTGCATCATTTTAAGTAAGAATTTCAGTTTCTTCTCTAAATATCTTTCCTAGATATCATCTAGTGACTTGCTATAGACAGAAGGAATACTTGAACTCACATATTGTCCTCAAAAGTTTTGATTACTGCAATATGATGAAGTGTGGCCCATGCTTATTTCCCAAGCAATTTTTTTAACTTCTTGATCCCTACTCATTGATCACCAAGATGTCAGAGATATATTCTCAAAGGAGAAACTACCAGACAAGAGATTTCCTCCGAAACTACAAATATTATGCTAAATGAAAATGACATGTTTGCCACGCATATTTTTATGATTTCCTTGTGCCTGTAATGATTCATGCAACTTGATTCTCAGCATATTTTTAGTTCCCTATGTTGCTTCTTTACCCTTCTTCTGCTCTTTGAGACAGGATCAAGTCACAAGGAAGAGGGATAAAGAAGCCTCTTTTATTTGGAAAGCAGGAATACATTTAGATGTCTGGCATAAGAAAGAAAAGGAGGGAGAAAATTAATTGGAAACAAATCAGAAGATAAATGGTTATCCAGAATTTTGTAGGATTTACAAGGGAAAAGTAAGGCTGAGAAAAGGACAGGTCATATAGATCGCATTCACACCACATTCTTACTTTTGTTATGCTAAATTTGTTGTTCTCTGGAAGACTGTGATTTCTTCAGTATTAGTATGTCACCTGTGCAATCCTAAATATGATACAAAACAAACGGCAGAACCACATTTTGATGGAATCAGTTAATAAGAATGTTTGTTCAGAACAAAGAATGTGAAGTTTACACTATCTGCAGAGAATTACACTATTTGCAGAACAACGATATTCTAAAAAAAGTTAGTGTAACATTTGAGTGCCAGTGTTAATTTCAGTTCTTTTCATAGAAAATCTGAACTGGCAGAGCAACTTTCCACCAGAATTTAATTATGGCCAGGTGGAAATTTTGTTCCTCTTCTGGACACCTAAAATCGGAAAAAATGTTGCTGAACTTACTCCCTAATACGAATGCTGAAAAGAAAGAAATTTTGCAAGAAGTAGTATTTAGTCCACTTATTTCCTGAAATGCTAATATTTAAGATAGTATCTTCATTCATGAATCACAAACAAAATAATTTTTTATGCCAGATACACAAAATGGCACTCCAAAGGGCAGCAAGACATTCATAAACCAAGATTTTTTTGGGTTTATTTTCTGAAGAAGTAGACTGCTTCAGTTTGATTGAAATCTCTTCATATACTCCCATTCTTCCATGAATACAGCTACCCACAGAAGAAAATATTAAAGTACTTGAGGTGCTTCACACTGCAAAATTAGCTGCAGTCTGCCAATTTCTGTTAAGTGCCTCTGTAGCACCTGCTGTTCTTGAAATTAGCATCAGCTAAGTTGACCCCAGTTTATGTACAGGGTGTGGAAGAGTCATACTTCATGTAGTCTGAGCCAAAAGGTGTGGATAAACAACATATTTTTTATGTGTAAGATAATTGTTCTATGAAAAGCAATAAAATTGCATGCCATTTAACTAGGCAAGAAGACAAAATAAGTTGTTGCAGTGATTTTGTGGTATAAAAGAAATTTTAAGTATGACTGCTATTAAATAAAGTGTATGGATGAGTAGCTTATGTAGCAAATATTTTTCCGATGTTCCTACACAACTTTTGAATTCTATTGTAAGGGGCACCTTCACAAATGGAATTTTCTGTAATGTTATTATGGTTCTTATCCTATTTAGAAGTCCCACTAAAACCACAACGCCACTCATGCCCCCCTCACACTCCAACTGGAAGGACAAGATCACAAGTTGAGATAAGAACAATTTCATGAAAACAGCAATTAGCTAAGAGGACAAACAATGTAGCAACAATATTAGTAACCAAAGGGAAAAGACAAAGAAACAGTTGACTAAGAATAGCCATGAGAATGAAATACTGATTGTCTTTCCTCTACCACATTTTTTCAACCCAAAAAAGACTGTTCTCAGAAAAGAAAGACCTCCTTTTCATTACTCCTTTCAGTGAGGTGAGGTGGTATTAAATAATATCAGGTTCCTGGCCACAGCCCCTGCCTGGGTTAATGGAAAAAATAGCTCTGTATTGGCCAGAAACAGGACATTATTCATCCCTTATTCTAAACCATCTACCTTATGCCCAGACTCTTCATCTTCCAAATGTACACATATATAGATAGATATAGATACAGATGTATTGATATAGATAAAGATACAAATATATAGATAGATAAGACATAGATATAGATATATAGAGATTTATAGATATAGACAAGAACAGATATAATTTCCATGGTTGGTGGCAATCCCTTCAAGAGGTCCCTTGAAATCATTACATCCATGACTATGGGTTCTATCCATCCTAGATGTCTTCTAGGGCTTGTTTGCTATTGGATGGTTGAGAGCTGCATCAGGCAGCTCTCCTGCCAGGTATACCTGGAGCAGTCCATCCTCATTGTCCACAGAAGTTATGACATGCAGTGGCAGTGTCATTCAGTAACAAATAACCAACAATTCAACATTGCAGACTGCTCTCACACAAAAATCCAATCCCTTTGTGGTAGGTGCTTTGTTTCCCCATCCCTCTGTATTACCCATCAAGTGCACCCAGGTCCTTGAGCAAAGAGGATCCCCATATGGGTTTGCCTTTGCTTGAGGCAGGACTAATCCAACTGTCTTCCCTATAACATTACTCATATGCACCACAGGGACTTTATCCCCTTCTACAGTACATGGAGATTTTGATTAGGGGGTAGCTTGATGGGTAGATCCTATAGTGTTAACTAACCAGGTGGCCTTAGCTAAATTAAGTCTAATATTTGAACGTCCCACTGCCCATTGCTTTCAATGTGGTATATACTGAGAGAATATCGCTTTTCACTTCCTGTCAGTTGATTAAATGGTGAGCCCTCCTCAATACTGCCCTCCTCAAACTCCCCCCTGAGTTTCCTTCTTGATGGGTGGGGGAGACAAGGCTACTGTTTTGTTGACCACATCCACTGGAGTCTGACAATATCCATCCTGCCATTTTACTCTTAAAACCTGGGTTTCCTGGGCAGGTCTCTTAGACTTACTTTAATGACAAAGCTAGCCTTTAGGAGGACTTGGATTACCTTCTCCCCTTTCTCAAAACCTTTCTCTGTCGTGTTCCTGCATGCAATGATGTTATCAAAGTACTGCAAGTGTTCTGAAGCCTCTCTATTGGAAAATTACCAATATAGCCAGAATGGGACATGCCTGGGCTGGTCTGGCCCCTACTACTTTACCAAAAGGTGGCAACTGAGGTGATTTCACCTCAGAGACACTTTTGGCTAGCTGGATGCTCCAGCTGGGCACTAGAGACAAGTCTAAACATGCAGGAGCTCAGGTTTACCTTGGTGGAGAAGCTATAAGGTGAGTTGAAGGAAAAGGAGCTGGTTCTGATGGAGGGTTTCGATCCGGAGCTTTATTCCTGGCCCACAGGCCACTGAATCCTGTGACAGCTCTAACAGAATCTCTTGAACAGCGTGGTTGCTGTTCCTTTTAACCCTGGGGAGAGGGGGAGGGAAGGGGTAGCGATCCCAACCAGGTACGGGGGGTGGGGGAAGTCTCAAGGGACAAATGACACCTGGATGGCCCAATGTCCTCCAGGGGAGGAGGGCATCTTTTGAATTCTGCCAATCACTCAATGCCCTTCTGGATTGCCAGGATTGACAGACAGTGCCCAGCAGGGGCCAGGGTGTGTAAAAGAGAGGTGGCTGACCCACCTGGGGAAGAAATGTTCAGGGAGAAACCTGAGGCATCTGAGGCAAACCATGACATCACACCACAACACCTCATCCTTCTTCCATGCAGTCTGGATGAGTCACGGCAAAGAGTGAGGTTATATTTCCATTGTATGGCTTTTCAGTACAATTTTAATATGGCAAAACCAAGCTATTGCGTTGTCATTACCTATATCCAAGGATGCTGAGTTAATTTAGTTAAAAAATATGTGATACCATAGCTGAAGTGAGACAGTCCTCTAGAAGTGAAACCTGTTTAATGAACCACTAGTGAAAGAGAAATACTGACATTCCGTGAGTCACAAATCCAGAGACTTAATTCTTGTATAGTCATTGTGCCACATGTTCTGTCCCTCTATTTTTGTTATTTGATAGGGGGTGGGGCAGGCATATGGAGAGAGAATAAGAAGAAGAAGAGACCATGAGACTGTTGCTAATGAGGTGTGAATGATATCAAGCTGTTACAATACATCTTGCCAGGAAAGAATCCTCAAGGGACAAGAAAAGTGAATAAATTTTGTAATCCCCGAGCAGATCTGTGTTGCCATGAAGTCAGAATTTCTCCAAGAGTAAAAAGTCAGTCTGAAGTCTGGCCCCTTGCACTCCTCCGTAATAAAATCAATGCTGTCCTTCTGAAAATGCTCATTTTCATGCTTGCTTCAGCCCCTCCTTTCTTCTTTTCAGTTTCTTACCTTTCTTAGACTGAATACTGTTCTAGTATTAGACTGTACCTTAAACAAAAAGAAATAAAAGTTCAACATAATACCCAAGTCTAGTAAAATTAAAAGAAAACAGTGTTTCAAAATTTATTTCAAAATTTGTTTCAAGACTGGGGCTCGTGTGCAGGTTTGTGGAGTTTTGAACTCATGAGCATAAGAACTGTGAAATTTGTGGGGAAATCTCTCAAAAAAAGTTTTGGCTGCATAAAGTCACCACAGTGGCTGAGTTTGAGTGTTGGGTATTGCCTCTCTCATGCTTTTCCACCACTTCTATTTGCCTTTGCTGTGACATTACTCCTGACTTTGCTTGGAGAGAAAAGGAAGACAAAATAGGGTAGCTAAGAAAGACACCACAGAGGGAATATGAAATGCAAAGCCCTCATGGAGATCTGAGCACAGCCAGAGGCTGGAGATGGGTGCATGGGGGAGTGTATTTGTCTGTCTGTCTGTCTGTCTGTCTCTAATGGGTGTCTGCAACCACTGGTGTACAGTAGCTGTGTAGAACCAAGGAGATGGCTGGTCTCCTGAAAAAAATGGATGGCATGCATGAATGTAAAAATTTTATTAATTGCTTCTGGAGGACTCGTAAGCAGAAAATGTTTGGGAAAGTATAAATGGGGAAAGCATTGTAATAAAAAAATACTTTATCATCAAGATTTGGGTTTTTTAATCATTTGTGGACATAGCATAGAATATTGAGCTCACTGAGACAAACCTCCAGCCACTATGGCTGAATTAAAATTGCATGACTGTATCTTTCTGACTGAATCCAATGCATTGACAAGTATAGTTGTGGGTTTCAGTGTGTAATTCAAGTAGAGGCTTAAACCCCAGCTGCTTTCATCCAGTCTTTGTGCTGAAAACCACATAATTTACTGACATATAAAATACTTACACTCAGTGACTATTTTAAACAGTTTAAAATTTGTTTGTTTTTTACTTGTTTTTGTCTGTTTGTTTGTTCAGTTGGGTTGGTTGATTGGACAGGTTTTTTGCTAATGGGAGAAAGTAAATTTTTGTAAAAGTTTATTAAATTAATGAAAGAATTAATTCAGAAACTAAGCCCACCAACTTTTTTCATTAGAGTTTTCATCATAATGCTTGACATCTCCTTTTTCAGCCTTCAACAAGTGACTTCTAAAAACTTTCCATGTATCTAGGAACTCTCTGACTCTTTGGGACATCCTGGTTGCTTAAACATTCTTGTATGGATCTTGACTTAAGTCAACTAAAATACATACCTTTTTCCCCTCAGCTGTCTGCCCTTTCCCAAACCACCTGCCCTTAGACCTGAACAAAATCAATGTGGCCATTGAGAGCTCAATCTACAGTTTGCACTCTGAGATAGAAACAACCAAATTTACTGATAATGAAGCCAAAGAAAGGAGCTGAAGACCTCTGTTTTAAGGCAGTGTCTGAGAAAGAGAAAAGGGAGACAGAATATCCAGAGAAAGAACAAAGTTACATATGAAAAAAAAACGACATTAGTTTAGAATAAAAAAGTAAATTTATCTAAAAGAAGAAAAACAATTTTTTGTATCAAAAACAAAAGCAAACTTTCTGACTTTTTCACTACAAGTATTTAAATTTAAAATATCATAGTAATATTTAATTGACAAATATGTTTCATGTGTTTCTTTAATCATTTGCCCTGATTCTTCATACTTTTCAGTAGATAAAGGGATCTAGTACCTGTCCACCTGGAACAAGTTCTGTATCTACACCATCAAAATTGAACCCTCACTCAATCTGAAATTTAGTAAGATTCAGAGCTATGAGGCTTAAGCCTTTTCTTAGGACCAGACACAAACAAATCTTTCAGCTTTGTGGCAGGGTATATGGGAACATGTTAAAGCACTTAGCTTCAAAAATGTTATTATGGTGACAGCTAGCATGGTAGTCACTTTTCTTGAAGCTCTTGAGCATCTCGAGGTAAATCAAGTGTTTTATGACAGCAACTTTCTTCAAGAGTTACCACCTCTTATAGAGTGTGAACTTTCAGGACTTTTCATAGTGTGCTTCAGAAAACACTATCAGTTTTTTGCAGGGTAACCTATGGTATGTCATTTCTTCATCACCACAGAAGACCATGGATTTCAGAAAAAAACCAAAGGGATGTAAAAAAATTTTTTGGTGAAGTCATACACAAAAGACCTGTGAAGGGCCTTTGGAAACAGAAAAGTACACATTCTACTCATTTTCTATAAATTTCCTCTAGTTTAGACTCCTGTCTTTTTCATTTTCTCTTCTGGGAGTTACCGTAAATATGAAAGTGAATTAGACAGTGTATGTGTCCTTACACAGGCAATGTGTAAATACTTTTCTACAGGACCATAGGATGGTTGAGGTTAAAAGGGACTTCAGAAGGTCATCATTCAGCAGGTGGTACAAACCACCTGCTCTGGCAGGTTCAGCCAGGGCAGATGACTTTTGAGTACCTCCAAGATTAGAGGTGGTGAAGAATATGCCATTTTCAGGAGAAACAGAGACCATAGCATAAAAAAGTAGAGTTTAAGTCATTCTGCCTCAAACCCTTTGAAACCTGAAAAGCAGTTCTATTAACTTCTAATATTCCGTCTACTAAAATAAATGTATGTACATCATATTGATCACAGTCAGCCAAAATGATAATATTTAATATGATTGTATATTATAATTGCACCTGTAATAATTGAGAAACAGTTTTTTTTTAATCCCTTTTAGATCATAGAGTACAGAAAGAGAGAAAAAATCCCCTCTCCTTTAAAAATCCCCTCTCTTCTTTCAAAGATCCACCTGACAGCACACCATGGTCATCCTCTTTAGTAGGATTTCATTAATGCTATTTTATTCTCAGCAAAAAATGTGCAAACAAAAAATTAACTTGATTCTAACATATTTATTTCCTCATAAACAGACTAAGTTTGCTCAGTAAAGGAAAACAATGGTGTGGGTAAGACTGTTACACTTCTACAGTCTTTCTAAAAATTGATTCACATGAGGCTTGTAGAGATATATGCAGATTACAATATTTTATCTATAGAGACATGGTTTAAAAATACTATTTCATTTTTTGGTATATATATCTTCTTGTGACAAAATACAAAGAACAGAAAATGAACATATCTATCTTGTCAGAGAGTAGTTCTGAATGATGGGTTTAATGAGAACTAAACAGGTGAAATTATACTTGATACAGCAGACCAAACAGTAATCATTCAAAGATTTCAAGCTCTGCCCCAGTATCTCTTCCTCCTACAGAGTCCTGGACCATTTTGCTTATAGCATTGCTTCATGCGAGTAAAACCATGGATTTGAGAAACTCATCTAAAAGGCTTTTGAAACCTCATTTTAACGATGCCCTCAAGAGAAACATAGTGTTTTTAAAAAACATTACTATCCAGAAAACTCTGGGCTATACACACAACATTTCCATCATGTCATGACAGGCCACCCTGAGCTGTCAATAGTGTCTGGTATATAAAAAATTACATCACTTCTAAGACACACTTCAATTTACACTTAAATTCTATTAAAAGTATAGTGTATCATGCACTTTACTCTTGCCGGTTTTTTGTAAGTCTCTTCCTACAGAATTCTGTATGTTTCACATTTCTAGTGACTTCAATATTAATCCAAATAATTTTTAAACATAAACCAGAAAACAAAATTTTTCTTTAGACAATATATTTTTTTGCTGGGATGTCCATTCCTTTGTTAATCCAGCTGACAGACAAGTGAAAGCAGGTGAAAACCTTACTCATCCCTTAAATATCTGTAATATTTTTTGTTCTCTTGGAAATTACACAAGAATATGGAATTCCACAGTTTTATAAAACCACAACATTTTATATTTCCAGGTGAAAAGCAATATTATTTGTATTACTATTGAAGTTACCTGAAGAGTGTTTGGGCTCTTGTCACCAAAAAACAGGAAATAAACTTTCCAATCAACTTACTAGGCTGGAGTGCTGACATTACTTTATTAGTAGCACTGGATGCATGGAGATTTCTCCTCAAAGCATGAATGTCCAGTAAATATTTCTCATTGAGACTATCTGAAATCTGTGGTCACATTGTAATCTTATTGTTCTTTGCTGTGACACACAATCCTGTTTTCAAAACTAAGATATCTACTAACAGATATTAATAACTGATATAAATAAACAAGGAAGAATTAGCTGGCACAAGTTAATTAATCCTGAGCACTTGTACTAAGCACTGTCCAAAACTAAGCTTTAACCATGACTATTAGGATCATACACTATTGTGGTAAAGCTGAAAAAAATTTTCCAACATTTTCTTCTACTTCTTCTTAAAGAAATATATCTTGTTTGGTAATCCGCTCACAGCTCCTGGAATCTAGCTATGGACTGTGAATTCTCTTCATTTAGTGGTACATATTGAAAATAGGTATCTCTCCCTCACAATGTTTAAAACTAGCACTGGTGAAAAGACTTTCAAATACCTGAAAATGAGCTTGTTTTCTCTTTGATATAAAAGGATAACTTCATAATATTCAAGCAAACTGCCATACCAGTTATCTGTCAGCTGTCTTCAGTGAGATGATCTGTGGGAAAAAAAAATATCAGGGTAGCCAAACTAACAGTACTTTAGATTGACAATTGGTTGTAATTTTACAAACTTTTTTCTTAATCTTGAAACCTTCTTATTGACTGAAAATTAATACATTTCACACTTCTCAGTGACTGCCATCAGGTGTTAACTTTCAGTTATGTTTGGCCTAGAGAAGATTTGAACACAAGACCCATAAATGAAAGTGTCTTCATTTCATTCTGCTCTCTAGTGTTCTGATGCTACTTATCCCTAAAAGGCAAATAAAAAGTTACTGAAGTGTATCCAGTGTCACACACACCATTCCTCATATTCTTCCTGAAATGTTTATCTGCAGAAATAATTACAGAGCTGCTATTTAATATTAAGTGTAAGAAATAATTCTTCATATGAATAAAAGTGGATAATATAATACTTATTTATGTCTGACTTTTAACAGGAAGAAGATTTACTTTTTTCTGTTTATAGAACATCAGTTTGAAGGGTACATAGCAAAAAAATTTCTAATCTGCCCAAGTAACACTGCAAGTAACTGATTCAAATAGTTGTTTCATTTAATTTTATATCCTTTTACTTCTAGTGATTCCATCCAGTTTCTGTACTGAAATTGAATTCTGTCAGCAAATTGAAAGTGGCTGGGCTAGCAAGGCAGTTATGCTGTTTGGTATATTTGCAGATGGCCTAATGCAGCAACAGGTCCAAGTGCTGAAACATTTTGGGTTAGCTCAAAGACAATGAATATTGGGGGCTTACACAAGGAAGCAGATATCCATCCTTCTGTTTCTTCCTCAGAACTTGTCCAAAAATTGTCCAGATTGCATATCTTTGCCAATCTCTTCCTATGTGATGTCAGTTTTTCTAACCTTAAATGAAATTGTTGATCTAGTCTCTTTTTTGAGGTCACACCATTTTGAGTTGTAGAATCAAGACTTTACAATTAAAATTTTAAAGCAGGTATGTTTTATTCCAGCTGGGACGCATGGGGGATTTTTCCACCATACATGCATACCGGGTTAAAACAGGTTTCACGTTTAAATAAACATTGATCCCCCAAGCTCATACCTCCCTTCCTACCCACTCTCTACCTCCTTGCAGTTCACATTATAATTAGTCTTCTGTCGTGACACGCCTCCCAGGGGTGGTGGGCAGGGATCTTCAGATGAATAAGAGGTCTTCCTCAGGTGTTTGCAGCTTGACCTTCATTTCTGGGCAGGGACAGTGGATGTTTGGCTAACTCCCAGGTCAGGTTTGTCCCAGCTAAAACCAGGAGCCTGGTTTTTGCTGGGTCCTTAAGCAATAGATTCTGCTTTATCAAGTTTCCACAACACTTGAGTCTTGCTATACTGAGTTTTCTTTTCTTTATGGCCTTTACTTAGCAACCATATTCTTATGTGTTCTGTTACAAGTTGTTTCTACCAAACAAGTTACATTCCTATGTGTTCTGTTAAAAATTGTTTTTTCTACTTTTCCAAACTTGCTAAATAAGCTATATACATTTCTGTTTTCCTCCAGTCGCCTAAGTACATTATATGCTTCTAAAATTCTGAATTTTCATAAGCATACATGTTTCCCATATCAATTTTACTCTATCAATTGCTTTTTGTATACTTCTGTCACTACTCTGCTAGTTATGTTTCTATTTTCACAGAGAAAAAAACAAGGTTAGAATAAATGAAGAATGTAGAACAGCCACCACTTAAATTAGGCAATGGGAGATTTTTTTTTAGTAAGCTAAAGAAGCAATTTATTTTTAAATTACTAAAACAACCCAAAAATTGAGACTTTCTTTATAGTATATATATATATTTTTACATCTAAACATATTAATTTTTATTATTATATATAAATTTATATCCTTATTTATATTTATTTATATAAACATAGTATATATGTAAATATAAATATTCATATGAATGTAAGTATATAGAAATCTATATGTAAATACAAATGTAAATACATTTATGAAATTTTCCTCATCTAAAAATTAGGAGCTCATCCTGTAGTGTACTCTGTAAGTGGTGGTTTGCTGATATTACACAAGTGTCTCTCCTGGTTCAACTAGAGAAAAAACACTGTTAGCTCCCTTGTTCCACTTACATTTAGAGAGAGGAAAGCAGCTCTCTGGAGAAGGACCTGGGGGTCCTGGTAGACAAAAAGCCAGCAGAGTGTCCTAGTGGCCAAGAAGGCCAGTGGTGTTCTGGGGTGCATCAGGAAGAGTGTGGCCAGCAGGTCAAGGTAGGTGATCCTTCCCCTCTACACAGCCCTGGTGAGGCACGTCTGGAGTGCTATGTCCTGTTCTGGGCTCCTCAGCACAAGACAAGTAAGCAATGGAACAGGTCCAGTGGAAGTCTACAGAGATGATTAGGGATGGAGCATCTCTCATACGGGGGAAGGCTGAGGGAGCTGGGCCTGTTCAGCCTCAAGCAGAAGTGTGTGAGAGGGGACCTCATCCTTGTGTACAAAATGCTAAGGGACGGTGTCAATAGGATGGTGTCCAACTGTCTTCAGTGGTGGCCAGTGACAGGACAACAGGCAAATGACGCAAACTGAAACACAGGAAATTCTACATGAACATTAAGGAAACCTATTTACTGTACAGGTGACAGAGCACTGGAATAGACCACCCACAGAGTTTATGGAGTCTCCCTTTCTTTTTCTGCAGATATTCAAAACTGTGATAATCTCCAGAGGTCTCTTCCAAAATCCAATATTATGTGTTTCTGTGAGCTAGATAGATAGATATCTTAGATAGATAGATAGATAGATAGATAGATAGATAGATAGATAGATAGATAGATAGATAGATAGATAGATAGATAGATATAGATAGATGATAGATAGATAGATAGATAGATAGATAGATAGATAGATAGATAGATAGATAGATAGATAGATAGATATAGATAGATGATAGATAGATAGATAGATAGATAGATAGATAGATAGATAGATAGATAGATAGATAGATAGATAGATATAGATAGATAGATAGATAGATAGATAGATAGATAGATAGATAGATAGATAGATCTGTGTGTACCAAACAAGCAAGTTAGGAATACATGATGACAGAAGCCTTCAAAAGAGAGTTCCTTAGTGCTTCATCCTATTTATTTATCAGGTACGTAGTGTAGTACGTCATGTTCTATTAAAAAACTTAAAATATCTTGTCTCTCACAATGAGTTACTCTCTTTTTCTCTATGCTTATAAAAGAAAAACACTATTTTCAAAGTTACAAAAGGTAATTGAAAACAAAAAGTATACTTTTATGTTACAACCAAAGGACATTCAAGTACAGTTTTGGTTACTATCACTGCAGATAAAATGCAAAACTATAATTATATTTGTGAAATTCAAGCTATATCAGATAAGCAGTTGTTAAACCCTAGAATGTGTTTGGGAGGCAATATTTTTCCCATTCCAAAGGAATAGTTTTACAGTGACCTTTTTCTCCACAACAGGTCAATTTTACTTGTTTTAATTATTTGTGCATTGGTTTATTTCTTCTAATTATTTATAATTTCACACAACTGCACAAAGTATTTAATAAATCAATGCTATAAAAGTAAAAAAGTACCATAAAACTTTCAGGAGAAAATAGACATGATTTCCTTTTCAAAATATTTCCCATCAGTTTTAAGATAGTAATTCACTGTAAACAATTCTTTCCTACAGCTTTTTTCCTCCAATGAAAGCCATTTTGATGGTAAAAAGTTAATGTCTCTAATAATGAAGAGAAAATGTAAATGTAAGGTTCCTATTTCTTTGTGAAATGTTTTGACTTATGATATTTTGATCACTTTATATTGTTGTATGCAGAAGAGATGAGACAAATTTTTGGTCATTCTTTAGTCTATCTGAAAATTTAGTAGTAAGAGCTAGTGCAATATCAAAAAATTTACCTAATCTGTGGGTCACTTTCATCACATCTGAACTTTACAAGACTTTTTAAAATCAACAATCAAAAATAATTACTGCCTAAGAAGTATCCAGACTTAAAAGCTGGCTAGATTTCATACTGGAGGTGTTTTATGTAGACAGCAGTGACTCTGTACTGCATACATCATGACTTCACTTCCTGTAGAGACAAGAAGCTGTTTCCACCAGACAGTTCCTGCTGTGTGGCTGCCATTTCCATCTACTCGAGCAAGTTTGGGCAGCAGTGTCTCAGCTCTGCTTCTGGGAAGGACTTTTTGCTGCTGTCAGAGAGGTCCTGCATGTCAGCAGGACGCTGCAAGCAGAACCAGATCTAGGCCACGGCATATGAAAGGGGATATTGTCCCCATTGTTCTGCAAATGAGGGGGGAAGGGTCTGGGAAACAGTGCATGAATCTCATGGGTAAGTAGTTGCTTTCATGGCAGGTGCTGATAGCAGGGATGCAGATTTCACAACAAAACCTATGCTGAGAATGAAGGACTGCAAAGGGAAGACAAGATACATCTGATAAAATGTGTTAAGAGCACAACTGTCAAGGGACTGGCTGAACTGATGAAAAGTCTTCAAACTACTGAGACCAGGAAGGAAGACTATGATCCACAGTCCAGGAGGAAAATCCACATGGGTTGCGTGGAGAAGAGTGCAGGATGACAGAAAGGGAGACTTCAGGAGTGAGAAAAAAGGATGAAGAGACACTTGTCTCAAATGCAGGTAACACAAAGGCCTGGAAGCAAATAGGACAGACTAGAGCTTCATGTGCAACTACAACACTGTATCAGTGCTGCAGCATGTGAAGGAGTGGCTCAGATGTGTGAAGTGCATCCATGGGATTTACAAAAGACAGGATGAGAGACTGTGTTGGATGGAGGATAGCCCACTAAGCATGATACTGTGACAGGAGTACTCTCCAGACCATTTATCAGGGCAGCAAAGAGGACAAAACCTTCTTGAAATAACTACAGCAGAAGTGTTTGTTCCTAAGTCAAGGAGACTGGGGGAAATCTTGAACCACCTCAGGAAAGCAAATGTTGCATGCATCTATGAATTTCAAAAGGAACAATTGCAGAAACTACAGACACGAGCTGACTTCACTTTGGTGCCAAGTGTCATAGAGTGAGTCCCATGGGATCACCTTTCAGGGCTTAGGAAGGAACTGACTGAAGGACTCATGGGTTTTTTTTTACCTGACTGCACCTGTTGGTAAAATTATGGAATCTGTGGACACAGGTGGCATTTACCTTGAATATAGCAAAGTTTATGACACTGTCTCCTGAAATGCTCCTGTACGCACATTAGGAGATCAGAGGTGGGATGTGAAAACTACTTGTAAATAACAAGTTGGATGGTAAGGCTCACAAGACCATATTTAACTGGGCTGTAGTTTGCCTGGAGGTTGGCAACCAGGGCAGGGTCTATCCTGGGACTTTCCCTACAGAACATCTCCCTCAGTTCTCCCTGGAGGAGAGAACAGTGAGCAATCTTCTGAAGTTTTCTGAATGCAGCAAAGGGAAAATTAGAATGCCAGGCTGCCTTCTGTGGACCTGGGTAGCTAGAAGAGGTCAAAAGTGAAACCTGTGAAGTCCAGCTAAGGCACAAGACAAACCCTAAAACTAGTACTTGCTATGTAACATCTAGATATGGTGTCTAGTTCTGGGCTTAGATGAGCCTTAGTTAAATTAGCAGAAACCACCAAGGTCCTCAGACCATCTCCCTGTGAGGAAAGTTGCAGAGCTGGAAAGTGTTCTGCTGGGAGAAGAGAAGGTTTTGGGTACACCCAGCAGCATCCCCAGCACCAAAGGAGGAATGGAGGAAACATAGGTGGGCTCTTCATGGTGGTACACAGTAGAAGGGCAAGAGGAAGTAGTACAAGCTGAAACATGAGACAATTATACTGGAAGGAGATAAGCAGAAGTCTTTTCTCCTGTCTGGAGAGCCCATTCATGGTATCAAGGCCCAGGGAGTTTGGGCCATCTCTTGCCTGGGCGCGTTTCCTGCCTTCACTGGGCAAAGCCTTGAAAAATCCATTCTGATCTCACATCTGAGCATCTGTGCAGGGGCATGGGCTGGGGCTGGAGACATCTCCAGGTGCCTATCAGCCTGAATTATCCTATGAGCATCTGAGAATGAGATTAATGGCAATATAGGACAACTGCAGTTCATTTGAAGTATTGGAAGCATTTCACAAAATGAAAATTAATTTGCCTGGAAATTGTATAGAGCAGAAACTTTAGCAGAGCATTAGAAACATGCAAAAGTTTCCAAATGTGAAAGGGTAGGGACTGTGAGAAAAAATTTATGGTTCAGAATTTAAAAAGCCTATAAATTACATGAAACTTATTTTTTGGTCTAAATAAAAGAAAAATCAACCTGCCATATGTTTAAAAATCTCTAATTTCATAAAATGATACAGAGAGCTTAAAAGTGAAAAAGCTTTGTTGATCATAGAACCATCAAAAATTTATATTCTGCTGCAGATTAAGCACAGTTGGTAGCTATGCTCCACACAGCTACTTGCTCATTCACCCACAGTGAGATAGAGAAGGCAATTGAAAGGGTATAAGTGAGAAAGCATGTGGATTGAGGTAAAGACAGTTTATTAGGTAAAGCAAAAAACTGCATGTACAAGCAAAGCAATCCAATCAGTCCCAACCAACAGGGAGGTATTCTCCTTTCCTGGGGCCTGGGCTAAGAACACCACCAGGAAATTTAATAGCCTGGTGTGGCCCCCAAAATCTTCCTATTCATAATTTTCCATATAGGGTGCAATGAAGTGGCCACTCTGTGGCCACTTCATAGTCTGAGGAAAGTCAAAGAGGACATTAGGGCCTTGGAATGGCTGTAAGGGAATTTGGGTCATGTTATATTCTCTTTTATACTTCCAATTGAAGGCAGTAACACTGGAAGAAACAGGCACTCTGAGTTCCAGTACAGGTCTTCATCCAGCCCAGGGTCCAGAATTTTTGTTCAGTTTTGATAAGAGTCATGAAGATACTCTCTCCTTGCTTCTTTAGCCTTTCTTCTGCTTCTGATTAGCATGAATATGTCCACATATTGAATACTCACTGCACTCTTGTCACCTTGAAATTGCAGAAAGTGCACTAGGATTCATGTAACTGATGAAGACATTAAGCAGTATTTACTTTTAGAATAAAAACCTCTGATAAAACACTACTAATTGGTCTGCAGTTGGGTTCATCACAATGGTTTTGGCCTGTTAATTTTCCAACCACCCTTATTTTCCCCTCTAATCCATATTTCACCAATGCAAGCTGTAAGGATATTATGGGACATCATGACAAACATCTTGAAAACTAAATGCATAAAATGTTCAATAATCTCCCCTTATCCACAGAATAACAGGCACACTGGCATGCTGTTCTGTAACTTAAACTTAATTAAACATGAAGGTAGATATATGTAATTTATATCTCTGTCTTAACTTATGAGTGAAATTAAATGAAGAAAATCCTTCATTTTTAATAATTATGCCAGTGAAGCTTATTTATCATATTTCTAAATTGTTTCCTGTTACTCCTACTAGGAGGATCCCTTTAACTTGATTTGATGAGAAAAGTTAGAAAGCCATGGCAATGGCAGAAATATTAGAAAAAGCTCTAAGCAAGAAGTCACATTTCCAGGACAGCTGATAGTACTTCCTAGGAAAAGGAAAAAGTCTTGTGTTGCCATTGGCTGATTTTGTATTACTGGTGCTAGTACTTATTATTCTTTAGTCTTTTTTGTCTTGACAGTGGTCAAAATGAAATAATCTCAAATATCAATATCATAAGTAATTTCCTTTCCCATTATCGGATATCAAATTCACTTCCAAGAATATGGCCTGTGTCCTTTATTTATTCCCCTTCAGCTTCTTTGTGTAATTCAAAGATGTTATCTTAATCTCCAAAGGCATCCATGAGTTTACAGCAATATTTACAAAGATAATTTCACTATTTTCAACCTCATACAAAAGCCATCCTTCAGGGATATGGAAATTATCAGTATCTGGGATGATATAAGCAAGAATGAAGAGCAAAATTTGTGGTTTTGTTCTTCCTGAGTTTTGTGAAATCCACGAGAAAAAGGAAACACCATAGTCTAACTGTCTGCATTGTGTTTCTTGAGTAAAAATAGGATTTGAATAAGAAGTGCAACTAGAGATGAAAAAAGTTGCATCTCTAAATAAAAAATCATACAATATTAAAAAAATTCCCTTTAGCTTTTTAGCTGAAAATGTTATTTCTTCATATCAAATCAGCACTTTTTGGTTTTGAGATAGAAACTGAGATGTGTGTACAACTATCAGCATATCTGTGATTTAGCAGTTGACAGTGAACTAGATGAATTACGAGGTGAAAGTGCTTGTACGCAACAAAAAAATATCTTGAATTAAACTGTGAAACATAAAGACAAGGAGAAAATCTTCCCCCTTGCTAAGGGAATTTCAACCTTATGGACCAATTGGCCAGCAGTATAAATATTGCCATCTTTTTAACTTTCTGATTTGTAGGCTGTGAACAGCTGCTGACAGACCTCCAGGCCAAGGACATGGGGAAGCTGCTTCTCACAGTAGAAAAGGCTCAAAAATAATTATGGGGACATTTGAGTTGTACAATTTTGCTGTTTTGTAGCATGAGGAAGGTTATTATACCAGAGATTACTTTTGCATTTTCAATGTGCTGCGAAGAAATGAATGTGATTAAAATGTATGCCACCATTTTATAATTTTGTTTTCTTTAAAAAATAATTTCCAACTTTCCTCCAGTTGCCTTGCCAACAGATTTAAGTTCAAACAGAAAGGCTGGTAGCTCAAATCCCAAAATACTTACTTATTTCCCCTATTGACAGTCATTTTGGAACAGCATAATCAGCATATAGAGCTCAGAGGAAGAGCTGTGAAATGATAGAGTAGTTATCAGACTACTGAGAAGTGAAGTATTTCTTATTTTTAATGAGATGTCATTTTCTCAAAGCACAGTGTGCCTCCTCAAATCAAAACAAGAATACAAGTGCACTCCAACACATGTATGAAGAAAAATGAGGGAGACCTGGTGACCCAAAAAAGCCCTAAAGCTGATGTTCTTGGGGATTACTAATTCCCATTGAAATTATTGAGAGGGGAATTTCCTGTAGAAGTTACACTTTAAAGATTAATATTGGGCTAGATTTGTTTCAGCATCACTGCCAAGCTGATGGTGGGAGAGAATTTTCTCTCCTAAAAGTATCATGATTCATCATTCAGGATGACAGCTTCCAAATCTTTTTCTAAGAGATGCTCTCTTCCTTCCCCTTTTTTTCAGATCATGTGTATAAAATATAGTGGGCATATGCTCTGCCACATTCCCGAAGCCTGGGTTCAGGTTCTGACTGTGCCATTGAGGAGAAAATAGTTTTAATTTCTCTATATTTAGAGACACTGCCTTTGCATGTTAAGGATACATGTACTTCATTTGGTGGTGTTACAATGATAAATTAAAGATGGAGGGTGTGATTATATTGCTTCCCTATTACAATAATAGAGCAGAAACAAGTTTTGTTTTATTTTCAGTAGGATAAAAAGCCTGCCATAGTTAATCATATTTACTATTAATATAGTAATATAAATAAATTGAGTAAATAATACTCAGAGGAAACTCAGCCTGTGACCAAAACTGTTGCATGATGTTGCGGGGGGGGGGGGGGGGGGTGTAAAACTTTGGTAATTTTCTTTGTCTAATGAGAAAACTTTTAGCTAGCAAAACAGGAAAGGCAAGTACAAATGAAAAAAAAAAAAAAAAACACCAAAAAATCCACTTGTAAGGTTCACAGGACTTTTACTGTCATCTTGCTTGGAAATACTCCCAGAAAAAGCATTTGTGCTTTTGGACAATTCCGATCTCTTTTCACCCCAGAAATATGAAGAGAGGGGAAGAAATATTTGTGCACTTATACCTAAAAGGACAAATTAGTATAAATTTAATGGTTTTAAACTTAGTGAGAAGAGCAAAGTTAACTTACAAGTTTTCACATTTGTATTCTTGGTTTATTCTATGTTTAGCTTTACCAAATATTCTTGCTTCTGCTATATGATAAGAATTTCTACAACCATAAAAGATTATATTACTGGGATATAATTACTTAGTCTATTGGTATTCTTTGTGAGTCATAAAACACTGTATTTATCATCTTAACTCTAGTTTTTCATATTTTCATATTTTTACAGACTATATGTTTTGGTAAAAAGACTATTTCTTTTTGAGTGTCTCTTTCAGGAGTATATTTATTCATACTAGATAACAATGATAATAATTAATATTTTAGTCAACAGAACAGAATATTACTGTTTGAAGTATGACAGAATTTTTGCATGCACAATATCAGATGGTTAACTATCCTGAATTTACAGTAAAGTTATTATTCTAGATGTGCACTCTAACATCTAAATCAAGTAAAATACAAAGTAAACACATTAATCTTAAAGTGCTCTACTCAAACAGACTACCCACCCCTTTTGTTTTGTTTTACCAAGTAGATGGATGTTTAACATCTTCCTTATTGACCTGTCCTATGGGATAGAGTGCACTTTCATTAAGTTTGCAGAAGATACTGAAATGGGAGGAATGGCTGATAAGCCAGGTGGGTGTGTCATTCATAGGCAGCTGGACAGACTGGAGAAATAGTGCCTGAGTAACCTTTAAAGTTCAACTAAAGAGTAAATGCCAAACCCAGGCCTTGGGGAACAATAACTGCAGGCAGCAGTTCATTCAGGTCGGGAGCTGAGGGGCTGTAGGCAGCTCTGTGCAGAAGGACAGGAGGGCTCAAGTGAATACTAAATTGAACACAAGCCAGAAACATGCTTCTGGGGAAAGGGAAAAGGGAAAGGGAAGGAGAAAGGGAAAGGGGAAAGAGAAGAAAAGAGAAGAAAAAGGAAAGGGAAAGGGAAAGGGAAAGGGAAAGGGAAAGGGAAAGGGAAAGGGAAAGGGAAAGGGAAAGGGAAAGGGAAAGGGAAAGGGAAAGGGAAAGGGAAAGGGAAAGGGAAAGGGAAAGGGAAAGGGAAAGGGAAAGGGAAAGGGAAGGGAAGGGAAGGGAAGGGAAGGGAAGGGAAGGGAAGGGAAGGGAAGGGAAGGGAAGGGAAGGGAAGGGAAGGGAAGGGAAGGGAAGGGAAGGGAAGGGAAGGGAAGGGAAGGGAAGGAAAGGAAAGGAAAGGAAAGGAAAGGAAAGGAAAGGAAAGGAAAGGAAAGGAAAGGAAAGGAAAGGAAAGGAAAGGAAAGGAAAGGAAAGGAAAGGAAAGGAAAGGAAAGGAAAGGAAAGGAAAGGAAAGGAAAGGAAAGGAAAGGAAAGGAAAGGAAAGGAAAGGAAAGGAAAGGAAAGGAAAGGAAAGGAAAGGAAAGGAAAGGAAAGGAAAGGAAAGGAAAGGAAAGGAAAGGAAAGGAAAGGAAAAGAAAAGAAAAAAGAAAAGAAAAGTAAAAGAAAAGTAAAAGAAAAGAAAAGAAAAGAAAAGAAAAGAAAAGAAAAGAAAAGAAAAGAAAAGAAAAGAAAAGAAAAGAGAAAAAAAATCTCAGTTCTCAAAGGGATCTATGATTATAATCTCATCCAAATATTTGACCAGTTCAGGGCTACCTAGAAGTTAAAGCACATTATTGAGTACATTGTCCAAAAGCCTCTTAAATATTGACAGGTTTGGGGCCTTGACTGCAATTCTTAGGAGCCTGCTTCAGTGTTTGATTGCCCTCTTGGAAAGAAGTGCTTCATATTGCTCAGTTGTGCTGGCACAACTAGTGGCCTTGCCCCATTGATCCAGCCTGTCCAGGTCCCTCTGCAGAGCCTTTTCACCCTCTAGCAGATCATCATTTCCACTCAGTTTGGTGTCCTCTGCAAATTGACAGAGGTGAAACTTGATTAACTCATCCAGGTCATTGGCAAAGTTATAAAACATGGCTGACCCCAACAAAGAGCCCCACTGAGGGGAACATCAGTTATGACTGACCACTGAATGGATGCAATTCCGTTAACCACCACTCTCCAGGCTTCCCCACAAATCTGTCTTTTACTCAGTAAAACACTGTGCCCATGCAAACCATTCCATTGTCTCCAGAAGAATACTGTGGGAAATGGTGTGAAAAGCTTCACTTAGGACTAGGTAAAAGACTGCTCTGCACTAGGGAGGCCTCACCTTGAGTATTGTGTCCAGTTTTTGTCACTACAATATAAGAAAGATATTAAGCTATTAGAGAACATCCAAAGAGGAGCAACAAACATGGAGAAAAGCCTTGAGAAGGCCTGGCTCAGGAGTGACTCAGTGAGGAGTGGCTCAGGTCACTTGATCCATTCAGCCTGGAGAAGAGAACTTACATACCTTTAATTGAGAAAAAACCTGTTACTTATAAACAGTTAAATACCTATTAATTAAAATGCTCTTATTCACTGTGTCTTAAGAAATAAGAAGCCATTAGAAAACATTGAAAACAATGAATAATTCTTTTATTATACCATAATCTTCCCAGCAAGGTCTGCTTAGAAATTTCAACCAAGTTCTGCTTTCTCAAATGTAAATAATTTAGTGCATTAATAAAAATGAGAATTACAGCACAATATTGCTTTTCTGTGATAATAAAAATGCAAAGAAATTTCAAAATATTTTTTTCATTTCAAATGAATTTTTGCAATCTTCAATAATGAAGATTGCAAAAATTCATTTATTGCTAATGTACATTTGTTTCATGTTTGCTATTCATGCAAAGACTGTGTGAAGATAAATTTAGGTATTAAATGAGTTGGAATGGCCTTATTCTCTAACAAGTTAGATCTTGTGATATTTAACAGACACCTCAGACTAAATTGCTCTAGCTTCTTATTTGTTGCTGTATAATCTGAAAGAACTAGAAATCAATCATATACCATGCATTTTTCTGTTTCAAGAAAAAAGTACAAAAAGTCACTAGTGATATATGGAACGACTGTGATGGGGTGAGAAGAACAACCATTCCTGTGTATTAACTATAACCTTTGACATCCTTCCAGAAAATAATACAAAACCACTTTTTTATTGTACTTCTTATATAAATAGAGTGCATAGAAAAAGCTTGAAGAAATAAGAGGAACTCCTAATATAATGCATCAAAATGAGTGGCATTTTTATAAAATACTAGATAGAAGAAAAAAGGAGGCAGAGTAATTATTTACTATAATTATACAATTTCATAACAAAATAATATTCTAGTTAAAATATTTTTACTAATGAAAACACAGTCTACTGCCACACCCATGGCTTTCAGTTCCACTCCCTTTTCATTATTGTTCTTAGGTGTTTATCTTTTTCATGTGACATAAGCACTGAATCCCATGGAACAATGAGAGCAGGTGGTTGAACTCCAAGGAAAACTCTTTCACATTGTGAAAGAGATCAAAGCAGACAGGTACATGAGGAAAATGTGGAAATATCACGTCTCAGGCTCTCATTTCTAAACCAGACTAAGGAGGTAGAAGAGGGAGAGAATTTGGTAATTTTCAGGTGATCTCCTGAAGTTTTCATGAAGTGAAACATGAAGTTTTCACTTGAAAAGCATAATCTAATTCCTAGTCATAGATTTGTATTCATAAAGTACCTACCAGTTTGTACTTGACATCCTTTTCAGGAGTCATGCTACCTCTCTAGGCCTGAGTAAGGAGTTGTGCAACTGGAGTATCATTAGGAACAATAGTGTGAGACATCAGGAAGCAAAATGAGTGGAGTGGGTTGACCATGGTTGGATGCAGGCACCCACCAAATCCGCTGTATCATTTTCCTTTGCCACTGGACAGGGAGAAAAAAAATGTTCGTGCATTGAGATAAGGATACGGAGAGGTCACTGACCAATTACTGTCACAGACAAACACTCAAGTTGAGATATTGATTAAATTTAATAAATTAAATTTAACAAAATCAGAACAGGAGAGTGAGAAGTAAAATAGATCTTAAGAACATCTTCCCCCCACTGTTTAGTCTTTCCCAGGCCCTTCCTCCCCCTCCTTCATCTCAGGGAGACAGGGAATGGGGGTTGTGATCACTTCATCACATTGTTTCTGCTGCTGCTCAGGAAAAAGAGTTCTTCCCCTGCTCCAGTGTGGTGTCCTTCCAATAGGAGACAGTTCTACACAAACTTCTTCCATGTGAGTCCATTCCCACAGGGAACAGTTCTTCACAAACTTGTCCAATCTGTGTCAGTTTTCTTCACACTGCACTGCTCCAGTGCTGGTCCCCCAGAGGATCACAAGTCCTACCAGAAAACCTGCTCCAGCATGGGCTCATCTCTCCGTAGGTCTGCAGGTCCCTGCCAGGAGCCTGCTGCAGTGTGGGCTTCCCACGGGCTCACAGGTCTCCTTCAGACATCCATCCACCTGCTCCAGCACATGTCTCCTCCACAGGCTGCAGGTGGATCTCTGCATCCCTGTGGTCCTCCATGGGCTGCAGGGGCACAGTAAACTGAGCTGCACCATGGGCTGCAGGGGAATGTGGGCTCCAGCACCTGGAGCACCTCCTCCCCCTCCTTTTCCACTGACCTTGCTGTTTGTAGAGTTGTTCCTCTCATTGTTCTCACACCACTGTTCCCTACATTTGAGGCTGCTCAGTATATTATGGGCTTTCTAGGCTGCAAGTGTGCATTTCTGGGTTATGTTTAGCTTCTCATAAACCATTACTCCTAAGTCCTAAGTGAATTGATTTATTCATGCCCCAGCCTGTACTGATACCAGGGATTGATGTGACCCAGGTGCAGCGCCTTGGTCTTGGTGTTCTTAAACCTCATGTCCAAAAGGAGAGTTATAAAAATTTTTGAGAGTGACTTTATTGTTTAGTATTGTGTTAATGTTTCTAATACAGCTCTGTATATGAAATACACACACAAAAAGGAAGTGCTTTGTTCAACATTTTGAACAAAGAATTAAAAGAATTAAAAGAATTATAAAAGAATTATATCTCTAAGTATCTAGAACCTAAAATAAATTAAAAGAAGGCACAAGACATAAATACATAACGCCACGAAGAAGGTGATTCTTCATGTTCCTAATGGAAGTGCTTTGATACCATGACTTTTATGTTTGATACTGCTTCTACATATGCTTACAGTTTTAATGGCTCAGTTATAATTTTTGACCTATATTTACATGAATCTTATATCACAGAGTTTTAAATTCACTCACACTCATTTCCTTGGAAATATACTTAGCTTTTCTGGAGTTTGCTTCACAGCTGTTATGTCTTAATACTAAACTTCAGCAGTTTTTTTTCAAATACTTAAAAAATATTGATGCTTAGTATTTAAATGGGATAGGAATGAAGTCTTGGCTGGGACATCATTAAGAAGGGGAATTCAGAAGACCTGAGAAAGAATAAAATGTATTACACCTTCTCTTTTTAGGCTCTTGTCATTTTAGGATATACCAATCTTTTTAATTTCTGTAGAAAATAAAGTTTTAAAAAAATATTTGAAAATCCAAATGACTTACTGTGGAAACTTGAGAAGTGCACTTAGGTTGGACAAGTTCAAATGAGCTCTCACTGCAACAGCTCTACAATAAGCAGAAGAAAAAAGCAAAAAGCACACAAAACCAGGTGAAAGACCATTTAAAAATCTAAACATATGATACACAAACTATGTATTTAAATTATATCACCCAAAAATTACCTCATAAAAGTTCCCTCACTTCATTAAAGTCTTCAACCAAATCCATACTTGCCAAATTTGTTATTTTAAGATTTTGAAAAAGGATTAGCTGAAATGGCAAGAGAAATCTTTGATATTTAAAATGAAGTGACTATCTATAACCTTCCACATTGTGTCAATTCCTGAGGAAATTGTAGTGGAACTAAAAAGTCACAACTTCATGAAACACCTGTCAGTAGTGGAAAACATAATGAAAAAATTGTTATGTCTGAAGATCTGGTCTATTATTTGACATTTAGAATCAACATAGCAAGCCTAAAGGAATGTAAATAAAATATTCAAAACCAGGTTGCATGAAGGAATCACTAAATAATGAGCTCAGGAGAAACACCTCACTATTGTAAAAATGAGGAATGTTATGACCAAAAAAAAAAGAAGCAGTAGCTTTTGAAACTCAGTTAGACAACTTTCACATTCACTTGCACAAGTATCATTTGTGTAAAGTCAAATAAACATATTTGCAGAAACTTGTTGAACTGCATTAATGTATGCATGTTCTTAATATACTATTTTTTTCTTGATGAAATTAAGATCTTAAGTATTTTTATAAATTATTATCTCTTGAGATAAAGATGACTCATCTACTTGCAATATTCTACATGTTATCCAGTAGATTCTACATGTTTTAGTTTATCTTAATTAAGAAGTCATAAAGTACCCTAAATTTATGTGATTTAGTTTATTTGTTACACAAAAATGTTACAGTAGATTAATAAACAACTGCACAGAAAAAAATAGGCACCCTCTATAACCTCTTCTTATGGTTACCTCTCAGAAGGTTATCACTTTCTTAGGGTTGTGCTACTTGTCGTCTCAAATTTGGAATCCATGCCAAATTGTATGGTCTCTTTATCCCATCTGAAAATGGTATGGATAGACACATATACATGTCATTACCTGTTTATTAGGTGTTTTCTCTACAAACCCCAGAGAAAGAGAAATATTTAAAAGAATTCTTTCAACTGTTTTTTTCTGTTTGTATTTTAGATTCCTCTGCTAATGTAGAGAACTTGGAAGAAAAAATGTATCTCAGCTTTAATAAAATATACTTGTGATACTTCTAGTGCTTATAAACAGAAATCATTTCAGAGCTCTTTATCTTTGAAGTGACAGAACATGAATTAATCCCAATTCGACAATGAGGAGACTGACAGACAAAACCATGATTTGAATTATTTGAATGAATAACTCTCCTGTTCATAATAGCAGGACCATATTGCTTCTCTTATCAGAATATCATGTAGTAAAATAATTGAAGGACTTCAACATAAAAATAAAAGTATTTTTGTAATTAAAAACAAATGTGTTCATTTTAAAATAGACAATACTGCTAATTTTAGACATGTTCAGATTCCAGCATCATTAGCCTCCACTGATATTTAATTATTTTACTTCATTGATAAAAACACTCGCAACATTTTTTTGTTTCCCTGATGCATGTAAATGTCTCAGAAGTTTGGTGTAGGATACATACAAATTTTAAGTAATTCTATAAGATAATGCAGTGCATCAGAATCAGCAGAATCAGATTTAAAGCACTTTTGTTCACATTTAGAAGCTTTTTTTCTTTAATGAAATCTCTACAGTAAATTACTCCAAAGCTGGAACACAATGTATAAGAGAGATAATAGTTTAGCACCATGAACTATCTTTCCAGGATTTTTTTCTAAATTCATTTCAAGTGAGTTAGAAGATTTCTGGGAAACAGAGGCATATACACAATTAAGAATATGCACAAGTAAATATGCACAAGTATATACAATTCCGAAGTAACTCGGTCTTCTTGCACCCAGGAAGTCTGAATTCTTTCTTTGACTTTTGACTTGGGGATGAACTAGTATTTCTTACTGGTGGGGTTCTGATGGAAAATTTGCTGTCTCAATCTCCTTTGAATGGTTATCTTACATTATGTTGTAATGGCACTCTCTCCCTTTCTCATTTTTTGTCACCATCACTCACACACAAATACAAGTTTTATTATCATCTACTTCCTTGACACGTACAATAGAATTTGTAGATTGATAGTGTGAAATAATTTTCAGACATGTGTTGTTGGTTTCTAGCTCAGATCAAGGTATTACTAAATCATGTAAGTGAAGTTTAGACATATTGATTTCACTGATTTCTATGTGTGTTTTGACATAAAAGATGAAAGCACAGTATTTGCCACTTGTTCTGTCAATTGTTCTTTGTATGAATATATATCAAAAAGTACATACATAATACTTTTTAATATAAACTTGATTTCCATGATTTGATTATTTATACTTATGGCATTACTATACCATGAGTATATGGTATACTATATTACTATATTGCACAATATATTCTGAGACAACTACTTTAGAATTCACATTCTCTTGGAATATATTATCTGGGAAAAAGCTGGCATCTAAATTTTGAATTTTAAAGTCAAAGCTGATAAAATTTCTATAGATAATAAAATCGGAATCCCTACTCTCAGGAGCCACAGAAAAGCTGAAGGCTTGCATAATCATTTTTTGTAGAATGAGGATTGTTTTTCTTTACCTCTTGACAGAAGTTAAATGTTTAATGCTGTTAGGTCTAAAAACAATAAAAGAAAGCAATGTTTTAATCAAGGTTTAGAAAAGTAGAAAGTTAGTAAACTATGTAAATTATATAAAACAAAGAAACATCACTTATGGTTGGATAGTTGGTAAATTTTAATGAACTATAACAATATGTAAAGTACTGTTATGTGGCCTAATGAATGATAGTTAAATGACAAGGTGATCAAATATAAGATGTACACAGAATCATGGCTAGTCCTGTTTAATATCTTTATTGGTGATCTGGATGAGGAAATCGAGTGCACCCTTAATCAGTTTACAGGTGACACCAAGCTGTGTGGGATTGTTGAACTGCTGGAGGGCAGGAAGGCTCTGCAGAAGGATCTGGACAGGCTGGACCATGGGCTGAGGCCAGTGGTGTGAGGTTCAACACTTCAATATATCAGATCCTGCCCTTGTGTCATACCAATACCAGGCAGTGCCACAGGCTGGGGCAGAGTGGCTGCAAAGCTGCCCACAGGAAAAGGACCTGGGGGTGCTGGTGACAGCAGCTGAACATGAGCCAGCAGTGCCCAGGTGGCCAAGAAGCCACAAAAGATCAGTGGCATCCTGGCTTGTCTCAGTCTGGCTAGCAGGACCAGAAGAGTGATCTTCTTCTGGTACTTGGAACTGATGGGAGGCTCCACCTTGAATCCTGAGTTCAGTTTTGGGTCCCTCACCTCAGGAAAGACATTAAGGTGAAGTTTGTCAAGAGGACAATGAGACTGGAGAAGGCTCTGGGTCGCAAGTTCTGTGAGTAGAGGCCTGGGGGAGTGGGTATTGTTTGGCCTGCAGAAAAGGAGGTTGAGGGGAGAACTAATTGTCCTGTAAATGTCTGAAAGGAGGCTGTAGAAATATAAATCTTGTTCTTTTCTCCCAAGTAACAAGTCATAGGAGAAGACAAAATGGCCTCAAGTTGCCTCAAGGACGGTTAGACTTCATATTGGGAAAAAATTTTCCATGAAAATGCTTGTCAAGCATTTGAAATTGCTTCCCAGGGAAGTGATGGAATCACCATCCCTAAGGCTGTCTAAGATGTGGTGCTTAAGGAGTTGATTTAATTGAGGATTTGGCAGTGTTGGGTTAACAGCTGGACTCAGTGAACTTTGCCAAACCACACTGTTCTATGTGGTGTTTGCCAAACCACACTGTTCTATGGGGTGTTTGCCAAACCACACTGTTCTATGATGATTTATGCATATGTGTCTACATAAAGCACTAATTTCTAAATTTCCCAAGAAATTAATCAATATATTCAACAAAAGCAAATGTAAAGCTCAGCCCCTGCAATGGATAAACATAGACACAGAACAGGTCAGGCACAACTGCTTTGGAGCAGCAGAAGACACCCCAGGGATGTCAGGGTCACCTTCAGGGAGTGGGACCCCAAGGCAAAAATGAAGCCACAGCCACATCACAGGCTGGACTACCAGGTTACCAGCCAGCAGATCTGGGGAAAAATCTTGCTCTGTGTCTGAGGCCTGAGTGCTGTATCCAGCCTAAGGCTTCTTTGCACATGACAGGCATTGACCTACTGTAGGGACTCCCAAGGAGTCCCTCAAAATGAGATGTGGACCTCAACACAAGCTTGGGTCACAAGAGGCTCCAGAACTGTGCCTGTTCATTCTGGGAAGGAATAACATTATGGAGGGCCCTTTCTGATGTGTACAGATACCTGGTAGAAGGGAACAGAGAAGACAGAGCCAAACTCTGCCTGATACTGTTTAATGGCACTATTAAAAATAAAAATATATAACACAACAAATAATGGCTAGATATTAGAAAAAGCTTTTCATTTAAGTGTGATTTTCTTCTAGTATAAATAGCTCTGAGAACTTTGGAATTTTCCTCCTTGGAGATGTTTGAACCTAACTGACCATATTTGAGGAGAAGACTGCTTTGTCTCTCTCTAATACTTGGTGGTTGAGTGTTGGTGGTACAGCTGTGGGAACAGAGCACCACTGCTTGCTCAGAGACACGATCAGACATTAATTTCCTGAGCCGGATACTTAACCTGGTGAACTACAGTTTCTTTTCCAATATTTCTATTCCACAGCCAGTTCCCATACTTCCCATTCACATGAGCCAAGGCCCAGTGGCTGTGACCAGCCCAGACACAGCACCAGAGTCCCTGGAGCAGGACATTCAGGCTAATCACTAGCGTATTGCATCTGGCTGGATCGCCAACATCTGTGCTCTCTTGGCTCCACCTCAGCAGAGCATTGGCTGCCCGTGGATGTGTGTTGCTAGAGAACCATTGCTTTTGCTATCTATCACATTGTGTGTTAGGCAGCAGGCATATACTGATAATGTGGCTCTAGGCCAGTCTCTGTGACTCTCTCCCCAGCTAGTGCCAGTTAGCTGCTGTCACCAAGGTTTCTGTCACCAGCTGCTCTCCTACCTCAGATATCTTAATGAAAAGCAAAGCTCACACTGTTTATGTGAAAAAGTTTTTCTACTGTTTATTTGCTTTCCAGATCAAAGACCATTTATCCAATCAGAGAGTGCCAATTAGTCAATCTTTCCTTCACCTCAACAATGTTTTCAAGAAGGTTTTATCACATAAGGACAAAAGCCTAGGTCTTTGACTCTAATAAAAGGACAAAAATCTTCCTTGTCATAATCTACCTGAAATATATATAATGGATGCAAATAGTGATGAGTATAATTTTCCACCATGAAAAATAATGAGTTATAAATGTAAGAGACAGTCAAAAAAAAAAAAGGAATTCTGCTGCATAATAATTTGTGGGGTTTTTGAAGTGTATGTTTTTTCAGGGAAAGATTTATTTGCTCCTTAAAAGGCTTTAGGACAGGTCTGGGTTGAGGAGAATCCAAATTTCAGTGGTTACCAGTGGGATTTAGAGCTTCATTTCATAGCAAACAACTTTGAATTGGATACAACAGTGATATGAACCATTCTGCTCACAGTTCTGTTCATTCTGTGCCTGTTTGACAAAAAATATACAAAAAACCCACACTTCTCCATTAACTATAATAATGTCATAAACTCTTTCATGTATGCTTTTTCCAAAAGCTGGCCACCCTATTTACTACATTCCTAATGAAAAAGAGGTTTAAATATATTACAAATTCGACAACACTGTTATTTTTTTACCTACAAACTGCAAATAATTTGTTGTCACACAGAACAATGTCAAGTTGATAGCAACCCCATAAAAAACAGTTTTTAATTTCTAGCTGTCCTAATGAAGATGTTGTAAAAGTTTCAGTCTTCTGGACTGTTGTGTGCTCATCATAAATGAACAAAGTGATATGTTACATGTTTCATCAAATACAGTGATGTCAAACATATTATTATTGTTTATTCACAGATGAAGAACACATACTCATTTTATGGTACAGTCCACCATTACATATCTTTCTCCTTCAATTGATACAAGAGAATGCTAAAAAGATGTCCTAGTGCCATAACCCATTAGAGTGTAGAATAGCTCCAGAGCTCTCATTAATGTTTGAGATCACAATGGAAGAGTACTGAGAAAAATATATATTAAAAATGCTTTTACTTTAGGAGTGCTTTTTTCTTTGAGTTTGATTTACCAAGCACACCATTTTATAGTAATTCAAATATTGTAGCTCATCACCAAGTAAAATACATTAAAAAAATGTATAAGCTAAAAGGTTTTTACCAAATATTTGTGCATTTTTCCAGTATTTGTAATTCTTCAGTAAAAATTATAATCTGATACATGTTTATAACTAAATTTTTGCTTGATACTTTTCTCTGTTAATTGTAAGAAAGCAAGCTGTGACATGAGAACAGACTAGCCTGTTTATTGACTTTGATTTCTTCAAAACAGTTTTTTCATATACTTTCACATACAACATAAAATACCTAAGGTGAATCTCAGCCTTCAACATTCACATTCTGTAAAACAAACTTTCAGAAGACTAATCATAAACCCCTTTGTATTAGAAGTGCATTTTTGCTTTCAAATTGGAGGTCCGAAGCATTGGTGTAACTACAAGGTGTATCAAGAAAAAAAATCAGGCTTGCAGTTGTGAATAGTGAGTAGCAGTTACCTTTATACTCCTTGACTCTCAACTCTTATTCTTTTCCCTTTAACTGTTCTGTTTCATTAATCTAAAACATTTATCTACAAATCTACTACTTTTATGATGTCATGTAATAAATTTACTCATTTATTAAAATATAAACAAACAGAAATATTTACCTAAATAAGGAAGAAATCAGTCCAGCATCAATGGTTGATATTTTCAATAGTTGCTTTAGGAGTACTGCATGCCACCTGTCAATATTTATGTAATCCAGGTATTCTGGTTTATAAGAGAAATTAAAATTGGGTTGACTCTTAACAGAAATTTCAGCTGTTAAAATTGTCTTTCCAGACTTCACAGTAAAAAGATTTTTACAAAAATCCATTTTCATATTCAATAGCACACCTCCATGGATTGAAATCACAAAAAACAACCCATTTCTTGCTACAACCTAGGGCACAACAAAAGGGATCATAAAATAAATGTGTCTAGTCTATTCCACAGTCTCAAGAGAGACTGGGTTGTTCATATCTGCAATTGATTCTGATTCTTCTCATGTCCTTAGAATTTCTTCTATTTTATGACTAGTTTGTCTTCTTATCCTAAATGATAACAAATCACTGGACAGTTAGAGTCCTTTAAAAGTTTTATACTGTGTAAGAGGACATCATTGCATAAGGTTTAGCATAAATCATTCTTTTACAGGGTTAGATTTCAGTGACATTAATTTGAGATATTTAAAAAGAATACTGTTTCTCAAAGTGTGATTTTTTTTCTTTTGTGACATTTCTGTCTCTCTCTCTCTCCTTTTTTTTCTTATGTAGAAAAGTTTCCACTGAAAACAACTTAAAGACATAATGGCATTGTTACATACTCGTCTAGACAGGATTATAGTGCCATATTACACTAGGCCATGGAGGAAGTGATAGAGATTCCTGAGTATTCTGGAACGTGGCTAAGTGGGAGAGCTCTGAGGGTTGTGATCAATGGAGTAGAATCCAGTTACAGGCTGGTGTAGTTACTGGTGTTCCCCAAGGAGCAATACTGGATCCAGCCATAGGGATGAATAGTACTCTCAGCAAGTTTGCTGATGAGGTGAAACTGGGGGAAGGGGCTCGTCCACCTGAAGGCTGTGCTGCCATTCTGTGGGACCTTGATTGGCTGGCAGATTGTGTGGAGAAAACTTTATGAAGTTCAACAAGGACAAATGTTGGGTCCTGCACCTGAGGAGGAATAACCTCAAGCACCAGTATAGGTTCAGTAGAGAGCAGTTCTACAGAGGTCCTGGGACTCTTGGCGGATCACAAGCTGACCATAAGCCAGCAGTGCCATTGCAGCCAGGAGAGCCAATGGTATTCTGGGGCGTATCAGAATGAGTGTGGACAGCAGATCAAGGGATATCAACAACCTTCTAGTTCACAGAATCACAGAAACACATAATCAGTGACAATCACAGGTGGGGAGGGACTGCAGTGGATCATCTGTCCCTGCCCAAGGAGAGTAATCTCAGAGCACACTGCACAGGAATGATGAGCCAGATGGTTCTTGAATATCTCCAGTGAGAGAGACTTCCACAACCTCTCTAGGCAATCTGTTCCAGTGCTCAGTCACCTCCACAGTAAAGTTCTTCCTCATGTTCAGGTGGAACTTTCTGTTCATCAGTTTCTGCTCACTGCCTCTTGTCCTGTTGCTTGGCACCACTGAGAAGAGCCTGGTCCATCCTTTTGGCTCCCCCATTTTAGATATCAATACACATTTTGTCTCTTCCCAAAGCTGAACTGACCTCAACATGAGATGAGGTGAATTAGTTTGAATGCTAATAAAGCTGAGGCCGTCCCTGGATGGGCCATTCACTGAAGAGTTGGACCCAATGATCCTTGTAGTTCAGGTCGCCCGGGGAGTTTTGGAGTCCCCCTCTCTGGAGACATTCAAAATCCACCTGGACACATTCCTGTGTGACTTTGCCTTGGCAGGGAAGTTGGATGCTCTACAGAGGTCCTTTTCAAATCAAAATATTCTGTGGTTCTGTGAAACATCAAAACTGGGATGTTAGTATAAGCAATACTAATATAGCTACATTTACAAATGGACATTGTGAAGGGAACTACTATGTTTAAAAGGCTAAGTATCTTACCACTCATTCATCTCATAGGATGACTTCCTCCTCCTGTGAAACTCTAAATAATGTATCTTCTTAAAAATATTTAGGTTGAAGATTTATTTTTGCTTGCAGATTTGATGAACTTTTAACTTGTTTAATTTTTTTTGTTTGTTTTTAGAAGAATGGAGCCAATTTTCTGTTAGTGTAAAATAACATTATAACATTTAACTGGATTCTGTAAATTGTGGAATCAGTTAGGTTTTATATCCGTTCTTTCCAAGTTTCACCACTAAGTTTATATCATTAATTTATCATGGCTTTTTGTCTTGGATCAAAGATTGTTGATTTTAGCAAGTATTTTGTGGTGTGTCTTCTGATAAAGATGTATTTTTTTTATAGTTCAGATTTGTGGAGGATATTTGGAAGGTGATGTTAGACTCAGATTTGATATTTAGTGATTCTAATACTCTATATTCCATAAGTTATGTGAATAAGCCAGGATCTTTTAAATTCTTTACATACAGTGACTTTATAGTTTTTGCAACTGCTTGGGAAATGGATTAACCATAAATGGAGACCTGTGTGATAAGACTGCACGACTATTCCAAGATTTGAGAGTAAAGCATGTGGGAGTGGCCTTCTATATGGTCAATTAAAAGATTGACTGGCTTATGCTTCTTTATGTACAGGCTTATGTTACTTCTTTTTTCTGCTTTGTGCAGATTGATTCAATAGAAAAAAAATCCTGCAAAAATATCAGATGAAAAAGTGCAATTAAAATATTATATAAAGGTGAAATCAGTTCAAAGGCAATGAAGTTTTAAATTTGCTTTACAAAGAATTAATAAATTTGAATTCTGATGACTAACATTTTTACATAAGTGAAATTCCACCACAGTGTTAACTCTAAAAATTTATTCTAATTGGATGGTAGAATCTCTAAAGAACAGCTTCAAGAACTGAATAGCACATAAACTGAAGGCTTAGAACAAATATTAGAATTGCATATTTTTATTTTCAAAAACCTAATTAATTTTATTACTCAGTGCATTGAGAAGTCCTGATTCATTAATAACTCATGTTACATGACACACTGTTGCTAATACCATTTTAGTTCTTTATCTGAAAAGAGACATTTGTTTCTTCAAGAGCTGCCTTTTCTCTAATAAGTGTCAGATGACAGTATGATAACCTCTAACAACCGTCCATGCTAGCATCTATCTTGTACCTATTAGTAGCAAGAGTTCACAATATAGTTGCATTCAGTTTTTATATTAAGAAGGCTTCAACAGTTCTTCTTCAGCTACTGGTTTTTAATTTGTGAGTCATTTTTTAACCAAAAAAATTGTTCCCAAATATTTTTAAACTGAAAAAAGTCTCCCTTTAGTAGTTTCAGTTCATATCTTTATGAATACATAAAAAAAGGATTATGTTCAGTTCCTGTATAGGTAATTAGAATGTTATACATTTGTTAATAAACTAATAGTCTCTATTTTAATATCATATTAAAAAGATAGTAACATAACTGGTATCCTGCACTTCTTGTGAACATCTGCAAATTTAAAGACCTAGAAAACAACATGAGAAAAAAGCCAAACCAGCTTTTTTGCTAAGTACTGTTGGACTTCAGCCCTTTCATGTGAGAATATGTTTGACTTCCCTGATTTCAATTTGTTGTTATAAATACTAGAAAGATAAAAGATGAAAGATGTTAGAATTAACTGATTTGAATCATTCTTCCTTTGAAAATTATATAGAATCTCTATATAATCTCTTTGTTGTCTATTTAAAATCAATTGCATGGTCATAGGCCTATAAAGAAGCTTTTGCTATTAAAGTGTGCATATTTACAGTATAACATTTAAAGATACCTGTATTTACATTCTTAACCCACAATACAGATTTTATAGATAAACATTTCTGAAGGAATGAATAACTAAAGTGACAAGCCACCTGCAACTTTGACTTTAAAATTACCAATATGGTGCTGAAGCAAATGTTAATGTCAGTGCAGCTTGAGGAAGATTCATACTGTTTATAAATGGTGATACTTATGAGAGAATTACTTTTTCTGAAATGTTTTTTATGTTTTTGACTCTGTAAGTCCAATTTATTTACAAACTGCTAAAACATTATTTTTTCCATGATGAGAAAAAAAGGAAATATTATATAATTACAATTTCATTAAGGGGGATGTAGGGTGTACTATTACATTCTTTTAAGCAGACCAGTAAAGTGTGGATGAGATGTAGCCACCAACTGTTTGAAAAAATTACTTTCAGTTAACGAGGAGTCATTATTAATCATTTCAGCTGGAGAGTTCCACAGGGGGCTGTTTTGGCCATGCTGTTTTTCAGCATCTAAAAGAAAAGAGATTTGAATGACAGAAGAAACCATAAGCTTTAAAAATCTCTGGCTGATGGATAGCTGGGCAGGATTGTAAATGCTCTGGAGGATAGGATTAGAATTAACAAAAATCCTAACAAATTAGACAATTTATACAAAACAAGAGTGTGCAAGAAAAGTACAAGGATGCTATGACACAATGCACATATTAAACAAAAATAATTGGATAGACTGCAGTGACACAAAATTTTAACATAGTGTAATATTAAAAATTTGTTGCAACATAGACAAATTCTTAATAAATCCCACAGTACTGCTTGTTACACCATCAAAATTTCACAACCTGTTTAAGCATACCATATCTCCTTTCCTGATTTCTCTATGCTCATCCTTCTGCTTTTAAAGGCAAGTAGTGAAAGGGAAAGTGAAGATTCACACAGGCAAATAATAACATACTACAAGCTCCGTATCTGAACATCATCCACACTGGAATCAAAGAGCATCTGCCTTGAAGGTCAAGTATAGCCATTCCAGCATATAAACATTCCAGCACAGAAACAAAAGGAGATAACAAAGTAACACGGCAAGGAAAAATTAGTCTGTAATAGAAAACTTTGATAGTATTGTCATGTAATGGATATGGGATCTTTGCTGTGGTAGGGAATCCCAAACTACAATGTTTTGGTGACAAGGCTGGATGGGTTTTCAGTTAAGGTTAGTACTGAGAAGAAAGGGAGAGGTATTTTATGCAAGTATAGATTATCTGCCAGGAAATGTATATATGTTGTAATTAATTTAATCTCCATAAAATAATTGAATAACATATGGGTTTGTGGTTTTAGGCTTTGATATATGAACACTTGTATTTACTTATAAACCAGAATATTCCTTCAGGAGAATTAGAAAAAAGGATTATATAATTTAATGGAACTTTTTGATTTCTTCAGGAGGCATTTTTTGTGTCTTTTGAAGAAGTGTTATGAGATTGACAAAGGTTATGATTCAGCAACAATAGAAAAATGTTGTGAAATGTCTGTTGTCGGAATATTACAAAAATGAAAACACACAGATCAAACATAAAATTGGGAATAATAGCATTTGGCATTTTTTTGAAGTGAAGGAGACACATATCAGGAAAATTACAGACCAGTCCTAAATAAAATGCATTCCTACTGCTCTTATATTAGGTTTTACTCAAATCTGTTTCAAGTTTTGAAAGAACTAGAAAACACAATATTCTATGTAACTATTACTGATCTCTTTTACACTACACTGTTTTTCTAAAAATCTAAGAAATGGGAAAGGATCTTGTATTCATAGAATAATAGGATCATTAAGATTGGAAAAGATTTTAAAGCTAATCAAGTCCAACCTTTCACCAAGCACTGCTATGTTCCCCACTAAGCCATTTGCCCAAGCACCACGCCTACATGTTTTTGAACACTTCCAGAGATGGTGCAACCCTGAGCAACCGCTTCCAAACTAAACACCCTATCAGTGAAGAAATTTTTCCTAATCTAGAATCTCCCCTGATGATACAAGAGGCCATTTCTTCTTGTTCCATCTCTTGTCACCTGGGAGAAAAGGCTGATCCCCCACCTCACTACAACTCCCTTTTAGGCATTAGCAGAGATCAATAAGATCCCCCTTAAGCCTCCCTTTCTCCATGAAAAAAATTTAGAATAATTTAGACATACAAAAATAACTAGATAGTGGTGCAAAAAACTAATTTACACTTAAACAAAATGTTTAAAATTTCTCTTTCATAGTCCATTTGGAACACCCTTAACTTTTAATTTTGTCCTCCTTTTGGAGTGGGTATCTCAGGATGCTAATAGTGAGAGTGAAATAAAATTTTGGACAATGTTTTTCCTAGGATTGAATTTAACTTTTCAAGTCTTTTGATACTTGGCAAAACCTTTGCAAAGAAAATTAGAATTAATGTGAGATAGTAATACACACTGTTGGAATTCCTTCTGGAATTTGTCTTTGTATTCATCATCATAAAAGTAGAGGAAATTATTTTCTATGCTGAATTATAAACAGTATTTAAAATTCAAATTGCAAATATACCATTGAAAACAACATTTTATTCCCTTCCTTTTTTTTTTTTTTTACCTGATCTGTTGAAAGGGAAGTATAGTATCATTGCCCAGTAATGAGTCATCACAGAGTGATAGTTACTGCCTGGTAGTTCATATGGTGCCTTTAAAAGGGGGGAGTTATAAAAGAACTTTGAAAATTAAATAGTCTACTTAGGTAATGAACACCATCAGTGGTTTTTACTGAAGTTATAATCTCAATAGAATAAAGCATTTTCTTATTATAATAGCCTCTTTCTTATTTTTGAAAATTGTGATGATTCCAGGTTTGGTGAAATTTAAACAATTTTGTAAAGATAAGCTTTAAAAACTTGACAACTGTTGAAGAAACATCCTGTAATAGTGGAAACTTGCTAAACATTTAAATTATTGCTGAATATTGTCCTTGAGTTATGTGTGCAAACTTAGAGAATAAATCACTTTTTACATTAAATAAAACGAAATTACTTCCAGGAGGCAGAGTTCCTGTTCTCTTTAAAGTACAATTAATTTCTGGCAATACAATACAATGAACTATCTTACTGATATTTTCAATTTATATACAAAGAAATAATTTATAAAAATAGCATTTTCATCTAAACCTGAGAGTGTATAATTAGAACTCCCAAAAAGATTTTACAGAGCAGGAAAGTTTGTGAACAAAGAGAGTTTGTAACTTTTCTGGATCAATATTTTAGTTCACAGCAGAACTAAGATTATGCATAAGGATTATTAGCACATAATTTCCCAATTTTAAGTACTTGGAGGCCTTCTATGTAAGGATCAGAGTGCTGCCACAAACTAATTTTGTAGGGAAGGTAGTAATATAGAGGGTTTTTCACCCAATTTCAGTTCTAGGTAACTTTTTTTCCTCCAGTTGGTTAAAACTAGAGCAAAATAGTCTAGCCTAATTGTCCCCACGGAGATTCAAAATAATAAAATGGAAAAAGGTTGTAGACACTCAGGTTATTTTAGATTCTTAAGACAGTGCTTGCAAAGTATATTTAGCTTAAGAGGTATATTTTCACTTGCACTGTGATTCTCCAATCAGATTTCATTTACTGCTGTTGTTCTAAGACAAGGAAGGGGAAGAGAAATAAAAAATACCAAAAAATTGTTGTGAGAAAAAGTTAAACTATTAAAATATGAATTTTGTTGGTTTGTTTGGGTTTTCCTTGTTTTTTCCTCCTAGCCAAATATTGCCTGATGACTTCTGCAGAGACAACAGACTTTTCAGCAGGTTGAGAGACCTAATACTAAATGTATTTTTATGGTGGGAATTCTGAGGTCTTTAATTTGAAGACATTGATAAGGTTCCACTGGATTTTCACTGATAAATGTTCAGCTCAAACCCTAGTTAGAAACTAAAAGTAAAAAAAACTAGACTATTTTAATATAAAGAAAGGGTAAACAGATATATTTTTATCCTCAGGTTATTTTTTTTAATGTGTAAAACCCTTTGGGAAAAAAAATCTGCTAATCTTTGAGCCATGAAACAAACCCCAAACCAGCAAACAAACCCAAAATCCAAGAGCAATCCCTCAAAAATAAAAAAACAAACAAACAAACAAACAAACAAACAAAACAACCAATGTAAAAAAAAATAAACCAACAACCAAAAAACCCCACAAAACTAATTTATGTAATACAAACACCATGGAAAAATTGTTAAAACTTGGCAACACTGCAAGAACTGAATGGATAATCTGTTAATAGGATGTCTTGAATAATCTTAAGATTACAGAGGCATACATGCTTCCTCCAAAGCATGGAGATTACCAATATAGTATCTAATATTTTTCTTTTATATGTTAATTATCATTAGCATAAAACTAAAATAAATTCTATATTATTTTTATGTAATTTTTCTATGTATCTTTCTTTTCTACTATCCAAAGAGACACATTTTTATTTTCTGTATTTTCTGATATTTATTTACCAGATTTTAAATTTTGAGCATTAATCTTCATTAATGTTGCACTGGAAAGAGAAAAATGCCTGTAGACAAAAAGTTGGAAAGTAATTTGCTGCAGGAAAATCAATTTTAGATTGTTTTTATTAAGCTAATGTGTAACCTCAAACCTTATTAATGGAATAACCATGGTTATAGTATTGATAATTTTAACAAATCTAAGCAATTATAAAAAAATGCATCCAGTTCCATGAAATGAATGTTAATTCAAAGATGAATCATTTGTATTTGATGATCATAAAGGAATTTGCTGCACTAATCTGTTTTCTTCCTCTGCTTTTATAGAAAGCATTTCCTCTTGCATCCCTGTATTCGCAAACATCCATGTCCAGTCAGACTCTATTGCTTCTACCCTGGTGCACTTTCATCAGTCATCACAAAGCACTCTTACCCCTTTCAAACCAGAAAATAGATCCATTTTTATTATTTTAATTGTTTTGATTTCCCCTTCCTAGAACTGAAATCCTAAAATATGGTCTGATGTTTTCTGTTACTTTCTAAGCATAAAAGTAATTTGTTTTCCAAATGAAATTTTTATGTTCAAATAAACTCCTCAAGTCATAATTTAAATTGCTCTGGTGTGCAGTCGGAGTTCTTCTATCTGGATATCCCTGGAGTTTACTGGTGTCCACAGAAATTCACAAATTTTAATTTCCAGGAGAGAGCTTAAAATTGATTTTTCTTCAAAACACTGTGTGGGTGTAGGGAGAGGAAGACTGAACACACTTGAAAGCTTAGGCTTTAATTGGGCTGCTTTTCTGACATAAAATGTGCTTATTTCAGAATGCACTCTTTGAGGTTTAAGTAAATTGAGGTTTAAGTCAATCATGTAGGGTATATGTAAGTTAATTATTTGTGGTTTTTACAAGTATTGAACAAGCATTTACTTGTTTTGTTGTATATCTAATGTCTGACTATTTATTGCCAGTGATGATAGAAAGCTTTTGTTTTGTGTTTTTCAGATCTCAGGATAGAGTTGTTTTGATTGTGTTCCAAACCTGCAAGCTCAGGGTGAGTAAGAAGACTTGTTATTTCTTTATCCTGAATTGGGATGGTTCTGTGAATAACTGTTTTCTACCATATGATCATATTTCCTCACACATAAAAAGCCCAAAGAAGTCCCACCGAGTCTGTGATAACATCAACCAGTAATGTCAGTGATTAATTAATCTCTATTTGTTTCAAGATACTGTGAGGAAGAAGGAGTTTTTTAGGCTTACCTCATAACAGTAAAATGAAATTGTTCGTGTTTTGTTTGTTTGTTGTATTTTAACATAGTTTGACTGAAGACATCATCTCGTAACTGTACTTCAATGCACTATGTGTAATTTGAACATTTTGCATTTTGAGACTTACATTAACATAGTCATCAAACACAGAAAATGATGTCATTTCAGAGAGAGAGACATAACATGAACCAAGGAGATAGCAATCTGCAAAATGACAGAGGTTCTCGAGTTGTAAACTGAATTTCTGCACATTAAATAAATGGTGAGAAACCATCTTTTAAAAGTGAATCAGGGCCAAGCAGCAGAAAACAGTAATACAGCCATGTTACAGGTTCTATCAAAGTTATTTCTTACTGTCAGGATTTTTATATTACAATGTGAGGGATAAGAAATATACCTGTTATAATGAAAACTAAAATGACTGAAAATCTTAAATTTGGTTGTCATAAATCAATTTTTACACTTTTCCATAAACTTAAGTTTTTTGAGAAATGTTATGTTAACTATGAAGTCAATTGAACAAAATACAATGATATTTAGCATGTTCCCAAAATAATTTAATAAGTAATGCAATAAGGCAAACAAGCCTAAACAGGTTACCAGAGTATTCTCCTGTGTTTTAAGCTTGTTTCATAATATCAGACTTAACAATGTAAAGTGTTGGTTTCATAACAAGGGACAATATGATTAGCATGCAATTGAGATCAAACTCTTGAGTAAACCTTATTTGTACAACACAAATAGCTGTCATACTGTGCATAGATGGGCAGCAAACAGCACTTCTAGACAGTGGAAACCTAAACCCAGGAGAGCAGATCTGTCAGCTTTGCTTTGTGTTTCCACTCACTGTGTGAAAGTAGTAGGTCAGTTTTTCCATGTTGCTACTTTTGTATTGAGTTACAGATTTTTTGTTTTATGGCATATTTCTGCTTCAAAGGCTTCCTGTGAAAGCCTAAAATTTAAAATTTTGTATTATCAATTTAAAAAAAAAAAGTAAAATATTCTTTCTTAATATTTAGGCAGCTCTGGTGGACTTTGTTTTCATTTTGCTTCTGCTAGCTTTCCATGAGTTTATTTCTTGCTCTTTTGCTCAGTCCTTCAGAATGAGATTGATCATTGCTATCCCATAATTCTTTATAAGTAAGCAAATCTACTATCATCAAAACTGCTAACTGTATAGATAATGCCTTGTGAAGTTTGTAAATTTCTGGTGGTTGAGAAAACACTGTCAGCTTTTAATAAAAATACACTGAAGTGACTGTTAGAGAAGTCTCACTATAATTCTGGTATATTAGTTAATATAAGATGCCTGGTAACATTTTCCTCTTATGTTTTGACAAACTGATGCTATAAAATACACACAAGCATATATGTGTGTGTTTATTGTGTATAATAAAGCTTGATTTTCAAAGAAAGTATACAAAGACTGGTATATCATGGTTTGAGGAGCCTTTTATTTTACAGGACTTTTATGGGTATGAATACAGGAGGCAGCTAAGCTAACTGCATTAAATAATTGATATATATATTTAATAAAATTATGGTAAATTAATAGGGAGGAGGCTTTGATATTAAAAAAATAATAATACAAATAGACCTCCCCAAGCAATACAAAAGAGAAATCATTAACTTTTGTGGGAAAATCCAGGAAAAAACCTCTCAAACCTTCAAAAACCCAAAAAAGAAGAAAAAAGCCACAAACCCACAAAAAACCCAATTTGCCTTTTCTTTAAATTGGATCACTTAAGTTCAGCATAGCTGGAGCAATTAAAAAATGCATCCCACATTTAATATATGAGAAGGCACTTTTCCAACATTATCATCTTACCAATCTACTTAAAGTAGAAAGATAAATAGTCAAATTAATTCTTTGCTTGAATTAATAAAGTTCAATTATGCCTGTAAAACATGGGATTCTCCTCAGCATTGTTTGTAAACTGTATGTACAGCAGATTTGTCAGAGAATTTTCTTACATTGTTTTATTGGACTGAAATTTATATACATAAAAGTGATCCAGCTGACTGAAGTAGAACAGAGCATCAGAACAGTAGAACAGACTATGATAGAGACAGCTACTGGACATTAAAGAATCCTTGAAAAATTTCAATCAAAACCATGCTTGGTTTAGTTAGAAGTTTAAAGAAAGGTTTGTGGTATGCCTGATTTAATAATTTATTATAATAACTCTAAAACCAGGACACACAAAGCTAAGGAATACTAGTACTGATTTTCTAGATCTTACTGTGTTGTTCCATTTTTTCTAATAATGATGTTATATTACGTATATATTTAAGAAATATTACCCAATAAATAAATAATTTCAACTTTCTTCTTCACTTAAGAATTACATGATCGTTCTTATGGAGATTTGAAAAAAAAGAAAATTAACTGATAGAGAACTAATGGATGAAAATAAATATTTCACTAGAAAATTAATACCAGAAACATACCCAACCTTATGTCAAGGTCCTGTCCATGCCAAGCTCTAATAGCAGTACTTATATTTTTATACAAAATAAATAAATAACAGTTAAAAATAAACAAATCTAACTAAAAGAAAGCACCCACAAAAACAAAAACATAAACCCAAAAAAAACCCCATTTTTCTCTGCTCTACTTATTTTTACCATTTTTTCTAGTTCTCTCATAGTTCATTTATGACTTTTTTTAACTCCTTTTATATACTTTATTTATCTGTTGCCTCATGTGAGTAAAGAATGAAAATAAAATTCCAGGACTATGGCAAATTTTCTCAAAAAAGCTACAAATCAGCAACCTAAATTTGCAAATACTCCTTTAGAAGCAAATATTAATTTTAAAAAATATACAATAGAAGAAAACAAAAAACATCAGTTTCCTGACACCTTGTGGATGATATGAGATGATATGAGTCTGTAAGGGGCAGCATGGAGTTTCAGAATTTGTGAAGGATGTGTCTCTCCACTCAGGGTGTTAAGCAACTGAGTCAATTCTGCTAACATAGTTGTCTTTTTCACACTTTTGAAAGCAGTGGCAGGAAGGAAGTAGACATGGAGAGTGAGCTTGAGTTTTATTGTATGCTCAGCTTGTGAAGTCTATTTCTCCAAACGGACACTTATGAAAATAATTTCCACCAATCTGTGTGTGTGGCAATATTTAATCATCCCATAAATACCATAATTTTATTTTTTCTATCACTTCTTATATTTTATATGATCTAGAAAATCGATATAATAGCAAACACCTATTTTTCAATTTTAAAATTAATCTTTTTGAAGACAGACTTTGGAGACATAATCTCAAAATGCCATTTAGCATGCATTCCTCTGAGTCGTGTATCACAAATTATCAGATATATTTCTATAAGTATGCTTGTATGTTAGCTGGAAACACCTTGACACTAGTTACTGCATTTAACATTGTATTTGGAGAACACTTTACTTATGATTACTTATTTACATATGAATGGATGAAAATAAATACAAATAAGTATGGGCATATATATTTAAAAGCATATTAGTGTTCCTGAATGCATTCAGATTTGATCCTGTATAGTCTCTGACTGCATTTTTGCTTTATAGATAGACAAGTGTACATGCATACATAGAAATGTGTATTATTGCATTTCTAATGTGTAAAGTAGTATTTTCCTAAAAACACTGTAAAAGTGCTTAAACACTTGTTCTTTTTAATGTAAATTTTTAGCATATGTGCAATAAAACATAGAAAAGTAGTACAGCAAATTTATCTTTTAATACTTTTCATCCTGGGTTCACTAATGTGTGAAAAGATATGGATAGATCTTTTGCAAGTCATATTATGGTAAAAGGTTGTATGTAAATTGCAAGTAAGTTCGGGGTTCTTTCACTGTTCTTTTCTAGGTTTTTTTTGAAGTTACAAAAAATAACTCCTGCTAGAAAAATTCTATCTTTCATACATATGAAAATGTAACACCTAAAAAATTATTTATTTTATTTGAAACACCAAATAGTCAGTACATTACTTTTTTCATTAAGGAATAGAACCAATGCAAGTTAACCAACCTGGATAAAATGTGAAATGGAAAACAAAAACCCATTACTCTGAAAACACTTTCTTTTTCTAATAAGGATACTTGGAAAATATTGATTAAAAAGTCCTACCATGGCCGCAGCCTAGGGCAAATTATCATTAGAGTGACGATATGCAATCTTGATTATATTCTTTTTTTACCTCTGAGAATGTCATTGCATCTCTTGGGAGTATGATTATTTCTGAAATTAAAATCAGCTTTAAAAGAAAAGGTAGCTTGAATCTAATTTCCAGATTGATAGAGCTAAACATACAATGAGAGTAAATCTCTTCTAATGTAAACCAGAGACCAACATTATAACCCTCAGGGTTTTTCAATGGTGGTTATATCCTGTTCTTTATAAAGAACTTCGCTAGTTTTCAGCCAGTGATTCTTGTCTCTCGTAACTGGCTTAAGGGACAGGACTTGTGGACAGGAGACAGGGCTTATCATATGTAGCTGCAAAGGATACAAATTTGGTTGAATCTAAAGGAAGCTGAGCAAGGAAGAAATACTAGTGGTATACATCTAAATGGGCATAAATTTTGGAATTATTTTCTCCAATTAAATTATTTAAATTATTTGATGGGTGGGAGACATGCCTCTCCATTACAAGAAATGACTTGTAATGGACACAGTAGTGGGTACAATTATCAATGGATTATTAGAAATGTTCTTAGACTGATTTTTCTAAAATATCTTTGAACGTCTTTATCAATTCACATCCATCCCATTAAACACAAATTTTCCTGGTTGTTTTCAGGATATGGGAAATAGGAAGAAATATTTTTAACTTATTAGCTTGCATTTATAAGCTGCATCAGTATCTGCTTATGTAAGATTAGAATTACTCCTTTTTTACAAAGGGTGTGGAATAGGAAATGTAAATTATAAGTTAAAGGTAAAATTTCCTCTTTCGTCCAGCCCCTAACATTATTACAGAAATAGGAAACAGAGAGGACCTAAAATTCAACATAGCAAGAAGATTTGCTTTTATATTAGTAGAGATCTACTAACTCTCCAAAGGAAGATATTTCTGCCCAAGACCAAAATGTACTGTACAACCATTTTGTAATGCTGCAAGAGACAGGTCATCCTCAGGACAACTGGTCTCCCTACCAGGTAGACAGGGACATGGAGCAGCATAGCTTCCCCTTGTAATCCAGGAAAACACAGTTAGTGACCTGCTGAGCCACTTAGATGCTCTTCTTATATCAATGGGACCAGAAAGTATCCATCCTAGGGTGATGAGGAAGCTGGAAGAAGAGCTCACCAAGCCAGTCTCCATTACTTTTTGTCATTCCTGGCTCACCAGGGAGGTCCCAGACAACTGGAAACTACCCAATGTGACTATCCACAAGAAGGGCTGGAAGGACACTGCAGGAAACTACAGCCCTGTCAGCCTCATCTTGGTGTGGCAAGGTTATGGAACAGATCATCCTGAGTGCCATCACACAGGACCTAGAGAATGGCCAAGGGCTCAGACCCAGCCAGCATGGATTTAGAAGACTGCCTGGCCAACCTGATCTCCTTTTATGACCAACCAGATGTCCCCATCTGGTCCTCTGAAGAGGGACGTGTACCACTGGATAGAGGGGCCAAGTCCAATGACATAAGTCCAAGTGCCAGGTCCTGCACTTTGGCCACAACAAACTCCTGCAGCACTACAGGCTGGGACAGAGTGGCTGGACAGTGGCCAGGCAGAAAAGGCCCTGGGAGTAGTGACTGACAGCAGCTGAACCTGAGCTAGCAGTGCCCAGGTGGCCAAGAAGACCAATGGCATCCTGGCCTGTGCCAGCAATAGTGTGGCCAGCAGGAGCAGGGAAGGGGTTGTCCCCCTGTACTCAGCACTGGTGAGGCCGCACCTTGAGCATTGGCCCCTCAATATAGGAAAGGTGCTGAGGTGCTGGAGCATGTCCAGAAAATAGGAAGGAGGCTGGTGAAAGGTCTGGAGCACAAGTCCTGTGAAGAGCCACTGAGAGCACTGGGGCGGTTTAGCCTGGAGAAAAGAAGGTTCAGGGGAGACCTCATCATTCTCCACAACTGCCTGAATGGAGGTCGCAGCCAGGTGGGGGTTGCCCTCTTCTCCTAGGTCTGGATTGGATATTAGGGAGACATTCTTCACAGAAAGTGTGATTGGACTTGGAATGGACTACCCAGGGAATGAATGGAGTCACCATCCCAGGAGGCATTTAAGACTGGATGTGGCACTTAGTGCCATGGTCTAGTTGATTCTATAGTTAGAGAATCAGTGACACACACTATATCCCTGAAGTAAATTATAAAATTACATTACAGATAAATCTGAAACTTTTCTTTTAGTTAAGAGTAACCATTTATTTTCTGTTCTTAAAAAAAAAAAGGATAAAAGGGTAAAGAAAATGGAAAGAAGGGAAGTAGTGATGCTTGAAGAGCTTTTGGATTTTTATAAATCTGCGAAATATTCTTCTAGATTTTTTTTTCAAAACCTAATAAAAAGACTTCTATTAATGTTTGTGGCTTGCAAATTAAGTCCTTTTTCATGCACTTCTAATGAACTTGATCTTATAAGTCTTTGTCAGTCAGGTCAAAATATTTTATTTTCTTAGGTATGCAGGTATTTATATCTTTCACATGCATTATTTTCACTGGGCTTGTACAAAATCTAAAAAAAAATTAGTCACTAGTTTATGCCCCTACTTTGCACAAATTGACAGGAAGATGAAATTTGCCGAATAAATATCTAAAGAGCTTTATAAATGCTATATGCAGTATCCAATTTACTGCTTTACACATTGGGAACTAGAATTCAATCCACTCTGTTGTGTCTTTTATTTTCTCTATATTTTATATTTGTAATGAAAGCAGAGAAATGGTAACTATACCCACTGCAGTACTGAAAATGCTGTTAAAGTACAAGTTTATCAAGGATTTCATAATTCAAAATTCACACTGAAAATAGAGAATTGAAAACAGAGAAATAAAAATAGACTGAATATTTAGACAGTTGCTAGGCTATTGGACACATGCTTCAAATGATAATGTCCTGGCTTTTCATCTTCATCCAGCTTCTGCTCATGAATGAAACAAATTTTCCCAGAGAATAATCTCGAAAAGTATCTCATGAATTGTCAAAAATTGTGGATCTATAAAGTGTTGAGCTGAAATCTGGACAATATTTGTTTGAGGAGGTTGCAAAATAAGCAAACATTTTTTCATTTCATGTACAGTTATGGTTGGTTTTCCAGAAGTTAAATTAGAAGCTGTCGTGTGAAAATATATGTCCAACAAGGCATTTTCTCAATACTTACTATCCCTGAACAAATATTGGACAAAACCTGCATTATCTTTTTTCAGGGAAATGTATTCTTTTGAGTGTGTGCATGTGTATGTTCTGTTGAGGAGTTTTCCTGAATCTTTATGCTCAGTAAGACATTGTATAGAAATAAAACCTGAAAAATTGCATAATGAAAAAAAATGCTTATACTTGGGATGATGGGTCCCACAAATGCATTTTCTGGGCAGATGGAGGACAAATTCTTAGTGGCTCATTTTCAAAGATTTGTCCAATAGATTACTCACATTCATTTGGGATTTGAGTACAGTAAAATCTAATCTCAACTGAGTATTTCAAAATTTTTAGGAGAAAACCAGGTATCATGTAGACAAATGCAAAACTAACTGTAGTATTAGTCCTAAACAAAAAGCTGTTAAATTATTTTAATTCATAGCTCCAATTAAAAATAGTGTTTTGAATAGATGCATCAAAGACCATAAAACAAAATCTAAGCCAGGTCAAAGATTCAGCTGTCTCAGCATGACTTTTCTCGTAGTGCTTGGCTGCAAACATTTAAGTGGTTTTACTTCTGCACTAGCTTCCATCTTCTGTCAGTCTGACTGTCTGTTCCACTCAGCTCACTGTATTACACTGAAATGGAAAAGTGGGAAAGGATAATGAAGAAATCTGAAAACACTTCAGATCCTTGTAATTTTAGATTTCATTACTGAGTAAATTTTCTAATGTGGCAAAAAAAAAAGTAAAGTTGGTCCGCGGCAAATTCAGTCAATCTTTTAAATACAAAAAAATTTCATTTCGAAATTGCAATTTAAAATTTAAAGTGACTAGAGAGGAGAAAAATAAAGCACATGTCATGTGCTGTGTATTTCTAGCAGCTCCTTCCAGTACAATGTCTTCCTTCCACCTCCTCCAGTCCACTGGCATCTGCGTGGTGATAAATTGCTTGCAGCACATCTGAATGTACAACTTGAATAGGTGTATGCAGCTTCGAGGATACTATATTTTTTTTTGTTTTTCCATCATGACATATCAAAAGTAAGGAATTTATATACTATGATTTGTCATTTTGAACTTTGATAACCCTCTCAATGTTTATCAATGTTTGTGTCTGAACTGAAACTTGGTATTTATTTGGACTATGGGTATATTCAGAGACCAAGGTTAACCTTACGCTGGATCATCTTATCAATAATGAGGAATTAGGGGAAGAAAATAGAGGTAGCCTGTATTCAGAAACAACATTGATGTGTATTCATGTCTGCAAAAACCTTTCAACAAAAAGTAGGTAATTCTAGAGGTAATAACAGAGGAGATTTCATTGTGTGACTGGGTAGAATTCAACACCTCATATGTCTGCTTTACATGACAGATTATTAATAACCTGCCACTGTCATCAGGAAATACCAGTTAGCAGTGACTGCCCTTTCTGAATCAAATTTTTAGAAGTTTATTCTTAAGTATTCTTGCTCTCTAATACACTTTCTTTTGGTGCAAGCCATTCACTTTATGCAGAAAATACACTTAGTTCTTGTGCCATATAGATTTTAAAAATTAATACATAGCAGAATAGTACCACACAAATTAACTTTACTCATTTTGCTGTGCAGAAAATGAGGACTGGAGAAGATAGGGCTATTCTTGTACCAGGACATATGGAAAAGGTTATGGGAAATATTCTAGCTCGGAGTAGCAATCAGACTTCTCTAAACAGAGAGACACAGGCATATTGTTAATAAATTATAGGGTTTTCATACTTTAGAGGTTTTTTACTTGCTTCCAAGATCACTGCAAACCCCTCTGCTGATCAATCACAGTGAAAACCTCATAAAATTTCCATTAATCTTAGATATAGGTTATACATAGATATACTCTGGATAATGAAATATCAAATAATCCCTTCACAAAGAGTAGTTCTTTATGAAGTAAGGAGTGAAATTATTGCATAATATGAACAACATATTGTTGCTTTGATGCCTACTTTGTTGCATATTTATGCACTTTGAGAAGATTTTCCTATGTCAGATATATGTCTTCCCTCTTCAAATTCCAAAATATTTAGGGTGAAATAGTAGGATTAATATGCAGGGCCTAACATGTGCCAAAGAATCTTCTACGAGGGACTGCCTTGGAAGAGAGCTAGCAAAAGCTTCATCCTGAAATGAAACTCTACATTAATTAATTCATCTTAAGCTAAACAAAAGCATAGATGCAAATATATTTTTCTCTTTTTTCTTTTTCTTTTTCTTTTTCTGTTTCTTTTTCTTTTTCTTTGCTTCTTTTATGCTTTTCCTTTTGTTTTTCCTTTTGCTTTTCCTTTTGCTTTTCCTTTCTCTTATGCTTTTCCTTTTGCTTTTCTCTATTTCAGGCACAGGATTATATGATAGAACTGTAAAAGAGCAAGATTGGGCCATTGTCAGAGTATCATCTGCAATTGTTTTACTTCTATGTGAAAAATAAATTTCTCTGTATTTTTAAGGTATTAGTTCATATCAGGTAGCTCTGCTACCTATAAAGAGATAATTGAAGTAATTTTCTTCCATCTATGTCTCTTTTTAATTGTATGAAGATCTAGGATAACAGTAATCTGGGAATGTCAAAGTTAATATAATTGGTAGGAGTTGAGTGGAGGCATATATCCTTTAGAGAGGTTCTTTGATATTTGTACTGCTGCCTTTTTAAAGAAATTTAGAAGAGAGGAAGAATACAAGGAGCTCCAAGACAATGTGAAGCTCCCACCACCAAGTCTGAATATCCTGCCATAGACAGGGACACCTTTCACCAGAACAGATTGCTCAAAGCCCCTGACATTGAAATAGTTTTAGGGGAACATTCACAACTTGGGGCAACTTTTACAGTGTCTTACCACCTTCATAATAAAAAAAAAATTCTTGTTGATGTCCAGTCTCATTCATTATTTACTCTTCTGAGTAATTTAGAAAAAAAATAGACTAATCTTTCTAATTTCTATGAGGTTTCCCTTTTTGTCATTCCTAGAAATTACATTTTGACATAGTTTTCCATAGGTATCAATCTTGACTTTATATTCTTCCCCATACATCTGAAAGCATGCCTAGTTTCTGGAGAAAAGCTGACTGAAAAATATGAAACACTTTGCTTTTCTTTTTTAATTCCTTCTTTTTTTTGGCTGCTATGCTGCAGCTCCTTTATACTTACCCATTTCCAGACATTTTAAACATGGAATCTATCTTAAGTATCTTAAAGAACTATGACTACCATTAGTGTATTTTTAATGTATTTTTTTCCTCTGGTTTTAATATGGTAAAAAAATGCTGCAATCTCAGGAAATTTTCACCCTTTAGAATAAAAACAACTCCTTCTCCATATAGCGCTGCACACAAGTTTTTATCTACAGTTTCAAAGAATGATTATAACTATACTCATCCATTTTAATTAAATTTTCTGTTAAATTTTAGAAAACCATGAAATTTCAGTAACAATTCCAGTAAACAAAAGTTCCTATTGTTTTAAATAAGTTCTTCTTCTTTCTTCATGGTTTGATTTGCCAGTCTCAGAAGAGGACAATATTTCTGTTTATGCAGAATTACCTTAAGGTTCAGTGTGAGCAGGGAAAGAGCAGGGTAAGAGTGTCCAAATACCACTACACGCAGCATACATATTTAAGCAATTATTAATGTGCATTCAGGATCCTAAATTACCTATGAAAAATATCTAATGCAAGATCTTGGCTAGCCTCAGTGGCTCATGTCATCTGGGAAGGACATGTAGCCTGAAAAAAACCCTAAAAATCCCCAAACCTTCCATCCCATCACCCCCCACCAAACAAACCAAAAAAATTCGAACAAGAGAGAAAAATATTGTATCAGTTTTATCACTTTCACTTGTTTCTGCTTCCTGAACATGACAGAGTTTAAACCAAAGGAAATATACATTGTCATGACATGTTCCCAGACAAGAAGCTGTGTCTGAAAGAGTATTACAGCTTTCAGCCTGTATCCCCCCATCCACCAAAACCATGGACGTGATTCTGAGTGCAGAGATAACACAAAGGCTTCTTCCTAATGAGTTCCTTCATATGCAGCAAGATGTCTATCAGGTTTGCCTCTTTTTATTCCTATTAATTAGCCATATGGCTTATTTTCCTAGGTACTTTTGAACCAATTAGAACAACAAGAAAAAAAATTGGAAATACAGATTATGAAAAATGTATTAGATGGTATTTCTCCTGACCAGACACCTACCCTATCATAAGACAGAAGACCATTCTCCTCCAGATTCTAATCTTTAGCAAGTGCTCCTTCTAGTGTTATGACCACTTTTTTCTTTCTCTCCTTCTTTGGGGTATTTTAGCCTGATGCCTTAAGTTTTAGCTTTCATATTTTCATATGCTCTCAAGGCATCAAGCCAATATTCCATTTGCTAGCCTTTTAAAACAAAAGCAAAGACAAAGAAATGCTCTGTGGAAAAATTCTGTATATTGTGTCATGCCAGCTCTATGTTCCTTTCCAACCAAAGCAATCTACTCATTCATAGAGTAAAAGAAAGAGATCCTGATAATTAATAACTTTGAATTGTGTTCTTTTTCTGTTGCTTGGTTTGTTCTGATTGATCATTATTGCTCTCAGCTCCTTTTCCTTATGAAAGGATTGACATCTCAGTGCTATGGTGATGGCCCTCAAGAAATATCTTGGCAGCTGGAGGAGTTTTACTTTGTTTCAGCCTAGCAAGTCAATCTGAAAATAAATGTCCAAAATACAATATATGCATGTAAGAGTGACACTTAAACTTTATAAGCCATTATTAGTCACTGTATTAAGTGTGGATTTGGAAGACAATTCACTATCTAGGCAACATAGTAATCTAAATCTTTTTAAGTACAGATCTTGGGCGTCAGTATCTGATTCAGTCACAACCACACTGCCACAAAGCTGCAGTTATTTATCAGGAAAGAATGATAGCAGAAGATTTGGCATGGTGACTCGTGCAAACAGCATGTTTGGTCCCATGAACAGGGTGAAAAGCAAATAACAACTCCTTCATCTCAGTAACAGCTGGTGCATTACATTCTCCTTGATACAAACCATGAGGACTCTGCTCAGACGTGTGATCTATCACAGAATATTTGTCATATCTACATCAAATTTACATGTTCTTTAGTTAAGATGTGGTCATTTTTACTACCTTTACTTTTTTCCAGTTCTTTAACCACATACAGTACAACTATGATGAATGCAGCAGCATGTTTCTTTTACTTTCTCTTTCTTATATGTATAAAATGTCTCTAATTATAGAAAACACTGCAACATTGACATGAAAAACTAGAAAGGAAAGCTGTTGTGGGTATTAGCTGAAGAGGTACAAGTAGATCAAGTCCTGTATATGAGTGCCCTGATGAATCATGGTGATACATATTACTACAATCACAGAATCCTTTGGATTGGAAGACATTAAAGATCATCTAGTTCCAACTCCACTGCCAAAGACAAGAGCACCTTCACTAGATCAGATTTCTCAAAATCCCATCCAACCTGGTCTTTCAAATATTCAGGGATGGCACATCCACAACTTTTCTGAGAACCTGCAAAAAATATCTTGTAACTATTTGTAAACCACCAGTCCTTCATCTGTGAGGTTATTTTAAAAGGTCTTTTGATACTCCTTTTCCCTGAGGTGACACAAAGAAAAGCTTGACAAAAGTTTCTGGGAGATTAAAAAACAAATTACAGGCAAATCTTAGAAGATCAGGAATTTGGTAGAATTTAAAACAAACATTCCATCAAAATAAAGCATTTCATAAAACATTTACTCTAACCAAAAAAAGCTTTAAATTAACCAGATTTCAGGAATGGCAAATTAGGAGAAGAAAATGAGAGAAAGAAAGGACAAGAGAGAGAGAGAAGAAAGCTGTCACTACTGCTTTGGATCTGGGGTGGGACTTCAGCTGCTGTAAAACCCAAGGACTATAAAATAGGACTGTGGCCACAGTCATTGTACAATGGCTTTTATTGCCCTGGCTTCCTGTGGTCATGCCTTCCCCTAGGTGGGGCTTCCAGTCATCTGGCTGCTCTGGGGCTAGGTTGGGCCTCCAGAGTGGGGTGTGGGGCACTGCTTTCAGTCTTCAGGTGTGCCAGTGACTGACAGCTGGACTAGAACCTCCAGGCAGGTGGGGTGCACTACTACACTTTCCTCAGAACTTGTCCTGTTCCCTGCACTTTAGTTGTTTGAGCCAGTAATCATTTTCTCCCAGTCTCCCACACACCCACAGTAAAGAATTTATTTTAAATATCTAATATAAAGTATCTCCTCTTTTTGTTTAAAACTATTTCCACTTGTCCTATCCCTGTCAATGCATGTATATAGTCACTCTCCCTCTCTTTTAGAGACTAGCCTGCTTTAAGTACTGAAAAGCTCAAATTAGGCAACCCCATAGCCTTTCCATCTGCAGGCTGAAAGCCTCCAGATGGAAGACCTCTGTCGGTGTCTTCATAGGAGAGGTGTCCCAGCCCTTTGGTCGTCCAGGACCATTTTTGTGGCCCTCCTCTCTCTGACAGGTCCACGTCTTCCTCTTGTTGGCGTCCCAGTCCTGGATCACCATCATCTCAAGAGGGCAGACTAGAAGGAGAATCTCCCCTTGGCCTGCTGGCCATTTTTTTTTATGCTGCTTAGGATGCTCTTGGCTTTCTGGACTGTAAGCACACACTGGCTGATGTCCAGCTTCCATTCACAAGAACTGTTCCTCAATGCGTCCTTCACCCAGGCTTACCCATGTCTGGGACTTCCCTTACCCTGATGTAAAACCTGTATTTGTTGAACTTCATAAGGTTTTTGTGGCAATACTGCTCATGTTTGTCCAGGTCCCCTTGGATGGCATCCATCATCTTGTTCCAACAGCAACATTCATTTAGGTATCATCTGCAAGCTTGCTGAAGGTGCACCTGATCCCACTGTCTATATCATTGATAAAGGTAATAAAGAGCCCTGAGAGGCACCACAAGTCACCAGCTTCCACACAGATATTAACCAAAACTCCCTGGTTCCACTCATCTAGCCAATTCCTTACCAAATAATTGACCCTTCAAATCCACGTCTATCCAGTATGGAGAAAAGAATGTCATGTGCAACTGTATTTAAAAAGTTACAAAAGCTTAGTAGAGATGACATCAGTCAGTCTTCCTCTATGAACTATTGTTGTCATTCCATCATAGAAGGCAGCCAGGTCAGTCAGGTATAATTTGCCATAAGTGAAATGCCTGACTGTCTCATGATATCTCTTTGTTCTGCATGAGCCTTAGCATTCCTTCCATGAAGATTTATTCCATCATCTTCCCAGACAGAGGTAAGGCTCACTGGTCTGTTATTCCCCAGCTTCATTTCTCCCCTTTTCAGAAACAGGAGAGGTGTTTAATTTCTCCCATTACTGGGGACTCTGCCTGATCACCTGAGTTTTCATATAACATGAATAGTACCTTGGCAGCTACATCAACCATCAGTCCCTCAGGACCCTGAGGTCCGTGTCATCAGGCCCCATAAATTTGTGCTTATTCAGTTTCATCAAGTGGTCAAATCTGTTTTTTGGTTGCAGTGGGTGGGACTTCATTCCTGTAAACCTCACCTAAGGCTGTTGAATGTCAATTGTACTTTTTGTAGAGAGATATTTAGCAGCCGTTTTCAGATGAATTATTTTCTCATAGATAGTACCTTGCAGATGTAAAATGTTGATAACTTTTAAGGATGGGTCTGGTTATACTCAGATTTTTAACACTTTTAACTGTGTCTTTGACCTCTAATCAAGGTGCAATTTTTCTCCAAACAAGATTGTGTTTGTAGAATCTTTACAGAACAACCTTGAAAATGATGCTATTGGGAATAATGACTTCAAAGTCAGTGTGATTTCATAGAATAAATGACTAGTCAGGAAGCCATCACTCACTCTTAATTAAATTTCTTCATCTAGAGAACTTGCAGTTCTAGTCAGAGCTGTCAGGAATCCTATTCACTTTGTGTCAAGTTTGGTAACATGTGCCAGCATCTCACCTTATTTTCTCAAATATGAAGTAAATATCCTTAATATTTTAATTTGTATTCAATAAACTAGGAAGCTGAGATCTTAAAAGGATATAAGAAATATTTAGGGCAAAATTTAGTTTGGACTTCAAGGCTTTAAAATGGCATAGATACATCAAGGTTACAGCATCCTAGTCCTTTGCACTGACATTACAATATTCAGTTATATAGTATAAGGGAATTATATAGTTGTAGTCTGATCACATTCATCTGCTCTCGTTTATGGTTTTACTGCTCCTGTGTTTACACATGACCTAGTTTTCTTTGCACTTACACCTACTGCAAGCATTTATAACAAAATAGGTTGAACGTAAACCAGGTTAAATATTTAAAGACATTCCTTGTGGTACTCTTCTGCCCTATTTCACTAGTAAAAATGACCAGAGAATACTTTAGACAGTCAGTGAACCTATTTTATTAGATGAGATATATATGCAGCAGATATTTTCAGATTTTATAGTTTTTATATAAATGACTTTAAAAGCACATCTTCATAAATAGAGATTAAGTAGAAATTATCTATACAACTGCAATACTTGTAAAGAAAATAGTATTGTTATGTTTTCCTAGTCATTCATATTCTGGTAGTAGTTTGCCTAAGGGTACAGGTTTATTTAATATATTTTCCTTATTTTTATTCTCTTCAGTTAGTTGACTGCTAATCTACTTTCAAGATTGGTCTGATATTTCAAAACCAAAAGAGCAGATAAGCTAGTGCTCTAGAGTCCAGAATGCTGTTATGGCTGTAGAAGAATGACAAAACTGACTAGAATCTGAAACTAACTCTCCTAAGTAGATGAAAGCAACACCACTGAACTTTTTTTTGCAGAGCTAGAGCAAGGGTAAAGATGAGAGGTGCATAAGGAGCACAAATGTGCTAAAGCCCTGGAAACCACTGCTGCTTTTGAGGGTGGGTGCCATTGTAACTCCACAGGAGTAGAGTGAACAGGACTGAACAAGAGATGGCAGCAGCTCGAAAGAGATTGTGCCTGCAGCAGAAGGGAGAGGAAGGCAACTACACTGTGATGCTCAGAAACTCCTGATGTGATTTAAAATCTAACAGGAGTTGTGTGTAGCAGGAGTAGTTCCATTTGATTGATTTGTGATGTACATGTAAGAGGAAGCTTCTGTAAACTTCTAATATGAAGCAAGAAAATGCCCTCAAAAGCTTAGATGCTTCTCGGGCCTGTTCAGGTAGACAGCCAAAGATTTCATCCTTTCCCAAGTACTGACTCTTGTAACATTGAAACATATCATTACATTCTAATTCATCTTGCAAAAGCTGCTCATACGGACAATATTTTTGCACCTGAGAAAGTCTGAACTTAGTATGAAAAGGGTGGTGAAATATCATGTGACTAACATTACCGTTTGGTTATGCTTTTGATGTTTATTTCTTTCAGTGTATTTGATTTTCTAGAACATGGTATTTAATTTTCTAGAACAAGAGATACCTCAAGGAATTCAGATCCTCTCATTTCAGAGGCTGTTTTAATGAAAGACACTTCAACCTTATTAAAAATATGCAGTCCAGAAAACTATCTACTATAAGAGGAATGTCCTATATTGATGTTAGGATCAACATATTAATATAAAATTTTTTTGTTGTCTTGCATTTCTTTTATTTTGGTATTGCAAAGTACTTCTGAGCATTACACAAGTGTAAATAAATATCTTCTTCCAGTGGTAGTCTATAAAATAGTTGCTGCTTTGTCTTTCTTAGAAGAAAACATTTTTCAGATAATAATTTCTGATTTTTTTCTTCTGCTAATATGAACACTGCACCATAATACTATTTTCCTTTACTTTGTAAAATTATAATAGCTAATTTGAATTTGATCTTGAAATCTGATCAAATAGTCCAGATGTTCTAGCATGAACACTACAGTTTCTCTGTGATCCGTGTCAGAAATGCAGCTGTCAACAGTAAAGCACACCTGCCACCAGTTTTCTGTCAGCAAATTAGTTTTCCAGTTTTATTAGGAAGAGTAGTAAATTGCCAGAACAATGCTTTGGTCTTATACTGAACCTTGCAACACACTCCAGATTCACAATCCACAAATCAACATGTTTAAGAAAGTTTATGTGGAAATAACCCCGAGTCTCTGAAGTCATGTAAAAGAGTTTAACTTCAAAATAGTATTTGGGATATCTCCCAAATGTTGACCATTAGAACAAATTAAGATGCTAAGATTTGCATAGGTCACCTGTGGGCTGCTGTGAGTGTACATGTATTTACCTCAAGCAGTAGTTAAAGCAAGAGAAATCCATGGGTCATTCATATCAGAATTGGTATGTGATTGGTCATTACAGCTGCATTCTGAAGGGAGATAGATTTATGTATGCCAAAAAGCATTCAATAACTAAAGTTCTAGATATTCTTTCACCCTCTCTCTCATATGAACAATGGCTTCTGCTACAATGTTTTTATCTGATACACTCTCTATAGAGAATAGGCCCCTAAACCATGTAACTTTTTTAAAGATTCTGATAAGGAGCTGAGGCATTACCCATTTTATAGGATATCACAATTTTTTAAGACTTGAACTGTATTATCCCAAATGAATGATTAGATGTTTATCAGCTGTACTACCTTGCTGGAGGCTTTATGGTTTAAAACAAACGACATTTGTCAGTTATGTACGATTGCACAATCAACAAGACCTTGATGCTTTTACCTCCTAAAATAAAAACCATTTTGCAGGGTGGTTTCTATCCCTGGCCCCTAACCTTTTAAAGAACCATTGTTGTTTATTTTTTTATTTGTTTTTTTGGTTTTAAATTTTAGTACATAGTTTTTAAAAGCATGCAGTAAATGTTCATTTGAGATTCTATTTCTAAAACACTATTTACTTGATTGTTGTCATGAGTAGTCATAGGCTATTAGTTATTTCTAGTCCTCTTTTGTTTATATGGTTATAATTTCACTAACCATATTTTCTCATTTTCCACTTTCTTCTGACTTACTACAGAGATTTTGAATTATGTGAAATTGTCTGTGCTTGTAGTTGTAGAGAACTGTTCACTGAAAAAGGTCATAACTCTTGATGAAATATCTGAGCACCTGATTTGTAGAGAGCTTACTGACTTTTCCCTTGAGACCTCACCTTCATACTTCACATATTTGTGAATATCTTCATCTCATTCTTTGGAAATAGTGTTAATAGCTGTAAAACTAACAGTAGAGTATTGTGGATGCAGACAATTTCACTTTGCTAGTTTATAACACATTATGGAAAACTCAATTACCAACTGAGACTTGTGTTTCACTAAGCAGACTTGTATCTTACTAAATATAGAAAAGATTCAGTTTTACATCATCTGGCAAATTGTCATTTAACACTGAACAACCAAAAGAAAAACTAGACTGCCTTTTAGGAAGCCGATCCCACAGCTAGTCATTAGAAATTTTCACAGAAATTGACCTCTCCTGGAGTCTAGAAACTACAATGGACGATGAAATGTAGGCAGCTTCTGAGATGCAATTCCCACACTGGGCCTTTTATGGCTAAGACCAAGTGAGAGGGCCCTATGAATGTCTAGAAACAGATTCACATCACATTCAGATTAATATCACACAGGAAGGCCAAAATATTACATAGAGCTAAGACATTCATCAGCATGGTTTATTCTTTCTACAGTTCATTGAGACCTAGCTCCATCGGCAATTTGGCCCATGGGAAAACAGCTTAAGGACAGTTGCTAGCACAGAGCAGTTATGGCTACATTTACAGTAGTGTTGTCCTCATCACTATGCAACACAGATTCAAAACAATATTGTGGACAGGATATATTGGTAAGGCCACAGATTAATTAATCTTCTGCTGCACTACCAGCTCTTTGTACATCTGAATAAAATAATTTTGTGTCAGAATACTTAAGGATTTCTCTTACATGTTGTAAAGGATCTCCTCTTCAGAGAACACACAGGATGTGGCAAATCTCTTTAAATTTCAGTGTGATTTGTACAACCTCTTCTTTGCCTGGCGTAGTGTGCAGTTTAGGATATTTCTTTCCCTTTTCATCCCCTATAAAATTATCACATGGACACAACTGAAATATATAAAATTAACCCAAAAGATTTAAAATAAATACAATTTATATTGTTATGTGTGCATACATATATGTTTATACTATATAATATTCATGGTTAAGAAATAGCAAACATCTCAGCTACTTCCAAACTACTAAAAAATCTTGTATTAATTTTCTAAGAAAATAGAGGAATATTCAAAAACAGCTTGGGAGGAAAGGAAGGAGAAACATTTTGTATAATTTGGGGCAAGAACTGTATATAATAGTGTCTGTGAAGATCCATGTGGACATATGACCAGTTTCCTTGCTGACATAATCCTAAGCAAAATAACACTGTATTTTATCTTGTGGATAGGACAATAGCCAAGCTAAATTTACTTCCAAAGTACAGATTAAAACTGATTTAACAAATTTTGAACAGCTTTTTTTTGCTGAGCACAGAAATTGACTGACTTGATAAAATTTTTCTCAAGAACAAAGATATACAATGAAAATATTATTCAAGGAGTGGCAGCCTCAACTCAATCCTGTGCTAATTCTATCTGAAATTTGGGGCAAAATAACTCATTAATGAAACTTTATTGTATCTTATTGCTAAGAATGATGAATTTACATATTCAAACAGAATTTCAAAGAAAGGAAAGTATATTATTTGGATTAGCATAGAATATTAGAAAGAGAGTTCTAAATAATTCATGAAATGCTAACTGGATAAATTTTACTTCTGTATTTTAAAATTAGATGTAAGTAAGAATGTTTTCAGAGGAAAAAATATACAGTATGCTACACATGCCATTATAGCTACTTAGCTTTTTTAAGAGCTTGGGATTTATTTGTATTAGGCATTAAACATAAATATGCATCTTTGACTAGTCTCTTTTTACCTGTCTTTAGTTTGTAAACATTGTAGTCATTATTCTGTTAGTTAAGAACAAATGCAACACAACAATGCATAACTACAAAATTCAAAATATTTACATTTTTATGTGAATTTCAGTCACCTGAATCTAAAAATAAAATTAAAAAAAGAAAAGGAAAAAAAAAGAAAAGCAAGGAAAGGGAAGGAAAGAAACCAAACTTCTTGTACAAAGTGCCACTAGTTTTAATTTTATATTTATCCACATAAATATAAAATTTAAAAGTTTTTTTGGGATATAGGCCATATGTTTTATTTTCCATAGGCCAAAGCCTCGATCAATCAAGTAATGGCAGGTTGACTCATGCAATTACATAGAAGACAGTATTTTGATATGTAGCCAACGCACTGAAACAACTTTCCGAGTGTTGACGGGAACCAAGAAAAGTAAAAGCTATTTTGAAAAAGAAAAAAAAAATCACTCTTATTTTTCAAGAGACAAATTGCCAGCAAACTTGCTGTCTTTCAAAAGGAAAAGGTTAGCTCAGAAATTTATTACAGACTCATGTGGATTTTTCTTTAAGTGTTCTCTAAAACTGTGTGATGTTTTAACTCCAATTGGAAATTAAGCCAATGGAGCTACACTCTCACTCCTGCCACCAGAATCACTCATGGTGGAGAGGAGAATCAGAAAGAATAGGTAAACCTCTTGATACGGGAAAAGAATAAATTAATACTAGGAAAAAAATAGCAATAAATAGTAATTTCAATATAATAGCAATAAATAGTAATTTCAATATAAATATGCAGCTAACACTAAATATGATTATATTAAAAATAGTAATAACAAAGTAACGATAAACAAATACTAAAAATAATAATAATACCAAGAGCAGGAATGATAAAGAGAGGAAGAGAGAGTAACAAAAGACAAGAGAAACAAGTTATGCACAATAATGCTAACTGATGTCCATCCCTGCACAGTGATTGTTCCCTTCCAGCCAACTTTTCCTTTTACATGCTGGGCCTGAAATTCCAAGGTTTGGAACATTTGATCAGTTCCAGTTTCCTGTCCCAGTCATGCTCCCTCTCAGCTTTTTGTGGAGTTCCTCTTTTTTAGAGCATGAGACCCTAAAAATGGTTTTTATCCTCTTTCCTTAGGGTATGGACTACATAGCAATAGTCAAACATTGGTGTATTATCAACGTTGCTCTCGTCAAAGCCATATCAGCTTTTTGCCATATCAGTCTCCTTTTGCTAATAGTCTAAAAATCTAGTGCTGTAGGTTAATTTGTTGAGAAAGCAGTGAATGCTAAGGAAAACACTTAGGAACAGAGACTGATTACTTGCCCGTAAGGCCTAAAAATCTACTGAAATCATTGCTTTTGTTGCTTAAAGCACCAAATGCACTACGACTTTTACTAAACATTTCCATTCTACTGGTAATAATTCTAGATACAAGCTTTAAATTAACATCAGATAATGCATTTTTTGCCAATATATATTAATAATTCTGTATCTTACTTCAGAGGAAAAGTCTCATTTTGTCAACAAACCTTCCATAAGTTTAGTACAAAACAGCTTCCAGAAAGTGTATTCTGTGCAATTTCCATCTGAAGAACAAATGTCTGACATTTAGCAGAGTGAAAAAACACTCCACTCTGTTTCATAGCTTTTCAGCTCTTTCTGACTTGACTGCAGCCCAAAAAGTCAAAGATGCAAACCAAACTTTTTTTTTTAGTTACAAGAAAGTTTTGATTGAAAACAAGTGTGCTAGGCTTGAACACAGCTTCAGCAGATTAGCAGTTAAATTAGAAGGGGCTTTTCGCTTAAATTCTAGTGTGGATGTGTCACTGTGCCCTGTCACTCTGAAAAGCAATAGGGCTTTGTTATCAGTGCTGAGCACAGACAGCCTCCTGGTGCAGAGGCAGACTAAAATAGGCTGCCAAGGTGATGAAGGCACCATGCACATGTTGCATCCTCCTGTGAAGGGAGATGTGGATGGGCTCTGTGGACACAATGCTCTGCTCAAACAGGCTGATCACCTCCCAGGGCCTGGTTTCCTGATAAGTAACAAAAAAAAAAAAAAAAGAAAAAAAAAGAAAAAAATAAAAGAATGTACTGATGGAAAAAAATGTTCATCTTAGATCAGTTCAATGAGCATAAAGGAATTCAGAGACTACAGCAGCATTTCTCACTAATAAATGATTCCTTGCATATTTGTTGATCATCCCTTTTCACAGGAAAAATATTTGTGGATTAGTCATTGTTAAGAGTTCTGTATGGGTAGAAGTTCCAAGATTTAAGAGATGTTCATATCTTATATTGAGGTTTCAGATTAAAAAAGGGTTATATGAATGCTATTTTCAGCTTCCATGATTAAGAATTAATATTATTAACATAAAAGTCACCTGTTATATAGTTGCAGCCTGTACTGCTCTTATAGAAAATTTATTTGGTTACTTTTTTCTTTTTGTTGTCCCTTACCACAAGTAAGTACCTCTTCTTGGGCCTAGAATGGCAATCTACACATGATACTTAGTTATGTCTAATCTTTTAAGACAATCCATTTCAATATTTGCAACAAAATTTTCATGTGTTCTCTTCCTAGAATGATATAACAAAAACTCTTAGTTTCTCATTTTTTATCTTCCTTGTCAACCAAAACTGTGGAATACCAGAAACAAGTATTTCATATCTGCATAGCAATGTTATGGATCTCCCTCCCTGGATATGTGCCTAGCTGTGCCTTTTTGCACAACATAAAATTTACATTCTGTCCTTAATGCATCAAATCTCTGCGTATTTGGAGTAGAGGAGCCAGAGACAATATGATTTTATAAAAAAAATTCTCTCCTCTGCATTTATAGATATTTTCAAAATTAAATAAAACAAAATTCAAAATTAGGTTTAAGTGATCAATATTTTTACTTTAAGCTATTCAATTTGCCTCATAAACTTTGCTGCTGCAACAAAGTGTTAATGGAAAAGCCGTGTAATCCAGTAAATCTGAGATAAAAGGTGTGGAATATGAATAAAATTTTCCTAGACAGGATACATGATAATTTCAGTAACTTGTAACACGCATGTTACTTTACACAGCATTATATAGTTCCATCTTGATTAATTCTATGCTATTGGATAGTCTGCCAGGCAAAAATAGCAGTACATTTGAAATATATCCTAGTATGAGCTTTCTTTCAAGAAAGTGATCCATAAAATACCCTGGCACTAGAAGATCTTCCCTTGAAGTTTACATCACAATGAACTGAGTCATAAAATTACAGAATATAGTGTGTTGGAAGGGACTTATCAGGACCATTGAGTCCAACTCCTGGCCCTGCACAGGATTCCAAAGAATCACACCATTTTCCTGAGAACAGTGACCAAACACTTCTTGAACTCTGTCAGGCTGGAGCTGTGACCACTTCACTGGGGATCATCTTCCAGTGCCCAACCACCCTCTGCATGAAAAATTTAGACCTCCCCCACTCAGTTGTTGGATAGAGTTTGTGTTAATAAACTCACAGGCTTGTGTGTATTCCACATCTTTTGTTTATGTAGGAAGCTAAAATATAAAAAATTAAATATGTTATTTATTATGGCATATCTTCATATTTTCCCTTTTACTTTGAAGATGTTATGTTATTGAAAAAACACTCTTAAAAATTTTGGTATTCTGGCTGAAGTGTAAATAGTACTACTCTTCTTTACAGAGATGTGCTTTTCTTTTTAGTTACTGAATGGCTTTTTTTATTTCTTCTAAACTCTTTTAGAAAAAATATCAAACAAAATGAAATACCTGTGCTAATCTTTTAAAGAAATTACAAGATTTTCTTACACTTCTTCTATTTATTTGGAAATTGTTAAATTACAATGATTGTAGACATAAATAAATAACTTTTAACTGTAGTTTTTCCAAGCTTAAGCATTTGAAATTTAAACATATAATTACAGCTTGTTTCATGAATAAAGAAAGTTTCTAGTTTCATTATTATATCTGGCTAGAAAAGTAAAACAGCATCACAACTGGAATAACATTTTTTCAAAATTTCCTAGATTTTTTAAGAGCCTAACCTTGATGAAACTGAGACATAAATAATGATTGAATGTCATTTAATGGATATGATTTCATTCAGAGTCTTCACTAAATCAACTGATTTCAGTATTTTTTTATAGAGATGGAAAATCTAGAAGATAAACACACACATTTTCTTTCTCTTTTTCTCCCTTTCTGTTAAATATATTTCACTATTCCACCTGGAATCTGTGCAAGTAGATCCACAAAGCTTACAATAGTTCTTGTTGTCAATGAATATACTAAGATAATGTCATTAATACTGGAAAGGATTTGCAAGTATATATGAACTAAATGAGATTGAGTTGGGCGTGAAAAATTACATTGAATTAATTCTTGTTTTAAAAAAAGCAGGTTTTTTTCTATTTGAAGGTCATTGTATGCACCGTTAATCAGTCAGAACACACAAAGCAACTATTAGATGAAAGGCGAAGATGTAATACTGCAATTCTTCAATTTCCTGAGAAACAGAATCGAGCACTGTGAGAAGAGTAGCAGGAAATATACATTTGCAGCAGAACAGAAGCAATTTGATTCCTTGTTTGTTTGCTTTCTTACTAATTGAAAAGCAGGCTATAAAAGAACCCAGAGGTTATTATTAAAAATGAGTTGGTAGATTGAAGCTGGTGGAAGATGAAATACACAAATAAATACAATACCTTGTTTTTCTTCATGGTAGAGGATTGGGAGGGGTTGGTTCTCCATTTCCGATAAATTCTAAATGCTTTTTCTCTATGGTCAATATTAATGGACGATCAATTTTGCAACATCTTAAAAGTGAAATTCATTGCAGTACTTCCCAGCTTAGAATTGAAGAACATTTAAAATAATAGATGCCTATCTTGGAAAATTTCTGAGATATTGACCTACTTTGATTTAATACAGCCCTTAATTCAGGGGGTTTTAATTAATTTATTTATTTTACTGCCGTTTTATAGGCATACATGGTAATTTTACACTTTAATAAAAGGAATTCAGTGAGTGTCAGAGAGGAAGACTGCAGATTTGTCTGTTCTGGTCATTTTTCTAGAATGTATGAACATGTATACAAGAAGAAGGATAGGGTGTCTGAGTCTAATTGGCACTTCTGGATATCATCTACTGCAACTCCCTGCTCAGAACAGGGATAGTTAAAACAAGTTGCTCAGGAAAGGTTCTTAATACTTCTAAGACTGGAGGCTACATACCCTCTCTGGACAACCTTTGCCAGTTGCTGACTGTGTTCACAAGAAAAAAATCTTTCTTATATTCAGATGGAACTTCAAAATTTCCAGGTTTTGTCTATTGTCTAGGCCACTCTACAGTTCTGGAAAGTGCTTACTAAAGCCTCAATATCACATTATTAACAAGGTGTCCATACCCTTGTTATGCTATCCAGGACACTGTATCGTGTCTGCAGCAGTGCACTGTGGACTCCAGTTCAGCTTACTATCCACCAGGACACCTAGGATTTTTATTGTCAGATGATAAAAAGTCTTTAATAGTCCATGTAACGTAAATTTTTATACGTCTTGCCAGAAGAGGAAGACTCAAGGATTAATGACTCCAGGATTTCACTGCAGGTATCATCACAAGAACTAAAAGATGTGACTTCCAAGGTGTGACTGAGATAATGTCAATAAGCTTCATTTGAATTTGCATTTTCTCTACTTACACTTTCTGCTTGTCTCTCATGGAAGCTGGTATTTTACTGTTGCATCTAATCCATTCCACTTCTTTATTTTTCTGGCACTGAATGATGTACAAAGAAAAAAGATGCACCTAGGAATAAGTTTCCAGGACTTTAATGCCCTGTTCATAGTGTTAAGAATTGAAATAACAATGAATAACAACATCAAGCCAATTTTTCTAGTGACAATGTGAGTGACTCACTCCAGTGATTTTAACCTTCTGGAAATCCAAAGGTCTATGCACATTTGAAAAACAATAGTCAGTTATGTCTATAGAAAAAAAATTAAAGTAATAGATATATTTAATTAAAATACTTTGGGGTTCAGCTATTTCTTACATGATCATATGCAAGTTGTTTGGAATGCACTGCAAGTTTGGCTATTTGTCTCAGAACATAACTCTAAGAAAATATTCATAAATAGATCCTAGAATATCATTCATATTTTCTAAACATATATGCAATATTGTTTGCACAGGGTTTGCAATTTATATTATCAGGGACCAAACAAGCAATTGAATAAAATCTGTCAAGTTGCAATGTTGTGTTTAACACGAATGCACATCCAATGCTCCCAGCAAGAAATGAGTTGTGATTTCATGCTGTAAGTATTCACAATACAGAGGACTTCTTATTCAGATTTCCATTTTAAAAGAGACAACTAGAATACAATCATATCTATATTAATTTATAATTTCATATGACAAAACCTATATCAACAACCTTAAAAAAACATATTTCCAACCTCAGATAGAGGTTCTACAAAGTATTTAGTTGAATTACTAGAAAATGTATAATGCTGCTTATAAACTGGAACCTGTGTTCATACATCTGTTCATGACTATATTGTCCTATGTATTTTTTAAACTCCAGGTTTTGGCTTAAGATTCACTATGCTGTGGGACAAATTACCCTTAGAATCCACTTATTTGGATTATTTGGCAAGGAGACCTATAATTTCCACTTCATTCTGTTCAAAAAACATGTAATACAGTGAAAATAGTACAGTGAACAATTAAATTCCTTGAGTAATACTAATATGCATTGATCCTTTTTAATATTTAACAAAATTATTGTATTGAGTATTAATTGTAGATGCTTTTCTTTTACTGTGAGTTGATAGGGATGTAATCTGTGTATAGGAAAAACACTGAGTTTTTATGCCTTTTTATTTTTACTTTTGCATTAGTGTCACTGGATGTTTTATCTTATTTACATCAATTAATTTACACTAGAAAGCATTATTGCAGTAAGCTACACTTTGAATTTCCTGTGAAAATTTTTCTACACTTCTACAGCAACAACATAACTAGGAATTCTAATTTGAGTTAATGATTTAGACCTTTAGAGAACAACAACAAAAAACAAACCCAAACCAGTAAACCCTATATTTTTCATTCTAAAAACACAGCACAAGATTATCTTGGTTTTAGTCCCAAACCAGTTCTGATTACCTAAAAGGAAATTTATTAGAAACTGTATCTAATGCAGTAAACTTGGAATATTCCTTGTGCATGTAAGCAGCTTTAAGGATTAAAACACTTCTGACATTAAAAAAAAATCAAAAACTAAAAAACAAACAAACAAAAAAAAACTTTAACCTTTAATATTGCTGCTAGCATTTTATTGAAAATGACCCTCAAATAAAGGATGATTCAGTATACCTCTTGTCTTGGTTTTGATTGTTCATACTTTTGTTTTGCAGTGTAGATTTCATTATTAAAAAATATGTCAGCCTATAGGTTTCATGTTTATTGGGGTGGGTTTTTTTTGTCATTTGATTGATTGGTTTTTGTTGGTTTTGTAAACACTTCTTATTCCCTAAGTACAAAGCCCATGAAAAGTTAACAGTAAAGCAATTGTCTATAGTAAAAATAAAATACTAGTTAGTTTTTAATTTTAGAAAACAATGGTACGTCTATTGCATTCATTGTTTTTCTGCAGGCTTTCCATACGTTTTCTAAGAAAAATAAAAACAAAATTGTATTCTTCACACAAGACCCCAACCTACCTTAAGTTTTGGAAGTCCTCTATCAGTAATAATTTAAAAAGTGCTTGCAGTCAAATGAAGTACTAAAAGTATTCCAAGTGTCTCTCTGAGTATTAAAGGTAGTTAGATTTATTGGCAGCTGACACTTTAAAGCTATCCCAGTTCTGAGATACGTTGTTTCTCACAGAAGATGTATTGGTGAGATCCATATAGTCTGCTACAACCAACATCCAGCCACTCTCACTTCCTCCTCTCAACAGGATAATGGAAAAACTAAACTGGAAAAACTTGTGGGATGGGACAAGGACAGGGAAGCCACTTACCAATTACCTTCAAGGTCAACATTGACTAAAAATCCTGAGAGAATTAATGTAATGTAGAAAACAACAACAAAGATAAAAACACCTTGCCCCACACTCCTTTCTTCTTCCCAGGCTCAACTTAATTTCTGATTCCTCTACCTCATGTTACCTGAGTGAGGGATGGGAAGTGAATGTTGCAGATAGCTCATAAGAGTTCCTCTCTGCAGCTCCTCAGTCTTTTTCCCTACTCCAAGACTGGTCCCTCACACACAGGAATGCAGCTGTGTGGATTCTTCTGTTCTTTTCTGTGACCCCTTGCTTCCAACACATGAGCCCCTGCACATGTACTAAGGCTTTGTGTTTACTGACATACACATTGGGAAAATTTTTGCAAAACCTTGATTCCTCTGACTCTTCCTTACTAGGGAATATCAGCAGCAGGGTACTCGCAACACCACTGTAGTGACAAATCAGAACTGTAAACAGCCCCTGTAAAAGCTGACCCACTTGTCTGTAAAGACTCTCCTTCACATGCTAATAAAGTCTTGCATATATTCTAGAAGGTACTATTTAGGGCATATATATGTCACAAAATAATACTAGCATGAAGAGTTTATGTAGTGTTCATGAAGAGAGTTCCCTTTGTAGGCCAGATTTTACTCATTGAAGAGAAGAAGCTGTTGTATATCATATTCATGTCCTAAATATTTATTACCTCATGGCAAGTCATAAGTATTTATAACCTCATGGTTACCTATTACATTTTTTTCTCCCATACTTCCTCAATGTGTAATCTCTCAAATCCACACAGCAAAACCTTTCTCTCCTGGTGCTGCCAATGGAACATTCTTTGGGATGTCTGGAGAAACCCCTTTCCTTTTACCTGATTCTCATTTAGTGAATGACTGGAATTGCAAACAATTTCTTTAACAGTTTATTTGTGGGATGGTTCTTGGCGGAGGCTGGAATCAAAATACTGTCAGTGAGAAAATGTTGAGAATTATTATAATTTGGTATCATTTCCCACTCATTTAAGTTTAATTAAGATAAAGCTAAAAGAGAGCTAAAACTTCCCATTAAGTTCTATTATATATTTTGACATCGTATGTATGCATAATGTATGTGTGTATATATATGTGTGTGTGTGTGTGTGTGTAGCATATTTTTGTGCATTACATTCGTGCATATCACCTTGTACCACTATTTAAAGATAAATAAATAAATTCAAATAAAAATATTGAAGGCTTACCAGCAAAGTCTGAACCCAAGATTTGATGAAAATATTTCATTTGACCAACAGAAATAAGAATTTAGTAGTATATGTCTTGCCTTTTATTTTAGTACAAAATTTCAAGGAAGTCACATCTACTTTCATAAAGTGTACGGAGTAAGGGTTTATATGTCTGAGATGATGTAACAATGGAAATAACTATGGTATTCACAATTTACATGTTGTACCATTTCTCTGCCTTACTCTCTGTGTCCTTGTAGCGAGGTAGCCTGTAGGTTTCTTTATGTATACATAGCTGTAATGAGTCAGAACAGAATAGGAGCTTTGGAATACACTTGTTCCTCAGTGGACTGAGAAAGCCTCTCATTACACTTTATGGGGGTTTTTCCTATCGGTTACAGAGAGGGGTGGGTAATTTTTTAATTAGTAATTACAGTGTGTTTGAGTTTTGCTATAATGAAATATTTTAGCAAGAATAGAATCCATCTATAGCTGTTAAATGTGTGTAGTAGGTCTTAGTTTATGCATATGATTTGGGAAGTTCTATGGGTGCAATTTAAAAATAATTTTACAGTGACATAAATCAGTGAGGGTATTTTCTTAATAAATTTTTTACAAATTTCCAATACAATTTTTTCCTGTGAGAAAAAATAAATCAAAATATCTCCATAATTTTTATGACCCATATGTCATATAGTGAAAGTTGTTAGTTTGCACAAAGACATATTTAGGGCCCATACCCCAATATCAAGACAGTGGTAATGTATTCACTCTGTTAAAAATATTTCCTTCTCTTCCTTACCTCTGTCTCATAACCTTGACTCAGTGTCACAATTTGTCTAAAGCTGCTGGGAGAATTAAAATTTCTAGCAGATGTCATCAGTAATGTTAGCATATGGATTGGTTCTAGCATACATGCCACAGTTTTTACACTGTTGAACCATGTATGTATATATTTACATTAGCTTAATCTCTTTATTTGTATATGCATGCAATAGTTTGCTTATTTATTCTTTATCCATCAACATCTTTTTCAGACATAATTGATTTCTCTGCTTCACATGCAGTATCTTCCCTAGAGTAATCTTCAGTCTCAGTAAGCACAAAAACAGTAGGAAGCAAATTGTACCCTAGGATGCTCAACCGTCTTTTCTACTGAAGTCATTAGCATCCCTGAGTGATAAGTCATCAAGGGAAGAATTTCACCCCAATTGTTTATGTCACAAGTCACTATCTTTTCAAGCAGAAATCATTAGAGGAACCTCTTCTATTTTTTCTTGGAATCAGAATTCCCTGAGCTACTTTAAAAATTTAGGGTGCATAAAGGATATGACATTGACATTTTAGGGAACTTCTGGAAAGCAAAATTTCTTTGCAGAAATGAAGGTTAGTTATTTCTGTGAGGCCTATAATTCTGGTAAAATACTTAACTAGGCAAATGTATATATATATATGTTTCATTACATTGGTATTGAGATATTTGCAATTCTGAATCAGCTATACACTTAAAAATTTTTTTTCCTGCTTTGCAGTTACACAAGAACAGAAAATTGAGGAAACTTGAATTTGGGCTGGGTTGGGAAGAAAAGTCACTTTCCTTGTTGTTAATAAAAGATGACTACAGGGAAAGGTTCACTTTCTTCATTGCTTTCCCTCTGTTACCCTCAGCTACTGTCCTAATGAAGACAGAGTAAAGAAGAAATTAAAGAAAAGCCAAACATGACCACTAGCAAAAAAAAAAAAGTGATTTAAATAACACCAGCAAAATCTGAGATGCAGAAAACTAAAGATGTGGATTATAATCTGGTGGAACAGAGAAGTATGAGGGCTAGTACAGAAGAAACAAAGCATTATATAATGCAGGAAGAAGATAGGAGTTTCAAAGAGAGAGAAAAGTCAGCAGTAATATAGGAGACTGATAGGAGCAAAAGAAAAGTGGCAATTGATTTACTCAGCTAAGATGAAATCTGGGTAGAGAACAGAATAAAGGCAAGGGAAATTAGCAATCAGTTAGAAATAGTATTGCATCTCCTGAAATCTGAAGGTGTTTCTTTTTTTCGCACATATGGTTTTCTTCTCAGAATATCCTTTATGAATATCACAAGTCCATATTCCATCACAGAAGTGAAAGAAGTACCAGAGGAGAATAGGAAGGGAAAAGTGACTTTGGGGAAGGGTAGGAGCATACGTTAACTGTTCCAGCTAAAGGTAAGAAGGGTAAATCTGAGAGGTGATGGGCAAAAGAAATAAAAAAAGGAGTATCCAAAACTAAAAACAGGAAAGTCGATACTGTGGACTTTTGCTGTAAAAAGACCATAAAGCCAAGCAACAAGGATGTTTTTAATGAGTGCAGACAGCTCTTTCATAAGCAATTTTAGAGGAAAAGAATGAAAAGGAAAGTTGTGTGCATGAAATGATAATTTGAAAAGTTGGATGACACATAATCTAGGACAGAACTACAAGGAAGTATGGAATAAAGAACAGAATGATGCATCTTTAGAGGTGGCTTTCTCTTTCAGATAATCTATCTGAAACTGATGCTAGCTTTAGGTCTATATTTGTCTTGAGCAATAAACAAGTCAGCAGGGGAAAAAGAACTGAGTTTCACACGTTAAAAGAGAAGTGATGAGGAACAAGGACAGGAAGATATAGTTTGGCCTCATATTTTCCTGCTTTTCATATGCTGCCATAAACTTCCTCTGAATATTTCTTTAACGCTGTTTAAAATTCACTGTAATTTATTTCCACTCAGCATGTTTTCTGATTGCAATTATCTCTTTATTCTTATCTTTCACTACAAATCTTAATGGCAGTTGTGATTAGGAGTCTGCTGCTTATTGATTACGTTGATATGTGCATAGCAAGTTATTTATGTACTTAATTTAAATTAATTTTATTTGCGGGGTTGAAACAGATGTTTTGCAGTTGTGATTTCCCACTGACTGTTCAATGAAGTGTCACTTACATGAAGCTTTTTTTCTTTCCAGAAGCTTTTATTTAGCTTGCCTTTATGTTTCTGATCAGGATTGCATGAGAAAATTACTTTCATAACTAACACAAGTAGACATTGTGAGATTTATGGTTCATTCTCTCCCTATTGGATATGTACTGTACTGTGTTACTAAGCTCATTGAAAATCTTTCTGGCTCTGTTTCTGCATACTTTTTACATTACTTCAGTTACTGACTGAACAGTAAATCACAGTAGCCTTGGATGCCACATATGTGAGTGCATGTGTACATGTGATACAATGTGTTTCAGCTAATAATCTACAGGACTGAGATATGTATGAGTATTCTTTAAATCATGCTTCAAGGTAACACTAAAGACTAACATTTTCTATGTAGACCTCTAAAGGTCATCTATATTCTAATATAGATATGAAGCTTTTTCTTTCTTATTATACGGCCAGCACTTCATATCCTGCTTTCTAAAGGAGAGTAAAATAATTCTGTAAATGAGACTAAAACCAACACAGTCCATGACAAAGGGCTTGGAAGGTCTTTGCAATAGTTTTTGTCTGTACAGCTGGTACTCTTTTGACCTGCCTCATATGCCAAATGCATTTTTATTGCTTTTGAGAAGAATAAGAGATTTAAATATCACTATTGACATAGTCTATGTAAAAATTATAATTAAATCTGAAAGCCCCATTTTTACTTAGAATCCTGAAACTATGACACCATCAATGTCTTTACATTCTCTCTTTGCTCTTTCGTCTCCTTTTTAAAAATTGATAAATTTGATAAAGATGCTGTCTACTCTCTTATAATTTCCTGGTCATGGCACAACGGCTAGATTTCTTTGTTCCCCAATATAAAATTATGTGTTATTAAATGCTATGGAATTACTGCTCTCTATTTTGCAATGAAGGTTCTAGAGAATAGTTAACTTTTCCATGGTGTGTGGTATCTGTAGTGTATTTTGCAAACAACGAGATTCATTAGAACATGTTTCTCTTGGTCTTGCACAAGGAGGTGAAAATGCAAATCTTGGATCATATGTGTTGAATTTCCTGTACTAAGATAGTTTCCAGCACTTACAATGTTTATTTTTAGATTTCATATACTCTGTTTTGCTGCAGTTTTAGTTCCTTGTTGGATCTTATATTACTTCATATCTTGAAAAGTCTTTAGCCATTTTCTCTATTGCTGCGTAATGGAAAATAAAGCAGGGACTGAGGATCTTGTTGTTTTAAGTGATGATAAATCAGTCTCCCATATAGGAAATACACGATCACTAGTTTAAGACTTTTATTCCTAGTGCTACTACTTTTAGAAAAGTTGTTTCTATTGGGGTTTTTATTTGGTTTTGGGTTTGGTCTTTTTTTTTAATACAAATCTGTTTGTATTAAAATACTTAATTTCTAAAACAAGAAAGTGGAAATTAAGTATTGTAGACCTCTTGAAAGGAACCGATGGGAATACAAAGTTATAAATTCTGTGTTTAGAATGTCTGTGATCATCATATTTCCTTGAAATTTGGTTTCTTTAACACAGATTGATTTCACATAGTTTGACTTGAAAAAAGAAGTAATTAAAAAATCGTAATTAAAAAATAGTAATTAAGCATCATAAAAATTAGCCTACTTTATGAAAGATGCAAGTGGATCATGAGCCCTTTAAAAACAGAGAAATAGCCTTTCTTTGTTTTTTAAGACCATCACCTCTTTTTCCTTCTCTACTCCCCCGGGATGCTGTGCAGAGTAGTTTTCATCTGTAATTAGGATTTTCCTAGGCCAGAAAAAAACTATAAGCTTCATGGACATGATGCTTTGTTGTATCCTTGTTGGAGACAGTGCATCTTTTTACCATGTAAGATAGGGGCAACTCAAGACATTTGCATTATACTGTAACATTTGCAAACATATTACAAAATGAAGATCAAAGCACTTTGACTGCTAAAACATTCAGCAGCTCTTGGAAATGGAAGCTGTTCACTGTCAGCCTAAAAATACTGGGTAATTATCTGAATCTAACAATATATGTTTAATGTCAACATGTTACTTGTTATGCTTTCTGTATCCTTTTCAGGACATATAGAAGGAACTACTTGACTGCTTAGTTGCTTTTATACCTATCATTGCACCATCAGCTACCATATTATACTACTTTTAAAAATAGTCAGTTTGTCTACCTGGGTGTGCACACACATGTATTCAAGAACTAATTATGCAGACTTTTTTTTTTCTTACTTTGTATGTTCTGTTGGTCTGCAATTAAGCTGAGGAATACAAGGGGTTTGGTTTGTTTTGGTTAGTTTTTTTTTGCTACAGTAGTTGCATTGATTATAAATGTTAAATGAACCATTCTTTTAAAGGAGAATGGGAGCAAGGAGGCTGAACAGGGTGTTACTTGTTTTATATGCAGTGTAACATTCATGGTAACATTCATGATTCTGGAAAAGCCTGTGGTACTAACAGGCTTGATTGTGACAGGTCGTATCAATTCTTTTTAGGTTAACCTCCATAAAAAGAAAGTTGCTAGTCTTTAAACTGAATCACCCATATTCCTACAGTCTGTGATTTAAACTTGTTCATCCTGCCCATCCTACAAGAGTAGATTCCAGGGAACACAGAAAGTTCCAAATTTCAGGAGAAAGGAATGTGTTCCTCTAGGGTTTTTCATGGCACATCATAAATTGCACTGATCTGGTCAGTCCTTCAAAAAAGCAATGATGGAGTTGACAAAGAAAAAGTAATCAAGGTTTTGAATTCTTAAAAAAATGTTAAGATAGTAAGAGGAACTTTGGACTTCATCAACTGGAATTCTTTTCTTCAAGTATTGAAGAAGGAAAATTTTTGGGTATTGTGTTCTATCTCCTTACCACTGTCCATTATTCAAAAATACTGGCAAACACAAATAACTCCAGGCAGCCACAGAATGTGCAGCTATTGTGCTCTGAATTAAAAATAGGAAAGCTGATCTTTTGCTACTTACATATTGGAATCTTTTAGACTGTCTTAAAAGGCTTAGACAAAGCTGTGCACAGCAATTGTACTTATCTTTGTACTGCCAGAGGATTCTTAGGTGACGTGCTGCCATGTTCCCATTTATTCTAATACTGTAATTACTGTAGAATTTGGATCAACTGTAGTAATTATGTGCGTGTAAAACGTCCTGTAGCAGCTTTGACAATGGGATCACTACAGAGAGTCTAACCTTCATAGCTGACAGAAACTCTAGCATTCCATAGAACTTCTAATACCAGTATCACTATAATTACCTTGCTAAAACAGGCAAATAATTTTGTGAAAGTAATGAAGGAAAAGACAGAGTTTTTCAGTGTTGATATAAGACCAATTGTAAATTAATATCTCAATAAGGTTTCAATTTTAGCAGCATTATACTTAAATTTAACTCTTAGTCTTCTGTGTTTGTCAAACAAGTGTAACTGTTTTGAATCTAAAATATAGCAGAAAAGTGAGTGGCTGACAGTCTGATTTGTTTCAAAGTGTTGCAAAAATATTTACCCAATGGTTTCTAGCCAAGAGCTATGCAAATATAAATTTATATTCAAATAAACAGCATTAAAATTATTATTAATGTACAGTACCCTCCTAGATATTTATTGCTGCAGTACAACTTCTGATTTGTATGAATCAGTTTTCATTGTCATTTATTAGCAATCAACTATGATTATTTGGCTCTAGTGTTAGCAAACTATAATTCATCATTCTCCTATCTTTTATTTATGAGACAATGTCAAACGAAAGAAACAAATTATGCATTGTTATTGTTTGGAAGCACTCTGCACTCTACAGCATATTAAATTTGCCATGAAGCGTCAGTATTCAATGTTCTGCTCTGACTACCATGTACATCCAATCTGCCTTCATCTCACACAGTGGAGAAAGTTGACTTTTCAGTGGAATCTCACATTCTGGCAACTGTGAATCCAGAAACAGTTCTGAAAAAACCCTGACCCGTTAAAGTCAATGGGAGAATTGCCATTTATTTCAGAGAAGCCAAGATTTCATCCCTTCTGTTCTCTATGTTGATACTTTGCTTGACACCTGTGCTAAGCAAATAGGAAGCAGAAGAGAATAGATTCCTTCTGTTCATCCTTATCTCATGGGGAATATTTTTTTAATAAAAGAAAATATTTGAATATTTTGAAATGGAACTGTTTAAATCCTACTTGGTCCACTTGTGCAACAGTCATCCTAAAGTAAAATATTTTAAGAGAGGGAAAATGATATTAAGGTAGTCTCTGATGTCATGATATCTGTTATTGAGGAACAGTTACAATTACTAGGAAAGCTCGGCATTTTTCTTCTAGATTTATAAAATTCCTATAATGATAAGTATGTTTAATTTTCACATTCATACATATATTTACAATAAAAAGCAATTGTAAAATAAATGAAACAAAACAATAAATGGAATTAAATAAAGAAAAGGTGAGCATATACTTTATAAATAATATGTAAAAGCATTTTGTACCACTAGAAGTTAGATTTTATTCCTGACTATTAGGGGCTCCAGTTTGGCATTACTGTGCAATAGTTTAATTGTCACCCTCATGGAAGACACCCATTTAATATTAAAAATGGCTTTAAAACAATTTTCTTCCATCCTTAGTGTAAAAAAATCTACTTATATTAATATGAATAATATTTCATATATTAATGAATTATTTTTAATAGTAATAATTACTATGTATATGGAGTTCTGTTAAATTAGTTGTAATGGTCAAAAATTTTTAAAAAATTAGGAGAGACAAACTTTAAAATTAGCTACTGAACACTAAATGATGTTTTCATTTTTACATGCATGATATGGTGAAATTGCTTATTTGATAGATCTTATTACTGGACTCAGATGAAATTTATATTTTAACTTTGCTCATACTATTTCTTTTCAAAACCTCCTAAGGTATCTTAATAGCAGCATCAATTAAAAAAAAAAAAAACCAACATGAAATGAGATAATTATAAACTTTTTTCACATTACTTGTGTTTTGTAGAACTCCTTACCCTGAAACTCATCTGAGCATATAGGGCAAAGCAGAGAGATATGAATTTTCTGATGAAAAGCACCATGCAGATATATGTCAGATTCATTATCTAAGTAGAACATGAAACAGAGAATGCATTGGTTCTGCAGTTTCACTTTATTTTGTTTGGGTTCTCACAATACAGTATTTAATTGCAATCATGAATGCTACTTCCTGAATCATATGCACTTGGTTCCAGCTAGGCCTCAGTCACAGCAGTACTATTGGAGCTAAACTGGGGCATGGAATACAGGAAATTCAGTTAAGATTTTCTGAAATTTGAAGCACAAAGAGTCTGTGAGCCAGAAACCCTCGTGGATTAAGATTATCCTTTTTTCAGTTGAATGATACCTCCCTTAATGATCTGAGGACTTTTATCATGGTCCTTCTGAATCCCGCCCTGCCTCTTTCCCATCTTCAGCCAGAAGGCACTGTTTCTTTGGAAGAGCACTGTCAACTATAACTTACATTGGTTGCATCAGCCACACTTTGCAAGAAGCAGAAATCCCAGAGAGGTAGAGAGACCTTTGGTGTACTAAACAGAAAGGGCTTTTGGAGTTCTGCCCTGGCAGTAGAGACAGTGGGTTGCCAGTCAGCAGGCATTGTAAGTAACTCCAGGTTGCATTTGTAATATCACAAGTACTAAGCTTGTCATGTGAAATTATTAGTGACAGTTGATGAGAAACCTGAAGTGGTGAAATGATTGAAAGCACACCTGTGATCATATTATCCATAAAAATTAAAATTGCCTGTCTCAACTGACTTTTTCTGCTGTCATGTACTGTGCACCATTTCCATGGTAATAAAACATTCATGCCACTTATGTTAGTTTTAGATAATGTATTCTCCTCAGGTGTATGTTTTTTATCATCATCCATTTTACCGTATGAATGCTGATGTTGTAGGTGATTGCTGATGTGCCATAAGCCTTAGTTTCCACAAATAGTCTCTCCCTTCCCACTCCTGCTACTCAGGTATTTATAGCTCTGTCACAAAGCCATTGATTGAATGGTGTAGTTGTCAGTATATTCAGTTTCTTTGAAAAGACTTAGTAGATGAATTGACATAGACAAAAATAATATGAAAGGCTTATCTAATGTAGAACATTCATTCCTAGACTTCAATTCTTTATAACTAATGTATTTTTTATTGACCATGCAAATTAAATGCACTTTTTCAGAATGTTTCTTTAGAAGTTAGTAGGAAGACTAAATATTTAAAATAACCAATACTTTATGATACATACCTTTTTATTTTAAAAAATATGTTGATTAAACTCACCACTGATGATACTGTTCTGACTGTTCTGAATCCCCTCCCTGTCACCTGTATGCCTCTGTACATCTTCTGTAAGGATCTGTTCCACAATCATTGCAGGGAGAAGGGTGAAGCTGACAGGTCAGGAGTTCCCAGGGTCCTGCTTTCTACCTTTTTAAAAGGTGGGTACAGTGTTTCCCCTTCTCCAGTCGCCTGGGACTTCACCAGGCTGTCACGCTTATCATGGAGCTTATCTTGTCAACAATATGAACGAATTCCCTCAGGTATCTGGGATACATTTCATCTTGTCCCATAGACTGACAAACTTTCGGGTTCCTCAGGTGGTCATGAACCTGATCTTTACTTACAATGGGAAGACTTTAGCTCCCCCAGTCCTTGTCTTGTGGTCAGCCTGAGAGGTGTGCAAAGAGACATTAGCTTCTGTAAGCTGTTGCTGAAAACTGAGGTGAAATAGGTTTTGATTACTTCAACCTTCTTATCCATCTTGACTCACTGGCTAGCCTTTTTTGATCTTTTTCTGGCTGATATACTTATAGAAATCTTGTTATTCTTTGGTTCCCTTGCCAATTTCAGCTCCAGATTTGCTGTGGACTTCCTGATCCCATCCTTATACAACCAGACTGAGTCCCTGTACTCTACCCCAGATTCCTGTTCATTAATCCACTGCCTGTGCATTTGCTTCTTGCCCACTAGCTTGACCAAAAGTTCCTTTCTCAAAGTCATGTCATTGTCCTTCCTTTCTTGCCCGAGTTTTTTTTCCCTGTGCATAGCTAATTCTTATGTTCTAGCTGCTTCTTTGTCATTGAGAGTAGTTTTCCAGGGTGTTCCTACAGACTAAGTCCTTGAAGAGCTGGAATTTTACTTTCCTGATGTTCAGAATATTTATTTTATTTTTCACCTGACACATATCCCTCAGGACTGCAAACTCCACTGATATATGATCACTTCAGGCTGCCTCCCATCTTGACATTGAAACACTAGTCACCACTAGATCCAGTATTGTGTCCCCTCTGGTGGGTATGTTTACTATCTGCAATAGTACTTAAGAATTTATAGTCCATGCATTCTGGGAGTCTCCTAGATTTCCTACTCCTGTCATGCTACATTCTCAGCAGATGTCAGCGTGGCTGAAGTCCCCCAGCAGGTTGACAGCCTGTGAGCTGGAGCAAGAAGGCTTTGCCAATAGGCTCTTGGTGTAGAGGGCTCCCCATCCACCTAATCGTCTCATCCCCATCTGAATGCCTGTAGCCTTTGATAGCTGTACTGCAGGCATGAGATTTATCCCACCAATATTCAGTAATGTCAACAAGATCGTAATTTTCTGGTGGCTCCAAGCTCCTCCTGTTTGTTGCCTGTGCTGTATATGTTGTTGTAAAGGCATCTCAGGTGAGCTGAGACATGTTGTCTTCTTAGAGGATCATCCTTTAATTCCTTTGAGATATTTCCCTGGTATTTCCCTGTTGGCTTCTTTTACCGCAGGACTCCTTCCTCATTTTCATAAGATTTCAAGCATGGTCCAGTGTGACTAGCACATCTCAGAGTCATCAGCAACGTGCTCACCAGCATTCTGTCCCTCTAATCTAGGTCTGTCATGCCACAACTTTCCAAGAGTTCTATTATCTCCTCTCCCATCAGACCTACTTTTTAAAGCCATGAAGCCATATATTAATAGACAAGGCCTGTCTTTTTTTCCCTGTCAATGCTTTCAAAACTTTTGATCTACCCCTTTCAGCCTGGCAGGGTGAGGATACAGGATACTCACATCTCAGGATTTTTCTGGTGTCTGGTCCTGCCAGACCATACTTTCACCCCCCCATCTCATCTTTAGAGTCTGTGACACCTACTTTCTCTGTCATCAGGCAGACCAGATTAACCACCGGGTCACACAGCTGTTGTCTCTACTACTGCCCCTTGCCAGCACCAGGCTCTGGGACTCCCTGTAAGCTGGACAATTACATGTTTTCCTGGGTCCTTCATTTGTGTCACCACAGCTTTTCTCATGAGTGCTGAAGATATGGCTAGCCATCAAGTGGAAAACATTCCTGTGTTTCTTCCAAGGGTGTAGTGACCACCAACTGAGATGATCTCTAGTCTGGTGGGTGAATGTGCCCTTGCTGTGCAGTCTGACACATGCTCTGCCACACCACACACTGTTTGCCTGCTCTGCTCACTGTGCTCCTGCTCACTTATGCTCACCAGAGGCTACTTTTGGATCACTACAGGGTGTATGCCCTTGCTCCTGTCCTGGCTTGTGTAGAAGAGTCAGAACTTCCTCTCCTCAGGGCTCTAATGCTTTCCACTTAAGGGTCTTGAGTGCCTCTCTCATCACTAATTTCGAGGTTTTGCTGATTTTCCCTGCAATGTGATCTTTGGCTCCAGACCCTGTCTGCTGGAGAAATTCACCTTAGAGTCATTGAAATGTGTTTAATACTGCAAACTAATAAAAGAAAAAAAATTCTTGATGCATGCAAACATACATAGTCTTGTGGTAAAACTGAATGAGGCATATTTAGTGGTGTCCTGTCTAAGAGATTCATATTTCTTTCATGACAGCTGTAGCTGTGCTATGAGGTTTGAGAAAGATAAAAATTCACATGTGTGAGTCTGAATTTTAACTCTTCACTTTTTGGATATCGAGCATGTCTTCTTAACTTGCAAAACTCTGTAAATTAGATGCAATTTACCTTTTACAAGACAAAGTTATTAGTTCCTCCAATGTTCTCCTTGATGACTTTTTTTCTTCAATAATCTTTTGGTTGTAAAAATGTAATAATTTGTAATAAAGATTGCTGGCCAATATATGTTTCACTATCATTAAACTTCCATCTAATTTTTGTTTCCATCAACCTTTTTTCCTCTTTTTACAAATGCCAAGTAGTTATATAAGAGAATTTTATAGCCTCCAAATATCACCTTTTTAGAAGCTTGTAAACTTCACCTTACTGTAAAAAAAATTTATTTAATGAGTAACTTTTTTCTGAGTCAAAAGTTATTTATTTGAAATTAGTATGCATTACCTAATACTGTAAGGTATAACAGGAGGAGCTTAACAGGACATTAGCTTCTGAAACTTGACATCAAAGAATGACTGGATACTTACTAAACACATCATTGATGACCAATCCTTCATCCTCTGTATTTATAAAATCATGAAGAATAAATAATATTTTTTTTAAACTCACACATCTCAGTTAGTAATACCAGAATTTCAAAATGAATTATGAAAGCTCAACAGAATTCTAACTTTTAAGGGGACTATTTAAGAGAATGTTGAACTTCATATTTCATGAGAATATATGCAGCACTCTTTATCATGAACATGGTGTCAAAACTCTAAAATGCAAAACTCAGTTTTGTTTGAGTAGGTTTGAGAAATTCAATGAAAGGAAAAATATATGATCTAGTAAGATCAGAAGAGTCTAAATCTTTATGGGAAAAGGGGAAAAGATAAAATAGGAAAATGAATAAAGGCTATAAATCAGAACTAACTCAACAGAAAGCAAGCTTCCACTGAGTATTTTCTATTCATGGGACAAAGAGTAGGGAGGTTATGATAGCAAGTTTCTTTTATTATTAATATAAATAGATGGAAATTAATTTCTTTTAGAATTGATGCATTATATGGGAGGAAAAAAAATTTGCTGCATTCAAATTTTTCCTATTTCCCTAAGTTTTGAATTATGCTTCTTTGAAATCAAAGACCAGCAACTGCATATTTTTCATTTTTATTTGTCCTTAACTTTAATTCACAGTGTAACAAGCTGATATTATAGAAGCTGTCTTTTGTTAAGAGACTAATATTACATTTCCTATTAAGTACCAATAAATAAAAATGTAAATTATTTTATATTCATCTCATTTAGAGCTTTCCCAATCAAAATTTCATTTTGTTCAGATAGTAGACTTCTAAATAAGTTGCATGTACAAACATTTAAGTCAACAGGTTAGATTTCCAGCATTCTTTCAAATGAAGAGAGAAATTTAAGGGGCATCCAGAAGGATATTTGAGCTTCACTGATAAATATCTCCAGAAATGTCTCACTTTTGAGCCATCTCAATGATTCTCTGATTCAGTCTTCAGTTTTTGACATATCTTACCACTTCTTTTTTTCTCCACACTTCTGCTGGGCCCTAAAGTGTTATCAAATTTTATGTGTACTTACTACGGCAGTGAATATTGAGTGAGATGCTGTCATGGTTTGACACTGACCCAATGCTAGGCACCCACCAGAATTGTTCACTCACCCTCCCCTGCTATAGCTGGACAGAGGAGGGAAAAGGGGAAAAAAATTAATGAAGGCTTCATGAGTGAGATAAGGACCAGGAGAAATATTTCAAGGGCAAAGTAGGTTCAGCTTAAGTTGCAAAGTGAATTTATTACTAAAAGAATCAGAGGAGGATAATGAGAAGTGAAATAAGCCCTTGAAACACCTTTTCCCTGCCAGGATCTCTCCACATCCTACAGACAGCACAGTGAGACAGGGCATGGGGTTTTGATCAGTTCACCACCCAAGATTTCCCTGTGCTGCTCAGGGAGAAAGTTCTTCCCCTGTGAGGCCATGGGGTCCCTTCCCATGGGAGACAGTTCTCCATGAACTTCTCCAGTGTGAGTCCAACCTCATGGGCAGACAGTCCTCCCAAAACTACTGTGACATGGCTCCCTTTCCATGGGGCGCAGTCCTCCAAGGACAGGCTGCTCCACCCTGGAAGCAGGGGCCCTCTCTCTCCTAGAAAGTCTCCCAGTGGATCACACCCTCCTCCAGGCACCCACCTGCTCCAGCATGGAGCCCACAGGCTGCACATGGATCTCTGCATCCCTCGTGGATCCCTGTGTGCTGTAGGGGCACAGCTGCTTCACCACAGTCTCACCACCACCTGCAGAGGAATCTCAGCTCCAGTGCCTGGAGCACCTCCTCCCCTCCTTCTGCACTGACCTTGGTGCTGCCATGCTGTTTCTCTCACATGTCCTCACCTCCTCCTCTACTCTGTCTAGGAGCAAAAAACCTGTGACTTTGTTTTGATTTTCTTCTTAAATATGTCATCACAGAGGTGTTACCAACCTCTCTCATTGGCCCAGTTTTGGCCAGCATCAGGTCTTCAGAGCCATCAGGGATGGGCTCTGCCGGACACGGTTGAAGATTCTGCAGTTCTCACTGGAGCCGTCTTTGTGGCCCCTCTGCTACCAAAAACCAGGCTGTGAAAAACCAGTAGAGATGCTGATGTCATCCAGTTTCAGTTTAACAATGCAGAGTCTCTCCTTTTTGTTTAGCTTTTCTCTCTCATGTGTGTCTTTCTTGAATCTTGGGTGATCATTTCTGTGCTGACCACTTTCTCCTCCGGCTTTGCCTTGGCACTCTCTTCAGAACATCCCAACTTTCATCCTGGGAGAAAGTGAAAGAAAGATCTCCCTTATGACAAGATATTTTGCCTTTTTCTCTCTGAAACTAAACATATTCTTTTTTTTTCTTTTTTTTCCATAATCCTGATATTTGCATTAGTTGTTTCTTCTCTTGAACACTAAAGAGAGACACCTGCATCCTTTCCCTCTCCTGCTTAACGTCCTTATGGTTATTTGTAACAAATGTCAGTCTTTTCTCCCTCACTGCCACAACACACACACGCTTTGGATCTTATGCTCTAAAGAATAACACTACAAAAGTCTTCAAATATAGTCACATGGCCAAGTCGTGGTCAAAAAATTGTTAGGTGCATTTTTGGGTTTGTATCATTAGGTGCTGAGCATAAATTTTCTTTTGTTTCCATCGTGTTTACCATCTTTTCTTGTGCTTAAGGTTCCTTTCTAATTAACAGCAATAAAGCCAACGCTGCCCTGTATTCTTTGGAAAAACTTCTGACTTTGAAGAATTGTAGTTAAAGAAGCCATGTTCTCTTCTTCACTGTACCCATCTTCCCTAGCAGGCAGCTGATATCTTTTCTGGATCATAAGTTTCAGGAGCTGCAGCTTAGTGTTTGGGCTCACACTTAGGGTTCACTATATGATGCTAGATTAAATATAATAATGTCCTTTAACATTTTCCCAGATTATGAAGGTTACAAATAACAGGCATGGATCATGGGGCAGAACCTGTTGATGATTTAGTAAAGAAAAAAGCTGATTTTCTCTTGAGGGAGAGAAAATGTTTAACAATTGTGTTTCCTATTCTCATTTTCTGTTCTTCTCACTATTGTTGCTGCAACAATGTTCTTGAAATTGAATTTTCTGTCTGTGTTATTAAATGTTCCTGTCCAGTAGCCATGAGATATATCTGCAGCTGGTGGAAATGGTTCAAAACTAAAATTGTGAAGCTTCATGCCACAGAGAGCAGCTACTTCAGTTTTGTCTGAAGTAGACAAGGAAATACAAGAAGTTTAAATGTAGAAATCCTTTGTGTAATCCTTTACTTTTATCCTTAAATGTAGAAATGAATCTAGTCTTAATACAGAAACTATATGCTCTTACTTAATTAACAGTGTCAAAAAAGTATTTTGTGGTTGATTCTCCTAATAATGTTTTGCACATTTATTTCAATCTGCAGAAATGTATGCAATTTGATTTCCAAAAATTCAGCCAAACAAGCTGCAAAATCACATGTAATTCTCTCTGTTCAGAAGAGTAACAGATCAGTTATGTTATTTGGTCACTCTATAATGTCATATAGCAAACTTATTTTATTTAATTTTCCAAGATGGTGAGCTGTAATTAATTAATATCTTATATAATAATTATGCATTATTTCCCATACTGAAGACACAAGCCTGAATCACAGATTATCATTATCACTAGTTAAGATACATGTAAATACTCATTTCTATTTTAGAAGGCTAGCACATTTGCTCTCATATTTGCAGTCAAACTTGGTAAAGAAGAACATTCATGGATTTTAAAAAGAGGTTATGTCCTTCACTGTTTTCCTATTAAGAACTGTATGTGTGCTCTCATTGTTTATAACTGTTTCAAGGGAGAGCCTTTAAAAATAAATTGTATGGTTTTGTGGTCTGGAAGGTTTCTTGTGTAGTTATTTAGTAATTTCATGTGATGTAGAATTTATTTAATAACTAAATTTCACATTAAGATAATATTATTTTTTTGTCGGATAAATCTTTTCTTCAAAGTGCCAACATTATTGTGAGAGAGTTCACCACCTTGATAAGAATTTTTGGTTCTCATCCCATAAAATTTTTTTTCTGCATTTTCAAAATAGGATTAATCAAAAAAGATGCTTTTTGTCTAAGCATTAAACTTCATATAACATATACATGAGCAATTGTGACATCTATTATTTCAAAACATGCTTTTTTGGTTTATTAATTTGCATATATTTAATTTCTATAAACTCTTTGTCATTAGTTATTCTATTTGAGTTGAAATGTGCCACATTAAAAAAGTGTTAAATATATTTCATATACCAGAATTTCTATTACTTTGCTATAGGAAATAAACAGTATCATTCTTTTCTGCTATCACAAGTTGTGTATAACATGATAAATCAGGGAACAAGAAGTCACTAACAGGAAAGAAAACTATTTCCAGGACACTTTGGGTGTTTTTAATAAAGTTTTTGCACCTCCTTCTTTAATCACCATATATTCCTTTATGTCTATAAAATGTAGGTACCAAATGTATCACAGGAATAAATGTTGTGGACGTATGTGTAATTTTGCAGTGGTTATTATTTTAATGAAAATAAAATGGGGCAGGAAAATAATATATAGAATAGGAAAAAGACAATAAAAATTTTCAAGCAGTGCAAGACAGATTAGGCCAAAAGAGGGAAATAATGGATGTAATCTTATTCTAAAACATGCAACAGGCACACCCACTGAAGATACAGTGAGACAATATGTATAGCTCTACTCCCTTATTTATCTCCTCTCTCTTTTAATAGATAATGACACATTCAGAGTCTACAATTCTGGTGTTCCTCTTAAATCAGGCAGAAAGATCATAAATATATAAATAAATAATAACATTTTTCTTCTTTTTCTTTTTTTCCTGAGATTAGGAAATGCTTACTTACCCAAATAAAGAATATTTTTCTTCTGAATATCTAACTTTTTTTAAGTATCTAGAAAATTCATAGTTATTATGAATTTTCAATGGTGCTAATATAGCAATCAGTCACTGTTCCTGAATGTTATTCAGCAAAATTAATACATACATCGAACCAAATTTGTGGAAGTAAAATTGTCCACTTAGATGACCTGCTGAAATCTAGTTTCATCCTACACAAAGTATTTGTTTAATCCATTGCATGTAACAATCCTATATAGTTTCCAAACAAAATTTTAAAAATCTTACCTTCCAGATGGAACTACTGTTGCCACTATCATTTGGAACTACTATCATCTGGCAGAAACAGTAATATTGTGGATCCAATGATACAGGAATTTGACTACGATGGGATCTAAAATAGTTCTATTGTAGTCAAAATATATATAAATGTTATTTGAGAAGACACAGTATGATCTAAGAGTCTTGTAAGGATTTCAGGAGGGAAAAGTTCATTTCCTATATTTCCTAGAGCAAAGCAAAAGTTTCTGTACCTATTAAAATGTAGGATTGAGTCTTGACCTCAACTGAGAGGAAATCTGAAGAAAATTACTTCTGTATTGGAAGAAGGGGAGATGATTGGGTTTTTTATCACCAGATTGAATTTAAGCATCTAACCCCTGTTTACAACTTCTGAAAGTGTTTAAGGGTTAGAAAGCCCAGGAAGGAAAACATCCATGATTAAAAGGCATACAAGGCAGGCTCACATGTTTTGTCACAAGTTAATATATGTTTAGCACACTCTTAAACATATTACTTATATCATATATGGAAAATAAAGCCCCACAACTTGAAAAAAAGTCAGTTAAGGTTTGCTGTAAAACCCAAATTTGAACTGATTCAGTGTGTGTAAATCATTTGTCATGGACAGCACTCAGTTACATAGTGATGTCTTTTAATCACACTTGTCACAAAGGATGATTAATTCTGTATTTCTTATCTTTTGGCTAACAATACACAACACTTACAGTGTAAATTGCAGAAATGTGAGCCATCTGTCTGACAAATGCATTTAGTGACAGCTCTGCTCTGAACCTATACAGAGCTATAAAGCTCTGTGAGGAAAAAATAAACCCATGGGCATCAAAAATCGATCACTCAAAATTAGCTGATTCTTTATAATTTTGTCTATAAGCTCTCTGCCTTACTTTCCCATTTACATTGCCTTATCTCATTAGACTACTCTGAAGATCTGCTACTTAATATTTGTAAAGATCTAGGATCTTACAAAAAAAAAAAAAAACACCTCAGAGAATTCCACAGGAGAGTTCATCATTTTGCCTTCAGATAAAAATTGGAATAATTTTCAATAACAAAAGGCACTGAATAATATACTGAGAAATACTGAATAATTACTCAACAGATAACAGAAGGATATAATTAATTGCAAGATTTCCTGTTCATCTCTGAATATACTTTTAGAAAAATAAACAAGCTTCTGAATATCTGGATAACAGGTATATATATTTTTTTCTCCAATTACAGAGTTAGTTTAGATAGGATACTCTGTCTCATGCAAAGCTTACTTTAAAATATATACATAATGGCATTACTAAATTTGGTTCCCTAACTTTACAACAATCTTGTTTCATAAAGTAAATTTTTGTATGCAATATTTTCATGAAATGTTCCTATGAAAAGAGTAGTTGAGTTATACATGGCATGCCTACCTAACTATTGATTAGTGATGTACTCAAATTTGTCTTCCACCTTTCTAAAAATTTATGACCTGCCATTGTGAAAATGTTGGCGGTTTTAGAAGACAAGCTTGAACTAGTAAGTTTTTAATTACCTTTTTTATGCCTTTGCATGAATTATATTTTCCATTAATGTAAGCTTCAAATAAACATGAATACTTGGGCTAAAAAAACACTTTGGTGTCTTGTTTTTAAACAACCAGTGAGGGCACAGCTGTAAACACCAGGAGTGTTTCTGCTCATCAGTGAAATAAGAAATAACTCCTTCTTGCAGTGTTTCTTCATTAATAATGATTCAGGCTTTCATGAGACTCCACATGTTTTATGAGAAATAATATTATATAACACTATAAGCCAGCAAGATTTCTAAAACAGTGTTATCTGAAATGATGTAAAGGCACTGAAAACTTTTATTTTTATATATTATGAAAGACGTGTTATAACCTAACAAAATACTAACAAAAAAATTTATAAGTGGTTTTGTAGCATTATCTGTAGTAAAGAAAGTTTATATCTGGAGTGTTCAGGAAAAAAATCCAATAATTTTTGATTTAGAGAAACAGTCTGACAGGAAAGACTTGGATGAAAACAACTTATCAGCAGACCTTTTGGGAAATTCTATCATGAAAGAGTCTACTAAGGACAGAGGCATAGTCTATCAGAAACAAGCCTTTCAACCAAGAACAGGGAAGTTTATAAAATAAATTTCTATACCTTAATTGGAAGACAATAGCTTGAAACAGGAAATAATGAATCAAATTCTTTGGGGGTATGTAGAAATTCAGACAAGATGATTAGAAAGCTTCCCTAGGGCTGAAAAGTTTTTGAACTATTACTCAAAGCATAGACCTTTTAGTTCACTGTGTGTTTCAGCCAAACATTTACTAATAAGTTTCTAATAAGTAGAGTAGATTTTGCAAGAGTGCTCATGTCTACTTTGACACTGCTCCCATGGATGCATCTGATGCTCAGTGAAGCACCATTAAGTTCATACTGAGTGGTCCTGAGAGTTGTATCTTGAAGAAGAATAATGAACATTTGAATAGTTAATTTGAGAATTTAGGTATCATTTTTATGCTACTTTTAAACTTATCCTATGGTGATTTTGAGGATTTAAATTTTATTTGCATTATAGTATCATAAAAAAAACCCAAAATATTTTCACGTTGGAGATAACTTCTCTTGTAATCATCTCTTACTGATCTAATATGACCACCAGAGATTGGTGATTAATAGAAGGATAAACTGGAATAGGAATAAATTAGTTATCATGTAAGTTTACTAATATTTAGCTACTTTTTTTCTTTCTGATCACAATAGCTCAGTCTTTTGGAAAGGCAATCCTCTTAGAATCACCAGAAGGAAAATGCAACATCTCCTAAAAGTTTTTGAGAGGATGACTGTGTTGCACTTCCTTCTAGTATAAACATTTAAAAGAAGATGAGGGGAATATATCTACCAAATATTGTTTTAAACTTGATTTGGATTTTCATCTGATCCAGTATCAGTCTTTGTTGTATGCTTCTTTCCATCAACAATATCTTGTTTTTACCAATTCTAAGATTTTTTTTTCTAAAGTGTTGGCTTCACCAAAATTCCAAAAGAAAAATAATAAAATTGTATAAAAAGTCCGTAATTTATGCATGCTTACTTTTTCTATTGATGTATCTTTCATATTTCTCTAAATAATGAGTAAGAAGTTGTGAAATATTTGCTGCATGGTGTAGCACGTAGTGTTTTCTGTACCTTTGGGATTTTGGGGTTTTGTTCTTTAATATTTAGCTTTTTTCTTTATTTTTTGCTTTGTTTTGCTCTGCTTTTTAATTCACTATAAATTCCTATACCTAATTCCCTATACCTAGAAGTTTAAAAATTCTTCTGGTAAGTTACAAGCCTCAGGTCTATGCATTAATCTCCTCTATATTGATATGACTATATGGCTAGTCTATACATAATAGAATGGTTAATCTTCTCTGGAACCATTCTTTTTACATTTTGAATTAAAGCTATTTATTTATAATCATGTTATCTAATTTTTGAACAACCTTTTTGAGTTCACTGAGTTTGAGTTTTTAGCAGTATTTAGAATACATACTCATGAAAGGTTATTAAAATTCAGCTGAAAATATCTTGAGTTTATCTTCACATTTATTGCAAGATTAAATCAGAAATTTCATGAGAGTATGTAAACGGAAAAACTTACACAGCAACTAACAGATCCTTATCTATCTATCATTTATTGGATTGTGGTCTGAATTCAAGATTTTTTCTGATGCTATCTAAATCAGATTGTGAAACTTGTGGGAGGCCTAAAAAAGGATTTTGGAAAAAATTCTAGTAATACCACTCTACGTATCAGTACACACTGGACTTCAGAATATTTTGTCAAAACTGTACAAATACAAAACTGTATTACTTTTGGATGAATTATGCCTTTTATCTCATTTATCTGTGAGAATGAACTGAGTGTCAGAGGTCAGTATAAATCAAAAGATTTTGGCATCTGTAAATATTTTTTTTTTTGGTTACCAATGGGTACATGTTTACCCTTAACTAAACCCTAAATTTTTTAGAGAGTTTTTCAAGTAGTATATGTCTTATTACTTGCTTTGGGAGAGGCAAGCAATTTCCAGCTCCTGGTTTCATTTATTCAACTGAGTTCCAGAAAGCAGCAATGACACACATGGCTCTGCAAAGCAGCATCAACCAATTGCTACAGGAAGATATGGGCCAGGCAGGGCAGATGCCAATGCATTTGGCCAAAGCCAGCTGTAAGGGTGACCAGGACCACTGGCAGCCTTATAACCCTGCAGCATGTCCATAGTGACAAGGCAGGTCATGCCCCTGGATCAACATCAGATTCTGGATGAGCAGTGTTAAGGCCAGGCGTGGACACAGATGAACAGAGGACCCTCCCTCTGACTGGGAGCAAGCACAGAAGCCTCCCCCCAAAAGCAATTCCCAGTCAGAGGACTAGAGGAGCAAGGGATCAGCACAGCTTCTTAGCAGAGTTTTTTTCAAAGAGCTCCTTTCAAGGCTTAACATCTGAATTATTCTTTAATCTGGCCCTGAGCCTAGGCTTACAACCCCTGGAGTAAAAAGGCACTCAGGGACCTGATACTGAGTTTACTATTTATCAGCACCTTCCTTTGGTTGGCAGTTCCTTCCAGTTCCATCTGCTTCTTATACCTATCTCCAGTTACACTTAAAATCTTGTCATTGGCAAAATTTATTATAAGACAAGAACTTATTGTGAGTTAAGACTTGCCGACAAAAAATTTTAACCAGATAGCTATAACAGTCCAGAGAAGGACAATGAAGCTGGTGAAGGGGCTGGAGCAGAATTCTTAGGAGTAATGGCTGAGGGATCCTGGAGAAAAGGAGGCTAATATGATTGATCTCTACAACTACCTCAAACAAGGTTGCAGCAAGGCAGGGGTCAGTCTCTTTCCCCAGGACAAGAAGAAATGGCCTCAAGTTGTGCCAGAAGAAATTTATATTAGTTATTAGGAAACAAGTCTTCCCAAAATGAGTGGTAAAGCTCTGGAATACACTGCCCAGGAAAGTTGTAGCTTCTAGATGCATTGAAAAATGCAGATATGGGACTTGAGAACATGGCTTAGTGTGGGACATACTGGTGACACTGGTAGTTGGGCTTGATGATCTTCAAGGACTTTCCAAGCTGGATGATTCTATGTTTCTGTGATTCTATGGATTAAAATTCAATTTTTGGCCTGACTAAGTAACACAAACACAATTCTCCTATTAATGTGCTTTTCAAACTTTTTCTCTCAATTTTTGTTGTTTAAATTCACATGGAAATGTTGCATTAATAATATAATTTAAATTGCTAAATCAGCACCCTTTCTAGTTTATTTCCAGTGATCCTCAGGACTTGTCCAGCCACTGCACATAGAGAGCTGGGATTCCAACCCATTCAACAACAGTCATTTGGCCGCTGCATCCTTGCTAAATCAATACAAAGAAACTTGAGCCACAGGAAGCTCAATCACATTCTGGAACTCTTCATTAATAAGACATTTACAGGACTACCATGTCTTCCAGTTTTTTTCTCTTATGTTACATCATGATGCAAGAAAAATAAGACCTATCAACATAATTTAAATTGGAAACATGGAAATTTAAATTAAACATGGAAACTTTCTCTGATTCAAAGCTCCCAACAATGATTCCTTGAAATGCTGCTCAGCTTTTACTTAGAATCATAGCATGGTTCAAGTTGGAAGGGATCCTTAAGGATCAATTAATTCAACCATCCTGCCATGGGCAGGGACACCTTTCATTAGACCAGGTTGCTCAAAACACCACATAGCCTGGCCCTGAACTCTTCCAGGGACGGAGACTCCACAGCTTCTCTGGGAGACCTGTTCCAGCATTCCACAATTCTCATAGTGAAGAATTCTTTCCTTATCACAAACTTAGATATTACATCTTTCTGTTTAAAGTCATTCCTTCCTGTCCTAAAAGTACATGCCCTTGTAAAAAGTCCCTCTCCATCTTTTCTGTAGGCCCCTTTAAGTGCTAGAAGGCTCTAGTAATGTCTCTCCAGAACCTGCTGTTCTTCAGACTGTTCCAGACCTTTGGGCATCTTTGTGGCCCTCCTCTGGATCTTCTACAACATGTCCATGTCCTTCTTGTGTTGAGACCTCTAGAGCTTGAGACAGTACTTCTGGTGGGGGTCTCACAAAAACAGAGTAGAAGGAAAGCATCACCTCCGTGACCAGCTGGCCATGCTCCTTCTGATGCAGACCAGGATTCTTTTGTTTTTCTGGTACATTATCATATATTATGTTGAGCTTCCCATCAACCAGCAGTCCTGAGTCCTTCTCTTCAAGGCTTCTCTCAATCCATTCCTTGACCAGCCTGTATCTGTGTTTAGGATTGCCCAGACTCAGGTGCAGGACCTTCCATTTAGCCTTTTTGAGATTCCTGTGGTTCCCATCGGCCATTCTCAAGCCTCTCAATCCCTCTGAATGGCATCCCTTACCTTCAGTGTGTCAGTGTCATTGGCAAACTTTCCAAAGATGTACTCAATCCCACTGCCCATGTCGCCAATAAAAATGTTAAATGGCACCAACCCAATACTAGCACCTGAGGAACGCCACTGATATCCATCTGGACATCAAGCCATTGAACACAAGACTTTAAGTGCAACCACTCAGCCAATTCCTTGTTCACTGAGTGGTCTATCTGTCAAACCCAATTGACTCTCCAATTTAGGGACTAAATGTTGTGTGGGACAGCATCAAACATTCTGAACAAGTACTCTGTAGATTATGCCTGTTGCCTCTTCCAGGTTTTTCAAGCATGATTTACCCTTAGTGAAGCCTGGCTGTCTGTCACCAATCACCTCTTTATTTTCCATCTACCTTGGAATAATTTTCAGAAGGATCTGTTCCACAATTATGCCAAGCAGAGAAGTGAGACTGACCAGCCTGTACTTCCTTAGGTCTTCCCTTCTTACCTATTTAAAAATTGATGTTATCTTTCTCCTTTTTCTGCAGTAGGAAATTCATCTGACTATCACAACTTCTCATATTTGTCAACTATACTGTGGCATAGCAACTTCAAGCGTCAGTTTCCTCAAGACTTACAGAGGCCTCTAATCAAGGTTCAATGGATTTATGCACTTTCTGGTTCCCTAGATGGTCTCAAACCTGGTCTTATCATACAATGGGCTGCTCTTCATTCTCCAGTCCCTGTCTTTGCCTTTTTGACACAGTATCTGGAGCACCTGACAGTGAAAACCAAAGCAAACATGTAATGAGGTACCTCAGTCTTCTCCACCTTGTAGGTAAACTGATCTTTTGATTTCTTCCAGACAGAACCCCCATTTTGCCTAGTCTTACTTGTATCAGCAATCCTATTAGCTATTAGAATACTTTCTTGTTGCCATCACTGGCCAGATTTAATTTCATCAGAGTTTTAGCTTTCCTAACCTGATCCCTGTAATCTTGGATAGTTTCTTTGTATTCCTCCCAGAGTGCATGTCCTTTTCTCCATCCTTTGCAGGTTTCGGTTTTGTGTCTGACTTTATTCAGAGTCTCCTTTTTTATTCATGCAGGCCTCCTGAATTTGAATTTTTGCCTGATTTCCTTTTTGTTTGCATGCACCATTTCTGAGCTTGTAGAGGTGATTCTTGAATATTTACCATCCTTCTTGAGCCCTTCCTCCCACCAAGGCCATATGCCACAGTATTCTACCAAGCAGATCCTTGATGCTAAAGATCTTCTCTCCTGGGGTCCAAGGTAGATGAGCTTTCTGTGCACCTTCCTTGCTGTCCCAAGAATCTTGACTCCTGGTGTATTGAGATATTTTGCTGGATAAAGGCCAGCAAAAAATGTTTTCAGGAGAAAAATTAACCATATTGACAAGCTTATTTGCATTTTCCCTTTTCCCTTAGCTTGTCAATATGGTTAATTTTTCCTTTGAAAACTGGTTACAGTAATATAATACAACATATCTTGTTAGTTTCTTTGTGTGCTTTAAAACAAATAATCATTCCTACATAACTTTTTTCAAAACTTTTGATACATATGGAATTTCTCCTCTGTGCTTTTCTTTTTTTCCAAAATAACTGTAGTGTAGGTTTTTTGCATATTAGAAGACTGAAGTTCAAAACATTTTATTTACTAAAAAAAATCATTTAAGGGGCATGCGAAATACATGATAAAGTTTTTTGGTGATTTACTCAATACGTGCATGGTGGTAAGCATTATCAATTGTGACTATGTTCATCAGCCAAAAGTGTTTGATAAAATTTGAACTGATCAAACAAGAATTTCTATATAGATATCCTTTACAGAGTTCCTTTTAAAAAATCATTATCAACTGTTCTGATTTGTTGTAGCTGTCTACTTTAAATAAATACATACACACACATACATAAACAGCTAGTTCTGAGCACCAGATTCACAACTCGAGTTCTGAGGTAAGATCCATTATAACCAAGCCAGCCTTCAAATGGATAAGACAGATTTGCAGTCATTAAATTAACCTCCTAAATTACATTTGTCTGCAATGTAGTGTAGTCTTGACACAGAATTTTGAGAGGTATAACAGTTGCTCAACAAAAGCAAGTACTTGGTGGAGATCAATTCTTGATTTTATACCTGTGTCTCTTGAGAAACTCCAGAAACTTTTGCCCCTATATCAATGATCCCTCCAAAAAAGGCTGTGTTATGTGGGAAAGTGAATTCTGACTACTATCCTAGTAGAAATATAAAAAGTGTGAGCCAGTGGAAAAAGAGATTCTTCAGTTTTCAGGCCACACTATCTTGCCTTGCTCACCTCCTTAAAACTGATAGGAGATGATAATGGCCTATCTGTTTGCCCCAAAAAATCTACATGGTTCAACTAGGCTCCCTCATGGGGAACTTTTATAAAACGTTTATTTTTTTTCTCCTCAATGAATCTCTTTGCTCTCCTTCGTACAACAGAACAGTGTCACAGTATTTCCCTAAAGGCAAAATGTTGTTTTATTCCTTAGTTTGTAGTTATAGACCTTTCAAAAAGACAAACTTTTACTGAATGAGCTGCAGCTGGAGGTTTAACTTTCTGTCTGATAATTAACCTAGCCTCCTCTGGCACCTAATCAGGTCATCACAGTTTATACTGAGTGCTGCTTGGCTTGTCTTTTTACATCTTAGTTCAGCTAAGCTAGATGAGGAGAGCTTGGCATTGTATTTCAACTAAATTCCACTTTTCTTCCCCTGATTACTGTATATATAAATACTGTAAAAACTATAATTTGTGATCTGCAAATTTAGTAATAATTTTTATTTCTATTTCAACTTTGCTGGAAAATGTGGTGCATTCTCCTCTTGAAATGGAGTCCCATGGCTGTGCTTGTACTTATACTTTCCATGTATGTTGAAGAACTTTATTAATAAGGAAAGTTATCCTTTTACTAATAGCTTTTTTGTGATCCTATTTGCAGCCATTGATCATGTGTGTATTGTAAGGATATCTTCTCTTTTTATTTTAAGATACATTTATATACTTTCTTTTTTACAGTTACAATAGTGATCAGTGAGCAAAACAGTATTTATAATAGCTAGCAAATATTCACTTTTCACAAAAAAATCTGACATTAACATCATCTTGTTCTTTGACTCATATAAAGGGAAAAAATCAAGTAGTCAAATTACAGTTTAAAAAATGGACATATCTGAAGTTTCTAGTTATCCATTTTTTTCCATTAACAATACCACGTTCTGTTATTGCAGGTCTTGATTCACAGCCTCAAATAGGCTTTGAAAAATATAATAGAACATCTTTAATTAAATCCCCAAAACTCACATTCAGGGATAAATAATAATCCATCAGCTATTTCATTCTCTAACAGGACCTGGGAGAACTTGACAGTCTTAATCACTTCAGCCATTTATACCTTCATTTTCAGCTTTGTTTCAGTTGAGCCATTTAGTGGGGGTTTATCTAAATTGCAGTATCTTTTTTTCTAATCACACTTCATAGCTGTAACACAGAAAGTAATTTCAGGTGCAAAACAGAATATCTCTGAAGCACAGACATCCACAGCATAAGCACATTAGAATGAAAAGTTACCTGTAACTGAGTGATATTTGTCTCTGTAATGAGCTGAAGCATTGAGGAGCTGTGCCTGTAGTAAAATTAGGAACCACCAGCAGCAGCACAAGAGGATTCTAGCTTGTTAGAGAATATTCATTTTCCTTATTACACAAGACAGCTGTGAATGCCAGAAATTGTTTCATTAATGCAAACAAAGTTTCAATTATATCCCAGCATTCCTACAGGTGTGGGGAAAGTCAAAGTAAATACTCATATAGTTACTAAACACTCATATCAATGCTGTTCTAGGGGCTTTAGCTATCTTGAGGGTAAAATAACATTTATATGTGGTTTTAGATATTACTTTTGGTATTGTATCTTGTTCTTTTACAAAACTTTTTTCATATAAAATATAAGGGTATGATTTACGTTATCAAATTCACATCTTAAATATCACTATGACTGTCCCAAATTAAAAAATAAATTTAAAAAAAAATAAAAAAGAGGTGCAATTACATGGGTTTTGTTATTATTATTTTATAATTACAAATTTTGTCATACCCTTTTTTTTCTTTTTAATTAATTTTACTCAATTGGTTTTACAGATGAATATTTCCTTAACTTTCTACTGCCAAACTTTTGTAATGATGACCTCTGTAGTGGCATTTATAAATTAAAACTTGCACTAGTAGTAGTAGTAGTAGTAGTAGTAGTAGTAGTAGTAGTAGTAGTAGTAGTAGTAGTAGTCCCCCAGTATTATTAATATATTTCAACTAGTAACTATTTGTCCAGTATACTTTTTTGTATTTCAAGGCTGCCAAATAAACTTTTCTGAGTATAAGTTTGAATCAGCAAGAGCATGAGAATATAAAAGCATGATGTTTTTTCAGAACAGACAGCTCACAAATAGATTGTCATGGGCAAGTTAGTTAATCAGAGAAAAGTTAAATTGGATGTTGACTTCTATGGCTTAGGATTCCACCTTCAGCAAGCAGCTCAAAGAATTGCCTCTGTAAATAACTGTGCCCGTGCACACTTTACATTATACTGGTACACTGTGAAAAAGTGTACCAGAGAGGCTGAAGAAAAAGAAAAAGTGACTGAGAGGCTGAAGTAGAAAGCCTACAGAAGTTCTGTCAAGGGCTCATGGTAGAAGCGCACCTCTTTCCAGAACACACCCAGGCACCACGAAATTAATAGGGAGGAAAATGAGGTGATTAAATTAGCAGGAAGTCCCATCTGTGTAATAGCAGAGAAACTAGTAAGACCTAAGTTGCATACCTCTAATGCCTAGGACTACACTCCTTTAAACTTGCTATGCCTCCTTACTAAACAGGAATGAACGTGTGTCATCTTAGTCTCCAAAGGCAACATTGTTTTTCAAGTTTGTCAGCAACACTCTCTGGGTGCCTGAGTATTTCCTATTTTTTTCTAGTTACTGGGACAGGATTTTTCTTTGGTTGTATAATAATGTTTTTCTTATTACTCTGGAGGAGCAGATTCAACTAGCTTTTACAGTAACCATTTCAGCTTCAGAGTGCTAGATAAATTAATGTTGGAAAAGATGCGATGTATGTTATAAAAAAATATTTTTCACACTAGTTGACAGGACAGGTAAACGCTATATTTTGATCAAGCAGCCTTAAAAGGACTTCCCTTTTAGCAGATGATTCTCAGTAACTGATTGCAATTAGCACTCATACATTAATATAGACATTTACTAATTCTTTTTTGAATTGTTCTGTACAGTTGTATGTATTTCATCTAATATAAAGCAAGCTACTTTATTCTAAGGCACTTATGGCTGTGAAGAGAAAAGAGAAAACCATGAAAGAGAATTGGTCTGCTACTAGAATCACATTAAGTAAACCAGGAATGGTTATATAAATTCAATGACAACAAAACATGGCCAGCTACTTCAAATGCTCAAGTGATAATTGCTCATTTTTATTTGTGATTAAAAACTACTTATAAAATATGCTTTAGGAAAAACAAGAATTGCAATGGCTTGATGTGTAAGCCATTAAGTACTATATGGAAGGAGGCAGGTGTTGGTGCATTTTGCTAACACTTAAATATTTAGCATGATCATTAAATTTTATATTGCACATATGCATACATTTCCAGTCAAGTGAATGCATGCAATAGAAATTTCAGCACTTGTCCCACATATTCAGTTCAGGAGAATCTGCCCCTTGTTGGTAGTGAATGAACAAATGAATGAGCAAAAGAGCTGCATAAGTATGGGTAGTGCATCTAAATCAAGGGAGCTTTGGTAAAGAAAAAAAGGAATAGAGATGCAAGTGTTGCTGTTCCCTGATGGCTTTTTATATCATCACCTCCCTTCTTGGAAAATGTTTTGAATCTTTCATTAACACATTTTCAGATGATTTCTCTTTTCTTAAGATATTCCTTCAAAATTCAAAATTGTTTAAAAAATATGGTTGCAAGATTAATGCAAATTTATGCACAACACAGTTCAGCAGATTTAGCATCTCTAAGTTGCCAGTGTATTCATGTTTGATTCAACAACAAAGGATGATTTAAAGCTATGGTAATTAAAAGCATATATTTTATGAATGCAATTTAGTAACAAATTCCACTCAGGAAGTTCAAAGGCTGAAAATCTTTAGTTTCACACCTCTCACAAGTACTGCAGGTTCAGTCAGATTACATGGCTCCAAAAACATGTAAAAGCTTGTGCCTGTGCTTGTTCCCTTGAGTAGCCAAGTCCCTCAGTGGCTGTCAGAAATAGACCAAGTATATTTTCTTCCCAGTAGAAAACTATTATTATTTTATACTGCAGTCCACAAAAAACCACATTAAGGCTGCATCCATTAATAGTCCTGAATGTTTCCTAGCCCCTTGAAGGTGGCTATCCTAAAAGCTAGTTGAATCTGCTGCTCCAGAGAGATAGCAATTGAGTAAATAAAAACACAATTTTATACTGCCAAAGAAAAGTCCCGTCTCAGTGAGTAAAAGAAAGTAGAAAATATTCAGGCACACAGAGAGTGTTGCTGACAAAGTTTAGAAAATGGCTCTTGCCTTTTTCATGTTCCTTCTAGCGCTGAAATCTGAGAAGCATCATAAAACAACATTCCTGTGCCATTGGCAGAGAGAGTGTCAAGGTACTTGGCTGATCTTGACTCAATACAGGCATTTTTTAATGTTCTTACATTGTATTGATCTAAGTATCATTTTAGGAAGCTACTTACCATTTAATTACTGTCAGTAATAATTTGATTTAATGTTCTCTTTATGAGATGATTTTTTCATTTGATTTACCTTTTTTTTTAATCAAAAAATCTGCCATTAGTTGTCCACTTGATTGTGAAATGCATTAAATGGAATAGAATTCAGATGAGGATCCTAAGAGAAAGTCAGTTGCTTTATGACCATCTTCCTACTCCTTTAGGGTGGTTCAATGACACTAAGAGTCATCTGCAGCTGCTCTACCTCCAGCTGAAGTTTTATTTTAGATCTATGATTTATGTTAAGGTATATCTCTTAATTTGGATTTAGGATTTATGACTTAATCCCACATTATCTGCCATACTCTTCCCTTGGAAAAAAGAAGGCAATGACTGAAAAAATTTAAATGGTCTGGTTAGGCATTCTTTTCACAATCAATCACAATCTAGGTTTTTGCCTTGACTTACATTAGTAAGTACCCACCACACAGACTTTTTGATCTTTACTTTTTATAATTTAAAAAAGTACTATTTTATAGCATTTCAGATTTCCAACCAATATATGATTTTAGGATTAATTATCAAAATTCCATTTGTACCTACCAAGACAAGAAACTCTTATTTTTCAATAAGACCTGAAACATTAAAAAATTCATGCTAGATTAACCAGAGGAAAAAATCCATTACCAGAGATTGACACTGCACAATGGCAGCACTCAAAAATAATTCTGTTAGGGATTCATCCAGACAGTGTTATGGTCTGATGTCATCCTTTTGATATCAACACAGACATGCATTTTTCAACTGAATGATGTTACTGCACTGTACCCATTGTCAGTTTTGTAAGACTCATGCTAGAATAAAACTCTGGCCCTTGATATACAGTTTGCTTTCAACCGTAGAACATCCTTCTGTATTCTTTCAAGTTCCTTCTAATACCTGCACCCAAAGGGAAATTTTTGCTGATATTCTCCTAGGCACTGTGAACTGATGGTCTGCACTTCTACACCTGCATAATCCTATAAAAGAGTTTGAGAAAAAAAGGAATAAACAATGCAGGATCCAGGTATTTCTCAGGAATATACACAAATGATACTCCTGTTCCTTTAACATAAAATACACCAGCTTTTAGAGAAAACAAATAAAATATGAAGTACTTAACCAAATACACTGGTTCTAGCTGCTCAACTAGCCTTTTTCAGGAATGTTATCTCTTGCCTTCATAAACTGACTTTTATTTTTTTAATAGGAAACAAGAATGGGAATATAATTAAAAGCCAGAGAAACACATTTTTTGATAAATGTAACTTGCTTGTACTACCCTTTCTCCAAAAATTGGGATTTTTTGATGATTTCAAGACTTGAAATCTACAGTTGTTTAGCTTTTTTTTTCTTCCCCCTGCCTCTCATTGTAGTTTGCTTAAATGAATAAAATGAAGTTTGGATCTGTATAAGAAACTTTTCAGCTTCTATAAAAATTTGTTGCCATCATGGAAAATTGGGATTGTCTTTTAAGTAATGGAAAATTATGGATTCATTCAGTAAACATCAATACCAATTTGAGTTCATCAAGTTAGACTTCAGAATTAAACCCAGTGATTTTACTGAGCTATTAAAAATCTGTTTATATTTCCCATCAAGACTTAAAGAGAGGAATATTTGTTGTCAGACCTATTAGAGATTTAAATTAGTGGAAAGCTGTAGCCATTCTGAAAATTTTAACATTTCAATTTCATCCTCACTCAAAAAATTCAAAATTGAAGCTTTTATTAGAACTGGAATCAATATTTATTTCCTTTATTTTTCTCATATCACACCAAACTGTCAAAAACTACCAATTTTCTTAAGAAAATAATTTATGGATGTGAGAAGTGTAATGATTTACTGCAATTCACAGTAGTCAAACATTGATGAAGGAAAAACTGGAATGTCTTTTCATATTCCAGATGAAATTAGGATTCTATTGGAAAATAAGATATCCACAGTCATAAGCACTTAGAAAAAGCCACATTTGGAGTACTGTATTTGGTTCTGGGCCCCTTGGTACAAGAAAAATAAGGAACGACTGAAGAGGATCCAGCAGAGATGACTGGGAAGGGAATCTCATAAAAACATATGAATATCTCAAGAGCAGGTGTCAGGAGGATGGTGCCAGAGACTTTTCAGTGTAGCCTAGTGACAGAAAGAGGAGCAAAAGCCATAAATAAAACACAACAATTTTCTACTTAACACAAGGAAGAACTTTATATTATTATGGCAGAGCACTGGCACAGGGTGCCCAGGAAGATTGTGGAGTCTCCCTCCTTTTCTGGAAAAATTCAAAACTAACCTAAATAAATTCCTGTGTCACTTGCTCTAGGTGGTGCTGCCCTCTCAGGGGCATTGGACTGGATGATCTCCAGAGGCCTCTTCCAACTCTAACAATTCTGGAGTTCCATGAAATTAGGTTTCTCATGTTCCAGTTGTCTTTCTGCTTGCCCCAATGTCTGTTTTCACTATCTTTTCTAGGTTATCAGTAACTATTTTCAAGGGCCTGTCCTGCATTTTGTTTGTTATTGGTCAGTAATGGAGCTAGTAGACGTGGTCCAACTGCAGTGAAAGCTGATTTACATGTATGATATGCCAGTTCTGACAAGTGTATTTCTTTCTAAAACATACCTAGACACTTTTGAAAAGACACAGGCTTTAATCAATGTTCCAACTTCATGTATAATTGTTTTCTATGAGATAAGCTCTAACTCAGAAGTTTTCTGTCTTGTATAGTTTCCCTCAGCAAGATTACTTCTTCTGTCTTTGGAATTACTTAGGCTGGATTGGTGGAAATGACTCTGAAAACACAAAAAACCTTGATACCTTCATCCAATACAGACTGGTTCAGTCAAAACAAATTTGGTTTCAAATTTTTTTAATGAGAATGTTAAAGCATTTTTAAGAAATAATTGTATTTTTTCTTTATTGTTTTTCTTTTTTGGACTCTGTTATATGTCTTTTTTCTGCTACATGTTTGGAGATTTATCTTTGAGAATTTAATTCTTGCATTTTATTTTATTTTAACCTTTGTCTAAGTAGAGTCTAATTTAGTTTTGCATCAAACCAGAGTCAAAAAAACACATACAGCTGGTCTTTCTAGCGTTTTTTGAGGGCCCAGGATAACATTAAAGGAGAAAAAAAGACACCTCAAATTGAAACATAAATGCACATAATAGAGAGTGGAGACTTAAACTGAGAAAAAGAAGAAGAAGAAGAAGAAGAAGAAGAAGAAGAAGAAGAAGAAGAAGAAGAAGAAGAAGAAGAAGAAGAAGAAGAAGAAGAAGAAGAAGAAACAAAGGAAGACCTCACAAAGACTGAAAATACTAGAAATTTCCAAAAGAAAAAAAATTTAGCTTAAAATTAGTATTAGAAAGGCTGATGGGAAAGACAGGATAAAATATCTGTCTGCCAAACCAAGGAGTGTCATCTTTAAAACATAAATGTGCATTACATATATCTTCTTTTGTTGCTCATTTAGATGCTTTATATCTGTTTCTTAATCTTTGGAAACACTTTGTTTCACAAACATAGCTGGTTTTGTGACTATTATTGTTATTACTACTTAAAAATTCTTTATCTTTTCTAATGTCTTTTTGACAATTTGATTTCAGTGGAGCTGTACTGTCGTTAGTACACCACAACCATATTCAGAAATTCCCAAAGTGTATATGGCAGAGGAAGCAGTCTGTTGACTAATGCACTGGTGACATTTCCAAAACTTGACTAATAATCCTCTCTATCTAAAATAAATTATTTTATTATTTTCAAAGTAGTTTTGTTTTCGAGTTAAAATGAGTCCCTGTTCTGCTTGTTTGATCACTGTGTCACTAAAGTACATGCACTGTAGATGTATTTTTATAATGTGTATGTGCATTTTTTTATTTCTTTGTAGAAAGACTCAGCTGTATATGTATTTACTACTATAACTGCATCTAAAATAGCTTTTCTGGTCATTAGTACAAATTAAAATCTCAGCTGCACAGGATTCTTTTTTTCATATTTTTTCCATTCCACCTTTTAGAATTTTTGAATCTGAAGGAAAGTATTAAGACAGTAAAAAGGATTTATATTCTGATAATTTGAAAAAGCAGTTAAAATGTACGTCCCTTTTTGAATTCATGAAAAAATGGTACAATTTTCTTTGAAATTATTTGGTCCACAGCATATCTCAAGATAAATATGTATTAGTTTGACCTTTCCTCTTCTGAAAACGTGATGTTTAACATTCTTATATTCTCAACTTATTCTGCAGCTCTGTTTAGGATTTAAAATCTGTAAGGTAAATGCTCCCTGAATTAAAAATATTGTAGTGCTGAAAGAGGAACAGAAGGCATATTTCAATTTTATTGATTTGTGCTACTAACCTCTACTTTGGGAGAATCCTTAATTTATCTGAGCAACAGATAAATTTGGTGCTTCTATACACCTTACATTTGTTGAATTTGAGTGAAAAAATGCACCAAATTGTTTTTCCAATGTGTTACTTAATCTCATTGAGTTTATTTGACAGCAACCTATTAAAATATAGTACAAGTATACAAGCAGGGTGATGAGAATATTGCAAAGGGAAAAATATAAAAATTTGTACTTTAACAGGAGCCTTGTTTTTATTTTGATGGGACTCCAGGTGTTGCGAGTTTCTCCTTATCCTTAATAGCATTGTTGGTGGATGGATTGTAAATTAAATTTATTCCTCAATGAGTATCGTTACAGGTAATTGCTCGTAGTGCAGTGAGGCCCTTTGAAGACATTGCTTACAAAATCTGAGCAGCCTTACAGTGATAGGGAGTCAGTCATGTTGCACTCTCTTTCCGGCCCAGAGTGGACAGATTGTTCAAGTATGTAGAATAGGTACACCTGTACATAACATGCTGTTTTGCTATTTATTAATGAGGAGAATGCACTTTGCCATGCTAGTCATGGAAATCTGAAGACTAAGCCAATATCTTCCTCAGATAACTACAAAATTTTATCTACACAACTGAACTAGTTGAACTAGAATTTTATATTTCAGTTGAAATTTAGAAGCCATGGGCTTCTAAATTGTTTTGTTTTAATAAAGGAGAAACTATAATACACAATATGGACAAAGTTATTTGGTGCACCAATTCAGATACTATAAAACTCTGAGAATCAAATAGCAAAATTTGGCTATGAGATCTTATTTTCCTTACATTACTTTAGTGATTGTGGAAATACTGCTGAAACCAGTTCTTAATATACTTCTTATCTTTTGGATAAGTCAGTTTCATAACTGCTTTATGTTATGATGCTTTTATGTTTAGATTCATTGAATTTTTTATGTTTAATAGATTTTAGAATTTTTGAAGAGTGATAACATCAAGAACTACTGCAGAAGCAGTGAAATGTATTTCTTGTGGCTGCATTGAATGTAAACTTATACTTTTAATGAATAAAGTTGTACCTATTAGTAAAATATATTAATGGAAAGACTATTTTGTATATGCAATTTTTATAAAGATTCAGAAATTTAATTATATTTCTGTATTATTCTCATGGTTTGACACTGGCACAATGCCAGTGCCCCCATGAGAATACCTTCTCCTTGGTTTCTGCTGTGAGATGTGACCAGGAATGAGCAAAGCAGGCTCTCACTTAGGAAAAAAAATGTTATTAAGTAAACTACAAGGCAAAGGAAAAAAAAAAAGAAACACACAAGGAAAATGAAAACTTCACAAATACATCTCTTCCTCTTCTCTACCAAATTCCCAATACAATACATCTTCCAATCATCGAATTTCGGTCCGGCACTACTCTTCAGAATACTCAATCCTCAGTTCATCAAGAAGAGAAGGAGTCCTTCTTGTGCTAATGGTGATGTCTTCTTTTCATGCCCAGTGCTCTCACCACTGAACACGGACCAGAGCTGCTTCTAGGGTCGACTTTTAAAGATGCTTCATCCCACTCCAAAAAAGCACAGTCTCAACTTTGGGACATCTGTCCCCCCCCATATTTTTCACCCCCTGAGGCCGAGGGGTACCAACACTGAATCCTCTTGGTCCTGAGGCATTGCCTCCCCCTAGAATGCAGTCCCTGTATCACAAGGAACATGGCTCTGTCCATGGCTACACAAAAAGAGTCCAGCAAAAGCCACTCCATCATCTCTTCTACCCGAGTTCTTCTCTATTCTTCTAACATCTCTCGCTTGCCTAGACTTCTCTCACACTTGCCTATTTCTTTCTTCATCTTCCACTCTATCTCTTTTCTAGGAAAGGTTAATGTTCTGTAAAGTTTTTATTGTCCGAAAAGGGGTTAAAAGCTCCTACAAGTGGCCGGCTGCACCACCACCCCCACCCACCCCCCCCCCCCGCCCTTCCCCTTCAGCCGTGCTGCCGGCACAGGCCCATGTTTATCCAGTTTAAACGTAACAGTCCCAGCAGGCAGAGGCTCTCTCTCTCTCTCTCTCTTTCTCTCTCTGTCTCTCTCTCTCTCTCTCTTCCACCCTTCCATCCTGCAAAGGCCTTCACCTCCCTTCTGTTCCCGGCCACATGGCTTTTCCCCTCCCCCCGCCTAGCCAGCTGCTAGGCCGGGAGAGAGACCCGAACTCTCCCGCCGAAAACCCCAAGAGAACCTCTCAAGAAAAGAGCCCTGCTTTTAACCCCGTGTTCTCAGAAGCAGATCTAATGTCTCAATGGCCACATTAAGTGCCAATATTAAAATCTGAGCACCAATTAGCCTGACGACAGCATCTCAGAAAACATATTTCCGGTCTAACTACCACAATTATTTATGTAGTACCCATAAAGGACTGTGTTTATAACTGACCTTTGAAAAAAAAGTAGCTGTCATATGTTCTGAAACTTGAGTTCCCAGTTCTGCAAGTTATTGTTTCACTCTATATCAAGTTGGAAAACAGTTGTAATTCTTATATATTATCATAAATTGCTGATTTGTCTAGACCAAGTGACTGCTATCAGACATATAGACAGCCCTCTGGACTTCTTTACTGTATTAGTTTGAACAAGTCTTTAAAAAAATGTCAGCACCAACAGAGCAAAGAACAAAAACCATGGGAATAGAAATTTTGACAATGTTCCCATTGCATTGACAAATTTTAGAAGATAGTCCTTAACCCTTGTCCTTAAGAAGTCACCGTCTTTCCTCTTTCTAGAAGACAAAATATAACCTCATAGTATTACTATTTTTTTCTTAAAGGACCTGAAATGTTGTTCATACGATACCAAAGTATGAGCTAACAGCTTTTGAAAAGTATGGATATCACTATACTATTACTGCTTATTCACTCTAAGGAAAAAAATAACATTCAGTGCAGAGAAATAAGAACAGTTAAAGCTGAAGGCAGATTGTTCTAAGAAAAACTTCTTTGGCCATAATACCTAAGACCATATAAATCAAAGCCTGTTTCCAAAGCCTTAAATCTCACAGTAATGACATTTAGTCTCTCTGTATTGGTCCTCTCTGTAAATTACCCATAAAATGGTAGCATCTTTATATGTAACACCATTTATTTATAACCTAATGAGCAGCCACTATTCTTTTTTTGATTCAGTTGCAGGAAGTGTGTGTGACTAGACAGGAGAGTACTTCTTGACTTAATAATTCACTCTTCAATAGCTTCAGTCTCTTCACCTGCCAGTTATATTGTACACCAATCCATAAACTCATCCAACTCTTTCAAAGATAGGATAAGTCAGCTCTTTGAGAAAATCATTTATATCTGTTCCCATATAATGGCTGACCTGAGTTTGTTGTTCTGTACCTGTACAGCAGATTTATGAAAAAAGGAATGGAAATGAATGATAGCATGCTTGAGTACTCATTATAATTATCATTACCTGTATAGAGGATAATCAGTTAAACAACACACACACATCTTTGAGAAATCTTCCTTACTGGGGGTTCAGGAAACCTGTTTGATATTTTTTAAATAGTGGTTGGGGAGTTGCCAGATTTGTTTTCACCCATGTTCCCCCTATCTGTTGCATTCTATGGGTCTTTACATTGCTTGTTAATGTCCTTGTTTGTTTTCAGTTCTGTCCCAGAGAAGTAGAAGGAGCAAGTATCACAATACAAGGATCAGTGCATCAGTCCTTTTATATTTTATTTCAAATCCAAAGACTGAGCTAAAATTTGTCTACCTTTAATCAAATTATGTCTGTGATTGATAAATCAGCAAGCAAGGGGACAGTAAAACCAAGAAGTACTTTTTTATGCATTAGAATATGTGACATTCTTTTTCAAGACCAGTGCTAAGTGAAGCAATGTCATTAACTAGCCATCTCCTGATACCCTAGGCTGGAAAAGGATAAAATAGTGTTAAGCAGGGAGTAAAGTTACAATAATTTTAACATGTAATTTCTATCTCAGGATCAGGTTTTACTTTTATTGTAGAGGTAATGTATGTAATGTTTATTTGGGATTTAAAGTCTGAAACCACCACAAATATTTCTTTCATTTGACAGGTCATTTTTACTTAAATGCCTTCCATAAGGGATTTGCTTAGGAGAAGCTTAAACAAGGCTTTCTAGTGAATTTTAATGATTTCATACTTATTTGAAAACAATCAACTATTAGAATTAGGTTTTATTAAGTACCATGTTACCATGACCACCAGATTTAAATTTGTCTGTTCATTGATGACATAGAAATTTTGTATTAGACAAAGTCACCATGTATAGGCCTAAATAGCCATTGCTCTTTTATCACCTGAAAGATCTTATTTAATCATAATCATAGTTTGTTAATGGGTTGGAAAGGTTCTATCTCCAGCCTCGCATTCATGGACAGGGATACCTCACACTAATCTAGGTTGCTCAAGGACTTATAAAGCCTGGCTTTGAACACTGCTGGGGTTGGGTCAGTTATTGATAGGTATTAAATTCCATAGAATGGTGTCTCAAGTAGCTTAAAATATCTCTTGCTAAATACAAAGAATGCATTTAGTTTCCTGGGAACCTCTTTTGCACAAAACAGAAGTATCTTTGCAGGGTCAAGTGTATGAGAAGGGGAGAACTGCAACTGTTTCTGTCTAAGCCTTGAAATTCAAACTTTGACCTGCAGCTTAGGAAGTCATTGGTCAAAGTAGTAAGACAGCTTGTTCAACCATCATGACAGCTAAAATGACCTTGAAGTCAAAAATCACTTTCTAAAGTCATCTAACTCTCTTGTGAATTGATTGCTAGTCAAGCTACTGTCAGAAATGCTGTCATCATTCTTCTCCTCTAAGTAGAGGAAACTTTCAAAAACTTTGTCATTAATTTATGCAAAAACTCTGATTCTTTTCAATAAAAATGGTAATCTTCATGAGGCAGTTTGAGAGAAAAACAACAAAATTCTGAACTGTGACTGTGTGCATCAGGAATACATTTATCTGAGATGGCAATGTGGAAATGAGTAGAAACGTCTTCATCTGTAAATACACAGGGATACTCATGCTCTAGCAACTTTCAGAAAATTTTATTCTGTTTTGAAAAATCTTACAGACATGCTTTTTGCATTCCTTTAAATTATTGTTTTTCTGGATTTTAGGGGAATTAGAATTAGAGTTATTGTTTTATGTACTATGACGTAAACTTTGATTAAATGTAGAATTTATCCAGCTTTAAACAATAAATGTATTCTTTTTCATGCATAGATACTATTTTTTCACTGTGACTTTTTCATCTGACTAATTATCACATCGGTTAAAGTAAAAATACAGATGAAGTATTTTCTCAGAAAATACCCTGCTAGAATTGAAAAGAACACACTTAAAAATTAAGTTATATCAAGGGAACTGTATGTTTCACTGACAAAATATATTGAAAAGTTACGTAATAGTTCTATGTGGCTTTCATTTATTATAATAATATATAATATTCTTTTGTCATATTCATAATAATTTTCTAATTGAGATATTCTTCATCACTACAAAAGTCATAAATAAATAAAATTACACTATTTTTTCATAAGCAGTCCTTTTTTTTTTAAATCTTGGTTATTGTTATGTATTGCAGCTTGCTGAATTATTAGAAAAAGACTAGAACTATATCAAGCCATCACACCTAAGGTGATGGGTTTTTTTTGTCAGTTAAACAACAACAAAAAAAAAGCATCTGTAAAATTAAGTATCAGAAATAGTTCTGCAAGTACAGAACCATTTAGCTTTTCTCAGAACAGCTTCTCTTCATAAATGTTATTTTAAAATGTTATGAATTTCCTGTTGTTGCTATGCAGACAGTCTTGAATATTTTCAGGATGGTATAGGTATTATGCATTCTACTTTTGCAGATAACTCTAGCTTAATTTTCAGAGTCAGCAGTAAAATGTGTGCACATGTAAATATGCAGAAAATAATTTTGTCCTCAGGGAGTACAAAGCATTTACCCAGAAATGTTTCTGATAATTCTGTCCGAAAAGAGCAGTCCCACAACACCTTTAAAACAGTTTTTATTTGGCTGTGTTTCCTTCCTCCTTTTTTTTTTTAACTGTTACATTGGATTATGATATATTCTGTAAAAACTGTTAGGATTATCTTTTTTTAATTTTTCTTGGGTTTTTTTTTCTTAGTGCAAAAAAATTACTTCCTATTAGTACAATTCTTGTTCTAGAAATATGACACAACTAAATAAAAATCTAAAGATAGACATAAATCTAATCTAATCCAATCTAACTCACTAATCTAATGAACTCATTTTATCCCTATATCTAATTAACTTATTTTATCCCTATAATTAATAGATATATGTGATGCTATATATATGTACCTTCAGAGGACCATTTACAGAGGGAGTTAATGGGATTTTTGGGTTTTGCTTTTGTTCTTTTTTTTTATTTCTCTTTTTGAGGATATAGCTACAGCATTTTAAGGTTACACATTTAAAGAAATTTGGGATGTATTTCCTACATGAAGGGAGTTAAGTCTTTTAGTGAAAGAGGAAGCAAAAAGAGGGACGAGAATTTTTTTGAGGAAGGAACTTACATTGACGGAATATTTCATAAAATACTTCTTTCAATTTTCATTAATTGTTTAATATTTTGATAATCACATGTTGATAATCTTTAATAGGACCCCTGAAACAGGACATTTTTTCTCTTACAGCTATGCATATGTTCTTACTACCTTGCACACAGCTGAATGCAGACACCCAAAAATAAGCAATAGGATTTTACACAGTATGAACAAAGATGACTGGTTTCTGTAAATAAAAATAGATGACTGGTACACAATTATCTGCACATTTAGCCACACTTGAAACAACTTCTTTCCAAGTAGTTCTACCACAATTTTTTATTATAGGTCAAAATACTGGAGTTCCAACTGCCAGTTAAATATTAGAGATTTAAGAAATGTTTCTGTCTCTCGGTATCCTTTAGTAAATCACATTTTTTCTGGTTCATATTGTCTTTGGGTTATGACAGTGTTCCTGGCAACAAAATGACCTACATGACGAGGCACATCGCATGTCTATGAACATATGGTCCAACATCTTGCACTCCTTTAAGAACATCATTCTGGTTTTCTTGCATTAGCTGTGTTATCTGTTACAAACGCCACACAGTTGGCTAGGAAAAGGTTCAGCACACTCAAAGATTTCTCCATTGCAATGACATTATTTTTAGTACTGTCCTGATTAATGGAGAGCATCTTTTAGAACAAAACAAAATACAAAATGCTGATATAATTTGGAATATAAAGCTAGATAAGAAATTATGAGGTGGAAGTTTTTAATCAGTATGATTGCTAGCATCTGCCATCAGGGAAAACCACATTTCAGTTTTGTGTGTCCACCCTTTGGAGCAGTAAAAATATATGCAAAGCTAGAACAACTTTCTGTTTTCATACTAGACATATAAAGATTCTGCCCGATTTGGAATTTTCAGTCAAGACAAACACTTTTAAAATCTGTTCTCACAGATGTTGGGCTATTGCAAAGAAAAGAGTGAGTCAAATTAATATTTCTCACTAAAAATATAAAACACCTGCATTTTTCAGAACTGTTGCTTGGACCTACTCCTGATTATTTATTATAGTCTATGTAATTTCTCCACACTGTAACCACTGTGTTTATTAAAAATCTTTGTGCTTTGTCAGTCCATATATGATTAGATTATGTGTCACTCTGTAATACATTTCAGTGTTCTCTGTTGGAAAGGGTTCTCTCCCCTTGCAAAGGAGATGATAATAAGCCCTACAACTGGTTTGCCTCATGTTATTTTATAAAAACAATAAAATATTTATTTTTTAAAAGAGTCACAGCAACCTTTGCCTAAATGATAACTAAAACCAACTCTAGAAGCACAATTCTACTAATAAACAAAACAATTCTTTTAGTCTCCTTGATGAAGCAGCATCCATAAATGAAGCTATAGCAGCTGAGGACTTCATTTCCCAGCTAGTGTAAGCATTCTAATTCAACATAACTTTCATGTTGTTTAAATGAATAGCCACATTCTAAAGATTTTTCATACTGCTCTCTTTATTTTCTTTCTACCTCATTACCCCTTTGGCCTATGTGTTAAAAAATAGCCAAATTGTATTTTTTTTAATAAGTACTAATAAGCAATCTATTTAGAATTCAGTAACCTTTAAAGTCTTCTATAAGGCAGAATACAAAATTATGGTTTTGAACAGTGATCTTTTGTCTTTCTGAAACTCCTTTAAAGAAGCATGGAAGAAAAAATCATAAATATCTAAAGATTGCCTAGTAGGTGAGGAACTGTCTATTAGTGGTAGAAAGCAATATAAGAACCAGAATTTTTCATTATATTTTTGTTAAGGGTCAACACTAATGAAAAAGCAAAAGAAAAAATCAGCCGCTACACCTTTCATCCCATAACTCCTTTGTGTTTGGAGGTTTTTTCCTAAGTGTAGTCTTAAGTGTCTCTTCTTGGCTATATTGAAATATTGTGCTTTACTTACTAAGGGGTAGATAATTTCTTTTTTAAATAATTGAAACAGAAACTTAGGGAGTAAGTAAACTATTTACTATTTACCATTCAAAATTTTCATTTCAGTTAATAATTTTCTTTATGGCTTCCTCTTTGTTCTCTATGACAATTGTGTCTAGCTTCTCTTTTTCAGTTCCAAAGAACTGGAAATAAACATGAATATGTGTATGTATTCAAAAATCGACTCAACTAAACTTAAAGCAAAGCATAGATATTGCTTTTTATTAGTACTAAATATATTAGTTAAGTAGTTTAGAGTTGAGTACATAGCATTGGAGATGGGCATATCTACAGGGTTTACTACAAGTGCTGCACATCTGCATTATGAAACTTCACATTTACATATTAAGCACTAGCCTGCCTTTTTTTTCACTGAAATTAAGTAACTTCTTAGCCAGTGTAAGTATATGGAATAGTTGTCACTGGTAATGCTGTTCACAGAAGAAACACACACATTCTCAAATGGTGTTGTATTGTCCATTTCCACAGCTACATAATTGGGGTTTGGGTTTTTTTTTTAGTTTTGTAAAATAATGCACTGATTAGAGCTGTATCCATTTACCGGATTGGAAGATATCCCTTCCTTAGATACATGTTCACTGCTAAGAAATATAGTAGAGAGGCTCACTAAAATGTCAGATTTTCCTGTGGAAAAAAACCCCCTCCCTCCAATGTGTTTGCCAGAATTCAGTTAGACAGACTGATCACTACTTCAGAAGCTGTTTATAGAGAAAGCATATCTCTGTACATTGTATCCAGTTGCATGCTGCTTTTTCTTTTCTTTTCTCTTTTCTTTTCTTTTCTTTTCTTTTCTTTTCTTTTCTTTTCTTTTCTTTTCTTTTCTTTTCTTTTCTTTTCTTTTCTTTTCTTTTCTTTTCTTTTCTTTTCTTTTCTTTTCTTTTCTTTTCTTTTCTTTTCTTTTCTTTTTTTCTTGTAATAAATATCAGGCATTCCAAACTTCCATGTAGAGATTTTTATTTAGTTTTTATCAAGTTTATTGAGTACTTATTGCAAGAACCCAGGTGTATATTCAGATTACTAGCTCAGACAGCACAAAATTCTACTTTCTCCTAAGACTAGTTTAAACTGTAGTCTTTATTTAACAATCAATGTTGACATTTATGTTGATTGATGTTAATCCAAGAATGATAAGACAATTGAGGAACTTCTGTAGACAAATGGCACCAAATTGCTCTGAAATGCAAAATTACTAAGTTACCTAGGAGAACATGACTCTCAAAAGGTCCAGAGTAAAACAAATAGAATGAAATTTCATAGTTCAAAGGGCAAGATCATGTATTTTAGTACTAGCTCCAAAAACCTGTCATTGCCTGTTCAGGTTTTGTAAACATAGATATGATAGAAAGGAAAAGAACAAAAAGTTCATAAAAATACTAAGAACTCACCTAATCTGGTATGAAAATTCTATTCCTTTTAAGAAATATGAAACAAATTTGGAAACATTTGAATCACTCTATATTAGAGAATACAGCTTACAGAAAGGATCTGAAAAAATTTGTTCTCACAAATCAAAGTCGAAATTGAAATTACTGTTGTCTGTAAATAGACCCATGAAAGCAAGAGCACACAAGGAGTGAAATGGCAGCCTCTGCCGAAGTACCAATGTGTGTGCATTGGCCATGAACACTTCCATCTAGAAAACAAGTTTATGGCCAAAAGAGGAAAAGTATTCAGAGAGAATAAGTAGCAAACTGGGGGCTGCTGAGAAAAGAGTTGCACAACAGTTGCAGTGTTGAAAGTGATTGAACTTACTTGCCCAGGAATTTCTCTGCTGGTTCTAGATTCTGGTTTAACTTAATGTAAAAGTAACTTTGAAATTCTTTGTTCAATGTTAGTTCAAGTAACAAAGCAAAGGTCTGGAAGTGCAATAATGGTCTTTTTATTGTGACATAGACCATTTCTCTCTTCCCTTTTTCCATGCTGAGGTGAGACACTATGACTACACTGAAGCAGTCCCATATAGGATAATTCAGGTCATTTTGGTAGATAGATTTCTCTACATTTCAGAAGGCTTATATGTACTCTTATTTCAATTTTAACATTTATGGGGTTTTTTTATTTTAATCAAATAATTGTATAAAATACAATTTCAGCATTATTTCATCAGAAAGTTGCTTTATTTCAGGTGTTATTCACATGTTTAGATGGGAGAGATGAAGGGATAAGTTAAAGTACAGGTACATACTGCAGCTCTAAGTCTAGACTGACCTCCAGGAAGGCACTAAAAACCTCTTTGAAAGAAATCAGCTATTGAACAAACTGGTTCCTGCAGCGTTTAAGGCATAATATACATGATGTTACTGTACTTTTTTTTTCTTCTTTAATTTAGAAGTTTCCAGCTATTGCCAAGTCATTCAACGGCAGTTTGTACCTATTGTGAGGAGAAACTGGACAAAATAGGATATAAGATATAAGAACAGAAGATCTTGTTTTACTTTTTTATATTTCTCTGATTTGTAATAATAATGAAACAATACATTGAACTATGAATTTATGAGGATGGTAAAATTTTAATGAAGTAAAAAGAAAAACAAATATTCTGAATCTTCCATAAGCAGAACTAGTCATGAAGTGGAAGAAAAAAAAAATAAATTTATATATTAAATCTATATTAATGAAATAATGTCCACTGGAAGACCATTAGACTGTCATTCCCTCCTATGAAAACAATAGTGTTTTTTTCAGTTGTGTTTGTATATCTGATAACCTGTAGTTCAACTTTAGTACTAAAAATCCAAATTAGACCATTTGATTCTCTTTTATAGTATTTCTTCAAATATATTCCAGATTATTTTTCCATGATATGTTGGTGGATAATTATCCTCATTAGTAGAAAAGAGCATGCAAGCTGCTCCCTGATTTTTTTAAAAACCTAATCACCTGTAATATTTTGTAATTACAGCCTTCTTCTCTAGGAATCTTTAAATCACAAATCCACATTCGTGTAAGTAATGCAGAAAAATATGTTTAAAAATATACTTTCCTTTGAGATTATTTTGTTATGACTCCTTCATGTTCAACAGATAAGAGAGATAGAAGTGACTGCCTAGTATATAACAATGTCAAATTCCATTAATGCAATGATTAATTTCTGTACCAAAAATATAATGAACTCAACCATTTTGTATTTCTACTCATCTGTCAAGAAAAGCTTTTAACTCTGCATTAAAGTGCACATTAATTTGTGCAAGTGCACACAAAGAATGAATGTGTTTATTATATCATAACTATAAAAGTATGTATTATATCATAACTATAAAAATGGCCAAAAGGAAGTGTATTCCATAAAGGAAACAATTGTTAGTCCAATTAAGGTCTTAACAAACTAATCAAAATAAAGCATATATTTATTAGTCCATTTACAGCAGTGCTCACACTTTACAGTCCATAATAATGCAGTGAAGCCTCGTAAATAATAGAATGAAGCTTCTTGTTCAAGAAAACTCAGGAGTACCTGTAACCTTTTCTCCACTTCAGTTTCATCTCAGGTTGTGACTTCAGGCTCCTTGAAAGCAGAGGGATGGTATATAGTTTTGGATAGCTGTTAAGTCTCTACATTTTCACTGCTGAAGCTGAGAGGGCAGATCTTGTTTTATACATTTCAATGTCTCAATGTATTTTGCTTTTGTGGTTTTCCAGTTAAAGCTGGGAAGGTATATGGTCACCCTTCCCAAGCTCCCTCTCTGTAAGTGTCCATTGTTGTCACACTGGGACTTTCTGAGAGCCTCTGCCCTTGCTCACATTCAGCACTGACAGCACTGCAGCACCAGCATGTTCAGCAATGGTAACTTGGCCACTAGACACTAGTTAAGGCAAGCTAAAAGGACACAGAGGCCAAGGCCAGCCCACATAGGTCTTGAGCCCCCAAAACTGAACATAAACCAACATGGAGCAAAAATCATAATATTAGGGATACAGTATACGTATTTTCTTCTTTGAGGAAAAATTACTGTGTTTACTGTGATACTTTTCCATTAATTGTGATACCATTGCCCATTAATTACAAATACTTTATTTTTTCCAGAGTATGCAATAATTATATCTACAATTCATCTTCTGCTCTAGAAAAGTATTCCACTTTGGAATTAACTTTGGTAAACTTAATGCATCCCTTCACAGACCTTGAAAAAAAATTAGGGGAGTGGGAACTTAAAGGTTCAGTCTTGGAAACTGGGGAAGGAAGTCTTTATGCAGATACTTGAAATATCTCATAATTTGTATTACTGACAAGAATAATTTTTTAAAAAGTGCAATCTTGCCTAGCCCTGGTTCCTAGTCATTCTTTAGAAGAAACATATGAATCCAATAAAAGTGTTTCTTCTCATATTTTTTTTTTCTTTTTGGCCTATAAATGTGTCATAAAAAAAATTAGGATCTTATTCCTACACTTTCAACTACTAACTGTTCCCTGCTAACTCTCAAATCCATTTTGTCTTCTCATAACTGATGCAGTTCTATATTGAGGTCTTCCTGTCCAGAATTTTTTCAAAAAAATTTTAATGATCGGTTCAACACACCATACGCTGAATAGTCTACCTTGTTTTTAAAACTGTCTCCTTTTTCATTACCTTCAATTGTGATAGTAAATAGACATCTGTCTATTAAGGTCTCCTACTCCTCAGTTTAATAAAAGAGTTTTGCCAACTTCTTCTGCTTTGTATTTCACACTGCTTCTAAAATATCTCCATTAGCGAATCAAGACGCTGTGCTATTTATGCCTTCTGTTGATATAATACTCTGTTATTCCCTTCCCTTCCCTTCCCTTCCCTTCCCTTCCCTTCCCTTCCCTTCCCTTCCCTTCCCTTCCCTTCCCTTCCCTTCCCTTCCCTTCCCTTCCCTTCCCTTCCCTTCCCTTCCCTTCCCTTCCCTTCCCTTCCCTTCCCTTCCCTTCCCTTCCCTTCCCTTCCCTTCCCTTCCCTTCCCTTCCCTTCCCTTCCCTTCCCTTCCCTTCCCTTCCCTTCCCTTCCCTTCCCTTCCCTTCCCCACCAATACCAGTTAGTCAGATTTGAGGCTACTTCAGAAAGTCCAATTGGATATAGGCATCTTCCTCTTGTCAAATTTTGAATCATGACCTTCCATGAGATGTCTGAGGATGTAAATAATCACTGGGCCCTGGCTGCTGGTTCTGCGTGATCTAGGAGGGTTATAATTCTCCAAAGTCACAGCAAGTGCCTTATCTTTGTGTTTGACTGACTTCCTGCTTTGATTTGCTCCGGCTCCTTTTCTTAGAGCAAAAAATAGTCTTTCCACAGCTTTCAAGTTATTTTTTTCCCAACTAATATGAAAATAAAAAAACTGTATATCATTCTTCCTGTTTTCAAACTTGCTTTATCTTTCCCACACACATGCACATGAAAAACACCAAAAAAAGACAAAGGGTAACCTCCAAAAATGGTACCTAACATAGTTGCCTGAACTTGTTTTTCATTTTATGTAGTAACTGATGTAAACCTGCAGGGTGAGAGGTAAAAGTGGTCTGCCAAACCTCTAATAATTCTAAGTGAACTATCAATATATTCAAATCCCACATAGGTATCTTGGTTTTGTGTATTTGCTGCATACTTCATATGCAGTGTATCTTATATTCTTAGGGAATAAAACCCCCACAAACCAACACCCAATTTTTTTTTTTTTTACTGCAAGTCTTCTCTGCTTCATTGTGGATAACTTCATATAGCAGTACTAGATCACATTTTTGTTCAAACCTTTTTTAGATTCAGAACAGGAATCAAATTTGTAATCTTCTTAAACAATTTTTAAGTGGGCATTTTCAACTTCTGTCAACTGCTGTTGCTTCAGGTGATTTCTGAACATTCTGGGAATTTGAAGTATCCCCATATCATAAACACGTAGATAGCTGCAAGACTGCAGAAACATCAAGAAAAGAGAAAATGCTTAGAGCTCTCTTTGCCATACTTGAGGATAACATTAAAGGGAACCACGCACATATGGACCTAATGGTGGGAAGCATGCATTAAATTATTTCACTGAAGCTGCAGTCCATATGTTGCTGCATCCAGATGTTTTCTGTTCAATATAGAGAGATTACCAAACATCCCATTGTCACCCAGTACCAGGACTCTTGAAATATCTCCATCACAATACTTGAAATGCATCTAATACATCAATTACAAATGCTAAGGGGAAGAGCCTTTATCTGTGATTTGTTGTATGCTTTCAGTCCCTCTCCCCTGTAACAAACCTTGAGGCAGTTGGCAGGTGTTATCAGAAAGAACAGATCTCCAGCCGTTTCATCTTCCACTTGACAAATAGACCATTTCACATCAATCTTGTGGTTCAGTACATTTAGAAATTTTAATGCATCTTTCTGTCCTGAAACCTCTTGCTCTACTGTTACTACCTGTCCCCTCTATGTAAATTACTATGTTGAACATAGATTTCCTCCTGTTTCAAATTTCTCTGTTACAAAATAATGAAAACTTTCTGTTTGATTCACCTATATAAAGCATGATTATTTCTGTTGAAGTACAGGGGGATGTGCTACTGAAAAATGAAACCAAATGTTTTAAAGGCAATTCATTATGCTCTGAATAAATAAAATTCTAAATATTCTGCTGTTATATTACACTAGGAGTTTTTTCAGTATATTACAGGGTCTTCTAGAGTATCACCAAGCACCATGAACACTGGGAAAATGAGTACTAAAAATACAGGTATTATATGAGAAAATATTACTTCAATTAAAATAGTGCCATGTTAGTACACTTAATACTGATGTACTTGTTTTAAATCAGAGTAAATATGGAATTTTCTGATTACATAATCAAAGTGGCAACAGCCAAAATCATGTTGCCTGCACACCAACAAGAATCTAAACTTTATAGACTTATATGACTGTTATGATGAGTGACACAGACATTAATGTATATTTGGTTGCATTAACCCAGTTAATAATGTCTACTATTTTATCAGTTCAAACTAAAATTGTCTATGAAATAATAAGGAAACCAATGGTCTTGAGATTTTTTACATTAAAAGCCTTCAGACAATTCATTTATCTGAAAATCATGACTTTTAATGTTAAATAGAAATTTCTGGAAAAAAATCAGGAATTATATATATAGATGTAGATGTAGATATAGATATATTTTAAAATTTATCTTGTAATTAGCATTAAATCTTTTCCTGCTAGATTTTTTTGTCTAATAGATTTGTTCTTTTTTCATAGCACTTTAGTGTGTCTGACTGAAAAGTTCAAGATCACAATATTAGGTTGTAAATACATTTAACTTATTTTTAAATTAACTGAACTTTAATATTTGACACATTTGACACATTTGACACAGAAGACAAGAAAATACTTATTTACCAAAAGAAGACAAATTGGGCATGTAAAATTAAAATAGATAAAATCTCTCTAAAGTAATAAAGGTAAACTAGAGAAAAACAAAGATGTGCATTAGTTTCCACTTTTAATTATAAAAATTCATACAATTACCTTGAGTTCATAAATTGTGAGTTCTTTCTAGATGAGAAGTGGCCTTCAAAACACCCTCAGTTATATATTTATTATTCTGAGAGACAGTCTGATCTTTGTAAGAAGGGCAGAGAATCATAATAATGCACCATAATGTTGAATGGTATTTTTAAAGTCATCACAGGAGCCATCTGTCTTCCCATTTGTTTTTCATGGAGAGGTACTGACCTCTGAAGGTGTACTAGCCTCTTCCAAAGTTAGTACCAACCTTATTTTGACTCCAGACAAGGTATGCAAATTACTGTTTGGTAGCTCTTTGGGTTGGAGCACTGTACCGATGTTACCCAAGTGACTGCGCACACAGCAGTAATCTAAGCTGCATCTGCAGCTGAAGGCATCTGGCATTTCATCTTCAATGTGAAATTCATTATATGCCAACCAGTCCTTTCAGACTTCCTACTATTTGAAAATGACCTTATTCACAAAAAAAACCCCAACCAAAAACAAAAAATCAACCAAAACCAAAAACAAACGAAAAAAAGGAAAAAAAAACCACAAAAAAAACCAAAAAACCAAACCAAACCAAAAAAAAAAAAAAAAAAAACCCAAAAACAAACAAACAAAAAACCAAACAAACAAAACAAAAAAAAAACAAAACCAAAACACCAGAAGTCTGATGGATTCCATGATTGGGAGAATATATTACTGTGCATCACAGATTGTCACCTTCAAATAGGTAGTTGAATTTCAGTACTTCTCCAAAGCTCAGATGGTCCTATTTCTTATGGAAAATTACTATCTAGAGCACTAATAAGAATCTAGAACCCATGAATCATAGTGCAAGGTGGGGGGTTGTGGTTTGTATTTGTTTTTGCTTTTTTTTAAGCTTTTCTTATGCCTTTGTTATATGGTTGGCTTGGTTTTTTACTGTTCATTTATCTGGGTAATAAAGGAAAAGTTCTGAATTTGACCTTTCATTGTTATATAAAATGGTCTATAGAGATTAATATTTGAGAGAGTTTGAAAATGTCCAACAGACAAAAATATTACCCTTTTATGCTCTTTTCAATTTAACAATTAACAGAGCAAGCATCCAAAGCCCCAAGTTATGACAAGCACAGGAACTTGTAAACATCACTAAGAATTAACAGTGGATATCTCTCGTCAAAAGTTGTCAAAAGGTGTGTCTAGAGTAACTTCCCAAGAGCCTTTTTGTGAGATTTGTACCGAGAATTATTGATACAAATTTCAAGATTTGTCGGATGATTATATATTGCCATAGTAAACTGACAGTAGGAAGACATGTCATGTTTCCAAAATGAAAATAGAAAAGAACAAGATCAGTGAAGGATTTCGTTGGGGTTTTTTTTCAACTTCCCTAGGAAAAATATACTAATTTATGCAGGATTATTTAACAGCATAGGATGCAGGTCAGAAATAATTATATCTGGCAAGATAACTGATAATTTTTTAAACAGCTACTATTTATTTTGAAACACTGTATCAGTCAGTTAGTGCTTTTCAAATCCAGATTTTTTTTTGGTTTTGCAACACCCTAGGCCATTCTCTTTTATATTTATGTGACTGATATTTTTAACAGGATAATTTGAAAAAAAAATGCTTCTCAAGAAATTACATGTTTAAGATATTATTTTTGACTTTAGGACAAAGTTCCCACCTTGGTCTGCATACCTACATATTATATAAAACTGTAGGTTTAGAATCTGACAGAATTGTCCTGTTGGATTCTGGATTTTAACATTCTTTGGTGGAGCCTCTCAGAAGCATTTAAAAAATTCTGAAAAATAAATTTGTACATACTCAGCAATTATTAGATGTAGAGTGTGAATATGTAGAGTGTGACAGTTAAATTGTTTGGGATATTTCCTTGCCTCACATGAACATTTTTTTTTTAGCAGGTCAGTGTAATTAGGTAATTAGGAGACTGATAATTTATTCTCAGATGACAAAATACAAGTAACTGTATTTTGTCATCTAAGAATATCAGGCTGTAAGTCTTTCTCTCCTCAAAAGTGTTGGAAGTCAAATACAGTCTTGTCTCTGTGGAGTTTAATCAATTTGCACAGTCAGTTGGAATTTTCTGCTGATTTCAGAACACTTGATACTGTATTGCAACTCATGAAGTGCTTATTCAGAGAATCATAGAATAGACTTTATTCCCAGAATCAGTAAGTGGTTTGGATTGGAAGAGACATTTAGAGGTCATCTAGACCACCACCTTCACCATGAGCAGGACATCTTCAACCACATAAAATTGCTCAAACTATCCAGTCTGATCTTCGGGGTTTCCAGGGATGGGACATCACAACCTTTCCACTGGGCAATTTGTTTGGGTGTTTTATTACCATTATTGTAAGAACCCTCTTTCTTATATTTAATCTAAATTGAGGCTCTATTATTTTAAATCCAAGATCCCTTGTCCTATTACAGCAATCCCATGGTGAATGCTATTTGTTCTTCAAGTAGTTAATATCATTCAGACTAGAAATCACAGGAAATGCTCATATATTTTCCCGCTGTTGTGGAACAGTAAAAAACATAACATTTCTTATTAATGCAGCTCTGTGCTTTTATATTTGTTTGCAAATTATTTAGCTAGTATTACAGGCAATGATCTCTCATTTTCAGTTAGTGTACCTGAGGCGCTACAATTCTTAATAAGCCCTTGGCTGAGTTGATGGCAATGCTTTCTGCAATGTATGAAGTTGTTGATGGAGCCAACATGATGTTGTCCAGATTTTCATAGTAAACATAAAGTGATTTTGACTGAAAGCGATCTTTCAAGGTCATCTCACTCCAGCCCCCTGCCATGAGCAGGGACACCTCTCACTAAGCCAGGTTACTCAGGGCCCTATCCAACCTGACCTTGTGCACTTTTGGGGATGGGACATTCACAATCCTACTGAGTAACCTGCTCCATTGCCTCATTACCCTCGTAGTGAAGAGCTTCTTCCTAATATGTAATTTAAACATAGTCACTTCCAGTTTAAAGACGTTCCTCCTTCTCCAGTCACTTCATGTTCTTGTGAATAGTCTCTCTCCATCTTTCTTGTAGGCTCAGACACTGGAAGGCATTTGTTTAATTCTACATATTTTTCAGCCTTGCAGTCTCTCTCTTTTCAAAGCTACTTTATTTTTAACATGGCTGTTAATGTTGGGTAGAATTATTAACATTTAATGTGAATAGAAATATTGGAACATTTTACATTTTCTGCTGGAACTATGTTATAAAGAACAGTTTCCATTTTCTACCTAAACCTTATTTTCATGTTATTTTGACACGAGAAGTTGCTTTAAGTACCTAAACTTGTGAAAAGATTCTTTATAATTCTGAAATATTTTTAAATAGTTATTATTATATAAAATTCTTCATTCTCTCATAAAACACGTAAAATGTCTCTGTCATCAGTCAAATTTGTCTCAAATATTTTATTTGCATTTTTCTGCAGTATAAAATACCCTATAATTTAGAAAAGATATGATGTCCTATAATTTAGAAAGCATCTACCTACCAGGTAGATTATAAATTGACACATACATAATATTAAGCAAACAATCAGCAAGACATCTCAGTGGTCAAATGAATGTATTGTTGATAAGTGTTCCATGGTATAGTCTTTTTCTGCTTTACAGATTTCTTTCTCAATCTTCTAGTAAGTAGATCTAGTTAGCTGAAAGAGGAGAGGACATGCTTCAAGATCAGTATTAGGATCATCCTTTACTGACTCTCCAGGCAGGCAATATAGTGCTTTTTGATGTTCCATCCTCTCTCATTCTCGTGAAGATATATTAATACAGCAGAATAAAAGTTAAGTAGTCCATTGCAAAACTTGAGTCTTTTCCTTAGAACTTTATACAGAAGAGTCCATTAAATATTCTATATGCTGCCATTTCTAGAAATCCTTGAGTCATTAATTCAGAATGAATTAATAAAATTAAACCAATTTAAACCTAAGGAATGGAACAGATTATATTTTCATTCTAACACTGTATTATCATACTGTTAGGAAATTTATACATTTATTGTATAAATGGAAATACATATATTTATTGATTTACTTTCTAAAATTCTGAAATCATACAATAATAAATTTCTACTTTTGATCTCATACTCCTGGCATTAATTTTACTTATCTCTGAAATGTTTTGAAATTAAAGTTATTCAAAATCTGGAGGAGGAACTTCTTTGAGGGGCAGGAAGGAAAATTTTCCTCTTATTTTACCATAATTACTGATTAAGTGACAAAAATTAATTGTGTCAGTAACTTCTTTTCTTATCCTAGAAGGCTCATGATACTTCCTGAAATTTTCTTTTTGTTCCAGTATTTTGATATAGTAGATGAAGTCACATGGGATCCCTCTTGGACAAAGTAACTTGAAGGATGATAACTCTGTCTAGACTAACTTTATCAAAGATTAATACATCCTTTAAATTTGAGGTTCAGCAAATATCAGTTGTTGGGGTTTTTTTGTTGTTGTTGTTTGTTTTTTTGTTTGTTTGTTTGTTTGGGGCTTTTTGATTTGTTTTTTTTTCTCACAGTTCTGACTCATGACAGCCTTATAGGATTCATTGTCTTCTATCGAAAAAATGCTGTGGTTGAACCTTGGAGAATACATATTTTAGAAGTTTATGGGACATTGTTTTCACGTTTGCATCAGAACTGCACACAGATAGCATCTTCCATCCCTAAAAGATAAATACATTTAATTATAAAGGATGTTTCCCTCTAGATTCAGTTTTTCATGTTCCCTAAAGACACATATCTTCATCAATCATACTTGGCTGTTTGCTACCAGTATTCCTGCTTGGGTTTTTTCCAGAGTTTGGGGGTTCTTCAATGCTTCTCATGACTTAGAAACTGTACCTCTTCTACAGGTTTCTATAACCAAAAAAAGATACTGTACTAGGTAAGTTACATACCTGATTCTATTTTTATTTACATTTGTTCAACTCAAGTGGACACAATAAACATAATTTTGAGGCTGAATTCTTTCTGCAGAGTTGGGATAGTAGTAACTAAAAATTCAGGGCTGCTTTTCAGGGCAATGATCTAGAATGTTGTCAGTAAAATCTGCCTGGAACATTGCAATGACAATTTTATGCAATCATTTATCAAACTATTTTATAAACACCATATGATTAATGTAGAAACATTAGGTAGATATGTATACACACAGCTGACTTATTAAGTTACCTGAAATATCCAGCACAGCAGTACACGATACCATACAGGCCTATTCATTCATCTCAGAAATCTTGAGCTGGCAGATCACTTAAACTAATAAGTGACCAAAGTTCCATTTCCTTTCATTCAATGAGGTATAAAAGCCTCCATACTTATATAAACTACTTTTTGAAAATTACTCTCAGAGAAGTAAATATAAGCAATGTAGATGAAAAAATCACAGTATTAATTTAAAATCATATGCCAGTTTCAAACCAAACCAGTCTATGTTCCTTATTCATAAATGTCACTCTTCTATAGAGATGTTACAGTTTTGACATGGAGTGAATCTCTAGCCACCTCCTGGGAACCTTCTTGTCTTAGAGATCTCAAGCAACAAGGACAATGTCACAAATTGTGCAAAGAGTCTTGTATGAGTCTTGTCCAGATGTATATTCATCTCAGTTAAGATGACCTACTGTTCTTCTGAAACATAACCTAAAGTTCAGTGTTAAACTGAACATAATTGCTTAATGACTTCAAAATAGAGTTTGCTATGAAGTTATGAGGAAAGTAGTTATATTGTTTTAGTCCTTGAGACACAACCCATTTGTAAAAACATTGAATCATTATCCTGACATTCGAGAAACATATGTTGTGATAGCAGCTAACTGAAGGAAACATCTCACCTAAAGAAACAAAAATTATTCAGAAAAACCTTATAAAACTATGACAAAAATTTCCAACTTTGTTTTTTGTTGTCTGGAATTATTTTCAGGTGGGAGAAGGTTAACCTTAGTTTCTGCATTCATTAGCTTTTAACTGGTGTTATAAATCTCAAAATATCTTCATTCTGTTGAAGAAATAAACGAAAGCCTCCTTTGATTTTTTCTCTTATCTTTTTATTGCCCACAACACTATGTTTCTATCACAACTTATCCAGCTGCAATGAGACAAAAAGAATTGATAGGTAGAAAATATTGTTCAGAGAAAGCAAGTTGCCTGCAGAGAAGAGATCCAAAGCATTTAGCAGTAGAGGAAGACAGTGGACATTCTTTTGGGGCTTTTTTTACATTTTTATAATGTACTTTTAACAAAGAATTTCTTTGACTGATGGAAACAGTTTACCAATATTTTTCCAATGTGCTGTGATTTTGCTTGTTATTTACAGAATTTTAAATTGCAATCGTTAACTAATTTTACAATCTGTGAAGTGGTAGCTTCACTAAATCTGAAATTGTTTTATCAAAACGAAAATAAATTTTGGCTATTAGTTTATAATTAAGAAGTGGGTTTCATACAAATTCCTGTTTCTACCTCCATCTACTTGCTGCAAGCAAGTGGCCAAACATCTCATTCTTCCAGTTTATAAATGCTTGTATGTCTTTCCACATAATCACAGTGACTATTTAATACCTTGTCCTCAACTTTCTGATTTAAGTGATATGTTTAAAATATATTCTACTTTTTTCTTCACATCATGGTAATTTTGGAGTTAATCATATATAAGTTCTGTCTGGCAAGTTAATGATAGGATTGCAAGTCTTTCCTTTCAGCAGTACTCTTCCCCAGACAAAAATGTAAGTGGTAGCTATAAAAATATCTGGAATTTCTTTTGAGAAAGAGTAAGTTGAGTAGGAGGAACTACCAGTGAAAGGTTTGCTGCCACAAAGATGCCAGTAAATACTAGTGTGGAGTATTGTGTGTTAGAGCAAAAATACAAACATACCCTTGTGTATATTTCTTCTGTCAACATCAAGTCTCAAATCCATGGGGGTTTTATGATTGTTTGTATCTCAAAATTAACACTATTCATACAGTAGTTCTGTGAAGATGAACACTGGTATTCAAAAGGAGATATAGTATGAACCCTCAATTCATCATGGGCCACTCCTACAAAAATTGAATATGAATTCATGCATACTATTGAATCAATTTCTTTTTAGTTTTAGGAGTGTCCTTTCCATATCATTTTAAGAGAACTCATAAAAAGCCTAGATACTGGGAATAGCCCAAAGGCATATTTGAGCTAATGCATCCTAAATGAAATCTTAACCTTCAACCTTCATTTTCGAAAAGCATATTCTCTAATTAGATAGTGCTCTTTTCATGCAAGTGAAAGGTGTAATGCTGATTAGGTCTATATTGCTGAGGGAAATTTTGCCACTGCAAGGTCAACATCTGTTGACTTAAAAACTAGAAGGCATAATTCAGCATTTGAAATCATAGCTGCTTGTAGTAGGGTTAATTAAATACTAACTCATCATTTCCTGAAAACTCATAACAAATGCAAGCTGACCAAAGCTGAAGATTTCATTTTTTCACATTCTGATATGCATTGCATAAATTAAGCTCACATAATACAGAGGTTAACAGAGGTTTAACCGTGAACCTTGACACAGACAGGTTTGATTGAGATTTTTTTCTGGGCTGATTCAGTTTTTTGTCTTGAGTCTTCTGTACTAGAATGCAATTAAGGAACAAAAAGCATAATGACACTAATGACAGGTACTCCAACCTCAAAACAGGCTGGTTTAATCAGGAACTCTGAATGTGACTTCATGCACAAGTCCTTGTCAATATGTTCTCATTTCTCCCACTTCACAGACTGAGAAACAACTCCTTAGCAGGAATACAGATTAGATACAGACAAATTATACACACTTATTTTTTTTCTCTGAAAACAATTAGTTTGGGTCTGTCAGTGTAATAACCTATGCATTTCCACTAAGAAGGTCAGATACTCCGACGATGTATTTAAAATTTTGCTTCAAAACTTGTAAATACAATTTCCAAATACAACCTTATGGAGATACAAATACAAAAGAGGTTTCCTTTTATATTACTTTTAGGAAGTCACCTCCCCTATGTAATGTAATATTAAAATCTACACAGTTTGATAATTATTTAATCATAATAAGTTACCAAAAGCATAGATGTAAAGACTACATACATTAATCAGTATTTATAAACAGTATTATAAGATGAATATAAAATTATCAGTATAGATAGTCCATAAGTTACAGGAAAAAAAAGGTGTCCAACTCATTAATTAAATTGCATACTTCACTGTTTCTTCAGTACAAACATAAAAAATTATTGTTTGCATTTAGTCTTAGACTTAATTACATATATTTTTTCCCCTATGAGTTCTCAGATAATATTTGCTCATCACTTTATGGAATCATAGAAACACTTAGGTTAGAATAGTCCCTTAATATAATCAAGTCCAAAGGCTTGCAATCCTATCATTAACTAGTCAGACAAAACTTATATATGATTAACTCCAAAATTACCATTAACCCAGAACTGCCACTGCCACAACAAGACCATATTCCTAAGTGCAACATTTTCATGTCTTCAAAATAATTCCAGGGATGACTAAACCACCTCCATAGGAAGCTTATTCCAAAGTCTGACAAGTCTAATATTGAAGCAATTTCCCATAACACACAGCCTATTATTCTATAGTTTAAAGAAACTGAAGAGCTTTGAAATTAACCAATATTTCTGGATATATTTTAACTTTTAGAGTATATTAAAGAGCTATTTTTCCACTACTTAAAAATATTTAACTACTATGCATAATATTGGAAATTTCATATCTTGGTAGGAGTAAAATTCTAAGTTGTTTACATCTTAGATATCATGTCAGTTCAAATAATTTAATAAATTTCAAAGTGCTTTCTTAGTTAAATATGAAGACATAAATGTCATCCATAGTGATTTGTGGTAAAATCACTGAAGCAATTCTCAACCAGTGAACCAATTTTCACAGAGGACTTGTGAGAGGTTGTAGATGGCATGCTTGATACTGAAAAAGAATTGATGGTGTAAGATTGAAACCATGCTTTAAGTGTACAATGAACAAAATTCAAGAGCAGCCTTCTCTCCTTTTTAAGGTAAGCTGGTTCTACTTTATTCCCAGAAAGCTCACTAACATGGGAAATTTTTCTAACACCCACAAGTGACAATTTCACTTGTAGGAAATGCAAATTCTGAAGAAATTCTCCCAGCAGAAGTTTTCCCTGTATGCACTTTCTTGATACTCAGCTTCAAATAAGCCAAAAATGCCATCTAGATAGGGACAATTTCTAGCAGCTTTGTATATTTTTATATTCAACTTTCTAACTCTGATTGAACTTTTTGCTATGGCATAAAGATTTTTGCTACAGCATAACACAAGAGAAAGACCTGATGAGAATAAAGACCAAATAACCCAGACTTTGACAAGATCATTTTAAATCCTTCAGAATACCTAATGTCAAGTCAGCTAATGTTAACAAAAGAACAATGGTACAAGACTGTATTTGTTTTACATATCACACAGGCAGCTTGTCCAAATATACAAAATCTTAAAGTAATTGAAGTAGTTAGCTGGAATACTAGGAGTTACTTGAGCAAATCAGGTCACTTGAAAATTAGCATAGTGTCACTGAGAAGTCCTTTAATAAAGGACTTCCTTATAATTCTAATTTATTTAATTAAAATTCACATCACTTATTACTAGGTCAATGATAGAAAAAGACCTATGTCATTAAATTGTTTATTTTCTTTTTATTCATGTCAAGGTGTTTTATCTTCTCCCCACCAAGCCCTTTGCAAGATTTATCTTAGTTTTATCTTCTGTTTGGTTTTTTTCCTAATTTTTTGTGTAATATTTCTGTCAACAAACCACAACAATTAATTTATGTTCATGTATTTTTTTGTTCATATAATACAGGAGATCATTTTTACAATGTGCTACTCTTTTCCTTCTACTCATTATTTCACTTATGAGATAATGTCAAAAGGAGATGAATATTGTCACTGGGTAATGTCCTCCCACTGCAAGATGAATGTCAAGACATTTATGAAAAATAAAGGATCACATGAAACAGAGATATCTATTTCAAAGCAGGAAAGCATTTTCCAGTCAAAATATTCCGTGCTGGTCACAAGATGTCTGTTCATTTGGATTGTTTTGAAAAGATGAAACAGATGACAGATGCAAGTAGATTAGCAGCTTTTCTGCTTGACATTAATCATAAAAGTTTCATTTTGTAGTATTTTAAGGATATGATTTTTTAAAAATCCAGATATGAGCAAGAATGTAAAACAAGTATCATAATATTTTCCCTAAATATTTTCTGGTTTCTTAGTTGCATAGAAATTCATCATTTGACAGGTATAAATTATACAAAATTACTAACTAGAAAATAATGAGTATTATTTCATTAGATAGATAGATAGATAGATAGATAGATAGATAGATAGATAGATAGATAGATAAATAAAGTGTTGTGTAGCTTAGCTTTGTCCATACCTAACAATGCGACACTGATGAAAACTGATTATTGTCACTGGCTTTAGATTTACAGATACCTTAATCATGAAGAAAATAATTAAGTAGCTGGTAACACGAACATTTTGGAAATGTTACGGGCAAATATAGATACCCTATAAATAGATCTTGGACTTAGACTATAAAGTCCAGCTCTGTGGACACAGACTTCCATTTTGTTGCAGCAAATGTTAAATTTAATGTAATTCTCCGAGTTGCCCTAAATAACAAGTAACTAGAAAACACAGATAAAAACAGAAACTGACTGGACATGATTAGAGCTGCCTTCCAGGTTTTTAAGCACTTGCTGTGCTTAAGAAAAAGGTTTCCTTTCTGTCTCTTCCACTTTGTTGTTTTGGAACCAACAATATTGAGATATATGGCATGTATGTATGGTGCCATGAGGGTATAGAAAGGCTCCCTGGACAAACATCTTCAGCAATACAGCTTTAGAAAACCAAATAAAATTATATGAAGTGTTTATTATTCAATATAAACAAAAAAATAAACATTTCTTACAATTTAAAAAATTCAAGTACATGTAATTAAGAGGATAATTTTACATATACTAATGCAAGTTGATTTCTTACTCTTTTGCTATAAGAAAATAAAATTCTTCTATTAATACCACTGAAAATGTAATAATATACATGACTTTTCTGTTGCATTTGTTATAATAAGTAGTTTCATATGAAGTTTCCTCTGCTGTATGAGAAGCAGACATCACTAATTCATGTGAGCTGATAATCATGTTACAGGTTGGTTTAATGAGATTAGTGCTTTTTTGTAATTATTATGGTAATACACTGCCTGTGACTCATACAATTCTCTTCTATTAATTAGTATGTGATTGCTTTAGTATAATTCATTTTTTCTGAAGTCCCAAGTTTGTTATACTAAGTTATATATTTATTGACTTTATTATGCAGTTTATTTCATTATAGATTTGGGGGGTTTTTTGATTGAAATTTCATCTTCCTCAGAGCCAACAAATCTCACTTTATATTCTTTGGATTCGTTTCACTGAAAGAATTACAGGAAGTATACAATCTAAGTCAATACTTGTGCTCAAATCCTAAGAATCACCAAATTTTTAAAGTGAGACATGCTATGGTGGAAATACTCTAGCAAGCCATCATGCCATATCAACTCCACTTAGCTTGATTCTCAACTTCCAAGGATGAGTCTTGTATTAAGGGAAATGAAAAAGATGTCATGATTTCTGCAGTTTGTTATTTTACATAGATGTAGAAAATTATGCAAAAATGCTAGTGTTAGAACCTTGTGAAGCAACAGATATTTAGAGCAACACAAATGCATTTCCTTCCACTCAGCTGGTGACATAATGCACTGCAAATGGTCAGGAAAGCTGTGCAAAACCCCTGAATTTTAAGGATGAGTCTGTGTCAAGTTGGTTCTGAAGAAACAGTGCAGCAAAGCTTGCAGTCAATCCTGGAACCCTTAGAACATTGGCATGCATGTATTTCCTGTGAATTTGTATTTTGGAGAAGATTTGCTTTCTATCCTATTTCTTTCTGTCTCTCAAGCAATGTGAAGGAAAGCAAGGGACATTCTGCCAAAATCTCTATCTGTCAAGAAATTTCCTTCGAAAAAGAACAAATGTGGTCATTCCAGAACCAAACAGAAAGACAAATTCATTCCCAAATCCTGAACAAGTTTAGAGATTTTTAGATAACAGAAAAACTGTATAAAAAAGTATGCTATTCCTCTGTAGGGAAATGATATGTGTTTCTCACAGAATTCAAAATTAATTACACATTTTTTGTAGAAATGTGAAAAAATAGTGATCATATCTGGTGAGTATACCAGCCAGTTACTGGCATTAGATAGATGCCTTTCCAATCAATATAAAGGAAAGACTGACATCTTCTTGGGAACTAAAATTTTCTATCACATTATAAAGCCAGACTCAAGCTTAACTCAACTAATAATTTGTTATGACAGAGAGCTGATACTTCGCCAGTAAGACTAAATAATTTTGGCTTTTTTTTGTTAATTTTGTGTGAAGCCACTCATAATACTCTCTTTGAGAGGAAAAAAGCAAAACAATAAAACTCTTGATAGTTTTATTCTAAAACAAATATGTAAAGGCTTTTTCTAGACAGTTTTTAGATTGATAATTTTTTTCTTATGTTGAATCCCTTCATTATAAAAGCTTCGTCAAATTAAATACTGTTTTCTTCACGTGCAACATAGTCATGTTTTTCACACAGTAAACTTCATATGGGCAAATCAAAATTTCTCATAACTTTTTAATAAAATGCAACGGTGCTATAATAGTTATTTATTTGCAATGCACTGTGTCAGTGTGTATATAGGCTTTTATGACAATGCTAATATTGTTGTTCTAAATAAAACCTTTTTTCAGATTTGAATAATAAAAAGATGATAATAGAAAGACCCTTAAAGATAAAAAATATACAGCATTTTTCTGATTATTTATTATTCAGTTAATCAATCTGTCCATTTAGTAAATAAGTTTTGTTCTATAACAATAATGTATGTGTCAAAAAAATTATCATCAGGATCAGAATTTGTCACATTGTTGCCTAGCTGCATGAGAGGAGTCTCTCAGAATCTTAGTGATGACAGAAGAAACTAATTAATTGTTTATAACCTGCTGATTCTCATATCGTTCCAGTTATTTGCCACACATTACAGAGCTCACATCAGTGCTAGTTTGGGAATTCTGAACTTACCTCTTATTTGTGGTCCAGATTTGCGTTGGGTAATGTAGGTCTACAAACTTAAGCACCTGAAGTTAAATAAGAATCTGGACTTTTGACATAGGAACTGTTTAAGCATTTCCTCCTTATCTCCAAGTCTCTGGTAATTTCTTTTTGTCACTCTTTCTCTCCTGATTATACCACTCTCCTAATAACATCCCCTGACATTATCAATGCACAGTTTTGATTTCAGCAGTTTTTTAGTTTCTCTAAATATATGGAAGACTCCTGACAGGAAAAGTACAGTTTTCCTTATGCAAAAATTACTTCATAAGGGAAGTTGAAACACTCATCTAACCTTAGAAAAGTTATTTTAGTCAAAATCCAAGGAAGTTAAAAGGACTGCAGTTTCAACATTGAAGAATTTGAAAGACTTATTTAGAGTTGCCAATGCCCCACAAGTTTAAGTGAGTTTACTCCCTGGTTTTAGCTCTTTCAAACCACAGTAGTTGTGGTTCCAGCATTCCTGGCAACTATTTCACACACTACACTATTCTGCTATGGTTTATTCTGTTTCTTCTAGCAGACTTACCCTAAAGAGCAATTAAGCATTTATTAGGGTTGACACTCTGATTTTTAGTTTCTCTGTGGCAATCATCTTGACAAACATGAAAGTCTCATTTTCCTGTATTTCACTTAGGAGAGAAAATAAAAGTGACATATCATGCTAAAATGTCACAACAATGGGTAGTTCTGTTTTAATCTCAGGCTTAACATCCTTCCTAGCATATCTCATATCAGTAGTTACGGTCTATGTAAATACTTTCTTAATTATACATGTTTATGTCAATATTCCAAAACTATTTTTCCCTCCTCAAAAATAAGATTATTTAGTGACTGCATTTCTCACAACTTACTATGCTAATATACAGCTTGCTCTCAATTCTGTCCCATGAATCATGTTATATTTTGCAACTTTCTATTTCTCCATCTTGTTGACAAAAAAGAAGTCATCTAGTATTTGTTTTCCAGTATATTTATCTGTTTATTTTATTATCAGCAAAAAGTCCAGTAAGGCTGTATACTAGACAATATTAACTCCTTATATATTGTAAGCCTCAAAGCTTTAAAATAATTTTTTAATGTAAATTAATTATCTCAAGAGAAAAATTATTACTAATATCAGTCAAGCTTTGTTTTTTTCTGTTTGATTAAAAACCTTGACCTCATCCAGCTTTGCTATTTATACTTTTTTATTTATTAACTGATTGTAACCATATCTTCTCCTCAAGCAGAAATACTGTCAAACAAAACCAAAGGTTGTTGCATAAAAGATAATTAAAGCCTTTACACAAAAGAATTCTTCCAATAGAGCTGAAAAGTTCTTTATAATATGAAAGTTTTCTGGAGTCTATTGGATAACTGACACAAGTGCAACAATTAAGCATGAAATATTCTTTAAGAATGCTTCTGGTTTTAGTAGTATGCAAAGACTATCAGCATGACCCTCACTTAGATAAGACTAGCAGCTGCCTATGGACCTTATATAATAGCAGTTCATTTCAGAAGCCAGAGATAGCAGGGCTCAAACATGCTTCTTTGCCATGTTTCAGGGTTTGAAGTTGTACTTAGCTCCATTTGACCAGTTTATTGTGGGTAATGAAGTAGAATTTCTAAAATGCTCTGGATCTATATTTAGGTATTTCATTAAAAACAAGATCCTGTTCCAGAATGTATTAATCCCCACTTAGTCTACTATCTTTTACCTGGTTAATTTTTTTAAAAATATATTAAAATATGGAGCTAAGGACTTTTGATTTATAGCTTTCTACAGGAACTTAAATACATTTATTTTAATGCACATCCACTGCTGTCAGTCTGATTTTTTTCATGAATATGAAATTTGCAAGATTTGAGCGCACCTGACTGCTGATAAATGTGAAGATCACTAACAGGGGAAAATAATCTCCATCAATGTCCTTAAAATTCATGCCAACTTACATGTGTGAAACTTTTTTAAAAACATTTTAGTAGAGAATGTGTTTAAAAGAAAACTGATAGCAGAATTTTCTCCTGAACAACGCAAATCAATAGGTTTACAATGTTAGCTATACTTCTGGAGTACTAGTGTATCTGTGGATTAATGCATTAAAAGACATATTTATCACAAATAAAAGAAAACTAGAAATTAACTGATTACTGACTTTTGCATCAAAGTGGATATTATAACAAATAATGAAAATTGAGTGATCACAGGATTACTGATGACTATCTCTTTTTGAGTTTAAGGATAATACACACGCAGGAGGTGAAATATACAACTAACAAAAGTCTTTACAGGATAATCTCATTGTTTCCAGCTTGCCAAAGAGCCTCTTATACACTAAGTCATAGACTTCTACAGTATACAGCAACTAAGATGCATTTCATATGTGTGTTTAAGTATTTTAACAGGTGATTTCAAGAATGTCCATTCCTGGAGAATTTCTCTGTCACAACATTGAACTCACTGCACTATTGAAAAAATCTAAAAAATCCCACTGATCAGAAACTTGCTAAATCAGTGGATTGATTCAACACATTCAATACCATCATCTACAAAAACAAAGCATGCCAGATCTGGGTCAGTGAGTCATCATGTTAAGTCCACCACATGGTCATGCCTGATACTGGGCCATCTGCCTGGCAATAATCATTTGTTCTAAATTAAATATAATGAGGACATGATCAGATAATATTAAAACAGGCATGTTTCCTGTTCTGCCTTTAAATTATAGATTTCTGTGCCATCAGTTTTCATTATAAAGTCCTTAATTTTTCATACATCTTTCTCTTCTAATAGCAACTAATTATCAGTCTTGCTATTCTGAAATATTTCTGATGTTAAATTATTCCACATTAGTTTTCTCAATTTCTCATTAATATTCTTCTTAAAATCATGTTTGTTTCTTGCAATCTTTTCATTTAATCATCTCCACCTACTGAGTCTTTATTGTTTAATAATTTTCTTCTTTTTCTCATTTGATTTTACCTTTTCTTCAATCTATACCTTTAGTAACACTTGACTTCTACTTCTCTTTCAAATTCCTTGCAATATGAGTGCATGAAAATTTTGCTGTTGTTATTTCTTGCCTCTGTTTTAAATGTCTTCTTCTTATTTTATTTTACTCCTTATTTTTCAATATTTCATCTGCTTTCATAGTTCTTTGTGAAATTCAATTTGTCCAGTCCAACATTGTGATTACACCATTAATTTCCTGCATGAACATAAGTGAATTCAACCTACTATCCTCTTTTACTAAAGTATTGTACAAAACAAAGTTTAGATGTAATTGGGGCATACAGCCATAATACATAAATTCTTTTCTTCTATTCCAAGCTTGAACTTATTTTCAGCTCCTCTTTTCTCTGTGTTTGGAAAGTAAGAACTTTTCAGAGATTATTATTCCCATCAGCATTTTGAGTGGTTAAAATATTTTTGCAGCCCTTAAGCCTTTGGCTTTTAATTATTAAAATAATAATATATTGTATTTTTAAGAAGCTTGATACAAAATAGAAAAAATACATCAAGGAACAGAAACAATAGATAGAATCCTAAATAGCTTGGTGAAATAATTCTGAACATATATGAAGAAGGAAATTTTCCAGAGCTTAGGGAGAAGAAATTTTTCTACAGTTTTGACCAAAAAAATATAATACCATACAGTCCTTCAAATACCAGAAAGGACCATGCTTCTTTTTAGCTCTTGAGAATTATTATAAGTTCAAATAATTTTTTACAAGTATAAGCAACTTCAAATTTATTAATGACTAACTAATGTACACATAACTGCATTGCAAGCTTTAATGATAAGTGAAATCAAATAATGTTTTCTGTTTGAAAGTTCAGCCTGTTTTTCATTTCATATTTTATTCAGCTATCTACAGTTTCTTTTTGAATGTGGCTAAATGAACTATTTATCATGAGAAAATCCTTTTCGGAAGCATACCTGTGTTTTTCAAGTAAAATACAGAAACTATAAATGAATTTTGATTTTGGCTTTTGTGTGAAATTAGTATCAAGAAAATACTTAAATAACCGATAATGTATGCAAGCCTACTTTTCTTACTAGCTCTTTTTTTTTTCTGTGTTTCACAATTAAGTAGTATTGTACAGTGATACAGACGGTTCCCTAAGCCAAGCTGATTCCATGGTGGAAGTAATTTTTTCTCATCATGCATATCTTTAGACTAACCCAAAATGTTTTAGGAGAGAATACACATGAAATTTTTTGCACTTTGCTCTCACATTCTGAGGATTTCAAATGGTGTGCTCTGGTGCAAAATTTCCCATATTTTAGATTGTGTTATTAAATTTCTTGTGTGGACTCACCTTTACTTCCTCTATGCAGTATATAATACTGGTTAAAGTGGTATGTTACCCTCCAAAATGGAAAATAGGAATTTTTTTAGCCCAAAACTTTTCAAATTTCTAGTGTCAAATAAACCCACAAGAGCACTGACATAATATTGAGACAACATTTAACTCTTGCTATTAGAGTGCATCTCTTATGGAAATTTGTTTGTTAGGTTCCAAATTTATAGTCCTAGACAAAGCATGAAAATTGTTGAAGTCCTTTCCAAGGCCCAGTTCAAGAGAAAGCTATTTTATCTTTATGTGATGAGACTTACCACTGAAGTAATTGACTGAACAAAGCATCTATTTCAATACCTGACATCATAGTTTCCTAACTCCAACATTTGAGCTTGGAAACCAAAGACATTCTCACTACCGATTATTACATTACATGCCTTTTTGAAGAAAAGCTACATAACAACCCAGTAATCCTGCATCCCACAGTTCCCTTCTTCTCACAGTGCCTTCATCAACCTTATATTTTATCATCAACCTTATATTTTATCAGTCTCCACTCCATTCAGAGGAAAGCCCTGATACAAAGATGGCCTGTTTCTGTTAAACAAGTTTTCCACCATATAAATTAGGAGAAATAATGATGGACATAGAAATGTACACTAAGAATGAAAGAAGAATCTAAACAGACAAAAGTGGACACAGCTTTTGATTTCCTGGAAAAACTTCCACTATAAAGATAAAACAAGGGCATTGCATGCTGGTTACAGGAGACACAGAAAAATTTAAAAAATTAAAAACAATTTTACGGAAAAAAATTGTGTATTTGAGTGCTGTAGATACACAGACTTTCCTATTTCATCTTTTCCTGTTTGTTTAGTTTTTCCATATTTTTCCTTTCTTTTCTTTTTTCAGTAACCTTTCTGGTTGGGGGGATGTAATCTTTTTGGTACATGTCAACTTTTTTAATGTTATATCTACATAATCTGAATATATTATTTCATCATTGCAATAATCTTGAAAATAAATTATCATGTGAATAACAGAAAAATCTTAGGAAGTACTTAGACAATACCAATCGTCTCTGAAACAGTTGTGATAGCTATTTTTTTTACATGGAAAATTAATGTAGATGTTAATCCAGGAAACAAGATTACCAAATTTTAATACAGAGTCAGTCAGGTTAGGCTGATGCGGTTGACAATACCAAAAGTAAGAGCTGAACAGCTGGGACTACAAATCCTGTCCCCAAGTCCTACAGTGAGTTCATGAAGCATTGTCAACTCTTCCATTTCTCATATTTGGCAATTTTTCATAAAAATAGAACATCCAGCAGAAGCTTGTCACTTCAAAAATTTCCTTTCAGCTTTAAAAGCTAACTATGTCTTGTAAATGTGTTTCAATTTTGAAGAAAGAATGAATAAGTCCTTGAATCTCAGGCTCTATATGACATTATTTTTCAGCAAAATTTTCTGTATGTGATTATGTACTGATTTGATAAAATGGTCATTATATTTCAGCATCATATTTCTTACCCACCTTGTCTCTCTTAAACAGGCATCACTACAATAGTTTCCTTATCTTTTAGCAGACAGGGGCTAAGAACAGCTGGATGATTCATTCCATATCCATTAACACTATCTGAAAAGAAGAGTTTTCAATTTCACATTCCTTGTGATCAAATTTCTATTATTGTGTCTTCTTTATGAGTATCTTGAGCTGGTAATTTAAAAGAAATTATTTTCTTTAATAATTAATCATGTAAGTATCAAAACTATCACTCTTAGAAAAAAACCCCAAAACCGTAATTTATTAATCACCAAAAAAAATTAATAAATAAAGCCAGGTATAAGGTTATCTATATAGTCAGTTATATAGCAAGATGCTCTCAAGAACATATAAAATATGTTTGTATTCCTCATCAGGGTGTCACTCTATAGCAGAATAATTTAAAGAACACTGAAGTCAACTAATGCTTACGTGTTAATGGACTTAGTAAGGTTTAACCTCACTCCTGTTTCATCTTAAACTCATCTTTAATCTGTTTCATAAGGTGTTGAAAATTTCTTTTTTCTCCTCTACTGGTTTGGTCCTATTCCCCCTTCAGAGATGTTTAATTTCTTCTCTATGTCACTTTGTCCTCATTTTAATAGCTAACTTCATTATTTTGAATCTTTTTTCAAACTAGGCTAACACTTGTTAGTTTTGCCTTAGTTAGTTTTTCTTTTCCCAAGAGTATAGAAGACCTTTTAAATTTCCATTTAATATTAGGTTGGGGGTATTTCTCTGTATTTACTGTGGCAAAAACACTCCTTAGCAACATTTCCAGGCTTAGATAGGACATATTTCTCAGTCCTGCAGTACAATTTATCTGCTTACATACTGAGACTTCAAATTGCTAAGGACTTAGAGCAGTTACCCCCTTGTGGTAACCAATTTACACACACAGTCAGATCAATTAAAACATATTTCTTTCAAAATGATATAGAGCTTTCAATACTATAAGTAATATTTCCTTCATTTCTCAATTAGCACAAATATCTTGTCCAAAATCACTATTTATATTTCTCTGGAATTTAGAGGATAATATCTCATCTCACTTTTGCATTTCTATATCATACAAAATTCACATTTTGTATGAGATAGAACTTTTAATGAATAAAAGCAATAATTAACATGCTTCCTGCTACTCAAAGGGTGGGTTCTTTATACTTACTTACATATTTTTTGTGTGCGCTAAATTTTTTTCTTACTTTTGCATAGTTAAGATCCTATAATATGTATGGTTTTGGATTGGAATAGTAATCCATCTTTAGAATTATATCTAGGGAAGTTAAACCATTTATGTTAATACCCTTTGTGAGTGATCAGCTAAGAGTTTTAATAGACAGAGCATGAACTCTGAGAACCTGATTCTCACGGGCTGTATAACATGACCCTCCTGGAACCTTATACTTCTTATGTGTAACCTCATTCTTAAATGCAGAATATCTTGTGGTTCATGTGTTCTAGAGATTGTTCTCATGCAGAAAATTACATTTCAGGTGATTTAGAGTTTGGGTGTCATTATGAGCATTTAGTGTTCTCTTGTAGACATTGCAAGGATGGTTATTAATGTTAATTTAAAATCCAAAAAAACCAAAACAACAACAAGAAAAGAAATTTATCTTTCTATTCCGCTATACTCCTAATCCATAGGTCTTGTGTCAGACTTTCATTTGCTCATTCTTTGTAGCCAATATCCAAATGTCAAACATCTGGGACTTTAAAAAATAATTGTTACTGCTTTCTTTTAAAGAAAAATTTAATTCATTGTGGGAATTTCCATCCTGGAGGATTTTTTCAACCTCTTTTTTAAACTGCATCCAAACTAACAAAGCAATGTAAGGAAGAAAACCTTGCAAATTGGCAACTGGACTAGACCTAGATTGAAATAAAATTAATACTTTTCTACCTTGTTGATGGAATAAATATTTCTATATTGTTCTCTTAAACTGCTTCATTACTTAGGAAAAGTTGTAGGCCAAGTTAAGGTCTCCCTTGAAAAGAGAACTTCAGAGCAACAATATCTCAGCATTCACTATATTGGGAAATCAGAAACTCTTCTGCTGAGATGTCTATACTAATGACTAGAAAGTCTCTGCAAAGTCCAGATGCAGACCCCGTTAATGAAGGTAAACCAAGGGACAATCTGCAGATAAACTAGCAAACAAATCTCAGCCTGGGAGATAGTACATTTTGTATGTCTGTATTTCTTTTGAACTCAGACACTTCAGAGGTTCACCAATGCTCTCCTTGATAAACTGAACAAAAAAGCTGATCTACAAGTTATGCCATAGAATATATTCTCGTATGTTCATCAGTAGAATTTAAGGATATCTTTTTGGTGACAACAAATCCTTCTCAGGAAAAACAGTCCTTAAAAGTAAGCATCTTCTTAGCACCAGCCAAACAAGATTATTATTGAAGAACTGAATACATAAATTTTCATAATTTGCTTGTGGTTAAGAAACAACCTCCATCTGAGAGATATGCAATGATCATTCTTTCTTATTCATAATGGTCATTATGTAAGCCTGTGCCTTTAAAGCTATGGTTCTTCAAGTGGCTTATATTGCAATATTGGGAAGTAAGTTAGATTTTGTAGTTTTGTGAGCTAGGACTTTGGTTCTCATAAGGAAGTTCAGCTAAACTCAAATGTTTCTGGTATTCCCAAACTGAGGAATGTGAGCAATCATCCTGCTCACTATGTACTGAGCTTATATTTAATTTGGTTTAATTAGTTGAATATCTAGAAACATCAGTTTGTGAAAATCCAAATAAAGTTGCAACATGCCACATAAAACTAACTGTAATGCACATCAATCTCCATATCTTAGGCTAAATTATATGATGTTTTCCTTGAATCTTTGTACTTGCAATTTTCACTTTTTAAATGAAAGTACATTTGGTTTTATTTCTCAATGAGGTAGATTTAGAAAAGCAATTTCATTGGATCTAAATTAGATGTGTGCTATCTTGAAGTTACCCAACTTCTCCATTGGCAAGAAAGATATATTACACTCTTTGCCAAAAGAGGCTAAATGTGTGTCCTATCAAAACTACCTCATTGCATAATATTTTTTCTTATTTGTGTTGTTCGTACAAGGCATGTAAATTCCATTAACTCCAAAGCTGGGGAACTTTGCTGAAAACTGCAAGGCTGAAAAATGTGTAATTCATATACTACAAGCTTGGTATAAGATATATATTTAGTTGACTGCCTAAATAGAATTATGCTTACTACAACACAAAGAGATTAGACCGGTAGTTTCTATTAAAATATATTAATGTTGACATCTTGAATCTTGACCACGGGGCAATATACATTCCCAATGTTAGCCACTCATCTCTGTTACTCTCAGGCCAAGAAAACCCATGTGGAACCTACTGTAAAGTTAGAAAATTAGAAAAGAAAAATCCATGCAATCTTTTACAACACGATCAATTTTACAAGGTGATCAGAGACTCACTTTTCCCTACATAAAAATGTGAGTAACATTTGTACTAAGTTTTAACATTATTACCATGGCACATTTTAAGGCCATTGCCTGATATACACTAAAACCATTCCTGGGCACTAAATAAAAAAGATATTAAGGATTCCTCTTGAATGCATCTTCTTCTATTCTAATAGCAATATAATCCTACTTTGTAATATAAATGCTTCAGCTTCATGGAACAGTACTTATCTTGATACAGGTGGCTTCCAATGTGTGAAAAGTAACATTGAGAGCAAAAGTACTTGGACTAAACTGTACAGTTCCTAATGGAAATTCTCAAATGATAAGGCAGAACTAAATTTTGGAAAGGTTTATTGGATTAAATTTTGATAGTAAATAATTTTCTGACATAACGTGATTCAGAAATCATGGTTTACTTCCAAAGTGGGTTATCAGAGTATCATGGAATGTTGTATTTTTGGAGAAACTTCTGAATATCATTTTATCAGCTCCCTGTTCAGAGCTAGACCAGGCCCTGGCAGGACCTGTCAGGCTCAGTTCAGATGGTAGAGTATCTCCAAGAATCGCCATTCTCTTTGTGCAACTCTACAACTTCTCTGCATAACTTTTTCTGGTTATTCAACTATTCTGATGGTAATTTTTTTTCTCTAATGTCTACCAAAACATCCTGTGTTACAACTTCTACTTCATTAGCTCTATCTGTGTGCTGGAGAAGAGATTGATTTCATCACCTTCTCAACTGGTATTTGAGGATAGCAATAAGATCTCTACCAAAAATCTTCTCTTCCCTAGGCTGCACAACCCCTGCCTTCCCACCCTTTTCTTGTATGCATGCTAACTTCTTTATTTGGCTTAGTATATGAAATTCAGTTTTTGATCTATTTAACGACATCCACTCTGTTCATGAATGATTGGAGCCACCAGTACACTGAAACTGGAGGACTGCCCTCAGAAGATGATAAACCAGCAGCTGGAGATGGGCCAAAGGCACACAGAGCCTTTGGGCCACAACCCTGACTCCCACCTCACAGGCTGAGCAGAACAGGGTAGTAATGACAATGAGTTTTTTGACATTCTCAGTCAAGAAATTGACCAGGTCAAGTACTACTCAGAGACTTCAGCAAGAAGCAAGAAACACAAGCAGGGATGGAAACATTTCTAAAGCATAGATTCATGGCCTAGGATACAAAGATGGGGAAGGTAGTTGTGTACCTACATGATTAGCTTAGGAAGGAACTGAAGGAACTTGCAGACCAAAGAGGTAATAGACAACATGTCCAAGAAATTTGACTTGTCTTGTCAGCTCAGAATCATCGGTATTACTTGATCCTCTCTCTCATTGCCCTTATATTTGTTAGGATAGCTGAAGTCTCCTATGATACAAAGGCATATGGTTTTGCACAGCTTCCTTCAGTGAAGGAAGTGATTTTTCTCTTACTGATTTGGTGTCCTGTAGCAGACACTTTTATTAAAATGTCTCTCACAGTCATTTGTGCTCCGATTTTCCTGATAAGTATTCAGTGAACCCATTAACCATTCTCAGCATTAATTCTCTCCCTGTGCTAGGTTCCTCCTTGCTCTTCATCTTTTCTGCCTGGCCCAACTAGAAAGCCCTCTTTCATTCATCACCATACTCAAGCCATGTGAGTTACCTTTACCACATTTCTTTATTCTGAGGGAAATTGTAGAAATGCACAGGAGTGCGCAGATTTCTAATCCCTCTTGTCTCTCAGTTCATATACATTTGCTTATGTGCACTTGAGGTAGCTCCTCTTCACTGAAGAAACTAAGATGATATGATCTGTGCCTGTGTGTGATGTGCCTTTAGACCCTCAGAGCTCTGCAGTGTCCTCCCACAAGAGAGGTAACCCAAGAATATCGGTGGTGTCCAAGCAGATGATCAGAAAGGGCTAACCCTCTGAGGATTTGCTGGTCACCAACATTTTCTCCATACACACATCTCAGATATAAGCCTCACAGGACCAAAAACCTCCCAAAACAACAGTGTGATCCCAACATCCCACAGAGTTGCAGTGTCCCTTGTACTTCCAGAGTGGTGTTGATGCTTCCATTTCTCATCATGCTTTGATCATTAATCCCTGTCAAACCAATATGAAGTCCCTCTCACTGGTTTAGCAGGCATGAAGTCCTCCAAGTATAAAGTCATGCACTGGTTTGTTCACTTTTAAATTGTCAGCAACAAATAATAATAAAGTGTAAAAGCACATTCTGTCTAAGTAAAATGGTAGTAGTAGGAAAGTATCTCCTTTGCAGCTTTAATATAACTTAATTTAGGGATCTTTAGGTGAAGTCTGACTCCATATGTGAATGAACATTTCTGAGTAATACTAAAATAACTTGATGGCTCTTGTTATGCTTGTATTACTATACTGTGTTTCTAATCAATTGCTTTCCGGGATTTAACCTTGGGATAGATTTTTGGTTTTCCCATTATGTATCTCTGCCTCAGGCTGCATATGTGTGCGTGTGTTTTGTGGACTTTTTTCCTGTTCTCTGGATGTTGAGACAATAGAGAGGTGTGCATATATTTTTAACACTGGGGCTTTAGTAAAACATGTTGCTTTGTCTTTTAAGAAAGTAATAAAAATATTAATGTGTTCTTGAGAAGTCCCTGCTAGAGTTTAAGTCTAGCAACCCTGACAACAGGGTCCATTATGTCATGGTTAAACACTTACATTTATATGAATTGCATAAAATTTTTCATTGATATCTTTTGGTGTTCCACATCATGTATAATCAAGATTCATGATTTTACTAAAAAAATGCAGCCTAACAATAATTTAATGCCATGAGGAAGAAATGTGCAGGAATTTCCTTTTTAGAATCCCATCAAGTAGAAATGATAGAAAAGAAAAATACATCTTTATCTTATTAGATAAATATCAGAATGATTGTTGCAGTTAAAGGACACTTAAATAGAAATTTAACTGGAAGGATTAGGGGAGTAATTATGCTTGTTCTGATAGGAAATTCAGCTAGAAGTCTGGACAGAGCTGTAGTCTTGGAGAAAGAGCTGTTGAGATGTTAATTTAAAAGATGCAAGAAAACCATTTAGTAACAGGCAGAGACTCAAAAAATGTAACTATTAGCTTTGAGAGAATCTATAGAAATGTGTTTAGCAGAAATTTAAAAATTTCTAGTGTACAAATATATAGAATGAGTCTTCCACAGAGTGTATAAGCTGGAAAATGTGATGATTTCTTATCATCAGTGGTTCAAGAATAGCATTCTCTAGAAATAATAATCTAATGGATTGTAAAACGGTGTGATTTTTTTTGTGAGAGGTTTTATATAACTCAGCTGACTATAATAACAGGACCCTATTATTCAGTGACCTGAGATGTTCCTTTCAATGATGTACAGTACTTGTATGGAATAGGAAAATAGGAGCTTTATTCAGGTAGAAAACATGGAGAGAATAACAGCCTGGGTAAGACTGAAAGTGGTATTATGATAAAAGCTGAAAACTGAGAATATATCTGTTTTCTCTTTAGAAATATGGGGGAGAGGAGCACAAGTAGATAAACCAAGAGAAGCAGAAAAAAAAAGAGATGCCTGGTCAGATAAAAAATCTAAGAATATTCTGAATGATGCATTTATATTTTCAGTTTTTCAGTTAAAAGTACATATTTTTCTATTCTGTTCATTGTTATTGAAAATACAACTCAAATATGTCTCACTTTATTATCTTAATGTATGTGCATTCTTATAAGTTTTCTGATCAATAGTCTTTCTTCCTTCATTTTCTCCCTTCCTGATTCCCTGAGCTTCCCTTCATTTCTTCTTCTTCTTCTCTTCTCACTTTCCAGAGTGTGATCAAATAGCTGCTGCACTTCTGCAATTTAAAAAGTACAGGGCTGAGATCCTTTCTTTGTGTGAATTTCTATCATTTCTGTAACAAGTAAAGTAGCTCACATGAGTTGGTCACTGATGGCCACACTGTTTTTCCTAATGCTTTAGTTTTCTTGCAAATAGAAATATATTTTTAATCAATAAACTCCAAAACCAAATTACATCATTGTCCAAAATAATACAGCATCATTACCAGATACATTTGTAAATCTGCTACATGGAGACAGTCAGGTCCAATATTTACAAAAAAATTCCTTAAGTTTTTTGTTCATAAGAGATATTTTCTATAATCAAGAGGTGTCAGGGAGAAGTTCTCTATTGTCCCAAAGGCAAACTTCAGAGAACCAAACAGTCTTTTCCCATGATAAGCTGTAGGTGTAGCACTTGCTACCCTTTAATGCAGCATTTGCTATTCAGCCAAGATTTTTTTGGCATTATCAGATTTCTGATATTCCATTACCTGCTGCTTTTTGGGGTTCAAAACAATGCCCATATCTGAAAAAGAAGTAGTGATAGTTACAGAAATAAAGTAGCAGTCTAATATTTGATTCAAAATTTCTACAGGTACTTTCTAATAATTTTACATGTCTTTATTTCTTTTCAAACTAAATCAAAGTCTTAATCTTTAATTCTTTACAAGACTAATGCATTAATGGTTAAATTACAGAAGGACCCACCAATCATTTTGTTGGCTGAGAATTCCCATTTTCAGTGCAACAGAAACAGGTATTCCGCTTTCTGTAAGGCTTTCATGAGTCTAGACCTGAATAAAGACTAGATCATAACATTAGCAATTGCTTTTGAACAGTAATCCCAGATCATATTTAGACGCTTGGCTTTCCAATAAGAAAAAATTCCCGGATTTTAGTTTCTAATTTGTGAAAATTGAGTCACAACTAGCTGCATAGTTATCATAGTTATCCAGTTATTCAAAAAATCTCTAAGAAACAGTGATCATTTGACAATATATATGAATTTCCTATCTGAACTATTACTCCTATTACTCTTCAGGCTTAGCAAAGATGACTAAAATAATGTTGGGTTTTATGTTTTGTTTTGGTTTGGTTTTGGTTTTTTGTTAACATAGTGAGGGCTCTAGATATACAGAATGAAATATTGGATCCAAAGCAAGAGTTATCACAATGACAGAATTTAAAGGAATATTTTAAAAATGGTATTAAAATTGCCCCAATGACATTGTTTTAAGTAATGAATTGATATTCAAAATTTTTGAGGCCCACTTAATACCTTAATAGCTGAAAGTAAACCCTTTTATTTTATTTGCTTTGGAGTACTGTTTTAAAAATGGTTTGAATAAAGTTTTAATCTTCTCAAAAGTATTTGTCTATTGTACTCTTAAAAATTAAATGTTATCTCAGATCTTATCAGCGCTGGTGTAGGAACTAATTAATTCTTCCTCTACTTACTTGTTAGTTGGACTCTGATTATTTGGGGTTTTTAATAATTTTTTTTTGTTTTATACAGATGCAAAAAAGATATTCAACATTGTTCCATTTTCCAGAATCTGCTGTCTGCATGATGTTCCTTCAAACCACTACTAAGATAACAAGCCTAAAGATTGTGTTATTAAAAGGATGTTAAGCAGTCTAAGAAAGTATGGTACTTGCTATCATAGCTCCTCCCTTTGCAGTCAATAAGCAAATTCTGATAAATCACGTAAACAATTCTACTCTGTGGAAAGCTTTCTTTAAATTATGATTTGCTCATTGCTACATCTTTATTTTTGTATGTTCTTCTACATTTAATATATAAGAAGGTGCTGTCAAAGGAATAACGGCCGCTTTACTGATGTGTACATAATTGGGAACAGTCTGCTCTGATGGATAACAATAAATCTTTAACCAAGCTTTCACACATTTATTTCCTGTTAGGCTACTGCATTAACCTTAGTTCTCAGCTGGTATTTGTTTATCTGCTTAAAGCAGGACTTTGCCTGCATTTGTTGCTTTGGTGTTTACTCAGTCTTCAAAGAGTGATCAGGGATTTTGCATTTCAGAGGAGCTTAACCTTGATATATTTACAGCATTATAAAAGCCAGGTGGCCTACACAGAGGTCAACAACTTCTCAAAAGGAACATGATACTTAGCATTTTGCTTTTCCAGATCAGAGTTAAGAACTTTGTTTTCTCAGAAGGGGCTCAGGACAAACAAGGAATGGATTTTGTTTCTTCGTAAAATGGCAGTGTGTTGCTTCATTGGATGAGTTTCACAGACTCACAGAATCACAGAATCACTAGTTTGGAAGAGACCTTCAAGATCATGGCGTCCAACTCATGCCCTAACACCTCAACTAAACCATGGCACACAGTGCCACATCCACTCTTGTAGACACATCCAAGGATGGTGACTCCACCACTTCCCAGACAGACAATTCCAGTACTTTATCACTCTTTCCATGAGAAACTTTTTCCTGATATCTAATTTGTATTTCCCTTGGTGCAGCTTAAGTTGCTGCTTGAAGGAAGAGATCAACCTCACCTGACTACAGCCACCTTTCAGGGAGTTCTAGAGAGTGATAAGGTCACCCCTGAGTCTCCTTTTCTCCAGGCTAAACACCTCCAGCTCCCTCAGTCGTTCCTCACAGGGCTTGTGTTCCAGCCTGTTTATTTAACCATGTCTTTCCTCTGTATAAGGTTCAATCCCTCTGACTCAAATCTTTAATTTTGATAGTGGTACTTTGCTATAGATGAGATACACATTTTAAAGTTCATTTCTCATAGAATAAAACTTTAAATATTATAAAGGCAAATTTTCTAATAATGCAGTTTGTGATCAGGTTTTCCCACTGAATTTGAAAAAATATTCACAGAAAATGTCATGCATATAAATGTGCTATTTCTTGTAGTATGTTTATTGTACACACAGCACAGAATTTTACTTCATTGATATGCTAGGGAGACATTCAATGAAAACACAGCTCTTATCTTTGAGTTCCATAGGAAGGGCTGGTTACATTGCATTTTCTGACCAGCTGTACCGAAGAGTAATATCTTCATTTAGGGGTGGATGAAGTAATTAAGTAATCAGTTCAAAAGTGCTGTTTTCTAGATTTGAAAAAGAAGATATTTTCCCTGAATGTTAATGTAGTTTACAGGCTCTGGGCTAGACTATAAACTCTGTTTTTCAGTTGCAAATCTCAACAAAAAAAAAAACCAACAAAATGCAGAATCTGCAAATGCAATAGAATATTTTAAAGATAGTGTCTTCCCATTTTATCTCAGTTGCTGCAACCATTTCTCAATAGGGAGGCCTTAACAGAGGTTTTTAATGCTGAGATCAGAAAAACAAGTCCCCCTAAGTAATAAACATGTCAATAAAGATTTAGTGAAAATAAGTTAAGCATCCAGTATCACACAGAACTCAGTAAATGCTGGCTTAAAACAGTGTCATTTGTCAGTAATAATACAATTCTAGAAGTATTCTTTCCAAAAACTTTCAGCCTGCTCCTACTTAATATGGTGCAAACCTAATGTAAATGAAGGTAAATGATACATAACAGAACCTTCAGAAAGGCTATATTTTGGTAGTATTTTAGGATATAAACAAAATTCAGTGTATTGGTATCAGATGTATTCTAATTCACCTTTACACATTTCTTTAGCAGGACTTAAGGCTTGTAGGTTGGAGGATTAACATTTTTATACTGGCAATATCATACTGCTCAAACTATAGAAGTTACATAGCCATGACTGAGGTTTTAAAACAATTGTAAGATTGACTAATTTCTAAATTAAGACCAGGATATCAAGGGTTATCTTGTGTCACATAAATAACTGCATGGGATTATTAATGTCAGACTCTCTTACCTCATCTCAGTCCTGAGATTTAAATAGCTCCAGATGAACTTTGGGCAAAACAGATGAATGCTTGAATCTGACTAAATAACTCATCTATAGTCATGATTTAAGATACTAAATCTAAGAGCCCAGAAATTAAAAGCCAGTTACATCATCTGTTCTTCTAACACAATCTGGTCCCATTTTTGATTTACAGCTAATTGTTCTGCACAGTTGTGAGGTTTTTTTTTCACAGCACTTTTAAGAAAAAAAAAAAAAGGAAGAACTGTCTTTTTTACCCTTCAGTATATTCTGTTCTATGTAGAAGACAAATTTCTTTCTGTCTTTTAAAATGGAAATGCAATTCAGAAAAGGAAGAGTCAAATTGCTTCTGATAATCATGGCTCTGGCATTGGAAGCTTCTATTTTTCTGAGTTTCAAACAAATATGCACTTTATTCCAAAGAAATATCAGCCTAAAGTAAGGCTGCTATAGGCAGATTTAATATGCATTCTTATTATTTGCATGTGAAGTCATTTGCATCAATTTTTTTTCACTGCATGTATTTCCTAAAGGCTGAGCAATATCCCAAATATTTCACAAACTACGTTTCGTCTTCAGAAGCTGTATGGGCAAAATGTTGCCACCCTAATAGTGAAAATTTCATGACTGTGACTATGTGACTGAATTTCTTCAACATGATAATAACAGATTTTTACAGAAAAACAGAATTTGCAGACAACAGCAAGGATATGTTGATGATAGATGCTACTATAAGGCAAAGGGTAGCACAGAGTGATGAATATCCTTGACAGGATGCACATAATTGTCTGAAGATCTGTTTTTGTTACAAATGCATTTATATTAATTCATAATAAGTATTTCGACTTCTTTCTTCAAAAGTAATTTACCATTTGAATGTTTTCCCCTTTACAGTTGTATAGCTTTTTCAGCATTTAATTCAACTCCTAGTACTGTGCAGTTACCGTCTGAGAATCTTATGGATCTGTTGATTGGCTAAAATTTCATTACAGTAACAGATCCCTGTGGGAAGGTAAATGTCAATAAAGGAACTGACTGTATTCATTCTAAGATTTTTGTTGTTCTGTATTCTGAATTATTGCAGTGACTAAGAGTTCATTTCTGTCTTCTGAGTTTCCTCAAACTGCATTTTCTAGGGAGTCTTTTTTTCTGCCTTCTATTACAGAACTGAGGATTCAATGAGACAGTTTATTAATACCTTCAAAGCCTATGTTGTTCTAGAATTGAAACATATTCAGTTACATTAATTTATCACTAATTTAGTTTTCTGTTTTCTATTACTACGTATTTTCAAAGTTAGATAGGCCAAATATATATTACTATATATTTTTAAAGACAGAAGGCTAAATAAAGTACATGTTCTAACCTGGCACTGGAATGCAGAGATTAATATAATTCTATGTAAGAGTATCCTTCCATGAATCAAGGAAAAAAATAAAGATAAGATTTCTAGAACCAATGATTTGTCCCTGAAACCAAGGATCTTTTTAATCACATCAGAAATTTGTATAACTTGGTTTTGAAAGCTGTGAAAAGTCAACATCGTATAGCTTCATAACAGTGAATTTTACTGTAACTCACACTGTTTAATGCTTCAGCTAACAGTTAGCCCTTGAGGGCAGCATGTTGGCAGAAGTGGAGGCAGACAGTCTACTGAGAGTTTGTCTCAGTAATGGTGGGCACATTGCAGAGTCCCCAGCAGTGCTCACAGGCAGTTGAGAGGCCTATCCCCACCATGAACTCCAGTGGGAGGATGAAGTTTTGTGGGTCAGGGTCTGCAATGGCCTCTGGGGCCTCTCTCTGGGGCCACAAGCAGCAGTCTGCACTTGCAGGAAGCACACACTGGTAGGGGGGCTGCAACTGGAGTAATGAGTGTTTGGGAGGAGGTCAGACCACATGGCTTTCCAGGCACTGCACTGCAAGAGCTGACACTGCTCTTCCAAGTTGCACTAAGGAAGCAGTGACAGCACCTATGCTTGTTAGACTGGGAAATGGAGACAGCTAGGCTGTGATCCTGTGAACTCTGGCATCAGAAAGATTTTTCCTTCTCCACATGCACCTATGACCTACAGAACACCTTTGGGGACCCAGCACAGGCAAAGGCAGGACATCTTCACAACAAAGACTTTGACTGGCCTGTGCCAGACACCTGGGGCAGCACTGGCAGGATGAGGCAAAGAATGGTGGTGGAAGACTCCCTGTTGTGGGCATGCAGGCTGCTAAGCTGACTTGATCTGTTAGAAGGGGACATTTGTTGCACACTGAGGGGTTTGGTCCAGAACATCATGGATAGGCTGACCAAGTTTGTTCAGTTTGACAGCTGGTCAGACTATTATTCCACATTTCTTCTCCATTGCTAGGGCACTAGCAATATGTCTGGGACATTTAGGACTTCCTGAGTAGTGACCACATATCTTCAGGGAATGAGGAGAAGGGCTTGGTGCATGGTGACTTCAGCCTGGTCTTCCTGGTGAATGGGAAAGGTTTGAGGAAAAATAATGAATGTTGGAAGTCAAAAGCTGGTTGCATATTTGACATTGGCAATAGAGTTTTAATTTTTAAGACCATGTGACCTTTTTGAGGACTGCTTGGAAGACAAGGGATCCATCTGAATAAATATCTGCTACATACTGTATTAATGAAGAACAAGCAAATTATGCCTTATTCTGACAGCTTCACATCCATAGGCCCTTGTCTTCCAGACAGAATTGACTCAGCCCAATGTATGAGGGAAAGACAACACAACAGGGCACAAGTACTTCAGGAGCTTTCTGAAGTGCACTGCCAACATATTCTTGGCACAGGCAATTAGGGAACCAGGAGCAGGAGATGAACTACTGGACCTAGAACAGAACCGGAATAAAGCAAATTCTTCCTGTCTCCAAGACAGCAATTAAAAGTATTTGGGAAGCTACAGGCCAGTCAGCCTCATCTTGTTCCATGAGAGTTCATCTTGTTCACACAGACAGTTGCTTACTTCTCCTCAGTTTAATTTGGTTTTGGTTCAGTTTTGTAAAAAAGACAAAGTTCTTATTTATCTGCATGGTTTAACCTATAGCATCTTTAAGTCATGTTGAGTGGTTTGAACAGCAGTGAAAAATTAAAAATAAAAAGAAATCCTCTTGAATGAGTTTAATATCTTGCCAAAAACTCAAAAACTTCATCTTGATAGCGCTTAAGAAATTGTGGAATGATGTTAAGCTATTAATGGTTATTTGAACTTTTTTTTCTTTAATGTTATCCCTAGTACTTCAAGTTTATAATTCTTAACTAGTAGTTGTACTAAATATCAAACAGAAGATTTTAACAACTCTCTCAGAAAATCAGGAAAAAATAGAGCTCCTTTATTAGTCCACTGTGTTCACATAATTGGATCACTTGCCCTCTGCCACCACTGAGTGAAACATTTGTATTGACTCACAGGTCAAGTATCTATTAAAATAGTGATAAATCAATCACCATCCTCGCCCTCATGCACAGAAGTACAGGAGCTCTGAAGTAATGACTGCTGTTCAACGACAGCTTAGTGGGCTTTTCTGTCTCACATAATGAGACAGAAATCTTGGGTAGTTAATTAAGGCACTGTATATTTGAACACCTTCATAAAAAGTCAGTGAATCAGTTGACACAAATCAAGGCGTGAATCCAAGAAACTGCAGGTGGGATGAAGTGCACAGAGCCTATCAAAGCTCATCACATTTGAAAGTCAAAGACATAAGTTCCTCAGTTGGAAAATTCAAAATTATGTGTGCTTCTCTTCTCCTTGATTTTTATTGCTTTCTTCTGTACAGCGTATAAGAGCCATGTGTACTGACTGTAATTTATACACTGAAGTGCAACTATGTTTTTATGTTTAGTTTATATAAACAGTTACAAACAGTATCCCACAACCTTTCTATTGCAATAATTCTCTGTAATTATTTTCTTTTGCATTTTATTTGAGAGACAGTACTTGCTTGAATTGGCAGATTTTGCCAGCCTGTTTTTATTTCTTTAATAAAGGCAAAATGAAAATAATCTTGCAAGGTGGCAGGGCGCTTGGGGATGTCCATGTAATTATTGCAGAGGACAGGAAGCATCCTCATCAGATGATCAGTCTATTTGTTGAAGAAAAAGTCCCTGATGAGTTTTCTTACTTTATGTTTTCAGAGCATAGTTTTTACCCATTTATATTGTGGTCACTTCTTATAGAAAATTCAGTTGGAATAAATATTTTGATCTCTGGTGCTTTTCTCATTCTCACTTTCCAAAATTACTCAAGCCATTTGAGATTACTCTTTAAGGAAAGTCTCAGGATAATAACAGGCTTCTCTAGAAGCAGTATTAGGATTTGGGACTCCATTAAATCATACAGAGCTCTCACTCACTGAATCCTGCATTAGACCATGCTGTAAAAATCCATGAAGGACTGAAGAAAGCACAGGCAGTTTCTCTTTTGAAAACAACACCTGAAATGTACAGCAATCGCTTTCCTGTCTCATACACTATGAAAGTGAACTCCATCATCTGCTCATGATGGACTGTTACAAAGGCAGTCCAGAAAAAATGCTGTCACAATAGTGCTGTCAAATGAACATTCACTAGAGAATTGAAGTTTCCCCTGGCATAAGGAAATTCAGTCCTCTGACTGTTTTTGTACTACATAATCTAGTTGTTCCATAATGAACCTAAGGACTAGGAAACTGCAGAAAAGCAACAGTAAAATTTTATTTCCTTTGGATCAGATGTTTTTTCTCCAAACAGGAGAGCATTTTCTAAGTAGGAATTAAATATTCAGAGTTTTCATTATATTCATTAAATAATAAAAAAAATGCAATCCATTGATCTATGGCATTCATTAGACATTAAAACATTCAATACTTCTGATCTTCTTCAGTCATTGTTCTGAGCACTGCAATGGGCTGCTGAAGTGGGCCATCTAGTTAACCTCTAAGAGAACATTAGTAGTATTCAGAATTATCTTTATCTTTTTCCTGGGAAGATTATGAGAGATTTCTGGTCTTCAGTTACCCTTTTTTTTTTTTTTTTTGATTGTTAAATAGAAGCCTGATACCTGATTTTTTTCCTCTTTTAAAACACACAGTAACTGTTTTTTGTATCCAACTGATTTCTTAATTTTTTTACAGTTGAGATTTCAACACATTATTTTGTCTAATGTGGGACACATGCATGCTTTGGCAACTGGATTTTTTTTTTTTTTTGGAAAAACATAATTGCAAACATAAGCATTTTTTTTTATCTGACAGTAATAAGCATGGAATGAAGAAAACTTTTGTTCCCAAGTGAGGGAACAAAACTAAAACCAAACCATAATGGCTCTCCCTACCACTCTCCCACACATGCATCTTGAGTGTATTAGTTGAGAAGTTGGAAAATTCATTATGCATACGTATAATGGAGACAATCATAATTTCACACTTTTTATAGTACAATGCCTTTTCTTCACATTGGCATGAAGTCATTGCAAGATGGCTAAAATAAAATGAAATTAGTCTTTCATTAGCTACAGATTCTCAGGCTGATGGTTTTCACTACATTTCCTTCAGACTGATTTATCTTTTGATCTGTTTTCTATCCTTAATTGTAGACAGGCAGAAACTGTCCAAAAAAAGCCAAAAAAAAGGGCAAAAAAGGGGTGATTATTCAACCATCCTACAGAAGTTTTATCAGTGCCATATGAATGTTCCTGCAGAAAAAATTCCACATACACTAAAACGATGAATAACAATGAGATATAAATATCTTGTATGGTTTTTGATGAAGTGCTAAATTCTCACATTGTTTTGCTGAACCCACTTCTGCATTATCAATATGATGCTAAGCATTGTAAATCCCATTTCAAACAAAAAAAATAGGGTATATAGAACTTGTAGACATTCTTAAATGACACTTTAAAGTTTGGAAGATTTTCATCTTCCTCATCTGAGATATTTAAGTGCTTCAACATTCAGTTAAATAAATTTGTGTGTCACTGAAAAGTCATGTAAAATTATAGTCCCCTTTTTAAATGAGGGCTTTAGGAACTCAGTATTAGTTTGAGAGTAAAAAAAACTTCCTTTTTTATGTACTTCACAAATATTTTGTAAATGTTACACATACATTTTATATTCTACTTTTCATATAAGGGCCAAAAAAAAAAAAATTAGGATATAAATTCCTTTGTGTGCAAATAAAACATATGGGCCTATGGCTTGAGATAAAATTTTAGAAGCTTCATAATAAAGTGTATGTTCAAAATATGCATTGCTCAAAGGAGAGATTTGACATATCATGCATATTATTTATCTACTAATTAAAATTGTAGTGTCTTTGCAATTGGATTCACATTTCATGCACATTGTTTATTATGTCTTTACTTAAATAATGGCCTTACATTCACTTTACTTTTTAATCTATGGTTATATAATAAAAGTATAAAATGTTCATAAACCTAGTAGTGCATGAATTCTAACAGAAACTGTTTTTAAAACGTATATTATGTTACTATATTAAATAGAATGAAATTACTCTTTTGCTCCCTAGTTTACCCTAATTACTATACTCATAAACTACATAACTTCTGAGTCCAAGAAAATTAAACTATAATGAAGTAAATTTATTTTGCACTATATATTATATTTAAATTATAATTGTTTCTACTTAATAATATATAAAATTTTACTTCTAATTAAATCATTATTTCCTTCACTTTTAGGTAAATAGAAGTTCATATTACTCAGAATGTATTAGCCTTAAAATTTTTAAGGAAAGAGGCCTAATAGCAACAAGAGTGATATTTCTCTGTCTGTGAAAAAACTAAAGACTATCTTTTAAGTATCTTGCCTTACAAAGTTAGTGTAATTGGGCTTCTGTTCTAAAGGGCAGTTGAGCTGACCCATGTCCATGTATGGTCAACAACTTACTTTTTTTTAAAATTATTAATTGCTTACTTTAATGTTTAAAATCAAAATTAATGTTTCAGTGAGACTTCTAGGTATTCTCACCAAGCATCAAAGAGCCAGGTTTTGCTCTTGAAGGTAATGAAACTAGGCTAGTCTAGAAGTCCTTTTCTTTCCAAAGAAAGTAGCTTTGTCTGTCATTCCTCTGGACAGACTGTACAAGTCCTGTTGTTATGAGACTTGTGCCATAAGAAATCATCAATTTCTATCACATCCTGCAAGGAATGCAGCTCTAAGTTGTTAATCTGCTATACAGTCAGTCATATATCTGAGTACCTTGTGCTTCTTAATTCTAAGGTAGCTCAAAGAACTTTCCATCTGAGCCTTTGGATATGTCCTAAAGGTAATATGTACAAAATTATCCATTCACACACTGCCCTTAAGTCACTCATGGAAGATGGACCGTAATAAAGAGTTTTCAGCAAAATTTTCCATCAGAATTTCAGCTGTGAGCAACATCCATCCATAATTTCATCCAGAATTCATAGTTAACAAGCATATGAGAAGTATATGTTGACAAGGACAGGTGAAAGAGAATATGCTGATTTTATCTATTTTAGTTTTATTATGATGCATGCATATTTCAAGCTGTTTTTAGAATTCACTCATTTCATTTTTTTGGGGTTTTTTCTTGCTTTCCTATGCAAGAGCTATAGCCCATATAACTAAAAAGCAATATCTGATATTTTGTTATTTTCTGGTAAATATATGTGTTAGTCACTGGGCAAGGTACAAATAGATGGTTGATACAGGTCTCAAAATTTACCAAAATGTATAAGGGAGATGAAAAATTTTTTTAGCTACTAGGTTTCCATTTTTCTGGGGAACATGCTGACTTTTCTAAATTATATTTTCACCCAATATTTATATTCTATTTTCACTCAATATTTATATTAAGCAAGATCACTTGTTAATCAACACCTTTGTCATAACTTTTTCTGTCCATCATGAACACAAAAGAGGTGATAATTACTTCCACAAGCCACAGAAAATTTTTCTTAGTTACAGATTTAATAAATATACTGAGCCACATGACTCACATTAAGGGATACCAACAATATTGTACTCTTTAAAAAGTGAAGAAAATTAAGATGAAATAGCTATATTTTATTTCTTCAATAATACATATTTCAGGTGTCTTTTCAGATGTGCAAACCTGTTTTCAAATTACTGCCACAGTCTGACAGCAAGGCCATTTTTCACTTTTTGATGTTTTGCTTTCCCACTCTTTGAGATATTCCAGTGCATCAGCTGTTGTTTCAGCTGTGTCCAGTACCTGGCCATATGTGCACTACATGCTTGTTTTGTGAGAAATAAACCATCATGGAAGGTAAGTTCAGCTTACTATTTCAAAGCCTTACACAACCAGACTCTGAAATTATAATAAAACATTGTATCGCAGTAACATAAGAAATGTGCAGAGGAAATTTTTTTAATAAGAGGTGTCATAAACTGTAGTAACAACCAGTTCAGGCTAGCTAGCTTGAACATCAGCTATTATTTATTCAAATTCTAGGTAAATGTAAAATGAACATAAAATAGGCAGTCTGATCATAAGAATATTAACTCCAACTGATAAGCAGGATTTTTTGGTTTTTTTGGGGGGGAGAGACAGTCTAGAGAGTCTTAAATAATATAATATATTATCAAACTAGTTTTTTTCCATGTCTCTCATCTATTTTCCCATTGCAACCTTTTTTAAAGGCTCTTCTTCACAACGCTGTGTTGTCCTGATCTTGAATCAGTGATTATTATAAATGTAACTGACTGTCTCATTTTTTCTTTATAGGAGTAGGTGGAACTCAATTAAAATTCTGTGCTATGTATGTGTGTGTATATGATTGTGTATGTATTTGTATATATATATATAAATGTATATATATATATATGTGTATGTGTGTGTGTGTGTGTGTGTGTATACATATATATATATAAAATGGTTAATGCCTCTGTAGTGGTTTTAATTAAAACCAAAAATTTTTCATACAAAGCCCATGACATTAAATTCTGTGTCACTCTAATGTTTACCCTTCTGAAGCATCTACTCTGTGTCCCTCTAATCTTTTCCATCTACTTGGAGCAGTGGTATTTTCCATAGGTATCCTTTGTAGAGAGATAAAAATGTGAATTTTAGAACAACATGGTGAATGACTGTTTATCATAAGTTTTTTTTTCCTTTTTTAATCTCTTCTACTTTGCTATACCATGAACTACATAGATGGTGTCTCTATTTTATAGCAATGAATTTTGCTACGAGCTCCAGGAACTAGTCTAAGATCTACTTATAACACTAGCTCTTTTAGTGAGAAAAATGAGCACCTTTATGATTCCGTATTCAACCTCGTCATTTCAGTTCCTGACTTGCTCCTTTTCAGTAACTGAACTTAATGAATTTTTATTCCCAAACATTTTCCCTCTTACAAGTTTGTCTCGATGTGTAAAAAAACCTGTTTTTAGAAACACAACCTGTTAAATTATCCTACTATCTCCAGCACAAAAAACTGTAACTATGTGACTAAACTGCATATAAAACCAATAGTTTTGGTAAAGTGAGACAAATATGTGGGGGGAAAGAAATCAAGTTTTAATGATTTATGAACAGATTAAAAATATCCTTTTTATCAAAATTATTTCTTTATGATTTTTCCTTTTATGATTTCCTGCAGCAAAATGTGTTTTTGGAATACCATATGTACCATACATACATATGGTATTCCAAAAATGCCTCAGCACAGCTTATTTGGTAGATAAAAGGTCTGTTTAAGGTTTTACTCTAGATAGAAGATAATAGTGTTTTAAACAGGCAGTGACCTAGATATTATAATTCATATTCTGGCAGTTCTCCAAATGTTGAAGTTATTTATATCTGATATTTTAAATATTAAACCAGCAGACTATCAAAACCACAGGGATCCTACCTCATTTTTTTTCCAGTCACCAATTTTAATAGTACTCCTTACTATCAAGAGTGCAGACCACACATGAAACCATTTTTTAGCTAAACTGTCCAGATTGAACTTTTCCAGTATTTCTTACAGTTCAATATAAAACACATACACAGACAAAATAAAAAAAAACCCCACCAAACAAACAAATTCCACAAGGATTCATTTTATATAAATTAATCATAAAGTGATTGTTTCTTCCTTATATTAAAATAGTCAACAATATTGCCTTGTTTTCAATCTTGTTTATTTATTTTAATAGTATTTCCAGTCACATTTCTTAACAGGATATAAAAATTAAAGAGAAAATGTAAAGCAAGAAGTTCTTTTTTTTTTTTCATTGTAAAGCTTTTTCAAAAGACAAACTGGTTCTTTTATTCTAAATAAGCATCATGTTTTTCAGAATTGCTGATAACAAGAAATATTATTGCACACTTTGATACAATGGATAACAATCCAAATCCAGAAAATATCTATATTGCTCCCATGATGTCAGAAAGACTAGATAAGACAATTGGTATTATGACAACGAATAGTCTTTCCTGTAGAGAATATTTGATTTAATGATAGATTGAATCAGGATTGGTTATTCACCACTTGAATGAAATAAAACAGTTAAGGTGGCACACAACCAGAAGTATGAAGCTGAAATTAATTTAATATTTGCTGTGTTTTATTTTTTGAAAGGGACTATTGGAAGAAAGATCAACTAAAAACATACATTTAAAACATGTAACATTTTTCCATCACTATATTCTAAAATCTCCCAAGTATATTCCATGTCTTGTGTTTGATTATCCCTTTAATGACTACCATCTGGGGAAAAAAAAACCACAATATAAAACTTGAGTTACACTCATAGCATTAAATTATCATGCTGACTTGTCTCCATGGATGAAGATGCTGAGTAATACAAAAATATCTTGACTGCTGAATTTGCCAAAAATAATCAGAATAAATTTTAAAATCTGCAATCCAATCTATCCCAAACTCACTGAATTGTATTTCTGAATAAATGTGAAAAAGACAATAAAAATAATTCAAATGTATACTTGGGAAGAAAAGGTATCAATTGATAAGAAATTGGAACTAAATGTAATCGCAATACCTTATTGAACATAATTTTTATCACATGAAGTGAAATAATTCCCCCAGTGAGTTTTGTTCTCATGTAAAATGAATAGGGCTATAGACATCCAGTTTTTGAAGTTTCAATAGAATTGTTATAATTAAGGGTCACAAGAACATATAGTTTATGAAGTCAAGAGAGCAAACTAATGCTAAAGATCCAGAGTCAAGTAGGAGTACAAGATGATAGCGCAGAAGAAGTAGCCCAAAGATGTTTATAGCTCCCCAGTAAATCACAGCTTTTATATTGTTTCATAACTCCAAACTCCATTAGCCAGGAAGGACTGCTAGTTTTGTGATCCAAGTATTGAACTGAAGGCAGGCAGCATGCAAGATGGGATCATCCAAGGCCTCATTATCTAAAACACTTTAAGCCCCATGTAATTTCAACCCTTTAAAAAAAATTATTTCCAGAATCTTAATCCAATCTCATAGGCAGTGAAGCTGTGATAGTCAATATTCCAATGACAGAGCAAGTGCAGTATCAAAATTGTGTCTGGAAAGGCTTCGAAAGGCACATTTTCTTTTGAAGTTATTTCATTAACTTAATGATCCACAGCAAAAGTTCTATGAATAACTAGAATGGCAAAACATTGGAGAAGAGATACCCACTATGGGTATGAAAAATTCAAAGAAACAATCGTTCACTTATAATTAAATTTTACTTCTCTGTTTTCTGTTTCTAGTTTTCTGACTGATCAGAATAAGCATGAAATACAGTTCTAAGCAGATAAAAAAGGAATAAGGCCAGGTCTGCTTTAAGCTAAGTCACCATAAATACAAAGAAAGAAAGTGAGAGCAAATCCAATGACTTGTTAAGATGTCCTTGCACTTATGAAAACTTGATATTTCTACATAATAGGAGAAATTTGTAAATGTGGCACTTGACTCTATACTTGATATTTCAGTCACTGTAATTCTTGCTGTGTAATGATACACAGATAATGATCCTGCCTTAATAGTATCTAGTATGACTCTCCTTAAGTGTCACTGACAAGAGCTTTCCACCAATAAATTCATTATCAGATAATAATGAAAAAGTTTGGGTTGGAAGGGACCCTAAAGATCATCTTGTTCCATCCTCTCTTCCAAGGGCAGAAAAATCTTCCACTAGACCAGTTTACTCAGAACGCCCCCCAGCATAGTCTTGAACGCCTCCAGGGATGGGGAGCCCGCATCATCTCTGGGACAATCTGTTCCAGTGCTTCACCATCCCTACATCTCCTACTCTCCTTCATCTTAAGGTTATTCCCCCTTGTCCTGTCACTGTGTGCCCTTGTGAAAAGACCCTCTTTAGCTTTCTTGTAGGTGCCCAGTAGGTACTAAAAGGCCACTATAGGGTCCTCTCTGCGCTGAACAGCCCCAGCTCTCTCAGCCTGTCTTCACAGGTGACCTGCTCAAACTCCTAAAATCAAAGTAGTGACTCTGGACTGGTGCCAACAGGTCAACACCTTTCTTGTGTTGAAGGTCCCAGACCTGGACATTCCAAAGCAGGTCATCTCAGAAGAGCAGGTCACTCTACCAGAGGGTGTAGTACTGACTTCAGTTTAGGGGTCTGTTTGGTTTTGTCTTCCTTATCAGCAATATTTTTAAAACCCTCTGATTCTTCTACACAGGGATCAGTGCATTCAGGACACCTGACACTATCAAACAAATTTCTCTCTTTCCTTTCTCAGTGATAATTTCTCCTAAATTATTTGTAACTGTCATATCTAGTCTCTTCACTGAATGATATTCTGCACAATGTGGCTGCTATGCTCAATCAAATTAATTTTCAATACTGACTCCCACTGGATATACAGATAAAGATGAAATAAAGCCTATAAGCTGATACATGCTAAAGCCCAAAGTACCAAAAAAAAAAACCCAAAAAACATAATAAGATATCTTACCATGCATAAAAAGAAAGAAATCTATGAATGTTGTAATTAGGATTTTCAACAGAACTGGAGGAACACCACAGAGAAATTGATTCCAAAATTAGTAAAGGCTACAGGATCTTACATGACTTGTTTGCCCTGCCTTCTTAGGCAATCTTTTTCAAACTATGAGATGTATTTCTAGAAAAGTAAAGCAAATGAATAAAAATATTTTAAAAATCCATAATATAATCTAGAGAGCTGTTATTAGAGGGGAAACATGATATTGAGTCTAAGCAACAGTTGGAAAAAAAGTGGTGGGATTAAGTTCTAAGGAGTTTACAAGATTAGTTCAGGTTCATCAAAAATATGAAATGCTAATTCCACAAACTTGCTCCTTTCCTTAAGGCTTTGAGAATTTTTCTGACAGTATTGTAACTATATCAAGTAAGCAACAGGATACAAAGGAAGAGTGGAGAGTGGGGTTCTTTTATCTCCTGCAGAGGTGTTAATAGGAAAGAAGATGATATTTGTCTGCTTTATTTAGACATAAATATGAAGTGGATTTCTGAAAGAGTCTAAACCTTATAAGGACTGTTTTTGCAGGACACTGTCTTACATAAAATAAATTATGATTATCTGCTGCAGATTGCATTCCAAAATATAGATTTGAAAAGTTGTCAAGTATAATCCATTGCTTATTGACAAAATTAAAAAAAAAAAAAAAAACAACAACAAAAAACCCAGAAACCTGTAATCCAGGTGACTTGAACTCTTTTTCTCTTGTATAGAGATTTTACCCGGTCATTTACTAACAGCTATAGCTATCTATCTGACAATTCCTTTTTCTTTATATTTTAAATCACTCCTTAAGTTCACAGACAACTGTAGTTTGGTGCACAAACTAAGTTAAATTATGTCAAATAAGTAATATGAAACGGATATTGGTATTGATAGTGCCTGAGACCATCAAAATAGGAGAAAAAAATTAAATCCTATTCCTATACCCTTCTTACCATGTCTTACAAGGTTTTCTCACTCCACCTCCAAGGAAGTAACTGAAGAGAGGAGAATAAATGTCTTATGTAAATAGTCAAAATTGTGGCTTTTATACTACGTAGTTTAGGAAATTTGCAGAGCTAAACAAATTTAAATCCTTTTGGAAATCTCTTGTAATTTTTTGTGGTTTGTAGTAGGTAAATTTCACTTCTGATATATTTTATTAAAAATTATTTTTAGAATGTGTGTTTCCTGATCTTTACTTCCTAATTTTTCAGACTTCTGACACTGCTGGGAAAGTGTATGATGTAGAGTCATTGCATCAGCAACAGCAGAGTACACATGTAGCAGTAATGGCAGGACATTAGTAGAGGAGTAGAGTAATGGCAGGACACATTAACAAGCTAACTGAAATGAAGATGACAGATAACATGACTGAGAAAGAAACTTAGAGAACCATATATTAACGTTAAAAAAAAAGAAAGTTTAATTTGTTTTATTGTTTAGTTGATTGAAAGACAGGGCTAAAACTTCAAGCTAGTGACTTTATTAAAGTATTTTTGAACTTCAGTTTCATGTATTTTTAAAATTTCTTTGTACCTGCAAATTGGAGCACAGATTCTCCTAGTTATCATTCTCTCCTATGATAATACCTTACCTTATGCAGTGAGCTGTCATAAAAATATTTTAATAAATAGCAAAATCTTCCTATAGCTGGAGATTACATATAGGAAAAATGTTTATTTTCTCTCTATAACAGGGGAACATTCTTTTTATATAATTTTTCTTCTAATCAAACTTGTGAACTTGTTTTCTGTGAATTATTTGGTAAACAATGCTAAATGTCCTTCTTTCTGTACCCTTCTCTGAAAATCTTTCCCTTTCTCTCTTTTTTAACAGGAGTTGGAATTCACAAAGTTGAGGTAGGAGACTCATTTTATTACTGGGTAATTTAACTAATTTACTAAAGCCAAGGCTACTAAAGCTTTATGATGTTATTGTGATTTGTGTCTAGTAGTTATTCACTATGGCAACTTACAGAGAAGGTTTACAGTCAGCAAAAAATCTCTTTTCCACAATATAGAGAAGTATTGTGGATTCTTCCTGTCATTGGCCTGTTGGATAAGATTTTCATCTAAAAGGATCAATTTTTTTTTATGTGTTTATAAATAGTTCTGAAGTATAATGGTGTCTTCTAACTCCTGTCTTTCCAGTGACGCTGAAATTTTCCTGTAATTAATTTTTGACTTTTATCTGGAGGCCAGGAAAACAGAAAGCTTTCAGGCAGTTGTAGCTTCACTGGGCAGGGGAACACACCCTTTTTTCTTTATAGAACTTTAAAATTGCCTTTAAACAAAAAAAGAAACACAAGATGGTGCTCCTGATTAAAGACAGTTTTGAACCTGCTTTTTCTACATAGATTTGAGATAAAACTGAGTTTATCAGGACACATATCTAGAAATCAACACGTTCTTTTGTAATGATGTCGCACAGAATTGGAAGCACCCATTAACTAACATATAGAGAGAGAACCTACAGAATTTTTTCAAGAATACTCTATTTTCATCTAGATTCCTAGCATGGAAGGGTAAGAGTGTATAGAAGTTTACATGTCGCTGCACAAATGATAAGCAAATGTCCCAGAGTTCCTTTTAGGAATCTCTCCACCCTACTGATACACTCTGTCTTTAGATCTTATAGTTCCTCTGCTCCAGCATCTGAAAAGAGGCCTTAGGGCCTATTCTGAGTGGTTGCTTGAAGAGAAGCTACCTAGAAAACAATCATAAATTTATGTTTGGAAATTAAGGAAGTCATAAGAAAAATAATCACATCTGCAAAAAATTCCATTCTGGTTAAGAATCACTATTGTTCACTCTGTTATTTAAAAATCAAAGAAGAGCAAGCAAGCGACAGTGCAGAGAACAGGATTTAACCAGAGAGCAAGCCCTTTGCTTCTGGATGTCAGGGGCTGGTGGTGATCCAGCATCTCTCCAGAAGCCAGTTGGTTAGACCAAATTCAGATTCCCTCCAGTTTGCTGGCTGAGATATCAGTGGGAAGGAATCTGCATCAACAAAGCAAAATCTTTAATATTTTGCAATTTAAATGTGGGACTATAGGACTAATTAAAGAAAATTGAGTTTGGTCACACGACCAGTAAGCAACCTGAAGAAATAACTGACTTAACCACTGAGCTGAGTCCTTCAGATCCACCAGACCAGATCTCCCTCCCATTTGCAAAGCACAGCCCAAGGCAGAATTTGCCTGACTGTGGGGTATATGTGAAAGTACTCCATATATATTTTGAACACAATTTATGCTTCTTCATAGAATTATATATGTGTCCTAACAATATACTTTTGTATGTCACTCTTTATCTACGTACTGGTGTTCTCTCTTCCATGTATCAGTATAACATGACAGCAACAGAAATCTTCCACATGTAACAATTGATACTATAGCAGAAATCAACACACATCTTAGACTAAGTATTCCAGGGAAAGCAAAAATTGGCCTTAGTTATTATGAACAACTACTTAGGTTTCTGATACAATTAATAGATTTAACTGTTATTTAAAACCTTCAGGAAAGGGCAGGTTTAGCTCACAGACTATATTATAAAAATTAATGTTTTTATGTTTAAGGATCAGGACCTGTGTTTGGGACAGGAATTAATCCATTAGTTATCAGCATAAAAATTCTATAATTATATATGAATAGCTATTTTTATCACAGATTCCTTAACCTTTTAACCATAATAAAAGCCATTAACTAATTCAAATATTCTTTCTGCTTCTTCATCCTGCAGATATCTTATAATGTTTTCATTCTCAAAAATATATTTACAGACAGTTTGGGCAGGTGTATGACTGAAAAAGGTCAAAGTGAAATACCAGCATACTTAACAAATATATTTCTGCACTCTGTCACAAAAATCCTTTTGGTTGCGTAGCAACTGCCTTTTTAATTACTACTTGAAATCTAGATTTTAATAATTTAATTAGTATTTTTCTTCATTAAACTGTTCACCCAATGAATTTAATGTATTCAATGCATTCCTTATTTTTAAATGGTCCTTTTAACCTCCTTTCTTTGTCCTTCCAGCATCTTTGGCTATGTATTAGAGGCTAAAAACCTCATTAATTTCATATCAAAAAACCACAATCGAAAGGAACCAGCCTTATGCAATAAGCATAAGAGACATCTTAGGTAGTCTTTGTAGCTGAAATTGTTTGAGCTCAGGTAAGCATTAGTGAAGGCAGTCTGGTTTCATAAAACTAAGGCTTTCAGTGGCAAAACTTCAGCAGCATGTTTTGCATGGCCTGCCTTTAGTGGTAGTGATGTAAGTTTGAAATTGTTTATCTCATACTATTTATCTTAGGTAACCAGAAATATAATTCCTCATGAAAAATCCTCAGCTATTGCTCTCTATTAACACATTGCTGAGAAGCTGAAACTACAAGAACCAAATACTGTGAGAATAATTATGTGAGGGGGAAGGAGATATTATCTAAACAGCTGCGGAACACATCCACTTTTACTCTAAGGAGCAACAGTGCGGGTTAAAGTTGACAGCAGAGCAAAGGTGCTATCACTACCAGCAGTCAAGGTTTATATGCAAAGAGGGAAAAAATACATGGTGGCAGACACCAAAGCATTCAGCATATGTTTACTGGGTATGAGGAAAGAAGATAAAGGAAACATTCCATACTAAATAGTTCTCTTAGCAGCAGTGACTTCTGTAATGGCAGGCAGCAAGAAATTTTTATTTGGCAGGAGAATGTATGTGATTTCTGTTTTCTATGTCTCTATATCTGCGTAAATTCCGAGATACCATTTGTTGAAGAACATTAGTTTTTAAAGCTCTTTAAAATTTTAGAAACATTTATGTTTTCATTATCCATTTATATTTTGAAGAAATATGCATTTCTTTCTTATTGCCCCAAATTAAACCTTAATCGAAATTCAAATTTGTATATGATAGACTTAAATATCTTAGTATCTGAAACAGATACTGTCTCTGTTAGACATGTAAGTGGTTTATGAAAGTGTTCTGATATATTTAGCATTTCAAATATCATGTACTGAAATCTAAGAAGGTATTGTTTGATAATTTGCAAATCTAAAAAAAACTCTTTCCCTGCTCAAATATAAATAGTTGTACTTTAATGATTCCTAAGAAGCTGAATCTTTACCACAGTGCTTTCTTTCACTACATGAGGTATTAATCTAACATAATTTTAATTATTGTTATGTTTAAAATCTTTACAATGTGCATGTCTGTTTCTTCACCATCCAGTCTTGTATTTGCACTTGCTTCTTTCTCATCCACACTGTACTTTCATAGCAATTTTGAGATGATCATGCATCATTTTAAGATATTTTACAGGTGATTTGTTCAAAAAAAACACCAAAGAAGACAATCTTAGCCTTGTGGGTAAAACATAAAAAAATTAAACTCCTTGGTTCATTATCTCTCTCATTACAACATGTTTCTCTAAATAGGATTAATAGACTACCTACCACAGGTTTTCTGCACTGATTGCACATGAATTTGTGGATGCTAATATTCAAGGACATTAAAACCAAAATAAAAGAAATTAGATGCTTTCAAATAAGTGATCCTTTAACGTTTGGTCCCATAAAATAAAATAAACATTACAAAAAATTAAGCCTATAAACATCAGGAAGATGGATAAGTTGACACACCATTCTGCATATCTCTGTTTAATAATATTATATTTCATTTCCCATGCTAAGAAAACAGCCATTACCCAAAGCAGCCACTCGTAAACAGCCATTGTGAACAGATTGCATCCTTGTTGGTGGTATGATAATTGAAATAAGTTTACCAGTCTTTTATGAGAAAATACCAGATGTATAAAATACCTATTAATCAACTCGCTCAGTTTTGTGAATATCAGTTTTAATACCAAAAGCTACCAAAGAATAAATAGAATAAGAGGAAAAATATAAAAGGATTTACAAAATGGCTCAACAACATGTTGCATTGCTTGCAGGGATAGAGGTAAAGGAGGAAACAGTCTAGGCTAAAAGGATTGTAGTTTTTGGGCTTTGCTTATGGACATTGATTTCACTGTTTATACCTGCCTGCTTTTGAGGCTTTGCAATGTCTGTCCCATAAACCTGTTATAAAGCAACCTTGTGAACAATAGCAGAAAGGCAGAGCTGCCCATCAGTCTCTCAGATATTTGTTTCTCTTCTGTAATAATTGTAAATTCAATTGTCAATGTCTAATTTTGCATTTGTGAAATAGGCTTCAAAGGCATTACTTGTCATAGAGTAAGCTGAGCTAATGTTACTAGTTTCTCTTCCTGAACAAGTTTAGAGTTTCCATTTTCTTTCTTCCTTTTTTTTTTTTTTGAGCAGTGAGAGAAGTGGTTTTGTTTGCTTATTATTATCAAATGTTTTAGAAATTTAAGATTCATCCCGAATTTGTTTGTTTGATTGTTTGTTTGGATTTTTTTTATTAAGAGGAAAGATAAAATTCTCCTGGAATGTTTTTGTACTCTCATTGCAAAACTCATCTCTTCTCACTGTTTCTATCTACAAACACTGCTGTCTATGCAGGAAATGTACTTAGCTGGTGATGGAAGCCATATAAAAATATGGATAAATCAGCTGCTGTTACTTAGGTAATGACAGCAGCCAAACAAGCTGTAGCATTTGCTAGCTGCTTCACTAGTCTTTACAAGTTGTAGGAAACCTGTACTGCATTGACCTTTGGCCAGAGATTACACACACACAGAGTCTTTTTGCATTGCTTGAAGTTCTAAGAGCATTTTGGAAAAGGCAACTCAGTGGAGTGACCAAATTACATTTCTGACTCCAGTAAAACCAGTTCAGCTGGCCTTTTTCAGCCAGTGGTGCAAGTAAATAGGACTAGTTTGGCAAAAGGAAACAGGTCAAACTAAAGATTTGCTGGCACTGAAGAGGAACTGCCTTCAGACCACCTCTAGGTCTGGTTTTGCATTTGGTGCTTTCTTAGAGCATATGTGTTGGTTATTTCTAGTGAAAAGACTACAGTTCTTCTACCTTAGGAGTATGACATGCAAAAGCAACACTATGAGATTTCAAATAAAGATATCCACAGTTAAGAACCTACTTTTACTCTACTTTTACTTAGAAGCCAATGGAATAATAACATATTTGCAGATAAGTAGGCTATGGAAATGTCAGTGTACATCTCAATTACTACTGTTACTTAGAAAAGTATTTTGCTTGTGCCACAGGAATCAAAGTACAAAGTACATCAGTGAGTTTGATTATGAATTGTGATCCAGCTATATCTGAATACCTTTTTATTTTAACAAATCTGTGTTTAAAAAGCAAACTATCAACAGTGTGACTGATACCTTTGATTCAGTGAAAATAAAAGGGGGCATATATAAATAAAATACTTTTCTGGCAGATGAACTCTAAAGAGGGAAAATATATCCACATTTAGCTAACTAATTAACCAATTGAGGCACTGGCATTGACCAAGGACAAGGATATAACTTTTGATAAACCTGCTCAGTGGCAATAAAGATTAGCTCTGTAAGACTCCTGGCATTGAAATCAATACTAATCTGTTACTAAGGAACAGCTCATCCAGTCAGAAGTTACATGGAAATCTGGTTGCCTGCCCTCAAGACATATACAGAAACATATGACATGCTTACAGTTGTTTATAGAGCTATAGACACATAGCTTTTAAATATTGTGGTACCTCATATAAATTTTTTTGGCATGCAATTTTTTAAGTTTATGGCACTAAAAGGAGATGGGGGGGCTACCAAGTTCAGTGAGTTGGACACTGATTATTTTAGACATTTTGAATATTGCCCTTAAGAGGATAATCTGTCTCTGACTTCAATGAAAGTACACAATATTACTGCCTGTGTAGGTTCACCCACTCCTTGGATGAGTACAGTTAAATATATGTTTAAACATTGACAAGAACATCATTTATTATTCTCACCGCTCTAGAATATATAGCTTATAGCAGTTTGCCCCACCCATCTTGATATCATTCAAGAGCTGTTCTTGGCAGCTCATCAGAGAACCAGAGCCCAGACCAGTAGGCAGCTGAGGCAATCTCTGGTGGAGCCCTGATCACAGAAAATCTTCCTAGTTAAGATTGTTGTTCACCTGTCAATAAGGAAAACTGCTTTCACATCCATCTAGGGTCTTCACCAGATTCTTGGCACACAAAACCCCCTTATTTATCTTGCATCTCTACCTCTTTATTCTACTAAATACACCATTTTATAACAGCAGGAATTTAAAAACATAACTTCTGAAGGATTTTTTGATAAAATGAAAGACATTTTGGATAAGAAAAGTGAAAAAAAGGCATATTGGAGTTCTAACAAGTACTGTTTGAGTGACATCAAGTCATTTACTGACCTCTTTCCCCTTATAATAATATCACTTCTGTTCCCTAAGTGACATTACTTCGGCTCACCAATATTCTAGAGCCATTCTGCTGGATTGTGTGTGCAGCCATTGAGATATATAATCCTTGCAATGAATTAAATGAAAAACTAACCAGAAAAGTAGTATATATTACAAGCATAATAGCTGGCTTGAAAGTGTATCCTGGGGTTTCAGATGATGTCATAATCTGCTACAGCAAATTTAATAGCATTGTTGCCTGGAAGCTAAGCCATTATACTATGTTTAATTTCACTAAGATGTAAATTACATGGTTCAGTGTTGCATAGTACTGGCTACCGCCATTGTAGATTCTTATTCTTGCAGCTGTCAGGAATTCTAATGTTTAAGGGGATTTAGTTTACCTGTTAGTCTACAGCTTTTATAGGTTTTAAAAAAATAATAATTTTGCACTCCCTTATTTGCAATTAGTCCCCTGCCAATCTCAGCATTCATCTTTTTTTCCAAAAATAATAACAGAATTATAGGCTGCCTCTCTGAAATGTATTAGTAAATATTCAGTCCTTAAAGAAGAAAAAAGCAACAAGGCTTGAGACTGACATCTTGCCTGTTATCACATTTTATTTTAGTGAGCCTTCAAGTAAAAAAGAAGATGCTTTCCTTACAGAGTAGTAGCCAGCTTGGGTGTTTATATTCCATCTTTTACAGTAATTTCCAGAACGAAACCTGAGGAAACATACTGTATTACCACTCGACTTTTACCAGAAAAATTTTAAATAAAACTTGCTCCCAATAAGTAGATCAAAACTTCTGTTGTAATCTGAAATTTGCAACTGAACTACATAGGAAAATAACTTAGTTGACATGCATGAAGTGTAATAAATGTATCTTTAAAGTAGTACACATATTTTCTACAATTAAATACTAATGCAGTAATTGGCTATTAGCATCCAGACATGAGCTTTAATAGAGATGATTTATTGCCAGCCTATTGAGAGTACTGTGATATACGGCAATGAAAATGCTGTGAGGGGCTTATTGTTCATTCTTTTAAATGTTGGAAAGTTAAAAAATTTTTATCCTTGCACATCTATATATTTTTCTCTCTGCACTTGTCTGTGGATGGATAATTTATCTATCTACAATGCTTGCCAATTCCATTCTTCTGACAACATAATTGATTTTAGGCAGGCTTATGCATATATGGGAAATCAGTGAAAATTCTAGATTAGTTTTTAAAAGCAAGTATTGTTAACAAAGGGATTATTCAAAACAGAGATATTCTTGAGAAGACATAAAATAAATCAAGAGAAGCTGGTGTCAGCTATAAGCCACAGACAATTAAAAAAAATCTAATCTTTGTTTTGAAAACTTATATGTAAATATTAATATTCTAGTGACTCACATTTACAAAAACATGCTCATATTTGCTGCTGTCAGTAGCCTTTGTTCATGTAGCAAAACCATTGATTCCGGCTGTATTTATGTGCTTATTGTAATTGTTGTGATCTACTGACACAGCTTCCCATCTTTATATCACAGCTGAGGTTTAGCAGTCATTCAGTGGCTCTGTGAGAGAAGGCATACTTCTGTCAGTGCTCTGAATCATTTCTATGATTTCCAGTCAATTTAAAACAGAAATTAAAGCATTTCATATCAGAAATTTTTTCTAAAAATATCCCTAAAATCTCTTTGAAATTGTCTGAATTTGTCTTTGAAATTATCTATAGAGAAACTTGAAATCAAGTCTTGGTTCAGCAGGATTTTGTCACATATTTGAAAAAAAACATTAGTGCTGTGTTTTGGGACCAGTATTAAGGGATTTCTTTAAGGCTAATTGCTTTTAGAAACTGCTTTAGGTAGTTCGAAAAAAAAAGGTCTTACAACCTTAACTCAGGCCTGTAAAAAACTTGTAATCAACCCTAAGCAATACTTCTCATCTTCACTTCTGTCTTCGTAAATTTTAATGAGCCCACAGAAGAAAGAGTCTAAAATGCCATTTTACTCTCAATTTCTATTCCTTTTCTTTCTTCTATAGTAGGCTACTTGAAGGCAAACAGAAGCTGTGGTGAAAGAGCAATGGAAATTTTTTTCCATTGTCTGCTGAGAAGCTACAAAAGGGAGTACAAGCTAATTTTAAATGTACACCCACAGTACTATACGCACAGTCGCTGATGAAGAAAGCAATAATGATTAAGAAATTATTTTATCTGTAAGATTCTCCATGATAGACACCACTTGGAAAAGTACGATGGGCAAAAGCTTAGTACCACACCTTGGTACCTCAGCTCCATAATAGTGATCTAGGGCAGCTGGAGACCTCAGCTTCTGGATTCAGAGCATTAGAAATATTTCTTATCTGCTCCTCTCCTGATGAGGGAAGGGAAAGCTGGGAATTAATATCTACGTAGCAAATGGTTGTCTACAGCTCTTATAATGCATTTATTCATTATATTGTAATAATATCAAGAGACTACAGTTTGCTTTTGAGTGCTATAGCTGAAATTAAGTGACAATGGTGCTAATCCCTGAAACACAGTGGACTGTGAAATTTATTGTATTAGAGGAACTGTTTCTACCCTGGAAATGCATGGCAAACACCACTTTGAAATCTTCCTGCTATCCCTTTCATTTGAAAGAAAAAAACTTGCAAATTAGGAGGAGGAGAAATGTAACATAGTCATGGAAGATTTTCCTCTCATTGCAGGTTTTTCTTATGTACATTTTGGTAGTGTTGAGGATCATTTTCATCTAAATAAGATGCCTGATACTGCATTTATCAGAATGTTAAGAAGTCCAGGTAATTATAGCTTCATAATCAGTGAGTATGGGCCCAGAGAGTGGTGATGAACAGTTCTGCATTCAGCTGGTGGCTGGTCATCAGTGGTGTTCCTCAAGGGTCTGTGCTGGGGCCAGTTCTGTTCAATACCTTTAGCAATGACATGGGTGAGGGTATTGAGCCTTTCATTAGTAAATTTGCAGATGACACTAAGCTGGGGTCATGTGTTGATCTGTTGGAGGGTAGAAGGGCTCTGCAGAGAGACCTGGAATGGTTGGATGGATGGGCAGAGTCCAATGGGATGAAGTTTAATAAATCCAAGTGCTGAGTCCTGCATTTTGGCCACAATAACCCCCTGCAGCGTTACAGGCTGGGGACGGTGTGGCTGGAAAGGGACCTGGGGGTACTGGTGACAACTGACTGGACATGAGCCAGCAGTGTGCCCTGGTGGCCAAGAAGGCCAAAGGCATCCTGGCCTGTGTCAGGAGCAGTGTGGCCAGCAGGAGCAGGGAGGTCATTCTCCCCTGTACTCGGCACTGGTGAGGCCACACCTCGAGTGCTGTGTCCAGTTCTGGGCCCTCAGTTTGGGAAGGACCTTGAGATGCTGGAGCGCATCCAGAGGAGGCAACGAGGCTGGAGAGGGACTTGGAACATAAACCCTGTGAGGAACAACTGAGGGAGCTGGGGGTGTTTAGCCTGGAGAAAAGGAGACACAGAGGTGCCCTTATCACTCTCTACAATTCCCTGAAAGGTGGCTGTAGTCAGGTGGGGTTGGTCTCTTTCTCCAGGCAGCAACTGACAGAACAAGAGGACAGAATCTTAAGCTGCACCAAGGGAAGTACAGGCTGGATATTAGGAAAAAGTTTCTCATGGAAAGAGTGATAAAGTACTGGAATTGTCTGTCTGGGGAGGTGGTGGAGTAACCATCCCTGGATGTGCTTAAAAAACACCTGGATATGGCTCTCAATGTCATGGTTTAGTTGAGGTGTTAGGGCATAGGTTGGACTGCAGTGAAAAGCAAGGAAGTATCAGGATAGCTGAAATTAGCCTTTCCCCCTTTTTTTTTTTTTCTGTAGTAGGAAATAATTTACTAAATTAGAACTTTGAAAGGAGAAAAAATAACCAGTGCAGGTAATAATTTGTTTAGTTCCTGTTTTTAAAAAAACTGTGAATCACTGATGCTTCTGCTTCATTGAACGAAGAATGTATTGGAACTTAGGAAATTATTTGAAAGGCATATCAGTTCCTATGAAACGCTCAGGTGCAGTTAGCTTTTTCTCTTTCAAAACTAAATTTACAGAAACCGTAATTATATGGTGAGTGTATGTTTTTTCGCACTTCACTGAAAACTGCATGGTACTTTTCTCAATATTCATCTGTATCCTGTTTTCTGAAATCTAATCTCTGAACAAAAATTTTAACGGAACAAAAAAGTGAACAACCATGAGCATAAACTAGTGACCTACACCCATGTGCTGCAACATTCTGCTCTGAAATGAGAATCATATGGACTATGTAGAAATTCCAAACCCTTCTGGTTTCTGTTTCTCTGAGTTGCCTGGTTGACATGCAAAATCCACCAAAAAATTATATATAGCCCAAGACAATTCCCTACCTCAAAGATGAATCAATAGATTTTGTCTGATTTTCCATTGTTTTTCACTAGAATCAAAATCTTCCAACTGTAAACTGATTCTGTATCAATATAGCATATTGAAAACATACATATAAAGTACAGTTAATAGATGATAATGACATACCACTGTGGACTAATGATTTGTTTACTTTGCAATTCTATATTTCAGTGGCACATGCCGAAATGTTGTTTATATTTTTCTTTCAGTAAAATTATATTTGGATACCATACATGTGTATATATACATATATATGGAACTGGGGAGTTAACCTTTAGTTTTTCATTCCTAAAATGGCTCCTTTCACATTCATAATACTTTGCCTAGCTGAAGTGTTGAGGAATATGCAAAATTTGTTATTATTTGGAAAATGAGATTCAAAGTAACTTCTTTATAAAAAAGGATTTTTTAAAACCCCAAACTTTGCAAGCATAAGCCCAATCACAAGCCTTATGTTTTGTGTTTGCATTGCTAATTTATCCTCATCTTATTGAAAATTCTGAAATTTTGCACATCCTTTTTTTGCTATTTCAGTATCACATTGCATTCTGTCAATGTCTCATTTGAGCCTAATGTTTAATTCAATATCACACGCATATCACTATATAAAAGTAATGATTCTAAAAGATAAGTGAAGCTAAAGAATTTTTGAAATTTACTACGGATGTTATTTTATCTTTATTTCATAACTTTCATAATACAAATGGGTAGACTAATTCTATTTTTACTCTGACTAGTCTGATTTCTATTTTTTTTAAATAACTTATACTTCTGAATAAGTTTTGTGAAAGTATGATAAATCAGTCAGAAAAATGTCTAATTCTGTCACTGCATCTCAACATACCCCATTGTTTTTAATTCAAAATCATCTATGAGTTTTCCATGGAAAATATTTAAAAAATTATGAGATGAATAGGGCATTTACTTTGGGCCAGTTTACTTTTGGCTCAAAAACATTTTGAAAATTAATAGTGGCCAAAATATTTTTTTGATAGGTGATGTAAATTGAGAGACAAAAAGGTTTACAGAAGATGTTAATGATGCTTATAGAAACTTTAAGAAATTGTATTGTACAGTGAAATATTTCAGGTTTTCTTCATCTTTTCCTTATTGACTAAAAAGAGCAAAGAATGAAATTATGTGTCAGAAACAGATCTGATTTATTCTCTCTTCCTTGTACCAATTCTCTACATTTCTTTCCCTTTCATTGTGATGTAATTTGTCTACTAAACCACAGAAGGATTTGACATTGGACATGCTTTGTATCTCAGTTTGATATTACTACTTCAGTTATATAAGAACATCAGAAAATACCATACTCAAGCAGAACTATACTCTGTTCTGTGCAATACTTTTTCCTCTGCTAGTGACAATAGTAGTTCATTCCATGCATTCATAGTCACAGAATCATAGAATGGTTTGTGTTAGAAGGGACCTCTGAAGATCACCTAATCCATCACCCTGCCACAGACAGGAACACATCCCACTAGCCCATGTTGCTCAAAGTCCTTTCCAGCCTTACCTGGAACTCTTCCAGGGACAAGGCATCCACAATTACTCTGCACCCACAATTTCTCAGGGCACCCTGTTCCAGTGCCTACCCAGTCTCACAGTAAAGAACTTATTCTTTATGCCCAGTCTAAACTTGTCTTCTTTCAATTTAAAACTCTTACCCCTTCTGCTGTCACTACAGTCTTTGGTAAAAAGTATTTCTCCATTATTTTTATAAGCCCCTTCTATACAAAATTAGGTCACATTTAGGTCTCCTGGAAGCCTTATTTCCTCCAGGCTGAACTACCCCAACTCTAACAACATATTTTCACAGAATTATTCCAGCCCTCTTGAGTCTTTTGTGGCTCTCCTCTGAACCTGCTCAGAACTAAAGGCAGCACTTTGCCTTGGCCTGTTGAACTTCATGAAGTTCTCATGGGCACACTGGCCAAGCTTGTCAAGGTCCCTCTGGTGAGTACTCCTTCCCTCTGGCAAATCAACTGTACCATTATCTTGGTAGCTTGGTGTCATCCTCAACATTTCTTATTCGTTCCTTTTGTCTATTTCATTTAAGAAGATCTTAAGTACGACTGTCACCCATATGGATCATAAAGAGACAGCACTCATCTCTGGTTTCCACTTGGACATTGAGCCATGACTGCAATAATTTGAAAGCTCCCTTCCAATCAGCTTTTCATCCACCTAACAGTCCTTGTGTCAAACCCATCTCTCCAATGTTTCAGACAGAATGGGACCTTTTCAAAAGCCTTACAGAAGTCTAGGTAGACTACATCCGTTGCTCCTCCTTTCTCAATTGATGCAGTTACTCCACTGTAAATGGTCACCAGCGCAGTCAGGCATGACTTGCCCTTTGTGAATTTGCCCATGTTGGCTATCTATAATCCCCTCACTATTTTCCATATGTTTAGACATGTCTTCCAAGACAGTCTGCTAAACCACCTTACTGGGAATGGTTTGATCAGTAGTTCCCAGGATCCTCCTCTTTACCCTTTTTTAAAAATTGACATGATGTGTCCCTTTTTCCAGTCCCTAAGGATTTCACCTGACTGCAACTACCTTTCAAATACGATAGAGAGCAGCTTAGCAACTTTGTGTTCTAGTTCCCTCATGATTTTGGGATGCATCTGATCTTGGGTTGCATTTCTTGCCTACTTCCCAGCATCCACATTCGCAGAATTAGGGATGTTAGAAGACATCTTCCTGCCTATTCTCTAGTATTCATTTACCAGTTGTCTTAAGTTTGTTTCATTGTTTCATGAATCTGTGGATATTATTTACCTCAGTAACCTTCTGTAACGGCAACAAATTTCTGAAGTTTATTACTGTTTTTATAACAATCTGTTTTAAAATTACCTCTTCCTCTTTCAAACTGATGTCTCTCCCTCCTCTTGCCCTCTTATCACTAAGTGCTTCACCTTCTTGACTCGGTTTATTGCCAGTTTCTGTCTTTGCCTCTTCAACAGTGGACCTGCAGCCATTTTAGTCTCACTTCTTTAACTCTATTATCTCTCTTGTTCTAATGCTCTTCACTTTTTCTAACTCCTTTTAAACTTCGTGGAAATGCAGAGAGCACAGCTGCATAAAGTAGTCACAAGAAGAACATACCAGGATTTTATATAACACCAAAATGACAGCCTCTATCCTGTTCTTGTTACACTTTCTGATTGTGATGAGCATTTTCTTGGCTTTGTGAATGCCACTATGCAGAAATTATAGACTTCAGAAAGCTGTCAATGATAACTCCAAGATATCCCTACTGACTTACAACTGTCATTCCAAAATCAGCATCCTGTAAGTACAGTTTTGATCATTTTTTTTCTCTAGATATTAATGTACACTGAAATCTATCATCATTTTGCATTCTCACTCAATGTTGTGAGGCTTTCTCACTCAGTGTGTTGAGGATTTTTTGCCAGCAGTAAGGCATCTGGCTACCCAAGACAGCTCAGTTCTAATGGTCTCCAAAACCTTAGAGATCACTGAGAGATTAAGCTAAATTTATTTCCACTACAAAATCACTGGCATTCCCCAGAATATTACATGCTGTCAGTGTTCTCCAATCTGTGCAATGACCACTAAATCCTCTGCTTTGCAATTTATCCCTTACATGCTTTCAGTCTTTAAAAGGGAGAATTCCCCTAACCTTAAAATAATTCCGTTTCTTGAAAAATATTCGTCTGGCCAAAAAAAAAGACCAAATCAGAAAAACACAAAAAACCCACAAAAAGAAAACCAAAACCAAACACAAACAAACAAACACAAACAAGCAAACAAAAAAACTAACCCAAAAAACCCACAAAAAACCAAAAAACAAACAAAACAAAAAAAATACCCAAGGGTATTGAGAGATCTGAATGTGTTATGATGACTGGATAGCATTTATCTACATTTTGGTTAACAACTTCTCAAACCTCTATCAAACCACTGCAGCAACCATTCCCATTTTTGAAACTGTGCTGACTCTTTACTACCAGACTGCATTCACCCATGCAATCAGTGACCTTTTCCTTTACTACAGACCTTTGACGGGCTGAAGTCAGAGCTGTTTGTTTCTAGTTCTCAGGTGCTCTCTAGAGCCCTTCTGGCAGATGAAAGTGAATTCAGTAACAAATAATTTACACTCCTTAGCAAGAAACCTGACAATTTCATGTGTGAGCTCCTTCTAGTTTCTTAAGTTAATGCCATTCTATCCCAGCATCCAGCTCCTCTGTTTGGTCTAATTCATCTGTGGTTTTCTTTCCAAAGACTGGGGAAAATAGAGAAATCTTCCAAAGTTTTCACAAGCAAAGTCTGGTATGACTGAATGACCTGAACTTCTTTTATATTATCAGTGTTCAGTACCCCTTTTACATAGCTTTCATCGAGTAGTGCTATTGATTCCCTAGATGGACACCTTCTTTGTGCATTTAATATTTTGCTATCACCTTACCCCCTCAGCCCCCACTATGCCTTCCTTCTTCCCAGGAATTCTCTATTTTTGGGAATGGAAGTGCAGTCAGTTCATTACATGGTTTCCGCTGCTCCTTCCTCCTCACACTCATTCCCTGTTCCCAGTGTGTGGTCTCTCCCACAGGAGACAGTCCCCCATGAACTGTGAGTCCTTTCCACAGGCTGAAGTTCTTCATGAACTGCATCTGCATAGGTCCCTTCCACCAGGTCCTTCAGGAGCAACACCTTTCCCTGATGGAGCCATAGGCTGTGACAGGTAACTTGTTTTAGTGCAGGCTTCCCTCACAGACACTTTATATAAGACTATTTTACCAGATAATTTTCTTGTTTTTCTGAGATATTTGCATCTGGATTACCAGCAATCTTTTAGTGTAGCTGTTCTTCTGAAACAAAAATTATTTCCATTTTTATAAGAATATTATCTGTCAACATACGCACAAGTATATTCTTATATTGTTCAATTTTCATTTCTCTTCAGTCTGTATTTTCCCTTGTAGGAATGTAGCTGTTTGACTCAATAACCATTACTTGTGTTAGAAATGTACAGATATAGTAGTAGTATATATGTATAGTAAAACAGATATATATGTTTTCTAATCTATTATTTAAATTGAGAGGATGGACATTCTTGATGGCCTTTGCAAAATATGGAAGTAATACTATCCAAAAGTTTGTATTTAAAAAGAAGGCAAGTGAGGGGGTGAGAAACAGGATGGGGGGAAACATAGTTGCATTTTTAAAATAATTCTATGTTCCTTCCATCCCATTAATTCCTTAAATTATTTTTTCATTCATTTTTCCCATGACACATTCATCACTTTCAAAAAGCCAGAGTCCAAATGAACCAGATGTGCTGAACGTGCAAATAACTGAAAAATAGGTTTCCCTGGAAACCAGATTAAAACCTTCAAAACAGCTCCACCTCCTGCTCAGCTTCCCTATCTCTTTTAGCAGTTCAGTAATAGCAAATCAAGACACTCATATCCAGATTGTGTCCTCCACTTACATGAGCAGGGGGTAACCAATTCAGGCAGGATTCAGAAAGGAGAGACTTCCATTTCAGTTTTTCAGTTTTATTCTCTGTAAATCTGTAACTCTTCTGTGATAGCAGCACATGGAATGGGTAGTATAGGCGTTTTTGCAGATGGTATCAGAAAACAGCTGCTTTTCACATTGTCCCTTGGCAATCCCATGGTTAACTGTGTAGAATATCTACTAGAAGGCCACTCCAATTAGCACTCATTTATCTGGAATCCTTTCCCCGGAACTTTACATTGCTGTTGCAAGGCATTTTGAAATTCAGATGGGAACTAAATGACTAACCAGAAAATTCACCTACCATCATCTGCTAGCTCTTCTCCCACATATTCTGTACTGTTCTGCAGATGCCAGAGGTGTAGGAATGAGGGCAAACCCCTTTCCTTGACTGCATCCTGCCTCTTTCCATGATTCTCAGAAGTTTATGTGATTGAGTGACCTTGGTCCTTGCCAAATAAAACTCCTAATACCGCACCTCTGGTACAATTACTGGAACATGTTAGCATAACTTTGACCCTTTGTGCTCGTTCATGTAGGACCAATATGACAGGAATAATATGGCTCCAGTGGATGCACTGCATTAAGTGGCTATGTAAACAAGAACTCTTTCCCTTAATACAATGATCTTTTCTGACCTTGCAAATCTTGTATTTTACAAACCAATAGTACTGCAGCGTAACAAGAGAAATGCTGCAGTTACAATAAAGTTCAGTGAAAATTTTCATCACATTGTGAAGCAATCATCACTTACCCTTAGGATGAGGAGAGAAGACCCTTTGATGCATTGCTCCTGTTTTCATTCCTCATCTGATCAGGGAGAGGTGGAATAAATCACACTGCTTCCACCCAGACTAGAATAAATTTCTAAAGGGAGAGCTGAGTGAAGAACACTTATTAAAAATTGTTAACTGAAATGAACAGAAGACAAAAAAACAACAGAAGTATCTTGCCCTGTTAATGAGATGCTGCTATCTGGATTAGTCTGTGTTTGCTGAGTTTCTAATTAGTTTTCATTTTATTAACATGCTAATGTTAATATGATGCATTACTTTCAGTTGTGCAGGCATAAAGCCAGTTTTTAGGAAACTGGACTTCCAGAAAACAAAAGTAGGGAATCAATGAATAAGTAATTTACAAAACTACTCAGCCTAACTCTACACCACAGAGACAGAGTTTATAATCCCCTTTTTTTCAGTATGCCACTATAATTAACAATGTGCATATGACTGGCATTAGCAGTGATTTCCATTGGAAGATGAAACTTAGTTTTATTCTGATCTTCCTTCTGGTAGAAGCAAATATTTTACCTGACTGTTTCAGCAACGGTATATCCTTTGAATACAAACACAAGACAGAGTGTCTGATATAGCAGAGGGCAAATGAAACAGAGACCTCATTTCTCCTATGCCTTAAAAAATAAATAAACACCTACAAAAACACATACTTTGTGGGGAGTAAGTTCTGGCTCATTAGAATGTAAAGCACCTCATTTAGTCAACAGTAGTAATACTGCTTGGACTTAGGGAACATTCTTATTGATTCATGAATATTCCAAGGGGATAGATTAATCTTTCGTGAACCATACAGCTCCAATGAAACTGTAGTTTAACATGCTAAAGTGCCAAATCCATCTTCTTCTTGTACAAAAGAACTTCCTAAAATAAAGACTCTTTGCCATAGCAATAATGCATCTCTGTGGGGAATGTTTATTATGAAGTGTTTTTATTTTGAGATAGACATTTTGTCGTGTGTTACACAGCTATCTAAGGATATGAATTTATGTCAATATACTTCTATTCAACTATATAGGTTAATTATTATTTGGGATGTTCTGTCTATGCATTTATCCAAGGATAGATAAGCAATGCATTTATTAAACTTCATAATCTTCATGACTTTTATGGTGTTTCACATCTTCTGTTAGCATACAGAAAAACTGGGCAGATGATCCACCACACACACTAGATAGTCTGGTAGATCAGTAGGTAGATAGACAGAATTCAGTACACATAGAAAAACTGAGTTGTAGCTATCAGAACTTTTACAGAAAAATCTGTGCCTTGTAGGAGACATAAACACATGACGTGTTCTGATAGCCCAGAGCTCTGAGGACTAGACAGCTTCACTGAGTTGCTCACAGTGGTCCTGTGTGCAAGCAGAGAGCAGATCTGACTCTCCTGGTCCTGAGTGACTCATATGAAACGATATCTTTGTTCTGGTTCTGTACCCTGAACTGCCGCTAGCCTCTAATAACAGCTGCGCTTTTGCAAACAGACACTTTGTTCCATGGGTGAGCAATCTCAGAGACTCCAAGTTTGCCAGCTGTAGAGCACTTGCATATAGTTTTCTACATGAACTTCTGTGTAGCAATTTGAATAGTGAATAGCCTGTGCATATCATGATCTCTAAAGCCTGATACCATTTTCTGTACTCTGACAATGCCCATACTTGGCTATAATGCTATTCAATTTTCATAATTTTACTAGTAAATGACCCATGAAAGATATAGACATAAATTGAAATATTGCTGTGTGAAATAAATTGCATATGAAGGCCTAAAATAAAATCATATAAATGTTTCGAGTTTTGTAGGTGGAAACCTATCTACCTGCTTATTAAATTTGCATGCCTCAAGAAATGGCATTTTCTTTCTTTCTTTCTTTCTTTCTTTCTTTCTTTCTTTCTTTCTTTCTTTCTTTCTTTCTTTCTTTCTCTCTAACTTTTGTAGTTCATTATGGTTTATGTTAGAAATTGAGAGTTTTTTCTCTTATCTACTTGCCTTTGGCAGCACAGCCTCAAATAGTGTATGCCATGAATATTTAATGTGATGTTTACATAGAATACTAAGGAAATAGAGAGCAGATGTATATAAATGTCACCAGCAAGAAAAAGACCAATTGCAATAAAAACCTAAAAAGTGCTGAGTATTAGCAGAAGGTCTATGTGAAATATGTGTATTATGGAAAAGTTAGCTTGCTTTCTGTTTAACAATATTGATAGCACTGTGTATCTACTCAAGTTTCTAGCACAAAAGTTGAAATAAATGTCTCTATATATCAGTTTATAAGTTGGCACAATCTTTGCATGCTCTGCAGATGCTGACACAGTTTTACCGGTGGGAGGGAATTTTTGGGCCACAGTCACTTGAATAGCTTCCTTTAATTTCCACTGGAAATGGTGTCCTTAAAATGTTGAAGTTGGAAACAGAAAAACACACATCTTTAAAAAACAGTAGAGGGAAGATACAGTAAATGGTAAGTCAGTTCTCTGGGCTTTGTTCTGCTTTAAGAGCTGTCTAACTACTTAATGAGAGGATTTACAGAAGATGGAGACAAACTCTTCTCAGAGATGTGAAAAGAGAAGAGGCAGCAGACAGAGTTTGGAATGTAGGATTTATTTTTTTTTAAATAGACACTGCTTAAACACTTGAACAGGTTAATCCAACATTGGAAACAGCCGATCACAGATTTTTTTTTACATTTCCATCTCCACATATATATATATATATATATATATATATATATATAAAACTTGACTTTACAAGCAACCTGAGATCCTACACATCCTTCTATTACTCAGCTGAAGTCCCTTCCTGTATCATTCATTGTATGATTCTGTAATTCTACGATTTCCATTGGATATTGGAAAGTTAAGAACTAGAAGATTATTTACCTGTCTCTTGTGTAGAATACAATGTAAAACTTCTGAAACATGATTTATGGGATTCAAAAAAATGTTTGCCTTGCTGAAAATATTAAACTTATAGAACTGAGCTTCTCTAATAAGAAACATAATTTCTTATACTAAGCATAATAATAAGTACAAAGTGATTTGAGAACATGGAAAAATCACCTAGGTAGCCCTAGTGCTCCCTTGCTAAATGTCTTATAAATTGCTGAAAAATAGAATGATAAATTGTTGGAGAGTTAGTAGAATAAGATGGAATTGCGAGCAATAGTACTGAGCAAGGTAATTCAATGAAGTGCTTACCACATTTATCACTGTTGTGTTCCCAGACTCCCACACCAAGTCACTTTGGTTCAATAATTTACTTTATTGCTTGAGACTTTATTGATCATATTTCATGCTGTACTAACCTAGCACTCTATGTTTTGTCCTACTGTCATGTGTTGTCTTACCAAATAGATTCAGAACTGCTAAGGGTCACAGTACTAAACATTGTGTAGACATATGATCCCTGCAAGACTGACTTCCCAGAAAGGCAGTCTGTGGAAATGTTGGATGATTCATGGGTGGTTTGGAGAAGCTTCTCTCACCACTCAGTATTTGTTACTGTCCTGCACCATGTATTCTATATGGCTGTGTCTGCAGGAGAAAGAGAATGGGGAGGCCTTAACATGGAGAAGGATATATCAGGGACTATGGTATTCATTCACAGGCAATTCTAGCACATGCAATTCTAGCACATGCAATTGCACCTAGTTAGAGAAAACTGCATTAGAGAGCAGAAATAATGTACCTTGGTAATAATATAATAATAATGCACTGGGACATAGTCGTCTTAGAGTCTATCTCCAGAAGATGTCAAAAAGCACCATCTTACCCTTCTGCCAGGCACGCAACACCACTTATTTTAGTGATTTCAGTTTTCTAAATTTTTCCCTTTCCTTTGTGAATGCACTGTCTTCTACACTGCTCCCTTTTTCCAGGACCATTTTCATACAAGTTTGCAGTTGTACATGCAGGTGTACATGTGGGTATTTAATCATTGCATGTTATTTCTGGGATCTCAGGTTCATTTCTGAAAGAGACTCCTTAGCAAACAAAGTATCTACTATGCCCCACAGCCTTTTGGCAATTACCTACTTTTGTCTTATATAAACATTCACATTTCCAAAAATTTCAGACACCCTTTTATCAAATGAGTGTTACTCTAACCTGGAAAGAATGTTTGAAACTTCAAAAGACATTTCTCTATTAGACTGATAACAAAACTGACCTGGAGAAATAATTTTTCCAAGTTTTTATTTAACTGATCAAATGAGAATGTTTCAGAAGCAAAATTTATTCGGTCCATTCAGCATAGGAGTAACCAGATTTTGTAAACCAACAGTAAGTATTTTTAGAATAATAAAAACTGGAGAGGAAAAAGAGATGGAAGGATGGTATTCGAAATAAGGTGTAACATGTTGTTTAAAGAGTTTGTTTTAAGGCATGGAATATTACTACAGAAAACTTGAAAAATTTAGAAAAGAGAAAATAATTTCTTTCTGAATGATGACAGCTTATTACTTAAAAAACACCCCCACATATACTCTAAATGTTTCTTACTTTCCAGAGAGTTAAGATACTGAATTCCTTGACAAAAACATGAATTGGAGCTAATTCCAGAGAGTTAGTTGCATCCCATTTTCAGAAAGAAATAGTCACACAGGTAGGCTGCCTGGAAAGGAATGCACTGGCGCTTGTTTTTGCAATATGACATTTTGGCCCACAAAAATCATAACTCTACAAAACTTAAGCATTGGTGAAAAGGCATTGAACTAATGTTAGTAGAATATATTCAGGTTGAAGAACCCTTGTTTTTCCCCCAAATTTTTTCTATCTTCCCATTAAACATCATATATAGTTTTCAGATATGACACATATAGCTTCTTCTGTGTTTCTGACACTGCTTCAATGGTGTGCATAGTTCTTAAATATCGTCTACACATCTAGATAACTACTTTACTTGATATCAAGATTTCTTCATGATTTCCACCCACTTAGAAAACCCATTCAGAAACTGTTCTGAGCATTATATCTGTATCTACATGAGTAAATCATTTCATCTGGATGCATTTCTGAAGCAGTAGGAAAAGAAACAAGTTTCCACATAACTAATAAGGAAAATATAGGCACTGTTTTAATGATTTGTTATTAGTATTGTTCTTCCTACCAACACAACCAGATCACAATGACATATCTTTCAAACTGAAGTTACAAAATGTAACCGTCCAGATTTAATACCTTTATTTTAGATAGCTTTAATAAGTTACAGAGAATATTATGACAATACCTTCTTTAGCAGAAAGCAACCTTTTCCTGAAATTGCTTTAACAATCATAAGAAAAAAACTGTTCCACTGTGATTTTTCCAAGCCACTGTACTAGAACAAATTCAACCCATTCTAATTGGGTGACATCAGGCAGCAGTGAAAATGCAATTTGTTGTGAAATTTGTTTTTGCATTTTGCTGTTAGAAGCCCAGCCTTCAACTCATTCAGAGCTCTCCGTTGGACCTTATCAAAGAACATGCTGGCTGGAGGGCATTAGCAGAACTGATCACTCAAAGGGAAACAGAACAGCTGTGTTCCTGACAGCTGGAGCAAGCATGACGTCCATCAGCAACTAAGTAACGGGAATATCTTAAACTGGTCTCCTTAGCAGGGTGCCTGCAAATCCAGTTATATTGCAAATTAGAGTTCTCAGCCACCATCAATTTCAACCATTATTTTTTTTAGTAGATGATAAACATTTCTTTATACATCTATGGTTTTGGGGTTTTTGTGGTTTTTGGTTTTTTTGGTGGTTTTTTGTTGTTTTTTTTTTGGTCATTCTGTTATTCATCATCCACAAAGTAGCTTTAGGTAAGAATTATAAGAGGATTAGCCATTTCAGAGCTCAAGTTCTAAGAATTCTCCTATGCAGATGCACTTCAGAAGTTCACACTGCAAACATACACAGAAATCTCACATGAGAAATACATTTTCAGATCATATTTTTAAGCCTAAAAAGAGCAGCTATTAAGGTGCATGACCTGCACCTGAATTATCTCTAGTTTTTTTGATTTTTTTTTTCTAATCCTGATACTGATACCTGAGCTTGAAAAACTGTGTATTTATCGTTATCGATTTACAAAATTCAAAGTATATCTGATTTTTATGCTTAGGAGTCAAGAATATATCAAGCTAGCACTGCTTATCTGAAAAAGTAACCCGTACCATAGAATCTTATTTTGGACTGTTCACTAGATAGAGATGACATAAAGTTAAAAAGAAAGAGTAGTGCATGTTTGATGTTCTCAATTCTGATCACTTTCACACTCCCTGTTTGTCCCTTTGAACTGTAATTAAAATTCACCTTAAAGGACTTTCATAGCATTTGTTCCTTATGTGAGAGCAGCTTGTTGGCTAGTTAACCTGTTCTATTAAAGCACACGATTGCTTAAATAAAAGAACCTGATAGCTCATTTAGCTTTACTTCTACATATTTCAGTTTTTAAAAGCCTGTAATGCATTATTTAAGTCATTATTATTACTCAAGGTGGATTATGCCATTACAGATGTAGCTTCAACAAAATTAATAGAAATTGTGAAGTTCAGCAGCTTTAAAACATTGCCTCAAAAGCTATAAGCATGCTGGGCAGTGTCTTATTCCTTCAGGACAGTTGTTGCTTTTGAATAAGCAGATATTATATTTGGTACAATAGGTTTTAAGCTGGACTGTGTGTCTCTATATGAATATGAATAACAAATATGTTTCTCACAAGTTGTGCTCAGACTCCCAGCCTTCCAGTGTGCCCTTCACAGGTTCTTTCCACGATGCAGACTCCCTGTTGTCAATCTCCCAAAGCAGAAATATATGTAGCTGTTCAAATATATCCAACCCAAAAGAAAAAAGTCTTAAGGTATATTTATGTCGAATTTCTCAGTAACAACATGCTCCTATGCACACTTCTACTCAGCAAAATGCCTAAATGCTGTGACTAAAATTTTGCCCAGAGAAAATAAAATAATAATGCATTAATGAATTCCAATTTGAATTTGCAATCAAGGTATTAAAAAAGTGACAATTAAACAATCAGTACTGAAAAATCAAAAGAGTGCAAAAAACAAGAAAAAGAATTAATCAAATGCTGTGATTCTGCAAAGACATGTTTCTGTATTGGCATGATACTGAGAAAGCTCATGGGAAAATCATTGAGACTGATGACTTGCTGCACATAGCAGTGAATTAACATACGGGTAACTATACTAACCTGCCTGAACTTCTCTTTTTTTTTATAGCTATGTACATGTTATGCAAAATAAAAATTATGATGCCTGCAGGTGAAATCTAAACATCAATTCTTTACCATACAGACAACTCTCATTTATGTAAATGTTGTGTATAGTTCCATGCATGTCAAGAATAATGTCTTTTGCCTATATAAGACCAGACTGTGGCCTTATCTTAACAAGGTAGGCAAGAGCAGTTCCCCATGTCTATCAGTGGACCACCACGTACTGACAGCAGTTTGATTAGAGACTCATACACTGGGGCTTTTAACCTAAAAAACACAGGGGGGATACAGGAATCAAAAATTGTAGGACTTTACAGTACCCAGAGTGGTTTTTTTCTCACTTTCAAGAGATAAAACCTACTGTCTTGTACAGATGCCTCCCAAAAATTGTCTAAATTGCCTCTTGATGCAGCACTGCACTGCGCTGGACCTAGCTCAGAGCTATGACTAAATGCAGTAATCTTGCTTTTACAGCTGTGGTATGACAGACAGGGAGGGAGGATGCCTTAATTAACTGTGTTTACTTATGTACAAGGCATGAAAACAAAAATTGAAATAATTAGAAAACAACAAGACTAACTGCTTCTACCTGCTCTTTTTCAGCTAAAACAGGTTTCCCATGGAATTCAATATTTCCTTTTAAATAAGTCATTTATAATCTCAGTAATTCTTGTTTACTGTAAGCAAAACAGCAGATTAGTAATGTGTTAAATATGAGTTATTAAATTCCCATTAGACTAAATTACCATCCTCAGAGATACAGAAAACTACTTCAAATTAATTTGTGTCTTTCAATAACTGTATTTCTTGTATTTGTAAAAACACTATTAATTTTAAAGTTTGTTCTACAGCAGCTTGCTTGGTCTTTAAAATAAAACCAAGACTGTTAGGTCAGATTATATGCCCTATCCTTTTCAGCAAATTTTTATTGCAAAAGTAAATAGGAAAATAAAATTCTCTTCTAAGAGTCTTTTCCATGCAAAACAAGATGCAGTTAAAATTGAGGTTTCTTTGGCTGAAGTCTAGCATGAAATAATCTTTATAATTCACCTATATCTATTTAGACATTACTGGTCAGGTGATAGCCTAGCATCCTCCAGAAATGTATTTCTAATGATGTTTCCACTATTTTTCAATAGAAAGGAAGCATTGTTTCCAGACATTTTTCAAAGCCTATTTTTCAAATCCTAACACTGTGAAGAAAATACACACTTTTTATTCTTTGATGCCCATTCTAAATATGAAAAAATGAGCTGAAAACCTTTTTGTAGTAAATATTGCCATTTCTCTTCAACTTGAAGGGCCTTGACTTCCTTTTACTGGGTTATGAAGCTACTTCCCTTGAAGTTCTTCATAGAAACAAGAACCTCTGGGGTGATAATAGGCTGTTTCCTTTTTTGAAGTGAATGATCTGAAATCTGGGGTATGATTTCATAGCAATAGTTCCATATATTCTCCAAAAGGTAAAAAATACAGGGACATAACCACACTAGAGATTAATATTCAGAGGAAACACTATAGCACAAGTATATGTACATGTATATGTATATATCTATGTCTATATTTATGTCTATGTATATGTATGCGTGTGCTGAAAATTTTATGGAGTTTATCAGGAGCACCCTATCTTAACAGATCATTGCCTACTGAATAATTTTGCTTATAGTAAAATGCATTCCTTAAAGAGCTATTGCTATAAGTTGTTGGTGGCATCTATTGAAACCTATTTTTCTATTTAAACTACACACTTTAAAATCCTTACATGCAATATGTAATGTACTTTTTCTGGTACTTCGTATTTTTTAAAGTATTTCTGTACCTTTGTGGCATCTAAAGCAAAATATGTAAGTCAAAAATTTGCTTCTATTCATCAAAAGTTAGCAACTTCATGTAAACCATGAAGCCCTTACAAATATTAGTAGGTTTTTTTTCTTACAGAGTAAAGACCATACATTTGGTCAGTTATATTTTATTCCTATTTCTCATTAAGTGTTGAAATGTACTTGATGTCTTGGTGGGTGAGAGCAAGACTAACAATAAAATATAGCCCTCTGTACTTTGAATAAGACTACAGAATGAAGTGCCAAATTGTCTAAATGTCTAATTGCATTGTTTTACTTGAGGAACCTAAGTAATACAGCAGTATTAATCTCTAAATGGTTTTAGTTTTCTATAGATTATCACCATCATTTTTTAGAACACTAATTAATTTTGAAGGCCCTCTTAAGAAGAGCTTTTCAGAAGATAAGTCATAAGCCAAAGTAAGCGAAGAAAAGGCGCTGAAAATCTGCCAGTTGCCTAATGCCCTTACTCTCTGCACTCTACTTATAAATGTACTAATCCTCAGCACATAGTTTGCTCCATTTTCATGTAAATGCATGTAAATGACATAATTAATGTGTTCTTTGGGCTGCATTTGTTGACTTAAGATACACTAACTTATTTGTTTTGCTTAATCAGCATATTTTTCCAGCTTTGGCAGTAGACTCATATCTCCAACACTATTTTTCTCTTAACTTTCCTTTTGGTTTTATAAGCAAGAGTTCAAACTGCCACCATCTCATCAGGGCTCCACTTCCTACAATCAGAACACATACTTTTGCTTCTTCTTACACAGTTTTTAATGGACATAGAGTTCTACTTAAACATTGTCTAGTTCCAAGCCCTGTGCCATGGGGCAGGGACATGTTCCACTTGATAGATTGCTTAAAGCTCCATTCAGCCTGATTGACCTTGACTACTTCCAGAGGTTTGGCCTCTACTGCTTGCCTGGGAAATCTGTTCTCGTACCTTACCACCCTCACAGTAGAGAATTTCTCCCTAGTGCCTAAGCTTGTTGTGCCCTCTTTCAACTTAAAGCCATTCCCCATTACTACATGCCCATGTAAAATGTCCTTCTACGGCCTTTCTGTAGGTCCCTTCATATACTGGAAGCCTGCCATAAGGCCCCTCAGAGTTTCCTCTAGCTGAACAACCCAAACACTTTCAGACTGGCTTCATCAGAGATGTTCCTGCTCTCTGATCTTTATGACTCTCCTCTGGACTCATTAGTTAAGAAACAGATTTTACTTCTGGGTCCAGTCTAATGTGTTTAAAAGGACAAACGTTTTTGGACATAACTACCATGGTCTCTATAAAATCATTCCTATTTCTTATCTCTCCTGGCCACATTTGGTCCTTGCTATTTGCCAGTTTTCTGCGATAGGCAGGACTCCATCTTTCATTTTATTGCTATATGCATGACAGTTGATGGGAAGGCAGTTTTCCTCACAGCAATGAGTCTTCAATGCTATCAGTGGTCTTTCCAGGATAAAATATTTCAATTGTAAGATCACCCTATATTTTCCTTTCTTTTCTCTAGCAAACTACTACTATTTCTACAACTTTTAGCTTTCCAAATATCTTAGATCATTTTGCATATGGTATAAGATCTACGATACATGGCACTCCATATTGAAAAATAGGGTGCTATTGAACTATAGCACTTTTTAATCGCTGTATAATCTGCTTAGCTACCATGTATGAATGAGATAAATTGAGGGTTGAACTTCTTTCTAGCCTGCAAAACCATAACAATTTGTCTTTTGCAGACATACAAGCACTAAAAATGAAAAATGAGCAGATACACGAATCTTGATTCTCCACTTGTATAGTACATGCCTGTTGCTGCCTGGAGGAATTTGCATCCCAGTGGAGAACAGAGTAGGAAAGTTTGAATGAAGAGAACCCTCCTTTATTCACAGTGTCACCATTCCACTTTTCACGCAGTACTTTATGAAACGACAAGTAGCAGTCTTGAATTAAAGGAAGTATTAAAGTTTAGTTTCTGGAAATGCTGCTTTCAGTATCTTTTTTCTGACACAACAATAATGACCAAAAGACATCCACATGTATTCTTAGACCGAAATTTGAAGTACAAATTAGTGAGATTTTGATTGTTTTTAGCACTGCCAGTCACAATCAAAAATTAACAAACATTATTTTATATATGAATATAATAATTTAGATTTAAATTTGTATAAAATGTGAAATAAATAGGATTTAAATTCTCAGGTCTACATTTTTTTCCTAAAAATCCATGCTTGATTTTGCCTTGAGTGTGTATCTTTCACATTGCAGCAGCCTTTGTGAAACTGTTGATGAGCATGATTTTCTTTTTAGCTACTCTGTATGCAACAAATTATTAGCAGGCTACCACAAAATTCTGCAACAGACAATAAGAATTATGTTGTGATGAGCAAAGACATTAGAAGCAAGGATTCACAGATATTTTAGAGAAGGTATAGGAGTTAAGAATTAAATCAGCTGGAGCACTGGCTTTCTGGAAAGTCACTGTCACCAAACACCACTAGCCTTGTGGGAGAGTTCTTGTCCTGGCTTCAGCCAAGGACAGCTCCATTTTCTGCAGTAGCCATGATGTGGCAGAGGTTGGGGAAGTGTGGGCATGACCAGGACCCTGATGATATTCGAGGCCATCTTATACCATTGTCAAGGGTGAGGGAAGGAGATTCTATCACTCACTTTTGGAATAGGAGGCATGTCATCTCCAGTTGGGAAAACGTGGCAGCAGTCAGGTTGGGTTGGGCTCTGCAGTGAACATTTTTGCATGTGAATCATTCTCTCTTTTTGTACACTTTAATTATTAATATTGTTGGTGTTACTGTTAATTTTCTTATCCCATCACTGTTTCCAGTAAATTGTTCTTAACATGTGATTTTTATGTTTTGTGCCTCAGATTCCCAACTCCATCCACAGAGCAGGAAGTGGGAGGAAGGCAGGGGGAGCAAGTGAGCAATCTGCTTTGGGAGAGTCTTGTGGGAAGGGGGCACTAAATTAGGTAGGCCACTCCTAAACCATCACAGAACTATACCTACACACAAATACAGGATTTCATTCTTGTGTTTGGGTATCTGCAATTTACTTACAGAAAGGACAGTGTTAGAGTATTTAAGTTCCCTCCATGACCCTAAGATATTTGAAGCTATTTTATTTGCTAAGGTGCTTGACTTCTGTGCTTTGACTGTGCCTAACATATCAGCATGCTGAAAATTTTGTTACATATTTATTTATCTGCTTGTTTAGGTACCTAAATACCTTTTGAAAATACGACCTCATGAATTGCACAACTATTAGGCTTTGACTGTCTGCTACTACTATTCCCAAATCATGTAAAAGAGAGGATAGATTACTACAAATCCTAGGAAGTCCTGTGAGAATGTTAAATGCCTTGAGTCAGGTTATTAAGTGCATGTACAGTAACTGCTCACTGCTCCTGGCTTTCATTTGGGAAAAGCTTTTGTCATTATCTTTGTCACTCAGCAGCTGGAACCTCACAGCCTTAAAAATGTCCTTACATTTTGAAAAAAGAGTCAACCATGTTTTACCTTAAAAGACTGAATACTGGCATTGTACAAATTTAATCAGGTTTTACACACATCTGGCCTCTGCAATATTGCCTGTTTGAGGAAAGTATGCATTGTGTCACTTCCTATTGATAAGGAGATAAATACAAACAGGACAAATCCACTGGATATCCATGCTCAAGCATTAGGCTAAAGAAAAAATAAATCCCTACAGCATTTAATTTCCAGATTTTTTTTCAATTGATAATAAAATCTCAACTAGAAATCTCATAAGCAAATATCTCTGTTTTCAGTTAGATTATTATTGGATATGTTCCCTGGAAAAAAAATCACATCTTTTAGGGCGTAAAAGTATTCTCCTATTTTAAGAATTGAAGTTTCAACTTCAGTTAAATAAATGTGACTTACTTTTGAGACTTGATAGTTAAATCTTAGCATAAATCAGGCTAGAAGAGATCTAGGTCCCTAGTCCAACCTCTTGTCCAGAGAAGAGCCAGTTCCGGGCTCAGATCAAGATGCTCAACACTTCACCCAGTTGAGGCATGAAACTCCCCAAAGTAAGAAACAGTCCAGCCTCCTGGAGCTTCTGGCAAAAATCTGCTCCTTACCTGCAGCCTGAACTGGACTCCAGCTTGTCCCACTGCCTTCCTCTCTCCTTGCATGGCTAGGGCTTCTGCACCACCTTGGTGGCTTCTGCTGATTTAACTCTGGTTTATCTACATTTTTCTTGCATCAGAAGCACAAAAATGAGGACTGTATCTAAATGTGATACAACAAGCACTGAATAAAGGGTGATTCCTCTGTGCTGTACCCCAGCTCACACAACCTCAACTGCTGCTATCCCTGCTGGCTGTGGAACAGCTGGCTCCTGCTCAGCTTACTGTCCAGAAAGGTTCTGGGCCATCTCCACAAAATTGTTTCTCTTCCCAATCGGACTGTTGTAGTTTTAGAGCTGGCCTCTGAGCTGAATTTCACTTGCAGCAACTTCTTTTCATCTATCCAGGTCAACAGAAAGCCTGGCCCTCAAGTGTGTCAAATGTTTCCCTCTTACTGTCCTAAGCCTGGCCCTCAAGTGTGTCAAATGTTTCCCTCTTACTGTCCTGAGCAAACCTAATGTGTGCTCTGCGTTCTGTCCTCCAGGTTACTGAGAGAGATGTTTAACAGAACAGTCCCAAGGTAGACCTGGGACTACACCAGTTACCAACAGCCTCCAGGCAGAGCACAGCCCAGTTAACCGTGTCCCTGTGAGCTCTACCACCCATCTGGTTATTTACTGGTTGTCATTACCTCCAGATTCTGATCTCCTAACTTGTATCTAACTTGATGCAGCCAAGGCAAATGACATCTATGTCCAGAGATCCAGTCATTGTATCACCAGAGGCAGTGTAAAAATCCATATTAAATCTATCTTGTCTTTTTAAGTCCTAAAATGTGGTTCCAAAAGTGAAGTCAACTGTCGTCTACAGTTTTTCCATTTGTTCTCTCTGAACTTTGTACAAAATGCATACAATATTTGAGTTTGTAAAGTCACTGGAGATCCTACACTGGTCAAGAAGTGACAGAGATTGGCCTTGCCAAAGATACCACCTCAATTGTGTCATAACATATTGTCTCGGTGTGAAACAATTTTAAGGGGTAAACACTCTAAAATTAGTTACCTCCCCTTTTAATCAGTTTGACTGGTTTAACCCCCAGTTTAACAAAATCCTTTCCACAATAAGAAAAAAGTAATACAACTGGATATAATTTTTAAAAAATAACAGTTAGATGAAAAAACAAAATAGCAACAGGCAAAAAATAGCAGTAATAGCCACTACTTTCAAAGTTACTGAAATTTCAGTGACTTCCCAGGAACACAGAAAAACTCAGAATGGCAGAATAACATCTCCCAGAGATGGTGCCTTCCACAGACAGCTGCATGTAGAGAGACAAAAGGGAAATGGTGGACAAACCCCTCTCAGCTCAACCTTCTCCCTAGAATATATAAAAAAAACAGGAAGGTGGGATCTTACAAAGCTTTTCTAGTGGCATATGGGAATTGCCAGCCTGTGTGGGGTTAGAGATGCCACTCGCTACTGCCTTCTGCCACCAGCTGGACTCCTCTGGCATTGATGCTGGTGCCCTGGGTCCCTGTTCTAATGTGGGAAGAAAAGATGGTCTCTTAAGCACTGATATATGGTGGCCTGATCCCAGACTTGCTCTGACTCTGCAAAGTCCTTACATGTTGCAAAATTCATCCTACAACAATTTTTGATTGTAAAATGCAGCTTCTCAGTTCATACAGTTGCCAGTAAAGCCATGAGGGAAGAGAGAGGTCTGCATGTGCAGCCTGACTTTAAAAAGATCAGCACCTGCTTGCCCCTGTGATTCATTTCTTGGTACAGGGTCTAAAAGTGACAGTGACAATTTTTTGGTGCAAATGGGTATGGAATACAATAACATTTTGGGTTACAGGTTATCAGACAGAGATCAAACAGGTCTGTGAAATTCTTGCAAGCAGTCCCCAAATCAGCCTCATCCACTGTAAGCCATTTCCCTCTTTGAACACTTCTGCTTAAGCATGGAGGTTTGGGAGACCCTGCTGGTGAAGTCTGACCAAAAGAAGGAAAGAAGGCACAGAACACCTCAACCTCAACTCTGTCTATTGTCAGTAAATCACCTCTCCCATTCAGCACATCCCTGTTCCTTTCTGCAGTCCTTTTCTGCAACTGTAGAATTTCTTATTTGCCTTGACGTTAATGTGACATTTCTCAACCTAGTTGAACTTTAGTCTTCCTAGCATCAAACCTTCATATTTGCATTGTGTTTCTAAACTTCTTTCTAGATTTCCCTTCTTCCAGCTCCTCTATGCTGTCTTTTTAACCTTGGAGCTTTATTGTGAATTCCCTGCTTAGCCAACCTAGCTTCTAGTATGCCTGCTTGTCTCTCTAGATACCGTGGTGGACTGTTCTGACACTTGGTGATGCTCTCCTTAAAGGCCTGCCTGCTTTCCTTAGTGACTCCTTTACACTATCTACCCTGGATGCCCATTTATCAAATCTGCCAAAATCTACTTTGGTAATGAGCCAAAAGAGACAAATCTGCTTATTTGATGCCCTGTACTTTGTTACTCTTTCTCCATTTGGTTCCAGATCTTGCACTTGCTAGTAATACAACCAGAGGAGCTCGCATCTACCCATTGCTCACTCTGGCTGCAGAAGCTAAGCCATCACATCTACCATTGATTGTCACATGTCCAGCCTTTTCCTCCCTGTGAGAGGATAGCAGATCCAACTGTTCATTTTCCCTGGTGGATTCATTCAGAGTTTTTCACAAGGTTGTTGTGCCCAGGATCCTTCAGAAATCTTGACTGCTGGTGTCCTGTTATTTGCCCTTTGACCAGGGGCCATAAGGCCTATGTGAGAACAAGTTTTTGTGACACAGTTATTTCAGGAAGGTGCTGTCCTCATTGCCACCCTGATGAATGGTCGGTAGCACACTCCTGCTACAGTAGAGAGTGGCAGATCTATTATCAAGCCTTGAATCCTAAACTCCCAGTGAGCCTGCTGTCTGTCCCATAGATGGGCTGCACACATCTCAATTGTCACTTTAGATCAAAGGCAGCTCCCATCCTTGTCTTCACCTCCTGTCTTTCCTGAGGAGCTCACATCTACCCATTGCTCACTCTGGCTGTGGAAGCTAAGCCATCACATCTACCATTGCAACTTTGCCAGTGTTTTCTAGTTGCACATATGTTTCTAGAACCTCCGACTTTCTTTCACAGGCTAAGAGCATTGATGTAAATGCCCTGTTTCATTAGTCCTGAGGCCTCCTTTGCTCCCACCATCCTGTGCTCTTCCCCATCCAACCCCTCTGCTCTTGTTTGCATTTGATTTTGATTCATAATCTCCCTCCCTTGTCTCACCAGTCTAAACCTTTCCTCACAACATTGTCCAGTCTTTAGGTAAGAGTGCTCTTTTCCATTTTAGCAGGTGGATTCTGTCTTCCCTTAAGTCACTGACCCTCAGAAAGGGTCCAAAGTCATGCCCTGGGGCACATCCACATTGTTGCTCAGTGTGGACTTGATGTATCCTGAGTTCAACAGACCCTTCTTCACACAATCCAGTGGGATGACAACTGTAAAGGTACTAAGGCAGCTGACTAGGAAAGACGTCCTTCTTGATTTGTTACTTATTAACAAAGAAGGTTTAATGTGTGGTGTAGTGATTGGTGGCTCTCTTAGCCATGGTGATCATGAGGCAATCAAGTATAAAATCTCTGCTAACAGGAGCGAAAGTGACAGAAAACCCTCAGTTTTGGACATGAGGGGATCAGAATTCAGGCTGCTCAGGGAACCAGTGAGTGAGGTCCCCTGGGAAAATGCTTTTGGATGTGCTAGTGCCCATCAGTGCTGGTCACTATTTAAACTCCACCTCCAAAAGTCACAGCATTTCCAAAGCAGGCAATTCTAAAACATTGGAAGTTAAGCAGACAAGGCAGAAGGCTGGTTTAGTTGAGCAGGGATCTCTTTTTGAAGGCAAAAAGGAAGGTGTATGTCCCCAGTAGAAGTCAGGTGAATGGAAAAAGAATAAGGAGACACTGCTAACCACTGTAGGAAGAAAATTAACGTGAAGAAACCTCCACTGGGGTTGAAGATGGCCAAAACTGTAGGAAACAATAGGAAGAGGGGGTTTAAACACATTAATGGCAAAAGGCATTGGAGAAGTTAGATCAGCCCACTACAGGATGGGGATTATCACCTCACAAACGGGGAAGGGGACACAGCACCAGCTTGGAAGTGTTCAATGAGTTTTTGTATACTGCACTCAGGTACATGGTGTTGTTGTTCTTGGAATTGTCTTCTGCAGAGCCAGGAGTTGAACTTTGATGATCCTTATGGGTCTCTTCCAGTTCAGGATATTCTATGATTCTGTGGTAGCGACTATGCCAATGCACCAGGTAAACGACATCTAGTTCCTTCCTTGGCAAGAGTTGGCTACAAACTAAATCTGAAATTCACTTTTATTGGGAGGAGCACTTGTTAGAGATGAAGTGCTAGAGCTTACCCAGAGCAAAACTGTCCCAGTCACCTAATCACCCTTTCCAGGCAGCCTAATGTTCCTAGAGAAATTTCTAGACTATCCCAGAAACAGAGCCCAAACCAGACTGGTGCACAAACTCTCCCCTCTGCTTGCTGAGCTCTTTGGCTGTTATTTTTAAGTATGGTTGAACCACCATTAATGCAACCATATTTTTCCTAGGTTCTGAGGCTTAAAGTACATGGCAGATGAGAAGAAAATCAGAACATTCAGAGTATCTGTTATTACTATGTGAAAAATTAGATGCAATTCCATTGTGCATCACTTATTTGAGTCAGCTGCACATTGCTGTACAGTCATGCAGAACAGAAACATTTGATTTTCTTCCTTTTTGAGTAGCAGAAGCAAAAATAGGCAGAAATGTGAGATGTCATCTCTTCCTGTTCAAGCACAGCAACTTTTGAAGCAGAACACACAGAATGAAGGACCTGTGATTTTTTTTTCCACTCTTTTCCTGAGAGTAGACATGCAGGTATAAGAAAGACAAGTGTTTTGTCTTGGGTCACACATGAATTTATAGAGAGATTTAGATGAATGAGCTTTTATTTGAGACAAGTGCTATAGAATATGAATACAGAAAACTTGCAGAGAGAACTGCAAAACTCCAAGAGCAACAATAGGACTCGTCAGAGAACTAAGAGAATCCAAGTTGGAAAGATTTTTTTTTGTTCTCTTTGCATTTAGATAGAACAAGGCCAGAACTCACTGTAATGTGATTTTGACTAAGGTTAGAAAAGCTTTCCATCCACAGAGAGTATCTTCCCTGATTTGGCTTCTCCTTCCTCAGTGGAAAATTGATGCAATTGAATACAGCACAAGACATGGAGTGTGGGTCCATTATTTTTTACATCCTGAAATTTAACTTGGCACACTGTGCAGAGGGCTGTTTTCCAGTGAGAATGAACAGCTGATTATTAGGCTATATTGTATCAGGTTGTATTCTATGTGTATATTTGAGAAATGTGCCCTAAGACAGACTTAAAGCACTTCTGGCCATAGGGTAGGAAACCTTAATGTTTTATGAATGGAGTGATAAAACAGTGTCTTTATATTTCTGAAATTAAATTCACTTGAAAAGCCCTGTAGCGCTGGTATCATCTGGAATAATTACAATGATGACTTCCCTATTCAATTAACCTCTTTTAAAGCATTGTATTAGTGATTGTGGGTCATCTCAATGGGGACAAAATCATCACACACAGAGCAGAGTGAAAACATGGAGTCACAGTGGCACAAGTTAGAGATTCAATCAGAAAATCACTGCTAAAAGTACTTCAAATTCCCTGTGCCAGAAAGAAAGTCTCCATTAGCATAATTATGAATTTTGTTTCAAAAGCTGAAACTTGCTGAAGAATAAAGATGGATATAAGATGAGGAAAGGACATGTTTCAAAGTTTTGTTGAATTTAAAAAGAAGCATCGAGTAGCTGATTCTACAGTTGCTCTGCTGACTTATTCACAGAAATCTGCCCAATTATTTGTGATCACAATGAGATGCTGGCTACAAACGTTTGAAATTCGGCATTTTCTCTTGCCTAATATTTTAATTTTCACATAGTCCTGCCTGGAACATTTATACATTAACTTTGAAAAATATTTAACATTAGTGATACCTAGATTTTCTTAAAATAATGACACATAGTTACATAATTTAAAATTCACTGATATGTTAAATAGTTATTATACTTGTCAATATCTGAAAAGCATTTTTAGGTTTAGTAAAGGACTTATTTTTCTGAGGACTGTCCTTATATCACTCTAGTGTCAGTGTCCATGAATAAAAAATGTCATCAGTAAAACATAACATAAATCTGACTACAAAAAGGTTTCTATTTTGTATTTTAGGTAACTTTCTAAGGCTCTACAAATGAAGTAGATATTGTATAATTACTCAATAAGTATGTTATTTATTTGCTATGGACATGTTATTACTGAGCACTCTAAATTACTGTTTATATCAGGACTATTTTGGTGTTATCCAGAAAATCGCTTCTTTGCAAGTCTTGTCAGTCCAGGTGCCTAGCTTCAGTAAGCAAAATCATTTAGGCTCTGTGTTCCATTATTTTTTGTTATATGAATTAATCACATTTGGAAAAAGGAACAAGTTTTTTCAGATTCACGTTCATGAGTTACTATCTTATTCTAATTTTTGTTGTCCACTGTGGTTTTCTACATATGTTGTGATCTTGTCTTAACTTTAACAGAAGGAAAACCATAGGGTATTTTGTTCCACTCAAGTTCTGTCGGGTGTAAATTGTACATTCTCTTGACAGATCCTTAAGTGTGTCTGTGCCTACTAGGAAAATCCTAGATGCAGTGTGAATTAGGTAGAGTCTGGGTGATATGAGTCTGCAGAGGAGCCCTCCAGCTGCCTGGGGCAGCAGTGGTGGAAGAGAAACATGAAAAGGTGTGAATGTCAGGCAGATAGGGAGAAGAGCAAGTCATCCATTAAGGAAGTGCTCTATCAAGACCTCCTTGCAGAAGGACAGCACAGCTGATACAGGACCCTTACTGGAACCCCACTGATAAAGGCAGAGGAATTCTTCTTTTAAAAACTCTTATGTAAAACCCACACCCAATCACTGGAATCAGCTTTGTCCTTCCTAAGTCTTTTTTTAGGGACATTCAGCCTGCTACAGAAACTGTGTTGGCTTTGACCAATGTGATGGCAAAAAGTGAATCCCCTTTTCTTTCAGCAACTGACTTACAGGCACTTTCAGAACAAAAAAATCCATCCCCTCATTTGCATTTGTTATCTCTGTCTGTTCTTAGTAGACTTAAAATATGACAAGAAGCAGTAGCATCAGGACGTCATGAGAAGGATTATTGAAATATTGTCAAGATATTAACATTTCAGAAACCTTTCAACTCCTTATCAGACTCCACTTTCCAGCTTTCCTGCTTAATAAAAGAGAGGTTTGAACACTAATCCATTGATAATGAAAACCGGATGCCCATTTAATCCTTTACTGTCTCTACTTGTTCTCCCTGCTTCCTGTCAGACTCTATGCAAGTACTACTGCACCAACCCTGTTTAGAGAACAGCAAAACATATCTGGGACATAAACTTTCCTTTTAAATCTGGACTTCAAATGACATCCCAGTCGTTTTCGTATGGTGCCTTCCATAGTGCATTATTTTGGGGGGGTACCTTCTCTAACCTTGTTGTGAACACTGCAAATATATGTTTTCTGTTACCAGGAAAAAAAAGAAAAAAGCACATTTAATAGACTCTTTGGGGTTTTAATTTTCAGTTATTTGAACTGGATGAAGGTAAAGCAATATTTGTGGCTGTGAATTATTATTTATTTACATCTCACTGCAGTTTCCCCCTAGAATGCTACAGCTGGGTCATATGCCTTTAAATACGCAGGCGAAACAGATGAATTAAAAATTCTGTTGACAGGTAAATGTGAATCATCTCTTTTCATTCAAAGGAAAATAATCAGGCTCTTTTCAAATAATATAAAATGTAAAATGATTGCCTTTCGGGGAGGAGGCAGGCTTATCAGCATCTCTTCTATAGAAAATGATTTCCATTTTGTAGCTGAAGGAACATATGCTGCAGCTTATCTTGTCACTTGACTGCAGTTTTTGATATTTATTAACAGTTGATTTCCTGTAGATGTTGTTTTTTCCTGTTTCTCTTCTCTCATCTCACCAATCAATTGTTTTCCTGAAAATGACATCTGCCCTTCTTTTTTATTCTCATTTCTGTAAAGAAGATTATTTTATTACTAGTTTCAAGAAGCATTTGTAATGAGTAGTACAGCCCTTTTTATTCATGATTTATAACACTCTGTATCTGAGACTCCACTTTCTCCTTTACCCAACTTTCTCCTGGTCATTTTTATCAAAGTCCATGATTGTGTAGTCATTGCAGTAAAGTATAGAAATGATTAATTATGTCTTCAAGGAAAAACTTAGTATTCATTAAAGATTTTCATGGAGTAAAAGCAAGGCTGACTAAAAGATACACAATTGTATAGAGCATCTTCAAGAAGACTAGAGGCCTGCTGAATATTAGCTTGATGCCCTAGGAGCACTAATGTTCTGCATCTATGACTGGGAAAATCAAGAGTCTTATAAGCTCTTGTGCCACAGTTAGGCTTTCAAAGATTATTAAAAAAACCCCAACTTTCCCCCCTTCTTGCTTCAGATGTATCAGCTTGCAATTTTCATAATCTCATATCTTTCAGTTCTCTGCTTTAGCCTTTGATGTATGTTGGGTTTGCACTATTCTTTTCTAATGTGACTCATCTTGGAGGAATAGGAAAGAGTGGCTTATAATTTGCCACCCTTTTTAGGATAATAAGACATGTTAGAAAAGGTATCTTCTTTGATCGCAAATTGATAAAGCATAGTAAAGCTTTGGCCTGGTATTCAAAATGCCATTCTCCACACAAAAAGCACAAGAAGCCGCATCATAAAAAATCTTGTTCCTGAAGGCAGTACTAGATCTCAGATAATTTTCTTTCATGAGAACTGATTACATGAAATATTCCTGCTTTGTTGTGTTACTATATTTCTTCCCTCTTCAAGCTGATACTTTAAAGTTGCTAATGCATAGTTGCCCAAGATTGCTCTTGTCAAAACGCTGTTTGTACTATTTTATCTGTGAAACAAGTCTGTGAGAAAAGTGAGTAACCTACAGAAGAAAAATATTTATTCTTGAAAGTTTATAAAAAGTCATTAGAAACATGTAAAATATACATATTGTGTCACAAATCCATGTGACAATAGGTAGGAAAAAGAAGGTTGCATGACTGCTACTTGTGTAGGAGGAAAAAGTCTAAGAAATCTTATATTGGTTACAAAAAAGGAAAAAAAAAATCCTGATATGCCTATTTTGAAAACTAAAACCAAAGCTTGGATATTCATGAATTTTCTTGAGTCCCGGAAAGAGAAATATTTTTAGTTGAGCTAAATATTAAGTTGAGCTACGATGGAAGAGTCCTGTAATGGTAAATGTTCCCAGAGTAGCAGAAGTTTGAGGGGCCCATTTCTTCATCAGTGTTAGTAACACAGGGTGATGCAGACAGAAGAACAGTCATGTTTCCAGCCTTTTAACTCTCCACGTTGCAAGTGTCACACAAAAGAGATTCACTTATATGAATGCACATTTAGCCCTGGTACATATAGGAAGCTATTACCTGTTAAAGAAACACATGTCTACCTTTTTGTACCTTTCAAATGGTTAAGTAATAATCTGCACTAGTCAGATGCAGAACTATGGGGAAGGAAGCAGATAAATGGTGGAGTAGGCTGAATGGTTGTAGTAAAGATATTTTGATCTTATCATCACTTTTAGTACAAAACTAAGAGACAGATGAAGTCTCTTGTTTGTTAATAATAGTTTCAAATGCTTAAGTTTAATAGAGGAAACAAAAAAACCAACCCAAAACCTAGCAATATTTGGAGTGCACAGTGCTAACTGCTCACTAGTTAGAATATTAACCAGGCTGAAATGAACAGTGCAAGAAATCATATAAATTAAGCAAGCATTAATTCAGTTCTCTGGTCTTATGAACTGCAAAAATTCACAGTTCTTTAATTATTATTTTGGTCTTAAATTATGCATATAAATATTTAGTAGTTTATAAATGTTTTCTGAATTATTTGTTAATCTATTATTGCAACAGATTGTATATTGACTTATTATAATCTGAATTTCCAAAATAGCTATTGCAAGGGCTTTCAAAAACAAATTAGTAGTTGTGAACATCCTTTTGCCCTAAGGTATTTTAAAGAGGATCTATATGAAGGTTAAGGTAGTCTGTACAATTCTTACCCAAGCTGTTGCTGAATCTTTATAAAAACACAAAATTTTCTAAAATTATTATCTATTTAGTACTATTAGCTCTCTCATATTTTTTGTTTGTACTGTAACATATTTTATGTTTTTACTGTGTTTATTATAAATTACCAAATACAGGCATGTTTAGAAAACCAATGAACTTGACATCACTCCATCATGTATTTAAACTAGAGTGCTAGGTAAACAAAAACTGACTAAAGTCATCAGAAAAAAAATTAAAATTAGAATGCAAACTTTGATGTTGTAACCCAGATGTTGTTGGTTTGAAACCCAGCTGGAAAACTAAACCCTGCCTTAGCTCCTTTTCCCCCATCCATTTGATAATAGAGGAACACTAGGAAAGATTATAAGTTGAAATAATGAAGTACTGCAAGTCACAATACCCACAGCAGTATTATTACAGAAAAAAAAAGGTGCACAAAGGAGAGAGGGTATTTTACTCATAAAAGGGTGGTCATCACAAAATCTTGCTCCCACCCAACAGAATACAAAAAAAATCCCCAAAACAATGAGGAACTGGGACAGAAACCAAACCCCTCAGATCTTAGACCATCTGTGTAGTGCTGCCCGCTCTTTTCTCTGGACCACTGTTCTGGCTGTGTTCAGCAGTGTTGGTGCAGCTGCTTCTGCCCTAGCTGGGGTTTTTGGGCTCCACTGTCGCTCTCCTGGTGCAGTGTGTCTCTCCCAAAGCCAAGTAGAAGTCTTGTAGTGGGGCTCCCCAGTGTGGCACAGCAGTGCTTGGGGCTCTCCAGTGCCAGCACAGGACACTCTCCTGCTGCAGCTCTCCCAGTGCGGTGCTGAGTGGCAGTCCAGTCCTCACCCCAGTACCTCACACTTTACAGGGCGAGACAGGCAAAGTTTCATTTCTAGCTCAGGATTTTCCTGAGCCAAAACCCTACCCTGAGCTGTGATGTAGATGGTATGGAATTAAACAGCACTAGAAACTCCACCCCACTTTTTCTCTGTACCCAGGACAGATGCAAAAAAAACTAAAATCCCCACCTATTTTAAATGACTTCTTATTGTAAACTCTCAAATGCCTAAATTTTCTTACAATCAGTTCACATATTTTAATTTTAATATTTTCTGGACTTTTTGTTAGTTTGGGGATTAAAAGAATAGTACCACTTTTGTTCCATGAAAATATTAGAGATGTAGTAATAAAGCAAATGATCTTTGCTTGCACTAGCTGTGAAAGAGAATGAGGAAAAGACAAAGTATTTGAAATATATGGGCAAAAAGACTAATATGGCAATATTTTACATGTAGTAAGAAAAGTAATTTATTTTATGAGTAATTTCCCTGTGAAGCAGAGCAGCTACTATGCTTAGTTTCAACATACTGTAACCAAAATAGATTCAGTGAGGAATTAGGCATTAAAATATTTTTGTTGGTTGTAAGTGATAGGAACTGTCAAATTAAACTTTCTTAACTTTTTCATTTACTCTTCATCATCTGACTCCCTAGAAAAGTAACACATCTTGTGGTTTATATTTCTAGTATATCAAAACTTAACTGTTTCATGAGCTTCTTCTCACTATCTTATGTAATTACTTAAATACTGTACAGGGTATGAAGAACAAATGAACTTTTTCTTTTGGCTGGTTATGCACTGGGAAAATCTTTATGCTCTGTACCATTTCAGTTTTCTGAAACCACAACTGCTGCGTTAACTCTTGGCAGAAAACGGGGAACTTCATTAATCTATCCCAGAAAACTCAGTCGCTCAGAATTTTCTGTTTCATGTCAATATCCACATGTGTCCCAAGCCATTTATTGTCACGTGACTATTTGGCAATGAACATTTCTATGAATGTATCTTCCCATCTCTGGTTCTAAGGATTCATGCTCCATTTTGTGAGATCATCAAAAATATTTTTGTGCAAAAAATATCTCATAAACAAATATCTATCTAGCTATATGTACTGGTCTTCTTCAGTATAAGTGGACCATAGAGAGCCAATCAAGGAAAGCCCTATAAGATGTGAATCTAATTTCCCTTAAGGAAATTAGAGTACTGTGTCAAACTCACTTCTTGACAAAGCCCCTGTACCATTTCCTCCTGTGTGATCTGGGCATTATCAGCAGCTTCACAGGAGAAGAATAAGAATAAAGATATATACAGGAAGACAGTGTAGACACAATAGTGTCTTTGATTGAAAGACAATTGTGTCTGCTAAGGAAGGCAGGAGTCCCCCTTGGAATGGAAAATATAAACCCCCTCCCTCCAAATTATTATAAGTTTGAAATTAAGGGGTTCTCAGGCAAAGATATGAGAGCAGGACTAGCAGTTCTTTCCTAGTATGCATGATAGAGCAAACAGCAGCAGCAGCTGTGGCGCTGACACCGAGCAGAGCCCAAACCTGGTCCCAGCCCTCTCTGGGCCGCAGGCGCCTTCCCCGCTGGTGCAGTTCTGCTCGCAGCCAGCAGGGGCGCTGCTGGCTCCCGGCGGGCAGGGCGGGTGTGGTGACTCCCCGCGGCTGCAGGGGGCGCTGTGGCACGGCTCGGGCAGCGCGCGGTAATGGCGGCTCGGCCCGGACGGGCAGGGATGGTGGGGAGGCTGTGGTGCACAAACCCTGGGGCAGCCGATCCCTGTGCTCCAGCAGGACTTACGGAAACAGCAAGCTGGGCTGGCAGGAAAAAGCAGAAATTCCGGGGTGGTAGCCAAGATGTATCAGGAGCTCTGGAGCTATGTCTGGAACTGCGGGGCAGGCAGGGGGTGCGGGGCTACAGTGCAGCGAAAGCTCGGAGCGGTGCTGAAGAAGTGGAGGGGGCGGGACAGGGGCAGCCCGGGTCCCTGCAGGGCAGAGAGGGGCGAGTCAAGATCCCGGGCACCCGAGCAGACGGTGATAGGCCTCTCTCTTACTGAGGTAGGTGATAATGAGGTCCTAGCCCAATGGTTGCTATCCCGAGCAGAGGCTCACCCACAGAAAGGAAGAAGCAGTACAGAACTGGGCTCCAGCGATGACAGCGAATTCTCCCTGCAGTAAGCAACACCTTGACTGTCCTCCTCTGATGCTGAGAGAAAGAGAGAGCAACTGCCCCCAACCCCATCCCTCCAAGAGAAGTGTAGATGTGAAGAAGTGTAGCCAGATGTCTGAGCTTGGCCACGTCTTTGTTTTTCTTAAGTACCCATAAGTTCTCAGTAGTTAGTGTTAGTTACTTATGGGAAAAATACTATAGGTAAGAAGGAACAAAAGAAAAGAAAACTAACCCCTAGCAAATAGCAAAGGAGAAAGTTTTTGACTCTGTTTATATGTCCCTCGTGTGTTTCTCTGCCTAGGAGGTTGCATTTTAAATTTAGCATTCTTGTCATTATCTTTCCATGGGTTGTCTTGTATATGCTCCATTCCACTCTGTCTCAATTTGTTGAATGCGAGAAATTTTATTCCTTTAGATGTTCTTGACTCTTTATACAGAAAACAAAACTACTAATTTTCTTTTTGTGTATCTAAGTATGGATTTCCTTACTGCAAATAAGTTAAAAGTAGAGATAAAACAGACAAGAACAGATATGTTCTGGCTTAGGGAAAATGGAAAGCAATGAGATCTAAAGGGTTAAATCTTTCAAAAGAAGCAGCAGATGCTTATAGACATCAAGGCTGATTGAATTTAGTTGCTGGATTTATGACATTTATTAGCCCTGGGCAGTAGTCTCAACTATATCTATTTTTTCTTTATGCTTTTAGAAGAACAATGACTGCACTTCCCTCACTGGTAATGAGTGACTAAACCAAGGAAAGATATCCCCAAATAGATTAAAATTGTTTGCAAGTGTTTTAAATTCCATTACCAATAGTAAGGGAATTACATAATGCATTGGTTGCATCTTGGGGCTCTGACCTGAATAACAGCTTTTTGAATGGTCCTGGCTGAACAATTTGTCCCTCCCATCTTTACATAAGCAAGGTATTTTCCAGGCTGATGTACCTGTATGGTACCCTTTCTGCTATTAATTATTCTTTGTGCTTTGTGGGTGTAGACCTTGGTAGACCTTGTTTCTTCAGTTTTTTTAAGAAAGCAGCAGATATATATTATGCAGAGTTCAGTTTCCTAAGGCAGGCACCTAATGCTGTTTCCAGTGCACTAAAATATGTGAGCATTCATGTATGACTGGCAGATATGATATAATGAGTACAGGGAGCCATCCCCCTTCTGAGTGTCAGCTGGAGGGTAGGTAAGACAGTCAAACAGACATCTATGTTTAAGCAAATAACTTCTGTCCATCTGTTTTTCAGTCTTATAAAAGCTCTGATTCCCTGATGTGATCCATGGCGCTGGTTGCTGTAGTATATCCTCTATTTGTAGCTGCCTTCTAGCACATGAGACAGTGAATATAGGCAGATAGAAAGGTGTCATAATTCTGAAAGTGAGTAAGTCATTTTCAGCACTACATTAGATCATATGTCTCCATTGCTTTTTTTCCTTAGAAAAGGGACAAAAATGCCCTTATACATTGTCGTAGTTCTGTGAAGGAAAGGAAAAAACAGATACATAGACCAAAAAGGCAGCAAAACCTTTCTCTTGATCTTCACCTACAAGATTCATTATAAAAGTGCTGTCCAATAATGTTGCCTTCATTAAACATAGCCTTGGAATTTTGCCTTCTGCAGTTTACTAAACCTTAGTATTAATGATCAATAATTACGATAATTTAAATATAAAATTGGATAATTTACCTGCACTGAGCTACAATTTAGTTGTTGTTTTTTGCCCAAGATAGCTGGCATCAGGTTTGCATTCTTCAATTTCTCTAAATTTCTGCAAGCTAAAAAGTCCAAGTTTAGTGTTTTGGAGAATATCATTATGATTAATTCCTTTTTCCACATTTATTTGTTACACAGAATCATAGGGTCCTTACAGATCATCTTATTCCACCCCCTTGTAACTGACAGGGGCACCGTCCAGTAGGCCAAGATGTTCAAAGCTCCATCCTGGCCTTGACTACTTCCAGGGACAGGGCACCCACAGTTTCTCCAAGCAATATGTTTCAGGGCCTCATTACCCTCAAAGGAGAAAAATTCTACTCTATATCTAATCAAAATAGACCTTCCTTTAGTCTGCAACTGGTTACCTCTCATCCAATCACTACAAAATCTGAAAAAGAGTTCCTCCCCATCTCTTTTGTAGGCCTCTGCTAGGTGCTGGAAGGTGCTATGTGGTCTCCCCAGAGCCTTCTCTTCTCCAGGCTTGCGATGGGTTGATGCTGGCCAAACACTACTGCATCTATGAAAATAATGTATTCATTTTCCTCTGCTATAGTTAAGCAGAGGAGGGGGAAAGAAAACTCATGGGGTGAGATAAGGATTAAGCGATAAAACTTTAATGGCAAAACAGGCTGAAAACTTTAAAAGGTATAAATAAAAATGTATTAACAGAATTAAAAGAGGATGATGAGAACTAAAAATCAACCTTTACAACACTTTCCTCTCCCCCCTCCCCACCCCCCCCCCCCCAGCCCTTCTTTCCTTCCCACCGTCTGGGAGACAAAACACAGGATTTTTAGTCAATTTGTCACTTCTAAAAATCTTTCTTCATTTCACTCAGAGAGCAGAGTCTCTTTTGCTATGCCATGGTGTCTTTCCTATGGGAAACAGTTCTGCGTGAACTTTTCCAATGTGGTTTTAATTTTCACAGCTAACAGTCTGCCTGGAAGCTTCTCGTAATGTGAGGCCCTCCCCCAGCTTGCAGCCTTCCCACAACTGCTTTTCGTAGGCCATTTGCTTATGGGGTGCAGTTTTTAGGAATGAGCTGTTATAGTTTAAAAGCAAGGGTCCTCTTCCTCTATCTCTGGAAGCAAGGGTTCTCTCTCTGTTCAAGACTCTTACCAGATTACAGCTTTTCGGCATCCACACACTCCAGTGCCAGCACCTTTTTCTCATGGCAGATGAATGCTGCATCCCCTCATGTACTTCATGAATTACAGGGAAACAGTTTGTTGTGTTATAGTCCTCACCATGGCTTGCAGAAGAAATCTCAGCTCCAATGCCCGGAGCACCTCCTCCTCCCCCTCCCTCCTTTTCACCGACCTTAGTGTCACCATGTTGTTCTCCCCGCATGTCTTCACCTTTTCCTTTTTTCTGACTCGAGAGAGAACTGTTGTCCCTAAGTTTATTGGCTCTCAAGTTCTATCAATTGATACAGTTTTTATAGAGTTCTGCAGCACTGAAAGGTACAGTTTTTATGGAGTTCTGCAGCACTGAAAAGTTGATCTTGTCCAGGCTCTGCTATTGGGGAATCTCTGGTCATGCTCCTCTCTCTATTGGTCACATGGTCTCCGCCAGCACTGCACAAACTGCACACACTGCTGGCTCCACTCTGTGCCTTTGTTCATGTGGGATGCCAAAAAAAGAAAAGCTGCTGCTGCTGCTTTTGTCTTCTTGTCCGCAGCACGGCTGGCTAAGTAAACAAAGTCCATTGTGAGCCGTACCGAGTCAATCATGGCTGCACAGCGCCACCCCAGCACCATGGCTGCTCGTGGCGCCATGATGGGCCCCGCAGCATGGCCCAGCAGCCGCGCTGGGACAAGGTGCAGCTGCCCCCTCAAGAAGGGGCCCCGGCCTTCCTCACTCTTCTGTAGAGAGCAGGGAGCAAGAGAACTTCCAGTGCTTTTTTTTGTCCTTAAATGTGTTATCATAGAGGCATTTCCAGCTTTTCTAATTGGCTTAGAAGTGTGCCAATTCCCAGAGCTAGCCAGCGATTGGTTTTGCCAGGAACAGTGGAAGACGCTGGCACCTCCTCACAGAAAATCACTTCCACGGCTGACTTTTTCCCTCTTCACCAAAAACAATTATTGCAAAACCAGCACAAGGCTACACAACCCAAACACTCTCAGTCTGTTCTCACAAGAAATGTGCTCCAATATCACACTTACCCTCTTAAACTTCTGTGTGTTTGAAAGATTTAATAAGAATCAGAACTTTTTAAAACCAATGTTTTTTATAATGTTAAATCTCAGCAAAACAATATTGGTGATTAATGGATTCCACAGGAGAAGATACCAGATCTCATTAACTTTACCAGGCCTGGATTTTGAACAAACAAATGCCAAACATTAAAACTATTACTTACTCCTATGACGTTTATGTTTTATTTTAGAAAAAATTACACATCCCACCATAAGATATATATAGAAAAGTATATCAGTTTCCCGTAACAGAAAAATATCTTCTTAATGGAAAAAAGAGAAGGCTAAACATGTCTCCAAACCCATTCTCTCACATCTTATGCAAATATGGAGATGAAATGGTGACTACCTCAATTAACTTGCTTTCTTATTTAATCAAAAATCAGAACAACACATCAACTTTTCTCTCCCTTCTATGTTAATTTTGAAAATCCCTAATGCTCTTGAAAATTAGGCATTCATGAGATAGAGGTGTTGCACAAATTTGTCCAGGCAGCAGTGTGAATAAGACTCATGACCTGCCTTTGCTTTTCTAATTTTAATTTTCATTTGATACAACAAAACTGATTGTATGAATTCCTTAAACTAGTTTCAAACAGTGACTACTTGATTTTTATTCACCCTCCTACGACTCTGTCATAAACATTCAAAATTCAGCAGCTAGTAGTACTGTTTCCAATATGTAAAATTCTGGAGACAAAAGAAGTCTGTTTCTTACATGAGCAGCTGATATTAAACTATCACCAACAATATATTAATTATATCTCAAATATTCTTTTTTTATCAGATAATCATTCAAGAAATTTTGGTTTCCAAATCAGTCACTTAACTACAGCAGTGAAACAGGGAAGCTGCTGTCTTTCACAAGAGATTAAGTTTTGGCCTTCAGCCAGTCAGTCTGAGCCAGCACTAATATAATTCACAACTTGAAGAAGACAATCAATTAATCAATACAATAATTTAGAACTGACCACAGCACTAACACTCATAACGATTAGACTCACTGACTGACACCTTTTAGGATTAATGAGGTAGCAAGAGCAGACAAACTAACGATTCATTTAAAGACTTTTTTATTCTGATATCAAGCTGCCTTCTGTATTCTGTCATTTTTTAACTTAGTTATGTCACTGAGAAACACTAATGTAAATACAGAGTATTGAAAATAGAAAATTGCTCTACCACTGATGGATCAGAAGAACTCCTAGATCTCTTCCAGAGATTTACTTGTTCGTTTAAAGTGAGTTAATTCTATCCCAGCGTCCATATTGTCCCATTACAAAATATAAATCCAAGTCAAACCTTATGGCTTCAGGATTTCCTGCTCAAAAACTTTACATATGATTTATCCCAGAGCTGTCAATACAGACCCTTTCTGAAAAAACTGTACTGTCCAGTTAATCATTAAATATATATCTTTTGGTAAGTTTTTCAGGAGACCAATCATGGCTGCATTGATGAATTGATATAAAATTAGGTAGAACCATGGAATAATAGAATAACCTGAGTTGTAAGAGTCTCACAAGAATTAATGAGTCCAATTCCTCTCCATACACAGGACCACCCCAGGAGTCACAACATGTGCCTGAGTTCAAGGTGTACAAACACACCTTGAACTCTGCCAGGCTGGTGCTGTGACCAGTTCCCTGGGGAGCCTCTTCCAGTGCCCAACCAGCCTCTGGATGAAGAACCTTTTCCTGATATCCAGGCTAAAACTCCCCTGATGTAAATTCAGGCCATTCCCATGAGTCCTGTAACTGGTTCTTGCAGAGAAGAGATCAGTGCCTGCCCCTCCTCTTCCCCTTATGAGGAAGCAGTGGACTGTGATGGGTTCCCACCTCAATCTCTTTTCCAGACTGAAAAAGCCAGGTGACCTCAGCTTCTCTTCATATGGCTTACCCTCTCAACCTTTCATTGTCTTCAAGGTGCTCCTTTGGACACTCTCCAATTGTTTTGTATCTCTCATGCTGCAGCACCCAAACCAGCCTCCAGAACTCGAGGTGAGGCCACCCCATCTCAGAGCAGAGCAGGACAATCCCCTCCCTTGCCTGGCTGGCCATGCTGTGCCTGATGCCCCCCAGGACATGCTTAGCTCTCCTGGCTGCCAGGGCACTGCTGACTCAAGTTCAACTTGCCATCGACCAGGACACCCAGGTCCCTTTCCACAGTACTGCTCTCCAGCCTCTCATTCCCTGGTCCATACACACATCGAGGCTTGTCCTTTCCAGGTGCAGAAGTGTCCTTCCTGGCACTGTCTTTTTTAAACTTCACATGGTTGGTGAGAATCAAGCCCTCTAATTTGTTTACTTCTTTATCAAGAAGTAAACATTTTTACCAAAGCAGAAGTTAGCAAATATATTGCAATAATCAAGGTGTAAATTTTATTTTGAGAATTTTTATGGGTTTATTCTTGTCTACTTTTAGGATAAAAAAAAATACAGGATCTGCAGCATTTTGCATATGAGAGTGGAGTAAGGCTATCTCAGTCCTTACTGACAGGGTAATCAAGCCCACATAAACTCCAACTGACAAAAAAAAAAGTATGTGTTTGCATCCTGCTGGCTTGTTATCATGCTTTTATTACACAGAAATTGGTTACCTTATCAGTACCTTTCATGGTGCTGTGCATGCAGTTGCTTCTGCAGCTGTTCAGTCTCAGCTCTCAGCTTTAAGCTCAGAAGCAGAAGCCAATACCTTTTCAGAGGAGCTGGATGAGAGCCTGGAAAACACCGTCCCAGTTAAAAGAAGTTCCTTTCTGGTGGACTAAATTGTAATTTCCACATATCTTAGTTTAATCATATTATCTGATGGAAACACTATGCAACAACAATGGTACCCCAACTTGATCTACAAAAGGTTCTCTTTTCACAACATATAACAAATTTCAGAAAGCTACCATAATAAGGCGTGAAAATGATTGCTCTCTGGCATAAGGAACCATAAATCAGTCTTTCAAAAGACCTGAATTCCCATATCCAGACCTTTTAAAACCAGACCTTTAAAAAAACACTTAGCTCTAAGACAACCAAACTTAGTTCTTTCTAACTTTTGTGCAGTCTCCAAGAGTGGAAAAAACCTCAAAGAAATATTTAGATGTTCTCTCTGTTAAAGACATTATATGGCTTCTGTCCATCTTTGGTGCCTAATAACCTTTTAAAAATATATATCAAATTTTACACAAAACATTGGCCATTAAACAAAGAGACTGCCTTCTGGTTTACATCAACTCTCATGTAAAGAGCTTGTTTCACTATATTTTCTTACATTCATCTGATTCTGGTATATACAGAGCAGCATAGACGTTTATTTACCATATTATGGATGAAGTATTCTCAGTTTGAAGAATCAGAAAAATTCCCTGATTCCCTTTAAAAACAATTACATTTAAAAAACTAAAAAAGGAATAGATGTTTTCAGTTGAGTTATTTTTCAGTGCTGATCTACCATTTTTAAAGATTTTTTCCCTGAATATTTATTTTTAATTTTATTTAATTTTAATCAATATTATCTTAATCAAAACCCAAAAGAGAAGGAGGGATGGGAAAAGAAGAGAAATGTCCACCCAGGAAATGCAGCTAGTTAACCCATATACAGTAATTTGGATATAGTGTAGGTTGATTAATAGATATATCAGGCACTTAGTTACACAGTTAGTTTAAATTTATGAACCCCATGCCTTTCTATCATTATTCTCCCTGTCCCTATATGTATAAACAATATGTATGTATGGATATATTTTCCTATGCATGCAGATGAATCATGGTTACATGCTAACTGACAGTTATTTGTGTATAGCTATAGCTAGCCCAGAGCAAAAGCAACATATAAAGTACAGGTACAGAGCAACAGCACTGGTACTTCCCAAACACCAGCACTTAGTGAGAACCTGTAGTGTCTTGGGACTGGTGGGTGGGAGAACCCTCTCTATGGAATCTCCATCCTTCAGGCTGGAGTTTACACTGCATCTATATATATATATATATATGTATATATATGTATATATATGTATATATATGTATATATGTATATATGTATATCTATATAGTGTAATCAGTTATTTTGGTTTTGGTCTTACTGGCCCTTGCCTTTCTTATGTCCCCCTTCCTCCTCTTCATACACCAAAAGCTGGTTCATATTCCATGATTTCTCTCTTTGATGGCCAGTAATACGCCACTGTTGGCTTGTTTGTAGCCTAGGGCCTCCTATATCATGCTGTTCCTGTCTTTTCAAGGTCCACAAGGACCCGCTTTTATTCTGGCATAAGAGAGAGCTCATTCTACAAAGAACAACTACATACTATTACTGTATGGTAGTGCCTATGCATATATTTGTTCCAGAAGTGATTTTAACAGTGTATATTGCATAAACAGATGCATATCGCTAAAACTTAGACAAACTTGCCCTATTACTCTTCAGTATCATGACAGTATCACACAAAGATTGTTTAGGTATTAAAATGAGAAAGATACTAGAACTAAATTTTCTGGAGTTTTAGTCTCAATTTAAGCTTTTTGGCCACTGAAGGGAGCTCTTCTGACTTTGCATAACCTAATACATATTTGCAAAGAAAATCAGTAGCTAATTTTAGTAAAACTTATTGATGTAGTTAGCTAAACCATTCTGTGTACAGACAGAAACATTTCATATACATATCCTGTATATCATCACACATCCTGAACAGATTTTTTTGTTGAGATTTACAGTCTGATTTAAAAAATTGTTAAAGGCTTATATTTTAGCCTCTGCTTTAATGCAGCTGATGTTTTCACATTGGCAAGGAGAAAGCGGTATTGTAATAAATGGCCATAATTGCTCTGACTATTATTAGCTGGTAGAATAGTGGTACAGTATTCTTTAATTTATCATTGTACTGCAAGCAGTCACTATGAAGACCCTATTGTTACCAGTAAGAAGAAACTTTGAAGTGGAAAAAGCTGCTGCTCTGTATCACTACCATTGACCAGTTTCCTGGATACACTTAGGTACACCTGACTAAAGCTTTCATTGGAAAATGGATTGCTTCAAGTAACTCAGAAGGCCTAATATATAGTCTACCTCATTTATTTTTCAAAGATAGTGGAGCCATTCATGCCAGCAAAGTGGCAACATTTTTCTCTCTACACACAGTGAGAAAAAAAGCTTCTTAGCTGGCTGTGCTGATACTGTACTGAATATAATCAGCCTGCTTTTCCTTCATCCAGAAAGCAGAGCAGGGAAAACCTATGGCCGAGTTTTTTTAATCTATTCTGCTGCCTCATGATCTTTTCCCTCCAAAATGTGTAGGCTCCCTGAAGAGGAAGATACATTTATTAACTTAAAGCTGGAATAGTTCAAAACAACTGGAGAAATGGGACACAGACAGGCATAGCACAGATATTATATTTTTGTTAGCATACATTATAACTAAAGGAATGTTATAGGCTGACTGGGAATTTCTCAAAATTATAATTATATATAATAAAAATAATATTAATATTATATATTACAATAATATGCAATAAAAACAACCATTATAATTATTATTATTTTAAGAAAAGCTCCTTTTTAGTTCTTATTTTATTCTCAATCCTGAAGAATATGCATGCACAACACCCCACTTTACCCAAAAAATGTGCTCTGCATTCACACCACTATCTCCTTCCAGTGGAATTCACCTTTAAATATTGACTCAGAAAAATGTGGAATTGCATTTACTGTGCTTTATTGACTTCTTAAATATGTTGGTATATGAATAAATTTTAGCTGTGGTGGCTTGGTTTGGTATGGTTTGCTTTGCCTTCCTTTTGTCTTTTCTGAATCTGAAACTTATTTTGGATTCATTCATTAGAATTGCAGTAATGTGTAGGGAAGGATTTTCAAAACATATATGCTATTATATGTTTTATATATATATATATATATATCTGTCTTCAGGTTAAGCTCTGATGACACCTCTCATTTTCTCCTGGCGGGACAAACACAGAAGTTACACACCATAACTGACTGACATTGTAATTGAAATTCAATAAACAATTCCGTTGGCAACACGTAGATAGGAATAGACTCTGGCTCACTCATTTTTAACTGTGCTGATGCTTTGTCAGCCTAATCAGAGTTGTCTTTTAGAAATGAAGACCAGCTCACAATAGAAGTCCAAGGACACAGTTCTGTCAAATATGATACTGCGCTCACCAAAGAGACTGTTCACTATACTGTGAAGTATAGTGAACAGTCTCTTTGATGAGTGTACTAAAAGACTGTTTAAATATGCTTTTAAACAGTCTTTTACTCCTGTTGAATCCTGGGGCTATTCCATAAAATCAGGGATTTTACTGTATACATATTTCTGAGTATGTTTTGTTAAAATTATGATTGTATGGTTAGGCTTCTGTGAAGAGCTTGGAGAAAATAGTGCTATGTTGCAGCTGGCCCAACAGCTGCTGTATATGCTTATCTCGAGAGCCTATATTTTCCAGTACATATTTTCAATGGTGTTTTGTAATAAATCATTTTCTCACTAGTTTTAATACCTTATTAAAGGTATTAAAATACATTAGCACTTTCAAATCCATTATCATGCAGTGATTTTTCAAAAATTTTGGAGAATACTTGAAATGTAAAATAAATAGTGATCTTACTACAGATGTCCTTAGGCATTCATTCTGTGACATACTCAATACTATAAGGAAAATAATATGAGGCAGCTGGTTTCCACTGCTGAACTAGAAGCTGAACCTTCTAGGTACTTTTAAAATAAATTTTACATTTTGATGTCTTTCTACTTTGTCTTTGCTATTAAAATCCTTCTGTCCTGTAACCAATGAAAGAGCTAAGTCACATGCTTTCGTCTGCACATTGAAAAAACTTAAGAAATGTAAATCTTGATGGAAATAATGGCAATGAAATAGCATTAGGGATGTTCTTTCTTCTGTAAAGAAAATAAAAGTGTGTATTAAAGTTATATCTGGACTGATATGATTTCTTACTTCTAAGAAAACATTTAAGTCTAGCAAAGGTCTTCTACTTCTTGCTTTAATTTTCATATTATTTTGAAAATACACAAACGTACAAATAAAGTATACCTTTCACCAATTTGGTTTCATAAGAAATAATTTATTTTATTTCTTCTTATTAATGGCATTCATAAAACTAACACTATCTTAGGAAACAAGTTAATACAGTATGGAATACAGAATTAACAACTACCCTTTTCTGATGATTAAAAATAAATGGAATCTCCATGTAGAAAACATGATCTTCTAACATAAATAGCCACTTAGTGGGAAAAATTGAGAGATTGCTAGACAGTTGGGAGGAGTCACCAAAAAAAGAAAAAAAAAAGGAGAAGAATCACAAAGAGATCTTACATGCAGATATTTTGTGAATTTGCTTTCTTTACAGAGGTTTTGAGAGTCAATAATTAATTTCCGAGAGAACATATCATAGATGCTTTGCACTCCATTCTTCTCAAGTGCTTCAGAAACATATTCGAATTTCAGAGTGGTGGCTTTTTCTTCTGGACTGTCTTCTGATTTAGCATCCTTGGTGTAAAGCAGAGTACAAAACAGATAATTTGTGGGTTTGTTTTATGATTTGATTAGACCATGTGATGAGTAGTAATTCTGAGAATGTCAACAATTATATCTTTACAAGCAGTTAAAAAAAAGTTTTGGCATCATTTCTTATTGAAACACAAAGGTGATTAGATGGAGTGAAGATATAGGGAATGTAGCTGGACCAGAATACTAGGAGAAAAGACAGAATATTTTCCTATAACAACAAAAGAAGGAGAAAAAATATAATCTGTAATTTTATACTTATATTTTAATGATAAAAAAACATATGGGACTTCTTCCTCTCTTTTGTAAGCAAAAATATCATGCTAGACCAATGGGCTTCCTGTAAAAATCAGAAAATTATCTTAGTTAATATCTGATCATTTGATAGAAATTATTGTACTAATGTTAATAAATTAAAAGTTACACCAAGTGACCTCTTCATACAGAATGGAAAGAAAATCACCAAAATAACTGTATTGCAATTTGGCAATATTATGGAGGAGGGAATCTGGAGGGACTTGGATTTATTTTGGTTGTATTAAAAAGAAGAGGAACATACAATAAAATGCTATATATGAAATGATCGATACTTTTTCCTTTCATTTTTATTCCTAAGTTCATAATCACAAGAAATGTTGAAGAAGTTTTTATAAGACATTTCAATAATAAAGTAATTTCAGTGATTATATAATGTTGATTTACTCTTATACATACAATTATGCATCTATCACAACTAGTGTGCTTGCATACCCCAGCAGTACTTCCACTCCAAAGATATTGCTCTTCAAAATTATAGAAAAGGGTAATAAAAAGTAATCCTTGATAATTTTTGCAAGTTCTGAAGGTTAAATCCTGTTAATTGAAGGGCTATATCTGCCTACCCTGAAGATCTGTGCTTGAAGTATTCCTAAACTCTTCTTGAAAAGGGAGTCAGTCTTGCCGAGTTCTTAATCCTTGCATTCCTGGTGCTCCATTATTCCCACCCTCTACTTGAGTGTTGAAGATCATTGACATTGTGCATGGCAAGATCTCTTAAGCAGCCAAATCACTGATTTTGTGAGAACTTTATATCCCCTGGACATAAAGGTATGTGTAAAGCATATAACTCATAAAAGCAAAACAAAATAAGGAAAGCTGAAATACAAATAATCAGTTGTTCTTTGCCACAGTTACATACAATGAAGCACTACTCTAGAGCTGAAAAAGTACCAATCTGATGAGTGTCCATCATTGCAGATGGACTAAATCCTGATCAAATCTATGCCTAATGAAATTCCTTGTTATGTATATATTCTTTTTTTTAATGTGTATTTCTCTATTTTTATATTTAGACAAAAAAAAATCCTGCAATACATACATTTCTGTGGATTATTATGCACTAGCAAGGCATGCTGAGTCTACTGTAATTACTAAGGATGCCCTTGGTGTTTTAATATAAAGAACCTTCAACTATGCTATCTTTAGTTCAGTGTAGTTTTTTTTCAGCTTTTTTTTTTCTTTTAAATAAATACAGTAATAAAATTCTATGATATTTTAATGGGCATATAATAGTAAAATGCACATGCTTAACATAATTCTTGTGTCCTTATCAAAATGAGTTTCCCTCCTGTGGTTTCTTCCTTGTTCTTTCTCTCTTCCCTTTAAACTAACAATGTAATGATATAACTATAGTGGAATATGAGACTGTAACACATACCTATCCAAAGGCTGTTTATCAGTTAGGTGCATAAAAATGCCAATCTTAATAAAATTTTACTCTGGGATAACAGACTATGTTTTGCACTACATAAGTTGAGCTTTTAGCATTACAAAATCTGACTTTTTTCAAATCACAAATATCACTGATATATTTCTTTTCATCCTGAAGGGACACAGTCTGATCTAAACAAAGGTATCATCTACATACCCATTGTAAAATACAGCAGTTATTTTAACAACACAGTTGCACATTTTTAAAAGATATAAAATATCACAGAAATTGAAATCACAGAATAAATTTTGAGACACCATAGGCAAGTTCCTTTTTTTCTTTACAAAAATAGATATGTGTCCTTTTAATGATACTTAGAAAATGGCAAGGATATCAGGTTTTACTTGTCTCAAAAAGTTTGGATCAATGAAAGAGCACCTTTCATGCAAAACACTAATAGGAATACAGACATAGGCTTTCACTCAAGAGGCAAAGTGCTTATGAAATTCATAGCATTTTGCATATGCTAATCTCCAGAAGTTCTAATGGAAATAATAAAAATATTTTTCTAAATTTTGTTTGTTTCTCCTTAAAATGCCCCTGCTGAGTAACCATCTACATTATCTGATCTCTCATTTTTGGCCAACACAAGTTATAAAGTAGTATTTTACTAGCCACTAACATATCTTTAAAGTACTCATAAGAGAAATAATGTCTGAGGCATTAACCTGTCACAGCACTAGGGGTGATTTAGTGTTTGGAACTTAGATGTTAAAGCAACAAAAACTTCAGAATTCATGAAAATATTAGCATTCTGGATGCATATACCTTTTGTTCATTCATGCTTCAAGATTTCTGTTTTATAAAATCTGCTTTGCTTATCAGCATTTATCTAAACAGCAGATAAGGAAATACTGATTTTAAGTCTCAAAAGCCTGAAACATAAAACTTGTTGAAGCATGAAGTTTAAATTAATTTGGAGATTCACAAATGTTCACACATCAGGGATCACAGTAATATTCTCTCTCCGTTTTTTATAAATAAAATTACTCAATACCATAATGTTCACATGAAAACAAGGTCAGATTTTAAGAAATGCTTGAAGGCATTGTTTGTCATGTGGGAAGGTCCATATTTCTGGCTTGCTTGGGTTGCCAGAAGCTAAGAAAAGTGAGAGTGAAAATGGTTATAGGGAAATTCTTCTTCCTCAACATGAAACAGTTGCCCATTTAACCTTTACATGAAATGTTGGACTCTGATGGAACAACAATCCATTAGAAATTTAGTATGCTCTTTTTACAATATTCTGTCACATTACTGGAGGGAAAAATGACAAAAAACCCAACAACAACAACAACAACAACACAAAAACACCAAAAAACCAAATCAACCAAACAAAAAACCAACGAAAGAAAACAACACCAAAAGAAAAAGAAAAAGGGGAGCATCTTTTGGAGAGAAGTGCTAAGACAGATTTTGACTCTGCCTATTTCAGAAAGTGCCCTAGATATTTAGTTTATTTTCATGTCATGTTTATCTATTTACCGCACATTTTCTGCACAGCCAAGAAATCAAAATTTACGCCTTGTAGTCTTAGAATAATGAAGGTATTTTAAATAATATACAGTAGGAAAGGAATAATCAATTTTCTATGTAACATTAAAAGGAAAAAGATCTACAAAGGTAACCTTTGGCAATTAAAGGTATCTTGGACATTAAAGGCAAAGAGGGTTTTTTTTACAAATATTGTTCTGTCTTAAACATAAAAAGTATGTATTTTGCAATGAAAAAAGCTTCCTACTAGTATAAAAAATATTTAACTAAGATATGGCACTATTTAGATGGATTAAGATACTTTTTGATTCTCATAAGACTTCCTGAAAGTGCAAAGCATGACAACAATGGCCTTCAAATCATTTACAGGACATTTATCAAAATCTTGACAAAATCAAAACAAAATCTTGCATTGCATCAAAACATTCTTGAAGAAACAATGCTGATAATTTTAAAGGAGACACTATACATCATACCTTTAAAAAAAACATTGATTTAGTAAGAACCACATTTCATTTGTAATACTCCATTGTTTTTAAAGCAGGCTCTTTAATTGAAAAGAGGTTTCTAATATTGCTTTCTAGTAGAAACATTAAAATATGCCACAGTATATATGTGTACCAGTGATCAGTTTCTAGGTAATACAGAACTTAAAAAAGGGAAGAACCTTTCATATAATACTTCTCTAATGTATTCAGCAGGGTTCAGTTACTTACAGAAGATGTTAAAATAGTATGTGTGTGCCTAAAAAGCTTTCTTCTCCCTTGAAAACTGTCTGATTGTCTTTTCTTGTCACAACTGAAAAGACACTTCTTTGTGCTTGCATATATACTCTAGTTATAAAAACAGTGAATTTTAACCAACTGAATGATGGCTAAAAATAATCTGTGTGCACTAATATTTGTAGCATTTAGGGGGATGGTGAAGGGATATTTTTAATACAGGAAAATATTTTATTCAAATTTCATTAACATAAATAGATTTTCTATTAAATATATAGAATTATATTATTGATATGATTATTAAAATTGCTTATCAACTCTAGCACTCACTTCAAGGACTAATTCCTCTACATTGCACTGCAATGATTCTATGAGTTACAACTTCAAAATTTGTTCAGTTTGCATGAGTACATGATTTTACATGTTGAAAGAATTCTTTTTTATGCTTTTAGAAACATGTTGGTCAGTGCAATCCATTTCAGTAGATACACTATATTTGTAAACAGCCCCCTGTGCTTGGATGCAAAATATAAGGGTGCAGGCATGTGTGACTATGTGCACTTGCACATATGTTCTTTCTCTACTTATACTGTAATGAAAACCTGTAACCCAAATGTGCTCATAAAAATGGTTAGAAAATGGAAAATATCCTCATCAGCTGGACAGAATATCTGTGAATTGGCTGCCAGCTGTACATACTGTACATAAGAGAAGCAGCAATTTCTGCAATTTTTTTAACTTTAAGATAGAATATTGATGGTAACTACTAATTTTTTTTGGTGCAAAAAGGAACTGATGAAATTTCTAATGGCTCAGTAATATCACCACTGTTTAAAGGCAAGATATTTGACATTAAAACTAGGTGGGGTTTTTTTACAGGGATTTTGGAAAGTGGTGATTAATTGCAATTTCAAACATAATTTTCTTTGAACTGTATTTTTTCAGTACTGCAATATTGATGTGTGTGTGTGTGTATGGATATAAATATATATGTAAAAAAATTCTCCATCCCTTTCAGTTTGCAGCTCACCAGTGTTGATGTTGACAGCAGTCTTTAGCTCCACTGCAATTGTATTTTTAAAGTGATAGATTTCACCAGTGATGCTATTACAATAACAGAATGATAGGAATAATTTTAAAATGTGATGAAACGATTTTCTTATCTTGCTTAATGACAATGTTGCCTATGCAGTGTGCCAAATTACCATTAAGGGATATTTTAAATCACTTCAATAAATCTTAAAATGATTTTCAGATATCACTTAATGCTTTCCAGTTGACATAACAAATGAACCATTTCAGATTTCATTGAAAGCTCTTTAGTATATGTCATCAGTCTGTTTTGGAAGACTTTCAAAATGTGACAAATTGCAGTAAATCATTTTGAGACACCCCAACAGCATTTATACAATTCTAAAGTATTACGAGAGCTTTGTAAATCATTGTAAATGGCGTATCAACTTGTGGTTTTGTCACATAACAGAAGCAACAGAAATAAAAATCTGACTTAGTGAAACATTCCCTTTTCCATCATGTCATCTTGTTTAACAGTTTTTTTTTTGTTGACATATTATGAATCTGCAATGATGAGAAGAGCTAGTTTCAAAATTATTTTGTTCAAAATTTGTATGGAATGACATGACATCAGAGTCCTCATGAAAGTACTGACCACCTTATTATTGCTTATAGAACAATGCTGGCAGTCTTAGACTAGATACGGTCAAGAAGTGGAAAAGGCTTTTTTAAATTATGTAGCTAGTGAAAGCTGTTAAAAAGCATTTATAATGGATGAAATATAAAAAATTGCTGTGGTCTGTATTTTTTCACTTGTTCAACATATGTAATGTAGACTGAGAAATATTTTTTCACCTTGAGAATTTTTTTAAAAGATGTATTAAAAATATTACAAAATGCCATCTTTTTGTAGTTTTGTACTGTGCCTGCAAAATAGAAATACAATAAAGCATAATATAACAAACTTAGGATTACCACTCAAATTATTGTGCTGACATTCACTAATATTACTTACTTGAAAAAAAATTTTTTCTGAGTCTATTTTTATTTTATCATCTGCCCACAATTGAATACCTGTGTTTCTCTTTTCTTGAACTGAAAGTCTGATTCAAAGGTCAAAACTGACTGAATCTTATTCATGTCACTTCACTGATGGCAGTGCTAATAAAGAACCAATTGTAATTTCTTTTTCTGAAAACTTTATGGGTATCTATGGAAACAGATACTACTTCTTCCAGACTCCAAAGACTCTCATCAGATAGGGAAATATTCATATTAAAAGACATTAGCAAAGACATAATAGTAGAACCTAGGCAATACAGGTGTAAAAAATAACAGACATATTTACATAACCATTTCCTGATCAGAGAAGCCTGATGGTGTAGTAATACTCTAGTTTGCATTGGGTGCTCGAACAACCACAGAGCAGAAATGGCAAGTACATCACCATGTGTGATAGATAAGCTTTCTTGCGCAGCTCTACCAGTATATTTAATTTCTGACCTGTGAAGCCTTGCTTTTCTGGTCCTAGGACTCTCAGGAGCACAGATTATCAGTCATGCAGAAATGTATTCTGATTTTATGATATAGACAAATGTTCACTGAAGATTAAATTAAGAACCAAACTCACTGCACGTGTGACCTAGTACAAATGTCAACAAAAATTACTAGTGGAGAAAAGCTGGAGCACTGAACCACCATGACATCTACTTTTATAAATGTCTAGGGTTGTGTTTTTAATTAAATTTCCTCTTTTGCTAATCTCTGTTAGCAAAATCTGGGAAGCCATATCTGCCAGCATTTTCAACAGGGCATATCAGAGGTAAGAATGAGTACAGAAAAGGAAAAAGGCTCACAACTTTTGTTCTATGCCTCAGAGAGTGACTCTTGCCTCTTAAAGAGAAAAAAGGTCTTCCAGGTTGCTTTATCATCATAGACACTTGGCTATCCTATATGAATGGAATATTTTCTGACATCTACCACTTAAGAAAATAAAAAGGATTGAATTCAACTTTCATCCAAGTATTTCAGTAGGCTAGAAGAAGAGTAATATGTTTGCTCCCTACATGACACATCATGTTCATTCCTACAGCAACCATTGTACCATAAAAATCTACTACGCAAGAAGGGCAGCCATCAGACCATCAGCAGTTTTTAAGCAGCTCCTGGAGTGTAATCATGTGGGAGTGGGGAGGGTGTGGGCAAATGATCTTGCATTTAAAGATCCGTCAAATTTGTGTGGAAAAATAGGAACATAAAAGTGCTGTAAGGAAAGCAATTTTATTGTTCTAGTAAGTTGTTTTAAAATGACAAATCTGTGATGCCAGGTTTATTTAAACAAGCAGTAAGTTTCAGCATAGACCATATACATACATTTTACTTCTATTCATTACACATACTTGCAGTCTGCTTTTCCTTGTAATGATCAGTGTATTGCTTCTCTCTGAAAATCACTTCTCCATAATTTTGTCCGCTTTGTTATAATTTCTTCTGTGGTTTCTTTTTAGGTTCCTAACTTTAGACACCCTCAGGTAGAAGCCATTTATTAAAAAAAAGAGAAAAGAAACTCTCAAAAAATGTATCCCTCCTTTATAAAGCCAAATCACATGAATTCTTCAAAGCAATCTGAGTTTGTCAGCTTTTTCTACTGTCTTGGAGATAAAACTTCTGAAGTAGTTTTTCTGTGGGAAATGGGGATTTTGCCAGTATTCTCTGTTTAAGCTTACCTGAATTCACAAAATATATCACTTATTACGCATGTAGGTGAAAGACCAAGTAATAGAATATTACAGCAACCCCAGGCTGAAATAGTACATTTTTTAGCTAACTGGGAAAGACTAAAAGGAGAGGCTTGTTATCAAGATTAGCTCTGTTTAAAATCTTAAATTAACTTTGTGCAGAAGTAAAGAGACGGTGTTAAAATTTACAATATTATTTGAAATAAATTGTGAATATGAGTCAGGGTAGAAAACAGACATACATGACAGATTAATGATTTGTATAAAAAAAATGCAAAAAGTGTAACTGAGTCCTGAGAAAATGAATTCCCTAAAGACACTGCCATTCTGTTTAGAAAATACTGAGATGCATGAATGCTGAGAGAAAATACAGGGGATAATACTAAAAATATTGTGGAAAGCATGGTAGGACTAATTATCTGAAATACACTTCCTATGACTTTTATCTAGAGAAGGATAATTGCTTGACAATTTGAATCAAGGTTTTGCCTAGTTTGTGGTCTTCATGTACAGTTTCAAAAGAGACATTCCTAGAAATATGGTAGAATTTTTTGTGGCTTTTTACTAAGCAAATGCAATTCCATAAGAAACTTAAAGTGAGACATAGTCTTTGCTCAGTATGTTTGGTAAGCTCAGAAGAGTTTGCACAATTTGCAGAACATTATTGTATGAAAAGTTAAAACTGTTGCTCTTTTCGTTCATTTTAAGAAACTATTATTTCTTTGGATGCCATAAAGTGCTTCAGAAATTCCAGGAAGTGTCAAGTTACATGGCTTGAGTCTATTATCTATGCCATGTTAATTTTAACAGCATGTGATACATTAAACCAAGTTGAATACCATACCACTAAGACACAACTAAGAATACCTTATGAATTAGGATCTTAATCTTCATTGTTGTGTTTACTGTTCTGAACGCTTGATTATTGTCTTCTGCAAAATTATAAACAAACCAATTTTAAGCAATCAAACGAATGGGACTATGCCTTTTCCTAGCGCAAGTCTCATAAATAAAGCTGAATTTTGCAATGTGTGTAAAATATTTAAAAATGAAAAAAATTCTTTGAGAATTTTTGGCAAAACTGAGGTTTGAAATAGAAATCTGGTATGTGGGAGGAGTCTGATTTTTCTTCTACCTGTTTTGCTGATCTCCTCCAGCTCCTGAAAATTTACATTTTCCACTTATTTTCAGAATCAAATACACTTCCTAAAAAAAGCTTCTCTGTGTCTTATCAGAATTGTGTATGATTTAGGATGTTGACACAACTTCAAAAAGCAAAGCCCTCATATGCTTATGAGCTTGGTTTTGTCTCAGAAAATTAACAGTTTTAAGGAAATCACTTTATTTATTTTATATTTTCTTATCCCTTATCAGTAACAGTTAGAGAAAGCTCTGCTAACTTGGAGTCTCAGCACAGTCTCACCTATAATGTTGATTCTTCAGCTCTGATTCTACAATGTTTTATCATAATCTTTAATACATAAAACTCATAAGCTTGCAGCTGTTGACAGTAGCTCTGGATGCAACCATCCATCCAGTTCCTTCTCCATCTAATAATCCATACATCAGTTGCATATGTCTCCAAAATAATGGCAAGAATGTTGTGGGGGACTGAATCAAAGGCCTTACAGAAGTCCAAGAATATGACATGACACTCCACCCACCGTGCTACTTCCAGTTTTGGAGACCCCAGCAGAGGAAAGACATTTGCTTGTTGGAGTCAATAGGAGGACCACAAAGATGATTAGAGGGATAGAGCAACTGTCCCATGAGGAAGGGCTAAGAGAATTGAGACTGTTCAGCCTGGAAAAAAAAAGTCTTTAGAATAACCTAATTAAAGTATATACTTGGAAGAAATTCTTTACTGTTAGGATGGTGAGGCACTGTATCAGGTTGTCCAGAGAAGCTGTCGATGCCCCATCCCTGGAGCTGTTTCCTAAAAGGCTCAGTTGAATATGATTTTGAGCAACCCGGTCTAGAGGAAAGTTCTTTGCCCATGGCAAGGGTTTGGATCTATATAATCTTTAATATGCCTTCCAACCAAGCCATTCCATATTTCTATTACATTAGTTACTCTCACCTTTTTCACTGATGCAGTCAGTTCATCATAGAAGACCTCTAGATTAGTCATGATTTGCCATTAGTTAAGCTGGTGTGTGTCTCTAGTCACCTTCACCTATCTTCCATATGTTTCAACATGTTTTATATTAGTCTTACTCCATGATCTTGCCAGTCATGGAGATGAGGCTGACTGACCAGTAATTCCTAGGCTTTTTTATCCTTTTTAGAAATGGGTGCAATATACCTTTTCTCCAGTCACTGGACATTTCAGCCATAAGACTTCTGAAATATGATGACTTGACAAGTACAGCTAGCTCTTCCACTAGGACCCTAGAATATATCTTTTGGGGTCCAGTGGATCCAGGTTCCTCAAGTGGCCTCAAACCTGATCTGCTCTTATGGTCAAAGGAATTTCATTCAAGTCCTTGCCTTGAGGTTCAGTTGATTGAGAAATGTGGGACGGGTGATAACTAGTGACAATAACTGAGGTAAAAAATCTTCAGGAGAAACTCAACCTAATCCTTGATGGTTCTCACTACTCCCACCTATATATTGGGATGGTGGTTTCATTAATATTTATTTTCTGATAAATAAACCTCTTGGAAATCCTTCTTTTTATTCTTCACATTCCCTGCCAAATTCTTCTCTGACTGTGCCTCATCTTTTCTGATCCCACTCCTCTGAAGCCATGCAGAATACCCTGTTATTCTCTCCAGTATATACATGTTTGGTCCAATTGCCTGCATTTCCTTCTCATGCTTCAGTCAGGAAATCCTTATTTAGGCATTCTGATCTCCTGCACTCTGTGCCTACTTGCTGAAACAATGGAAATATTTTGTGCTTTATGAAAAAAAAATCTTTAATGACCTTCCAGGACAGATTTGCTCTTTTACCTCTGAGGACCATTTCTTGATGGCCCTGTATTGTAATTTCCGAAATAACTGACAGCTCACTCTTCTAAAATTCAAGGTCTTAACTTTACTCTTACCTGACCCATATCTCACAATATTCTGAGCTCCACTTGGACATGATCACTGAAGGTTTGAAGGGTTGCTTTTCTTAATATCTCTAATTATTCTATCCAGGTTGGTAAACTTCCCTGGTTGGACTTGTGAATTCTGTGGTCTGTGTTCCCAGGTATTCCCTGGTTTGTCTTCTGAATTAAGAAATTATTCTTAATGCACTCCAAGAATGTTCTGCACTATTTACACCTTCCTGTGTCACTTTTCCAGCACTTGGCATTAGGATTGAAGGCCCCCAGCCGGACCGAACCTTGGGTGTGTGATGCTTCCTGTAGTAGAATTAAGAATGCTTAATCAGCATTCTCCTGTTGAGCTCACACTAAACACCAACTTTAAGGTTTCCTTTGCTGGCTCTGCCCTAAATTTACCCATAGGACCTCAGTCCATTTAAAACCATTTCCCAAAGACAGCTCTCTGCAGTCAACCCAATCTTTTATTTAGAGGGCAACCATCCTCACACTTTCTTCTTTGCCTTTTCCTTCTCATTAATTTATAGCCATTGACTCCAATGCTTCAGTCATGTGATTCATCCCACTTGGTTTCAGTGAAAGAATTTTGATCATAGTTTTGTAGCAGCACAATGGCTTACAGCTCCCATTTCATGTTACCCATGATATGTGTACTGAAGAAGCACTCCAGCTGTTCTATCAACCATGTCATCTTTTTTGAGAAGCAAGCCCTAATTTCTCTGAGACATTTCAAGGCTTTGTGCTGTTGGTTTCTAAGGCATCAGCAGCTCTTGAACTTTTTGTTACTGAAAACTCCATCCTGTTCCATTACTAAATCTTGTTTAAATTTTTCCTTGTAAATCTAGCAAGCTTGTCAGTGAGATTTTCTATTTCCATTTGTTCAGGTGAATTCTATCAGCTCCCAACAAGCCCATCTTCTCAAAGGTAAATCCATGATCAGAGAAGACAAAATCGTAGTTTTGTCACCACTCAGCCAGGCATCCATGTGCTCAATTTTTCTCTTCCTCCTTGAACCGTTTCCTCTGACTGGAAGAATAGAAGAGAATATGTGCTCCTGATTCTTTTAACTTTGTGCCAAGGGACAGTCTTTCTTGATAGTTCTAAATCCTGTAGTCATTATTTTGGTCTTACTGTTCCACATCTTACATGGAACAGTAAGAACAGATGATAACCTGTAGGGTTCACCAGGCTTGACAGTACTGGACAACAAACTAGTTCTTTAATGCCTCTCAGTAAGGAATCTCTAAATACTAGTACTTAATAAGCTTTTATGGTGACACTGGTGATGCCATAATGATTTTTACTTTTTTTTTAATATGCCTTTTATGTATCCTCAGTGCTCTTAGCATGCAACTTTGTAATTCTCTAAATCTGATAACTTAATATAGTCCTAATATTCTGTTGGGCTAAGAAACCAAACATCTTAGAGGCAGTTGTAGGCTGGAAAGCCCTTATGCTATCCTGAAAAATCAAGGTGCTCTCTAAAATACATCCTGTAAACTAAGATTAGGCCCATTCATGGGGGAATTCCTTGGGATGGGAGAATATCACACTATTCATTCAAGATTCTCTTTGGAGCATCTTTGTTAAATATGCTTATTTGCAAGGTCTATGATATTGTATATGCAATCTACCATGTGTGTGTGTTTCAGCACATTCCACCTTGGTAAAGTAATGCATCATAAAGTTCCTTATTAAATACCAAAGTAGAAACTCTTTATCCCTTAACTGTGCCTGGCTCTCTATTTTTAGGACCAAAGCGAGGACATCAGTATTTCCACACACTGGTGTGGGGTTGGAATAAATTTGTCTTCTCCTGGATCTTGTCTGTTATTCACACGGCCTTCATACTCTGATCTCGGAGTTGTATCTTATGCAGGGACACTCAAGGGAAGGGGGAAGGTTCTTCCTTTTCCTACAAGCAGAGACAAGGGACCAGTCTCTTCATTGTGGGTAACTTGATTCAGTCAAGTCAAGCAGAGCTCAGGCTTACCTTCCTCTTATGCAGCCTTAAGATAGGGCTGTTGCTCAGATAGGGACAGTGCGCAAAGCCATCTATGTTTTGTCCTGATCATATAGCAAGTGGATGGAAAATGCTTTGCTGTCTTATATATAGTTTTCTGACTGCAGATATTAGAATAAAAAAGCTACTTTACCCTATTTTTTTCTCATTAAAATGTTATTTTGATCAAATATAGAACAATTAATCTGAAAGACAAAGCACTTGCAACAGTGGTGTCATTGTCACTTTCTGCAATGTGAGCGTTGACTTCTTGCCACAGTCAATTACTTACAATACAACACTAGATGAAGTAGTGAAATCTGAAAATATGCCTCCAGGCGTCAAAACACCAGGGGATTAATACTAATGTTTCATTTACATGCAAGTAATGAAATGTTGTGCTGCTCAGCTTCACAAAAGAGCAGAGAAAGAAAGAAACCTATTTTCCTTGCATACATTAAAAGAAAGAATATAAATTTTCAGACCTGAAAATATTACCTATAGCAGTTTGCATTCGTGCCAAAAAATACTGCCACATCAAACTCAGGTCTCAGGTTAAATACTAGGAGCCTTATCGTATATTTTTATGGAGGAACACACTCTCCCCCCTACCGCCACCACTGTATTTTTTCTATATGAGTAGTATTGTAGCCTTTGTCTCCCTTTCCGGGCTTTGTAAAACATACTGTAATGTCACCAGTTACAATATATCCCCTTTTAATCCCTCTTGCAACAGGAGAAATATGAGCAAGATAAGAGAAAATTTTTGTTTTATAAAGTTTTAAATAGGTTAAAATATAGAAAAGCTCTTTTGTCCCATGCCTATAAAGACTCTTCACAAGCTTATTCCTGAAGGGACTGGGAAGCAGACTGTCTGACTTTTTTTAGCTAATGCTCTTTAGCAATGCCTTTTCCTGATATGACAGTCAGATTATGGCCTCTAATACAACATTACAATAATTCTGTGTTCTCATTTTAGCTGCTAGATCCAGAAAATGCATAGCTAATCATACTTTCCTGCCTTTAGTGGGATATGGGTTTGTGGCTTTATTCTGGCCAAAGACCACCGAGAGACAAGACTGTAAAGTTTCTTTATTTGGAAAAAAAAAAGTAAGTTAAATGAAAAATGTCTGCCTCAATTTCTGGTTTTATGTTTTTTGTTCCAGTTAGAACAAAATAATGTAAATTACTCACAGGGAATAAACACGATTACTATAATCTCTGTTATCAGGCAGATCAAGGTTTAAATCATGAGGCTTTAAAGGCCTCTTTACCTCAAAAGGATGCTCTCAATAATTTTCTGAAGTTTTAAGTTCTTTACTCACTGTTGCTTATGTTACCTTCTCAAAAGCTTGAAAAAAGCATTCCCCACCTCAGCCAAGTCTACCAATTTCAGATTTTTCTATTTGGCAAGCATTGATCTTTCTTTTCTTTTTGAATGGTCCTAAAATTGACACTGATGTTTTATTTGACAACAATGCACATTTCTATTTCCTGGTGCACAGAAAGCCTCATTATACAAAAACACTTGTGATCAACAGCTTGACATTTGCAGAGTGGGCTGCACAAATGAAAGGATGCCTTTTGCTCATTTGTCAATTGCAGCACAGAAAGGCCAAAAGAGGGAGCACACCACATTTTTGTGCAGTCCCATAAAAAACAAATAACTTTTCCAAATCCTTTTGTCTTGAATTATTTTAAAATTGTATAGCTAGAAAATAATTTGATGGAAATATCTTCATGTGTTAAATGCAATTAAGTTTGCTACAGTTTATCGTTATGGCCTACACATATAAAAGGATAAAACATCTAGTGGACATCTCTAAAAATGTTACTTCAACCAGGAAACTAGCAAGCAGGTTTCTACTTGAATATTTTTTTCTAATGGTAAACTAAGATTAAAACAAATATCTAAAGATGGTGTCAGCACTCCTGATTTTCTAGTATCTTCTTTTTTCCCTCAAGAGAAAAAACGTAGAATTCAAATTCTGCAATACACGAAATGTTAATCTTACATAAATACAAAGAAAAAGCACTGAAGCATTCAAAATCAAACATTTCAGTAATTAAACAAGAGAATCACGGCTCTGTTTCCTTTCTGATATTGTTTGTTTTTTATTAATACAGGGAGGATTTAGCACATCATGAAGATTAACTTTATATGAGAAACTGATGAAAAATCAACGTTTTGTTGAGGTTTAGAATATCTTACAGTTAGTCTGCAATAAAACATTAAACAAATTTCAACAGTACATAATGGAGAGTGTACTCTTAAACTAAGCTGGGATTTTTGAAATTATCTGAATCAGTTAGGTCTGAAAAGGCCAATTTTCTTTATAAATTTAATTTCCTATTTTCACAGTCATTTGCCATACACTTTCAGTAGAAAGGTCATCCTTTATTTCTGCCACAAGTCCTGCAAAGATATATGATACCTCAAAGCTTAAACACTTTATTTTTAAAGATTTATGGATCTAATTTTCAGTCATACAAATGGAAAGCTTTTTGTTAAATATTCTAAGCTTTTTGTAAAAGACACTAGATTTTAGAAGCTCCCTAAAATCACTATAAGTTAAATGTATCACTTTTATAAAACGATATAGTAGTTTTCTGATTTTAAGGTCTTTTTCAAACTTTCTGTAACACTCTTGGATATAAAAATATTTTAGCAATCAATCTAAAGAATTTTTTTTTTTGTTGCCATAAATTCTTTCACTATTGTGCAAAGGCCGATATACAAATGGTTGAAAAATATCCAGTAAAACTACTTTCTTTGCATGCATGTGAAAGAAACCTAATGTAGACACTCTTCTGAGAGTTATTTAGAATGCCAACAGGAAAAAAGTTAATGGCCAACAATATAATTCATAAATGGAAGACCAGGATGCAGAACCATTTAGCCCATGTTCCACATAATCAGGGTATTCATTAGTATTCTCACAACTGCCCTGAGCCCATTCACTGTCATCAGTCACTGAATATTTTGAAAGAGATTGTCCTGTGAAGTCAAGGGGGAAAGGCTTCTTAAAAAGATGCTCTAGCCCCCATGGTTTTCTTCATGGCTGAAAGAACTGACAAGTGAACAAGTGAACTGGAGGATGGTTATTCTGATTTGGTTTTGAATGTTTGCCACCCACTTTGGATTTGAATTAAATATCAGGCAGTTATTAATAATAAAAAAGGAATTAGGCTCTGTGAGATTACTCTCTACATTCTCTAGTTTGAGCATATTAGATACATGACAACATCAAGTTTTTTTCTTCCAATTATCCCAGAGAAATTTTTTGTTCCAGGTCTCTTTCACTTGAATGGCCACTACCTGAACTACCTGCATGATCATTAGACTGAGGTTTTACAACAGGATTCTGAGAAGGCCAAATAATACCAATAGCACTCATCACATAAAATATAGACAGGAGTCTTCACTTTGTGAGAGTATGTTCCCATCTATACACACATAATTCCCTAGTTGCACAGCTCCTCTGAAATTGTCTCTCTTCTGTTCTTTGGAAATACTCTCGTGCTACATTATAGGCTCCATTACCCATAATTTATAAAATCCTTAGTTGATAAAGATCCCCTAGTTCTTTATGAAATTTAATCCTCAATACAGAAATTTTACATAGCTGTTCCTTCTGCCTGAACACCTGGGAAAAAAAAAACAAAGGAAACATTACAAAAACATAAAATCTGTATATCAGTGCTTCAGAGTAGCTAGGACTAACTGAGATACACCAGGAAGAATCTTCTGCTTTAGCACATTACTGTTTAAATGATCGCAAATGTTTTTTATAGATTTTTTTTCAATAATAAATATGGCAATATACTGCTGTATCAGTTCAGATGGATTTTTCCAATCAGCTAAACTTGTTAAGGAGTTAGAAACCACTTAAAGCTTAACATATGAAAATTAGATTTTTGTATCTGGTATTTTGTGTGTATATATCTAAGAAGAGGTTCATAGCTATTTGTAGAAGTTCTTTTATTTGATATTTGACTAAATATAAGTAGCAACTAAGATAAGATTCCAAATAATGATCTGTGTGGGATAGAGTTGACTTTGTGTTCAAGTGTGCAAATTCCTGAATAAACATAACATCAAACAATTTGTTCCTTGTCATTGTCCTGGATGCATGTATCTAGACAGATTCAAATAAAATATTAAAAGTACTACTAGGATCACTTCTTTAATTTTTGTGAAATTTACAAATTAATGTTTTCAAATATAATTTCTCAAATGAGGATCCCACAGAGTCTCCAAATACCAGCATTCAAATTTCAGTTTTTGAATTGATTGCATGAAGGATCTGGCCCAATAATGTAAATAGTACATTGAGAATTGAAAAAATAAGAAATAGACAACTATATTAGACTTCTGGCAAAGGCCACCTTCACATGAAAATATGTAATTTCATTATCAGTAAAAACAAAGTCATTACTTTGAGAATTCTTTGAAAAAAAAATGTTTAATTTTTAGGAGCAAATTAAAAATATTGCTACTTTTATGGAAACTCTTCCTTGTATATGATCAAGCTCTTTTATATCCAAGATGAGGAGTAGTAATTAGGAAGATAACTTTAAAATAGAGCTTCTTTTCATTCTTTTCTTTTCTTTTCTTTTCTTTTCTTTTCTTTTCTTTTCTTTTCTTTTCTTTTCTTTTCTTTTCTTTGCTTTGCTTTGCTTTGCTTTGCTTTGCTTTGCTTTGCTTTGCTTTTCTTTTTTATTTCATTTTCCCAGAATATCCTACAATAACAGAAGCAATGTCAGGCAGCTAGTCAACACTATCCTTAGTTTTGGAAGTGAAAATTCTACTGCCGTTACCTTACTAGAGTAGAAAAAAAAAATAGCCAAGTTATAAGTAACATTGTGCAACAACCACAGACTGATTTTTGCAGTGCAGCAGTGCAATACAGCAATGTACAACAAGTAAGATTTCCATAGTTTTCTGCCATCAAAATAAGGCTGAAATCCAGCTAAATCTACCAATATGTACCACAGTTTAAAAGCCAGAAAAAAAAATTAAATATGATCTAGTACCAATTTTTATCCATGTTATACACACTCACAAGCCCTATCAGAAGCAAACAGATAGGTCTTGTTTACATAAGAATTTTGAAAAGCAGATAAGCCTTTTTTTTCATTTTTATTTACCAAAAATAATTTTGTCATCCATTTTCTCATCTTGCTTGTTAAACACACACATTAAATCCACTGATTTTATCAATATGTACTATAATGAGCATTGCAAGAACAAAAAAAGCACAGTACGTTAACTCAAGAGTACCTTATTAAAGTCATGTTGTCTGTGTAACTGAAAAATGAACAAATCCACAAAATTCAAACTGCTCAGCTAAAAGTAGAACAAAGATCTCTCTTCAAATTTAGGAAAGTTTCTGATTGTTTTGCAATTTTTGTCTTTTTAATATACTGTTTTAAATTTATGGGACACAGTGATAGTATAGGAAGAAAGGAAAAGGAATTATAAATTATAAATTACTGGGAACAGTGGGAGAGAAACAGAAACACTGATGATATTTTATATAAATTACCATGCAAAGAATTCAAATAAACTAACATTGAAAATGAGCAAATAAAGATTTTAGATGGGGCTGTTTTTCAAGTAACATTTCTTATACATTTATTCTGCTGATGGCAAGATACAGATTTCAATGTTGCTTAGGTGCCTTAGGCATTCTGTGCCAAATTAGTGTGTTTGAACTTGAATACTTCCACTATGAAATAATACCAATGAAACACGACAGACTAATACATACAAAGAAGGATGTACTTAAAAATATATCCTCCAGACTTCTAAGGGCAGGTCTTCAAGGAATCCTTATTCAAATTATGTGTAAAACACTAATACCAATTTAACACTAATGTATTGAATCTGAAGGCTACTTGCATGTATTAAGGCCTACATAGGCACAGACATAAAACCTTTTCTTTCATTTGAAATTCCAAAAGTTGTCATTTATACCTGTCTCTTTAAAACTTGAGATAGGATGCACTACAATTTCACAAGAAAAATTTTCAACCATGCAACTGGTTTTCCCATTTATAGGTGAGCTATTCACATTGAAAGCCTAGCCCAGGAGGCTTGCTAATTAGGCCTTGGGTGTCGCCAGAATGGTAAATCCTTGTAAATTAAAGTGTCATTTCAAAGACTAGAAATAGTAAAAATGTTGTGTCAGATTTTTAAAGGATTTCATTAGTTTTCTGTCTTTGTCTGAGAAAAAGCTGTCAATACAATCTGTAGCCCTTCTGCCATTAGAGAATTGGTGCTAACAGAGCAAGACTGCATCTTTAGACAGTTCACGGCTCTTGTCAATAAAATAGAATGGGAGATAAGAAAAACTTCTGAGTCTTTTACCAATAGCACAAGCTATTTTCAGGGTTAAGTCCAATTAATAAAAAAGAGGAAGTACTGTTTAAATTCTCTGTGCATGACTTCTACTAAAAGACACCATGAAATATAAATACCTGGGCAAGAATGAACAAAAATGGCTGAAGACTATTTCAGAGTTCATTAAGTGCAAGATTATATGTTTTTAATCTTCCAACTTCTGTAAGAAATTTAAATGGGAACAAAAGCAGGGTAATTCTTAGTGTATAGGCTTCAGATAGAGCATGCTTTAGCATGTGTAGGACTATAATATCATGTATGTATTTTAGCAAAGTAATAACAGTAACAGTTTTTTGATTTTGTACTTTATTTCTGAAAAAAAAAATTGTCTGCATTTTGGGTATGTTAACAGTCTTTCATCACACAAGTTTTTTCTGTCTTTCTCTGAATTTGTTTTGTCCATTAGGTAGGAATTAAGTGACTAGACTGACATCTGTAGAGAATCATCACTTAGGGACTGGAAACCTTTGATTAGCTCTTTTCTAGATGGTGGAAAAAGAAAGGCAGCAAATGGTGTTCCAGGACAATTTTTTTTATGAGAGTGGCTAATAATAATAATAATAATAATAATAATAATAATAATAATAATAATAATTCCTTTTCCTTATTTTGGCATTTTACTATTCAATTAATATATAAATTTATGTATTTTTATTTCATTAAATATATTGGGTTTTTTGGCTCTTCTGTATGTATTTATGAGCACCATATTTGGCTACTGACCACAGTTAGCTCTTTCACTAGAAGAGTATTTGTGCTGGAACATAAAATAAGTTGGGAAGAATGGCAGAATTAGCGCACTGAGAAAGGAAAGGGAGGAGGTGCCTCCTTAATATGGGTGAGCTGGGGTTGTAGGTTAAACCCAAGGGGCAGCTGACCAGCTGCTCACTCAGGCTCTACACCCTCTACATCCAGTGCAACAGAGATAGAGTCAAGGAGGAATAAAAGCAAGAAAACTTAGGGATCAAGATTATTAAGAATACATAGTATCATAAATATTAATAATAGATAACATTTATTCTTTAATAAGTCAAGGATAAGTGAAAGAAGAGAAAAACAAACAAAAGAAGATGCATAGGCTCCCTCAGGTCCCATGGGTTGACTGATGCTCAGTCAGTTCCTGAGCAAAAGATGGCTAGCCCTGCTAAAATTCTCTCTTTTCCCTTTTATTGATGACCACTACATTATAAAGCTTGGAATATCTTTTTGGTTATTTTGGATCATCTGCTCATCTCCCTCCCAAACTATTGAGCAACCACTATCTCCTCACTATGGGGGCAGAGTAAGAAACAGAGAAATCCTTGATGCTGTGCAAATGCTGTTTAGCAAAAGCTAGAACATTTGTGTATTATCAGTACTAGTTAAGTTAAAAATTCCAATACACAAGAGATGCTTTGAAATAAAATGGAAAATTGACTCTGTCACAAGCAGGCCAAATATAGTTAGGGAGTTTAAATTATAGGCCCTTTAAAAATTAACTAATTTTCTGAAAGCCCCAAATACAAGAATCATTGAATTAGGGAGGAACCAGCAGGTTTTATGTTTTCTTTTTGACTCCTAATATATATATATCTATAGGCATTAGAAAACAGCAACAGCACAAAAAGCAATAATGGCGTTTACTTAACTATGGAATTTAGTGAAAGTAGTATTACTAGAAAACATATATATACCAACATTAGAAGGCAAGAGAAGAGAAACTAAGATGATGTATTTCAAAAAGTCTCATGACTAGTTTTAAGATAGCTTCTTGATATTTTGATGAATATCTCATTATCTTCAGAAATTTGAGAGTAACTTGAAGAATTTCTCTCTCAAAGAAATTGGAACAAATTGCTGTATTAATTTCAGTTTACCTCAAATTGTCTACATTTAAATAGCCACACTAGAATGCAAGAAGGTTGATTGGGAATATTTTTGAATGTGCTATGTGGCATTGCCTATCAGTAAAATAATCAGCAAACTGAAATTTAGATCTTTTTATACTACAGTATTTTGGAACTTTAAGAATCAGACAGATGCAGCTTCCAGAAGCCGACATGAAAACTGTTAAATCCAAGTTAGATGTTTTAGAAGCACAATACAGAGATCAGCTGTATGATCAGACTTACTACTGCTACCATCATAGCACCAATCCTGATTTTTATTTACATATGCTAATATATAGAGACATGCAATTTCAGTGAAGCAGTATATGCTGTGCAGGTAAAAATCTAAACAGAAATTAGAACTCAAAAACTTTTTATATAAATTTTCAATCTTTTAAAAATTTTTATTTCTAAAGTTGACAGTGAATCAATGGTTCATTTGCTTTAAAATAAAACTTTACAGCAACGTGAAATATTAGTTTCACCTATAAGAATCCACTTTAGAAAGAAAAAAATGAGAAGGGAAACATAATACATAAATCACTGTGTCTTAGCAATTTAAAGGTCTTTGTGATCACAGTTTCACCTAATCTGTGCATATTATTTAGAAGCGCAGGGTCATTTTTCAGGTATATCACTGAACTAATAAAGGAAGAAGACCTTATTTCCAAGCAAGATGGGATATCTTTAAATTTTATTACTAATCTTAGTAATAGTGAAAAAAAATGCACATGCTTCCATGACATGTTGACTCTCCAAAAGCTTTTATGAATCTTAGAGCTTCATATAATTTTTCAGAACTAGGTAATCACTATAATGTTACCATACTTTGGAAAATACATACACATTTGTGTATGCATAAGATTTAATAGTCTAAATGGCTTATTAACTTCCATCTCCAGCTAAGGTACATTTATGTTTAGAAATAAATGATGATAATTCTTGCTTATTTTACTGCTAACAGAAGATTTTTCTGCCATGCTGTGGAAAGAAGCATTGCCTATTATACACAAAAGTAAACTCTACTTTAAGGAAACGCACTTTATCTACTCATTGAACAAACTGAATCACTATTGACTTCCTTACTTTTCTCTTGGTTAGTATATCATTGGGCCATTTTTTTAACAGTCCTCAATAGTCAGCATATGTTAGAGACATGGCTCTGTATACCTCTATTTTAAGTATGTATCCAGGACAGTTCAAGTAAGGAAACTTGTTACTGACCATCATTTCAGACTTAAACTGAACACAATTCAGGAAGGACACTCCAAATCATGAAGTTTTAACACTTTGTGTATCTGCAGAAAAGAGATGTCCAACAGAAAATGTTTATATCCCAGGGTACTAATCTCACTCACAGGAAAGAATAACTAGATTCATGGCCTACATAAAAGTTCAGGTAATTCTGTCTTTTAACAGTAAAAAAATCCAAAGTTAGGACTTTATATTTCCATATTTTACTGATCCATAATTTTGCTACACAAAATTACCCTTACTGTTTTTAATCTATAAAGAGATGGGACATCAAGGTAATAGGCAGCAGACCTTTGTTTTTCAACCGATATATGTATCCCCTGGTTTCCAGGTCCTGTGCTATGTAAGCCCAACTTCTGGATTGTTCCACTGGCTCTGTTCTGGTGTCTAGTCAGGAGAATGGTGAAATGAGCTATCCACAACATTGACTGTGGGTTAGTGCATTTGGAGGCTATTGCAAGATCCTACTTTTTAGTGGTTTTGACACATGTTTTTCCCAGCACTGGTGCTCTCAAGCTGAGCCTTGTACCACGAGATATACCCATGAAACTGCAGATCTTTAAGTCCAGGCACATTTTCTAAGATGCTGGGTTAGAAGAGAGTCTTGAATATTCCATATGGGCCTCTTCTACATGCCCAGATGCCACCAGAAAATTGGCTGGGAGTGCAGGGAGGTGGGCAGGGGGGTGGCTAGAGGGGTGTGGTGTGTGTATAATGCTTCTTCTAACAGCAAATATTAGAGGGAAGGAGGAAGAAGAAAATTATGTGGTGGATTGGCAGTAGGGTAGAGCATGACATATGAAGACTGCTGAGATAGATTACTGTCCTGCTCTAAATTAATAAATGCACTGGACAGTCAGTATGCACTAAAGTGCAGAGAGGCAGCATTCAAAAGCAAACTCTCTCCCCTTCAAATTTTTCTGCTGAAGGGATTCCCCTCACTACCCAGCCTAAAATACAAACTAATATCCTGGAAGAAGACTGAAAGGGAGAAATTTTAGTCTCCAATGCAAAGATAATTTGATGTTACAGATTAGGCAGAGCCAATGTTTTTTTTCAGTGATTTTGAAAAAAAAGAACATCAGGGAAAGATAAGAGATCTCTGTGGCAGAACTATATTCAGAAAATAATGTGAACACTGCCATCATTGCAAAGTCAGTTCTTACTGCTTCAAAACACCCCATTTTCTGATTTTATTTAATTAAACATTACCAACTCAAATGAAAGACACAGAAAACAGTCAAAATATCTACCTAGTAGATGCAAACTTTAGTATCCAAAAGAGACAGGTGTACCTCTTGTGGTTTACTCATTAACTCAAACAAGTGGAAAAGTCTGTAACTTTATACATCATGAATGAGCTAATATTGTGATACTTACAGTTGAAAAGCAATAGTACCTAAAGTTATGAAATCACTACCCCATTTGCTTTTATTTCACAACTTTCTGCTTATTTCTGTGAAAAGACACATGATAGGTATGACATCTTACAAACTTACAAACTACGTGTGCTAGGGCCATATAATGGTATGGGGCCCATTTTAATGAACAAGTTAGAAGGCTGAATGGCTAGCTGCTAGCTGGTCATTCACCTCCTGCAAGTGACTGTTTTAACATGGTGGGTTGACCCTCGCTGGCTGACAGGTGACCACCAAAGCCTCTCTGATTTCCTTCTTCAACTGAGAGACAGGGGAGACAAAATGTAATGAAATGCTTGTGGGCAACATAAGGACAGAGAGAGAAAATGCAGCAGATGCAAAACAGACTCAGCTTGGGGAAATTAGCTTAATATAAAATCAGAATATGATAATGAGAAATAAAACCAAATCTTGAAAACATCTTCCCCCACCCCTCTCTTTTTCATGGGCTCAACTCATTTCCAAATTCTCTACCTCCTTCCCTAAGTGGCACAGGGGAATGGAGGATGCAGGTTGTCAGTTCATCACATTGTCTCTGACTCTCCTTCCCCCTCACATTTTTTCCGTGGCCTAGTAGAAGATCTGTCTAGTAGAAGATCTAGAAGATAGTCCTCCATGAAATTCCCCTTCCCACAGACTGCACTTCTTAAATTGCTCCAGTGTGGGTCCCTTCCACAGGATGCAGTCCATGAGGAACAGGCTGCACCAGCATGGGTCCCTTGTGTCACAAGTCCTGTCAGCAATCCTGCTCTAGCATGGATTTTTTCCGTGGATTCACAGCCCCTGCCAGGAGTCTGCTCCAGTGCAAGAAACACACAGGGCCACTGCCTGTTTCAGGCATCCACCTGCTCCAGCATGGGGCCCACAGGATGCAGATGGATGTGTTCTCCAACGTGGACCTCCTGGGCTGCAAGCAGACACTCTCCTTCTTCATAGGCTTCAGGGGACTCTCTGTTCTGATGCCTGCAGCACTTGTTCCTCCTCTTTCTCCACTGGCCTTGGTGTCTGCAGAGCTGCTTCTCTCACATTCTCACTCCTCTGTTTTGGATAGATTTGCTCTTGTGGAGCAGGGTTTTGCACTTCTCAAATCCTTTATCTCCACAACACTATCAATGTCTCTGATGGGCTCAGCCACAGTCAGCAACAAGTCCATCTTGGAGACAGCTGGCACTGACTTTATTTCATATGGAGAAAACTTCTAGCCTTGTGCCACTACCAAAATCTTGCTGCACTAACACAGTACAGAACGTTTGAAATACAGAGTACATATGCAATATAATTAGGTTTCACTTAAAAATCTTATCATCTCCAAGTGAACACTCAATCCTTTATTCTGTTATCTACCAGTTTATTGTCTGAAATCTTTATATGTGACATATCACTTAAAAATTTACAAAATGCCATCTTCATCTACAGTGTAACAAACTTACTAATATCTATTCAGTGCCCTTCATCCTACTGAGGTTTAGTGAGGACTAAAATTTTCCACACTTTGCAGGATTTTTCTTGTACTTGATATTCATCATACTCTAGGTCTGTAGAATTTAAACAGGCCTTTCAAATTGGTCATAGAAATTCTCAAAGTAAATTTTTGTGCTTCCAACATGGCTCCTCATGTAAATGCTTGCAGAATTGGGCCTTTAGTTTATATTTTCATTTTTCTGTGTCTCAAACAGTGAAAACAAGATGCAGACAATCTGATTAGGTAACAGCAGCAACACATGTAATATGAAGTATCAGTCAGACTGCTTCAAGTTAGTAAATGCAAGGTAAAAAAAGATACATTTCCAAGAATAGACACCTAAGAGTGGTATAGCAAGAGAAGTAGTAGTTTAAATAGTACTTACAGCTAAACTGAGGAATAAGCCATATAGGCATATGACACTCATTTAAGTGAAAAAACTCATAATTATTAGTGCAAGCACCTATCTAGCATGAACATCACCAGCCAGTCCTCATGGCAAGAAAAATTAATGACAGGTATATCACATGGGACTGGTAGCTGAGCTGTCTTTGCAGGAAGACCACCAGGGAGACACTGAATTTGACCTGAGATTTGTGGCTGCAGGAAACAAAGAACAGGGCTGGTGGTGATGTGGGTTGTGAGGGAATTCAGAGCTAAACAAGACACAGGATTTAAGGTGCAGGAGTGTTACTTGGTGCAAGGGTGCTACAAGGATCATTCTTGTTCCATATTCCATTCTACTAAAGGGGGGCAATATATTTACATATTTTCTTATATCATATCAAAGATATGTATTGTTTAAAAGCCAGGAGAAAAAGCCATGTGAATTTTTCCTTCTTCACACATTCTTCTTAAATAGAAAACAAATACTCTTATTTACATGAAAACCAACAGACAAAAGTATGAAACCAACAGTCAAAAAATATTAATTGAAAACACATAATTTTTAAAGGGCAGGGCATAGAGCTCTTAGCAGCAGTATTAAATAGCACTTCTGTTTTGAGCTTGCTTGTCAGAACCCATGAACTTGTGAGAAAAACAGACCAAGCAACTAATATCACAGCAGAACCTAAATCCAGCACATGCATATTTTTAACTATAGCTTTTTTATTTGTTTACACTTAATATATGACCTATCTTTATTCATAATATTACGCCAAAATATTTGTAATACTGTACAAGAACTGTATTAACAGCTAGGATCTATTTAGTGTGATTTAAATGTAAGCACACTGTTAGCTGTGTTAAGTATGGGTTTGGAGGCAAATGTGAAAGTTCAGTATTCTCCCACAGATTTATTTTTGCTCAGGATAGAGCATTTTGTAAATGTTACTAAGCCTCTTCCCTTGTGTAAGTATATTGATTGCATATGTGTAGCTCTTTATCTCTTTTGCAAATAAATCTCATGTACTGCAGATACAGGAAATGCAAAAGACCATCTGGGCATCATTGACCCACTCTTCTCAAATCTGGCAGACAGTTTAGCATACAGTTTATTTTTTTCAGGGTATATACTGCACTATTCTGACACGTCAGAAAGCATGCTTAGAGGAATTCTGTATTTTTCAGTTTGTCAGCGTAGAATTTTTTTGAATTTTTTTATTCAGAATTGTTTTCCTGAATAAGCTGGTTTATCCAAGCTTGAGTTTTTCACCTTTGGATTTCAAAGCCTCACCAAAAAAATTCCTCAACAATAAACGTGTTTCGTTTTAGAAGCTTGAAACTGGAGACAGACAAGAAATGAATAGTCAATATCCTGTACAATCAATCATTTGGTCTGGGAGCAAATGTGGCTACATTTGTATTACATGACTGTATTTGGATTTAACCTAAATTCATAAAAGTTCCCCTATTAGCTACAGGACTAGAAAGAAGAAGAAAGATAATTTAGCTATGTTTATGTCTCCCTTATTGTTTAACCTGATGTTTTGGTTGTCTAGGTTATAAGAATATTTAGACAAAATTACTGATACTAACTTCCTGCTCAACATCAGACAACATTTTGACAACGTTGAGGAAAATCTAAATTAAAGCATATTCTACTGGATGTGATCCAATTGGAAGAAACTTAAAAATAGTCCTCAGCTGCAAAATGTTTCAAACTGTCTGAATATTCTTTTTGTTTAAATGGAAACAACAGGGAAATCTGAACATACATTAATAATTTTGGAATAGTACAAAAACAGCTTGTGAAAAAATACACTATGTGTAAAATTACTGTAAGAAATAAAGCATAAATACCTGTGGAACAAGAAAACTATTCTATTCTTACCCATGATTATCACACTGCTAGTTCACAGTCAGAAATATATGCCAAGCAGACAAGTTGTAGGACTGGGACAGATTTGCCTTTATGACCTGACTGTTTAAAACTATCTGCTTTTGGAGAGAAATCCTTTCTGTCCACAACAGTAAGTTGAAAATTCCACTGGGATAGAGGGAGCCTGAGGTAAGTGAATCTGGCTTTGGCACTAAGCAATGAGAAATGCTGGGTCTCTTCTCAATACTAAATCTAGGAAGACTCTCAGATTGGTTTACTTCATACTGATACCTACATTATTTGTTCTTTCTGGTACAGATCCTTTTCATTGAATAAATATGCCTAGATGCTGAGATATTACAGTAATATCATTGTACCAGAACTTAGGGCTTTCTTAGCCAAGTGTGGGACAAATAGCTTATCCTCAGTACTCTGCTATCATGACAATTTTCAACAGGAGAACTGTTTTCTCTGCAAGGAGCAATGAATTTGGTCTTAAGATTTCTTGGAAATATAGTCCACTTATACATGTTAATTTAAGGAATTAGGTGTAATGAAAAATTGCAACTCACTTATCAGGATGACAACTGGTATAGACATACTAACTCTAGATAGTATGAAATTCACTTCTCCTAGCTGACTGGATGTTCTGGATTTGGGTGGGATAGAATTACTTTCTTCTCAGTGGCTGTTATAGTACTGTGTTTTGGATTCAAAATGAGAATAGTGTTGTTAACACACTGGTGTTTGGGGCTTTTGTTAAATCATGTTTATTCGGAATCAAGGAATTTTTCTTGTGTTGTGCTCTGCCAGTGAGGAAGTGAGCAAAAGAAACCAGGAAGGAGCACAGCTGGGACAGGTGACTAGAATGGTCTTTCAGACCATAGAATGTCATGCTCAGTATAAAAACAGAAGCTGATCTGGGTTTGGGAACTGGGGTTTGGGAATTGGGATTCTGGCACGGGTCAGCGGGTGATGAGCAATTTTCTTGTGTGTTACTTGTTTGTCCCTTATTGTTACAATCTTTTTTATTAATCACCATATTAATGTATTTTACTTTATATTCAATTATGAATTTTTTTCTTTTCAACATAAAAGGTTTTTTTTGATTCTCCTTCTCATTCCACCAAGGTGGGGGGAGAGGAGAGAGTGGGGGTTGAGTGAGCAGCTATATGGTATTTAGTTTTCAGCTGGGCTTAAAACCATGACACTTGAATAGCCAAACTTTTGTGTGTATGTCTGTTTCCTTTTACACATTCAATCTTCTCTCCCTGAATATCATGCAAAGTACCTTATTTTCTGGCAAGGGAAGTTCTGTTTTGGCCTAATTATATTATTTTTTGATATGACCAGAAAAAAAAAAAAGAAATACAGTAAGTTAGGAATTAAATCTGACATAAATTTATTTTTACTGTACTGTTAGAAATTATTAAAAGCAACAATCTCAGTCATGTTTTATTTAGTTTAATCTAAAGGATCATCCATGTAGTATTTTTTAAGAATTTCCTCTCACATAAGATTCTTCCTAGGAGGAGAAAGAGAGTGTTTAAAATTGTAAAATATTAGATTTTTTTTCCCATAGAGTTTTATTGTATTAGTAGCTCCATTGGTTTTGCAGTAATAAAACATCAATACATTAATTTTTTTATTATATACAAATTTAATAGCATAAGGAGGTTAATACTAGAGCATGGGTTTCAGAGCAGTAATACCTCAAGTAGTTTTCATTCTTAGTTGGTAAGAGACAGTTATAAAACATATATTTTTGAGATGAACCAGAGGAAAAATAATTTCTATAATTATGGTCAAAATGCAACCTGTGTCATGATTGAAAATCCTGATAGTCTTGCATATTTGATCATTAAATCACAGGATTTTATAACCGGTGGGAAGCCTGGAAACCTTGCAGTCTTATTCAGCATTGCTTTGCACACAGCACAGTTGCAGAAATCCTGTGTAGGAGAGATACAATACTCTCCCTCAAGTCATAGTTCTTGAATGTCTTCTGACATGGTTTCTGACTTGGCTTGTCCTTTTCCAAGGACACTCTTCTACAACATGAAGAACTATAAGTGTTGTCCTTTTAGATATTATTTGCACAGTTACAAAAATTACTTACAGTAAACAAGTGAAAACATGTCTGTCCCTCATGCAAGGCACAAACCATTCCTGAGTAGTTCTATAAACACAAAAGAGAAAACTGTGCTTTTAATGCAAGGTGTCATTTAAGTGAATGTATGACAGATCATGGACTCACAGAAAAGTTTGGGCTGGAAGGGATCTTAAAGATCATCTAATTCCAGCTCCCTTGCCATGGACAGAAAACCTCTGACTAGAACAGGTTGCTCAGAGCCACAGCCAGCCTAGCCTTGAACACTTCCAGGGATGGGGAATCCACAACTTCTCTGTTCCAACAATCTGTTCCAGTACCTCATCATCATCACAGGAAAGAATTTCTAGCTAGTATTTAATATTAACATATCCTCTTTCAGTTTAAAGTGATTCCATCTTAATCCTATCACTACAAGTCCTTGTGATAAGTCCCCCTCCAGCTTTCTTGTAGCCCCCTTCAGATGCTGGAAAGTGTTCTAATGTCTCCCAGGAGTCTTTTCCTTTCCAGGCTGAACAATTCCCAAGATCTGTCAGCCTGTATTAATAGGAGAGATGCTTGAGCCCTCTGCTCATCTTTGTGGCTCTCCTCTGGACTCATTCCAGCACTCTTTCTCATGTTGGTGCCCCCATAGCTGGAAGCAGTACAGCAGGTGGGATCTTCATCTTCTCTATGCCCATGTTAAACAACAGGTTAATTTACAAGAGATGTGACTCCATACAGGGCACAAAATTTAGACTTTCAGAAAATATTTTGGAGGAAGGTGACGCTGAGGGTAGTGCTTATTCCGTTGAGGATATCCATCCAGTGAGTTGTTTTAAAAGTAGTCCATAAAGAAAAAAAGTATGTTTCATTTCTGTAGGTGTTTATCTCAGTGTGAGGACTCACACAGTGATGACACTGAGAAGAGCAAGAAGACCCTGCTTATCACTCTAAGAGAGAAAACAAGTTCTGGAAACAAATCCACCACGCCAAAAAAAAAAAATCTGTGGAAGAATGTCACATGTCTAAATCTCTGTGAGAGATTTTAATAGTTGCTCTCATAATGTCTCAGCAAATGAAAGGAAGGAAGGAAGGAAGTTTAGGATTGCCTCCTAAGGCTTTCTTGAGAAAGTATGACATATGGGCATTCTGAGATCTGGCCACAGACAACAGTCCCCTGCAAGATCTAGGCACCATTTCAATTTCCAGGACAGCCCACTGAGCTGGCGGAGGGCTCTGCACTGAAATTCTTAGATAGGCCTTGCTGAATGCCTCCTTTTCAAAAATCTGTTCTCTGTTTCATTTGAGATTCAACATGGTAACAACCAGCTCACTCATTATTTCAGGGGAATTTAGCCAGGAAGTTTAATTAATACAATTCCTTTAGGGAACAATAATGGAATGTTTTTATCCCTTGAAGCACTGTATTAAATATATTGCCTGTGCTAGATAATAAAATGAGTTAGTCAGCCTGGAATGACTTGCTGTTAAACTAGAAAAATGCCCAGCACCTAAAAAGGTAAATTATAATTTTTTTTTTTAAAGTGATGAAATGAACTAAGATGCATGAAATGAAATGCAAGAAATCAGAATGTAAAATATTCTTGTTCCTCTACCATTTTCTAATTGTAATTTATTAGTCATTTTTTCATTATTCCATTTTCCTAAAAGGGAATACTTTGTATTGTAGAGAGATGACAAAGGTATGAGCCCCAGGTGGAGGGTAAAGTCCCTGGGTGAGAACCCAGGTCCTGGCAATTCTTATTGAGGTTTCTGTTTCAGGGGAATTTCCTCTGGATTTTGTTATTTCAGTATATTTTTCAGAGAATTGATTCCATATTTTGAGTCAGATGAAGAAAACTTGAAGGAAGATAACTTTCTTTGATATGAGATTTGGATGGCAAGTGTATTAATTGTCTCATCCTGTGTGTCCCAACTTCAGTAAATGTATGTTAACTGAAAATATTCTTTGTTTAAAAAGACCTTTATTCACAAATTTAAATAAAAAGATTGATTTAATTACATGAGAATCATAAAGGAATATTTAAAAAAACTTCAAAAGCTTGCTAAATAAATAAAAAAGACACAAAATTTGTCTAGGGTGAAGACAAATCAGACAGCCCATGAAATGTAGGATAATCCACATTATACGTCATGCTCCTCCACCAAAAACCCAAACATTATCTCCAAAATGGACCTCATTCGGTGCCCTAGGTAGAAGATTGTAGTTTGCTGCAGTCATTATGATGTTCAATGTTTTGCGTGGTTTCACTCATAGCAGTATTAGGTGGGAACAGACTTGTTTGGAATGGGTTATCGTGATTTTTTCTTTGGTTTTGTATATTCCTTCTTCTTCATTTTCTTAACTTTTATACCACTGAGAAAGCACCAATATAGCAACTGGTTTTTCTTTTTATGTTCATATTTTAGTATAGAAGATGGTAACAAAATCTTGTTTTCTGGAAATATTTTCACCTCACACTTTAGCTTTTTTTCTAGTCAGTTATCCAGTTATCTGGTCTTCTGATTTTCTGATTTTCTGGTCTTCTTTTTCTTCTGATTTCTGAACTTTCCTGAAGGTATTTAGTCTTAAGTTTACCTGGTCTCAAGCCTCTTCTGCCATTGAAATTTTCATCTTAAAATGAAGGAATCTGGATGAATAGAAAAATGAATTAACTTTCACTTTGGTTTCTTCTGTCTCAAAGAGTACACTTCCCTTTTAAATTTTCATTTCTCTGAGAAAATGGAGGGGTTTTTTTTCTTCTCTGATGGTGGTAGCAATGAGTAAAAAACTAGTTAGGACTGACTACAGATATATACAGAGTCACACAGTATTTTCCAGTTCAGCATCTCAAAACAACATATTCCTTAGGCTAAGCTCTCTGAGCAAGTATCTAGATTTTCCAGCTTTTGTTCACAGTTAGGAAGTCTGGGCCAAGATTTTTCAAATTTGGTTTTATCTTATTCACTAAGTAGAACTAAACTTATTCCATGAGAAACTGGAAAAAATCCTAAAAATAAATTTCCCAAACAGGCCACACGATATGTATCTGATCACTAGGAAAAAGGCATGCTTAAGCATCTGAGTGGAGGAAAAACTTTGAGGAGAAACAGTCTAAATTAATTCTCATAATTTATCTTTACCTTCACTCCTTTATTAATGCACACCATGTTATTTGCTTTTAATGGTCAGCCTTATTTTTTCTTATTTTGAGAGTGGCTTACAAAGTCACTTTTATGAAAACTACTTTACTGCATTTTCAGTTTGCAGGAAAGTACCTGCTAGAAGGTCAGAAAAGCAAAGAGTCCTCCAGAATGGCTCCTGAAAGAATGAAAAGAGAACAACAGCTGACCATTATGTCATTTTTGTGTGACTGCTTCAACAGTGGCCTCCATGCATTGTTTCCCAAAATCTCTTGGGAAAAATCTCTTGATTGATTAACTAAATGAATGGAGGAGGGTCACAGTTGTGTCTTATGCCCACTTAGCTCTCTTCTAGAAGGTAGCAGGAAATGAAAATTTGACTTCTCTGCAATCTTTTCCATGATATGTAGCATCATGCAGTGGGGTTTATTTATTTTTTGTTAAGTAGAATTTTTCTGCTACCTTTCAGTGTAGAGCACATAGCAAAGGAACAGTAGCTCCTACAGAAAGCAGTACTAACCAGAAGTGACAGCCTTCTTCTGTCCCAAGCCAAGACAAATTGTGCATTTTCAAAGAGCTGTGGAAATGTGAATGCATATCACTGTTACAGCACCACATGTTACCACAGCTAAATTTCCAAGGCACCTGTCTGAACCCAGTATTTCTTAGTACCCCTTGCCTTTTTCTCATGAATTCTATTGCCAAAATTGAGTTGTAGTCATATTTGGGAGCAGATGGTCAAACCCACTGCTGTGTCCAAGTAGGCTGGTGGGCATAGTTATCTGATGTGTTTAGAGATATGATAGCAAGCCAAGCATCTCTCTTTATTCGCCACCTAGGGATAAACTCTCAAGTAAAGAGAGATTCCCCTCTGAGAAGAGTAGCTGCCAGATTTCAAAACATTTGCTGAATGTTTGTAGAATGTACTTGTCCCTGGAAATAATACAGCTAAATAGCCACATTTTCACAGCTAATTTTTAAAGTGAATTTGAATTTGTAAACAGATGCTAAGTGTAAATATGTAAGCTTCACATCAGCACCATGTTGTATTTTGAATATTTACATGTTTTGCTTAAGAAGAGACACTGCAACCCATGTTCCATGACGTAATTGGACATCTGCTTGCTAGCCCAGCTGACTCAATTAATTCTAAAGGTTGTTCTTGGTAGGGAAGAGGAAACTATCATTGGTGATTTCCTGATGAACTTATCCAAGTGGGTATTCCCAATTTCTGTCTAACATAAGGCCCAAATAAAATTTCATTTTCTGAAACATGGCTCATTATTTTTTGCAATGCTTTGAAGACTCATAAATGTTGCCATCTCCCCATCTAATAAATTCAGACCAGAGTGTTTGATTTCAACTTGTCCAGTCAATGAGATAAATGGTATTTACCTATTCTATCTATAGAAACTGTGCACCAGAAAATGCTAAACTTTGCTTTCATTATTCAACATGCAATTCTGTTATTCAAGACTGTACAGTCTTAGTTTAAAAAAACATAGCTCAGTACTACAGAAGGAAGCCTTGCTACGTAAATACCCCCCTATAAATGCCCACTGAAAATATATTACCTTTGAAATATATTAACTTGAGGAAATAGTGCTTTCAGTTACTCAAATATGGTGATGTTGAGAAGGAATTTAGCTACAAAGAAGTTTCTTAAGATGTTAAAATCAAACCTGATTATGAGTATTATCAGACAGCTTAGTGCTGAAATGCTTTATTTTAAAAACCAGCTTTATCTAAGACTGTCTAAGGTAAGATCAGGACACAGCTGGAAGTGATATAATCAATTAAATGGATTAAAGCTGCTTTAGAGGTTCATTCACAATACATGGAAAACCCCTTGACTGCAATTAGATTTAGAATTAGTCAGCAAATTTTGTTTAACATAAGAAGATAGCTAAGTACATCTACCTCTTTCCAGGTGGGTATACTTATATGCAGGTGGATTTCTCAGCAAGGAACGCTTGAAGGAAGCACTTGTAGCAAGGCTGATGACTCAGCACAGGGCAATTTACAGATCCATGCCACTTCTGTAGGTCCTTTTAACACACAGGAATGAAAACCAGTTTCAGTTCCTGAAAGAAGCAGTTGCTTGTGAAAGTTACATTCTATGTGCAGCCTTTCAAAAGCCAAAATTATCATGAATATGACATAGCCCACTTTGGCTTTCAGCCCAATCTCACCACATATGATAAAACTATGCAGAAAAGTGTATGATATAGTCTTCAGTACCAAGTCACAAACTTTGCTTTTCTCATGGTCTAACAGAGCATGGTTTGTGAAGTTCCAGAGCCAATTAAACTATATTAACAAGTGTAATTATTATTGTAATCAGATTTGCAATAATATTTATATATAAATAAGTGTGGCTTTAGTGACTTTCGGTAACTGAGAAGTGTTAACAGTATGATTGCCACAACACAAAGTTATTTGAGCATTGTGTAGGCTGCTTTGTAATGCGTAATATCAACTATAAGCTATCCCATCAGCTAAATATGAAACACCTCCATGAACTGTACAAAGAAAATACAGATCCAAGCAAGATTCAGATCAGGTTTTGCTGGAAAATCTTGGTGCTGAGACCTCTACCTATCTCATTTAGTGGAAGAACCTCTACAAATTTCCCAGTGAAGCTCATCCTCTCACAAATATGTAAGCAGGATAACAGGAAATTCATTACATGCCATTTGTTAAAGGAGTTGTATTTTGGAAGAAGAAAGAAAACCAAGTTCCAGGTTGAAGATCTTTCTTGAGTCTTTGCTTTTGTGTAATAGAGTATGAAGGAGTTGTAATGAAATATATGGGTTCAGGGTTCATTCTTCATTACCCCTACATGTAACAGACATGTGCTTCCTACAACAACTAAATACAACCCTCTGACAGAGGATTTCCAAACATTTTTAGAGACACATCAGCTATTTCTCATTCAGCTAGGAATTGTTTTGTCAACAGTTCTATCCAAGGACCCCCAGCACTGGTGGCACAAATAGGCCTAGTTCTATGATTATTAAGGAAAAACAATTATGGCTTGTTTTGTCAAAATCTGCATCATTTTGCTTACAGATACAGTAACAGACTGAAAGCCAGATTTTATATATATATATATATATAATATAGCAGCATCAGAGTTTTATTTCTGGATTGCAACTTTTCTCTTGTAGTAAAAACTCTTGGATGCAGAAACCATGTTGGTAATTTAACACGAGATAGAAATTAAACTCCAAATAAACTCCACTCACTTCCTCCCTGCCTCCTCTAGTAAGAAAGGGACAAAGGCAGACAGTATAGATTGAGATGAAAATTCATTGAAAGCAAGCAGCAATGGAATAAGAAATGCACAGTAACAGCAGAAATATTAATAAGAAAAGGATAAAATAAAAGATGTTTTAAACATTAAATATGTCCACTGACTTAGTTCCACGTAGGTGCTGGGACCAAGGCAAGATGGCAGCTGCTCCCATGCCCATCTCATCCATGGCTTTCCCAGAGAAAGACAAGATGGCAGGGGTTCCCTGCAGCGGATTCACCCTACCTGAAAACCCAAGACAATGGAAAACAATGATGGACAAACCCCCAAAAGCTACACTGTCCATGTCACAATGTGGTGCCTCTTTCTGGACCACTCCACTCCACTGGAGCTTGGAGTGGCATTGCTAATTCTGACAGCTCCATTCTGCTGGAGCTTGGGCTCAACTCACGCTTGGCTTCTATCGCCACATTTGCTGCTTCTTTTCCTGCGGCTGCTTTTGCTTCACTGTTTTTCCTCAAGGTGTTTTTTTCTTGAAACTATGTCCTGCCTGTGTTTGCTTGTTCTCAGAGGGGTGTCTCAGAAGAACAGGAAAGGATGGGAGGCAGCCGTGGAGGGACAGAAGTCTCCAGAGCTGGTCCCACAAATCCACAGTGTTACCACAGCAGGCACCTTCTCCCAAACACAAAGGGAACAAAATGGCACATTTCTTCTATGTATTCACTATTTTCTTTTCCCCAAAATCACACTCCCAGAGATGATGTGGAAGGTATAGAATAGCAGCCTAACCATACCCACATGGCTATAAACTCTGCCAGAACTCTGCAACAAGAGCACCATGGGACAGGGTGTAATTTGTTATCAGAAAATGGAGAATTTGCTCTTTGATTTTCTTAGTAATTTTTTTCTTTTAGTTAAAATAGCAAGAAAAAAGTCAAGTTAGGCTTGATTATCTTATTGTATTTCTTTCCAGAGGGATAATATATTTTTAATATATATTTCATGTAATTGCTCAGGTTGGAAAAGACTTCTAAGATCATTGCTTCGAGTTGTTACCTCACCATTACCAAGCCCACCATTAAACCATGTCCTTAAGTGTCCCATCTACACATCTTTTAAATACTTTTTGGGATGGCAACTCAATCACTTTTCTGGCCAGCTTGTTCTAGTGCTTGAACGCCTTTCAAAAAAGAAATTTCTCCTCATATCAAATCTAAACCTCCCCTGGCAGAACTCGAGGCAATTTACCTTTTCCATCAGCTTATAAAACTTTTCTCTGCCTTTACACCCTGACTCTATAACAGACTCCCACCATAATATCTGCCTTATCAGCCTTTCCCCTGGTTTGTATGCATAAGAACTTGGCCTTATCATCACCATCATTAAGATCAAGATAGTCCCTAACATACTGGGCTATTCCACCACCTCTCTTCCTTTGCCCATCCCTTCTGAAGTGTTTATAGACAACCATTGCAGCACTTGGGTTTTGTGACATTCCATCGTGTTTCCATGACGACAAATATGTCATAGTATTTATGATTCACAATGGCTTACGTCTTCTTGTTTGTTGCTTATGCTGAGTGTGTTGCTGTGCATGAATTTTAGTTGGGGTGTTGATCCTATCCACTTTATTGGGGAAAGAACTCTAGTTTTTATGTCACCTTGCTTCTCTTCAAGAGTTTCTGGTATCAATTTTAAAAGATTTCCCTCCTTTTTTTAATGAAATGGCAGAAGATAGTTCATATATTTTCCAGTTGCCTAAAACACAGTAGCATTTCCTGGAAAGCCAGAAGCATATTGGCCAAGTCTAGCAATTCAGCAATGAGCAATTTCATTATGAGTAATTTTGCCACAAGCAGCCTATATACCTTTTTATCTAGAAAAATGTAGCAATTTCCACGTACAGCAAAAAGAACTGGCCTGCCATGCACGTAAATACAGCAAATATGTGCCACGTTTTTTAAAGAGTAAAAAGAGTTAAGGGGGAATTGCCTTGCTGTAGTTGTGAGACAAACACGTAATTCTAGTGAAAAAACATGTCCCAACTAAACATCAAATGCTGTTGATCTCATCTTGTTGCAGCAGTTTTTTTCTGAATGTATTTGGTTGATATTGAAACACAGTTGATATTGAGGACACTGTTTTTAAATTAATAGAAAAAAATAAGGTCTCAACGATTAGAAAAAAAGATAATTCATTCTGGAAAAGAGTTGTCCCTCCAGGTACCTAAGAAGTCATTTTTACTCTCTTGTGCTGGTTTTTTTGAATGCAACAGGTACATCTTAAACTGAAAATTACTGCAGTAGATCATTATGTTTCTGAAATATATTTAAAATTATTGCTGTCATAAAATATTCAATTCTAAAACACTTTCACCCCTCACCAAATGGTACCTTATCAGACAGGTTTTGATAAAAGACTTTGCTATTTCTCCTTCAAACACTAGTGATACCTATATTATCTGCCTCTGGCAATGCTCTGAGAGGTGATTATTAATGCTTACAAAATAAAGCATTACAGCAATACAAAGGACTGTAGTATTGCAATGTGAACAAAGGCAGTGTGAAAATTTCTCTATTATGAAATGTCAGTTCCATTTTTAAAATTGTGTTGAAATTTCCCTATCATAAAATACAAAAGTACAGGTAAAGAAAACTTTTAATCAGATGTATGTGGCTTTTCTGATTCCTATAAATAGACATTTGAAGGAAGGTATGTTTACATAAATCAGGAACATCTCTGATTAGATTTAGCAATAAATCCAAAAGCTAATTTATGAAATTTGAATTTCTAAACTCATTAATTTCTTCAGGTCATTTCGAACGCATAACCAAATAATTTATCCAAATTATTCAAACAGGATATTCAGCAACTCTCATGCCAATTACATGCAAGAGGAGAGAAAAAAAGTTGTTCCTGCCTTACTATTCATTTTCTGGTTGTTCAGCATTGTTAATCTCTAGTAGAATGTCTTCTTTGAAAACTGTATGACTTAAACTATCTGAATCTAGATCATTCATGTATCTAATCAAGTTGTACCCAAAACTGTTCCTCCTAAGACCTCCTTCATACTAACTTTTCCTTTCTGGCATTAAATGTGTACTTCTCATATTTCATATGGTTTGCAGAATTGCTCCCTCTTTTATAAACCTTTGTGGTTGGTCTTCCTTCACAAATTTACAGGTATGCAATTAACACAAAAATAACAGGAAGTACAAATTGCAATAAATTTCTTCCAGCTTTCATTTATGATTTTTTTTTTGTTCATCTTCTCAAGAATTAAGAGCAACTGATAGTGAGTCCTTGGAAAGCATAAATTCAGGTTTTGCCTTTACTACCTCATGGGGAATTGTATTATTATGGCAAGTGAGAGCAGAATCAAACCAGCATGAGTACTCCTGTTTTTTTTACCATAAATTTACATCATGGACTCCTCAAGAAATTTCAGGATTTCTGTCATTTCTTATGTGCTACTATATGCTGCAATTCAATTGTGTAAGTAACATTGCCACACAATTTTTACTATTAACATATGAACTAGAAACACTACAGATTAACAGGGAGGTGAACAGATACTTTTTAAGGTCTCAGACTGTAGTATGGAATTTCCCAGAAAGTTCTAGAAATCTGTTCTGCTTTCATAATATATTTCACTGGCTCAATCTCTGTGAAAATTATCTGAACTATTGTTTTCAGTAGTCCAATATTCTGTTCTTTGGCAGTGTATAACTACGCTGAGTTTCAGTGTCAAGAAAAAGTCTTTGTTTAGACTCGTGGTTATGGATTTTCCTAAAACTGTAGCAGTGTACATACAAATGGTCACTCTCTGAGTACTTAAACAACAGTAAATGGGTATTCGTGGCACTAAGTTTAACCATTTATTTGAGAATGTTTGGGAAAATTTCCTTAGTTTAATACAAAACCAGAAGCTGATTAGAGATAAGGACATAGATAGTCAGATAGATGGATGGATGATTGGATGTATGGATGGGTAGATAGATAGATAGATAGATAGATAGATAGATAGATAGATAGATAGATAGATAGATAGATAGATAGATAGAAAGACAGGTATAGATGTATAGTTATTAATTTCAAGGTAGAATGATGGCATCAAACATAGCACGGGGAGTTTTAGGTGCTAGGTATTTTCTAGTTGATTTATTTGAAACTAGGTTTCAGGCCTTGAGGCACAACTGTTGATTTGAGGGATTAATGACATGATGACAGCTTTTAGGACTTTATTTTAACTAACCATTCCCCTTTAGACATAGTATTGTAGACTTCTTAAATGTTTCATTTAGAACACAGATTATGGAGTTTTACACTGCAAAAGTATAATTTCTTAACCTTTAGTTTTAAGGGAAGAAAGACATCTGTAAAACACTACAAAAAATGCTACTGTTGCTTATATTTCCTTTGGTGGAAAGTGAATATATTTTCAATTTTCTTCTTCAAGCTTCTGAATTTGGTTACAGTAATAATAAAATAAACACAGGAATGGCATTGAAATCTTAGAAACTCTTGGACTCATAATGTGACTTGAGGTATTATTTAGCTTTACGATAAGAAAATGCAAAAAAAATTTTAAAAGCCCTAGAGTAAGGATAAAAAAGGAAATTCACTTTGTCATTTACTCCCAATTGTCTATTACCATACCTCTGGGGAGAAGTAAAGAGCAAATAAAAAATACTTCATCCCTGTATTCACAGAAGACTTCCTGATGTAAGATGAGCTTTAAAAGAAACACCTTGATTCAGGTTCTGGCAAGCTGGCATCTCTGAATTAAGAAAATTGCTTTATCAACTCCTGTATAAATCTGAGAAATCAACTGAATCAAAGAAACAACCCTGGTAATTCAGAAAAAGAGTTAATTGTGAATAAAATAATATATTGAAACACGGATAAGCTGGAATTTCAAAATGGACTGATATGAAATATATTGCTTAGTTGTCAAGGCCTCTTCTGAACAATAATAACCTTATAAACTCTTTTAAATGAGAATTCTACTGACAATATGAAAACACAGCAAAAACATTTTGAAGGAAAAATTGTGAAACAACCTATGAATCACTAAGGAATTACTTTATAGAAAAGGAGAGAGAACCAGTAAGATATGATGTCTCAAGTACAGTATTCTCATTTTTCAATAGTGTATATTAGCTTTTAAACTTTTCTCTGTATTTATCTCATTGGCCCCAAAACTATTAACTGGTCCTTCTGCAGACATTATGCATGTGCCCTCCCTCTCCTCCACATCATTGCCAGAGATGTTAAGCATGTGTTCTTTCTCTTTATTACTTTTCTCTTGATCTTTTTCCCTGTTTCTTATTTTTCCATGTATATGGAAAGGAGTATCGTACTTTAAAGAATGTTTGATCACTCTTTCTCCAGTTCTCTTCATTCTTCTGTATATTTTCCCTCTTTCTTTCACTTTTTCCTTTTCTCTTTTCCCTTTTCAGAGTCTTTTTACGTCTCTCTCTTATTTTTTAAGTTTCCCTCTCTAAACTTTTTTTCCTTCTGTCCTCTTTTCTACTTCCCTTCTCATGTCTTTAGTTTAATTATTTCTTCTATTTTCTTTCCCCCTCATTTTCCATTCCCTCTTCTATGCATCTTCAACCTTGGCTGTCTTCCTCCATAGAAAATTTATTTTCTTGGATTCATTGATCTTTGAAAATTTCTGTAAAGCTCTGAAATCAAGCAAGGATCTTCATTTCCACTCATAGGTTTTGGATAAGATCTTATCTCTTAAAAAATGCTGTGAAGGACACAATTATTTGTTTAGAGTGGAGAGCAGGGCCCATTCAGTCTGGAATTTAGGCAGCAAACCATGTCATGATGTGACCTGTGCTTTGCATTCCTATTCTCCCTGTGCTTTCTTTGCTCAAGAACTCTCTTGACAGCTCATGGCTTGTTCCTAGTCACAGAACAGAGTTGCCTTGTAGAGAAAAGATGTTAGAAGTACAACTTGCATAGGTTTTTGCTTGTAAATAAGAAATTTTATTATCATTTCTGTCTCAATAGGCCTATTGTTCCACTCAAGCCACGAAAATAGCACTTGAGGTATGTCAAGTCTGATATTAGAATAATTTCCTGTGTAACCAGACTAAACACCTGATACTTAGTTTTCTCCTGAAACATGCTTGCATAACTTGTGTCAAAAAACAGTGCTTAGACTAGATCTTCTCACATTTTTTTTTCTGAATAGCTGCTCTACCCCAGACAAAATCCACAAAATATAGATGTCATGGAGCTGGGAAAGCGTCTTTAAAGGAATTATGGAATGAATACAAGTTACATGAGAAATTCATGGAGGGCCAAGCTTCATTGTATGACATATCTGTTATGTAGTACTGTGAAACCTGGTGTTGATTTTCAAAGTCATGAGGCTATCATCAGAAAAGTCAAACTACCAATCTGGATATCAAATTTTCAGTATCACAGAATCACAGAATGGGTCAGGTTGGCAGGGACCCCAGTGGGTCATCTGGTCCAACCTCCCTGCTCAAGCAAAGCCATCCCAGAGCGCATGGCGCAGGATTTCTCCATAGAAAGGATTTCTTTAATCTCCCCAGTGAGGGAGACTCCGCAGACTCTCTGGGTAATCTGTTCCGGTGCTCAGTCACCTGCACAGTAAAGAAGTTCTTCCTCATGTTCAGGTGGAATTCCTGAATATGTATATCCAGAATGAGAGAACAAACATTTTGTCCAAGGAATTAATCTGGATCATATTCCCCCCTAAAAGTGAAAGCTTCCCTTGAATTTTGCTTTTGGTCTGCCTTGAAACTATGAATAAAAACTATCTGCTAGTGGCAGTTGAGCATCTGTAATGTATGGAATTCTCAAGCTATCGTAAGATCAAATCTCTTTATGGTAATTAAAGAGATACAAGGTGGCAGTTGTTTTTACTCACTGACCAAAGTTTGAAATTGGGTACCTGTTGCCTAGTTCATATTTTATCCTTGTTCCCATTACATCCCATCCTTTCCTCTCTTCCCCAGAGGACCATTAAAGAATAAGTGCTTTGTTTTGTTATCAGGATGATGCACAGACCCCAGCTACAGTTTTAGTGCCATGTCCAGGAGTTAATCAAACCTTTGTTTGCAATATATTCTGCTTATAGCACAATTGCTATGTAACGGCTGATTCAAGTTTTAATTGCCTGATAAATTGAGTGTAAAATCCTATGGCAGAAAAGGAAATCAGAAAAAAAGATGATGGTTCTCCAGCAAGTTGATATAAAAACAGTTTTCTCCTTACAAGTAGAAATAATTTGCATAAATTTGAGCACAGGGATAAGCAGTTATAGATGACACCAGGTAATAAAGCCAAAAAACCAGGAAATTTAGAATTCTTCTGTCATGGTCTTTTTATTATGCTAGTTCTTTTCACTACTGACAGAAATTAGAAAACAATAGTTGCTGCTTATGTCATCACTGTGACTGTGCCAATTTCATTAATATCATGCTGCAAAAAGTATATTTTTGGTTGCTTTTACTGAAAACTATTCAGTAATTTAAATTAAAACACAGTGTTGGGAGGATGTTATATACATAGATATTGCCTATGAAAAGGTTTGCTTGGAAAGTCAGTTAAATTTTAGATTTGACATTTGACATAAAAAATTATAAGCAACACTTAAGATCCCTATGATCTGCCAAATACTGTATGTTTTTGTAACAAGTCTGGTTTTCTATTATAAATATGAATATTTGATATCTTTGCTAAAATTACTATTTATTTTGTAAAACCAGAAGTGTCTTCAATTTATGCATTACAAATTTTTTGCTTACTTCCATTTTTTCCTTTGGGTCTAAAAATGTTGATTTGGTGTGCCTTTGCCCTGATTATAATAAGATCTCTTGGAACTCTGGCTCCACCTGCTATGGAAAATATACCATTCCATAACTATGATGATTTATTTGATAATATATGCATATTTTTGATGTGTATGGAAATGCATTTGATACGCATATGTCTGAAAGGTAGGTATTTGTCTTTTCAGAACTCAGTGGTTTACTTTTGGGCCAAAAGAATGAAGAAAAGAGGTATATATATTATCATAATATTTTCAGGAAAGAAAAAACAAACTTCTGCATTGTCTCCATTATATTCCCTTGTTACCCTTCTAGAACATAACAGGGCTCCTCCATATTACCTTGAAAGTGGGCAGACCAGATAAAAGGGAGGGAGAAATTTCAGATTTTATATGTTGAAGATAGAGGACACAGCTGGAACCCCATTTCCTCTAATAAGGCATCTTATTTTCCTTAAGATCTCCCATATAAACATCATGACTCCATCCTGTTTCCATACTCTCAGTAAAACATTCATAAGAATGGAGCAATTTCTCTGAACCTTCCTTGTAAACACAATGCCTTACATGGCTCTTTATAAGTAATTTCAGGTAGTTGTAAGTAACGTAAGGTGAAAAACCTTAGGATTTATACATCCTATTTCTCCTTCATAGGATATTATGTAGGATCCTGTTGTAAACATATTATGTAGGACCCAGGTAGTAAACTCAAAGTAGAGTAGAGTTTTAAAATGTCATTTATATATTTAATCAGTAATGCTCTTTAAGTTTGCTTAATGACTAGTTTCAAAGGATACCCAAAGAAAAAAGCAAGAAACTTGAAAAACAACTGTGCAAAGAAGCAAGTCTCAAAAATAAAAGGAAGTTTCCATATTTCCACATGCACCTCAATTCCAGAGAACATGGAAAACAACACTGGCCTTACTAGAAGATCTGGCTAACTCTTATAAGAAATTAAGAGATTTCCTAATTAGCTTAGCACTTGTGGCAGTACATACGGATTTTGACTACGTGGATGAATCCTAGATGTTCTCAAAGTTCTCTGAATGAGTGGGTAGACTTTATTATGTTTTTGCATCCCATCATCCAAGCTTCACCAGTAAAAAAATCAAACAGATGCAAAGGTTTTTATTTTGTTAGTGGATCTTGCTTACCAATTTTCCCATTAAATAGTAGTTTTGTTTTTCGCTCTGATCAGCAAATTCTAAAATTATACTAAAACTTACATGTGAATTCTAATAGATATATATATACAGAATAGTAAACTATTTCTTTCTCGATAGAAACACTAAAATTATCTGTAGGATAAGATTATTTCAGATGATAAGATTATTCCAGATGTTTTATCATTCTGTTGTATCTGTTGGGGTCTCTGGTACTTTTCTTTAGCAGACTTCTGTATTCATTGCAATATTGTTATTTATAACTCTTATATTGCAATGTTACTGTTAGCACAACAACCAACCACAATGAGTTACTGCAGAACTTTTAATTTGAATCAGGCCTCCTTTTAGATAACACAAAGGCATAATGTATGATGGCACAGAGATGAAAGATAGAACACAGCAGGAGTGCTCTGTTTAAATTAGTTTATTTTTCTCATGGTAAGTTACAACTATTTTGAGTTTAAACCAGTGCTTCTCCCTCACTCATAAGCAGGCTAGTGACCTCTAAAAGTCAACACAGAAGGCCTAACACAGACTCCAGATGTTACCAGAATTTCAAGATGTTACCTGAAGTGGTCCAGTTTATTAGCAGTGGGGAAATCTTTGCATATGACACTGTAAATGTGACTTGTGTTTGGACATGTGTAACTCCCTAGGTCTCCAAAACAAGTACCCACTTCCTCCTAGCAATTCAGAAGTCTTTCTGGATTCTCCAGTCTCCTTAGCTACATGCACCACTTCTGTTCTTTGCTCAGAATCAGTTGTTTCCAAGAAAACTAGCGAGGAAAAAGTGGATCTTCTAAAGAATCAGGCTACCCTTTAAGCCATACCAGATTTGCTACTTCTCTGGTCTTGAAAAGCAGTGACAGGTCAAACACAAGTAGTGATAGGGAAGAAGTCTGAGGTTTCACATACTATACATAAAAAAGGTCAGCAAGTTTTCTTTACCCCAATCAGCAGATAGCAGGGGCTGGACAACACATAGTGAGGTGAGATGTGGACCACTCTTCTCCACTTCAGAGTTGTTATGTGGGGAAAACAAGCTGAGCGAACAAGAAAGGTGACACCTTTTGTACAAGACAGTACTGTCAATAATATTGTTTCTTACCAAAACAGATACCACATGACAGACTCTCAAAAGAGATCTATCATTTCTAATGTGTTCTCGACCTATGCAAAATCTTCAAATGTAAAGAATTTTGACAGGAGATACCATTCCTGCTGTGTATGTTGCAAAGACCTGCTGTCTTTCTTACAGAAAAGAGCAAGGAGTATGTGGCTCATCAGTAAGGATATTAATGCACCACTACCCAGTAGTGTCATTCCCTTCCATATCATAGGTATTCATGCAACGTCAAAGTTCTGCAGGGGGAGCACAGATCCATGTGAAGATGAACCTCTTTCCCATTGCATCTCCATAAAGACCAGCTTCGTCTCTCTTTCTCTCTCTCTCTCTATCACTTTGGAGGCAGTGCCTCCTGGAAGCCATTGTAATTCCTATAATGAGTTACTCGGTGTTAATTCTATGTGTACATATTAATAGCCTTTGAATAAAATATAGAAATACTCCCATTCCAATTACCGAAAATGCACACATGCTTTATAACTTGTGAAAATATGATGGGGGCACGCATGGGGTGTTGTGTGTTTCCCGTTAAAAAGAAGGACATTTTTGACAGATGCAATATGGCAGAATATATCCAGATAATTAATTTAAGTTCATTCCACAGAGGTGGGGTTTTTTTAATTTCTCAGCATGACCTCTGTTTCATGCTCAAGAGAACAATCAAAAAGGGATTAGTTTATAGACTGAAATCACTCAGAGTTTTATCTTTCCATGTAAAACTTATCTAGTCTAAGTTTGTTTATATGTTGATTGATGGAAGCCATAATAATTTCTTTTGCTTTACTCAAACATTCTGATTGAATATTTCAGCATGTTCTTGTTGTTTTCATAGCTTTCTGTTCAAATACTTTTTTTTTTCCCCACTTTTTTATTTCACATAAATAAAACTGTTTCCAGGACCCAACAGCTGGCACTTAGTGACTGAAGGGATGAACAGGAAGACTGTGTATTCATAGGATTACAGAACAAGCTGAAAAGAACAATTTATGCAGAGTTTTGTAAGTTTAGTGAGGCAGAAAATAGATTGGGGTCCAGAGAAGAAATGATGTGTCAGTCAAAGCTAAGCATACAGACAGAAACTTGCACAATAGAAGAGCAGTCATGTGCTTTCTTAGCTTTTGTGACTTCAAGAGTTACTTCTGAGTTTGGGTAGAACAACAAACAGATGTTTGTAAAGATCCTACTCTTAAGTGACTTTTTACAAGTCTCTTTTAAAGTCTGGCAAAAGCAAGAACAAATCTGCCTTGAAAGATGTAGAAGATGGTTAAATGTCTTTTAGGAAGAGTCCTGAAGAGGGAGAAAACTGTGGCTGAACACTGTGACTTTGCCACTTACACATTACCCTTGTGTAAACTATTTTCTCAAAATGTGTAATTTCATCAAATACAATCCATTTTTCTGTAGTGTAATGTAGGTCAGGGTCAGTGCTCTGTACTTAATACTGACAAATGAAAGCTAGAATTATATGTATGTAGTGTACTGTAGTTGTCTTTACCAAGACAGGATACTGTAACTGTTGCTCAAGCACTCCTGTGTGGATATTTCTATCTGACAGCTTCTGCTGATCTCTTTTCTTTATATGATTGATAAACACGGAGCTGCTCCCTGAAATGACTAAGATTTTACAAGCAATATTATACTACAAAATATTATTGGCAATACTATGCAAATTGCCAGAAAGGCATTAGACTGCAATTTAGCCAGCATTTTAAAAAGCTCCCTGTTACCTATGTGACATACAGCAACTAAAGCACCTGTTCATTTTCATTCAAAGTATCTATTTCATCATTTTACTTCAAGCATATTCTTAGCTGCTTTGAGATAATGGTGCTCAAATTTCATAACATTTAAGAAGAAAGAATGGCTTGAAAGAATCCATGATCCAGAAACAATGATTATATGTCTTTGCTAGTCTGAATTACACACTATCTGACTTCAGTTACATCCCCTCAGTAACAATTTTATAGGTTACACTGAATGCCTGATTAAGATTTATATTCTATAGAACACAATGTTCATTTAATAATATCATCATTATTGTTGGGTACTTTACTGATACTTTTGTAGGTTAGAGTTCATGTGCACAAAGAATAAGAAAAGTCACTTCACTGTTATGTCATGGATAAGAAATAATAGATCATCCAATTTTCCAAGACATGTTTCTCCTATCTTTTATCAGCACACTTCTATCAACTTATTTAGATATTTGTAGCAGGTCAATATCGGCCATTTTCACCTGGCAACAGCATCAGTCCTTAGCAACAGTATGTCTGTATTCAAACTACTGGTAACATTGAGCCAAAATGGAAGATCAGACTACAGAAACCTTTGGATAATGTATGTCACGAATTTTCATATATTATTTCACCTTGGCAACCAGTTCATTTAATTCCCTAGCAACTCGGAATATAAACTTTGGGTTGTTTTTTTTTTCTGTTCAAAATTACCTCTTGAGAACAACTAATATGATTCCCTTATTAACTTTAATGATATTCAGTGTTTCACTTATTTCTAGTTTAAGATAAATGGCAGAATTCAATATTGCACAGCAGTGCTCTAAATCTACGCAGTATTTCATGGCTTAAAAGCCATGAAAATTAAGACAGTACAGCTGTAATTTAATTTTATTCTTCTACTTCTTTATATATACTAGTATATAACTGCTATTTCAGAAATTTTTATTAGTACTATAAATGTACAAAAATCATTGTGTTCATCCATCAAACTTCTTGTATCCTGTTTAAGCAAGACTTTATATTGTTTTGATAATAAGGGCCTACATATTCCTCTACTGGAATATTTGAGGGGAAAATAATTTGTCCCTGAAGGAAGTAGAAAGGCTCCACTGCTATTTTATCCCCATTCATATGTATTCCATTTACTTACCCATTGGTAGAGAAGTATCAGTAAAGTCATGGTAGGTATCTTATGATAAATATCCACTTTGGCTGTTATTGGATCTGTAGTGTAGCAGATCTTGTGGGGATTATTGTCTGGCAGTGGTTCCTCTAAGTGTTAGCATATCATATAAATTTTGTTTTCTACAGTATCTCACTATATTGAAGTAGTTAAATTTCTCACTTTTCTATTTAAAGAGCTTTCTGGACTCCATGTGTGAATAATTAAAGGAGTATTATCCCACTTTGCAATCTTGAGGAGATTGATTAAGTTAAAATATATTTGTGCATATCATAGAATTCAAGTGACAAAAAGGGAGAAGAAAAGGGAAGCAATGTGAATGATCACAAAGCTTGCTAGTTCTATTTGTGTCTTCTAATTTTTACTATGTGTTTCCTTATTCAATTGCAATAACAAACTATCTGTTCCTCTCTTCCCCTGCCTCCTTCCCTCTTCCCCCAGCAGTTTAATGGGCTGCATTGGAAATGAACTTTGTCCCTTTTTCAATTTTTAGTATTGAATTTTGTTTACACAGTCTTTCTAGTCTCCATATGGGTTTTTAAGCAACAAAATAATTTTAAATGCTCAGAGGAAGCTTGAGATTTTAGGGATATAAGTAATCTGACCCACAAACACAATGACTTTTCTGGTTGTTTTGCTGATCAGTCTTTAATGTTGCGACTTAGGACTTGCCCACACACTAAGTAATATTATTTATCTTATGTCATCGTGAAGCACTGATCTGTTCCAAATCTTAACTGCAAATGATCTTCTTTTATACAATGTGCACATTATAAAGGTATACATTTTTTCTGCATATACAATTATTTCTATATATCCTTTCTGCCTCAGCAACTAGACACAGAGGACATTTCTTATTGTTGTCATGGGCATGTTTTGAAATTTCTTCACTTCCCATGGTGTATTTCCACTTAACTAAACTCAATTTCAGCTTATTAAAAACAAGGTCCTCTGGATTATAAAATAGCCTCCAAGCAACAATAAGCACAATGAAAAACAATAACAACAACAAAACAAAAACAAACAAAAAACCACCAACACTAAAACAAAACCCCAAACCAACTCAAAACCTAAAAATCTCTCTTGCTTGAACAAGAAAATATATGACAAAATGTGGTGAAATAAATTGTCTATTATCCATATTATTATCTTTCAGTTACTCGTATTCTCTTCATGTGCTATTCTTTTTGAGGCAGAGGCATGAAAATTCTGTTAGTGTATCAGACAAGAATGTGATTTCTAGAAAGGCAGTTCTGTGAAAATTTTTAGAGTTCTGTGTAAATTTTAATATACCTGGTTATGTCCTAACATCATGTTACTACATTAAGTTTTCCAGATGAAACAGCAAATATATATCTCATAGCAGCATGTAAAATTATGAACACATATAAATATATCTTCAGATTTCACAAACTTTAGATAATCAACAGAACTGTTCAATATATTGTGAAACCTAACACTGGAATTCTTAATGAAGAAATCAAAGTCAGAGTTTAGTATGTCTTATTACCACAGAATCCACTAGTACCTTTGTTCTTTTTGTAAGCCCTTTACATTTATTTTAGCTTCAGAATACCAAAAATAAACATTTTCCATAACAATTTTTTCATGAGAAATGAGCAAAAGGTATCTTTTAATCCCTTCTTTGGCTGTAAAGACAAGTTAAGACACAATAAAATAGTATTTTATCATAAGAAATAGAAATGGCAGAGATGTTCAAGCACCACATACAGAAATGAGAGGCCACATTAAAAATTTAATGTGATTAATTTATCTTTTAAGAATATGTTAGAAAGAAGTTATATTGGATGAGTAACCAGTTTATTCCCTTGGGGAAAAACAGGTAAAAAGGATTCAGGCGTTCATAACAGAACAATTGTAAAGCTATTATTTATACAGGGGTTTCTGGAATAGGTATGAAATAAAAATCATATTTTAAATTAATTTCTGGTGCTAGTAAATGGACTGATTCAAACCACATAATGGGGCTCAGGAAAATTCATCCATGGCATTCAGTAAATTTGGAACCAATCCTATGACTTCTCTACGCTAACAGAAGAATGGTGAATATTGTAATTCAGATTTTTAAAAGCATTTAATGAGTTTGCAAAGTCAAAATGAAATATTGAAATGCTGATATCATGAATATGGCAATGTCAAATAGACTAATAAATCAGGATACAGATTTATTTATGCATGTGTCTTCAGTTACAAATAATTTTGCAAATTAGGAAGAATATTCAAAAATAGTTCTGAGATTTCTAATAGCCAGACTTGGGGTAGATCAAAACACTGGAAATTAGTCAGAGAAAATAGCATGATAAGAAAATGTAGAAGTAAATAGAGATTATTTCCTTTCCTTTTAAAAGGAAAACATGGACAATACATTTTTTTTTGAGGAAATGAACAAAATAGTGACCTTTATTACGTGGAAAAGTCTTGACATGTCCTACACAAGAAAGGAAAATGAGTCATTGCTGTAGAATATTTGCAGACATTCTTCTAAAATGCAATATATCTCAAGAGACTTAAGGTTTTACAAGTCACAGATCGGACCCCAGCTAACACTACTTAAATTAATTTTTCTGGAGTGAATACACTTCCTTGCAGTGTGTGTTACTGTTGTTAATCATTTTATTGACTGAAGTTCATCCCTGAGCAGAGGATCTCTCCAATACCCATGGAGAGAAATTAAAACTTGTTCCTGCAAACACTTAAGCATCTGCTTATTTTTGCATGAGTAAGGAGCTCTTTTCAATTTTAGCAGGCTTGCTGATGTGTATAGACTTCAGTGTTCATAAATGTTTCATAGCATCACTGTTGAGAAAGACTGTGTTCCAAATATGCGGCACACTCATCCTGTACTAGCCCTCAGTGTAATTGTACATTTGCATTAAGTAAGCTGTTTCTTCTGCCGAAATACAAAAAAAAAGCCAGCTGCTTGATCACCTATTATGAAAAATAAAAATATGTTCCTATATTCCTTACTTTTGTCTCAGAGGAAACATTTTACTGATATGTAGACCAACAGGCAAAAGGTGCAATACCACTGAAAGCAGTGGAGCTGTAACTGATAAAACTAATACTGGTACTAGGCTGCAGACTTTGTTGCAGTGCTTCTGTGTAAGTTATTGCTTGAATAGAAACTGCATATTTAGGCTTTTTAATTTATAAATAAAATAAAAAATAATAAAGATTCAGGGAATCTGGCTTTTCTGTGAAAGATTGTCATTGAAAGATGTACCAAGAAAAGTGGGTTAGGAGGTCTGTAAAGAAGACAGGTACCTTGATACTGAAGACAGTGTCTGGCTTAAAATAAGGGAAAACAAAAAGAAATAAAATAAAAAAAACTAATTAAAAAAAATTCAAAAAGGAAAGTGATGGAAACACCAGTCTGCTCTAAAGCCAACAAAGAATTTCTAAGTGGTGGTTCCTCTGACTAGAGAGAGGGAGGGAATTGTTGAAATATGAGAAGAAGGGAAAGCAAAGACTGAAGAATGAGAAACAGAAACCATTATATGATTCACTGGAAGAACTTCATATGAAGTTGACATACAAAGGGCAAATTCAAAACCCTATCTCTTTAGCAGCGGAAGTCCTCAGGAAGACCTGAAATGATGTTTTAAAAATATTCTTACAAATGGAACAGAAAACTTTCCAGTAGCAGACAATTCTTCATTTATCTTAATTACATTTCATCTCTCAAGTACAATAAAGGTTGTACCCGCTGATTGTCCATTAGATACTTTATTTATTCAACAGTAGCATATGTAATTTACTTTTCTAAAAATATGCCTTTCCTCTGAAGCTTTCTTAAAATACACTTGTTTTATTTATTGTTATGTTTTTGGAAATACATGTCCTAAATTGCCTTAGAGCACAGTGACATTCCTTTGCTCAATATATTTAACACTTAGTTGGTCACTTGCATTCAATGCTTACTGAAGGAGCTAAATCATGGATAATTTATGTCTTTTACCCTGTCAGTAGAACTTCACTTTGACTATTCACATGTGAAAAATTATTCATTCATCTAAGAATTTTCAAAATTCTCCCTTTAGGTTAAAGAAAAGGAGGTATTTGGAGGGTTGACATTTTTGTCTCTTTTGCTGAAATTACTGAAGAAAGGAGCACCTAGAGTAAAAACCTCTCTTTTAGCTTTAAATGGGAAGTACTGTTTATTATACATCTTGCTACAAATCTCCTAGAAGTATTTGGTAAGAGGGTGGAAACTGCATTGAAATCCAGAGTCATGCTGACATGCTTCCTGAATAGATGATATACAAAAAAAAAAACAACAAACCAATCATTTACTTAGATGTGGTATTAACTTTTTTACTCTTCTCATCTCTACAAAGTCACAGTTTCCCCATTCCCAAAAGAGCTTTTTTCACTCTTGCAAACAATATTTTGTGAAGAGTAACTTTTACATGTTCTGTCTCTAAGGTCACTTCCCAGTGCCTTTTCATGAAATTAAAAAAAAAACAAACACAAATGACAAACAACAACAACAAAAAATTCCCAAGTATAAGAGAATAAAATATATCATAATAAATTGTTAGTACCAGTTTAGAATATTGTTCCCTTGGATGTCTTCAAAAATACAGTAAAAGTACTGTGGAGACATAAAATCAGATTATCTTCAGGATCTATGAACCAGAGCAAGAATCAGGGCCAGATTAAAATGAACAAACAGTGAAGCTGTTCTATCAAGCTTGGCCTGGCACAGACGCCTCCATCAAAAATGAAAGTACAAAGGGAAAAACAGAACAAAAAAACGTGTTGATTGTTGCAGTGTCTTCTCTTGGGCCCTGAGGCATCTGCTGCACAGAGAACAAATGCTTAGATTTGAATTACCTTCCTTCCATTTTTGTGTCTCCTGCTGTAGTCCTGTAAACTGAATTAAAATCAGCTTTAACCATATTTCTTCTGCTCATTCTTCTTTTTTGTGGGCACAATATGGGATAGATAAGTCAGCATGTTGTACATAGGATCTACCCTCTGTTTCCCAGCAATGGGCAAGGTTCCAGCACAAGGTCCAGGAGGATGACGTATACCTAAACCAGCCCATCCTCCATTCCTGTAAGATGGGAGAGTAGAGGTAGCCAGAGAAGGCAGGAAGATCTGATCGCCTTGTAGTGTACATAAAGAGGCCTTCTGCAAGAACACAACATCAGTTTCACTTCTCTCCACAGGCTTCAACATACACTAACCAGGTTCCTATCATATTACTTTAATTTTTTAATATTCTAATCTGGAATATGTGTGTGTTTGCCAAGGAAAACCATTAACTGCTGGTTTCTATGTAAATTACATGAAATAGATAAGTAGTTTAAAAAATTTGGGTTGCCTCAGAGGTATGTTCAGCAAAATCACTGTTAAAGTGACAGTTCTTCTCTCTACCCAGGTTCTTTTAAGACTGACTAAGATAACGATAAAAATTTTGGTAGAAAACTGAGGATGAGTAAATCCTCTGCTGTGGAAAACATAACCAAGGAAAGATTTCTTATTAACAGAAGACCCCGTCTGTGCTATTTGCGAACTCATTGCCCTAGTTTTGTGCATGGAGGGATAGGCCTCTGTCTGGCTTCCAATAAGGGTGTGGCTTCCTGTCAAAAACCACCGTAGTGGCATCATCTGCCATTGTTCCTTGTTTCCAGGTCCATTGTGAGCACTTTTGCATGTGAATCACTCTCTCTTTTGTATACTTCTTTTATTAATATGATTGTTGTTGCTTTTTGTTTTTTCTCACTGCTGTTTCTAGTAAACTATTCTTATCTCAACTAATGATCTTCACTTTTAGTGCTTCCAATCCTCAACTCCAAGCTGGAGGGGGAAATGGGAGGGAGAGGGGGAACAAGCAAGTGGTATCTAGTTTGGAAGAGTCTTGGTGGGGACATCAAATTGGGCAGCATCATCCCTAAACCATGACCCACACAAAAATCCTTTTCTATTTCTCCATCACAAATAATGTTTCTGTGGGTGTTTTTCAATTAATTAAGCCACAGAATATTAGTTTTAAAATCTTCAGGTAGAATTACAGAACACAAATTTAAGTTGAAGACATTCTGCCACTGCCTTGAACTTGACAAATCCTCTATCATTGTTAGATCCCTTGGAAGCAAATAGTTTTGCTTACTAGAAAAGTGCAGCACATTTTGAGAGGCAATTCCATTTGCGAGCTGCCTTTAGACCACTTAGAGGGAGTGTCTGTAAGTTTTTCATCACATTAGCTAAGTATTGAATTGGGTTCTTGTGTTTTCATTTTCTTAATTTGAAATTGAAAATATTTCTTGATTGCATTCAAAAATCTAAACATAGCGCATGATTCTATAAATACTATGTCTGTTTCTATTCCCACAATGAAAGTGAATATCTATTTCAGTCCACTGAAGAAGATTGAGTTTATTTTTTTATAAGTCATAATTTGCCTTTTGTATTATATGGATTTACTGTTATATAGAATGAAACCTAAGAAAGTATGTGTACTTTTTAATTGCATAGAAATCTTTTTCTATTAGAGATTAAGTACTCAATGTACAGAATGTTCTCTTCACTTGGATTCAAAATTAATAAAAAATAAACTTGCTTATGACAAATTTTAGTATAAATTCTCTAACTACATAATTTATTATTCATTTCACAAAGTTTTACTTTGCCTATTTGTTTTCCTTAGGTGAGGAACTCAGTGGACAGCAGAAAAATCTACAAAGGTTCAAAGTAAGATTTCACATCTACTCACTTTCTAAATCGTCATAGTCTTTTTCCTGTAAGGCCTACAAATTCTTTTGTTTTGGATTTCCTGTTATAAACCACAAATATCTTTCTAATTAGCAATTTTTATTAAATCTTGGAAAGTGTATCCTGTTTGAAATTCAAATTTTTCCTAGTCATAAAATAGAACATAATTATTGAATCAGTAGACTATGTATTAAATACATAGATACCTCCTAAGGTGTGAGAGTAAGATCATAGATCAGATTTTGCAGTTTTGGAAAAAAAGTCTGGTTGCTTCAGCATGATTGCTAAATTGTGCTATGAATTAAATGGAAATTTAGTAAATGCATTGAATGATTTACATTGCAACTAAAAAGGGTACTGTGCATTTCTAGCCTTCTGTTTTGTGTACTATCTCACACTGGCCTTTGTACCAGGAATAATACTTACCTATAAAGGCTGAGTAAGACTGGACAGCAATACACTGATTGTTGTAAATATTCTGCAAGGTATAGCTATATGAGAAAGGGGTGCCAAGCTTTTATTACTCTTTCTACCTACTTTGTATAAGGTAATATGTTTGATAGGTACATATGACCTGACCTCTCTTTTTAATGAGTAAGGTAGGGCATAAGCTGAAGTATGTCAGTCCCCAGTGATAAATGATTTATGACAAGTAAAATATCACAGAAAATTTGTGATTATTTTATATGTGTACAGGAAGTTTGGCAATTTATATTTCATTCTATAGACTATAAAATATATGTATGACAATGTAGGAAATATGGTGGTGTTGGTCACATTATAAAAGCTCAATTATTTCTGTAATCACGGGTAATCTTCAAGTTTCACACCTTAACCTATTAAATCTAAAACTGTGACAGAAAAGCTGAAAAAGCTAGCAGGAATAATACCACTTATGTACCTGGGATTATTAAGCTATTTAGAGAACAATTAATTATATGTGGGTAAATATAGAAGAATACTAAGATGATTCTGTGAATGAGTAATAGTCAGGTGAAATTCAGCATGCAGGAAACTTGAATTTATATGTCTTGAGAAAAGCAGTCCTAATATCACAAGCACTCATAATTTGAAAGTGATTATTTTTCATCCTGAGTTAGATAGCTCATTTTTAAAGTAAATAAAGCAACATGAAAAAGAGGGCAAGATGAGGAGTGTGATAAAAATGAAGGATCAAAAATAGTAAGTCAGTTAATGTGAGTAAGGACTACATATCTAACATGCTTTAATCTGGAAGAGACATAAAGTGAGGAAACCATAGAGAAGTTTATAGAAATAATGTCTGGGGTGTAAAAAGTAAAAGAAGAAACCAATCACTCATATTTTATTACAGTACTAAAACTGTAATAAAAAATAAAAAATAAAATTTTTCAAAGTCTGAAAAAATGGAAGTAAAGTTAAGAATAAATGCAGCTTGTAGAGAAAATCTGAAACTTCTTGCAGAAAGTTATTTGGGATTAAAAATATGCCATAGTCTCAAGGAAGAAAAATCCCATGAATATGTAAATACATCGATAATCCCTCTAGCTTCAAGAAACTCCCTAAGGAGCAGTCATGTGAATACATGCCTAAGGGTAGTAATACTATAAAATTGTACTGTTCTTACATTTCCCAAAATTTCCTTTATTAGCTCCTTGATACCCCAGGGGTGCTATTGCATTATAAATTTGACCATTATTGCTTTTATGCTACTGCTTATAGAATATGATACGCAACACAAAAATATAGGTAGAGAGTTAAATAAGTTACCAGACACACACCTTAACCTCTCTCTAGCCTCCCTGTTTTTATGGATTTTTTATGGTTTATTTCAGTCTCAGTCTTGTGTTAAATGACAGTGACAATACCAGAAGTCCAGAAAAAAACTTGTTGTTAGGTATGAAGTTCCAGCAGAATTCATCTCTGCTTAGGTAAATCATGTTGCATAATCCCAGCAAATACAAACTATGTTCTGTACCAGCCTCAGTGGAGGGAGATATTCTAAACCATAAGAGACTTAGTGAAATTAAGCCAGAATTTTCTTCTCAGATATTCCTCACTAAGATGTTTACAGACAATAATACTGAATGAAAAGAATTAAGGATAATAAGGAAAACTGAACCTACCAAGTAAGAAAGGTTGTTGTGCTTCTAGGAAAAAACTGGAATTTATGATTACGACAAGATAAAAATAAAGATAACAGATTAATGGGATCAGGCAATTCAACTAAGAAATACCTCCGTGCTCAAAATTCAACTGGTACTATGTTTAATAGAAAAATAATTATTTAAATTCTTCTCTTATGAATTGGGGTTTTTTTTTGAGCGGGAGACTCACATGTTTTTTCTTTTTTTTTTTTTTTTTTTTGCTTGGCTTGTTTTTTTTAATGTGGAAAGAAGTAAATATTAAAAAACATAGAATGAAAACAGTGGGTAACATGGGAGAAGCTTGGGAGAAGCTATTCTTCCCACAGTCATCAACACCTATCATTCTTTTTTATTTTTATTTTCCGTATTGGCATTAGCCAGATAAGTTTCTGTTCTTTCTGGCTTATATGTTGATAAGGGATTGATGGGCACACATATCACTATACTCCTGGACAGGCGCTGCCCAAGGTCTGCGTTTATCTGCAGAAGTGCTACTTAACAGCATCACCCTTGATCAGTACAAGGTATTATTTTAAAATATTCCCTCTATCTCTCTGTCTTTTACGTTTCAAGCCAGAAAGAAATAACAGAGACAAAGACTGAAACAGGGTGTCTAGAGCTAATTGACTAGCATATTTAAAGTGGGTTGTGGTTGCTTAGAAACATTTATAGACTGTAACTGAAGCTTCATTATTAAACAGTCTGCAGGGCAATGTAGGACAACATGTTTTTACAAGAGCAAGATCCACAGAGAAAGATGGTTTGTAGCTTAATATTGAAAGGAAACATATTTACAAATATTTTTTTTTACATTTCATTTTTAAGTCCAATTAAACAACATTATTGAAAAAAATTTAACAACACTTATGTCAGTGCAGTAAACTTAAATTCAGTGTCATGACAACTTACTATTTATTCTTCAAGACCCTCTGTTAATTCCAGAAGTAGCTATTTCTACGTGGCTCCCCTTGAGAGTAGGCATTTATTTATTACAGTAGAGTGCATATTGTATAGGAAGAATCGGATTTTGAAGATCAAAGGACAATGAGATGTGTAAAGTGCAGCAATCTTTGATTACACAGATATATTGTGTAACAATGTTATAACAGAAACCTGGAAGGGAGGGCATACTCAAAGTCTGAACTCTGTAGAAGGGAAGGCAAACCATATATCCTACAAACATATTGGTATTTCCAAGGCAGAAGTCTTATGAAAAGTATATAAAATAATCTATAACCAACTATATTTGTCAGTTGAAATCTCATTAGCTAATTATTTATTTCAAAAAGATCCATAAATAATGCTTATGGAGTCATTTGTTTTGGGATCCTTCATGACAAAAAAATGTTCAGTCTTTCGAAAGCACGTTTTAAATTTCTTCACAAAGCATTAGTGAAATTTCAGGGAATTTTTATTCCCAGGTAACGCATTTTCATTTTCCTGCTACACATGAAGCCTTTCATACTTCTGTTGCAGCCATGAAGTCACTTAAAACATTGAGTCATGTATCTTATAAAAACTGACAGGTTTCTAGGAAATTTTTGTCTTTCCTGAATCCAAGCAAAATTACTATGCAAATAGTATGGTGAGAGGAATTCTATCCTATCTGGTTGAAATCTAGATTTAGACTTCATTGAAGTTTAGTCAATAAAAACTATAAATCATAAGAACACTATAGGAAGTCTGGCCTGTGCATGAATTAGCAAACAAAGATAGTTGTTTAAGTGGGATTTTTTATTTTTTTTACTATGCATTGAATTATTTCTACTTACAAAAGTTCTAATTGTTCCAGAACAAAATAGTATCTATTAACATACACACAACTCTATATATATATATATATATATATATATAAAGGTAAAAGGAATGAATAGTAAAAAAGCACCATTTAATGAATCAGAAGTTTCAGTGTTTAAAACATATGTTACTAGGGTGTCACAGTAAATATGATTCTTCCAGCTTTCTTAGTTATCTATCTTGTGAAGACGTTAGAAATGATGTAAAATATTTAGTAGGTTACTGATCAAGACTAATCTCTTCTGGTTACTTCTTGAGTTAAGATTGTGTAGAATTAATTAGATTTCTGAGCCCTGTAGACTTCTAGTTCAAACTTACCTTTACCAACACTATTTAGCCATAAAATGACTGATGAAACTCTCATCATATGAAACTCTGCCCCATGCATAATAAAATGCTGTCCCCTATATAAAGTGAAACACTGAAAATTGGAATTGAAAAGATCATCCAATCTTTCTATTAAATTAAATCATTCTTTTTTGCCAAGTTATATCAACAATATTCAGAAGAAAACTATATTATTCAATACTGTAGTACATCCTTAACAAATATTAATAAAATAAATAACAAAGCAAGGTTTATCTTATTTCATGCAGATTAAATATTTTTTTCATTTTATACATTAATGAAAAGCCATTAAGTGAAACCATTATTGGAAAAGATATATTCAGGAGCTCTATTTAGAATATTTTCAGCTTAAAAGCTCTTACACCTCAGGACAGTGATAAAGGAAATGGGCGTGACTTTTTCAACCCCAATGAGTCATAAGGGATCTTTTTGGCTTGGAAAAAAGTTAATATTTTTGAGAATAGGTAAGTGGTTGTTGCAACTCACTGAGACATAAACCTGTCATCAAATATTTAAGAAGGCAGAATCAAACTTATAATTTGATATAATTTACTTACTACTTTCACACTCAAATCTACATTAAAGAAGCTCATAGATAAAATGGATAATATTTATTAGAGAAATTATTAGGCTCCCAAGATTACAGAACTGGGCTATCTAACAGCTACCAAAGAGAAAAATCTCTTCAAGTAGCTTCTGTAATTTTATACCTACCATGTGTTCATGAAGTAGCAAGAGCTATATAGGGGATTTTTTTTGCATATAAGGATAACATTTGATGATGACCTAAAAAATTGTGGAATGATGAGTAATGACTTTTTCCCAGACAGACAATTTTTTTATTCTAATTCTATTGGATCAGAGGGAACAACTTATTATAGGTGTTACTAAAAAAAAAGAAAACAATAGTTGGGAATGCCAAGAAAGGATATATTTCCAGTTCAGATAAAAATATTTGTAAGAGTTTTCAAGTGAATTACCTTTACATATAAAAACAGTACAAACATTTCTGTATAAAATAAGTTGGAATTATGAACCTTTTAAAAGAATTCTTACACTGTTGTGTGTAATTTGAACTAACTTTACTATCCTAGAATGAAATTACAAAAGCTTTTCACCGATTGCTAGAATAAGAGGAACCAAAATATCATTATTGCTTTAAAATATAACAGTAAAATTTTGTAAACATGAAAGGTCACAATAGTTTATTCCCTCTGTCATCAGCTAGATTGTTAATGGAAATCCAGTATTTAAAAAGGCTCTCTGAAATGTACCACCATCCTACAGAAAGGATGTTGTCTCTTTTCTTGAAATTCACAGGAGGCTGTTTTATCTCTTAGAAACTGAGGAGGAAATTACTTCAGACTCATACATTAAAAAGGAATGTCTTATGATTTATCATGCTCAACATTCGTTGGTAAAGACCACTAAGTCAATTGAAATACAAATAAGTACACAAGAATAAAAACAAACTGCAAGTTTTGTGCTTTCCTCTGTTATTGATTAGCCCGTTAAGGCATACTCCCTGTAGTGTAGCATGCAATCATTTACTTAACCCCTTTTCATGTCTAATCTGCACAAAGGCACCAGGAACTTGTGTCTTCAGCCATTTTAACTCTCATTACTACATTCTGAATATATGACCACACAGCCAAGGAAGAGACTGTGCTCCTGGCCCACATTTAAATTCAGTGTGAATCCTTCCTCCTTGCATAGAAGTAGCACTGAATTCACAGTGGGATGAGAATTTCCCTACTTTTCCTTCAAGTAGGAACGTGTAACTTTTATTGTAGTGAATATCAGGATTTGAGTTCTATCATATATTAACTGCCTAAAAGCACTAAAGTAGACCTGGAGATACTTTAACTGAGGGCGAATTGAATTCATGCTCCATTTAAGGACTGCTTCAGCACTGATGGTGTAATGAAAAAACAAAATACACAGTTTCCAGTGGTTTGAAATAAACTGACATGTTCCCTTTTTGTTTACATGAGGCAAAATTAGCTGAAGCTGTGAATCTAAACATGTTTGGGACTGATTCCATACCAGTTTTATTAAACCTGTCATTAATTTAAAATTTTCTTTTTTTTGGATGGATTAAACTTGTAAGGACTAAAAGCCAAATTATGGTCTAGACACCAGCAATTAGTGTTGCAAGTCCTGTTCTCTTGCTGTGGGCACTGTGCATCTTAATAACATGCCTAAAGTTTTAGTTTATTGTTCCCCCTAGTTGGATGCTGCTATTGGATTATTTTTTTATCCTGCTGTAATCACATACATTAGTTCATCTGACTTTTTCTCAGCTACCAAACCAATAATTATTAGACTGCTTAATAATATATTTAGTGCTGATTTCACTATTTATTCATGCAGATTTCTATTCTTTTTTTCTTCCTGTAACCATTTTGTCCCAGTTTTGTAGGAGATAAAATGTTCACTGAAGCACAATACAAGAGCAGTACATTCAAGAGCAGTTCATCACTAAATATTTCTTCATAACAATTTAACAGTGTCTGCTTGATGTAGGAGAGAAGAATTGCCAACCCTACAATATGAAACCAAGCAACAAGAGAAGAAGACCTATTCACCCTTTTTAGGGTCTTATATTTTTTCTGGACAAAAAAAAATGGCACCTAATTAATTGAAGAAAAGGGCAGGGATTTATGTATGATTTATGTAGAGTGTATTCTGAAATCCCGTAAACATGAAAAGGTTAATGTTGCTGGTATGGATCAGGTTAAATGTTTTCAAAAGGAGCTAGGAAGTACTTAAACAACAAAAAGTGCCTTCTAAAGATTCAAATCTAAGCATTACATTCTGATTTTTCACTCTGAATGTGCGAAAAATTGTGTAAAGTGCTCCTATGGAGCACCAGTTAATTTTTACTGAAAAAAATTTCACTATAGGATCAACTACTGGGAAAACCAACGCTCCATTTCACTTCATGAATCTCTATCCATAAATTCTATCTCTAAACATGTTTTGGAATATTTTAGTGCAAGATAGATGAAACATGTTCCTTTCTCTGGACTAGGATTAGTTATCCTCTAAAGTATGTAACTCAGATAAACCAGCAATTCCTTCAAAGTGCAATTTTCTGCTAAGATTTTTTGTCCATTATGACATAAACATGTGGACTAAAAAAAGGAAGTAGATTAAAGAGTCAAAGAGTCTTTAACATATACAGGAAAATGGAGAAATTCTCTCTCTTCAATAAGACTAAAAGGTAATAGCTTATTAAACTAATTAAAATAAAGGCTGAGACATCAATAAATCCTTTACATACATACTGAATAAATGTACTATTTATAAATGCATTTAGAGGATCAACACCACTCAGAAAAATACAATTGGCAAGATATAATCTTGATATAAAAGGAAGCAGAGATTAACGATCAAAATCGAACAAAGAACAAAAATTAGTGGGTATTTTCTTTAGTGTCTGTGGTTTTCTTTTTAATGGTCAGAAGTGTAAATAGTGAAGGGAAGGAACCAAAACAGTTTCAAGATGGATTTCAATAAAACTTGCTGGTGTGAAACTTCAGGAATTGGGTTTGTTTGGCTTCAGAGGGGCCAAAAAGGAGGACAGCTGGTTTTCTCACGTCTAGCATTATTTCAGAATCAATTAGCTAGAATCTTATGTGCTATGCTGTGTTGATCTCATGCTCTTTGTTTTAACTTCTTGCGAGGAGAGATCAGAAATACACTAACCTCTTCATCCCTTGTGCTGCACAGCTTGGCTTTGAGGCTCAGGTGTATTAGTCTTTTAGTGAATCAATGAGGAACAATCAAAGCAGCAGTGATTTCATGACATCATGGTTGTTCTCCTGGTGCCACTCAGGACCACATCCTGTTTAGCATTACTGTTGGGAATGCTGCCTGAAACTGAATTATGAGCCACAGGGGAAAAAAATGTTGACCAGATTTAATGCACATTTACAAGCAGCTTCTTCTGTCATTACCTATGCCTTCCCTTTCTTCCCTTTTTCCTGTTAACTTCTTTTTAATTACACTATTTCAGAACATATACAGAAAGAGATGGACATGTCCATATCACTGGAAACATGTAGTTCTTCCATTAATGGCAGTAAGACTAATTTTTTTCTTCTGATGCAGATAGAATTTCTTTTTACTTGGTTTCTGTGACTAATTTTAAAATGCAGATTTTTATGTATTGATCTCCAAAGGACAGTGGTCAGGTATTAGGTCCGTTATATGTGACTTGTTTTAGCCTCAAAATTAGCAAGACAGTATCATTCCCAATTCTAATCTCTGACTCTCATTATGATTTTACATTTTAGCTAAAAGCTTTCTATTTACAGGAAAGTGAATGTCCATGAAAAACAAAGGAACAATTCACATATATGATTAGAAGAAAGGCAGTCACTCATTTTTTTAATAAAAGCATGACCCTCAGTTCCTAAACAATCACAACCTTAATATTAGCAACAGAAGAGCCATACAAGCTTAGTATGGTTATCATCCACACACAATTTGGAGTACTACATCTACAATAGTATTACACCATAAATTATGCATGTCTTCCTGTCATATGGAATACTTCCTGTGCTCTAACCTCCTCTAATTATTGATGTTAGTATGTCAGAAGACTTCCCTGAAGTTAAAGAAATACTGTACTGTTTGCATCGATCATTAAAAGACTGATTAAATGTGTCTGAGAGCAATGTGTGTGCCTAATTACAATTACATACATAAGTACTAAACTGAGTGGACCAAGCTTGCTTGCTTTTGTTTAATTCAATCTGGATCTCTAATAGATTTTCTGTAAAATATCTTCCATAAAAGAAGTGTCCAATTCTTTAAGCTTTTTCCCCATATCCTGATTTTTTTTAAAAGCATTTACCTGCAACAATTTTATCTAATAGGGAATTCAGACCTTCTAGATTCACAGCAAACCTAACATTAGTGCAAGGGTTTCAGGAAAGAACTTGAAGGATTACTTCATGTTCAATGTCTCAATTCCATGACAGGTATTACACTTCACATACAACATATAATTTTAGGAAAAAGGATATAGGATGGTGGTAAAACCAGTTCTTTAAACTTAGTTACAGATGCTGAACCTTAAATGTATGCCAGTGTTGATATGAATGAATAAAAACTTTGGATGCCAGGTTATGATTATGAAACACACTTCTTTCTTGAAAGAGGTAATTACTCATCTTCAAATAAATGCGCAATTATTTTGCAGTGAAGCCCCCTCAAAAATGGTGGCATGTTTACCGTGCCCAGAGGGTCACAGTGTCAGAGATACCTGTACTGGCAGAAGCATCCATCACAGGGCACAGTGCAGAGACACACTGGTGAACTTGCTTGGCTATGGAAGCAGAATAGCATGTTCAGGCAGGATTGCCCCTGAGCTACTCAGCTCTGAAAAGTGCCAGCGCTTTTTAGCTTACAGGCTGTGCCTTGCTAGCAGAGGCACACTGTTTCTAGATGAGAGCTGGCTTCTGTGCACCTCCTGTGCTCCCTGGTGCTGCTATGGCCGCATTTGGACGGGTGAAGCAGATGCAGGTGTCATGATTGCTACAGTGTGAGCAGCTCATTTCTTAGAGTAGCAAAGGTTCCTTGTCCAAGTGCTTAATAAATGCTGCACCACAGCAGAAATTATATCTCAACATTGCATTACAATTGATAATTATAATTTGGTACATATGCCAAATTAAATAAGCATTGAAATTGGAATAGTCTTAAGTGATGTATAACTAATTTTTGGGTTTGAGTTTTTTCCACGTGTCCAAACAGTTAAACAGTTTGTAGAACTAGATGGAATTTTAAAATTGCATAGCATTTGCTCATTCATATGTATGTGAATGATATTTCCTGCCTAAACACTGTATTTTTAAAATTATAACTTCATTTAAAAAATATTTTCAGAATTACAGTCTTTATCATATATTTTTTTTTAATTTGGTAATCCATATCAGCATAGTGTCTCATAACTGTGCTGCAGAAAACAATTTCATCTCCTAAAGGAATTGCTTCTCTGATTATTCAGTACTAACTATTCTTAATTTTCAGGTACATATATTCCATTTTAGAGTATGTCAGCATGCTATTTATTCTTAGGAGTACATATAATTGTCTTATTGCTGCTACTATTTCAAAATACTTCATGAAACACAAGAAGTTAGCACATTTTGAAGATTAAATATAAAATACATCCAAGAATTTTTTTTCCCAAGCTAAGTTAGGAACTCTTCTTCAAAGCATGTTTTTAAAAGAGAAATTCAAGCAGTATGTTGAGAAATATCTGAACGTCTTATATTTGAAAGCAGAAAGTCAAGATATGACTAGAGTCTGCTGAGCTCCAGGAAGTAATTTTCTGATTTCCTCAAAAATATTCCCAGATTTTCCTAATAATATTTTTATTAACAATTACCTGATAGAGTATACATAATGAATTTTTTTGTTTTGTTTAGAAATTAGGAGTGGGATATTTCTTAAACAGCTTTTGCTTGTAAGATTAGCTTGTTGTGGCAGAACTGTCTTGAGACAGCAAGTGAGGGAGGAGGAGAAAAATATGGGTTTCTATATCTTCCATTGCATTTACTTAGACAGCTGATAGAACTACCAGAACACTTTTCAATATTGTCTTTTATGTGATGAACATCCCAATACTCAGTCTTCCAATTATCTCTGTGGGAATCAGAAGGTAGTAAGAAGCTTCAAGTCTACATTCATGGCCTGTTAAATACATGTGCATGCATGTGTGTGTGTGTGTGTATGTGTGTGTGTGTGTGTGTGCATATTGTGACCTATTGTTTCTTTATACTGGCAATAGGTACAGATGATTTTGGTTGTTGTTGTTGCTTCCTAATCTTTTCTGTTTCAAAATCAATGCCAAGGGGAAAGTGTGGTTCATATTGGATACTCAGATTTCATTTTAGGCTTGAACTTTAGCTCCACTCTCCAGCTGGCCTTTAAAGGGCAAGATAAATACCCAAAAAGTGAAAAATGATGCATTTGTATTCTTTTAAAACAAACAGAATTACATGTTCTTAAAACCAAAGGTCATTTCTCTTTCTAACAGTCTTTTAGCTTTTCTACTTTAGCTTCCCTCAAAAATCAAGGAGTTATATTTCATTAGTTATTCTTTCATTAGAGCCAATAATGTTCTGAGCCTTTATGTAGTACATACATTATTAAGACATTGAATTGTTTTCTGTAATTTTTCTGGGATTGACAAAGTGAAAAACTTGCAGAATGAATAATTTTATGGCAATTTAAAACAAAGTTAATGCATTAAAACCAGTGGAACATGATGTTTTCTTTAAACCAACAACTTTTTTTCTAATGAATGACATGTTCTTCTCACATTTTTCTTCCAAGTTCCTTTCAATGAGAAAAAATGAGAAAGAAAAAAACCCCACCAACAGCAAGGCTTTAGCATGGTATAAACTACAGCAAATTCAAAAGAATCAGCTGCTATTGTGAGTATGGGCTTATTCCTATATTCAGTCAGCCCCACATGTTCTAAATCCTACCACAGAGTCATAGCAAAGCTTAGGGTTGAAAAGACTTCTGTGATCATTATTTCAACCAATAATCTAGCACTGCCAACACCACCATTAAAACATACCCATAAGTGTTACATCTACATATATTTTAAGTATTTTGAGGGATGGAGACTCAACTAGTCTCCTGAGCATCCTGTTCCAATGTTTGACAATCCTTTTTGTGAAGAAATTTTTCCTAATATGTATCTAATCTAAAGCTCCTCTGACACAACTTGAGGCCATTTTCTCTTCTTCTATCACTCGTTTCTTGTGAGGTAAGACTGACCTCCTCCTCACTACAACCTCCTTTGAGGTAGATGTGAAGAGCAATAAGGGTATTCTTTTCTCCAGGCTAAATCACTCCTCACTTACTCCTCACAGAACTTTATTAGAGCCAATAATGTTCTGAGCCTTTACGTAGTACACTAGCTTCATTGCCCTTCTCTGGACGTGGTCCAGAAATGCAGTGTTTTTCTTGTGGTGAGAAAATGGGATGCAGCACTTGAGGTGCAGCCTCACCATTGCCAAGCACAAAGTGACAATCACCACCCTGGTCCTGCTGGCCACAATATTCCTAGTACAAACTAGGATGCCGTTGGTCCTCCTTCCCAGCTGGGCATAAACTGGCTCAGGTTCAGCCATGGGTGATAAACATGCTCCGGTCTTTTTCCACTCAGCACGTTTCCAGCCACTCTGCCCCCAACCTCCTGGGATTGTTGTGGCCCAGCAGCAGAACCCAGCACTTGGTCTTGATGAATGTATTGAACATGGTTCCTTTCAAGATCACTGAAGGAGACCTGGTTACCCAGGACACAGAGGCCAAGGCACTCAACACCTTTTTTACCACAGTCTTCACCAGCAAGTGCTCCAGCCACACCACCCATATGTGGAAGGTGAAAGGAGGGGACTAGGGGAATGAAGAACCATCCACTGTAGGAGAAGACTGGGCTGGGAGACTGTTTAAGGAATCTGAAGTTGCAAAGTTCATGAGACCTAAGGAGATACATCTATGACTCCAGAGGGAACTGGTTGAGGAAGTGGCTATGCCACTGTGCCATCATATTTGAGAAGTCTTGGCATTGCAGTGAAATTCCCACTGACTGGAAAAGGAGAAATATAATACCCATTTTTAAAAAGGAAAATAAGGAAGACCCATGAAACTAGAGGCCAGTCTGTCTCATCTCAGTGTCGGGCAAGATCACAGAGGAGATCCTTTGGGAGACTATGCTAAGACACAAGAAAAACAAGGAGATGACTGAGGCAAGATATCTTCACAAGGCAAATCATAACTGACAAATTTGGTGGCCTTCTATGGCCACCATTTCTTACAGCAGTGGTGGACAGAGGTGTAACAAAAGCCATCTACCTGAAGAGTACAAATCATTACAGTGTTCCATGTCTCAACCTTGTCTCTAAATGGGAGAGACATGGACTTGACAGATGGACCACTCAGGGGATAAAAAAATTGGTTGAATGATCACATTTGAAGAGTTTTAGTCAATGACTGATATCCAGTTGGTGAGTCCTCAGGGGTCTATATTGAGACCAGCACTTTTTAACATCTTTCGTGCAACATGGACAATGGAATTCAGTGCATCCTCAGCAAGTTTGCTGATGACACAAAGCTGTTTGGTGAGGTCAACACCAAGGGCCAGGTTGCCATCTTTGACAGGACCTTGACAGGATTGAGAGATGGGCCTGTGTGACCCTCAGAAGTTCAGCAAGGACAAGGTGCTGCACCTCCATCAAGGAAATCCCAAGCACAAGTACAGACTGGGCAGAAAATGGATAGAGCAGCCCTGAGAAGAAGGACTTGAGGGTATTTGTTGACAAGGAGCTCAACATGAGCCAACAGTGTGTACTCACATCCCAGAAAGCCAAGAGCCAAGAACCATGACAAGCAAACTGAGAGTGGTGATTCTACCTTTCTGCACTGCTTTTGTGAGATCCTTCTAGGAGTATTGTGTCCAGCTCTGGGGCCCCCAACACAAGGAAAACATTACCTGTTGGAACAAGTCCAGAAGAGAGGTACTAATTTGACCACAAAGCTGGAACACCTCTTCTAAGAAGAAAGGTTGAGAGAGTTGGGGCAATTTAGCCTGGAGAAGAAAAGGCTTTGGGGACAACTTTAGAAGCTTTCCACTACCTAAAGGGGGTTTATGAGAAAAGTGGAGAGAACCTTCCAAAAGAGCTTGTAGTCACAAGACAAGGGGGAATGGCCTCAAGCTGAAGGAGAGTAGTTTCAGCTTAGAGCATAAGAAAAAATTCTTTACTGTGAGGATGGAAAGGAAACTGAAACAGGGTTGCCTAGAGAGGTTGTGGACTCTCTCTCCCTGGAGGTGCTCAAGACCAGGCTGGATGGGGCTTTGAGCAAGCCGGTCTAGTGGAAGCTGTCCCTGCCCATTGCAGAAGTCTTAGAACCACATGATCTGTGAGATCGCTTCTAACCATAACCTTTCTCTGAGTCTATGATTCTAAACTTCATTCAACTGACCATGGTTCCTTGATGCAGCCTTTTCAGATTCCTACAGATTCCTTCAGCCTGAAATCCTTCAGGATTTCAGAATCCTTCAGATTCTTTTTCAGTCTATATACCTGTACAACCCCCAGCAGATCAGTATTTCTAATCAGCTTGGTATCACCTGCAAACTGACTGAGGGGTCACTAAAGCCCCTTGCCCAAATGATCAGTAAATTAAGACACTAAACTGGACTAAGCTGGTACTGAGCTCTGGGGAACACTAATGGTGACCAGCTACCCATTGTATTCACTACTACTCTCTAAGCCAGTAATCAAGTCAATTTTTACCCACTAGATTACACCAGTCCAAACTATATGCAACCAATCTTTTTCCAGAAGAATGTTGTAGGAAAGAGTGTCAAAGGCTTCACTAAATTCCTGACAGACCACATCCACAGCCTTTCCCTCATCCTCAGGGTGGGTCACCCTGTCTCAAAAGGAGATCATGTTGATCAAGCAGGACCTGCTGATCTGAAATCCCTGCTAGCTGGTCCTGATCCTCTTTTTTTCCTGCATGTGTCGCCTGATGGCACTAAAGATGATCTGTTCCATGATCTTACCTGTCACTGAATGAGGTCAGACTGACAAGCCTGCAGTTCCCTGCATCCTCCTTCTGGTCCTTTATGTAGATGGGCATAATATTTGCTAACTTCCTGTCAACCGGCACCATCTCAATTAGCTGGAACTTCTTCCCTGCATCTATTCACACATGCCCAATACACCCCGCAGGACTGTAGCATGTTTCACAGAAACAAATTGCACAGAATGTGTCCCAGACTTCAAAAGCTTTTACTGTCTAGATAAAAAGAGAAAATAAAAATGGCCATTTTGGAGTTATCAGTTTCAGCTGAAGCTGTACTTAGGGATCTTGGAAGAAGCTGAAGGAGTAACAGTGATCACCTTGAGTCCTTTAATCCTGCTGCTTCTTTTCTTCTGTAGACTATTATTTCTGTACAACATCTCACTGTGCCCTGGAGAGGTTTTCATCACTTCTCATTTCCCACTGTCCCTTTTCCACTGGTTTCATTCCTAGAGGGAGTTTATTCAAACACCTCCATTCCAGAAATCTTTGAAAGGGATACATAGTGGTTCTTATTTTAACTAAATAATTTGGTGGATTTCTACCTTAAATACAGAGATTTTAGGTGTTTCATATCAAATTGTGCATACTCATGCTTTTTAAGTACAGAGGCTTTAATTTATGTGTTCAAAATTCCTGTCAAACTAGGTCCCCGTCTACATTATAGCTATTTTGGTCCAGAATCTCCTGCTCCAAACGTAGATAAAATGCAAACTCCCTGGAGAAGAGGAAAGCAGAGAAAAGGAAAACTTTTATTACTAAAATAGTAAACCCAAAACTTAAAGATTTCATTCCTTTCTGCTAAACTTTGGAAAGGAAAAGAGGATTCTCTGTGCAACACAGAACTTTAGTATTTTGTTCTTTATCCCACTCCTCTAAACAGTGACACAAATAGTAATAGTCAAAATACTCTTACAGCAGAAGGGTTATCCAACAATACCTTTGGTTCTGTGTTTATATCTGTCATCATATTAATTGTACTTTAAATATTGCACATTTTTCTTCATCATGAAGTGCTGCCCCGTGCCGCTATAAAAGAGCTGGTCAGAGAGGATTTTTCTGACAGATTTCTCAGATGAAAATGAAGCACAAATGCAACAATATCGTATCTGAAAACTGTTTATTGATAAAGGGAAAGTGTTCCTACCCAAGTGCGATAGACAAGAGATCACAGAGGGAAAAAGAGAAAGAGAAGCAGAAGGCAGGGGAAGCGCTACCGCAGGAACCTGGCGCTCTGTCAGCATCAGCACACGGCGCGTCTGCGTGCTCCCATGGCGCCTGGGCGCGATTTCCAAGGAGCAGCAGGCTGCGTGTCCCTGCTGTTCCGAGCCACAGGCTGCCATGGCCACGGGCATGCCCGTGGAGCGCCGTGGGCGGCCTGTCAGGGTCAGGGCAGGGCTGCTGCTGCGGGCAGGGTGCCGCGGGTCGTGCCGCAGGCCCTGAGGAGCGCCGCGGTGGCTGCGGCTGGGGGCAGACAGAGCCCGCTCCGTGAGGGGCAACAGCGGAGCACAGATCGTCACAGGCCGAATGGCCGGGCACGAAGGGTGCGGACAGCGAGGCAGGACCGCAGAGAGGAGAAGGCGAGCCGGGGAGAGGGGCTGAGCTAACCCAAAGACGAGCCCCTGGTCCCCCGGGGAGAGGGGCTGAGCTAACCCAAAGACGAGGCCCTGGTCCCACCAAGAAACCCAGAGAAAAGGGTGCCCGTTGTGCCGCAGTTAGCTGCGTTTGTGTGCCAAGGCTCCTCCCATAGCCCGATTTCCCGGGCATCGGGACATCTGCCCCACCGGCAGGTGTGAGGGGGGTGCCTGCAGTCCGATGAAGGAGGCTTTCTCTGCCCTGATGGGCTGCCAGGCGAAGCCTCCCTGGGGACAGGGCTCCCAGCTCGGGTACAGCCCACATAGGAATCCTTCAACATGACTTATGTGGAGGCATACATAAAAATCAGATTTATGGTCCCTCTCACGTGCACAAATAAAAAAATTTTAAAAAAACTCACACCATATTTCTCTCATTAACTATCAGCAATTATATTAAAGCTGAGATTTGTAGAAAATACTTCCACCATAGTCATGTTAATCCCAATTACCCTTTCAATGAGGAAAGAAAGCAAGGGCGTAAATTATCTCCAGAACATTTGTTTACCTTCCTGGATTTGATATTTACAGACATATTGCAATATGACAATATGGGGAAGTTAATGGTTCTATTTCCCTCCTTGTAAATACTATTAAAATAGATCAGAGGCTCAGCTAGGGAGATCCAAGAATGGAATAAAAATATACAGCATTACTGATGCTAACACACTGTTATGAGGTGTTTTGCTCCCCAAATGCCATTTAATTACAATAGAAAAAAAGTGCTTGAACAAGCTGTTAATCAGGCCCATAAGGGTACATTTTCAGAAGCATTTTACGGTTTAGACATCATACATAGTCTTTTTTTCTATTTTTTCTTGCAGATAAAGATCAAGGAAACAACTGGAAAACCAAAATATTGCTATGAAATAATATAATTTCCTGTCATGCTGCCATTGTTTAGAAATAGTTCATTTTCTTTTGCAATTTTTTTTCAACATATGCCAATCACTTATACCAGTAGCATTTCTGACTGAGAGTTGATTGCTGTCATTAGTTGTGTTCAGCAATTCTGAATCATGCGGGCATAATGGCAGGCATCTGGAGAGCTTGAAGTAGGAATTTACTAGCAAGGTCTGAGCAGGTTTCTGACCTACCAGTGATCTGTATAAACACCTGGTAAAGATTCATTTCAGAGTCTTCTCCTTCTCCAGCAATATTGTTACTGGTTAGAGGCATTCTCTGAGTGAAAATCTCTGAGACCTAGGACCAGAATGCCCTCATGTCAATTGTACTGTGACATGAGATACAAGTGATCAGACAAGAGCATTGCTACTCTAAACAGTGTAAAAGACAGTTTTGAATAAATACCAGGAGACAAAACTGCATGTACTCTGTGGATAAAAAAATGATATATTTGATGAACTCTTAAAATCCATTTTCAATACCTTGCGTTCTCTATTCTGGAATTCTTTATTGCTGGTGGTTTATTCTAAAGATCCACAGCTGCTACTCTGGCATTCTGTTATAAAGAAGGGTCAGGTACATAAATATTTAAGAAATATTTATTTTAGGGGAAAAAACTGCCTTTTCAGTGAGGTAAAGAGATTTGAAAGGAAGTCAGAATTCATTTTATTGCTTGATAATGATTGGTTATATAGTACAAAGTATATAATAATCGAGTTGGTGTTTTTCATAAAGAAAAATGTATTAGCATCCTGAGCTGATGTGGGAAAAGGAGAGGTCATGTTATGGATAAGGGTAAAAAAACAGAGTAGAGTTCTTCTCACACAACAACTGTTTTTGTAGGTAGGTGCAGAGGTTTGTGTATTAATACAGTTTATGGCAAGCAGGGTCTGTAAATGTCAACAATATCATTTTTGTTTCTTCATGAATCTTCAGGAATTGGCAGCCATCTAATAGTACTCTCTAAATCATTTCATCTTCCCGAGAGCTCTCTTGTTGAGGCTTTGATCTGTCAAGCCAATTAGTGATCTGGGGCCTAGTTCAAATTTTTGCTACATGTTTTTACCATGTGATGTGTTGCTGTTTGCTGTTGAAACACCAAGCTAGGACTCATTCTGGTGTTCAAGAAAACTGAATAATTTTCCATTTTACACTCCACAAAGTAGAATTTAATTTGAAGCAAGGTCTCTTCAGTTCTGATTGTGCATAAAATACTAATATGCATAAAATTACCATGGAGAAATTTCTGCGATGCAATATTAATGAATAATTATTTTAATTCTCTTAACACACATTATTTAGCTATAGAATTCCTCACTAATGACCAAAGAATTGCACAGCTATGTCCATGTTTCACATGTTTCATAGTAGATTTTTTTTTTTGGTGGAGTTGGTGGTGGTGGTGTTTTGTGAATGAATAATTATGCATTTGGTTTTTTTAGACTATATAAATATATGTTTCTGACTCATTTAAGTTCTCGCTCTCCAGGGCATGAATTAACTACTTATAAAGAGAAATTGAAGCTTAAGGAACACAAGCGGTGGTAGATAAAGTTGAGTTGATTTTTAAAGCATTTGTCTTAAATACTTCGGTAAATAAATATTGTAAAAATGGATGCAAATGGGTATGGCATAGATGAGAGGTTTTTCTCATTTTTATAAAATGTTCATTCTAAAAAATAATAGAGAGAGGTAACTTTTTTCTCCTGGTATTTCCAGGAGATTTTAAATACCTTAAACAAAATTTTTTCAGAAAACTCATAAATTCTCTGTGTTTTAAACAACCATTCCTTCATCTCATGCATACTTTGTTAGCTAGAACAAAAACATTTGTTGAAATGCCTTTAGAGGGAAGGTGGAGGGGAGGTTAGTGATTAGAAGAGCTTCTTGCTAAAAATTTCTATAGGTTTGCTATGAATAAACTGACAACTTTGACAAGATACCCTCATAGACTGCTTTGCACATAACAAAAATCTCATATTTAATAAAGGACAACCAGATAAAAGAAATCAGACATATCAATTAGTATACTTTACTACATTAAGAATTACTTACTTACAAAAAGGGTAAGACAGATGATTTTCTCTCTTTCTTTCTTTTTTCCCCAGATAACAAATATAACAAATAATTAGCAATTGAATTAGAAATTGAAGATTACCCCGCTCTTTCTTTTCGCGTGTCCAAAAATATTTGCAGGAAGATACTTGCAAATTAGTCTCCCCTGCCTCTGAGGCAATCTTAAGAGATTGCACAAGGACTTAACTTCCAAATCACTGCACAGCCTCCAGCACAGAGGATAAAATATGTTGTGATTATGGTTCAAATAGTTGGCTCTTGCATGCTGAAGGCCCACCTTTTAATTGCTGCTCTAAAGGATGCATAAAGGAATTAGTAATGAGATAGCAAACTAGTCTAGCATATAATGTTGTGGCCTGTATGTAATAATGAGTATAGCAGCTGGCAGAAAGTGCACATGACATTAGAAATTAGAATATTTTGGTCTTTCTTTTTGGTCTGCTGTAGAACAGAACTTCAGAGCAAAAGGAATTCTTCAGTGCTTAAACACAAACTTACATAAGCAATTAAACACAGACACACTTCATGCTCACACATGCACATTTCATATTTTTGCATTGGCATTGTTTCTTCAGTAAACCTATTTACCAGAGTACCCTTTCTTTTGCATGATGAAAGATGTACCATTTTTGTATTCCTTGTCAAATACATGAGCTGTTAACTTGAATTTTAACCCAGTACTGATTTCTTAGGCATAAATATTTTCATTCTGGTTTATACAATTTACCCTCCAAGATACCTTTCTAAAAAATCTTCTTTTTCCTTTACAAAGTATTGTTTTGCAAATGGAGTCTTCTGGACATAAGACTCATACATTGCTTATAGAACTTATTCATCATAGCATAGAAGAAGTAATTAGAGAACTAGCTGAAAAAAATGAGCACAAAATTGTAGTACTTGTTGAATACAGTTGCTTAGAAATCTGCTTTAGAGTAACAACTGTATTTTTAACTCTTTACTTTTAAAAATACTTTGGTGCAGTGTGATGCTGATAGAAGAAAAAGACAATTTTGCAGGGTAAATCTAAGCCACATTTAAAAGGGAAAAAAGACCAAAAAACAAAACCCCAAAAAAATACCCCCATAGATGATAAATAATTGTTAAAAAAAAAGATATAATGTTCTTTCCTATTGCAAGTTATGTAATTGCCATTGCCATTGAATGGCAATGGGAAAGTTTATGAGACAACATCAATACATATTCTCTCACTAGCAGTGCTGTATTATGAAAACAAGAACAATTTTAACCAAGTGATTTGGATTTAATGTAGTACGGTTCTGGGTCCATTTCAGTTCTTGATGTCCTTAACTACTTGTTTTCTATAAGCAGTGGAATCAAACTACGAGTGTGGAATCATCAGCAGATTCTGCTGCTTCACAAAAAGTTGTTCTGTTCATACAGGTGTTAAAGCACAGTATGCAGATAGAGACAATATGTCCAATAGCAATCTAGATGGTAAAAATATAAAATCTATAATAAAGATTCAAACAATAAGATTGTTTGGGTTAGAAGAGACCTTCCTTGGGTTGGAAGAGACTTTCAAACTAGACCTTTAAAGGGGTTTTTATCTGCTAATATCCCAATATCCCAATTTTATCTTCTCAAAGCTGCTCATCTCCCATTCTTTAATGCTATTATTGATTGCCCTGGCCCAGGTGCAGGACCTTGAACTTAACTTTGTTGAAAGTCATGAAATATATATTGGTGCATTTATTCAGCCTGTAAAAATCCCCCTGGATGGCATCCCTTCCTTCTAGCATATCACTGCACTGTTCAGCTTGCTGCCTGTGATGGCATGGCCTGGGCTACATGCCTACTAAATCCCTCTACTTCTTCTTTCTTAGACAGAAAGGGCTAGAGAAAATAAGATGGGAAAAGCCCTTTTGGGTTAAGATAAAGGAAATTTGAAAAAAGGAAAAGTAAAGGTCATGCACGAAGAACCAAAGAAAACAAAAGATTTTATTTTCTACTTCTCATAAGCAATGACCAATAACTTCCTGAGAAGCAGGACTTCACACTTATTGGTTGTTCTGGAAGCAAACAATGTAAATAGCAAATCAACCCCCTCACACTATAGGTGTAGGTAACCTCACACATGCGCCCACATACACCACCCCTACCACCTCTTTTTTATCTTTTATTGCTGAGCAGACATGATATAGTATGGAATATCTTTGGTCACCACTGTACAGGCTATGTCACCTCCAAGGATCCAGCCTACTGGCAGGTAGGAATGGGAGAATGTTGGAGAGATATTGCTGATGCTGTGCAACACTGCTCAGCAAGAGCCAAAACACTGGTGTGTTATCAACACTTTTGTAGATACCATTACAATTCACAGTGCTTTGAGGGCTGCTGTGGGGAGATTTAACTTCATTTTAGCTGGACCCAATACTGTGCTGTCTGCAAACTTTCTGAGGATGCACTACATTACACTGTGCCTGTCATTAATAAAGATGTTGGACACTGCCAGCCCCGGCAGAGACTCCTGACAAATTTCACTTGTTACTGATCTCCATTGGAACATTGAGCTGTTAACTGCAGGTCTTCATACGCAAGCATTCAGGTAGTCCCTTTCTTATCCAAGAGTGCACCCATCTTCAGTAAACCTGTATATTTCTAATTTAGCAGCGAGAATGGACCATATCAAAGGCCTTATGGAAGTCAAAGCAAATTCCATCAGGTCTTTTTCTCGTCCTTTTCCAGAGCAGACATTCCACTGTAGAGGGTCATTAATTAATCAGGCACCATTTGCCTTTGGGGAAGCCATTTTCATGTCTTTCATATGCCTTGAGGTAGATGCCAGGAGGACCTGTTCCATGACTTTACTAGGCCTGGGGTAAGACTGACAGATTGGTATCTGTCAGCAAACATCTGCTCTATGACTGCCTTTGTTAGTTTGGCCTCTAATTTTCACCCATACACACCAGATCTCCGCTAGGCTGTTTTTCAGTGGCAATGGATTTTTTTTCCATACAGAAATGGAAATCATCCAATCATCCAATCATCTTTTCAATCATAGAGGGCAACCCCCCTACCCCTTCCCATCTCTGTCTATCATGGACAGAGTGGCCAGCCTCTTCCAGCTGTCTGTCCCGAACAGTTTTAGTCATTGATTGAAGTGCTCTAATAATGTGGTTCATTCCACCAAGTCTCAGCAATAGTGATCAGGCCATAGTTTTCCAGATGGACCAGAGAATGGACCAGTGTGACATTTTGAAATGCATTGGAACCCTGCAGGTCATTTAAAAGAAGGTAAAAGGATAATAAAACTGTTCTATAAGGAAATCCCATTTCCAAGATTTGTATTAGATTTTTAGCTTCATCAGTGACACCTTACACATTCAGAAAGAATTTGGGTATTCCTTGGGGTCATTAGTGCTTCTTGTTCAACAGCAGCAATGAAATGGTGGACATAGACAACGCAGCTCTCAAGAGCCAGGTCACATAGGATTTCAGAAATACTTGTTAACATCTACATTTCTGTAGTTTATATATATATTGAATGATCTTTTTGCTACTTTCATGGAAGAAGCTTGTAAAGCATGGTTAGGCCACTTTAAAAAATCACTATCAATAATGGCACAAAGCAGGTTTTAATATTAAATTGTGAAAGTGCAACTTTAATAGAGTTTGATCACAAGGTTCACTCAATTGCTTACTACAGAGTTGTGGTGGTTTAATACTAACAGGAAATTACACCTCCAAGAAGTCAATCCCATTCCCCCAAACCCCTCCAGTAAGAGTGCAACAAAGAAAGAGACTATGGATTGAAACAACAATTCACTGAAAGCAAGAAGCAATGGAACAAGAAACACACAGTAACAGTGGTGATATTAGTAACAAAAATGTGCAAAAATAGAAGGTGCTTTAAACACTAAAGTTGTTCACCATCTTGACCTAGTTCCACATGGCCACCAAGACAGAGACAAACTGGGAGGCACTTCCCATGTGTGACATCACATGGACCTCAGGACATGGTGACAGGATGGTGGTCACTCCTGTGCTCAGCACTACACAGCTTCCTGGGACAAAACCATGATGATGGATGCTTCCACAGCTAGCTTTTCCCAACACTAAGCCTGGGAAAATAAAAAAAAACTATGACGGACAAACCTCCATCAATCAAAAGGACGATTGAAAAGCTAGATTGTCCTTGTTGCACTGCGCTGCCCATTTCCAGACCACTTCACTCCACTGAAGCTCAGGCTCAGCTAGGGTTTGCTGCAATTATTACACTGACTTTATTATAGACTTCCAATAGCAACATTAATACCATAATTCATTCACAAGTACACACAAGAGGCAAAAAGATGTATAGATTTCTATCTATGTATGTAAAGATACCCATCAAAAATTCCACTCAGAGTCAGTGAAATACTCACATAAAATCCCATCATCTTTCTCAACAGGCATGGCTTGTACCTCAAGGACTATGTATGTGCATGAGAGTGGGTAGCCATCTAGGACTCATCATCAGTGAAAGAAGGTCTTTTGGGTATTAAAAACTTAAGCTCTAAGTGAACCCAAAACTTGAGCATTAGTCAGCTCCAAAGGGCATCCCACTCAGAGGGATGTGCTGCCACAGCCTGCTGAAGTCCAGTAGAGATCAAAGGATCTCGCTTAGGGATCCCTGTTATGAGATGCTTGGCTTTAGTCAACACTAAGATTCCATCCTGGTCATAAACCAAGTTGGTAACTACTGGATTTTTTTTTTCCAAAAAGTCTAATAGCTATGGTATTGAGCTACAATTCAGGTAAGTTATTTGCCAAGGGTGAAAAAGATACCTGTTTATTTTTTTCTCCTGACCTTGGTTAGGCAACTGAAATTTTTTTAAAGTCAGAATTATTTGCAATTTTACCATGCAAGAGCTCTTGCTGTGATCAAGGATTCTTCACTACCCAGTTGGTATTATAAAGGGGTGTGTCTTTGCTCAGATGGTTTGTTCAAGGCTTATCAGGAGCTTTTGAGATCCTAGAGCAAGACAGAGGAGGGGGTAGAGGATACACCACCACATAAGGGATTATGCCTGGCCTATATCTTTGGCAGAAGGTCACAATGTTGATGAATTTTCTTGTTTCTTTCCTTCTCCATTTATTTCTTAATCAAAAGACCTGGAGAGAATGTTATAGAGTGGACATGATGTCAGTGGTGACTGTCCTCTTCTAAAACCAGCAAATTTTTTTCCTTTCCCTTTGCCTGTCAGCAAAGCTGTCTGAAAAGAAAGACCATTGCTTGCTTTCCAGTACATTTCTCCTGCTGAAGCAATTTCTTCTTCATCACATCCTTGCTCACTTTTCAGAACATTTTCTCTTTCAGCCCATTTTTCTTCCTGGACAACACAGGCTTAAGGAAGTATGTACAGGCACAGATGCAGTAGTTCTATAAAAGAACAATGCAACAATAATCAGGAAGGCAATTTTTAGTCAACAGATTAACAAAGTAAAATTGCTTTTTCTTTTACTACAGTTCCTATGCACTACATCAATAAGCAACAAGTACGAATAGTAATTTACTATGACATTAAAAACAGACAATAAAACTACGGAGGTAGTAGGTTACCTTCCCTTGTATCTAAACCCCAGATGAAAGAATCAGGGAACAATACTCAAACAAAATGTGGATTATCTTTAACAACTATCTTTAAAAATGTGGAGAAAGACAGCAAAATTAAATAACTCAATAAAATAATTTGTGAATTTGTGAGATGCTAGGTTCTTGTTCTGATGCAACACAATAAGCAATGTTGTTTTAGACTCATCTCTGCTGCCTGACACAAATGCAAAGAGTATCTGAGCACTGGTGCCCAGAGCTCACTATAACTGCCTTTTTGCTTGCCCTCAGTCTTTTTCTTTATCCCACTGCCTGCTTATTATTTCTTCCCACACAAAACCTGTAGTCCTTGAAGAAGTAAATGCAGAGATTTAGGGAGATGATCTGTCTACTATGCAGGTAAGTCTGGTTTTCTCCTTTTTAGGTAATGCAGAGTATTCAATAGGATAATGGCAACCTGGTAAGGAGAAATACAGTTCCTGTGGCAAGGACTGTCAGCAACCAGCAGCACAGTCAATCACTTCTCTGCAGCAGCTGTGCCAGTTGCTGAAGGACACCTGGCACTAGTCGAGGATTCATGAGCCAGAGTGTCATGCTCCCTGCTCAAATTCATGAGCCAGGCCATAAAGGGGTTGTTGAGATTGCCAGCCATTCCCAGCAATGTGGTTGTGCTGCTGGCTTTACACAGCAATGCTACCTGACAAATTCTAGAACCATGCTCTCTGGGAGACCACTTTTACCAGATAACAAGAGTGATTCAATTCCTGCAGTATTCCACAGTATCTTATAAAACATGAAAGAGAAGCTGCTTCCCTTTGGTGCAGAACCCAGATATCTTGGCAAGATAGAGGGCATGCAACAAATAAGCACATATGTGCTATGGGCAGTCCCGCTGTGTGAGGCAGTGTCTTGAGAACTTGAGAATTGAGCATCTTTATCAATGGCATACAGGTGGCATGGATGACACACAATAGCCAAGGCTGGGCATACCTCCAAAACCAGGTTTTGTGCTATGAGTTTGCCTTTACTGAACTGTGAAGTTAGGTAGTGGGCATTGGAAAGTTGCTCACTGTTGTATTTTTACTACTTCTTTATTCTCCATACTCAGTGCATTAATATTGGTTGTCTGGCTAATCAGAAATATGGGTAAGGTCCTGAACCCAGAATCACATCTAATGTTGAATAGGAATCAGTTGTTCAGCAGTTAGAGCTATGACTCTGCTAAGCAGCAGAACTGGGAATTTAATTCAGTTATCTATGTGTTGGCTTTCTAAAGGAGGAGATTGAAAAACAGCAGAAATTCCACAATATTAAATAGGCAGAATAAATATATTAAAATTAAAGATTCTCAGTCTCTGTAACAATAGAGGTCAATCAAGAAAATAAACTATTAAAAACTACCTAATTCCTCTGTGAGAGTTATTTGGCTGATTTTACATTTTCCAGGAATCACTTGTTACTACACTTATAAATTGAACTGAAATATACAAAGTGGAAATACAGTTCTTAAAAGGAGGAGGAAGGTGAGACAAAGTTAATGCAGAGCTGTGGCTACAATGATATTCAAGAAAACACAGACCTGTGGTACAGGAATATCCAGCTCTAAGATTTTGTGTTCTGTTTTATTCTATAATTTAGTTGCATGGACTAACATAAATTTTAAAGTATGGTTCAGTTAAAATTATTTCCCCTCCTCCTAAATTGCATTTAGAACTTCTATTAAATTGTATTTTGTACTTTGTTGGTGCAGTGAATTATGTTTCTGCTTTGAAATAATGAGTCTGTCTTTCAAATATTGTTGAAAGGAGACAGAGTATGCTGAAGTCTTCAGTTTTCAAGATATTTTTTTATGGATCTCTTACCATCTCAATTAAGGTGAGTGGTCTAAACTGAAATCTAGAGTAGAGAATATTCAAGTCTCTGAAGAATTAACTGCTACATTCCAGTTGAACATTTTCTTCTCCTCTTTGTTAGCTGTCCTAAAGGCAAACCTCTTAGCCTTGAACTTTCTCTGTACTTTTAACTGGCATCTTAAGGGATTGTTAAATATGGGTCTGTTCAATCTTCTGTCAGTTCAGTCAGGCCCTTGAAATTATATTTTCTTTCTCTAGCAATGGAGCCTGTCACAAGTACCATCGTCTAGCATAGTTTCAACTTACTACTTTATAGTAGCATGGCCATTTCCACTATTTGATTTGGACAACAAAATTATGTATTAGAGGGATGAGCATTATGAAATAGCACATCAATTTAATGCCCCAGAAAACTTGGATTTCACAGTACCATGCCCTCAAAACAAAGTAAAGCCAACATTTGCAGAGGTAAAAGCTTGACAATGCTTCAACTGCTGCAGAAAACTGCTGAGCATGTGGGAATTGAGTCCATATATAAATATTACATACCCCAAAACTCTGTGTAAACATCAGAAAGAATGTGGCTTAAATTAACAAGAAAAGGAGTTTCGTGATAAAGGCACTCCCTAGCCCATTAACTGGACATTAGTTACAGACAGTCTGACACGTGTTTTCAAAAATTTGGGCTGCGGGTTTTTTTCGTTGTTGGTGGTGGCTTTGGTTTGGGTTTGGTTTTTTTTGTTGTTGTTGTTTTTTGGTTTTTTTTTCCTTTTTTAAAATGTGTCAGATTCTTCATGGTACTTAAACATAGTTTAAAGTATTTAATTTCCTTGGTGGTTTCCTTAAAGTAAATCTTTCATGAAAGTCTCTACAAGTGTTGTATTATTTATCTGAAGCTAGTCTCTCAAACTGGTCTTTTGGATGCATATGCAACAAGGCTTACTTCTTAAACCTGACTTCTATTAAATCATAATTCATTTCAATTTTCCTTTGCTCACTTTTTGAGTAAATAACCATGTACATTAAAAGAACTCCACCAAGTTCTGTACTAATGATAAAAAGCTTGTATTAGGTATTTTCATGACATTGAGATGCTGGTAGAAAAATACCAGGTTTTAGCCTTAAAGACAACAGGGCTTAGATTGTGATTAATAATTGCTTTATAGAGCATTTATATTTTAAATACATTATTTTTAACTATGTCAGGATGATATTTTTCCCCAAATACTATTTGAAGCAAATCTTGCTATAGCATGGATTATTATTTAGGTAGATTTCATTCATGAAACTGAATGACCATTTATGCACATAACTGCTGCTTGTCTTCTGGTGACTAAAAATGGCCCAATAACTAAAGACATAGAAAATATGTCGTTAAACACACGCATAGAGATAGTATTCCACAGCTAAGCAAAGTATCCATATTTTTCTTTTAGAGAAGTAGCAGTCTGCCTGCCCTAGTTCTCTGAATAGACTTGACTTCTTTTCTTTATACATAATTATGTTTGACATTAAAAGTATAACTTCCCATGGGAGAATGAACTCCACATTTAAGCAGTCAAAGGAGACAGTATAAAATAAATATGATTAACACTTTTGGGAAAACACAATCATATAAAGCATTTGTTTCTCAGTCAGTCCTGAATACATTCTAATTAGCTTTGTTTTTTTCCTGTAGGGCTCACTCGTGATTACACAGTATCATATTTTTTTTTCTAGATTCAGTATTTGCACTAAGTAACTCTAGGAATTGCAAAGACTCGTATGTAATTTTTTATTTTGAAATGTTTGGTTTCATTTTTCTTTCTTTTTTTTGCTATCTCCTACCTGTTATCCCTCCTTTCTCTGTGTTTTCTGTTACTCTTTGAACACTTTAGGACTCTGTCTTATTACAAAACAATACATAAAAAAAAAAGGATAAATTGAGGTTGAAACATTAATTCTGAAAACTGTTCATTAATTCAGAATTCTGTTCTACTTTTTCTAATGCACTTTTAAGGTAAACACAGCATGGGCACTGGAGGGGTATTAATACTTTTTAAAAATTTAAAAGAGCATAAGTGACATCACACTGGCAAGGCTAGAATATGGAGATCTGCATCACAGATCTTTCTCAGCTACTGTTTACTGATGATTATGTGATGTTGGTGACATCCCTTCATTTTTTATTGGACAGCACCTATTATGGCTGCCTATTTAAGATTGCACAAGTACAGCGAAATCCTCAGATGAGCAAGACAGCGGTTTCAGGGTAATTTCCTTTTTAAAAAGAAGGCCAAGAGTGATGAATCTTGAGTAAATCCCAACTGTGTGAGAGCTTGGAAGAAAGTAATAATAGACATTTCTGTTCATCAGTGCTCTCTTTCTCATTTTTTTTTCAATATGTCCTTTACTTAGCTGCCTGGTTCCTGCTTCTTATTTCATTTTTCTCCTCTATGTATATCTTATGTCCAGATCTCTGTGCCAGAATCACTCATGACACCATCGCCCTTCTTTCCCACCAGCTTTCAGTTCTAATTTCACTTTTTTCCCACCACTGTCTTACCCCTCTCAGATCTATCTTCCATTTCTCAGCTTTGTCACTCATGAAGCCTGGATAACAGATAAGAGACATTGAATTCTTTAATGAGGCCTCTTTTCTGCCCTTCATACTGATACCCTGGACCAGTGCAACCCCTACAAGTATAGACTGTAAGTGGAGGATTTGATTGCCGAGTTTTTAAGTTGGTTCTGATGATAGGTGAAGATTGATCTTTCAGATGCTTTTAATTTATCCAACTTGCTTAATTATAGTCAAAGAGATGGTTCATCAAGATCTTGATTCCCTTGAAAATGTTTCACTTTTTCACTGAAAAACAGGAAGATATAAGTGAGCAGTAGTGGGTTGGGGTGGGTTTTTTTCTTTTTTAAAACAAATTAGAAACATGTTTATCTTAAAATTTTCTTTGCAAAATTTTTTATCAAACACAGGGAATACTTAACTCCAAATAGTCAAAAGTTTGCCTATGTTTACTAAAGATCTGGCAAAACAATCCAGCAGTGAGGCTTCTTACATAGTTGCAGGCTAAACCTGTTAAGATTCCTAATCTTGGACAATGTACAAAGATGAAGGAAGATACCTACAACATTCTCTGGCTTTTGCAGACAGATACAACATGGAGAGAAGGAAGGGTATAAATCAAAGAAAGAAATTCCACTACAGGCAGCTCCTCTAAAGCTGAAGAGACCATCTTTTTTTAGGGATAGTAATCAGACAAACTTATATTGGAAGTATTTTTCTCTATGGCATTGATTTTTGTTACCATAAAATTGTATGTCATGGATATAGTCTAACCTGGAAGACTGTCTTGACCAATCTGACACTGAAAAATGTAAGAATATGGGATCAGGTCCTTTTCTCCTGAAGATGTACCATACTTCAGCAGTTTCAGCTTGCTTCAGGCATGCTGCTTGGTCTCATTCAGGAGGACATTAAAGAAAGCAAACAGAAATCTCCAGAGCAAGGCAAGAATTTCACAAGCTTGCATTTTATAATCTTATTTAACCTTCTGAGTTTTTTCCCCTTTGTTCCTGAGTGTATCTGGTAACCTTATAATTACCTACATAGCTTTATAATCAATGCAAAAGAAAAATCTGTTGCCATTAATTATACAATCATTATTAATGATTTAGATATTGTGATATGGCTAATGCTGCAAATAGAATCACATTTAATCAGGAAGTCGGAGCACAAAAGTTTGATTTCATGTCACAGACTTTAAAGTGCACAAGTTCTGAGCACAATTACTGTGGTATGAAATCCATATGCATTTGTGTTTTTTCCATGGCATAAAAAGAGTAATGAGCAAAACTGAACAGAACTTTTTTTTAGTAACATATCAGTTATATAAAATAAATGCTTACAGTTTCAAACTTGTATAAAAGCTTTTTAATGCCATTTTAGAAAAGGACTGGAACATGATGCATCAGCTTTACTAAAGGGGATGGATAAAAGATGAAATAAAGATGAGACTCACCAGAAAATAGCTTTCCTGACCTCATCTGGCTTCTTTCTTTCCCTGCAGAGCTGTATTTCCATGCTGTCCAGGATCATTGTTATAGCAAATTGACCAACTAGAGAAATATTAAATATAAAAATTACTGAGGTACTCTTCTGCTCTTTATGTTTGGGATGCAAATAATTTGTATTCCTTACTCTACAATATAAATATTTAAAAGTGAGGTTGTGGAGATTGATGCAAAGTACATGGGACACGACATACCTTAAATTTTCAATTTTCTTGCATCATTCACAACCTAAAAGCATGATGATGCAGTGATTCATAGTTGTCTTTTAACAGCAGTAGTTAAAAATGCAAGTGAATGTTTGCAAGCTTAGGCTCAAGAAAATGCAAACTATTCTTATGTCAAGATAGTAAGACATATAATTCTTATATTAAAATAGATAAAATATTTTTACTGTATTAGAACAGAATTTTAGAGTAAATATTTTATAATATATTTTATAAAATGTAGTGAGGAGAAATGAGAAAAAATATGGTGAAAATCAGAAAAAAGAATAGAGTATTTGTCCATTCATCTGACACGTATCAGTTGTGATTTTGACAATTTCAAAGTATTGTCAAGACAATAGTTTAGTTTTATTTTTTATGTCATTAATAGGCATAAAAGAAGAAATTTTAATTATTTTTCTATCTGTATCATTAATATTTCATGGTATAGTAAACTTTTAAAGCTGGGAAACTCTAGAATGTTTTGATTGTGCACTACTGTCATGGTTAAAACCCAGTCAGACACAAGCCCCATGCAACTGATCACTGACTTCCCCACCAGTGGGATCAGAGAGAGAATCAGAGGAGTAATAAAAGCTAGAAAATCCGTGGGCTGAAATAAAAACAGTTTAATGGGAAAAGCAAAAACCATGCACACAAACAAGCAAAACAATGAATGAATTCAGTGCTTCCCATGGGCAGGTGGGTGTTCAGCCAGCTGCAGAAGAGCAGCGCCCCATCCTGCATGACAGTAACTTGACAAGACAAATGCCATCACTGCATATGTCCCCCTCTCTCCTTCTTCTCCCCACTTTATCTACTGAGCATGATGCCACGTGGTCTGTAATATCCCTTGGGTCAGTTTGGGTCACCTGTCCTGGCTGTCTCCTTCCAAACTCCCAGGCACCCCCAGTCTCCTCACCAGTGTGGAGTATGAAAAGTAGAGAAGGCCTTGGCTCTGTCCAAGCCCTGCCCAGCAATAACAACACCAGCTCTTTACTATCAACCCTCTGTTCAGTGAAAATCAAAACTGAGCCAAATACCAGCCACTGTGAAGAAAATTTACTCTACCCCAGCCAAAACCAGCACAGCTATCAAAAGGAGATGGCTGAATCCTGTCCTTACATACAAGATCATTGTGGTCTTAGTCTCAACCAGTAAAACCTACATTTATCATCTGGTATTTGTTTTAATTAATTAATGTTTGCTTCATCTTTTTTAACTCCCTGCAGAAATGCTATTTGTGGTACAGCATATCAGCATTGCTCAACTCTTTTCATCAGGGACTCCCGTAGTTCTTTTCTCTTAGCAGGAAGCACATAGACTCCAGACTTTCTCTTCCTCATCAATACCTGTTCTGTCCAAACAGGAAGATTATTCTCCATGTGTACTAAAGGATCCCTAAAGCGTGTACATGTGCACTGATGTTTCCTAATTATTTGCTCCTTATAACAAAAGAGTGCAGTTTGGCAGCTAGTTGCACAGAGAAATGCTGCCATTTTTTTAGACACACTCAAGAGAATCAAGGGAATAGATGAATTTCTGTAATGGTGGTATCTGACAGCCAAATTTAAATTTCCTGGGAACTGGAAAAGGATTTAGTTGTGCCCTTCTGCTCTATAATGCATGATCAGTAAGTCCAGTATGACAAGAGATGAGCTGAAATGACCCTAGCATAAGCAGTGACCAGAAGCAATTCACCTACTTCTCATTATTCCTTAACCCCTTTAGGACTTGTGGTAAGGAAGTGGAAGGAGGCAGCCAGGGGAGTGGTGGTGGATGAAATGTTTAGGCAGAGGAACCCAGCTGAATAAATTGTTTTTGTGAGCCACAGATCACTTAGGATGGCAGGTGAAGAATATCTTACAGCATGGAACTTTTTAAAAAGGTATGCTACACAGCTTCTCTTAGAGGATTTTGAAGATCATGTACTGCTATTCTTCTCAGTCACAATCCCATCTCATGAACTATGTTGTCATCTCTGTCATGTGACAGGAGCAGAGGCAACTGCTGTTCTGCCAGGCATGGTTTAGCCACAAATCAAAAATTTGTCCCTGGTTCATCAGCACAGTGTGGAAGCATCCACTACTAGACAAGGTATTCATGCATAACTTGTCCAGAAATAACATTCCCCATGTTACTGTGCAGGGCTGACTGTTTGAAAGAAAGGTTGTGGAACCAGCACAAAGTGAACAAAAAAAGTGGGCTGCAAAAGTCATCCATTGTATCTACTGCAGTGGAACTGTGAGCTAATATAAGTAGAGCAAGCTGCCAATTTCCATAGCTATGTGTTCCCCTCCCTGGAATTTAAAATAGATTTTTTTAATGCTGCACTAATCTGCTAAAATTGTAAATGCCGATAGATTATAGGCTACACTATGAAGGGGAAAAAAAAGTTTATCTACTCTAGCAAAACTGGAAGGAAGTTTTCTAATTTTAGGTTGCTAATTTGATGCAATTGTTCTTCAAAGAGAGGTGACATTTCCACTAGCTAATATAAAACACACCTAAGTTTCCTGGTCTGTAGATCCAAAGACACACAGTTTATACTAGTTACCCTTAGGCACAGCAGCAGTGTCACCTCATACCCTTGCAAGGGTTTTGAGCTAGTTCTTGAAGGGAATGGACCCTGTGATGCCTTGAAGGGAAAGGATGAAAGCTGGATTGGCAGAGAAAGCAGAGGGATATCTCATGGATCCCTTTCACTTTTTGATTTAAAACTTTGGAAAATACAAGTAATTCTCAGTTTTTGTGCCCACATTTTTTAGCAATTATGAAATAAAACTAAAACTCATCCACTAACTTCAAAAATGTTGCCTCTGGGTGTGTAGAACATATGATGATATACAGGCATATAGTGCAAAATGTTTAAAAAAGTAAGGGCTAAAAGTCAGACCTCTTCTGTTTTTATGAGACAGCATTTAAGGATTTCAAGGATGAAGAAATATGTGTTATTTAATTTAATTTGAAGTGCTTTCTATGTTCTCACAGTATCCCTGCCCAGTTTTCTCTGACATATAGAAAAGCTGAATATTCTAACCTAAACATTCTTTTATTTCAACTGAAAGAGAAAGGAATACATGCTAAAAAATGAATAGACTTACTTAATGTATCATTCCTGAAACTACCTATTAATGTAAAATACATGAATCCCAGGAGCAAATTCTATTCAGAGATACAAAGTAAAGTGCTCCTCTGGGCACACCTCCCGTTCAGTACAAGTTTTTATGTTTCTGCAGAGTTGTTTTGACATGTACACATACTGGATGATCCTATATTCATCAACATGACAACACATTTCTTAAGACCTCAAACGTATAAAAAGAAATGGTCCATTTACAGGTTGATGATCATTGAGAAGAATGAAAACCTTAAGTACCAGTTCACCAGATACATTCAGTAGGTTCCTTTCCAATGTGTCACATAGAAAAAAATAGAGGTTGTAATTTCACAGGTCTTCTTCTCCTATTTTACTTTCCCTGATTTATTACTAAGATTGTACTTTACTTCTAAGCCAAGATTCTTACAGATAAGCCCTTACAGTCGGAAGAAGGATAGAAATAGTAAGAGCAAAAATAAAGCACTGAAAATATAGCCCAAAATTTTAAAGTCCTTTTAGCATAATAATATGTGCAAGCAGAAGCTTATCTCTGAGTGAAATTATATAACAGCTTCCAAGGTGATTTAGGCATAAAATGTAGACTTTTACTTTTTAGTCAAAGAATATGAATGCAGTTATTAAAATATTTGTTGCTAATACATTTTAATTATGGTAATGGAGGTGTTTTAATTCTAGGAGATGGTAAAATTGAAAAAAAAAACACCATGGTTCTTAAGTTTGGTTTTGTTTTCATAATAACATAATGCAGAATTTATTTTCTGGGAAAGATAAGTTTCATTTTTTGCCATATCTTTAAAAATAATTTTTAGACCTCCCTAAAAATTTTTGGATTTTTTTTTGTAAATTTAGTATTAAGAAATCCACTTGGTTTTACACATTTACATATAGTCATGAGCAAAAATGAACTCAAGGGTGTAATTAGGAGTTTTCATGAAATAAAGTTTCAAATGGCAGCCTTCACTGAAGAGAAATGTCTTGTATAAGAGAGCTCAATGTCTCCACTTAATAAGACCAAGTCAATAAAACATGAATATAATAGCAAGAGTAAATCTTCTGTTGATTTGAGGATATATTTAATGTGATTCTCCTCATAAATACTTTTCTTTCTTTCTTCTTTTTATTTTTTTTTAATTTCTCTAACTGCTTGTGTTGACTGTATCTGAACTGGTGTTGTTGGTTAGAGTTTTCAGATGGACCCAAAAGACTTAGAGGACAATATCACTTTCAGAACAATTTTGTGTGCTGTGAAAGCTAAATATATACAAATACCAGGGTCACTGATTGCCATCTTTAAGCTTTTGCTGGTCTGACCTTGTTTCAAGTGCAAACACGGCTAATTTCTGCCAGCAGTACGACTGCTCTGTTACCCAGCTGAGTTGCGGTGAGCCACCTCCTCACACTGATTTTTGGCCATTCTATGAGGGCTGTGCTGCATTCTGTTCTAGATGTGCTTCCACCAACCAGGTGACTGATACTATTTGCCTATGCCATCTTGCATAATTTAATACAACATTCTGTCACCTGAAATGGTTCTTTAGCCTACATATAACTTTTGCTGTCATGGCAAGATTGTTCCTTGTACCTGAGGTAACACATTTTATGTTTTCTGTGATATCTCTCTGTTACTCCTATGCTGCAATCTGTGGTACAGACCAATATGCTCTCAAACAGCACCAAAAAAGTCGTAAGTGCTTTTGGAAAATACAAGACCTTTAACTAATAAGTGTAGGAAAGCAGGCTAAATGAAAGCGAGCTTCCTCTCTTTCATTTCTTACCAATGTGTTTGTCTGATGCTGTATCACTTTGGATAGAACTATGTCATTTCTGTAAGCAGTGCAGACTCATCAGTCTTCTTCTAAAACATGCCAGGGCTGTACTACAAAGAATTATGGCTTATGCAATGGAGGGGTTAAAAATGTAGAGGAGATGATAACTACAATCATTTGCATTTGAAAAATCCAATTCTATATCTCCATGCATGGGGATTTTATCATATTCAGGAGAGAGAATCTTAGAAAATCAGCTTAATATCATAAAATGAGGGAAACAGCAAAACTGAGACAGTAAGTGCCTACAATACACTACCTGCACTGGAAGAGGAGCACACTACTACAATACATTGCAGATGTATTGTTTCAACAGTTTTAATGGATTTTGGATATTGACTGCTGCCAGGGAACCACTAATTAGAATACAACAGTGTTTTAAGGTCTAAAAAGTTTAGTCTGTCTAAAAAAAGTCTTATACAAATCCATAAAACAGTTTGATTCACTTCCCTGAAGCCCAATTGCTAATTTATATCTTAAATAAGAATTGTCAATGCTGTACACATTCTCTCCAAAACAATATTTGCCTGTCTTTAATTCCAGAATTCTTATTGGACTGTGATTGATAGCCAGAAAACATAATGCATGCAATTCATAATTTACATGTGAAGAGGTGCTGTCCAAAGACAATGCTGCTCGGAATTTGAGAATAGACCATAACCATGGACAGACAATGCTGTTATTGCCAAAAAGGGAAAAAAAAACCAAACCAAACCAAACCAAAAGTTCTAGGGGTTTTACTGTGTGATCAGAATATATCATTTATTGGGGAAAAAAATCCTCCTTATATACTAGGAGGTTAGGTAAAGTATAAAACTAGGTTAGGAATGCAGTAGCTCTATTTGACCTAATGGTATAAACAAGACATAGTTTCTGAGAGTATTTCTTACTAAAAAAAATTACAGCATGGGGGGAAAAAATGGGATATACTTCCAGCCCACACATTTTGGGGGGTAGTGTTCATCTGAACACTCAAAAGTTACTAACAAAACAGTCTTTTAAGACTGTTAATAATTGGCCAATTGCAATCCTAAATCTTCCGAGAAGCCCAGTGTTGCCAAGGTAGATTACTAAAGGAATTCTGACAAAGGATACTTTACAATTTTCATAGTAGCTACTAGGAGGGTGCTGTGGGACCGAAAAAAATCAGGTACTGGCTTTTATTCCAGCAATGTAAAAACAATGTATTATGGTCTATAATAAACAGGCCCATCTGTTTGCTTCTCTTCTTTTAAATAATTTTTTAACATCTTTTTTTTTTTCCATTTAAAGATAAATTTACTTCTTCAAGTCCTTTGTACAAAACAAAATCAATCAGTTTAGTAAGAACTCAAAGTTAGCTGCTTTATTAACTGATGCAGGGAGCTGTCAGAAATCTGTATTATGGTTAAAAATGGTTCTACAATACTCTTTGAACCTAAAAGATAACATAAAAAACATTGGATTCTGTCTAAATTTCATCACTATAATACACCTAAAAAAGTTTACACTGATCAAACGTTAACAGAACACCACCTTCCTTTTTGTTAATAATTCTCTACTTCCCTTCTTGTGAGAGTTTAGGTGGAGTAGTTAATTAAGGTCTAAGGATAATTAAGGCATGAAAATTTGGTGTAAAAGAGGATAAATAAATGAATATCAGTGCATCAGTTCCAACAGAAAATACAATGTTAAACAATATGTCAGTTTGAACTCCAGAATATCACTTCTTTATAACCTGTAACCATTATAGTTTTCCTTCCCCCAAACTCCTCAACTGAAGAAGTAATTTTTGAATGTGAAGCATAAAATCTATGACCTTTAAAAAAGAAACTGGATAAACAGTAAACTTTCTAAAATTAACATTTTTCCTGATGTTGAAAAAGTATAGGCTGCATCCCTACAGTGCATTTCAATTCTATCCAGAATACACCATCACATAGTTTTTTCTATTACAATCATGATTCTGTCTATTAAAATTAACTTTACTTGTGGTTGTTCACTTTGTCCAGTAAGGTGACTGAGGTTTTAGATTTTTCTAGGGGAGTTGGTTTTGTGCTAAAAATGTGTATGATTACATGTACATTTATTTATATTAATGTATGTTGCTATGCCCTATTTAGAGAAGCTACCTCAGGGAAGTTTTATTGCAACTGATTTGTAACGCAGTAGTATATATGTATGTTTACCTCCATCATTTTGGACAGATCTATTTTTCAATTGATCAAATGCAGGGAGAGAGGGAAATGGGAAGACCACTGCTTTTATCTTGTGGTATTTATCCAAACATGCACATTATAAAAATGAGGTAGCTGATCAGATGCTCTTAATTTTATGAAGATACTGGAAATGGCTTTGTTTCTGTGTCACTTTCGCACAATATTTTACACATCTTTCTTTAGAAGAAAAAATGGGGTGATGAAGCTGGGAAAAGATTAGCTGGCTAATAAATGTCATTTATCTTTGCTATAGAGTTGATTGATATTGACTAAGCCTTGAATATGCACTTTTACAGAAAACATTTAAATGATTGCTTATAACACTTTCATCACATTTCTGCACTTGAAAAATATGACAGAAATACCTCTAGATTAAAAAAAAGTAACACACAAACTATTTCTTTAATGCTAACTATTTTGTACTTCCCAGCTATTTTATCAGCAGGTGTTCTGATCTAGTATAAGCTATGCCCTATAAGAGGCCAGTTGTGCTGTTCCATGTAGCAGGTCATATTGTTACTTGTTGTCAGTAATTTTCCAAGTAAGGCTTCAATGGCCTACTTTCGTATGGTAGAAATCTGATTAAATTTGATTTCCTGAAAATTAGTCATTAGATCTACAATTTTTGTGAAACTCAATGAAATTTATTGCTTAACATATTAAGGATGAAACAATATGGACAAAAATTCACTGTGGGTATTTTATCAGGATACTCTTTCCATTATGAAGAAACTATTCACTCAGTATTGGTTTTCTAAGTTATATTGTGATCAAAATCCTTCAAGAGTAATAATATGTAAATAAACCCCAAACCAAACAAAAAACCCAAAAGAAACAAATCAAACAAAACAAAACAAGCCCTGAAATACTGCAAAATAATTTTATTTGCCTAGAAAGATTTCAACAGTAATCCAAACTGAATGAATTGTAGAGAATCTCACTAAGAATTTTAGAGGTTTAAATACTGTCTGGAGTGCTTTGTAGACAAGTTTTTAAGCAGATTTTTGCATTTTACCAATTGACAAGGTCACTATATTTTCTGTTCTCCTGCTAAAAATCTTCTATTTGCTTGCAGTTGTTTTTCCTCCTCTTCTAAGTATTACATACTTTTGCTCTAAGCCCATGAGCAGTATTAATGAGATGTAATTCTTGCGGAGTTAAAAACTTAACATGAAATCAGTGATATTTTTTTTATTCCAATTTGCTGTGTATGGATAAAACATATTTTGTAGTTACTTCTGTGCTAGTCTATTTCTGTTCGAGAAATTTCATGCAAGCTGTTTTGGAGAACTGAGATCCCATGTAAAGATTTTACTCACTTGGTGTTTGTGTCACACACAGGACAAGAAAATTATCTGTAAAAAGAAATGTTCTGCTCTCTGTGAGAAAAGCATATCTTTGTACATTTACCTGAACTCTTAGAGAATTAGTAAACAGTTCTTTCAGCATGTATTTTTGATGCCTTGCTTGTACAGTGTGTTTCCAGTCACCTTTCTATGCTCATTTGCCTTTTCACAGTTTATCTCAATGAGCATTTTTTTTCAATTGCTGCATACTTGATAATGCAAATAAAGAAACAACAATTGCACATCTATTTTCAATTTTCAAATGTATCCAGAGGCCAGGTCATTATGTAGAGGTGCCATACAGCATTTAAATTATTATTTTAAAATTTTTTTTGTAGAGGTGGTTTTTTGAGGTTCTGATTTTGTGATTGTCTTTACTTGGAAAGGTTATGTTCACGAAAAACTGGAAATTGTCATTCTATGTTCATCCAGAGTGAGTAAATGATACAAATTTCTTAAATGTAGTCATTCACTTCCACTACAATGGACACTATCCTTAGCTCTCAATTGACTAAGTCTTCTGGATGGGCACAACAATGAACTTCTGACTCTTCAAATCATCACCAAAAGCCAACCAATCCTGCATCTCAAAGTAAGATTGGCATATTCTAGAATCAACAATAATTAAAATTTTTTAAAAAATCTGTCAACCAGATGGTTTCAAAATTTAAGAGGAATAGATTTTTAAGATAAAAAAATATAGATTCTGATAGTGCTTTGAGACATACTTGTGTTTACTCACATACACTGTGTAAAGGCTTTGAATTGAAATGACCATCTGAAAAATCAAGGTCAAGAGTTAAGCATTAACACTTCATTAATTTTCTAATACTCTAAAAGATAGACAAGTTTGAGAAAAACGAATCTATTCTCAAAGTGTCCTCTAGGGTGGGTCAGGATTCTTTTTTTAATTTTTCCCCCCAGGTAAAAACTTACAAAATTCCTGTCTCTGGAAAGGATTATCTAGATTTTGAGGGAACACAGCTGGGGCACTCAGGGAATCCAGGTACTGTTGCCAGGCCTGTCCAAATTTTCCTACTCTTTTTCTCACCACATGCTAAATTTCTATCTTGCTAAATCAGATAAAAGCAACTTAAAGTGGTTTATTGCAAGGAGAAAGTTATCAAAGGGGAAGCCTTTGTAATGGTTGGAAGAAATTTTCTTCTTTTTTTTTTGTTTGCTTCCCTTTGAATTCAAATACTGTATAACTCCAACTGAAAATTGTGATATTATATTTCATATTCTACTTGCTTGTTTTTGTACTAAAATTCCCTACACTCTTGAAAATTCAATTCAGCTAGCTATAGATATGGTCCTGGACAAAAAGAGTCATAATCTGAGACAAAAGACTTTGTTTTTTAATTACTTCATTTTCCTATTTTCTTTATTTATCTGAAGTCAATGTGTGTTTTCAGCATGTGTGCTTGTGTACAAAAGAAAGAAATTTTGTACAAAATAACATAGGTTAATGTTATTTTTTAGAAGTGCATAATGTGAAGGATATTACGATCCTACCTCCACATTTTCAGTTATGCACATGAGCGATTTTATTTCTGTATTTATAATTATATAAATTATTCATCTTCAGTCTCTTGCACAAGGTGAATATAATATGCTGTTTAGATATACATTCAATTTCACTCCTGGAAACAAAAAATTTTGAGCTGAATGATAGCTGAAGCTGTCATTCTGCTATCCTATTGATACATACTGCCAAACACTCTAAATTCCCATGTTACAAAGCTCCTGAAATTTTGTAGTGGTTCTCTCTAATCAAAGGTTTTAGATTTGTCATTCATCTTATTTAAACTGTTCAAAATTACATTTATAATAAATACAGAATATTTTTAAGTCCCATAACTCATTTATATATTTCATTTCTATATTTCCTTTCATCCTTTTGGTTTGGAATTACTTGCACAGTAATTCCAAACCAAAGGACAAAATTTATTCTGCATGTATGAATTCCAGAAGTTATAGTTTGCCCACACACCAGTTTTTTCTTACAGGATGAAACATCCCTAATCAACATATATCTCTAAGAAAGTGCGAGGTTGTTTCTCTTATGTTCAGAGGTCACTGTATGTTCTTGATACCACCATTTATCATAGGGTGACTGAGAATTTGTTCAAATGGGTCTTTCTGATTTAGCATCATTTAGCAGTAACAAAAAGACTGGGTGCATCTAAGTGATCAATTTCACTATAGCAAGACCACTACAAAGGCCAGGAAAACCTGAACATAGTGAAGGATAAATTCAGATAAAGAGAATTTATCTGTTCCTGCCTACATGAGTGTACCTATTTCTTATCTATCCCACACAAGCAATGTTTCCTACATTGTAATTTATCACAGTTCCTCCATACAAAACCATTCACATTATATTGCAAAACCATGAAGAATCTGTGAAAAGAAAAAAAAAGTGGAAATAATTATTTTCTGAATTTATGTTCACCAATTTGATAGGAAAAAGAACATAATTCTGAAATAGTATCTTCAGTACATCTTGGGAATATGTGAAGGATAAATCTGGACTCTCAAGAGTAGGTATTTCACTCAAACAAACGTTTCCTCAGACATTAGTTATTGGGATTATACTTATAACAACATCAGAGATAATTTTGAAATTCTTAAAATTGAATATATCCTCTGCAGCTTTTTAGACAGTAGGAAAACTACTGAAAGTTCTCACAAAGGCATCCAAATCCTTTAATTGCCTACTTTCCAAATACATTTGGCTTAAAAAACTCTTTAGGATTTCTTAACACACCTTACAAAGATTAAGCACACTGTCTTTGCATATTAAATAATAAATTATTATTACTATCATGGTAAATTAGTGAACCAGACTGCCTGGATTTAAATCTCTATTAACTAGAATAGTATGATAAGTATGCAAAACACTATAAATACTGAGCATTTTCTCAGCATTAGTCTAATACATTTTTAAGTGAATAAACTCTTTGGCCATCATGGGCATATAAACCCCTCAAATAATATGCTAATCTTTAGTAATGAAACAAGAAAATATTTTTGACTTGGGAACATAAAATATATTACTGTCTAGGTTAAAATTTGTGTACAAAGAAAAAGGTCTAGAAAAGAGACAGAAATAACAACAAGAATGCAGAGATATCTATATCAAAAGGGCACAGAACTTTAGCAGTACTCAGTGAATTTCAGTGGAGCTGAAGAGTTCCTTAGGCATTTTAGAAATCCTACCTATGCAATCAAGAGCAAAAAATATAGCAATATCATTGTAAGCAATATATTTGTGAGCAAATATCGTTGCTCACAATTATACATCTATATTGATCTATAAAATACAATCCTATGAATATCCAATGAAATTAAAAAGGAACTGTTTCAATATCTGCACATATGCATCTGCCATATCAATATCTGTATTATCTTTATCTATATCTATCTATATCATCTAGATCTAGATGACCTAGATATGTAGATATATATCTCACTGTTTGTCTAGACTGATCTATGTTAATATCTAATGCATCTATCTTGCACATTGCAGTTGGAACCCCAAGTCCATATTTTTGAAACTAGGAAAAGGTATTATTTAGAACTGGTTTAAAGACTTTTTATGAAGAATAAAACTTTCTCTGATTCATTAGCGCACACATGAATTCCTATGCAATTTTTATTTTTATTCTCAGAGGGATAATTCAACCTTTACCTTAATAGATTTAGAATTTTAACTTAAAGATCATTTTTATCAATTAATCACATCAGTGATATTTCTCTTTTGAAATGCAGTTTTTCTACTAGCTATACAGGAGGCTCAGAATAAAGGTCTTCAAAGATAATAGTTTTAAATTACTGTGGACGTTTATAACTTCTTAATATCCACTTCCTGTTTCTCATGCGTCTTAGAAAAACTGTTATATGCAGCCTCACACATCAACATTTTACAATAAAATTTAAAGAAGCAGTTAAAAAGGTGAGACAAAATTTAATGATATCAAGTACATAGGAAAGACTGTGTTGACATTCCTTGGTACTGCAATAAATTCATGAGACAATTAAAGGGGCAAGTTGACTAACTTTCTGTAAACTCAAAGGAGCAAGATATGGAATAGTACGGCGTGCAGATAGCAATGTCCATCTTTATTTTGCCAGTTCCTTTGAATTATCAAACATCTTAATATGATAATTTTTTTCCAAAATAATGAAACAGCTGGAGGATATCAAAGTTGGTGATAGATTCACAGCAAACACTGAACAGTTGTCTGAAATGAATCTTAAAATAATATCTCTATTCACGGTGTACTCAGTGTAGTTCTCAGCAGCTACCACTGAGCTCCTCAAAGATGGTATAAAGAATCCACTTGAATTCCACCAGATGGTGGTGATTTAAACATTCCTCTTCAAACATTTTGCATATCCTGTAGTGCTGCAGAAAATTGTCCCCGTTGCTTCACCACTGGGAACAAGTAGGCAGCGTACTAAGAAAGGTATATGACTTTCAAATCAACCTGAGTGTGATAAGGTTTTGAATGTCTTTTGTTGCTGCAGCCTGCTGACATATGTCAGAATCCTTAAAAGACTGCAAGTTAATTGCTATTTCCTCCTTGGTATGGAAACGGGCCATTACAGTCCATCCTGATTTGGAGCAAAGGAAGAAAACCCTATTGGCAGAAACATTTAGTTCAGGCAGATATTGGATAACTGGAATCTAAAAGAAGTGAATTAGACAAAAGTTTAGTTTAGAACTCCTATCACACATTCATTTTGTTTATCAGTACAATTTCACTTCTAGAATGTATGCAAATTATGTTGTTTCTGAAGCTTTATAATTTAAAGTGGGTACTGAAATCACAACACTTAAACATTGTCTACAATCAAGTTTTGTACCTAATGCAATATTACCCATGGATAGAGATTTTCAGCATTATTGTATTTGTTCTGGTGGAAAATATAAGTTTGCAAACATTAAAATATTTTGTCTGCTAGAATGTTTGACAAAATAGCTCATATGAAAAAAAATGTAGGAGCTGAGGATTTCTTTAAAATTAAATACTTAAATTAATATTTACTTTTACATTTCCTTTATCTCTGTAAGCCTTTATAAATTTTCATGTTTGCAATTAAATAATAATTTTGTAGCAAATATTTCATATCATACCAAAGAATTCAGCTTTGATCTGTTTGCTGAGTTGGAGGATGAATTAAAATTCACCTTGCACTTGCTAAATTCCTCTTTTCCGATTTGCCACTGAACCAAGAAATCAGTTATTTGTTCAAGTCTATAATTGTGCTATGTATAATAATTTTCTGAAAATGTCATCCACCCTAAAAAGATCTCCCTGCTGAGTCTGCTTAATTCTTAAAACAAAAGTGCTTGTAAAACCTTGAAAGACAAATCTTTTTCCAAGCTGAAGAAAAAAGGGTCCTTAGGTACATCTTATGTTGTTCTGACAAATGGAAAAGATCACTGAATCTAAATTTTGTTCACTGTGGATGCCCACCTAGATGTGCAGGCTGACTGGAAATTCTAGAGCCCCTCAGCTTTTATTTGCACTTTCTTGCAGAAGGAAACAACTAAATAAATTTAGTCCACACAATTATTTTTTGCACATATAGCTGGTGGTTCCATTGTTAAGACAGATTTATTCTGCTTCACTGAGTGAAGTATAGAATATATTTTTTGTGATGGCTATGGCAAATACATACCAAGGAGATTCATCTTAGTTTAGGACAGTCAATAAGTTCAGGGCTACTTTAATCATTCTTTTATATCCAGTACAAAGTTTATTTTATATTTCCTTTAATACATGCATCCTATTCTGGTATTTTCAGTAGCTAGTTTTCAGATGTAAGAGCACTTATGTACCTAGGTAGTATGACAGTTAGGGTACTGTCCAAAACTACTTCATTTTTAAAATGCATTATTACAATATTTGTTTACATTCTTTTAGTTTTATACATAATCTCTAAAAATATGCATAAAGCTTTAGTGTACTTCGAATATTAATGCATTAGCTTGGATAACCTCATTACTCATGCAAAATGAACTTAATATAAAATGTCAAGGCCCACCATAAACACACATATTACTTATTTCAACAACATAATATTATTGAAACTTTCAAAAGAGACACATTCATTCTGGTGACTTGTAAAGGGAGGTCTTTGAGCTATGACAATAAACTAAGGATACTAGAAAAATAGTGTTTTCATAACATCTCAATATGCTAAAATGAATGATAGAACCTTATTCTATTTCTTCCTTAAAAGCAAAATCGGATTTTCCCAGTTTTCTGGTTGGATTATGCCAATGTACCTACCCCAGCAGGTTTGTGAAATTCTAGACTAACAGTCTGCCAGGTATGCATCACTTTTACTATACTGTGTGTCAGTAGTACTCACTTCCATTTGAGTCAGGATCACATTTTCCAAATATAAAAATGGAAAAATGGGGGATAGAAGGACATAATTTTAAAGATAATCTTTAGATAACCCAGAAAATGACAAGTATGTAACAGTAACTCGTAAGACAGGAGCCTTAGCACTGATGCCAGGTCAGATTAGTAAAGTTGAAAAACAATGGAAGATAGATGGAAAATATAAAATGAAAGCTAATTTTTTAAAAAATTATGTAGCCAGTCAAAAAATGGAGAAAAAGACTTTAACTAAATAATTGCTCACCATCTACTTCTAGAAGTATCTCACATCAAACTGTGCTGACTTTTAGGCATTTTCTATGCCTTTCTGGTAAAATAAAGTGACTTCAAAAATACAAAATGAAATGCCAAAGATTTGCATGGACACTTCCTCACACATATTTTTTTCTTTTTATCCTCAGTTTTATCTTTTTATGTTCTTTTTCTATTTGAGATAACAGTGTTAGATGAGAGTAGATAAATTGGTTGGTTTTCCCACTTCATCAAAGTTAATAGACTTAAAAAGATGATACTTCAAAAGACAGTTTTTTACTTTTGTTACCCTGGTTGTGTAGTCACAGAACCTGGAGACAGGTTGGAGACAGCTTTGCAGAACAGCTTTTGCATTCAACTCCTCACTTGTTTTCAATCTGGACTATTCTAGACAAAGTTAATTTTCTCAGATCTCCTCTTCCCACCTGTGGATCTTCCATATGTCTGTGCATGTCTCCTGCAGTTATGCTTAAGTGTGCAGAAGCTATCTGCTGGTAAGGGACTGCTCAAGTCCGGGTCTCCATTTAAGATGTTCTTCAAATGAATTTTGGTAGGGAAGGAGGGAGAAAATAGGGAAAGGAAGGCTAATTTCTCCCACCTGCAATTTTTTAATACTTCTCCTTTGGCTTATTGTGGTTTTGTTTATCTGCTCGGGTGTTGTCAAAGAATGTATCTAATTTAAATATCCCTGCAAATACCACAACACAGCAATAACTACATTTTTGTCTGTATTCTCTCTGTGCACTGGACAGCAGTTTTTAATTTCATACACCATTTGCAACTTTGCTGTAGTGATTCTATATACTCATTACATTGTTTTTTCACACAGGAAAAGAGAATTTTACCTAGTTTTAGGCTTTTTATTAGCATTTGGGGATGCACTCGAGATGCGGACATTTCAGAAGATCATACAAAGAAAGTTAGCAAAAGAAGCAGCCTTTAGCTCACATCCAATGAAAACTGGACATTGGACAAATTTCATTATCTTCCTAGGTAGTGAAATATATTTGTATTTCCCTCTGAGAACCATGTTCTTTGTGTATGAATGCACATTTATTATATATCTACTAACAAAATCATGGGGGTTTTTTTAACACAATGCTTATTCTAGCCACATGCCGTTCTAAAACAATCTATGTCATGTGTTTGATGAAATCAGGCAATCTTAGACCAATCAACTCTTTAGGCATATTTGGATACAGGTATGTGTCATAGAAAAAGTCATACAAAAGGAAAGATATTCATTATTTCTGTTCACCTCCAAAACATATCAGTTTTGTAACATGCTGTATGTGATAAATACGTAGGAAAATAACTTTTCATATTTGTTCCATATACTAACCCCTCTATTTCTGATCTGTAGTCTATCTAGTGAATCTCGTCAGAGGGTTTCATTCTCAAGACACAACAGCTACAGAGCAAGGTTTAGGAGAAATCATGCAAGTGTGGTCTGTGAGGAAATGCAAGACATACAAGATTGTGAAAGTTACTTCAAGATATAACCTTAAGGGAGAGTAAAGGAGGAGAGATGTATGAGTCTTATGATGACTTGTTTATAAGGAGCAAAGAAAACAGGAAATGTTATTTTCTCTGATCCAGTAATGAAAGAGGATATTTTCCAAGGCACTTGAAAGTGTGTGCTACAACCAGTGACAAAAAGAAAGCAGGGACAGACTACTAAAAATGAAAGGATTTTGCTTCTTACTGTCTTTCATTTTGCTGTTTATTTCTATGTCAGACTTTCATTTACTTGAAGAATATTGGCAGAAGAGAAGGGAAGCACATATTTTTTGAGATCAAGATCTTTAGATATTGTTAGTTATACTTATGGGTTTTGTTTTGTTTTAGCAGGAATGGTTAGAACTGGCATTGTAACTATGTTCCAGTAACCTTTACCCGCCACATGGGAATAGAGAAAATTTTAAAAGCATTAAAAATCAAATACTAGAACTTCTGTAGCTCAAGTAGTTGTCTAACATGAGTGACAGTGCATGAAAAAGGGTTGCCAAAATGTGAATCATTTGTCTGTGTTCTCTTAGAATAACAACCTTGTGGGATAGATCTGTGGATAGATGGCACAGTGTCAAATGTTTTCCAGCAAACCTTACAGTGACAACAGCTGATGACATTACTGTCTTTCTTTAAAAAAGACTACATCTTGAATTTATGGTTAAGAGAAAAATAATTCTTTGGAACAAATCCTAGCATTACTACTAGAACTGGCCATTAAAAAAAACCCCAAAATAATGTAGCTTTGCTGAAACTTACAAACTCATCCACCCTATTGAAGTCTCTACAAACAGTAACACTGCCTTTCAGAGTACGGGCATTTCCCCCTCAATCTGATGATGTCCAAAGACTTGCTTGGATCCAATTGCCCAGGTCTTCAATAAATATTCCCTGTTCTCCCCTTATCTATTGGTTTGGTCAGTTCATCATGGAAAGCTATCAGGTTTGTCAGTCATAATACGTCCTTGGCCAACTGACACCAGCTGTTCCAAGTCACATCTTTTTTCCTCAAGTGTCTGGAAATAGCTATAAGAAACTTTTAAGTTTACATTCCCAGGTACTGTGGAAAGCTGATTAGCCTCCAATTCCCCCATCCTCCTGCTCGAGCTGTGTAAAGGTTGGTGCAACCTTTGTATTTTCCCAACCATCAAGAACTTCCCAGGTTCTGGTACATTCTCACCATTTTTATCACTAGGCCCTGGAAATCAGAGGGCAGATATTATCAGCAAAAAATGCTGCAAAACAAGCATCAAGCACCTCAGCTTTTTCTCATCCTTTCTCACTAAATTCACTTCTCCATTGAGCATTGGCCTCAGATTTTCCTCAGCCTTTTTTCTCATTGTCATGGAGTGCATCAAAGAGAGCATTGCCAGCTTGTTGCCGGATGTAATAGTCCCCTCTACTCCACAGTGGTGCAGTCTTACTTTGAGTCTTGTGTGCAGTTTTGGGTGGCACAATGTCAGATATACAGAGCACCCAAAAAAGGGCCCACAAAGACGGTGAAAGACCTACAGGGGAAGACATGTGAAAAATTACCTCAAGTGGAACAAGAGTGGCTTGTTCAGCCTGGAGAAGAACAGTTTGAAGGGAGACCTCATCGCAGTCTGTACCTTCCTCATGTACCTGTACCTGTACATGAGATTCAGCACCTCAATCTCTCATGTGCTTTCTAGTCTCAGGAAAACATGAGAGGAAGCAAAGGAGCAGGCGCCAGTCTTTTCCCTCTCGTGACCAGTGACAGGATATGAGTGAATGGTATGAAGGTGTGCCAGGGGAGGTTTAGATTGGATAGAGGAAGGTTCTTCACCCAGAAGGTGATTGGGCACTGGACCAGGCTCCCATGGGAAGTGGTCACAGCACCAGTGTGACAGAGTTCAAAGGAGCATTGGGACAATATTCTCAGATACATGGTGAGAGTCTGGTGTTCTTCTGTGCAGAACCAGGAGCTGGACTTGGATGATCCTTGTGGATCCCTTCCAGTTCAGCACATTCTATGATTTTATGATATCCTGCAACTAGTTTCAAGATCTGAGCTTTGAATTCCCTAATTTCACCTTTGCATTATAAATAGTATACCAAATAATATGTCTACACATTATTGTGATATCTATGTGCTTGTAAATCGCATAGATATCACAATATTTGGCAGCACGATTTGGTCGTATTAACCATGCTCAAACACTGAAAAATGCTGAATGTGAACAGAGGAATTGGCTGTTCTGTTCTGTGTACATCATCTAATGATATGAGCAATTACATTTTGTTTACAAACCGAGGTGTTGACTTACAGTATATTAGAATGTGTTATGGCTGGAATATGTTGTAGTTTACAATGTTTCAAAAGGATAGGGAAGTTGGAGTTTTCAAAAACACTTCTGATAATACTTCTGATAAAACTTCTGATAAAACTTCTTTTCATAAGCCAGCATTTCTTTCCAAATCACTAATCAAAATGCAAATAAAATACTACTTGATTTCTACTGCATACAGTATATTTAAAGTTACTGTGTTGTTCTGTGACCCTTTTCTTGAAAGAGACATCCAAGACATCTTAGGTACATGCCATGCAACAACAGGTCTTAGGAACATCAGGGAATATGAAGTAGTATCAGACAGGTTGACAACAGCTAGATCAGCAACAGCAGCAACCACCTGGTAACATATTTGCTTGTTTCTCAGAAATGGTAGAAAAATATTTTGTAATCCATATGTTGCATTCATTCTGTCTGGGCAAGTTCACTAAGCTTTAATGCAGGTAAAAATGTGTTTCTGTGATGAAATAATAATAAGGTATGTTCACAAAAGAGGTCTTGATTTTGACTGTAGAAAATATTACTATTTTTATCAGAGCTGTCCATCATCAAAAACATTCTCAGAGGATATCTTCAGGGCTGCTGGCACTGCAGGAGACAGAAGGACTTTGGTTAATGTAGCCAGTGTGAGTGTCTCACTTATTAACAGATGAATTAACAAAATGTCCCAAATGTTATCCATCTGCTACTCCTTTCCAACCTGTTCTAAAACAAAGAATGTACATTTGGAATTAAAACTCACCTCTTCCCTCGGGCTTTCCTTTATTGACAGAAAGCAAAGCAAAATTACAAAACCCCTAAAACTAAGTCAAAGATACGAACAAACAGAAAATGCTTTAAACATCAGTTTACTCAAACCCAGTCCAGGATATTGCTCCAAGCAGAATTTTTCAGCAATCCAGATTTCATCTGAACAATGACAATAATTTGCTTCCCACACACACAAACTCTTTAGTAACTATTTGTCTGGTAAGCCACTACTTGTCTTGAAAATCCCAAGAACCTGAGCAAAAAGTATGAGGAAAAGAGGAGTCTTTTGAGATTGTGAAGCCCACTCTGTGTATCCAGGCTGGGCACATGCAATATTCCTAGCAGAGAATTGCATCATTTTTTCCCGGAGACACTAATGACAACCTTGCTAAGAAAACAGATCATATTTTTATTATTTCCACCTTTTTTTTCCCTGTTACCCTTTCCTAGATGAAACTACGTTTTTGCAATGCAATGTACACCCAACTCTTTCTCCATTAGCAAATAGATATGCAAAATGTGAAACAGATTCTTTACAGAAGGGATTCCCCCTGCCTTTTTTGGTGAACAAGTCTGCTTCAAGTAAAAGGAATATACCATTGTATTCTCTTCTGTAATAATAGAGTTATGAAAGGTACAAAACATTGAACATGGTATGAGATAAAAATTCTGCTTTTTCTTTCCTGAGGGAAAAATTTTGTTTCAGTCTCTGCATGCATGTGTACGAAGAAAAGATTGTGTGTCTTGTGCTTTGTAATTTCTTACATTTCTCTTTACTAATATGATATGTATTGACCTTTTCATCTAGAAGCAGTCAATCTTGTATGAAGTAACAGGAGAAAAGTTTATTTTAAATTCTTTGTTCCTGATTTCTGGGAACATAAGACACTGCCACAACAGAGAAGATACATAGTCAGATATGTATTTTTAACATTTGCTTTTTCTGTTAAATTTCCTACCTAAATGCACATCCCAATGCAAGGTATCAGAATCAGTATTAAATCACTTATTATCATAAGTGGGTGCTAGACTGGGCCTTACAGTTTCATGTGTAATGTGTCTACACCAAAGAAGTAAATAACACAGACATTCTTTATTAGGCTTTTTTGATGACAGAATTGTTGAGCCAGAGGAAAACACATACTACAAAACCAACATGAGATTCAGCACCTCAATCTCTCATGTGCTTTCTAGTCTCAGGAAAACATCAAAACACAGCTTGAAGTATTGTTTTTGTAAGGCTATGTAGATTCCTTCAGTAAGGTGTAGCTACTAGTGGACCCAACTTTATAAAGCTAGAAATTCTATAGTTTGAAGTTTTTGGAAACCTTTTATATCTGAGAATAAAACAAAATTTGCTTAGTAAGGCAGATTTGAGCATTTCTTATGTTAAGATGAATTGATTATAAATGTTATGTGGGGAAAAACAAGTCAGATGACAAAGCACACAGCAGGACTTCATGTAGAGAGGAGGTCCAACATACAGCCTAAAAGGGACTGGTAGAGTCTGTAGTGATCAAGAAAAATAAACTGGAAGTGAAAACTGTTTTACATGACCACTGTTAAAATTTAAAGAAAATAACATTGATCTTGAAAAATACAATCCCCTCTCATGATGAGGCACACTTATCCTCATATGTGATGCTATCCTTGGAGGAGAGCAAGGGATCTCTAAGGTCATTCACTCAAACTGGACCTGCAGTGCATCCTTTCACTAAAAAAACCCTGGTGACAGGGCTTGTTTCATTGTGTAGTATGGCATTTTCTGCTTCCACTTATTTATGTCTTTGCTTTGATGCCTCTCTGTCACTCACAGTTTACAGAAGAACATTGAGTTGTAATGCTACTGGAAATAGTGTTGAGAGAGAAGAGAAAGCAAGATTAACAGACTATAGATTTAAATTCTTGATCCAGATGGCTATTAAAACAGGTGGCATTTAGCTGGAGTCATTATGGCATTTATGGTTATTCTGATACTTTCTAATATTTATTTCAGTTAGCCAAAATTAATTCCTCTTAATTACAGTTCTTATTACAGTCTCAATAAATTACAGTCTCAATAAATGACCTCTAACATTAGTGCTTTATAAGGAACATTACAGGTAATTATTTGAAAACTACAGTTTTTCTAGTCAATATAGATAGAGAAGTTAGCAGAAATAGTGCCAAAAAGTGCCTGAAAAAGAAACAAACCATGCTAGTATCTTAGGCACTTCAAACAACGTATACTTCAGTGCTGAGCTATCTCTCCAGAAAAAGGGGCATCAGGAAATATATGCCAATATTACTCCTTGGAAACAGATTAACTCCTATTCCTTCTACAGATTCAGACATTATGGGAATTGCACTTGATGGGCAAGAAGCGTTGGCATCAAAATCATTGTAACTGTGGATTTATTTCTCTAGCTTTCTCTCTTCTACTGTTTCCAGGCTTTTTTTTTTTTTTTTGCTTGTTTGTTTCTTTCCAAGCTTCTATATTTCCTGGGGAAGGGGGAGGGGGTAGTTGAGAAGCAGTAAATTTTAAAGAGTGCGGATTCTTCTTCAGTGGCAGAGTAGTCCTGAGCAACCAACAGAACTTAGCTAAGCCACAACCAGCATTGATTTATAGATTTCTTGAAGAACTAATTAAATATTTGTCCATGATAAAAAGAGAGAAGCATTTAAGAAAACTACAAGACCTTGCAGATTGCATTGGATTCCTTAATTTATGGTATATTATTTAAATTATTAACATTATTTTTTACTCACTCTGTTATTAAATAAAAAATTAAATTAAAATGCCCTCACTATTCTTTTATTTCTAAAAATTGTTCCTCTTACAACAAAGATTAAAATAATATTGCAGAATAATGGTTCAACTGGAAAAAACTAACCAGTGTTTCTGATAAGAGGCAGCTAATGTGTCTTCTTATGGAAGCATTTTCCTGATACACAAAACCCAACTGCAAACAAATATTTTGCTATAGGAAAAATCAAATCACAGAATCACAGAATGGGTCAGGTTGGAAGGGAACACAGTGGGTCATCTGGTCCAACCTTTCTTCTCAAGCAGGATCATCCCAGAACACCTTGCATTGTTATCCACAGAGTTCTTGAATTTCCCCAGTGAGGGAGACTCCACACCCTCTCTGTGCACAGTCACCTACACAGTAAAGTTCTTTCTCACGTTCAGGTGTGCATTTTCTTCAGCCTGTTGCCTCTTGTCCTATTGCTTGGCACCACTGAGTAGAGCCTGACTCCATCCTCTTATCACCCTCCCTTCAGATACTGATAGACATGAGGTTCCTTCTTGTCTCTTCTCAATGCTGAACCAGCTCCCTCAGCCTTTCCTTGTAAAGTCCTAAATGCTCCAGGCCCTTAATCAACTTCATACCCCTCTGTGGGATTTGCTCCTGGAGCTCCATGTCTTTCTTGTTTGCAGGAGCCCAGAACTGGACACAGCATTTCAGATGTGTCTCATCAGGCCTGAGTAGAAGAGCAGGATAACCTCCCTTGACCAGCTGGCAGTGCTCTTCCTAATGCATCCCAGGACACCATTGACTTTGTTGGCCATCAGGACACAGTGCTGGCTCATGGACAGCTTTTTGTCCACCAGGACATCCAAGTCCTTGTCTGCAAAGCTCATTCCCAGCAGATTAGCTCCCAGCCTGTTGTGGTGCCCAGGTAAATCTTCCCCAGGCGCAGAACCCTGCATTTGCCTTTGCTGAATTTCACAGCTCTTCTCTGCCCCCCTCTCCACCCTCTCAAGGCCCTTCTGAAGGACAGCATGGCCCTCTGGGGTATTGGCCACTGCTCCCAGCTCTGTGTCATCAGTGAACTTGCTGAGGAGACCTCTGCCCCTTGCATCAATAACTTGTATTCAAGTTATTGATGAACAAGTTAAAAATACTGGATCAGTATTGAACCTCGGGGACACCACCAGTGACAGGCCTCCAGCAAGACCCTACACTACTGATTACAACCCCCTGGGACCTCCCATTCAGTTCATTCTTAGTCCACCTCCCTGTCCACTCACCTCATCCACACTTCCTGAGTTTGCTTGTGAGGATGTTGTGAGAGACGGTGTCAAAAGCCTTGCTGAAGTTGAGGTAGACAATATCCACTGCTCTCTCCTCATTCATCTGGTTACTTGTTTCATTATGAAAGACAATGAGGTTGTTCAAACATTACCTGTCTTTACTGAACCCATGCTAACCCCTGATCAGCTTCTTGCCTTCCATGTGGTAGTCATGGACTCTAGAATGAGGCACTCACTCCATCACCTTTCCAGTGATTTAGGTGAGGTTGTCTGGGTAGTAGTTCCCTGGCTTCATGCCCTTTTGGAAGACTAGGGTGACATGTGCTGTATTCCAGTTCTCAGACAGGTCTCCTGATTGCCACAAACTTTCAAAGATGATTGAGAGTGGTCTGGCTAGAATGTCAGCCAGCTCTCTCAGCATTTCTGGATTCATTCTATCAGGGCCCATGGAATTGTGGATATTGGGTTTTCCTGACCCTAACTCAATCCTCTGTGATGAAAGGGAAGCTTTCCTCCCAAAATTAATTTACCCTGGTCTCCTGGGTCAGTTGTTCCTGGAGGATGGTCTCATCAGTGAGAACTGATGCAGTGAGGACTCTGCCTTCTCTACAACTTGTTACCAGGGTCCCTCTTCATTTGCTAATTATCTGTTGTTTTTGCTTTATTAGTTTATTCCTCCAAAGAGGTTTCTTGCTGCCCTGGCTTCATTTCTTTCTTACAGGCCTCTTGAGCCTGGAGGAACTCATTCTTGAAATTCAACCAACTCCCTTGGAGCCCTCTTCCCTGCAGGGCATGTTCCTTTGGGTCTCTTCCAAGAAGATCCCCAAAGAAGCTAAAGCTAGCTCTCCTGCAGTCGATGGCTGTAATCTTACTCACTGTCCTGATACCTCTTCATTCAGTAGTGAACTGCACAATCTCATGGTTGCTACAGCCAAGACTGCACCCAACCCTCACATCATCAACAAGGCCTTTGTATTTGTAAGTATGAGGTTGAGCAGCAAACAACTGCTTTTGGGATCCTTTGTTACATTAAATGAAATTTCTACTTGGAAAACTTATCTGGAGACTGATGGTTCAAGTGATAGGTAATAATTCCATAAGTCTTTCACAGGAATAAAACATGCTGAACAAGTTAATCAAATAAAGGAAGAGAATATTGCTCAGAAAATCCTTTAGCTTGTGAAAGGTGGTTCTGGATTATTCCTTAGAACCTTAGCCTCAGTGAAGAGCAGAGGATTTCTGTTTAAGAACAGTTTAGGAAGAAGAAACTCTCTTTTTGAATAAACTCAAGTTGATGATGCTCGTCTGAATAGGAAATATGCATATGGACAGCATCAACTTTTAAAAAAGTGAATGCTCCTCAATTTTTGGTACTGCACTGCACACCTGCAACCAGCTGCAGTGTGCAGCCTGCCGTCTAACCTTAAGACAGGAGGTCATACTTCTTTGTGTGTATCATCACATCACATCCTGGGATGTGAATGCACTGTATCTCCTCATCTGTTTATTGGAATTACAAACATACACACCAAAAAGAGTGGGCCATAAGCAAGCCAAATTACAGAGCACATTGGTTCAAGCGCAGTATCTCATATTATGTGAAACTACCTGTGAATATGACTAGCTGATCTAGATGTGAGTTAACTAAACTTTCTGATCTTGGAAATCTACTCCCTCAAGCCAAGCTCTGTTTGCAATCACCCTACTTTTGATATTGACTATAAGTCTAACAACAACTCTGTAATGCCAGTGAACTTATGAAGTATTTTTTTAGATTTAGTGATGCCAAATCTGGATGCTATTATGCAGTCACTATGGCTCAAGCTCTCTCAATGCAGTAGAAAAGATAAGAGAAACTTAGCTGAGTAGGAAATGCATGAAGGATATTTGCACACTTAAATCTAGTAACAGCATACTGTAAGAATCTCCAACACTTCAGAATACTTCATAAAAATGAAGTTTGACATGAGATAGGTTTCTTTTGTAATAGGCTTATACAATCCATATATATCTATGAATAGTGAGTAGAAAAATTTCTGCATGTTCTATCTGCCTGTCGCATTACTTTGTAAAAGCTCTTCAGTGACATTCAAAGATGTAATTATTGCTTTGCTGTCAAGGTCAGTGAAACCTGAGGTAATGACTACGTAAGTGACAATCATTTATTATAATGTGGCCTACAGGGTTATGAAGAATTGTCATTCAAGGGTGTTTCTGAGATGTCATAAATGTTAGAGATTTTACTTTATTTATCTCCCTTCAGCTAATTTTTTTTCTGACTAATACTAGTGTGTTCCCATGGTAGTAACTATGCTTTTCAGGGTACTTAATAATGGTCCTCTTGTGTGTCCTCTCTTACTGTGCTCCACTGCCTTTGATTCATCCTGCTCTTTGCCCCTGACACAGGAAAAGAAAGAGGAGAGAGGAGTGTTTTTTCTTTAAGGGTCTCAGTATACACTGCTGCATTGTAACCATGGAGTGAGAAGGCTGCATAAAATGACCCATCACTTCCTTCATCTCCTGAGCAATGAGAACCTACATCATCGTGAAAACAAATAATGAAATAGAATCAGTGATGCCAGCAGTGAAAAGAAGAGGGAATTGTGGGGCTTGCATAGTTTCAATTTTCTAGACAAGCCAAAAACAAAGTAGACATTTGCTTTGCAGCCTGTTGACTTGAGAGAACCAGAACAAAATGAGGAGATGGCTGCATCATTCCATGTGTCTAAAAAGTCTTAAGCTTTGGAGAAATAAGACTAGCTAAATGCCAAGTATATTTCAAAGAAAAACAGAGGTTTCATTCTTTGGGAGCATCTACCAAAACAAACAAACAAAATGAGTAATCAAAGCAAGACACCCACATTTCATTTTTCCACTTTCTCTCTGAAATTAACTGAAGACCAAAAGTATAGCAGATGTATTTGCAACTTTAGCATGTTATTGGTGCATTTTACTAGATTATGAAGACTGCAAAACAGTAACTCTCAAAGGAGTATTTTGGCTTTGGCCCAGGGTATTCCTGAAAATACAAAGGGGAATTGAATCAATAGTATGCTTAAGCATCTTGCATTTTATACATTGCTGTAACTGGCATAAAACTGAATTTTTCATTCAATTGGGCAAAACCACACTTTTTCTATCTGAGGCATATATATTACTAAAAGATAAAAGACAAAAAAAAAATTTAAAAATGGACAAACAGATGTGGTGGCAAAGTCCCCTTCCAGGATAAATTATTTACATATTATTTACATATTATATTACTTTACATTATTAATGCTTACATTATATTACTTACATATTTCATTCTAAGAAGCTAGAGTAAATCTAAATATTTGATTATATGCAAGGGTATCTTTCATGCTCATTCCCTACATAACTTCATTTACACTGTCAGCTGGATATAAAGATGGATTTAGTCCAGTGAAATTAGCAGTATCAAAGCTTGTTCATTCTGCTTCACACAAAGGTGAGGTCCAGTAACATTTTGTGCTTGCCAGCATTGTAAGTTTACCCGTTTTAACTCAGCTTTATTTTCAGTGCTTGAAATGTTGGTTCTCTGCATGTAGACGAGCGTGAAAATGAGAAATGAGATTGCCTGTCCCAGGTCTGTGCCCTGAGTCTCATGCTATCATTAAGCTATTATACTGCTGGTGCTGAATGAGGAAAGTAGAAATAACTCACACTGATATTTATTGAATGGCATTTCAGAAACATAAAAAAAATCCTGACAGATTTGGCCACAGTCCAGAGTTTCCTCTCCAGATGTGGTTTTTGCATGCTGTTGGATGTCTCTAAGCATATAAAATAAGGAGTGGCAGCATATAGCACCTGACAGAAAAAGCTTTGTTGAACAATTTCACATCCTTTGTTTACAATTTAACATTGACACTCAAGAACAGGATGCAAAGGGTTGCTGGTATGATTTTTAGTGTGTAAAATTATAGCTGGTGTTTTACTTTCAGTAGAGAGAAACAGGAAACTGGCTGTGATGTCTAGTGCACAGCTTGATCATGTATTGGGAAAGATGATACTTCTTCCTAAATTTGTGTTAGTGAGATAGGCAATGACTTCACAGAATCACTGCAGCAAGTTGTAAATGATGTATGAAATGAGAAGCCCGGCCCATAGCATAGAGCAAAATCTATAGTTAGCATTGCGCAGTGGCTGTGGCACTGTGTGTTGTTGGCAACAGCATTAAACTTGGTAAGATTGATCAGAGGCACACGGAGTTTAAGGAACAAAATAAAACATGTAAATTAGTTTTTCAATTTCCTGGTTTCCCTCTGCTTTCTCATGAAGCAATTGTCATTCTAAGCTGGTTCATGTTACATCACCTTCTAATATTCTACCTGTCTATGCTAAAGTGAAATCTATTTGGATAGTACTGGTTTTCTCTTAAGATAAGTAACAGTAATATTCCAGTCCTTTTAAGAATAAGAAACATACATTATCCAAAATTTTAAGACATCTTCTAAGGTTATCTAAATATCTTGAAGAAGTAGACAGCGGAATTACTAATGTTTCAAAATTTACTGAATTTGAAGATAACACCAAATTGTGTGGGTGTGTTGAACTCCTGGAGGGCAGGAAGGCTCTGCAGAGGGATCTGGACAGGCTGGACCATGGGCCCAGGCCAGTGGTGTGAGGTTCAACAAGGCCCAGTGCTGGGTCCTGCCCTTGGGTCACAGCAAGCCCAGGCAGTGCCACAGGCTGGGGCAGAGTGGCTGCAAAGCTGCCACAGGAAAAGGCCCTGGGGGTGCTGGTGACAGCAGCTGAACATGAGCCAGCAGTGCCCAGGGGGCCAAGAAGGCCAATGGCATCCTGGCCTGTGCCAGCAATGGTGTGGCCAGCAGGAGCAGGGCAGGGATTGTCCCCCTGTACTCAGCACTGGTGAGGCCACACCTCAAATCCTGTGCTCAGTTCTGGGCCCCTCACTGCATGAAAGACATGGAAGTGCGGGAGCATGTCCAGAGAAGGGCAATGGAGCTGTGGGCTGATGAAGGCTCTGGAGCACTACAGTCCTACAAGGAGCAGCTGAGGGAGGGACCTGCAGTTTTTTTCAGCTGGAGGAAAGGAGGCTAAGTGTGGATCTTATCACTCTTGACAGCCCCCTGATAGGAGGTTGTAGCCAGGTGGTATCAGACTCTTCTCCCGAGTAAAAAGTGAGAGAAATAGACACAGTGGTAAAAGATATTTCTTTATGGAAAGTGAAGACAAGCATTGGAACAGCCTGGTGAGGCCAGTTTTGGAGTCATCTTCCCTGGAGCTATTTCAAAGATGTGTAGACGATACACTTAGGGACATATGTTTAGTGGGGAACTTGGCAGTGTCACTCCTAACTGTTTTTTCCAAATTAAACAATTATGTGATTTTATGATAGAAACACAATGCACTAGGTACGGGGTTTTTTTCCTCTTTAAATCTCTTAATTATGAAGTGTTTAAATATTTAATGAAATATTCTTTGCCATTAGGCATCTCAGATTTAAAGATGTGCTAATAGGCAGCATTACTTTGTGTCACAAAATCTGATGTAAATAATAATGAACATTAAAGGGTACACCTTAACTGCACTATTGCAGAGAATTGTCTAAACTGTGTTTGCTTTGAGGAAAGCTCTAAAATGTCCCAGTTAGCTGTCAAAATGCTCCTGTAAAGCAAGAGATTAAGAAGATAACCAAGGCTATCATTGAAGATTAATCAAGCCCCTCAAAGCAATCAGATCTTTTTTAAAAAACATAAAATTCATTCAAGTAGCCGATTATACACTTTTTAAACTGCTTCCTGATGTGCATTCTGTCCACATTTGTACCTTTTTTCAGCCAAAAACCTTTTTTACAGAAGGGTAGATTTTTCATATGTGGTTTCATTATTTGAGGTAGATCTTTCAAGAAATTGCAACTATTTTGGTTTTAGACAAGGAAAAAATATAGAGCCAGTAACTGAAGGACTTTTTACTGGGAAAACTTAGAGAAATGAAGACAAGTCTACTATAAGTGCAAAAACTAAGATGCTTAAATAAAGCACATTAAACACCTGTTTTTATATTTTCACTACTCCTTGAAAAAAGTATTGAAATATAGCTCTCCAAAACTCCTTTACTTCTAAATGAGAGTATTTACAGAAGAACTCATAAATTGAAATTATCCACATTTACCCTCAAAATTTTTTGCTTTTTCCGAGTGTTCCCAGGTAGAGAGGATTTGAAGACAGCTCTGTTATGCAACATGTCATGTAGCCATTAGAAAATATAGGTTTGCATAACTTTTAAATTATCACCTGTGGTTTTGAGTGGCGGAGGATTTCTTCACATCCTTGAATGTCTATATACTCTTTCTAACTATCAAAGTTAAAATTTTGCTAGGTAAGAAAAAAGCACAAAGGAAGAAAGTGGCGGAAGGACGGAAGTGGAGGAAGTGGAGGAAGGAAGGAAGGAAGGAAGGAAGGAAGGAAGGAAGGAAGGAAGGAAGGAAGGAAGGAAGGAAGGAAGGAAGGAAGGAAGGAAGGAAGGAAGGAAGGAAGGAAGGAAGGAAGGAAGGAAGGAAGGAAGGAAGGAAGGAAGGAAGGAAGGAAGGAAGGAAGGAAGGAAGGAAGGAAGGAAGGAAGGAAGGAAGGAAGGAAGGAAGGAAGGAAGGAAGGAAGGAAGGAAGGAAGGAAGGAAGGAAGGAAGGAAGGAAAGGAAGAACCAGTGTGAATGGAGAAGTGTTTATAAGTGGGCATTTTTTCTCCAGAACATCTGTGAACATATTTTAATGAGATCTTCCTTGACATATGACTACAGAGCTCCAACACCTTTCATTTCCTGTACCCAGATTTACCTTCCACTCCTCTTCAGTTCTCATTTTCCCTTTTCCATATTATTTCCACACTTAGAATTCTCAAAATGCAGCCAATTTTTACCTATTTAAAAATTACCTGAAGACATGTCATGTTAAATTTGTTATTTTTTAGGTTTAAAAAGACTAACTGAAAATTAAAAGCCTATTCTTAAAGGTACTCAGTCTATTAATTGGAACTGAAACATAAAAATCATTGTGAATAATGATAGACAGAATGAAAAAATTGCTATTTTTACAAAATATCCATAAATTTAAATACAAAATTAATTATGGCATATTGCTACTATTGTTGTAGTTATATTTTATTAATAATTATTTTAATTTTTTATATATCCGATAGTTAAGAGAGAAGGAAGGAAAGGTCAAATTCTTCCAGTGTCTTTTTATTACCTTTTCACCTCAGCTCTATACTGAAAATCAGGACTGCTCATGTCACTCCCATTTCCAAACCTTATCAGAACATTCATATCAGAACAGCTGATTTATGTTTAAGATGAATCTTGGGGAAAAAATAGCACATATTGTCAAAGAAATTTGTTTACCACTGACTCTCACAAAAAGATCACTACATTATCATTTACTGGGGTTAGAGTGTTTTTTATAATTATTATTCATCATTTTCCGGAGGTGCATTTGTTGATACATAAAGAATTTTTGTTGATACATAAAGAATATGTTGATACATACAGAATTTTTTCTGTATTTGTCTTTTTCCCTTACTAAAAACACACTTTCTGAGGGACTAAAACATATGAGGCAAAAAGTATTTCAAGTCAGTGACTGTTGTTCCTTGGTAACAATACACAGACACTTCCCTTTATAAATAAGGCCTTAGCAGCTCACTATCATTTGTTTCCCAGTATTTCTGTAGCAGGAATCTTCTTGAGTGACTTATTTACTAACTTTTTTGTTTCTTGTATTGTAATATTCTCTTGCTCTGAAGATTAATGTTGAAGATTAATGTTGGAACCCATAAATATTTAACAACAAAAAACACCCTGAAAAATATTTATCTAATGCTGTCATGTTCCACCTCATTCCTTTGTCTCAAGTACTGTGGAACCTATAATTCACCGAGGAAAAAAATTTTAATGAGAGTTTGGTAGTATTATTATGTTGTTATCAAACTTCTTTCTGGAAGTCTCAGGTCTTCATTTTGATTACTAAAAATATGCACTGATTTCTTAAAATATGTTTGGAACATTGAAACTTCTTTTAGGTGAATGCTTTTGTTTTCAGATAATTTATAAAATACTTTTTAAATATTCCTTGATTCCTAAGTACAAGTACATTATTATACATGAACATCCTTTAATAATGAACATCCTTTAATAATATTAGTAGAAATAATAATGATAATGATGAAAATGGGCCTTTTGCCCATTAGTTCCTCATGTCCTGAACTATTCTTAAAAAACTTCAAAAAGTCATTTATTTTTCTTTCATTTTAAAAAACTTATTGGAAGAATTACAAATTAAAAAAAAAAACCTTTAAATCCAAAGTTCCTGTTTTGCCCATTCAAGCCAAATTAAGTCCACTCTTGCAAAATTCTGGAGATAGATATTTTTTCTTATAATTAGTCTTAAGAATCTTGAGAGTTTTCAAAGAAAAGGTATAGAAAACCTTATTTTCTCTACTAAACCATAGACTGCCCATATTCCAGTGGGCCACCTAGCATCTGTATCTAGGAAAGCATTATGATAACAGCTCTAAACAAATGAAATTATGTTATACTAAGAAAGCAAATTTTACACATGATAACAATTTCTAACATAAAAATTTGGTTTAGGACTCTTTGAGACTTCTGTAACTCACCACAGGACTTTAAAGTGAACATGGATCATAGTAGAGGAATGTTAGAAATAATACATACAGAATAGAAAGAAAACCAGTTATGAACTACCATATGTGCAATGTAAATAGATACAGCATTTTTAACATAGCATGTAGAGAAACCGTAAGAATTGGGAAAGCTTGTTTTACTGTCAGGAATTAAAGAGCTGAATCTATGCAGCTTAAACAGGGGAATTAAAAATTGGTTTCTCTGTAGTTTGTATGTATGTAAGTGAAAATTTTTGATAATGTCAGTTTTCAGATCCCACTGTCTCAAAGCCATCAGACAATTTAGTTGGGAAATAGTAGGCCCATTTTAACAAGCTAGGCTAATGAGACACTAAAATTGTTTCTCTAAGAATATTGTGAATTCCCCATAGAGAAGGTTTTAAAATAAATATTAGATGCTTTTCCAAAAGGTGTGTTTTTGGAGTGTAAGAGACACAGCAATGGTTTGAGGATGGACTAGGGGAGAGAAATTGTGTAACCTCTGTTATACAGTAAATAAGAACAAATTATGAAAATGACCATTTCTAAAGTTCATGTAAAAGGACTGATAAATTGGTTGCTCATAAGCGTTATAAGTCAGTAATTGTCCTGATATTTTAAAGAAGTGATATCTTTAACTTTGTAAGCCTGTTCAATTATGTATCTAAAATTTGATTTCACAATCCTATTTTAATACATTATGGATATATTAAACTGTAACAATGGAGTTTTCAGGCATGCATGCACAGAAAGTGAAGGGGTTTCTTTTACTACTATTTGTACTAACACTTAAGTTCACTGCTTAAACAGAGACTTATTACATTGGAATTTTCCCACTTTTTACTTTTCGTCACTTTTTCCTTCTTTCTACTTTTGGTTGACTTAAGTTTTTTTTGAGGACAAATTTCTAACTTGGGTACATATTTTAAGAAGTGTGCACCTATGTAAATCAAATTCTAATATTTACAATAGTGCCTTCATCCGTTAAAACAAAAAGCTTCCCATGCACTGCTCTGTCTTGAAACTGTTCAGGCCTAGCAGCCGGGATTGATGAACTCTGCAAACATAGACCAATTTCCAATTGCTTAAGTCATTCCTCACCTGCTGGTTTTGCCTTAAGCATGGCATAACCATCTACACTGAAGATAAAATGCAGTTTCAAGGTGATTCTATCTGTACCAGGGTTTTACTGAAAAAGATTTTGTATAAAGTCCTGATTTGTGGCAGAGACTGACACCTCTGGCGCCTTCTTCATATCTGCTCGTACTTTATCTTTTTACTCCATTACTTTTTATTTGTAAATAAGATAAATTCTTCTTGATGGGTGAGGAAATTTTGAGTTTGAAACAAACAAAGATTTTGAATCTGGGTATCAATCTTGGCGACCCTTACCTAAAAAGAGTCTGGTAACTGTAAAGAGTTAACTACAGTCAACAGAACAATGTGCCACCAACTTCTTCAAATTTCAGTTTTTCAGAATTCAGAGTTGTCTTCTTTTAAATTAAACCAAAAATAAGTACATACATCCCTTGTCTAATTGGTTCATAATGCCTCCAGGAAGTCAGAGCACCTCTAGGAAGTTGATCATAATTGAGCTGGTTCTCACATTACTGGGTTAATACCCCTGGTTTATACATCACAGCAGTCCTCTTTTCTCATGTAGCCTTTTGTAGGCTGTTTAAGTCCCTCTTCCTTCAATACCAGGAAGACATTGGTAACTGTGAAGTCCAGTTATTAAATTCTGAGGCACAGTGTGATATCTCATTAGTCAGTGATGGGACTGTTTTAAACTCAGCAAGCAACTTAGATGCCTGTTAAACCTTGAAACTACCACTTTTAATCATCTTCTCGAAAAAGAGACTTCAAGGAACCATAAGGTTGTTTGTGTACACACTGTAACTATTTAAAGTGCATTTTATTTAATATTTGCCTGATCTGCCTCTTTAAAGGAAGATATATTTATTTCAGAAATAAATAAAATAAAATAGGATCCATGTACTTTAAATATCTGTTCATTTTAATCTATCAAATAATAATTGAACAAGAAAATAATTGAGATCATCCTAATTCTCGACACAGCAACAATTCGGACAGGATGACAGAAGTAGGAAATAACCAAAACATAATCAGTAGAAAAGAAAAGTTTGGTTTATATTTTCAGTCACCTCAGATGGTTTTATGGAAATTATGTAAGAATAAACTACAGGGGGCAGCAAATATTAACCAGATATCATATGAAAGCCAATAGATTGAAGCAAGACTCAGAAGTCCTCCTAGTGAACTTTGGTTCCTTGTCTCTTGTAGATTTTGTAGATTAACTTTCAAGACTTGTTACTGAATAACTGATTATATTTAGAAACTAGTCAAATTAATATGGTTTCTGTGTGTCTTTAGGCAATGAAACAGCACTGATCAGTATATTGTTTTCAAAACACTTTTTTGTCTAAAACATCTGGGCATTCTCACTTAATTGTTTCCATTCTTCTCTTAAGGGCTGAATTTTTTGCCCTTTTTTAATACCTTGCATCCAAAAACTTTTAAATAACCTACTATGTTTTGCCAGAGCTCAAATTTATATAGTGAAACAGTAAGTGAAGTCCAGACTATCTCTTACCCTCACAATATACTTTGTCCTCTTTAAATGCTCTTTTCCATAGAGACTTGTTTACTGACATGGATTATAAACTTATTATGAGTTTCCTGATTTAACAAATATAAGACTGAAACTCAGACTATGGTGACTGCATTGCAAGAAGAATTTTAATTCAGTAAATCTAGGACGAGAGAGCTAAATTATTTTGATATATTTTAGCTCTACCTTTGTGCACTCAGTGATCCTAATAAATATGAAAACAAAAGATGAAATGCTAGGGGTTTTTTGTGTATTTGTTTGTTTTGGGAGTTTTTGTTTGTTTGAGATTTTGGGGTTTATTTTTTTTGTTTATTCATTTGATTGGGTTTTGTGATAATTCTTGTACTCAGAAAATCCCTTCTTCAAAAGAAAAAAATAGCAAATTGTAGTGGTTACATTTTTTCTAAATCATAATATTGTGCTTCTGGACACTTGCTTCATGGTTACAGATATGCTACCGTTTTTATCTTTTTTGGTAGAACAGATTTCTCAAATGCTGGAGTATCCTAAACATTTATCTTCTATGTGCCATAGTATTAGGAATTCTATTGCTATTCTTATAGTAATTTTATCCTATTTGGATAATTTTTAAGAATCCTTGACTTATTTTTAATTTAATCTAATCTTTAAAATTAGTATGCACCCATCAAACTATACTTTTGTGTCTTCTGTTCCCTCATGGAATTATTTTTGTATCTAAAGAAAGCAATGATAATCACTGCTTATTGACATGCTACAACACAGAGAGACTTAAAATATTCCAAGACATGAATCTTATCTTGCATTTCTCATAAATACAAGTAGTTACCTCACAAACCCTTCCGCAGACTGAAAATGCTGTCAACCACATCTGCATGGAACTCATCAATTAACTGCATAGTCATCAACTAAATGCAAATCAACACACATACTTCCAGAGTTGTTCAAATATTTAAGAGAAAAATTAATCATCTTGTAAGGATCATGATTTATCATGGAATTCTGATGAGATTGTATATCACACATACATATCCACATACATATGTTAGATGCAAACATATATAAATTTAAAAACACCAAACATTCATCCACAGAAAAATTATGGAACTGATTAGGATGTTCCTAACACTATGCCTTCTTTTGAGCACTACTGGAATTGCATCTCTGGCACATAGCAGTCTAGCAGTAAGGAAGTAGTAGAAAAGCAGAGTATCAGAGATTATCCTTGGACAAAGATGTTATCAAATGACAACCTGGAAGAATAAGAAAATATTCTCTTTCTTGGCCTAAACTCACCCAGACTTCATGTCAAGGAAGAAACTTCCTCCTACTAGGAAGAAAAACCTGTTCCACTTGGAAAAATAAACAGAGCAAAATGATACTTGAACAGATCTGACAAACAGCAATATGCTTTGATTTAGGAAATCCAACTTTTATATATTTTTAGAAACTCACCGTTCTCTACCTCACTATTTTTATTCTGTTTTCCAGCTTAAATCTGCCTTGAGCATGTGTCATGAGTTTACAGAACGCAGATGACAAATCAGGCATGACCTTTCAGTTTGGAAATTAACTTTATTGGTATTTGCACAGGTGGAAGTAGCACTATATCAGAAACATAAAGTCCCCACAGATGATGAGCATAATCTCCGTTAATGGTATGCCAAGGTTTTTTCTCAAAAAAATCACAAGTTAGAAATCACAGGATGCTTTTTAAAGTGTATCTTGTTAACACAGTTTTCTGTCTCTTGTAGTGATTTGATGGGGGAGAGAGCTTGTTTGGTTGGTTGGTTTGGTTGTGGGTTTTCATTTGTTTTGTTTTGTTTTTTTGTCTGAGTTAGTGTTTTCTCAAGTAATGTATTGAAGAAGGAACATTCTGGGTCTTATCGTCACCATTCTGTAAGGCAATAACTCATACACTTCACAAGAAACACATATGGCAGTGCTCCCAAGTATTTTGTTAATATATATTTATTTATTTAAGATTATTTTAACACTACAAATATAAATTTCCCCCAAAAAATTGACTTCAGATTTTAGAAATTTCAAGAGGTGTTTATGAACCAGAAGACATATTATACTTTTCAAAATGTTTTCATAATGCTCCTAATGCTCTAAAGTTTTTTACTGTTTCTGAACTTTTCAATATAATAACATGGCATACATACAGAAAATATTTGTTTCAGTAGATATATCAGCACATACAGCTAGCAGAAGTTAATGTAATGAAGAAATCTCTAACAAACTAATTCTTACTGAAACAGACTGAAAACAGTTCTGATTTTCATTTCAATTTAAAAATAAACAGGCCTTAGCAACTGGATTTTTTCTCCTTGAATATAAGGAAGTTCAACTAGCTTCAAATAAACAACTAACATTTATTTATAAATTGAAAACAGTTGTTTGTTTGTTTATTTGTGGGTTTTTATGATGTGGCTAGTTTTGGAGCCAATTAAACCCAGCTATACACCAATGAAATCTGCAAGGAAATATCAGAGCCACAGCTTCCATTAATAACTAAAATTTTGAGATATTGTGACCCCCCCTCTGGATATGGGAGACTTAGGAAAATGCCAGGAACTTTTTATTTGCTTTCTTGTACAAAAATCACAGAAAATAAAATTTTTGAACCCAAAGGCACTCCAATTCATGGAGAACAGGTGGTAAACCACTCTGGTTTTAAGACCTTAAATTCTTAGTGCTCCTTTTGACTGTGGCTGGATTTATGGAGAAACATAAACTCTGAGAGTGTGCAGTCTTACTATGACTTTCAAGAGCAGAAAGACTGACTTATACCTAGGAAATATTCTGCAGAATAACTTTGTTTTATGACCACTGATAATTGCAATTTGGAACACTTAAAACTGTCAAATTAAAATAAACAACAACAAAACCAGAAAAAAACAAGCAAATGAATAAACCAAATCCAAGCCCCAAAAAAATCTAATGCAATAAACAGATCACTTATTTAACAAAAAGGCAGATAATGTAGTTCAAAATATGTGTGGCAGAAAGTAATGCCTAAAAAGTAAACAAAAAGTTGATACACTGAATTTTGATTCAAGTTTGTCTTTATGATTACAAATTTCCAAATACTGTGTTTAAAAAAAAAAGCCCTGAAAAAAACCCTGCACCTTTTCTTACATTTCTTAAGCATCTAGTGTATCCTTGGCAAATGGGTGGATTCAAACAAACTGATTTTCCTAACATGAATAAACTGACCTTTAATTCCCACTTATGATTTGCATTTTGCTATTTGCATGCTCTTTACATACATTTGCATCACCTCTTCATTAATTCTGTTCTCTAACAATTGTAAAAATTTCTGATTTTTCATATTGATATGTTCAAAAATTTTACTGCCGTCTCATTTTGAACCTTTTGTTTTCTTGCTGAGCTCTTCAAATGCCAACAATTCTCTTACTCTGTGTTAAGGGTGCCTATCTGGTTACACCAGACACAAGCTGTTTTCAAGATGCAGAACTTTGTTGCTTTCAAGTGTTTTGACTATGCAGTTGTGAATTCATTGCTGTTGGTAGGATGAAGCTGACATATGCAAGAATCACACTTGATTTTACTTCAAAGGAATGACTTTTAACAGCCAAAATTAGGGAAGAACTGGATTTCATCTCTCTATTGGAATACTACATATCTGTAACAAGCCTAACAACACAATATTTGCAAGTTCCTGTCCAGAACCACAGGAACACAGACACTCTCTGAATTGCTTCAGAGAATAATTTTTCTGATCCTTCATTCTTGAGCTGCCCAAGAAAGTAGATTCTGTCCTTGGATTTTCATATCAACTTTTTTTTTCTAATTGCATTCTGCCAATCTGCTGGTGTCACAGAAATCTGGATGTCTTTAAACTGATTGTTCTGATCTTTGCTTGTAACTATTTATTCCTGCTTGAAAGATAATTCTTGATATTGATGACCCAGTTAGAATATGAATAAATTTCTGTAAATAACACTAAGGTTGACAGTGGTCCAGTGGTATTAAAAAAAAAAAAAAAGAAAAAGGCAACATTAATTAATTATTTAATTGGTTAATCCAAACAAACTAGCATCTCCCACTCCCATAATTACATTTGTGACTGGAAATCATAGTGCTTGAAGTACTTCCTCAGGATGACTGCAGTCTCTGATTAGGCCTATTACTATTACACAGACCTTCATTCCTTGAACAGAGTAAATGACAACAAGAGAAAGTTGTCATCCTTCAAAATGAGCAACAATAAATGTACAGACATATTTATACCTGTATTTCTCAGAGACTTGCTGGCAGCAGAAGAGAAATACTAAATATTCTGCCTTCTCTTCAGGACTGTGTATGCTTATCGTGCAAAATATTTTTTAAATTTTCTCCAACAACTGCTCATGCAGCAATACATAATTTTCTTTTACTTCAGTCTTTCCTTCATCCCCGTTTTCTTTGATTACACAGATAAGAGCCCAGATATTTCCAGCTTTCTGCTCCAAATTCAACTCTATGTAGACATTCACATGAAATTTTTCCATCAAAAAATTATGGTTTGGCAATTAGAAGCAACTGAATTGTTTCTCTTGCCTATAATGAAGGACATAGCTAGGTATATTGACACAATAAGTATACTGACATATATCATTTTGAGAATATAAAATAAAAAAATAAAATTTCTTCTTCAAGAAGAGCTGAACAAAACATACCTTTGTAACTTGCACTAATTCCTACAGTGAACAAAGAATTCATGGCAGAGTTTAGACTTTTTAAATTTTATTGTCAGCTTTTTTTCTGGCCTTCATATCTTTTTTTTTCTACCAGAAGGTATCAATGCTTTCTGCAAGCACAAGGCATCACTCAAGGAAGTTGTCCAGACACTACAATAATCATAGCACACCAAACTTTTATGCTTCAACACAAGTTTTGCAGGACCTGACAAAGAAAAAACTGACACTTCTCTGATTTACCTAGAGCACACTTTAAATATGCTTATGCATTTGTTAAATAATTTGGATAAATGGCAAATGAGATGTACATCTAGAAAGGCCATTTGAGACAGGGAGATAACTTAGTAACTGCGCAGTACTGGTAAAGATAAGATAGTAGTTCTTCAATAAGCAGTTCTTTAGGGTACAAAATACTTCATTCCACATTTTTCTGTGTTTTAAGGAAGGGCAGACATTTTAGGAGTGCTGTCCTGTTGCTAGAAGGCCACTATTAGCAACAGGTTTCTTTACAGAATAAATCCTTACATAACAAGTAGGTAGTGTAAGCAAATGCCCCTTCCCTATCACATAAATATTGTCCTCTCCTGTACTTATAAAATATTGTCCTCCCCTGTACTTGCAAACTGATTACTCATAGATACCCTGAGGTATCTAATAGGTGATCAAATAGGAACTTTGACTATGTTGTTGTACTTTCTTCAGGATACTTTTAATCACAGAATTGTAGAATGGTTAAGGCTGGGAGGTATCTCTAGAGGTGACTTTGAGCACCCTTCTCTGCTCAAGCAGGGTCATCTATTGCTGAAGTGAATCACCTAAGTTATAATCTCTCCTAGAAAACCTCTACGTCAAGGGAGACCTTGCACTACAATAGCTGGGTGCCCTAAGCTTCTTAGAATCTAAAATGACTTCTGCTTATGGAAGCTTTGACATAACATGAACATGCCTGACTCTTGCTGATGTAATTCAGGTAAATTGATCAATAAACTCCATTAATGTTTCTTTCTGTGCTTATAATTTACTTACAGTAGGTATATGCTATGTAATGGGAAAATACAAGATGCCATGGAATGCAATGGTTTAGACTTGTCAGTATTAGTGCTACTTTGGACATTTACATGGAACTTTAACCGTAACAGTAGTTTTTAGCACAGCTAAGATTTTGCTTACTATTACTCACAGTTTTAAAAGAATTAATAGGAATTTGATTGCACTTTGTACCATACCATTGCATCATAAGAGAGAAAATACAGCTAATGGATGTCTACTGATCACCTTGGCAAGAGGAAAAATGAAACTGTGTAAAGAGAACTGACTGGAGAAATTCCTGATATACATTTCATTTCTGAAGCATTTTGCACAAGTAACTCTGAAAAATCATAAATATTACCATTAGCTCTCAGCCAGATAGCCTAAAAGACAGACTAAATTACAGATTATTCTGGAATATGGATTTCTTACCACTTAATAAATTGTAGAGCTGTGAGGGCTAAAGAATCTCCTTTAATTAAGGTGCCTCCTACATCCTTCCTCATCTCTAATATAGTTTGGAACACAAAAGCAAAAGAAATTTCCATTCTAGATTCTGAAAACACAGGTCTTCAAAGAGGTTTGTTTGAACACATAGTTATAATCTTCCCTCTAATAAAGATCTTCAATTTTTGTTCATAATTAAACATCGTGCCTGCTTTAGAGATAGTTCAGGTATCTAAGAAATTTAAGGTAAATAGTGCTATTCAGATATTTTATCTCACTCCAGGTCAAGTGCTTCTAAAAAGTCTGGTCAGTCTAGACAGAGGCCTCTGCTTATTTCCAAAATTTATAGGGTAGGAACATCTAAAAAACTTTGAGATCAGACTGATGATAGCACTGAATAGAATTTTAATTTCTTTCTTATGTGGCATTATATACCACTCTATTTTGTAATCATACAGTAGCACATTTCAACAAAAGGGCAATGTTGCTTGATAATTTTATAAAGGAAATGATTATGAACTTTTTTTTTAATAACTCAGTAGACGTAAGAATTCATTATATGGTTTAGCATGCATGGTGGTGTTCAGTCAAAGTTTGGACTTGATGATCTTGGTGATGACTTGATGAATTCACTTTTGCAAACTTAATGATTCTATGATTCAATGAATTTCATTATTTTAATGAAATTATTATGACATAATAATAATAATAATTATATATAATAATTTATATATAAATTATTTCATTTATAAGTCATACATAAGAAATTGAACTCTTAAGTTTCTAAACTGGATTATTATATCATAAAGTATAAAAAAGTATACATTAAGATACAATATTACCACATTTTATGTGTGTAATATGATCCAACAAAATATATAGGATCATTTACAGTGGTCACAAAGTAATTTTCATGCAGAATTAGGCTAAGGGCTCTGGTTTTCCAAACTTTTAGTGAAGTATGAAAACAAAGAGTCCTGGACTACCTTGTTGGTTGGAGATTAGGAGTCTCTAAAGATATTTTAATGAGCTATCTATAGCACAAATGAATTTACTTATGTTAATCATGCTTGGATCTCTGAAACAGAGACAAAATTTGCATTATTCATTTTTCTCTTGATTTAGTAATTACAAATAACTGTTATATATATATCCAGAAAACATATTTGCAGAAACATAGTTTTGAACTGGACTGTGTTAAGATGGTAGTTATACCCATTTTGTTTTGATATTAACTTCTGGGAAAGAACAGCTATTTATTAATTTGTCATTGCTTTATTTTTGCTTTTTCCAATCAATGAGTAGCACACAATATACAAGTTATCTTTGCAAGTGAGTTTCTTCGATTTAAATAGATACTATTTATTAACTTAAAATGATAAACTAGTGAATGCTTCATGCCTATGGGCTCTGTCAATAGCAGATAATGAAATCTTTGACCAGGACAACTGACAAACTCCTGAGAAAACACTGCAGTTCTATTACATATCCTTGAACATTCCCTGCAAAGAAAGACTGAAATTAGGATTTGCAAATGCAAAAACCAGTCCCCTATTTAAAGTTTTCCTCTTCAAAGATTTAGCCTTCTTCTTGGCCTTTAAATGCAGTAGGAATTTTCTGAATGTAGTCTGTTATGTTGACTAGCCAGACCCCATGAATTTCCCAGAGCACTCTGATTTCCACTATGGCTTTGTGCAGAGAGTTGAATCACACTGCTGTATCATAACAAGAAGAAAGCAATTTATATAGAGGAAAGGGGAGTGGATACCATGTAAGTAATGAGGAGATGGAAATTGCCAAGGTTTTAGCAGCTAGCTCAGGGAATATAATCTCCTAGTGTTCCTTTAGATGTTTTTCACATGGTGACAGTATTTTGGATATTTTTGGAATAAATCCAATTCTTATAAAAATATAATTTTCATAGGCCTTTTAAAAAGTTTCAGCAGACTAATTCAGCCTTTAGAGGGAAATGTAACTACACTTTTTATGTCTCATTTTCTGCAAACACTTATCCAAGTACATTAAATAGAAGAATCACCTCATTTAGTATAGTATGAATATAAGAGTATGCTCACAAATAAGCTGTATGTAGGCACTGGCATCAGTCTTTGTCTATATTACCTATTTGGTACATATTACATGGATTTACCGTATCACATATTATACCAAAAAACACAGGGAGAGGTACAAAACTGCATGATCAGCTACATATTTAAATCAGGTATTTCCACTGTCTGTGCACAAGTGAGTAAAAAATATTCCATTTTGAGTTCTCTGAAACTCTTTTCACTTCTGTTTTCTTCAGTTTGGAATACTAGAACGAAATAGTATAGCAAGTACACAGGTTGCAATGTACAGCCTTTCAAAACCTCACTGGGGAAGTACATTCTGATACCCACAAGGTACAAGGTCCTTGTAAATAGCAAAAAGCACAGATGATTAACATAGGCCAATCTGAATTGTTAGGTAAAAAGTAAAAAAGAAAAGCAAAGTAAGCACAGACAGAAGTTAAAGACAAACCAAATGCAGGACTGAAGCAGAAATGTAGGTCATTCTCACATGATTAGTCAACTTTCTTTTGTGAGACATGTCTCATAAATATTCAGCAGACTCATACACAAGTTTAACAAGGGTAAGTGGTGGATTCTGCACCTTGGATGGGACAACCTTGGTTGAGTGAATAGACTGGGGAAAGCAAAGCTTCAAAAAGAGACCTGGGGGTTCTGGTCTGTGGCAAGTAGAACCAGAATCAGCAGTGCCCTGGCAGCCAGGAGGGCCAACCCTGTCCTGGGGGCCACCAGGCACAGCATCACAGCTGGGCAAGGGAGGGGATTGTCCTGCTCTGCTATGAGGCAGCCTCACCTCGAGTGCTGGGAGCAGCTCTGGGTACCACAAAATTAGAGAGCATCTAAAGGATGACCACAAGGAGCGTGAAGGGACTAGAAGGGAAGCTGTACGAGGAGTGGCTGAGGTCACTTGAGGTCTCTTCAGCCTGGAGGACACTGACCTTATTGAGGTCCTCAATGTCCTTGCTGGGAAGGGAAGAGGCAGACACTGATCTCTTTGCTCTTGTGACCAATGACAGGACTCAAGGAAACAGCTTGAAAATGAGTCAGTAGACATTTAAGTCAGATAATAGAAAAAGGTTTTTCACCCAGAGGGTGATTGGGCACTGGAACCAGCTCCCCAGGGAAGCGGTCCCAGCACCAGCCTGATGGAGTTCGAGCAGCATTTGGACAATGCTCTTGGGCACATGTGACTCTTGGGGATGGAGCTGTGCAGGTCCAAGAGGTGGACTCAATGATCCCGATGGGTCCCTTCCAACTCAGCATATTCTATGATACTGTAATTCTGTGACTTATTTGGTGGCTTACTACATAATATGATTCTAGTAAGTGAAAACAATGTTTGAAATGTCCTTTTATGTTCAGAATTCTTCCTTTTGGTATATTCTTCTTTGAAATGAAATGATCAGTCATTAATATATCTCAGTTGTTGCAGTTTGGTATATCCATAAGCTTCCCATCACTTAGGCTTACTGGAGTAGGAGGAGGAGGAGGCATGTCTTATCACCTTATGACCTTTCCAATCTCTACAACTAACTGAAGGGAGGTTGTAGCCAGGTAGGGGTCAGTCTCCTCTCCCAGCAACAGGACAAGAGGACACAGTCTTATGCTGTTCCAGGGGATGTTTAGGTTGGACATTAGGAAGAAGTTCTTCACACTGGGGGTGATTGGGCATTAGAATGGGCTGCCCAGGGAGGTGGTGGAATCACCATCCATGGGGGTGCTTAAGACTGGATGTGGCACTTGGTGCTATGGTTTAGTTGACAAGGTGGTGTTAGGTCATGGGTTGGATGATTTCAAAGGCCTTTTCCAACCTAGTTGATACTGAGATTCTGTCTCTTTCTGTTGAAGGCATGTCTTCTTTATTCTGCTTAGTAACAGCAAAATAAAGAGGCTAAAACATTTTTTAGGCTTTGATGAACAACATCCTGGTAGCACTGAACAAAGGACCAATTACAGTGGTGTTTATATGCCTTGGTAACTGACACTGGGATGATGAGCCAGTAGGAATATCTACAAACATTTTTCCTTTTGTTTTTTTTCTTCATTAGTGCATTTATAAGTACAGCCTTGCTGTTCTTTCTGCCTGTTGCTTGAGGACTTATCAAGTAAATGAATAAATTTTGCTGAATAGAAAACATTCAAGTTGCAGCTTTATTTTTATTTAAACTAAAAAACCAATTTTCTTTCCCTGATTTCTTCTTAGTGAAATCATACACAAAATAATTTCAAAACTAGCACTTCCTTGTGTCCAGAAAACAAGTACAAACTCTTTTAAAAAATTCTATGTGAAAGTGTCCCAACTGAAAGTACTTTATCCCATCACAAGTTTGTCCTGTTCTTTTCTATACCCTCTTTAGAAAAGGGGCCTTGTGTTTGTGTGTGTGTGTGCGTATGCATCTGCATAAAAAAAGACAATTCATGTGATGGAATGAGACAGTGATTTACCTCTTGATAGCAAACTTTATTGTTTCAGATCATATTGATAGTACTCAGTACATTGTTGATGAAAGCATAATTACAGGAAGGAACCCTCATCATCACTGTCATCACTGCATTTTGCCACCTTAGGAATCAGCATGCAAAGAAAAAAGATTACAATATTCTTTCAAGCTACACCTTTTAAATAGTCTCTGCTCAAGTGAGTCCACAAAACCAGATGCTGCTTACTGCAGAGTCTGTAGGGACAAACTGTTATAAATGCCCTGAGATTTGGCATGTTATTTACACAGAATTAGACAAATCCTGAGATTTCTACCTCCTTAATTATGTGAAAAGATGGGACAATCATATCAGTGACATTAAAATTAATCTTTCTGATCTCAAGATCATTGCTGTTCTTGAAAGGACAGGTAATGCCATCTACTACTGCTCCTGAAGGCCCCCTATATGACATATTTGTGACTATTTACTAGTCAGAAACAGATTAAGACCCTTTCCTTTCCTTTGATGTTCCACATCCTCAAAATCTTTAAGAAAAGCAGCTTCCAAATTTTAGCTATAAGTCACCTCCTTCTGAGATCATTTTTACACCTTGCAGAACCAAAATGAATTGGACCTAGGCAGGGAGAAGTGGAGAAATGCATAACCAACCAAGCATTTAGAAACTGAATGCTGTATCAAGAAGAAATATTCAGTGGGATATCCTGTGTTCAGAACTGCTCCCTGCCTCAGTGCCTCCAGCTTCTGAAGGATATTCTCTGGAAGAGTGTACATACTGGATGCAATAAAATAATATATAACTGTTGTACAGTACTTTGCTACAGCCTCCTCAATGTGTTGAGCAAGAATTTACTGACCTGTCTGGGATCTCAAAAAACACAGATGAGGAAATATCATGTAATTCCCCTGTTCCCCATTACATACATAAGCACAAGTATACTTCTGGAATGGAAAGTGGAAGGATTTGTAGCTAGAAAAAGCTCATGACAGAGGCATTTAAGAAAGAGACTAAGGTAGATCTGAAAAAAAGGGAAAGGAATGAAAGAGCAAACAAATGAAAGGGTAACCCAGGGTCTTGTAATGCTGGGGAAGCTGACATTTGAGAAAACATAAATTTAAAGAAAAGAAAGTACAGTCACTTGCCAGAGAGAAGGGAGGCATTAGAAAATGAAAGAAGTAGATGATTCTAAAAAGACATTGTATGGGATTGGTTTTAAGAGAATGTAAAGCTTCACTGGGAGCCAAGAAACATTTATTTTGCAAAATCAGATTTCACAGAAACAAATACAGAGGAGGGAAGTAAAAGAAAGTCTGAAGAAATCTTCTATTTACTTTTTTTTTAAGCATACATACCTGCAACCTGAATATGCAGAACCTACTTGAGATTAAAAATATGAAACATGTTGCTATCATTCCACAAACACTATAGTTGAATTTTATTGCCCCTATTGTGTCCTTTGTGCCTTCTCAGAGAAGGAACCAAAAGAGAAAACACCAGCAAAATCTTACCATGTGAGTCTGATTGCCACCAGTTCATGTTTGTGCTAGCTTGTACCTATTAAAAAAATACATAGAGGTCATTGAAATATATTTGTATCAAAGAAAAAGGTGTCTGCTGAAGTTCATAATGAATGGGTTGTCATTTTTATTACAGAACTTTGAAAATCTTTTTTTCTGTTGTTGAGAAAAACCCCTTGTGACTAATAAGTGATTTCCCTCACAGGGTTAGTCTAATGCATGAAAGAGCTTTTCAACATTGAAAGAAAAAGGACTTGGCATCTAAGCTTGTTAATAATCTGGATTCAATACAACAGATTTAATCTTTCCGTTCCTTTTTCACAAATAGGCTATTTGGCTAAAATATAGATTTTTTTTTTCTCATGGTCCTAATTTCTGTTTTAATTGAATTGCTGAGAATGAAAATGATTAGAGAATGCTGTGTGGTGAACAGATTTGTTTGGATAATGTGGTTTTAACACCTCTTGTTCTGCCCAAAATACAAAGTCTTCCATAAAAGGATGTGGTAATGCATAGATTCTATACCACACTCTGTAACAGTAAATGCTCACTGGGCATGCATTTAGTGATTAATAAAAGAGATGGAAGGAAACATAAACTGAAACAATGAAAAGGTAATATAAACAGAATGATTATAAGGAAAATATTTTTACTGTTCCAGTGAAAATTCAGTAATTTGTTTACATAGGTCAGTCAAAATCATAATGTAAAAATGTTTCCTCCTGATATCAGAATTCACAGAATTTGAAATATTTTATGTTTAAAACAGAAAATAAGATGAATACAATGCTTATGAAAAGTGGTCAATTAGTGAGACTCAGACTTCAGACTAATACTAAATACTTCAGGATGTTTTATCTAGATTGACCTGCCATTAAACTTGCAGCTTCCTCTGGAGCAACTGCATTAAGAAATGAGAGAATAATTTGATTTTCCCTAAATACCTTTACTTAAACATAATTATAAAATATGACACTATTTTTTGTAATGGGGACAACACTAGTCATATTTATATATATATAAATATATACATACATGCTTTTCTATATTTTTAATTGGGAAACACATTATCTGAAGTTAATGGGACTTATGTTGAGGGAAAAAATTATTGTCTTTGTATTCAGATCAGAATTGAACAGAATCATTGGAAATTCAAACTTGGCCATCCAAGTTTACTTAAAGCCAAGAGAGCATGGTAGGATCCTCTCTAGCAAAAAAAATCCTTCTTTTAGTACTGTAGATATTTATCTATGCTGCTTTTGAGATATTTATGGGCCCACAGCAATAGCAACATTCAAATACTAACTGTAAGGTACTTTAAGAGAGAGATGCCAAAAAGAATTCTATATTTTCATTTTCCCTTTTCACATTCTATCTTGTGAGAGTTGTAATCCAGCATTCTGCTGGGACAATACATTTCCTGCCTGCCAGTGCTTGTCTATGCCCCTTGATTTACCAGTACAAAGGAGACAACATGAGAAGAATGGAGAAAGACTCTCCCCTTCAGGTGACTGAGCAGCTTCTCCCAGAACACCCCTATATTCAAGAAGCAAAAGGTTCAAGTTTGGGAAATAAATGAAGACTTTTAATTTTCCTCCCTCTACCCCCTTTTCAGTGCTCTGACAGCACAGCACTGCCATATAAGATGTGTCTGGAATCTCCTTGATGTTTTGCAGGAGGGAACATTCAGATTAATGAGATTTCACTTTGACCAGTTGTTGTTAGTTTGTGAGATCCTCAGTTTTGTAGGAAGCATTTCTGGATACTTTTCTTTACTGACCAGCAATGTCTTCTTAGAAACTAGAAGTCAGTGTTCAAGTCAAAGATAAACAAATGTTCAATTTCTGTGAATCAATTATGGTATTAGTATCTTCCTCTTGTTCCTGAGTTTTAAAGTATGTGAATTCTGCTACTTATCAGTATTTACATCAAGAAGTGTATCAAGATTTAGATCAAGCAGTGTTATACAGACAGAGATCTCTGACCTATGGATGCAAAATGGTGCTTTTAGTATCTCTGGTGAATGTTGAAGAACCATTAAATAATCACACACGCTAAGTAATGTATGAGGTCTAATTTTTGGTTTATTGTTGCAAAAGATTCAAACTAACAAGCTGTTTTTTGGCTATTAATTTTCCTTCACTGGATTCTATTTTCCTCTGCTGAAATTAGAGAATATTTCTGACATGCTAGACCTAGCTCTCTTCTGCTGTCCTTGAAATGTAGTGGTACCTTCTACATTTTGAATCCAGAAGAAAAAAAAAAAAACCAAAACAAAAAACTCAGTCTACTGCATCATATTCAAAATGACGACAAATCTTGAAATAGACCTCACGCACCTGTGTGCATACATACATTTTATATGTGTGTATATATATACACTGAGGGGGGGAGGGGGAGAGGGGCAAGATTTTCAAAAATACTACCACCACACTGTGTTCTGTATTCTAAGTATTTTCTTTCTGAATAGTTAGCAGAGTTCTCACGCCATCTGAGATACTCCAAATAGTACAGAAGTAAAAGACAAAGCTGCCTCCTCTATCTACAAATCTTACTTACAGCTTTCCCTACACAAGCTGCTGTTTATTTTCAGTTTGTGGAACACACTCTAGTGCGCTTTGACAAAGCTAATCCTGCTTCATCATCTCCAAGCCCCTGGAGGTTTCCATTTGCTCAATGATTAATTACTGGCCTCTTGCTCTTTCCACTTAAAAACCAAAACCAAAACCAAAACCAAAACAAAACAAAACAAAAAAAAACCCCAAAAAACCAAAAAGCCCCCAAAACCCAACCAAAAAAGCCCCAAATAGCTAGTACAGCAAGTTCTTCCCTGACAAGCAGAAATAATTAAACCTAATTTGCTTTGAGTTAATGTGCTACATCACCTTATCCCACTACAATGCCATTTTGGGTCTATGGTAGACCTATATTTAGGTCTGTGGTTCAGTCCCACCAATTAATAAGCTGGGACAAGTGTGAGAACCAGCCTGCTCATCTCCCTCATCTTTCTAATATCTATTTCCACAGAGGAAAAATTGGAACAGGACTTAAGACCTGTAGAATAAGAGACCTGAATGCTTTGCAATGGACTTGAAATGTGCTGGCACATGCAGAAGTTGTTTGGCTACCAGGTGGATCACACAAGTGTATAAAGCCTCATTTCCTTCAGACAGCATGGAAAAAAATAGCAGATGTGGCAAAAATTATCATAAAGAGCTGCACTGAAAATCGCCTTTCTCTCCATACCTTTGTCCCCAACTACTGAAGTTTTGTAAGTTAGATACATAGGAATCAAAAATGTTTACAAAATAAAGACAACTATTGACAGTATCTAGTTAGATACTAAATCAGCACTTAAAAGATGTGTACACAAACTGAATTAGCAGAATAAATTTTTGCATATAGGCAACATGTGTTTACTTGTCTAGTAGTGTTTTATTAACCTTAAAAATAGGAGCTTAAAGTGTCTGCGCTCTAAAAATGAGAATTTTCAAATATCAGTACGGCAACTCAGGAACATTTCTCATAGTCATTTCATAAGCTAATGCCTAAAATATGTATTAATACAGTTTTGTGACAAATCACCTGTTAGATTTCAGCCGACAGCTTGGCATACGTTAATCATAAATAACTAAAATATGGCTATAGTAATGTATTACAGAAAAAAAGGGAGAGACTATAGAGCAACCTTTCTGATACACCTCACCTACTTCCCCTTGCCTTCCTGATTTTGCTGTGTACTGACTCAATGGCCACTGGTTCCAGTTGTTAATGGAATATCCTACTGTGTTAAAGAGCTTTGTGGGATGCTATTTATCGGGAATGCAAGCAACAATCCAAGACAGAACAGATGAAAGGAAAATAACACTCCCCACTATGAACAGAGTACTATTTAATACATTAAATTCACAAGGCTGAGACATGAAGGCCTATGGTTGGCCTTTTGAAGAGCTATGGTAGAAGTTATTCAAGAGTATGGTCACAGGTAAGTATTCAGATGAACAGCAGGCAACTAATTTTGCTTTCTCCTTTGCTACAATTTTTGAGATTTAAACCTGCCCTCATAGCTTGCATTTCACATAAGATTTTCACTGCTGGTGTGCAGTGAGAAGACTGAAAACAGCTGCATGAGCAGAAAGAACGAGAATTAAACAGTTAATCTGGAATGACATGAGAAAGATATATTTTTGAAAACCTCAGAGGGAATACATGATACTTATTTCCAAATTAAAAAAATCTTCCTTACACCTCAAAACCCACAGCAAAAAACCAAAAAACTCACTAATATTTCTATCTTCCAACTCTAGTTTAAGTACTATCTTAGAGATCATTGTTTTACATGAAACATTTCAATTTTAAAGAGTGTGTAGATGTATTTCTAGTTCAGTGCTGTACTAACCATAGAGTAATGTACTGCTGCAATATTGGCAGAAATAGAACACCAGTATAGAATGCTGTGTTCGAATTTTTTTACGTTTGGGGGCAGAAAAAATCTACCTTAATGAGTAGTTTATAACATGTGAATTAAGCCTCTTGTGTAATTTGCTCTTAGAAGGAAAGGAATGTTAAAGGAGTATTAACAAACCACATATATAGGTTAATGTATGTGTATGTGTACACTACTATCTTAAATACAAAATTTATTCTACTGATAACAGAAGTTGATATGCAATGCATCAGCAGAAATATACAGTGTTTTAATGGTTCTTCATTAATTTAGGGTAATTTCTTATCTTTTTTTTTTCTGTAGCATCACTAAAAAACATAATTTTTTAAATAATGAGATCTGGTTTAAATATTTCTATAAAAAGAAATATGTTTATTCCTAATGTGATGCATTCATTTCTGACTGACTGAACTGCAGGAAGAACTACATAACCTGCTTATGACTTTAAAAAAAAAAAGCAAAGCTAAATGTAGTCCTCAAACCTCACATCCATGTTGTGATACCATGTTAAAAATATAAAATACATGAGTTTATTGCTCAACTCTTCAATGTCATGCAAGGATCACAGCATGAAGGGCACTAAAACAGCTAAGTTACTTATAAGAACTTCTAGGACACAACATTAAAACCTAAAATATCTATTTAATGTTGCCATTTCAAAGCAAAATGCAGCCTTGAAGCCATTTCAGTTCAGGGGGCAAAGGTGATTTAAGTCTTGCTTTCTTTACCAACATTTATTGCAATAAAGACCGAGTAGCATTTTGCCCAGCTTTTGATTTGTGTTGTACTTTGAAGACACTGTTGCTTGTTGAAAAGCTAGTCTTTTACGGAATAGTTAGGTTTTTTTGACAAGATAAAAAGTAATCATCTGTGCCACATTTCATATATTTACCTTTTCATACAAAGTAATTATTGTACAAGGTTACTTGGTGTTTTGAAAGATACTATTTGGAAAGCATTAGTGTTCTTTTAAGTGTGAGATTATTTGGGTGACCATTTTTCATGGTGTAACTGGCAGCATCAAAAGAAGACAGCAATTTATAGGCTTTGCGGAGAACAAAGTTTATTTTCACTTTTGTCAGCCTTCATGCTGGCAGCACTAGCTTCCAGAGGATGATAGAAAACACCCAAATCATTCTCCTCTGCAGAAAAGGAGCAATGACCTGCAATGAGCGTAGCAGGTGCCAACAAGCCTGACTCCAGGATCAGGCGCTGCGCAGCTGATGGGGCTGCGGCCAGTCGGTGTGGAACCCAGGACAAGAGGCACCGCTGGGGCCAGCAGTGCATCCGGAGCTTCACTCCACCACTTCTATTCCAGGAAAGCCAACTTTTCCAGCATCGGTGCTCATGGGCTCCCAACACGGTAATGCCTGACTGGCACTTACTGCGTTTATACTGACACTCTACCCCCATTTTACACGGCGTGAACGCTGTCACAGGGGGGTGTATCTTCCAGGCTCCCAAAGAAGACGCCTAGAAGCTTACAATGAGGTTTTCCAAAGCACTCTTCACCTAAAGCCTACTATTCCAACCTACGTTCCTTCTCTGCAGAGGACTGGACAAAAGATTAAGAGACGGGACGGACCCTGTTCTAGCCCAATATTAAGCCACCGACTGTGCCAAGCAACACGTGGTGCCACTCAGCATGGAACCTGACCATCCTCCAGGAAAAAAAATCTGGGATTTGCCATACACAAAGACGACTGCCACTAAAATACCGCTCTGCCACACTGTCGCTCTGGGACACCTCTCGCGGACCGGCAGGTCGGGCACACCCCGGTCGGTTTAACCATCTGCCCGCGGAGGCGCACACAAGTTGAGCACGGGCAGCGGGGCGCAGGGAAGTTCCGCGGGCCCGGCCGCCGCCCCGCCGCTCTGCCCCCCGCCCTCCCTCGCCGGCCCGCTACGAGTGACGTCACCGCCCCGCCCCCCGCACCCGGCGGCGCGCGGGTGTGCGTGCGGCGCGCGGCTCCGGAGCTCGGCCGGCGCGCGGCCCGGGATGGGGCGGGCGCTGTCCGGGTCGCCGCTCCGCACCCCCCCACCCTGCCCGCACACGCACAGGCACGGACGGCGGCAGCGGGCTCTCCCCGACTCTTGGGGCTGTACGGATCCTGTGATCCACACAGCGTAAGAGGATTAAAAAAGAATAATCACAAAAACCCACAACCCAACAAAAAAAGCAAAGGCGCACGCACACACACACATACACAAAAGCGCAAACAGACATCCCACCCAAAGCCCACAACAAACCCACGAAACGGGAGAGCGTCGTCTCTACCGGTGTCCCCACGGCGTCCCCCTTCTTCTCCAGAGGAGCGAAGCGGAGTGGTGGGGGAGGGTTTTTCACGTTTCGACTCTCGGGGACGGTTTCTAGGATTTTTTCCCCGTGTCTGCCCTCACCACCCCACCCGCCCTGTGCCCTCTTCTCTCGCTTTTGTTTGCGCTGCACTTTTTGTAGCAAGGGAGGCGGGAGAGTGGGTGGGAGACCTCGCTTTTATTTGTAGCAAAAGAATCGGTTAGAAAAGACGAAGGAAGAGAAGAAAAGGAGGAAAGAGAAGAAAAAAAAAAGAGTGAAGGGGGAAGGAAGAAGGAGAGAGAGGGAGAGAGCGAGAGAGAGGGAGGAGGAGGAGGAGGAGGAGGGGAAACGGAGCAGCTAGCTGGGGAACAGAGAGCGCGCCCGGGAGCGGGAGCAGCAGCAGCCGCCGCAGGAAGGAGAAGAGAAGAGCAGAGCGGAGCAGAGCAGCGCGGAGGAGAGGCGGCGCTGGCAAGGGGAGGCAGGCGGGGACCTGGCTCTTCTGGATGCTGGATTTTCGGACTCTCGTTGACTCTCTCTTGCTCCCCGGCGCCGCACTGTGAGACACACGCACGAGCGTCAGGCAGCAGCGGCGGGGCTTCGCCCGTAGCTGCTGCTGCTGCAGCGGGGCTCGGATTAAATTGGCCGCCCCGGAGCCGACCGGGAGCAGCGGGAGGAGGTGGCGGCGGCGGCGGCGGCGGGAAGCAGCGGCAGGCGGGCGGGCAGCGGCGAAGGCTGCTGCTGGGACCGGGGGAGCCAGCATGACCAGGTAACTGCCCCGCTCCTGACCCATTTTTCCTCCGCCGCCGCTCCCTCTTTGCCGCCTCTTTAGGCGCGTTTGTGTGTGTGAGCCCAGAAGTGTGCGTGTGTGTGTGTGCGTGTGCGCGCAGCCCGCACACATGTCCCTCACGCACAACTCTCCCGTGGGGTGCCCCAGGGCTTCCCCTCGGCAGCTTCCAGCCCGCTCCCCGCGCCTCCCCGGCGAGTCTCAGCCTGGCGGCGAGGCCTGTTCGGGGAGCGAGGGGAGCTGCGGTACGGGGACGGGGGATGGGGCAGGGAGAGGGCGATTGATGGATCGGAGTCGACGTTTCCACTGAGTGCCGCTGTGCGCGGGCGGGGAGAGGGGAGTACGGTAATTATACACTGTCTGTTTGCTTTGGCGAACGAATTATTAATATTAATTATTTTGTTTATTCTAACGGATTCGGAGATGGGGGAAGGTAGCAGGGTGAGAGACCAGGCATCTGGCGCTGGAGAAGGGACTTGGGGGTGAGCGGCCAGTAGGGACCCCGGGCGCCCGTCCGAGCACGGCTCCCTCCTCCTTCTCCTCCTCCTTCTCCTCGTTCTCCTCCTCCTGCTGTCTCTCGGCGGAGCGGGGAGGCACGGAGATGCGAAGATTTTCACAGGTTAGGTTTTTAATTTCTTTGTTTACTCTCGCGAAGCCACTTGAAAGGAAGCACATCGGGCTGGAAACTCAGTTTTCCGAGCGTTTGCAAAGGGGTTCTTGAATTTGTTCAGCAAACTTAGCAGCACCCTCTGCGCCGTCTGCCCATGCAAGGAGGCACTCCTTACTGCTGCAGCCGGGCTCTCCCAGACTGTTGTTTTCTTAAACAGTTGTTTTCTTGCACGGAATCCCCTGTTTTGCCTAATATCTGTCCCCTCAGTTCTGGACAGATCGGTATTCTTTCAATTTTAAGTGATTACCACTCAGCTTTGCATGTATGGCTTTTGAATGCCTGCTTCTCCTTATTACTCCTCCAGAACTGCTGTCATGCGTATTTTATTCTTTTGCCTGGCCTTTGTACAATTACTTCCTCGTGTAAGGATGGCAGCTTCTCTGCCGTGATTTCGATGTCCATATTCCCAGTTCTGACACACGTAGAAGGGTTAATTTATGTACAAAGAATAGTTAGGGTTTTATGTGTTCCTTCACTTGTCACCTGAGATGGCGTTACATTGGGCATAAGTCTGTAGATGCTGATTTACTTTCGAGTTTCCTATTTGCAGAGTATTTGTGATGACACTTGTATTCTCTTAAACTTAGGATTAATGTGGGAAGCTATGATTGTCTTCTCAGCCTTTCAGAGATCGCTTCCAACATACCTATTGTTCAAGCACAAGCAACTTCTCTGTAATGTTGGGACATTTTTGGGAATTTCGATACAGAGATGGAAAAATGTATGTATCATATTTTTCCTTCTTCTGGTATCTGCTAGTGGTTTGAAATGTTGTAACAGTCAATACTTTCTTTTCTTGCTCTTAAAGTGTATAGTAAATGACATCATTTTCTCCTGGGCTGGGAGCAACGAATCCTACAATTCTTGTTATGAATGGAGCAACTCTGAAGAAAAAAAAAAGATTCTCCCCTGTCCTAAATATGATCATATGTACTTGCATCTTACTTTAGATGCCAATTTTTTGATTGCTTCTTTAAATTGCCTCTCATGAGATGAGCTATTACTGCTTTTTTAATGTGTGAAATTGACAAACTGGTCAGTTTAATAAATTCAGCTGGCAAATTTCGCTCAGTCAAAATTGCTAAAAGCTGTAAATATACTCGCAAGGGATTTTTAAGGTACCGAGTGTTACACAGAAAGAAATGGATTTAATGAGATACTTTTTACATGAGTAGCTTTCCAATTTAGTTTTGTCACTTGTCTTAATATGGTGGGGTATATTTAGATATCTTTCAATGCAAAAATGATGTATAGCTTTTCTGTATCCACTTAAAGCAGTAAAAGCTTTGTCTTAGTAGAAGTCTTCTACTCTTAAGAGGATACTAAGAAATTCATTATGGTTTGTGTGTGCTATGGCAAGCTGTTAGGAGTGGTAAGGCATGGTAAGGAAAATGGTACCTTGCTATATCTAGATTTCAGGAATTTTTCTTAGGACCTGCTTTTAGACCCATCAGTCATACTACTTTTAAAACAAGCGCTAAAGAATAATGCGAATAAGCGTTGTGCTGTGATGGTTATGTAACTCAAACCACCAGCAGTCAGCAAACTCAATGGGTGTTAGGAAATCAGTGCCTAATCTTAGGAGAGGGTGTGCAAGAATCTACTTGGGGATGTGGTAAAGATCCAAGTATCTGGAGATTTAAGTCTGTTCAGCAATTCACCTTTCATTTTTAACATTGCCTTTTGCTTCTGTGTTTGAGGAATGCAGGGACCAAAACTACACAAGCTGAAGAGTAGGAATTCCCCTTCATCTGCTGCTGTGTGTACTGAGCCACTAGGGGCCTGTATAAACTGCTCTCGTAGAGCAGATACCAGTGCATGGCATATGCTCACTTTCACCAGGCATTTTTTACACAGGTGCATAATGTCAAAAGCAAAGATGCCAGTAATTCATTCCTTTCTAGTAAATGAGATGGCAGTTTTTTAGGAGGTGGGTACAAATTGCATATTACTTAGTTTTTTATTTTTTGCCCTACTTCATCTGTTTCCCCATTCCTGTATTGTGTCCAACATCCCTCCTTTCCTGATTACTGTGGGAGATGGGGGTGAACATGACTCAGAAGGTGCAAATTTTGGGCGAAGTTGGATTTGTGTGTCTTCTGCATTTCATATTTTCTGTAAGCTGAGAAAATCAGATTTGTTGCCTGTGTGTTTTTTCTATTAGATTAGTAATGGTACTGTTCCATGCAAGTGTAGGGTTAAAAGATAAACTAAACAGGATTTCTACAAGGCAGGAACTGACATAGATTGATGGTGTATTTAAACTAGCTTTGTAAGTGTTATGTAAGTTTGAGAGTGTGTCAGCTCCAAAGCTTTGGCTGGAGTGTAGTCAGCATTTATGGGACATGGGCTGAAGATGCATGATACATTCTTGAGTGCCGGTTTCAGAAATATAAAATCCACCAGCCATAGCATTCTTAATAGACATTAAGCAGTAAGTTCAAGTATACTTGCACTGTTCCATTGTTGGTTTTCAGTTTTTGAAACAAGGCAGATAATTTGTAAAAGAGCACAGCTGAAATATTTGCATATTGGATTTCCTTCGAAATGAACTTCCATTACTAAGCTCTTTGAGAATTCTCATTTGGAAGGATTTTCAGGCTGAATCACAGTAAGGTCATAAAATCAAAAAGCAGTTTCCCTATGGTATGTTAATTTTTTATAAGCTGTCTTTTAAAACACCAGAGTCTTATATATCGTTCGGTGTTGGGCCAGTTACAGCAAGAGGGTTTTTTCTCATCTTGCTGACAACAGTTGTGCAAATATTGACTGAGCTTAATTTTCTGAAATGTGTGTGTGTGCCTTAGGTAAAGTTTTGATGAAATGTAATGAAATCTACTTTAAAGGTTTTCTCAGATGATAAGCGTTGGTTCAAAAGTGTAAGTCTTGCTGCTTATCAGTAAACCAAGGCGGTGGCTCTGAAATGCAGAGGATAGGCAATTCATTTGTGCTTCGGATATCAAAAGGACTAATACGGTATGGATCTACGAATCATTGTCTTTCATTTTTGTATATGACTGTGGTGATTTTTAAGCTTTTGTTCTCTAACAAGAGTTGAGAAAAAGGTATAGATATTTGCTGGTTTTAAGTTCGGTGTCAGTCACATAATGCCATCTATAGTAACAGGAGCTTGCTTTCACTATAGTTCTTTTTAGTAACAGTTGTCATGACATAGTCAACATAGTATATTTTTATGAAAACTCTCAATTTCACATACTCTGTAAGTGTATTTTATTTGCTTAATCCTTGTATTCTTTGGAAAAGGCCTTAAATAAAGCTAGTCAATGAATGTATGCTGGCAAATTGGCAGCCTAAAGCAAGAATATGTGTTTAAAAATACTTATTTGAATACTATTAGGAATTTACCATGTAGGAGCAGAGAGGAAGCTTACTTCTCCTTATGATCTGCTATGGTGAAGGTTGCAGTACAGCTGGAGAAATTTGATGATTTAGAAAAGGGTTACATGAGAGTGCTTTGCATATAAATTCCTTTCCAACAAGCTTCATTTCACTTGTTTTTTTAAGAGACTGGGCATTAATAGGGCCATATTTACTTCTGCACAGTTTCACCTTATATTTCATAAGCTCAGATGACTTTCGGTAGTTTATTGATAGTACTTACCTTAAACATAGCATGTTTGTGTCTTCCTATAAGAAGTGGATAGCTAAAATGCCAATAAGAGAAATGCAGAATAATAAAAATTGTTTGCATGCAAAAAACTAGGTTAAACTGAATAAAATATGCAGTGCTTTTAAGAACTTAGTTATTATTCAGGTTCTTTCAATTCATTTGTAAAAGCGGCAAATCAAACAAAATACTGTGAGCTTCTTTTTCAGCTACACCAGCAGGTATACATAGTCTGAACTTCCCTAAGATATTCCCTAAATTTACCTCTTTAGGTGTCTTCTGCTTACATGCTGTGACAGGCTTCTTCATGACCTTAATAGCACAGTTACAGAAAGATAAAAACAAAAAAGACTATGTGATTATCTTGCAGTAGAGTTTCAAAATATATAGAGGTTTTTTTTTCTAAAATCAGCTTCTCTGTTTATACTTGATATCTGATTTCTGGTGGGGGTTCTGTGTGTTCCTTTGAATACAAAGAATGGGCAGAAAATGTCCTCCTCATTCAACAGAAAACGATGGAATTTCAGGCACTTCGATTTATTGTATGAGAGGACATGACCTAATAGCATACTGTCATGCCTTGAGCTTCTTCATATTTAAGCACAATGCAGTTATTTTAGTTTTTCAGTAATCTTCCAGTTAGTGAAGTCACTCCTCGGGTATACAAATTAATTTATTATTTGCAGACAATCAAAATGGATGTCCTGGTTAGTGCCAGCCAAACTGCTCACATATTGTTGTGGTCAGATAATGCACGCCTTTTTCCCAAGCAGTATATCAAATGTGGTATATCGAGTTATGCCAACAATTTTATTGCTCTTTCTTTTACAGTCCTTAGTGTTCTGGAAATTACATATCTGTAAGTCAGAGTTCAGTAAATAGTGTATAAAATCTGGCTTTTTAGGTTGCGGAATTGGGTGATGCCTAAGAAGAATATAGTCAGTACCAACATGACCAAAACAAATGTGACTTTGGTATGAATTTGCAAATAAATATGAATTTGTCTAACAAATTTTCCCAATCCCATTTTGATCTCAGCATCTTACCTTGGCTTATTCTTGGTTTTACCTAGAAATCTAGGTTTTTTGATACTTGCTTTGACTCAGCAAGAAAAAATTCAAATACATTCTGTTAGCAATGTCTTAGTCTTTCTGATTCTCAGAAAATCACTCTTTGCTGAGTTTGAACACAGTAATTCTGCTTGCTTTACAATGTTGATTAAATTTAAAAAAATGTTAATTGCTTTTGGAACTATCTGTAGGCCATATTGTTTTTAAAAAACTTTGCCAAAAAAGCTGAATTTTGTGTACAAGGAATAGAGTGCTATTTCTACTATTTCATTTTTTTGCTACCTCTCCCTCTCCTTCTCCATCTCCCTCTCCCTCTCTCTCTCCCTCTCCCTCTCTTCTTCCTTGCCTTCCTATTCCTCCCCACTCCTTTCCCCTTTTCCTATAAAAACAAAGATAAAACTGATCTTATTAAAGTTCACAAAAATACATACAGAATTCTGTACTCTATCCCATATTTTCATCTTCTTTATGCCACAGAGAATGGGTTTATGAAGTAGACACATGACACCGTTTCTAACGCAGAGACATGATTAATTTGTCTTGTTCATCTGTATTACTAAACTTCTGTTAATCATTTGTTTAATTTTATTTTCTTTTTAATTTAGGAATGGGCTTTTTTCCACTATAGAATTTATTGAAGTCAGGGAGGTCTTTTCTTCAAAGGTTGGCTGTAGGACCAAGTGTTTTCTGCCTAGGTTTCAGTAATTGTGACTGTCAGGTACATAATTGCTTTACCTCTTATGCTACTTTTTGTTAAAATACTGTTTACGTGTGTACTGTGTATTAACACTTCCTGGAATTTGACTATTTTTTCTTAATAAGCAAACAGCTTAATTTTTTGAAAGTCATTCATTTGATGTAAAGAACATGCAATGAAAGATTTGTAAAACACTGATCAGAAAGTAGGACAGGAAGTTTTATTTATTTATTTTTGTTTGTTTAGGATGGTAGTGTATCTTAGAAAGCTGCTTAACTACTGCCCAGTGCAGCTGTCCTTCCCTGAAAGATTAGGTTTCAGGAGCAATGATGGATGTTGAATGCCTGTAGCCAGTTGTGGGGTTTTCTCTGAGGTCAGTGCTACTGATGGAGGATAGGAATTTACAGCCTTATGCCTCTTCCCCAAGCATTTCTTTAGGGAAAAAAAAAGCACACAAAAACTAGGAATGTTCAGTGCTGAGCTTCTGTTGCTGCATAAGCTATTCATACTAGTGAGAAAGAATAAGTAGATTTGTGAATAGCAAGGATAAATTTGGTCGTGAATGTGCCCTATTGTTTCACAGCAACACACAGAAGTAGCTACAAAAAAGTGAATGGGAAGATGTGATTTCATTTAGAAATCTTTTATATTATTTTAACCTGTGTTAAGAGGTTTGAAATTGATACTTTGGACTTTTCATTTCAATTGTTTCAACTATGTTTCAGAACATATTTTCGTTTTTGACCCAAAAATAGGATTTTTTTTTTCCCCATGGAAGAAATAGTGGTCTTCAGCAAGCATAACCAAAGCAGAGTAGTATCCATCAGTGATGAAAGGGTAGATGTTCATCAGGTAGAAAGAGTTTACTTTGATGACATATAATGTTACCTTAATTCAGGAATCAGAATACATATTGTTAATAAAGATGGATAGTTTACATACTCCTAGCTGTATTTTCAGAAGCATTTGTTGAGGTCAGACTTTCAGACTTTATTTTTGGACTGTCTGCCTTCCCTGAGCTGTTGAAGTTTGCTCCTGATACCACAGTGATGTGACTAACTTTAAAAAAAATTGGTTGAGAAAGGTGCACAAAAATCCCAGACTGCTTTATTGTTAAGCTTGCAAACTGGTTTTGAATTGTTTTTATTAATTTGTACCTTAATGGTATAGGTGGACTTTTCTGTCAAGCCTTAGAAGAGTTGTCCTAGTAGGCTGAAAGCCTTCAGCGATCAGTGAGAAAGATTTCATTTGACCATCAGCGTTATTTGGATCAGATCCATAGTGCTTTTGTGCTTTTGCATAAGTGGTAAGACTTTTACCTTGGGTAATCCTAGCCATGGTTAAAATCAAATCCAGACAAGAAAGCTTAATAAAACATCTGATAAGTTGATTTATAGTATCTCATAAATTAGGGAGTAAGAAGCATTTTGGTAAAGAGAAATACTTAACCTGAGAACAATTTTGCATCAAGGAAATGGCCTTTTGCCAAATGCCTATGTGTTCTACTTATTGGCAGCATGCCATCAATTTTATTTGGAAAACTCTCTTTGCTTAAGTAATAAATATTCACTATTTACCAATTAATTTTACTATCTATATAAGATGAATTCTGTTATTAGACTTTTTCTTTAATTTTTGACCTATTGCACAAAGAATGGACTTTTGCTCATTACCATTAAGTGCATCAATGAATCTTGATTAACAGAATTTTCCAAACAGTGAAATTGATCTTCTTACTTTTCTTGATAATTTGGGTGGTTTTGGGATATTATTTTTTATTGACATGAAAAGCCTTGAATTTTTCTACTGTATGTGGCATGTGATAGAAAAATTGTAATATCAACTTAAAGAATTGTTTGTCTTAGTTGATAATAATGATAATTTAATACAATTTTGTTTTGTTAAAGAAAAGTGTATAATCAGTGTAAGTGGTTGTTGCCATTCAGTTCAATATGTAGAATTTACACTTGTTTCCCATTTTACATTTTCAAAATGTGTCTTAAATGGTCGCATGAAGTATCAGTATACTGATGAGAGGAAAATTTCATCAAGGGAAGCAGACTATGAAGAGAGCGTTGTACTTTGTAATGCTAACAGGTGGTAGAGAATGCCTGCAGGAGCAATCATACCTCCATAAGAATCCTAGCATTCTTTGGGTTTGATTTTGTATGATTACAGTGACTCTGGAAAAAAACAGAGTATTAGGTCTTGAGCAATAGTATTTTGGTTAGCTTAGTTTTGGACAGTGTGGGGCTGAATTAAATACTGTGTTTATATAAAAAGGAAATGTTTATTCTTCATCTGTTTGATTGTATCTGATGGAACAGATATATGTCATTCTGGACAATGTAATCCCTAAAATGACACTTACTAGGACTGTATGCCTTGCTGATTTATTCATAGGATTGCTTTATTAATCTAGTGCACAAGGGTAATCTTATTCCAAAGGTATTAGAAAGCATGAAAATAACTACTAGACTTCTTAGAGATGTGGATTTCTATGTCTTCAAGCAATTTGAATTTATAATCTCAATCAGTCTTTGTACTTTTTACTGTGGAGTATATAAACCGTGGAAGCTGCAGAGGCCTTAAAACTCTTTTTTCATTTTTGCTAATCTCTGCAGTAGTCCAGATTAGAGAGACAGAGATTAATAAGAAAATGATAATAGATTGTCATGTATAGAAGAAAAGTATGGTAAGATTTTTTTACCATGATGATAGAATCAAGTTGCTAGAAGTGTTTATATAGTAACCAGTGCTTAACAGAGGTGTATACTCTTAACAAACAGACAAACTGCTTTTTCAGCCTTTTTTTGGTTGTCATTTTTTTAGGAGGTGAAGAGCTTGCTGTTTGGGTGTGAAATTTTTTCTTTCCTGGATTAACTTCATGTTGCAGATGCCAATCATAAAATTAGGCAGAGGTTTCTTCCTGCAGGTTTTATCTGTTGCTCAGATAATGGTCTTAAACTCTATTTTGTATTTAATAGATAGAACACTTGAAAACTTGAAAACTTGAAAACGAAGAACTTGGGAATGGGATGAACCTGAACTCAAGAATAAGGAGTGAAATTTTACAACCTCAGAATTTTCGCACTAAAGCAAAACTGCCATATAATCAGTGACAATTTCACAGCTGTGACTGGGTATGTCCCTTCCCCATCTCTTTCTCCAAGTAGTTCTCCATCTTGATTTTGCAATTCTACAATTTTATAAAGATTAGGAAAGAGAAATTTGTCTTTCTGAACAAATACCAATGTCTACTTCATACTGTACTTCACTCTCTCTGGGATGAGTCTTTTAGTTGTTCTTTAAATGCAACTTTCCATAGCAGTTCTTGCTTCATCTTGTGAGAATATATCTGAGGTTGTGAGCTCTCAAAATTGTGAAAGTGACTCACTAAACTGGTCTTTTTTTTTTTAGAATGTCACTGAAATCAGTATTGGATACTTTTATTTGTTAGGTTGTAAAAATCCCCTCTGCAACCAGTTGTCATTGCAATCTCAAAGACTTAATTCATGGTTTCTTACTTCTGCTATGAATTACGGGCGTGCCCATTTGGATTGATCTCTGATTTCCTTGACTATGTATCAGTATCTAGAAAGCAGTCTTTGAGTACAGGCATTGGTGTACTCATGACTCCTCATGAGTCTGTCCACGTGCTGCCTTTGTTGAGGTATTTGAGCAAGTCTAGGCTATCTGTCTTTTAAAAAGTTCTGTGCTGTCTTTTATGTCTTGGATAGGATACAACAATGTCTTTTTGTTCTCTGTGAAATCTTTGCTTTTTCAACCACTTCCCATTTTTCATAGCAGGAAGTTTTCCACATGAAAAGAAGAGAAGGAGACCTGCTTGACAGCTTCTCTTGTCTCCTTGTGTCTAGAGAACTGCATGAGTGTAGCAACAAAGAAATGGATTTCTCTGGTGCTATTTTGGTGGTTTTTGTCTCTAGGTGCAGTGGTAGCAGATTTAGATTTAACTGGATATTGACTCTCTCTTCTTCAGGTATAGGCTTCCATTTAAATCTTTCTGTTACTCAGCTGAATTCAGTTTCTTAAATCCCATGTCTGTCAGAGTAAGTCAGGTTTTATTGAGACATGGTCCTGATAATTTCTTCTCAGAGAATAAACTGGCAAAAGAGATTCAGGCAGATACTTCTGAGTTCAGGAGTTTCAGGAGTATAGGTTCCAACACCTTCAAGCTCACTTCAGTGCCAGGTTGTCCGAGTAAAATCAGGGCTAGGTTTTTTTAAACAGCTGTGTTAATATTTCGAAGCATTAAATGTCATTAATAGAAACCATTTGTCAGACATGGTCATGTTCACTATATTTTTCTTAGTGTGCTGTATTTCTTCATCATGTTTAATATGTTTGAGAATTTTGAGGGAGATTCTTACTGTGTTTTTCACACTGATGTAGTTAATAATACACCTACTGAGTTTCTGCGGTGTTATGAGTAGGTAACTATTGTGGTTTTTGATTTATGCGTGTACATATCTGTATAAAACAATTAAGCAGGATTTTGCCCTGCTCTTGCATGTGTGAGTTTTGGTTCTGTTAGTGTTGGGCAGATGATTGCTCCAGTCAGAGGTATAGATGTGTTACTAGGTTTATGGTGTTGCCTGTAGTAGCATGTGTTTAATAATTTAGTAGCTGCTGAGGGGAGCTCAGTGTAAACAGTTCCACTGTTAGGAATGAAGCCACAGCAGCTGAGAGCTTATGTTTTGCTGAGAGTCCAGTTAATGACACTTGTCATAGGTGTTTAATTGTGATTTTGTTTGCCTTTGTAGTGGTTTGAAGCTAATACTGAACTTCTGTGGCTTGTCTGAATGTCTATGAAGTCTGAAGCTTCTTTCAGAATTACAGTTTTGGCTATTTGGACGTGGCTTTCTGTATTTGTGTGTTTTTAAAGTCCTGTTCTTACAAAGACCATTTTTCAGAAATTTCTATCACTGAGACCTTGTACTTCATGTTGTCTTGTCAATGTCTTGCCTTCTTACTGTTTGCAAATAGCTTAGATACTTGGTGACCTAACATTTTGATTTGTCAGTTCTTTGTTTCCCAGTGAGCAGTTTCCTTTTACCATCAAACGTGCTGAAAGGCAAAACTGTCCATAATCTTCTATTTTTTGTTGTAAAGATGATGATTCTGTTTTTCTTAATGGTTTGTAGACTGAAAGACAGATGGTCCATCTCAACTAATAATTTTTTTACAGTATTTGCTTGAAGATACTGCAGTACTTACTGAAAAATGCAAAGCCTTCCTCTGGAGGACTGTGTAAATATTTGTATGTTCAGCAATTCCCTTTCAGATTTTTCCTGTTGAAACATTAAGGCAATTTTCTTATGCTTCTTAACTGAAAGTATAGCTGAAACTTAGCCTTCAAAAGTCTTGTGGCTTCCCTTTATTCAAATTATAGGTTTCATGCGTATTTTACCAGTTGTAAGGCACGCCTCCATGGCAAGTTACAGCTATGTGAGAGGGCTTGGTGTGTGACTAGTAGTCAAATAGCTGATAATTGAGTAAGCATCAGTGGAGTGAGATGATATTAGATTACTTAGATAGCAGTCAACAATTACTTCATACTCTCAGATGTACAGACTCTTAGGTCTCAAGTGGAATAAACAGGAATAAATCAGATATTGGATGTCTGTATATATAAATCAAGTATAGATCTGTTTTGTGTTTGTGTAACGGACTGAGGGTGTATATAATATGCATTGGTAGTTTTACTTGAACTGTCAATAGTTTTATAGTTGCAATTTTAAACACAACTCAGAGGTATGAAGGCATTGTACACTTGTGCATCGCAAATACACTGCCCAGACAGAGATTGCAAAGATCCACTGAATGATAAAAACTAGTCCAGTCAGCTTTACTTTGCAGAGATCCCCTTACTGCTGCATCAGTATACGTAAGAGAATGCTTGTATGCATCTTCTGTGGTTTACAGCCTAGAATTTAGTCCCTGGTTTCTGTCATTGGCTAATAAAATATGAATAATACAGAAAAAAAAGCATGGCTGTAAAACACTCTTCACTCTTCTCTCTTATCTTTTACTAATTATCTGTAATTCTGAGGATAATTTTGAAGAAAAAAGTTGTTTATAGACATGTAGCTAAAAATAAATTTAGGTGCTGGGAGTCATATAACCAGATTCCCTGAAATTACTTCAAAAAAGCTGAACATTCATGGCTGCTGACAAAATGACACACCAAATGAGAGAGGAGAAATTTTTTTACGTATTAGAAATAAAATTGTCTTTTGTAGATTAATGAAGGACTTTTTTTAAAATGAGCTTCCTTGTGGAAGGACAATGCTTATATGTAAGCAGTCCTTGGTAAGAAGAGCTGTGTGCTGTATATGGCTCACTTTATTTATGCACATACTCCCACGGTATTAAATGGATTTAATCACAGATCAGGTTAGTGGTTCTTTGTCCTGTCATTCTCTACAGTAAAAGTGTATGTTGGAAATATGAGAACATATATGAAAAAATGTAAGCAAGGGCAAAAAGGATAAATAATTGCTTAATTTAAGGTAGAATTCGGCATAGAAGTTAGGCTCATCCATACCTGTAACCATATTTTTTGGTAACTTCACCACTGTGTAACATTACTGAAATCTGTTTGGATATATGTGGGTTTAAAAGTAGGCATGGGTGTGGTTTTAAAACAAGTAGACACACTAAAGTGATTTGGTTTTAGTTCCCAACACAAGTCTGTGGAGTGAAATGAAGTAAAGAATGCTAATTTCTGCTTTACACTATTTTTGCTTTTTCTCCATAATGTTCAAATAAATAGTATTATCGTAGTTGTCAAGAGATAGAATGGTTAACTGCTTTCCTTGGTTTATGGCATGTATGAAAGTAATATAATGCTCCTTGATACTGCTTTCTTTTCAGTTTGCATACAGAGCAAGTAAAGCATCTCCAAACTATTAAATTAGACTGTATTTTCCATTGTGCTCATTATGGAACACGGTCATTTTACTACAGGAAAAAATATTAACAAGTAAGAGGTCTGTAAAAGGTCACAATCTGATGCTATAATTGCTTCAGTTCTTATACACTGTTTAAAATGTTACATGATTGAGGAGCGGTACTATAGGCATCACTATATCAGGAATTTCTCTCTTTCATGAAACCACAGTGCAGGGCTGAAACACTGTATACCCAGTCAAGCCAAGAAATTTTTCTAATTGATTCATACTCTCTAATATTTTAGTGGAGTATTTATCTGAATCAGCTGAGGTGGTTTTGAGTGGTTTTTTGTGTCTTTTTTTCCCTCTACTGGTCTCGTTCTGTTCTTTGCATTGGAGTATTCACAGCTTTGTTGAATTAGTGATGGATAAAAAACTTAGGTAAAGTATTTCTGTGGCTTCAAAAAAAATCTTGCAGATACTGAAAATAATGAACAAATTGTCATTTGATGCAAATCTGTAGACTAAAATGTATATATTAGATGACATTTAGTCATAAATTATGCTGTAGAAGTAATATATTTCCTGGATTTGTATCTGACATTATAGGTAAGTGCCATACTCAGGGTTTTATGTCTGTTATTCTTTAGCTTTCATTTTACATTCTTTTAGAGTTTCCAGCCTTTTGCCTCAAAAAGCTTTTATTCTTCTTACATTACTGCTCTTCTGCGCTCTCATCTTTTTCTGTTAGTGCCTTTTGTACATTTTTGTTAAGGTAAATGAGCTGAAGACCAAAAGACTTTGGAAGTTGTATCTAAGGGTAAGAAGGTGTCTTTTCTCTAGGTAGTTGGAAGAACATTTTTAAATCAGTATGATTTTTACAGCTAGATCTGCTGACATGGACTGATGTATATAGTATGGGCTTGCTTTGATTTTAAAATAGAATTGTATTAAATTAAACAATCCACTTAGGGGTTAAACCTTCCAGTTCCCTTTCTGTCCCTTTACTTCACTGAAGGTTTTGATCCCTTATATACTTTTATAGAATTCAATGCACAGGGATTTATCAGTAAAGAAATAAACATTGTAGTACAGAGCAATCAGATGATTTTCTCTACACATGATAAACGCTAATATTAATAAATCTCAGAGTCATATGAATTATACAAGGGAAACAATGATAAAGATAGGAAAGGGTTTCTTGGAATTGTAACAGTAAGTCCCAGATTTCTTCTGCTATGTGAGAATAAAATCTCTCTTCAAATTAATGTTTTTGACTTCTTTCACAGGACAGAGAACCTGATATATATAGAATCTTTTGTTGTTTTCATTTTGGTCTTTTTCCAGATATTAGATTTTAAAATTATGGTTTTTGTAGTTAGTTTGTATTACATTTTCTACCACTGGTATAGGTGAAGTGACATATTCTTTTGGTATATGCAGCTATTGTTTGACAATAAACTTAATGAAGGACAACTTTCTACTGAAATAAACATGTATTTACTATATATATATATATATATATATATATATATATATATATATTTTCCAATATACATATATGGGATGCAAGTTTCTATTTTAATTCTACATTTTATACATCTTTTAACCTTTAGTTGTACAGACTGCTTTTACTAAAAATATTTTACTATAACTCACGATCAACTTTCTTTTCATCTTCTACTTCATAGATTGCTTTTACCAGTAATTTTCATACTGTTGATTTTTATTTGTGTAAAAAACATGATAGCTTTAGCTGCCATTGGCCTTATGTTTGACATCTTTCTGTTGTTCTGCTTTTATTACTATAAAAATATGACATTCCCTGCAGTCAGATTTTGGCAAGGTCTAGAAGGATTTTTCTTAAAGCGGTTGTATGTTCAGGTAAATTAAAGTCACTCTAAGGGCTTTGAGGATTACTGGATCAATGCACATCATTTTACATAACATTTTCATTTCTGGGTACTGAAATCTATTTAGGAGTTGTCTTACAAGGTACCAGCAGGACTTTGTTAAGTATGTGTGTGTTCGTTGTTTAATTTTTATTCCTTAACTGATGTTTGTATTCAGTGCACATTATAGGTCTCTGAAGACTGAAAATGCTTTTTATTATTGCCTTTTATCTGTCATGCTGTTTGAATGATTTTACTGGACACTAGTAAAGTAGGAAATTGATACAAATAAATTACAGCTTGGATCTGTTTCTGTTGTCAGCAAGCACTAAAAGAAAAAGAAAATACGGCTTCTATAAAAAGTAGTTATTTAGAAAGTAAAATTTGGCAAATTAGAATATTTAAGTTGTCCTTTCTGTGTAGCTTTCTCTGTAGGATTGAAATGTTTACAACCATAGCTGACTCATAAAAATAATATGGAACTGAGCCACTTTTTTTTTTTTTAATTGATAAGTATTTTTCACTAGGAAGTGAAAAGCATCATGATTACTCCAGAAAAGGTGGTTTCTTTTCTTTCTTTTCAGTCCTGAAGTCTCCTGAGTGCCCATACATGTGCACTCAGACAAATGTGCATGCACAGAAATGAGAATATTGTGGCTAAGGAGATTGCATGCATTAGATTTTGTTGCTGTTTCTGAACACCAGAAAAATACGATATTTTGAAGTTTTGTTGATTTTTTAAGTTATTGACATTTAGACAATACTTACATCTCTAGCAGTACTTTCCAGATGTATCCTCATCTAGATTTAGAAGGCTCTGCTGTACGCTACTAATTATTCTACTTTTATCACCATTAGGTGATAAACGATGCCATTACTGTTCTTATTCCTTACATGCTTCCTTCCCTGCTTTCCTCTCAGGTTTTAATGCCAGCAGCGTAGCTGTTGTATTTTTCTGGTAACATCAGTTCTGATAGGTGCAACACCTTGGTAATGTGCGTGTGATCTGTGTTCAGAGGTGAGATGGCTAGGGAGGCATTTAGCCAGCTCTCCTGTAACCCTTTGAAGGCACAGATGTTCCCTCATGCACCACTCATTGTACTGTGCATGGCATGGAGTGCAGGTTTCTGTATGGCCACCTAAGTTTGGGTAGTTTGAGCAATACAATTTCTGTATTTAGATAGACTAACCAAATGCATTTTTGGCACTCCATCTTACACAGCATAAGAAGCCTGACAGTTCCATGCCTGCAAGAAAAGAGGCATTTGAGCTTCAGCCTCAATATTTTTTTACAGTTGCCATATACATTAATTTGTTTGTGGGAGGTTTACTGGAAAAATATACAATTTTTTGGCTTTAGTTTCATTAATGATGCAGTGTTACTGCATGATGTAGAAATTTCTAACCTCAACTCTTAAATCTTTTTTGTTACAAATTTAAACTTAACATTTTCGATGTTTAAATTGACTGTTTGAAGTTAACAGGAATTAAAACTAGAATTCAGAATGATGTACTAATACTTCTAAACAGAAATGTTCTGTGAATGATGGAACACTTAAGATTTCTCCATAAAGATTTTACTTGGAATCTTTGAATTGTATTGGGTAGGATAGAAATTTTGCAGTAATCTGTTATCTTTTTTACTTTATTTTTCTTCCACTTTCTGCCTTTTTATATATGTATTTTAAACTAATGAATAAAAAAAAAGAAAGCATTTGGACTTTTATCATAAGTTGATAAAGTTGATAAATCATTATGTCCTTTTATAATGAGTTATGAATGAGATTTTTCTCAAGTGACACTCCTTTGTATTCACAACAAAGTATAAACTTCATTGCATTTTGCACTGTGATAATGCAAAAATTTGAAATACTTCTGGAGCAAGCTACTTCTGAACAATCTCTTTTTCTGCTATTTTTTTGTCTTTCTTTTTTTTCCTAAAGCAAAATCTTATATTGCAGAATATATGATGAATGTGTAGTCACATAATAAATAATAAATACATAAATAAATAATAATAGTAAATACTATGGTGCCAGTTCAAGACCTTTTTGGTCCTTCTAATTCCATTTCACTGAGGAATGAACACAGAATACAGGAAAACATCCTGAAATTATAGTGCTTTGAAGGTTCTTTGGAAAGGGCATGTGATGAATCTAAAAGCAGTTTTGAACGTCTGCTTCTGTTTAAGTGGTTATTAAACAGTGTGGGGATATGCTGCTCTGCTGTTACAGCCAGCCTTCAGTCATTTGTGTATGTGTTAAAAGCCGGAACGATTTGGATATGTGAAATCTGTAAGAGTGGCTGATAGATCTGACATGTGCCAGTTGTTGCACAGGCATAGATAGTGTCAAATGGAATTCAGAGTACTTTGCCTTGTCAGCCTTGTAAGCTCTCCTGGGAGACTTCCAGTAACATACCAAATTGAACACAGATTGATTAATACAGAAACGTTTTCGCTAGGAGCCTTGGAAAAGTGAAATAAGAAAATTGACAGTAATATTCAAGTTTGAAGTCATGTTTACCAAAATCAAATTCTTAAAAATCAAAGTTTGTGTTGAACTTTGAAGTATTTTTTTACAGTTTATAAATTCCTTGTTTTTTTCTTTTTTTAGTGAACAGTAGGGCTATTTTTGTAAGAAATATATTTGTACCTGCACTGTTTTGCTAATGGCCTTTTCACATGGCATCATTTGAATACATTAGATCATAATTAAATAATATTTGGGACTTGAAGTGTTTGAATAAATGTTGTTTTCACCTACCATGCAGCATTAAATAGTACTAAGAATTGGTCATTACAATGTAATCAATTTTCATTGTCTGACTTGCTCTGCTTCCATCACTGATCGCAGACAATAGGTTCCATATATTTCACATCATGCATATTAATTACTCTCATGACTTCTTCTGAATTTTTTCAGGAGTAGAATAAATGTAACCTCTCATACAAGGGATGCAATGACAGCCCCAAACCATGTTTAATTAGAGCTCAGCATGCAGTTTAAGACGGCATCTGTTTACATGAAGCATGATTATTGCTGTTTGTGCTCTTTTTTTCTCTGCTCCTTTAATGAACTTTAAATTTATTAAAATAGATTAATAAGATTGCCCTAAATAAACAAAAACATAAATGTAGAAAGGATGGGTAACCTATTAAACATTATAATCCATTTTGTCATGCCGTCTTTCAGATGCGATTTCATAAAGCACAAGGATATTTAATGGTTTTTAATCAAAATGTATGTATTGATTAATGCAACACCACAGTGTAAAATGTAAGATTTATTGCAGATTCTGTTGATGACAAATATTCTTGTTAATGGGCTGAGGTAGTTTTACGATCACCTGAGTAACCTTCAGTGAGTTTGGAATCTTTATGTCCCAAACCTTTCTGCTGCCAATGCCAAACAGATATCATGCTCTGTTATATAATGTTATTATTTGTATATCTTGAAGTCTTGTGAAGGCTTCTCAGTGTATCTTCTGCATTTTGTTAGAAACATCACTGAATTTTCAGCAACCTATGCTGCTTACAGATGACTTTGATCTAGAGACCTACATGTTAAAGCCATCATATCTCATTAACATTCCTGGAACGTCTTGTTCTCATACAAAATTGGCTATAAATTAGGGAGAAAATTACAGTTTAAATGTGATTTAAAGAAAGTTAAGTGGGTGACAGAGGAGAGCCGTAGCAGCAAAAAGGCTGTATGTCAGGCATAAATCATGGCCTTAGGAAAAAGAAACCTAAAATTGTATGAAGGGGTGAGAAAAAGTAAAGGAGGGGGTTACTTAGAAAGACTGTTGTAGGGGGTAAGGAAGAGCTAAGCCATGGCTGTTATTTCACACAGGCACGAGTGATAAAGCCAGAGCAATCTGAGGAGCATCAAGAAGGATTACAGAACTACTGCGGGTAGTGGTGAGGGACTTCAGAGCTCAGATAGTGATCAATCCTTCCAGTTATGCTTGAAAGATCCAGTTGAATGTAGCACATAAATAAATGGTTATGGAACTGGTGCCACAGCCAGAGACTGCTGAGGCAATGGGACATACTTTGAGAAGCTTGGCCTACTATGGACTTACAGGGTCCATCTGTCAGAGGAGAAGAGCATTTTTGGTCATAGGTTTGCCAAGCTGGTGAGGAGAACTTCTAAACTCCCAGAACTAAAGTTTCTGGGAGAAGGGAACCTCAACTCATCCCTCTTCTACCAGTTTGATGCCAGTTGCAATGAGAGATGCTCAGAGCCTGGAGAGGGACCACAGATCAGCAGGAGAGGACCTGAAGAGCAGCGCAAAGGAATTCCACACAATCCAGCCATTAAGTCAGCTTCACCAGGGGCTGAACTTAAAGGAGTCTGTGGAATTGCACATGGCGTGGACAATGAAAAAGGAGGACTTAGAGATATGCACACACCTCCAGGGATGCAATCTTACTGGCATGACTGGAGATGTGGTGGGATGGCTCCTATGACTAGAGTGTTGTACTGGAGGGATACAAGCTCTCTAGGAAGGACAGGCAGAGGAGATGATGAGGTGCTATTGTCTCCTGTGTCAATGACTAGCAGGAGTGCATGGAGCTCCATCTGGATGAGAAGGTGACTGAGAGCTTAAGGATCAAGATTAGAAGGAGGGCAGGGACAAGTGACCTTACAGCGCTAGAGGCCACCCAGCCAGGACAACTGAGTAGATGAAGCCCTCTGTAGACAGGAACGGCCTCATAATCACAAGCTCTGGTCCCACTGGAAGACTTCAGCCACCCTGATGGCTGTTGGAGGGACAACACAGCAGGACACAAGCAATCTTGGAGGGTCTTGGAGTGTGTTGGTGACAACTTCCTTCTCTCAGTGATAGAGGGGAGATGCTATGATGGATTTTGTTCTCACCAGGAGGAGGGCTGGCAGGAAATGTGGAGCTCAAGAGCAGGCTGAGCTGCAGTGACCTTTAAATGGTGGAGTTGAAGATACTTAAAGCATCGAGGATATGCCGCAAACTCGCTACCCTGGGTTTCCGGAGAGAAGACTTTTGCATCTCCAGGCACCTTTTTGGTAGAGTACCATGAGATAAAGTCTTAGAGGGATGAAGAGCCCAAGAGGGATGGTAAAATACTAATCTCTTACAAGCTCAGCATACCAACAAGGATACAATCAAGCAAAAGTTCCGGGAGGCCTGCATCAATAAAGAAGGAGCTCCTAGACAAACAAAACAGGAACCATAGAGAGGGTAGCAGCAAGGACAGGCAGCTTGGGAGGAATACAGAGAAGTTTTCCAAGCAGCCAGGTATCAGGTTAGGAAGGCTAAAGCACTGGTAGTAAATCTGCCTAGGGATGTAAAAGCAGCAAGAAAAGCTTTTATGTATATGTCAGTGATAGATGGAGGACTACAGAAAATGTAGGCCTTTCTTGAAAGAGAAAAATCAAACAGGAGACCTGGTTAGCCTGCACATGGAGAAGGCTGAGGTACTCAGCAATTTTTTTTTCCAGCTACACCCAAGTCACAGAAGGCAAAGGCCAGGACTGGGAGAATGAAAAGCTGCATGCTGTAGGAGAAAATAAGGTCTAATGCTGTGGAACCAGATTAGATGCATCTGCATTCAGGAAAATAGCAGATGCAGTGGCTAAGCCTCTGTGCATCATATTTGAGAAGTCATGGTGGTCTGGTGAAGTGCTTACATACTGAAAGAGGAGAAACAACTGCCTATTTTTTTTAAAAGGGAAAAAAGGAAGGCATGGAGAGCTACAGGCTGTTTAGTCTCACCTCTGTGCCCAACAAGATCATGGAGCATATCCTCCTGAAAACTATGTTAAGGAGCATGGAAAATAAGGAGGAAATGGATGACAGCTAACATGACTTTGCTTTTTGTCAGGCAAATTGTGCCTGATGAATTTGCAGGCCTGCTATGAAGGATTACAGCATTGGTGGATAAGGAAAGAGCAACATCAGCTACTGACGTCAACTACCTGGAACTTTGCAATGCATTTGACACTGCTGCACTAAATCCTTGTCTCTAAATTAGAAAGACGGAGATTTGATGCATGTAACAGTCAATGGGTAAGGAATTGGCTGTATGGTTGCACTCAAGAGTTACAGTCAATGGCATAATGGCTGGAATGGAGACCATTCAAGTCCAGGGTTCCTCAGGGTCATATAGGAATTGGCACTGTTTAACGTCACTGGTGGTGGCATGAATTGAGGAATTAAGTACATCCTAAGCAAGTTTACTGACAACATGCTCTGGCAGCAAGCTTGAGGGTAGGGGTGCCATTCAGAAGGGACTTTGACTGGCTTGAGAGGTGGGCCTATGCCAGCCTCAGAGTTCAGCAAGGACAGGTGCAAGGTTGTGCACCTGTGTTGGGGCAATCCCAAACACAAACACAGACTGGACGGAGAGCACATTGAGAGCAGACCCGAGGACTTGAGAGTGTTGCTTGACAAGAAGCTCAGTGTGACTGAACAATGTGGACTTGCAGCTCAGAAACCACAACCATATCCTGGGCTGCATCAAAAGAAGCAGGAACAGCAAGTTGAGGTTTTGTGTCTCCTCCTCCACTTTTGTGCCCCATCTCTGGAAGTGCTGGAGACCACGTTAGGTGGAGTTTTGAGCAACCTGGTCTTGTGGAAGGTGTTGCTCCCCCTGGCCGGGTCATTGGGACTAGATTATGTCTAAGGTCCTTTCATTCTGTGTATCAGTAATCCTATGAATAGCCTGAAAAGAAAGAGATATTTTAAAATTAATTCAGCAAATGTGGGAGGGATATTTTGACTATAGGTTCTGCTTAAGATAAAATCCTGCATACTATACTAGAAATTAAAAAAACCCTAATTATGTTGTCAAATAAAGGCTAACAAGTGAATATGATCTTGCAGCAGGCCACACAATCTCATTTATGTTTCTTTTTTTATGGACTTTTTTATGTGCATTTTTTTATGGACTAACTGAAATAAGTCCTCTGGAAAATTACATGATCCTGCATTTGATGACTGTATCAAAATTTTACTTTTACTCAACTTTTTAAATTTTTGGGTTGATTGATGCTGAACAGAATGTAGTTTAATGCAGTTTTATTTGAGCTGCATGGTCTGATTTAACCAGTCTGTTCAGGAAAAATGGCATCATCTGGTTGTCTGACTTCTGAACTTCTGTGGGCCGCCTCACAACATCCTCCATATATGCTTCTGCTGTTAATATAATTTTTATATTCTATTTCATAGCTAGTAGTGGCAAATGTTTGTCATGCAACAGTGACATTTTGTTAGTGTGTTCCATGAGATCCAGAAGTGTTGGAGAGGAGCTTCTGGTTTACTGTCATACAAGTCATGAAGAATGTTCTCATCTGTATAGGACTTCCAGGAAAAAGGCAGACATTCCTAAGAACCAGCACTTAGTGTTTAATAAACTTCATATTCTTGAAGGACAATATGAAGGAGATAATTTTTTCTTGCCTTCATTTCTCTTGCCAGAGAATTCCCACGTTTTATGTTGCTTCTGCTATTGCTGAGTAGGCATGAAGTATAAGACTGAGTGGGCTTTTTTGGTTCTGAGCTGTGTATATGTATTAAGACAGTTGAAGACTTCAAAGAGTTTGGAGCTCTGCTCCACCTCATGAAGCAAATATGAGCTGTTCTCTTCTGACAGTTTCAGTGGCACTTGCTGCATTTGCCCAGAAAGCATGTGTCTTTCATGGTGGAAAATTTCAGATATTTTGAATGGTAGTAGGTGCCATTTGATAGTAAATGCAAAGCTTTTATATTTTTTTTTAGCTCTTTTCCTTAATTGACTTAATTAAAAAAAAAAGTCACAAAGTATTATTGCAATGGTTAATGTTTGTATGGTAATTTTGTCTTACTTCTTTAACTATTTTGACCTTTCTCAACAAAATTAATTTCAGAAATTTAATTTGTAAGAGTAATTTTCACCACAAGCTTACGACGTGGACTAGAGTCGGTAAAGATCACAAATCTTTATAAAACCCTCAACTAATGAATAAAGGCCTTATTTGCCTCTTGATGATTTACTGTACTTTCCCTATCTTTATTTATGGGTAGTATTGAACTTTCCAGTTCTGTAGTTTTATTGTTGCAAATATTCGCAATATCACATATTTGAAATTATTTACAATAATTTGTCTGCTAACTATCTGAAAGCACTGTGCTTTTTCTCTTCTGGACTTAGAATCTAATATAACAGTGACAGCCAGACCTTTTAAAATCTGCTCTGACCACAGAGGTTAATTGAAAATAAGAATTTTGTCCTGGGAATAAACTAACAGACTGTCTTACAGTTTAAATTCTCTGGGGGCTAGATTAGACCTGTGTGGCTTAGTGGGTAGGGACTGGGCGACACGAGCCTGTTCTGCTTCAAGAAGGATTTAGGGACATAGCCAGTAAAATGAATTGTAACAGAAGTTCCGTGAAGCATAGTTTGGTAGAATTTTAAATCAGCCAGTCAATACACAATAGTATTTTTATACTGTTTTTTTTCCTTCAGGGTAAAAAAATCTCTGTCTAGACTATCATTACTTCATCTCACAGACATAAGAAATGGGCATTTCATAGAGCTGCTACATTGTGGAGGTTGTCCTATTTTCTGCTGTGCAGGCTGAGTTCAGTCAGGCAATTTGAAGTGTCTAGGTTGGTGCTCTGGAAAACATACAATCATTTTACTTTCAAAGAAGAAAAACTTGTAATTTCAATGCTCTTACAACTCTCCTGAAAATACATTTTCTAAACTACACCTGAAGTACATGTGGTATTTAAGAATTTTTTGTGCACACTCTGAATTCTAGTGGTTTTTTCCTCCCATTTATGACACTGGAATGTAAAAGAGGGCTAGAAACCTTGACAATTTTCTTTCCAGCAGCACTCTTCCAGAAGTTTTGCTTAACTATTTTCACATTAGTTTTGTTAGATGTCCTTTTGCTCTTGTCCTGCTGGTTTTCACTCAACCGTAATTTAAAATGAGGTTTATTGTTGGTTGTGGTGATCACTCTATGCAACAGAAAACTTTCAATTTCCTTTAGGGGAATTGATACCTTTGCAGTGTGCCATGTTTCTATCGCAGGGCAGATCCATAATTGAACAATCAATCATTTTGCTTTGCTCTTTTGTTGAAATGTAACTGCTGTCTAAACCTACCAAAAGCCCAGAGTGGATTTAATGTTCTATTATTATTGCTGTTATTATTAACATTGTAAGTGCTGATTAAACATGCCTAAGGATATTGTACTAGATATTACAAGAACGTATAAATTTGCAAAAAGCTTCTATTCTGTGCAATTTTAGGCCTATTATTTTAAGTGGATCTCATTCAGATTCAGTTCACTATGCCCTAATTGGACTAGTTTAATACAGTGTTCTCAATAAAGTATATTGAGTGGATACTTCTAAAAATGAATATCATGATGAGAAATGTATCGTGGGTACCTAAATATATTGTACTACTTGTTAATTGTTTGGGCTTTTGAAATTTAAATCATAATACCTTCTTCAGTGTTATTTGTAAAGAGATCCTGTAGGTGAAGATGCTTAAATTCTTAAAAACTGTAGTAATAAATATTGTTAAACGTTAGGTTGTAATACTTCATAATTCCAAAGCTTTTGTGGGAGAACAAACTAAATAATTTCTTCTGGGCTGTGTGCAGACACCCTGTAGTGCTTTTGTTGCTGGTTCTTTTCAATGGGTCTTAAGTTCTCCTTACTAGAAGTGACCTCCAACTACTTGTGGAGGTGGGAATGCAGCATGAATAAAAGTTCAAATACAGTAACAGACAGGATACTAAAACAGCCAACAAGCTTTTAGGTCTTAACCAGTCATTCAGTATTTTGTTTATTAAAAACAAAAAATGAATTATGAGGAATGTAGTCGATTTGTCTTACTTGCAGAAGCAAAGAGAAGATGCTTACTAAACCAAAAAACTGAGCTAAAAAGTTGCATTGATTTTCGCAGTTGCTGAAGCATCAGAATTGCAGCCTCTGAGGCTTTTCTGAGGATTCTTGTGTTTTACACCTCTTGATTTTTGCTGGGGGGTTAAATTTTTCCTCAGAAATCACAATTCTGCAAAGCATAGTTGCTCTGCTTGTAATCCTGCAGCTTAAAGTTACTTGAGGCATACAGACATTCTGAGATTTTGCCTCTTACTGTTGTGCATAACTTCTGATCATGATATGATTTCAGCTGTGAACCCATGTAGGAGGCTAGACTTGTAAATGCATGAACATTGACCTGTTCCTTAATTTCAAAAAGTTTAGTGACAATCAGGCCTAGAATTTCAGAATACTGATTCTCCTTTCCCCTTACTACAACACAGACATTTAAAAAAATACTAAGTATATTTCTGTGTTAGTCTATGTAGCATCATTGCAATGCTTGAAGCATTGTTGTTGAAAGAAATATATGTTAAACTAATATCCATACAGGTGTGAAAGAGGCTGTCTTTTGTGGTTTTAAGATTGGATGGCTATGTACATATAAACCAGTGTTTTTATGTGATTGATCTCTTCTGATGGTTGCCAATACAGGAAACAGACCTATTGAAAAATTCTGGAACCTTTTTTCATTGTATTTCAGTTTTTTCATCTTTAAAGTGGAGATACAGTTCCAATAGAGGTGCTTTTTAGGTAGATGAGACCTGCAGATACAAGCTGTTGCTTGGGAACAATATGATGTATTATGAATTCTTGTATTTTAACAAAAGTTGCAGGAGTTCTATCGAGTGTCTGAGTTTTTGCCTTCTAAGATGCAAGAACACTCCTGGAGAAGTTCTTTGTTTCTTTCTGAGCTATGTTATAAAATTACCTGGATATTGTTTTGTATGCAAAAAGAAATTAAGAAAAACCAAAACAAAACAAACAAAAAAAAATAGAAGGGTGCAAAGTGACTCCTAGATTAGCTTCTAGATTCTTTTGTTACCTTTCTTTGCAATTGTGTTCTGAGTCAATAGCATTCCGTGCAGGAAGAAATTCATAAATAGTTGTAATATATGAGGCTGCATAGAGAGTCAGTTAAGTGTGTGCAAAACATGCCAGTGTAAGTCTAAGGAAAATAGCTTTGTAAAGTTTGTGTAAATATACTGAAGCTCTTACAAAATGTATTTCAAGAAGACTTAGAGCTACCTGGTTAAGCTTGTACTCTTGATCTGCGATGCAACTCCCAGTATTAGTCCCAATATAGTATTATCATATGTCTAATAGTGTGTATGTAATGTGATCTTCTTCAGGTTGGTATGAGTGAGTCATGGGTAATGTCCTTGCTTTTTGAAAGCTGGAAACTTATTTGTGTCCTTTTTCTAGAAGTTTATTTGACTTAGTGTACATAAAGTACTTGCTAATAAATTTCTCATCTGATTCCTATCTGAAGTATCAAGGAACTATAATTCTAGTAAATTTCAGAGTTTGATTGGTAGTAGTAGTAGGTCAATGGCAAAGCAGGTTTTGTGTTTTCCATATATAAATATGCAATACTTAAAACTTTTCTAGGGCTTAGATTATGACCCATAAGAAATGCTTATGGACAAAGGGCATACGAATTTTTCAAAGTTATTACCTAGGCAGGGAGTGTCATCTTCAAAAGGGTCATAATATGATATCCATGTAGCAGAATATGGTGGAATCATATGACAGGTTATATATACTGTGAACCTTTTTCCAGATGCCCCCACAATTAGTCTTTTCCTCCAAAAGGTGACTCAAGTATTTATATATGCTACTGAGCAGCCTCCAACAACTGACATTTCAGGTAACCAGTAAAGCATATGCTGAAGAACTAGACATAGTTATGGGCATTATAGACTATTTGAATTGTTTGCCAGATGTATGTAAATGAATTTGATTGAGATTAGAATGTTTTGCTGAGAGGAAAGACAAGATTCAGGTAGACACCTAGTTAGAGCAGAGCTACATAGAAAATTCTCAGCCTTTGTATTGTTTAATATAATTTGTTACAAAAGGACTGCTTTGTTGTGTTGGAGTTTTTTAATTTTTAATTCCAAAGGAGTCCTGTTATTTTCTGTTCCCTGATACTCAGTGACAATCTCTGAAGTAGCTATAGGAGGATTTATGGGGGCATTTTAGGCTTTTCCAGAGTCATGCTGTATCCCTGACATCTGCTGTAGCTAGCTGAATTTCAAGGAAAAAAAATGGTCTTCCTTTACTGTCTCCCCTGCAGCTGTAAATATGTATATATAAGTATATGCAGATTCTCATTCACTCTTCTAATTATTATTTAAGTAACTGTAATTATATAACATGGTACATGGCTAGAGGTGAATAAATGCACCTGTACCTTTCTGGCAGTGGGGAAATACACTTTTTATACATTACAATAATTTAGTTGTGGTATAGTTTTTGAGGTTTCTTATGCTAGTTAAGATTACAGAAGCTAAGTGCTAATGAGTAGCTTTTTAAAATCTAAAATGGACGCACATGAAATATGAGGGTTAGAGCTTTCTTAGCACCCTGTTACTGATATTTGTAACCAGCTGTGTGTGGTCTTGTAGAAATCTGGTGATACAGACATGTTCTAAGTTTTTTTTCATCCGCTGTGTTACTTTAATAATATGATGTCATAAGACATCCTTCAGTATTGAATTTTGGGAGTGGCTGTGTGAGTCTGCATGTTTTAAATAGTTTTAGGCTTCTGAGTAAGACCTGAAGAAGTTGTTTAAGACTTCACAATGTAATAGCAGACTCTTTTTATTTATAATTAATTGTACTTTTATCACAGTAATTATATTTTGTTGGTTTTTAACATTAATTATATTTTAATATCATTACAAGACACAGCATTTAAGATGTGGATTTATTTCCTGTAGAATATACATGTACAAGAAAATGACCAACTGTATCAAAAAAGCACAGATATGGCAGAAAACATAATACATGGATGCTTTTTCCAATGACAGAGTTATGATAACAGTGTGATTATTCCCAGGAATGAGGTTTTGATCTCTTACATTATTACTCAAGAGGATAAATATGGATCTCAGTTTTCTCCTGTGCTGTTTTTATCAGAGACTTAGTGTACATCTTCATTTTTCATCTTCTTCAAGATTCAGTTTATACATGAACTGCCCTCTTCTGCACCACTGTCTGAAAAGTTCTGGTTCCTAATCTTTTGTATTAAAGTTTAACTTAATTAATGGGATCCAGCTTTACTGCATACTGCAAAAGGTGATAGATTACTATGCTAAATTACTGCAGTAAAGATATATTTTATACAATAGTGCTTTAGGATTTGTTTTGAATCAACAGTATTATATTAAACCTTTCAGGATCAAGGTATTTTAAGTTATTTAAGAAGTGTGCACTGATTTTGTATGTTTTTATTAACTTCAGTTTGGAAATTGTTGTTTTTGCAAAAAAGAAACTAAATGGAATTTTTGCAGGAGATTAATCATATTGGATATGTAACAACAAATTGATAGTCACAATTGAGGGATTGACTATCAATATGTTGTTACATATCAATTTGTTTTTACTATATATATTGGTTTTAAAAAATATCTGGACTTGCAGGCCTGGTTCAAAAGAGTTCAACTGTTGTCAGCATTCATTCATATGCATGTGGCACAGGATTCCACAGAGTAATGAAATGAGAGCAGTAGGAATAAGAACAGTCTCCTTGGTTTTCTGTGAGCAAATACATAGTTTCAACTCAAAGCGTTAAATTACATTTTTTAATTCTCAGACTTCCACTTGTCTATAGCTTGTTTCCAGAAGTTACATTTTGTCATAATATAAAGAAGTGAGAAAAAATACTATACTTTTTATTCTAACATGTAAGTATTAAGATAGTTTATTTTTAAAATAGTGAATTAAAAAAAATTGGTCTCTTAAAAAAAAGAGTGTTCAAAAATTTTCATTAAGAAGTACATAAAGTTTCATCAGTTTCCTGTGTTACTCTGCATGCAGTCTCAACATCTGAATCTGGGCAAGAGATCTGCTTCCTTCTTAGATGCGGCATTTTTTTGTTCTGCAGGGATTCCTTTTCCTTAAAAATAATAAGCCTTAAAAATAGTAATCTGTAACAACTCTTATGACAATAAATTGAAGTAAAAATTCAGACTGTTGTGTCTTAGGCAAAGTTCTATGTGCTTATAGGTCAGCTGTGATTTAAGGTAAATGGCACCTTAGCTCTATTAAGAATAGTGTATCCAGCAGGACTGGGGGCTGTGGAAGTGATTGTACTCGACATTGGTGAGGCTGAACCTTGAGTACTGTGTTCAGTTTTAAAAAGGACACTGAGGTGCTGGAACATGTCCAGCCAAGGGAAACAAGGCTTGTGAAAGGTCTAAAAACATATCTTTTGAAGAATGGCTGAAGGGACTTTGTTTAGTCTCAAGAAGAGGAGGATCAGGTGGGACCTAATTGTTCACTACAAATACCTGAAACATGGTTGTGGTGAGGTGGTGGCTGGTTTCATCTATCACTCCTGCAGTGAGAGGACAGGAGGAAATGGCCTATATTCCATTCCATCTGCATCATGCCCAAATCCTACACTTTCCAATGATAGTGGAATAGATATATACACACACGCACACACACACCCACACACACACACACATATATATATGCAAAGATATAATTTCCATAGTCAGTGCTTGTCCCTCCAAGGTGTCTGTTGAGTTCATTCAGGCCATGACTGTGATTTCTATCCACCCTAGATGTCTTCCAGGGCAGGAGGACCGGTTTGCTGTTGCGTGGTTGAGAGCTGCATCAGGCGCTCAGGACTGGTGAACCTGGAGCAGTCCCTCCTCATTGTCCATGGTAGTTATGGCATGCAGAGACAGTGTCATTCAGCAGCCAGTATGACATGCACATTTAAAACTACAGACTGTTCTCATCCAAAGATCAAATTCCCTTGAGGTACACATCATGTTTTCCTGTCTCTCTGCATTACCCACTAAGTGCACTCAGGTCCTTTAGCAAAAACATGGACAGGTTTGCCTTAACTGGTCTAATCCAGTCTTACCTAGCACATTTCCCACACGCACCACAGGAACTTTATCCTCTTCTACAGTACATAGAGGTTTTGGCTGGGCAGGGCTAGCTCAGCGGGTAGAGCCTCTACTGTTAAATGTAGATCTCAGTGTTTGAAGGTTTACCAGTTGTTGCTTTCAGTGTGGTTTTTAACAGACCATTGTGTTGCTCAGCTTTCTCAGAGGCTGCTACATGACATGCATCCACTGTGTTGGGTTTGCAAGGTCTAGTTTTTAGTAGTGGGGGGGCCACTGAGGTGGCTTCTGTGAGAAGCTGCTGAAGCTTCCACCATGTCCGGCAGAGCCAATACCTGATGGCTCTGAAGATGGACATGGTGCTGGCCAAAACTGGGCCAATGAGAGAGGTTGGTAACGCCTCTGTGATGATGTATATGGGAAAAAAAATCAATATGAAGTGGGGCACTGTTAATTTCAGTTAGAAAAGAGGAGGAGATGAGAACATGGCAACACCGAGGTCAGTGCAGAAGGATGAGAGGAGGTGCTCCAGGCACCAGAGCTGAGATTCCTCTGCAGGCCATGGTGCAGACCATGGTGAAGCAGATGTGCCCCTGCAGCCCTTGGGTTTCCAATGGAGACCCACCTGCAGACCGTGGGGGATATGCCTATTCCAGAGTGGTTGGATACTGTGATCCAGTGGGAGACTTCTTGGAGAGACAAAGCCCCTGCTTCCAGGGTGGAGCAGCCTTCCTTGGAGGACTGCACCTCATGGAAGGGTGACCCATGTTGCAGCAGTTTTGGGAGGACTGTGTGCTCGTGGGAGGGACTCATATTGCCGTAGTTTTTGCATGGCTGCTGCTCATGAGATTTGGAGCAATACCAGGGAAGTTCAAGGAGTACTGTCTCCCATGTGAGGGACCCCATGGCCTCACCAGGCAAGGACTTCTCTCCCAGTGCAGCAGAAGAAAATCCTTGGGTGACAATTTGACCAACACCTAAATGCCCTGTCTTCCTGCACTGTTGATGGGAAGGAGGAAGGGGTTGGGGGAAGAAAAGATGGGTTTTTTTAAGGACTTATTTTATTTCTCATTATTCTCCTCTGAATCTGTTAGTAATAAATTCACTTTGTACTTCTAAGCTAAACCTGTTTTGCTCTTGGGGTATTTTCTCCTGGTCCTTAACTCATGAAGCCTTCAATTTTTTATTTTATTTTTGTTCTTATCTGTCCAGCTGTGGCAGGGAGGTGAGTGAGCAACTTTCATGTGTGCCTGGAGTTTGGCCAGTGTCAAACTGTAACACCCTCTCAATACTGTGCTCTCTGGCCCAGGTGTCCCTTAGGTTAGTTTTGAAATGAGTCCCCTTGTCCAACTCAGTTCCTTCTGGGCTGCCATGTCCCAACAGGACTTGCTTTTCAAGGCCCAAGATGGAGTTCCAGGTGGTGGCAGGAAGCACAGATACCTCTCCTGTCATTCAGTGGTTGTCTCCACCATTCTAAGCATGCAGTGCTTGCCTTGGCAGGTTTGTGAAAGTGTGATGTAAGCATTCTGCCAGGTCTCCCCATATTTATATTTCAAACATTGTTACCCATACAGAGGGGTTTTACCCTCTTGGCCTAATTGTAGTGCATGTTTCACAGGAATGGATAACCTGGCAGGTAGTGGCCATGGTTAAGTCCACCCCTCAGGCTCAAGCCTGTCTGTGTGCTGCATCTCTTCCCTGATGACCTGAGGCATCATGAACCCACCAAGGCAGAAATAATTCACCTTAGTGCTGCCAACCCAAATCTAACTTAGTTTGGTCTTGGCAGCTTGGTGCATCTCCTCGTTGCAGTGCTCCTCAGTAGCACACTCCTAGATGCATGTGCATCTATGTTATGTACTTTTACAGCCAGCTTTTCTGTCTACAGGTAGTGAGGTCCCATTACACTTCAGCTGCGCAGATGCATTTACCTCTGCCCTGAATATTTTTCCATCATTTTAGCCATCTCCACAGAGCATCCGTGAGTCAGTGTAGAGGTGGAGTGTTGGCTGTTTCTCTTGTTCAGCAATATCTAAATACAGCTGGACAGCTTTCAGCTGCAACCTGAGTTCATCCACCTTGTCCCTTAATAGTTTCTGCAGCTCATTGCATAGGAATCCATACAGCTTTCACATTTTTAGTTTATTCCTACAATATAGATGGAATGAGTCAGCGATGAGAGTGCGTTACTTTTTATTTTCAGGTAGCTGATTATATTGTGGTGCCTCCTCAGCATACCTTTACTCCTTCTATCCTGATAATTTCCAAGATCCCTGGGCAGTTTTGATTTCCTGTTTGAGTCAGGTGTGTGATCAGCGCAACCCACTTAGTAACAGCTGTGGTGTGATATGTGCAGGAGACTTTCCCTTTAACATCCAGCCTGGCACTTACAGTTGGGGTGCCAAAAGAAGCTGTGCTTCAGTGCAAATCACTTCTGAAGCAGCTCAAACCTTTTCATAAACTGCCAGCATCTCTTTTTCATTTGCGGTGTAGGAGGTTAGAGATCCCTTTATCTCAAACTCCAGTAGCCCAGCAGTTGTGTTTGAGTCTTTTTTTTGCCAGAGACTCCAGGAAGGACCATTCTCCCTGGCTGCCATATAGAGAATATTTTTCACATGTCATCCTTTTCTGAGCATCCTGAGAGCTACTCCATGAACAATTTGCTGTTTAATTTGTTCAAAAGCCTCTTGTTTTCAGGTCCCCACTTGAAATTATTCTACTTCCATGTTGCATGATGGAGAGAGGGCTTACAGTCCTTCCTCTCTCTTATAATGTGCAATACACTTCCTCCAAAGACCTCACAGCATCTAAGAAAGCCATGCTTCCTTCTTGCTGGTTGGTGGGGACATAGCTGCTGGTTTTTTGACCACATCCATTGGAATGTGGTGATGTCCATCTTGCCATTTTAATTCCTAAAAATTGAATTTCCTTTGCAGGTCCCTTAGCTGGCCTTTAGGAGGAGTTGGATTATCTTCTCCCCTTTCTGGAAAGCTTTCTTGCAGTGTTGCCCCACATGAAGATACCATCAATGTGCTGCAAGTGTGCTGGAGTCTCACCCTGTTCCAGTGCAGTCTGGATCAGTCATGGCAAATAGTGGGGCTGTGTTTCCACCCCTAGGATAATTGGTTCCAAGTGTGCTGGATGCTCCTCCAGTTGCTGCTTTCTTGCCCTCACCTTCAGAACTGCCTCTATTCATAATTGCACCCAGAGGAGGATGATTTTCTCCAGCTTTTCACCCACTTTTTCTTCTTCAAGCCTGTTGTAACAGCTTCTGATAATTTTGAATTTCTTGTGTATGTTAAGGCAAGAATGTGCATATTGCTACATCTGCCAGATCTCCTCAGTGCCACACCACATATAGAGTTACAGACCAAAAAATTTACAGGCTGGAAAATGACCCTAGGTAATGCAGAATAAGCTCAGGGCCCTAGCCATGCCCCATCATGGGTACTGAAAAAATAAGCTGTTACTGTCCTGGCCAGAAACAGGACACAGTCCAGCAGTACATTTTAATAGTACAGTAGATCTATAATAGTATGGTAGGTGCTCAGCTGGAAAGGAGCAGGTTAGCCTTTCCTCTGTGCTATAAATAAATGTGTAGAAAAGTTTGGGAACTAAGTAGTATTCTTTTGTCCAGCTTGGTTAAGGTAAGCTTTAAACTTGCCATGTAGACTATAATTATAACATTCTAATCAGTAGAAAACCTGGTGAATTTTGAAACCCATATCTGTTTAGTTACCTAGAATGTGACATGTTGTGAACAACATGTGTTTCTGTAAAGCTCCTAGACATTCACAGACAGCAGGTGGTTGTGCTAATGAGCTGTAGATAAGGAGTAATGCATCTTTGTTTTAAACAAGATGGAAGATGGCAAGCACATCTTCTTTTTTCTGTAAATTGCTAAAAAATAAGTAAAGTAGCCTGTGTTGGTGGAGGATTGATCAGCATCCCAGCCATGTTTTAATAAGAATTAAGGTGTCAAAATCAGGAAGAAAATGCCCTGTGACCATATGTTACCAATATGAAAAGAAAAACAAAACCCCCATATTTTTATCAAGAAGACAAATGCATTTTAACACATCATGTAGTGGATAGAAGTTCAAAGATTGAAGACCTGGTGGTAAACTGATATTTTCCTGAAAAAGAACAGGATGAGTTTGAAAAAATGTCAAGTGCAATGTTTACCTGCATTGTTTTAGAAGTTCATTAGGAAGAAATAAATTAATGCAAAACATTCATGAAACATCCACGTAAGAGTTATGTGGTCAAAACTTGAAACTGATCTCATTTTTAGAGAGATCAATTGGGGCCTGTGTGGAGGAAAAGCAATTTTCTGGCAAAACTCAGGTATAAAGAAGGAATGTGGAAGAAGTGGAAGCCAGGAAGACAGGTAACCTGAAAAGAACATAGAGACAGTGTCTAAGCACACAGACATAGTAGGAGAGCTGAAACCCATATGGAATTAAATCTGATAAGGAAGGTTGAGCAACAAATCACAGAAAGTAGATTGGGTCAGAAGGGACCTTAAAGATCAGCAAGTTCCAACTCCCTACCACAGGCAGGGACAGCTTGCACTAGAAACTTCTGTAAGCAGACAGGGAATAAAAAATTGCTAGAGGCAATGTGAGCTTGCTGCTGGTGAGAGAGCATAGAAAACATTAAGGTACTGTATTGACTAGTGAGAATAGATTTCAGCAGGCCCCAGAGATCAGATGGAAAGTCTTGAGTGAGGAAGACATTCCCACAATGGAAGACAGTTGGGTTAGAAAACAGTTAAGCAAATTGTAGAGCCCTACTATAGGCACAAGTATTGAGGGAGCTACGTGATATCACTGATAGGCTACTCCTTATAGTTTCTCAGTAATCATAGTAACTGGGAAGGGTGCCTAAAGATTGCAACCCTGCGCTCAGGAAGGGCAGAAAGGAGGACTAGGAAGAGGCCGTTCAGATCTCTAGTCCTTAGGAAGGTGATGGATCAGCTACTCTGGGGTACCATTTCCAGGCATGTGTACCAAAAAAAAGGTGCCCAGAAGCAATTCGGAAGCATGGGTTCACCAAAAGGGAGTCTGGCTTGAGCAACTGGTAATTTTCCAGCAGGAAGTGACAGGCTTGGTAGATCAGAGGAAACCAGTGTTTCCTCTTTGGCTCAAGGCCTGTACTGCCTTTACTGTGGGAAGACTATTGGCACTGACTCCCAAAAGATCCTCAGAGAGAGGCTGAATTCCTCCTAGAGAAGCTGTATAAAGAAGTATAAGCTGGATAAGGAGACACTGAGGTGGATTAAAATCTGTTTAAATGACTGGCACCAGAGGGTAACTGGTGGTAAAAATTCCTCAGTGGTGTACCTTAGGCTCAATACAGGTTCCAGTCCATTTTACTGTCTTCAGCAATTATTAGAATGTTGGGTCACTGTGCCCTCAGCAAGTTTCCTGGTAGTACAAAACTGAGGAGTGACTCATAAACCAGTGGGTTTTGCTGCCATTCAGCAGGTGGCAGGAAAGGGCCAACAACAGCCTTGTGTAGTTCAAAAATTGGGATTCCAGAGTCTGGTACTTGAGGAAGTGTACCAGACATGTGCCATATCATGCTGGAGGCTGACTGGTTGGAAAACGGCTTTCCTGAGGCCTGGGCTCGATGGACACCAAGCTGAACAAAAGTCAGCAATTTGCCCTTAACTGCAAAGGAGGCTAATGCTGTTCTGATCTGCATTAGGAGAAAGGCTGTCAGTAGGTCGGCAGAAGTGATCCTTGCCATCCTTTCAGCACTGGTGAGGCCACATCTGGAGTACTTTACCCAGTTCTGGGCTCCCTAGTATGAGCAAGACATGGACATACTGGCAAGAATCCAGCAAAGGGCCACTAGGATAATGAAGGAGCTTTAGCATCCCTTGCGTGAAAAAAGGCTGAGAGACCAGAGACTGTTTAGTCTGGAGAAGAGAAGGCTCAGGGGGATCATACCAATACATATTAATACCTGCAGGGAGGGTGCATTAGAGGACAAAGCAAGGCTCTTTTTAGTGATCCCCAGTGACAGGAACAGAACATGAAACACATTTGTTGGCTATTAGTTGGTGACATACTTCTCCCCATTTTTGGAATCACAGATGAATAGGGAAGGCATTTTTTTTTTTTTTACATTTTAAGTAATGAAATAATATATTTCATAGTTTCTTTAGCAATCTGATTGCATTCCTCTGCATTAATTTTGAAGAACCAGCCTTATACTCTGGTTTTTTTCATTAAAAAATAATTGTTGAATCTCTATCAGCTGTTTAAAGAGATTTTATTTTTACAAGGAGCTGTAGAAATTGCATTAAAGTATTTTGTTGTTCTGTAGTAATTTCATTATTTTCTTGTGTTCTTTTTTAATGTTACTTATCTCATATTTTCTGGTTATTCATTAAAATATTCACGCTTCTGTGCAGTTCATGACAAGCATGTATATGGCATTTTCTTTGAGCTCTTCACAATCAGCTTGAATTATTAACTATTTTTCAGTGTATTTGAAATACATGTCTCTGTTCTTTGTTCTGTAATCCAACACTTAAGAAATTGGAACAGACTATCTCTGGAATGTTTTGGTTTATTTAGTTTTTTGGCTTTTGTTTGTTGTTTGCTTCTTTGGGGTTTTTTCCTAAGACTTACAGTCTTCCCTCAACTGTTTCAGTTATTTGGAAGTGGTTTCCATTTTGCAAACAATATGATTTTTAGTTTTGGATTAATTTGAGAACCAAAATATCTATCATCTAGGTGCGCTTTGAAAGTAATTCTTAGCCACTGCATCTTGTCATATATGTAATTCCATAGTAAAAGTGGCATTACTTTGAAGCACATTGATTGATAAAATATCTTGGAAATGTGCAAGTAAAGTCTGTGTTCAAATGTATTAACTGTTAGCATAGAGCATTCACTCAGCAAACAGTTTTCAGAACTGAAATTAATTATTTGCTGTGAAAAAAGAGAATAACTGTTCCTGGAAGCTTCTTTGTGATGTGGACAAATGATAATGTGTATTTATAATCCAAGTAGTTTCTTTATTTCCTCAGCCCTTACTTTTTGCAATAGAGAACTCACAGAAGATATTTAATACTTCCATATCACATAAAATCGCAGTTGCAATTGTGATTAAATCTTTGCTTTCATTTGCTTTCCTACTTTGTATATACAAGTCCCTTAGGTACAGAAATCTTTTTGTCCCTTTGAACAGCAGTGTTTCTGCTGGAGTGTCCATCCTCAAAATTCATTCATACAGTCTCATGATCAGTAACAAAGTCCAGTAGGTTCATGAAATGCATCATTTGGATAATTTTGCTGCAGCTTTTTTAATTTTCTCTCATTGAAAAAAGGTGATATAAACAGTATTTGCATTACAAAGCAGTTACATATTTTTCTTGATGAGATTTTGCATGATACTAGAAAGCAGATTCACTAGGGGTCTTCACTACCAGCAAAGTTAACTTAGTGCAACACTGATTACACGTGTTCTGGTATCTGCTTGGGCATATTCAGCTAAGTGGGATGTAGATCATGTCCAAAATTTTAAGTTCACCTAATCTTCTGTTTTGATGTAAAAGAATATTTGCTTCTACCTTGGACTCTTTCTCTGAGATATTGTAGAAAAACCCTTTGCTTTAATAGACACTGATCCAAAAATTGTATTTTAGGTTGATAGGTTTCTTTAATTTCTAAAAAATGCACAGCTTTGGTTTGTTTATTTCATTTTGTTTGTGTGTGTTCCCTGTCACATCCACACCCCCTATGAAGTGTTACTGTACTTTATAATGGAAGTGACTTGATGGTTGGCCCTGGCCACTCTCTTCATTCCTCTACCCAACCACGATCTGGGGGCGAGAATAGTAAGAGTGAAAGTGAGAAAACTCGTTGAGATAAAGATAATTTATTAAGTGGAGGAAATAGGAAGAATGAAAATAACAGTGCAAAGACCATCACTCGCCACCTTTCACAAGTAGTGTGGAAGACACAGTCTTTGAGTAAAAGCTACACTCTAAAGACCTGTCCTTCAGTTTTCATTACTGATCATGATGTTATATGTCATGGAGCTTCCGTTCAGTCAGTTGGGATCAGCTGTTCCTGCTGTGCTTCCTTGCAGCTTCTAGGCCAACCTAGCCTACTGTGTCTGAATTTGTTCGACTTAAAAACTGAATTTTCATCTTTCCTGCTGTTTGGCAGTGTTTCTTTAGAAACCGAAGTAGAAAATGCTGTATTAACTCTCCTCCAACTATGCAACAGATTTTCACAGAAAAATCATTACTCTTAATGTTGTACCTATGTTACAAAGGTCAAGAGGATGTAGACATTCTTGTTAGGGAGGGAGACTCATAATGGGCCAACTTGGCTATCCAAACAAGAGCTATTACATCATTGTTATGTTAAGGGATAAATTTGACTCTACAAAACATATCATGGTTCTTCTAATTGATTAATTAAAAAAAAAAAAAAAAAAGAAAGGCAAAGGTAACATCCCAGTAAAGGGAACATATTTAAATAGAAGCACATATTCTGATAAATTGAGTAAAAGATTCCTTGCTTCTGAGATTCAGGACAGTCATGAAACTTTGGATTAGTTGATAACTCTTGAGTGTGCCTAGAAGCAAAGTGTCTGAAAGCAGCCAATTTGTATATGGGACAATATTTTATCAATTTTCTGTTTTAGAAATTTTTTCTGCTTGTGGCAGGTGCATTTACATTTAGACTTGTATGTGTGTTTGTGGACCTGGTAATTCTGAAGTTGATGGAACCTGTAAGAGGAAGAGAATTTACATTTTCTTGTTTTCAGTCTAAGTCTGCCAGATAATAGCATTGTAGTATGGCACTTAGAGTTGGATTTTTGCTGGAAAAGGACAAGCAAAAAAAGAGTATTGGCAAATGTAGTGAGTGAACTTTACTGCTCATATTAACAGCGAGTAAATGACTAGGCAAACTTTCAGCCATATGCTGCTTTATGTATGTAAATATCAGCTAGTTAGATAAATTAGGAGAGGTTATGAAGTATCTAGGCTACACAGGTATCTAGGTACCTGAAATGATAGCTGCTATGTCCAGACCTGTTACAGAAGTCTGTATTTTAACAGAAGACTTAGGATTATTGAAAAAATTTGCATTAAAAACAAAAAATAATCAGGCAGTCAGCTAGCAGGTTTTGTCTTTTCTAACAAAAATTATTTAATCCAATCCATAAAGAAGAGGACTCCAAAAGAAAAGCTTATTTGACTTTGTGTCAGAAGACATAAAAACCCTGAAAAAGTTTCACTGACAACATTTGACAGCGTGTTTTATCTCAGTACTGTAAATAGTAGAATATTCCATTTTATGGAGTATTCAAAAGTATAACAGGTTATTGTGGAGCTGTTGCTTTTTTACCTCATCATTAGAGATAATTTGTTGTAAAAAAATATAATAGGACTCTGTCAGTTTAGAATTTAGGCATTATCATCTGAATAAAGAGAAATTGAATATTTGAGTGAAATATTTCTGCCATATAAAATAAAATTAGTTTAATTGTTACAAGTAAGATTTGGACAAACATGTTTCCAAAGCATGTAATTTTAAAAGTTAACAAAATGAAACCTAGATTAGAGCAATAACGTTCCATCTGCTTTTGTTGTGGAGAAAAACCCAAGTAAAGTGTTACATAATGGATGTGTTCTGGTTCTGTGGGTCACAGAGGGATCAGATCCAGTACTCAGATTTCCTGGAGAATTTTACTACAATTGATGGAGGAACATAGAACTAAAGAGAACTAACTCTAGGGAGAGCACAGTCCTCAGAGGTTTAGATTAATTAAACTCATTAAAACAGTTTGGACAGAGATTTCAACCCGAGTGTATCTGCTTGCCTAACTGCTGGAGCAGCTGACCATTAAGCAGACAATTTAAATGGCTGTTTTGCTGACAAATCAAATCCCGTGCAAACTAAACAGAGTTAAAATTCCAAACTATAAATAATTGCTGTCTACACTAGGCTGTCACTACACAGCTTTCTAGACTCAAGAGTGAGAGAGCTGGTGCTCTTCCTGCCTCCCAGTTTTGTATACAAAGTCACCACATAAAATTTCAGTTTCAGGATAATGTTCCTTGTACTAGAAGATCTTTCTCTGTGCACAGTTATCCTTAATTAAAATACCTAAACAGAATATGTTTTGAAAGCTGTTCTCGGTATTTTTTAAATTACTGATTGCATTTACAAATACTGTGTGATTAGCCAAAGAGTACTCTTACCCTTCTAGACTAAACAAGAACAAAATTATTCCTGCATGTCAGAGACCATTAGATGTTCTCCTGTTCAGAAATTGTGACCTGGAGGTGTGCTTCTTTCCTCTCTCCAGTCTCATGAATGTCTTTCATGTGGTCTTCAGAGTATTTTTTAATGTGCCTTTAATTCTGTATGATTCTTAAATCCCTCTTCTGAAAATCAAATATTAGATGTCTTCAAGATATTTGCATACAGTTTTTAATGGCAAACTATTCTTACGCAGCAGTACATAAGCTTTGATGGAAAAAACTTTTCTCAACTTTCTCCTATATCTGTTGGGGCAGAACACTGGCAGAAAGGCATGAAGGAAAAGACAGCTCTTTTTATAGTATCACTGTGTGCAATCCAGGGCTAAGTGAAATATTTTAATTCAATTAAAAAAAAATCTTTTTCATCTAAAGCACAAAATTCATCAATATCAGAACATGTTTTTGTAATTTCTTTCCAACAGAATGTTTGACAAATTTCAAACACCAAAGGGAAAGCTTCTGTGTGTTGGCCATTTAACAGTTAGGAAGTTTTTGGTAAGCGTCAGAGCACCACAAGGCAAGAAAAATCAGAAAAGGAAAGAAAATAATTGCAAGGAGACCATTCTTCATGTAAAGTGAGATGGTAAAGTAATCAAGGATGTCATAGTATGAGCTCTGATTTACCCACAGTTTTGTGAACTTGTTGGCACAGGATTCTAACTCTATTAATTCTACATCTTTCGTAAATTAACACATTATTAGGATGTTATTTATAAAAACATATAAATGTATTTTAAGTCGTTAAAAATAAAATAGTGTAACTCAAAGCCTTATCTTTCGACTTCAGAACTGTCCTGGCATGTAAGTACTCTGAACTGTGGTGATCACTGAGACTCAAGCTGCCAGTTCCTGATGTAGAGCTGAGATTTTAGTATAAACTGCAGAATCTGAGTGGTATTGTGCCAACAGGAGAAGAGACACGACCACACAATGGATTTGTTTGCGTTTGGAAAATTCTGGAGATATAATAAAATAAATCAAAACATGTTTGGACTTTTGCAGATGTTCTGCACAACATCCTTAGCATTAGATGAGATGAGATGAGATTAGATTAGATTAGATTTAGTAGGTTCATCCTCCATGCAGTTTAAACAGCACATTTGATAACCTTTTTCAAAGTGAGAAGCATGTGCAAACATGAAAATCACCACAAACTAACAACAGGTTACGAAGTGTGATGAGATTTGCTTGAATTGAGTCTCTGTGAAAAAGAACAAAAGACCATCAAGCCAACTAAAATAAAATGTACTTATAATATTTTTTTTAAATTTGAAAAAAGTAACTCCCAGGGTTTTATAAAATGTAATTTATCAAGAATATGCCTTGTACTTATAAATACATAAATTAAATACAAAGAATAAGTCTCTAACTTTAGATATGTTTCAGAAAACATCCCAGGGTGAAAATACTTAATGTTCTAGACCAGAGCATGTAACTGCCTGAATCCCCTTTTTGTGTGAGCCAGACTGGAAGCATTACATCTCAAAAAAACCTGAAATCAAGTTAATTTCCAAAACTCTGTTAAATCTTTTGTCATTAAAAAACAAATAATTCAGGATGTGCCTAAAGAAGCATTCTTGTGGTATGCTGTTCATGGTGTTATATGTATGTGTTAAAACTTTCTGAATTGGGTCGAGAGAATGGAAAGGGAAATCCTAGAATATATTTGTGTTATCGAAAAGCAGTTCATTCTTTAAGAGATCCAATCTTGATTGTTCTGTATTATGTTTTGAGTCAAACTACACTAGCCCAAATAGATGGGATTAGCACTTTAAAGGAGGCAGAGATTCTTCTCTATTTTTACTAAAACCTCTCCTTCTGTGTACAGTAGTTTGTGTGGCAACATAAAAGTTTAATGTATTATAACCCTAGCATAAAATTTTTGTAATTTAGTATTGGTTCTGCATAAGTTTTAATAATTTTCAAGAATACCACTGCCACAAAACTCATTCCTGATATTGGTACCAAGATCCAGATTCTGCTGGCCATACCATCTTTTATACCCTAGCTGGATAGTTAGAAAATTTGACATATTTTAATTTGGAAATCCATTTTCATCAATCACCCTTTCAATATATATGGCAGTATTATTTGCCATGAGCTTTATGCAGAATCAATGTTTAAAGATATCATGGGGTAGAAGTAAAATATCTCAGTAAGTGTATTGTTGTAGCTGAAATCTTTTCACTAAAGATGTATTTGGAAAGATCTAATTCTATAAAGATGGTGGGGATATGATACAACCTTTCTTTAATGGTTGGGAGGAGGAAGAAGGAGAAAAAATGTATAGCTTGTGACCCCATGAATTAGAAGACATCATTCTATATAAATTGCACCTTCTCAGATTGCATGGAAGTATAAGACAGTTAACCACAACATTGTGCAGTAAACCCTTGCAATAAGCTGATTTACACTTTAAAAGTTAGGCATTTAATGGTCAAGGCAGGACACATTTGTTTATAAATTACTTTCTTTCTTTTACCTATCTTAATCACTTAATGACTGTCTTGCTAATTTGGTTTAATTTCTACTTTTCATATAAGTTTTCTAACAGAAGTTGACATAAAAGCCTTTGTGGACAGGCATGATTGGTTCTGTTTCTATGGCAACATGGGTGAATAGAAGAATGATTTCCTTTTGGAACCTTTCCTAAAAGCTGTTTTGTACCCTATAACGATATCTCTAGATTGCCATCCCTTGTCAGAGGTGAACGGAGATCACATCAAGGGTCAGCTTTGTTCTTTCTGTTTATAGATTATCCTCTGCAATCAAAAGACTGCACTGCTCTTCTTTTTCTTTGTGGTGCTGAACCAATTCCCTTCTCCACTACACACTGATGATAGAAAACTCAGCAAGATCTTTATTTTTTCAAAACATAACAAATAAACTAGGACTAGATCAACTATTGCACTGTACTAAAGCGTCTCTGGCAGCTCTTTCAAGTTCCTAATTTTTCAGTTATAGATCTATTTGTAAATAATTTACTTTATGCATCTTACTCTCTGGAAAAGCCTGAAATATTAAATAGCAAGTTGAACAGTCCAGTTCAATGCTTTGATTTAGAGAGAGATAAATCTTACTTAGTATCCTTCCTCTTGGTGAATCTTGAGGCTTAGTATATAAATACCTTTATTTAAAGTGTGAATATCTGCTACAATAATAGTGTAATTTTGATACATGAGATGATCTAATGATCATGTTGGGGAAGTTTTTAGTCACAGAAAGTCAAGAAGTTCTTTGCATTGTATTGTATAAAACTTTAGTAGTAAAGCTTGCTAATCATAGTTAATATTGATGAATATGGATATAATATCTCATGCTTCCTATCCATAAAGATAATGAAAGGCAGGTTTTTCTACTGTGACCTAAGTGAAGGATCATGCCTGTTAATAAATAGTATGTTTGTGAGTCTCAGTACATTTCAATCTTGCTCAACCTCAAAATTCAATAAATGTTTTCTGAGAGAGAATTTTATCCTTATAATAAAAGTGATTTTAAAGTTTCCTTCCTCTATATAATGACAGTAATTTCTTTGTTCTTTTTGGTCACGTGCCTTAAATAAAAGTAACTTTTTTTTATTTTATCTGTTTCCTCCTCTGCTCCATATTTGTAATTTTTTATTTTGTTAGCCATTTTTATGGTTATTACTCTACGTCTTAAAGGTATTAGGCTCTGTGTCAATAGAGGAGAGAGCTGCCCTGCAGAGGAAAGGCAGCTATTACATATCATATTACATACAATCTCCAAGGAAGACAACCTTTTACTAATGAAAGGCATGGGGATTTTGACTACAAAATTTCTCTTTTTTCAGAATTTCTGACTTACTTGCTTAGGGGGACTATATAGTTGTTTCTTTTGACTGTATCTGTTTTTACTGTTTAAGTAACTTTGATTTGAAAAATTATAAGGATGAGTTTTTTAATTGTTCACTTGAGAAGAGTAATTGAGAAATTGAACATTATGAAGAGAGGTTAAGAGACTACTTTTTTAAATGTCTTCTAGGGATATTGTATGAAAATTACAATGGTAAACAGTGAGCAGAAGATCTAAAAGATACTTTATGCTAGCTGGGCTTTGAGGATTTCATGGGGAAATTAATTGATTCAAAAATGGGCCTCAGGCAAACTGTAAAGTGTATGTAAAAAGACTAATAAATGATGACTGTGGTCCTTTTGGTGGTATAAGTGTCTCAGTGCAGATAATCATATGAAAATCTGGAAGCACAAAATAATAATTACAATGGAGCTATTGTTAGTAAGATACTCAAGTAAATGTAGAACCTGTCGTAGAGAAGTACAGGCAAGAGGTAGTGGTCAATAAGTACAAAAGAAATATTTAGTTAAACTGAAAGTCAGACCAAACTTAAGTATTTCTCTGTAATCTTAGAAATAAATAATACTTCTTCCCTGCTTTCTTTCCTCCCTCGTGATCTCACAGGACCTTTTACATTTTTGCATGTTACCTTGCACCTGTTATCTTAGGCAGGTTATATCTTTTGTGTAGTTAGAAACAATATGATTTTTAATAGTGTGATCCCCTTCCAGATAGTAGGAAGATCTGAATATGTGTCTTTCAGTACCTGTTTATTTTAGAAAGCAGTTGTCAGAAAGACAGATGTTTGTTGTAGACATCCTGAAACCATGGAAATTATGTGTCACTAGATATCACCATTTTACCAGAAGACAGGTTAATGATTTTTAATTTCAGTGCCTCACCATCTTCTTTTCTCCTGGTACATCTATAGCATCAATTAACCTAAGTTTTCAGTGAAAAATTTAATAGTGGTGTGCTTAAGTGGAATATGGATATACATACCTCTTTAGAAAGAAAATAATCTGTACACTTGTTATACAAGTAGGATTATGGCAATAAACACCTACTGCTCGGCAGAAACACATATGTTTATCATATTCAATTGAGCAATATTTGAAATACAGAGCATGATGAAATTCATTGACATTCTTACCATAAAGCTGTCATTGCAGCACTGATAGCAGGTGATAGTTCTACAAGCACATGTCAAATCTGTGCTTATTTATTTTGACATCTGTTGATGGAAGCTCTCTTCTTCTATTTAAGTGGACAATAACCTTGATATTCCTTGTGAGCAGTAGAAGCCTACAAATGTTGTTTTAAGAAGGATGTCTCAGCTTGTGATTTATAGCTGTCGTAGCAAATTAGCAGATGAAAACATCAAAAAACAAACATTGGCACATTTCAAATAGATCCTCTTGCAACATTAAATCTTTAATTGTTTTGTTCACAGGCTATGGCTATTTTGTTGAACTTTTTGGATGTAAAAGAAATTTACTAGAATTTATTTGGTGATAATTATGTTGTCCCCTTCTCACCCACCTTAGTTGCTGGCCTCTCCCTCCCTATAATAATCCTTCAGTAACAGCATTTTCCATTTCTCTATTTTCCATAAAATAGAAGTGAGCTTGTGGAATAGTTATGGGAAAAGAACATTTAGAAACATGACAAGCTTTCTGTGTTTTCTTGAGAATAAAGTCAGGCACACTCCTTTAGGAGCGAAGTGTGGCACCAGCCTGAGGTATAAACCAGAAGTACTTCCTTTTGCTTCAAAATCCATAGTTGACGATATTACAGATTTTTTCAATAGCAAAAAGTACAATTAGAAGTAAATTAGTATACTGTTTTTCAGTTGAATCAACTATGAGTTTCTAAGCTCAAACTGCACCTGCAACAAGTTGTTACTTTGTTTTTTTTAACCAGTATTGTATTATGCATCTACAGTAATAGTACAATGAAAATTCAGTATAGGTAAGTGCATTTGTATGTTAATTCTTAAATGATTAGGGCTAAGTGATGAATGTTTACTCACTCTGTCTATCTATCTATCTATCTATCTATCTATCTATCTATCTATCTATCTATCTATCTATCTATCTATTTTTCTGACATCGATTGCCTCAAAGCTATTCCTTTGAAAGAAATTAGTGTCTTAAAAAAATGGGACTAGAGCATTAATTAGCAAGATTCTTCCATTATTACCTTTTAGCAATGGGATGGACCATATGAAGTAGTCTGGATATTGAGTACAACTGATAAAATTAATTCCTGTGGCAAGTGAAAAACTATTTCTGTGGCATCCCTAAGATCAAATTACAGGCACTGTAATAAAAAAAAAATCACCCTTTCAACCTCAAGTTCACTTACAATCTCCAAATACAATTAATCATTTAAAACATAGTTACTAATTTCTAAATGGTAGTGTAATTCTTTCCTAATTTGTAGTTGCTTTGCTTTGTTTGAATATAGTGATTATGATGTTCATTACTAGCAACTGGTTAGGTGCTGCTGTTCACATAATGAAACAAACTGCAGTGTAAATATGCACAGACAAAATTTTAATCTTGAAAAATCTCTTCTGAGTCAGCAGATACATCTTTAACAATAGTGGTTTTGTCATTTTAGATGGAGCTTGATTTCCTGACAGAATTATGGTTGTATTTCCATTTGATGCAGTCTCTATTAAAGTATACGTACTCTGAAGCTGTAGAGAAATGTAGTGTAAAATAAATACATTGACTTGGTCAGCACTTCTTAATTTTAACAAATTGAGTTATTTCATGTTCTCCACTGGTGTTCCAAATACCTATTCACAAGACACCTGTTATCAAATGGCTTATTACTCTAAAAAAGAAATGTGCCATTAATGATCACAGAAGAATACATTTGCTACCTGCTCAGTAATTGATAATCTTTAAAATACTGTATGCTGTCCTATAAAATTAAAATTTTAAGGGCTCTTTTTCCCCCCAAATTTTTAGTTCTTTTGCTGTGAAATGCAAGATTTTCAGATATGCAAGTCAAAATGAGTTTGAAGTACTTAGTGTTAGGATGGGGACTAGCTCTAATTTTTTTCTGCTTTTTTATTACTAGTTTACAACTTTATTTTAACTCTTTTTATTGATTTAAGCCCATTCATTTAGCACTATCTTTAGATTTTAACGATTACATGAGCTCTATTTACAGTATAGAAAAATAAGTTTTTATTTCATTTAAAAAAAAAGGTGTTTTCCAACTAACATGTTGTAGCATTAGATGATCCTAAAGATAGACAGATAAATCAGAATGTATCCACAAATAGTTAAGCCTGATCTAAGTTACTGGGGGAGAAAAGTTTTATGACTCATTAGAAATAGTAAAAAAACCTGGGATTTCTTGTAATTCTGTAATCCACTTCTACACAACATGTAATATATGTGTACTATTTTGGCCTCTTTCAAGGGTTTTATTATGCTGAGAACCTGTTTCTGAAACCAGTTTCACTTAACTAGAAGAAACAGCTTCTTGTTAGTATTCACATTCCGTGTTGTTGATGGAAAACTTCCTGTTAATTCAAGCAGGCTTGATTGGTCCGAATGAAAGAGCTGCTTGTCAACAGTTTCTGAAACAGTAGGTGTGCTGGAGTAGAAAGCTGGAAAATCATGAGTAATTGTTTACAACAACTGTGAAGAGAAGTGTAAATACAGAGAAGTCTTTCTTTAGAAGCCTTTTTATTTGATTTGATCAAACAATGAAACTGGTGTATGTTTTTATCATAGTTATCAATGTATGAGAGCTTTTTTGAGTTTTATATTTAGATTTTTAGGCATGCCAGGAAATGCTACTGAAATTGTAAATGAAAAGCCGAAACTTTTCAAATGAAAGAAGAAAAAATGCTGAGAGGGTAACTAAATGCAGACATTTCAGTTCTGTGGAGACCTCTCAGAGAAAATGAGCGGGGGATTCTCTCCCAACCCTTGCTATTATCCTGGGCTATAACACTTTGCAGGATCAATCACCATGCTCAATTGTTCTAATATCAAACTTAATTTTCACGTTAACAGGAATTTGCTGGTGATCAGCATTTCCCTGTCAGCAGCCCTATCCCTTCTCCGTCTTTACCCTTGTCTGCATTTCCACATCCTCTGTTGTTTTTACATTCTAGTAAGAAAACCTCTTATTGAGACTTTCTCAAGACATTGCTTTGGCAGTAAAAGGCTGATATTATCCAGGAGATACGTTCCTAGATTACTGCAAAATATAGGCTCTTTTCATGTCTCCCAGGTAGTCCTCATTCTGGGAGCATTAGACTTCACTTCCCCTAGTAGTTTAGGATAACATTAGGACGAAGAGAAAATTATCCATGAGCCAGAACAAATGATAAACCATTTTTCCCTTCCTGCATGATTTTATTTCTGAACTAGCAAGTATTACTGGATTCAGCAACAAACAGACTTCCTCCAGGCCTGTAATCTGACTTCAGGCTAAGTTTACCCCTTACCTGTGAGAGTTTTGAACATGAATATGTGACCTCTGATGACTTTTTCAGTATAATTTATTCATTGGCATTTATTTAGGCTTTGATGTTCCAGAATTTGATCCAGACCCATCTGTTTTTCTCAGTTCCTATTGTGCAAATAAGAATAATACGATAGTGTGGGACATAAGTGTATGATGTAAAATACATGATTGTGAATTGGTACCACATGGAAATATTGAGTACTGATGAGGAAATTAGTAATTCAAGTCCTCAGGAAAGAGTTTGAGTGTTGCATAGTAAATTAAAGAATAATTCTTGACAGTAAATGAGCAGGGCACAAATATGAGCTTATTGCTTTTAAAACGTGAGCATAAATTATAGATTAGTCTGCTGAGGAGGTACCACGGCTGATCCCATCAGTTTTGCAAAAATAAGGGCAAATACTTGGCTATTATTAAAGCTGAAAGAAGAAAAAAGTCTGGATTTAAAAAGGAGAGGGGAGTAAGGATAAGAAAATTGATTCTGTACCAACACCCTGAACTTTGAGTTGAAATCATATGTTAATGTCAGCTAAACACAGCCAAAATATGTTGCTTGCATTATATTTTTCTAGTCCCTTTCCATTTTTGTGTCGGGTATCATAAATTATGTGACCTACATATTTTCCTTTTGGGAGACCGTATCAATCTTGCAGATCACAGGACTGGAAGCTTTTACTTACTGTTTTGCTAAGACATAAATTGCTAATGGTTTTAGGAAAAAAATGTTGTCATTATTTTCTCATATATCTAATTAATAAGGAATGTTTGTATTTCCAGTTCTGGTATAAATTCTTAACTAAGTTAGGTAGTCAGTGACTGGAATGCATTCAGTCCAGTTAAGTGCCTGCAGCGGTGGAACTGTTCAATGCCAAATTTCATTCCTTAACAAGGATTTTCAGTGTTAGATCTTCATAGGTTCATATCTCTGAACTGATTTTCCTGCTCTTGGTGTGACTGTTTATGCTACTAATTATTAATTTTCTGTGGACAATGACCTAGAAAGAATGATTCCTTAGAGCATATCTAAGACATGTACTCAGTTTTCAATGTATTCTATTGAAGTCCTTTTTGTTTATCTTCTCTTTTTTGCCCTCTTTCTTATCCTGTCATTGTGGCAAAGATGTCCTGAATTTGCTAACAAAGTAAAGGAAAAGTAAAAAAAAGGGCTCATGCAAAAGAGAAATTGATACCTTTAGTGAGTAAGAACTATTGATAATCTAAGGGATAAAACAGGAGAAGAATTACCAGTTTGTTGTCAGGGCAGTCCTACCTTTTTGATATCTTTGTTCATTGTCTTTGAATTCTTTTCTCCTATGCCTGTTCAGAGGATATTCATAAGCTTTCCTGCCCTTTCCTTTGTGTCTCTATTGTGATTTAGATGAACTTCAGCTTTTCTGAGGTAGGGAAAAATGGTTTCTGTGAATAGTATATATTTTCCTGTTACTGTAATATTTTGCTACATTTATTTATCATAGCTTCCAAGTGCAGTGCAGAATAACATATTTAGCAATATTTAGAATATTTTACAGTGCAACCTCTACTTTCTCCTATCTGGGAATCACTGATCTGCATGGGATCATCATTGTTATATATATATATGTGTCACTCTTTGTGTAGCAAGTTCAGAACACCTCAGTGCAAAAGTTTCTGAAATGTGTGATTTCAACAATTTAATTTTAATTACTTTGGCTTTGTTGAAGATTTATTTATAGAATTGAAGGTTTATTTATAGAATCACAGAATGGTTTGGGTTGGAAAGGACCTTTAAAGATCATCTAGTTCCAACCCCACTGCCATGGGCAGGGACATGTTCCACTAGACCAGATTGCTCAAATCTCCATCCAGCCTGGCTCTGAACAGGGATGGGGCATGCACAGTTTCTGTGGGCAACCCCTTTCAGTGCCTCACCACCTTCTGAGTAAAGAATTTTATCCTAACTTTAAAACGAAGCCTGCCTTCTCTCTGTTTAAAGTCATTGCCCCACCTCCTGTCACTGTCGCAACTCCAATAGATTAATGGCTATTCATTTTCACCAAGTGATCCCAAACCTGCTCTTTGCTTACAGTGGGAGGGACATCACTGCCCCCACACTCAGAGGATCAGGGACTTGAAAGAAATGGGAAGCTTGACTGCCAGGTGAAGATTGAAGCAAAGAGGTGACTGGGCACTTCAGCCTTCACTGTATCAGTCATCACTAGTTCAGCCTGCTTGCATATCACGGGATAGGCTCTCCTTGGACTTTCTTTTATGACCTGTGGTTTTACAGGATCTCTTCTGGCTATTCTCACATCCCTTGCCTAGTCCTGTTCCAGATTTTACTTGGCTTTCCCTGATATCATCCTTAGACATTTCAACCATATCCGTTACTCTCCCCAGTTCACATGTTTCTGTTTCCACTGGTTGTGCGCTCTTATTCCTCAGTTTGAGTAGCAAATCCTTACTCAGCCATGCTGGTTTCCAGCCTGCTTTACTCAATTTTCTAGACACACAGGATAGAGAGCTGTTGAACTCTTAAGTAAAGTGTCCTTAAAAAGCTGAATTTGTTGTGTTCGATGGAACATAGAGTGCTTTGGTTCACATGGCATGGAAGACACTGCACATCCTTAGGGATGAATGTGTATTTCAAATGCCTGTGCATTTTGGTAAATCATATATTCTGATTTTAATGGTTGACTGTCAAGGTAAGGAAGCAGGAAAAACTAAAAAAGCAGTTTCTCTATTTCACCTGAATTGTGTGTCGGAAGGCAAGTCCTATCACATTTTTTCAAGACCCTTAATTAAACCCTGTGTGACAGTTTCAGTCTTTTCATGGAAGTCTCCCATGTGGACTGAGAGTGGGAGAGGTTAGAGAGTGTACCACATAGGACAGGAAAGCACTAAGGGATCAAGATAGTTGTAGTGAGCTACTGTGCATGTAAAGGTGTTCTGTGTGCATTTATACTGGCTCAGTGAATCATCCTTGACTTTGGCTGGCAGTAGTAGCTATTCATCTTTTGCAGGAAAAACATGTAGTGCTGATTGTTGTCATGACTACTGTCACATTAAAGTCAACATACTTTACTCTGCAGAATATTTCCATTTTGCATCACTTTTTAAAAACTATTAATTTAGTCTGTTTTGTCCAGTTTTGGAGTGTCTTAGGTGGTGGTTAGCTGCTAGTTGGCAAAACACAAAAAAATTAAAGAAATTTAAAGAAATGGAAAAACACTGAAAATTTAAAGAAATGGAAAAGTATGGTAGACAAAGTTGGGGTTGTTGTTAAGGCCTCATCCAGGAGGCCTTCTTCTTGCCCATTTTTGATATGTTCATATAGTCCTGATGGTGTAAAACGCAGAAGCAATTTAATGTAGTCAATCCATGGGTCTACTTGTGTGCTTAAGCTGAATCAGAGCAACTAGTGGTTGTCATCTTTTTTCTCTCTATCACTGCAGTCTCACCACTGTGCTGGCATGGCAGTTGATGATCCTCCAATCAAATTTCTCCCCTTCCAAGTAAAAGGGACCTCTTGATAATAAATGGCTTTACTCTCCCATTCCATACTGCTATACAGAGAGGCCATAGCCCTATGCATGAGTCATGTGGATCTTTTCCTGTGCGTTCACTGAGCTCTTGAACTTTTAGATATATATACAGGCTGGACTTTCTTTTTGTTTTGGCCATTCATTTCCTCAAGCCTTTTAGAGAAAGGTTTAGAGTCAGTGATATATGCTATTGAAACAGTACTGAGTTGAAATCGAGTTATAGTTCTAAAGGCATAAAATATATTTTCTTTGAAAAATGGTAAAATTATCTGATGTGAAAAACCACTACTGTAAGACTGATATGCCATTGCAAAGGACAGGGTACTCATAATAATGGCAACTTGAATTACAGTCCACTTTGTTTGGGGGGAGGAGGGGGAATAAACTCTGCTGGTCTTCATCCTCCTTGCCTTGTATTTTCTTTGCTATTTTTAATGTTTGTTTAGAATCTTTTTCAAATATTCAAAATTCAAGGTATTTCCTATAGTTGTTTAGAATGCATCTTTCCTTTATGATACCTTTTATTTCTAGAATGGTCTCCTGATAATCAAGTCCCTTTCTTATTTTTCTTACATCTCAATTTCCATATGCCCTTCAAAATTTGCAGACTGTTACATCTTTCAATTGTCACTTAGCCAGCTTATAAGCAGCATGCCAATATTTAGCTCAGGGATCTCTTCCATAAATTTGTCCTTAGAGAGCTGCTCATGGTGCTTCTGCCTTTATTTTACTGACTGCTAATTTACCTGTTTATTTTTGTTACTGAACCAAAAGATGTATTTCTTGTGAAATGTTACTGGGATCTTACCAAGTACATGCGTCTTTTGATATGTTGTTTTATGCTACTTCTTTCTTTGTCTGTATAAATCAAAAAATGTACTGTTTAAATTTTTTGCTATAGTGTCTTTAAATTATATGTACCCTCCCTAAATGGCATGGGATCTTGCTCCATGAGACAACAGCGACAACATTATTAAGGCAATCTGGCTTGATTTGATTGCATCTAATTTTTTGCTTCATGCATTTAGTTTCTAATTGTGAGAATAAATCCATATGCTGCTTTTTACCTGATCATTTGGTATTTATAAAAAAAAATCTATTTTGTTAATTTTTTTCTGTTATTCTGGTGAGTTGATGTGAATTTTCACACAGATATTTAACCTCATCTTTTGGAATCTCTGAATATAAGACATGCAGCTAGTATGAAAAGACTGTTCAGCCATCTCTGCATTTCAATTTTCTACTATTTTTTAAACAATATGCTTTATTACTAGCAATTTATAGTAAAGTTTATGAACATAAAGGGATTTTACAGATAAGTAGACCTGAATGACTCAGTATCCAGTTTGTTTTTAATGTGTCTAGTTAGCAATTACACAGCAGATAGCTTCTATTAATTTCATTTTATTAAAAGAATCATGATTATAAGTTAAATGAAGAGTACTTTGGGAAGGATAAATTATAATAGGCCATGGAATCATTTGCCATTAAACAGAATGTCCTGCTATTTTTGCATAGTTCAAGTACTTTTTCATTAAATATAAGTTCATTCAAAACCCAATTCAAGATAGTAAATGTGATTTGTTAGATACCAACTGTTAAGAGGGCATGGTCTTTAAAAAAAAAACAAAAAAAACCAAACCCAAAATGTATGCTGGTAATTCCCTGGTCTCATTTTGAGACACTGTCCTCGTTTTGGATCATCCAGTCAATTCCAGTAAAGTATCAAAAAGTTTTCATAACTATCCACTGGAATTTTGTAAATAATAACCTGTTTGCTTTGTTCTTAAGGAAGGACATTTGATTAGTGCATTTTATTGACACTGAAACCAAGCCATGTGCCCTGTTTCCATTGTTATCTTGCAAGTGAAAGCCCTCTACAGTTTTTGAATGCTAAAAAAAAAGAACAGTATCCTACAAAGACATATAAACCAATAGTGCTTGCAGAATAGAAAGAACATAGGTAGTATGTTTGCTGCTACAGAAACATCTTTCAGTAGGGAAATAAACACAATGAAAATAAATCTCAGTTAATCTCAGTTATTATTATGTGGAGATTAGTTGAATAAAAAGATAAAGGTTCTGCCAAACCTTTTTGCTTTTAAGCACCTGTGAGAGAGCTCTCAAGGGTATACTGTATAAATATGAGTTCTGTTACAAGCATGACTTTAAATATTTCATGAATTCTGCTTCAAATGCTTCTGCACTGCAAACAATTTCAGTATCTATAATAAGCATATTTCAAAATAATTTTTATAAACTTATTACTGTTTTAATCACTTGGCCTGTATTTAGGAAAGCAAAATTGTTCCCAAAATCCAGAAAATTTTAAAGCAAGTATCTCTTAGTGAATAATTTGTAGATCATGCTTGCTTTTCTTTTTAATAGACTTTCTGGAGCTTTGAACTCTATTGTTCTTTTCATGACCTTAAAATGACTCCTCTTGTCTTTGTAGTATGGAATGGTGTCTCTGAACCATGAGTACCAGACGTAACAGTCTTAGAAACTTTCTAAGACAGCTTTTCAGACTGTAAGGCAGTTGGGTGTTTGTGAGTTCCACTACTGAAGCAGTATTCTGCTGTACAACTACCTGTTGTACAGCATTTCTGTACGCATTTCTGAGTTCCCCAGGAATAAGAAAGACATGGACATTCTAGAAACAGTCTTGAGAACAGGTAGCTCCTCAGCAAGGAAGGCTGAGAGCTGGACTGGCTGTCCTGGTAAAGAGAAGGCTTGAGGGATCTTGTCCATGTGTACAAATACCTAATGGGAGGATGTAAAGAAAATGGGGCCCAGCTGTTTTCAGTGGTGTCCAGTGACAGAGCAAGGGGTAATTGTCTCCGTGATCCTCCTACACCCCTTGTCTACCATCCTGTCCTTGTCCATGAAGTGAAACAATCAGTTCTATCTGAACATGAGGAAACATGTTTTTTAGGATGTGCATGAGTGACCATTGAGGCAGGCTGGCCAGGGTCATGGTCCTGGGCAGTCTCTCCAGGTGGCCCTGCTGGCTCAGACAAAAATGGACCAAATGACTTCTAGAGGTCGCTTCCAACTTCAACCAACCTGCAGTTGGTTTTACAATTAAAATGTATAGTTGTTAACATTGAACATGGTTTGGCTACCTTTTTTCAGTCTTCTAAAGCCAACAAAAATAAGTGTGGCAGACACGGGTGATTAGTAAAACCAGACTTTTTGCAGTAAGTCTGGTTAAGTTCATCATTAAGTTCCGTCAAGTAGTAAATAATGTGCTCTTGCCTTTCTTATACTCATCTTGTGATAGATCAATTGAGGTAAGTGTTCTCTGATCTATTCAAATCAGCATCAGTAAGGACTGTGGCAGTTTATGCTGCAGGATAACAAAAAAAAAGGAACAGTTTCGTAGCAATATCGTAATGGGATGGCTGTTCTGCAAATGGATGATTGCAGTATTCTTTATTAGCTAAAATTATATCTGGTCTGCTTTGTTAGGGGCTAGCTTTCAAATTTTATACACTTTTTTGCCACACGTGCAAAAAGGACATACTTGAAGTGAGAAATAAAGCTTGCCTACTTGGCTCTGAGAGCGAGACATTCTAAAGAGAAGCAGAACATTGCAAAACTTGAGTGGCTAAGAATAAGTTAACACAACGTCAGTTACAAGTATTTCTAAGGACATAGGTTACACAGTCTCTAATAGGTGAAAAGTCCTAGAAAAACCCCAAGTATATGAATGTATTTGTATCTGCCACTCTTAGATGACTAACAGGTATAAAGCCTGTGGCTGAGAAGATGGGAGGAATCACATCACTTTACACCTAGCAGCATTTCTCCTAAGGCAGCCCAGGACAGTACTAGCCTGCTTTATGGCTAGGGTAAATAAGCAGGATTGTTAATATCAGAATTAACTTGGATTGATAGATTAGAGATATCATGACTGTTGAGAAACTTTCTAGTTGTTCTGTGCTTTGCATGATACTGCATTTGTAAGAACACCCCCCCCAAAATTTTTTTATGAAAAATTAATATATATAGAAGTAAGATAATTTACATTTATTTAAGCATTTTTCTAGCTTTATTTATTTGCATTTTTATAGCTTATTGTTAAGTGATTGAAGAAACTATTTTAAAATTCTTTATCTTTTGCCACTGCTGTTGATAAAGTACAGGCCATACCCAAAAAAGCAGCATTCCTTCTTTCACTTTTGTGGTTTCCTCCTTGGGTTTGGGGTTTCTTGCATTTTTCTTCTGTTCTCTGAAAGTCCTGATTTTTATGAGTGATCGTTATTCTGATCCTTTTGTTTTCAGTAGGTGTTCTAACTGTTCTTTGATAAACTGTTGGAGTCTGACTGTTTGCAGTCAAGGATTGTCCCTTTTATTAGCAAAGGTATACCTAGCAGGGTGCAGCATGTTTGTGCTAAATTCCAGTTGTTAAAAAGGTTCTCTTATGGTCTCCTGTAATTTAAAACTTGATACAGATCTGACCTGAAACTGATGGTTAGTCTGTGTATGCTGTCTGCAGAAAATACATCGTATTAATAGAGGAATGTAGGCAGCTTGAAAAGGGCAGTTCATGAACACTACCACACTAACATCCACAACATGAATGACCATTATGAAGAACTTGACATATGTGTAGAAGACACAGCCTTTCCAGAAAGCCACATTAGTCCCTAATTGTTAATTTTCCACATCTCCCTAATGGCAACATAAAAATGATGATGAAAATTATCAGGGAGAGAGAAATCCTTCTGAATTTTAATTTCATACTTCTCAGATTTGTTATATGTAAGAGCAGTTCTAATAGAATTTGTCAGATAAACAGACAAAAATCATAAAATGGCAGAGGGTAAAAGAATATAGGAGGACACAGCATTCTAGCATGAGTTTTGCACTTGCTAGGTCACTCCACTGAGATGCTCTCATTAGACATTGTTTAATAAGTTTACTGAGCTACTGATTAAGAAAATCAAACAGCACAGATCTTAAAAAAAATCTTGCCACAGTCATGTACAGCGGGAGCAACAGATAAGTGAATTGATGTTAGGACATATTTACATTTAAGAAATTTGTCTTAACAGTTTCCAGGATCTAGTGAGAGAAACTTGGTTTGTATTGGGTCGTTACTCAGTTAAAAATAACCTTTCCAGGTCATGTCATTTTGTTTGCCGCAGTGAAATAAGTTTATTTCAGCAGAATGAGGCCGTTATTAGCTTGGCAGAGTCCACTTGTCAGAATTTTATGGAGCAGAACACCGTTTGGCTTGGAAATTCAATAAATACTGTAATGTGAGAGGAGTTAAACTCCAAGGGCTGAAGGGGCACAGTCTTGGGAATTTGTCACTAATGTATTGTTCGATACTTCTGTTGAGAAAGTATCAGGATATATGACGAGTGATAATTAAAAATCCTGCAGACATCTCTCTCCTAATACTAGGTGATGTTAAATATATAGACTGAATAGAATTTTTGTATTGAAGAAGAGTAGCAGTAATGTCAAAAGTGAAAATAAATGCTTTGCACTTCTATTTTTACCTACTTTATTTCTCCTAGATGCAGTTCTCCTAACATTGGCATGGTTTAGCATGGTTAAAAGATATCTACAATTAAATGTAGTTGAACTATTGTTTAAATTAGCATGGGAAAAATTTGCTCTGCGATGTGTATTTATCTGAAGTGTGGGAGGCTGATTTTCTGTCTCCAGTGGGAGAGGAATAGGAAAACTAATTGCTCTCCCTGCAAGGTGAAACTATGCAATTCAGTCATGTAATAATTTTAGATGCAGGGATGAGGTAGTCAGCAAAAATGGTTGGGGTGCCCTCAAGCTATCCAGACTTCCTGCTTATGCTTGGAACACTATCATTTGAAACAACTTTTAAAGTATTGCCTGTTCAAACAAAAAGATTGCTTCCAGATGGAGTAATTTTAGATTTCCAGTCATATACAGTAACATTTATAGACAATGAGCTAATTAACCATTGAATATATGGTGGAATATTGATTATGCAATGTTATTCTGTCAAGATCGGATGTTGTTTAGTAAACAAATGTATGCGTCACATAGGTGTTACTGTCTGGACAGTGAAATGCTACTTGCAATGCCATGTTTTGTACTATGTACAAATCAGGTGAACCTATTTCAGTAATTTCGCCAAGTAGTAATACCAGGTAATTTCTAGAAGGTGAAGGATTCCCATGAGAAGTTAAGTGTTACATCACAGCATGAAACAATTTTTTAACATATTCTAAATTATATTACCTATCTTTTCTTGAATTTATTATTTTTCAGCTCTCTAAATTTTTTTTTGTCATCTACAAATATAAATTTGGAGAGAGTTAAAATTGAAGTAACCTATATCAATTCAAAGCAGTTCCTTCCTGTGCAATGTGACCAAGTCCAAAGAATATACTGTTGCTTATTTGATCAAAGTAGTATTATTTTCAAGATTACTTGGATAATGCTAACATGCTCCTTGGTATCACTATGCAAATGGCATATGAGAACAATTTGACTGTGTTTTGATATTCATGCCTAATTATTTTATTTTATTTATTTATTTCATATGCTTTTCTTTTTTTCCTCCCAAATGCATTGTAATCTGCATCCCCTTTTCATTCTAAATAGAATTATCTTCCCTCCACTGCTTCTACTCACAGAAATAGGTGTGTTGTGGTTGATACATCTGTATGTACTATTCAGACAAATATCCTGTAGATCATAATAACTTGTAAATCTGGTTCCAGACAAGCACTGAGAATAGTCTCTGAACTTTATCTCACCTAGGATAGGATACATCTTCCTTTGCAAGTAAGTGTTCTCACATTTACTTTCAAAATAAGAGCATGCCTTGGAGTTACTTATTCATTTAATTGTACCAGAGTTCCACTAGTCCTAAAATGTGTCTAAATGTTGAGACTGCTGATTCATATGTTTTAATTATACCTTTTTATATGAATAAAGTAGTTTTGCAAATGGCTTGCCATATACTCAAACTCCTTTAAAATTACATGAAATTACTTCATAAAACAAAAAGCAAACACATGATAATGTCCAGATTAATTGCATTTGGTTAGTAGATAATAACTCTAGTTGGACACAGAGGAAATCATTCACAAATTAGTAATTCCCAGAAGACATTTCAGTTGGGTAAGATGTGTACACTTATGGTATATGGACAGTGTTACCAAAAGGATCTGTTCAGTGATATCCTGAAGTAGCAATAAACAAACATACCAGAATAATTGACACAGTTTACTGGCATTTCACAGTTTAAGTGCTGTCACATCTATATTACTTTCTGGCAGCTTTGCATACTGGTGGGACAAGATACCTTGTTTTAACTCTTCATTCAATCAGTGCACTTAGTGTTTTCTTGATGTTTGGTGAGTTTTTTTGATTATTACTAAAATTAGAACTTTTAAATGAAAACTTTTTAAATTAGATTACTGCAGAAATTTTAATAAAGAAGGTTAAAGAGATAAAGGTTTTATAAAGAAAGCATGAATTGTATGCCCCAGAGAATTAAGAAATTCTAACATTACATGCTGCTGGACTTTATTGCTATTTACAGAATACTTTTTCTTGGATCTAGAATGAACTTTTCTTTGATTATTTTACTCTTTCAAGCTTATTCAGTACTAGCAGGTACTTGGATCCAAAGGGCAGGCAGAGTTTTATATTTTGATTTACTTGATTTACTTGCTGCTTTGGCTTCAGATAGTACAGTTTTGTGGGGTTTCATTTGGATTTTGTTTGTTGGTTTTGGTTTTGGTTCAGTTTGGTTTGTTTATTGTTAAAGTGCTGTCCAGGGGAAATAGAAAAGCTTGCTATCCTAAGCACCTGAACCAATTGTCCTGAAATGATCTAAATATTTTATCCAGACCATATGCAATTTGGACTAATTATCAGTACTATCATAGATTTATGCTTTTAGAAAGAAAATAATATATTTTTTTAAAATACATGTGTTTCTAGTTTGTTTTTTTTTTAAAACAGATGTTGTTTGCTGTGTTCTTATTAGGCATTCTGAGATTTTTAGCTGCATCTAAGAGGCATTGGTGAAGCATCATCCTCACATTTATGACTGCAAGAGCCATCTGCTTGATTTATTTGTCACTAACAGGGAAGTCTTTGGCACACGGTCACCTGGATATCTCTGTTTTGTCCAGATCTGGAAGAGGGGTGGCATTTGAAGAGCAGTACTTCAACTGAGACCTTACAGTTTGCTTGCTTTTCTGCCCTCGTGAGTGTTTCTTTTTCTTAGATGGTCACCAACTGTAGAAGTGATCCCACTGTAGCAGTAGTTAAAAGAAATACAGAGAACACGGATGTTGGAATGAAAACATTATAGGCAGCACGGTAGTAGGTGCAGTACTCTGAAGCTGACTCTGAAGGCTGCTGTGAAGCATCTGCATGTGGTTCATTGTTCATGGCAACCTTCTCTGCATGGGCTGAAGCAGGAGGAGTGCTGACAGAGCTGCTGTTGCTGAGGTGGTGTGATATTAAAGGAACTATTACAATTCTAATTATGCACTCGTGATGCGTTCTGGAGTGACTTGCAGTCTTTCATACCTACATGGTATCAAGTATAAGAAACTCGGAATTTAGACATTTTTAATGCATTAAACACTCATTATTAGCCACATACAACAGTAAAAATGATGCCATTAGTTACAATGAAATATTCAACTATTGCTCTTTGACTTTATATTCTGAGCATCTTTGATACTCTGTTGTGTGAACTGACATAACTTCAGAATAAGTTGATTTGTTGTTTGACTTTTTTTTTTGATAATTACTTTATTGATTTTTGTTTCCTGTAATCTCTTTTCCTACAGCTTTTCTGCTGTAGTTGAGGAAGAACTCTTATTTAGATTATGCAGGGTCAGTCATCTAGTGTCCCTTAATTTTCAGAGTTAGTCATTAAAGCATAACATAATCTGAAGAAGAAAATGTTTAGGAACCAGGTGATACACTTTTATTTTACAACATATGTCAATAAATAGATAGATAGATAGATAGATAGATAGATAGATAGATAGATAGATAGATAGATAGATAGATAATTTGTCCATCCATATATATAGAAGTGTATATGTACTTAAAAATGCCAAATGTTTGAATCTGAGAGTGGTAACATACTTGATTGTCCATGGTAATGCTTTTTTTTTCCACACTCTTTTCAGAAGATTCTCATGGGTCTCAGGACCAGCAGGAGGCATTGCTATAGTAGTTTGAAAATGTTCTCCCTAGCCAGAAGAACCAGTTGTTTGACATTAAGAGTAAAATGAGTAAGAGGTTATCCTTCTATGTGTACAGAAGATGGTCTTTTTCACTGACAATAAACAAAAAGCCATTCTCACAGTACATGTAGTTCCCATCTTAATCATCCTTTTAGCTCATTTTAGGAGCTAACAACAATTACCCACCATTCTGTCTACCAGCAACTTACTGCTCATCTCTGCAGACATAGTATTCAAACTTTAGTTTTACATCTCTGAAAAGACAGTAATTTTCTGTGTCCTTGTTTGCCTACTGCTAAATTTAATGAAAGTTTAAGGAAAGCATAGTTTGAATGAGGAATTAAAGAATCTTACATGGATTGTAAGACTAATGACATTGGTCAGGATAAGTACGTTCAAGCTTTGTATTGTATCAGTGCATACTTTGACATAAATGCCCCAAAAGATGTCTAAAGAATCACAACAGAAATAGGGATGAGAATTACAAACTTAAGGGAATTAAACATGCAGACTAAAAACATATGTGAGAAGCATACATGTTTTTTAAACATGACAAGATGCAGAAAAAAGGTCTGTGATTTTAGAATCTTGTCAAGTTGCACTAGCATTAACAGCATTAAAATCAATAACATTAATAATAATAAATACAATGATTAGAATAAATAATATTTGGCTTTTAAAAGGAAGACCAAGTTTCATGTCTCTAAATCTGCTGAAATACTTTTCTCATATTTGGTTCTTTGAAATTTATGGCATCAAGACTTCTTCTAAAATTAATGGAAATACTCTTGCTTTTACATTTCAATAGTTGATGTGTTAGATTTCATCTGAAATAGTTTAGCTGTTTTGCAATCAAATGAATCTTTCATTAACTTGAGATACTCTGTTTTTCCTAATGCAGACTCTTCATGGGTGTATGTTCTCAGAAATTCACAGTGAGGGGAATAAAGAACACTTGAAAACACCTATAACTTTCTGGGATATGAAATACTGCAATGGCATGGGAAGGTTGTGATTAACAGTAGGACCATTAGGGAAGCATCTTGATTTTCCTCTTCTACCATTGATTTGCAACTTTTCATGCATTACTTCATGTTTCTTGGTCTTGTAAATGAAATCTAACAGACTTAATACTTTAATGTTTCTGATCCTAAAGAGATATTATTAGGGTCTGTAGATCTTTATTCTTCTTCCCATATCAAATATGTAAATCCATCATAAAAAACCACTGATTTGGAAATAAAAGGATGTGTATTGTTGCGCGAAGTTTTGGAATCTATCTCAAAAGGGAGAAATGACAGCCACTTGTAGTAGTAACTTCCTACCCTACCCATGAGGTCTGTGTACCTCATGTCTTCCTGAGGACTCCCATTTTTTATTACTCAGGTAAGTATTCAGTAATACATGTTTCTGTGTATGTATGTGATGTTTGGTTGCTGATGGTACGTTTTTATTCCTCCTCCGTCCTCAGAAGATTGCTAGAGTTACAAGGATTATTTCTATAAAGGATCCTGACACTGTTTGGCTGTCTTTCTGTAGCCTCATGATTTGAAACTAATCAGGTGATTCAGAAATACCTGATTTGGACTCAACCTTCCATTTGCTCTTATTTTGAAGAATTTTCAGTAGTCTGTGGAGAAATTATCTTTACCTGTGTATAGTTTCCTGATCAAAAAGCTGAGACCTTACCCTATTTTCTAGCTACTCATATTCACTGAGTCTTACTGTATTTTTTTTAATGTATGGATCTTAATTTGTTTTGATTTTTTTTTGATTCATTGTTTTTTATTGTTGTTTTGCTTTCATTTCTGTTGGGTTTTTGTGTGTAAGATGTATTTAGAAACCAGTATAATGCTTTTTTTACTATGTAGACTTGCTTTTGAAGCAGTTTATTTCTGCCAGAGAGGGTAGTTGAGGTCATCCACACTTAGAGTGAGAAGAAACACCATTTGACAGCACTGACTATTTCAGTTTGATTTTGATTATTACTTTAGCTTTCTAACTTCAAATAAATTTTTGGACTTGTTAAGTAAAAACTGAGAAAACTAATTAAGAGAATGTCAACATAAAACCTCTTCATTTTTGAAAACAGTATTGATACTGCATTTGCCCAGTTAATACTAACAGTGACATTAAACTGTTAGCTTTAGACTTGTTATAAACTTAAAAAAGTCTTTTAAGTTTACAAGGATACCACTGTTCTATTCTGTTTTATGGAGGCAGGACAAAAACAAAGAAACTAGTTATTTAAAAGGCTAAAATACTGACTTTAGGCAAATAATTTTCAACTTTTAGCATTTATAAATGATTGTGTTGTATAGTAAAAATATATGTATGAAAGACCTCTCTGTTTCCTCTGAGACAACTGTATGAACCATCTCAAAAGACTGTACTGTGATTGGGTGGCAAAATACAAGTATACTTCAAACATTTTACTCTCAGCCTTATTTTTGTGTTTGATTGATAAGTTAACAGATCCTAGGTTTCAGACTGCTTTCTTCCTTGTTTTCCAACAAACTTATACTTGGTTTTGCTTTTTAGTTCTCTTCAAGTAGACTACCATTTAGACTGTTCTGGTGTTGAGATAGTTTGATCTGAGTTTTTTAAGGAAGCTAGTACTTTTTACCAAGTAGTTAGCAATACTTCATGGCAGACACTGCCAAAATCACTTGGAGCAGTCCATTGTAGTCATGCCATTTTTGTCAGTTTTACTGTGGTCAGATTTCTGCTTTTACAGAGGATTTCGTGTTTACGGTTAGTGTTTGCTGCTGTGAGCAAAACCTACTAGTCCAGGTTTTGACCCTGGTGTATATCTTGACTATTTTTTTTCTGAAATAAAGAAATAGAAAACGGCTTATTAAGAATCTGCTTTCTCCTTGTGAAAGAAGTTGGCAACAGTAGATAAATAATCAAATCATCGGTGGGTGCAGACAAATGGCATGAATTGAAGTTCATTTCTGTGAATATAATGAAATTTTACAATTTACTATCAGCTTAATATGAAAACATTATTTTAAAATTGTCTGTATTGGGATTTAACTTGTTTTCTGACATCAGTGGTGAGATTATTTTAAAATATAGGCTCTAAAATAGTGTGGCTTTTACAGTATCAAAAAATAGTGGTAGTACATATGGGCTAAAAGACTGCATGGTATTGAAGTTTTGGGGAGCATGTTTTTTGTTAGGTGCAGGACAAGTAATTTAAATTGGACAACCAGCTGAATTCCATGCTTTCATTTTAGAGCAAAGCCTTACTCAGTGGACTTGGCATTCACAATTTTTCTACCTATATTCTTTAGAATATAGATGAGATCTTGGATTTTGGAGAGCAAGGATGGTATTTTAGTCTTTTGGCTGTTAATGCTAATATAATCAAAGCAAGATTAAAAGAAACTCCTAAATCAAGAGACCATCTTTCTTTTGGTTCTCTGATTTACGATTCTAAGTGATTCTATGTTCTTCACAGTCTCTGTGTTCATCACAGTCTAGTGTATTTCCAAGGCATTGAAATTTACTCCAGTTAATTTTTGCAGGAATACTATTGCTTTAACAAATAAAAAAATCAGGGGAAGTCCAATTATATTGCAATTTATATTTCTGTTCTGATAAAGATTTGCTGAGATCATAAAAATATTTCCATATTTTCTTTCTAAATTATTATAATTATTGATAAGTGGTATTAGTTTGATTTTTTTAGAATGCATCACTAAAACATAATTTTACAAAGTTGAAGAAACATCCTTTGGAATTTTCAGATTACAGATTTTACAGAGTACTGCTTCACATTCTCTATATTCATATGACCTTTTCAAAATTTAGAAATACTTTGCAATTTTAGGTTGCTTTATTTTTGTGCCAGTTTAGAACTAAGAATGAATTTCTGCTTCTTACAGACCTCTAATGTCCAAGGTCCATGACCTGAATAATGACCTATATACAATGAAAGAGAAGTGTAGAACTTCGCTGCCAGACCAGACATTTGAAATATGAGACTTATCTCTCACTTTTATACAAGGGATAATTACACCTATTTCTTACAGTAGCTCTAATTGGTAAAGTTAAACTTAAGCAAGTTTTTGCACTTTCCAGGTAGGAAGAGAATCCTTACATGACCTTAGGTGACATGTGTGGTTGTGTAGTCCTTTCCTGGCTTAGTTGGAAAGGGAATATTTATTAAGAAAAGGAATATGTCTAAGCAGTTTTTTTCGCTGACTGGAGAACCTGTGTGCTTTCACACTCACCTGTAGGAAGAAGCATACAAAACCATTCAGAAGGATTGTAAGCATTAAATAAACTGGAATTACAGCTATTATTAATTGGAATTCTCTAAAAGTTTCTAAGCAACATATCTGCTAATTATCCTAAAAATATATTTATTTATTATATAAAAAAGAAATAATTGCATATCCACCTTAAAGTTTTGCAATAAGATTTTCAGAATAATTTCTATATATAAAGTAAACAATAATTATGTATTTGTGTATCCCATCTGCTGTCATGTCACTTTCTGCTGATAAAAATTCAACAGACTGTTAAGGTTCTTCGAAATGAGAACATAGCGGAAGTACTCTGGAGAATCCTTCAGAAAGAACTGCTAACAAAAGCAAGTGTGTTGGGTAAGAGGTAGTATTTACCAGATTCAGTCCACTGCACTTCTCCTTGTTTGAAAGACATATAATATATCTTTCAGATGTAGCATTATATCTGTTTTTTCTCTATCAGGTCAGGCTTGGGAAGTGAATATTATGAACTGCAAATAGTTTCTCTGAAACAAAGGTGAGCTCTGTCAGCAGAGCAAATTGCATCATGGTCTGTCATTCACACTTCAAGTAATTGAATAATAAAACAGTGATTTTACTCTGACTATTGATGTAATAGGTTTTGACTCTGATACAAGTGCCTTCCCTGAAGTTTTTTGGTTTTTTTTAAATTTCATTCTGATGATTTATGGGTGCATAAGAAAATATATCTACATATCTGTAGAAATATACCTGTGCAGCTAGATGTATCTCTGTGCAGAAATACAGATTCACGACATACATACTCCAGGCATTACAAAAAATTTAATTTAGTGTGTAGCTCAAAAGAGACATGCTGAAATCACCTTAAGGAAAAAATAAAACTTCCTTTTTAGTTCACGGTTTATTAGAAGAGCGATTGAATTGGTGTGTGTGCACTGTAACAGGGAAAGTCTTGCTAATAGGTATATTTTTTTGCCTAATAAAAGGTCTTAAAGAATGTCAGGGAAAAAAAGAAGGAGTCATTTAAATAGGTTCTCTTATCAGTAGTCTAATAATTAGGCAGTCTGATAATTCATACTTCTTGCAGATGTGTTGTGTATAGACAAGTGTGGTGAGGACTGACATCCTGTTGTAAATTGGATATACAGTGTTTTCAGCATGTGGAAGTAAGAATTCTCTTACAGATCTCTTACAGTAAGAAATCTCTTACAGATTTTCAAAGGACATTTACTAGTATCCTAGTGTTCAGTAGAATGTCCCCATGATCTTGCTTAAAGGTGAGCTGGTTTGCTTTTTTTTTTTAATTAATATAAAGATCTGCAAACATCACTTAGAAATTAGAGAACCATCCTTCTAGGCAGTGGAGGGATCAGCCCATGTACCTCAGCTGCTTAAACATGAATATTTGTTTAAATGTTTACTGACCTTTGTAAGTGGAATATTGGGTGTCTTAGATTCAGTTAGGATTAGGGTTCAATATTGTGTCCGTGATTCTGAGTCAGGAAAGAACCCTTTTCTGGGAGTATTTATGTATACAGAGTTTGCTCATGATTGCAAATCCATTAGTAAGCCATAATTCACTTAAATTCCATGGATAACTGCAAAGTGATGGGATAGGAGTAGACACAGTTGTATGTGTGTGCAGGTGGATGTTCCTACAGAAAAGTAGCATAATCTTTCTGTGTGTTCATATTTTACCCTCTAACATGGATGTTACTTCCAACATATATTCACAGAGCTCCATTCTCTGTTTTCTAAGGGAAAGATATTCTGAGGGATTTCAGTGTCTAAGTCTTCTTAGATTTCACTGTGAGGAAAAGGTAGGAAGCACTGAGGGTGACAGCAATGATTACTAAGAAGTCTACTTAAGAAAAAACAAAATATGAAGAAGAACAGTGTGTCAGCAGATTATTTTTCTATTATACTTCTGTAATTAAACAGTAGCAGAATATTGAAAAATTACAGAATTGTTTAAGACATTTAAATAGTATAAAAATAGGAATGTAATAATATTAAATACCAATAAATTATATGTGAGAGTCATAATTGCTGAAATTATTGTAATCGGTTTGATTATGATACTTTTCTTTAAAGTTTAATAAGTTTTGAATGAAATTGCATATTTTTTCATTTGTCAGTTCTATGCAGAGATCTGGTTTAACATTATTGATTTGATTTAACATTATTGATTATTACTGATTTTAAGTGTGAAGATTGGGGATCAGCATAAGATTTTTGTATATTTTTTTTTCTTTAGGAACTTAAGGAAGTCTTCTCTTTACCTGCGGGAAGATGCTTAGAAAAAAAGAGAATAGAAGAACATTTATTCAAAATAATTTGAGAAAAATTTGCATTTCAGTTAGGATTTATCTGTTGCTGGATATCAGATTGAATGCCAAATCAGGTGACTGCTTTGGCTGTTGTGTAGATGTGCTTGTTCAAGATCTCAACTACAGAAATAAAGTCAACTTTATTGATAAAAATTTTAAAAATTGATGATGCAATATAGGAACAAATGGATTACAACAGCACATTCCTGAATCCACAGATAAGATGTAAAACGAACCCTATGTAAGATAAATTCAAGTCATCCTCCAAAATTAATTTTAACTTTTGGTATTTTAATAAATAAGTTTACATCTTTGTCTTAAATCCCCAGTTGTCTCTGACACAAAGACTAGTGGAAGTTTCATCTGGAAATCTGGATCTTCCATTACAACTTTGAAATAAAATTGTTTGAAATGGAAGTGTCAGTGTGATAGTACAACAGTTGTGACATGACTAAATTACTATATCAGGGCTGCTTATATTGTGGCCTAAAGATTATGCCTAAATATTAAAAAAAAAAAGAGGTGCATTGGTTAAAATGTAAAAATAGTGATTCACATTTATTTGATATTTAATGAGCTGACTTGTAAAAAATAATTCTTGAAGCAAATTATTTTATTTTTGGTTCCAGAGTCTTTAAAAAAGGAGAATCCAACAATGATATAATTTGTGGAAGTAGTCCTGGTTTCCACAGTGCTAATAATAAGGAAATGATTGTGAAGTAAATTTTACAAAGAGTAAGGTAACAGTGACTTGAGAGACTCATCTACAGGTACCTGAACAAGAACATCTTTACGGAGTTTAGATTTTGTTTAAGGCATAAAAACACCCCTACTTTTTTCCTCCTCTTATCTTGTAGCCTGTGACCTGCCTGTTTCTGTTTAAACAAGCATGGTTAACCTTGTACTGGCAGCAGTGGAAGATCTGCTGTATGCAGAGATTAGGACTAAGGAATTCTGGTTTTGGATATCAAGGCATTAGAGATTGCTTGGGATACATTCCTGCATTTTCTCACTTAATCCAGTTGTTTCTGTTGTTCTAATTTATAAATAATAAATAAAATCATAATTCTCATATATCAACTAGCACCTTTAGTGAGCAAACCATTCAAACTAGCACATCAGATCAACAGCTGAGTAAGTTTCTTTAGTAGGAAACCTCTTTGAAAATTGAGGGCTTGCTGCAGTACACAGAGCACTAAGGAAAGGAAATACTCAAAGTTTTTTCTTCTAACCCTTGAAATCAAAAGCACTTTCCCTACCCACTCATTTGCTGTTAAACCTGATAAAAAATGAGTCACTTTTCTTGGCAGAATTTGATTTTAACAACATTATGATATGCATAAGAGAGAGTCTGAAACATGAGCCCAAACTTGGACATGCGACTAGCATTTTTTGGCCCTTTTACATATGCTGCTAAAGTTATGCAGAACATCCATAATGTGTACCTTTCTTTACAGTTTTGGGATTTTTTTTAAATACTGAAGAAGTAGGATTGGAAAATGTTTTGAAAAACGTTTCTGTTTACTAACAACAAGGTCCCAAAGTCATTCACATCTGTATAATTCACATGAGGCTTTTCAAGATATTGAAAAATTGGTTACAGCTGGCTGCACACCCTGACAGTTGAAAATAAAACTCCCATACCAGTCATAACTAGCAATTCAATTTAACTTATGCACAGTGAGAGCAACAAAATATAGTTTCTTTCCAAAGAGGCGACAGTGCAGTCAGAACTTCTACAGCTGCCTTTCATGCATTGATAATTAAAAAAAATCAAAACAAAGTCCCTAACTGAAAAATACACCCTCACTTTATAATTATCTATTTCAAAGCTGTAATCGAGCATTTCATGATAAAAATGCTAATCAATCCAGAACAATACTCCTGGGACAGCACACACACCCAGAGACATATCAGTTACTACAGAAATTCTGCAGAAACTTTACTAGGTTTATAATAGTTGCTCATGCATTTCTGTTGTGAAAGATGAAACTCCCGCAAGTGCCTTGCGTGTTCCAAATAGAACATTAGGCTCATCTTCTAGACTTTAGATGTGGTGAAAAATACTGCTTTGTTATTAGTATAAATAACCAGAATGCATTTATTAAAAAAAAAAAAAAGTTTTAATTCATCTAGCCAGATTCTTAGTTAAAACTAATGATTATGAGTTTTATGAGAAGCCAAAACTGGAATTTTTTTCTAGGTTATATTAGATTTTGTTTTTAAAATATTTCAAATATCATTATTTGCAGCCCTCTCTAAAAAATTTGTTATAGAGATTTTTATCTCCATGAGATAAAATTCCAGAGGAATATTTGAGCCTTGAGTTCCCACAGCCCTCATTCGTGGTTTAATGTGTACAGCCTTGGGATATCTACAAAAGACTGGCAGTCACAATGTTGTGTTTCATGTGGAATTTGAGTGTCACCTGGGTGACATTTTTCTGGGGAAGGAAGGACATAAACATTTTTCTGCTTGTGTTTGGAAAGCAGTGTTGTGGTAACATGGAAGCTAATGGTGCTAATGGACAGTAAGATTATAAGGCATGTTTCCTCGAAGTATTATAAATAGTTTTGTTTTATGTTCTAAAAAAAGAATTAATGTATTCTGAGTCTTTAAAAGTCCTGAAATACTTCAATGTGACTTGTCTAAAGGCTTAAAGTTACTGTCTACTTCTGTAATGTCAGTCTATGGTATTTTTTACAGAATGAGGGGGTAAAATTCTAAAATGTTTTTTGAAAGCCACCGGTATGAACTTTTTAATATTTCATTAGACTCAATATTTTCTTGGTTGGATTAGTAATGAAAGTAATTCTCCACTTTCATTAGTTCATTAGTTTAATTTCATCATGGCTAAATATGAAGTATTGTGTAGCTGAAGGATAAACTCTTTATTTTGTTTGAATCGCACAGCAGTACGTTTACTGATTGCTACTTTCCATCTAGAAATTCTGGAAATGAAAAAGCTGAAAGCAGAGGGAAAATGCAGAAGTCCTGGAAGCCTTTGTTTATGAGGCACGTTTGAAAGGCAGAGAGGTTATTTCTTCTACTTCTGTCTTTTCATACAAATTTGAACTCTGCAGACCAGTTCTTTTTGTAATTGCGTGTGCGTGTGTGTACGCAAGTGTGTATTTGTGTATATTCGTAAACATTTGCTACTGGATGCTAAGTGTATTGTTTTAGCTGATATCTGCATTTTTTATTCCTTCTGATGCTGAGATTATGAAAGATACTCAAAATCTGAGTGACAGGGAGCTGCAATCTAATACACCATCTTCTGTGTTTTCTCATCTATGTATTTTTTATGAAAGGTGACAAACATAACTAGGATAATAACCTTCCTTTTGTGTCATATCTTCAGTCAGTTTCTTTTTTATGACTTTTTACTGTTCATTTAGAAGACAAACTATGAGTAGTACCTGCAGTTGGTTATTTCACCAATTTAATCTACTGTAATATTTCTTTCTCTGATCTTTCTTGCTCATTTATGAAAGAAAAGGCAACAGATTGCTTGTTTCAGAAACTGTGTCATGTTCATAAGCAGTGAGAGAGATAATTGAGCATATATATGAACTACTGGTATGCAGGAAGTTCTTTAGCAGGATAAAACTGCTCCGGTATATGCACAGAAAACCAATTTTTGGTAATTGTGGCCTCTCTCTGTAACATTGTGGTGTGTCCAAGCCTCATCACTATACTATTAGTATATATGGTGTATAAGTTGCAGAGATATTTCCACAGCTGTATATAGTTAGAGTTTAGTTGGTTTTTCTCATACCCTTTGTGAAAATAATGTTCATTTGGGTGGTAGCACATACTCTCACTTTCTTACTAAAAACTGACAAAAAGAAGGTGAAAGTTATGCAATGTCAGTATGCAATTAACATTTAGCTTAGAAATTACCAGCTTGTTGCTAAGGCCAACTTATTTGTAAGAATGAACTCACAGTTAGTTTTTCATTAATATCATCAACCCAAAAAAGATGAGTGCTTAGGAAACTGTGGTAGGACTTAGATTTGAAACATTCTTGCTGAAATATTTCCCGAGAAGAATATAAACCCAGTGAAGAATATATGGAAAATACATAATTGCATTTTAATCTATTTTAGTACTCTGTAGCAGAGTGGTAAGAGGATGAACCACAGGCCTAAGAGGGATTTTTTATTGTCATGTTCTTGTAGCTAAGACATATGAGTGCCAAGTTGCCTGGGCAAAACAGGCAATGAATGAAAGCTCTGGGTATGGGAGCTGCACCATCAAAGTGCAAAGAAAATCTTAAAGTCAAAAATGAGAAAGGAGTACAGGTTAATGCTTTGTACAGTCTCTGGTTGTTTAATGTTTAGTAATAGGTTTCACAGAGGAAATCTTTTGTTGATCTCAGTTGGCTTTCACCAGATCAAATACAAGAGGATTAAACTTTCTGCTTCTCACTTCCCATTTGAAGGGGATTGAGCACCTGAAATGCCAGTTCAGGTGACCTTACTACGCCACTTATTTCTTCTTATTAGAGATAAATATATAGTAGTTAATGAGGTCTGTAAAGAAAAACATGCTATGAGTCATGCTGTCTGGCTGATGATTTCATAATTTTATTTGATATCAAACTAGCTTGTCAATATTATGACATTAGTTTGGTGTCTAAAAATATACCAATTCACTTGGTGGTTTCCTTATCAGCAGTAAAATATCTGTAGGTTGTTGTTGCCTTTTAACTCTCTTCTCAGAGTTTATAACATTATTTTTACTTGTTCTCTGACTGTAGTAAAAGATGCATTATATTACAAAGACACTCCGCAGTTGTCATCTTTTTTCAAAAAGAAAACCTGTGAAAAGCCATGCACGATTATGCCAAATCTTAGTATGGGAAATGCATAGTCCTTCTATAGCTTCAGGAAGTTTTTGTCTTTTATTACCAAATAATTTTATAATGCCAACTACTTTTGAAAAATAACCATTTCAGCTCTCCATCTCTTCCTCTAATACAATTGTATTGCCATCAGCAACATTATAATAAAGTGCAGTCAGGCTAAACTAGCTGCAGCTGGATTGGTGTCCTGTGTGTACTGCAAATGCTCTGTCTCAGTCAGTCATGCTTCAATCTGATTAGCCAACAAGTATATTGGATAGTTCTGAAGCAAAACCATTAAGTGAAAAGGACAAAGAAAAGCTATTAAAAAAGAAATTGCAGAGGATGGAGAAAAAAATGCACTGTAATACTGAAGTTATATTTGATTTCTAGCTCCAAACTTGCAAATATATTTCTAGTTTTATCTTAGTATCTGCGACACTTGGTATGCTTCAACCATGCCTGATCCTAAAGGCGAGGAATAACCTGAATTTTTTGCAATAGCCCTGCTGAAAAAGATACAGGAAGGGCAAAATTCTCCTGAAAATAAGATGGCTGTTTAGATATAAGCAATATTAACATGTCTGTGTTATGTGCATAGCAGTGGAGCTGTACCATCATTCTTGTTGCTAGGTCATCCACATACCTAGCTCTGTGGAGAAGCAGGCCACAGACAGATGCCGCCTCTGTGGTCTGAAAACTCAGCTGCTTATGGCGGATGCTAGCTGCTCTTGGTGGTTTTGCTTTTTTGTAAGACCGCTGGGAGTATGTGCTTGGAAGCTGGTGTTGGAGACCCTTTTCCTGGGAGTGTCCGACGAGTATGTGGTATACGGCACAGTGGCTCTGAGAATGTTTTTGAATGTGGCTCACGTAGTCATAGATTTAGCCTCTTCTAGGAGGTGGTAGTTGCATAGTTGTTCAAGTAATGTAACAGACAGTCACAGACTAACAAACTGTGTATGGCAAATACCCAGTACTAATTATATGTTATTTTTGTTATTTTGAGGCAAACAAGACAAAAGTCAGTCTGTAAATGTTTTTGCTTAAACATAGTCATTGTATTGTTCTTAAACCAGATTTCAGAGGAAACAATTAATATAATCATAGCATCCAGAACAACTTATTTTGGAAAAGACATTTGAAATTGAGTCTAACTGTTAATGTAACACTAAGTCCATTATTAAACCATGTCCCTAATCACTGTGTTTCCAAGTCATTTGAGTATCTCCTGGGCTGGCAACTCAACCAACTTTCCAAGGAAGACTGTTCCAATCCTTAGCCTGAAATCCATTACTAAGGTGTCTAGAATTATCTTACTATGGATTCAGTTCAGTGAAAAAAATTTTCCTAGTATCCATTCAAAACTTCCCCTTGCACAACTTAAGACAGTTTATTTTTGCTGTGTTGATAAGAGCCTGATTCCCCACCTGGCTGCACTCTCCTGTCAGGCAATTTTAGAGACAATAAGGTCTGCCCTGAGCCTCCCTTTCTCAGGCTAAACACCCCCAGCTCCCTCAGCTGCTCCTCATAAGACTTGTGCTCCAGACCCTTCCCCAGCTCCGTTTCCCTTCTCTGGACATGCTCCAGCACTTCCATGTCTTTCTTGTAGTGAGAGACCCAGAACTGAGCACAGGATTTGAGGTGTGGCCTCACCAGTACAGGGGGACAATCCCTGCCCTGCTCCTGCTGGCCACACCATTGCTGGCACAGGCCAGGATGCCATTGGCCTTCTTGGCCACCTGGGCACTGCTGGCTCATGTTCAGCTGCTGTCACCAGCACCCCCAGGGCCTTTTCCCGTGGCAGCTTTGCAGCCACTCTGCCCCAGCCTGTGGCACTGCCTGGGCTTGCTGTGACCCAAGGGTAGGACCCAGCACTGGGCCTTGCTGAACCTCACACCACTGGCCTTGGCCCATGGTCCAGCCTGTCCAGATCCCTCTGCAGAGCCTTCCTGCCCTCCAGCAGATCAACAGTCGACAATGGCACCCAACTTAGTGTTGTCTGTGAATTTACTCAGTGTGTTTGACCCCCTTATCCAAATCATCAGCAAAGATATAGAACAGGACGTGCCCAATATTGATCCCTGGAGGACTCCATTAGTGTGTGACCTGGTGATTCTAGACACCTTAGTATGGATTTCACCTTGTTTCTCTTCTGTGGCTGAAGAAAGAGTAAAATTACAGCATAGCCTAGATACTTAAGCCTTTTTTTTTTTTGTAAGCTGCTGCTCTTTTTCCCCTTTTATGTCTCTCTGTCTTTCTGTCTTCTTGGATGTTTGTTTTGGTTTGTCTTTTGTTTTTTTTTAAATTTCTTTCCTCCTTTTTTGTTTACTTGGTTTGGGTTTTTGTTTGTTTTTTGTTTGTTTGTTTTTTTTTGTAGGTCCGTTGATTTTTTTATTTTAGCAGGTGTCAGAATAGAGTTAGCTTTCTTTAATAAGTGCAAAGTCAGAGCTGGAATATTTTAGGGTAATGTATGCAAGTAATGTACAGGAGTCAAGACTGGGGTATTGTCAGAGTTCGTGTTTATTCAGGCAAGAAGTCAGTCTTAGTGGAAGATGTTGCATTTGTCTGCTTAATATCTGTGGCTTTGTAACGTGGTTTAAGTTATTTCCATAGATTCTGAACAATACATGGCTTTAATATCCATAGACAGATAACATGGTATGCTTTTCTCATCTAGCAAGACTATTTCCAGCTCAGCACTTCAGCCATTGCCATCACAAAGGTTTTTTCTTGAGCCATTATTTGGAGGCACCAAGTTAAGAAGTTAGGCAGTGTTAGGATTTGTTTCTGCATCAAGTTCTGCATAAGAAAAGTTCTTATGGTCTGAAGAAGTGACTAATTTGGCAGGAGTTGGTAAGCATTGAGACACTTGTCAGCTTGCAATTGGTATTTTAATCTATGATTTAGAATGGAACTGAAGCTGTATAAACATCAGGCTAGGCAAGGTTTTGCTGTGTGAACATAAGTCTTTTTGTAAGCAAAAAACCAGAAACCTTTAACATCTTTCTATATGAGTGAAACATCCCAGTGATGTGATTTCAAGGTACCTTGCTGTTCTTGAGTTGATTTATTCACTAAACACTTTATTTCGTCAGTTACCAAAAAATCTACTGTTTTTCATGGTAACAAAGGAATCTTTTTTAAAGTTTAAAATAGAATTACAATGTAGAATCAGATTGATACATTGTTTTATACAGGCAAAAATGCCACCTAGCATTGCAACTCATTTGTGCTTTTATAGTGATGTAGTTCAAATGCTTGCATGACATCAGAAACCTACTGTTTTAGGATGGGTGCTCATTCATCTTGGAATAACTGTAACAGAGAAATTCAGCAATGATAGACAAGCATTAGTGAATTGTCATCCAGAGACAGATAAGCCTAAACTTTTGAACACTCACCACAGCTGTCCTTCAAATTTCCTTTATCGTGTATTTTGGATTTTTTTAAAAAAAACAAAAAGCATACTGAAACATGGAACTTTTCCAGCAGGTCGACTATGAAAACATTTATCATGTTCAATCAATAAAAGAACAAGCAAAATGTGCTTTTGCCAGTTACCCTTATTGCTTTGGAAAATAAATTTAATTCTCTTTAAAAGACATTATTTTACCCAGAGGTGTTTCTGAATTGATTTTGATTAAAGAGCTTATGAGAATTAATTTTATGCATTATTTTCTATTCTTTCTGGTAATGATTCAGCTGTCAGTTAGGTTTTTGAAGCCAAGATTTTTCCTTTTTTTTTTTTTTTTCATTTTTTTTTAAGGAGGGGTCATGATTGATATGCAAATACAGGAAGTATTTACACCCTTTCCATCACTAGTTCTAGGAATATTTTAAATTCATTTTTTGTATTTCTTGTCTTCCATTTCCATGGTATTAAAAATGTGGCTTGGAAATGGGTGTAATTCAGGATTGTGGATGTGATGAATGAAGTGTAAAAACAGAATTTCAGCACTGTCTTCTCTTTTAATCTTTGCTTCCATGTTTTCTTAGAGAAACATTTTTGGTTTTTGTTTTTGGGTTTTTTGGTTTATTTGTTTGGGGTTTTGTTTTTTTGTTGGTTTTTTTTGTTTTGTTTTGGGGTTTTTTGTGTGTTTTTTTTTTTGTTTTTGTTTTTGTTTTTGTTTTTGTTTTTGTTTTTTTTTTTTTGTTTTTTTGTTGGTTTTTTTTCATATAAGGTGTATCCAGTTACTTTCTTATGGGGAAAAATATGGGGTTTCTATGAGAAGTCCTTGGGACAAACCAGAGATGATCGTGAACTAAAATCATATCTCTAAACAATTTAACACTTTGGAAAAGTTGAACCAGAAATCCTGTTTGTAGCACAAATGAACTCTCATCCGTTCATAATCCCTTTCTTCCAAAATTTTATAAGTTACTGTTTGCTTCATTATTTTTGTCAGTGTTGCTCCCTAACTGTGTTATGAGTTCTTTTGTGTCCGTGGTTAAGGCTTTTCTGACAACTCTTCCCTGCTGTGCTGAATTTCTTTGTGAGAAAGCGTTTAAATTCACATTCCAGCATGGAAAAACAAGCTGATAAAAAAAAAAGAAAAAAAAACCCAAAAAAACCCCACAAAAAAAAAAACCCAGTGTTTACTTTTTTGCTTTGGTTTGGTTTCTAAGTTTTGCCCCAGGTGTGCATTTCCTATAACTGTCTTGAAGCAGGAGCCATCTTGTGAGTACCATGATAGTACCTAAAAGATTATTTTTGCTACTAAGGTAAACAGACTGCAGGGAAGCATTTCAGTGTTCAGATGTTTCATTCACCCAGTTGATCCTTTTGAAGATAATTGGTGCACGTGCCCATGCCCTAGTACTATCAGCTGCCATGTTCCTGCTGAGGAGAATTCTTTTTTGTCTCTGTATTGAACACTCTGGAGAGCTGCACATCTGCACTTTTAATGATCCTATTCATAGATACTGTTAATCAGGGAAAATCTATCCTCTTACTTACTTGTGTATTATTGTTGGATATATTACCTAGTTTCATAGATAGCTCTTTTAGAGATATTGAAAGAGTAATTTCCAGTAGAGTTATTGGAAGAGTCATTTCTGATTATTTAATACGGCAGTTATACAGCACTTTACCTAAAATAATAACAGCTTTTATTAAAGCTTCATAAAGAGAAATTTTCCAAAGAATTGTTGACCTCTCTGTGATCATGTGCCAAGGAAAAACCCCATCTTTCTGCCCTGGTGCAGTGTGAATGTTGTAATAGGGGCTTCTAAGTGAGTACCTCACTGAGGATTAATTCTGCAAGGCAAGTACTGTTTCTCTGATGACAAGGCTAGTGTAACCTGGTGCTGCAAATGCTGTTTGTGTTTTCACTGTCTTTGATAGCCCACTCAGGACCTAACAAACCATCATCAGGAGTAAATAGAAAAGGAAAGGAACCTAATTTGATTTTAAGAATTAATAATGCTTTAGATGAGTCTTTCACTTTGGAACTACTAAGGTGGCTTGATGTGGAAGTTGATAGTTGTCTTGGTGATTTCATTTAATCCTTTTAAGGAATTGCATCTTCATGTTAGTTTTTACAAGTAAGCCTGTATGCTACGTGATATATCATTGTTGGTACAGTTGTCCGTAGTAGGGTCTGAAGATTGTTTTCCTTGTGGGTAAAGCAGACTTTTGTGGAGAGCCTTGATATTACCTGAATGTCTCTTGGCTTGCTTCTCTCAATGTTACCAGCTCATCACCTGCTTGCCTCCATTAACAGTGTATTTTCAACTTGAAAGAAAAATCAACCACCATCTTTAGTCTAGTGCCTATGTTTCCCTGAGCTAGAATACTAAAAGTTTACTTGAAGGCCCAAGCAGGTAAGAAGGGAGAACAAGCAGCAAGCAAAGAGTGTCCTGGAAACCTTGGTGTGATCATCAGGTTAGCTAAAGCCATGACTCTTGGAAACATGAAAGAAAGGGAATACTGAGGGCTTTCATTTCATGACCTGAGTGATAATGAATATTACCTTCAAAGCAGACACAGAGTGCAGTATTCCCAAGTGGTTGTACGTGCATTTAGGATGAGAGAATAGAGTAAGGTTTCACTAAAAAAAAAAAAAAGGCAAAAAAAAAAAGCTATATTCTCAACCTTTTCTTTGCCAAGTTTTGTGATACATCCCTTCATTTGCAGACAGCTTGTAGAGGATGTGTGCAGATTCATATATCAGGACCATAAAGTTTTTAAAATTCCTCTTTTCCCCAGGCAGACAGTAATATTTATCCTGTTAGCCACCGCATTTAATATTTTGATGGGAGTTCTTGAAATGTATGAAAATAATGTGCCCCAGTGCCCCGATTAAAAAAACTGTTGTGTAAAATAAGTACCTTTGTGGTCACCATTTTTCCCCCTTCTCAATTATCAGTATTGTAGTATTGTTTCCTCTCTGCTTCTGCCCCTGAAAGGAGTAAGGGAGTACTTAGGATCCACCATATTGCTCTGGTCACCTTCACATATCAGCTAGTATGGCTGTGTACTAATGAAAAAATAGTTTTGTTCTTAAGTGAGCTGCCTGTAGAGATAGTTCAGGGCTCCCCTGTAACTCCTGCATTCCAAAATAAAAATCACCTTTTCCTTGAAAGTACATTTCATGCATCTCCATCTTTGTGATAGTATTGGAATCATTACACAGCAGTTGGCTCTGATACGCTTGCACAGACACAAATTGAGTCCGACAGGACTGGTGTCTCATGGACTTTGCTGTCATTTGAAATGCTGGCATGAAAATGGTAGCGATGAAAGGGGAGAGCTGGTGCCTTTAGCATTTTGCCTATGAAGATTTCTTAGGCTTCTATTTTTTGATAGTCGCTGATTCAAAAGATAGTTCTACAAAAGAGATTTGTAACATAGTGTAGATTTCTACCAGCTGCTCATGTCTTTTCTTCCTTGAGTAAATTCTTTTGAGCATTTCTCTGTACTGAAAATGGGCTCTTTATGCCACCCACAAAACGGTAAGATCTATTTAGTGGAATAATAATTAGTATACTTTTTTCTCTGCCCTCTTGGTTTTCATCTTTACTGCATGGAAGCCACTTGTGTGGTAATGAAGAAGGTAGAATCAAACTTAGCAAAGCCTATATGTTGCCAATCCTTCAGAAAGTATAATTGCATGTCATGTTATTTTAGTGCCAATGTCATGCTGCTTAGGGATATCTCTAGTATTTCCTGATGGAGGAGGAAAAATATTTTTATATTCCTTAATTTCTGTTCATGTGGCATATTTGGACAAGGATAAAACACTGTATTTTCAAGTCAGGTACTTGAGCTGTAGTTCTACCACTGTATCATATTCAATTACACATTGTAATAAATTAGATGGATTGAATTGAGATCTCAGCCCTTTATTCAATGCCAGATTTCTGTTTTTCTATTAGGCATAATTCGGATATGTGCAGGAAATCACAACAGGAATTTTAACCTTTGAAAGTTGCTGAACAATGCAATATGTTAATAATAGGTTCTGAAGAGGATTTTGTGGTGATTTTCTTACCAGATGCCAGGGCATCAGCTCTCTGTTGGCATGTGGATATGTTATGGATATCTAAGCTGCTTTGATTACCTTTTTGCAACATGAGTTCCAGTGATGTCTTAAACCTTGTCATACTAGTTTCTTTGGTTTAGGACATGCTGTAGTTCTAACAAAAGATTCAGGATGTGACAGTTGCTTGATTATGTGGTAAAGGACACTAAGAAATGTGTTGTAACAGTGCTAACATTTATTGTGTCTTGGATCTTCTTGTACATACCAGTACAAGAAGTTATTATAAATTAATTATGTTTCTTCCCCTTTCTGCCTTACCCTTTTGTCTTTTAAAATTGTTTTGCCTCAAATTGTGAATACGTAAAAAAAAGAAAAGAAAAACTCTAGTCTATTTTTGCTAATTGTATTTTTATCTTTTCACAGGCTCTGAAAATACTTCATCTGAAATTTCAGACTGGACAGACTCGCAGTGGCTTCTAAGCCAGTGAGAACAAGGCTGCCAAAGCATGCTGGTGCCAAGCTGTCGGATGATGCACGTAGTCAGGCCAGTGGTGGTGCTCCTGTGCTTGCTGCTCTATGCTGATGCTGAAAGTAAGCTTATTGTTCATTTATGCTTAGGTCTTGGCCATCACACGTGGTTTTGTTTTCAGCTGGTGATTGCTAAGAGTCTCAGAACGAGTTTCCTTTTGAGTCATTCTTCAAAAACATTGAGGTCCTCTCTAGATCACAACCAGTATTTGAAAAAGATTGTTTATGCAACATCCTTACTGTTTCTTCTTCTTAATGCGCCTTTTCTTAAGCATGCAGTGGTTCATGTAAGTTGGTGAAAACCACTGTCACAAAGTTACACAGTCAAAACAAAAACCAGCCTTGCTCACCAGACATTGGTCAAATACCTTAAATATGTCTGTCATTCTTTGAATATGTCTATCTTAACTTTGATAAAAAAAAAGACATCCCCCTCCCAATTAATATCCCGTCCAATTAAAATTCCTGTCCCTTTGTAAGTGCTACAACAGCTGTTCTAATGTATTATTTCCGACAGCTGTCACAGAGTACAGTGTCCAAACAAATCAAGCAGAACTGACAGCTTAGTGGCTGGCCTAAACGTGACAATTCAGTGAGGAAAGGCACCTATGTTTACTTGTACTGAGGGGAAACTGCTCAAGTTTGGTCAATTAGGTTACCTATTAATGGGAAGATAATATCTTCTTTTTAATTAGGAAATCATTAGGTCTGCCTTGTTTACATGTGTTCCTTCTCCCAGCTGTCCTTTGGCTTCTTCCACAAGTAATGTGCAAATGAGAAAAGCCATTTGCTTTCCACCTGTTGATCTGCAGGTTTACTGCAAGCTGATTGTTAACACTGGCTACAAGCTGACTGCTAACATTCACTTGGTTGAGGGATATTTTCCTACTTTTCTAGTAGTTCCTGACTCTATGCAGATACATCAATAACTTTGTTTCAGCTCTGCCTTTAGAAGACTTCTGTGTTTATTCACATGTGTGGTAAATTAAGTAGAAACACAGAGTAATAGAATCAGGTTTAGTAAGGCTAGATGAATGAGTTTTCAATAAATGCATACAGAAGATTTCTTCATCACCCCACTTATCACCTGCACTCCAGGTATACAGACTCACAGCAGTAAAAGAGATACCAAAATTTTTCAGTTTCATGCATAATAAGCTTTCCTTCTTTTAAGTGCAGATCTATGAAAGTGAAGTAAATGGAGGAAAAAGGACAAAACATACATGTTTGTTGTGTACTGACAGCTGAGATTCTTTGGCCCCTTTCCAGTTAGATAATGACCAGCTGGGATGATTGTGTCTAAGGTGAAGCCAAGGACATTTTAACACTTTAGCCAGCAAATAATTAATTGGGAAGTGGGCCCATATGTTGGACAGTTTTGCAGTTGTAGTATTCCACTTATTTTAAAAGTTGTAAGAAGCACAAAGATTAGTTTATTGTGATAGTTTCTCTCAGAATGAGATTATGATTTTCAAGTATTTAATATGCACCAGCTTTTAAGTTGTGTAAATAATTATATACATAGATGCAAATGGTATACATTATATGGTATTAATTAAATTGTGTGTCATACATATGTTTATGTGACTCCTCTTAATATTGCATTTATACTGTGAGTGTTAAGTTAATGTTCTTCTATTTTACTGATTTCTTTGAGGGTCATGGTATAGTCACATTTTCATCTTACACATAGTACTTTATTTGGGACCCACACTGAATCTCCACAGACGTAGTTATTTTATGGCCTGGGTGAGACAGGACAGCATCTGTGAGCGTTATGTATGCAGACACACAGAAAGATGTGTCTTCATCCAGGATTAGCCCTCCTTGCCTGAAGAAAAGTTCCTGCTGTGCTGGAGTTGGCTCTGCCCTCTGCTCCTGCACATACTCTTGCTCCTATTTTGTCTTGCACTTTCTAGAAGGGGCCAGACCCTACTTTGACCTAGTGCTTTTCTTGAAATTCTTCACAAAGAGTGGCAGGACCACGTTACTTCATTTTAATGGGAAGAGGACACAGAAGGTGACACAAAGGGAACAAAAAAAATTGTCGTTTTTTTCTCTGTCACCCTCTAAAGGCTATATGTTTTCCTTTTTTTTTGCCATTATTCTCCTGTTGCTAACATCAAGGCACTGCAGAAGAGAAGATATATCTAAACATTGACACTACATTGTAAACTTCCTAGAGTAGTTGTAAATGGGTAAAGAACTCATGCTCTTCCAGTCTTACTGTAAAATCACTGTGTGTGGGACTCGTAGCACCAAGTAGCAAGCCAGCTTAATGCTACTGAACTGGTTCCCAGTGGTAGTCCTTAGTGCTTTTTGGTTTACATACAACCTTCACAGTTGAGAGAGGGAGTCAATAGGATACCTTTATTTCTCTTCATCATTGTGAAAGATCCCACACTCTGAAATGTGTTGGTGTGGGCTGATAAATTAACTGTGTCAACAGGTATATGTGCAAACTATATTTTATTCTTTTAATCCAGAAACTAAATTTACATTGACTGAGAATAGTAAGCAAAATTAAAAGGTGACAAAACTACCTTCGCTCTTTTTTACCTTTTGATATTAGTAAGTATGTGATAGTTGTAAATACAAGAAGTGAAAAATCTCAAGAATTACAAGTATTTTTTAGATGTCTTCTTTTATGTTTGGCATTTGTAGGTTCAGTGTACACTAAGAAGGAGTAAAACACATTTTCACTGAGGAAAGAAAGTACTTGTTCATTAGTCTTTATTGAGGAGCAGCAATCTGCTAGTCTACAGTGTTTTTCATTGGGTGGGATGTTCTCAGTGGTGTAGATGGCAATGCTTCACCACAGCTACTGAGAGATTAGTAATATAGTTTTTTTTGTCATAAGATAAGCACTGGGTTTTTTCATGTTGATTTAAATGAACAGTAATTATCCAGAGGCTATATGCAGGTTCATCTGTTTAATAACAATGCATATATGTTTCAGAGATTCCTACATAACATATTTCTTTAAAAACTATCAAATATGGTACATTATTATGTGTTTCAATCTTGCCAAGGGTCACTGAGGTCACTTAACCACTGAGCTCAAAGAAAGATAGGAAATATCAATTCCTTCCAAAGTGTTATTCCTGGTCTTTCCTAGTATTCCAGTTTTTGAAAAATAGGAGTTTAATTTGTATTAGTAGAATCAAATATTTTTCTGCAGATAGTCTGCATCCTGCTTTTTAGTAATTGAGTTGATTCTTGTGCATCCTGTTCCTTTTCCACACTGAGAAAGGCCTGACGACACCAGCATTTCAAAATTCTCTGCTGCATTAACTGCTGCATTAATTCCCTGCAGTAACTTTGTCTGTTTAATGCTCTTCCTTCATTCTTGGTTACATAGCTTCTGCTCTGATGTTTTTCATTTGTTACTTCTTTAGAGATGCTGTTTTAGAAGAGAAGCAAAAATTCTCTTTTCCTTCAGCAGAAGTGTTTGCAGCTTATTGTAAAAAGGCAAACAGAAATACTTACTAAAAACAATGCATTTGCTGTAATATTGCTTCTATTCCCAATTGTTAGAAATGTGAATAATGCTTAGCTTGTTCTTTGACTTCTAATGTATATTGTGACATTCACCATCATGCAGGGAACCACTGTACCATCATATCTCTAGGCCAGGATCAGTTCTGACAGGACAGTGATTACTTATAACAGATGTTGGGGTAATTGAGACAAATTGTTGTTTAATAGGATGTAAAGACAGTAATTTAGTGTTAGTGAAACCATTTTTTCCTCTATATTTTTTTTCATGCTTTGAAAAAAATTTGCTTTTTAGGGAACATATGTGTTTTTCCCTGCTAATATCACTCTTTCTCCTTAAAAGCTTTCTGTGTGCATCTACTATCTGAAACTCATTCATGCAGTCCATACTGAATTTTCTTCTCTCTAAGCACTTGTCTGTAAGAGTAAACTACCCCACAGATCTTTCAAAGTGATTAAATTACAGAAAGCAGTTATAGTAAGTCTTACAGTGGACATACATGGTTCACAGTAAAATCCCCCACTGTTCCAGAATAAGTTCCTAAATGCTATGTGCAGTGAAACCCAATCTGGAAATTATTTACTTTTTTGTACATGTACATTTGATAGTTAGTGAATTTTTTCAGAGTAAATTAGATTTAAACTCTGATATCTTTTAACAGGTAATTTCAATTAATTGCTTTCAAGAATGGGCAGTAAAAAAAAATAAAGATAAAATCTTTCTGTTCTTTATTGGTAATTTTTACAGTATCATTTGTCTTTATATTAGTGCTGATAGCATACACTGTATGTAAGATACAGCCCTTTCATTATACAGCTCTGTTGTTTTTTTTTTTAATAATGGTGATGTATTCAAGAAGGTTGAACTATAAGCTGAGGATTTTTTTTGGGGGAAAAAAGAAGCTTCCATTTTTCTTTTATATTCTTTTTGTCTTTTTCAGGAATTTTCATATCCTCTCTTCAGCCCAACCCTAGGACATTTTTCAGTTGATTTGATGAAAATTAGTATATACTGTTGCAAGAGTAATTTTATGTGAGACTTGTTAAATATGATATTGCATATGTCAAGTAAATCACCCATCAGTTAAAGTTTTAGTTTTAGGGGAAAGTGGGACAGTTAGTCATACCCAACCATCCTAGATGCATTCATTTTGCTCTGCAGTAAGGTGACAGCTTTTGAATAAATCTGATAGTTGAGATTAAGAGTCAGGGAAAATGAAAATATTATACCATCATTCCAAACATACTGACTTAGCTGCAGAAACTACAGGTAATAAAGCTCTTTGCATGAGCCAGGGTTTATCCAACCCTTATTTTTCAAATCCTTACATTAATGCAAATTTGAATAATTTAGTTCCAGCAGTAGCCATAACTACCACCATATCTATTTAACCTGGTGTTAATTACCAACAGCAAAATTGTGAGCTGCTTGAGGAATAAAATTTTTCAGTTAAAATAATTTTTAAGAATATATTTTGGTTATCACTGTAAATCTGTACATAAGAAAACATTTTGAAAGGCAATATGAACAAAATATTTGTGTGTATTTTGTAAAGTGTAGATTCAGGATTAAATCATCACGGTTTTGAACTTCAGAATGAATTGAAGAAAATTTCAGAATGGTTCTTCTGAACATTTTTCTATCTACATCTCTGGTGCTCTGAAGGTTGTTGCTGTGTCTCTTTCAGAGCTGTTTAGTGCTGTTTTCAGAGCTGTTGTTACTTCAGGTAGTTGTAAACCCCTACCTCCCTAAAGCAGAGCACTGAACAGAGCTGAGTTGCAAACTTGGGAGTCTGAGAAGCATTAAGCCCTGGGAACTTTGCCTGTGTCTGACTGTGGAGGCAGTAAAGTTCCCCAAGTAAGAAAAGCCTTTATCTTTTGATTTTTTTTTGAGTATGTATAAAACCAGAGTCAGAAAATTCAGGGTCTCAAATCTTCCCAGACACCCAAAAAACTAGATATGAGAAATGTATGTTAATGGCCTTACAGTGTTGGACAAATCCACATTATTTAGATTAATGTTATCTGTTAACAGCAAGTGTTTTTGGAGAAACTACAGTATGAGTAGTTATCTCACTCTGTAATTCCCTGCAGCATCAGTAATGACCCCTGGCAGATAAAGGAATGTGAGTCATTAATATTCCTGTGTCAGAATTGGCAGCGAATTCCAATGTGTCTGCTAGATTGCTTAAGAACATGTCTGCATACTTCAAAAGTTTACTAGAGGTACATACCATAGTCTCAGTGTAGGAAGGCTCTTAGGGAAAAAGGAAGAAGAAACCCTGGTAGAGAAATCTTAGAATTTTTTTTAGGTTATATTCATACAGCACAACAACTGCTGTGGTGTTTTATAGTATTTTTACCCCCTGTCTGAAGCTTAACCCTCATTGGCTGAAATGGAGATAAAATGCTGAGTAGCAGCTTCTGTTTATGTTGAGTAGCAGCTTCTGTTTCAATAGTGAATTTCTGACAACACTTTTAGAAAATGAAAATATCTGAATGTGTACAGAAAGGTCACAATTCACTTTTGTCCACTCTATCTTTCAGTAAACTCCCTCCCCCAAAAATAACATATGGATAGAATGATTCTGGCTTAATCGGTGTCTGCTTGAACCCATAATTCAAAATAATTAGGCAAATATTTTTAATTTAATTCTTTCTAATTCTTGTAGATATGCACAATATTTTAAATAAATTTTTGATAATACAAATTAATTTGAAAATTGTTAATTTATTTTAACTGCTTCCTTCTAAAGGAAGTTATGTGGAGAACAAAGTTACACCTTGACTTAAATTGCTATAAAATAGGTTTAAACGTCAAGTTGCGTCCAGATTGCTACTGTGGCTTTCACTGAATTACAGAAAACTGTATGGTACGTGTTATGAAAAAACTGAATCTAGAATTTTGTCTGTTGATTACAAACTTCATATTACATAACTGAGGAGAATATATTGATAAAAGACAATTGAGATGTCTTTTAATAAACATAAAATTACTAATAAACATAAAATTGAAAATACATGGCATATGGTGGTTTCAGTTTACAAGAAATTCTGGAGCATGACTGTAAACACTTTGGACATGATCTTATTGTGCAAGGTAGTAGCAAAGGACAGAATTTCACAGTACGTAACACATGAATTCCTACAAAACATGAATTCTGAAAGCCTTTTCCCAACAAGGCTGTTTTCAGGAAGATAATTCAATAGGAGTTTAAAATTTGTTCAATTGAGATATAAAATATTTGTCTATATTTGTCTTTGTGAAATCTGAGTGCGTAGAGTTTTGTTCTAGTTACTCCTAAGAAACTGATTTTTAACTTGCTCTGTAAAACTTTCTGTGCTTTCTACTTCAGTACCAGTATATGGATGGAAGAGAGCTTCTAGTGCTGTTGATTTTCTTTTAATACATGGAATTGTGAAGTAGGAGACAGAAATGATAAGGGAAAGTGATAAAATTTATTTTGGCAGTAAGAGTTTATTAGTTACAGACATTTCCAGGAAAGTTCCACCTGTGTCATTTTTTTCATCCAAAAATATTACGTACACTTTAGTGTGTAAAATAATTCTAGAGAATATGGGCAGGTGATGTCTGGACTGAAAAGAGAAACAGTCAATTGGTCTCCTGTTCTAGTAAAAAAGCACACATTTTACCAGCAACAAAGAGTGCGTAGTCTCTCTAAATTGAAGGATTTTGAAAATAAGCAAGGATTTTTTTTTTTTGTGTGAAAGATTTTTTTGTGTTAAGACGAGGTTGTAGGGTCCAAAACTTTTTGATTGAAAAGCAAAGGTAGAATGAATGTGAATAAAAAGACCAATTAACCTTACATATAAGGGCATAGTGAGGCCAGCAATGCATTGAAGTTTGTCAGTGGTTCCTGACAAACTGGAGAAAATGCAGGGAGGAGATAAACAGAGATTCAGAACTAGGAAAATACTTTTATCATCTTTGGTAATAAGTTCTTAAAAACTGAAGGCTCTTTTTAGCTGGTGGATACATATTTTCTTCTCAAAATGTAGCAATTGTAATAGAGAGCTTTGCTCAATAAATTTGAGTTTAATAGTAATTAGTGGCTGATTGTGGTCGATTGCATTGTATCTATTGTGAAACAGTGTGCTTAAATGTCAGTTTGCTACTATATATCTGAATATTCTCAGATTCAGATTTTATGCATTTCATAGAGAGTACACAAGGTGCTAGACTTATTGCAGAGGTGACGAAGAGAATCCATTTATTTCTTTTCTTTTTTCATGTAAAAAATCTAGTTTTACACCTATGAGTAATTCCACCTCGTGAATTAGGAAGAGGAGGAAATAATTGGAAATTATATAAACCTTAGTGCACCTGTATCTTGCATGCTAGAATACAGGCTGATACGCCTATCTCAGAAAACACAAGTGAGTTCCAGAACATGCTTTCAGTGACAGCTAAAATGGTCCAGAGGATGGGACAGCTGCCATCTGAGAGGAGGCTGAGGAGGCTGAGGCTCTCTGAGTTTCAAGGAAGGTTGGCAGAAGTGGGTTGTGGGGTTATGGCTAAGGTCTGCAAAGTTATGGGAGCAGAGGCGAGAATGAAAACAGAATGGGTATCCATCTACTCAGTAATATTAGAACTGTGGAGTTTGGGGATTTTAGTAGAAGAGTTATTAAAAGCAGGTAAAAAATGGAAATTTTTTGGTTCATTTTTGTTGAGGCAGACAGTATTTATAGTTGTAAGAGACTTTAAAAATCTGTGTACAGGAGGTCCATAAATTAATACTAAAAGAACAGACAGGAATGCCATTGTTAATGTAGTTATGCATATGAAGTGAATGGACCTCAGAAATTGCCCAGGCTAATGTGCCCATGTATGCCATGTTCTCTTGACGTGGAGACATGATAGCAGACAACAAGACTTAGTGTGTCCTAATAAGGTATTTACTGTCATCTTACACTCAGAAATACATAAGGTTTCAACATGCATTTTGCATTGTGTTCATTGACACTAACTTCTCCAGAAAATCTGATTTGGACATTCTTGTATCACACTATATCACAATTCTATCACCACTATTACATCTATATTTAATAATGTATTATATAGGAAGTGAAATTGGAGGCTATGGCAAGCATTTAAGCAAATGCATTTTATAATTTTGGAAAATTACAATATTAGTGTTATTGATAGCAGAGGTCACATATTTGCCAGCTCTGTGTTTATTTGTTTTTGTGTATGTTGATTTGGGGCAGGAGATACAAGGATTAGTTATTTTATGGGATGAGTTATAAAGCTTTACAATTCACAGATGAAGTACATTAGTGGAAAATCCTAGTCACCTTTTTTTCCTCTTTTATAAACTTTCATCTTCAGACATACTCTTAATGTGAAGAAGTGTTAGCATGTTCACTGACCTTTTTCAATATCTGTGGTCTGACAAAACTGACTTAAAGGTTGTAGCATCTAAAGTTGTATGCATTCTAAAAACTGGAGGTAAACTGGAATCTAGAAAGGTCCCACAACATCTTAGGAAGATGACACTGTACTCTTAAGTACAGATTTTGAAATCAAATGGATATAGATTCTCTTAAAAGTATTAACAATATACAGTTGGTTTTAAAATTAAATGTTGCATAAGAAATTAATTTAGACTCCTTTAAAATAATTTGGCAGTGCGCTAATTGAAGATAAATTTGTTACTAAAGATGTGTTAAAATTTTAAGCTCACTAAACATGATTATCTTGGATTGTTTATTTGCATTCTACATAGCAGCTCAGTGTTATTTTTTATCAAGAACTGTAGACATCTAAAAACATTTCAGTGAAATGAAGTGCTTTGGCAGCTTGTAAGTATAAATGTGGATAACATGAGTATGTTAAAAATAGCTTTTAGATTTACATGAAAAATCGGAGGGATTTTCCCATGGCAGAAAGTCTCTAGAAAACTTTTCTCAGCTATACACCATTTGACAGCAGCTCACTACCCACGCAGAACAGGAGCTCTTTTGGTGTCTTGAGAACCTTGAGACAATTCATAATTGATCTCAATTTAGGTAGGTTGTATATAAACAGTTTTGAGATACCTGATCATTAATCCTTCTGGATTTTTTGTGCATAAAAAATAAGATACAAAAAATTTTAAAAAGGGAGCATTTCTTCTCCTTTATTTATAACTTTAAATACTAATAAATGCATTTCCAGTACTCTTTCAATTTTCTGTTTCTTTTTTTCCTTCTGAAGAAATGCAAATATGTGAATGGAGGCTAAACAGGATTTTTAGCTACCCGTGGCTTTGAATTTGGTTATTTGATTTTGAAATGCAGAATTTGGATAGAATTTGTGGATTTTATTTATATGAAAATATTAGGACTTTTAGCCAAATTATTCTCAGATCCCCAATCACAGCAAGATTTGTTTACCTTTTCCATAGCCAGATAAACATATCTTTTGTCTAGAATGCCCCATTGTTTTTTCTCTAGTACAATATAGACTGGTATTTTTGTATGGGTTCCTCTCTAATATGTGCACTTAAGTGAGAATTTATAGATGCCTTTGTTAATTAATACTCATTTCTGCCACTGAGTAGATCTCCTAAGTCTTATCTAGGAGTGCATGGCTCAGTGTCTTATTGCAAAATACATTTTAACCTTGGGGGAAAAGACACACTATGAGAGCCTGAAGATCAGGAGTTTGTATTTCTTTGATGTTAATAGATCTGTCATGTCTTTTCACTTTACAAAGAAAACATTTTGAAGGATCAGTGAGAATAAAAAGGGGTCTCTTAGGTAGAACGACCAAGTTTACACCTCTCAGTTTTTAGTGTGTCAATGAGTGGCCCTTGCAATTATTTTTTTATCATGACAATTTTTTTTCTAATTCCATATTAGTATTTTCTTTCTGGTTTACTGTTTGCTTCTTAGGTTGTAAAAAGAACATAAAATTGCAACTGCAAGTCAACAGAACTCATTGAGCTATAGATACCTTGAAGCAGTAAGGACTACTTTCTCACTGTGCATAGATCAGTCTCAGAAATCATATTTGTTAGACATCTGATTGCAAGCAGGAGAAGGGTCTATATTGAGACTGTCAGATTCAAAGAAATATTACATCTTAAATTTTTTCACTGGAGTCATTCAGGTACCATATCCAAAGCTGACTTTCAGGAGATAAATTAATAATCCTTATTTGTAGGGCCTAATCAAGTATATTCAGACATTACAGATAAATTTTAATAAATTTTCAGTTTGGTTTTTTGGTTTGTTTGAGTTTTTTGTTTGGTTGGTTGGGGTTTTGTTTGTTTGCTTGTTTGTTGGGGTTTTTTTTTAGGGAAAATAAGTTACAAAGATAGTCAAGCACTCCTTGCCATTTGGGAGAATATTGCTAGGAAAGTGCAGGGCAGATAATGCACAATTACAAAGAAAGCCCTTGTCTTTGACTATATAGTGTTCCTACAGACACCGGGATCTCAATGCTATCCCAAAGACTGATGCTTTTAGAAGGCTACTGAAATTTGTTTCAAATAACTGATTCAGAAAAATAAGGTAATATTTCATACAATATTCTGATTAAATTATATTCAAATGTTTTGAGATTGAAGTTTTAGAAAAGATCTTAAGCTTTCTGAAAAATATATTTTTGATATTAATTTCTGATTGCAGCACTAATGTTTTCTTTAACATAAATAAATTACACTACTATGCGTTCTGGAGGGGAATTTGTATTCCTTTAATAATTTCTTTTCTCTTCAGAATGCTGACATGGCCCAGAGAAGACATTTAACATAAAAATGATGTAAAGGTGGATAAGAAATTAAATCACAAATACCATTTAGCTGTAAATTGGATTTTAGGGTAATTTAAATCTCACTGCTGGAGTATTTATCTCTAAATGCTCCTAATTTAAAAGCTTTTAAAGGAGTGTGCAAATTTTCTCTGATATTTAATGCATTTTTCTTTTTCTGCCAAAATGCTCTAAGTTGCACAAAGTTAGCAGAATCCATGGTCTAAAAATAGTGTTTATTCTCCAAAAGTCTTCTTTTTGTTTATCACAATCTGAGTACTGAGCTCCAAATCCTGGGACCTTTAGGGCAACAATTGTCCCTGCACCTTCTCTGCTGGGTGAGTGACCTCTTACAGTCTGTGGCCCAGTTTTCTTCAGGCAAAGCTGGATTGCATTCTGACTAGAGTTGGGGGGGTTGTTTTCTGCTTTGAGAAGGCATGCTTTTTGCTGTCAGGAGGTATTCTTCAGCTGGTCTGAGTGGAATGCAGAAGGATCGCTGTGCACTTGCAAAGACCAGCAGCATGCCAGGCCTGAACTTCACCCCTACATGTTCTTTGGCACCAGAGGGTGCCTGATTTTTCAGCTGTGCTGTGAATATCCATGGGCCTCACACTCTTAGTGAAAAAATATTTCCTGTATTCATTTACCATTTGTGTCTCTTCCCATGCATCCATTTACCTCTTCAGCTCTCTTTATCCTTCCTCGTGCTAGCTTCCCCACTTCTCTCTTGATGTCAAAAATACATACCAGTTTTCATAAGCGTCCTTGGAATCTGGTCCAGAAATGTTGTCAGTCATGCATCACTAAGTAGAAACAAAGCAGGAGCACCCATGTGGAAATAATAGACTGAAAAATTCATCAAAGAAATTTCATGTGACTTGCAGAAACTCATTAGAGGTCAGAAAAGGAGTATTACAACCCAATGTTTAAGCAGTAGCAACTTTGCTTTCCTCATACTCAAATGGACATGCTTTCTCACTGTGTTCCTGATTTTTGATATTTTACTTGACCAAATTGTTTCCAAAAAATCACAAAGATCCTTTCAATAGTGTCTGTGTTGTACAATCAGACAAGCAGTCAGATAGACAAGACTTATTATCTGCTGATCTTTCAGTACTTTCAATGAAGAAAAGGTAACCACTAATTAATGACATAAAATGGAAGCCAAACTCTAATTTTCTATCTGTCTAGACTATACAGACCTTCTCAAAAGGGACTGTAATTGTGCACAGGTATGCTGCTTTTTAAAAAATGACATTCCATCTCTGCAAATAATTTTAAGAATAGTCATTTTGCTAAAATGTACCATATTACCGCAATTTACCAGACGGTGGGATCTATAGAGTTGCTATTCTGGCAAAGTTTGTTTTTTTTCCCTTTTCTGAATACTCTTATTTTAATGCAACTTCTATGTTTCATTGATTCTGCTGCAATTTTTCTCATGGTGAAGTAGCACTGCCTTCACACAAACTATCTGTAAAAAAAATATAGTTTGCAGGATCCTAGCCTAAAAACTGTGAGTTTTGAAAAAATCCTGTTTTTTGGCTTGTAGTCTTGCTGTTGTGCAATATCTTAATGAGTGTCAGTAATTAAATCATTACATGATTGGTGCTTACCCCTTACTAGCAAACAGTAAAGCTTAGTGCTTTCTTTCTTGATCCCCTGAGACCTGCTATTTCAGTTCTTCATGCAGCTCCTCATTTGTGGTGTTTGTGCTCTCAAAAGGCATGAAGTCAGTGCACAGCAATCTCAGCACAAGCAGCCCTGGGAAGGGGTTAACCTAGCCTATTCATTGTACTTTCAGACAAACTGCATCTTATGTGTGTCACCTCAGTGAAAAATGAAAGACAATACCAAGCTGACTATAGCTATTTAATGCTGGACAATGAACCATGTAACTCAAGTTTGTTGTAGATATCTGATTGACTTTTTCAACAATTATTTTTCATTGCTCATGGTTTTTGTAGGATTTCTTTTGTGGATGTGTATCTCAATAAAAATATTTTGGGCAAAGGATGGTTAATACCAGGTTGGACATTAACCTGTCCTTATTCTCAGTTATAATGTTAAGTCTGCATGCCAATATCAAAAATGTGAATTTGTTTCTGGTAATTCATGAGCTGGTGCCTCAGTAGCTAATACTACATCAGCTAATACTAAATGAGCTAGTACTGGTTAAACTACTCTTCAGCTCATGCTAACTAGCTAAAACTGAATGAAAATAGAGATAATTTTAAAACTACATCATTGGCAGTGGCAGATTTCTCAGGCTTACTTGGCAGTTGGTAATTTTATTCCAAGCAAGATATCTAGGATACTAGGAAAAATTCCTTCACCAAAAGAGTTAGGAAGCACTCTAACAGGCTGCCCAGGGAAGTGGTTAATTCATCATCCTTGGAAATATTTAAAAGATATGTCATTGTGGTGATTAGGAATATTTTATATGGTGGATTGGCAGTGTTGGATTAATTGTTGGTCTCACTTTTCTTAAGTGTCTTTTCCAACCTAGATGATTCTGTGATTCTCTCCTGGAAACTTTGATGTAAAGCACTTATTTCTAAAATTCTAACAAGTGTTTCATTAATCTGTGTCTGATTATTCATAGTAACCTCTTTTTTTGGATTTCCTCAGGAATTCACTTGTATATACTTGAGATTGATATTTGTGCTTGGGTTCATTAGGAAAATAAAATGAAAATAGAGAATATCCTAAATTTGTGTTGCTATGTAAGGCATTTTATCAAAACTCTTCACAAGATAATGATTCAAGGGACCTGGGAAGGATGGAGACGTGGGCTTACAGGAATCTCATGAAGCTGAAGACAGGGAAGTGGCAAGCCTTGTATTTGGGAAGGAACAAGCCCTGTCACACTGAAGACTGATCAGCTGAAAAAACAGCCTGAGAGAAAAGTTCAGGGAGTTTTGGTTGACCAAAAGTTGACCATAAATCAATGATGTGTCCTTGTGGTAAGGAAGGCCGACATTTTTCAGGAATGAGGTGATCCTTCTCTTTCACTCAGGCATGGTCAGGTGCATCTGGGTTCAGCGTTAGGCTCCTCAGTAGAAGAGAGACAGGGACATGCTGGAGTGAGTTCATTGAAAGCCCACAAAGGCAGTGCTGGAATTTAAATACTGCCATACAAAGAGAAATTGAGAGCTGGGACAGCTTGGCCTGATACAAGAAGGTTGATGCAGATGTTACCTGTGAATACATAAATATACCTGACGGTAGAGGGTGAAGATAGGAAAGCTGCAGTCTTCTCAAAGAACCCTAGCTGACAGCCCAAGAAGCCCATGAAGCTCTTTTAAAGCATAAGACATATTTATAATTGTCACTGGTTACTCTGTTGTTGCTGTCATTACTGCAATTATGCCAGGACTAACTGAGCACTGGAGTAGGTCAAAAGTGTTTGTGTCCCCATTTTTGGAGATACTTAAAATTGAACAAAGCATGACCCAGGGAAAGGTTCTGTAGCTTACCAAGGTCTCAGCCAGGTTCTAGACTAGGCACTCTCGAGGTTTGATGTGCCCCTAATAATTTTTATGTTGTATTTCAACTTTTGTGTATGGAAATAAAGTATTATTAAGCCTACTAATTTTATAAAAATAGGTTTAAGAATATGATACCTTATACTATCAAAAATAGTGCATTTCTATAACACAACAAAGAATGAGAGAAAAATTGGCGGGTTAATAATGGATTAGATTTCTTTTGCATAAAAAAGTGAACATCACAGTATTCACAATGGAAAGCAAACCAAAACCTGAAGGTGTTAACACAACTATTTGCAATCATGAGGGAAGAAAACAAGTAGGAGAGATAGGTAACATACAAAGCCAGTCTGTCCTTTCAAATTTTACACGCTGTAGTTTTATGCTACATATAGCAAAGAACTATGCGATTGAGGTCTAAGAAACCTAGTATTTATTTGCACTGAAGATATAATCTCTCTTTTCATAAATATACCTTTAGTTGTCTATATAATCAATGGTCTTAAGTGTGTGGGTGAAATGCTGCACAAATGAAATCAGTTGGAAAAATCCTGTTTAAATTACAGAGTCTAGGACTTGCATCATCCTCTAAATTTACACTGTGTGAAACACTCCGAGTTCCAGAGGCAGTAAGTAAATCATTGGCAAATAAACTTAGTATATTTAAAATAAAAGTTATAAAATTAACTAGATATCATTTAAAAAGTAAGACTCTTGTGCATGCTCAGTGCTTACCAATACAAAGTTTTTAACTAGGTTGTTGGAAGTCCATTGAATCAAAGTGCCTACCATGTAAACAGTGCTTTACTGTTTTACTTTCTCAAGTATCTGTGTTGAAAACCTACAGATTAAAAAATTGGTATAATTTACTATGTAACTTCAGTAAATGTGAGTTCAGTTGGACTTGTTCTAATAGTGGGGGGGGGGGGAAGAAAAGTGCATGTATATTTTCCTACTGAATGTCGGGCAAAACAAATTTTCATTTCAAATCAGGTTTGTTTTCGGTCCTGGATCAATTTTCATAAGTATTTCTGCATTTATTTTTCTTTTACTTTCCTGACTTTCTAATGAAGTTTGTAACAGAGGAAAGGGTAGTATTTAAAGATGGGTGGCAATGCTGAATTATTTTAGTTGCTCAGCATTCTGAAAAATGCTTAAAATGAGTTGAAGGAAAACTCTTTAAGTTTGTATTGCTTAACGTTTGTTTGTACCAAGAAGCATAACTAGCAGGTGAAGGGAGGAGGTTATTCTCACCTTGTACTGCAGTCTTGCGAGACTGTACCAAGAGTACTGTGGTAAACTCGATGGCCCCAACATTATCAGAATGTAGCTCTGTTGGAAGGAGGGCCACAGTGGTGGTCAGAGGGCTGGGACAGCTCTCTTATGAAGGCATGCTGAGACAGCAGTTGGGGCTGGTTTTGGGGAGACCTTTGAGCACTTTCCAGTACCTAAGGAGGCCTACAGAAGGGCTGGAAAGTGAGTTTTTACAAGTGCATATAGGGACAGGACAAGGAGTAATGGCTTTCAACTGAAAGAGAGTGGATTAAAAATAGACCTTGGGAAGAAATTCTGTATTGTGTTGGTGAGGAGGCACTGGAACAGGTTGCCCAAAGAAGCTGTGGAAGTTGCATCCCTGGCAGTTTTCAAGGTCAGGCTGGGTGGGTTTCTGAACAATGGTCTGGTGGAAGGTGCCCATGACAGGGGGATTGGAACTTGATGATCTTTGAGGTTCCATCCACACCAAACCAGGCTATGGTTCTGTGTTGATGTCAAATGTATATAATTATTAGTCATAAAATATTTATTATTTTCATCTGTTCACTCTTAGATCTAATTGCTAGTTTGTTTTCAATAATCAGTGAGAAACCCAGTGGTGACTGAAGATTTGTAATACAAGGCATTACCTCTTTCACTGGTTGGAAATAATAAAAGTACATCTCAATACATCTTGACCTCTAGCGTGCAGTGAAGCCGTGTAATTTAATAATTCTGTTTGTGAAGAGACTAAGTAATTATAAGAAGTGGAATTTAAGTACAGCAAAGTGATAAGGAAACTGCTTAATGATGGTGAAAACAGTTGTAAAATGAAAAAAAAAAAAAATGTTCTTTTGATTCCTCTAGGCTGGCTATTTTCCTGGGCCATAAGGAATTTGCAGGCTGATCACAAAGAAATGTGAATATTTGTGGTTTCTTTTTGAGTGACAGAATTCCATAGGTGGAAATACTGTGCTATGATACTGAAATTGTTCTCTTGCATTTAATTATTCATCAGTGAAATGTCACACACACAGATGGAAAAAAAAGGAAGGTAAATGTAGGTAGTTTAGACTAATTGAAATGACAGATTGGATAACAAAAGATTTGAAAGCCTCGACTATTCCTTCTGGTGAAAATAGTAATCCTGTGGTGTTCCCTACAATACAAAATCATCTTTGAATAGGAACTGAGGTTTAATGGTATGATGTTTCCAAATAATGAGTAATCAGCTACTGCTGCTGCCTCGGCCTTTTATTTAAATAAAAAAGAAAAGGACAGATGCACTTTTCTGTTCATCTGGTATAGAAATTGATGGATATCCAGAGTACAAAAGAAAGCATTTCTGTAAAATTTTTGCAATTCAAAAAAAGAGTGATTTGTGCTAGAATTTTGGATATGAGTGAAGAATACTTGTGGAAAATAAATTAGTTTCAAGGATTAAGTTAAAAATGTATGAAAAATCTCAGAAATGAATAGTTATAAGCAAATTGTCAGATTAAGCTAGAAATGCAAATTTTACAAATGCATGCAAGATTAATGTGGAGAAATTAATATATTTTATATCTGTTGCAACCTTTTTTTAAAATGTAGCATACTTGTACTGAGGTGTATATGCAAGGGTTGCGCGCTTTAATTACCATTACAGCTTCACTGCACGCTAGAGGCTATTAAAAAAGGAGCTCCAATGCAGACCAGATATAATACTAAACACCCTTTTATATACTAAAGGAGTACTAAAATCATATTTATTAAGTTAATATCTACACAATATATTTATAATTTAAGAACTCTTTCCTTTAGGAAAGGGTAGGCTTTTGACAACTTGAAAGACAGTTTACTGTTTTAATGGATATGTATTTAATACAGTTTTTATTTCGATGAAAGCATGTAGATTATACAGATGTTCTTATGCCATTTGAATTCACAGTAATCCTACAAATATATGTGGTAATAATTACTCTCCTGCTATGCAATAGTGTAACTCAATAGACCCAGATTTGTGTATATGTTATTAACAACAGAAACCACCAAATCTCATGCAGGTTTATTTTCTACTTTACCTCATGGGATGGGAGTCTCAGTATCAATGGTATTCTAGAATAACTTTCTTCGGAGCTTTTGATTTATTTAATATTCAAAGTATATGAATTCTGTTTCTTTTGGAAAACGTTTTTCTAAACTAATATCAAGACATCTTATCACAATAATAGTTAGAAATCACTAAATGAAATATATTTTCTGTTGCAATACTTTCGCTTGTTATTTGTCACGTTATCCTGGCATCTGCTTCAGCTACTTTTCTAAGTAAAGAATAGGATTAAATGAATTATAAGTAAAGCATTGTGATTGAAATCTAATCTGAATGTTTAAAATACTTCAAAAAAGTATTCAGCAAATAAATACAGTGATATAACTTGAGAAATGTAATATTGAAGCATCCTGTCTTTCAGTCACATCAAAGTATAAACACTTTGTATTGTTTTCAGGTTTATTCAGAAGTTTGATACAACTTCTGCCATCTCTGCCTTTTTCCCTTTTTTTTTTTTAAATTTCTTCGGGATTAGGACAAATTTCTTAGGAAGAGCTTCTTCTCTCTTAAAGTATGGGTTCTCCAACAAGTATGGGTTAGTAACCTCCAAGTGCAGCTGTTCAGCATCTGTCTTACAGGCACAGAGCTATACTGGTAGGTTTCATAAAGAAACTGAGGGATCCATTTACATCTTGTTTTAATTTTATGTCATTAGTCATACACTAATTGACCTATTGATTGGACATGAAATTATTGTTCCAACTTAATGAATAAATTAATTTATAGATATTCTGAGAGCCCGAAGTAATGCAAGAACATCGCAGAATAACATTTTCAAGTAATATTGTAGTAAGTGAAACTTTGGTGTGGAATAAGGTGTTATTTCTGTACTTTTTATCAGCAACCTATGTTATATTTTAGGCATACAGTAATAAATTTAAAATAGAAATAAATTTTTAAATTTAGAATACTGCATTTACATAATAAAATATCTTATAACTATTGTAATGATACAAACATTCTTGATAGGTACTATCTTTTATAGAATAGATACATTTTTATTTCATTAAATAAATTACTATCAGGTCATGCAGACACTTCTGATAGTGGCAGTTGCGTGACTTGTCTTGATAGCATTTCTCTTCTCTCAGCCTGGAGCATAATTTTTTGTGCATTCAGTCATTATTTCTCTTTCGCTTCTGTGCCTCCCCCCTACCTTTAGCACAGTGTCTTATTGTCTGAATCCTCACATAAGTGATTTTCCTCCTTTTGCCATATTGTGGAGCATGTATGTCAGTGCTGCAAAACATCACAGAATGAAAAAGAGGTCAACCAGTAGTTATACCAGATGATGCAAGCAGCATTTTCTTTCTGTTCTCTGTCATCTCTATTACTTCCTTTCATTTGAGATATGACAACTGTAACTGTCTCCACTTACTCAGTTTATTTATCTTTCTGGTTTTGCCCTATAACATGGGTTTGGACCAGTGGCAGCTGGAGAAACAACCTTGGTGGCTGGAATTCTCCTTAGTGGTACACTTTCCTTAGTTTTGTAGTTTTGGACACCAACCCAGACTGCCATGAAATAATTAACATTATAATTAAGAAAATTATACAGCCTGTGGATCAAGCTTCTTTATTTCTGCCCCTTTACTTTCAGCTGGGTTACTAAACTGCCAGAATCCTGTTGGTCAAGATGCCCTTAGAAATGAAGTAAGGTCTAGAACAATACCTATTGGAAAAGGCGCTTGTAGGCACTCAAGGCTTATGTAGATCACCTGGCAGTTGCTCCTTTCTCAGTGCCCTTCTAAAGGCTGCCAGTATCAATCAACAGCAAATGAATTTGCAGCAAAAATGAACAGCAAGCAAAAATTTTACCTTATAGATACACCTATATAATAACACTTAGAACAGAACTACACTAAATTTGGATTGATGCAGGATTTTTAGATCAAAAAGACAACTTGACACATACATATATTGGTTGAAATCTTCTAATTTTTTTTTCATTATTATTTACACCTTTTTCTTATAAAAGTTTTTGGTTTGTTTGTTTTTTTGTTGTTTGGGTCTTTTTGGGAGAGTGAAAGACCATTTACCTTGTAAGGTCTATGTTTTTGTTAAAGACTCTTATTCTAATATGTATTCAAAGAAGGGATTTTCTAAGGCATATGAAAGGAGGATGCCAGGTTCCCATTGAATTTTACCAGTCACTAGGAGTTTAAAATCCCATAGAGATTGATCAGGTAAATTAAAATAACTGACAGAATCAGTAGCTGAACATGAAATAAAATGAGTATCTGTTCTATCTGGATTTTATGCTCTAGTTTGTCACGGGGCATCTTTCCATTTCTCATAATTTTGAAAAGGCAGATGTTCTGCAAATGGAATCTCAAAAGGAAGTTTATAGGACACGAATGTGAAAGTGGTGGATGTTATGCTATAGAGGGGTAAAATTAGCCTATTACAACATTGGAATAAATCTCTTACAGAGCTTTAAACCTTTGAATTTCATAATGAATTAGTTTTTGAAATGAATCATTTGAAAACTCATAATATTTTCAAAGTATAGGGTTAGGGTTAGGGTTAGTATATAGCCTACACTTGGTTTTGTTCAGTTTGCAACACAATTGTTATTTTAACCTTGTAGATGCAGCCAGTAAAACATTGCAAAAGGCGGAAATGAAGGGAAAAAAGGGCACTTTTGAGTTTTCTCTATCACATTACATCTGCATAAAAAAATTTAATCAGCACTATTGAATGAAAAGGAGAGAGGCAGCCACCCACCCAGAAACTCATCTGCCTTTGAAAAGATTTAATTTAGGTGTTGGTAGCTCTCTGTTATAGTTCCTGATTCTCCTGACATTGCCATTGTTCCACTGGCCCCTTCCCTCTGAAGAATTTTCACACATTTATTTTTTTGCTTCTTAAGATTTGCAAAATTCTAGTTTTGCATGGTTCTAGTTGAAAGATACCAGAAGGATGCCAAGGGATGAACAGCTACTTAAGATGGTAAATAGATTATTGTCCTGAAAATGGTAAATTGGTAAGTTAGTTTCCTTTGAGATTTAGTTGTTTGTGACCAATTGGGCTGTTCCTTATAACTCTGCTTATCGTTTGAAGAAACGTTCTTCTTCTTTTTTATTTACATACTAGTGTCTTTGTTCTCCTTTCCAAAGTAATTATCAGTAGCAGTTAGCCTTTGTTTTTGTAGGCTTACGGAGTCTTCTCTGAAACACACAATCTCTTTTTCTTACCATGGTACACCTTATGTCTATGTTTTCCATGTGGAGTGCTGACACTTTGTTGCACATGTATTACTGAAATCTGCGTAAGCTTTAGGATGTAATATCGTCAAAGAATACAAGTTTTTTTTTTTTATCATTAGCATTAGTTTGTCCCCAACTCTGTGAGGAAAGTGTATACATATTCTTTCCAGAAACTTCTTAGCCTTTGAAATAGCTGCATTTCTTTGGCTTTTCATAATTTCGTTACTCATAAATATATATGTATTTTTGATGCATATAATAAGCACCCTTTGCAGTTGTCTTTAAGCACTTTACCATGTACTTTTTACAGTGGTGACTTAACTTAGTTCAGTTGTTTCAGTACTCTAAATCCAATTTCTTTTAATGTGGCATTTAGATCCTTTTCTGTAATGGCAACAACTTCCATCCTAGCAAAACGCAATCCCTTTTAGTTTTGTATCACCATTAGCATGTATCATTAGCTAATTCTGTTTTCTGCAGCCAAGTGAATAATTAGAATTCTTAAAGTCCCAAAGTTGATCCTGCAAAAACAATAGTACAAATTCATGTAGCTTTATAGCTAGGGTATTTTTCACCTTAGTTCAGGGTAGTTTGCTAAATATTTTATGTTTCGTAAAATAATCACAGTTTGGTTTTATTTTAACTATTAATTTCCCATTTCATGATGCCTTGCTGAAGAATACAGTGCCTCTATACAAATATATTAGTTGTATCATTTTCTCCTGATCTAAAAAAATCAAGTATTTTATCAAAGAGAATAGATTGATTAAGCATAGTCCAGTTTTGAGAAATCACTGGTCTGATTTATCCTGGTTGCATTTTTCCTTTGTGTTTTTGTCTATTATTTATGTCAGAGCTCAACTGCAACACATATTTGTTTATACACATAGAAACTGTGTTTATGTCTATAAATATAGCATGAAAAAATATAATGACATGGGATTTTTTCTTATTTGACCTGTAATTGCATTAAATAGAATCCTTTATTGGGATCCTCCTAGCTATATTGTGTTTATGGCTTTTATTATAGTAGAGATGATCAGACAATCTTGGTGTCATTGTGCCATGATATAGTGTAGGAATATCTTTACTTTTTGCCATCTACTTGTTAAATATTTTTCTTACACAAGATGTTTTAAACTAAGGCTCTTGATCAGTAGGAAACTCTTGGCAAGGCTTTAAAGAATGTACTTAACTTGTCACTGTGTAATATCCAGATTAATATAATCTGTTGCCTAAATTCATATCTGAGGAGTCCTGCTGAATTCAGTGAAATTAAAATGTTAAATGTCTTTTTAAATGTATCATAGAATTTTGCTGATATATTATACAATAGCTGGAATTCTGTGAACAGTCTCTAAAATTTATTAATGCTTGTCTAATGCATGTAAAGATTAGTTTAGCTTCTTCATTAATAGCATACCCATGTATTCGGAAGAGATTTCGATGCCTTATTTCATTAATGATTAGGGAGAAAAAGGTCTGCTGTTGTCCAGATGTAGATAATACTGCTGTCCACACAATTGAATACTTCTTTATAAAAAGGAAAACAGTGCATTATATATTTGGTTTTTATCTGGATTTTAATTTTGTAGACATGAAATGAGCTTTGGTGTCAGTAAATTTCACTGCCATGCTTAAGTGTGGTGGTTTAACCGTGGCTAACTGATGGATGCCTGCACAGCTGCTCTGTCACTCCACCTTCTCAGGGGCAAAAAATCAGAACAGTCAGGACTTGGAAGAAAAGATATTTACTCAATTTGAAGCACTCCTGTAAGGCTTGTGGTGGTAGTGGTGATACGGAGTCAGGATTTATGGCTGCTGTGTCAGGGGAGATTTAGGCTAGTCCCCTAGGCTTGTTATTAGGGAAAGGTTCTTCCCTCAGAGGGTGGGTGAGCACTGGAACAGACACCCCAAGGTAGTGGTCATGGCCACAAGCCTCATGGAGTTCAAGGAGTATTTGGACAATGCTTTCAGGTACACGATGGGACTGTTGGGATACCCTGTGCAGGGCCAGAACTTCGACTCATGATCTTCATGGGCCCCTTCCTGGATATTCTGTGATTCTGTGGTACCACTATAAAGTTGGAATTTATGGACAGTTTGTAGCATTGAAAAATCTCTTGGGTTGTGTTGAAGTGATAAGCATGCCTACTCCCTTTGGTTTCCTTTTTCTTCATTGTCCAAGAATTGCAGAATCAGGATTGTTTGGGTTAAAATTAATCTTTAAATATTATCTAGTCCAATCCCCTCTGCCATGGGAAGAGATATCTTCAACTAAATCAGGTTTCTCAGAGCCCCATGCAACTTGGCCTTGAACACTTCCAGGGATGGGGCATCTACAGCTTCTCTGGGCCATCTGTTTTAGTATCTCATCACCCTCATGGTCGCTTCTACTTGATGCCGTTGTCTTTGGATGTGGTCTTCTATCTAGTTTATTTTTCTTCTGATAGTAGATCTGTCAAACACATATCTTGCCAATTTTGTGGTTAGAATGTTGTGAGGGACTGTGCCAGAGGTCTTACAGAAGTCTACATAGATCTTGAGTTGCTCTTCCCTTGTCCCATTGACACAGTTATTGTAAGTAAATTAGTCTGGCAGCATTTGCACTTGGTATAACCATGTCTGTCTCCAGTTGTCTCCCTGCCTTCATTTGCCTTGCTACATCTTCAAGGAAGACCTTTTTCTTAATTTCACTGGGCATGGAGGTCAGACTGGGACTGTAAGAGCCAGTCCATGATGTTTCTTTTTTTCCCAGTCACTGGACTTCACTTAACTGCCACAGCTTTTCAAATATGATCTTGAGTGGCTTGGCATCCCTGTCTGCCATTCTCTCCCTCAGGATCCTGGGATGTGTCTAGTTGGGTCCCATGAGTTGCTTAATACTTCTAATGTGAACCTTTTCTCATATAATTTTCTTTATTCTTGCTCATAGCATTGAGGCCTCTTGCAATGCCTGGAAATAAAAAAAAAACAAAACCTTTTTTACAACCAGAATTCATTTTCCTTCTGGAACAATGCAATTTTTTTGGTTTTTTTCAAATTATAATTTTCAAATTTTCTCTATGTGTTGGAACCCTAGATACTGAGAATTTTAGACTTCCTGTGTAGAATAACAAAGACCCTCAAGAGAACACTACAGTTGACCTGAGGCCGTAGAGAAAGCTTCCAAAATTAAATGATAAAACCAGGTTTATAGGTGTGTAGTTTAAATAAAAGTATACAATATCACATAATAAAAAATTTAGAATTTAAGGTTTTAGACTATAGTAATAAATATAAGCTAAGGTAGAGGTTTTAGGGTGGTGACTAATCCTTCTTCATCTTCTTCTTCATAGGTTTAAGTGGTATTTTATAATTAGACAAAAAATGTCCACATTATGGAACATGAATATTTAGGTTTTGGGTTAAAAATAAAAACAATTTAGGTGTAATTTCTTAATTGAATAGTTTTTCCTTAAAAAACCTTATAGAGACAAATACAGAGACATTTTGTAACTTGTTAGTGAAATGCTATAAAAATCACAACTTGTAAGACTATAATATAGATAAGAAATAATAAACATCTGAGTCTGAACACAAAATACCATCTCAAACGCTTTCAATTCCAACCCTAACAAAACAAGAAAAATATCAAAAAAACTGACACCTACAGATTTCTATATTCTTTCAAAGAACTCAGAGTGTAATGTTCATTCCCAGGTTCTTTGTTCTTCATTCTGTTGTCAGTTTTTAATTTCAGGAAACAATATAAAGACTTAATGTACATATATCAAGAACTTCTTTTTTTGTGATTTACAATTCATTTCAGTCTAAAATGTCATTAAAAATGTAGTACCTGCTTTGCTGTTTGTATATGTATTTTATTTTCTTCAGTGCCAACTGAAATGCATAATTCAATTTTAAAAGCTTGGTAACTATTTAAAATTTTGCAATCAGAAAATCCAACTGAAAACAAAAAAGGTAAGAGAAGCCCACTGGGAATTTTTGCAGGACAGGAGTCTATCATTCTTGTATTTTTAAGAAAAAGAGGCTTATAACAGTTTTTTGTTTCAGGTGAAAGCTGGGACCACTTATAGTGTGAAAGTCAAGTGTTACATCTCTGTCTTTTTCTCTCTCTTTTCCGTTGCTGTAGAGGATGGAAGGCTTTTTATAACTTCTCTTACTTTCTGGTAACTGCATGAGATTCATCTTAAAACTAATAGATGTTCTTTGGATCTAGTCAGATTAGTATTTGCAAAGTATATTTTTGTACTTTACTGAATATTTGATTGAATTTACTTTAGGAGATGTAATTGTAGAAAAAAAGCACCAACAGTATTTCATACCACTTAAAATGTATTTTCATATTTAATAGCCATTTTCTTCATGTGAAAAATAATCAGAAAATAACTTACATCAGTTGACCAAATATTGCATGTTATGCATGAGATATCAGTGTGCCCTCATGGCACAATGGGGGGCATTAGGAAGAGCACTGACAGCAGGTATGGGGAGGTGATCCTTTCCCTCTGCTCAGCCCTAGTGAAGCCTTACCTGGAGTGCTGTGCCCAGTCCTGGGCTCCTCAGCCCAGGGAAGACATGGGGCTCCTGGAGCAGATCTAGTGGAGAGTAACAATGGTGTTCAAGGGACTGGAGCATCTCTCTTACGAGGAAAGGCTGAGGGAGCTGGACCTGTTCTGCATTGAGAAGAGACAAGTGAGAGGGGACCTTGTCAGTGTCTATCAGTATCTGAAGGGAGAATGGTTAAAAGAATGGAGCCAGGCTCTTCTCAGAGGTGCCAAGCAATAGGGCAAGAGGCAATAGGGAGAAAATGATGCACAGGAATTTCCACCTGAACAGGAGGAAGAACTTCTTTACTATGCAGATGACTCAGCAGTGGAACAGATTGCCCAGAGAGACTGTGGATATGTTCCCTTACTGTTGATATATCCCCTTACTGGGGATATTCAAGAGCTGTCTGAATGCAATCCTGTGCTCTAGGATGATCCTGCTTCAGCTTGACTCTAATGGCAGCTTCTTCCAACTGTACCCATTCTGTGATTAGCTTTACTTACTACTTATTTGCATTTTGGTCTTCTAATTCAAAAATTACAAGCTTTTAACCCTCGTATATCATACAAAGTATAGCAACCTTGTCCAGAAGTAGTCTTAATTTTATATTAAACCAGTGCCTCTTTGTATCTTCCTCTTTTGGTTTCTTCTTTGTAAGAAGACATTCAAAGCTGACATAAAAAAGTTTAATCTTGAAGACTGAGCCAAGTAAATCTTGTGTGTACTCTCCAGAGTTTTTGTAATAAATAAGGGGATGTAATTATTTTGGGGAATAGATTCTGAAAGCTATTTTGTAGGTTCTTTTATAAAGGGTATGTCTTAGTATTTTTGAGAAGTAAAGATCCAGGAAGCACTTCATGCTGTGTTTCTTGAAATGTTTCATTGCAGGTATTCTCTTTCCTTGATTTTAAAATCTTCTAAAATTCTTTGAAAATAAAAACATTTTCCATTCTTCTCTAAAAATCTAAACCATAGGTAAAGCTATTATTCTTGTAAATGTCATGAAATATTTTAGCAAACTGATTTAATTTCTTTTCTCCAAAACATATTTTGGAAATTGCCCCTTTTGCTTTTATATGTGTGTGCATTTTTTGGTATGTATGTGTGTAAATTTTCATATCCTGAAAAAAATGTAATTTAGTGTTTAAAAAAATGTGCAGAGCTTAAACCAGTCAGTCTCTGATTAGTAGAAATATAAGCTTCTGGTGCTTCTATCTTACTGCAAGCTAATTTCTATTACATATATAGAGAAAGATTTCTATATTTGAAGGTTAAATATTGCTAACCTCCAGTTTCTAGTTTATGATGAGAGATTAAAAAAAAAATAATCAAAATATCCCAGATATCAATTTCATGTAAGCATGTACATGGTACAAGTAAAATTCCAATTTCTGGAGTTTGGAGTTTCACTCTTGCAGTAATGTTTTGGTTACTACTGAGTCTTTTTGGTGTAAAATCAATTCATTATGCAGCCTGTATTCTTTCTCCCTTTTTTATACCTATGTAATTCCTCCTTTATAAATTCTAAAAAACCCAACCAAAACTAAACCAACATTCAGGACTATTTTGTGTTTGTAACACTCTTTACACAAAGTACTAAATTTTTTGACCTCATGTTTTTATGGAGAGCTTTTTGTATTTATTTAGCTTCAAAGCCTTTCCTGTTCTGTCAAGGAATACATAAGAGGGTGCAGGTTATTAAGCTTCTGGAAAGGATTTTTAATTTATACATGCTCTCTTTCCATATGACAATAGGAATGTTTCCCACCTTCTTCTTATTGTATATCTTTTATTTATTTGTTTTATCTTTCCAGCTCTAGAAAATTTTTGCTTTTTAAATTTCAGTTATAGGTGTAACATTTAAGTGCTCAGTCTGGTATCTTATGAAGTGCTGCAGAGGTTGTTTTGAAGCATTTGAAATAAAGAAAACTAAGATCAAGGTCTAGAGGAGTAAGTAGTCCTAGAGTTTGCTTACAGTATACAACATTCTTTTTTTCTGATTCAGCAACACGAGTTTTCGGTGTTGAAAAGCTAGTATTTATGGCAGTCTTCACACATGCACAATGACTTTCCATAGAGTAAAGAAAAATTGTCAGAAGGAAAACCCTCTTTCATGGATGGTTTGAATGAAGTTCAAACCATTCATAAGGGCTCTTTGCTGTAGTTTGCTAAACCCTTGGGTCAAAACACAGTCTAAATATCAAGTATGGTTTAAAATCTAAAGTACTTTTTTAAGACCTTCCTTTTAGGTAAACCAGTGAACAATTGACTAAAACAAATGAAAATCCTAATCAAAGTCCTAGGGAGTATTGGGAATATTGCAGATTATATTTACAATAAAATTGATGGACATTCTGAAGCAGGGAGTGAGTACTTGCATGAAGACAGAGAAACATTTTATGACTGATAAAACTGTGTCAATGTTTTAAGATCTCAGGCTCATTGTAAATATCCTTTAGTTCAGCTAGAATCAGTCACTCATGTAGTTGTGTCAGTTTTCATTAGATCAAACACAGAGAGGAACAACAGACTTGAAATCACAACTGTAGTATCTTTGCATAAATCTCATATTTCTACTCATATCTTTACCAGCTATAACTAATTTTCTTCCAGAACACATTTCTCATATATTTGAGGAAAGATCATGGCATTAAGCAAAAAGGGATCTGTATATGGAGTGAAGGAAGGAGCAGTTATTCTGTCTCCATGCATCCATCACCATTCAATTCTAATCTGTGAGGGGGATTTAAAAATAACTACAACTCATCTAGTGCCAGTGCCTTAAGTGCTGCCCAGATGCTTGAGTTCCTAAGGGACCTTTGAACAGGTTCATACATTCCAAAGCATCTGTTTATGAAGTCTCATAGTATTTCTAAATGAATATTGTCATAATTTTTCTTTGGACTGAAGAGCTTTGTAGGTAGCTCTGTTTTCTCCTCAAGACACCACGCATCCCTATTGAAGTTATTTAATATTTTAACTGACTACTCAACCCCAGTAGTGTCACTGGTGCAATGGGTAGTGTCTTTTGGTGGGATGTAGGAAAAGCCCATACTAGAGAACAGGTATTTTTTTTTTTAAAAATATAGGTAAAGCTTTGAGTAAGATAAAAATGGGCTGTGAGGTAAGGTACTTCTCTTATGAGAAGCGCTCATGTGACTGTATATGATCAACTGCAGAGCAGCTGCAAGTTTCTGCCATCCTTTCAAAATGACACACACATGAGAAAATCACTGTAGTTCTAGCAGAATGGTCACTAGTAACAATTCATGCCCATTCATCATACAGTGGGTGTCAGTAGTGGATCTTCTCACCCACAAATCTTTGCCATAATTAATTAAGGATTAAATGGGTTCTTCATTTTTCATTCTGAATCAGGACCTGGAGGAACCATAAGGAAAAGCTGTTGCATCGTTGTGGTTTTGGTATTTTTGCTTTGCAGTGCAGTCTGAATTAGGTACTGATTTCTTTCTGATACAATTTTTATCTGTTTTTTTTTAAAGTGGATGAAATTCAGAATCTAACTGTTGGAGAGCTTATGAATATCTTGTTAATCTGAAGGAACCAACTTCAAATATTTGCTGTTTCTAGAATCTGGATATGCTGCTTGATAGCTTTTTGATACATTTCAAAGGGTCATTTGGGTTAGATCTGGACATCTATGGAGATGAAGTAACTGAGCATCCAAATCAACACAAAGTACAGGGAGAATTAATCGCCTGTTTTTTACCTGAAGTATATGAACTGTCAACACAAATTTGACCGACTGAGAGATACATTAATAAATCCTGGAGGCTGTGAAGAGTTTTTCTCTCTCTATTTGTATATTTTTTTTATAATTCACACTTCCTCTCCCTCTTTTTTGTTTCCTCTAAGATACCAATTTTTCTATTTATTCATGTGCATATGTGAGTTTTCTCAGTTGAAGGTGAGTAATGATAACCAGTGCTTGGCAGATCTTTGTGTTTTGCCAGTGCCCAAGGTTAGGACAGGTTCAGTGAGGGAGCCCTTTCTTATAATAAAGACTAAGGTTTGTCTGGTAAGCATGTGTGCTGTTTAAAATCCTGAGAGAATGGTGGCTGGAGAGTCATCCATAACTCTTTTAATCACCTTCATAATGGTAAGTGAGGTGAACTTTCCAACAGTGTTGGGTGTGGTGAAATGATGGTTTGCCAGTACTTGGAGTCTTGGGATGGAGAAGGCTAATGAGCCTTAAGCCTCTGTGTGAGGAGGTGTTGAGCTGTTGGGTAGGAGAATGTGAGTGAGGGAGAGGAGATGGAGCCTATCAGCTTGTCCCCCTGATGACCCCAGCAGAGTCCATGAATTGATCACAAGACTGAGCCAGAGTGTGTCTGGGCCAGCAGTCTCTGCTAGCACTGACAGTGCCTTGAAAAGTAATGTGTGTAACTCCTTAGGAAGCAATGTGACACTTTATTGGACAAGGTACCGGAATGGCACAAAGATAATACTTCTTCTGGGTCTCATCATGGGAGTGTATGCTGCTTGAAGTGCATTAAAAAGCCCCAAGATCCCTAAAACAGATGTGCTATTTAAGTAATGGCTATGTAGACTATATTTTTGAAGGAGGATCAGAAAGCTTGATTATTCTTTTGATGAAACTGGCTGTGGATAAACGTATGAATGAAGCGTGTTTTATCACTGTATTGATTACATTATGCATTAGTTGCAAGTTGATGTGTTGAATGTAGATAATTAAATGACTTTCTCATGTTGCAAGGAAAAGAGGATCAATTTTTTTCCTTGAGAAATCTTGTCTGTTTGCATAAACTTCCATTTTTACTGTTTCTGGTGTTATATTTGCGTGTGATAATGAAAGCAATGTCATATAAAACAAAAATTCTGACCAGAATAATAATATCTTGCTATAACTATTGCAACACTTTCATGATAAAACAATCTTCACAAATATATGAAAAGTGGTGTTTTTATTTTTGGAACATGAGATTCACTTTCCTTTCATATGTCAGCCTGTTGGATCCATAGTAAAGAAAACCTGTAGCACTCTTAAGAACAAGAAAAATTTGATTCACTAGTAATGAAATTCCTTTTTAAAAATTATCATATATACTTACATCAGAATCTTTTCGTACCTTCTTTAAACGGGTGTATTTTTAGACTAGTCTTATTGGCAAGAGCTCTAATTGAAATTCTTGACCTGCATATGTTTCAAGCGGGAGAAAGCTTGTGGACAGTTCTAATTGCAACTAGATTTTTTTTGTTGCTTTGGGTTTTTTTGATTTGTTGTTGTTGTTGTTTAAATTTAATAAGTAGCCTGGCAAAGACATAAGGAAGCAAAGGAAATAAAGCATCATTTGACTTTTTACCACAGAAACTAGTGACTTTTCTATCAGAAATTGCATTAGAAGTTACCAAAGCCCATTTAGTCAAGTTTAATTTGAAAATAAAGGTAAGGATTGTTGTTAAAAAAATAAAAAATACTACTTCTAGCTAAGTGTGTAGAGTTTCACTGATGCTTACTGTAAGTTCAAGAGTGAAGTTATTTTTAACAGCTATCTTTAAAAAATGACATGTATATTATGTGGAATTATGTAACATTTTTGCATATTGGAATTTAATCCCAAGACTTTGCAAGGATTTGTAATGTGTTATTAAACTCTAGTTAATTCATAAATACTGTTTTACTTGAATTTTGAATAGTCTGTGATATTCTTAACACAACCCCAGCTAAATCATACCAGCTGTGGACAGTGATTAATGCAGTAAGCAAGGAAAGCTCAGCATGCATGAAAGAAGATCATAACAAGGACAAAGCAGACACACTGTTGATTGTAATGAAGCTGAATTCCCATGAGGGGTAGCAAATAATATTACTTTTCTTTCTTTCTTTTTTTTTTTTTATTTAAATTAGGTATTGGCCATTGACTATTTGTTTTCTAGATTATGTTTATTTATTCTCCAGTGGGTCAACTAACTTACTTGAAAAGGCAGTGCTCTTAACAGAGATTGGAGATAAAGCTTAAAAGTAAAAGTAGGTTCCTACTCTTGAAGTGAAGTTTATATTTTCTTTTACTGGCATGCACTATTACATACACAATATTGATTCTACAGGGCTCAGGTTCTCTTTATTAAAATCACACTTTTTTGATCATATCTTCTTACAGTTTTTAATTCTAATGGAGTGCTGAATTTGTCCCATCCTGGCTTGATCCTGAATTGTTTCAAGTAAAATACAAATCAAGTGTTCTGTGCAGTAAAACATTAAGGCTTGATCACAGAAGTGGTAAAAGCTCATTCCTATTATCAAGCACTAATCAAGTAATGTTATCATGAATCAGCATGAAGTAATATGTTCACAGCAATTCTGTTATTCTGTGTAAAACAGTGATAGTCTGTGTTCTATGAATAGAAGTTACAGCTGTGAATACTCACAGAAGAAATGCACAGTACCAAGAAGTCTCTGACTTTTTTCTATTTGAATTGTAATCCTCACTCTTTTTATTTTAGTGAAATTTCTTGTAAATTGGTGTCTCTTCTATCCATTGATGGTAGATATGAAAATAAAACCAAGACAAAATACCCCAACAAAACCCTCCAGTGATAGGAATGGGTTTAACCAATACATTCTACAGTAAATAAACCCTGAAGATATTAAGTGTATTGAAATGGTGCACCAAAAGTAAAGTAGTTTTGTGGTTTTACTTGAACTACATTTAATTGAATTGGATCAAAATTGAAGAAACATAAAAATATATTTAGTACAGTAAATCTAAAAAAAAAGTTCACTATACTAAATATATTTTAAATCAAGCTTGATTTTCTACATTTTATCATAAATCAAATTACTTTCTAAATAAGATGGTTGGGCTAGATGATTGACAGTTGGACTGGATGATCTGTAGAGTGTCTTCCAACCTTGATGATTCTGTGATTCTGTGCAATGATTTGATTATCAGAAATCCTGGCTGAACCTTCCCATTGCACACAGCTTACTGTGAGAGAACCTCTGCAGCTAGGAGGTTAGAAGGTGTGGTTTTTGGCTAAAAATGTGAGGATACAGACATACTGTTTTATTTTCATGGTGCTTCACAAATCATACCTTTTTCTCATTTGAACTCCTCTTAGCTTACATCAGAAATCCTCAGGCAATTTTTTTTGAGACCATTAAACACTAATGTTTTTTTTCCTGAAGTCTACCAGCATGGAAAATTAATTTTGCCTGTGTATTATTTATTGCATCGTGACAACTACTGCTGTCATTATGCTGTGGTGAGATTAATAATCCTTCTGACTGAAATGCGATGTTTCAAATTTAGCCTATTTGAATGCCTCAGGAAGGTGTTCTGCAAAAATTGGTTCTCGTTGCATTTTAGTTCATGTCTGGTTGCATAGGTGTCAGAAATGGCTAATGAAAATAGTTGGTTTCTTTGTGGAAATAAATTACATTAAGTCACCTACTGGAATGATCCACTGATTTTATACAGGTAATTGTCAGCAACTGTGAGACATTTGTAATGTTCACTTCCTACTTACATGGCTGGACTTGAATTTAGAGAAATGACACACTCATTTTCCGAGTATACCAATAGTTGCCAAGCTCAGCATGTCTCAGATTAGTTATTCTCTGACTTTATTTTATAATGCAGTTATACATATATTGCAGTGCCTGTAGATGCATTGTAAATTGAAAATACTATTTCCAAATATTGTAAATTTACTCCATTTTACTTGCAAAGCTGCTTCTTAGGCAAGTTATTTTTTTCTCCATAAGATAGTAATGATTTTCCAAATAGCAGAAGTGTGCACAATGAACATCAATTGCAAAACAAAATGAAATTGTCTTTTAACTATTTAATCTAGGCATTTATGGATATTTGGTCAGAATGTTTTTTTATTTATTAATAGGTGGCAGTAGCTGAGGAGTTTTATGTCCAGGGATAATGAAGAATTTAAAATACAGTTAAAGTTGCAGGGCATTTGATCCCTCTGTAATAGAAACCTACTTCTTAAAATGGGGTTTTCTAATACATGTGAACTAGGGAAATAAAATGGGAAATGAAATAGGAAACTATGCAAGTGTGTACATTTTCGACTAGGTTTTGTCCTTCTTCAAGTGGGTATTGTTTTCTCAGCTCTAAATATATCGCCCATAAAAATGGCCCAAGGGAGCCAGACCTTTTATGTGTCTTAATAAGCTAAGTGCTATTATAAAAGACCCATTAATGGTTTTATTCTAATTCTAATTGGATATTAAGAAATACTGACTCTAAATCATATGTAGCTTATTAAAGGTTTAGGTTCACAAGCACAGGAGTGGAATAGAGTTTAGGCTTACAACAGTCGTTGTGGGTTCTACATTTTTGCTAATTTCTGCATAGCATTTCATCACATTTTGAAACACACAGGCTTAACTTCAAATCATACAGCGGACTGTCATTCTCCCGTGAAGCAGTGAGCTCTGCAGCTTTAAGTAAGCACAGATGAGGGATAACATAACACAGGGAATGGCTGAGGCCAGAGCATGGCTTCACATCCTAAGGATCATGTTTAGCAGGTAATTACCAGTTCTCTTGATAGTTGTGGTGATTTTGATCAGCATCATGTAAGCAGATAAAGAGGTGTCACTAATATTGAATTGCATCATGTGTAAAGAGACACACTGCAGTTAGTGGAGTTACACAAAGATAAACCTCCTGATTTGACTGCAGTCGGGGCCTCACCATCTAGAAACTTATGCGTATTGGCATTGCTAATCTTCTCTGTCAAAAACTGTATTTTGTGTAATGCTTACATTTATTTATTTTTGCATAGTTACTGGACAATATTTTAAAAACTCTGAGTAGAGCATGTAGTACTTGTGTTTCAGTGTGTATCAGCTCGGTTTGTGTTATAAAATATTGTCAAAACAATGCTTTTTTTTTTTTCAGTTTATCTATATTGTGCAGATGAATGCTTTTTCAATCAAATGTTCCTTTTATGATACAACCAAACAGGTACTGACAGAATACAGTTATTGGACCATGCATGTTAAATAAGGCTAGAGGTTTATAATTTTTTGTTACTAATCATAAAGGGAATGGTTTCTGTTTCTACATGTGATAGAAGAATTAAAAAAAAAAAGATTTTGCCTTCCCTATGAGTTAAAGTCATGTTTAAAACAATATTATTACTATTTCTCATGTTCTAAAAACGAAGGATTATTAAAATGAAGTAAAGAAAGACGGGTGCACATAGGGTTTTCTGTACTATTTTTAATGTTCATTGAAAATTACTTAAGTTTCTATAAAAAAAGTAATTCAAATGCAGAACTTATTTTAAACCAAGTGAATAGAAATTTGGATTATGCAAACTTTCAAGTTCTTTTTTGAAAAAAATTCCTAATACATTAATTTCTACAGAAAAAATTCAAGCACTATAAATTATGATGTGTTAAATTTCCTTGGTAGTCATTGAAGATGTATTTGAACACGTAATTTAAGGACTGAGACACTCTTTGAATTTTGAGAAGCTTTGAGATAAATAAATAAATAAATAAATTCTACCAGTAGCAGAATGCCTAATATAACACAACACTGCAGCTAGATCAAAGTTTTTATCAGGATTATTGCTTCAATATTTTGTTGCTGTCATTATGGAGTGTTTGAATTTATTGTAGTTTATTGAACATCTTTTAAATGAATTTTTTAAATCTGTAATGAGGTTACATTTGAATTAGGACTTTTTGGACAGCAGTATAATCAGCATTAGACTGAATAATTGAACTGCAAACAGAAGGTCCAGTTCCAAAACTCAGGAAGATGCTAGGGGGAAAAAACAAAGTTAAAGAAATATCTCTGAAATTTTGATTTTTGGAGTTGAAATACCCAGACAATGCTGAAAACCCACATGTAATGCTAAATCCTTTTTTGGGAATTAGTGTGCAACTCAGATTAGTTTTCACTGTAATTACAGCTTTTGTGACAGATGATGAAAAGTTTAATGAAAAGTCAATTACATAAACTACTTGAATCTCATGGAGCTTAATTATAGGGTCCACATTCTAATAAAATTATTTTCAAGCTTCATTGAGAGGACCTCACTAAAATCAAAAAACCTACAAGTAACTTAATAATGACTAATTTCAAAGATTTTTGTAATGTTACATTTACTAGCTTTGTGAAATTACAAAAACTGAAATGGAAGAGACAGAAGGATGATGTTCTACAAACTTCTTTCTTTCAGAGATTGTGACAAGGGAGTGATTCTGTTGAAAGTACAGCTAAAAATATGAAACACTTTATACACATATGCAAAAGCTTTATTATGGCTTTTTTAAAAGCTGTACCATCTTGTTAGAGAGAGGATAATTTAAAATAATAATAATAATAATAATAATAACAACAACAACAACTGAATTGAGATCAGATAATTTCTAATGTTTGTAACTGTGCTTAATAGAAACTATGCTAGATTTAGCTTTTTGGAAGTGAATTCCTTCCATTTGGGAAAAAAAAAGTGAAGTATGTCTGAAAAGGTTAATTGATATTTTGTGAATAGTCTGCTGTTTCATCAGTTGGAAAATATAAAGGCTACAGATTGTTGTGTTTTGCTAGGTACAGCCTAAGCTTAATTTTAAGGAGTAGGTTACAGAATAGAAATGTGGTTGTAATGGTCTAGAGTCTCAGTTAGGTGTGGTAAATGCATAGTACCTGAATGGAGAGTATTTTACACCTTAACATTTTCTTCTGTTTTATGCTGAACTCAGGACAAAGAGATCTCTGAAAACATGTCGTTTAACTTCTTTTGAAGCTGAAATACAGGTGACTGTGTTGCAGGGAGTTGCTTCCCACTGCCAAAGAAGTGTCAACCTGATCCTTCTTCATTCTTTCTGATCTCATTAAGCATCCTTGTGTGACAGAAGTAAGACCATGCAAAATGGTGTATTAGTTAGAAGCCAAATAATACAGGATATACCTTGGCAGAACTTCTGTGTCTGACATCTTCCTTTTCCTTGAAATTTGTGAATAGGTATCCAAGACAAGTATCCATCCTGCTTGTTATATCTTACAGCTTGATTGTTATATCTTACAGTTTATGCTTAGGCTCTTGCTGAAGCTGAACAGGAAAATGTTGCATGCCTTGCAGATGACAAAGGCATGCAGGCTGTTTGCCATATGGCAGTTGAATCTTTAAATAAATAACTCAGAACAGTATTTTATTTATACCTAAGGGATGGAACTATCTGACTCAGATTTATTTAAAAAAGGAAAGCCATCAGGTTTTAATTGTCTGCTGAGAATGTAAATGAGGAAGATGTCCATTGCTGTTACATTGCATCATTTTCAAATGTGCAGCAGCAGACTGGAGTAGCTGTTGAAATAGTCTCTGTTAAACACCATACTACAGCTGTATTAGTAGTAGAGAAAAAAGAAGGAATTTGTCAGCTGTAGGTTCGTCTGATGTATTCTCACCATTACAGCTTAAAGTTAGTGGAATATGGTTATATAAGAATGTAACAATTAAAAACAAAATATATACTGGATATAGTTTGCTTGGCTTGGCTAGATAGTTACATAACTGGCATCTCTGCTGCTTACAGTGTCTGGAAGTTTTCATTTATGCTCTTTTATTATGTCATAGTATTAAGTATAGGTCATTATTCCTTTGAATTAAGGTGAAACATTAAAAAAAGAAAAAAAAAAAAAAAGAGGTGTATATGTGACTTTCTAAAGATGGTATTCCAGAACAAACGTTGTTGGATTTCGTATCTACAATATGACATAAAAACTGCTAACACTAGAATGAATTTAAAGCTAAATGATTGTTCAAATAGTTTCAAAATAAATTTTTTTTAGTTACTGTTTCATGTTAACAAAATTCATAGTCCTAATGGAAAACACTGCATTTGTGGAAAGATGGGGGGAATGGTTTATAGCAAGATACAGGAGTGGGAAGATGTGAGCAGAAAATCTGTGATTTGGAAGCAAGACAAATGAGAAGCAAGGTGTGAGGATTGTGGATTGTTGGAGAGACAGTCTTGGTTGACATAGTAAGCATGACTGGAGCTGTGGAAGGACAAACCAGTGCGGGGAAAAGCAGTGAAAGTTTTGTTCTACATAGCCTGAGAATTAATCTAGGTTTCACAGGATCAAGGATTTCTTTGTTTTATAAGAATAGTCTCTAAACTGAGTAGAGTAATGGTTGGCTGTCTTCTATTTTCAACCAGACATACGAGCTTTAGTGATTACAGGTTGCTTTATGCTGCTGCTGCTCCTATATATCAGCAGAAGTGTGCAGATGACTTGGAATTTGTATAAATACATACTATACTGTAGAATTCTTTTTCTAATAGGAATAAAAAAACAACTTTGTGAAGATTTCTGTGTTTTTACTTAGCGGGAAGTGCTAGAATCAAAGATATTCTTGTAACTTTCTATTTCCCTATATGGGTGCAAGATAATGCAATTACACAGGCTTTCTTTCCTTGGCCATCTGCCAGGCTTCAGGCTCAGGCTCTTTGCTGTAAGCCCTTTGCATCTTTCATTCTTCATTGAAGTTGTACAATGAATAGATCAGGGAATTGTGGAAAGTAAAAGCTTAGGAGGGTCTGGAAAGATGACAATGCTTTAGAGTACAGAGACATCAGGCAGGTTGTTAAGCAGAAAGTAGAAAGTAATCACTGTTTGTACTAGGTTAAAGTTTTTGGTAGAAGGGGGCCACAGAGGTGTCTTCTGTGAGAAGCTGTTTGAAGTTTCCCTCATATCCAACAAAGCCAATGCCAGATGGAAGGAGGATGGACCTGCTGTTGGCCAAAGGCAAGCCCATCAGTAATGGTGGTAGTGCCTTGGGGATAACAGATTTAATAAAGGGAAGGAAGTTGCCATGCTCTGGCAATTGCAGGCAGAAAAGCACAAGGAGTGGGAGGGAATATGTGAGAGAAACAACCCTGCAGACACCCAGGTCAGTGGGGAAGGAGGGCGAGGAGATGGTCCCAGCAGCAGAGCAGGTTCCCCTGCAGCCCGTGGTGAAGACCATGGTGAGGCAGCTGTGGCCCTGCAGTCCCTGATGAAGCAGATACCCATCCATCTACAGCCATGAAGGACCCCATGGAGCAGGTGGATGCGCCCAAAGGAGGCAGTGGCCCTGTGAGCGGCTCCTGCTGCAGCTGGGGATTGCTGACCAGGCTTGTGACCCTGTGGGGGATCCATGCGGCCTTATCTTTTCATGAAGGTTTCCTTACTCTTTTCCAGTCCTCCATTTGAAAGACTTGCGTTGAAGAAGTTCATGGAGGACTGTTGCCTGTGGGAGGGACCCGCCACTGAAGCAGGGGTGGAGGGTGAGGAGAAGGGAGTGGCAGACAAGGTGTGATGAACTCATTCCCTGTCTCTCTGTGATGCTCAAGGGAAGGAGGGAGAGAAAAACAAAAATGAAGTTGAGCCCAGGAAAAAGGGAGAGGTCAGGGAAAGGTTTATTTCTCATTAATCTACTGTCTTTGATTGGTAATAAATACGTTAATTTCTCTGAGTCTGGTTTGTCTGTGATAGTACCTGGTGAATGATCTCCCTGTCCTTCTTTTCACCTATGTGTCTTTTGGTGTATTTTCTCTCCACTCCATAGGCTGAGGAGGGAAGTGACAGAGGTTTTGGTCTGCAGTTAACACCCAGGCAGGGTCAACCCACTATGCTGTTTGACCATATATTTGTCACATATATGGCTCTTTTTCAAATACACAAGGTTTTCATGAACAAGATCAATTTTTGCAACTACAGTTTAACTGCAGCCTAAACAAATATTTGACATCAGCCATATAATATCTTATGGGCTTTTCAGTAGGGAAGGAGGTCAATGGCAGTCATTAAATATTTAAACTTTTAAATAATAACTTACGGGATTCTTCATGTTACAATTTGAGCAAAAAATTGCAAGTTCGGAAGTGTACAAATATGTATGGATGCAGACTTCTATCCTGACAGAAGTACAAAAATGCAGATTCATGAAACCAATGGCATTTATTATGTAGCTTAGCTTGTTTGTATCTCTTTTACAGCTCCAGAAAGTAAATGTCTCATTACATACTACAATAGATTGATATTTTATAGCAGAAGGAGAGCTGAAGTCTCAACTGCTGTAAGTTGTCAATGGCAGATTTAATGTATTGGCTGGGATGTTTATTTCACTGGAAAACAGAATCTGGAGTGATCTGAATGATGAGTAGGTAAGAAAAGCTTTCTAGCAGATAAGAATCATAGAGTGGTTTGAAGAGACTTTGAATGACTTCTGGTTCAGAACCCTTTGCAATGGACATGGATACATTCCATATGGACCAGATTGCTCAAAGGCCCATCCACATTGGCCTTGAACACTTCTAGGGACGGGTTCAGTGCCTCACAGCTCTCACAGAGAGAATTTCTCTCTTATGTCCAATTTAAATTTACCCTCGTTCAGTATAAAACCTTCACCCCTTGTCCTGTCACTGCTCTTACTCTTGGTAAGACTACCTCTCCCTCTTTCTTTTAAGACCCCTTTGGTCACTGGAAGGATATTATAAGAGCTCCTGGAACCTTCTCCATGCTGAACATCCTAGTCTCAAGTTCTAATATGAGACAGATATTTTGGGTATCTGCTGGCTGTGATCCCTGTATTTCCTGAACTGAAACAAGGTATTGAATTCCTGTTACACTATCCTGCCTTAGGGCTAATTTAGAAGGAAACTTCCAAAGGGGTCCCTCTTGAAAACAGATTAAAATTGCCCCTCCCCCTTCTGGTAGGGGAAAAGATTTCCTTGGAGAAAAGTGGAAAAAAAATCTTTAGTTATTTAACATACAAAGTATTCATGAGCATAAAAAAATAATAATATTAAACAATAAAACCTCTCACTGTTCTGAGACATGGCAAATTCAGAAAGTCCTTTTCTTGGGGTGTAGCTCAGCTCACATAGTCTCTTATCAGACCCTACTGTGTCCCAGGCCCTGGTAGGCCACAGACGTGAGCTCCTGATGCTCTTCTCAGTTTTCAGTCCAGAGCAGGTCCAATCAGCTCCAAGAAACAGAAAAGCAACAGTCTGGGGAGCATCTCTGCCTCAGCTAACTAAAAAAACTAACCAAAAGCAAAGGAGAGCTCCCTGCCACTGCAGACAACACACACCAAGAGAGAAGCTGAAACTCTTCATGTTTTTGAATGCAACCGCCTCAGACATTCCACCACTTCTCCTTCTCCCCACTTCACTCTAAGATCTAGTTTTACAGGTGCAAAACTTACTTCTGGCCTAAACAGATGAATGGGGATACAATTCAGCCTCTTAGGACATACACCCAGTGGGCAAAATGAAAAAGAAAGAGTAATTTGACCCTAAAATGTGAGATTGGAGTCAGTTTCCTGATTGAGGAAGGATTTTGTGTTGATGGTTACAACCTGAAGACATAAGATGTATTTACTGTAAGCTCTCAATTTCTCACTTGTCTGAAATGCTCTTTTCTTAATAAATGAGATCACTGATTACCTTTCAATATATTTTCTGTAATTTTAATATCTGTGCATCAGCAGCAGAGTTGCTTGTGAGTCAGGCTGATGAGCATTCTCCTGTAACAGCTCCAGCAATTACAAACCAGAATGCAGAGACAGTGACTTCTTTCTTACATGTTTTGTTTTGGAGGCCAGTGACTTCTTTCTTACATGTTTTGTTTTGGAGGCCATTTTACAGGTTTGTGTAAACCTGCATTGCAGGCTATTAAGAAAGATAAGCAAAAGTTTCGTTTTCCATAGTTATCTGCAAAGACACTTCCAAAGCTTTCCTTCAGCTGCATTTTGCTCTGCTAAAAATTCAACAATTGTTAGAAAGTTAGTAGAATTCATTTTAATGCCATTCCTGCAAACTAAAACTCTCTCATATTTTCAGTGTATTGTGTTAATGTCCAACTTATCTTACATGTAGATTGCAAACATTTTTAGGGGGTAAGATTAAGATTTTAAGCATTCTTGAAGGAAGATTATCCTTTCTGGTTTGCTGGATATAGCGAATTCAGATCAAATTTTATGAGGGTGCTAAAGGTTCTACAAATTCTAAATAATGCTGATATAAATACATGCATTATTTATTATTTTGTAATGTAATTCCTGTTCATCATTGTTTGCCCACTCATTAGCTTTATTTCACTGGAATTTTTCTTGATTTCTTCCAAGATTACTGGGAGGGAGTCCAAGGGAGGACTAACGGACCTGGAAGCAATTGATCATGCCAATCAATACAGAGGGAAACTTAAGGCCCACTACCAATGTAGCCTGGATATTTACCGGGACTTTTGAAACATAGAGATGTGATGAAGTGCTACAAAGAATTTCATCCAATACATATGGAGGTTTTTTATATAAGGACACACAGATACATATTTGGCATCATTTCACAGGGAATACTTTCACTACAGGCTGCTAGAATTTCTGCTTTAGTGTAAATTTTTTATGCTGTAGGAGCAGACCTAGATTTACCAAATACATAAAAAACGCGATAGATTTTCTTTCATAGCTACAAACTAGCTTTGCGCTCTGTCTCCTGTATCTCGCCATTCAAAAATGCTGAAGTCTAAACAAACGGTATATGAATTTGAAATGTTTATATCTCTCTCTCTTCTCCTTGTAGTTGTTACCTTATGAATATAACTTTAGAATTTAGGTAGGATTAAGAGAAAATGAATTAGCAACTACAGTTAATGAAATGAGAATAAAGATTAGGATGAATAACTACCTATTTTCTACTTGCGGAATTGCACATACTTCTGAAATGAAATTCCAGAATTATTCTCTTCTCTCTGGTGACCAGTGACAGGACCTGAGGCAACAGCATAAACTTGTGTCAGGGGAGATTTAGACTGGATATTACAAAAAGGTTCTTCACCCAGAGGGCGTTTGAGCACTGGAACAGGTTCCCCAGGGAAGTGGTCACAGCACTAAACCTGACAGAGTTCAAGGAGAATTTGGGCAATACTCTCAGACACATGGTGTGAGTCTTAGGACTGTTCAGTTCAAGACCACAATTATACTTGATGATATTTGTGCGTCACTTTCAACTAGGGTGTTTTGTAATTCTATGAAAAAAAATTCTGTGCTCATACTTTCTGAGCTAAACCAATATCCAGTCTTGAATTTTAGTAAATTGATTTTAAATTCTTTTGAAGAAATTTTTTATCAGAAACTCAAACCTATTTATATTTTTATCTGCAAAACTCAAGCACAATATTTTAATTAGTTCATTAGAAGCACAGGTTTGTTTTTGTCTCATAGGAGAACTCCCATTTACTTACTAACTTTTTGTGCAGTGTAGTATGAGTGCCTGTCAGCCAAATAATTAGTTCATAACCTATGGAATTCATCCTGTACTCTGTGTTAGGGTTACTTGATATGGTGAGTCTTTGCTTGGGCACAGGTATGAGTAGTATCAGTCTATCCATCCAACTTTGAAACAGTCAGATTGTGCATAAGAAAGTAAGTTTGCCAATTTTTTTTTTTGGAAGCTATGTAAGTAGTAACCTGATCACAGTACTGCACATGTTCTTCTCAAGCTGAATCTGAAAAAATGGACCAAATCTTCAACTTACATAAATTTAAGCATTGTCGCTGTTACTGCTGATTATCGAGCAGCTTACACTGGTGAAGAAATTAGGCTGCTCATTTAAGAAGTCAGTTTACCTGCTCATATTGTCCATATTTCCCTCAAGAAAGGGAAAATTTTACATAATTAGAGATATGTAATGGGTGAAATCTCTTGAACCAAACATAGTATCAATTAATGTCTTAGGTGACTTTCTAGTTAAGTAGAAAAATAATATTTTAAAAACAGTCCAGTCTTCAAGGGTTGCCAAACTGTGATGATCTTTCACAGAAATTTAGTTGTGTAAGAAACCTAGTCAAGTTTGGTAGCAATGTGGCAATTCAGGAAAAAATGCTGTTCTCCAAAATCTCTACTTCTATTAATACCCATGTCCACTGGGCCATATATAATCCTCATTTTGTGAACATAACTGTAAAAATCTTTAGAAACTTTACAGATGCTTTGTCTTGAAAAGCAGTACTAGTACTGACGTACTTCACGACCATACAAAGTCTAGCTATATGGTCAAAAGGCTGACTCTATTTAGGAATACCAGGCAGCAGATTTTCTTTGGCACCATTATTTCACTGTTGTGATTTAAAGCAAAATTTAGTGTATTTTTCACAGCATTTGAAGAACCTAATAGCTCCATTCTTAGAAAAATGGTTAAAAATAGAAAGGAAAATCCATATTGGGTTTAATCATCTGTGTGAAGTATCCAGGGTGGAATTTATTTCAATAATCTGCGTGCTTTTACATCATTCACTTAAGCACTCAGTTCTATGGTGGCCTTTTTAAACATTCATCTGATCTTGGGAGTAAGATAGCTGCTCCTAGAAGTATATGTCTGGACATTGGAGGGAACTGTATGACTTTTTAATCTGTTCTTCATTGTTCATTCACACAAAACTATGCACGCCTACCTGACTTTTATTGTCCTTTTATTTCTTTCAGAAAAGAGGTTAATTTATTCAGTCTTGAAAGGTCAAAGTGAATCAGAATGTGGGAAAGAACATGAGTATTTTCAAATAGCAATGATGCAGACAATTGGCTCTGGCTCTACAGTTCAAGATCCAATATTTTTTCTATTTGCAGTGTTTGGCAATTAAAATTACTTTGTCATAGGGATCCTGCCTTTTAACAGTGTAATGCTTTAGCCGTTGAACTAATTTCATACTCCTTTGCTATGGTGCAGAGGAATCACCTGTAAACAAGATAAGGAAGAAATTGAGGGCATGGTGGAAGCATTCACTGGGAAACGATCAGAAAGCTTAAGAAATAAGCCCTTACTTCGATCAGAAAGGACTTAAATTCTCAGATCTGAGAGAACAGGGGAGGCTCAAGATATGTATCAGATAAAGAACTCAGTTCCACTTGAAAAAAGAAAATGTGCTGGTGGGTTGAAAAAGAAATTTGACATTCAAGTGTTACAGGAGATTTGAACTTGGAGGTCACCAGTATGGTAAGATTTACACACCTATAAAAAACTTCATTTTGATAGTGACAAAACTAACACCTTTGTAAAGGATTGCAGAAAGCAATGGAACTAAGTGTATGTAGTGGAATATGGATTGGTATAGGTTTTTCAGAGAGACATTATAAGGAACTTGAAAGTTTGTTGTTGGATAGTTGTGTCAGTTCTGAAGTTGAACATAGTTGTGACTGTTTAGATATGCTCTGGCTACCTTAACCATTAGGCAGACAGCATAGCCTGATTGTCTGCAAGGTCCATGTAGTTCTTTGCCTGCTTGAGGGATCTGTGGCTAACAGTTAATTGTATTGCCTTACCTTAATTAAAACTGACTAGAACATGTGTATATGACTGTACTTACAAGATTTACTGCAGTATGGGCAAACTCAAAGGTGAGGGATGCTTTGACACTATTTAAAGTGTTGGGTGCTATAAATACACACATTAGCCTTATGCTCGAAAATGCAAAAACAGTCTTTCATTTTTTCTTGTACTGTTTTTTCTTTTGTAGTTTTTTTTTTCTTTTTTTTTTGCTACATTAAGTCATATAGTCAGCCTTATAAGTTTTGATTTTTTTTACATGACTGGTAATCTGTAACCTTGGTCTGAAAGCATGATTATTTCCTTGAACAAACAGCAGTTCTTAACTACAGAAGGTGAAGAATGTCTTCTTTAGATTAAGCTACCTCAATATTTTTTTTTCTGTATTTCTTTCTTATGAATTTATATTTATAATATAAAATAATTCCCTATTAACCTAGTCTTGTATACACTATATTAATTTCCCCATTCTTGGTGTCTCCATATCCAGGCATATAGCTTTTTTGTCTCTAGGAAGGAGCAGTTGGAAACATCCTACTACTCTTGTCCTAGTAACAGGGAACAACTTCAGAGAAGCTACTACATCCAGTAAGTGAGAACCTTAAAAATAAACAGAGACCACAGGTCATTATGTTTGCAGCTTTTGATACCAGGTAGGATGTCACAGGTTGGAGGTCCTTGGCCAGTGGAATTTCCTGCATTGGGAAGAGTGAAAACTCTACTTGTTTTAGCTCTACCCAGCAGATATGTTCCTGTATACCCATGCACAACTAATTATATAATCACAACAAAAGACTTTTATATACCATGTTGTTATGCTACAGGTTGATACAAGATTAAGCATGTTCGTATCAATTTACTATATGGCTGTCTTTTGAGGAGGAAGAAAGCACACAGATGTTCAAATCTATTATTCCTAATCATTAAAAGTGTTGGTGTGGTTAAGGCCAACACATTAAAAAATACATCCGGTACTTCAGTGGGCTGATTATCATTTCTGTCAGTAATAATTTTATATTAATTCTTTTCCCCACCTTCCTTTTGTTTTGGTACCGTATATTGTGTTACATTATATTGTTACTATTGCAGGGAGAAGTTAAGAGTAATGAGGCCAAAACCTTCCAAGATGTTTTTTTTGAAAGCTGTCTACTTTTAAAAGAGGATTTGTTTTACAAGAGCAAGCATAAAAGTCTAACTTCTCAATATTTATTGCTAACTCTAATTAGAATTTTTTCCAGTTGTGTGTGCCAGCTTATGACACAGTAAGATGCCAAATTATTGAACAACTAGAAGCTGCTTTTCTAAAGGCATTCAGTGAAGGAACAATACATGTAGTAATTGATTCTTGTGATTTATGAACAATACAGTAATTCATTCAAGAGGTTTTACTATTATTTTATGAGAGGTATTGCATGTTAAAGAACATAAAGATTAAATTACAACTTTCTAGACAGCCCTTGGGAGCAAGCAACTTTTATATACACTGAAATGTAAGTTTTTAAACATTCTTAATTTTTTACTAAAGATATGTGACTGACTGGCATTATGGTAATATGTAAAGATTTTATTTTTACCTAAATTTTTACTTCAGTAGACCTGAGATTCATCTTGGTTTGGGTTATCCTTCTGCCCTGTTTGAATATTAATTTCTGCTTCTCTTTTTCTTTCTTTTTATCTTTTTTTTTTTTTTTTAATGAAATGAGCTTTTTTTATCTTGTCTCTTATTCCTGTCTTTCCACAGCCCAATTCATTTTATATTTGGATATTTGATACAAGTTATTTTGTGTTCTGTTTGGTGCGCTGCCATATTTGTTGCATCCCCAACTTTAGTAATCTAACCTCATATGAATTTTTGTCAGTACTTTCAGTTTTTTGTGAGAAGTTCATTTCTGGTTGTCTTTTTGTATTCAGAAGGAAAAAATCAGTGAAAAATTAATTTTTGAAACAGTGCAGATTATCTTCTACCTTTTGTAAATCTTTCCATAAGCAGATAGTAGCTCTGATGATAGAGTGCAGTGATTGATCACTTGATATTTTCTACATTTTGAATTGGCCATTGAGATTAAGACATACAGAAAGTTGAATCGATTGACAGCAAACCAAGGTTCTCAGTCCTCTTCATGAACAAACAGTCAGCCATTTTCAAGTATACTTTCAAGAGGTTGCTGAAGCTTGATATGGAAAATACAATTTCCTTAAATCTCTAATTTTTGAACATGCATATTAGATCTAAACAGATGTATATATATTTACTGTTATCTAGATGAATATTTTAAGTGATTGTTACTATTAACATGGTTTCTTTATTAAAGCATTCAGTTCTATTATTTAAGTGGACACACACAATATTAATCATATATCACTGAATTTTAGTTATGGTGCAGAATGATATATTTTGCAGAAATAATTTATTGTAATTTATAGAAGTACTTACCTCTTAGTGTACTCCTTTGAGTACATACTACTTAGAGTTATAATGAGCAGTTCTTACTCTGTACACTTGAGCAATGTGAGCTCATTTCCTTAGAGAAAAGGGTGCTAATTAAACCAACAATTTGCAATACTGATATGCAGAGGACTGCAGTTTTCCAAGACTAGTAAGTTTTTCAAATAGCTACCGATTTCTACTGACACCTCAAATTTAGATTTGAGTATGGTTTGTTTGTTCATTTTTGTCTTCTTTGCCCTGATAGAAGTGTCACCTATGTAGTAAGTAGGTAGGACTTAAACTGGAACATTTCATTCAATGCATGAGCACAAATCCCTGCACAAATTTTGTAAATACAGTGGCAGTAACAACTGTAATACTCTTCCCTATGTTTTCCGACATAATCTAAGTAGCATAATCCTGGAATTAAGTAAATTGAGACACGGAGGTTAAGTAATTTGCCTGAAGCTAAACAGCAAGCAATTAACAGAGATGGGATTAGAATTACAAAGTTTTGGCTGTCAGCCCTCCCTTCTGTCCAGGAGCCAGCTGCCACTTTCAGTGCTTCTGGCTTCCAGTCCTATCTCTTGAGACTAAACTTCAGTGAATTTTTTTTCTTCATGCTACTTAGATATGAACTTAAAAGGAAAGCATGACTAGGACTGATACTATTTTTTAAAAATTATTTTATAGTTGTTGTAGAGACCTATCTGCCTTTGTAAGAAAATAAAGAAGCAGATCCTTGTTGGTAGTTATATTTTAGAAATTTATACTTTTCTTTTAATGATGGCCATGAATCATACTTTCCAATTGTAACAGATTTCAGAGTGAAAATCTCTATGCTAGGTCAAATGTAATTTTTTCCTTATTTATTTTAAGAAAAAAGGTTTGATTGTGTCCTACAGAGTCTTACGCCATTCTTTTAATAGCATGCTCTTGACTGAGTATCGGGTGTAGGTAGTGTTATGATTTCTTGGTATCTCTTTTTAAAAGAAGAACAAATTTATGTTAAAGACAGAAGAATGGAAAATACATTATTGAGAGATAGATGAGATAGATATAAGCTAGGCACAGCACTACAGGTTTATCTTAGATGTATCTCTAACCACTGAAAATTATATTAAAAATTACTGAAGTGACCTGACTAACCCTGCAAGATTCTTGTAAAGCAAGTGCAATGCTACACCACTATATACATTGTATCAAATAATTGTATTTTCAGTGATTTCAGGTAATAGGTGGCAGAATAGATGTCATTGTATGAAGTGCTATTACATGTCACAATTAAAAGAGAAATGAACTTCTAGTGATCAGAAGTTTACCTTTAGGGGGTGATATGTTTCTTTTTGGTTATGTGTTTTTGCTTTTTAATAAAATCCTTGATCTGGTAACACCTCTGTTGTCCATTTCTTTGTATGAGGTTTTAGTTCTCATATTTTTACATGCTTCAATATGCTTCACATCTGTGCTGGCATAACTTTACTTGAGACAATCTAGAACAAATTTAGCCCCTGTACAGGTTCATGGAGCAGATGAACCTTGAGTACCTTACAACTAGTATTTCTTATATTTTTGCAGTGCATTGTCCTTAGTGACAACAAAATGTGGTTATTATTTGCAACAGGACCTATACACAGTAGGACTCAGAAAATATACAGTATCAAAAATACTGCCAGTGTAAATACATTCTAATCAGTGCTTTTATGTCTGCACAGCCATATCCCAGAGCAGGCTGCTTGTGCTATGCTAACCACACTGATGTATTGTAAGTGACTTGTAGGCAAGGAACTGGGACAATCCACTGGGGCCTTTAGTCACTGAATCTTTTTTAATATCTATAAACAGTTTTCTGACCTAGTTTATGAATGTCTGCTTTTGTATCAGCAATGCATCATCCTACAGGCCATGCTAACCTGTCTTACAGTACAGCTGAAGGTGGGCTGCCTTGCACAGCTCACAGAGCTTGCTGGTAAGGGGAGTATATAATCTGTCTATTTGGCTGAACATCTAATTTAGGTTGCATATAAATGATCTTTGTAGGTAAATGGTAAATGTTTTTTTATAATTAATAGAAGGAGGTGTTGATCAAGTTTTGGGATGAAACAGGCCTAACTTAGTAAGAAGGAAGATTTATGAGTCTCTCCTAACTAGGTTTTTTAATTATTATTACTTTATAGCAGCCTTAATGATACTATCTTTTTTTTTACCAGTTTAGCTCAATAAATTATGCTTATGTCATGTCATGTAATCTCCTAATGCTGTTCTGCAAGTAGAAAGTCATCTTGAACCCCTTAATTCCCCATATTGCATATGTTCATATGGGTTGTGAGATTTGATTAGACACAAGCATACTTCTGCTTGAATAGGAATTATGAGAATTTGCTTATGTGAATGCCTTGTCAAGCATTAACACTGAATCATATTAGTATGTAGAGTCAGTATTATTACTAGATAGTTGATTTTGCTTTCACAGTCAGTAATCAGCATAAATGGCAAGGTATGCATTTTGTTGTTTTTAGATAAATAAAATATGAGTGGAAGTTTCATTTCATTGTTACAGTGCCCCAATTTTATGCTTCCTCATTTTGGTACCTGTATTTTGAGAGTTTTAGTAAGACTGAAACACTTCTAAAGGTCATCTCTCTAGTCATAACTCAGATATTCCCAGTCCCTAATTGAAACTTGTAGTGTCTCATTTTTTCCTACCTTTCTTTTGGAGCAAAACTCTTCTGGAAAGAGATCAGCTTGCCTGGCATTTTAAAATTCACTGCTTTTACTCTGCACATTGAAAAGGAGCGTCAGCTCTCAGTTACCAAATAATTCATATGCAGTCTGCAGACATTAAAATTTGAAAAAGGAGCAGTAGAGAGCTTTGAAGCAGAATTTCCTTTTGTTAAATTAGTGAATATGACAAGGTTATGTAATATTCCTGGGGGATAAAGTGGTGCACGTCACTAACCTTTTAGATTCAAGAGACTTCATGCTTTTTATTTGCTGCTGAAAGAAGGCTTAGTACTGGATTTACTAGCAAGGTCCTCTTTCTAACTGAGGTAAATTAAGTTCCACCTAGCTTTTACATATACTTTTGTGATAAATATTGTGTATATACACAAGCTTATACCTATTTTGTTTTGTAATGTGCATTTGAACATGTGCTGTTTTATGACTTAAAGGCATATCTGCAGTTGAGTTAATATCATGAACACTGGGTTAATAGTGCTGGAATTCCTATGGGCATGGGGGAAAAAAAGGGAGAATTCTTGCCCTACTATGCATTTGCTGGATAGTGAGTATTACTTAGTCATATGCTTGCATATTTCAGTGCTCAGGTTAGCCAAATACTAGAACCAAACATCCTGATTCTCTTTTCTTGAACTCTAATGTAAACCAGGATTTTTGTGTAGAAAGAACCGAAGAGACCGTGAAGTAAGGGAAGATTCAGAGGCAAATGTATACTTCATTTTCTGTAGCAGTATTTAAATGCAGGCTAAATTTTGTATTTAAGCTAGTGCATATGTAGCACTGATAGCTGAGACTGGGCATCCAACCTGAGGAATGAAGGCAAGAGGGCATGGCTGTGGGAGTAGGCCATGAAAGGAGGTTTCTCCTTTCATCTGATCATCTATGAGACTGACTGTGATAGCTTGTAAACCCTGGCTTCCTGTTAGGTTTAGCACAGTGTTGCTCTAATAAGGCAGTAGTTAATGGTTGGCCCGAGTTTTACACTAAATGTGCCAAAAATTTTTCATGAAACCTGCTTAAATTGTTAGTCGGTTGCTTGCAACAGTTTAAATAAAAACAGAACAGCAATGTATACTGCTTCAGCTTCTTTCTACTTCAAATATAAATGTATTTATTGGTCTATACTATTAGTAAAAGGCTTTTTTTCGCAGGTTTTTCACTTAAGGTCTTCTTATTTGTGAAAGCCTTTTTCATTCTCTCAGTTATTATAAGCTTAAAATGAACATGTGTGAATGTGTGTGAATGATATTAGTTGGCAAATAAACGTCTGCTGCTGTCTGTGTTAGTTCATATACCTCCCATGTCCCTAGGGCTCAGATAATGTCTGTCTCTAAAAAAGGCATACATAATCCGCAATGAAATGAGCTGGTAACAAGGTTTGCAGAGCTTAAAGGTACACATTAAATGTGTGCTATTTTAACATTAGACCTTTTGGAAAATGTAACCTACCTATCCTGCTTGTGAGACATTACTTGTAAGTCTGTAGTTTGAGTTCTTATTTCAGGGAGTAATGAACCTAATGGCCAGCCTACTACACTGACACTGTGCATTGAAGGAAATTTGAAAATATAAAAGATAGGATTGACTTTTCATATTTTCCTTGAGACATCAGCAAGTGATATTTTTATTTTTTGAGCTGCTTACTTAATCTGTAGGGCAGGTATGTTCTGGCAGATTGAAGGTTGGGAACTGGAGATTACTGCTAAATTGGAAAAATAGCCCCAAACCATAACCATAACCAGAAACCTCTCTCAAATACCAGTCCTTTGTTCTGAGTGCTTTTGCTTTTAGAAGAATGCATATTAAAGAAAGAAGGTGGGATGATGAGTGTTTCAATTATATTATCAAGATTTTATTACTTTTGTAGGGGCTGAATTTTTAAGAGGATGCTGTGATGCCTGTAAAGTAAAATTGCTTGATTTCATTTACCCAGACTTTTGGGAAACGTTTGTTTGTACCTAGAAATAGTTTCTGGGAACCAAATGGATCAAAATTTTCAGCAGGACTTCATTGGCATGGCTGAAATGCATTTAAAAGTTGAAGGACACAATACCAATAATTTTCATTTATATAATAATAAAACCATTCCACTGCTCAGAGTATGATGACATCTGAAGATTGTGTTTTTGCTATTCTTCTTGGTGAAGGATGTTAAGGCAAGGGCAATTTTAAGATGAAAAACAGTTTTAAGTGAGAAACAGAGAAATTTCACAGCTTGTGACTGACAGAAAAGAGCTTTTAGGAACATACTACTTGTTAACTTAGTAGTTTCTTTATGCAGATTTCATTAATACAAATTATTTCTTGTCCTTACAGAAACAAAAACTAATTAGATTTTCTTACATAGCCAGTGTGCAGGTCTTCTGTAAGTGCAGGTTAGAATTAAGGTGAAAAAATTACTTGTAAAATGATCAGTCTAACTGATGACACAAATTATTACTAATGGGTAAATTAGCTGCTAAGGCTTTATATAAGGATATTTTAAAATTTCTATTAAGTGATTTTCTATTAAGTACTATGTGTTTGTATAATAGTTTTTTAATATATTAACTGCTGGAGGAATTGTGAAAATAATAACGAATCATGAAATTTGTAATGCATCGGTACAGTATCAGACTGTGATTAAGTGCAATATTTGCCTGTTTGTTCATTTTTACCTGGACAGGAATCTTCACCACCTTCACCATCATTAAATATGAACCAGTCTATGGCCTTTTTATTTAGAACATATTGTCTCCTAAGTCTGTAGAATAGAGTGACTGTTGCAAAATGGAAAATGGGGTAAATAAAGGTGTTGGTTTGGTTTGGTTTGATTTGTGAGCTTTTTTCTTTCTTGGCTGGATTTTTGGGTTTTTTTGGTGGTTGTTTTTAATTGTGTTTATTTGAATTTTTACCGCATGAGAAATTTTTGAGTGTGTAATTTGACATGGGAAGAATCACTACAGAATTTTTTACTCAGAGTGAGTCCATTTGCATACTCCCTGAAAGTTTTTGCTACTAGACCAGTAAGACTATGCTAAATGAAAATGGTATGTGTGATTGTATGTGTGCCAGACCACATTGTTTACTCTGCTGTCAACCTACATTTCTGAGTCTGAGGTGAAAACATTTCATAGGAAAAGTTGTGATTGTCATCTTCCAACTTTTATTGGTACAAAATGAGTCTTTATAACTGAAAAAGTTACTGTAATTTTTAGGGAATCTCCTCAAATATGTGTGAATGCATTAGCAAATGAGGCATTTGAAATAAGTGTCTTTGCATTTTTAGTTTTTTCTGATGTCTTTATTTACCCTGCTATATATGCTTAAAAAGGATACAATATGATGTACTTTTTGGCAATTTTTGTTCTGACCTAGTAAAATTTTTGGTATTTCAGGCATATGATGAAGTTTAGTCCTAAATTGAATTATTTTATACTAGGAACTTTCATACACCCCAAACAGAGAAACTGGAAACAAATGTATGAGGATCTGCATCCTCTATGTATCTTTTTCACAGTAAGTTCACATGCTGAGCTAGCTGTAGTTGGACTGCAGGCATCCTTTTAGCTTTCACTTTAAAGAAGGTGAAGTCTTATCCTCATATTCACCTTTTCATAGAGGAGTATGTCCATAAAAATGTCTCTACACAAGAATAGTTTGCAGTAGCTGTGGAAAAAAGGGGGCTGAACTTCAAAAGTATTTTGTCAGACATTTTATTTGAGTGCAGACGAAAAGTATTACAGTTCCTTAAAACACAGCACAGGGAACAAAACAGCAACTTTAAAATGGATTATTCTATAACATGATGAAATATGAATTAATTAATTCAATTCACTGTTTCAGAACTCTACTTAAACTTTAGAAAGTCAATGTAGAGGTGCAGAAGGGAAGAAAGAAATTTCTTATGCTCATGCCAAGATATTCAAATGTTCCAATCAAAATGAGTTATTTTAGTGTCACTTTAAAAATATATTTTATGGAGCCATAATGTGCAAAAAAACTCCACTTCTATCTGGATAGTGGTAAACCATCTCTCATTTCAGAGAGGGCCCTTGAGGGGACAGCTTGACTGTTCATTGAAGCAGCAGCCTAATTTCTGTGGGGTTAAACTCTGTAAAACAAATAAATGCAAGCTCAGTGTATTTAACGTGAGCTAGCAATAAATTCAATTTTCCCTTGTATATTAAGAGTGTAATTTGCAGTAGTTTTGTAGTTGTCACTTTGGCTTCTCAAGAGTCCCAGCAAGAAGTGCGTACCAAGTAGGAGATGGTGGGAGCCCTCAGCCTCTTGAATGCCAAAGCTTGTGGTACTCTTCAGAAGTCCAAGTTACAGGTATCCCCCACTCTGATTTTTTTTTCTTTTTAGCTTGACAAGGTATCAAAATTCACTACTAGTATCAATACCTGAGTAGGTACCGGTGTATAAGCAAGAAAACTTGGCTTGTTCTTGCATTTAAAAGGTAATACTGCAGCAATTTTTATGATTCTCTTAAGAAAATTTAAGTACAGAAATATGAGATGATTTTAAGTGAATTTCACTTATTTTATTTTAATAACAATTGTGTGATTCTAACTGCATTTATTGATGTTACCAAGGAGAGTTCCAAAAGTGCTGAAAGACTCTGGTATCATAGATGGTAACATATTACATCTTATTTTTTTGGCAGATTTAATTGCAGTGGAAGGTTTCCATATAGATTGCTGCTGTGCTTAATGAACTGTGTTGTGGAGAGTTTTTCTTGAACTGTGCACTGCTGTTGTTAAGGGAGATCAAAAATAGTTGTCAGTTCTCAATCAAAATTGCCCTCATGTTAATAAGCACAACTGTGTGTGCAGTTTAATTGTGTTTGCTGTCAGAGTGCCTAGCAGCTTAGGTCACAATCAATGTCAAGAAACTGACAACATTAATTGTAGAGATAATTTGTGTCAAACCTTAATTAACAACTTTTATAAAGATAAAGGCAACAAATACCACTTTTCATTTTTGCTTCTGCTGGGTTATGATTTCACATACCCTTACAGTGATGATAGTTGCTTTATATGTAACAAGATGAACATTTTGATAGACTAATAAAAAGAGGGATTGCATAGTACTTACCTCTCCCCATGGCAGATAATTTTATAAATTTATTTGTGTTCTAAGAATAATTTATCTTCTCTGATATCATATGATACTTGAAAAATAACTGACTTACTTCCAATATTACATATTGGAGGAGAGTTGTGGCAATGTTTTTTTATAGAAATGTCTTACTTATGTAAAAAAAAGTTTGACCAGACAGATACATACCTTATTTTTTTTCGGCTAGGTTATGGTCTAAGTGAAAAACAAAGATCAACCCAATTCCATTCTATTCTGGCCTGTGAAGCTTTTTTATTGATGTAGATAATATTAGTCCCATCATACAAGAAAGTGGATTTTATATACAGCCTTAAAACCTTGTTTTCCTTGAGAAGAGTCCACAAGTTGAAAATTGCATCATTATGTACAACTGCCCTTGTTTCCTGTGTCTAATGCTATCTATGCCTCTAATGCTAGGTGGCTAATAAACAAAAGCTTTACTAATTTCTGGTTAGCAAAAATTCACGCAGGATGGCAAAAATACTGTTGTTCAGGTAGCTGGAGCTAAGTATTCAGCCATATTTCTGCAACTTCACGATGTAGGTAATAATGCTCTGCAGAAGCCAGTATTCAGTTTTTGTAAGGAGTCATAGCAGCTATAGTCCTATAGTCCTTCACCAGATTTTGGACAGTTCTGCGTAAGAAATTTCTGGAAAACTGGTTGTACACCTTAGAGCAGTTAAGTTTGGTGAAAGATTTTTAATTTAATTTATTGCTATGTGTACTATTTGCTGCCTATGAGGTACTATACAGAGTTACTGTGTGCTCTTGGACTTTGTCATGAAGTGTTTCTCCTTCAGTGCTTTGCATTCTAACAGTGAATTCACAAAATGTAAAAAAAAACCTTAAAGGTGAATGGCAGTGTGTCATTTTTCACTTGGTGGCCCACAATTACAACTTGTGCCACAGAATGTCAGTATATAGATTCATTTGAGTCTCTTTACATATCACAGTGCTGAGTTAAAACAAAAAGGGTTCAAAGAGAGCAGTTTTGTTGAAACCCAGATGCTCTTCATCAAAATATATTTTTGCCTTTTTTGTGGTCCAGACATAAGGCCTGGGAAAGGATCTCTAGTATTTTCACTTAAAGTGTGTTTTATTTGCTAAGGTTTTGGCAATTTTTGACATCAGAGAAGTTCTTTCATAATTTCCCCATGGCAGTAGTAGTACACTGTTTTGCTGGAATGTGCTCTTGCATTTTGGTTTTGGTACATTTTTGCCAGGAAAATTAGCAAAGCATAAATCTCTCTTCTGATACAATCCTTTTTGCCTGAACTCTTAATACATAATAATTTACCTCCACCATGCAAAATTACAAATGCTTTCTCCTAAATGTCACTGATTTTAATGTCTCAAAGGTGAGCTTCCGGTTTTCATGACACCCTGTGATCACAGCATCAAGTAGCTAATCGTGATATTATTCCAGTTGATTGATGAGCTCATTTTGCAACAGAAGTCAAATTGGATTTTTCATTTATAATCGTGATAAAATATAATGTGTGATCTCGCTATTCCAATGCCATCAAATTTCTGTTTTAATACAAATTTCACTAGTAAAATCTGTAAGTACTTTCTTGACCTTTTAGGTCTTTTAAAATAATGTTTTCTCATGCAGGTGAATGCTATCACTGGAGAAACAAAGCATTTCCTTTTTTTAAATTTTGAAGTCTTGATCCAACTTTTTTAAAATTTATGTTTACTGCTTGTATTAATATAGTTAATTTTTTTTTTTTTCTTTCAGCACCACCAAAGTTTACAAGAACTCCCGTTGACCAGACAGGGGTTTCAGGAGGAGTTGCCTCATTCATCTGTCAAGCCACAGGAGATCCAAGACCTAAAATTGTCTGGAACAAAAAAGGAAAGAAAGTCAGCAATCAGAGATTTGAGGTATTAGGTCCATTGTTCTGTTCCTCTGAAAAACATTTTAATTCCAACTTTGTTTTTAATCCCACTTTGTGCGCTTTATTAACGGTGATTTAGCAGAATAGAATTGACTATCAGGGATAATTTGGTGGGAATATTCTAATGAAGTTTTTAATTTTGAAAACTGGTTGTGCGTAGACCCATTAAAGAGAAAACTGCTACTGCTGTTTTCTAAGCTTGTATGGTTGAACTGAGGATCTCTGTGGTGCCTCTGTTCAGTTTGCTGGTTCATGGAGAGCTTATGAAGAACTTGAGTTGAGCAGTGACTGCTGTCTCCAAAGAGCAAACCATCTCCTTTTCTGACAAGGTGCATCGAACAGGCTTAGTCTTTGGCTGCTTCTGCTGCCACAATTCCTTACCCCTTCTGATGAAAGAAATGAAAGGGGCACTGTAGTTCCTGCTGCTGAAGAGGAAAAATAAAACTTGCTTACTTTTGATTTTTTTCTTAACAATAAATTAGGAAAAGTCTTGGAGGAAGATGTTTCTCTCCACAATCTTCAGTTAAAGGAAACGGTGAAAATAATCTGCTCAAAGGATTCTGATTTTTTGAGGGAAATAAGAAAACAAGTATTATTCCCTCTTGTAGTGGCAAGAATAATTAATGTCAAATATGGATTGACCTTTAGCATGAAGTAAAAACTCGGAAAATGGGAGAAAGCTTTTAGAAGAGATATCAAAACCGGCACTAAGAGTGTGCAATTGTCTCTTAAATGTTTTCAGTGTTAGATATGAGAGTTCTGTTTTCTTGAAAGCAACTGTTCAAAGATTAAAGGTTTGTACATAAAATGTTTGTGACATGCATTTTATGAGAAAATTATCTAACATATAGTTATTAACAACCAACTGAATATTAAAGTCCTCTATATTAATTTTTATTAGCATTTGTGAAGATTGTTTTTCCTGGCTTTCAGGTTAGATTCTTTTAGAAGAACTGCATTTTGTCTATAAACCAAATTTATTTTCTTGATTTTTGGTTCAATAAATATCTAAAGACATTGAAATTTGTTCATTACCCATTATAATTTCTGGCTTGTGTATTTACTACAGCATGAAAAACAAAATCATTAATTTAAATGTTACCTCCTAGTGCCAAAATTGTTTGCACTTTGCAGAGCATATGCAGAGCTGTAATTGGCTAGAGGGATTAACATAGAAGGTTTATCATAAATTTTACACAATTTATCCTCTTCTGTTCACAGAACTTTCACTCAAATTGAATTCTAAACAGAGAATGATGGTGCATGTATATGTTTACTGTGTGTTATTCTGCAATGTGTCATGGTATATCTCCTTAATATATTGCTTTCTTGGGATCTGTGTACCTGTTTTCAGGGAGAATAGGCAAACATAGAGTAGTTTTATTTCCATAAAAATTATTTGCATGTAACTATAAAAAACACCTTAAAAATGTTTTTAAAATGCCTTTAGTGGACTGTTGAACAAACAGTATAGCCAAGTAAGATGGAGTATATTTTGAACAAATAGATGACTCTTGCCAAGTGTTTTATAATTTTTATCATGTCCGCTGAGCAGAGCAGTTACGAAGTGTGCATACCAAATCATTATTTTAAACAGCTTTTCTTGCTGTTCAAAGTAAGGCTGTTAATTCATGCCATAGAATCTGTAAATAAGAAAAGAACAACAGTAGAAATGAGATTCAAAAAATACATATAAAACATTTGGGAAACAAGAAATGTCCTGAGATTTTCAGCTGGACCAGTAAGAGAATATTTAGTTTGGTTTCTTTCACGTTAATATTTTCTATATTTCTCTCAGTTACTTAATGATGACACACATCAAAATGTTTTACCTGAACACCTGTCTTCATAAAGTAAATACAGCTGGAAATAATTCTAGTGGTCCATTCTAGTGGTCCATCTTATGCACATGCTTTCCCAAGCGTTCTGGAGGTTACTTTGTTAAAATTCAATGAACTTGGACAGTCTCCTACAGGGTTTAATGAAACTTGTCATGGTTACCTGTGCCCTGCATGAAACCAGAACTCTTGCTGGAACTTGATGTTCAATTGGGGAACAAATAGTTTATTTCCTCTCTCTTGACTGTTTATATATTTGAAGACTGCTGTCATTGAAATTTCTTGCTCACCAGCTAATTCTCCCAACTTATTGACAATAGCAGTGAAAGCTAGGCAGTGCTTTTGAAATTAAAATATTCAGTAAGACCTCGAGGGTTTTCTTTATTAATCTTTCAGCTTTTATTTATATTACAGATATAGACTCTGAATGAGGATTCTTTTTTTCTCCTCTTCCTGCAAATTATTTCAAATAATAGGAATTATAGAAATCTGCTTTAATTTGCTGAGAAGTCCTTTTCAGAGGAACTTAAGAAGAAACAGAAAAGGGAAAAATAAAAGTTGAAAATTACATTGCTCTACCTTGTGTGCAAAAATGCTTTTATTAAAAAATATCTGTCATAAAAAAATAAAATCTCATCCAGTAGATGGGGAAGAGTTAGGAATTAACTAGCTGTGGTATGCAGGAAAGGGGAGAACTCATTGCATGAAAAAATAAATCCCTTTTATGATACATATTTTTGAGACACCAGACTTGAAACTTAATCTCTGCAGTATTTGCCGAATCCGGTCTGCTGCAATTGTTTTCAGTGTCTGTCCAGATACATTTATTCAGTATTCAGGTTTAAACAATAGCAATTACTCTATTTTAAGTATGTCTGTTAGTATTCAGATCCTAGATCCTATACTTGCATTTTGTATCTATAAATTGTTAGTCCGACTGCTTAAAGACTTTAAAATTATTTTTCCCTTATAAATGTCAATTTATTGAGAATTCTAGTTATTCCTTTAATTGTGCTAACATCAGGTGGATATATTGTCTTATCTAGATTAGTTTAAGGTGGCTTTACTGGAAGAACAAGAAAAATATATTCTGTGGGCTATCAAACAAATTCAGTAACAAAAAACTCCAGGGTTCTTATCTTACTTGCACCTCTCCCAATGCTAAGTAGAAACTGAGCGATTCCAACAATGAAAATAGCGAGATGCAGGGCATATTCACCACCATTTCTGGCCCCAGACTTTATAGCTCTTTTTTATCAACATGTACAGTGGTCTCATAGGTTGCTTGTGTGAAAATGAGACAGAAGGACGCAAAGAGATGTGCAAATAGACATATCTGTAAATCACTTTGTGCATGTATATATATTGATTATTTTGTAGAGAAAAACAAGACAAAAAATCTGACTGTCCTTTGTTTATAAGTACCATTTATCTGATGGTAGTACTGATATCTCTCAGCAATTTTTAAAATTTATTTTTAAAAAAGTAGATTAAAGAGATTACTTCTATTACTTAACTATTAAGAAGGTTTTTCCAGGACCAACAGAGTGTTGCAGTACTCACCAATATTTGATGTGATTCTGGCTTCAGATCAAGAAGGAAATAATATCTGCTCAGTGCATTTTCTCATATAAATGTTATTACTTACTGTGTGAATTTTGCAATTTTAAAACTACATCTTAGAACTTTTGCTGTATTATTTAGCCTCCTAAATGATCACTTTGTTAGATAAATTTACTTATTTTGTGGGTAAAATACAAAGCTAAACTGAGTCATCCTGTTTGGTTCAGAAATTGCAGACAGTCATTAACTTTGGAGCCAAATAAGTGAGTGAGCTGCACTCTGTGAGTAGAGAGGGAATATAGCTGGCAGCAATTAAAATGAATGTAACTGTCACTTGAAGGTAAAGTACTTTAGCTGAGAGAATTGAGAAGCATTGGTGATGAACTTCAGAATAAGAGAGCATTAAGTCCCAGACTTTTTTCTTAGAGCCCTTGTTTGCTGGCTTGGTTTTTTTGTTTTTTTTTTTTGGTTTTTTTTTTGGTTTTTTTTGGTTTTTTTTTTTTTTTTTTTGTTTTTTTTTTTTTTGGTTTTTTTTTTTGTTTTTTTGTTTGTTTTTTTTGTTTGTTTGTTCATTTGGTTTTTGTCCTGTATTTCTTGAAGCTATATTAAAATGGCCACTGAGTACTCACTGATAAACAATGCATGTTCCACTTAAACATTTTCCCATATGACTGGAATTTGTCCTGCAACATAAATTTGAGAAACAAACCCGTCTTTGGTGACTTGAATACCAACAGGCCACTGTTCATGAACAGATTAGCTGAGGGATAGGTATTTGTAACAACATCTGTGACAGCTTTTGTTTCCTTTTATAGGTAATAGAGTTTGATGATGGATCTGGATCAGTTCTCAGAATACAGCCACTGCGCACACCCCGAGATGAAGCTATTTATGAATGTGTGGCTTCCAACAGTGTTGGCGAAATAAGTGTGTCCACGAGACTCACTGTTTTACGCGGTAAGCTCTTTCTAAACATGACCCATTCACTTCATAGAGCTTAAAGAGCTGCATTGTTATAAATCAGAGGATCCTCTCTGGCAGAGGTAAATACAGTTCTTTATAAATGGACTTCGCTGTAGTCCCAATGCTGTTCATTATAAACTTTAAAAAAATCCTCAGCTGCTGGGTTTGTGACTTTTGACCATAAAATGGTAATGTGAGAATGTACGGTGTGACAGAATAGACTGAGGAAAAGAAGAAATAAGTGAAATAGGAGTGCCACACATAACAGGTTATCAATTACTACTCAAGCCAACCACTTTATGAATGCACTTGATTCACATTTTAATGCTGCCCTGGGTACCTTAGCTTTGTTCAATCAGCATTTACACAGAAATTTGCTCTATTAACAGTGACCTTGAAAAGTTGCTTGAACAGTTTTTAGATGAGGTTAAGTTGCTGCAGAATTTCTCCCACAAGAAGCAATCATAAAAAAGGTGAAGGCTTCTTCCACTTCAGATATATGTCACCTGAACTGTATTACTTCAATAAGAAGTTTTTGAAAACAGTATTCAATTTTTTCAACTCCATCAGGGGTGAGGATATTAATGTACTGTCAAGCCAACTGTCTAGATAATACTCAGGGAAGAAAATACTAGTAGTCAAATGACCTGAACATTTTGTTTTGTCATCGGGAAATGAATAGATGCTAGATTTGGAGACTCTTCATGAAATAACACACTCTTCAGTTTGCAGGGCTGGCTTTATGACTGAAAATTACTGTCTTGTAATTTAATATTACATGGCATTACAAGGTTTGCAAAATTACTAGGTGCCTGTTTACAGGAATTGAAGATGATTAAACAGCTTTCCAGAAATTTAGAGGGAACAGAATTTAGAGGAAAATTTGTGGAATGTGTAATTACAAAATGTTTTTTCCTTGATCCTCTATCCCAAGCACTGTAGGGTGACAGGAAGATTTCTTTTTTCGTGTTATTCTCCAAAGTTCAATTTTTACTAGAAAAAAAAAAGGTTCTATAATTTTATTAGCTATTTTAATCATTGCAGACAGTTCTGACATTAATGTTGGAGACAGCTAGCAACACTATCTGTGTATATATCAAAAGGACATACTTTTTTTTTTCTTATAGGAAGTCTGATGTAAGGAAGCCTTTCCAGTATTTAAAATCCTTACCTCTAATGCCATATTTGTTCCTTATATTATCTTTTAAAAATTCTTCCCAGTTACGCCAATGAAAACAGGTAGATTGATCAATTGATGTTTAACAGCACCATGGACCTGTTCTTAACTCCCTTAGATAAGGTTTTATTAACTGATAGGAGGACTTCTTATGTACAGTTTCCACATTGTTGAAAATAAACATAAAATGACATTTTATATTCCATTAGAAATTTTGCAAACTAAAGAAGATTGGGAAGAGGAGCAAGGAAAAACAAAAAACAGTATGAAAACTCAGGTGGAAATAATATTCTTTGTCTTCATAATTTCTTGTAATATATTGACATGACTACTGGTCATGAAATGTGCATGCATGTGTTTTGAAAGAGAGTGCTCTAAACCGAAGTTCTCATTTTGGCTTTTGTAGAGAATCAACAGCCTTCATATCTCTCTACCAAGAACCACAGCAATTGCAAAAGATAGAGGGGCATCTGAGTGTCAAAACTGACTGACTGTACAATGTGGTCTGTTTCTTTATGAGTCCTATTGATTCTTAATCATTTTTTTTGTAACACATATGTAGCTTTGCTGCCTATTTTTTGCTTGATAGTAAGAGCAATAATAGTGGCTCAGTGCCTAATTCTGACAACACTAGTATTGCACCCTCTTTTAAAAGCAATACATAATGATATGCATATGCAAATGACTAATGAAAAAATCTTATTGGTTTGAAGTTAAAATTAAAATAAATTTCAATTTTAATTAATTTTTTAATTAAGACCACTGACATATAAAGATTGAGAATTTTATCCATTATCAGAATACGTATGGCTTTTGCAACTGTGGAAATACATTTGCCCCAGGAGTAGATTTATGGATTTAATCTGAAACTGGGAACATACGAGAACTCATGAACATACTGTGACCATGAATTTAGATAAAGGGGTAACGTCATAGAAAGCAAGGAGTCTGCAGAGAAAAAGGGCATTATTAAGAAGTTTTGATAGCGCTAAAATTTGAATTGCTGAAACTACAATGGGTTGCTGTATTACTTCCCAAGACACGGCATAATTCAGTGCTAAGGGCATTAGCCTGGAAGATAATTCTATTATTGCAAAGCCTCTACTTTGCAAACTTACACAAATCTTAACCTTGTACAGTCTGCAACAATAGAAAGCTGTTGTTTTGGAAAAACACTCCATTGATGATGCCTTTTTGGGAAAGAGTCCCTCTGCCTCACATAGCTGCTGTAGGAATAAATATATACTATAGATGTCAACAACTAGATTTAATGAAATACAAGACAGAGTAGAGTGAGTTGGAGCTGTGGTTGCTTATGCTTTACTCATCCCTGTGGTATGTATGCGACTCTGGAGTACATAGGTTATATAGCCTGTATAACTTTCATATGTTCTTTTAATTGTTCTGCAATGGTTCTGTCACAGACCCAGCTTGTCATTTGTGCTTCTTGCGAGATGTCACCCAGAGATGGAAGTCAGATTTTACTCACAATTCAGCCTACAAGTATTGCAACCCTAATATGGAATGTCAGTGAAATCAGGGTAATTCCAGGAACAGAAGTGTCTACCTACATCCATTTTGTTTGATCATTTCTTTCACAAATCCCAGGTTGAATACTGCAAATAATTTATGCAGCATGGAACAGCAACACTTTTTCTGATACGTCTGTGTCTTTACAGCTAAATTTGTCCGTTTTTCTCTGTGGCCATGTAGAGTAACTAGTTCCATGCATTACAGATGCTACCATGTTTTGTTAGGTTCCTATACTATGACCAATTCTTAGTATTTGGGTCTCAAAGAACTACGAATATAAATAAATTTTTAGCTTCTAGGTCATAGAAATTTACGGTGTGAGAAAGAAGAAGGGCAGAAAAGGCATCTACAGATGAGAACATATCAAGGCCTTACCAGAGACAAAATATTGGATCCTTTTTTCTGTTACTAGAGTGAATCAGGAAACATTCCAGGCTAAACTTGCACTTGTTAGGCTGAATATTGTGAGAGTTTGGACCAAGTATGAATGTCTGAGATAACTGGAAACTGCTTTTGATTTTCTGTATATAAAGAAGTTGGCTGCTTTCCATGACAGATTCACCCATATGAAAACATTGAATTTGAAGGGAAACGTGGCTTGAAAAGAGAAGTCTGAAAGTTGACTGTTGGAGACAGGCCGACAAGAGGAGTCAATACAATTTATTTTGGAGGTTTCTGTTTTGGATGTTTGTGCTGAGAACCATAAGAATGAAAGAAGAAGCTTTGATTATTTTATTTACTGGTGCTTAATACACATGCCTTTCTACTCAAGAATGTCAGTGTCCTGGGGAGCATTAGAAGGAGCATTGCCAGCAGGTTGAGGGAGGTGATCCTCCCCCTCTACTCAGCCCTAGTGAGACCACATTGGGAGTTCTGTGTCCACTTCTGGACTCCTCAGTAAAAGAGAGATGTGGAGCTCCTGGAGCAAGTCCAGCAAAGGTCTACAAAAATGATGAGGGGACTTGAGCATCTCTTTTGTGAGGAAAAACTTAGGGAAATGGTCGTGTTTAACCTGGAGAAGAGACAGCAGAGAGGAGATCTTATAAATGTCTATAAGTAAGTGAAAGGAAAGTGCAAAGAAGATGGACCAGGCTCTTCTCAGTTATGTCAAGCAAAAGGACAAGAGGCAACAGGAAGAAAAACTGATGGACAGGAAGGTCCATCTGAATATTAGGAAGAACTGCTTTAGTGTGGAGGTAATTGTGCACTGCAGCAGATTGCCCAGAGAGGTTGTGGACTCTCCCTCACTGAGGATATTCAGGAACTGTCTGGATGCAATGCCATGCAATGTGCTCTCAGTTGACCATGTTTGAGCTGGGAGGTTAGACCAGATGATCCCACTGCTGCGCCTTTCAACCCTCTCTGTATTGTGATCCATGTGTAAGCAATAAAAAGCAACAAGGTTGCTTTCTAAAAAGCAATGATGGGATCTTCCTATACTCCCCAGACATCAGAGATGAAATAACTTTCCTTTTGCTGTCCATTCATTTCACGTTAAAGCCACCTAAACCTGTTTTTAGGTCTTGCAAATGGTGGATATCAAACATTTTCCCTAGCTTTAGAACAAGAGTTCTGGTGTCATATATAAGACTATAAATTGTTCAGGAAGAAGGAATAGGTGCTTTCTTCTAGTAAAGAAACCAGCAGCAATTCTATTCAGTTAATTTTCAGGAATTGCGGTTTTCATTTTTAAAAAAAATTATGGTTATTTCTTTATAAAGTTTTTTCAAGACCGTGAGGGCATGAAGAAGACTTAGCTTCAACTGCTAGGCATATGAGTAAAGCACAGAAGTGTGCAGGTTTTAAGTAAAAATGGGGAGCGCATTATGTATATTCTAATACTTCCTCTGTTTGCTCTGTTTTTCTTATTTTCTGGAAAGTAAAGAGAGAGACTACAAAAGGGAATTTATGCAGAAGGCAGTTTGTTTGTCTTGACCCATAATTTTCTCTTGCTCTTGTTGATTTTGTTAATACTCTGCATTACAAAAAAACTGATAAACAGCATTTGTGTATCACAGGCAGTATATAAGCCTGAAAGAAGTACAATTTCAGTGGAAAGTGCCTAGGGTGGTTATTCCTTTTTATATTATTAGAAAACTGATTGATTCAATGTCAAACATTCACTGCTGCATTAAAGTGAAATTTAAAAAAAAAGATAAATATTTACTGTATAGTGTTTCCCCGTCCATTGATACCCACAGATATTGAGGAAATTGTGAGAGATTTTTATGAGGCTCTCAGAAGTGCACAACATTTCTACATTAAGACAGAAAACAGCACCAAATCTAGACAAAAGCAACCAACCAAACAAGAAAGACCCCAAAACGATTCCAAATCAGAGATGATAAATCCAAGGTATTACAGCTTTTGTTTCTGCTGCTAGCAATAGATGCAATGATAATAGAAGCTCATTTCTGTATTTTCACTTTACCTGGTAGTACTGAAATGAGAAGGAGCTATCATGAAGTAACGTGTCATCTGGGACAGCTATCTTAGAGGGCACAGAAATTAGACAAATGGAGTGGCAGGGCTGTAGTGGGAAAATGTGGAATGGGATATCTCTCATTTCTAGACAAATGGGAGGAAGGACTGTACATATTCTGGATATTAGCTGCACAGTAGGAGAAATTTTGTGTGTTTCAGCTGGAACTGTATAAATTATGTACACCAGCGTTTGTCTGAAACTGTTTGCTGTATAGTCACAGTGATTAATGCCAGGTGGTTGCTAGTAGGACAGGCTTTTGAAAGTAGAATGAAGAGAAATAAGGCAACTAAGAAAATACCTGTGCATGAGCTTAATACACTGGAAAGACATTTATCTCAATCATATATTGCATGATAAGGCTTTTGAAGAGCCAAAGGAGTATCATTCTGCAAAACTTCCTAAACTTTCAGTGGTGGTGCTATGTGTAGCACTTTGTGACCCGAGCTAGCGTGTTCATTACAGTCCTATTTTTATTAAGCCTCTTTTTGAAGAGGAATGTTGTTGTTCCTGCTGAGAAAATGCTACTTTGCAGTTTATGTTGTAAAGCCTCTCCTGGGTAGCAGTGCAGGGAGGATTAAAAAACTAAACACCACTGCTTGAAAATCACACAATAAGATTTTGTGAAAGAGTGAAACAAAGGAGAGGTAGCCAATACAACCCAGTCAATACAATAGCATGCAGATTTCTTGGAATGGCTTATGAAATAGTGCAGACTTAGAAATGCTTGTCTGTAATATTATAAACTAATTTGAAACATTTTCTTTGAGTATGCAAATGTTATGTTTGACAAATAAATATTAACCTTCCATGCAGTACAATTTTAAATACTTAATAATTTACTGATCTTTATAAAGATGAAGTGTTGACATTTAACTAGTTGCCAGAAAAGGATACAAAAGAGTAAGGAAATACACGTCTCACATCCCATAGCTGAGTTCAAAGATACTGTATGTTTCAGTTCTGTTAATTGCAAGCATGGACATGGCAGTGGTTTAGGAAGTACTGTGTCTTATAAATTCTGAAAAAAAATCAGTAAACATACAAAGGTCTATCACTGTAAATACATGATTCAGGGTATTGAGTTCAGATTTTAGGTATATGCACTTGGGTGTGCTGATTTAAGAGGTGTTATTGTTGACTTTTGTGCCATTCCTCAAAAAACATGTTGTAATAATTTAAAATTTATGAAAATCATTGAATAACTCCTGTAAGTATTGTAAGAAGTTTCTGGCAAGTGCCTCACCTAGTGTTTTTTATGGTTAGTACTTTTCAAAATATTTCCACTCATATTTCTATATGCAAAATTTATCAAATACATTTTTTTCAATCGGGGAATATTTTGGTTTCTTTTTTTCCGTAGTTTGAATTTTACAAATTTTCCCTTCTCTTTCACAACGTTATTTTATAGGTAACCCACTACATCATGAATTTAAAGCTGTACATTAGAAAGCTTTTTTCAAGATGTAGAGATGTCACTTTAGAAAATTAGTGAAACAGCAGTCCCAGATTTCTTAATTATCATTGTAAATTCCTGTAGTCGAAACTTTCAGAGGTCATTTACTTTGGAAAATCAAGATTAGGCTGATGTAAGATCTTTAAAGATATAATTAGAAGATATCTGTAGAAACCAGATTTTTTTGAGAAATCTCTCCTGACTTTTTCCCTACATTTTTTACTGGTGAAATTTAATTTGTCTCTTTATCATCCTGCATATTCTTTTAAGATGATTGATTGCTCAGTTATATTTGCTAGATCAACTTACATGGAGAGTTTTCCTGCTGCCAGTTACCACCTATCATGTCTTTGCAAAGGTCTATTTTACCTACTTCTAATTCTCAATGAATTTCACATGTCAGTGACTTTGATCTAGCCAAATTTCTGTTTTACATAAAAGACTGTAAAGTTACACAATTCATCAATTCATATTTGGGCATAGGATTAGTTTTATTTTATGAAGTATTGGCAGTAATACAAAATCATTTATGCCATACCTTTTTACAGCAGTTTGATGTTCCTAAGAGAAAAACATTGTCTTCAAATCAGTAATATGGCCAGACTATATTGTATTTGTAGTTATTGTGTATATCCATGAAAGAAAATAAACTTATGGATGAAGATTCCTAAAAGGATGTCTCACACTTGTGATCTAAGAAGAGAAACTGAAATAATGCTGGACAAAAGCAGAGCAGCTCTGTTTAGCTTGAAAGAGTTCTTCGTTGACAGTTTTGGCTAAGAATGTACACCTGTTAAATAGTTTCAGACAACTCAGCTAGGACACTTTCAGACACTTTCAGCTAAGTGACTAATTTTAGCATGACCCATTTAGGTATTCCCATTCTGCTATCTAATGACTGCATGTACAATTATAGGCATTTTTCATAGCCACAGTGAGTATATGCTGGGTGCTTGTAAAATGCAAATTAAGCCATGTTAAGCGTATAAATTTTAAAACATGTTTGTTTTATACTTTTTTTCCCCATTCATTGATACCTATGATGATTCAATCCTTTTTCACAGATGGCCATCCTTACATCATCAGAAATCTGTCACAAACAAATGATAGTAAGAACAATGCAAAATGAAATATTAGGGGGAGGAGTAATATTTCTCCTAGCTGCAGAATCAGTATCAGGTGATGTAAAATCAGAACTAAAACACAAAATATCCTAACATAAGAACCGTGACCTGCTATATACAATAAGGAACCATTTTGATCTGGTTCTGTAAAGACCCAGATAGAAGCAGCATATGAATGTGATATTAAAAATTATCTTTACAAGAAAAGGTGGAGCTTTGTGTTAAATCGTTAGCTTTTCTGAAAAAGGAAAGTGAGGCAGGAGGAAGGGTATACTTCTGTGTGATAATTTTGGTATTTTTTAGTGCTATGTGTCTTTTTTTTATACAAATAATACTACATTTCTTCTATTTTCTGCCTGGATGTAATATAGTTCAATTTAAATAAAGCTGTCATTCAAATTTGCATTGTGGTTCTTTTTATCTACCTAGAAAATAGAGGGCCATTTGTCTTTTTTAATTAGTTAAAAGAAAAAGTGCAAAATATTTTTTGATACACCAAGAATTCTTTGAATACAATCACTTTTCCTGGGTTCAGTAGTTATGCATGAATTAAAGGCCTTTGTCCTTGTGTAGAGTGCTGTTGGCTCAGTATCAGGTGTTGAGATTGTGCAGGTTTTCATTGCTCAGTGGCCTAAACCCTCTCTCTCAAGTGAAGCCAATGAAATAATCAAATCCAATGCAGTTAATCAAATGCCATGTTGCCTGTTGTTGTTATAATCTGTGGCCTCAATTTTGGATGCATTTTATACATCTGTATGTCCACTCACTTAACAAAATATTGTGATATTAATTAGTAATGTAATTGTTAAAGTTGCACAGAGTGTAAAATTGATAAAAGAATTCTATGGATTTTTTTCCTGTCTTTATTTCATATTGATTTAAAAATACAATTCTAGGAATTTTCTGTTTAAGGAGATGATATGGTGATTAGTTGCTCAACCCCTGACAGTGTCATCATATCTGTAAGGAACCCAGTGGTATTAGCCGCTTGATAGTTTCAATTTAATTGTTATCACAGCAAATCTTCATATGAGATGTCTAATATAGTGTAATAAAACCAAGGCAATTACTAGAAAAAGGCATATATTCATACAGTAGGCTTCTCTGCATTTTTCCAGGCTAGCCATTTCTGTGAGCACTCATGTCTTATCAAGTGTACAGTTAGGGTGACAGAAATGTTTGCTGAAATGTAGGATGTGTTTGACACTAGTGTACTGAGGTGACAGTAAGATTAAATACATTTTAATGTAATAAGTGCTAATCTTCAAATACAGAAAAAGCCCAGTTAGAATGCTTTTTCACATATATATGAAAAAGTAATTTAGAAATTAGAGAAAGCTTTGGCTTGCTTAGCCTGGCAATAGGTATTAAAATAGTATTTATTACTGTAATTCCTAAGTTTTCAAGGATTTGACATAGGAAGAAGAAATAAAATGAAGAGCACAACTAAAATATTCAAGTATTTTTGGCAAACATACAGACATCAAAAGGAATGTGACATTCAATAGACCTTGACAAAACAAAAATATTCTGTTTATTAGGACTAGAATTGAAACAGTTCTGAAGCAGTGACTTTCAGTTGATTCTGCAAAGGAAAAGAGGCTTTGTTGCATTAGTGTGGCAGGAGGTTGCAAGAACCGTGATTTAAGTGGCTCTAGGATATAAAATCCTGGTATAATGTATATAACTTCAAGTATTTTCAGTGCTTGCTTTGAACTGATGTAAAGTGCTGTACCTGGTTTACTGCTGTTCTATTTAACCTCATAGCAAGATGCAGTTCTTGGTACTGGATGCAGTACTTGCCTGTCAGTAGCAAATTAAATTTCTTCACTTACTAATGAATAAAACATGCAAAATTGTGTCTTATGTCCATAGTAATTTAAACTATTCTATTTAAATGATTTACTGTTACAAAGAATCTACTGTGAGGTAAGATGTTAGATAGTAATAGTAGCATTTGAGCACTTTTGTGTATATTGAATGCATCTTGTGACCTAAAGTCAGTGCATGCTTAATATGACAACAACAAAACAGAATAATGAAGAAATTCTTCAGGTGGAAACACTTCAGCAAACTTTTCAGTCAAATACAGTCAAAAAGCACTAATTAGAGCTAGGTGTTTCATTAGGGCATTTAGTGCACCTGAATCTTGGCTTGTGACGCAGGTCTTTTGTGACATTTACATATTTCAGGGTATATTAACAATGAATATGCAAACTAGTGCTATTACCTGAATTTTTTTTATTATCGTTACTACATGACCCCTTTGCATTGTCTACCAAAGGTTGTGGGAGTCTGAAAAGGTCCCTGCTGACTGGAAACTCTCCTATATTATTCAATTTACATAGAGGGTGTGCAGGGAGACCCAGGAAACTACAAATGTTCTAGCCTCAGTTCCTGGAGAAAATTATACTGAGTGCTTCTGAAAGGCATTTAAAGAACAGTGCAATTAACATTGGTTCACAAGTGGGATTCACAAAGGCCCTGTTTACCTAATTCAGTGTTGATCTATGATATCCTCCAAGTGGATAAAGAGAAGGTGGTGGATGGGACTTTTCTGGATTTTAGTAAGGCTGTCCCTCACAGCATCCTTCTGTAAAAAGTTGTCCAGTTGTGGGATGAGAGGGTTCACAATGCTGTGGGTGAATGTCAGAGTTGTGATGAGTGGGGCTATATCTGGCTGGCAGCCACTTACTAGGGCTGTTCCACATAGATATCTTTAAGGGTCAGTCCTGTTCAAAATATTTATTCATTATCTGTATATAGAAGAATGCACCATTTTGTATCAGCAAGTTTGCTTATTGATACAAAACTGGGAGTTGCTGTTGACTCTTGAAGAGTGATCTTGCAGACCTTTCTAGATGGACTAAAACACTAGACAAAGATTAAGGAGACAAGATTTAAGTTTATATGCCAAATTCTTCACCTAGAGCACAAGATCACACTGGGGGAGGTGTGACTGAATAGCAGCTTTTCAAACAGGGATCTGGGGCTGTTGGTTGATGCCTTGAGTCTGCGCTGTCAGCCAGGAGGGCAGATTGCATCCTGGGGTGCATCAGACACAGCATCACCAGCCAAGCCAAAGAGGTGATTGTCCCACTGCACTCAGCATTAGTGTGGCCTAACCCTGAGTGCTGGGGGCAGTGCTGGGCCCCACAATTTATAAAAGATATGAAGGTCCTTGAATGCATTCAGAGCCCGTCAACAAAGCTGGGGGAAGGACTTAAAGCCTTGTCCTCTGAGGAGCACCTAAGGACTTTTGGCAGCCATAGTTTAGAGAAAAGGAGGCTAAGTAAGCCTTTACTGCTCTTTGCAGCTTTCCAAGGCGAGGAAGCAAGCAGGAGATGTGGATGTATTTCTAATATCTAGTGAAAAGATGCATGGGGAATGGTTCTAAGTGGCATCAAAGGAGATGCAGCCTGAACTGAACCTCAGAAAGTATTTCTTTAACAAGACAGTGGAACAGGCTTCCTAGAGAGGTGGCTGAAGCCTGTCAGTGTTTATGAGGCATTTGGATAAAGCCATTAATAGTTGCTTTAGCTTTCAGTCAGCCCTGAAATGGTTGGGCAGTTGGATCTTTGGACATCACTTCCAATTGAAATATTTTATTCTATTCTTAATTACAATATTTACTTATTATATAATATTAAATTATAATAAATATTCTTTATTTGACATCAGTTAGAACAAAGATTATTTTAAGAAGAATGCTAAAAATTTTAGCTTCACGAATCCCTTGGTTTTCAATCAGCATAAGTTCTTCTTCTGAACGTAAAATCATCTTGTTCTTTCTATGCTCATTCATATTCCCAGCCTTTCAAAAAAATTATTGTAACATTATAGCCATATTTTTGTATCCTGTCTAACTCAGCTAAGTCCAGTTCTTCATTACAGGGAATATTCTTGTGAAGAAATCCATTTTTTATGATCACTGCTATGAATAGCAGTTAAAAAGTACTGGGTTTTTTAATTCAGTGTACCTAGCTTAGTACCAAGCTCAAAAGCTCATCTTAGCTCCCATACATTCCATTGTTTCACCTGTTGCACTGTTATGTTTTCACTAGGCCTGTAATTTATTTTCATAAAGTATATCATTTTAAATGGCATTATCAGCCAAGCTGCTAAGATAAACAAATCTGTATAGACAACCTCTATCATAATGTTCACACAGAGATTTATTTGGGTTTTGGCTGTATAGATAAGGAAGTAGGCTATCTGGGAAACCCTCTTCATTATACCTGCCACAAAATGACTTTCAAAGAAAGCAAATTGAGAGGCTGAAAAGTTGCCAGGTCTTTTTTTTTTTTTTTTTTTTTGCAAAATGCTGCTGTCACTTGGAACTTGATTAATGGCAAGAAGATGAAGCCAAGTGCAGAAAAGCCATTAGTAAGCCCAAAAGCAATCATTTTTTGTTGTGGTGTGTTACATATAGCAGACAGAGGTTTCAACTGAGAATATGTTCAAGTCGATGAAAAAAAGGTCGTCTTCTCTGGACTTTAAATCTGTCAAAACTTGAGTTTGGTCATTAGTTGCAAAATGTCAAAACCACAAAAGCAAGGAGAAAACCTTCTAATTTCATTAACATTTATCAAACCTGGAAACCTAAATTTAATCTTACTGGTAGTTCCTGTGATGGTACTGAGTGCTTTTTGTTTCTAAGGATACTTACATGCATCAAAAAACTGCTTATCAGGATATTTTTTGTTGAAGTCTTGAAACAGAAAGGGAGAGTGATATTTGTTTTTTAGTGAGTTGTTTAAATTTAAATGACTGTGTAAGTAGATATTCTTAAATGTGGCCTCATTTTCACATGAATGCACTATTCTGAATGTACCATTTGGTTCCGGCAAGGTCTTCCAGGATATTTGGAGTTGCAGATTTTAGATGGTTTTGGCACTAATACTGGCTGCTAACTCTCAAGAGATGATTTAAAAAAATAGATTAATTTTTAAAATAAATGGTACATACAGTTGAAACTGCTCCCCTTGTGAAAAGATAGGAAATTATGCATCTGTGTCTATTGCAGTTTTTTTCGTATGAGTGAGTCAAATAAATAAGGTGGTATTTCAGGTATTTATGATGAGTGTCATTTATTCACAAAATCAGAGAATATGCTGATTTGAAAGGAACCCATCAGGATCAGAGAGTCCAACTTTTGCCCTACACAGGACAGCTCTGAGAGTCATGGCTTGTGCCAGAGAGCACCCTTTGAACTCTGTCAGGCCGGTGCAGTGACCACATCCCTGGGGAGCTATTCCAGTGCCTCTGGGTGAAAATTCCTGATATCCAACCCAAACTGCTTCTGACACAGCTCCAGGCCATTCCCTCTGGTTCTGTCACTGTCACCACAGAGAAGAGATCAGTGCCTGCCCCTCCTCCTCCCCTCATGAGGAAGTTGCTGACTATAATGAGGTCCCAACAGTGAGACCTCAGCCACCCTTATAAGGCTTCCTCTTCAAACCCTTTACCATCCCTGTGGTCTTCCTTTGGCCACTAATAGCATAAAAATTTTCATATATTATGTTGCCTAAAACTGCCCCAGCACTTGAGGCGAGGCTGTCCCAGCTCAGAGCAGAGCAGAACAATCCCCTCCCTTGCCCAGCTGTGATGCTTTGCCTGGTGCCCCCCAGGACAAGGCTGGACCTCCTGGCTGCCAGGGCACTGCTGACTTATCTTCAGCTTTCTGTTGACTGGGATATCCAGCTCCCTTTCCACAGTGCTGCTCTCCAGCCTCTCATTCCCCAATCTGTCTGTACATCCAGGCTTGTCCCATAACAGATGCAGAATCTGTAACTTTCCCCTTTTTCAACTTCATATGGTTGTTGATTGTTTATCTTTCTCATTTGTAGAGATCTTTCTGCAGGGCCTCTCTGCCCACAAGGGAGTCAGCAGCTGCTCTCAATTTAGTGGTGTTGGCAAACTTAGTCTTCTTTCCAGTCCTGCATCTGATGCCGTTTTGGTTTTTACCTTTTTTCTTTTTATATATTCTCTGTATTCTTTACACAAATATTTGTAGCTTTGTAATTTCCTATTGTAGTCTAACTTCAACATTTTCTTAGAAAGACAAAGCATGTTCCAAAGCCCCTATCCTATTTTGGTTCTCCTTAGAATCCACAGCCAAAAAACAGCTCTTCAGACACATTTTCATCAGCAAGTTTCAGTCCCATCTAAGGGGGGGAGAATTTGGAAGGGGCTTGGACTGAGTGGGAATTGCATCGCCAGTTCCACACCTTATTGGTGCTTTTTTGTCAATTTATCAAACTTATAAAACTGTATGCACCCCTGTGGGGAGTGGGCTTTTGTGGACATTTTTTCATAACTGCCCCTGGAGGCCTTCTATAAAAATCCACTTTTATATTAATTCCTATACTAATATTATCACAAAAGTGTGTTGTTTCATTTCTAGGTTGAGAAAGGCATCACATCAAGTCGTTTATGAAAATGTTGAAGAGCTAGGCCAAGGATGGAGCCCCGTGGAACCCCACTAGTGGCAGGTCCCCAGTCTGATGTCACCCCACTCACTACAACCCCTTGTGCCCCACCCATGAGCAGGTTGCTCACCCATCACATGATGTGTATATCCAGCTGTGGGCTGCGTATTTTGTCCAGAAGGATCCTGTTTGAGACAGTATCAAATGCTTCACTGTAGTTGAAAGAGGTTACATCAACTGGCTTTCCTAGATCATCTAGGTGGGTTATCTGTCATACAAGATCAGATTTGACAAGCAGGACTTTCCCTATGAAGCCATGCTGGCTGTAACTGATTACTTTATTGTCCTTTTTCAATACCTCCCAAAATAATCTTCTCCATTATTTTACTGGACACTGAAGTGAGATTGACAGGTCTGTAGTTTCTTTTGGTGTGAGAGCATCCTTCCATTGAAAATCAAGACAACATTCCCCAGTTTCCAGTCAACTGAGACCTCTCCAGAATCCCAAGACTACTTAAAAATCATTGAGAGAGGCTTTATGATGACATTAGGTAACTCTTTGACTCTTGGATAAATCCCATCAGGCCCCATCAATTTATAGGGACTCAGCTCAAGCACATAAGTTCAAGGTCAGCTGGGATTTTATCATTTTTGGAATCAGGGTTTTCCAGTTTAGGAAATGTTAAAAGATGAAGGCAAAGAATGCATTAAACACCTTGGACTTGTCCATGTCTGTGTTTGTGAGATGACCACCCTCATCCTGTAATGGGCCAATGTTATTCCTACGCTGCTTCTTGTCATTAACATGTTTGAAAAAAAACTCATTTTATTGCTCCCACTATTCTGTCCACTTTCAACCCCATTTGAGCTTTGGTTGTACAATTTTTTTTCCCTACAGCAGTGAGCAGCATTTCTGTACTCTTCCTGTGTCACCTGACCTTGCTTGCACTGGGCACACACCTTCCTTTTTCTCCTTATTTCCGAAAGATCCATACTCAGCCAAGCTGGCCTTCTGCCTTGCCTGCTTGGCTTCCATTATTGTTTTCAGTTGCTCTAAATTCATTCTATTTAATCTACTTCTGCTTGCAATAAGGAAACACACATACATTCTCTCAGTAGCATAGTTATTTCTAGGTGCTCAGAAAATGTAAATATATATATTCAAAATAATAAGCTAAATTTAAAAATAAATTGACTGTTTTAATAATTAAAATTAAGGTTTGGGGGGTTTGATCTTTTGGGACTTCCATTTTCTAGTGTCCTTTTTTTTTCTCTTCGTGAGCAAATATTTGTATATTTCAAAGAAATATTGGTCAAATCTTAAATACTGATAGTGGGCCTGTAATCAGGTGGTAGTGTTCATATTTTGAAATACTAGTGGAACAGTATTTAAAAGCTACATATGATTAATTTAGAGGATGGTAAATTATTCTTACTTTTTAACTAAATGTTATTTTTTTTCCCCCACATTCTCTTAATTATCTCAAGCATATTAATTACTCTCATGATTTACCATCTCCTTAAAACAAGTGAAAGAAATGGTCATATTTCATTAAAGAAAGAGGCGTACTACATCTGTTAGGAACTCTGTTGAAACTGTATGATGCACATACCACGGACTTTTGGATACAGTCATTAAATCCAGCATTTGAGCATTAGGTGGCACTAATAGTGGAATTCAGAGTCAACTAAAATTGTACAAAGTTTAGGTATTGTTTTGAGTGATCACTTCTGAATTTTGTCTTCCAGGAAGTTAATAATTGATTTAATTTTCTGTATTTAGACCCATGTTATTAATAGGAAAAAATCTGATATATGGAGCAGGAAGCTGGATTATCTCTGCTAAAGACACAGCTAATGTAGTTTTTTTCTCTTGCCAAATAATGGTGAAGTTTTTATAGTCTCAGTTTTGCCTTGGTGACTTGATACTTCACATATTCAGAAGGATCTTCCGATTACAGTTGAATGCTGGCAGTTGTAGTTCAAGGCTCCTCGCCATAAGAAAATACTGTAACGTAAGAACATTTTAATTAAGTAAAAACAAACAGAAATTCAAAATCTGTATAACTTCAAAATTTCTAAATGTTTAAAATATAGAGAAAAAGATGAAGTTACTTAAAACAGTAATGTACCTGGTTATTATTTCACAGGCAGGTAGTTTCTGACTGTTCTTAACTCTGTATGATTTACTTTTTTTCTCGTGGACAATACTTTGTTTCTCCCTTTAGAAGTGGCCAGTTCTCTTGTACTGCATAATAGTAGCACTCTCTGGACAGATTAAGAAGATAGTGCAGCAAACACCAGCTTCCTTCTGTGAGTGAGTGACTTTGTCACAGCTCCTCTGTCCACATTTCTGTCCACATCCATCTGTCCAGTGGTGAAAAGCTCTTTTCATTCCTTTCCAGTGTTTATTAAAGCAAGGAGTGAAGGTCAGTTTTTGCCTCAAGTTTTTATTACTGATAGACTGGCAAAAAAACTAAGATAAATTTTTCTAAGGCAGGCCTGCAAAGGACATTGACAGCAACATACCCTCTTGCTCTCTTTTAAACAAGGGAGAAAATAATTTTTTTATTTTCTTCTTCCTCGCCTGATGTAGAATCTTGTCTGTTGTCAGGACTATTAGCAAGATAATTCACGTGTCTTTACTAGGCAAGAAGTTAAAAACAGAAAGCTGTTGTGGTAGTGCATTCCTTCAGTTACCTCACCTAGATTTCACAAAGTATTTCTAGCCCAGCCACATGGGTTTTGTTCTTAATAATGAATATTGGAAAGGTTGAAGTTTGACTTTTGACCTGGAGAAAAAATAAATTGTTTGATCAGGGGTCAGTGCCTTGAACAGAAAGAACTGGGATTCTGGTGTTACTTATATGGGTCCTGACCATGTGTTGGTGTTTCCAACAGAGCAATACCATTTCTTATGTTGTGTGACACATTATTTTTTTACCCTTAGAATTAACAATAGTTTGATTCACAAGTGGCCCTCTTGTTTCTTGCTCTGTTAGGTTTCTTTGGATTCCAAAAAGCTGCTTACACTTGGAAATTGCATCAGTCTTGATGCAAAAAAGCCTTCCAGTAAGCATTGAAAGCAATTTTTATTCAAATTGTCTTAAGAAAGCATGAATATTCAATATTATACCATGAATATTTGCTTTTCTATTCTTTGCATATTGTAGAAGAACTTTGTGGTGTTTTTTGCAATCCTCTCATATAATAGTGCCTGTTCTGAGCCGCTGTCATACTGTCATTTAAAAAGGGCCTTTGTGTCAGTGGATCTAAAAATTTTTATATTTTGAAATAAACTTTCAAATTATTAAGGATGTAAGTAGGTAGATAGTAAGTAGATAGAGAAATAGTACATTTTAAAAGAGATAACCAAATTTTGCATATATCTTTTCTCTGTGTGTTCAGAATGGATGTGTTTGGTATTTGTTGTGCACAGTGAAATTAACTTCTGAATAAACGAGAAAATTTGAAGAGTTCTTTTTCAGCCAAGTTTACTGGTGAAGGGAGAATGAAGTAGTGAAGATGGTGGGCAGGAAAGGAAATCTGTATTTTAAAGAGGCATTTTTTTCTGTTGAAAAATGTCTTACCTGTTTTATGTGTTTCCTGTTGCACTTAAGGTGATGGGTTTATTTCTGTCTGTTTATGTTTTAAATTAGCTGAGATGATAGTAAAATACATAAAAAAATTGAAGACTGTTATTGTCAAAAATATATAGCATTATAATGTAATACGATACTCTAGGAAAGCAGTAGAGTAAGAGTGAGAAAAATAAAAGCAGTCTCTCAAATACCAAAGTTCTGTTAAACTAAAGGTAACTAATTAGCTATGAGTAACAGACAGGATAAGGGCAAGAGAAATACTCTTGGATTCGGCTGGGATGTTAATGGATGTGATCTGGAGTCGGTGATATCTACTGCTCCTTGAAAAAAATGAATTTTAGATAAAACTGGTAAAATTTTTTGAAGTTGTAGATGAAGAATCCTGAGAGTGGAAGAATTCAGGAGTGGGTGTCAGTGAAGAAAATGTAAGTTATTGGAAGTCAAAAATAGCATACAGAAAGTTCATTTCATCTTTTAAAAGTCATGCTAGACAAATTATTTTTATTACTCAAGAAATAAATATAAAAGTTTCAAAATCACATTCTCCAGGTAGAAAAAAATGGAAGTTCCTACACATTAAATAAAATAGAATTTCTAAGGCAAATGAGCAAAGAGAAGCCCAGCAAAAAAATACCTGATTTATTTCTGTTTTTTAAAAATTTTGTCTGGTCAGGCTATGAATTCAGGTTGGGATGCCTATTACCATACTTGGCGCTTAGTTTTTGTACATAAATTGGTTTTGGCAAGGACATGGCAGAACCTTATCAACCAAACCATATTTGACGCACAACAGATGCCCACGCCCCTGATGTTTTTAAATGGGCAATTGCTTTATTTAAATCCTTCTATTCCAGTAAAGGCCAATATAAAGAGGGTTACTCAATGGCAGAACTAGTTAGTCTAGCTAGTCTTTCTCTAGGGAAAAACTTTCCATTCTTGGATACATTGTTTTATAACACAACGTAATAATATAGGAATGGATAACAAACTTAAGTAAGTGCACTTGCTCTGGTTTCCTCATTTTTGCTGCTGTTAGAATTGATCAGCAATAAATTGGCAATAAATTGCCCACTCTTTGCATTACCTGCATTATAGTAAGTTTGTTTGGTGTGTATTTTTTCCCAGATATGGAAGTAAGATCTCTCCAGGTGCTTGTGTAGTTTTAGCATGTCTCAAACGACATTAGGTGGATGTTTGATAAAGAATTTTAACTAGGAGAGAAAAAAGTTTCTGCTGAAGAAGTATGTCTTGGTTTAGGAATATGTCTTCCCTAGTTTAGTGTTCCCAAGGAAACACTCGAAACCATATTCCTCTCAATTCCTCCTCCCATTCCCTCCTACATCAGGCTGGAGAGGATGACTAGAGGCACAGAAGTTTAAGCTCATAGGTTGAGATAAGAACAATTTACTGGAAACAGCAGTGAAATAAGGCAACAGACAGAAAGTGCAAGTATATTAATAACAAAGTCTCTACAAGAAAGGCAAATGCTCATCATGTAGACCCTGACATTGCTCAACTGCTCACTTCCTACTCAGGGACCCAGAAGGGATCCTTCTTCTCCCCTGAGGATGATGCGAGGTGGTATAGAAAAATCTCTGGGTCCTAGCAATGCTGCCTCCTGGCTACTGCAAAAATTAACCCTGTCCTGCCTGGAACCAATGTGATAGGTCTGTAACCCGTTCTAACCTCATAGAGGTTACTTTGTACTTAGGGGGTTTGGAGAATAGCTTTTTCTGTGAAGAATCCTGTAGACATAAATGGGCTTGTGCGGCTAAAGAATAAACAACTTCTCTGTTGAATAGACCCTTTTAGAATCATAGAACACCATCATTTCTCTTAGAGCCTTAAAACTGACTCTAAGAAACTGACAATGAAGAAAGGCATTAAAATTGTCTCTAACTGCAGTAACAGCAGTAGATCTTGGAGTCATTACTTTGATCATCTTGGAATTCCTGAATCTAGCAGGATGATCATATCATATCATATCTCTTCAGAATTTGCGAGGAAAAGACTGAGATCTAAAGGTGTTTGAATTCTGTGCAGTATTAAACACAGTTTTGAATATTTTACTCATCCTTGGCTACTAATTAAAAGCATCTGTATGCTGTCTTTACTAAAAAGTATTCTAAACAAATTTGCACATTGTTCTCCATTATGAGTCCCAAATGTAAACTGTTTCACAGTTGATTTTGTTGTTTTAAAGTATTCACTTATTCTGAAATTTAGACAACTTGCAAACTTCTATCAAATTTATTTTATTACATCAGTTTAGTTCCAGCTAGAAATGACAGTCAAACATGAATATAAGTCTTTCTTGCTTATATGATTTCCTGTATTTGAGGACATAAAATTAATAAACATCTTCCATCTACAAAGACAAAGATGTCTTATCTATTTCAGGGACAGAATTTCTTTGGGTTTATGTCTTCTTTGCTTGTTCAAGACTGGTATGGTGGCTAGGTCTATCTGTAAAACTCCTATCTTCTGAAATGAAGATGTATTTTTGCATGACTGTGAAAGGGCAGCCATAGTAGGCAAAGCATTCACTGCTATCCTCTAACTGTCTATTAAGATACTTCCAGTATAATTACCTGGGCTTTGTGGGAATCTGTTAGAGCTTTGCTACTTACCAAATTTTATCACAGGTTTCACCAGTAGTCTTTCCTAGGTTTAATCTTCCTGAGAAATGTTTCTGTAAAAACTGACGTTTAAATTTGAAATAGGTTAAAATCTTGTCACCACCAGTGTGATGGACAGTATGATTGGATTGACCAATAATCATTGACTTGCCATCACAAGTACTGCCAGAGTGCTACTGTTTTGACTGGAATGAGCGTGCCTCTGACTCATTGAAGTGCCACACAAAAATAACAGTTGCTTCTCATAAAGTCAACCACAAAATAAAAACATAGCCTGAGGTTATTGTTATTGCTGTTTTAAAATTACAGACCCTAGATTTACTTGTTAAGACTTGATATTTGCATTTCACTGTAATAAAAAGAATGTTTATTTGATGTCTTTTAAATGGCTGTGCTGCTCATTTCCATGAAATTTGGCAATATAAGCATGCATTTGTAAAGCAAAATGGGAACTAGAAAACCATCCTTTGGAAATGATATCACAAACACATGATTTCTTTTTTCATTTATTTTATTGCCACTTAGGCACTTTTTTTTTTCATTCTGTCCATTCTATTCCATATACATTTATTTCTGTCAAGGCAAGCATGTTCTCAACTGAGAGGGTCAGTAAACACTTCTTTTATAAAGTGTCCTATGAGTTAGTAAATGTGAAGTTAGGGAGAAGTGATGAGTGTCAAACACCTATGGGAGCTAACAGCATCTCTTTTGCAAAGTATATTCTCAGTCATTTGTACTTGAGCTTTCTCAGACTTTTAGCAATTCCAGATATTTATGGAATTTCCAGATGTAGGATTATAAAGCTGTAATAGAAACTACAGAAAATAACAGAGCATGGAATAGTTCCACATTTCTGTTCTAGGAGTACACCAGAGTATATTTTATAAGAGTACACAAATATAACAAGTCCTGGATCTTTAAGTTTCAATGCTGGGAATAATAAATTGAAGAAGGTTCTTGATACATTTTTCCTGTTACACTCATCTCTGTATCTGATCTTGGCCATGGACAGAAGAGATGTACCAAGTTATATGTCTTTTCAGTTCCTATAAAGACATTATTTTATGTTCTTAACAAATATCTGTGCAGTTTCATAAACTATATAACATGATGGTAGAACAGTTTGGATACCAAGCTTCTAACATGTCTTCCTCTTTTTCTAATAAATAAATATTTTTTTAAAAAAGCACTAAATAAATGGCTCTGAGGACAAAAAAAAAATTCCAGCCAAACAAAACCAAATCCACAATGACCCCAAATAAATACTAAGCAGAATCCAAATAAAATGAAGACCATTAGTTTAGTCCAAATATTTATGGCACTTGTAGTCTACATAAATATTAAGCTTTCAGGTAATAAAACCTGCTGACTAGACCTACATTATGTCCCACTGTAATTGTTTTTAATATCTGTTGAGGCACACGGTTTCAGATAAAATGATTTCTTGAAAATCATTTTATCTGAAATTGTTGCAAGAATAGATATCCTTAATGGTTCCCAGAAAAAAAAAAATTGACAGTTTCACAAGTTATTTCCAGATGTATTGCTAAAAGAAAACACGCTTCCTTAAAAGTATTATTTTTAATGATTTCTTTTTTGTAAGTCACAGACAACTTGCTAAATGTCAATTTTATGTTAGAACAGAATGTTTCTAAGCAAACAGAAAATTTAACTCACTGAATTTTATTTAAGAAACAGTATATTTGTGCAAATATTTCAGTAGCTAATTTGTAAGACCTTTGGGTATATAGCCATTTAAGGAAACCAGCTTATGCCTCATATAACTGAACAGTACCTAGGATTTCCTAAAGAAAGGCAACAATATTCTGTGGCTGTGACAGTCAGAGATCAAGGCAGGAATTATTCCTGCTGTGTGCAGGGCTCATTAGACCACATCTGGCTTACAGGTTACAGCTTTGGTCACCCTAATACTTTAAAAATAGAGAGGAGATGACAGGCAGGAGTTGAGGGGCGGCCAGTGAGGCAGGAGCCTTTTCCCTGTGAGGAGAGGTTGTGGCCCTGGCGCTGGTTCAGCTGAGAGAAGGGTTGGCTGTGGGGGCGTGCAGCAGCATCCTCAGCACCACTGGGAGGGATGAAGGAGGTGCAGCTGTGCTCTTCACAGCAGCACGTGGTGGGAGTGTGAGAGACAGCAGCACAAAATGACATTGCAGAGGCTCAGGATGAAGATAAGGAAAAGCTGGGTTTTTTTCCCAGCAGAACAATTGTGTGGGGCCCAGGCCCAAAGGAGGATTGACTCTATCACCTCTATCACTAGGGGTTCGGTAGCTCAGCTGGGTGAAGGCTGAGCAGGCTGATGTGAGCTTACAGATGAGCCTCTTTGGGGCAGGGGTCCTGAGGCTCCAGGACTGCCAGTGTGAATGAGCTTCTGCTGGTGCAGTTTACAGGGAAACACATTTCACAGCTGATCTGCTTTTCCAGCTATGTTTATAGGACAGCGTTGCTGACAATACTCCTCTCCATGTCTTGGCTTTCGTTAATTAAATTCAAAATTTCAGTGTAAGGATGCAGTTCAGTTTTGTGAGAGCACACAGCTAGTTCAGAAGCTTGGTAGAATATTAATTTCAAATTCTTCACAAGCAAAACAATTTCAAAAGAGACGCTGTGATTTAAAAAGATGCTAATATTCCTGCTGTGTATATTGGATTCAAAGTTTAGAGTTAGGGATTTCTTCATTACAATAATTAGCAATACACATAAAGATAAACTAATTATTTTTAAAAAAGATTTCTGCCCCCTACTGCATTTGATGAAGAGGAAGAGGGATTTTGGGTTTTTTTGTCCATATATTATTTATAACGATGTGGAATCAAATAGACTGCTCTAAAATCGATTTAACTCTTTGAACACTTTTTGATGAAATGTTCCGTTTTATTTGTGTTACCTGTTACAATGTTACAAAGCCATTATGAAGAATCTGGAATATCTTCACATGGCATAGAATTTATTTTTTAATGGACGTGATAAAGTATCCCTTTGGATTAAGTCTGTAGCTTCTACTTTCTCCATTTCAATGTCCGACTGTTAAAGGGTTCCCAGATCATAACTTTACTTAGTGTAAGAAAATTAAATGAGAATATTAAAAGGAGGAAAGATACTTTGAGAATAATTGTTTTTCATAATTTTTTATTTTCTGTCGCAATGTCTCAGTGACTCTGCCTTTGATGTCCCACAGGTCATTGAATTTTCATGCACAAACAAGAAATTAAAAGTCAGCAGATGACTTTACTTTCACCACAGTAATCCTTATGCACATTCTTTTAAGGACGACTAGGGTTGGTCAGCTAAGTACACATCATTTTTCTGGTGGATCAATCCAGCACAAGCTGTAGACTTCATTGCTTAAAGTAGATCAGTGTAGCTTAATTTGAAAGCTTAATTTGAAATTGTTCTCTGACAAACAAGATCCAGATCTACTACAATGTTTTTGCCATCTTGCAAAACTATACTATCTTGCAAAACTATATCCTGAGAGACAAAAGACTTAGGGAGAGCGCTGCAGAACAGCAATTCTTCTTTAACATTAAAGAAACTCCCCTAGTGAAGTCCAAAATACAGTGTAAGAAATACTCATATTTGCATTTTATATGCCAATTTGCATTTATAGTCATATATTTCTTTAATTGCTGCCATCCAAAAAAGCTTGTCAGTTAAGAAGAGCTTTCTTTAAATCATTGTGAGGCAAGTGTACAAAATTCAGTGGTGTAAGTTATCCAGATTGGGGAGAGTGAGTCAATGTTCATATTTTATAGAGTATTCTTATTTTATAGATCTTCTCCCTATATGTTTTCTTTTGTGAAAGAAGCCTCATTCGAAAGAGGCTTCAAAACACTGTAACAATGCTATAAGACTAGCCCACATCCTCATACTGCACAAGATATTTTCACAGATCCTAAGTTTTGCTCAAAATTTTATGTGCAATGTGCAACCTTGATGGTAGTAGTTGCTTCTGAAAGATACTGCCATGTTTTAAATGTGCATCTCCTAGTAGTTTCCTCTTTTGATATTTAAATGTTGTGAGAGGAGAAGGTAGAAAGGAAGGAGCTCAGGTAAATTCTGCTCTCACTTCAGAAAATATATTAAATAAGGGGATTTCAAGAAATGAAGAATCACTAAACAGCTGGTCCAATTTCAGCATCTGTAATCAGAGAGCAAAGACTGTACTTCAATGGCAGGAATGCTTTTACTTAATTTTGAAGCATTACTTAACATCAAAAAGAGAACAGTTTTTAGACTTTCCTTTTCCTACCTGACTGTTCCTGGTCTCCGTATGACAGTATAAATGTCAGTTCATTCAAACACTTAAAACATTAAAAAAAAATGTGTTAATCACCAGCACAGCTGTGGATTTTATAAGTTATTTTGAAAATATCACCAAATTCGTAAGTAGGCATTACCATATCAGGCAAGACAGAAAATTTGCTGACTTAAGTTCAGTATTTTGTAAAGTCCTGGAAAAAGTGCGTTCATGATTGCCAAACCTTTAGTTTATCTAATTCAATAAAAAAGTAGAGTAATAGAGAAAAAATGTTTTGCACTTATTTCAACTTCTTTTGTTACTGTAAATATTCTTTTCATTTATTCAGTTTCTGTATAAAAAGTAAAATGACAGATTGATATTCAAAGCCATATAGAAAATAACTACAACAAAATTCACTGCCAAACTGATAAGTTTAAACAAAAACAGATGTCATCCTATCCCATAGCTCCTTTGACAAGATCTCCTATGTTTTCTGGGTAATTAACAGAAACCAGAATCTTGGCAGGCCATTCTATTAAGGGGCACAGCCTTACAGGAGCTTGGGATTTAGGTCAAACATCTTGGTAAATGCTTAGATAAAGGTGTATAGAATTATTTAGTAGATGAACATTTCCACAAGGCATTAAAGAGTGAGTTTTAAAATTTTCATTACTGCGTCTTAAACTTGTTGTGGAAATTGTTTCTACGTCTTGTTTGGATGGACACCTATGTTTCTGCTTTATACAAGAGAGTCTTTTCACACCAAATAGAGTCAAATCTGGTCATCTGACAATAACACAACATCCTATATTTCCTTTCCTTTTACTGTGAAGAATGGTTTGTATATCCTAATCTGTTTAAAACTTTATTAATTAATGTTTCTGTCTAGGTTTTTTCATGTTCTTCACACTCAAAAAATTCAAGTTATACTTTGGATTGCATTCAAGATTTATCTTTAGAAATTTGAAATATAGCATAAAGCCAGTATGCTTTATAGCCAGCTACAAAGATGTTGGTAGCATGACATATGAGAGTCAGCTTCTGCCTGTATATTGTGAGTTGTGTCCACAGTGTTTCACAGGAGGAAAATGATAACACTCATTGCATGCTGTTAAGTCCATAGGTGAGACCATAGAACAATAAAATGGTTAATGTTGGAGGGGAATTAAAGATCTAGATCCAGCCCCCCATGACTTGGGAAGGGACTTATCCACAAGACCAGCCTGCTCAGAGCCACATCCAGTCTGCTCTCAAGCACCCCCCAGGGATGGGACAGCTACAGTTTTTCTGGGAAGCCTCTTCCAGTGCCTCACCACATTTACAGTAAAGAACTTTTTCCTAATATTTAATTTAAACCTGTTGTCCTTCACCTAAGGCTTTGTCCTATCACCACATGCCCTTGTGTAAAGTCCCCCTCCAGCTGAAAGGTGCTATAGAGGCTCCTTGGAGTATTCTTTTCTCCGGGCTGAGAAGACCCAACTCTCTCAGCTGGTATTTATAAAGCTGAGAAAGAGCTTTTACAGCTCCAAGATCCAAGTGTTGGGCCTGCCTGTTGTTCAGGAAGTGTTGGAACAACACTCTCAGACACACACTATGATTCTTTGGTAATCCTGTGCAGTGCCAGAAGCTGGACTTGATAGTTTGTGTGGATGCTCTCCAGCCCAGGACATTCTGTACCTGTTTTCTGTGGAGATTAGTTAACTCTGAAGTGTGCTCCATCATCCTGATGGTCTTAATATTCTCCAATGAGATTACATACACTCAATAGATTTTGCAGAAGGTAAATCCCTGGAATTGAACAGGACTGACTCTTTTGCCACTTTCAAGAAGGAGAATTCTACTGCAGTCTCCATACTATCTAATATAAAAAATGAAAAAAATTAAAAGTGCAGATGTTAAATAGATAGATATCAATCTACCTACAATTACAGGCTGACTCATAATTCTCCAATGTACTCCAATAAGAAAAAATTAATGGGCTATCACTGGACAAAAAGCATTCAGAAGCAAAAGGATATTTTTCTTCTTGTACACAAAAGAATGACAATCCTTTGCTTGCAAAAAGTCTTAATGTACTTCTGAATAAAGAAAAATACAGACACAGTTCCTAGATACAATGACAGACACCCAGAAACTCTTTTGTCCAGCCCATCTTCTGATTTATTGAAAAAGATTACATTCTGTGACTAGCAGCATGCATTTATTATTTAACAGTATTACTGTGAGCCTCTGCCAGTCTTTATCACTTTCTTTGTGTCCTTGCCCAGTCTTTTCTTGGTATGTATTCTCAATATTATTTAAAATAATCATAAAGAAGTATGCTCAGTTTTCTGTCACCTTTGTCTTTGTTCCATCTGTTCAATTCCCCTTTTACCACAATTTTAAAAACTGTGTTAGAGATTTTTGGGTTTTATTATTTTACTCAGACCTGGAATAACTATTCTCAAATGGAATAAGCACTTGGAGAGTTGTCCATAAGTCCAAAAAACATCCTTTCTGCCTAAATAAATTTTATGATCTTGGTGTTCCCACAGCACAATCCAAAACGTTCGTCTTGTCCAAGAGCTGGGAAATGGCAGCATGCCATAACTTCAAGGGCTGATTAACCATTGCCAAGACCTTAGTTGCCAAATGTTTAGCTGCCAAGGTTTTCAAGGCTCTTGGAAGTCACCCAAGCTTGATTTTTTTTCTGGAGAGTGTTTCTTCTGGTAAAAATGGTTGCTGTTCAGTTGTGATGACAACTGCCTTGTGACAATGAATCTCCTTTTTCTAAAGATGAGCTGGATACTTTCAGAGTATTAGCAAAGACTTTATTGCACTAGGGTTTTTTGTCTCTTTTCTCCTGTTCCCCACTGCTCTTAGACAAGCAATGCTGTAACATAACTGGAAAAATAATACATAGTAGCTTTGTGTTTTGAAGCAAATAGCAGGTCCCTGTCTGCCTACTGCATTTTGTCCAATTTCAGTCATGCTAGCTGTGGTTTCTATTTTGATTTCAGTATCAAAAGTATTAAGCAAATACAGGGGAATTTTGATCAGGGTATTGTTACCTGTTCTTTAATTTGCCCATCACTTTGGTAAGGTCCGTGCAGAGAATACAACCACTCTTGAAGGAATCCACATTATTTTTTCATAGTGTTGAGAGGAAAGAATCTCTTTGGCAGAGATCTTGCAAGATCTTGCAAAGATAAGTGTTGCTAGAATTTCTGTGAACCAAAAGTATAATCTTGTGACATTTCAAAGGAGAGATGCCAAACAGATCTGGAGTGCTTAATCCCTGTTTTTTTATATTTATTGTTGTTCCACTAAACTTTTAATATTTTTGTTAAGGAGCATCAGTTTCTGGTCCAGCAGAATATACTAAATAAAGGTGTTAGGCCTTTGAGTCCTAAAAACATACTAATATTTTTGTCACTACTGCTAAATGTTGTGTTTCTGACTTGTCTTAGCTGACCACTGAAAGTTAACATAAAAGAAGAGGTTATTATGCTGTCTGTATTTTTTAATACACCTTATCTGTGTAATTATTTTGATATGTTTTAGATAGTATGAATCTGTAAAGACTTCTGACATAGCTGTTTTTGTCTCTCATTAAGGACAGGGAACTTGCTCTGCAGCATATGGAGGAAAAAGAAAAAACACCATAGCAGGAAACAGCAGAAGATGATTAAAAGATTTAGAGAAAATGATGAGACTGAAGTACAGCCACGTAGAACATCACAGAAAAGAGCTAGTTACGAGGGTTATCAGTGAAACAAGCAAAGTTTTAGATTTTTCTTGTTAGAAGCTAAGGGATGGTGGGCTTTTTGTTTTGAGGGTTTTTTAATGAGAAACCTAAGCACACATATGGAGAGCAGTAAAGAGCTGGTAATCATTGCAGATTAAATTAGCAGTGAAAGAAATGTGAAACTTCTAAAGGTAGTTCACGCTGATAAACGTAGTGTTTGTTTTTCTCAGTGTGAAGGGTAGAATTTATAAAATAATAATTAAATTGTGCTTTCATTTGCAATAGGAAAAATGGTTACTGCATTTAGTAATGTAAATATCAAAAATTGTTTTATTTATATAGAGAGGATTATTTGTTTCAAACTAGAATGTGAACTGTGTCTCTTTTTTATAGATTATCTGAATTTCTGCTTTATTTGATCACAAGCAGGAGAAGTCCATTAAATGTCATACAGTTTACTCTGGCTAGTTATTCACATCTGTCAGTTTGGGTGCCACTGAGATTGTTAACATCCTTAGGAACAATTCTTGCACAGAGTCAGTGTCCTGAGAGACAATAACACATCAAAGAGGGAGAATGAATCAGTTTAAGTTGAAAGCAGATGAAGAAAGAGTCAAGATTAAAAAGACCTGAGGACAGAATACAAATTCTGAGTAAAAATTAATACAAATATCTTAAATGAAAAGGAGGTGAAAACAACAGAAGTGCAGAGGATCAGTACAACACTGTGTCTTATTGCTTTTGGCAAAGAACGTATCTGTGATCAGGTTTTCTAGTATCATGAATTTTCTGGAATGTGTGTGTGTGTTTTATAGCCGAACAAATATATTCACTCACAATAAATCCGTGTATTTATCATAAAAAAGAACCAAAACAGGTAACTGTTTATTCTAAAAAATTTTGATGACCTGACGTTGTTTCTAGAAAACTTCCTAAGGAATACAAACTAATGCTGAAAGAAAAAATTACCCAGCCTAATACAGATGTGATCTTAGATTGAACAAGGCTTCTTAATGCATCAGCCTTACATGTGATGTGCAGTACTACTGCTCTGAGGGAGTTGTGTAGTGCCATGAAGCTATAGGAAGTGTAATTTTTGCTCGATGACTCTGTGTTATAAATATCAAGTGTATGTATAGCATACACATCTCAAATAATAATAGGAATGAGATCTGGGTGATTTGTAAACTGTAATAAATGTGAGTTACCAGAATTCTTCTCAGCCTTTTGGGGCCTTTAATATCAGGTGAATTGATGATGTTCCCTATTTTTCCTAAAATTAAAATTATTCCCATCTTTTACAGAAAGAGAGAAAAAGTGTCTCTCCTGCATAATAATCATTATTAAATAATCTCTACATTTTCTTGTGAATCACTGATCTCTGTTCCCAGGTCAGATAAATCTACTCTGGCTATTTGATATGCATCAGTACTATTCTAAGTACTAGTGTCTTGTGTTTCTTCCTGCCAGAGATGTCAGTATACAGGAATGTAAGAGAAGCGCTTCCAAAACAACCTTCAAAAAAAAACAAGCAACCAACCAACCAACTGAAATACCACAAACAGCAAGAAAGGAGAACTACTAACTGTATATTTTTTCTTTTGACATTACAGAATAGTTCAGTTTTAAGAGAAGGAGTAATTACTGGAGCTTTTTGCCCCTACAGGGCTTTCTTTGTTTCTCACTAACAGCTGTTTGGCAACAACAGTTGTAAAAACTGTCAGCAGTTTACAAATTAATGTTTTTTGACTGCTTTGCAAACAAACCCTTTCATTTTATTCATGAATCTTCTCAACATGTAGCTTTGAGGTACAGATGACAGAAAAACAAACAACAAAAAATCAAGGTCTTCTTTCCTGCTTTTGTGATTAATTTTAAAATATGATGACATGAAAGCCTTCATCTTGTACACAAAAACCCTAAAATCTTGAAGTTTCTAATAGCCTGGAAATATTTTAGATACCCAATGTTTTAGATACCAAAACTGCTAATAATGTCTGGTGCTTTCTCATTGTATGGATAACAGCTGTCATATGGGGCAGTAGGAACAACATGAAGTGCTCTTTTTGAGCATGACCACACAGTTGAGGAAAGCAGCTGATAGCATATGCACTGAAGATGCAGCTGACAATGACTTTTTATTTCAGCCTTTGCCCTGATATGTTTTTGATTAGTCTGTTCAGAAAGCAGCTCTGCTCAACATTCATTTTGATTCTGAACTTAATGCATTGTATTGGATTGTATGAGACAGACAGAAAAACCTAAGTGAGAAGAAGGATGAGTAAAGTCACCATTAGTCTTTTCTCAAGTCTGCTAGAAGCTGTTTTCTTAGTGCTATCTCTTGGTATTTTGCATGTCTTCACTTACACTACTTACCAGTGTAGTGAATAAACTTTACTTACCTATCTTTAGCTCACAAGTGCAATACTGTTTTCTAAAATATGTGGCTGACTTTAACTAGTCTGAAGTAAAAAAATGGAAAGTACCTTCACAGTGGTCACCATCTAATTATACTTAAATATAGTGATTAAATTTTACAGCTATTCTGACAGTAAAGTTTACCATTTAAATGTAAATCTTGACAAGAAAATAATTCAGAATTACCTGTGACTGCACATGTTCTTTCCTAATATCAATGTGTTTTCTAAAGTAAAGGTTTCAGAGGTTGATAGATAGGCTCACAGGGCTGTGATTATGAATGGCATAATTATAATAATGTTGGCTTTTGTGAATTAAGAAGAAATTAAAAGTTTAAAACATAAATGCTAAATAGCTTGAACACAACGTTTTTGCGATTAACTATTAGTTGTTATTAATGCATTTAAAAAGCAGAAATATTAATAAAACAGTTCTGTAATTATTGGTGAAGGTATTTCCAGGTTTCATCTGTTTATTTATGTTCTTTGAAATATGGTAGTTCAGGTATGTCCTGTATCATTTTTTTCTTGCTGCACTCATCCATTCCTTGCCTTGTTCCTTCCATTATAAGCAGCTCTTTGTAGCTATCCAGATAAGAAAGGCTTCAATGAAGATAAAATACATGAAAAATTAACTTAAGCAGGTAAGAATGCAGCTGGGAAGATTGTACATCATCCCAGATCCTCTGGGAGTATTGAAAAACAGTCTTGTCAAATAAAATTTTGAATTTAAAGACCTTGTGTCATATGCCGAGTTAGACTTAAAATTTTATTGCAAGCTAAAATTTAGCAAAGTCATCCATGCTGCAATCCAGCAAAATCTGTCTGTGATTCTTCCTCGGTGTAATCCAAGCTGCAGTTTGCATAACTTCTCAGATACGTTTTCACTTCATGTTCCATAATGTGTTTTCATTAAAAATATTCACATATATGCAGCTAAGAAGGAGCTTCTGTGGCTTCATGAATGCTGTTATGAGAGAGGCATGAGAGATCATCATATTATTAATGGAACTGTTGAATACTGTCTGTTTGAAGGTTTTCTGTCAACCAGTCAGAACTAAACTAGAAAGTAACCCTGAAGTCAGTGATGCAATCATCAGCAAAGAGTTGTCAGTCTGTACTATATATAATTTCTTTTTTTCCCCCTCTAGTTTAATAGTAAACTTGACATGATTATTCTGTATAGCACAACTACAATTTTGGAGAGTTTTTCCCATTTACTATATTTTAAAAACATATTTGAACTGTTAAGAAAGCCTAAATCCTACATATTACTAGACTTAGGATTTAAAGCCTTTTATGGAAGTGCTAGAGTGTAATCCTGTGGTTTTTGTCATATGCTGGCAGTACAATATTACTAAGCGTAATAAATATTTTACAGATAAACTTGTCATCCTTATTCTAAAAAGGACAAAAAAGTTGCAAATAAAAAATCTGAAATATTCAGGAAAGCTTTGTATTTGATCTTATCTACAACAGCTGTCTCAACACTGCAGAAAGTCAGGCTAGTTAAAAATGATGGCCTCTGCTGTATCATGTAATGAATAAGAAATTTTATTGATAGCAGTAAAACCTATGTTGTCTAGTGCTATTTCACACAAGGCTAATAACTGTTCTATGGTAGCTGTAGATACAGTTTAATATACACATGCATTATTCTGAGTACTTCTTGGCAGTGTAGTTCTTTTATATTAAGAATTATCATTAAAATACAGATTTAAGTGTCACAGAGAAATGAGACCATTTCTGTAGACTTACCTAGAAATTTTGAGGAAAAAAACTGCCCTGCAGAAACAGGAGGAAGAGAGGAGATGAGAGGACATTTCTATGACATTACTTACCTGTGAAAAAGAACCAGCATAATCAACTAGCTTGTAATCCTGAAGAGAAAGAGAATGACAGAAAGAGCTCTACATATAAAAACATCGTATATATTGGTGAGAGATGTGTGGTCATATGGGTCATGTCATCAAATGGAAATGAATGCTAAATTTAAAAACCATCTGGGGACTTTTGCACATGGAAAGCAGAATATTAAATAGCTGTTTCTTGCAACATACATACCATTCATGCTAATGTAAAAAGTTTCTCCTAAAAAGCTGCTTATGGTAAGCATGTGAAAGTATGTTCCTGCTGTCACCTTTCTCTTATCTTGGAGATCTTTCCTCCATCATATATAATATTATGGGAGCAGCTCTGCTGGTGAGAGCTGAGGTGGTTACTTGATATACTTCTACTACTTTAAAAAGTAAATCCTTTCCTAATGGAGAAAAAATCTGAATCTAATAATCTAGTAAAGCATATGCTTCAAGTTGAAGATAGCTTTGCACAATGCATTCTTTGACATTCTGTAGCATGCATCAGCTACATCAGAGGTGTCAAGTTACATCTGGGCTAAGACTGAGGTTTAGCACATCTAGAAACAGAATAAATTTGCTCACTAGGGAGTGTGTTTTTATAGACTGAAGCAGCAGCTGTAACCTGTGAGGACTCCTGTGCAGGGCCACTAGTTGGACTGAGTGATCCTGGTGGGTCCCTTTAAGTGAGGATATTGTACAGTTCTGTGTTTCTTTCTAGGGAGTATCTCATAATGAGATTTGTTCAGAGGCTGGATTAAAGGAGCATTATATTTAGAGATGTTACTAAATTTATTTACAAGTAAAAAAAAATCAGGGTGAAGAACATGAAAGGCATCGAAAATTCATTGCTTATGCTCTCATATTTCTATATTATTAACACTCTCTGCATTTTTAATAGAAAAAAAACTGTTAAATTTGGTAAAACATATGAACATTTATTTAATGTCTTACTGTGATTGTTAGTTTTCCTGAGGCAATCCAGAAGAATGCTTGGGCCACTATGTGTGTTCTTTTGCTGCACTTACCTTTTATCACCTAAGGCAGCAAAGAATTATTATTATTTTAGCTTTAAAAATGAAAAAAAATTGAATGCATTCAAATGTATTCAGAACAAATTCTACTAATGTGTTGCTAGGTCACTGTCTTCTGCTTTATCCATGTACGTCAGTCTTTCCAAGAGAAAGTTCAGGGTCCTGTATATGAAAAGGAAATTATATGTAAATACTATAATTTAGTGTTAGTATAATTTAAATTGTAAGTATTGTAGAACAAGTTGAATTAGACCAAAATTGGTTATTAAAGGACAGAATGACATATAAACTGCAAGCCCAAATATTATTACACCAAAAATTCTTAAATATAAAAATACAATAATTCTTTCACAAAAACACTTCCTGGTATTTCCCCCTTTTTCTGGTGTTGTGCTCATATTTTCAGTACTCCTCTGGGGTCTTGGAGTAGATGGCTTCAGTCTGGTAGTATAGGCTGTAACAGCAAGTTCTAATAACCTTATGTCTGAGAAATGCAGTGCTCATGGTGACCCCTCTTCCTCCCTCTAGGTTCCACCTGGAGTAATTTTTATGCCTGCTAGCACAGTTTTACACTTGGCTGTTTCTTCACCAATCTGCAGGTTGATGTTACATATGATTTTATTACATACTATGCCTTTTGTCTATGGCAGATGCTATTTCCTTCTTCCTTTTGTTGCCCGGCAGTTTAACTGAGCATTGAAACATTGGAGAGCTAGTGCCAGGCTGGGCCTCTTTTTTGGCAGTCCCATGGTGCTCATTTGCACAATGTCTCCACTTCTCAAAGCCTCTGCTGTCATACCAAGCCTTCTCTCTATGAATAGCAGTGCATTAGGGTCATAAATACCTCATTCTGCCTGCAGTAGCTTCTTGCTATGACTGTAAAAATTGCAGCTGTAGCATCCAAAAGGTAACTAAAGGTGACCCAAGTTAGTGGTAGCCACCTGCCAGAAGAAAACTTTCTGTTACAGCTAAAAACGTGAGAATCAATCTGCAGGCATGTTTACGCAAAGAAAACATCAGTGCTGAAGCCTTCCAAACCATACTGGAAGCCTGTTACTAGCAGAACCATATCAACATCACTGGATTACAGCATTCACGCATTTCCATTTTATCTTGCCTCTCAATCAATGCATTTATTTCAAATGCATTGTATGAAATAAATAAGTAAAAGGACTACAAAAAATGTGTTTACTAATAGCTGTTCCTTTTATTAAATATGTATAGCTAAAATTCTCCATCACAAAGTCATGTTAGACCCTGACCATTCTCCTGAAAGGACAAAAGTCTTCAGATTAAGTAGAAAACAGCCATCTAGGAAAGTATCAATAGGATCCATTTGAATGAAACATATTTTACCATTTTTTAAATCCTTTGTGGTAGAAAAAGGTCTCTTTGCATACATGAGAGTGCGTGTAATATGCTTTCCAGGGATTCTGAAAAAGTCAGATCTGCCCTGTCATGGCAAAGTAAACAAGGAATCAGGGACTAAAAAAATGTAAGCAGACTTAGAGTCAGTCACTCTTCTTCCCTCACTAAAGCCATTCTTGTAAGGGATAATATGGTTGTTTACTATCGTCAAAGATGGAAAGTGAATGCTTAAAAAGAGACGAGAGCACATTTAACAGATAGTGGGCTGTCCTGGATGCCCCCCTCAGACAGGACAGGTGGGCGTGGTGGCCACAGGACCCGCGTTGGGCAGTGCTCTGCCGTGCCCCTGCCTGCCTCACCAGGCCTGTCTGCTTTGTGGTGCTAGCTGCTCCTTTCAAGTGCTTTGCAAAAACTCTGTTTCAGATGTTACATGGAGAGAAATTGAATTTTCTCCCATTTTTCTCACCATACCTAATGCCATAATTTTTATAAGCAGAGCCTTTTCAAAAGAAAATGCCTCAGGTGGCTTATCCCTTGCCCATTTAGCTGAGCATGGACATGTATCTGAGCTGAACAGGGATGGGATTACTTATATTTTTCAAGGAAAATTCATGTGTATGTGTTTAGATTTAGATGCTAAGCCAACAATGTTCCAATTCTTATTACTGTATCTCTTTTATACCAGATTTTAAATCTTTATTTTCAGGAAGTTTATAAAAATAACTTCTCTACTGGCATTGAGATTTTGTAGTTCTCATTTTAACATTACTTTTAATCAAATTGATGAGCCATAACTGAATATTACATACTGGATTGCTAGCTTACTTGTATATCTTTTAAATGTGATAATCCAGCCAGTGTTTTTCATTAAAAATACTGATAGTTTTTAGATAATTTAATATGCACCATATAATGGCTTTATTTTTGTTGTCTTTGCAAATGCACATCAATGAAAAAAGAAACAACTATCATATATTTGCAAAATTTCTTTTTCAGGATTTTTTTCTTTTTTCATCTCAGTATATGTAGCCTTTGGATTAGCTTGAAGTAACCTTCAGTTAAATATAATTTGTGTTTTTACAAACATTTTTAAGCTATTAAGTGAAATATTATTTATTAAGGGAACAAAGGAAAAATACAATGTTGGTGTATGTAGAACTTATGTTATGAAAATACAAGTTTGAGACACAGTGCATAGATGTGATGGTTTACATACCAGAATATTTATTTCACATAATTCAAATTACAAGGATGCAAAATATAGCTCTTGTTTAAACTGCATGAAAATCTACAGTATCAGGGTGTGACTGATAGCCACGTGCTTCTAAATTCGTGTTGTTTGAAAGATGACCTGAATGCTAACATTTTTCTTGACCATCTGCAACGAAATGAAAACCATGTCACATGCTATGGCACAGATGTTGACAAAATAAAACAGTGTTTCACCATTTTTCACACTTTGCAAAATTTTGGATTTCATGGTTCAGATTAGTTATGTTAAATTAGAAACTGAGTTACAGTATAAATATAGAAGTGTTTTCAGTGTATCCAGTGGGGTTTGGCAGTGGGTAGCAAGAAAAGACCAGTGCCAGACACAGCTGGCTCCATCTAGCTCTGCAACAGATCTGCCACAGGACACAGCTGAGCCTGTCAGTGAAGCTGGTGGTGTCTCTTGTGAAAGCATATTTAAGGAAAAGTAAAATACTAGACAGGCAAAGGAGAGGGAACAAAGGCAGAGTGAGAAACAACACAGGGAACATCTAGGGTAGAAGAGGAGGAGCTTCATGGCAGAGCAGACTTCTAGAGTGCTGCCTTTGGGGATAGGAAGATAGTGTTTTAATTTTTGTGTTTGGTGCTCACTATGCAGACCTGTTTTAATCAGCACGAAATTTCATTAATTTTTTTAGGTCTTTTTTGCCTACTAGAGCAATTGCCCTGCTTTCAGTTTGACCCAGCTCATTCAGTCTCTTTTCTCCCTGTGTCCTAAGTGCAGAGGAAGGACTGTGAGGGAGCAAGTGACTGGGTGGGAGTTCAGCTGTTTGCTAAAGCTAACCTACCACAAGAGAGAAAGAGTTAAGTGAGCTAGTGCATGTCTCATAAAATACCTTCTTGATAGTGATCCTCTTGATCTTGTTTCTGTTGGAGTTTGGTGCTAAATTGGGAGTAAGTTCTTGAAGATAGCAGAACTACTCCAGCTAAGGCAAATACTGAGAACAGAAGTCATGGCCAAGCGTGTGGTTATCTTCATCATAACAATTGTGGAGAAGAAAATAAATAGCATAACCATTGAAAGGATTCTTGCTCAGCAGGCTATAATTTTCATCTGACTTTTTCAAAGTAGTACAGTTTTTACAGACTTCTAAGTACAGGCAGATTTGGGTAGTGTATATGCCTTACTGTAGTGTATATGAAAGCTGTGAACAGAGTCCTCATGATGTAAGCACAGAACTTCTCTAGCACCGAACAAAGATTTGTCTGCTGCCTCCTTCACTGTACCTACCATCTGTTTTGGGGGTGTCTTCTCAGTGTCTGCTTCCAAGATGCTAATTCAGACTTAAATGATTTTTTTTATCAAAAATATTGAGAAATGTTAAAAAGCATACAGAGAAATAGAACCTCTTCAGGAGATTTTCTCAGCCACTCATAATTGAATAAAGATACAACTTTATTAGCAGCTGATTTTCAGCAGTAGATGCTTAAACATGGCTCATGCAACTCTCCAGATAAGTGAAAGACAGTAGGTTACCAGAGAGTAAATTAGAGTATTAAATGTCTTGGAATAGCCTTGCTGACTTTGATGAAATTCATCCACTTTTTTAATTAAAAATATTAAAAGCATAATAATAAAGTTCCCCCCAATGAGGAAACTTCATGTTCACTTCCAACCTGTTTCAGTCTATGTCTCTGTCTGTCTGTCTGTCTGTCTGTCTATGTCCCATGTGTTTAAATGCATTTAAATTAAAATGCTATGTTCTTTGGGCTTCTCACATCTTGCTTTTCCTTAAGAAACATAGTCAATATTGACTATCTGATTCAATCAGGAAGTCCCTGAAAAGGTTGAGCATTTCTAAAAAATATTGAATTTTTAAAAACAACATATTAGTTGACAGGTTTTATGGGTTTTTTACTTCATTAAAATTGTATTATATTGTGATGACCTATGCAATTTTCTCTTTGTATCTTCAAAAGCTTGAAAATAACTTCTCTGAAGTAAAAACTGAATTTTGTAGGGATTTATGGACTTCACAAATTTTTTCTTCTGTTTACATTAAATAGTGCGTGTATTCACAGAATTCTGAAACCTTTGACACCCTTGAAAAGGGAGGTTGTTCTCTTTGAAGTGTTCTACCTTTCAGTAGGAATTAAATTTCTCAAAATGCTCTTAGACTTTGGCAGTCGTACACACCATTAAGGAAATATATACCCATGTTCTCCTGTAGTGATTTCATGTGTATGAGGTTTCTGGGTTGGTCATCTTGTATTTCATTATGGTTTCCTACATCAAAAATAACAGAATTATTGTAGGAAATAAAGCTCATAAATAAATTTACAGGATATACATTTGTGAGTAATTTATGCCGGTATTCCTGCATTCACTTCAGTGTTAGATGATAATGAAACATTGACTTGAGCTTGTTATAATTGATAATTTATTGATACAATTCATATTATTTTTATTATTTGATATTTCTTTAAAGGTATATGAGTTGAGGCTTTTTTTGTGTGTGTGTTAAAGCCATAGTTGACTACCTATTCCCATTTACTTTAGCAAATCAGTTTCCAGGTCATTTGTTGCTTCTCCCTCTGAGGACAAAACTGGTTTTCAGCAACTCAGGTCACATCCAATAGTAAGAACAAATCTACAGAAACAAAATCACTAAAGAAAGGGTAAAAGATGGTGAATAGTCAGGGTCTTCACCTTATTCTGACATTGTAGTGGGGAGAAGAGAGATGGTTGTGTTTGAGTAGGAGGTTGATAATGTTTATTATCCCTGTTGTTTATTATGTGGAGTTAACCTCTAGCAGCGTGACTGACACAGGCAACACCTCAGTAGCTGTGCAGTTGCTCTGTTTGCCGTATGAACACAGTTATTTCCTTAAATTGGTTACACACCCCCTATAAAGACCTCCTGTAACCTCTTTAAAAGCAATTTTGTCAGTGTGGTGCTAGTCAGAATATTTCTACTTTTGTGTTGTTACTTCTCTATCACTCTATCTTCTGTACATAGGCAAAAAATAATCTTAGTTTCTAAAAATTAGAGTATATGAGTTTTGAAAACAGGAATCAGTCTGCATGTAAGTGGCTCTGCCTGCAGGAAAGTGTTTGGTATATTAAGAATCAATTATAATGGCCTTTTGATGAACAAACCATAGGTTATCAGTGTACTATAGCTCAAAGGGAAAGGAAACTCTTCTTTCTAGCATACATGAGAAGTGCCTAATCCAAACCTACAGTACTGAAATGGCACCTTGTGTGAGTTAAGGTCTGAGATCTTTCTGCGTTTGTCACCTGATGCAAAAGTAGTTCACGTGTTCATGTATAATGAGCTGGCAGTGTGTGCTTGCTGCCCAGAGAGCCAAACGTGTCCTGGGCTGCATCCAAAGCAGTGTGGGCAGCAGGGCCAGGGTTTTTCTGCCCCTCTGCTCTGCTCAGACCCCACCTGCAGGGCTGCATCAGCTCTGGGGTCCCAGCACAGGAGGAACACTCGCTGTTGGAGCGAGTCCAGAGAAGGGCATGAGATTGATAAGAGGACTGGAGCATTTCCTTATGAGGACAGACTGAGGAACTTGTGTCTGTTCTGCCTGGAGAAGAGAAAGTTGTGTGGAGACCTCACAGCAACTTCCAGGATCTGAAGGGGGCCTACAGCAAAGGTGGAGAGGGACTCTTCATAAGGAACTGCAGTGATAGGACTTGCGGGAAAGGCTTCAAATAGAAAGAGGGGAAATTTAGATATTAGGAAAAAATTCATTCCTGTGAGAGTGGTGAGGCATTGAAACAGGGTCTTCTGGAGGTTATGGATTCCCCAGCCCCAGCAGTGTTCAAACCTAGGTTGGGTGGGACTTTAAGCAATCTAGTGAATGTGTCCCTTCTCATGACAGAAGGGGGGGTTTGGGACTAGACGATCTTTACAGTCCATTCCATACCCTTAATTTTCTGTGATTCTAAGGTAATGGAAAAGATCTTGAAAATCTTACGAACTCATTTACATCTTACTTTAGTAATCATTCATTCATTCAGACAAGAGACTTAAATTGTGATTGTATAGATTGCTAAATGTTTACAAATCTGTTTATTTTAATGAGACACTTCTTGCATCTGTATAAGCAATATTTCCCCTTGCAGATTGCCTCCCTCATTTACATTTACTATGAAATAGAACTGCTGAAGTGAAACTGGTGCAGGAAGGACTGTGGAATTATTTAGCTTCAGCACCTGTTGGGAGGTGCTGTCAGTCAAAACCTGGAGTGGAAAAGATAACTGGTTTTGTTAGAAACAGAAAAGTTTGTTGTTGCAAACTTCTCATGCAAAGGTAATACTGTTAATTATTATTAATTAAATGAACAAGAAAAACCAAATCCAGAATAGTTTTCGTGGATTCTATTTGCAGTGAGTAAAATCCAAAAGATTTGGAGAAAGTTTCTTGTTCTGGGAATATTAAATTTGCCTTAAGGCTCTTGTACAAGAAGGTCATCATCATTCATTGGAGAGCACAGCATGGTTCTGTAACATGAACACCTTAGCAGTGTTGCTACAATATTTATCAGGAAAAGCATATTTAAAGAATAAAGAATTAGAATGTTTAAAATTATTTTGAATGGTACAAATACCAAATTCATCTAATACAATATCTTGTTTTTGCTCATTGGAATTTAATCACAGTAATAAAAAATTACTATTAAATGCTTGGCATAAATAAAATGGAGCAAAAATAATGGCCTTGTAACATAAAGTAGGCACAGCTGATTATAGTCTAGAAGCTATATGTCAGTCCAGTTGGTTTTCATTATTTAGATGCCTGCTGAAAATGTTTTATTTATAAACAGTAAAACAGATTACTTAAATGCACTCTGAGACCAATTCACATCAGTGAGAAACATGAGTGTATCATCCTGTTCTGAGCTTCTGATTTCTTAAGAGATTCAGAAATAATCCGGAATTCTCAGACTAAAGTTCGGCTGCATCACTAGTGTTTTATTTTGCCCTGCAGTTTATCTTAGCAAGTAGTCAAAGCACAGACCAAAAACTGATAAAAAATAGCACGTAAATACATTTTGACATACAATAAAACCTTGTTCATAAATATATATCTGAATCTGATAAACTTTAACTTGTAATTTGGCAGAACAAAACCATTTTTGCCTAGATAGGATAAAGACATTTAGGTATCCAGCAGCCCATCACCAAGTATACAAATATATTATTTGCATGTTTGAGGTGGGCTGCCCGATATAACAGCAGTGAAGGCATGTGAATATTATAGCATTATATCCTGCTAAAATATTTGGGTGACATGCATGTCTCATAATGTGGTCTCTGCATTTACAGAATTTTTCTCTTTATTTGTTTTCATTTTGGAGTTTTTTGATGTCATGATTTTACCCCAGCTGGCATTTGAGCCCCACACAGCTTGCCCACTCATTCCCCCGCCAGTGGGATAGGTTAGAGAAATGGAAGAGTAAAAATGAGAAAGCTTAAGTATTGGGACCGAGACAGTTTAACAGGAAAAGGAAAAGCCTTGTGCATAAACAAAGCAAAGCAAGGCATTAATTCCCCCCTTCCAGTGGGCAGGCAGGTACTCAGCCGTCCTCAAAAAGAAAGGACTCTGTCATGTGTAATGATGCCTTAGGAAGACAAACGCTATTACTCCCAAGATTATCCCTCTTTCTTTGTCACCCATGAGCTTTATGTACTGAGCGTGATGCCACATAGTCTGAAACATCCCTGTGGTCCTTTGGAATCAGCTGTCCTGGCTGTATCTCCTCCCAACTTCTTGTGCACCCAGTCTCCTCACTGGTGGAGCAGTACAAGGAGCAGGCATTGACACTATGAAAGCACTGCTCAGTAATAACAAAAACATCTCTCTGTTATCAACTCTATTTTCAACAAAAATCAAAAACATATCCGTGTCCTGGCCACTGTGAAGAAAATTAGGTCTATCCTAGCAAAAAACACATGTTGCTCAAGTTCCCCATCCTTTTTTTGTTTTCTTTTTAAAAATGGAAGACTGCCTTAGCTTGATTTTTGACACTGGACTGTTTACAGGTTTTTCCTTGTTAATTTTACTTCAGCAATACAGTGTGGGATTTTATTGGACATAAATAATAAGGCATACAGTTAGTTATGTGGGTAATTGGCAGCCTCATATTCCTATGTATGCACTAGAAGCTAAGTTGCTTTAGTGAAGTATCAGCAGCAAGCACTAAGAGCACAAGCCATGGGGAAATAGTGCCATATTCTAATTCAACTTTTTCTGAATATGTCTGTTATGTAATCTGGTGCTCAGTGTTGTATTTTTACCTTGATCTTTTTCCAGGAAATTGTTAACAGGTAAAAATGATGATACAGTCAGTAGTGATGTTGTTGTAAATCTATGCTCAGCTACTCTTGGTTTCATTTTCTGTTGACCTTAGATTGTAAGAAGGGCATGAACGCTGAAACATGTTTAGATAAAATCCCAGGACAGTATTTTTAATAAGTGCACATGGCATGACTATGTTATATCTTAAAATAGCTACGCTGTATTTTGAAGAACCTGTGTCATGTGTCTCTATTCAGGCATTTCCCACATACTTCATTCACATGAGGAGTGCACCCTGTTTGAAGTTTTCACTTCTAATACTGGAGGAAATTTCTTGACATAAAGGAGGGTTTTGTTAGATGGAATAACCAGGGAAATAAAGGAAATAAAGGAAATAAAATATTAAGTAGCTGAGTCTGTAATAGTAACACTCTAATAGAGTTTTATTTTTGTCATTCCTTCTACCATTCCTGTGGTCTTGTGGTTGAATTGAAATGCACTTTTAATTTATATTTATTTTAAAAATGTTTATGATATAATTCCTTGATTATTAAACCATATTTGATAGTAGGTGATAATTTAAATATTTACATGCTGATTCCATTCTTTTATTTCATGAGATTTTCTGTATGTGTGGTTGTTTTTCAAAGGCTCTGTTGTTCACTTGTTATCTTGACACAGATCTTGGGAGAGCATGAACAGAAAAGTCTATGAAGTAAAGTTCACTAATGACAAATAAACATAGCTTGTACAACTTTAGTCATAAACACCAAATGGGTTTATGGCTTAAGGTAAAGATTGATAAATGGAATATGCTAAATAAAATCCTGAATAGGAACACTTGCCCAATATCTGTAGGCTATCTGTGAAACAGAAAAGTTAAAGCTTCATACTTTTATGCATTAGCCTGTGGAAACAATTTCACTTCTGAAATGCTTCAAGAACATTTGAGTATAATGGGCTTTGTACTGCCTGCCTTGGCTGTACCCTGTAGAGAGCACTCAGCCCATTCAGCTTGAACTCCATTTTATCTAGCTCTCATCCATTAATTTTATCCTGACCTTGGGCATAAAATATATGCACTTTTTATGCTCCATGCTTTTTGTGGAGAAAGAGGAATAGCATTACCCATCGATCACCATTATGAATGATATAGCTTAAAACAAACACAGGTCAGAGACAGATATGTTAAGAGCAGTTTTGTATTGATTCTATCACAATACTGAGTTAAAGGGGGGAAAAAAACACATCAGAGTATAAATGATGAAAAGAGATTTGGAAAACCACAACAGCTATGAAGTAAACTTAAGAGCTTTACTTTAGGGTTGTTATTGGCAAAAAAAAAAAAAAAAAATTGTTGCTATTATTAATACAATCTACCACTCTCTAATATATTTATTGTCATGGCTTACAGTCTGCAGTGTACTACAGCAATATGGTCTGTGTGTTTTACTGCTGCATTTTTTCCTGTTGAAAGCTTTTTTGTTAAAAGAAGCTTACACTGATTAGATCCTTTAATCTATATTTAGGTCTAGTGCTGAAATATTTATACCATACTTCTTGCTATAGGCACTTTTTATTAGTTTGTTACTCCAATCCACTTTCAGAATACTGTCTTTTTACTACAACAAAATTGTATGTCTTGTTAGGATCTGTGACACTGGTATTAATGGTAGAAATTTTGACAAGCCTACCTCTATCACAGAATGCATCTCTACTGTAATTTACATGGAGAAAAAGATATCCTATTTCCATTGAGGAAATAATGACTTAAATAATACTATTGATGGAGGAGAATTTTTTTACATTGTGAGGCTTCCCTTTGGAAAGAAGAAAATTTAGGAACTTAGAACCTTAAGTGGAAAGATATTATAAAAGAGCTTATTAGAGGAAAAGGCTAAAGAATGTGGAATTTGACAAATCCATGATAATACCTTTATGGTCCGTTTACTTACTAACGTAAAAACATGGAACTGTTAAGTCAGAGACAGATATTCATAACAGCCTTCCTTTGCCAGGAAGGTCAAAGTTTTGTTTTCAGTTTTCTAAGCGGTTTTCTCATGTAAAACTCTTGAGTGTTCAGAATTAATTGAGTGATTCTCTGGCATTGCCATCCTCAGTTCCTAGATTTTTGCCCCATGATTTTTATGGTGGTTTTTTTCAGTTTATAAGTTGGTGCTTTCTGTTCCTGGTTATGAAGATATAGAGGCAGAGAGGTTCTATTAACACAGTAGCTTCTATAAGGACTAGAGGATATGAAAACCTTTTTTCTGTTCAGCTGTGGATCAGCTAAGCAGAGGAACTGCTAGTCCTGAATGTTCTTAGTGCTGGAGGCTGTCTTACCTGTACTTCCATTGTCTAGAGAATTTATACATATGTGATGCAGCAGTCATCTGTTGATGATACTTCGTCTGGTAAAAATTAACTCAGCTGTGTCTATTTCAGTGCTAACTTGTATAGTAGCTCAAAGCCTTCCCATTGGGTTTCCCTATTACCAGTTTCCTACTGGTAATGATACAGTTGGTAAAAAAGATACAGGAAAGATACAGTTGGTAAAAAAGAGGAAAACTTTAAGATTAAATTTCTTTTTTTTCACCTGTAGCTTATTGTCACATTATGATGGTAATAAAAATTACATGTTTCTTTACACCTTCAGGTCTTTTATAAGTATTCACATATGGGCCTTCATTCATTAATATGTATGGGATGTTTAAAATTTGTGATGGAATCTGAACTGAGAATCATAATATTACACTAGTTCAGTGACTCTGTCATTTAAATTTAATATTTCTTTTGGTCAATTTGTGATTTAAAACAAACAAAGCTAGTAAAATTAATAATTTGAACATACTGGTATATACTACACATGAAAGATGGTATTGTCTTTTTTCCTCTGGACTTTTTTTTTGTTAGGACTATTTTATCACACATAAAGCAGTTTTTGAAAGGCAAGGTGTTCCGCAATTGCAGGAATTACTCTGAAAAAGCCATTATGCTTAACAATCCTTTATTTATAGAAATTGCATGAGATTGTGTTTTTAATAAAACTGGATTTTTTAATGTAAATTATTTGGTATTTGTTATATGAATAAGCCCCAGGAAATTCAGGGATTAATTTGGCAGGTGGCCTTCATCTCATTAGTTTTTTCTTTAAAGATCTATACTACCTACTTGGTTACTTTTATTAAGCAGCTGTGCAGGAAAATAAAATTTTATCATACATGACCTATGTTCTTGAGGCATCTGTTGGTAATGCACTATTGCTACTGTTTACTTTAAAATCTTTCACATGTTTAGAACAATATACCATCATTGATTAGCAACGTCTTTGTAAAATAGGATCAGGAATGATGCATGTTCTTACATGGAGAAAGTGGAAAGGCAGTAAACAGTTGTACAATGAATCAATTGCAGATCCAGAGAGTTAGTTCTCCTGAGGCCATAGGTTTTAAAGCCATGAGGGACTAGTAAGACTATTTAGTCTGGCCTCATGTATAATAGAGGTCACAGGATTTTCCTGAATTAGTTCCTACTTCATTATCTTATGCTTTTGAGTAAAAGTATCAGCTGGGTTTTGAATTTGCTGTCTTAAATGCCTGGTGCTGTTCCATGTGACTGTTCAGACTTCCTAGCTAAGACTTAATCGTGTATTTGCTTTCAGCCAGGATTTATACAGACTTCAGCAGAAATTGAGTTTCCACAAGGATATGTGTCCACCTCCTTTGGAGCTATGTGGAGACAGTATTTGAAGCCAATTCTGGGCCATGAAAGAGTTGATGAAATCTGAACTGGTCAGGTTACAGAAAAATACTGTACCCTCCGTTGCTCAGTAACTGCTTCATCTCTTCTAAATCTTCATCCACTACTTTCTAGAGCACAGTTTACCCATTCACCCACTATCAGCTTCTATGTGCCACTTGTGCTATCAGTTCTTTTCTCTCCCAGAGATCCCTGTCTGGGAATTCAAGCCAGACTTCTGAAAGAGCACAGATCAGCAAGAGACAAAGGCATCTCTCACAGGTTTTATGCACAATGTTTGATGTGCAGCTGAATCTTGCCACTGTAATTACCTCCTTCACAGGGAAGGAGATGAGTAAAGTATTTTTCTGAGTGATGACTGGTCATGGATGTGCTGCATTTTATGTAAAGAAAATAAATATGCAGTACTCTGGTTTGTGTAAAATAAACTTGAAAAGAAATTGTTTAAATTTTCACGTTTTTTGTCAGTGACACTTTGGAAAGAAGAGAAAAAACCCAAACCCACTTCCCTCTGCCACTTTAAAAGTTATTTCCCAGTATTCACATCCCAAAAGATTTGAAATATACAGTAAGTTCTAATCATTAGTCATCTTTTATTCAGAAATGTGTTGTAAAATATCTGGAATTCTGCCTGTCACACTTTGGATGTGGATGTGGTCCTAACAGAAAAATTCTAAAGAAAAAAAAAAAAAGTCTAAAATTGATGACTTGTCTCTTAAGCTTAAAATTTAAATGACAGTTTTAATTGAGCTTCCAGCTAGCACACAAAGCATTGCTCATGCCGTATAGAAGACTTTAAGCTCATTAAATCCTTAGAGTCTAGTATTCAATGTAGTTAAATTGTTAGTGAGGCAAAGTTTTGTGGTATTTACTTTGTATAACAGGGATGTAGAAACATACAATTAACATGAAGAAAATTATTTTAGGAAAAGTAAAACAATGACTGTGCAGTGACAGGGGAAAAGTGAATACAGAATCCATTGGAGATGGCAAGCATTTATCTATTTATAGCTAGAAATGTACACATGCATTGATATTCTTTATAATTCTTGTATGGAGTCTAAGTTCTGATCTGGGTACCTCCACTGGCAGGAAGACCTTGAGGGATGCTTGTTCTCTGCATCAGCCACATGCATGACTGAATACAAAATCTCAGGTGTTCCCTCATCCCTTTCACAAAATCTTGGTTTGAAAATGCAAAGGCCATTCAGGTATACTTCATCTGTCATTAGTATGAAGGCAGCTAGTCTATCTAAGAGACATTAATCTAAAGAGTGATCTAGTAAATAATTTCCCTTTCTTCAACAACTTGTAATATTCTTCATCTCATAAATTAATACCTTTCTTTATGAACTACATTCATGGCTGAGTAAAGTCTCTATTCTATTTTGCTTTGTGGGAATATCATGTTAATTAAGCAAAGCTGATCTATTTATAAATAAAAGCAATAAGGAAAAGCTTCCAGGAAATTGCAACGACAAATGCTACATTACCAACTTACATTTAATTAATCTAATTCTTCCTTCGTTTAGTATTCTGAAATCTGTAAAGATTGTCACAAGTAGACATTTTTGCCTAAGGGAAGAAAACAATAATGAGAGGGTATAAGGCAGTTCTGAATGTATCTTAAAGCATGTTGTCTTTCCTATTGTGTAATTTCTGTTGCTGCCTTGTAAAGGAGAGTGTTTTCAGTGCTCTTAAGAATGTTTAAAATTCAGACAAAATAAATCCAGTCATCTCAACCTTTTCTGAATGTATTCATCACTTTTCACTGATTGTTACTAAAGTTAAACAGGGCATCAAGTGATATATTACTAAGGTACAATCCCAGACTTCTAATGAAGCAGCCTTAAAAAGAAAAAAACACCAAACCTGACAAAAAGTTCTAATTTTATTGGCATTGAATTGAAGCAAATTCCTCTCGATATAGAAAAACGTGGTAATGAAATGGAAGACGGGAACAAATCAATTTCAAAAGCTGCTTTTTCTAATTATGGTTAATTTGGTGAGAGGGTATAACTATTGAACTAAATGATCAACAGTTAGTGTGTGTTTTGCAGTCATATTACAGTTTCTAACAGACAGGTGTCCACTTGAAAGAAGCTGTGGTCTTGATAGAACTGTGTCAAATCTAGTTCATGTTAGCTGTCTCTCCAAAGGGACAGATGATCAAATACACAGAGTACAAACTGCCATCTCATCCACTGCTTTCTCAGATCAGTACTGAAGACCCATTGACAGGGAAATGTAACAATGCTCTCAGTGTAGAGAACACTGATGTGTGGAATGAAAAATTCCTTTTAGGACATTAGTTTGATACTGGAGTCCTCTTCAATAACATAAACAGCCTTTCCAATAACTTTTCAGTCTTCCAGATGCTATGTTGAGGTGAAGTGTATTGTCTCTCTTAAAAACTGAGAAATCAGGATGGTGAGATTTTGTCCATTGTTTGTTGAATAAGTAAGTCAGTGGTGAGACTGAAAATGTAAGCAAGATTAAACAAGCAGCCTGTTCTGACAATTCCACTTAAGGGATATTAATGTTTCTTGAAGCAGGTTGCAGATACATACCTCACCAAATTATCATTTCTATATTACAAGCAATGGAGGATATCGTTAACTCTTAGACAAATCTACCCACCCATTCCTTATTGCAGTTTTATTCCTTTATTCCTTACCTGTGCCCAGAAAGGTTATGTTCTCAAAAGATATGACAAATGGGTTTACTTCTTTATGCCATACAATTGTATGGCCATACAATAGTATGCCATACAATAATAGTCTGATTCAAAAGATACCTTTTAACAAAGAGCATAAAATTAAATAAAAAATGTGCAAAAATTAAATGCAACTTTAGTTGCATAGAAGTGATTAAATATGCCTGGATTAAACAGCTGCAACTAGTCAATTAAATACAGAGGAATTTAGTCTGTGGTAGTTGCCAATTCTTTATTAAGGAAGACTCTGGACTAAGTAGCAGAAACTTCACTGCTCTTGAGACATCACCAGCAAAGAGAACAGACATTGCAGCCTTTAAACCAAAATACTTGAAAGAATGTATGGTTTTTAGCTACAGTCACTCTATGCTATGCATAAAATCAAGAGAATTATTTCATAATTCATTTCATAGAAGTTTCTAGAGCCCCAGGTCTTTGCAAAATTTAATGTGATTTTGTTTGTGTGTGGCTAAAGACATTTTGAGGGGACTTCAGTTTGGTTCCCCTCTGTTAATCATCACCGTGGGGCGACAGCAGTCAATTGACTGTCAGTTCACTGTCACCCACAGGGTTGCTATTATCTGTGTCAGCCATACGTCATGGTGTTGCAGTTTAACAGATTTTAAAGTTTGTGGTGCACTTTAGAGGAAAGGATTTAGCAATGCAGTAAGATGCTGAATAGCATGAGCCTTCTGCCAAGCAAGTATTTTCATTTCAGATACAAAATAAATTTTCTTCAATCCTGCCTGATACTTGCAACTGACAGTTCCAGTAATAGTCCCTTTTAGTCCTGCATATGTTTATGATTTTACCTGAAAAACCTGAATTTCTTGAAATTAATACAGATACAGTAAGGGCAACAGGATGTTGAATCTGTAGTCTACTGTTGAATAGCAGAAGTGATAGCATTTATTTACTTTTAAAAGGGTACATGTAGGATTGTGAATATATGAATGGAAGAATTTTTTCATTGATGAGAATGTAGGTCTTGTGAAGTTAGAGCTTTGGCATTTTATTGTCAGTCGTGCTACTAACCCACCATGTAAGTCTCAGGAATCATATAACTGCATTGTATCTACATTTTATTTTCTGTAAAACAGATAGCATGTAGAGATTTACAAATGTATTTTATGTAATTTCTTAATACATAGTTATTAGCTACTACTAAATTAATAGCTAGCTAGTAAATTTAAAATGATAGAATCATAAAATGAATCATAGACTGCTAAGGGTTAGAAGAGACCTTAAGAATCACATAGTCTATACACCACCTGCCATGAACAGGGAGAACTCCCAGTAGATCAAGTTGTTCAAGGCCATATCCAACTTAGCCTTCAACACACACAAGAGCAAAATCCCCTCTGACCATGCTGGCCATGCTGCTTTGGATGCAGCCCAGGACACGTTTGGCTCTCTGGGCAGCCAGTGCCCATGGCTGGGTCACATGGAGTTTTTCCATCAACCATCACCCCCAAGTCCTTCTCCACAGGGCTGCTTTCAATCACATCCCCTTCCAGCCCACAGGTGTGTCCAGGATTGCCATGGCCCATGGGCAGAACCTTTTGCTTCTCCTTGCTGAACATCATGAGGTTTGCATGGGCCCAGCTCTCCAGCCTGTCCAGGTCCCTCAGGATGGGACCCTTCCCTGCAGGATGTGGCTGCCCGTGCAGGCCGCAGCCAGGGAACGTCTGAGGGTGCCCTCAGTCCCACTGTCCACGTCCCCTGCAGACATGCTGAGCAGTTTGGGCCCTGGTGCTGAACCCTCAGGGACACCACCCATCACTGCTCTCCCGGTGGACAGTGAGCCATTGACCACAGCTCTGAGTGCAGCCTTCCAGCCACGTCTTTATCCACTGAGGCACCCATACCTCAAACCCATGTCTCTCCCATTAAGAGACAAGGATGTCATGTGGGACAGTGCCAAACTTTGTATGAGTCCAGGTAAAAAATATCAGTTGTTCTGCCCTTATCCTTAAATGCTGTGGCTTTGTCATAGAAAGTCACCAAATTTTTCAGGGCGACTTGCCCTTTGTAGAGGAAATTGGACAAAAATCACCAATCACCACTCTGTTTTTCCATGTGCCTTGGCACTGTTTCCAGAATTAACTTCTCCATGTTTTTTTCTCAAACATATGTGAGACTGACTGGTCTGTAGTTCCTTGGTTCTTCCCCTTTCTTCTTTTTAAAAGTGGGAGTTATATTTCCATTTTTCCAGTCACTGGGAATTTCACTGACTGCTATTTTTCAAGAATGGTAGATAGTGTCATAGCAACTTCATCTGCTGGCTAGCTGAGGATGCTCAGATCAATCTCATCAGGTCCCACACTCAGATTCCTTAGATGGTTGTGAGCCTGATCTCCTACAGTGGACTTGGGGTCTTCATTCTCCCAGTCTCTTTCTCATCTTGGCCAGTATGGCTGGAGTACCACAGCATAGAAGTCATTGAGAAACTCAGCCTTCACTTTGTCCATGGTCTCTAGGTCTCTTGTTCTCTTGTTTTTGGAGAGATTCCAAATTATCCCTGGTCTTCCTTTTCTTTGCAATATATCTATGGAAGTCCTTCCTGTTGTCGTTGATATCTGTAGCCAGACTCAATTCTAACTGGGCCTTGGTTTCCCTAACCTAATCCCTAGCTTCCCACCCAATTTTCCCATATTCCTCTTTGGCCACCTGTCTCCATTTCCGCTTCCTAAAAACTTCATTTCTTGCTCTGACTTTGCTTGGCAGCTTCTTATTCAGTCACAGAGGCTTCCTGGCATTTTTGTCCAATTTCCTTCCTACCAGGATGCATCTCTCCTGAGCTTGGAGGATGTGATCCTTGAATATCAGTCAGCATTCTTGTTCCCCTCCACCTTCTAGGGCTCTATCTCATGGGACTCTACCCATTAGGTCCTTGAAGAGGCCAAAGTTTGCTCTCCTAAAGTCCAGGGCAGAGCTTGCAGTGAGCTTACTGCATGTCCTCCTCCCTGCCCTGAGGATCTCAAGCTCCCCCCTCCCATGGTCACTGCAGCCAAAGATGCCTTGGAGCATTGTATTCTACCAGCTCCTTCCTGTTGGTGGATTCCAGACCTCTACTTGTTGGTTCCTCAGTCACTTCTTTAGAAAGTTGTCATTAGTATATTCAAGGAACCTCTGGAATGGCTTGTGCCCTGTTGTGTGGTCCCTCCAACAGATACCAGAGTGGTTGAAAATCCCCCATGAGGATCAGGGCTTGTGAGCATGAGGCCACTCCTGTCTGCCTGTGAAGGACTTCATCCACACCATCCTCCTGATCAGGTGGCCCACTATAACATCCCCTGTCTGTGCCTTCCCTATAATTTTGACCCACAAACTCTCAGCTGTCTAATCATTGCCCAGCTGGAGTTTCATACACTCTTGCTGGTCACTGACATAGGGAGAGAGCCCCTCATATCCCTAGCTGGTTTTTCCTAAAAAGCCTTAAGCCTTCCATTCCATTGGTCCAGTGGGAGCCATCCCTGTAATACCAATGATATCATATCCATGCAGCTATGCACATGTCCATAGTTCCTCCCCATACTATGTGCATTTGTGTATAAGCCTAGAGAAAGCTGACTTACTGACTGAAGTCTCTGGAATGCCTTTGCACTGTTCTAGGGATCCATTACAGGTGTTAGTGTCGAGCTGGCAGGGTTGGGAGGGATAGGTGCCTCCCTCCCTTGACAGATCGAATATAAGCCCCCTTCAGCAATCTGGCAAGTCCTGAGCCTTCTTTGTCAAGTCCAGGACCTTTCCCTTCCTTGTCAAATGGGCCCCATCAACCCCCAGTAGACGTGGCTTGCCAAATCCAGTTCTGTGGTCTGAGTAGGTACACTACTATCGCATGCTGCCTTTTCTTGGTTAAACTAGTGGCTAATTGCCTTATTTCTGAAGCAGATTGGCTGCTCCAATTAGCTCTGGCTGTTCTTCCGGGTGTGTGCTCAGTTCATTGTCTCATTAGCCTGCACAGCTACAAAGCATTTCTGGAGGAAAATGTCTGGCTTTGAAGGAAGGCCTTTTATTTGTCCCTTTACTCTTTTGTTGTTTTTGGGTTTTGTATTTTGTTTTGTTTTTTCACTACTTCCCAACCCCCTGTGTCAATGCACTCCCTCCCTCCCTCCTTTCCATGTGTACTGGGGGGTGACTTTTTGACCTCTCCTCAGCAGGCTGTGGTTTCCTACCACTGGGATTGGAACCCACTGTCCAGCTCTGACTCAGCCTCCCTGATATCTCTGTCTTTTGACTGTCTCCTGAACCTGTTCTTGGAGGTAGTCCACCTGGACAAACTTCCTACAATTCAGTGAATTACTCCTCACATTTCTTCAAACTCCTTGATCACTTCCTCATTCAGTTCTGCCACCAAGCTTAGCAGGTCATCCACTGGTTCACAGTGCAAAGATGTGCTGTCTCCACTGCCCTCTGGCATCCATGAGAAGCTCAGACACTCCCTGCAGCTGGAGACTTGGACAGCCATGTGTTGGTGTGTGAGGTTTGTCTGGGTCACTGTGTTCCTTCTGACAGTGGATTTTGACTGAGTGGAAACCACAGTCCTCTTTAGTTTGGTGGATGATGATTTCCTCCCTAAATTCTTTGCCCCTACCTGTTTGAACTGCTGTGCAGACTGCCATGCCACACCTTTTTGCCATTCCACACCCTGTGTGCCTGCTCTGTTCACTGCACTCCCAGTCACTTGCACTTCATGGAGCTGCTTTAATCTCCCATGGATGCTCCTGACAAAATCCTCTCCATTTCTGATTGGCTTGCGAGAGCTCCCAGGTCCTCCAGGGGCTCTGGGATGCTGATCAGATTTACCTGAATAAAAACAAAAACATTGCTTCTTCATGGCTAATGAAAACTGCTGAGAAGTGGGAATGTTTCTGTGACCTTATATCTGCTTTCCACATGGGTCTCTTGATACTGACATGTAACAAGAGAAAATAAATCAATATATTATGGTGTTTCTTTATGGAAGGTTATAGAGAACATTATCCAATATGACATTAAACACTCTACTAACAATGTATGTATAACTATAGATCTACATTTGAAACATATGATTAGCAAAAAAAAAACATGGAGCCCCAGTCTCCATGTTAGGATGTGATTTTTCTGTGATAAACTGGAAAAAGTTTTGAAATGTACTAGTTGTGATTTGAAACATGTCCTGTACTGCTTTTGTTGCCTCTGATGCTACTACATTTCTTAGAGATCATTCAGTTGTAAGTTAAGTCCCATAACAGGTCTCTGAGTGATATTTTGTGATGGTGTTATGTACAATCCACTTTCAAAAGGAAAGCTGTAATGTAGTTATTTTTCCTCCAGATAAATCAAGGAAAATACTGTCCCAATGCCCATCAGAAGAAGGGAGAACTGTTTGGTTACACTGTATAACTCAATACAAAGAATAGTAACTACTAAAATACTAAACACTAAAATACTAAAAACAGTATTATTATGGATACATCTCTGTTATTACTAACAATTATTATTTTCTATTTTAAGAGTAATCCAAACTCCATGTTACTTTGACCCTACCAGTCTTCCGATCTACTGTGTTGTCAGTTCTTCACCTATAACTGCACCACCTAGAACTTAAGATTTTCTGAAACTCTTATTTCCCTAATATTTTAAGTAACACTTTGGACAGGAGTGGTAAAAAAACCAGCTTAGCTGCTGATGGATCCCACTGAATTGTATGTAAACTCGTAACTAAAAGAATTAGAAGTAAATGCAAAGTTTTCCCATATAGATTACTGTCCATTTTAACTCCACTGAATTTTATGCTAAACATATGAGTTTTAAAAGGCTAATTCATGAGTAAAAAATAGCTTTTATTTAACTAGATAAAGAAGAAAACATAACACAAAGTGATGATATTCATATGAGGTGTTAGCTTTTCAAGGAAGGAAGAAGGGTGGAACTTGTATAAGAATTTACAGGAACTTACTAGTCAAGAGTTAAATGGGATGGTGATAACAGGCAGACCTATATTACAGATGAGTTGTTGTTATACTCTGATGTCAAAATAGCAATTTTTTTCCTTGTTTTAATTATTTTTGGATATTTTTTGTTTATCAAACCCATATTAATGAGAGTTTGGTGTCAATTTTTTAATTTGTACGTCCATCATAATACGTACCTTCTATTCCAGAATTAAACATAATCCTAAATCTTTGTTTAAGTAGCCCCTTAATGTACCGTAATGGTACTCTAAGAAGACATATCAGTGTTTAATTATTCTAAAGCAAATTAAATAGAAGCAAAAGAGTCAACAGATTTCTTAACTGAGTTTTTAGACAATGAAAATGCAGCAACATTCCTTGTCTAACCTTTCCTTTTACAATTGCCCTGTCATATGAGCTGTGAAGTTGCAACAAAGCACATCAGCCAAAACAGAATTGAGTTTGTTGCTAGTTGAAGATGCTTATACACTCAGTTTCATTAATTTGAAAAATGTGATAGCAATCATGATAGAAAACACAGGGGATATGCATCACTAAGCTTCAGGCTGGAGAAGTATAAAGGAGTACAGAATATATGTGGGATCATAGGTCAAGAATATTAATAATGTGACAAGGAAAAAAAAAAACCACAAAATGGATCATTGGAAAGAATCCTAAATTAAGCAGATTATTGACCTAGTTGGTGTTTCCCGTTGCCGGGGGTTGGTTCATTATGTATGATCATGAACATTTTCAAATCTGTACATGAAAGAATATTTTCTTTCCAAATGAAAGTCAGCTACATTTGATTATGTCTACAGAGCATTGAAAGTGTAATCTAATTGAAATTCAATCTTCTGATCTCCAAGGACACTTCTCAAAACAAATAGACAAGATATTATTGTGATATGATTCTCCTTTTAATAAAAATATTGTGCATCTCTGCTGAAAAGAAGTGCTTCTTGGCTGAAGAGTATTACCAGCAATAATTATGTTAGTTTTTCTAAGACAAGACACGAAACACTATTGGAGTATTGAAGGCAAATGCTGATGAATTTCGTTTTCTTGCTTTGAAGGCTACTGTTTAATCATTCACAGTGAAGACAAAAGAATAAAGCAACAGATACATTTTGGTTTTTTATGAGCTGATGTTTGATCACTGACATCTTTATTTTCCTAATTTTTTACTTATGTTTCTTGTATTTGTAATCCCAATCTTAGGGTATGGTAGCAGTCTAATTTCTACACATAAATTTGGCAAGTTCACAATAACTTGCAGTCACAGTGTTCATCTCTTGGCCTGCTCTGACTGACAGCCCAGAAACAGCCATTTAAAATGTGTCAGATTCTCATCTCTCTGTTTGAAAGGTAAAGTGAAATGGTTTTTCTAGCAGTCTGCATAAAGTCTTGAATTTTAACAAATCAACTGGTTTGGCTGTTGTACCAGCCTTTTTTCTCTGCAAAACTGCATCATTTTATCTTTGCACGCTAATGGCTCACTGAAAACTGTTGCAGCCGTCGATTTACTTCGGGGCATATGATAGCTCAAAGTAATTTATTTACCAAAATAGACCTATTCTCACTGGCCATACTCTTATCATATATTAAGTCATTATTTTGCATTTTCTCCGGTGGAATGAATGAAAATGTTCCATTGTCATGAACAGCACTCAGGTTTTTTTTTTTTTAAATAATAGAACAGTAGATTCAAAATCCCTGTAGAGAATAATACGGTCTCATCAGCTTTCATATATTTATCTAATCTTTCAATCAACAAATACTGTATTTGTATTACAATAGCTTTCTATGTGTCCAATCAAAATTGAAGCACCATTGTGCTGGATGCTCTACAAGTCTATATGGTGATACTGTTCTTGCCACAAAACCTTAACAATGGAATAGATAGAAGCTGCTAGAATAGATAGAAGCTGCTAGCAGCTGATAGAAGCTGCCCAGAAATATGACATCAGAATTTAAATCAACTGACCACCGAGTTGCTCACATTGTTATGTGCTATTATAAGAACTCATTAACACAAAGCAAAAGTAATTATCTAAATGAAAGTAAATCCCCAGAATAAAAAAAAATTAATTAATTAAACTCTTTCAAGGGATGATTTAAAAGAAGATTTGGGGGTGAGGAGGGGAAAGTTGGTGTCAGCTACAGATATATTAGGAGTGTGCATATTTTGACTCAAAATCAGAGAATACGACAAATATCCTGAAATATCAAAATGCAAATTTAGGGCCTGTTCATGCAGATCAATCACATTTATCAGCTCCAAGGGGAGACAATTCCTGCATCTATCTAGGCATCTGCAGTTTGAAAGTATTTATCATTTACTGCTCATATTTAAATCTTTCTTATATATAGTATCCCTGAGTAAATAATGGTTATGTTGTACTTTTACTTTGTATACACACACAGACACACACACACAGACACACAGACACACACACACACGCTGTTCCTTCAATTAAATTACACTTGGTAAGAAGACCATGTTTCTTCACTTAAGGGTACTTTTTGATGTTGCTTATGACTGACTGAAAGACTCCATTATTCCACTACTGCCCTACTTTTGTGCTCATCCTCCTTCTCCTGAACTGCTATTTATTTACAACTATTTTCTAAGAGAGCTCTAACATTAATCTTCCAAGCTTGCACAATAAATTACTTCACTTAGGTGTTTTCTAAATTTTGGTGTTATTTTCTGAACTCTATTTACCTTTTCAGCATCTTGCAATAAAAAAGAGATTTGATTTGGTATTCCCCAAGCAATACAGAAAGCAAATATGCTCTGTGACCTGATGATTTTCTGCGTAGCTGAAAAAATCCACCACTCAATTCCTTTCATTAAGAAAGTCCACTATAAACTTATTTTACTTCTTCACCATTATTATAACATGGAAATAATCCATGTGAAGATTTTGGTGTATTTTTTGTAATGTAGCTTCTCATAGGAAAAATGGAAAAACAAATCTGTCCTGACAGACTTTTTTCAGGTCACCCATGGTTATGGAGGAACCATGCTGCATTCCTTTTGCGTATTTTCCGAACAGCTGCCATTTTATTTTCTTCTTTTCAGAAGCTAGAGACAGAAAATCTATTTCACCTACTCAATAAAAAAGGCAGACAATACTAAAATCAATTTGTAAAATCTTTTATGCAAATATGTAACAAAGTATATGCTCGCCTTGTGGAGAGGTGAAGTGCATTTAAGCATTTTGACTGTGTGTACCAAAATATTTTATTTTCATTGCTACTGACAAAACATTCTCATTTTATAGTAGACCCTACGTTTTATAGTAAACTCTACTTTTCTAGTAGGTTCTTTATAATAACATCCCTTCTCTCTGTATTGTGCCTATCAGTGTAGACACTGATTCAGGATTGAATTTGAATGTCTCACAATCTCTTAAAATAGCTGATTGTAAAACATGATACACAGTTAGCTTTCATAGAATTTTCAAACTTAAAAATCATGGTCACTATTGTAAGTAGTGATTCCAGCTTGAACCGTAGTGAGGATAAGATCAGAATGTGCTTAAGTTTAATCATATAGGGGAACATAATGATTCTGATTAAATTCACATAGTCTGCTAAAGTGTCTTCAGAGGATGAATAATACTGATAATTAAAGATGAAGAGAAGTTCTACTAAAGATATAATCAAAGAGGTTAAATGTGCTCATCTAGATACTGCACAGACATTGTAATAAATGTCTTCGGTTTTGAAATGCTGTGTTATTATAAAACTGAAAGCATATTACCAATTAATTTTTCTATGCATGGGATGATAAATAAAGAGAAGGAAATCCTTAAGACTAGCCTGTTTTATTTATTTCTGTGAATATGTTTGTTTGCTGCTTTCTTTTGCTCAAAATTGCAGTCCTCAACAACATTAGATTCTTTTCTAAATCAATGACAACTTCGGATTTTTTTTTGTTTGTTTTCTTTTCAGAGGGATGAGAAGCACCATACTGTATTCTGTAGAGGTTTTCAGTTAGAAAATGTTTTATTATGCAGATTTGTATATATAAAGAAAAAAACCCCAATGACCTGGCCATCAAAACAGGATCTTCAGTGTAAAATCTGAAGCTCTGACCCTTAAAAACCTTAGAACTCAGCTCAGAGTTTTTTCTTCTGAAATTCCTTCAAAAGCAAGAATGAGGTATTACTGGAGAATAAAGGCATGTATTGAACTTCACCAAAGGTTGAAGCTATTTAAAGAATTTGCAAAGTCAATCTTGGGCAGTTCCCCTCCTTCTCCAGCAGAGATGTCTTTCCTACACCCAGCAGGAAGCAAAACATTGATATTGTAGCCAGATCACAAGACTTATGTGCTTCTTTTGAGCAGCAAGCATCATCACAGTGAGATTATATTACCTTTCACCACGTGGATGCTCAGCTACCTCTGAAATCCATATGCCAGAAGACTTATGGTAAATTTGGGAACATGAGTTGTGAAACACATTTTCTAACATCTCTGAGAATGAGTAACTTATTTCCAGACTGGTGGTGTGATGTCTGGTTGAGTGAATCGTCAAGGAGAGTAGAGGGTTTTAAAGCAGTTGAACTTTGTGAGTACTGGCATCTCAAGAATTACCAAGCATTGAGAAGGAGTTAGGGAGTGCTGAGAAATTCAAGGGCTCTTACTTTCCAATTGCAATGCCTTTATTGGTCAGTGTCTGTATCTTGGGACAAATTGATGTCCTTCAACCCTTCTGTCCATTGTTGTTTTGAAAGAGAACATTTTTGAGAGATACTGAAGGGTGATTTGTGTGAAAACCCTGGGCAGAACAGATTCATTCCATGTGTATGAGTAATAATTACACAGAGAACATGGAACCATTTTTTGTGAAAGACCAGCTGGCTGTGGAAATGAACCACAGATTCTAGGAGCATTGCATAGTGCACAAACTGTCTTTTGCTAAGAATTCAGATTGTGTTGCAGAATTGTACCCACTGTTTTTAAGTTTACATCAGGATATGATTCATTATTGGTCATTTGCATATTAAAATAGTATTTTCTTATAGATATCAGACTTTAAAACAGTCCCATGGAAGTCTACAGATCTTCTGAAGATGCTGCTTAGTACAAGAAACACAGAAGCAGACATCCTTGTCTCAGACTTATGCTGTTGAGAAGATCAAATTATGTTATATAATCTGAATATTGTTACCCAAATCCAGCATAGTTCAGTGACTTGTTCCTTACTTGTATCACAATAGCAGAACATTGGAATCTGATATGTATTTAAGTTTGAGTGTCCTGGCTGTGTGCCTTGTAAAGAAGCCTCTTCTTCCCAACATCTATAGGTTCACTACAAAATGTATAATCAGTCCTGCCAGTTTTCTTCACTAAAACAGAGAAGTGAAATATTGACTCTTCGAAGGCAGCTTCAAGTGTTATGTTTTTCTAGGATAAGATTTTTGCTTTCTATGTTCTTCTGAAAATCTCTGATTCAGTTTTAAGAATAACCTGTTTCTCTGGGGAAATGATAAAAAAAAAAAGTAAAATGAGTTAGCTATTACCTAGAATGAATTATTATCCTTCTAAAACTACTTACCGAGGCCTCTCTAGAGTCCTCTATAGGAATTTAGAATATTATGTGTTTTTCTTTATTCTAGTCATCTTTGGGTTTCAAGTGCAAAAGCTGGAATCTGTGCCTAGATGTAACCAAACATTTCTATATTTTTAAAAAATATTTTGCATTTCCCGCAAGGTTTGTTGTTCATTTAAGAGAAAAGGAAGTTAAGAAATAATTCTAGAAATGGTAGAATAGGATTTAAGGAATATTTTCGTTTCCGTGACTTAATCTTAACATGAACAAACTAAATGAGCGAAATTGTTTGGTAATAATCCCTGAAATAAAATGTGACTGCTTGGCACTTAGTAGTTTCATTGGAATACAAAAAGAAATGTAAACCATCTTTTGCTCTTAATATTCTAGTATGAGCTAGATTTTTCTTTTAAGTGAAGAAAAAAAAACAGAATAAAATATGGCATTAGTTAATCTGAAAAGCTTGAAATGACTGTTAATATCTGTGAAGTGATTATAGCATTCACTGCTCAGAAAGAAACTGAGGCTTGTTTTTCAGTTTTTAAGTACCACATATGTCTTCATCACATTTAAATTTTGGAATTTGCATGCAGATGTGATCATTATGCTGTTTTGAGTCTGAGCGCAAGTATCTCACATGCATAGTCATATTGCAGATGTTACCTCTCTATCATTTCTTCTTTCAAAATTGCATGTTAAAATTCTTCTGGGAGTTTTACCCACAGTCTTTTACCCTGTATATTCCAGTAGGTTGATACACTCCCACCAAATTTTGAGTGAACTTAGCTGTCCCTTTCCAAATGAAAAGTATCTTACAAAAGGCAGAAAGCAGTGAGTCATCATAATTGTTTTCTGTACCTGCATCTTGCAAAGCATTACACATTCAAACATCTCTTAACTTCAGAGATGGGAGTTTCATCATATATGATCGGCTCAGAATTGGAAAAGTAAATTGTCATACTCAGGAATAGTATTGTTACCACCAAGTCTTATTTACTGTAGTACATGCTTACTTCTAGTATTTATTGCTGCAAGTAGAGTGTTTATCTGGCATGATAAAGCAATACCAGAGCTGGGACAGTTGGATATTGGAGATAAAGCAATCCATCCACACCATAACTCCATAACCTGCAATAAAATCTACCTAAATTTTAACTTCCTGTGGTGTTTGCCAGAGGCAGTGCACGGACTGACTTCAGACCCCTCACTGGAGCTCTCTGGCATAAAGTGTGTGCCAGCACTGTGTAGCTGAATGGGAGATGTGCTGCACCAGCTCTGCCTTACAGACACCATGGCTCTAGGCAGCTAACCACAGCTGAGAGCACCAGCGATTTTAAATTAATTTAACAATGGGAGGGGAACAAGGAGTTAATTTTGCAGCTAAAATGAAAGGAGTACTTTAAATTCTTACCTTTGCTTTTGGGAGATTGACAAATAGTTACAACTCTCTGGGGATGTGGTTTTGAACAGAAGACTAAACACTGGCTGAAAGACTCCTCTGCTGAAAGAAAATTGGGAGAAAAAGGAAAAGGAAAAATGGTTTTAAAAGGTACTTGTCTCTAGAGTAAAAATACCAGGAAGATCAGAGCTTAAAACTCAATAAGTATCTTCTGAGCATTCGTCTCCATAGTCTTAAGGAAATAAACAGCTTATTACACTACTGATCGACAAATATATAGAAAGGCAAATATACAGAAAGGTGGAACCTTACTATAACAGCATAAATTTATGTGCAGATGGAACAACACAAATCACTTAGAATGCTAAGGATACAGTAAAATAAAATCAAGGTAAAATTAATGTCTCTGTTCAACACTGCTAATAATACAAACAAAGTGCTATTCAATTTCTAGATCATTCTGTGGGATGTCCTGTTTTGCCTGCAATACACGTGCTAAATATGAATTCTAGGTTTTATAGCACCTATTCTTTTTCTTACTTCTTCTCTTGATAATTAGTATTACATACACATCAAGAGAACAGAAAACAACTTGCTATATTGTAATAATTATTAAACAAACATCTCATACTTCCTGGGAGTGTAGTTGTTCCCTTACTTCTCTGCAACCTCCAGCTGTGAGCTTTCAGTCATATAACCTCTAAATAGTAGGCCGATCAACATGTAGCTGCTAGAATGAGCAGTAGTGGTAACTGGTAATTTTACTATTTAGCTAGTGCTTAGTACTTTGCTATAGTGCTAGAAGCTCAGTGCTGTTTGCCTCAGGATCCTATTGTGATCTCAAACATAGTTATTAGCCATGAATGTTGATAAAATACCATGGAACTTTTAATCAATTATTGCATGTGTGTATGTTAGTTCACCTGCATTGCCAAAATAACAACTTGGAAATTTCTTTTTGCTTTTATCTTGGTTTTCTAGTAACTAATTTTCAGTGTTGCAGTTTGCATAAAAAAGACTACCTGTGCAGGCCCTAAGAAGTTTCATGGCTTTGGTAAAAGCAAATGCTAGTGGCTTCCTTGTTCTTCCCATGATATAAGAAAATAATCATCTATTTCTCTGCAATGCTGTGTTTGCTAAGCATAAGATTTATTCCTACTATTGTGATAAAATGAAGTATTCTTCATGATGCATGTCTAAATTTTCATTTAACTCAGCATAAAATCTAAACAGCATTTTATGAGTCTCAGGCAGACAAGTGAAATGCATGCAAGTTGACTTCAGTTAGAGAGTGTAATATTTTTCATGTGTGTGGAAAAATTCGTAAGTGTACTGGTTTGCTTTGGAGTAGGAGGAAAAAAGGAGATGCAATAACTTATGAAATGAAATGGCAATGAATTTAGAAAACGTGACAGTTGGTTTGGCAACACGCTTAAGTGTGTAAATATTTCCATTACAGTCAGTTTCCTCAATGAGACTACTCAGTATCTTTGAGTTAGACAAATTGTGTAATAAACGACTTTCAAAGCCATTGGAAGACGGTCAAGAAATAATTTTCTGCATATGATTATTTTGAACAGAATACCTAGATTTAGGAAATATGGAGGATTTTTTCATAATTTATACAATTGTATGATGTTACGGAATGTTGAAAATAGATTTTGAATGATCTTTTTTCAATATGCACTAGTTTGAATATTACTAAATACTGTAGAAAACAAGAAATTAATTATGAAATTTTTAAAAACCTACTCATTTTATGGAGCTATAAAAATTAAACTGTACCTATTTTTCACTTTAATGGATAAGTCTGCTTTCTGAAACACTTTGCAAAATCATGTTACATAAATAATATTTATTTAATTTTTTTTACCTTTATAGGGAAGAACTTTTACCCTATAGTGAAAAAGATAGGAAAGAATAAGATCTCAGAAACCCTCTGACATACTCAGAAGAAATAACCTAATTTACACTGTTACACACTGGCCTTGAAGATGTTGTTCATCAGTTAATTTAGCCTTACTACATGTTTTCCTGATATATAATGGATATACACTTTTACCTGACTCAGAATTATTAGAAAAAGAGACCCCAGAATTGCAGGTGATACATCCTAACTTTTAAACCCTTGGTAGTTTCTGATCTCCTATAATAAGTTTGAATCAGGAAGCAATAACTCACAGCTCACAGTTGGTTACATTTCTGGTTTTCGTGTAGAATAAGATATTTTCTAAGGAATTTTTATCTCCTTTTCTGGAATAAAATACTTTGTTCAAATTCAAGCACAGTGTAAGAGTGCTATGTGTGGTAGTCATTAATTCTTTTAGAAGCATTTTCAGATTTTTATTTGTGAGAAAGATGTTTCTGTGAAGCTTCTTTAAAACTGGTAGAAACATTTAAGTATGTTTGTTGTCAGTTTTTGAAGGCCTCAGCAGGACCTTATCTTGTAAAAACATTGGTTTGTTTTTCTTTTGAGTAATTAACTCAGTAATAGAAGCTCACATAGTCTTACTTCCTGTCTGAGCTGCAAAGCATGATCAGCAGCACACGTGAAGATTTGTGAGATACTTGCTGATAATTTCCAAGATCTTTCAGACTTTTTAGTGCAGAGGGAGATTTTCAGTGTGTTCAGGAAAGACCTTTGTCATGTTTCTGCAGTTGTTATCGCCATGATGTTGACTTTTGTGGAAAGCCAGCTGCTAAATGCCAAAGAGTTAGAGAATTAGAAAATGTTGGCCTAACTGTTGATAATATGAGAAAATGTTGATAATAGAGAAGCCTAAACATTTTAGGATCAAAATACAAGAGATTGTTTTTTCTCAAAGTTCTTGCTGGTGTTCTTCGAAGTTTTTACTTGGTTTTTTGAGGACAGTAAGATATTAGGGTGTGGCTTTGGAGCTAAAAGTGTTTATGGACATACAGCTGCAATAGGTCATGAAGGCTTAAATGAGTCATATTAAAGGTTAAAAATCAGAAAGGAGGAATTTTGGGATACATCAGAATAAATAGTTTAGACAAAACTTTTCCAGAAGCACAATATTTAAAGAAAGTTAAACAGACATACAAAAAGCTACCTATAGATTAGCAAAGTACTTTCCTCATTTGCCAAAGGAGCTGGAAGTTATAGAAAAGACAAAAACAACTAACTCTTCTTTTTAAAACCCCTGTTACATTCCATTTACTGTATTGTATCACTTAAAAAATACTCAAAGTAGATTGCCATCATGAAAAAGAGCAGAAAGTTATTTCGCGCGCACAGGTTGATTTTTAAGTCTTCTTCAGGTACAAAAAAGTCTTGGAATACTGAAATACTTTTGTGTGGTCTGAGATTTATTGCTATGTATTTGTTTAGTGGTATAAATTACTTATCAATTACGGTAGCATCTGACCTGTTGCCAATTGCTTCTACAGAGTACGTATCAAGATCTTCATGCCTGCCTCTCCAGCCCACAGGAAAAACAGTTTAGTCTCTTTCCTCTAAAAGTCATAAGTTTTATATTGTTGTAAAATGGATGACAGACATTACTGTTAATAAATCCAAAGAGAAACAGTTCTATTATTGAAGGCATATATAACCCTGGCCCTCTCAGTCAATTGCTTGCATTACTTCTGACCGTAGGGCCTTCCACTGAGTTTTAATTCACCACTGGACACATCCACATCTTCTGTTACCAAGCATTCTGTTTCCTTCACTGGTACCTTCTTCATGAAACTTATCAGATGCTAAGTCTGTTGACAAAGCTGGTGTGGAGGCTTTCTGTGGTTACACTGGTTTTGAAGTACTTGACATATACAATGCTATGCTAAGCTTACTCTGTCACACTTTGTCTGCTCAAAGGCAGAAACTGACTCTCCACAGCTGTTTGACTTCCTGAACTCTTTGTCACAAAACAGTTTGTAATGGATTTGCAAGTAACTGACAAAACATGAAACTTTCTTCTATTCTTTCTCTGTTTCTCATCCCCTACCTGCCCTGCCTGACATTATGACTCTCACCCTTCTGGCAATCACACTGGACTATTCAAACACTATCCCAGACGTCACTGCAGTCCATGACTTCCAGCTATGCTGAACAGCTGTTTTTTCTATTTGCATGCCAGTGAAGTATTCCACCGAAACTGAAGCATCACTGTTTTTTGTTAAATAATTATAATTTTCATTTGCAGAAATTTCTTCTAAAAAATAACAGAACAAACCAAAGCAAAATCAACTGGAAGCAACCAAGGCTCATAATTTAAAAAGGTCACGAATGATTGATGGTCTTTGATTAGATGGATAGAAGTTAGTGAAAAAATTAACAGAATCTGTGAAAACAAAAAGCTTGCCTATACTATATATAAAATCAGTAATATTTGCTATGAAAATTATTAAAAATATTATGGAACACATTTTATTTGTAATTTAAATATATCCACTCAGACTCTAAACTAAAAAATTTCAATTTACACGGCCTGTTGTGGACTTTGATTTGGCAACTTTTTTAGAGTTAGCACTGAATTATTATTTAAATAATTATTTAAAATAATGAATTAAAATAATAATTAAAATAATGAAAAAGTAGTTAAAAATAATTATAATGTGCTTAGAGGTGTGAACCTTGATCTCAACATATAGAAGAGTTTTTTTAAAAATAACGCTTTTTAACATTTTATATTCCTATGCCCAGCCAAGATCTTATTTCAAATTAAAGACAATATAAATTGCGTTGGAATTAGTCAAGCAAGTTGTAGCAATAGTTACAGCGAAGCTGAGTAAATCTGATGTTGTTCTATGTTCAACATCTTATGAATGAATTCCCACATCACTCCTCATTTACAGTTCCATGAGAAATATTAGCTGTTGTTTCTAGACAAATGTGAAAGTGTCATGTTTAAAGTAATCTTTCTCCCTCAGCATTCCAGAGAGCCTGCTTGAGTATGCTCTATTCAGCTCACAGTATTTCGCAATACCTCTTTCAAGGCCATGTGAATGTTATTGTGAAAAATGTGTTGGAGGAGCATAGGACAGGAGCAAGCTCCCAGCAGATGAGCGTGAGTGCTGCCTTGCATCACCTCTGCAAGCTGAAGGCAGGGCCTCTGCCATGTTTCAGAGCATGCTGGGGTGTTGAGCATTTTCTTTCACACAATAACTCAGAGTACAGACATTATCTATCATTTCTAATAGCAGCACTCACTATTATATCGTGAAGCATGTTCAATCACAGACTATTCCCACTTCATCTTAGGGCAACAGCAAAATTTCAGGTAGGACTCAAAGCCGCAGGCCACAGTTCTAAACATTGGGTTTGGGTGACAAAATGAACCTTTGATGTCATGAATCCTCAGTCTTTATGGGATGAAAACCTTGAAATGTTGACTGCCTTAGCCATATGTGTACTATAAAGTGTTAATGTCAAGTTCTGCATGACTCCATACTCATTAGAGGTTTTTCATCAGCAGTGGTTATTCAGCTTGCCACAGGACCGTGAAAAGCTGAATTTTAAGCAGTGTGTGTCCTCTGCTAGAGAGAAAGCCCTTCAGTATCCTTCTAGACCAGAAGCCAATGGTGTTTTCCCCCTGTAGCATCCTTGTCTTTGGAGTGTTATTCTTTAGACAAAGAACTTATTTTAAGTGGTGAAACTCACCCCAAACAAAAAAAGCAATTCATATCTACTCCCTTCTCTGCTTTTTCCTACACTTGTTCTTCTCTGCTATCAGATCCCTGTAAGGAGATAGGCATCTTCTCAGTATCTGCAAAAAGGAATGTTGCCATAAGTGGTGACACACAAATAGTGAGAGAGTTTCCTCCCTCATATTCAGGCATATGAAGAGTGAAGTCTAGAGCACACCCACTCCCTGCACAGCCAAGCAATCAGAGACTAACTTTACTATCTGCTCATAAAGGAACTACTTCCTTCCTTCTGTTAAAGGTTCATAAAGTTTCAAAGATGCAATGTGTTTTAACTTCTACCAGTACTTTGTATTCTCTCTTTTGCTTATATATATTGGGAGTACATGATACAAGGCATTGTTTTGTGTCTTACATATTCCAATGATTTCTTAATTGATAAATACATGTTCATAGTGGTGGAAAGACTTAAAATAAAGCAAGCAAAGAAAGGATAAAAATGGGAGGTGAAGATGTCTATTGCTTTTTTACAGTCACGTATCTGTAATCATATAAGCATTATGAATGTTGTAAGGATGATCTTCAGACCAATGAAGGTGAATGCAGCATTGGGTATAGAAAAATGGTTCATATTTTGTATAAGTAGCATTAGTACAACACTGAATAGTACTGAATTTCAAGGGATATCTTGTTCGACTGCATTTTTCCAAAGTTCAGTTTCTGTTCTGACAACATATCTCTTCTTTCCCTGTCACTTCAGCAGTAATAGGACTTCTGTTGTTTTATGGGGGTTTTTTAATACTTACATTTGCTGTTTATTGAAATGATGCAGTAGCATTCAAATTGCTACATTTGTATGGGTGCATTGTTGTGCTGGGCACCAGAAAATCAGTTGAAATGCATAGATACTACCTTACTGTTTAATTCACTGAACCAAAATGGCATTTAACATCCTGAATGAAATATCCTTTGTTAAAACTTAAGGAATACAGTTTCATAACCCTTATTCTTCATTTCTTTCTTTTAGGGAGCTAAACAGTAGGAGAATCTATCTAACCACCATCTATCTCCTCTTTTGGAGCATCTATCTAACCACTTACTGAAGTGAAAATATCCCCTTTCTCTTTCTAAAATGTACAAGTTTAATGCTGAAGTAGAAACGCAGAAAATAATGTTGTTCTCCTTTAGAAACAATATTTCAACAAAGTTAATGGTTTTGACAAGTTGCTTTGTCAAGTTCTGCAGCTGTGGCATTAATGCAGTTAGTACAGTTTATTGTTGACAGTTTGGGCTACAGAGTACATAGGCTGCATTAAAAAACATGGGGGAAGATTATGGCATTGAGGAAACAATTCCTTGAAAGCAGTGTAACATCAGTAACAGAAAGGGCCATGACAAGGAAGGAAGGCGAGGCAGACTGTGTGGTCTGAGAACTCCTTTGACAGGCTGCTCTTCTTTCTTTCTTACTTCTTTCTCTCTTGCTCTTTTGAACACAAGAAAACAAGATGCTCCTACACCATTCTCAAACTGAGATGTGGGAACTTGATTGTGATGATTTATTGCTTTAGACTTATTAGTATTTATTGCTTTATACTGAATGAGTACAAGGTAACTGTTTAGAGAAACTGTCATGTATTTGCTAGTATAAATATTTTAACACTGAGCACTAATGAGTAGAAGGGAGTGGAAGAAAAGGAAAAGAATGATTTTATGTGTTCTGGACCGGTCAGTATATTCAAGCTACTAGCATGAAAAGTGCGCTATGGTGTACATATGAACCTGCTGCTCATCTTATTATTTACCTCACCATAAAGCTGTATGTGATGTGAGAAAGTAAAGTGTAAAACAAGGACTGCCTGCATTGCACTGAGTTCCCCTTTATTTTTCAAATAAAAGTGAAGAGAATGTAAAAGCACAAATATTACTGTGTTAAAATTATTGACTGGATAGAGAAAGCATGCTTTTTTGTTTTTCTGATCTTGATTCTTGGCAAGCCCCAGTTTAACCCCGATTTTGTGTAATCTAAATCCTAACCCTGTCTGGAAACTAAGCCTTAATTAGAAACAGTAATCATGGAAATTCATATTGCCACCCTTAGCAGTCCTCTTGTCTTTTATTCACCAGTGCAAAATAGACTTTCCTAAATATATGATAGCTTGCTCTTAAATGATCACATTCTCTGCCTTTGTTTCATTACCTCAGACTCTCAGTCCTCTCCTTGTGTTAGATAAGGGACATCTGGTAGAGATGCTTGGATTCCCTATTTTTTTTTTTTTTTTTTGAGACACAGCTTTTTGTATTTCCTATTACATTCCAAATGAACAGAACAGACATCCAAATTTGGGCATATTGATGCTCAGATGATATGCTCTGCTCTAAGCTATGACACGCCCATGTAGAGATATGAGAATAAAGCCTTACTTTGAGGCTTGTGTTTTCATATGAATGATGAATCCACAAATGTTAATTCTTGTTGTTCAGATGTCATGTCATTGTTAAAGCAGAGTGAGAGGTATTTCATTGTTCATGTGAGACAGGTCACTTTGGGGAAAGCTTGCTATGTGCAGTCTAATTTTGCAGATTTTGAGAACGGCTGAAAGGTGCAAATTCCTTTTTCTTTATTAGAAGATATTTAATTTCAAAGGCTCAGTGCACTCATTTGTTAAAACAGAGAACTTATTTAAAGCTAAATGCTAATAACAATGAATGTTAACTGACTTAATGCAATGTGAAATTGCTGCTTCAACATTCATACAAATGATAATTCAGTCTAAGTGGCTCTGTGTTCTGTTATATAGACATTACTTTGCAATTTGCAGGGTAATTGCATTCAGAGCTACTAAACAAATTTGTTTTCTTTTGTATCAAAATGTGCTTTGCACATCTCTTCAGTATATGAAGATACTTTGAAATGCATGGGTTTTGATGGGATGGTATGGACAGCTGTTCTTATGCTGAATTTTTACTGATCATCTTATCAATGTCTAATTCACTTTCTTCATGTGCTAAAATAGTGTGAAATTAAAGAGAACACCCAACCAATACCGAGATCTATTATTCTAGTGTAGACGTTACCCTGCTTTACTTTACAACACCACTAAGTATCCATCTGTATATAGCAAATTTGAGCAAAGGATCCCACAAAATAATTTATTGTGTGTTCATAATTACTTCTATTTGCCAAAATTTGCCTTGTATAGTGTTTCAGTATGAATAATGTTTATTAACTGGCACTTCTCTGATGCTTTATATATTTTAAATCCAATTTAATTTTTATGTATAATTAGAATTGGCTCTGGTTTTATTTTTTAATTCCTTTATATCCATGGCTCTTCAATAATAGTACAGAATACCAACTTCACTTCAAAATGGTGATTTTAATTCCTCCTCTAGTCTCTTTAATTTTACTGTTCTCAATCCTGCATTCAGTTCAGAAGGAAGAAGAATGATTTTGAATAATATGGTCATGATGTCAAAACAGTGCAAATTATATGCTGCTGCCATCTGGAATAGTGAAAATAAAAGCTTTATTTACACTGTTCTTTGAAATAATAAACTTTATTGTGGCAGTTTATCTTCAGTATCTATAATGTATTCTGGGAATGCTCCATGTGTGCCTTTTTATTCTGTGAGCTGCAGAATGACTAAAATTTGCCTTTGGCAAACCTATCAGGGAATCTTGAAATAGATTCACTTTCTTTTCTTCCTGAATAGAGTAGAGAAACACCTTCCATTTGCACAATAAGAATAACTGTTTTACATAAGCAAAGTGTTCAAGAGGCACAGTCAAGTACTATGAGTATGTATTTTAGCTAGGCAGATACACAGATTTAACTACAGGTTAATATTCTGTTCTACATATGAATATGAACTCCAGTTTCATATTCTGGAACACGGATGTTTCAGTGGTGAAAATAGTTAAGTGAAATAAAATACTTAACAAACATACTAGCCAGTTTTCTTGACAATGTCTGGCCTTAAGTCCTTTGTACTTACCAAAGTCCTTAAATACTTTGCCTTTATAGTCCATAATCCAAAACCAAAGTCATAGCAATTTGTGTTGGATATCCATATCATAGTAATATCATCATATTGTACTCTAACTCAGAAGACTATTCACACTATTCAGTCTTTCTTTTTAAATCATGATTGTGATTGCCAGAGTGACTCAGTAAGATAGCTATGCAAAATTTAAGACTTCAAGACTCATCTGTTTTTAAAAGCTAACACTCTTCTTGCTGCTAGCAGGGCCTATGCATGGTCGGAAAGTTACCTTTTACAGAAAACGTAGTAAAAATGTTAAGAAGCTGTGGCACAAATCCTAGCTAAACATGGCTGTCTTCCTTTTTCTTTAGCTGTATATTTAGTTGTATATTATATTATAATATATTATATATTTAGTTGTGTATTAGACATGCAGGTTTTACCACAAAGGGTCAAAGCCATTGTACTGAAATCATCTTCTTTCTTTGGGTCCAACTTTTGCATACATGTAGTCTTACAGTACACCTGCATAGCTTGGGAAGTTCCATTCCTGAAATTTTATGAAATAATTACATCACTAAAAAAAAATCTGAAAAAGAGATTGCACCTTTTTTTGTTAAGATGAGAGGAAATAGAGTTAAGCAATGAGCAGAACAGTGTTTATAATATATAGTTGTGGCACAGCTATGATTTTTTCTATCATTACCACTTAAAGATAAGTATGCTTTCTTTTTTTGATAGAACATAATTTTAACTTGTGACTATTTTCAAGATACCACTCCATCAAAATTACTGTTCACACAAAAACACTGAGTTTAAGACTCTAAATGCTGTTGCATTTATGAGGGCAAGCTCACCTCTAGGACAAATGCAGCAACAAGTAAAATTACATATTTTACATTTGTTTAAGGTATACTTATATTGAAATCTGAATGCAAAGGGTAATGTCCTTTTTCCAATCAAGCTTCTTGCAAGGGAAGCAATTACTAGACTGGCAGCAAGGACATTGTTTACAGAACATAGAATCATAAAATGGCCTGTGTTAGAAGGTATCTTAAAGGTCATGTATTTCCAAACCCTCTAGAATGTCCCTTCCCATCTAGTGGAAGGGACACCTTCCACTAAATCAGATTGCTCAGAGCCCTACCCAACCTGACCTTGAACAATTCCTTGCCAGGTTCAATTCCAGCTTCACCTAGGCCTTCCCGATCTCATCCCTACACAACCATACTTCATATTCTCTACTCTTCTTAGGTCACCACCCATCCTAACTTCAACTGCTTGTACATTTGCTTCTTTCCCTTCAGTCTGACCAGCAGTTCTCTACTCAGCCCTGCTGTTCCCTTGTCTTCCTTGCCCAGTTTCTTGCTCCTGGGGATTGCCAGCTCTTGCACTTGGTGGAAGACTTCCTTAAAGATCTGCCAGCTCTGTTCCACTCCCTCGTCCCTGAGGGAAGTCTCCCAGTGGATCTCACTGGCTATCTCCTTGAAGAGCTGGAAGTCTGCCTTCCCAAAGTTCAGGGGCCTAACTTTGTTCCTCACCTGGCCCATACCCCTCAGGACTGCAGACTCCAGCAATGTGTGGTCACTGCAGCCCAGACTCCTTCCAACCCTGATGTTCAACATCAGCTCACTTCCACTGGTGCCCTTCAGATCCAGGATTGTATCCCCTCTGGTAGGGCTGCTGTGTATTCCTTTGCTCCAGAAAGTATCCCTCATGCTTTCCAAGAGTCTCCTGGCTTGCCTGCAGCTTGCTATGCTGCTTTCCCAGCAGAGTTTGGGATGGTTGAAGTGCCCCTGCAGGACAAGAGCCTGTGAGCATGATGATGGCTCCTGTAGCTGGAGCAAGAAGGCTTCATCAATAGTGTCCCTTTGATCAAGGGTCTGCGCTTAAACCATCCACAAGGTTCCCTTTGTTGCTTTGGTCCCTGATCCTTAGCCACAGGCATTTGCCCTGCTCATGGCTGCTCTTCAGAGACAGCTCTTCACACTCAGTCTACCTCCTGATGTAGAGGGCCACCCCTCTGCCTCTCTCTTTCCTCACCTGTCTCTTCTGGAGAGCCTGTAGCCATCAGTAGTCACACTCCAGTCACATCCCACCAGGTTTCAGTAATGGCAAGAAGGTGACAGCTTTCTGGCAGCTCAGTGGCTTCCATCTTCTGTTTGTTGTCCATTCTGTGTGCCTTGGGTGAGCAATGTCAAACTGATTGAATATACAGAGATTTGAGAAATACGAAGAGCCATGATCCAAAGCAAGGCAAGGTCATTTTGTTGCATTCTCTCTTAAGGGCTCATCTGGTAATCTCTCTCTGTAATTGTTTTCTACATTGTTCAGATCATACGCTGACAAATAACTTCTGTGAAGTCATGCAGCAATTGGAAATTATACTAGTGGTGTACTAAATGCATCCTTTTAATGCCAATAATGAAATTCAGCACCTTTAAGACAAATAACAGATTCAAAGTATGTGGGCTATTTCTAAATCACTTGTATCTGTCATCCTAAACAAAATATGTATTACATGTATAAGTCACTAAGCCACAAGGACAGAAAAATCTGACCTTTAATGGCCTCTGAAAATGACAGTACCAAATGGCTTTGAGAAGGTCAAGTCTGATTTAAATTGTTGATGAATTGGAAACTAATTGTCTGGAACTGAATTTTACATGCGAAGAGCAGAATATACTGTAGTTCAGAACCTAGTGAGCATATTAATGATCAGTAAAAAATATTTTTCCTGGCCACCTCACGTAAAATTACAGAGGTACCAATATATAAAAAATTTGTAATAGTTACTTTCCTCTTACTGTGGCTGAGATGCAGTTGTACAATGATTTGATGCTCAGCTTTGTTTCGTAGAGTGTTTGATGATCTGTCATACTTGGTATCACTAATGTGTAAAGACAGTTGTACAAATTATGAATAAACTTAGAGGAAAAAAAGTAAATAACATCCTAAAAATGAAATCCACCGTGATAAGCCCTCCAATTAGAAATTTCATTATTTCTCTTGTCCATTTGATGTTGTATATCTGGGTTTATTCCCAGATACCTTAAAGCCAGGTTGGATACCAGCCACAACTGTCAAAAATGTAACAGTTCTGGGTGTTTGAATGTTCGATTTTGATGTTTCTCATGAAAATTTCATGAAGAGCATTCATTCAAAGAGATTGTATGCATAAGGCAGATGGATGGAATTTAATTGCCCTTATTAAAAATAAGAAAGGGAGGCTCTTTACTACTTCATCCTATTAACATTCAAGATAGATTATCTTTGTTGTACACTTAGGTATTTGCAAAAGGGACTCTAGGGTTTTTTGTATAAGCCAAGTAGGAAATGTAAGGTCATAAAAATCCTATTCTGTGTCCCAAGTCAAATCTTGTCAGCTAATACAAAAGCAAGGACTTTTATAAGCAAACATGAAATATACCTTTATTTGGGAAGAGCCTAAGGCTGGTGAATGATTTGGCATTTATCAACTGATTGGTAGAAATCCTTGTTCTGAAGAGTCATGAAAGCTTTCTGGACAGTTGTGTTCACTGTACAAAGGCCCTGGAATTGTTGGTGAATTGGGTGAAGATTATTTCTCCTCTGTTCTTCCAGCTGCAGGTATTAGCATTGAAAGAAACAGATAGACCCACATGATTCCATGACTAGTGTCATCACCAAAATGTGGATTTCTTTGATAATGGGATGGCCTATATATGTGGCACCTGCTTGCTGAATGAAGGCGGGATTCGGCTCTCTCCAAGGGGGAAGAGATTCTTTGGTGAAGGGCTAGCAGGGCTTATTGATAGGGGTTTAAATTAGATATGAGGGGAGGGAGATATCATCAGGTTTAATAGTGATAAAGTGTGGGACATGCCATTCCACACATACTAGTTAGATGGCTGAGCCAGAAAAAGTCTGGAGAGGGTAAGCAGGTCAGCAGCAGAGCACCAAGACAGTCCAGCCACAGCAGACAGAAAGTCAGCTTCATTGAGGAGCAGCTTAAAACCCCTTTGTGCTAACACATGCAGCATGGGTGGTACTAGAGATGTGTGGATGCCTGCAGGTCTATGACTTTAATTGGCATCATGGAAACACAGGGACCTCTCTTATGACTAGAGTGTTGGGATGAAAGAATGCAGCCACTACACATCATATTTGAAAACTTGTGGCAGTCTGGTGAAATTCCCACCAACAGGAAAGGGGAAAACATGACCCCACTTTTAAAAAGGGAGATAAGGAAGACCAAAGAACTACAGGCCAAACAGTCTCACAATCAGTACTTGTAGAGGTCATGGAACAGATCCTCCTGGAAAATATGCTAAGAGACACTGAAAATAATTAGGTGATTGGTGACAGCCAGCATGGCTTCACTAAAGGCAAATCATGCCTGACAAATTTGGTGGCCTTCTAGGATTGCGTTACAGCAGTGTTGAACAAGGAAGGGCAGCAGAAATCATCTACATGGATTTGTGTGGAGCATGTGACACTCTACCATATATCATCCTTGTCTCTGAACTGGAGAGGCAGGAATTTTGACAGGTGGAACTCTTGGTGGATAAAAAATTGGCTGGATGATGGCACTCCTAGAGTTGCAGTCAACAGCTCAATTCTAGTTACACACTAGTGTCAGCTGAAGATTTAAGGGACCAGTGCTCCTTGCACCTTTGTCAGCAACGTGAGCAGTGGGATTGAGTGCTCCCTTAGCAAATATGCCAATGACACCAAGCTGTGTGATGGGGTCACCACAGTGAAGGACATGGATTGACCTTAACAGGCTTGAGACGTGGGACCTGAGGAAGTGCAACAAGGCTGAGTGAAAGGTTCTGTACCTGTGTTGGGGTCATTCCAAATAATAATACAGACTTAGTGGAAAACAAATTGAGGCTTACCCTGGGAAGAAAGACAGGATGTTTGTGGATGAAAAGTTTGATATGACCCTGCAATGTACACTCGCAGCTCAGAAAGGCAATCTTATCCTGGACTGCATCAAAAGAGGCATGTCCAGGAGGTAAAGGAATATGCTTATACCCTTCTATTCTTTTGTTGTGAGACTGCCACCTGGAGTACTGTGTCCAGGTCTGGAGCCTCCAACACAAGAAAAACTTTGATTAGTTAGAACGAGTCCAGTAGATAGCCACAAGTTGATGAGAGGTCTGAAATACCTCTTCTACAAAGAAAAGCTGAGAGAGTTGGGGCCGTTCAGCCGAGAAAGGATAAAGCTCTGGTGACCTTTTTATGCTTTCCAGTACCTAAAGGAGGGGCTACAAAAGGCTGGAGAGGAACTTTTCAAAAGGGATAGGAAATGGGAGATTTTCCCTAAGCTGAAGGAGGATAGGTTTTGATTAGACCTTAAGAAAAGCTTTACTCTGAGGGTGGTGAGGCACTGAAATAGGTTGCTCAGACAGTTTGTGGATCCCCCAGCTCTGAAGGTGTACAAGACCAGGTTGGATGTATCTCTGAGTAATTTGGTCTAATGGAAGAGATTTCTGTCCATGGCAGAGGGGTTGAATGTAGATTTTGTTTAAGGTCCTAAACCATTCTCTTGTTCTATGGTTATCTATGTGCACTTGTATTGCAAGCAGTTAGGTAGCTCATGAGCAGCATCACACCCCAGGAACTACAAAGATCTGTAGGCTGTGTTTGCTTGCTATGCATTTTTTCAGAAAAGTCTGAAGACTTATCTGACATCTTTGAAAATGTGACACTTCTTAACTAAAGAGAGTTAATGTTGAACAGTTTCTCCTGTTAGTTTTATCCCCTAATCAATTGCATGGCAGTAATGATTAGTTAAGACATTACATAACATGTGGTTTATAGTTAGTGTTGATCCTCTTTCTTTGGTTATTTTTGATTTTCATTTTTGAATGGAATTAATATTATTTTTCAATAAAAATATTTTTGCCATTGCAGTGGAAATGAGGAGCAAGATTTTTTATTTCAAACAGGTTATTTTAGCCATGCAAACTTGATTTCTGAGAAATTTCCTGATCCTACTATGCTGTCAGTGTTATTTGCTAGCAGGTGTCACATTATGAAGGCCAATTACTCTTGTACAATATTTTTTAATATTTCAGTATTAACCACACTAGCATGAAGATTTGGGGCTGTATCTGAGTATTTTAATAGACCCTGTTGTATCTATTCAATATCATTGTGAGTTTCATGCCACTTTAACTTTGCTGTCCACACAGCTGCAATGTTTAGAATTTCTCAGTGTTTTGCAGTCCTACAAGGCATTCATCTTTGCAGCATTCCCTTGTAGCAGCAAAGCACTATCAAGTCCATCTATAGGATGGACAATCAAAGCACAGGGGCAATAGATGTTGAGCAACAGCAGATAAGTAATAATGATAGAAGCAAGAAACATAACTTAGGTCTTCTGAGTTAGTGGCCAGATCTTACACTGCATAGTGATCCTTCCTTGTGTACTTCTCTGGTATAAAGAGGAATTTTCCTTAAGGTTGGTAGATTTGATAATGGTAACTTGATATTTCATGTAAAACAGTAGGGCCTCTTGCAAGAAGGGCAACATCAGTGTTCTATGGTACCTTAGTATGAGTCCAATATGCTAGGTAGTGTATCTCATATGATTTTATACTTATAAAGTTTATAGCCATTTTTAATTAACTTTTTCTTTTGTATCAGCATTTTGATCAATTGTTTGTTGTTTATGAATAATTAGGTGATCACTGAATGTTAAGCAGGATGATTTGGGCTCTCATGCAGCACAGCACAACTGAAATTAAATCCCTCAATTTATGAATTTCTTTTTCAGAGGATCAAATTCCTCGAGGTTTTCCAACCATTGATATGGGCCCACAGCTGAAGGTGGTTGAACGAACTCGTACAGCTACCATGTTATGTGCAGCCAGTGGCAATCCTGATCCTGAAATAACTTGGTTCAAAGATTTCTTACCTGTTGACACAAGCAACAACAATGGCCGCATCAAGCAGCTACGCTCAGGTAGGGTCTTGTTACTGTTTCCACCGACGCCCAGAGTTGTTCTCTCTCACTTTTTCTTTCTTTTCTTTCTCTTCCTTTTTTAAAAATATTTTATTTATAGGTAATAATTTCTCTTTCCCCTCTCCTTTTCTGTGTTACGGAGTATGTTGTCCATGTCTGTGATGTTGTCATAGCTTTCTATAGAGTCTGTCTCTATGTGTTTTGCAGCTTCTGTTTACTCCACATTGCTCACTGCTGTGACTGTATTTTTTGATAATTTTTTTCTTTACTGCTTTCTGCAGTACTTGATGAATCCATTTTCTCCTCTTTCTTTCTTCTTTCCTTTTAATTTTTTTTAACAAATTTATTTCAACATTGGACTTCATTCAGAAATTGCAAGGAGTACCAATGGTTATATTCATCAAAACCAAAACCTGCATTAGACACTTCAATTAAAATCTAAAATGTGTTTATTGCTGTCTTTTCCACATTTGACTTCACCAAAGATTAGCCAGTTTGGACACATCTTCTTTCCTCTCACAAATACATAAAGCACAGTACTTCTTCCCATGCAGATTTATACCTGAAAAAAAAAAAAAGGAAATGAAATCTTTGGGAAATCCATGGAACAAAGTTGGGGGTTTTTTGCTGGCTGAGCATTTTTCCAACACATTTAGCCACAGTAGTGTGCGTCCACGCTAAAGCTTTATGAATCCTATATTTTCTGGATCTACAGAAGTCTGCTTTTGGTGTAGATTCCAGCTTTTGCTGCTCTTTCTCTCTCTTTGCCCCTTGCACCTCCCTAGCAGTTCTCTCACTCTCCTCCTGCCTTAGTTTATTCTTTTGCTCTCTTTAGATTAAAAACAAAACAAAACAAAACCAGAAACAGACAAACAAATCTCTAAATTTATCGAGTTTAATGCTTATCCCAAAATAAGATCAGATCATTGATCACTGGGATATAATGAGCTTTTTTCTTCAACAATTGTAGTAGATATCGTTGTAGAATCTAAGTTGTTTAATCACGTGTCTTCCCAGAATTCTCAGCTTTTGACCTGTCCTGTGATGTTAAATCGTCTTGTTAACCTACTTTTTGCTTGTTGTCAGCAGAACTGTGTAAATTAACCTTCTGTTAATGTAAATTAAGATTTTTTCACATGTGACATAGATGATTTAGTATATAAAGCTTTAACTGAAAACTTTGTACCAAATTATAAGGAATATAATAATATTTTTATGCTGTCTTTCTTCTCTCCGTATTTAAATCTCCAGAATCTATTGGTAAGTGCTTAGTTCTGAAGCGCACTTCACCCCCACTAATTTCCATATTCAGAATATTATGATTATGATTATGATAATTATTATATGATTAGTATTATTATTCTTAAAATGCATGGCATGCATTTTACTAACAGTCAGTGTAGTCACCAGACCCCTATAGTGGCGCACACGCACACCTCCACAGAAATGTTGTCTTATCAGTCATAGCAACACCTAAAAGAAACAGTACACATGTATCACATAGATCTAGAACAGTAAATGCCATAATCCAGCCTAAACTACAGTGTTTGTTTTGAGATAGACTTCAGTATATCCTCTTTTCATATATATATAGATCAATATATATATATATATATTTAAATAGAATTTCCAATATTTTCCTAAAATATGTCATGAGTACAGTTTTGTAAAGTTTCCTTTAAGTATTTGAGGCATATTTGATACATTTCTAACCCTATATAACCGAACGTCTAAGAACTCAGATGCTACTCTGAGAATGGCAGTGCAGCCAATTATAGCCTTTTTGCCCTTTGTGGTACAATGCAACTTGCTTTTATAACCTGATAATACTATCTAATATATTCCTGTTTTAACAGTATAGTAATTCAAGTTTCTCTTAAGACCTTATTTAATTCTGTAAATCTAATTTGATTCTTCTTCCAAAGCCCTAGCCTCCTTCTTCTCGTACTAATGCTTCTTCTTTCTAATCTTATTTGCATTCATATTATCCACCCAGGTGGTACACCAATAAGAGGTAAGAGTGCTGAACTAACGTTCACAGAATGATCTTACTCATTCTTTCTGTCCTTTCATCCCTCTCATTTTGTCCTGTTTTTGGTTTTGTTTTGTTTTGTTTTCCATAAGGAAAAAACAAAACAAAATAAAAACCGCGGAAATGTCCATCATCTGATTTTCTTTTTCCTTTGTCCTGTTTGGTTATGATCAGTGACTCTCATATTGTGACCTTTCTTTCTTCACATTGCCTTTTCCTTTCCCCTTTTCATTTGTTCATTAAAAAAAAAAAAAAAAAAAAAAAAAAAAAAAAAAAAAAAAAAAAAGTGATATGCTTCAAAGAAAGCATATCCAGGTCTCCTGGCCATAGCCCAGTCACAGCGTACCATTTGTCCCTCTTTTTTCTTTTTCTTTTTCTTCTTCTTCTTCTCTTTTTTCTTCTTCTTCTTTTTCTTCTTTTTTCTTTTTCTTCTTTTTTTTCTTCTTTTTTTCCTTCCTCTTTTTTTTTTGTCCAACTGGAGCAAAAAAGATCATTTTTTTTCTTCCTTAGCTGTTCTTTTCCTGGACCAAAGCCAAGATGGTCTGGAGAACAGTAGCAGACATGCAGAAGACAACATGGACTATCTTCTTTTTGTCTTATCTTTCATAAAAGGTTTTTGGTTTTGTTCTTCTTCGATCCTTTTTTTTTTTCTTTAACTTCATAAAATTTAAAATTATGTATCCCCCCCCTAAAAGAATTACAGAAGTGTTTTTTTCCTTTTATTGTGGTTTTGCCTTTTTTTTTTTTTTGGTTGTTGTTGTAGTTTTCTTTTTTTTGGAATTCTCTCACCTCTGGATTTTTGGATCTTCTAATCTACAGGCTTTGGAAATGAAAGGTTACTGACTCATTATTCTTGGTGGTATGTGGTATTGTTGGTTTTTGATTCTCTAGCAAAACTGTTTACTTCTTTTGTAATTCTTGTTTTATATTTTTCTTGGGTTTTGTGACACCACACTGCTAATCCCACTTGTGGATTTTGATGGGTGTCTCAGGAGGGGCCCTCCTATGGTCCTCAGCAGTGGTTGGTTGGTTCTTCCTTGGCATAGACCATACTTTTGAAACTTTTTTGTCTTCTAATTCAACTGCTCTTTGTTTTTCAGCAAACGTACTTTAAGATTGTAAGTTGCGGAAAACGGTCTTTCTTTTCTTATCAATCTGCATGTCTTAAAGGAGTTTTATTTCTTTAAAATAATATTTTGATAATTGTAAATGACTAATACAATTTCTTTTTTTTCACTTCAAGCAGCCTTTTTGTTCTTGCTGCGCATTTTTGGCTTTCTTCAGCAGAAGATTTCTTGAAGTCTGTCCTGCTTTTTTATGAGTACCACCTTTTGTGCTACTTTTGTTACTAGATTGAAACAATTAAATAAAAAATAAAAAACTATAATGACCCAACTATTTAATCTCTATTGTTTTATTAAAAGCCATTCTTCCTTGAAGCAGTCTCACCCATCTTCATTTAATGGTTTAGGAAATAGTATTGTTTAGACAGGGTTTTGTTGTGTTTTTTTTTGCCAAATGCTAATTGTTTTCCTGTGCTAGCACTGATGATGTGAAAAAAATAATCTCTGTTTTTTTCATTGCATCATTTTCTGTCTGTGCACCTTAGCAAGAAAATGAATCGACGTTGAGTGGACCTTCGCATACAAGCTTTTCATATTGTTGAGAGGTGTATTATTATGGATGTAAAAAGCCTTCTCTGACCCTCTTTTTGGCAATGTATTTTATATTCATACAGGTGCCCTCCAAATTGAACTGAGTGAAGAATCTGACCAAGGCAAATATGAGTGTGTTGCAACCAACAGTGCGGGTACACGCTATTCTGCCCCTGCCAATCTATATGTCAGAGGTAGGAATGACATAACCCTGGCATCCACTGTTCGTGCAGGCTCAGGGCTAAGATACTCTCAGGATCTGTACAGTTACCACTGTAATGATGAAAATGCCATGGTAAATGTGTCAATTGTAAAGCTAATTTTAAACTGTAGAGGAAAGGCTTGGGGTTTATTTTGTTCTTTTAAAGCACTCTTGAGTCCAGTCTATCCTGTGGGTTAAGGTTTGTAAGTATATTTATATTTTTGCATTTTAACTTCTATTTTTTTCCTGCATTGAGTTAAATTGTGCTTTGCATTTATTTTCTTGCATTTGTTTTGTTTTATTTCCTTTTCTATTCAAACTCCTGAAGTGACTGCTCTGTGTGCCACTAATCAGCTGAGTGTAACCCTGGGGCATTGAGGTGTATGCCTACCTGACCTCTGCTGTCTAACTGCAAAGGAAAGGCTTCTAACATTATAACTTTGTGTATGCAGAGCAAAACTGTATTTTCTTCTTTTCTCTTTCTTCTTAATATATATGTATGTGTATATATATTTTTTTTTAATGTTTTTTTTTTTAGTGTAGACTTGTAAGTGAAGTTTAGTCCTTTAGAATGATAGGGGTCAATTGGCTATATTATTTTAAGAAATTTCCTTTGTGTATGACAGGTATGACTAATAATAAAACCATTATATTCTTCTGTATGGTGGTAAAAATGGTTATTAACATATTGATTTTTTTTTTTTTGGTTCAACTAGAAAGAAGGGCTTTGTTTCAGGCAGTATTTCCTACGTCTGATTGATCTAGAGTTCTGTAAAACAAAGCCTATTACATACATACATACATATGTGTGTATATATATGTGTGTGTGTGTGTGTGTCTATTATATAAGGGGATGGGCGGGGGAAATAGGAATGAAAATATAAACAGCTTAAACCTTACTGTAGGATGGATGACCTTACAGAAAATGTCTAGCCTGATTTTGAAATTTTTTTAGAGCTGATTTTTCTATCAACCTGATGCGTTTTCATATGGTGTTACTCTTTTGGCTAATTAAAAAAGAAAAAGAAAGGAAAACCTTTCATAGTTATAACATCCGTAGAAATTTATTTGATATTTTATTTTCTTTCTCTTCTCCTCCAACATACTGACTCTCCTGTACTGCATGAGGCATGTATACCTTTATATCCAAAGGAAAATTTCAAAATTATGCTAGCTATTGTTTCCGTTGTAGCTGTGGAAAATGCTAACTTTTCAAGATGAGGTAGGAAGGTTTAATTAGAGCAAGTAGAGATGTTCAAGTAGCAGTTGAAAGCCTTGATATGGCCTTTTTACTCTCTCTGTGTTTCCCTTGTTTTTCTCCTTTCCTCATTTCATTGTGTTCTGCATCAAACCCCCTACATCCCTCAGAGCTGCGAGAAGGTTGGTGTGTTTTTTACTTTTTACCCACCTTACAAAACTATTAATTAAACCAATAACAAAGAATACAAATGAAATGAATGTAGCTGCATTGTGGCATTTTTTAAGTTAATGTTATGTTTAAGCAGAGAATGCTCTGGTCATGGCTTCTGATGAGTGCTGGTATCTAACTGTTGTGCATGACACGAGAGAATGAACCTGGATGCATGGCAATCTCTTTAGCTTTTAATACTAACGTCTACTAAACTTGGTCAGTGTTCCTGCTTTTCTTCCCTTTTAATTTCTTGTTCATACTGATGCCTGCTTTTCAAGGAATGGTTTCAGTAGTTGCTTTTCCAAATAGCCCACGCATGAAGACTAAACTCTCCTTTGTCTATAAGGATTTTGTGCAATACAAGAAGTTGCTCATTGCTTGGTGTTTGCTTTGTCTGGCCTCTGTGAACTGGCCATTTACGGATGTTTTGCTCTCTGCTTGTTCCCCTTCTGCCTGTCATTCACTCATGAGGCCATTGCAGTAAGCCCCTTCTGAATCCATAGAGGATCACGGAAATTTAATCAAGCCTGGAGGAAAGGTTTCAGATTAATATAGTTTTCCTGTTGGTTTTTTTGGTTTTTTTTTTTTGTTTTCAAACTCACTTATAGTCTTATTTTACTTCTAACTTTTTTGCTGAATTAAAACTGTGTTTAATGATTAGCCTCTATTAAGGCCAAATAAATACAGTTTCGAGTACACCATCCAATGAAAGGCCTAAATACAAGCCTACCTCTCTCAGCTACCTCTGTCACATCCACCTCCCACACACATGTGCACACCACTGAGAATATTTGAAGCAGGAACACTGATCTGTTATTGCCTGGTAATTTTCTCGGTGTTGTGTTTGTTTTTAACTACTTAATATTAACTACTCTGTTAGTGAAATGTCCTGCTATGTGTTTAAGGTTGCCACCCCTTGCTATCAATACAGAAATGTCTAATATTATTAATCCTTATTTTGCTTTCCCTAAACTGTGAGCATAGTAGAACCCTGAATGTTAAATATTCTGCTATTTCCCCAGTCGCTCTTCCTAGCAGTTGCTTTTTAACCACCTAAATTTAATCTAAGTTCCTTCTCCCTCAAATGCTATGCTCCTGTTAAACTCCTGTATCTGTCAGCCTATCCTATTTCCATTGCTTTCAAGTTTCTTTTTCTCACCCAGTGGGTTTTTTTTGTGTTGTTTTCTCTCTGCAGTTTTTACTCAGACATTTCCCTAAGCATGATTCTCTACAGTTTCTGTCATTTGCTTGCCTGCATGACCAAATCCAGTACTTTGTACTGGCTTTGCCTAGTTTCTTTCTGTGACTGTCTCTTTTTCTATCTGTCTCTCTCTCTCAATATATATATGTATATGTATATTTATATACATTTGTATATATGTATACATATGTGTGTATATATATATATATATTTGAATCTGTGTGCAATTCTATATTTTTTCTATGTTTGTTTCAGTGTTAGTGTGAGGTCTTGAGGCTGCATCTACTTTGAGTCTGAAAGCAAATGAAATTGCACTTTCAATTTATTCTAGGCAGTGTGTTCCAGGACTGTGATGTGACGATGTGGCGTAGCACATTTATTCACATCAACTGGAAGCATGCAGCATTGAAGTTGGTGATCAACTCAAGCATGCTGTTGACCTTCCAGTTTTCTTCTGTGCATATATATATGTGTCGGCATAAAAAAATGCATATATATATGTGCGCCTGTATGTGTGCGTGCACGTGTGCGTGTATATCTTTTGCATGGTGTTTGTGTATTGTTAGTATGTAGTTAGTTACATGTGGGGCCCTAGCAGGTCTGAATCAGCCTTTGTATGAATGTGCCTAATGATATCCTCAAATAAATACAGAATAAATCATACTGTGTGCAGACAAAATTCTTGTTTAGTCTCTTATTTCTCTTATATATATTTTCTGGCAGACTGGAATAAACAGTAAAATAATAAATTGTGTCTGTACACTGCATGCTGTCCTTATGCAAGACTCAGTTTCCTTTTTTGTATATGTTATTACCTTTTTTTGTGTTTTGTTCCAGTTCGACGGGTCCCACCGAGGTTCTCTATACCCCCAACAAATCATGAGATCATGCCTGGCGGGAGTGTAAATATCACCTGTGTTGCGGTGGGATCACCAATGCCATATGTGAAATGGATGCTAGGAGCAGAAGATTTGACACCTGAGGATGATATGCCAATAGGGAGAAACGTCCTTGAGCTTAATGATGTCAGACAGTCTGCAAACTATACTTGCGTTGCTATGTCTACCCTTGGTGTTATAGAAGCAATAGCGCAGATAACTGTCAAAGGTATATCTCAAGCACATTTATTTGGACACAGTTCTGTCTTTTATTTCATTCATTCTGAGCAAACATATTACACTGAAAGGTCTAAATGCCATTTGCCCTCTTAAATCAAGAGGGTAAATCTTCTAACCACTCACTAGCATAAGACAAAATACAGGTTCAGACAGCAGTAATAATCACTAATTGAATAATTAATATTTATTAAAATAAGTTAGTAATAATTTTCCATTACTCTTCTGTGTCTAGCTCCCAGCCTTCATTTCAGTTAAAGAAATTATCTTGAAATGTTGTGTTTCTTTATCAACAGCAGGAACCTTTGAGAACCAGTCATTTGATTTTTAGAATTGCTGGGTGTCCAAGTATCATATTCACTGAGTAATTGAAAACAAGAGGTTCAAAAAATATCTGAAAATTCAGTTATAATTGTGAATTGCCTTTCTATAAGATTCCTCTTTGGATATGGTTATGATTTATTACAAAAGTCAGTATCATTAATTCATGACAAATTAACTGCATTGGACAGAACGTGAAGATTTTCCAATAGTTTTTGGAGGAAATTGTAATTGACAAAAGCTTGCTCTGAACAGATTACTCCTTCTTTCCATTTTGTCTTCCCGTTTATTTTTGTTTTGTTCTTAGTTACTGTTTGTAAGCTTTTTTATTCTAATAAAGAATGTCTACTGTTACATAGTGCTAACTGTATTTTTTGTTATGTGTATTTAGCCTTACCCAAACCTCCTGGAACACCTGTGGTGACAGAAAGCACAGCAACTAGCATAACGTTGACTTGGGATTCTGGAAACCCTGAGCCAGTTTCGTACTACATAATCCAACACAAACCCAAAAACTCAGAGGAGCCATATAAAGAAATTGATGGGGTGGCCACAACACGTTACAGCGTGGCTGGCCTAAGCCCATATTCAGAGTACGAATTTCGGGTAGTTGCTGTAAATAACATTGGGCGAGGGCCCCCCAGCGAGCCTGTGTCAACAAGGACTTCAGAGCAAGCACCTTCAAGTGCACCACGCAATGTACAGGCCCGTATGCTGAGCTCCACCACCATTCTGGTACAGTGGGAAGAGCCCGAGGAACCTAATGGGCAAATTCAAGGTTACAGAGTTTATTACACCATGGACCCCACTCAGCATGTCAACAGTTGGATGAAGCACAATGTGGCTGACAGCCATATTACCACTATTGGGAATCTGGTACCCCAGAAAACATACTCTGTGAAGGTTCTTGCTTTTACTTCTGTTGGGGATGGACCACTTTCTAGTGACATTCAAGTCATCACTCAAACAGGAGGTAAGCTAGCAATGAGCAAAATTTGTGAGAGAGACTTTCAGTTTAAAGTGTTGCAAAAAAACTACCCCTCAAGTATAGCCTGTTTATTCAGGCAGTTTTTGCAGATAACCTTTCTAAATTCCACAGTGCAGGTTATCTTTGCAGAGTGGAAATTACCCCATCATGCTTTCTTTTTTCATCAGTGTCAAAAACTATATCTGCAGTGCAACTGAAATCTCAGGGAAACTTTCATTCTGGGGGTGGCCAAATCTTACGGCTTTTGTTTGTCAGTGCTCTGTGCACTAAACCTACTTCTCAGTAATTCTTCATAGCTTTTTTTGAGATGTTATTTGTGTGTTTTGGTGGGTTTTCTTTAGGCGATATGCAGTTCTCCTATGCCGAATCACTCTAGGGAATATTGCTTTTGGAAATTTAAAATGTATGTGTACTGCATATTTATTCAAATAGTTGGTAAAGATTCTGAGAACACAGAAAACATGAGAGCAATAAATACAACAAATCTTTGTGTACATTCAAGCAAGTAGGTTTGTACACTTTGGATTTATAAGTCAAATCAAAGCTGCCCCAACAAAATGCATACCTCAGGGTCACTATTTTTTTGGTTTATGTTTGCAGTTAGGTTGTTTTGTTTCTGTTCAAGAACTTTTAGGTCCATGAATTAGTTTTACTAGTAAAGGAAAAGCAAGCACAGTAAAAAACATGGCAGAAAAGTTTTTATGAAATCTAAAGTGAGGAGCTCTGGTAGAGTTACACTGCACAAAGTGTTTTATTGTAGCAATAAGAAATAAAAGGTCCTTTTGTCTAGCAGTTTAGAGAAGTCTGTATGAAGTATTACTGCAGGTCAGTGATTTCCTAGAAATATATAATAGTACTTGAATTTTTTAGTACAGGAAAGTTTCCTGTAGCAGAATTTAGCATCCCTCCAATTCTTAAAAACAGATCTCTAAAGTATAACTGTAGACCGTTATGTTTCATCCAGTTTTTACTTCTGCATTTTACCAACATGCATTTAATAAAGACAGTAATTGATGTATTGTCCTGGAATCATTATAGGCGTTGTGTTGCACAAAGATCTAGATGTTACCTTTTGCAGTATCTCAGCTAAGTTACAAAGTTACGAAATTTGCACATGCAATTGTCAATATATACACCACAGTTTAGTTTTGGCATTTGCAACCATTTTCAGAGAGCTAGTTTTTATTTTGACATCTGACTTCTGATTGAATCCACATTCATGAGGCTTTTCCAGAAGAAGGTTTAGTGAGCTCCTTATCTGTGTTTTCACTCACAACTGCAAACCTCTTAGATTAGCAAGTGTCTGACAGTGGCTTCCTCAGTGAAGGATGAAGGAATCAAAATAATGAGCACTGAGGCTCAGCTGGACTGGCCCAAGTTACATTACTTTCTGAGGTCACTTCACAAAAGTAAGCATGTCCATCTGTTTCTGATTACTGTTGCAATCTGAAGAAATTATAACAACATTAACAGTGCTGGAGTGTTTCTCAATACATTATTTCAATGTTTAATTGTGACTATATTAAAGAAATTGAAAGAAAACAAAGAATGGGGCATACAGGAAGCATATTTAAGCACTGATACTTTTACTTGAAATACGGATGTTTTAAGTCGTAAAAGAGATAGAAAATGCAAAAGTCTAGTGAACTTGTCCAGTTCAGGGTATGGTTAAAAACTAGGATTTGCCCATCTCTCTACCAGTAGTTTATCTTCAGCAAAAATCATAGAAAAAAATGCCCTCCTTGCCCTTCTCTTCCCGATTTGCTTTTATGTACATCTGAATATGATTGTTTTAGTTAAAATCTCTCAAGATTAAACACATTCCGAATATTAAAGCAAATATAAAGTGCCATTTAAGGTCAGGGAAAATGGATTTAATGGAAACATTTTAAAAGAGTTAAGGTAGGAATGGGATGCTGATTACGTTTGGTTGATTTTATTTTAAACAAATAAGCCTGCCATTATATATATATATTTAGCTTAACCTTCACCTTGGGGATATTAGACCATATATAAAAGAAAATCTTGCTGACAAGTGTGACTTACAGGCTCTATTAGATGGTTCAGAGTTTTCCTGCCTTAAGTGTATTCTGATCTTTGGAGACAGATTATAAAAATGACTAATTTGTTCTTAAAAATACTGTTCAGAGGAATTTTTATTTTCTTAGTATAGCAGAATTACTCTTTTGAAATGGGTGTATGAATGGCTTCTTTCTTTGCAGATCAGCTGAAACTCTGCTGGTAGTGAAATTTAGATTTTTAATTAAAATATTTACTGGGAGCATGTAGTTTGAGGGGAAGTGAAGGGTATATTTTTTGGACAACCAGACATTGAAAAAAACCCAAAAAAATTCAGTTTTGGTGTTCAGTATTTTTCTTAAGCATTTGAAGGCAAAGCCATGTCATATTGCCCAGTTGTTTTCAGCAGTGCCTTCTTTACGGTAAAAAGACCCAATTTTAACGGATTCTGTAATCAGAAAGGAGCTGTGGAGCTGAGCCTTTTGAGTAAAAGGAAACCAGTTCCAAAATTTGAGAAAATTTTTACTCCACATTTTGGGCCAAAGGATTAGATTCTGTTCAGGATGGAGTCAGGATTCGTCTATTACGTAGGTTAATTGACTTACCAAATTTTAGAATAAAGGAAGATTGATACAAGTTTTAGGGTGATACTTCTTTTGGTTTTGTTTTTGTTTCTGTTCCTGTTCCTGTTCTTGTTCTTGGTCTTGTTCCTGTTTTTGTTTTTTTACTTTGTTAGAAAACAAAATTTGTTTCAATCCAGTTTAGCTGCTCAGGACGCACTTTTCATAACTCCTTTCTGGGCTTAAACCTGTCATAAGAAACATCATTTAATCTGTGTGTACCAAGAAAATTTAGAGTTTTGAACTGTCTCAGTTTGGGCATTCATTTAATTTTTAACCTGCAAAGAGAGGAGAGCTAGTAAAGGAATTAAGTGAATCTTGTTTTTCTTCTGAGCTTAGATAGAAAGACAGTAGAGAGTTCACAAGGTCTATTGGATAGCGAATTACTGGAAAAAGAGCTAGGGGAAAAAATTAATAATATTCAAGGAAATGAATGTGCACCTGTTAGCATATGTTTCAGTGGAAAAAACTTAAAGCACAAAACATATTAGTTTTAAATGAAGGATTCTCCATTATTTGAAAACTGAGATTTATTACAATTATTAAACGGTAATGCTCTGAACATAGGAAAAAAGACAGTAATGAGAAGCTCAAGTATCTGACTTGCAGGGCACATAAATGGAGCCTTAGATTCAACAAAATTAATGTTTCTAGAGTTCTTGTGGTAAAAGAAGATTAGAAGTTCAGAGAAAGAGTTGGTAGCACGGTAGTACTGTTCTGTGTTGTAGCAAGCTAGCTACTTTACCAGACATTTAAATTTTTTTTCATGAACACATAAATGGGGAGACCTGATGTCTCTGAAACCCCACAGTCCTAGCCTGCTGCTGCAAAATGCCTTTTGCAGCATTTCATGAAATGGACTTCCACATGAAAAGAGTTGAGAGCATGTACCTAGAATCTCAAAAAGCAAGAAAGCAGGTGGGAGAAATTTAGGGTTGAAAGGAACCTCTGGAGATCATCCAGTCCAACTCCTCTGCCAAGGTAGGGTCACTTGGAGCAAGTGACAAAGGAACATGTCCATGTTTTGAGTGTCTCCAGAGAGGGAAACACCACAACCTCCCTGGGCAGCCTGTTCCAGTGCTCTGCCACCCTCAATATAAAGAAGCTCTTCCTCAGGTTGAGGAGAAATTTCTTGTGGTTTAATATATGGCCACTTCATCATCCTCTCTGTGGGCACCACTGGAAAGAATCTGCCATCATCCTTGTGGCATCCCACTTTGAGATACCTACATGTATTGATGCTGAGGTGGGGTATAGGATAGCTTTTTAACTGACTTAAATTTTAAAACTTCCCTCAAGGGACATTTGTTCCCTCGAGGGACATTTCTGGTCAAGTAGAAAAGACTATATCAGCTTTTGAATAACTCCCCTACTATCAATGCACAGGTAACTTTTGTTAAGTGTTGTAGTCTCTATTTTACTTCGTTTAAATGCTAACAAGATGAGTTCAGTATTGAGAATCTTAGCTTCACACACTGATAATTTATCTCTTCACTGTGTTCTTTAGTCATTCAGAGAGGACCAGGTAGACTCTGTCTTTAAGACTGACTGACATGTTTATTTTATTCTCAGGGCTCCCACTATGTCAGTTAGAGATAATATTTGGAAAAAGTGATTTATGAATTTCTGACTATTTTTCAGATAATATACTATACTTTTTTAAAATCTGAAATGTATAGTAGTTAATTATTTTGAGTGCTGTGGTTCTTTGTTTGATACTGCAAACCTCAGGTATCTTCAGACTCATTAGAAGAGATTATTTCAGTTGTAGCAGAGACAGGGAGAACACAATGCACATATTATTTTGTATGTTACACAGTGCACTTTTTATTTTGTATGTTACCCATTTTATTTTTTAATTATATTCTATTAGGACTTGTTTTTCAAAAAATATGTATATTGTTTACAAAGCAAAAACTCTGGAGCACAGTAGGTCTTCAGTTGTAAGAGTTCCTCTGTAGAGTTTCATGCTTCTTTCAGAGAAATCAGAAGCATAAACTTTGGTCCTTTTAGGTTCCCTACTGATTGTAAATTCTCTTGATCAATCTATTGTCCTTTGCAAAGCTTGTTTCTTATTGAACTCATTGAGTTTTACTTTAGTACTGGGTTCATACCAGAGCTTATTGGCAATAAGGTGTGTTTAGTTTCTGTTATTTTGGTTTTGTTTTCTTTCTTTGTCATCTTCTCTTATCTGTTTGGAGCAATGCAGACTTCCTTATCACCTTTTTCTTCTGTCAGTGTTTACAGCATCAGAGTTGTCTAACTGTGGTTAAAAAAATCCAAGGGGAGACTAAATTTTAAAGCAAGATATTATTTTGACAAACAGCATTTGGAAAAGTCCAATTAGCCATCAGCTTGTATTATAAAATGATTGAGAATTGCAGATCCAAGATGACAAAGGGTTTGGGTTTTTCTAAAAAGAATACTTGGAGAATGAGGGTCTTAAAACATGTAGAGAGTCAGGAAATACCCTTAGTTCTCCATCTGCTGCCATATTTATCATAACAGATGGTACCAGCTTTCACATGAGTCACTTGACTGATCATTTACTATTACTGCCTGGCTCTGTTCTACAATTCATGTATCCATACATTAAGCACAGATCATAGCATTACAGGACAATCAGGCTGGCAGGATGATTATCTGAGGAGGAGTCCAGCCACAGCCACTGCCCAGAGCAGGCTCAGCTCTGGGGTCAGACTGAGTTTCTTAGGGCTTCACCCACTTGATGTGTAAAACGTCCCAGGGCTGGTATGGTCCAACCTCCTTAGGCCTTGGCTGTGTTTCTGCATTTTCCTGAGCCTCACATGTTTTCAACTTGTGCCACTGCCTCTCACCTGCCACACTCTGTGAAGAGCCTGGCTACATCTCTTCCACTCCTTCTGTCACTGCTGGGAGTGCTGTTGAGAGCCATCCATTCTTCCAGCTGGACCATCGCCAGCACTGCAACCTGTCCTTGCAAAATTAGAATCTGTCACAAACACTTAGTTGATGTTTCCTCTAATGGCTCCCCATGCTTTGGGATCATTTCCTCTTTGCACTTTGCAGGACCCAGGCAGTGTTCTCTTTTTAGACCAGACACCTTTTAGAAAAACATCTAATTAGTCCTGTCCCTTTTTGTTCCTGTAAAAGAGTTGGTCTCCTTTTACTCTCTCTCACTCATTAATAAAGTCCACTCAGGAGCTGGAAGAATATGTACCTCATGTATAAAGGGTCTGTTTGTTGAAGGGTAGATATCAAATGTGCACCAGGTTACACAAGGGCAGTGTTCTCCTGAAATTGGTATTCTGTAGAAGTCTTGGGAAGATAAAAATGAATATACCAAATTATTTTAACAGTTAACTCTCTGAAGTTTTTAGGTCTTTTACTGTACTCAAAGAACATACTTGTAATGCTGTCTTAGAATTCTTCCCTGATAAATGTTTGTGAAACCATCATTATTGTCACATCCTACTTCTTACACCTGTTCTCAGTGTGTTATAAGAAGTGCATCTTTTTATTTTTCCCCTGAAAAAATGAGAGCATGTCATATTTTATTCTTGAACAGCTAGAAATGCTGTGGAAAACTTTCATGCCTTATCAATGGCACTATTAACTGGAAGTAATGTTTTAGAACTTGGGTGCCAAAATTATTGTACACAATCCAATGATATAGTTATGTTTTCCTGTCTTTTCATAGTCAACCTTATAATTTTCTTCACATTTGAAGAAGTAAATTAGGATAATATTTAGTGTGGATAATTTGTGTGACCATTGCAAAAGATACAGCAACAGAGAATATTATTGACTAGTGCAGTCAAAATTGCATTTTGCTTCTTGCAGTTAGAAAGTGTTGTTACTCTATTCTTAAATATACCAGTCATTAAAGGGTGGAAATACTTCACTTAATGAGAAATTAGCTGGATATCTCTTCACTAGGTTATAACTACTTCAGGTTAAACAAGTTGGGTTTTGTATGTGGGTATCATCTTCAAGATCAGGATGTGTTTACTATCTTTCATTTATGAGCTGAGAAAAAAAAATGTAATGTCTGGAAATGCATGTAATAGTTTTAACACTTTATTCTAGACTATTTCAGCTAATCGTGTTGTATTAGCTTTTTCTCATACAGCACATATATATAGATGTATATATTTGCCATTTCACATATAGGTTATTAGATTGCTGGTATTCATCACTAGACATTTCTTCAATTACATTTCAGTTCTGTTTGCTTTATCTACACTGCAAAAGCATTTATTTGAAATCCTTGATAATTTTTAACAGGTGAATTAAATGTATCATTTTACTTTTTCTGTGCTTAGATAATTTTGTTTCATAGTTCTGTGAATACATTTGTTTAAGTTCAGTAAGATAAATAAAATTGATATTGCATGCCATGTTTGGATAACATTTTAAAACATTTGAAAATATTGACGTGTCCAAGTACATAATTGGCAACACTGCTCAACTTTTCTTTAGTGCCTGGCCAACCATTGAACTTCAAAGCAGAACCTGAGTCTGAAACGAGCATACTGCTTTCCTGGACGCCTCCACGGTCTGATACCATTTCCAGCTATGAACTGGTTTACAAAGATGGGGAGCATGGGGAGGAAGTAAGTGGAAAGATTGTACATCTTCTAAGTCATCTTTAAGAAGTTGGACATAAAATACGGCAATGATTTAAATTTCATATATTAGTAACTTATTTTAGTAGAAATGCCTTGATATTTAGGTCTGTTAAGCTCAGCAGTTAGCCTAGTGACAGACTTAAAGTGTGTAAACAGCAGAAAATGTTCGGTTTCAGTTTTGTTTAGTTTGGTTTTGTTCTGCTTTATTTTCTTGAATTTTATTTTTTCTCTGTGGTTTTATCCCAGAGTACAAAGGCATACAGGCAATATAGGGAAATCAGAGTCTCTGAATACTGACCAAGACATTCTCTTATTATCTGCGTTTAGCAACGGGTTTCCACTGAACCTACTACATCGTATCGCCTGCAAGGCTTAAGGCCAAACAGCCTGTACTTGTTCCGCCTAGCTGCACGGTCTCCTCAAGGCCTGGGTGCCTCAACAGCAGAAATCTCAGCCAGAACCATGCAGTCAAGTAGGTGTCTTTCTTTAAATATTTATTCTCTTTGTTTCTATTAATCTCAGCAGCCCAGGTAGGCAGAAACAGAGAAAAAAGCAAAATATGATATTCATGTTGCTTGATACAGCAAAAGAATGCTTAAAATATGAAGTTCTGAGGTGTATCAACTTTATATATGAGTGGCTTTTACATAGTTTCAAAAAACAGCCCAAATAAACCAGTGTTTAAGGAGGCAATATAAAGTTGGCATAATGAAATTTTATTTTATAATAAGGTGAAATGTGTAATGCAATAGGTGTACATTAATAAAAGTCCTTAACCAATAGAGTTCCACCTCCCTACTCTGCACACTTCCTAGGTTGTTTCTGCAGCATCTCCCTAAAGTGCAAAAATTTGTATCAAAAACGTGCAAAGTGGATCAGGTTGAATATTTCAGACTGTACCAGATATTTCTTACCAACTCTTCTGTAGTATCTTATTCTGATTTTGATAAATTTTCTTAATCTAGGCTTTTTATGATGTTCAGTCATTTCCACCTTGAGAAAAATGATTTGGGATGTAAAAAATTGTCAGAGACTTATATATTCACCTTAAAACATTTAAATTAAGACTTAACTAAAACAATCAGCTATGACGTCCACAAGGATTATTCTTGCCTGAGAAGTTAGGTTTTCCTGACAGTTTGCATTACAGTGTGTCATTCAAAAACTTAGTACAATTCTATTTGTATTTGTTTTAAATTACATTGCCTGTTCTTAAAGTAAGATAATTCAAAACAAAAACTTCAGTTTCTCAGTTGACATTAGTCTTTTTAATTTACAGTCATGACAGGTGATTGCACTATCATTCCTTGTTAGTGTTATGTATTAATATCAATTAGTGTGACTGGAGCACAGTGCAGATCACCTTTAAGCAAAGCTAAATGTGTTTCTGAAGCATTTCTAAGGCACTTGGAATAAGCACAAAAAAACACATGTAACACAAGGTTAGTTTTAGATATAGTGGCAAGGCAATTTTTCAGTTTAGTAATTCAGAATGAATAATTTGATTAAGAAATAGGTGTTTATTTATTCTGGGATCCATTTCAACTATTTAGAGTGGTCATTATCTTATATTGGGTGAAGATTGCTTAGACTGCCTACAAAACAAATGTCTAGGAGCCAAGGCTGTGTGTTCCTTATAAAGAACATTGCCATCTTCTCTTCTTGCATATAAGAATATATTATGTTTATCTCAGCCTCGTGTCTTCAGATAGTAGCAACATCCAGTTGATTTCAGTGGTCAGACCCACGTTATTTGCTGCAAAGTTTACATTTGTTTTTTAAAAATGTGCAGTTAAGAAAAAATATATATGCATTAATAAAACTGGTTAAAGTAAGCCTTCAAATTAGCCTCAGTTACATAAGTGCAATATTTTGCATTTTCAGAGTATGATGGATTAAAAATTAATAAACTTCTGTGATTTTATTAGCAATATTCACCAGAATGTGCTGTTGCTTTTCATCTTTGTATCAGTGGGAGATGCTGCAGGGATTTATTTCTTTTTTGTAAGACCCTTAAGGGACATTTTACATGTGTTTCACTTCCTGCACAAGTTAATGGTAGAAGGGGATCCATTTCTTTTGAGTAGCTGATTACTGAATTAGTCTATAAAAATAACCCAAAATGTGTTAATTCTCATCTGCTCTTCCCTCCACCTCCTCTACTTAATTGAAATTCTAGTAAATTCCCTCCTATCTTCCCTTTGGAGGTGCAGTGTACCATACTGAGTAAAAAGCCATTGATCCCTATAGAAAGAACTGTAGGGAACCAAAGGATACATGTGTAAATGCAGTCGGTCACAGCAGGGTCCTAGGCCTTCTCTGTTGTTTTAATTTTGTTTGATGTGACTATTATAAGTACGTCTAAGTATCCGTTTGTTTCTTTTTTCCCTTAAGAAACTGAAAGAAAAGGTGGAGAGGGGGATGTAAAGGGGAAAAAAGATCTTGCACACAAAATTTATGTTTTTCTTACAAGACAGGAGGCAGAAATAGGAAAGGAGTTCACATCCCCTCCTTCTGCTAGTGAGTTTGAATTATGGCTCCTTTTTTGGTGCTCTGAATGATCTGTTAGTAAGCATAGATTTTGGTAAGTCAAAGTGCATTTAAGCAGATAAATGCATACCTAACTTTCAGTACTAGATTTGCCTCACTGAAAGCAGTGGAATGACATGCATGCTTAGATGCTCTGAAGCTTGGGGAAGGTAAATATGCTAACATACTCCTTTGAGAACAAATGAGTAAAGGTGAGCATTTCTGCTCTGGAAGACTGCTGACAGGAGATCAGTCAGAAACTCACATTCTGAGGTGTTGAGCTTGTAAACTCACTTTGTAAAATGAATACCTGCTTTCTTTACATGTTGTTTGGGGTAGATTTTTTTCTTTTCTGTAGAAATAATATACATTACTGGTAGGATTAATTCTTTGCTAGCAAAGGTGTCTCCAAGAGGAGTTAAAAAAATAAAACTGACAGCTGATCTAGGGTAAGTACAAGTTACAGTCAGAATCAACAAGCCTGTCACTTTTTCCTGGTAGGTAAATCTTTGACTAAGACTTTCATCATCTTCTATGGACTGCATGCTCATAGTATGTTTGCTACAATAAATGTTTCAGTAAATGCTTTCAATTTGAATGTAATTTATGGTTGAACTTGTATCAGGCAGACTCATTAAAAAAAAAAAATAGTAATTTGTTTATGAGAGTGGAAAGGCTGCAAAAATGGCAACCTATGGAGCAATTTCTAGCAATTATTGCAAGTTTTTAGGAGTTCTGTTAAAGATTTTCTGTCTTGAGGAAAGTAAAGCCACTTGAAGGGGATGTCAAAATTTGTAAGTAAATACATGTCACATTTTATTTAAATTGTTATAGCTTGCACTAATTGCAAGGATTGTAAAGATAGATCAGTAGTCATAGAGGTATCACGTTTTTGTTTTATTTCAAGAAGAATTTTAATTACAGGTAGGTAATATTATTTTGAGGCTTCATTTTCATATATTTCCCCTACATCCTTTTTCACCATTTAGTTCACCTGTTCATTTTCAGTTTCCTCATGTTAATAAGCCAAGGTGCATATGATTATCTGACGTTCTGCTGTTTTGAGTTTCTACTTTTTTTGTTTAATTATTATTTTCATTTGGTTCTCTTTTATTTATTTTTATTTTTTCTTTTTGTTCATTTTTTTCAATCACTTCTATCCTTCCACTCAAATCCTCCTTTAACCCACTACTGAAATTAGAGCCATCAGCTCCTCCTCAAGACATTAGTTGCACAAGCCCCAGCTCCACTAGCATTTTGGTAAGTTGGAAACCTCCACCGGTGGAAAAACAGAATGGCATTATCACTGCATACTCCATCAAGTACATTGGAATTGATGGAGAAGATGTCAAGCCCCATGAAATTTTGGGAATTTCCTCGGACAGTACCCAGTACCTTTTGGAACAGCTGGAAAAGTGGACTGAGTACCGGATCTCTGTGACTGCTCACACTGATGTTGGACCTGGCCCAGAGAGCTTAGCAGTATTGATTCGGACAGATGAAGATGGTATGTTGCCTCCACTACATCAGTTTGCACCTCTATGACTCTGTCATCTGCTGTCTTTTGTATAGGCTAACAGTAATTTTTTCTGCTCCTCTTTTTTTTTTTCCCCGAATATAACCAGATATTTTCACCCTTTGAGCTTTTTATTCAAAGACTGTTCTTTCTACACCATTTTTCTATTTGGTATTTTTGTATTTTTTTAATCAGAAAATTTTTTTGCAAGTGACATGAATCTGCTGCTCCTTTGAGCCCATACGTATCCTTCTTGCTCCTCCTTTAATGAAAAATAACTCCTAGGGAAAATCTTCCTGCCTTTTCCTTGATTTTACAGTCATTGCCATTTTTAAACAGTTATGTATATAAACTTTTTTTTCAGGTCTTGGTTTTTTGGTTGTTTGTTTTTGGTTTTTTTTTTAGCTGCTTTCTTCTTCCATATTGTCCTTTTTGATTTAAGGGTTTTTTTGGATTGTGGGTTTTTTTTGTTGTTTTTTTTTTGTTTTATTTTTTGATCTTGGAAAACTGATGCTCCACACATTTTCTTTTCTTCCATTCTTGAAAGTGACAGAAGACAGCCTTGTAATCAGCCTCCTTTTTATCCTGAGGAAAAAAACAAACCGAAATAAAACATAGAACTTGACAAACAAAAAAAAGGGCAACTTTTTTTTTAATCTTTTGTAGTTTTGTTATTATTATAGTATTATTATTTCGATGATTAAAATCTCTCTTTGTATTATAATGCTTTGAATCTCAAAGCATCTTCCTTGGCTTTTGTACATTTTTACATGTTTTTCTATTTCTCTAATACTCCTTTTTCTTCCATTTTTTGCATCAGTCATGTTTTTTGATCTTTTCACTGAAAGGTAGAGCAGATTTGTTGAACATCTTCATTTGCTGAATGATTTGTATTCTTCAAAGACAACATAGTGAGTCTGCCCTTTCTTAAAAAAAGCGACAGGCATGGGTGGGACAGGTGGCTGTAATTCTCTTCTGTCCAATGATGTTGTTCCAGTTCCTAGTGGTCCTCCTCGCAAAGTCGAGGTGGAGGCTGTCAACTCCACTGCTGTTAAAGTGTCGTGGCGCTCGCCTGTGCCCAATAAGCAGCACGGCCAGATACGAGGCTACCAGGTGCACTACGTGAGGATGGAGAACGGAGAGCCAAAGGGCCAGCCCATGCTGAAAGACATCATGCTGGCGGATGCACAGGTAACTGGGACACTCCCTTCTTTCCTGGGTCACAGCCAAAACATTTCGTGTACCTAAGAGTTGCCTTTTGTTGTTGGGGGTCTTTTTTCTTTCTATTGAACAGTCTACCAGCTAGCATTTTCTGTGTCCATTTCCAAAACTTTTTTTTCAGAACACTTGCATTTAAGGGTTCTTGGGCCAAAACAAGACACTTTCTTCTCTGTTGATCTGCAACTAAATGTTAGGCTATGTCATTGTTCTGATTCCATTAAACCTTAAGAGACTTAATGTGAACATGTACTCTGAAGTTCTAAAGCATCAGGGTGACCTGATCCAAAGTTAGTGTAGTAAACTGTGCATGGCCTGATCCACCCATCTCCTATTTCAATGTTTCAGTGGAGAGCCTAGGATCATTAGGAGCCTGTGTTAGCCTGTGTTATTACAGTGTTTCTCTGATTACATAGAGAATCTCTCTTTCTCTCTTGTATGCACCTTACTACACAGTTCACGATAAATTAATGTTCTTAATGTAACTTTAGAAACCACTGAGGTGTTATACTTCCCATTATTCATATCAGGAGCTTCAATAAAATGAGGAACTTAGTTTGAATAGGTATATGGTTATTTATATTGCAAAATTTCCCATCTATTTTAGAAATTATGAGAATATGACATAATGAAAACATCCAGGTTAAAAAGCTTCTCAAACTAGGATTTTACTGATTGAGTTATACCAGCACTCTGTAAAACTTAAGATTTACAAAGCTCCTGACACTGAAGGGGTCATCCTATGGGAAGCTATTATGCACTTGTGTGTCACTGCTAGCTCACAATTTGTGACTGGAATGACTGGAAATAAAATGAAATTATTAACCTAAATCAAAGAGTAAAATCTGTTTTGTAAGCATTTTACATGAGTAAACAAATAGGAGGTTGCCTTTTTTTTCTTCTTCAGTTTTGGCTCTGAATTTCAGATTTGCAGAGACCTCTTTGGAGAATAGGTCTCCTACACCTGCATTTTGCTCATGACCCTAATTGCAAAATACTGTTTCTGTTTCTGGAGGACTTTGCTGTCAGTACTTACTTTCTTATTATGGAAAACATGGTGTTCTTACAGACAAAGAGACAGAGATGAAAGTAGATCAGGAAGTGGGAAGGGAAAGAACATGCTAGTGTGCTTCGGTTCTCTTCTTCTTTTCGCAAATTTTTGCTTTCAGCCTCTCTCTAGTAGGGGATTAAAATGATTTTAAACACTAGAAGGTCATTAACTGGAGACTAGATGAGATATTACAGTCCAAATATTGTAAAGGCAAAAGTTGTGTTTCTTCTTTTGTCAAGTATGGCTTTGACCAGCCCGCTTGCCACTGTTTCAGGAATGATAGACAACTCCTTTCTCTTCTCACCACTCCTTCCTGCCTGTAGTACTTCTGTGATACATGTGAACAAGGCTAGTGCAGGTATGAAGACCTTGATGGTAAAATACCTGTGTGGTTTCAAAACTTAATGCATTGAATTAATTTAGGAAATGGAAGTATATAGCCTGGTAACTTGTTTAAATAAACCAGGTAGCCTTTAATTCTTCCTTGGTAACTTTCAATAAAAAACTATTATACAATAGTACTACATGGTACAAGAGGATTCATTACTTCTTTTATTTGTCAGTGAAAGAGAAGTAGCTGGATTTTAGGGAAAACAGAAATGGAATTAAAATGGAATTAAAAATGCCTGGCCGGATTTCATTAACCAAATTTCATGTGATTCTACATGGATAATTTGTACTGTACATGACTTTTTCAGACATCTTTCATATTCATTTTACTATAAAGAAGAAAACTTTATCTCAACCAGGCTACAAATCTCCTTATTTCTTTTGTTTTTCCTTTTGACTTCCTTTACTGTAAATTAGTGGGAATATGATGATACTACTGAACATGTAAGTACTTTTTGACTGGGCAGAAAAACATTGTGTGTTTTGGTTGAGATTTTTTTTTGTTTGTTTGCTTGTAGCACTGTATGGTTTTGTTTTTGGTTATGGGGTTTTTTGGGTGCTTTCTTTGGGTTTATTTTTTTTTTTTTGTTGTTTTGCAGGGTGCTTTTTTGACATTTGCACAAATGCATGTTCCTAACATCAAGGGTTTTCTCTCATGACACCTTTTTTTCTTTATTGTTTTGTTTTGTTGTTTGTTTGGGTTTTTTTTACCCCAGGGAGAGTAGGGTTACTGTTGCTTGCCTGTTCTGGGGTTTAGCATGATGCCAAAATATAGAGCACTGATTTGTGTTTTCATCTCTTTAATGGCTGTCACCAAATTTGCCTCACAATTTCTTCTTTACAAGGTGATAGAAAAATAAAACAGAAGCGGTTCAGAGTTACATACCAATAGTTGCATTTTTCTGTATTCATTTTAATTTTTTTTTTGTGTAACTGAAAGTAGGAGTCAGTTGTGCTTTCTTTTGTATAAAATAAATACATGCTATCAGGAAAGCCAGATGCTCTGCAGTGTTTATGCCTAAGTAATAATGTTTGCTGTATCCAAACGACACTTTCAAACATTACATACAGCCATAGCTCTTACACCGTGAAGTACTGGTTGTTTTAGATGAAACTAATGGCTTCATAAGTCTTTCTGTTTGTGGTTTTGTGGTGGTTTTTTTTGCCTTTTATAGTTTAATTTTGGTAGTACCAGGAGCAGTTTTCTTATGAAAGATATGAAGTCTTACTGATTTTGGTCTTACAGTTCAATTAAATTCTGAGATAGAGTCTAAGAAGTTGATCTTTTGATAGTAGATTTTCATGTGTTGTTTCATCCTATTGTTTGGGTTTTTTGGTTTTTTTTTACTTGAGCTATTTTGCCCACTCATTCTGATCATTACCTAATTATTTCTATATTGCTAATAACTGACTGTAGATACAATGCTGAATTCTAATCACATACTTATTAAGCTCATATCCGCTATCTTGAAAAATCCATATACTATGAATAGTCTGGCCCATGATTTTTATACTAACTTTTCATGGTTGTTGCATCTGAGGGATGTGTGATTGCACATTTGCTATTTATTTAGGTGTATAAATACACCATCCCTCTGGCAGCATTGAAATATGGTGCAAGTTCATTCAGCCATATGAAAATGCAAAGGAGTAGTTCAGTGGTTACTGGACTACTGAAAGCTGGAGACTCCAGGCCCATCAGTTACCTCCAAATACTGTCCTTTTATACTTACATATAAGATTTATTTATATTAAGAGTGTCAAAACTTACTTCTCTTGCAGTCCCTGTAGCAGGACATAAGTTTAGTACATTTCTCATACACCATTCAGCATCTTCTGTGTGCATATACATGTGTGCACACACACATATGAAAAGATACAGCCTTGCTCTCATATATACAGTTTGATGTTGCTGTTACTTTGCTCTAGCTAAGGAGATACTTGTTTTGTAGCTGCTGTCATCTGAGGGGCATCAGATCTATCCCCTGACCAGATTTTTAGTGGTGTTTTACATAGTTCTTTTAGAGCTGAAGGGCTAGTTGTTTCTGAAGTCCTTTCAGGTGTTGAGCAGCGCAGTCCACCCAGTGACACAGGTTGCAGTGAAAGTGTTATGGAAGTAACAAGGCTTTTTTGTTCAGCTAAACCATCATTACTTAAAAAATGTGCATGTAAATGCACACATTTTTCTTACTAGGCATTTTAGAACTATACCTGTGATATCCTGTTAATGATTAGGTTAAACTGAGTTTCTCATTTCTGCATGTGCATGTGTTTCACAATGTCAGTAGTATTCCTCAGGCAAGGTATTTCAGAAGACTTTTTTCACTGTTCACACCACTAAGCCTTTGGCCTTTTGCTTTAAACTACCTGAGGTATACTGTTTGGATGTATGCTGTCCTTTATTGCTTAAGTGAGTGAAATGTTTGGCATTATCAAGTATTTCACACAGTACAGGCTGTTGCTGCACTCACATGCTTGCTATTACTGCCAATAGCTCAAAAGTGTAATATAAATGGGTTTCTAAAGGATTCTGCATTCTCCTGGCAAACAATCTATTTTAAATTAATTGTTCTTATTTTATTTTCTTTCATCTTAGGAAATGATAATTTCAGGGCTTCAGCCTGAAACCACATACTCTTTCACTGTGACAGCCTATACAACTAAAGGTGACGGAGCACGCAGCAAACCCAAACTTGTATCTACTACTGGTGCAGGTAATACTTATACACAAATTGAGCTCTAAATGAATCCTTTGCTTTTTCTGCTACTGTTTTGTTCTTACTGTTTGAAAATCTCCTGTTGTGTGAAAAGTGTTTCTAGGACATAGGATTTTCTGTTTCAGTATTTGAACCTTCATTTATTTAGATAAAAATAGAGCAGTGACTCCCTTTATCCCTTTCTTAGTTCCTGATGAGGTCACTTTATAGTTTTTAGTAGCTCTTCCACTAAAATTGGTGTCTTCTTTGAGAGGAAAAAATAGAAATTTTTCCTTAGCTCAGAAGGATATTTGAAAAACTTGTAAAGGGCTTTCATGATCTTCATGAAAGTAGCAGCACTGCTGCCTGTTAGTAAAAACATTGAAAGAACCCATCTGTATGATATTCACAACTTATCTCAGAAGAATGTAATTATTAAAGCAGAGAATTGGAAAACAGAATGAAACTCCACCCTGTGAAACCCTGAAGCCCATATTGATTCAGGGGTAATTTTAGGATCACACTGGGGCAAAATTCATTCTGCCACTGTGTTCAGTCTGTGTTTGATCTCAGGTGGTATCAAAGGTTGGATATCCTGACTGCATAACCAATAGAGCAGTTAGCGCAGATGGGATAAACCAAACTGCTTTTATATGAGGAACAATTTTTTTCTTCTTTTTTTACTATGTCTCTGTGGCACAGCTTAACCCAGGTTTAGTGTCATGCTTACCTACAGATGTTCACAATCTGTAGGTATTGTGTTCATTTTCAGGGTTTTGTAGTGCAGCCATTAAAGATATTCTATTACAGTCACATACAGCACCATTACAAGCTCTCTGAATAACAGTGTATTGTTTATGCTAATAGATAAAATTCAAAAGGTATATATATTTGTATTTATAGTGATTGATTCAATTTTTAAAACAATCACTGAATGCAGGACACATCTTGTATTAATATCAAAACCATCTATAACCTTTTCTTGTTAGATTCCTTGGAAAAAATCTCAGTCTTGGTGGCTAGATGCACAGTGCTTCATTTCAGGTCTTAGAATACATTCTAGTCATTACTCTTGGCTATTGCTGAAACATACTCTCTAACTTCTTATCTTTCCTGAATTTTCATACTCTGAGAAAAAAGGTGATATCTATTTCTGTCATGTACTGGAACTTGATTTAAGAAAAAAAGGCCCTTGATCCATTACTCTTTTTTAAAGCTCAATTCCCAGTTTAATCAGTTACATAAATTCCCAGTTTAACACAGTTATATAAATTGAGATTTTATTAGTTCCTAGACATAAACATAGGCTATGGAAATATGCTTGCAAAACTTAAAGTTTCACTGCATTTACTCCTTATTGACTGTTCATGTATCATGCTACCAAGAACTCTGATGCTTCTAATTAAAAAAGACAGAACAAATCCTATGTCCCATATGAACTTGATTGAAGAGCAATGGAGAATCAGAGGCATGTCTATAAATGTAATTCATATTGCACTGTTCTTGTCATTTGCTTAAACCTGTGAACAATTGATGTTTGTTCTTGGGATTAAAGCTAGTTATCATTCTGCTCCTTCATACATTCCAGATTGTAAGAAATCTCTTCACTTTGTGTTACAGCTTGCTGTGTTTGAGCTGTTTTTGTAAGAAAAATTTGTATGCATATTTTTGCAAACTGAGACATTGACTGGAGTCAGTACCAAGAGCTTCCTGCTCACTTTCTGTGAGAATGCATCACACAAGGGAAGGAATGATGCGTTAACATCAAAGGGCTGTAGGTCTGTGATGCAGTCTCCTATTCACTTTCAGTATCCATTTTTTTTTTTTCCTAGAAAGGTGCTACTGGAATACTACAATAAAGAAAATGAAGGATCTGCTTTCTAGTCTAACTTCTAAAATTTGAATGAGATTGATTGAGATTAGATCCATAAAAGATATGAAAGGAGAATAGATATTTGAACTTTTACTAGAGAAGCTATCTGTAAAGTATTCTGTGAGACAATAACTAACTCTTCAACTGTCCAGTTAGTGATACAAAAGTATAATTTACATTTTTAGGCAGGAAAGATTCACCAAGTAAGCCTATAGTATGGTAACTCAATTATTAGTGTAGTCACTGAACACAGCTGGTATTTTTATTCAAGAGTTTGTTTTTAGTCTTATGTGCAATTTCCTTTTCTCACTGTTAAAATCAGATGGAACAAAAACTGTTACTGAACATTTCTAAATCAAAGCACTTACTAGATTACTTGGAGCAGAAATTAAAAAATGTATGATTAACAAGACCTTGATAAAAATGAAGACTTACTAGTCAGTGATATCATACAATTTTTATGAAGATTTTAATCAGACCTTTAATTTCTGTGTCAAAGTAGTTGAAGAATGTCATAGGACAGTAGCTTGTCCATTACTTGTCTTTTGCTATCGTACTGGACAGCAATCTTGAAATACAGATTTCAGCTAGAAAATGAAAGCTTATATTAAGGCAGTGGTGTGCTTTATGGCAGCTAACAGAAAACACTTATTTCAGGTAATTTGGCAAAGGCAGTTTGTGTGAGCTTCTACTAGTGGTGGCAAGCCATTGCAGCAGCAATATCTCTTGCAAAGGGGTGTGTGAAAGATATCTTGCTACTTTCTAATGGAAGAGGATTTCACTAGATCAGAGAATATATTTTATTTTATTGACAATTTCACTTCTTCTACACTCATGGAAAATTTAGATTATTATCAGAAATTTCTAGACAGAGCTGTTTGGTGACACAACTGTATATACAACTGCACAGAATCCTGTCATTTGTCCTAAAAGACTGTAAAATTCATACGTAAGTCATACTGAAAGTAAATGTTAACTGAAAACTGTCTGGAAATAAAAAGAAATGTATCTGCTTTGCAACAGCAGATAGGCTTTACAGTATTAAAAAAGTGACAATTATTATTTACTATTATAGTCACAGGGTATTTTATTGGATAAGTAAACTTTATTAGTACCCTGATCAAGAGCAAGTATTAGTTTCTTCCTTTCTCTGTAGTTATTCAGAGGTTAAAATGTCATTCTAATTGTGATGTCTGCCACAAGAAAAAAAAAAACAAAAGGCAATTTATTACAAAAATAATTTAGTTATACATTCCAATAATCTCTTCTCTAGAAAACTGAAGGGGTATTATTCTTTTTGGGTAAACTCTTATTTGGTGCCAGTAATAGTTAGAATGCAGAGAAAATTACGGTCTGCAAAAGGCCTTCACAGACTTCTCTTTGTTCCATAAAGACTTTCAGTTATCATTGAGGAAAAGTCAGAACTAATCAGAGAGATATTCTTTACGCAGCAGAAAATATGGGAAAACACACAAGATTTCACAATAATGCTGCCAGGTGAACTCAACATGTAAATTTAAAGAAATTTGGAAAATTTATACAAAACCTACCTATAATTCTTATGAAATTAGAAGCAATGTCATGACTTATGACAGATGTAATGAGGAAAGAGCTTACTAAATGCAGAATTTTCTTCAAGGCATGCTATTCTTCCCTCCTTATTCCTAATTCTTTATGCAATGGTAGTTAGACCTTCTGACAATAACAATCTGATTTGCTGGGTGCCTGAGAACTGAAGATAAGTAATAAAATCTATTGAAGTGTTTAAATACAGGAACCAGAGCTCACAGTGCAGCAGTTACATTCACTGGGGAAGGCTTCGAATGCAGATGAAACTAATTAGTCTTTGTTGAAGACTGGGTTGTCATTGCAGTACTACTCCCAAAACTATTCTGGTCTCTTGACCTGTCAGGCATTGGTACTGAATGAGCACCAAATTTATAAATAGTTATGGATATGTTTCATTACCAAATAAATCACTATAATAGAAAAAGACTTTTTTGAAATAGAAGTATTAATGAAAACATAAAAGAAATGTATACAAATGGATATGAATAAATTAAAATTAATTAATCAATTAAATAGAACCAGTAAATGAGAATTCATATTGGGACTCCAAAAATGTACACTATAAAAATTCTATAATGGTGCTTCTGGCTTGATTAGGATTCAGTGCTCTCTGGACTGATTCAGTTCCATTCCTCCTCGATGTCCATATCACTGGACACATACCAGTTTGAACTTCTCTAAGACAAATCACCAGTTAGATCAATGGGTCCCAATTAAGTTTGTGACTGAATGTAGTGTATAATTTAAGAAAAGCTACCAATTTAGCCTTCTTCAAAAGAAATCCAGTTCATGTGCACAAAAACCATGCTGTAAAATAAATCATATGTGGTAAGCCATGCTGTAAAATACTAAATTCCGAACTGCGTTACATCTCCACATTGAAAGGGTGGAGGCAGAAGTGATTGATTTATGTATGGAAACTAGAATGATAGGGTTCTATCCTGTGTAGTAATGATTTTTGAGGGCAAGGTTGTTTTGACTTTCTGACTTCTACTACATTTTTACTCTTAATGATAAAATTATGTTAAACTTATCTAGAAACTTGCTACTTCTTCTTTAATTATTTTCCCATTTGCAGGAAATGTGCCTTGGATTAAGTACATGAAAACTTATGACAGTACTTTTTTTTTTTTTTTGCAAACAAGGATTTGTGAGACAGGACCATTCATAAGACATTTGTTGGAAGTTTACTTCTTGACTTGTGTTCCTAGATCCTGTGCCTCTGAATATACTCTGTATTTAGAAATAATGGTAAGGGAACAGGACAAAAGCAGTAAATGTCTCTACTGTTGCAGTTCCTTATACTGTATTACTAAATAGTGCAGGAGCCAGATACTATTTCTTCTTTAGGTAATATATGGAACTGATAGTGAGGAAAGAGAAAATATATCCCTATTCCTGCTAAAAAAAAACTAGCTTCAAGAATTGTAAGTGCACTTGTGTTTATATCTATCCTCTTTAAATAACATTGTGCTACAGTTCCAGGCAAACCTCGGCTTGTGATTAGCCACACACAGATGAACACGGCTCTAATTCAGTGGCATCCTCCAGTGGAAACTTTTGGCCCGCTGCAGGGCTATCGCCTGAAGTTTGGTCGCAAAGACTTGGATACCTTAACGACCATGGAGTTCTCAGAGAAGGAAGATCACTTCACGGCCACAGATATTCACAAAGGAGCTTCTTATGTCTTCAGGCTCTCAGCTAGAAATAAAGTGGGCTTTGGGGAGGAGATGGTTAAAGAGATTTCTGTTCCTGAAGAGGTACCCAGTGGATTTCCCCAAAATCTCCACTCGGAAAGCTCTACTTCTACATCAGTCCAATTAACTTGGCAGATGCCACTCTTGGCAGAAAGAAATGGCATTATCACCAAATATACCATCTTGTACAGAGATATCAATGTTGCTTACCAGCCAGTTGAACTCCCTGTTGTTCCTGCTGATACCACTATGACACTTTCTGGCCTAAAACCAGATACCACTTATGATGTAAAAGTACGTGCCCACACAAGCAAAGGGCCTGGTCCATATAGTCCAAGTGTCCAGTTCAGGACATTACCTGTGGATCAAGGTAGGATTTGTCTGCTTATGGCGTTGACCTTTAAAGGAGTATCGGTCTTTGGATATCAGTGTATTTGAAGGTATAAAAAAAAACTGACTGGCCCATTCATAAAAATAGGTTCATCAAACACAAAAGGTAAAGTATATAAATCTTAATATGTTTTGGATGCCTTAGAATTCAGTTGTCCCTTGCCAAGCAAGTTCTGGCTAACTTCTTCACAATATTTTCAGGTAAGGAAAATGTGTGTATTGAGTTGCACTAGATAAGAGTGAGAACGAGTTTAATTGTGATATTTAAATATGAACAAACAGGTAGGAGAATTGAATTCTTGGTGATTTCTGACCTAAATGGAAATCTAATACTCCCAAGTAGCAGTGGAAAAATGAGAAGATCTAAGCTCCAAGATGTTGTTTATATACATTGTTTCTTTTTTTCCAGCAGTGTTTGCAAAAAATTTTCATGTTAAAGCAGTAATGAAGACTTCTGTTTTGCTGTCCTGGGAAATTCCAGAAAACTACAATTCAGCTTTGCCTTTCAAAGTAAGTTACTTTCCATTTGTACAAGAGAATATGTCAGAAACTAGACGATGTATTTACCTGATTAATTTGCTTGCTGAACATGAATCATGAATATGTATTGGGGGTATTGTTCTTTCTAAGATCACTAATTTTTTGTTCACCACTACAGTATTTTAAAGAAAACAGTGGAAAAAATAATTTTTTTCTTCTTTTTTTCTAGTCCTTTCAATAAAGAATGCAGCTGAGTGCCATTTTGGGTTTTGCCTCCTCAGTGTACAACAGCATGTTTTTGATTTGCAATTCTTTTACTCCACTAGCCATAGCTTTATCCAGATACAGAGACTCAGAGCAACATGCAGTCTTGCCTGGAATTTCTTCTGATTCATTCTTAATCACTTGTGTCATCTCAGGCAGTGGCAAGTGAAGAACAGTATTTTAGGAACTAAATGGTACAAAAACCTTTCTAAATAAGGAGTGTGAATGAAAAAATCAAGATACTTTTAACAGAGTATCTTGCTATAAATTCTGGGTTCAAGAAAAGCTGCTTACTTTGAAAAAGTGAAATTGGATTTCAGAAGTGTTTACATTGCTTTATATTAATGTAGTAGTTGGGTTTTTTTCTGAAATTGAGAAGCTTACTTTCAGTGGTGAATTCCATTCTGCTTTACACACTAAAATACCCAAATAAAATTAAATTTATTTATTTATTATTTAAATTTATGGGTAGGTTGATTCCTGAATTCAGTGTGACAGCATCATTTGCCCTCTCCTAATAACCAAAACTACTTTTGTTTATTAACTTAGATCCTTTATGATGATGGGAAAATGGAGGTTGATGGACGTGCTACTCAAAAGCTGATCACAAACTTGAAGCCAGAGACATCATATTCATTTGTCCTGACAAACAGAGGGAATAGTGCTGGGGGTCTTCAGCACAGAGTAACTGCAAAGACTGCCCCAGACGTGCTTCGCACAAAGCCAGTCTTCATTGGAAAGACCAACTTGGATGGCATGATAACTGTGGAACTTCCAGAAGTACCCTCAAACGAGAATATAAAGTGAGTGAATCAATGACATACCATTGTTTTTAGCTCCAGAGAGATGATCGTTCTCACTCTTGATGTTCCACCATGGCTTTATTCTTTATAAGAGTACAGAGACTGCAGTACTCTGCAGTAGTATTTGACCTAATATCAGTGTAATATTTGATATAGTAAACTGGGAGGTGCTGTGGACTCTCTCAAGGGACAAGAGGCCTTACAGAAGGATACAGATAGATTGGAACACTGGGCAGTCATGAGTGGCATGAAAATTAAGAGCAAATGTCAAATTCTGTTATAAGGGTCCTTGAGTGCATTCAACAGGGTGCAACAAAGCTGATGGGATGACTGAAAGGAATATCCTCTAAGGAGCTGCTAAGGTTTTTGAGCTTGTCTAGTTTGCAGAAAAGAAGGCTAAGGACTGACCTCCTGCTCTCTACATCTTCTTGAGGAGGGGAAGTGAAGAGGGAGCTGCTGATCTCTTCTTACTGAGATCCATTTATAGAACATGAGGCAATGCCTCAGACCAGCATCAGGGGAGCTGCATCAGATGTATTAGGAAGCATTTGTTTACTATGAGTGTTTTCAACCTGGAAAAGGCTTCCTAATCAGGTGTTTAATGTCCCAGGCATGTCAGTGTTTAAGAGGTATTTGGATGATGCCCTTAATTTGTTTTAACTTTTGGTCACCCCTGAAGTGGTGAGGTAATGGGAACAGATGATCACTGTATGTCAGTTCCAACTAGAACTCTCAAGTTTGTCTCATAGCTGTATATAAGACTTGTATAAAGACTGATTGTCCTTCAGTTTGCAGATTTTTCTCACAGTACTTTTGTGTTTCATCACGGACTGCAAAATGAGGGATGCAGTTATATTTTGAACAATTTATCATCTCAAAAAGAATGGATACCAATCAATGCTAACTACCCTGCTGTAGCTCCTTGATGTAGTCAGACTCAGTCACTCAAGAATTTTATTGAGTTTTAAAGAATTGATACTGCACTAAAATTAATTCAGATTAATTATTTCTGATAGTTTTTATCAGGATAAAAATACCTTGTCCTCTCCACTGGTCTCAGAAAGAAAACAAGAGATTTTGCTAAAAAGTTGGAAGTTTTCCAGAGGTTACATAGATTTTGGAAGGGAACAGGTGGTGTTTAAATTTAAACAGAAACAGGACTAAAGATCTGAGAGCACATGGTCAGCAGGGATTAGAAAGGTTAGACAATAAAGATTTGCCAGGAAAACATGAAGCTTGATACAACCAATAAGTGTTACTGCTCTGATTATAGTGATTCTTGTTGATCTGTAAGGTTCCCATATGTAATGTAAAGGAAATGGGGAGGAAAATGAGCCAGTCTCTAAATGATGGGAATTCAGCTTTGTCTCCCTGGTGGATTTTTACAGCTTTCTAGAAAGCTGCCCCCTTTTTCATTACTGACTGAAGATTTTGAGGCAGGTAAGGTCAAGAAATAAATGACTTTGAAACATTAAAAGGATGAAAAACTGAAAAATGTAGTCATTACCATTAGATTGAGTAAGATGCAGTCAGTAACAAATGCAGCTAAGGAAGACTGAAGATGGAATGAGTCAAAAAAGATTTATGAAGCAGAGCATTCACAGAGAGAAAAATGTGCAGGATAGCTGATCTAACAGCAGCAGAAGATAGCACTGGAATAAAAGACAATTCCCTTCTTTTTATATAGTGTAGAAAAGTTAAAGAGGCTAAGTGACATCAGAAAAGGTATATTAAATCTATAGGGTCCAACTGCCAATTTTGCAAATAATGTATTTCCTATTTTTGCATCTATTTTCTAAGATTTGATCAGGCTTGATAAAGTAAAACACAACAACAAAGATTGACTTGACCCTTGGAGCGAGCATACCAAAGCAAGTACTTACTGAACAGTAAGCCTGACCTGATGCTTGCCCCAATAAAATAAGTAAAATTATTCTGCATTAGTCTTTATATGGGAAGAACAATTTCATGTATTAGTCATGTTGACATTTTTAGACATGCTGCTCCTCTATTGGTACATTATATGCTGAGGATTGTCCCTAGCTTACAATGAAGTACTGAGAATTTTTCAATAATACTAATTACCCACAAAGTGAAGCAGGTAATAGTTTGCTCTAATGTAGAATAGGTAATGAGATTGAGGGTAATGTTATAAAAGCCTTTGTAATATTTGTAATTAAGGAAAGTAGTATTTATCAACGTTTGATGGTGATACAGGATAGAAATTGGTGCAGAGCTCACCTTATGATTAGTAAAATAATCTCTTTTGCTCATCTCAAGGGAGCAAGTTCTTAATTTTTCTTTCTCTTAGTATTTTGGGCTATTTCCAAAGCAATTTTTATGCGTAAAGGACAGTTCATGTTTCTCCAAATCTCTTACATCTTGGAAAAGTCTTAAGTAAAAACAGAGTTTTGTGGAAGACTTTGGTCTCTCAAATACTCAGTAGATAAAACAAGACCAAAATAAACCATTTATTTCTCACCCTCCTCCCTCCTCTCCCCCAGGAAAACCTCCAACCTAAAAAGAAACAAGCAAATTACAAAGTAAAATATAAAACATGTTTTTCAGGAGATGCTATATTTTGCACAATTCACTGAAAATCACAGAACTTTATTGTCCTTCACAATTTGCAGCACTGCATATTAGTGTGAAAATTTTCATTTTTCTGCTTACTATTTATCTGCTTATTCTTTCAGTTTAAAATACTCTGTGTGTACTGAAAGTCTTAGTAGGTTTTCAAAGTTACAAGAGAGAGACTTTCATGAGGGAAGTGAAAAAGAGTGGGAAAGTTACAATTACATGCTGGATGTTCTTTGGGTGAAAAGAAAAATGTATGAACACTTGTTAGCTTAAAAAATAAAAAGATGAAGAAAAAGAAAAGGATAAGTATGTGTCTTTGATGTTTGAAAGACATAGAGGGGCAAGTTTTCATTTCTTTTTGTCTTGATTCTTAGACATCTGTTAAAGAAAGGGTATGTCAGTCAGTGTTTACTTGGATTTACAATTCAAAGTATTTTTAATAGACCAATGCAGGTTTAAAACCTGGGGACAACCAGCCTGACAGTTTTTAATGTTTTTAAAAGATTATTTATAATATTGTCACCATAAGAATGCATGCCACAGATGTTTTTTGAAATACTGGAATACAGCAAGGGGACACTAGTTAAAAATCTATGGGCAACACTGCTTTCCAGTGCTCCTGTTGGAGCTTAGCATTTCCACAGAAAACCTCCTCAAATTTCTTAACACAAATATTAATGAATACACATACTCTCTACAGGAGCTGAAAACCTACAGTTTTGTTGCATTTCTTTTATGGGAAAGAGATTTAAATAAGAAGAGATCATTAAAATGGATCAATGGCTTGCAATGGTATGGTAAAAATGATAGTTTAGTGTTGGCTTAGACTGACATGGTTTTGAGCCAGCATTTAGGCAGCTCCTTTTCTGTAGACTGTTAATTACTTAGGATTTTCAGCTGCATTTCATGAGTAAAATTAATAGTTTTGCAGAAGGTTGAATGGATTGTAAAAAAAAAAAGCAGACTGGAAGAGGAGATGGCCCATGAAACACTAAAATTATCTTCCATAATGAGACCCAGAAACACCTTAATAAGCTTTTGTTACTAGAAACAAAGAAAATGTTTCTTTCCTCTCCCCTGATATGGAGAGAGCTTGACTTCGTGACAAGTGTGTTTATCAAGAAGACATATACTACCCTGAATGTCCTGCTGTTATGATTCCACTGCTTCTTCCCTCACATTAATGTGAAGTTATGGATCTGCCTGACACATATCCAGGCTTTGTGAAGTAAGCAATAAAAGTAGATACTAGAAAATATAATTTACTAGTCTCCATGGGTGGGGAGGAAGAAAATATTATTATGAAAATATTTCCAATATTATATATATAAAATTTGCAAAACCTAGATATAAAGAAGTATATATCAAGCTCTCTTACCTATGACTGTGAACAGGATACTTATGTAGATAGAGCTAATGGCATTTGATTGTCAAAAGGAAGGAGAGTATGGGTGCAGTGTATGTCCTCTTTGCTTTCTTTTCTCTTTATTATGATATTGGCATTAAAAAATAAATTTTTTAAACCTACTATTTTGATTTTACATTAAAATGGGAGAAGATAGGTTGGTAATTGAGATTTAAATATATGGTAATATATTTCAATTTAGGGCTTTGGGGTTTTGTTTCAGTGTGATGGTGGCAGGGCACACATAACCTATGGTTCTTGTATTTCATGTCATAATTTTAGTACATTGTAATTAAAGTTTTTTATAAATATTTATATGTTTGCACAAAAAGGCAGGTGATTGGTGCCATTTTTTTGGCAAATGCTTTACAATTGATGTTATTTCAAGAGTGTGAACGTTTACAGCTATGTCTGGAGGACTGCAGTGACATATTAATGTGCAGAAGTTTATTGTCAACATACCACTTTTCTCTTTAGTTCCTCTGAACAGACCCGCTCCATCAATTTATCTGTTCCTCTTCATTCACCTTCTCTTTTGTCCAACTTTGTCATTTACAGAGGCTATTACATAGTTATTGTGCCTTTGAAGAGGTCTCGTGGAAAGTTTATCAAACCATGGGAGAGTCCAGATGAAATGGAATTAGATGAGGTACTGTACATGGTTTGGGGTTTTTTTCTTCTCCTTTAGTAAAGAAGCAGTCCTTCTACTTTTAGGTAATTAACTCACCAGTTTTAAAAGTTTTGTCAGGATGCTTTATATTTATATTTGTGTTAGCCTGTGGAGACTAAAACAAAAATTCAGATTACTTAAATGAGAAGACAGTAAAGACATTAAGTTGAAATAAAGAGCACAGTGTCTTATATTTGTTGACAGTAATATTTTATTTTTTTTTTCTATTGTAAAGAGTGATGCAAAAGTGCAGGAGGTGAAATGACTTGTCAGCAAAAGCTTAATCACCAACAATATGAACTGTAATAAAGGTCTGGTTCATTACAGGGGTGTTTACTAAGTCTGTAACAAATGCTAAATTGCAATTTGCACCTCAGTTTAACATTTGACCTTCTGGTGGTGTTTTTACACCATTTTCATATACTGTAATACTTCTAGTGAGACGTAGTCTCCATTCCACCAACAGTTTGTGATCAGAAATAAATGCATGAACAAGGAAGGAAAGAGCAACATTGTGTCATCGTCTGAAACTGTAAATGACCTTAATCCAAGGGGAGGAATTACTTTCATTTTAGAAATAAACCCAGCAATGTTAGAAATCAATTCAGTATATTATTGATATAGTAATAATTCCAGGAAATACAATATTCACCCCCATTTTCTGTTTTACTGAAGGAAAGTATAGCTCATGCAAACTTGTCCTTCTTCTTTCAATCTGTAAATCTGTAGTAATGCTAATTTTTGTGATTTTAGAACTCTTTCAAGGGCCCCCTATGAGAGACTTTTACAAAAAACAGGTGGTGGTGTTATTATTGTTCTCATTGTATCTGGCCAAAATTTTAGATAACATTCAAATGCTGTGGTACTTTGTACATGTCTGCAATTCAAAGACCAGAATCAGGTTTTTTCACTCCTGATAGAGTGTTCTTTTGACTGTATCAATTTATTTTTCTATTTTCTCTTGGTGGATTCAAGAGATTTATGTTACAGAGCTAACCACCATATGCTTCTCCATAACACAGTTAGTGGGAAGTGTTGATCACCTGCAAGCAAGCATAAATGTTCTTTTCTCTCCTGCCATTGACAAAATGGATATAAATTTCAAATTTTGCCCCAAAATATAGGGAAAATAAAGATCTTCACCAAACTAACAGTGTTGTGGAAAGTGCTCAAAATATCAATGCAATATTTCAGTCCTTGTCACAACAACAGGTAAATCCTTAATCAGAATATTAAAAACAACTGTTCAGAGGAGGGCATGATGGCTAACTGATTCACCCCTATGTTTCTTCTTGACCAGTTTCATTTATGTGATCATCTCTCTTCATTCAATTGCAGCAATGGCTCGCTTTGATCTATAAACTTCTTCCCTTTAAAAGAACGTTGATTCTAAATGCCATCAGCTCATGATCATAGTCATAGGTGACATCAAATACAGTTAAACAGTAAAACTCTGACAGCCACATCTATACAGTAATGGAAACTGATTGAGTATTACCACCCACTTTTAACATCCAAAGGCTGAAGTCACATTCAGCAGCATTAATAGATTAAAGGATAGGTGCCAGATGACATTGAACTTTCTGGCAATAGAATTCTATGGTTCCTGCTGATTTTCATAACAAAGGGTCATTTTAATCATCCTGCAAGTTCTGCTGCCTTAGTCGGTATAACAGATTGATAAAGAACATTTATTAATTCAGAAATATTTGTGTCAGGATGGGTTGTTTCCCACCTCTATTGATATAACTGAGACCACATTGTAGAATTAATGATGGAAGAAATAAGATATGCATTGACTGGAAAATGAAGTTATTTCTGATAAAGAACTAAACACCTTGATATATCTTTTACAATTGCCACCAATACATATAGCAAGAGCTGAGCAGGAAAAAACATTAAAAGCATGCAGCAACTGCATATCATGCTAACTCATTCAGGTTCTATTACTTAAAAAACTGGTATTCTTCCAGCTTTGGAAAGTATGCATTTTGTCAAGTGTGCTATTCCTGACAAGTTTGTGAACACAGTGCCACAATAAATACATTTGGAAAAAAGTAATAACAACAACAACAACACCCACACGCACAAAAAACAACCAAAAAAGCCAACAACAAAAAAAAAACCACCCCCAAAAAAACCCAACCAACCAAAAAAATCAACCAAACAAAAAAAAAAAAACCAAAACAAAAAACACCACCAAACAAAGACAAACAAACAAACAAACAAAAAAAAAACCAAGAAAAACCCCCAAACAAACCAAAAAGTAAAAAACCACACCACCACCCCTTCAAAAAAACACTACTCAAAACACTACTCTCTGAGCAAATAGTTCCTGATGATCAAGTGAGGATACATATTTATATTTTTGGTATAGTCTCAGATATGTGTCTGGTATCAGAATTGGTTGGGTAGTAGATATTTCAAAGAACTATGTTCCAAATAGTTTTCGTAGATTGCCAGAAGGAAAGTATTTGCTAATAAAACAGCTCTTGAGTATAACTCCATTACATAACTGAGCAGTCCAAAAAGACTCTTCAGCCTTATTTATTATTGTAGTTGCCTAATCTTCCTGCTCCTTGAACCTCAGCTCTGAAAGAAACTAAGATAGTTTTAAAATAGCAGATAATGAACTAGATGTTTGGTATCTGAAAAAAAAAAAAAATATTAGAGATACAGTCCTTTTTTACTAACTCAAAATTTCTCTTTTTAATATCATGAGGTTTAGTGACTTTAAATAGACACATCATGCAAATAAATGAAAAGAAAAAAAATTATGATTTGCAGTATTACCTACTAGGATTACTTTAGATCTGTAAGCAGTAAAACCTAAATAAAGATTGCCATGTTAAGTCTTAAATGAATTCAGTAATTTTATTGAACTCATGGAAGTCTTAAATAAAATCAGTAATTTTATTGAAATCTCCTGTTGTAAACTCCTAAGTTTACAATAGGAACAAGTAATGATATTTGGCAACACCACCATTTCCTTATGAAACATTAATGAGGCTGGAGGTTCACCAGAGGTCTACTCAGTTATGTGTAATCAATGTTACAAAGTTTTTATCTACACACAAACACACCTAAGTTAACTGGCCTTAGGTGATGTATGACTACCTTTGAAAAGTTTAACTAATTTTATTTGTCTCAGGCTAACTAACTTTTAGCATTCATAGCCAAAACTCAGTTCCTGATCACTCTAATACTATACTTCATCTTTCCATTTTCTTACAATATATATGTTTTCTCTTACTATTTCAAATGCAAGAAATTATCAAGCTCAAACATTTTTCTTTGCCTCACTATCTTAATCTAATTTTGATGGCTATACTCCTACCGTACTTTGACATTTTATTATGAGTTATTCATAATCTAAGTTGTAAATACACTGTAATCTGGAAACATATGATAAAGAACAATGAATTTAATTGAGGCAGACACACAACTTTAATTCCCGTTGAAGAGGTGATGGAAGTATCAGTTAGCCTTGGGGATAGCACAAGCCATACACCTCTACTAGAGCTGTTTTGTTTGTGGCTCCTGGCTTTAAGCTAGCGTGCACTCTTACTACCCCAACACTTAGCTTCATGTTTTGGCAGACTTCCAGATAGCCAGTGCTCAGCCCTCTGCATAGGCATTGTTATAAAATGTGGCATCATACAGAGATAAACCTTTCATAGTGCTTCTCTCAGCAGATCCTGTAAGGGCTGATCTAACCTGGAACAAACTTTGATTATTCCCTGCCTCATGTTCTGCATTTAGTAACTCTTCCCAGGGCATAGGAAGCTACCAACAGATGTGAGAGTCACCTTCAATAAAGCAACTAAATAGAAATCTCTTCAATATTACAGTTCTCTTCTGCCCTCATTTTTATACGACGCAAATAGACTCTAGCTGCTCATTAAACTGTTTAGGAAGAATGAAAGAGAAATATGGACTGCTGATTGGAATAGTGTCCTTGAGTAATGAATAATGATTTCTAGTCTCAAATTACGGCCAGTTCTTTTTTTGCTCAGGGGATCCATTGCACTGTACCAGCTTTTGTATCATGGCATTGAAATTGATAAAGGTAAATGAATGTAAAATCTCTGCAACAGGGCACAGACACAGCATTAGAGCTGGAAAGCAGTTTACTGCATAGATGTTTGAAGGTATAAAATCCAAATGCTCTCAATGTTAAGGAAGCCTGGATTCAAGTGGCACAACTTGCTTTCATATGTATCTGTAACCTTAAATTTAGTGAGTGAGAAAGGTTATCAAATTATTCAGTATTAAAAGCTCCTTTCTGAGTAGCAGAGTGAATATTAGGTTGCTTTACATGCATTGCAATTGTTAATTGTGTAATTGCAAAATACAAGATACCTTGAAGGGAGACAAAAAGGTGTGGTCACTAAGCTGTGGCCTAAATAAAGAGTGCATTGAAGATGGCGAAGGGCCTTGAGGGGAAGCCATATGTGGAGTGGCTGAGATCACTTGGTTTATTCAGCCTGGTGGAGGAGACTGAGGAGAGACTCCATTGCAGTTACAACTTCCTTGTGAGGGGAGGTGGAGGGGCAGGCACTGATCTCTTCACTCGGTGGTGACCAGAGACAGGACCCGAGGGAATGGTCTGAAGTTCCATTAGGGCAGGTTTAGGATGGATATTAGGAAAAGAATCTTCACCCACAGGGGGTTGGGCACTGGAACAGCTCCCCAGGGAAGTGATCACAGCACCAGCATGACAAAGTTCAGTGTTCTCAGGCACAGGGAATGACTCTTGGGACTGTCCTGTGCCAAGCCAGGACTTGGACTCAGTGATCCTTGAGGGTCTCTTCCAACTCAGCATATTCTATGATTCCATGATTCTGTGGAGAACTTCCCTGACTAAATGTACTTTGAAATTAATATATATAGTTAAGATTGGACTTTAGTATCTTTTTTTTTATCTACTTTTCACTCCAGAGATTTGTCTCCTCCTTTTCTAGAAATGAATTTTGTGCTAATCTGCTGTATGAGAAGTATTAGTGTGCTGAAAAGACTAAACTACTTAGAAAAATTTGTGATTTAAGTATAAGACTACAGGACATCGTATAAGTTTCATAAGCAAAAAACAAAGGGAATCACAAAGAGACCTTAGAAGTCATAATTTATCACACAAGACAAGTTCAGACTCCTTGTAATCAAATCAGACTAATTTTTGTGGAATACCAGTATATGTAAAGCAAAAAAAAGGTATTGAAGAAGCATTTGTCTGATTTAATAAGTAATTCATCAACAGATTATACTAGCTGAGATTAAGTTCCTTTATTAGTAAGTGTATGTTTTCCAAGTTTGAGCCTAGCATCTAATCTTGTACTGATGTAAATTTTAGCTTTGTTTATCAGAAGAAGTGATTCAGTCATCTTTCCTGGAGGTGTTTAAAAAGATGTGTAGTTTTGGCAATTAGGGACATGGTTTAAGGGTGGACATGGCAATGTTAGATTAATGGCTGGAATCAGTCTTAGAGGCCCTTTTCAATGTAATTGATTTTATGATTCTATTCTATGACTCAATATAGAGATAGATGATAGATAGATAGATAGATAGATAGATAGATAGATAGATAGATAGATAGATAGATAATATGTAATATGTTATGTGTAATTATATGTCCCCAGAGAAAATAGATTTTCTTATCCTCTCCCAACCTCCTCCTAGACACAACAGTATCTAAAAATTGTTTTATGTTTGTAGTCTGAGTGCTGCAATTGCCTCCTAATATTTTATCCTGACAAGAATGTCAAGAATTTGGAAGATTTTGCAATTGATTTAGTGGTACTGATATATCCCATGAAATGTGGATAAATTGGTTTTTTGTAGTTCTTGGTCATGCATTAAATTTTCTCATTACACTGTCAATAAGTTACGTTAAAATTGTTTACAGTTATCTTTCTGTTCATGCTTGCTCTCTCTCTCTCCCCCCCCCCCTTTCTTTTCCCTTCCTTCATTTTAAAGCTGCTTAAGGAGATAGCTAGGAAACGCAGAAGCATTCGTCTTGGGAGGGAAGTTGAATTAAAGCCATATATTGCAGCTCACTTTGAAGTTCTTCCCACGGAATTCACATTGGGGGATAAGAAGCATTATGGTGGATTTGAGAATAAGCAACTGCAGAGTGGTCAAGAATATGTCTTCTTTGTATTGGCTGTAATGGAGCACTCAGAATCTGTAAGTTAGTTCATGTTTTTCTGTATCTAAATTACCTTACACAATCATGGAAGCATTTTTTCAACGCTTATTCCACTTCCCTAAAGCTTTTTTTTAATATTACATGTCAGACCATCTTTAAGGTGAGTGTTTCCTTACTCAATGCCCATTAATTCCTTGAACTCTTCTGTTCTGTTTGCACCTTTGTGTATTACTTCAGTGTATAACTGAAACCTAAGAGTCACCTTTTATTGGCTGTGTCATGATCCTTTGAAAATTACATTGTGTATATTTTTGACCATGGACACAGCTTCTGAGACATGATCTTTACAGCAGCATCTTTCTCTATGTATTTAAAAGAATTTAAAAGCTGTCTTTTGATGCTACAGTGAATAATGGTATAGGATATACAGGGTTCTTGGAAAGATCCATTGAACTAGAGACATGCACAGCTACCCTCTTTAGCTGCAGTCATTCCAAAACAATTTCTGTAAATTGTTAGAAAGTTAGAAAATAATTCAATAGTAGGGAAAATTCCTAAAAAAAAAAAAAAACTAGAAAATGAGCTGTCATTTCTCTTTACACAATTCATTTTGTAGTCACATCCCTTTATGCATGAATTAACCTAATGCGTTTAATGTATTAAAAAAGAAGAAAAAAAAGACAGATGTAAGACTTTTGAAAGATGCAATATACATTAGCATTTTAACATACAGTGTGTAATACAGTATGTTTCTAATTTGTAACTTAACCTGACAGCTACATTTGCAGATTCAATCACTTGAAAATCCAAGACCAATAATCTGAATTCTAGTCAAATGCTTGCAGTGTATAATGCTGCAATTTCTTTCTTGGTGTCAATGAAATGTGCCTACTTAAGCACAATGAGGAGGTAGTTCCACTTTGAATACTTTTAGACACATAGCTTCATTTGAAAATAAAGTGCCTCCTGCAAGCTCTAACATAAATCAAAAGTTCTCTTTTCACTTTTTGACATGGGCTGCATAGACAGATAATTCTGAAGGTGTTGCATCACAAAGGTTCAGATTGGAGAAGGTAGACAGCTTTTTACTATAAATTAAAGAGGCCATAAATCTGTATGTTATAAATTACCTGTACTAAAATGCATCTTTTCAATATAAAGTGCAGTTTCTTGTGTTTTTTATATTAATTAAGGTATAAATGACCTAAATGTATTGCTTTGTTAGAAATCAGGATGAAAAAGCAGGAAGAAATAGTTTTGTAAACTGACACATATAACAAAATGTATATAGGATCCTACTCTTGAAAGACTTCAAAAGGCATTACTGAACTTAGGCTATCTATAAGACACTTCAGCATGCCATCTGAAACATTTATGTGCTTGAGTAGCATGAGGTAGCCACAGACTGTGAAGAATTATTTAAGGGTGTGTCAGATTCAGCTTTCAATGACTTTCAATGCTCCAGTGTATCAGCTCCCAGCATTTATAGCTGATTTTCTTTTAGGATTACAGGTTCTACAGATGTAACTTGAAAGGGACATTTTTCTTGATATTCAGATGTTACATTTTACAAAAGGCTTCTTATTCAGAGAGCACAAAATTTCTCTCTTGATTGGTAGAATAGAGAGCTTGAATTAAAAAACGTCATGGGAAGGTCTGAATTTGTTCAACTTAGTAAAATGGGAGCTGGAGAGCTATGATTAAAATCTATAAATATGTTAAGAATGTCATCAAGAGGAAGGAAAAAATAAGATAAAATTTTAAAATAATAAATGAGTTTAAATTTTTCATTAATACAAGATGGTTTAAAATTGAAAGTGAAATCCTATTTATTGAAGAAAAGGAAGTAAGTGTTTACACTGTTACTCTCAATATCCCTCTATATCTTTTTCCAGGCATTTTTGCCATCCACTCCAAAGGAAGAGGGGAAATACAAAGAGTTTCTTCTCAGAGCAATGAACCTTTTTTATTTCTTGAGAGTACTAAACCTGAGGGAAAAAAAAAATCAGTTTACTTGGGTGTCTCAGGAATGGAATGTGAAGACTCCCCAGTTTCCAGACAATGATCATAGACATAAAACATAGGGAGGTTTTGGTGCCAGATGCCAGGTGTAGTAAAATGCTATAATATAACTGGAGATTGTTGGCATGGGTGCTAGCTCAGTAACACTTAAGTAAGTGCCTCAGCTTTGCCAGTCCTAATCCTGTCTCAAACCCAGACACTGTCATAGCCCAGAGCCCAAAACAGGGCCAAATGAAGTGTAAAAAAACATGTCTCCTTTGATAACACTTGTCCTGGCTTAGGGCATCTTTCAGAATGCGGTGCAAACATAAATGGAAGCTAATCTTTTCTCCCAGTTATCTTATTCTGTATTAGCTGACATTTCTGATCTACCATGGAATCAAGTTTTTAAGTCTTTTGCAAGATCTGTAGTTCAAATCCTAGTTTAATGCTGATGAAGAAACACTATCACAAGCAAGAAATATGTACAAACAATTTTACACTTCTGAGTTTACTATAATTTAGACTTCTTAAAATGATTCAGTTTCAGCAGGCTGACTCTTCAGCCTCTCCAGTCTGTAATTGTAACTCTGCACTCAGCCCCAGATGAAACATCTCAGGTCAGACAAGAATAAAAAATAATTCTCTTTATCATGGGTTTTATCCTAGACCAGCTGGCTTTACATCATGTAGTAAACCAAAGATTTTCAACAATCTCCGTTGGTTCATAATTTTAGTTTAATCCTTATGAAACACTGAGTGTTTAGCTTCCCTTTATATTCTACAATGGATTCTCCCATTTTTCAGTCTTAAATTCGAGTTGTCTCCACCTTGTGTAGGTATATTCTGTCAGACAGTTTTTGACTGGTCAAAAACAGTACTATCATTGCAAGACCCTTTTCCAAAAACCTCCTACATTCAGTCCCCTTCATTTTTATCTATAGCAGTCTTGTTATGTCTCAAGTACCCTTTCATATTGTGCAGGAAGAAAGTGTTAAACCAGTACGAAACTAAAACAAAACCCAAAAATTGGTAACTGGTGGGCTATAATTCTCAGTTTCCTATTCAGTTTTTCATTCTCTGCTTAGCTTGCAAAGTGTTCTGTGAGGACTGTGCTACATGATTTGTCTGCAGGTCATTTCTAATATGTGGAACACAAAATAAAAATGATAATAACAACACACTGTTCAATTTGCAAGTTTGTGTATTTCCTTCAAGAAAAATAGCATTTCCAGTTTGCTGTGTTCATTGCATCATTACCTTCTATACATTTATTTTAGATGTGGGATAGTTAACATATTAATGCATTGCTTTCTGATTAAGAAGTATTTTTATTTCTACAGACCATGTATGCAACAAGCCCATATTCAGATCCTGTTGTGTCAATGGATCTTGATCCCCAACCAATTACAGATGAGGAAGAAGGCTTGATTTGGGTTGTTGGACCAGTTCTTGCAGTGGTGTTTATCATCTGTATTGTTATTGCTATACTTCTTTATAAAAGGTAGGTTTACCTTTTAGCTTTCTTGCAAGGTATGTCATTTATCCTCTATATTGGTCACTTTGTAGTAGTTGTTCAACACTGTATTTTTGCACTACAATATTAACTGTCATTGCTTTGGAACATTTTGAAATTTATTAATGGCTTCCAGCATGCTGCAGAAATTTTTGACTGAAAGTTTTCAATAATTACAGATATATGAGTACATTTTTATGCTGATTATACTATATTAACACTATTGCATTTAAATGTTTTTTCTACTTTGCATACATTTGTATGCAAAGATACATTTGTATGCGAAGAAAGTAAATATGTGCTCTCACATAAATATGTATGGATTTTGCACATTTGACTTTTTAGAACTTGTTTATAGATGTATAATAGTAATGCATTAGGGGTTACATTCAGCTTGTTGCTAAATGTGATTTTCATCTCCACTCAAGTAATTTGAATTTCAACTTTTGACAGTTGGCCTCAATTTGGAAATGTATCTATATGAATTTGGAGCTGTGATCTGAGAGATTAAAGAGACATCAAATAGCTGTTTTCTACAAATCTTGCAATGAGATCAAATTTCACTCATTCTTCTTTCACTCTCTATGACACAGATTTAGTTTTGCTATTACACAAAGGACTTCCCTTTGCCTTACAACATACTCAGTGAATATGATGCCGTAATTTATATGTAGCAGCCTTTTACAGTGTAAATGAGTTAACATGGGTCAAGATACTAAACCAAAACCAAAGAATAAAACTCAAAAAGGTTATTTTTAATCTTTGTATTTAATTCCTAGTACATTTTTGAAATATATTGATAAAGTAGATTAGAGGAATATTACAAAGATGCTGCCAAAAAAATTCTGAGGAGGGGCACACTAGGGATAATTTTAAAATGAAGTATGTCTTCTAAAACCAATGGCTATGATGCTATTACCGGCAGATAAATATTTAAATCTGAGCCTGTATGCTCTTCCCACATTTGGTGTCTCTGGTCAAATACCTCTTAAGTTTCATGAAGAGAGCTCTCTTCAGGTTTTGGAAAGAATTCTCTCTTTGGCAGTCAATAACCATTCCAGAGTTAACTTCACCTTTTGATTCCAAATAGATACACACTTATAGAATGGTTTCAGGTCTAGAATCATACAGCATCTGTTGCTTGCAGATACTATGTCTCCTGAATGTTTCTGGTAGTTCACGGTGTCTCAGCCAATCAAATTAGTTACCAACTCTGTTTTTGTCAGTCACTTCAAAAACTGGTCATTGGAGATGTGCTAAAAGTGAAATACTCCTTTCTTCTAATTATTTTTAAAGTAAATCTTCTCCCAACTACAAAAGAAATCTGAACAATGGTATATTAAGCAGATGTGCAACTACTTTGAGAGTTATATGGAACTAAAATAAAAATCTTCTAGTCTATTACCAAAAATAAAAAAAAGGGAATATTCTCATATGAGCAGGTAAAATTTGCTCATCAGTAGTGTGAAGAGATTGTCATTTGCTGCAAATAGGGGACATGTTTTCCATCTGTTATTTACTACTTGTACTGGAACTGTTTGGGCAACTGTCCATATGTATTTATTTATTTTTCTATTTTCAGCTGTTTACTCTAATTTGTTAAACTGCACTGATTTGGCAAATTACCTCCAAGAAATTATGACTGCAGTTTTAGCAGTCTGTGCTCCTCTGTGAACTTTTATTTCTGTAAAAATATAGTATATAATTGGATATTTTTTCCAAGAGTAGGTAACCTGAATGCAAGTTTACTGCTAGTTTTTGATGGATTTGCTGACTGTAGAAGAGCAGTGACAAGACAGTAGGGATATCTAACATATTGCTTCAAGAAAACAGTGAAGTTTAGTTTGTGAGTTAAATAGACCTAATGTGGCTACAGGAGTTGGATGAAATATATTAAAGAAACAGGCAAACAAGTAATTTTCAGAATTTTCTGTGGATACAGAAAATTTTACAAGTATATTTCTAGACTATATTGGGGTATAAGTGCAACAAGTATGATAGTGAGAAAAGAAAATGAAGGTAGAGGGCATCAGTCTAGTTATGAACATATATGCAAAAAAAATCACAGACGATTTTGTTAAAGAATGTGCAGTGCAAAGAGGATGACCAGTAAATGACTGTGTCTTCTGAAGTGCAAAGAGTAGTAACTCAAATAAAGGTCAACTATGTTTAATTCCCTTTGTCCATAGAAACCTTTTTGATCAGACTTGGACCACTAAGCTCATGATTTACAATACTACTAATACATTTAATTACAATCACAGAGAAATTACAACTGCAGTTTCCAAAAGAATAATTTTATGGGGAGAAGCCTTCCCCTTCTTTAAAACAGGCATTATTAGATAGTGTGGATAAGTTTCATGGGTTGTAGTATATTGAACTGTTCCAAAGACAAGAAATACATGTTTGAACTCTTTATTATTTGTTGTTAGGCTGTAAAAAGGTTATTGCCTCTGCATTTACTTTTCCTAAAATCTGAAAGGAAAGATATTTCATGGACAAGTTTTGGGATCATATATTGGAATATAACCAAAAGGTCATTGCAGCTTAGTAAGAAACAGTAATAGGTGAGAACAATACTGAAGTGTACCTTTTCTTGTCATTGGTATTATAGCCAACACAGATGAGGCCAATTATGGAACCAAATTTCATATTTATTTTATGGAATTTTACCATATTCCATATTCCATACCAATTCTTCACACTCCTGTGTGCAGAAGAATCCACAGATTCACAGAATCAAAGGGCCATACCTCTGGAGTGTGTTTCATCTCAGCTCTGCTCAGAGAATGGTCACCTGCAGCAATTTGCTCAGAGGCAAAGTTTTGTATAGCTAAGAATGAAAACTCAATGACCTGTTTGGGCAACTTGTTCTCATATTCAACTATCCTCACTAAAAACTATTAGTAAAAACTATTTTTTCCTGAGTTACAGTTGACTATGTCTTGACAAATGGAACTGACTTGGCCATTAACTAGTTCAGTGTTCTCTGTCCTTGCAGCAGTGAAACCACTCTGCAGTCATAGTAAACAGAGACACCTATTTTGTAGCAGATCTTTCCATCTATTAAACTTTATAAACAATCAAATCAAGAGATTCAAGTAAATTAAATAAATCTTACTTCCTTTTTGGCCATCTTCTTGTTGACAAGAAAACAAATCTTTTCTTTGTTCAAAGATGGAGTGTGTTATTCAGCACAGTAAGATTTGTATCCAAAATCTCAAACAAAAGCAAACCTAGATAGATAGATAGATAGATAGATAGATAGATAGATAGATAGATAGATAGATAGATAGATAGAGATAGATAGATAGATAGATAGATAGATAGATAGATAGATAGATAGATGGTGTGTGTCCTCCAGGAAATGCCTAACCATTAGGAGGTCTGCTTCAGTCACAGTTTACATGTATTTTATGTGTTTGATACATGTTCAATTACATAGGATTAGGTTGATTAGGAACTTAATTAGTGAATGTTAAAGAGCTCTAGAAATTGTGTGGTGTTTCTCAGAAATGAACAAACTAGAGAGAAAAGTGATTGTCCCCATGATGCATCCTGTCATCTCATTCTCAGGTTTTGGGTGTATTTTTCTTTTTTTTTCTTTTAACAAATTAATTTGTGAGGATAGTCCTTGTAGTTTTTAAGAAATCACAAATTCCCTAATTTCAGTTTTCCACTGATGAAGAGAAAAAGGTTCCTCATTCTAGATTTTTCAATTTCTAAGGAAGTTAAAGCCATCTTGACAGACTTTGTAGTTTGCTTTTATCAAGTGCAGCTTTTTTTTTGGGTCAGAAGACTGTAGCCTAAACTTAAATCTTTTGAACATAGTAGCTCCAGCACTCTGAATCATAGCATCACAGATTAGTTTGGGTTGGAAAGGACCTTTAAAAGTCATCTAGTCCAACCCCCTGCCATAAGCAGGGACATTTTCATCTAGGTCAGGTTTCTCAGAGCCAAATCCACAGGACTTGAAAATATTCAGGGATAGGGCATCCACCACCTCTCTGGGGAATCAAATTAAATAGTGCTTCATGGCCTTCATCATAAAAAAAACCTGTTCTTTCTTCTGGCTAGTCTGAATCTACCCTCTTTCACTTTAAAACCATTATCCCTTGTGCTGTCATTATGGGCTCTACTATCCCCATCTTTCTTATAAGTCCCTTTAAGTACCAGAAGGATGCAAGAAAGTCTTCCAAAGCCTTCTCTTGTCCAGGCTGAACAATCCACTTTTCTCAGCCTTTCCTGTTCCATCCCCCTGATCATCTTTGTGACCCTTTTCTAGATCTACTCCAACAGATCCATGTCTTTTTTGTACTGATGATCCCAATACTGGATGCAGCACTCCAGATGGGGTCTCACTAATGTGGAGTATAGAGGCAGAATCACTTCCTTTGAATGCTGGTCCCCTGCTGAATCTTGAGCTATAAGAAGAAATATGCGTCCAAGAGAAAAAAAACCCCAGATGTTAAAAAGCACTGAAATGTAAAACAGGAAAATGGGAAATCTTAAGTGATGATGAAGAATTTTAAAGACTTTCTCATACTGTGTGTGTAATGTGGTCATTGCAGAGTACAAGCTATTAAAATGTTTGTAGAACCCCTGTTTGTTATGATCAACACAGAGAAAGCAGGACATTGTAGTTATAGTGTCTGTGTATAATAAAACACATTGGTGAGAGATAATAAATTATTTTTCCTGTTTACCTAAACTTTATAGATCATAGATCACTACAGATCTATACAGATCACAGTAAACCTCTAGGCAGTCATTCTAAATCAAAAAAGGTGTGTAATACTTCATTGGAAAAAGATTTATGATTCCCTTTCTTTCCAGGGTACTGTTAAAAATTTCTTGCTATTTTATTACCTGGTTTTGTAAAATAGTTTTAGAAATTTTCATTTCTTTTTACTACTATTTTTTAAATTTAGTGCAGGTCTTATGTGTGTCATATATTAAACCTTGTTGGTCACTTCATTTTCTCTTCCTCTTCTCCCTTTTTCTCCTTCCCATTCTGCCCTCCACTTTCATTTTTCCTCTCTTCCCTCCTTTCATCTCTATTCTCTCTAGAAAGTAAGAGGGGGCTACATCTCAGTGAGAAGTAATTTTTCAATGTAATGTTAACATTACTTTCATGGCTCAAAATAAACACCCATTCTCCATTGTCTCACCGGTTAAAATTTGAAGTCTAATTTCTTAGCAGATAAAGGTTTATTTTTCAACAGAAGATTCACTTTGGACATGACCTTGGGTCCTTCATTTATTCTATGATTTCCAAGCATTGAATATTTTGATGAGCTGTCATAGCTTAATTTTGTTTAGTTACATATCTTTACTGCAAATCAAAATTTCTTCTATCTCCTGTTTTCATGATTATTCTCTGTGCTGCTGGTCAACTAACATTTCACCTTTTCTTCCCTCCTTGCTGCATTAAAATGGAGCAGTAAACCTGACAGGTGAGAAGTGGAAAATAATCACTCTTCATTTAATACAGAAAAGGAGAAAAAAGAAAAAAAAAATCATCATGATAATGATCTAAGACAAAGCATCTGTCAGTCTTAAGTGAATGTAGGCAGTAATCTGTCAATGAGAGCAAGTGCAAGATTTGCTATGTTATTTACAGTGCTGAAAAATAATGTAATACAAGCAGCATATTTTCACTGAGGTTTTTTTGTGTCTCCATGGGGTTAATTTTCAAGAGATAGCAGAGCTTGACAATGCTCATTTGATTTTATTTTTGTTTTAGTGCTGTGCAAGCAGTGGTTGTACACAATAATCACACTTCTTGAAGGAATCCATGGTTGTAGTTGAGGCATTAGCTGCTCTGAATCTTCGTAATGTCCCATATACATAAACACTGACTTACAGTTCTACCAGTGACAATGATACAGTGATACATTTCTTCCTTTCTGGAATTTTTTTCCCCACCTATCTCAGAATCATTGCATAATCTGGAAGAATTGAGATCTCTTCTACAGGCTGGAGAGATTAAAAAAAAACAGAATGTTCCTTCAATTAATAATTCATAATAAACCATTCTGTTATTCTATACGTTCTCAAAATATTCAGATACATGATTGGAAGAAATTTTTGTGGTTTTATTAGATTAATATGAAATTGCAGCCTGGTACTAACTTCCAAGTGGAAAAAAGTTAAATGAAGCTTGTCCCTGGACAGTTCCAGAAACTTGAGACTTACAACTCCTAGACTTAAAGAGAAGGAAGTACAGGGTAGAAGACTTATTGAAAGCTATGTCACAGATCCTCAGTAAGAAGAAAGAGCACTAGGGCCAAGTGCTACTGTGAAAGGAGTTTGCAATAGTCAAAATCAAAAGAAAGGAACCTCAAATGAGTTTATGTGTACGAATTTTGTTTTAAGAAGACTAAAAACAGAATAATCAGATTTAAATTTTTATTGCTTCACTAAAGAGAAGTTAATACATATGTTAAGGTGTGTGCTGGACAACAGGTGGAGTATTTTTACAGTAAAACTTTTTCTTTTTTCCAGTACAACCATAGGACTAGTGAATTTCAAAAATTCAGGCATATTTTTTTATAACTTTTTTTCATAAATTTTGAAATCTCAGAGTATGTCACCTGGTCTTCATTATTTCAAAAGCAGCACAAAATTGACTGGAGTAATGAAGATTTATCATTGCGAGTCAATGAGGAAAAAGAAAGTGTTATGTTAACGTGAATATTGGGCACCTGGAAACATTCTGCTATCATTACCCTGAAAATAATCTCAGTTCTGTTTTCACAACATAACTCTTCCTCTGCTTCTTCATTTTATGTTACATAAAAAATATCAGCCACAATGTGTTTTCATTCAAGACCCCACAAATAACTTGTGAAGAAAGATTCCACTCTCTGTATAAAAATGGAGAGTGGTAGCTACTCTTCATGTAACACTGTTCTCCATGTTTCACATCAGATACATACAGATAACAGAAGTCAGTTTTAGCAAAAATGTCAGTGAGAACACACATGGATTCTGCTTCTCTCTAGAGAAAGGGAAACATAGGCAACTTTCATTCTCTTTTATCTCTTTAATTCTGATTTTTTTGTTTCATTTTCCTTCCTTTGCAGTGAAAGCATTAATTTGATTAGAAATATTCATACAGATCTAAGCCTTGAATATATGTAGACCTGATAAGACATATGAAGATTGCCGATTTCAGCTCTTACAGAGATGAGAGGAAACAGAGCAAATTCTTACATCCTAGAAAGTGAAAAGAATAGATGTCTTCTTAATTGGTGTCTTCTGTACTGTTCTTTCTCCTATTAAAAATACCTAAAGAATGCAAATTATTTTTTATAGCAATGCAGAGCTATGTGTATAGGGTAAGAAATATTTAATCACAGTAACTTAGGGTGGTCTAGCTCAAGAGATTGCTGCTTTTCTATAAAGGTATAAAAGTATAAGGTATAGCTAGGTAGCATTTAAAATAGGAGAATCATCTGAATTTTTATAGGCTTAATGTTATAAAAGTAAAGTATTAGGATGACCAGAAGGATGTTCTGGAAGAGCAATTTAGGGTAGAATGCAGCTATTTTCTCTCTGACCATTTTACCACTGCAAATTGTAGGTACCATACCCACCACTCATAATTATATTACCTTTGCACTGCATCAAATACTTTTTCAGAAATAAACATCTTGCCTTTAGAATGTAATGCCAAACATTCAGGCACCTTTCTGAAGCTAACATGTCTATCTTCTGTTTATGTGTATTCACCTTCTCCATGTAGGAAGAGGGCTGAATCCGATTCTAGGAAGAGCAGCATACCCAACAGCAAGGAGATCCCCTCTCACCATCCCACAGATCCAGTGGAGCTGCGACGCCTTAACTTTCAAACTCCGGGTAAGAGACAATAATAACTCACTGAGACCTCTGTGATCACAGCTGATTACTGATGCTATTACAGAAAAGAAACCCGGATTGTTTGGAAATATGTATTTTGATTGAGGGTTTGGGGGGTGTTTTTTTGGTTTTTGCTGCAAAATATATTTCTTCATTAGTTTTTGAAATAATTAAGTAATTTCTTTATTTAAAAAAAAAGCCTGCTTGAAAAAAAATTGAAGTTTTGTAAAAAAAAAGCCCAAAGACACATTTGCTGTATGGGTGTGCTTTATTTGCTAAAATTCCAACTTAAACCTAACCATGCTAGAAAATGTTACTGGGAAATGTACATCCCTCTGTTTATTAATGATATTTTATGGACGCTTCTTTGAAAATAAGCTTCTCTTTTATTCTACTGCATTATCAGGTAATATATCAACATCATTGTGAGTTCCACTGGTTTGCAAATCTACAATACAGAAGGGAAATACATAACTAGATAAATTGTCTTGATGTTGAAAATAAGGCTGTATATTATGGTCAAGGAGGATATAATTATGTCAGTAATTTGAGGTCAGAAGGAACACACTCTCAAATACTTTAATTTTTTTTTCATTAATCACTGTTTTATTAAAGCTGTTTAATCTGATAGTAAAGAAGCACAAACAGAGAAATATTTAAAATAGTATTTTTACCACCTTTGCTGAAGTCAACTTTTACTTTAATTGACTTTGTTTTGATTAAGTTTTGCCCCAGTAGACTTGTTTTCTACTGCAATATATTTGCATGGAGTCTGATGCTAATTAGATGCTAAATCTTCCTGAGACTCTTGTTTTTGTCACGCTTACTATATTAAGTAAAAAAGGTAGTGAATTCAACTTCATAAAAGCAGGTAATTAAGTGCTTGAGATGCTGAGAATTAGCTGCTGAAGTTGACAGGATGAATACCATTAAAGGGTTAAGTGAACATGCAAATCTCGTTCCTGATCTTCTGAATAACGACTGTATTGAGATGATGTTGCCCCAGAAGGAGTGTGTCTGCAGAGTAGTGAATGTGGCAAAAGACCCAAAAAACTTCATGCACATGGCAGAAGTAGAAAGGGAAGAGTCTGGAGGCTTGAGTTTTGCTCCAGCCTTACTTTTTCAGTCTATTCCAGTACACTGCTCCTAGCAGCTGGGGCAAATCAGGTCTGTTTCAGGAGCACATCTTCTAATTTAATTTCATCTTAGTGTGGGAATCTTGTTAACATGCTCTGGGACCTGTCTAGCATAGGAACTTAAATACAGTAAATGCAAATAATTGAAAGGTTTTATTCAGTGTCCTTCTAAGGCTACAATTTCAGTGGTGGCTCTTTGTTTCTGGGTGAAGTTTTTATCTGTTATTCAGCACTTTTGTAAAAACTTTAAAGAGTTTTACAGTGAAAGAAATATACATGCAAATCTTTGAAACGTGAAAAGAAAAAATAGTGTTCTTGAAGTCTAGCTTATGCCTAAAAGAAGTAATTATTTTTTATACAGATATATAATGAGTAGAGTAAATGGCTTACTAGAATCCCAGAATTGTTTTGTTTGGAAAAGATCTCTAAAATCATTAACTCCAACCATTAACCAAGCCAAGCACCTTATGTTCAACAATAAGCCATGTCCTGAAGTGTGACAACCACATGTTTTCGGAGCACTCCAGGGCCAGTGATTCCACTGCTTTCCTGGGAAACCTGTTCCGATGACTCATGACCCTTTCATCATGAAGAATTTTTTCCTAATATCTAATCTGAGCCTCCCCAGCATACCTTGAGGCCATTTCCTCTTCCTTGTATCACTTGTTAGCTTGGATAAAGAGATTGCCCCCATCTGGCTTCTTCCAGGCAGTTGTAGGGAGCATAGGGTCTCCTCTCAGCCTCCTTTTCTCCAGGCTAAACACTCCCAGCTCCCTCAGCTGCTTCTCATGGGACTTTGCCCATCTCCAGACATGCTCCAGCACCTCAATGTCTTTCTTGAAGTGAGTGCTCCAGAACTGGACACAGGATTTGAAGTGTGACCTCACCAGCGCTGAGTACAGGGGGACAATCCCTGCCCTGGTCCTCCTGGCCAAGCAGTTGCTGACAAAAGCCAGGATGAGCCAGCTGCTCAATGACCTTCCCCAGCATCAAGGCCAGGTTGATAGGCCTGTAGTTTCCTGGATCATCCTTCTTGCCCACCTTGTTGATGGATGTCCTATTTGGAAACCTCTAGTCAAGAGGAACATCCACAGTTAGGCAGGACTGCTGATGAGGGAAGGAGGCTCAGTGAGTACTTTGATCAACACCCTTGATACCCTTAGGTATATCCCCTCCAGTCTCTCCAGTTGTGCATGTCTAAGTGGTCCAGCAGGTTGCTGACCATTTTTTTCCAGGATCAGGGAGACTAAATTCTGTTCCCCATCATTGTCTTCTAGCTCAGGCGGCTGGATACCCACACAACACTTGATATTGCTATTAAAAATTTAGGCAAAGAAGGCATTAATTTCCTCAGCCTTTACCTCATCAATCGTCACCATATTTCCCTCTTCATCCAATAAATAATGGAATAATAACTAGATAGATAAGCCTAATTTTCTGCACTCCATTTATTTAGATGCAAAATCTTACCGATTTATTTAGTATTCATCATAATTAAAATGAAACATGAGGGGAAAAAAACCTGCTACCAAGTGCTAACATATAAAATTAATTTATTGTAATTAATTTTTAATTTACATTGAGAAAGTAAAGTTATTAAGAAAGGGCAGAATTTGTGGCACTTGTAGACACAGTAATTCCACATCATTGATGTGAAAAGAGCTGGAGAGGATTCAAGGCATACACTTTTTCTTGCAGGGCTATAGTTTATCAGTGAAGTTTGCAGTTTGCTGTGAAGCTATTTGAGCAGAACATCTGTGATCTGTTTCTACTAGGAACTCCTTTGCTATAATCCTTTTCACAGACTGGAGTATTACCATTCTTATTAAAAATACAATACATCAAATGATATTCTTTTTCCTTATTATTGTACATCTTAAGGTCCCTAGACACAGGTCAAGCCATTGTACTGCTCAACCAAATATCAAAGGAGAAAAATCTTACCCCAGTAGATTTGTCTTACTTTGTTACACTGTTAACTTACTCTGTTAACATGTTCTTAATATGCAAACAGTCACAGTGAAATCAAGCTACAGTTCTTTTGTTAGTAAAAGTAGAATTTCCCTTAAATTAACTTCAATTAGAGTTACCATGTCATTAAAATCTGAATAAATTTAAATTAAGTGTTTAGATCCTGCTGGAATATTTATCCATCTCCCAAGCACCCACACACCATCAAATAATATGCAATAATAATTTTTTTTTAAATGAAAATAGAGAAACTACAGAAAGGCTATACATTCAGGATATCAGCTTTGCTGGGTTTGTTGTTCTTTCACTTTCAAATATATGGGTTTCATTTTCTCCAAAGTAGAAGAACTAGGTAGGGGGATACTGCAAAGGAGGTAACTGAGGGAAGGGGATCGGGCTGATGTGGTTATGTGTTGGGTTCCTTTCACTGAGAAATCTGCTATTGCCCTCATAAAATGAGGAATTTCTCAACATTGCCTACAGATAAAGCAAAGCACAGAGTGGTGAATATACTATCAGTACGAGTGCATCAAGGTAGATGACTTGACATAGTTGCTATTCTAATGATTTATTTCTTTAGATTATGAAAGCATCCACAGTTTGCTTGGAACTTTCCAGGCAAACCAACTGCTTCCAGTGGGAGAGGAAAACAATTTTGAACGAATCCATAATGTACAGAAGTGTTAGAGAAAAATATTCTGAATTACATTGGCATATCTGGACTGGCAGTTTTTACTTGGAGAGGTGAATGAGACACTCCTATAAAATTATGGATTGTCATAAACTTTAGTACTTTAAAAGATTTCTAAACAGCCAAATTTAGAACATTCCAAACATCCTATCAATCACATATTTTGTATAAGGAAAGACCTGATCAGATACAGATATCAAAATAATTTGAAACCTAAGTCCTTGGGGTAAGTTTGAATTTCTAACCCCAATTTTAAATTACTCCCAATGCTGAAGATTAGGTATAGATTTTTGACACAAAATATGAGAAAGCAATATTTCATCTTTGGTGATATCTAGACAATCATTTTGGTGCAAATATGTTGTACTTGTCATAAAATTTTCAATTCCGCATGAGGATATTATAAAATTTCACAGTCTAAACTACCAGCACAGGAAATGTATTGCTTTCCTTTCACTTTTTATTGTCTACATTCTTCAATAATGTAAAGAGATCTAAAGGGCTCTAACCTAAAGATTTTCCTCTCTTACCTTGTCCAGAAAGGATCAAATTTATTTCTGGCTTCCTTCCTCATTGGATGAAGTAACTACATAGATAAATTTCACACTTTGCCTTGACATTTGGAATAGCCCACAGTTCTGTATCTGAGACCAAGATCCCAGGTCCATGTGTGTTATCCAAAAATGTGTATGTGTTAGATAAGCCCATATGCCAGTGAGTGGGTCACAGCAGTGCCAAGTTCTCTTTGAGTAAACATGAAAATACCCAATCTCTCAGTAGGATTTAATTTTTAAGTCTGTTATTCTTCCATAACTGGAATAGCTGAAGAAAAGTCTGTCACATTCTTACCTTTCTACAAGTTGCCTGTGAAACACAGAATTAAAATCATTAACCTGGTGCACAAATTTTAGAGGTCTCTGTGCCACATGGGAGAGTTAAGGTAAAGAAGGGATAATAATTAAGCCTCACAAAAGGTTTCATCAAATATGGCAGCCCGGTTGTGCAGAAGAAAATTAACTGAAATTAAGTAGTTTGAGTGGGTTCTGAGAGATCCAAGGCTCAGGCAGACTTCAATCTGCCAATCAGCCAGAGAAATAAATTGAATCATGCCTCAAAAGTGACTGATTTTTTTTTATCCCCATTTAACTATAAAATGTGTCACACTTACAAGTAATTTTTGTAATTGGGTGCCAATTAAACAATTATCTCATTATATCTTATGAACTAAATAAGATGCTTTTAAAAACAAGAAAAATAAATAGAGTTATTACAGCTCTAAATTAAAGACCTTTCTTTTTTTAATTAGATAAGTGCTCACTTATTCCCTGAGTTGCTAAGGAATTTCCACAAACTTATTTCCATGATAAAGCAGAAAAAGCATAAAACATGTTCAGAGGAAAAGGGTGCAAACAAAAAAAAAGGTGGAAAAAGTGATGTCTGGATTTAGTTACCTGCTTTGCATGACAGCAGAATTTTTTTGCACAGTTTATCCACTCAACATCTGTTTATGAGAATCATGACAATGTTGAAGGAAGTACTGTGCTTTGTCTCCATGGCAAAAACAGACTAAAATGCTTTCTCATAGTGAGCCATCATACATATAGCTCTTCTTATGCACATCTCACACGGAGGATTTAGGCACCTAAGACAGATACAGCTTCTGATGCAAACAGCACTTCACTGCTATCCCATTTTGAGTTGAAACCTGGAGGAACTCAGAATCTGCTTAGCTAGAAGATGAAATTGAAAAGTCTTCTCTTCACAAAAGTTATCCCTTTTTTTTCCTCTGGATTTTGGACCATAGTTTTTGTAACATCTTATTGTATTTGACATTGTTATATCAGGATCTGAAAATTAGGTTTCCCCTATTCTCACTATAGGGGACTTTTACACATCACTCAGAGGTGGTGCTTCTGCTATGAGGCTGTGGAGCGTGCAGCGCTCCTTGTTAAAGCTCAGTCTCTGTTTCAGAAAAAGATAAAATATTTTCATTCCAGAATAACTGGTCAAGTTTTGAAGAACATAAAATATTCTTGAATAAAAGTGGCATAATTTTGCAATATTATATATGCATTTGCAATTATTTTAGAATAGCTGTTGCACAATGATATATTTCTCTAGAGATCGTCTTGTAAATTTGTCTTTGTAATTTCATGCTCTGGCCTAGCTCTGGCTCTGTGAAAATGAAATTTTAAAGTAACAGTAATTTTCATGTACTAAAGGCATTCTTGTTAAGTTTTCATGAATGCTGAATTCCTACTGAATAAGGGTCATCCTTACTTTTTTCTGTTTTCCATGTCAGAATTTAAAGTAGATATTTTTCCTATCTTTTTGATAAGGATAAGTCTCAACAACCACTGTTGCTTATTACTTCCTTTTTCTATAAAGGGATATCTTAATCAGCATAGATTTGCATGTAAAAGAGGGTTCTGTAAATTATCAAATAAAAATGAAACATTTGTAAAGTCACAGACAATTAATTCAATGTGGACCTAACGTACCACTCATTTCCTAAAGAAATTTCTGTGACAATTATGTGTCACATTTTCACTTCATGTAGATTATAGTCTGTATACTAGCAGATTTGCTCTTTAATTTCTAACTTTGTTCTTGTTTATTGTGGGTATGTGAACCTACAGTTCCAAATTGGTAAATAAATGTATGTGTCATAAATGTTTCTAAAAGCCTTTATCATAAAACCCTGACAAAAAACAAAATCCTAATTTAACACACTAATGACAAGCCTAAAACACCCACTTGATTAGATGTGATAAGGAAATACAATTAACAGGTTTAATATTTGTTAATATGCAGATGATTTCTGACCTTACTCTCTTAGTTTTTTCCTTGAAATTGTAGCAGAAATAGTATTTCATGTTCCTTAGTCATGTATTTGCCACAGATTAACCAGAGGATAATTCTACACTGTAATCAAACCATACATTGTTATTTAATTCATGCAAAGGAATTACTACTAGGCTGCATAAGATCAATTACATTTGCCAATCTTCTACCAAATCTGGTTATAAAAATTTTTAATGGGTACAATTTCAACTGTGTTTTGCATGTGGTGGTTTTGGGGGTTTTCTTTTCTTTGAGTTTTCAGGTGGTTTTATCTCTTTTTTTTTTTAAGGAAAAAAAAAGAGATACCATATTTAAAAGAGAATTTGAAAGCATGTTTCAGCATGGTATTTCTTTTGACCTTTTAGCATGTCACAGGACCTGTTATAATTTAGCTGTATTTTGTCTTTAAGTTTTTGTCTTGTCATGACATATGTTGATTGGTGTGGGAGTGTGTCATCAAATAAGTGTATTTTCTTCTTTGTAACCACAAAAAGAAGTGAGTTTAACTGTATTTTAACTGGGATCTTTTGAGTCAAGTTCTACACCTGCTCAATTGAAGCCTCATGCTTTTACATGAGGTGTGATGACATCTTAGGATGTTTATTCATAGCATATTCTGTTATGATTCACAGACTGATTACATAACAAAAGCCCTCCAGCAGTTCTTTTAAAAAATAACTACTTCTATCATATCAGTAGAGCCCATTTTATGTATTTAAAGTATGAAAATAGAACAAATGCAATTACTTCGTAAGTTAACTGCCAAATATTATTTGAGGAAAGTTATTCAAAGTGTAATTGCTGAAAATGAGACATAGAGGAAGGGTTTAAATGCAGTTAAAATTTGTCAGTTTCTGAAATTGTAAGTAGTTCCTCTTTTTGCCTTAGAAAAATTTACCTTCAATTTCTTATTTACACAAAGTGTTTAATGTGAAATCTCCCCTTGGAAATATCAAGTGTCATATAGAGAAGTGTATAAATAAAAATAACTAAAAAAAAGAATGGGTGTTCAGCATCTTTAGAAAATACTCCTTCACAGTAAGTTAATTATTATGATTTGTGTTCATGATGCTGGTGATTTAGTCAGGTTCATTGTGTGATGAGTGAGTCTCATACTCACTGGGTTTATGACAGTAGGGTAACTGCACCTTTAAATATCTTAGTTGAGTTGCCAGACGCTGTTTTGTGCATGTCTGAAGTGCCTGTATGTACAAGATGATTGATTATGATGGTCTACTGCTGTTACTAATTTGTTTCCAATTTCCGATTGGCTTTTACTTTTTACAGCTTTGAGCAGTAATTCAGTCCCCTACGCCTCCCTGATTGGCTCTGTGTCCTCCCTCTCTAGCCAAACTACCACTCAGTCCTTATATGATAATAACTCTCTCCCACGATTCGCTCGAAAAGGTCTAAACATCTTTGTCTCTATTATTTTCTCTGTTCAAGCACTGTTTTAGATGTACATCAGTCCACCTCCATTTCTGGATCAATCTAGAGTTCTCCTGTGCCTTTTCACCCACATATTTTCCATAGGGGTGCTTGATCTGGATCAATCCGTCTAATTATTAGATGACTGATCTCATTTTGAGAGTAGCTAAGCCCTAAGTAAAATTGGTAAGAAAATGGGAGAGAAGCAGAGCTGCAGCAAATAAATTAATACTTAGAGACTAATTTTTTAATTGAAATTTTTAAGGAATCTCCCCACTGATCTGAATATTCTGCTTTGTTTAATGGCTTACCATCACAGATGTGCTATGAAGATTCCCTAAAGCGTATATATAGGGTCAGAAGAATTAGGGCCAGTGCTGCTGGACATTATTTTGGAGTCTATTATGATGCTCGAAATGTCAAAGAATCCAAAAGAAAACAGGAATTAAAAACAAAATTAGAAGAATTTAAAGAATTAAAGCACATGCTGTAATGTGACTGTGTTGTAGCCACATGGTCGTTTTCAGCTATGTTTAAGAAGATGCTAGTCAACTGTCTTAGGCATGCTCTTGAAAGTCACGGTGACAAAGCAAACTGCATTGTGCAACATGCCTTCCAGCTTGAGCCCCCTTGAGTCATCAGTGTTTTCCCTTTGTAATTTCAAGAGATCCTGGGGTTCACTAGCTTAACTTTTTCTTGCCAGCTCTGATTTCTTCCCTAAGCTATTGAAACCTCACTTTCATTTTAGGTGTGATAGTCTAAAGTATGAAGAGAAGAATGTAAGCATTTTGGAGAAAGCTCATGAAGACTAATAGCTTGAAATAAATATGTTCACAAAATTTTGCCTGTCAAATCTTAAGCTGGCAGATTGTTCTAGTTGACCCCACATCTTTTCTGTCTTTTTGGTTTGTTTTTTTGTTTTTTTGTCTTTTTTTTTTTTTTTGCCTTGCTGTCCCTGTACCCCCTTACACACCCATCTATACTTCCAATTCCAAGCTCTTCTTTTTCACTTAGTATCTTCATCAGTGGACAAAGATGTTTACACCTGAAGTAGATTGTAGGTACTTTTAGGGGTTGATAAATGGGATTTTAGATTAAGCATATATTAAGGTACTAGTGCAGTCAGCATGTGAGTCCAGCCAAACTGTACAACCCCTGCCTCTACAATCTGCTACTAGTGAAAACATTTTTGAAGTTCTAATTGTCTTATGTCCAATGTTGTCTTCAGTGACTGTTGTCTTAAAGCAGTGATGCATGTTGTTCTAGTCATTCATAGCTGCATGTCAGTCACCTCAGAATTCTGTAAAATACTTAAGTATTTCTAATTTAGAGTACACAGTCTTCTATACCTTGATGCATTATTATTACTATTATTATTATTATTATTATTATTATTATTATTATTATTATTATTATTATTATTATTATTATTATTATTATTATTAATCTTCAAACTTTCCATTTCATTATTTTATGCTTTATTTTATAAGTTAGCTTTATGTTGGTTTAGGTTTCTTTTTTTTTTACCATTTCCTTTGCAGGTTCAGGTGTCTCTGGTTACCTTGGTAACCTTCATTATTCAAGTTTGTTTTTCTTGATTATGCATAAGTCACTTTGTTTTCTGTCAAAACACTATTGTTTCCCCTTTAGGGCTCTTTCAGTGTCTGTTTCTCAGTTCACATTTCCTCATCTAATTCAATAGAGTTTTCATTTCATGCATTGCAGTAGAAGGGGTTTAATATGACATTAAGAGTCATTACTCAAAGCAGAGGTCAACATCAGGTCTAACTGTTTCATTTTTCCATGCCTAGCTAAACTCATTGACTCATATGACAGTAGCTCTTTCCTCTACACTAGGAATGTTAGCTTTGGGAATACGTTTGGTGACTTTTTTTAATTTGGCTTCAGAGCTCATCTATGCAGAGCATGTCCTGCTTTGAGTAAACAAACTATTTGCCTGCTTCTCTCACATATGACATCTTTACTACTTACACATTTATAGACATTCTAACTGCTGCATTTTCTAAATTTTAGAGCAATGCCATCACTGTAGTTTAAATTAAATTTTGTTCTTTCTTGTTCAACAGGTATGGCCAGTCATCCCCCAATACCTATCTTGGAACTTGCAGATCACATTGAAAGATTGAAAGCAAATGACAATTTGAAGTTCTCACAGGAATATGAGGTAATTTTCCCCACTTCTTTACCATTCAAATTTTAAATGTCATGCTTGCTGTTTCCCAAGACTTCTCTCTGATATGCTACCAGGTTTGTATGATATTAAAACCATAACAAAAAAATGGTGTAAAATGGCTACAATAGTGGGGTGGATCCTTTGCTCATAAAATTCTGTACTCTTTTTATAAGGATACATGTCAGGCAGATTCCATGGACACATACTTGAAATAATGTGTGAATGATACAGCATAGACTTGTTTTAATACACAGACAGTTTCCTTTCCTGCAGTTTACAGATCCTTAGATTATGTATAATGTTGACAGGACACATAGAGCAAAAGCTCCAAAGAAGGTTCAGTCCACTGCTTTAATTTTTTTACATGAGATAAAAGGGTTTGCAAGTGCTTGTTTCCCTTCTACTGTAGCAGTTTCAGGACATTGTTTTTTCCTCCTGTCAACAATACCACTTTGATAAATTGGGAGTGATGGTCTGGAAGAGCATGAAAGAATGTAACAGGAAGACAGTAATAATTTACCAGCCACCTTATCAGTAACCCACAGAGTATATAGGTATTGCTATAGTGGAGGGTAACAGCCTCTCAGGTCAGTAATTTGTAGCTAAAGGGACATAGGGAGCCATTCATTAAACCTGGTAAATTATAGCTGTTACTTTAATGCCAAAATATTGTCCATGTCAAAAATACCTAGATCAAGTATACACTGAGCATTCAGTAAAGAAGTGCTTCTATAGATCAGCTATAGGTGATCATGTCAGTGATCCAAGGATTAGCATCCCTGAGAGGGATCACCAACACAGTATTTTCTTTATGGTCTGCTGTGTCACTAATCCTTGCTTAAAATCCTTCAACACTTTCTCAGCATGGTGGAGTAAAAGCCTGAGTTGCTCTTATTTTTTAGGGACTGCACATTAGTTGCATTTGAAGGTTTGTATGGACACTGACAGAGCTATAAAAAACACTCAAGATGACATTCACATTTTAGTTTCTTAGTAACATCTTACTGCAGGGTACATGGAAGCCCTATATATTTCCATTGTATTTTAAAAGTCTTGACAGAGGATGTTAGAAATTAATAGTAAGTACTGTGATGAAGAACTACAATTGCTTATTTTTTAATTAAATGTAGTATTCAGAAAGTCCTTAAGACCTCTTTAAGAAATAATCTCATTAGAAATTAAAAAGAAAATACAGTTTCAACAATTCCTGGAAATAAATTCATTGAAGAACAATTTAGGATTGCTGTCACACAAAAAATGTGGGAGAATCTTCTCATTTTTCTATGTGTAAACCCTATGTTCTTAAGTATGAAGATTGTAATAGTCAGGCCATAATAAAAGATAACATTTGGTACAAATTTTAAAACCATTTTTTGTGGTACCATGGGGAAATTAATTGTTTTTTTCTGTGTAGAAAATCCCAAACCATTTACAAGTCATATAATATAGTATAATTTCTATACAAATAAACAATTCAGCTGTACTACATCTTGAACATGTTGGGGACATGACGTGGTTTTCTTATGCTGCGTTAAAAATTAAAAATTTTGGTGTTTTGTATTACCTCTTTCTTACTTAAGTAATTAAGATCATTGTGAGAGTGTATTTTAATAATTTATAGTCAATATTGTAAAATAAATTACAGTATTTATTTCCTAATATCTTCTGACCCTGCAGAAGTTTCTCTAGTCCATGTAAGCAGGAAAACTTTCACATTCTTTCTTTCCATCATTTATTTGGGGTTTTTTTTTTCCTCCTTTTTTTTTTTTTTTTTAATCTTTACAAAACATGCCATCTGGAGCAGAATGGTCAGACATTCAAGATTAGAATATGGGCAACTGTGGGTCAACATCAAGCTTCATTCATATTGCTTTGCCCAAGAAGGTTCAATATTTATCTTTGAAATTACAGTTTTAGAGATACCACTTCATTTCCATCTAGTCTGAGATTCATCCATTTTGAAATAGAATTAGTGAAAAGCACTGCTATTTGGTTTCATGGTCTAGGCTAGGCAATGGACTAAAGCTGCAGTTTGATGATCACTCTAAGTCATCTCCGTGTCTTGGCTGTGCATTCCTGTTGTCTCTCTTGTGCCAGTCCTGGCACTAGCAGATGTGCAGCTGTTCAAGGATTATCTCAGGAAATAGATTCAGCTGAAAACTAATTGTTTTATTTTTCTTTGCTGCTTTCAATTGGATCAGTTCCCTGAACTAGCTCACCACATGTCTGCTTAAGCTCTAGTGCCAGCAACGGGAAGTGGTGGGTATATTTGTGGTCAGGGATTGGGACCTTCTACTTCAGCAGCAGTTCTCACTAATATCCCTTAAACAATCTTTTTGAATCTGATTGCAAGGCAGAAAGAGGTACAGATGGTAACGGTTCAGTCATTATCACTTCAGATAACACTAGAGCTGATGAGACAGAAGGAAAAAGAGATACTTCTCATATTCAAAAGTTCAAGGTGTAACATGCAGCACAAAACTACTGACCTTTACTGATACCAGCAAAATCCTCCAATTAATTACTGTTTAGGGAAGCAAAGAGTTTTCATCAATTACCACTGATGATTTTGGTGTTGTTTTTTTTTTAATAATGCCCTTTCCTCATTGGCAGTCAATTGTTTTATTTTACTTTTAATGTAATTGTTCGCATTGCATGGATGAAATTCTTCAAAGATGTATTGATTGTATGTCTCACTTACTGTAGTAAGTGATAACTTTGTGATACCATAAAGTAAAATATATGTTGGTGGTTTTCTGATAGACTCTGACTTCTCTTCCTTCTATCAGGAAGTTAGCTCCATTTCAAAAGGATGTTTAAATTATTTTTTTAGCACAACCTACTTCAGTTGCCACTTCAAAAGAATTACTGGTTTCACCACAGCACACATCTTTTAATTTTCTAAGAAACAGCTGATTACTTGTTCCCCTTCCATCCTTGCTCATGTTCCATCCACTTACTTCTGATCAAAAGTCAATACAAGTTCTGTTTATTCCTTTTGGAAGAATATAACTACTTTCCTCTTTCCACTTTCTCCTCAGAAGGACAAACCTCCCTGTCTCTTGAAAACAGTGTATTCTCCAGTGTAGAACAGCCTGTAGTTATATGTTTTCTAAGGCTCAGTGCCATCAACTGGACAAGTTCCTCCTACTACAAGTTTTCAGAAAATATTCCATAGTGCCTTCTTCAGTGCATCTATCCCAGCTCTTACAGCATCTCAGCAGAACAATAGAGATTTCTTCCATTGTACTTCTCTCATAAATTTACCTTGAATACTATCTTCTAGGGGCCAAGCCTCAAGGATTATTACTGTGGCAAGATTCAAATAAACTTATAATTCATGAGTTACATAAAGTGGTTCTGTAGTGTTAACACATGATAGTGCTATGACTCCTCAAAGAGGTTCATTTCTGCTTCAAAATAAATTCTTCATAATCCTTCATTAATTTTTTGTTAGCTCGCAATCCCCAAGCCAGAAAAAATGTTGATTTACTCTGTTAATATCAAATATCATACCATTAATGTAACACAGTTGTTTTCTGTTCTCTAATTTAAAGGCAGGATTGACCCCAGCTGATTATTGGGAAGCTTTTGCTGACTTTGGCAATTTCAGTGGTATTTTTATGTAATGCAAGGGTCCATATGGACTTGACAGCTGCTAAGCAAAAATATGTGTTTATAAGATACTGACCTTTATATTGTATCTCCTTCTTATCTGAGACTTCAGAATTTAAAAAAAAAAGTGGTCATGGAGATAAATTGAATAAAACCAGTAATGTTCTGCCTATTTTATGATGTATTTGTATGGTAATTTCCTCCTCTAAGGCAGAACAGAAAATATATTCCTCCAATATATTCCTCTTCAGATTTCTGAGACTTGTAAAAATTTAAGAGTTCTTTTCTGAGGTTTGTACATAGAACTTTGCACCCTTAAGGAAGTGGATTCAGATTCATACTATATTTGCATGAGAATCTGTCACTACAACCCAAAATTTACACTATCAGACTCTGCATGATTTACTGTGAATGTGTATATATGCACTCGTTAACAAATGTTACGAGAAGTTGTATATAATTTAATGTTTTCACTCATCAGGTTTCTTTCTGTAAATTGCAGCCATGTCTCTTGCAACAACATAAACATTGGATACTAAAACAAGTAAATATTGTATAGTAGAACCACATATAAGACTTCTTATCAATATAATACATTTCAGAAGTCCAGGAAGAACAAATTATCCACTGAATGAATCTCTATCAAAGAAACAGCTGCACTTAACTGTTATATCATTTTAGGTAAAAGTGACTCATGTGGAAAAATCAATTCTTTTTCCAGAAAAAATATGGTTTTGTTCTTTTTTCCTAATAATGGTTTTCTCTTTCTAATATTACAAACATCATTCATTGGGATTTTCTAACTTTAGTTTCATAGGATGTGCTCCATGTATTGAGAAACAATTAGTGTAGTCAGTGAATGATGAAAAGTTGTCTTATTAATAGCATATACCCTTGCATTCACCTAGGTTGTTTGGTGCTTAGTTCCACCTAGGGTAGTATCTGAGCCAGCAGCATAGTTATGGTAAAGAACTTTAAAGACATAGTGCAGGAATTTGAAATCCTGCTAGTCAAGATTTAGAGTGGAGTATTATCTCCTTCCTTTGTGCTGCGAATGCTTCATTTGGATAACAGCATTTGTTTATGCTTATATAATTAATCAAATAAAAGAAAGATGGTGTTCCATATTAGGATGCAGTGTTTTGGTCTGATGCCGAATGGTTTTTTGCCAAGGAATTTCACAGACACAGTTTAGTTAGTCAAATAACTGCCTGAGAGGAGGGTATAGCCAGGTGGGGTTTGTTCTCTTCTCCCAGGCAACAAGTGAGGGTACAGGAGGAAATGGCCTCCAGCTGTACCAGGGGAGGCTCAGCTTGGACACCAGGAGGAATTTTTTATTGAAAGCATTGGATCAGAGGGAGGTGGTGGATTCACCGTGACTCAAAGTGTTCAAGAAACAACTGGGTGTGACATTTAGTGCTATGGTTGGATTACTGGTGGTTAGGCAAAGGTTGAACTCAATAATCTTGGAGATCTTTTCCAACACTAATAATTTAATGATTCTATACTGTGATAAATATCAGTTTTATTTTGCCCAAAATAGCTGTGATATGTCTAGAAAGAGAAAAGCAGTGTTCTTGAAGGAAGAAAAATTATTTGAGGACAAATAACTAGGTCATTCTAGATAAAATTGAATTTTGCAGGAGCTCTTTAGAGATATTAATTTGCAATAATTTTAGGGGCTTATAGAGAAAAACCACTTAAGAATTTAACTCTACTCTTTCCTTGAAATAAAAGATGTGGACAGTGCTTTAAAAACATGATGAAAAGTATGTTTAAAATTTAAAGTAGCATAGTGTCTCATGTGAGACAATTATAAAAAGTTTAGTTTATAAGACCTGATGCCTTTAATACAATATGTATAACAAACCAGCAGGAAGCTTTAACCACAAAAATATTTAAACAAAGCAAGTTTTTTCATTATTCAGGTATTCATCTCGTCCTGATATTTATTTTCCACCTGAAGTTGACTGTAATCCCCAATTTTCAATACAAAATTATTTCCATTAAAACTGGTTTTGTATCCATTATGATATCATGGTCAAACTATTTTAATTGCAGGTAGGTTATGTTTAAACTGGTGGTAAAGAAATACAAACCAAAATGATTAATTTTTAAAAACTAGGGATTTTATACCTTTTTGAAATAAAGAATCTCCTTCAAGGGTTTTTCAAATAATGCTTATTTTCCGCTTTAAATTTTCTTTAGTTTTAAGCTTATATAGCTTGTTTGATTTCACTGTAATCAGGTTTTGCATAATTTCATTTAGTCATAGGAATATTAGCTTGATACTGTGGAGAAAATATGGGTTTTTTTCTTGAGGGAAAATTTAAAAAGCTTTTGCAAAAAAAGCTTTTTGTATATCTTGCTTGTCTCGAACAGTTAGGTCTCTTCCCTTTGAGAGTTAACAGAAAATGAATCATCTGCATTTTTAACTGTTTTTAGGACCAGGATGCAAACTCATATTTGAGTTCAAAAGAAGTATTAGCCATATGTGGAAGTTTCCTCCCATATTCTTGAAAATTATACCCTTTGCAGTGCAATGGGGAAGCCTCTGTCTTAATTAAAAAAAACATAATTCCAAATGACAAATTGCCACGATCATGAATTAATGTTCATGCATCTAGCATTCACATTTTGGTAATGCAGTATGTAAATCTGATTCTATTAGCAAGTCTCCTACATAATACAATAGCATTCCATTATAGATTCATCAGCTATGGTATGAAATTCTCCTCACAGTTGCTGACAGTGGTAAAAGAGGGTCAAACTGTTCATTTCTCTGCATAGCTGTGTATCTTCACCAGTTGTTCTGAGTCTGTTTGCATTGACAGGCTCTCCAATTTTTCTTTTTCATTCTACTTTGCCTACCTGGTCCTAGGTTTCTCTGTGAAGCAGTCATCATTGGTGATTTAATTCAAGCCACAAACAATGCAGCTACAGCACTTGAAAATGCTTTGCAGGCATGCTTCCTTCACCTTCCTCGTGAATGCTATGCAGTATATATCCATCCCCACATTCAGCAGAAACCTAAAACTGCTGGCTTCTAATTTGCTGCCATAGTGACCCTTAGAAGAGCAGTGTTCCAGAGCAGGCAGGCACATATCAGCTCACACCAGGACTGGTGACATTTTGTCATACTCCTTCCTTCCTTAGTGCTGAACCAGGATCTAGTCCTGGAAGACACATCAGGGAACATTTGGCTCTTGTTGAAGTGGTGTAAAGGAAAACTGCACAGTGAGCGAGCAGGTACATCATTTAGCAGAGGGGGATTGTTTGAAATTCTTCTGGTTTGGTTACCACCAGAATATTTTGCTTACCATGATTATTAGTCAATGAACTATTTTATGGATGGTGCATTGTGATAGTAAATATTGCTCCAGTTTTTTCCCACTAACTGATCACATTTGTTTAAGTAGCCAGTCATTTAGAGCACACTAGATGAAAGATTTGTCAAAGCATGAGAGGCAAGTAACTGTATTACAAATATTTTTATTAATTTTGCACAAGGCACTCATACTACACAGTTATGCTGTGAAGAAATCCACTTCTTTATTAATGACAGCTTTATTGAAGGCAAGCTTTCAGAATGAAAATACTAGAAATCCTATTAAAGTGCTATCCATTAAACCATTAAAGCACTCATTAAAACTGTTAGCACAGACTTGTTATTCATGAGTTATTGGTCTTTCACACTTCTGAAATGTGTCTGCCAATACCACTCAACTCTTTGTTGAGAGTGTGGCTATTAAGTCTGAGGAAATACAGATTAAATTTTCTTTTGACAAAATGGTGCTTTATGGGAGGATGGTATGGCCACAAAGTGGTTCAGATTGGTGAGGAAAATAGGAAAGATTAAAGTTCAATCCATTTGCCTGTTTCTGATAATTTATGTTAACTATGTCTGCATGTAGACCTAAATATTAATCACTAAATACACCATCTGGCCATACATCATACAATGTGTATGTTTGGGTTTTTTCTTTATATCGAACAGTAGCTTTAGAGTGCTTAAATGTTAAGGAGTGAAAAGTGGAAGAATTATACTGAATACTGAACAGTTGAAGCTAAGCTTTAAATTTAAAGTTTTCTTTCTGTAAGTTCACATGAAAAATAGGTATAATATAAGAGCTGAAGCTGTTTCTCGTAATAGAAAAGAATCTCAGACTATTGTTTTCAATGTATATGCAAAATCATCTTTGTATATGGAAAAGTGCAGTTTAAAATTACTGTTTGTAAGCATTTTTTTATCATTATTTGTTACATCCTGTTTTGGTTGTTATGATTTAAAGCCAAAGTCCTTCAGTCCACACTCAAAAATAACAGCATGTTAGACAGCCAGTTTATTCAGTTATTTTCTAGTTTTCTTGTGTGAAGAGAAAGTGTACCTGACATCTTACATTGTGAAGTAATTTCCAGGATATTTTGGCGGTGTAAGTAAAAACCTAAAAGACAAGACAGATGGTCTGCTTCAGTTATGTTTCTAGAACAATGCAGAGTAGTATGATTCATTCTAAGGCAGTGGACTGTGGTTTAGATAGCATGTTTCCATTTATGTCTCTCAAAAAATACTGTCTGGGTAGTCAGAGATACTATAGATGTGCATTATTCCTGGTCAAGTTACCAATTTAATTTTAAAAGTTAATGCACGAATATATAGTTAGCATCTTCTGTACTATGTGTATCTTCTAAATTACTACTAGAATTCTGAGATAAATCCATAAAAATTATTTTCCAAAGTTCTGAAAACTTGACCTTAAATAACCTGCATAAGTTTTCTTATTCACCTCCATTAACTCAAAAAAGAAAAGAGGGGAGATTTGTGCTGAGAGAAGTCATTATGTAAATTTTATTACTTTTCAAGTCATAAGATATTAAGTGAATTGTTGCCCTGCTGATAAAGAGGTATATTATGTCTTAAATATAGTGTGTGTGTATATATATATATATATATATAAAACTCTACTCTTCCCAGTGCTGATGGAAATGCAATCCAAATTCTCCCTCTGTATCTTTGACAAAATAAATAGGACTCAGAAGTAAAGATAAAACACTTATGTTTTTAAATTACACAGTGCATACCCGCTTCAAAATTCTACCAGCCATTCTTCTCAGAGCATGGAAAAACAATACTAGAATGAAACTAAATTGTAAGAAAAAGGAATAAAAATTTTACTGAGTGAAATTAGAGAGTAAAATTGTACCATTTGCTTTATTGATGAGTAACAATTTTACTTTGTAGTCAGAAAAAGTAATATTTTTGTTGGAGAAGGGTGAAGTGCTACTCTTGGATCACATCACTATGTTTATACTTAAGCTCAGCACAGAAGTGATGTCTACCTTTGCATGTGGAAAAATACTGTTGGGGGATAATTCACTGTCTCTTCAAAAGCAAACAAAATACAATATGGCTCCAAAAAAATCCATCACCAGTTTTGCAAACCTCTTAGTCTATTTAGATCCTAATTCAATAAGTTCCTAATACTACTGACATTTTAAAATATGTTGATCATAGTCACTCAAATTTCTAAGATAGTGAACCCAAAAAGTTTGGTGTCAAAAACTGTGTAGAACCTTAAAAAATCAGATTCTTTCAGAGCTGCATTTAAGACTCTCTTTTTAACTGTTGGTAACACATATAGTGATACAATTCATGTATCACATATAGTGATACAATAAGGGGAAGGCCAGTAAGGCTGACATCCTACTTGGAGTCTGGTATGGTCCACCCAACCAGGAAGAAGTGGTGGACAATTCATTCTATAAACAGCTAGAGAATGTTTCTGGATCATCAGCCCTAGTTCTTGTTGGTGATTTCAACTTGCTGGACATTTGTTGGGAATTCAATACAGCTGAAAAGAAGCAGTCCAGGAAATTTTTAGTGTTTGTGGGGGATAACTTTTTGTTGCAGCTGGTGGGTGACCCCAGCAGGGGAGGGACTATGTTAGATTTGTTATCTGCCAATAGAGATGGGTTGGTGGGAGATGTGGTGGTTGGAGGCTGCTTGGGGCACAGTGATCATGAAATTACAAAATTCTCAGTATTTGGTGAAGTCAAAAGGAACATTAATAAGATTTTTCATTGGACTTTCAGAGGGAAGACTTTGGCCTATTCAGGAGACTTATTCAGAGAGTTCCTTGGGAAATAGTCCTTAAAAATAAAGAAGTTCAGGAAGGGTGAGCATGCCTCAAAATAGAGATCTTGAGGGCACAGTCACAGACTGTCCCTGTGTGCTGAAAGACTAGTCAATGAGGCAAACATACAGCCTGGGTGGGCAAGGAGGTTCTGCTGGAGCTCAGGAATAAAAAAAGGATGTATTATCTTTGGAAGGAGGATCAGGTTTCTCAGGTAGTATTTAAGAGGGCTGCTAGAGTATGTAGAAAAAAATTAGGGAGGCTAAAGCTCAGTTTGAACTTAAAATGACAGCTTTTTTCAGCAAGGATAATAAAAATTCTTTTTACAAATATATTAATGGTAAAAGGAAGAGTGAGACTAATCTTTGTTCTTTATTGGCTGCAGAAGGAAGCTTTGTTACTGCAGATGAGGATAAGGCAGAGGTGCTTAACACCTTCTTTGTCTCGGTTTTTAGTGAGAAGAATTTCAGGACAACTGTCCTCTTGGGTTGCTCAATGATATCAGGGAGCAGAATGCTCCCCTCATTATCCAAGAGCAGGCAGTCAGAGAACTGCTTAGATGCTTGGATATTCATAAATCCATGGGACCAGATGGGATCCATCCCAGGGTCATGAGGGAGCTGGCAGAAGAGCTTGTGAAGCCCCTCTCCATCATTTGCCAATAGTCTTGGCTCACTGGTGAGGTTCCAGATAACTGGAAGCTGGCCAGTGTGACACCCATTCACACAAAGGGTGGGAAGGAAGACCCTGGTAATTATAGGCCAGTTAGCCTGACCTCAGCACCCAGTAAGGTCATGGAACAGTTTATATTGATTTTCATCACACAGAACTTACCAGGTGGCCAGGGTATCAGACCCAGCCAGCAGGGATTTAGGAGGGCAAGGTCGTTTGACCAACCTGATCCCTGCCTGGTGGATGCAGGAAAGCCTGTGGATTTGTCTGTTTGGACTTCAGCAAGGCCTTTGACACCGTCTCCCACAGCACACTCCTGGACAAGCTGGCAGCCCATGGCTTGGACAGGAGCACTCTGTGCTGGGTTCAGAACTGGCTGGATGGCCGGGGCCAGAGGGTGGAGGTGAACAGTGCCACATCCAGCTGAGGCCAGTCAGCAGTGATGTCCCTCAGGGGTCTGTGCTGGGGCCAGTTCTGTTCAATACCTTTATTGATGACATGGATGAGGGTACTGAGTCTTTCATTAGTAAATTTGCAGATGACACTAAGCTGGGGTCATGTGTTGATCTGTTGGAGGGTAGGAGGGCTCTGCAGAGAGACCTGGAATTGTTGGATGCATGGGCAGAATCTAACAAGATGAAGTTTAATAATCCAAGTGCTGAGTCCTGCATTTTGGCCACAATAACCCCCTGAAGCGTTACAGGCTGGGGACGATGTGGCTGGAAAGGGACCTGGGGGTACTGGTGACAACTGACTGGACATGAGCCAGCAGTGTGCCCTGGTGGCCAAGAAGGCCAAAGGCATCCTGGCCTGTGTCAGGAACAGTGTGGCCAGCAGGAGCAGGGAGGTCATTCTCCCCTGTACTCAGCTCTGGTGAGGCCACACCTCGAGTGCTGTGTCCAGTTCTGGGCCCTCAGTTTGGGAAGGACCTTGAGACGCTGGAGCGTGTCCAGACGAGGCAACGAGGCTGGAGAGGGACTGGGAACCCAAACCCTGTGAGGAACGACTGAGGGAGCTGGGGGTGTTTAGCCTGGAGAAAAGGAAACTCAGAGGTGCCCTTATCACTCTCTACAATTCCCTGAAAGCTGGCTATAGTCAGGTGGAGTTGGTCTCTTTCTCCAGGCAGCAACTGACAGAACCAGAGGACACAGTCTTAACCTGCGTCAGGGAAATATAGGTTGGATATTAGGAATAAGTTTTTTACAGAAAGGGTGATAAAGTTCTGGAATAGCCTGCCAGGGAGGTGATGGAGTGACCATCCCTGGATGTGTTTAAGAAAAGACTGGATGTGGCACCCAGTGCCATGGTTTGGTTAGGGCATGGGTTGGACTTGATGATCTTTAAGTCTCCTCCAACTTAGTCATTCTGTGAATTTTGTGAATTCAAATGAATCATATGCAAAGCATAAGTAGAATTTTCATAGCCTTCATCATGATCCCAAGCATTTAATTTTTTCTTCATTCCCCTAAACAGTCCCAGTTCATTTCCTTTTGAGGGAGGATTTGCCAAGCACTCTGTCTCAGTTGCTTTAGTTAAAGAGTGAGCCAGAACATGAGCCATCTCACTCCTCTACTCTCCATAGCTAGGTTATGCAGGACTTTATAATCTTTTTGTTATAAAAGTTAATTGAGCCTATGGTATTGGTTAATAGGATAAAGCACTTGTTTTTCTGAGGTATTTGTTTTCCCAAAAACAAATGCTTCTCTATTAGGCAGACAGGCAAATTATTTTGTTTTCAATAATCTCAATACAGAAGCAAATTTATTCTCAAAATATTAAATAAATAAATTGTACAAAATATGAAAAGATGCATGAGAATGAAGCAATTTTCAGACTGGCCAAATTATCAGTCAAAGGGATAAGTCCTGGTAAAATCACATTAACTAATTTCACACATGCTCATTGTCAGGTAATACCTACTCTAATAGATTACAGGTCATACCCTAGGAAGAGTGAGCAAAGCTGTTGGCTTGATGTTGTAGTGGCAATATGGACAGTACGGATCTCCTGACTTGTGCCATGTTGCTGGTCTACTTGTGGAAGATGAGCATAGTGTTGGTGAACTGCCCCACCTTGGCTTATCTGTGTCATCTTTTTTTTTTTTTTTTTTTCATTGCTTACCACTAGCTGTCATTGGGAGCTGCCAGTTCTTACCAGGATTAAACAAACAGAGGGCATAAACCTCAAGCCATAGTTGTGTATTCATATTGATGAAACAATTTTAATGTCTCTAATGTTACGGAAAGGAAAGGTTAAACAATAGGTTATTATTCATGACTTCTCAGAATGAGATGACCTTTCATACAGCCACTACCATAGTGAGCATAAACAGGTACCATCTGTTACCTATTTTACATTCATTTTGCTGCATAGATATTCAACCATAGAGGTAAAAATACTAGAGTCTGAAGTTTCCCTAGTGGTGAAGGATGAAGGGGTGTGGTGAATGTTTCTGTTAATTCCACCCTGGAACAGAAAATAAACAGCAAATCTGGAAACATGTAGTTTTGTTTATGAATAAGATTAGTTATGTTTATGAAAAAGATATCATTAAAATTTCAAATATGCCTGAATTGCTTACTTATTTATGACTCAAGGAAATTAAAAGCAAGTTTCTTGATGTTGTCCATGGATGAAACACAGCTCTAGTTTCCTGAGCAACACTAGTGCCACGGGTTAGTCTGGCAACAAAATGAAAGAAAAGAAACATTTTTTTTCTTCTGAAAAATTTTTTCAGGAACCTTTGGAGTTTATTTAAAAAACAGGACAGGAAAATTTTTGAACATGTGTTCTTACTAATAAAGGCAAAAATATTTATTCCCCTTCATCCCAGTGTTTTTGAGATTTATGATATTTATTCATTTTCTGTTAATCTAGAACCCCTCACTTTCTGAAATGAGTAAAAAGATAAAAGGGTGGATAGCTTGTTTTCTCTGAAGAAAAAGCCCTGGATTTTAAAAGCTTGTGGTTAAATTCCTCATGGAAATTTCAGATGCATAAATACACAATGGTTAATGTAATATGATCTAATATGTTACAGTGTGTCCTGAAGTAATAATTTTCTTTCAAAAGGAAATTATTTCCAGTGCAAACTATGGGATTTTAGTTTCTAATTACCATAAATAAAACAATTATGTAGTCCCTAGCTGAAAGTTTCCTTTCCTTTTTTTCTCTTTGTCTTTTGAAGTCTATTGATCCTGGCCAGCAGTTCACATGGGAACACTCTAACCTGGAAGTAAACAAACCAAAGAATAGATATGCGAATGTAATTGCATACGACCATTCTCGTGTTCTTCTCTCAGCAATAGAAGGTAAGGAGACCTTTAAAATTAAATTAATTATATCCTAAAATCTAGAATAATTTAACCAATCAATATCTTTATATAGTTATATAAAGAAGTGTTAATTAAAGCACTTCCAGCAAATTCCTGTAATGACAATCCTCTTCTGATGCTTATTGTCAGCAATGTATTATGAACTTGCACTAAAAAGTACATTCACATGTAACACTGAGTGCATTAGGTCCCTGTGTATATGCCAGTGAGTTATCTGAAATAAATTAATATCGCTGCTTACTTATACTAACACTACAAAGCAAACATAGCAGTAAACAAACATATTTGAATTGAGGCATTTGTTGATCAATGAAATTATCAAGATATCTGCTCATTGAATTTTACTTTGCAAAACCTTATTGTGGGGAAAAAAATCAGTTCAACCTCATATTCTCTGGGGAAATTTTAAAAACTCTCTTAGAACTTTAATTTTAATTTCCAATCTAAATATCAAACTAGAGTTTTTAAACAAATGCCCACTTGCAGGCATTTTTGAGAGTATCTCACTGACTAAAGATTGACAGTGTGATTTAGTGAGAGCTTTTCATTGTATCTTTCTTTGTTACAAAGCTTCCCAAATTCATAAACACTTTAAAGTTTTATCTCAAGAAAACTGTTACAGGTAGCCAGTCCTAGGTGTTGTGTTTGTTTTACCAAGGATCAGGACACGCTGGTTTTCACTCAGAGGATTCTTTTTATTTTTTTCCAATTCTGCCTTACTATTAACCTACTTCCTAGGTTGAAAATGGATTTTCAGTTTTTTCTATGTTGTGGTCAGTCAGGTATTAATGATGGCCATAATCAAAAAAATTATATATTTAAATGATAAAATTTAAATGAAAATAAGAGTTGTGTTTAGTTAGCTCCAACAGGACTTGCATACGATACATAAGATAAAGGGATCTATATTCAAGGTCATAGTTACTTCAGTCATAACATGGTACAAGTTAAACTGCAAGAATTTTAATTTATGGTTATAAACAGCTGCTTATCTTTGGCTACTCCAGACCTAAATACACTGGATTTATAGGTGTAATCCACTTTAATATTAGCTTCTTGGTGAAGAAAAAGGCAATCCCACTGAAGTTTAGATCTTTCCTCATTCATTGCAGCTGCATACCACAGGCTTTGATAATACAGATAAGAGCTTCTCAAATGTATTAGCAAATTTTAATGATTACCTTGAAGAATTTGCATATGATAATCTGCTTATATTTTTCCACCTTTGAGGTTCATTTGCAGTTCTGGCAAGATTTTTTTTTGCAACATACAATTTTTCATATTGCCTTGTAAAAGAATATGGCTGTGTAGAAACCTGGCTCTACCTGTCTCAACACTAAAGGAGGCTATTCTAATTAGCACTATATGTGATGTAACTCAATAAATATATCCTTTCCTGTCTCACTGGTCCAGACAAGTGGTCAAAGTACATGGTCTGAATAGGTCAGGAACAGCAACTGGACAGGGTTTCCGAATGGTATTCTTCAGAACAAAATGCTTAACTAGGAGATAAGTCTAACTGGCAAAAAGAAGACTCTTTTTCCCAGGGATTTTGCTTGGAAAAAGAGTTGTGTAAAGGAGGAGAGAAGGAGAGAAAAAAAATTAAATGTAATCAAATTTATTTGATAATTTACATATTAGACAACTAGACTGCCATATTTCCCTGAAATTTGGTTCCCTTTAAAAAAAATTATTATATTCAGAGAATGAGAAGAAAATTTAAGAGGCAAAGCAGAAAATGTTAGTGAAAGTAATTGAAAGTATGAAATTACACAGTTCATTGGACTATGTTTTTACGTAAGTGATAGTTATCTTTGTTTCCCTTTTTTAAGTAAGAAATACCACAATGTGGCTAAAATTTCTAAATCTTTCATAGTCACTGGGTCTACAGAGAGAAAAGTATTATAACCTTTTGTAATATTAGTGTTGGATGTAAGACCACAAATGGAATATTCACCCATTCAGTGATTTGCATGATTTTAGTTTTTTTCCAAGTCTTTAGATTATGCTGAAAAAAGCATATGGTGAATAAATCAAATAGTAAATGCCTTTTTATAAGGTGATATTTAGTCTTGAAAACAGAAATAATTTAATATATCATTATCCCCTTAAAAATTCTTATTCCTGGGATTTTACATTATTGGGTAGATGAAATTTTGTGTATGCACCTTCAAAAGTTTAATCAATTGGTTTTAGCATTTAGTAAAAAGTATTTGTCTTTCAGGTTTTAAGTAGATATTTCAGATATGAAAATACACAGTCTGGCCAGCACTTTATTCAGTTGATACCTGTGTTTCTTTTCATGTTACCAGGGAAATCAGTATTTGGAATATTACTTAAAAATAAATTCTCCTTTATCTATGATACTATACAACTTAATCAGGACCTAAATTTGGACTAAAATATATTTTGTTACAACTATTTGGAGAATATTTAGTACAAATATGCATGCACATATACATGTACATGCCTACACATAGGCCTCATCTGCATTTCTTTGATGGTCACAAGAAAACTAGTATTACTAGCGAGGTTTGAATAGTAGCTGTGCTTTTCTAATGAGAGGAGCTCCATTTTACACCTAGACAGTTGCTTGCTGTTTAAGAGGAAATATATATGAAGAAAAGACTAAGCATCTGCCAAACTGTAATCCTACACTGATGAACATTTAGCATCTTAACAGTGTTGCAGAAATATGGAATCTTGTAACTGGTACTTCAGAATGAGACACAAGGCCAGTTTTATGCCATAGCAGAACTCTGTAGCCTGTTCAGAGTGATTACTAGAAAGTCTTGAGAAGCAATTAGCACAGATTTGAAATTACTTCTTTTGAACTATTGATATCAAATTGTTAAAAATTGCATTAGCCCTGAAACACAAGGCTTATTAACACTTTCAAAGTATTTATTTTGGCACCCTTCATAACTCCTGTTAAAACCTTGTTTTGAATCCCCACTAAGTTCTTGACCTCTCTAATTACATACAGTATGGAGTTCCACAACATAATTACTCATTTCACAGAAATATATTTGTTATCACTGCTTAAATTTTATTACATTAGATTTCCCTTTGGAGAGAAAACCCAGGTTGGACATGGTAATTTGGTTTTTCCTCCTGAAAAGAAAATTTTACTTTGCAAAATTCTGTTCCCATGTTCTTGAAATCTGATTGAAGTCTTGAAATCAGCTCATATTGTGCTGTCTTTGGCTGTTTCTGAGATGGACACTTGGAATTTTAAAGTATAATGACAGAATGTTAGAATGTAGTGAAGTTTATTATATGCATCCAAATAGATTTAAGGGAGAATTTACTGATCAAAAGATGAACAGATTGAGTTAAAACAGCTAGATCTGTGATCTTCAACCTCTAAGAAGTAAATAAAAATTCAGGAGGTGGGGAGGGAATGGATAAACATTCTGCATTTTAAAATGCCTTGCCGATTATTTTAGGAGATATTAATGACTAAAAGTCTTCTATATGTGGATGTATTTGCATAAGGCCAGTTATTAAAAGGAAAAAAATACCTATCATATTTCAGCACGGTAATTTTTTTTTTTGGAAATTTAGTGACTTTAAAATTCTGCTAGAAAACTAGAAAGCTCTGAATGTAATACAAATGGACAAGAAAGAAAAGGCAAAAAGCTGCTAATATTCTTATTTGTCTGATGGCCAGTTGCCATTAAATTGGCTTTGATTATGTAGGCCATCATTGTAAGATTTAGAAATTGTTTGGAGCATTGTAACTATGGAAGAGTCATGACCTGTACAAACTATTTGCACTCTGTCACATTGCATTTATGTTGCCTTCTGCTAACAATAGGAACTGAATGGCCCCTCACCCTACAAGTTTGGTGTGCCTTAAAAACAACAAAAGTATTTTGGTGATGGATACAGAAATACCCATAAAGAATATGGATACAGAAAGATGAGTGAAGTGATTTCATGGTGTTAGGGCCCCTGTGAAGTAGATTTCATAGTGTAGATGTTGTGGTGCATGTCTTGACAACAATGCTGAAACAAGCTGTAGGTGTATGAGCCTACTGATACTGTAATAGTTATAACTTAAATGCTGCCATTCTTGATACCCTTAAAATCTAGTCAGAACAATTTCTCCTGCATATATTGACATACTTTCCATTGGGAAAAACTCCAAGAAAACATCTGGTGGCTTTGTTCTTGACTGACTAATGAAGATTTGGTACATATTTACCGTGAGCACTCATATTGAAACTGGGTTTTGCAGGAAATAGCAAACCAGATATCATATCCTTTCATATTAGTAGAGACACTCGTCATCTCTTTGAGTGCATAATTTAGAGTATAAATTAATATTTCTATTCAATAAAAGATTCCTTTGTCTGTTAACTGCTGTGTTACTCAGTGTTAAAAAGATGGCTAAACCCAGTTTCAGACAACAGTAAAATAACTACAGTATGAGGATATCATGTTAGGATTCAGTGTCTGCTTTGTAATATTGTGCAACATACTGCCATCTGCACATACTGTCATGCATTGTGGATCGTTTCCTGATGCAATGCTCTTACCTATGCCTCTGAGGACCTGCACAGAACAATCTGTTTATTTCCTTTCTGGGCTTCTTAATACTAGACACTTCTTAGACCAAAACAAAACAAATTCATGCTAAGTTTTGTTGGTTTTTTTTTTTTTTTCTAAAGGAGCTTCCATTTTTTTCCATGTCTTTCTGCTGGTCACTTTCCAAGTTTCTTTTCTCACCTGCAATCTTCCAAATTTCTCATCTTGCCTGCAGATCTTCTACACTCTTAGTTCTTTGTTTGCATACTTAATTTCACTTTTGTCACCTTTTCCCTTTCCTTTCAAATACTTCTCTTCCACCCTCTACACAATCCCATTCTTTGTCAGGCCTAATTCTGCATCTTCTGCCTATCCTTTTCTGGCATTGCCTTCTGTCCATAAATTCTCTCTAATTCAACATTTCCCTTTGAGTTTCCATATCATTCATCTTCTCCCTCTTCACCAGCCTCTCCTAGTCCTCCTAACAGTCTATTCACAATCCAGCTATCTGTAGGTTTTCTTTTCCTGACATTTCTTTTTCCTTCTTCATCCTTCATCTTTTCCTTTCCTTCATCCTTCTGGGATGATATGTAGAGACTTTTCCTCAGTCTTTGTAAAAAGCCTTCATTTTACAAATATTTACTACCGGAGTACTTCATTGATTTAGTGCTGCTCCATATTTCAGTGAGTTCTTAAAATACAGATTTGTGCTTAGACCATTTCAATTTGATTATTTGCTTAACTATATAGATTTCATGTAACAAAAACATCCACAGAAACACTGGTTACTGTCACCTAGCACCTGTTCATTGGCCAAGGGGATTAAGGAATGACAGTTAATGTAATTTTTTTTTTATTTCAGCTAAGTTTTTAATACCTTCTCTCATGGTCTATGTTTTTGGACAAAATGTCCAGCATACAGCTGGATAATCACATCATGTGATGGGTGAGCAACTGGTTCACAGGTCAGGCACAAGGGGTTGCAGTGAATGGGGTGGCATCAGGCTGAGGACCTGTCATTAGTGGGGTTCTGTAGGGCTCCACCATAGGGCTGGTGCTCTTTAACATCTCCATAAATGACTTGGATGTAGGACTGGAAGGGATACTAAACTATACAAAATTGAGGAAGCTGTTGACTCCCGTGAAGGCAGGGAGGCCCTACAGAGATGCCTTGACAAATCAGGGGGCTGAACAATCAACAACCACAGGAAGTTCAACAAGACAAAGTGCCAGATTCTGCACCTGGGATGGGGCAACCTTGGAAGTACAAACAGTTGGAGAATGAGATGCTGGAGAGCAGAAAAGGACTTGAGGGAGCAAGTTGAACATGAGTCAGCAGTGCCCTGGCAGCCAGGATGGACAAACATGTTCTTGGGAGCATCCAGCACAGGGGGAGCATCTAGGGGGCCAAACATGTCCTCAGGAGCATCAGGCACAGCATTGCCAACCAGGGCTGCTGTCACAACCCATGGCAGGGGGCACATTGTCATGGTAAGTTCTCATCAGGCTGAAAAAGAAGCCGGACCTAAAGTGAGGTCTCTTGTGCTTATGTTCTTAAGGCATGCCTTAACTCCATCAATCAGACAACTATTTAGAGTCAAAAAGTGTTGTCTAACAACCCTCTACATTCTTAAAATTTGCTTCCACAAATGTGGTGGCTAGCAAGCCCTTAATTTTGTACAGCACACTAATATAGCTCTCACCTCCTAAAATTAACCCCTCAAAGGTGCTGGCTTAACAAGCCGCAACACATGTCCACAATATCCACACTCCTGCAATAAAGTTCAGTATGGAGCATGGGATAGAATGACAGCTGTGCTTTGATCAGACAAAGCAAGAGAGAGAGAGAACAAAGAATATCACCCCAGATTCCACATTGTTCCTTCCATGTGGATGGTGCAGAGCTGGGGTGGTGCGACAAAGAAAGCAAAAGAGAAAGAGATGAAAAAGAGAGGATAGCAAGGGGCCTGATCTGCATTCTTTTATAGTTAACCTGATGCATGCCTCTTACATAAATTAGATTCTTCTCACTGTTTTGTTCACACATGCACGAACAGCCTGTGTTTTTTGCTCTGGCATTGTTCAAAACACCAGACATTGATTTAAAACAGTAGTACAACTTCATCAACACTCTGAGTTCATCATGGTATTTTTCCAACTTGTTTACAAGCATGACAGAATTTAATCCTATTACTTCACACTATTTATGCACATGACTAAAAGCACATGTCTTAGGGAAGCAGCGCAGAAACAAAGCTTTATAGTTTAATTTATTTTAAATAGAAAGGCTGTTCAGTACTCAGCCTTTGTAAAGGCTTGAAATAATTTCATTATTTGATTTCAGTTTGTGAATAAAATGTGAAGTCTAATTAAAGTTATTTGAGATTATAACTCTCTTCAGGAAATCAAGTGAATCATTCCTAGGGTCTACACTATTAGCCCTGTGGATCTGAGTCTATGTTGCAGTAAGCTGTACTGTCATCTCAGCTCATGCATTCTCAGTATAAATTGAGAGCAATACAGTTCATGGGGTTTTTTATCTTCTGTACTTTAATTGTGGCATTACCTAATTTTATTTCATTGCTCATTCACTTTGACTATATAAAAACTAAACATTGTTCTCTTGAGATATTTAAAAGTGGATTGTCTTTTGTGCTGAACTACTCATCTGATTCTTCCCCCATTGTGCTTAACTCCTGTCTGGCTAAATTAAAAGATTGCAGACTCTGGTCATTCATCACCATAGTTGAAAATGCTACTAGAAAATAGTTGTGGTAGAATCATGGTTCAGGAGCTTGGTCTTTAACTGACTTCTTGTGCAGAAACTGTGTCTCTGCTTTCATGAAACTTATAAAAGTCAGGTTATACTGCATAGATTACCCTAAATTTATACTTCAGGTAAGCCATCCTAAAGGTACAATAAGTCCCACTGATGCCAAAAGACTTAGGTTAAGTTCATATCAATTTTACAGAATTTGGTTGCTTTGTCCCTTTTTTGACCCATGCTGTTACAGAACAACTGACCTCTCTTAACCATGAAACCCAAATTTAAGTAATGATGGCAATTGCTGCTGTGCTTGTGGGTATGTTGCCTTCAAGCTATGGCAGCTAACAAAAGTTTGCAGGATTTCATTGTACTGCAGTCAGACTGGTTGTCATTTGATTGTTTTTGCACTATTGGACTTGACACAAAATTGTTCTGTTTTCTCAGCTCAGAAAGAGGTTATGGCTGGAAAAGTCATTTCAGAAAGGGAAATTTTAATATTTAGATTTACTTATCTTTGATAATTTTTTTATTTTTTGTCATTGTAGATATTTACAGATATTCAATTGTTGTATTTGTTATTTTTAACAAATTCATTAGTCCTCTCATGTTGAAGCACCTTCCCTAGAGGGCTTTAAGGATTTTGGGGCAGGATGTGAAACTGAGGTCATGCATGAAAATAGTGATGAAAAGAGACTCTGTGAGAAATGGGTACAATATTTAAAGGGACTATGAGAGTGGATAGAGAACAGAGAATATCACTAATGGATACTGTGTGTGAGAGGAAATGGAACTGAGCATTCTGAATCAAGTTGTTCTCTTGATCTCAGTAGATCAAGTATTATTGAGTACTGTACAGTACTATTGAGTACTGTATTCTGCTAGCAATAAATGCTTGATGCAAAGCAAGTGTTGAAGCAACATGTTTTGTTGTATTTTTTTTTCTCCCCAAAACTTCATTGGTTAATTCATTAATAGTTGCTCAGGGCCTGTGGTAAATGGAATTTCATGTCCATGTCCCAAATATATCCTCATTTGGTGCAGTGAAGCTGACTTGCCTTGTAAAATAATTTTTCTAGCTAAATTTTTCATGTCCACTTTACAGAAATAAAGTGGAGAAACAGAGTGAAAATTTCCACTTTAATCTATATTTGAAGAAATCTTCCTTGAATTTATCAGTAATTCTTAATCTTAATTCTTTCTGACTTGAATCTTAGATCAAGGAAGGTGTAATCTGGAAGCTTTTCTTCATTCTAATTGAAAGAATTAGAATTTATTTAATTTAGAGGTTATATATTTTAATATAATTTGTCAATAAATTCAATACAAATTAGCGAGTAGAAAGAGAATTTACAATTTCAGGATTCTGGATTTTTTTACAATAGGTACTAGTATTGGTTGCTAAAATTTGTAAAGATCATTCTTTAGGGAACAGCTTGCAATAGTTCTCATGCTTAATTTTCACACTGAGTTTGTGCATTATCAGTTCCAGAGGACAGCTTTCCCAGAAGATCATTTAACCACTTTACAAAGTGTTGTTTTTCATTTTTTCCTCAGGCTTTTATTTATAACATGTGCTTCAAAGTATGATACCAGGCATCATAATAGAATTCTAATTTATGCAGAAAACATTTCTTACCAGCTTTCTCAGTTCCTTTGGTAATAATACCCAGTTGGTGTAGATTTCTCCTGTTGGCTTCATTCTTCTTTCTCATCTGTTTTGTGAAAAAAAGTTTTATTATCTTGATAAAGGAAGAAAATACAACATTGTGCCTAGCAGTTATTTTTCTATATCATTAACTCCAATATCCACAATGAGAAGTGTCACGTAAAACAGCTCCAGATCTACAAGAGTGATGCTTTTGAGCTCCACTTTCTGATTTTCATGGAGGGGAATCATGCTTTTCAGCTATGGACTATGCAGATTAACAAGTTTTTTATTTTGTTTTATTTTTCTCCTGAAGAGACTTTCAGTCAGGTCAAATCAGTCAGACAGTCTGCCCGTGTCCATTCTTGCATCTTGCCTGAGGAGTGCCATTTTCTGACTCTCTTGTAACCCTGAAGTCACAAGGTCTTTCTATCTCTGAGATATTTTGTCAGGATTTTCTTCTAATTGTGTACAGAAAGTAAAAACAAATTTAAAATTTACTTTAAATATGATTTGAACATATGAAACAGGAACGTATGTGGAACTTTATCGGGCATGAAGGCAAAATTTTTTACTAGACTACAGCTGCAGTAACCCATAATCTGAATAATTTCCAGATTACGTTGGATTTTACTTACTGTGACATTTAGTCTCTGGGTTCATTCACTGCTAAGTTAGTAGTGGAATGAAACATTCAGGTTTACTCTGAATAAGTGTTGAAACAATTAAAATTGTAGCTTAAAAGGAACAGTCCATTTTAAAGAGGTACACCTAATTTCCATTCAAATTAAAAATATTTTGGAAGACATTTTCAGATGTGTGCTACTTGTAGTCAGGAAAGATAGGAGTGTGCAGGTCCAGTAATTCCTGATTTGGGAGCACTAGCAGGAGATAATGCATTAGAATCTATTTGAAGATTTTGTTTCTGACAACCATCTTGGGAAGTACTTATTTACAATTTATTCTGTTTCATAGACAAAGAAACTCAATTTTGTTGCTTTGATGAGGGAAAACAGTCTTAGCTGTAGAATAAATCTGGAGCTGGTATCATCACCTTGACTCTCTTTTGAAAGATTTTGTGGAACCTCTACCATTTCTTGGGGTTGCAGAGTTGTGCGTGGCAGATTGGCTGCATAAATATAAATCATTCAATTCTGCTCAAATAAGTAACTTCTGTCAATTACTTCAACAAAACTTACTAAGTTGCAGATGATTATATTCAGCTAATTAACACTGCTTTGCCATTCAGCCAGCACTGAGATCTCACATTAATATCTTATTTCTTTCTCTAGTCATCAGTTAAAACAACAGCAGGGACATAAAAATGCTTCCCTCAGTGCTTTATCTTTCAGCACACATGTAGTCTGAGTTAAAAGCTGGGCACTGCTATGCTGAATTCAGCAGTGGTCTGAGAATTTTAAGTCCATTTTTATCCATTTCCATGAGCATGCCTACCTTATTAGTGCAGAGTAGTAATGTGGCCTTTGCTACAGCCAGCACACCTCCTTGGCCTGGGTAGGCAGCATGTTCCAATCCAGGCATCCTGTGGCATACCCTGAGTTATACAGATTGCAGTTAGGAACTGGCCTGCTTCCTATGGGGCTCTAAGAATGGACATGTGTCTGGAAGGCACAGCCAAAGTTCCTGTATACGTCTTGTCCAAAATACCTGAGCCCCAAGCAAATAATGGTGTAGGTCCCATGTGCACACAAGTCTTGGATCCCACTTCTTTTAATGCTTTTAATTCTTATTCAGTGTTGCAAAGGTCTTTATTTCATGCATACACCATATAGAAAATTTCACTGTTTCTTAAATCTGACTTAAATAATGTGTTTTGTTACAATAAAACTCATAATTATCTTAGCATTTAATGGAGAAAATGAATATAGCAGTGATATTAATAGTCTTGACGATATTTTTTTTCCTTATGTATTTAAAGGAATTGCAATGACCTCAACAAGAATGTTTGAGGAGCCTCCTCAGGGTCTCTGATTGAAAATCCTCAAAGGGGTCTGTCCCAGGTAGCACTGCCATATTTTGGCTGTCTGCAGGCAGTATCAGACCAGCTTTTAAATGCTGCTGTGTTGCTTGTTTCAAAAGAACAAATATTCCCAGAGAGACCACCATGCCTCTTGACTCCACAGATGGCCTACACTCACGTGTAAGTGCATGGGTACATGCACTCTTTGGCACACACAGCAAGCTAGGATTCATCAAATCCAGTGTCGTGGGATTGTTCAGCCCTTGTAAAACAGGACAGCAGAGAAACTTTGCCCTGTGTTTTCACTCTACTCTCTTTGCAGGCATCCCGGGCAGCGACTATATCAATGCCAATTACATAGATGGATACAGGAAGCAGAATGCTTATATAGCAACGCAGGGGGCATTGCCAGAAACCTTTGGTGACTTCTGGAGAATGATGTGGGAGCAACAAGGTGCAACAGTCGTCATGATGACAAAACTAGAGGAGAGGTCCAGGGTAAGGAAAACTTATGCAAGGTTAAAAATATTGTACCTGAGTTACCATGTCATTGTTTTGTTTCCTTCATGTATGTTTGCCTGTCTTCTTTGTATGTGTAAAAACTGAGGGGATTTTTAGGTTGCTACAAGTTTAAAGTGTCTGCACCACAAAAATTACTTATATATAGGACATCTTGCTTTCACTAAGAAACTACCAAGTCACAACATTTATTTAGGTTTTTTTTTTATGCTCTGGAAAATTTTTAATTTTTGATCACAGTGATTTTGGGGGCTATTTTTTTTTTATCATGTTGGAAATCTTATGAGGTGACCGAAAGAGTTACTTCCTCTGTAGTAATAAGAACATGATTGTATCATCCTGTTATGAGGAAGTTAGTGTATGTCAACAGCATTCATTTCTCAGTTTTAAATGGTATAAATTCACCATTGTTTAATATCAATGAAGATTTGCTTGAGAAACATTTGGTTTTTTTGAGCAGATGCTGGTAGCTAGGAAAATTACAACAGCACATGCAATAACAGAATACAAAATTATCCATGGTATTTCAAATTCAATTTTGCAGACCAAAGTAAATTAGGAAAGTAAAGCACTAAAACATACAGATATTGTTCTGATAATAGCATGATACTATTCAAATAATTAAACTATAGATTCTATTATTAGAAGAGTTATAATAAAAAATGTGCTATATGTAAAGAGAAATAAAAAATAGTAATTAGATTTTAAATAAGATAAAGAAAGTGATAGAAATTGTAGTGACAGATCATGGTGTGTTTCATGAAGATTTACTAGTGGGTCCATATTTGGTGGTATTTATCAATTCTAAGAGTGGATGTTATTAGAGAGGAAAGAGTAAAAGGAAAGACAATAACAGAAGAGAAGAAGAAGAGAAAGATGGGGAGAAAGAGAAACGAGAAAAATCATCAGCAGCAGTCAATCAGGAAGTATTTAGCCATCAGTGTTGGATTCTCTATCAAACTTTTTCTACAGTAACAGTATTTTGTGTCAAGAGGTACTTGAAGTTCTCACGGGTTGTTTGTGATACTGTTACCATTGCTGGGAGCACAGGTTGGCTAGGCAGAGTGCTGCACAGCTGGTTCATTGCTGAGCTCTCTGCAAACACATTTATGTGGCTATATTATAAGCCAGAAACTTGAACCAAACGTAGAAATCAGAAACTGGGAGAAAGAAGTGGTGATACTAACATCAGTGGTTATCATTTCCCTTGGGTCCGGGCCAACAACAGTAGAAGGGTTTTCAAATCCAGGAAGTGAATAATAAACAGGAGTGTCACAGAAAAACACTGCTGCAACCATTCTGAGGTACTCTGTCCTAGAAGCTTGCGTGAAGCTGCAGGAACCTGCAAGTGGGAAGCAGGCTGCAGGACTACAGGTGGAAGGTGGAAAAAGCTAAGGTATCAAAGGCTCTGTGCAATGAGTTAAAAAATGCTATAAGTATGGGGTATGAAGAAGAGTTCAGTAATATAGAAAGACATTACAGAGGAGGACAGAAGATTTATCATCCAGACTGGTTTTGAATCAGTAAAAGTATCTTACAGGAGTAACTGGATAATAGTTGATATTTCAGTAGTTCATGGATGAGCTCCATTTCAAAATGAAAATATTTCAGCATGTGTCAGCTTGGAACAGGGTGGACTGCACCATGAAGTCTAATGCTATACTGTGTTGGCATTGATGCCTTTTTCATATGCTTGGATACCTATAATTGCAGTGATTACGTAACTTGAACCTCTTGGCAGCAGTCATTCCTTTCTGGAGGCTTACCAAAACATATACATTTACTCTTTTACCCTTCCTGTCATTTCTATAAGTAGAGTAGGCTTTTTGCAGTTCAAGCAATGTATAGCATTCTAATTATAGAGTCACTTCCCACATGTAACTTCAACCTACATTAATACCACTGATTTTACATACCTGATGGCAATTAGTACATAGCACATGGTAATTTTAGCATAATTTTTAGTTTAATCTTGGGTCTACAGACCTTGTCTAGTCCAGGCACTGCCTGTTTGGAATTGAGAAAATGTAATTCTGCCCATTTCTTTACTAATTAATTCTTTAAAATTGCTGGTAAGTGACACCAGAACAAAGAAAAAAAAAAATCAGTTCCTAATAAGCAGCCCATTGCAAAAGGTATATTTAAGTACTTGAAAGTTTATCTTAATACTGCAGGCCACAGACAGCCACTGTCTAGAAGGATGTTTTGATGTAACTAAATGAAATCCTTCTCTTTCTCTCCAGTAATTGCCGAGCAGAGTTTTAAGCTAACTCTAGCCTTTGTTGGCTGCACCCTAAAAAAACACTGATCAGAATAGTGATCACCTCCGTAAGTGATTAGCATTCAGAAGCAATACATTCTCTAAGTGGAATAAGAAACTAGACATTCTAGTCAACGGATTGCTCATGCATTCAATGCTTATATTTGTGTATTTTTTGTGCATAATTTATCGCCTTCTGTGTTCATAGGCTGAATTTGATGCATTCATTGCAGAGCATTACATCCCAGCTATCCAGTACATAACTCAGCTCCCAGTCTGAGAGTCAGCAGCTCTGTGAATATGGCATACCACTTACCACTTCTAATACAGTGGCTGCATGTAATGTAATTAATGGCATTGATGGTGAGGCAGCAGTGGGAATCCCTGTGCAGGGAAAAAACCCAGTGATGACAGACATTACATTGCTATTTTTTCTTGTGCTATCATTATTATATAGCATATTCTTGTAGAAGAAAAACAAGTGAGATTTCAAACATGAAATATAAGCACTGTTACATATCATTAGGGATGAAGAGCTTTGCTAATTTTGTTTCTCTTTCTCCTTTGATTCTGTTTTGATTGCTTTTGTGTCTTGGCAGCCTGATCATTATTCCCGCTGCAAGGCAAGATTGTTTCTCCCTCAGACTTTCTGCTTTCCATTTTCGTGTCATCATTTCTGTTTAGGTAGCTTTTTTGCATTATGTAGTCCTGCAGCCTGGTATCAGCCTTTATAACCTGGACTGCATAGATAAAGATGAGGATTTTAATTGCATCTGCAGAAACAAAGTTGGTTCATTAGCATGTGTTAGATGTCTGAATGACTTCAGATTTGAGAATGTACATCTTTTACAGCTGAGTAGATCAAATGAAGATGTTACAGTGAATTCATTATTCATTTGTTTGCCTATAAGGAAGCTGCAGGAAAAAAAGATCTTTCACTTATAACCTTTCACACTTAGTTGGTTTCATATTAAATGTCATCACCTGAATTTCCCTTGACCTAAACCAGACTGGAAGAGAAAGTCAGTCTCATCATTCAGCTACCATGAAAGTAATTTGTATCAAAAAGAATTACACACATTGGCGGTGCATGGAACAGTATTAGTAGCATTTTTGTCACAGATACGAGTTTAATCTTAGTGAAATTAAACAATATTGAACGTTTTAAATTTGAGATTGAAAAAAAGTAGTTGTGTGTTACACTAAGGAAACATGTTAAACATGTAAAACTTTAATGTATGATACCTCTCTTTCCAACTTCTCTGTCTTCTCCTCTACCGCAAGCGGTACAGATTAAATTTTGTTGTTGTTGAGTTTTGGATGCGGTTTTTTTTGCTCCTCTCAACTCTTTGGATGTTCTGAGTACTCACGAGCTGTACTGAATTGTGTGAATGATAAGATGAAAAATCTCTCTTTATAGCAAAACATAACCATGTCGCCTCCAACAGGAAGCATATAGTCCTTCCTCCTTTTTCAGGATAGGATACCGTTATAGATTGTCCACGTGCAAGAGGATTCAATCCTTTCCTTCTTTGCTTTGTAGTTCTGTATTTTGAATACATTTGCTGTGTTATCTTGGAACTGATAGAAAATACTTCCCTCGCTGACCTCATTACAATATTTTCTGTGTTGAGACCCCATTGCCTAGGTTTAAAATCTTATGACAAAAAACCCAATCAGGTCAAAGCTAAATGAAAACATAGTGACACTATCAATTATGCAAATAATAGAAGGTAAATAACAATATAATGTCAATATCAAGTTGATATTGAGCCGGATTCTGACCTTCTTTACTGATGAGGAAGGCTTTAGTTTCTTAGTGATACTATGAGCTTCATTCAAATTTGCTAATGACTAAATGAACACATGAGAGAACTACATTTGTGCCATTCTGTTAGCCTGATCCAAACACCTATTTGACTATCATGAAGTGGATATCATCATCAATATTTTATGCAAAAATTATCTAAAAAACCATATATGTAGAATAATCATCTTGGTTTGTCAAGGTTTAGCATCTTGAATCCTGAGTCTTCATTGGGAAGGGGGAGATCAAAACAAGCCCAGTAGGAAAATGATGTATCCTCTCTCAGATTTATTCCCCATTATTGATACACATGAGACTATTTGCATGGGTCCTGTATTTTTTTCCATAAGAACATCAAAAGATAATTGAAAGTCCTTGGACTCAGTGTCTCTTAACTTGTCACTGACACCTGAGAGAGCCAGGAGAGATGGCACTGTCACAAGAAAAGGTAAATGGACTTTTCCTGGTATTGCTGAAATGCTAAATAGGAACTCCTGTTATTCAAGTGTTAAGCACCAGAACACTTGTGTCTGTGTATTTCAATGAAAATTTTATAGATTTATAGACTATTCCATGTGTAAGAAAAATGGAAAATGGGTGACAGTAGAAATATCAAGTAGATAAAATAATTGTTTGAGGTTTGTTTTGCTTGGTGGGTTGATTCGGTTTTTTAAGGAAAAAAAACAAACCCACAACGACTGGGAAATGTAATTGTACATTCAGACTCCTTAGTAAAAACAGCTTTGAAACAGACATTGGCAACCAAAGATTTCCAAGTCTTGCTATAGGAAAGGAAAAGATAAAGGCAGGTCTGGGAAGAGCACTACATTTTTCTACTCAAAATGTGCATGTTGCGAAGAGTTTTCTTGAATCCCGATTTGTTGCTGGCAGAGTAGACACTGATATCTAATCTATCTGACTTCATATGCAAGACAAAGCAAGAGTACGTGCCCCAGAGTAAATAATACGCACAGAAAATGAAGAATGCAGTTTTCTTTTCTGTATGATATGGATGCAGCAGACTTTTATGCAAATGTGATGGAGTTAGTTTTCCATTTGTTGTGCAGGGCTTCTGCAGAAAATTTCAGATCTTTCCTCCTAAGTATGTTTGGGTAATACTGGAGGTATTACCTGTCAAAATAGTGCATCAAAAATAAGTGACAGTTAGACATTTTCACTAAAGGAATAGAGAAGTCAGCAAGAGGTGCACTTAAAAATTAATTTAGGAATATTTTCAATACAGTCCTATGTGCACCTGTATTCTACTGTATTTAGGCAAAATATAATTGATTTTTGTGGAAAACTTTCGCTGGTGTTTTATATGGGGCAGCACAGGTGTGTAAAAATGTGGGGTTTTTTTTAAGTTGTGAAGTATATTTATATGGGAAAATATAAAAAGATAAATTAGCTATGCTATGTTAGCATATAAGACAGCAGATATTAGTAGATAGGACACATAGCTGATGGCATTTTTTCATACTAAAATGTATTGTTTTACTAAAGAGGAATTAAATATGCAGTTTGTCATTGTTCATTCCCTAGTTTTAGTGGTAAACCATTGCCTTCTGTACCAATAATGCACTATCAGAATTTTATTTCACTTCTTTAGTGCTTGCTGCATGCTAAGATATGAGTCAGATGATGAATGAATGAGAGAACTGGGAGAAAAAAAAGGAAAACACAAAATTAAGTACACCATGTGTTCACCAGATTTACAAAAATAAAAATGTGTAGGTTTGTACTGGGTTTTTTTTCACTGTAACAGAATGCCATGGCCACAGTCCAAGAATTCCTACACCATCTTACGAGGTAGCATCTTACCAGTTGCAATGTCAGAATTGTAAAACTCAGTCATAACTGTTTATTATGGAAGGATTCTCAGAGGCACAAGGGCAGGAACATAGTCAGCTCTCAATTTCTATGACTGAAATGTAGTCAGTCATAGGTGCTTAATGCATGCAAGAATCTAATCCAATAAAGCTTACTTTCTTTTTCTAGGCACATTTCAGGTGGAAAAGCTGTGCCAAGATTCCTCAACTAAAATACAGACTGTGAATATCATCCAGTAAAAAAACTGTGGAAATGCTGTACTATAAGTAGGGTTAATTTTGCTTTTACACATTTAATAGGCTCCAAGTCTGGTTATTTCAGCTTATATACATTTGAAGTTGAGAACAGACAGAATCAATGCTCATTGTGAAAAGATCTTGGTAAATTAGAGAGAATCTAGAAGAGAACAGTGATGATCAGATGCTGGAGAAATAGTAATATTTGATTTGTTTTATATATAAGACAGTGAAGGCAATCACAGTATTCTTTCAGCATGTGAAAGGCTTTTAAAAAATTCCATAACAATCTACCATTTTCCCTGCCTTTGGGGCTTTAAGGAGGAAGAAATAAGCTATGCAGTGAAGATTATTTATATCAAACTATTAAAGAACTTCCAAAATGTAATGTCAAGAATGGAACAACCTTGGTGGGATATTGTGTGCAGTGTCTTCCATTGTAAACTTTCAAGGACTGTCTGCTGCAGAGTCTTACCTGAAATGGTCTCTAGCTGACAATACCTGGTATTGCCAAAAGTATTTCTCAAGGCAATCATCTAGGTTTTTTGTGTTATCATTCTTGTGGTTTCTTTTAGCTGTTAGGGTAAACTGATAGTTTTCCATAAAAATATTATTTCCCTGAAGTAAGTGTATGTATAGCAAATGGTTTAGTCAAAACCATATTCTAACTCTGCAATTCGACTTTATTTTCTTAATTCCTTTGCTTTGCACTTGAGGTAAGACATATACTACTACCTCATATAATTCCTCTCTTAATACAGACAGAGGAACTATGCCACATGTAGAAAATGCCCATTGACATTTTGAGTTAGAAGATTAAAAATTCTGCTTGTTTTCAGAATTGACTGGACATAGAATCTCAGAATCATTAAGGTTGGAAAAGACCTTCATGAAATCCAACCTTAGCAAATACCACTGTGCTCCTTAAACTATATTACAAAGTGAGATGTCCATTCATTTTTTTGAACATTTCCAGGGATGGTGAGCCCCCCCCTTCCCTGGTGAGGCATTTCCAATGCTTAACCACTCTTTCAGTGAAGAAATTTTTTCCTGATATACAACCTGAACCTCTCTGCTGCAGTCTTTTCCTGTTGCTGGTTGCCTGGAAAAGGAGATCAACCCCTACCTCACACAACCTCCTTTCAGGTAGTTCTAGACCACAATAAGGTACCCCCTGAACCTTCTTTTCTCCAGACTGAGCAACCATTGTATCCTCATCATCACTTAGATTTGAGACCCTTCACTGGCTTTGTGGCTTCTCTGGACACATGATTAGGTCATGTTTGGTTTAGCATTGTAGCATATTGCTTCAGCATATGGTGTTCTGTCAAGCAATTTGAGGCTTGAAAATGTCAGAGAGTGGATTTAGTATTGTTTATCAAAAAGTGATCCTACTTTTCCTTATTTAGCAGATTATGGTGAAAAGCTCAAGGCCAGTTGCCCTTTATGGCAAGCAACAAATCAGGAAAATTTAGGTTCTTCTAACAGGTGTCTCTGAAAAATAATATTATTTTTAACATTTTACATAATTTACAGAGCTTGTCCTGTGTTCTAAGGAAGTTAATGGACACAGATGGATACTGAGGTAATCAATGCTTTTTCTAGGGGAATTTTCTGGTTCATGTAACAGGAACTGTATGAAATACATTTATGAGATTAGGAATTTCATCTGTGTATTAAACTAGTTATAGAAAGCTCACCTTGGCTTGAAGTTGCATTCAAAAATCAAAATCCAGATTGAGACCTCTAGGTCCACAAAACACCTTCCAATGTACCTTTTCATGTATTAGTTCTGTTTCAAGTGAACCAAAGACATAATAATAATAGAATTTTTTTGATCTGGTGTTTCATTCTTTTGATCCTTTTGTTTCACTGATATTTTACATAATATCAGCTTATTATATCATATTCTTCATATCAGCTTAAAGAGGTAGTTCTCTTTTATGGAAAATAGTAGATCTTCATTACAGCGCTTGAATAGCAGGCTGAAATGTTCAATATGTTCTTCATACTGTAATATCTTATTCAGTGAAAGTATTATTCAGGCTGCCCAGAGTGATCAGCTTTGAGTACAAGAGGATGAAACAAAAAGTAGACAGCACATTCACTTTTCCAGTCAGTCCATTCATTGAAACCTTTTCAAGACATTTCTGGAAAATCTTGCTGAACTTAACTGTTTGACAGACTCATCCTTCAAAATTAATTCATTAAAACCATGCCTTCCCTGCTGTTAGAAGGAGCTCAAAAAAGGCATGTCACATTGATACCAGCAATACAGCCTTGAACTGTTTTTTGATTGTATAGATGAAGATGAAAATAGAGATAGAGAACACTTTTAAACATGTCCAATATTCCTTTCAATATCTGTTTCCTTTTGTTTTAATAACCATACCACACTCTTTCAAAAGGATCAGAATGGAAAAAATCTGGGGATAATTTCTTTAATTAATCAACTATCTTTCAGCATTAACTGTTAACCTATTAATCATATCTCAGAAATTCCAGAAAATAGGGGAGTCATTAGGGTGTATTTGAAGCCTTAGTAGAGGACTAAAATTTGTTATGAATTGATTAGCCTATGGTTCATTTATGTTGCCTCCAGATTCTTACTGGAATTTCTTTTTGTGGCTACTGTAATTAAGACCAAAATTCAAAACTTATTTATGACTATGAATTTATATTTTAATCTTTCATTTAAGCCTAGACTGAACTCAGTGAGTTGCACTAGAGCAAATCTTATTTAAATAAAATCAAAAAACCTGTCTGTATTCTGATTTTTTTTTAATCTTTGCATTATAATCTCAAATACTATTGTAAGTGTCTTTAAGCTTTAGAGTCATATCAGCCTAATCCTTAGGTGGCAAGGCATTGCTGGAAAAAGAAAATGGCTTCGATGTAAAATCTGTTTGGAGAAAAACATCAGCTGAAATGTCTGAGGCAGTAAATTAGCTGCTAGGGTCTGAGACAGGTTCCACCAGCAACAATTGGCACTACCTTTTTTATTGCATAATTATTATTGCCATTCAACATAATTTATTATGTTATTCTTCTGTTTTTGAAGGAAAGTCATCTGCAAATACTATAGAAAATTCTGTCTGCAAAAGTCTTTTTATAAGAAAACAGGAGCAAGAAATTATGTTCTACTGATATTTTGTATCCTAGATTCAGCATAATTAATACTCTGTTCTTACAGCAAATCATTTGCTATATGTATCTGCCTTACACTAGTTTTCTGTCTCTTTCCTGATCTTTTTTTGTTTTGTCCTTATAATCTTAGATGGCTTGTAACAGCTGGTTCATGTGTTAAGAATTACCTGAAGGATCTTTTCAGCATGAATGATGGAACTTTATACTGGAAAATTATTTCTCTACCCTTGAATGTCAGGAATCTTTGTATTCATATGTTCATATGGAAATACACTTCCTTCAGCTCTGTTGATGCATAGCAGCATGTTCTCTAGTGTCTATGACTTGTTGAAGTGTGAATATCCATGAATATTAGGAACACTGTAGCTGAAACCCTTCAAGTCTGAAAATGTCTCAAGCTTCTCATTTTTAATGAAAAAGGATGCATTTACATTTTTTTACAGCTTTGCTTTCAGTGAATATTTGTACTTCCATAAAGAGCAAGGATTTGCATGGTCTGAATGGAAGAAATGTAGAGAAAGAAAATATGTGTATGTTTGAGAGGCAAGTTAAGAGAATGTGCCTACCATTAGTTATATATTATAGCTACATTCATTTCTATGGCACCGAAAAAGATTTCTTTTTATTGTATTTAGTCATTTGAGAGCTGCTCTGATTTCATATGTAGTGGTTTTGGCAGTGTGCAACTTAGGATCATGGGCTGAGAGATGCTGTCAGGGAGCAGGATGGTCCCCCTGTTATCCAGGAGAAGAAGTCAGAAAACTGCTGAGATGCTTGGATGTTCATAAATCCATGGGACCAGATGGGATCCATCCCAGGGTCATGAGGGAGCTGGCAGAAGAGCTTGTGAAGCCCCTCTCCATCATTTGCCAATAGTCCTGGCTCACTGGAGAGGTTCCAGATAACTGGAAGCTGGCCAATGTGACACCCATTCACACAAAGGGTGGGAAGGAGGACCCTGGTAATTATAGGCCAGTTAGCCTGACCTCAGCACCCAGTAAGGTCATGGAACAGTTTATATTGATTTTCATCACACAGAACTAACAGGGTGGCCAGGGTATCAGACCCCGGCTTTAGGAGGGGTAGGTCATGTTTGACCAACCTGGTCCCTTTTTATGACCAAGTGGCCCACCTGGTGGATGCAGGAAAGGCTGTGGATTTTGTCTGTTTGGACTTCAGCAAGGCCTTTGACACCGTCTCCCACAGCACACTCCTGGACAAGCTGGCAGCCCATGGCTTGGACAGGAGCACTCTGTGCTGGGTTCAGAACTGGCTGGAGGCCGGGCCCGGAGGGTGGAGGTGAACGGTGCCACATCCAGCTGGGGCCAGTCATCAGTGGTGTCCTCAGGGGTCTGTGCTGGGGCCAGTTCTGTTCAATACCTTTATTGATGACATGGATGAGGGTACTGAGTCTTTCATTAGTAAATTTGCAGATGACACTAAGCTGGGGTCATGTGTTGATCTGTTGAAGGGTAGGAGGGCTCTGCAGAGAGACCTGGAATTGTTGGATGCATGGGCAGAATCTAACAAGATGAAGTTTAATAAATCCAAGTGCTGAGTCCTGCATTTTGGCCACAATAACCCCCTGCAGCATTACAGGCTGGGGACGGTGTGGCTGGAAAGGGACCTGGGGGTACTGGTGACAACTGACTGGACATGAGCCAGCAGTGTGCCCTGGTGGCCAAGAAGGCCAAAGGCATCCTGGCCTGTGTCAGGAACAGTGTGGCCAGCAGGAGCAGGGAGGTCATTCTCCCCTGTACTCGGCACTGGTGAGGCCACACCTCGAGTGCTGTGTCCAGTTCTGGGCCCTCAGTTTGGGAAGGACCTTGAGACGCTGGAGCGTGTCCAGACGAGGCAACGAGGCTGGAGAGGGGCTGGGAACACAAACCCTGTGAGGAATGACTGAGGGAGCTGGGGGTGTTTAGCCTGGAGAAAAGGAGACTCAGAGGTGCCCTTATCACTCTCTACAATTCCCTGAAAGGTGGCTGTAGTCAGGTGGGGTTGGTCTCTTTCTCCAGGCAGCAACTGACAGAACCAGAGGTCACAGTCTCAAGCTGCACCAAGGGAAATATAGGTTGGATATCAGGAAAAAGTTTTTTATGGAAAGAGTGATAAAATTCTGGAGTAGCCTGCCAGGGAGGTGATGGAGTGACCATCCCTGGATGTGTTTAGGAAAAGACTGGATGTGGCACTCAGTGCCATGGTTTAGTTGAGGTGTTAGGGCATGGTTGGACTTGATGATCTTGATGGTCTCTTCCAACCTTGTCACTCTGTGATTCTGTGATTCTGTGAGAGTGAAAGTAGGAGTAAAAGGTATGCTCTTCAGTACTTTTAGTTACATTTCTCTTAAAAAAACCACTCTTAGATCACCAGTGAATTATTTCACACTCATGTGTCTACGTCATTCATCTTGCCATCTTTAGTTGTAGGCAAGAGAATAGTAGATATTTTCTGGTGAAAGCTGTTTTCATGTGCAGTTAGTGGCACAGAAAAACTCTTGGATGCAGGTGAATATAGTCTGCTAGGGAAAAGATGTACCTTTGGAACTCAGAACTACATGGATAAGAGAAAGATGATGACTATGAGGTGAGGGCTTATCAAAGATATATTAGAAAATAACTCACAATAAAAACACTGTGATTGTCACTCTGGAGAGGGCTAGTATTATCATCAGCATACTTTGCCAAAATATTTTTTTCCAAATAATTTACAGAAGCAAGAGAGAAATGGCTCTTACTACACAGAAATTAAACAGGCCAAAAAAGCTAAAGCAAGAACACATTTGGCAAAAAAAATTCAAAATTGACTTGTTGACATTTAGTGTTAAATTTTGGGGGTTGAGATTCTTTTTCTGAAAAGAACATAGGATATGTAACCTCTCCCACTTCAAGAGCTGAAGACTGGGATCTTAACATAGAATAAAAGGTTTGGAAAGAACTCTGTCTCAGAAAGTAGTGTCTTACCAATCAACTTGTATTATCTGGTCCTCTGCTGCCCGTGAAGTCCAATAGAAAACATTGCTTAATCTCTCACAAAGATAAATTGGACTCTAAATTGTTAGGAGTATTGGGAATATAAGGTTTATGATCACAGAGCAAATGAGGGTAGGAGGCACATAAGGACACATCTCTGAAGAAGACCTCTTGATCTCAGAAAAATCAATAGGCAAAAGGGACAGAAGATGCAGTTCAATCAATTTACACTTCATGTGCTCTTCCAGAAGGTTAAATCCACATCAACCTGAAATCAGGTTTTCTTTCTAAAAAAATTGATACTTACTTTCATCAGTTTCCACTTTCAAATAATATATATACTACATTACAAATTGAGTTTCTTATTGAACACTTACTGTCTGCTTCCAGCAGCAGTCCTCTGCATCATGTAGGTCTCACAGAAAGTATTTTAGAAAAAATATACCATAATTGAAGTTTATGTTAGATAAACTAGTACATTAAAAAAAAACCCAAACAAAATCTCCACCTAAAGGAGCATGCACATTTATTTTTTCCCAGCGTAACTGAAAAATAGCCTTCTAAGTCTGAGTAAATTTTTAACATTAGATCACTCTACAAAATAAAAATAAAACAAACATTTTCTGTCATTTTCAAACTGGTCAAACTTTGTCATTAGCAAACTGCAAGGTGAGTAATTTTTCAGAAATGCTTTCTGGAAGCTGGTACTGCTTCTATAAGCATATAATTTCATTGTTAGATCTGCCCAGTGAAGAGAACAACATATTTAGGCATGCAAAGGCACAGCTACACTTTTCTCTCTTGTTTGAATTTTAAAAAATCATTTTTATTAATTCAAAAAACCCCAGGTTTAGTCAGAGTAAACCTGTAGTTGCTAAGATTACAAATTACAGTTACTGTGTATCCACACTTTCTATGAAAAAATGTTCCCAAAAACATTCCATTCCATGGGAATTAATAAATAATAAACCACAACTTATTTGTTTAAAATGCAGGTAACCAATATAGACATGTTGCACTGCTTCTATATTAATTAGAAAATGAAGCTAGATTTTCTATAATTATATTTAAATGTCTCAATTGAAAACATGCTTTTTAGTTTGATTTACAAAGAGCAAAGGGGCAAGTACTAGGAATCTTGCAATTATATACTGGATATTTGTGAACTATTTGCAGTACTTGTTCTTTCAGTAAGTGACACAAGGAAGTAATTATTTATTTACTTAATAAGAGAATTTTTGCACTATCAATCCTATTTTTTAATAGAGCAGTGTCAATAAACATTTTTAGTTACTTTGTTGAAATTCGTTTTCTCTAAACTAAATTATCATTGCCTGTAAAAAATTGTTTCCCTTTACTTTGCCACTAATTAATTCTTATCCCCTGCTTCAGTGGGTAGAATTTTTTTCTTCTCTATCTAGATTACTTGTTCTCAGACTGTGATTTTTGAGCCATTAATGATCTGTGACCTCTGAGCCTCAAAATAAAATGATCTGTGAGAAAGAGCTATTTGGGTCTGGAGTGTTGGGTAGCATACTAAGTCTTTTTTCAATAACTATTGTGCAGAATGAAGAACCTGGAGAACCACGAGTTTCAAAGATGCATATCTTAATTTTCCATTTTGGGGAAATAATCACTTTCCCTCGTGGATTAGCATGACAATTCACATCTTTTTACTGCAAATATTGTGCAATATTCTGCTTTTGATGTTTGTTACATTTAGTGTATTCTCATTGAATTTTGTATGCGTCTGGCTTGGAGTGATTAATGAAGACATGTATTAAAAAAACCCACTGCGTTGTTACTGGACTCAGTTTAAACTTATTTTCTGTACTGTAGGCAGGGCTAATTGGTAAGAATGTATTGTTATAAATAGAATAGAGATTGACTCTCTGTTTCACCCATCAGCCACTGAAAGTCAAATGTTTTAAATTACTTGACTGCCATACTGCTTTTTACTACATTTTTGGGTGGGTTTAGGGGTTCAGCATTTCTGTTTTCTTAACAGTTATCATTGAAAATACCCTTTTTAACCGATACAAATTATTGAGCCTTAGAAATGATGATAAAAATATGGTTCTCTTATGTGTCATCTTACATAGAAGTATTGCATATTTTAATTCTAGACTGTGGAAATTTAAAATTAGGATTCCTCTGAATGAAAGGCTTTGTGTTTTTTTTAGATTTGATGGATGAACTCTCTACCAAACTATTTTTTTAAATGCCTGTGGACTCAATTTCATGATATGCTTCTTCTCTGATGAACACTGATCTCAGAAGGAAATTTTTTTCTCACAGTCCACTTAATAGTTGCTGATGCCGTTTCATTTATCAGTGTAGAGAAATTATTTCTAAAAACCTACTTGCTTGTACTGAGCTATATCTATACATAATAAATACTAACATCAAAGCAGTAGTTTATAAGTTTGGGGACTAATGCAAAATATGGCAAATATTAAAAAAATGTTCCACCTGTGTTGCTGTACTGTTATTAAGTTATGGACTGTGAAAAGTGAATATATAGGTCATATTTTAGGCTACTATAAATTGTTTTTTTCTTCAGTGTATCTGTGTTTATTAGCATTTCCCAATTATATGTCCTACTGAACTTGCCCATTATGGAAGAAGATATTATATAATCTATGACCATAAGAGCAGTTCCTCTGGATGATAAAATAAATTTCTTATGTTGGAAGTTGGCCATTGTATCTCCACATATTTTCAAAGCCTATGGTGATATACAGTCAGATATGTAATAAATTTCAGTATTAAAAGTACTAAATGATAACATATTTTTCACTGCAGGTGAAGTGTGATCAATACTGGCCAAGCAGAGGCACAGAAACTTATGGACTAATCCAAGTCACCCTTTTAGACACTGTTGAATTGGCAACATACTGTGTTCGTACATTTGCACTTCACAAGGTATACATACTTATATATACTTACTATATGCTCTCAAATTGAAAGGCTGGCAGTTTTTTCCCTCACCTTCCATTCCTTCCTTCCTTTCTATCACTGGCCTCCCTCCTGTCACCTTGTCCTCCTTCTTCCTTTTGCTTCTTGCCTTACCTGTGTGCCTTTTCCCCTTACTTCCTTATTCCCTTTCTCCTCTTCTCCTCCTTTCTAGCCTTACCCTTGTTTCCTTCTAACAGCGCTGAATATTGACACTTCTACAGAGTACATGTTCCTGATAACATGAAGTTTTGTAAGTTAATGCAGAGCTCTCACCATGAAAAAGCTGAATACTTGTGGTGCACAAGTGTACAGTCCATTTAAAGTGTACAGTCCATCTTACATTGTTTGAATCTGTAATTAGGATTTTCATCCATAGTTCTTTTTCTTTCTGGCCCCAAATATTTAAACAATTTTCACTGGTATATATGCTTTAGCAGTTGTTTTACTGAAAAGTGCTGATATAATCTCAAGTAGCAGTTGTGTCATGAAACTTTTAAATTTCATAGAATGGCTCAAGTGAGAAAAGGGAAGTGAGGCAATTCCAGTTCACTGCCTGGCCTGACCATGGTGTCCCAGAACACCCAACACCATTCTTGGCTTTTCTGCGACGAGTCAAGACTTGCAATCCACCTGATGCTGGACCTATGGTTGTGCATTGCAGGTAAGCCCAGAAGTTTCTTCAAAGCATGGTATGTCAAGGTTCCTGCTTTCTGTTTTGTTGCAGATGAAAGTATGATTTTCTTTCAAATAGACTTCTGAGTCTGTCAAAGAAAAAGGTGGTTGCATTGCAAATCAACTATGGCACTGCCAACTTGGGTAGGCTAGAATTATTTTATTTGGTCTATGCACAATTAATTTAATTTTAGTACATCAAAAGATCTCCAGGAAGAATGTCTGCAGGGAAAATACAAATGTATCTGTGGCATTCAGAATGTGGCATGAAAAAGGAAGAGGATGGTATTGGTTTAAGAGCCTAAGTATTGAAAAAAGTATGTTTTAAGCAATTAAACACTTTTTGAAATTATTACTTAACTTATATTGTGTGAGAAAGTAGCAAACATGGGAATTAAGACTGATAAATTCAGGTAAGACCTGAATCTGTATTCAAGGTTGAATCCCCGGTTTAGGACTTTGAGGAACTGAAAATGCAAAGGATGTAACTGGGGAACAAGCCGAACTCAGTTCCAGGGAAATTAGTTCTCCATGCTTTTTGGCAAAGTAGCGCACGTCTTCAGGCATTGTAAGGTATGAATTAGTAACAATGGAAGAAAAAAAGTCAGCTGCTTTTTGTGTGTTGGGACTAAAGAAAATGAAGAGTAAGAGATACAGGTTCTTTGGAATTTGCTGAACAGATAAGGACGTTATCAGAACACATATACCAATTCTGATTGAAATAAACTCCAAGATGTGTTCCCTCATTCCAGGGCTATATTTTCATACGTGGTATAGCTTGCTGTGTAGCCCTTTTCAAAGCAAGCTCCTAAGATCACTATTTCTTGTGAACTTCAGTTTGGAATACCTTCAGTTAGTAAGGCTGAGAGCTACTATATATGGATCTCTGCAGTTACAAATGCTTAGCATATTTGAAAACCAGTCTTGCTTTTTTCATCCAAAACCTGAGGAATAGTAATTACAGCATACCACTATGTCTAGTTCTGACTTCTTATATTGGCAGCCCATACATGGAATCTGATAATTTAAACACTTTTAAAGTGATTGAAAGAGTCTCCTGTAAACAAGATGGAAAAATAAATTCAACAGGAAAACAAAATAAGCAGAACTTAAATGTTGAAAGGCACAGACTGTTTACAAAATACCAGAGAACATGGAACACAGATATTAAATGTTTATTTAAACACCAGGATTAAAAATATGGAATAATTAGAAATAACAACACAAATATACTCATAGAGCTTACTGAGTGTTTCTTGAATGGAGAGGCATATTTTTGTACTTGCATTTAGAGTCTTAAAACATTTTGGTTATTGTCTGGGATTTTAGATTTCCTCAGATACAACTTCTTTAGCTTCATCCATATATAGCATACTCCAAAGTTGCTCAACAGTGAGGATGCTACCTCAAAAATAAACTTAATAGAAGAAATTAATTTTCCCACTCTGGAAAATCTCTTCATATAGTAGCCTAAATTACCGCTATGGAAAAATAGGCAAATTAAATCAGTTTTTATGGCTAGTCATTGGAAAAGATGAAATAAAATGCATTGCTTGTTATCACTCAGTGGTACTGATGAAGCACAAGGCAATTATTTTCTCTTTGTCATTAGTTTTTCATGCAGATTTCATTGAAAGTGGTGGTCAAGTTATGTAGTATGATTTTATGCCTGAGGGACTTTTTTTATCCCAAATTCCTATTGATTTATGTATCAATAATTTATCTGCAATAAGCATAATCTGCTATATATAAGCTTTTTGCCTTATGTATAATTACTAGAGACATTAGGATTTCAGTCACTTCATACAACCTAACCTCTAAAAAACAGACTTTCACATATCCTATTATTTTAATAAGGTTTTTAAATTTGACTCCTAACAATTTGTCTATGAACAGAATTAATGTAACCAGGTTTCTGAAAAAAATTAAAATGTATGTCTCTATAATTAAAACAGGCTGGACATTTAGCATCAAGTGTTCTGAACAGTCCAAAGTTTATTAATCTGCTAATTACCTCCTCAATGTAATGTGTTGACTATCCAACTGATAGACTAATGAAGTAACTAAAGTGTTTCTCACAATAGTCATATTAACATGTCACTTTTCAGGCATTATGTAGCAACATAATATTCAGGGATTTGTATTGCCTTATCATTTTACATTCAACATGATTTTGTTGGGCCTGTCTTGTGCAGGGACAGAAGTCAGATTTCAGTAATCCTTGTAGGTTCCTTCCAACTCAGGTTATCCTTTGATTCTATGATTATTAAATTGGTTCAAAAAATCAAAAGAGGAACAACTATAGAGCATCACCACAGCATTTTTAGTCTAAAGGATATGTCTTTCACACAGCAATATGAAAATTTTTCCTATTTGGTTTGAAATTGAAGTACTGGACATGCATAAACATTTCATTTTAAGCTATAAAAAATGAATTTAAAACAATTAAGTACAAACTCTGCACATTACCCAGTTTTTAATTAGAATCTGCTTTCCATTTTTTTCCTTCTCTTCTCTGTTGCTCACTTTGTAAGTTTCTCCATTCCAATCTTTCCTTTGCCTATTATAAGTCATTTAACACTTTTATCAATTTTTTCTCTCCACATCTAGACTGATCCTTATTCTCTGGACCCCTATAACTATATTCTAGTTGTGTCCTTCAATTCCATTGTTTTATAAAACTTATTTCATTGTTGATATCACATTGCTGAACCATTTAATGAAATATGTTCCTAACTTTCTTAGTATTTTCTCTGAAGTGAGATTGTAATTCTAATGGTAATTGTCATTCTAATTTTTGCCAAGCATCTCCTTTTACTTTTACTACACTCTACTAGTTGCTGTTTTCCATTGAGATATTTTTCTGTTCTTGACAAACTTCTTGATTTTCATTTATTCCTTTCCTGGCCCCTATTCTGCCTCTACATCCTTTTTAATATTCCTCTTGTCCTTGTTCTGTATCTTGTCTGTTATTGTCTCCCATTTTGCGTTTAGGTCTACCTAAATCCCTTTTCATTAAATTTCCCCTTTTCATCATCCAGATTTAAAAAGTACTTAAGACTTTTCTAACTAGGAGCCAAACAATACATTACAGAACCATATCTTATATCCTTTGCCTATGGTAGACAGTCTTAACAATATCTCATTGAAGGAGTAATCTGAGTTTAGTTTCTAGAAGGAACACAGGATTTATAGTGGCAATTTTAAGCCATCTGAGACAACACTAATACCTTCTTTTATATTTCTTCCAGTACCTACCAAAATATCAGAGCTCAGGAAATTCTAATAATCACATTACAGAAGTATAAACAGAATGGGAGCTTCCTTTCAAAATGTGCTTGATAAAAAGAAAGAGTAGGCTTGAAGAACCTGTGGAAGTCCTTTTCTGCAAACTTTTAAACCATAGAAACTGAAAAACAAAGCTGTCAACAGTACAGGGAGAATTTATTTCTCACCCTGCGTGGGTGAGGAACACAAGAGCCACCTGTCTGTGTTTTGATGCTTACAGAGTAACCCCCTATTTATTCTTTATTTATAGGTATGTATTGCAAGTGAAAGGTTTACCCTAGGATTTTTCTTACTCCATTTCTACCCATCTGCCTTAATAATGACCAGCAGTTGTCTTTCAGTCCATTTCATGTTAAGGGATTACATGGTTTTCTAGTTTGCTCCATGGTTTTGGGGTACAGCTAAATGTCCAATAGAGAATCAAGGTAGATGGAGACCCAGTTCACGAGTGACCCCAGACAAGTTTGTATCAAAGCCTCATTTGTTGGTTAGCTATTTTAATATCCTGTCCCTAGGAAATGGTTTTTGAATGTGTAAAGAGTTTATTTAATAGTACAGTGTCATAATGGGAAGAAGTCTGAGCTGAAAACACCTGATTACTGAAGAGCCCACCCAGTACATAATTGAATACCCTCTTCTCACATAACAGCGACCAAAAAAACATAGTTCTATCTAGTGAAATTAACTAAGAATGTACATACTACCATTCTACATTACTAAACTTGATGATTTCTGATAAATGTATGTCAAAGATATGCAAATGGGAATATTTTTAATAATATTCATGTGATAATAGCAAAGAAATACAGAATTATATGATCAGAATTTCCAAAACATTGATAATTATTTAATACTAATGTATATGCAGCAGGCATCTTTGCTTGTCATTTAGACATCTACTTCTGATAATGGTTTGATTGCCTGTACGGTATTGAATTTGAATCTAATATAGAAGTCAAAAACATTTTGAGAATTTCATAAGGACATTCTACCAGTCAAAGCTCTTACTTGTTGCTGTGGTTTAACCTCTGCCAGCAGCCAAGCCCCACACAACTGCTTAGTTGCTCCCATTCCAGAGGGATTGGGAAGAGAATCAAAAGAGTAATAGCTGGAAAAATCATGGGCTGAGATAAAAGAAGTTTAGTAGGGAAAGCAAAAGCTGCACACACAAGCAAAGCAAAACAAGGAATTCAGTCATTTATTCAGTGCTTCCCATGAGAAGGCAGGTGTTCAGCCATCTCCAGGAGAGCATCACACATAATGATGACTTGGGAAGACTAATGCTATCAATCCAAAAGTCTCTCCCTTCCTTCTTCTTCACCCCTCTTTATATGTTAAGCATGATGCCGTATGGTCTGGAATATCCCTTTTGGTCAGTTTGAGTTACCTGTGTCTCCTCCCAACCTTCCATGCACACCCACCTTCCTTGAGCTCCTGCACCACACACTGAAACAGAGGCAAGAAGTCTGGGAAGAAAATAAGTTGTAGTCCAGCCAAAACCAGCACACTTGTGCAAAAAAAGTTGGCAGGATTTTTACTGGAAAAGGTAGCTAAAACATATTCAGAGGTATGTTAATTTTAAGGGAAAAAAGACATAGATCATTGCTGAAAGAATTATGGAACACCAAGGGAAACATCAAGGCCTAATCTAAATGCAGATTTTTTAATTTAAGTAATCAGATATTTTGTAAGGACTACCTCCACGAATGGTGTAGTTGTCATAACATAAATGCATAATTCCACTCCACTCTTTTCCCAAGAAAAAAGAGAAAGTTTTCTGTCTGTATCCACCAGGGAAGACAGTTCAGTAGAGCCTCAGTCAATGTTGAGCTAAATGTTCCATGATCCTTATTCTTAGTGTGAGATATGGAAGAGAAAAGCAGATAAATTAAAGCTGAATGCAAAAAAAACCAAAAACAAACAAACAAACAAACAAACAAAAAAACCAAAAACCGAAAACAACAGAAAAAAATCCACAAATGAAATTTATCACTCCCTTATTTGTATAAGTACCTACACTTATTTGTAGGTACTTTACACAATGGGTTAAAATCTTGGTTGCCTTATTTAGAGTAACTTGTCTGAAAATTTTTCTGTGGTGGCTGAAATAATTGATGCCCATAGATTTTGGTTTTCATTTACAGTTATATTTTAAGATTACCCTTTCAGTCCCTTTCTACAGAAGTTGAGTAATACTCCAATCCCACTGGTCTTTCTGCATGACTGCCCTAATTTGCAGAGCTGATCAAGAAAAAATTGTTTCTTTAATGAAAAAATGCAGGTTTAAATCCTAGGATTCTGCACTGGTGAGACACTAATGTGTGGTTTAATGATAGTAGGGAAAACACGTTTTTGTTTGAAGTTGGATTAGTGCAGGCAAACAGGTGCTAATCAGATCACATAAACCAGTACTGGAGGGTGTTTGGAATTTTATGCCACTATGTTTTCAAAACATCACAGAACTTCAGTAGTTGGTTCAGTAACACTACCTAAAAGCTTAACATGTTAGTGCGATCCCATATGTTTGAGTCTTTCTTTTAATACCAGCACCAAGGGGCATGTCTCTAAGGCCCTTTTTCAAGCTTTGGCAGGTACTGTTAATGCTGCTATTGCTAACAGAAAGACTTGGCTGTTTAGAGGAATGTGACAGTTTTAAGTAAATCTGTGCCTGACTACATAACATAACCAGTTAGGAGAGTGAAAAACAAGATAATTTTCAAAAAATAACAAAACACCATATGATATTCTATTTCCTAAAGTAGAATTCTTGTTCAGTGTATGTGAATAAAAAATAGAATGTTTAAGAAAAAAAATATACTTATCAAAGGCAATGATTTTCCAGTGGATTATTTTATTTCATTTCTGTATAGTTCGAACTGCTTCTTTTGCCATAGGCCTTACAAGTGCTCATTTTTTAATCCTTGCAGTGAGTAGGTTGCAGATGACTGCCTATCCTTTTTCACGGTAGGGAAAAAACCTCCCCAGTACATATTCAGAAACAACACAAGTAAGATTGAAAAATACTAGAATCTTCCTCATCTCTTCCCTTTCCTTCTCCTGAGAACAATCCAGGACCCTTCCTAACTTCCTTGGACAGCTGAAAGCTCTAGAGAGGAAAAGACAGTGAAAGCATTTTAGTATGACAAATATTTTAATATCATAAATATTTTAAATTTTCTCTGTTTTACCCACATGTCTTTATCCAGAAGTTATTGAATTGCTACTGTGTATTAAACTGTGCTGGGTATCATCGCTGTACAAAAACACTGTAACACTATTTACTCTTCAGCTGTTAGCTGTGGGTCACTGTACATCTCATAAATATTGTTTTTTCTCATAGTCATTGTTCACTAATAGAAAACAGAGAGGGATAAGATTGCTATAAGAATCTCATATTGAAGAGATGTCTAGTTGGTGATCCTGCTTAGGCTATTTAGCTCCTCTTAATATAAATATGTAGGAATAAGTTAATGTGCATGTTTTTCCTTATATTTCATGTGTATTAATAGTCTCAGCAACTCTGACTATGCAATCAGAGAAACTGACTGGCATTAGTTTCATTTCTACACATACCTTTATTCTTAGAAGTTACTTCATTTCAACATATACAGGATGAGGCTTGCAGCGTTTATGCCTTGGATGTTTGATCTCTGTTTAAGTAAATGGAACTGGATTCACTTATTTAGAAAATTTTGGATGGTTTCTCTGTCTTTGATCCATTGTTGGAATTGCAGAATCTACTGGAAAAAGAGAAAGAAAAGAAGAAGAAAAAACTTTTCTAGACGAAAAGTTGATAAAGGCTAAATGGAAGAAATTGGTATAGCGAGACACTCCTTGGTAATTTTATAATGAATGGTATTACACACATGGACAGGAGATGTCACAGGTAGAGGGAAGTTTGGATTTGCCTTCATATTTTCACCATAAATCTTTCAAGGTCATGAAAATGCAGATTACAGAAATCTTACAGTTGAAGACTGGATATTTTATGCTGAACATGCAAGACCTCTCATGTAATTATTGGGATGTGTTCATGCAAGCATACAGACAAGAGGAAGTGTCTCCATCTGTATGCTGATTGAGAGAGAGATGGATGGTTAATGCTGGATTTTCTTTTCTCTGTTTCAAATTTGAGAGTAACTAGTTAGAATCATCTTGATAGCAAAGATACTATTCCCCAACTCATCTTTTAACTTAGCAGTGTTCTTATGAGCTTAGGTATCTAATTTTTTTTCATTAAATTTAGGCACTTGCTTATGAAAACCTGGGAGTATGAACATGATAAGAACTAGCACACCATAGTTAATCTGATGTTACAGAGGGTCCTGTAAAATTGGCCTTGATAGATTTTTTTTCTTAGAGTAGGAAAATACTGTGCTATATTATCTGTAAATCCTCCATGAAGTGTCAAACACAAGCAAACTGATGCTGATCCACTTTCAAGTTTTGTCTTCAGTTAGACACCAGTTCTTAGCAAACAAGCCTTTCCTAAAACATGAACTGTAGTTGCTGTATGTATAGTATATGCTTCCATTGTTTATAAGCATTAAAACTCAGAAACGATCACTTAAAACATTATTAAAACTCAAAAACGTATAAATAACAAGTAATAGTAATATTTTGTCATGCAGATTCAAATAATGAAAAACACCTACTTGTGGTCTCTTTGATTAAATCCGTCATATGTGTATAAACCCATATTTGGTTGGCACTAAGCCTATGGTTCAGGGATTATACTCCCCACTGGTGTGACTCAGGGCTGGATTATCTTTTGAAATCCTAAAAAGCTGCTGTGACTGCATAGGGTAAGATTTGTTTCTGGTAGCAGTCAGAAATCTGTAAAGGAACATAGGGAATGCTATTACTAGATAGAATCAGTGTTCTGTCTAGACCAGTATCCTGTCTCTGACAATGGCAAATGTCAGAAATTTCAGAGGAAAGTACAAACCTCCAATGTCAACAATATTTTAGTAAAGTTTCCTCTCCAGCAGCAAGCATTTAGTGACTAGTTTAGCCTTGCTTCATGAGGATTTCAATTCTTTTCCCTTTTATTCCTCTAGCTACCTACAGAAACTGGTGGATACTTCTTTGCTTATATTCATGATTGTACAGGCATTTCAAAGAACAAAACCAGGCAGTATTAACTATCCTTTTACTTTTTAAAGTAGTTTCACTCGTATACATTTGAAGATATTTATTTACTTTTAATTTTAATGCGTCTCTTTATTTCACTAAATGTCTTTGGATAAAAGGGTTAAAAAATTTTTTTCATGTTTTACATGTCTACAAATTTTCTTGAGTTCATCCATCAAAATATTGTAACCCATTCCAGTATTTCTTATGTGGAGGAAGATGGAAGGGAGTTCTCACATCCTTGACATTTTTGCTGGGTGTCTCTGTTCCCTCCTTTTGTGACATATGCTTTTTTGGTAGCCTGAGTAAAAGTAACTATTCTCTGGGTATTTTTTTTTCCTTTTCTTTTTTTTTTTTTAAATTAGAGGTAAGCCAGTAAAAATAGTTCCATGATTATGCCACATTTTATTCTAAGTTTCCCAGGGGACATACTGAGGCCTGACTTCGATTTGGCCAACAAATGGCTTCAATTGAGCGGTTCTGCTGAAGACTGATGACTTTTCACTGGGCAAAATAACCTGCCCCTCATTAAAATGTAATAATTGTCTGTAAGATTTTTTTAACAAATGCAATGTCTTTTCCATGTGTTATCTCAAATTACAAATATGTTGCTGCTGATAATTATTTCCATATATATATTATCATGTCCTACAAGGCCTGTAATTTCCTTTGACCTAAGCTGTAGTTTGATACATTATTTGATCAGCACTCTTAGTGAGTCATTTTATCCATATGTATTTAGTTAATTGGTTATTTTTCTCCCCACCCATGTTTATATATAATATACTCTACAAAGGAAAAGGAAATCTGACTGCTTGCAGCTGAGTCTAGTAAAAGAGCAATTAGGTTCTATCAGAGCCAGCAGCTGTCCGTAATGAATTCTGAATTAAAATTATGAGTGAAGAAAATAATCCAGCCATCTGCAGGAAATGTGAAAATATTTTTATAACCCAATAGCTGAATTCTGGAAAGGGGTATCTCTGAGATTTCCCAGCTGTACCTACATTAAATTCCAGAATATCCATAGACACAGAGTATGCTGGAACACATTTCATGAACTTGGCTACCCAGTGTGTTTGGCTAACTTCGAACAGGCTGTATTTTTATCTAAAGTAATCAGCATGAAAGTCTCTTTAAATCCTCTCCCCACATCTCTAGAAGTAAAATGCAGCTTTAAAAATAGTCCTGTTATCTTTTCATGGAGGCTTTCCAATCAGTCTTCTGCCCTGAATATTAATCTTTCTTCATTTTTTATACTTTCAGACTTAATTCAGGGTCTCATCACTTATTATCAGATTTTCTCAGTGACTGCTGTTCCAAGTAAATTCTGCATTGTGATGTCTATTTCCTGTCACCTGAATTTTAAAAACATCATAATACTATCCAAGCTTGCTTTACAGCTATCTTGAAACTTTATGCTAAAATTCCCATTATTTCCATTCTAACTGGCCCACAATTTTTGCACATGAGTTCAAAATCCTGAAAAAAAAAAGGAAGAGATTAGTGTCTAACCTCTAAATGACAAGTTATGATTAAGAAATGTGAAATGCTTAGTGGTATTAACCTTTCACAACCTGATTTTCTGTGTTACAGAGAATTCATGATGGTATTAAGATTTCAGAGGTTAAGAATTGTTGTAAATGAGTGCCAGTAACCAAGCTCTTCAGCGGTCAGTGGAGTATTGTCAAATATTACAAAGGGTATTTATTTTTTTCACTGCTTCATCTAAAAAAAACAGGACTAGTCTTCATATGAGCTCATCAGAGAAGCCTCAGCTTTTTTAGTTGTTTTCTACTGTGTAGCATCTCACTGCATTAATACTGTCTTGCAACCAATTAATTTTAAACCAAACCTAGAAGTGGCGGTATCAAGTTTGTCTCATGCTCTGAATGTATCCTCTAGGTGTATCAGTTTTCTATTGAAAAGGAAGAGACATTCTGAGATAGAGGTCCTAAACAAAAGGTCTACTACTACAGTCATATCAGCTTCAAGGTTCAGGACTAAATTGCTGGTTATTTCCAAGTTTTCAGAGTCAGGGGAAGTGGAGCAAGGGAGTGACAAAAATTTAAAAAAAAAATTTGTACACAGATTCATTTGGGGGCTTTGAATTGTGGTTGGTACTGCAAAAACAAAACAAAACAAAAAAACCAGTGTGGAGTAAAGAGTCCTGGTGATAACATCTTTCTTTCACTTTGTGCTTACCTGATGAAGTCCTGTGTCTGGGTGACAACCTCAGACTTCTTCACTGTTCCATCAGTTTTAAACCCAACCAGAAAAAATCCCAAGGGAAGCTGCTGTTAAGAAAAGAAGAAATTGTTTCCACAATAGGAATACAAAACACCTAGAATCAGGGAAGGGTCCAGAGGACTCTGGAATGGAATTATTTTAGTGGCTAGCAAGTACTTTCAAGGTCTTCCAGTTATCCAGATAGCACCAGTTCACCTCTGCTACTTGCACTGATAGGCTGATAGCTCTTCTCCATGAAAATGTAATCAAAGCACAGAAAGAAATATTCAAAAGTATGAAGCCACTTCTCAAAACATTCCACCCTGAGAATGCAAAGCAGGTTAACTGCAAAGAAAGGAACAAATAATTGTTATCAGCAAGCAGCATAATTTCTGTCCATTGATTTCTCTGCTGTTCTGTAATCTTCACTTTTATTTATTGACTGTAGGATCACAGTGTACTTCCTCTGCTAAATTACTCAGAAATAGCATTTTTTTGTATTTACTACAGCTCTTCAGGCATAGATCTATCTTTAATTGAAGGTAACAAGTCACAGTAAGATGTGTTTTTAAAATTAACCTTAAAATACTTTCTTTTTCTAAACTCCATTTCAGTCAATTTTAGAACATTCTTTCTTTAGTGGAATGCATAATGCCAAGAAGGCATTGTACATTGCAAAAATGTAAAGTATGCACTGAAACTCAACAAATATCACAGAGAAGATATATTTAGGATAGTTACTCTTTGACGATAGATACAGAAATCAGTACATTCATATATAAATTGTATTTAGAGACGTAGGAAGATAAGAAGGAAAATATATGAGAACTGAATTAATTTTGAAATAGAAAAATCACAGTAAATCCTTGTAAACAGATAAAATAGTACAGAGGAATAAAGTTGATTTTAATGTCTTTTCTTTATATGACTGAGTAATTGAAGAAATCAGATAACACGGTGATTAAGTATGGTGTATATGTAAAAATCCTCTATGAAAAGCAGGATTATGGCATGTATTGTTATATAGAATCAACAACCAATTCTGAAAGAAAACCATGATGAGAAAAATAAGAGAGATGAAATAAGGTCAATGAACTTTTCAGTTATGTACAATTTCTGCTATTCCATCTCATAAGCAGGACAATAAGAGATTTTTTTCACCAACAATTCATGATTTCAGGAATGAAGCGGGTAGAATAATTATGATAATTTGTCCCTTTCAAGAAAGAAGCAAATATCACAATTAAGATTGTGACTTTTCAATGGTATAGTTACCAAAGGTGTCAAGTACCTGGTGGCTGAAGTATTGATTCAAAAGAAGAGTTCTAAGATGATCTGCTTTACAGCTGGGAAATAGAATGTTTATGTCTTTTATAAATATGTAGGATCACAACACCAAATTTAGACAGTGCATTTCAGTTTCTCTCCCAGGACATGTCTAGAATGTTATTTTTCAGAATCCCTATCCAAATTCCAGCAAAATCAATTTCTATAAGGGAAGTTTGTGTCTGTAACATGCTGGTTTAATAACCCTTAATTGATCCTTTCCTCTCTGAATTTCTTTTGTCGTGCATGATATTCTGTAACAATGTGTTTCACAATTTAATTATGTACTACTTTAAAAATTACTTCCTGTTTGTTTGAAAGTCTCACCATTTCATTTCATGATCCCAATTCTTATTTGGCAAGTAAAGAGCAATAATTTTTGTTTCATCTTCTGTATGTAACATTAATTTATGACTGATGAGAGGATTTGAAGTGCTCTAATGAAATGTCATTGTTAGAAGGGTCTCTTAAATTTTTTGTTTTGTTGAACATTACAAATGCTACATTTTTAGCTTGCATGGAAAAATTCACCTTTTAAAATTATTTTAGTAAACAATTATTTCCTATACATGGGATTTGTTAGAGAAATTTTTAGAAGTTTTGATTCTATGTGTTTTAATATTTGAGGGTTTGTTTGTGTTCAAGTTACAATCTCATAAGACAGCTTCTTATCCTTGATCTCTCCAGAGCTGTACTTGGGATTAGATGAAGAACAAATTTACTTCCTGAACATTATTATACTTTTGCAGGTGCATATTCCAAAAAAATGAGGGCTTAAATCTGGGGCAGTTATATTTGAAGTAATAGTAGAATTCTGAGAATGTACAGACTGAAATGAAAAATCTTATTAAAACACTTCCTTTCTTAAAGGAAGAAAGAAATCTGTCTGGCTTTTGAGTTGTAACTATCCCATGCTTTTGTCTACTACCTGTGAAAACTAGGGAGAGTTCTAGACTGAACCTTATCTGCTTGTAGTGAAATATTCTCCTGTTTTCCAATTTCATTTATTCCATGTTCTTTTTCAGACATTTTATGTGACTTTAGTGATAAATATGGTTGCCTCCATGCATAGCCTAGGGATAAAGAAAATTCAGTCAGTGAAGTCTTTGGTAAAGCACTGCATCTAAGAAAGTGCTGAATGCCATTCTTGTTGTCTGGTTCCCAACCATAACGACAGTGAGAAGGAAAGTCACTGTACACTTCAATACACTGCCAATAAATTCTCAAAGGTCTCTTTTAAGCTGCTGTATGATTCTTGAAGCAATCCAGCACCTTTTCTAAAACGAAATTTCAATTTACGTCTTTGCACAAGGTCTTTATGTTATTTTGATCAGATGTTTCTTTTCAAAAGGATGTTCAGTGGTTTTATAAGGGCCTTTTTTTTCTGCTTCCTATCCAGGGGGGTGATTTTCTGCTCCGTTCTAATTTGCTAACCACAAAATGGGAAAATAATCTAAATATTGCTCTTGTCAGAGCTACTACAGAATTTCTATGGGATCAGAATCTAATCAATCATTAGAAGTTCCTCAATAAAATCCAGATATTTTCATATATTTCCCATATCACAACCAATTTAATGGACTTTCAGTTTATAAATGCAAGCTTCATTCAGTCTGAAACAGTAATATTCAATAAAATTTTCCCCTGATATGAGTCAAAGATGTCCTACATGATTTTTGGTCCATACTTTACTGTCTTTGCTTCCAATTAAATGATCTGTGAATACTGGTAATTACACTGCCTTCCTTTGCCAAATCAGTGAAGTATCAGTAAAGGGTCATCATTTAAACAGCTACAAATTAATCACAAAAGCCAACCTTTAACACATCCATGCAGTGATTTTAATTCAGAATGTCCCCCTTATGCCTCTTCATTTTCCTTTTTTGAATTGTAGCTATTGTAGCTGTATTACATCACAGGACATTAAGCATGTTTCAGCTCATGGGACTGAGTCAGTCATGATTTTAGAAATTGAAAACAAATGTTATAATACTGTAAATGACAATATTTGAAGCAGCAACAGTTTCCCAATAGGCATGTCTATTTAGCAGATATCTAGGTTTTCAGATTGAAAATTTAATAGTTCTTTCACTAACTGAAACGAAAATTCTAATTTCGACAGCAACACCAGAAGATGCAAACCAAAAGGGCAAGAAAGCCAATAACAAAAGTAGAAATTATTTGTGAAATTATTCTTATTAGCTGAATTATCATGATTAGCAGATGAAAGGCAGGGATTTTTTTTTAATATATTTCAGTGGCTTATTAGTGAGGACTCAAACTGTGTGGCTTCTCAGCAGTGTATCATGGTATATTAAGAAGGCTACGTAATAGTGGAAGAGAAAGAGAAATGGGATAAAAAATTAGGGCAGGATAGTTTCTTTTATATAATAAGCTATTGTAGTTTTGAATTAGAAGGTATTGGGGGCAGGAAGGGCACATTTCAAAGAGTTAACACCTTCATAGCACTGGTTCCATTTTTATATGGAAAGTCAAAAGAGTAGTTTGGTAGACACACATCAGTCTAATGGGCAGAACTAGAATGTAGTGAACATCTTAAAAGAGTAAAACATCTCACTGGATAAAATGGTCCAGAGAGATGTGTGTCAGGACCCCAAATGTGTCCATAAATGTAATGTGTCACCCTTCATCCTTACCATGAAATGAGTGCATAATAATGTGTTTGGATCTGCTTTCATTATCTTCACAACTTCTGCATATTTCTGTAGACCAGCAAACATCTTCTGTGCTAGAGTATACTAATAGCTATTACTCTTTGAGTTTGCTCATGGAAAAAATAAATATGTAAATTATAATAAAAGACATGAAAAGAAGTGAAAATTGTTCATTCCAGCTGAAGGCGCAAGTTTTTACTGGCTTGGGATTTTGCAGTTGTGGTCTGCAGGTACCAGTGACCTTTTTGATGTTCATCTGAAAAATGGCATATCCAGTTATAAACATGATGTTGGAACAGCAATTTAATGCATTATAGGAAGAAGAACTGTATTTTAGGTTACTGAGAAAATCTGCCCTGCCAAACTTTCATATTTCTCACTTGGCCCATGGTTACTAAACTGACAAAAACTGAATGTGAAGAGTAATTATTGAAGGAACAGTTTAAATATTATATAAACCAATCTGACATACAAACGTGTGCTACTTCTGTTCATTTCCATTACAAGAACAAAATAAAGCCCAAAGAAAATCACAACAGTGAAATAACTTTTTAAGGTTTTCTCCATGATTTTTAGCAATGTTAATGTCAACGGGTTTTCCTGAAATGCAGAGATTTTATTATACAAGGTAAATGAACTAGGATAACTATAATTTTGTTTCTTTTAATTTTTCCTTCTCTACAATTCCCACTGATGAATATCACTGAAAGATAAATTTTCTTTAACTCAGAATACAGGTTAATTCTTGTCAGAGTGGCATCTAAGAAAGTTGAGATTGATGTGCTTGGTCTATTAGCAGAAGTCCTCAGCTGTTTGAAGGGAACCTGCTGCTTGGAGGAGTAATCCTTGGCAAGAACACGTGATTAACAATATGTAAATCTGCTGTCTTAGAAAGAAGACTTGCCTTATGTTGGATAAAATATCTTTCTATTTTGTACTTCCTTCTGATTTGGTTATAAGGAAAATCAGTTTTACTGGTAATTGACAAAGATTCCTAAGAAATAAGAAAGACTAAATAAATAAATAGAAAAAATAAATATTTGACCTTGCCTATCAATTTCAGAATGGTTTTAGAATATTTGATATCCATTGAAAATATAGAAACTGTGAGAAGTTTTGGTTTATAGTTGTCCTCTAGAAGCTTGATTTTAATTATTTTTGTTTCTTTCTATTTCTACTCAAAAGATTGCAGTTCATAGTGTTCTTAAATATTCTTAGCTAATCTCAGTGTCTTGAGGGTTTATAAACTGTTGCTTACTATACTATGTGTTTCATTTTCAGTCACTAACTGAAAAAAGTTAGGCATTTAGAAAACCTGGGACTATAATTCATTGTTGCAGGCATGATGTGATCCTGGACAGAAAAACAATGTACAAATCCCATCACATTTTAAACTTCAGTTTAGTTTAGCTACACATATGCAAGTAGTTGCAACAAAACTTCATTAAGTTCAATCATACAAAAAGGTGTTCTGATTTGGTTCACTGCAGGTGGCATCCAAACAGTTGGATTTTCCCCAGCCTATAGCTAGCACAGCTTTCTAGTCATGGGTCTGCATTGCAAAGACTAACAGTGTGTTCTAGCCAAGTGAAACAGCAGAGGACAGAACAAACTGTGTTAATAGAACCCCCATCAGCAGGGTTGGGACATGGGTGGAAAGTTTACCAGCAAAGTATAATAGAAATACATAAGACACATTTTCTGTTAGATTATTGTTTGCCAATAAATTTACCTCTGTAAAGAGAATAGCAACAACAGCATGTTTAATGACTTAGAAATCATGCTACAAATAAAGCTTGAATTCTTAGAGTATTTATCATCTCGAGTAATTTCCATTTTTAAGAACATACATCTTGAGAACATGTTGCGAGGTGTTTTATTTCTGTTATAGTCAAACCTGAAACTACAAGTTACAAAGATGTCATATAAAAGCATTCTGTGTTCTCAATTGCTTTTAATTGATGTTTAAGGAGTTTACTTATTTCAGGGCAACAACCTCTTTCATAAAAGCTGATGTTCATATTCAGAAACATGTGGTATTTAAATCAGCATTACAAAAGTTTAAATTTTGAATGATGTAAAAGTAAGCACACTGAATGAAACAGCCCATGTTTTCTCTCCCGTGTTCATTTCTTTTAGTGCTGGAGTCGGCAGGACTGGCTGTTTCATTGTGATAGATGCCATGTTAGAGAGAATAAAGCATGAAAAGACTGTAGATATTTATGGCCACGTAACTCTAATGAGAGCACAGAGGAATTACATGGTTCAAACTGAGGACCAATACATCTTTATCCATGATGCACTGCTGGAAGCAGTGACATGTGGAAATACCGAAGTGCCAGCCAGAAACCTGTATGCATATATCCAGAAGCTGACACAGATAGAAACAGGCGAGAATGTCACAGGAATGGAACTGGAATTTAAGGTACTGGGATTTTATGTTGTGGGTAACCAAAAACAAATGATATAACACTGAAGCTGCTCTGTTCTCCACCACTTGTTTCCAGTAATCAGAAGATTAAAGACACCCTTAGACAAAAATTTCAAATTAGGAAGATGGTTCTTTCTAAAAAGTACAATTCAGTTCTCAATGGCTGTCTGGATAAGAGCCATTCAGTTGAGGTTGATTTAACCATGCTGTTCCTTTATTGTTACTATATCTTGAAATATGTGTTTGTGTAGTGATTTAATCCTGGAATTTGTCCAAATGCACTAATGGAGCAGACATTGTTCTTTTAAAAGGTATTAAAGAAGCTTTACAAATATTTGGGTAATGCAATAGAATATGGAAAAGTAAGCATCTGAAGTTGAATTATTCATTAATGGCTACTGAGCAGAAATTATAAAACCTGATAGTGTCACTTGTCTTTGTTATACCTGGCCTTAATTCTTTTAACTTGTTTTCAACAGCGTCTTGCTAGCTCTAAGGCTCACACTTCAAGATTCATCAGTGCCAATCTTCCATGTAATAAATTCAAAAATCGCCTTGTCAATATTATGCCATATGAATCCACAAGGGTATGCTTGCAGCCTATCCGAGGAGTAGAAGGCTCTGATTATATTAATGCCAGTTTCATTGATGGATACAGGTACAAATAGTGTTGTGTTCTTATCTTTACTGTTTTAAAAGTTTACAAAATTGTCTATGTAATTATTTTGAAAAAAACAAAACAGTACAGAAATCTAGTAATTTTTTTGTCTGTTCAGGGCTTGTTTGATTGGATGTTTTTTAAAATTTTATTAAAGGGTTAATATTTTTTCCCCATGTAATATAGAAAAATTTTGTAAATTACATAGAATCTTAAAAATTATATTTTAACCTGTGTTTAAGCCACTGAGAGCTCTCAGTATGCTTTACATGCTGAAAGTTAATGAGACCTCAAGCATGCTCATGATTTGGACCCCTATTTCTACACAGTTTTTCTGTTTAAAAGGATATATAGAAATAAGATACAGGAGATATACTCTGTGTGTCAAGGTGATAACCTACAGTCTTGGGACACTGCCTAGGACTTGACCTAACCAATGAAGGCCTTTTGTATATAAACAGATGTGCAGCCCACTGGCCTCTTCATGACAACATGAAGCACTATGCCCTCAGCTGACTTAAAGCAGCTGGTTGAAAAAGACATGAAAGGGAAATGACATCATTTGCCTATGTTTGCCATAGTTTAGGTGTGCCTGAGTATCCATATCCACAGAGTGAATTTTCTGAGCCTCAGGTCGTAATTGAAAATAAACTTCATCTCCACTATCACCCACAAAGGTATTGCTGTTGCTTGGAAGAAGCAAGAGCAACACAAACTGGTCATCATCTTATAAAGCTGTTGATCCAAGCTTTTAAGATTTTGGTAGTAGCTTTCCCCAGTAGGATTTTAGGGCCTGGAAATTCACACTCCATTCCCAAATTTTCTTCCTGCCTTACTTTTGCTGGAGGCATCAGACTGTTGAAATGAAGTTAATAAAGAAACTGCTTGATGCTATAATTCCTAAACTTAATAGATTGTTAGACAGTTATTTCTATAAAATGAACCAGCACAACTAAGTGTTTCTTAAGTGCTTTTTACAGCACACAAAATTGAGCAATTAGAGTTGCATTAAAATTTAAATAATAATGATAAAGTCATACATCATAATATTAACAGAGTAATTTTCCTCTCAAAGTTCTAAAAATAAAAAGCCATAGTTTGATTAAACAATCATAATAAGGTTTTAATGTGCTCATTGTTAACAGTATATACATTTTCCCTCCAGATAAAGTTTTCTTATAAGCAAAGAACATGAGTATAGATCCAAAATAATGCTGTAAATAATACTATTAATCTACTTTTGTTTTTTGGGTTTTTTTTTTTTTTTTTTTTTGTTAACATAGACAACAAAAAGCTTACATAGCTACACAGGGTCCTTTAGCAGAAACAACTGAAGACTTTTGGAGAATGCTCTGGGAGCATAACTCTACAATTGTGGTCATGCTCACTAAGCTACGAGAAATGGGCAGAGTAAGTACTGCTCTAATATTCCTTTACTAAAATGTTGGTTACAGCAGCTCTTTTCATTAAAATATTTAATTCTAAAGATGAGAATTTTGGTTCCTTCTTCTCTTGAAACAGGAGTGGCCTTCCTGGTCATAGGTGTAAGTTTTTCCAATCTGTTGATGTGTTGCAATGGACAAACTAGACATGGTGTGTTTGTGTGGGACACATTGAGATTCAGCAAGAGAGACCATTGCTGTCTATTGAAAAAAAGATCTCTCTTTTGGAAACTTCACTTTTGCAGCATCTCCTTGTAAAAATGTTAAAAGAAAGTGTGGTATTTTTTAGATTGGAATGTCTTCTGTGTGTTCTGTGCCGCACATGAAAGTTTCATCCCCCAGTTTACAGTTCTAAACTCATTTCATTGGTACTCTGTCAACTGGAAGGAATGAAGCAGTCTGCTATCTGGACAGGATTACATCAAGAGAAAGCTGGCATCTGATAAGTGAAATCTGAGTTAGACCATGTGTCTGAGAGAAAAGAGATTATTCAGGACATGGCTAGTGGATGCAGAGATAGAGTAGTGACTGAGGTTGGGGCGACTTGCTCCAACAAGCAAAAAGGAAGAAAACTGAAGGTGGTATCAAGATTTAAATTGAGATAAAAATTCACCATTGAAAATTAGATTAAGGATAGCTCTTGTCACTGATAGACAATAAAACTGAGCAGAAGTATAAACAAGTTCAGATATTCGGCAAACAATGAGAAACCCTTGGCAATGCAGTATTAAAGATATTTTTTTACTCTACACCAACACAAGCAGCTCATGTTCCTGTCACTATTGATACCTTCCATGAATATTATACTTAGCAGAGTAAAAAAGGGTTTATACCAGTTTATGGTAGTGCTCTCAAATAATAGGAAGTGTGTTTTATTTTGTTATTTCATAGGAAAAATGCCACCAGTACTGGCCTGCGGAGCGCTCAGCCAGATACCAGTATTTTGTGGTAGATCCAATGGCAGAGTACAACATGCCACAGTATATTCTGAGGGAATTCAAGGTTACAGATGCAAGGGTAAGTCAAAATAACATTACATTTGTTCCCATAAGTTTAAAAGAAAGTGTTTATTTCTTTTTTTTTTCTGTGTTTGGGGGTTTTAGAATTTTTACTATTATTAAGAAAACCCAGAGATATACTTTCTACAAGCAATAATAAAAAATCAGATTAAGTTATTTTTAAATAAATGGGATCTTTCTGTAGGAATGATTGATTTCATTCAGATCTAGCATCTGGGCAGCACAATTTTATAGTTCTGAACTATTTGTGCCAAAATACATTAGATTATTTGAGAACTATTTTCCTCTTTTTCCTCATTTTCCCCTTGATTATTATTGGGTACAATTTTTGCAACATAAAGTCTTGTTTTGTTGTTTTGCACCACCCTTGAGGCTGAGTGACTATGAAGGTTAATATACTGAGATTTTAGAACTGCAAAGCAAATGACATTCATAAGAAAAGCTGGACAAGCTTTGCGCACTATAATTTGATTTTTCATGTAGTATATTTTCAGCTCTCTAGTATATCTGCAGAATAGATACATGCAGCTGTGACCTTAGCATCCTCATTTTCATACTTCATTTCTAATCTGAATTCCTGAGTCCAAAACTGAGTACTCATATAAGATTAAACACACATAAACTTTTAATGTATGTTTGGTGTTTCTCAGACTTGATTTCTAACACTTCAGTCTGTGTGGCAGGAAAACATACTGTCAGCCTCTGTTTCTGTAGGCACTGTGGAATAACACTTGTTCAAGCAAAATAGCAGGGTGTAATGTCTAGGAATATCATGAGTGTCTACTCAGAGTTGCCTGTCAGCATCTGAAATATTAGACTTCCTCATGGTTAGCTAGACCACTGCTTTTAATGTGAGCATCAAGTAAAATTGGGTAGTATTGTTAGTATCGTATCAAGTGAGCATATGAACTTTTTGTTTGGCAAATGAGATTCAGGTGTAGATTTTTGTAAAGGAACTGTAGATACATTGGATCTGATTTTCATTCTATTTGAAATGTGAATCATATGACTCATATCTTCTCTAACCTATTTGTGCTTAAGAAAAGTGGAGAACAGGCTCCTAGCATCAGTCTTTAAACACGCTTGGAAGCAGAGGTAGTCAAATCCAATTTCACTGCAAATATCCTGATAGTTTTAATTGATTTTCTATTAAAAGTCTGTCTCAAGTTGGAAGAATTATCATGTGACATAGTTCACAAGCTCTGATCACAAATTTACAGTTATAACAAAAAGCCATAGCTGTAATCAAAGTGTCCCCAAATATTTTATATTATAAAAAAAATTCCTTCAAGACTTTGTATTGAAGTAGAATATTTAGGCAAGTCTGCTTACCTACAGCTATGAAACCAGTAAAGGGCCAAATAATTAAATTTACCAGAACTAATTTTATTTGAAATTATATTAATAAACCTCTTTGAGAAAGCATTAAGCACATTGAAGGTCCTGATATAACATTTTACTGTCACATGTTATTGCTACTCAAATTTTAAGAACCTCCTTATCTTGATGGTCCAAATTTTGTTAAACTCCTCAGTGAGCTGACAGCACCATCCTAAATTTTCTAGTTATGCTGGAAAACTATATCTCCTTCCAAATTTACTGGAAGAAGTGGGAAATACTTACCAAAATGTAGATTATAGTTTTCCTCTAGTTAGGCTTTTGTGGCTGTCACACCCAGTAATTGAAATCGTTTGACTAAATTGTTGCACTCAAAGAAGAGTGAATGCTGGAGTGATTGCAAACGTCCTATGTCCCTCTCATCTCCAAATCCATCTGTACTGTTATAACACCCATCCATACTCTGGCAGAGCCGAGATGACCAGTTATTCCACAAGGACAAAAAACAAGGCACTGTACCTGTTTAGATGCCACCAGCAAGGGTCTGCTGTGGAACTCTCTTTTATTTCTGAAACTGAGCTGTGAGTTGTCATATGGTGAAATTGACCTCAGTAACTGTTTCAAGTTATTGCTTCTAACTGCTTTGTACTCACTTTCTCTGGAAACTCAAGAGGCCAATATGTTGGGCCAATTTTATTTAAGGCTCAACTATTAGTGATGGCTGTAAGAGAGTAATATCAATTCTAAAGCATAATCAAAAGACAATTGAATATCCCCTGTGAGGAGGAAGAATAAATCCAAACGGTCAGCCACTATACAGGATAAAACATTAAAGCCCACTGTGCCACACAGGGATTTTAAAGTACTTATTTTGATAACTAACTGTGCAAACTGTCACAGTATTTAAAAGATTTTAATAAAATTTGGCATTTGTATCTGGACTGCTGTTGGCAAGAATCTCATTAAAAGAAATCAACACACTTTATAATGTCAGTAGCAGAGGGAGATGTAAGAAATTGCAGATCAGTTCCCCATATGCTTTAATGCTAGTCTAACATAGACTAAGTAACTTTACCTCTCTGCTTGTTAAATAATATTAAATAACAGAGGTTATTGTCATTTCACAGACTTGCATTGAAATACTGAGTTACTTAAATCATGAAACATACTAATGCAGTTGGTATATACACACCAAAACAGAAATATTTACCATTAGATCTATTTATGACAGAGAAATGTGTTAACTTTTCCAGTGACAGACTGGACTTAAATAAATTAGTGTCTTCCTTACTTATTCTACCTGGAAAAAGTAAGTCAGATTCAGATTTCAGGTTTTCCTTCTTTACTTTGAAAGAATAGAAGGTTATTTTGAAGGGAATAAAACTGTACTTGTGTCTTCTTGACAAATTTTTATCATCTGCCTAAGGCTATCTGGAGGATGCAATTTCATTATGTCTTTTTTGGAGAAAATGGGATTACGGAAGCCATTATCAGAGATGTTTGTATTAACAAAATGCCATTTTTGGAACTAAACATTTAGTTCTTTGTGTTGATGCCCACAATAAATCCAATTGGGTGAATATTTTCAAACATTACCTATTTGTGTAAGTGGAAAAAAGTGTTTCACAGATACAGGCCACTAAACTGTTGCTGTGACCTAGTGGAAGTACACACTGTGAGGGTCCTCTCATGGAGTAGTTGCTGGTACACACACACACATTTTTTCTGTTTTCCTCACTCATCTGAGACACAGGAGGCAAAATCCCACAGAACCAGAGGAAATATAAAAGCAAATTATTGGGGTTTCCTTTAGTTATATTTAAAATCACTTTATCATTTCAAAGATCTGTAGCAGTTGAATGCTTGTGGTCTAAGGAAAAAGAGAAAGATTTTTCCTGCCTCCAGCATAACTTGCTGCTTTTTGATGGGAATCTCCAGTAATAATGTCAATTTTTTCATGAGTTTTACTTAGAAGAAAGTTCAATTTTTCATGAGTTTCACTTAATAGAAGACCATTTTGAAGACATGACAGGGTAGGTGCTTAGAAAACATGATGTCTAGAGGCACCAGTTAACATCACTAGCTCATATTGCCATGATTTTGAACATAACAGTCATGCAGATTGACAGTGTCAAAATCATCAATGTTTGAAAATGCAGAACAAATTTGCTTTATTCATTTGTATTGCATTTTTATGTGTCCTGACTTTTTGCACATTAAATAGGCAGATAGCACAAGCTGGCATTTAGTAATTCCAGTGGCTTCATCATAAAAATAACTATGATGCTGTAGTCTGCACTTTAAAGAAAAACTGTTAGTATTCCTAACCATGGGGATTGAAGAGCTTCAGATGGCTTGTTTTGAGAAAGGAAGCGCTTCCTTTCAATTTTAACTAACTCCAAGCTGTTGGTGAATTAAATGAACCATTATTGAAGAGAAATTTGTTAAACAACCAGCTTGTTTATCCATCTTCTTCCAGGAAAAATGTTCACCTCATAGAAAGCAGCTTACTGTTAAAGATAACATCTGCAAGGAGGGCAATGACTAAACAAGTCTTATCAGTAAAGATATTCCTGCTGTGAAGTAGTTGAGCATATCTCAGAAATGGAAAGCCACATTAGATGACCTTATTCTACCTGATCTGTATATAAAGGAATTTGCAGTCCACAGGATTCAAAACATAATATACAAAAAAATTAATATACCCCTCATGGGGTTGTTATAGCTTTGACCTCAGGCACAATTTTTACACCATCTGAATGCCAGACAACTCTCCAATGCAGTGTGGAAGAGAATCCATGCAATATAGTTAATGAAACTCATAATAATACTTCTGGACTGATACAAAAGCTTTAATAGTAGTACTGCAGTTGAAAGAGTTTCCATAAATGTAATCTTAGCCATTCCCCATCTCCTCCCAACATCCTTACTTTGTGATTGTCTTTATGATTATTCGCTGACCAACTTTAAGCCACAGCAACGTGCTGTATTTGTGTCTTTTGTTAAAGGATGGCCAGTCCCGAACAGTGAGGCAGTTCCAGTTCACTGACTGGCCAGAACAAGGAGTGCCAAAGTCTGGAGAAGGATTTATTGACTTCATTGGCCAAGTGCATAAAACAAAAGAGCAATTTGGTCAAGATGGACCAATTTCTGTTCATTGCAGGTAAGTAAACAAAGTTTAAAAACAAATTATATGCAGATTTGGTTTTTTCCTAAAGTTGATCGGTGGTTGTGGTGAACATGTATATTTAAACAACATTTTGATTACATTCATCATGTAATCAAATAGAGGATCTAAAATGGAATAGCATGAACTGCTTTATGAAATGAGAACTGTTCTGTGATACTCCATTTATACAAAAATTGTTTTTCAAAAATATGTGGAAACACATGATTTTTTCACATATAAATGCTTCTAATTCAGCATAAAAGCAGTCTGATCAGTGCTGCCCACAGAAGGCAGAGGAAGAGCCTTATCACAAGCTACTACATCTGATATTTTTTCCACTAGAAATTAAAAGCTTTTACTTTGGTAGGAATTATTAGCTGCAACCAAGCTAGTTAAACCTCAGTGGCACATTAGTAGCTATCAAAATGAAGCAAAATAAAAAAGGTAGCTATCTCAAGAAAGGGAACGGAATAGAAAGTGGTGTTTTAGAAATTTTGCCTGTCAAAGAAATCATTGAGGTTTGAGTTTATGAGTTCTAGCTTCAGAACTTCTGCTCATTTTTTATGTGATGACTTCCCTTCTTTGCAATTGCTATGCAGATGAAAATGACTTGCATGGTGGTTAGAAATAATCCAGCATGGGCTTTTTAATATTCTTGTATTTTTTATTTATTTCCTCTACAGTGTTCTAGAGTCTATAGCAGATGGCCAAAAATAATATCTTTATCTCTTATCTCTTATTTAATAAATTGTTTTCTATAAATTCCATTAGGATTTTAGGCACTCATTTTTGTAATATGAAGTTCTTTTTTGTAGATTAAATATTGTTATTTATATAACAGAGATGCAAAATACTGACACAAATTGCAAGTTCTTACTGCAAGACAAGTAGTGCCCCAATATTATCATGAAGACAAATGAATGAGTTTACTAGAGCCTAGTAAACAGAGGGAGAGAAATTTTCATCTTTCCCAAGTCAGGGGTGAACATAATTTGAGTTCTTTACGATCCTCTAATCTGAAAGACAGACAAAATAAATGTATTGGAATACTTGAATCCTACTTTTCTTGTGTGCCTAAAAATTTTTATAGTCTGCTGAGGAGAGTAGCATTGCAGAGCACTGATTGGGATTCATTTCACAAGCGGGAGGAAGAACAACCCAGATAAGAATAAGCCTTATTCTTCAACATTAATGAGTTTTGAGAGGACAGGAGTAATAAGCAATATTTATGCCTTTATGCAGATAAGAAAGCAGAGCGGTATTTTTATTCTAGGTTCTTTGTACCATACAGACTTGTCCACTTGTGACTACAGTGAATACTGCTTCCAGTACATTACATATCCCTCCCAAATGGATGTGATCTTTCATGGTAAAATTATGGACTTCCACCATTGACATTGCCAGAAACAAAGTCAAATGCAGTGTAACTAATCATGGCTTGGTTTTTAAATGTCTTTATCATTATTGTAATGACTATTTAGGGACTGGTAAGGCTAATCATCATTGCCAGTGTTAGTTGACTTACATGAATAGGAAGTGTCCCTAGCAAATTAGTAAGATTGTTTATTTCTTTCAGGAAACACAAGATCCTGGATACCTGTGCTTTCCTAGTGTCTGAGGAATTACTGAAATAATGCCTCCAGTTTGTACCATGATGAGTTCTACAGTGAATTAAAACACCCCTAGTGTCACTTCCTTTGGGTCTCCTTTACAGTCTATATAATTTTCACAAGCTTGCTTTCTCTGCTACATAGTAAACTCCCCCAATCCATAATTCTAAATTTTCTTTTTCCGTAACATTTTTACAAATAGGTCAGTCTGTTGAATTAAAAAATTTCTAACCTCATGAGGCAGATACTTAAAACTATTTAAGAGAGCAATGGGCTATTCATCTTGAAGTAAAATTTTCACTTAAACCAATATTAGATATTTATAGTCTTTTTATTCCAGCTTTTAGCTCAAGACTGAGGAAGACCTTTCCCAGAATGCAGTCAAGATGTATTTGTAATAATAAACTCTTCTCTCTTACAAAAAATCAATACATCCACATAGTTCATTAAAGCATCTCAAATTTAGTTTCTAGTCTAAATTATGAATCATGGGGAGTTATAATGCATCATGAAGGATTTCTTTACTCTAGAAATCCTAACCATCTTTGGATAGGCATTGTTCCAATGTTAAAGTATGTTTGCCACTCTAAGAGGAAGAGGATCAATTTCCCACAGGCTTTTCTCAAGACATTACACTTGAGGACCAATTAGGATTTGCAAGCATTGAGATGTTTCCATATTAGTTTCTCTTCCTCATTAAGTCTCTCCTGGAGACACTTGCTGATTTTTTAAGTACCCGAGACAACGAAGGAATTTCTTCCTTTTGCTCGAGATTTCCAAGTAATTTTTTAAAAGTAACAAAGATTTGTCTACTGTATGAGGCCAGAATGCTCTCACACATTTAGAATTCTTTTTTTTTTTAATAATTAAATAGCAGTGCAGGACAATGTAAAATGGTAGTCTGTGTTCATTCTCCTGGTCATTTCCTGGGCTACTTAGTTTAGATCACACTGTAATCAGGTCTGCAAAGTTCAAGGTGGTTCCAACGAGCAGGTTCCAGGATTTTTCAGGATGTTTCTAAAGTAGTAGCTGTCTAATTTACCTCATCAGGCACCTTGCTCTGCAATTGCTTTAGACGTCCAGGACTGTTATTATATCACATAGGTAAATCACCACTGACAACATGGTGTGTCAGTGGTGTGTCAGTTGTCCTTTGGCTTCAGCAATCTCAAGGCACACAGCCTATGCAAAATTGATAAATCCAATTGCATATGTCTAATAGCCCTAAAAGAGCTCTGACCTAGACCAAACACTAAGATACAATCATACAATTTGAACATTCAATTTCTGCACTACATTTGTGAATTTGCTGGATTTCTGTCATAGTTCATACGAACATTCAAGAGTTCTTCAGGATTTTCCTGCTGTTCATGCTGTTCCATTCATCTGTCTAGTGAATAGGTCTCATAAATATTCAGCTTTCCAGGGTTATCTGGCTGGAGAAAACCTTGTGAAATTATTAGCATCAACAGTGATATGACAAGGTGCTTGGTTTCCATCCATAGAAGTTCAGACTTAGAAAGTCTTTTTTTCTGTGTAGTTACCTGTCTCTTTTGCAAAAGATAATCATCCTGAATAAGTGATTGTTTAATTTTAAAAGCTGACAGTTATTGGGTCTATTGATGGCAAGAATTTCCATCACATCTTGAGGGTTAAAGCGAATAGCAGAAACCCAGGACAGAACAGAGAGCAAAGAAGCCACATATATACTCAAAGAATACTTTTAAGACTAATATAGTCAAACATGGTAAATGTATATCAGCATTGGAAAGCAAAGATCCAGACTGCCAGTCTTGAATAAGATCTGAATTGACATCTTTCTCTGTCCATTATTTGAATGTATGAACAAGTTCAATATTAAATGAACATCCATACTTCGAACTTAAAGTAGAAGGTAAAATAACACAGAGAAGATGTGCAAAACAGGGCATATACATGACAAACAGCAGTAAAGCAAGCAGTAAAATGTATTTTGGCTTCATTTTCTCTTGTCAGTTCCAATATATGTTATTGGCAACAAATGTTAATATTTGCCTTCACCATGCAGTGATATTGTATATCTGGATGAACAAATCAAATCTTTGCAAGGAAGACTGGAGAGTCTGGATGTACTCAGTAGATGTAAGGTTAGCTTGAGTGCAGTTATTCTTTTGAATGCAATGTGGTAATTTGCTATGGAATTTTGCTTAGTGAGCCTTTCCCCATATAGAAATTTATACACATATGGTGTGTTGTAACCACAAAGAATTTGTCAGCCAATTCTTTCAGCATTAACTGTCAATTAACATTTTTTTTTCCTTTTATTTTCTCTTCATTTTCTTCAACAGTGCGGGTGTTGGAAGGACTGGAGTATTCATAACCCTGAGCATTGTGCTAGAACGAATGAGATATGAAGGCGTTGTGGACATCTTCCAGACTGTCAAAATGTTAAGGACACAGCGGCCAGCCATGGTACAGACAGAGGTAAGCATGAGTATCCTTATGCAATGGTGATGGAAAAGAAATGGTATTTACACAAGCAAAAATATGCACAGATAGATACTGTATAAAACATGCTTACAGTCAGATCTCAAGACATATATTGGCCCTGTGACTACAGGGTAAAATCTGTAAAAGGACTATTTCCTGTTATCGCAGTAGTTACTGCAAGATGAGGAAGAAAAAAAATCATTTCAATAGTGGATCCTAAATTATGGTAGTTAAGAAAATCCATTTGTGAAGCATCACACATTTTTATTTGATCCTTGCTCCCAGGCAGAAATGTGTGGTAGTAAAGAAACAGGCAAATTGTTTCTGCAGGTGGATCCACTGATTTTATTTTTTTTTCTCCTGGAAGTAAGGTCTTGATTATGTCTTCAGACTGACACTGTATTATTTTCATGGTTTTTTTGTGTCACCAAGCAAGTGGCTCTTTGGCCTGAAAATCTTAATGGTAAATTCAGCATTCAGGATAACTATAGTGTAAATAATTTCTATGCTATTAAGTGTGGCATAGAGAAATAAAGAAAGTGATAAGCAGTATAGACCAGTTACCTGTGCCTGTATGCTTGGAAATCTGTCACATCATAAAGAATGCTTAAACATTATCAGTTAATGCCCTTAATTTTTGCCTTAATTTCTGAGCAGAAGACCGGGACTAAGCCAGAGCCAATAGGTTAGGAGGACCAACAAAAAGGGAAAGAGAAGGAAAACATTTTAGATCACACATGTATTTAGAATAATTTGATTGACACTGGCCTTTAAATTAAGTCTGTGAAATTTAAGATGGTTCCCCAGAGTTTGCCATTTTCCACAAGAAAATTAAACTGGTTCCATAGAAGCTGGGCAGTTTTACTTCTAAGAAGACAACTTCATAAAAGCTTATATGAAAAATACAAATATTTATTTTTAATCTTGTCAGTTAGCCAAGTAAATCACTGTGACCACATTGAAGAGTTAATTCCATTTATTTTCCATTACCATCATTCTTCTGGATAAGCAAAATGAAAAATGACTTCTTTCTGTCATTTTGGCTGCAAAAAATAGCTAAAGTATACAGAAAACTATGCTTCTTTGAGCCTACCTGACAAATGCAGAGTTCAATTCTGCAATATATGCTCCCTCCTCCTGTTTTGACTTATTTCTGTATGCTACCCTGCATCCCCACTGCTGAAAGCAGAGGTGTTCTGTAGGCATTTCTTCCAGGATTCTGTGGCAAACAAATCTCTCATTCAGTGTTATAAACTGCCAGGAAATCTAATCCTTATTAAACAAAGCACTTCCACGTGGACCACACACACACTTAAAATTCAAGCATATGTGTAATGTATTCTGCCACTGTTCTAACTATTCCAACTAACAGAAATGAACTATGAGTAATCATACTACCTCAGTGAAGCAAATACCTGATTAGTTTCCTGGCCTAAAGAATTTTAATTGTGATCTTAACAACTGCAACCACACAGCACTATCAGAAAAATAAACAGACGTCCCTGGTATTTTTGAGAAATTTCTTTTATGTTTGTTTTTTTTTAAATTTTTTACTTTTTACCATTTAAACCAAGAATGGCAGTTGGAAATAAATATGTAGATGTGCCATTTTAATGTAAGTGTGCAACAAAACATAAATGTGCAAAAGGACTGCTTTATGGAGGTGAGAATAACACAAATCTACAAATGTTGGATTCATCTGAGGTATAAGAAAATTTCTCAGCACACTAAACTTCTCTCTGCTCCAAGGTATAGGTTGAAATGAAGTCTGATTTATGTGAATAAGGTCCTTTAGCTCTAGATTTCTCCTAAGGTCCTTTTCTTGCCACAGGCCAAGGTATCTTCACATCTTCATCAAAGCCTATCTTACTGAAAGGCTGGAATTCCCTTTGCTTTCTTTACATGATTTTTAACCTGATGGTTTTTCATACAAAATTCCAAATTCAAGTTGTGATGGACCTTTTTACTTAGTGTGTTGCATTAGCTGTAGAATTCATTGTTTATTTTGCTACTTAGTTTCAAATACATGCAGAGAAAGCATCCTAGCATGTTCCTATCAGAAGAAAGCTTTATGCTGATATTGTTTTAATCCAGAATAACAGACTGTCAGTAGGTGGGTATATAGTCTCTGCACAAAAAGAAGCTCTATTCTGTGGAAAATGTTGTTGCATTAAATGACTGTCTATCTTCATCTGTTGTAACTCAGGGTGGTTTTCTGTTGGTGTCAGCAAGTGAATATTGCTGAACTGCAGATGCCTCTGCAGTATATTTGTTTGTAGCTACAAAATATTCACTATTTACTTGAAAGAAACTAGAAACCAACCAACGAGCTGACTTTTTGATGCATTTGTTTTCTATTTTTCTTTCTCTAGGATCAATACCAGTTCTGCTATCGAGCCGCACTGGAGTATCTGGGCAGCTTTGATCACTATGCAACATAAAAACCCATTGTGGATTTTTATTGCAGGCCCTTTAAGATCCAGAGAGCCGCTTCTGAGCCATACAATGTGCTTTAGAAGTACTTCTTAACTCTTAGCTAAGGAGCAATTATTGGGGATATATAAAATAAAAAATAATAAAAAAAGAAACAAATGAACAAAATATTGGGGATATATAAAACAAAAAAACAACAAAAAAAAACCCCACCCAACAAGAAGTATTCCATGTGGACCAAGAATTCACAGTTTAATAACCTAACCATAATAAAAGAATCCTGACCACTGAGGCGTCTGAAGGATCTCATTTACAGATACCTCAAGGGTTCAACATTGGTTGAAGTTAAGGGGAAGAGGAAACTTAATCAGAAAGAGTGATCATCTTATTCAGGATTACATGATTTTGCAAAGAGGAGTTTTGAGAACTGCAGTTCAGTGCAAGATGTTTGTTGCAAGGTTGGATTCTGGCTTCTCAAAGCGGACTCTTTACTTCAACATCACTGTTTCCCATCATCCTGCTCATCATAACACTTAAGGGAAAATGTGGGAATGTTTAAAAAGAAAGTCCTTGATTTAGTTTTTTAGTATTGTAAAGATACTGCTGACCTGTGCTTCATTTTTAACTGTGTAAACTTTTTCCTTTTTTTAACAAGAGTTTATCATTCGATGAAGTGAATTAAAGAGAAGGTTGCATAACTGTTAATATTTTTGTTTAAAAATGTAGATTTTTTTTTAAGCTGTAGAACTGTTATCTGTAATATTGTGCTGTAGAAATGTTAGATACTTTGAAAATTTGCACATTTTTGTGCAGTCCTACAGTACCACAGTCTTGTTAGATATGAATTTTGTAGTTTTATTTGAGTTTTTTTTCCTTTAAGAAAATATTCATTGTAATCAGTTAAATCAAAATGGGGCTTTTGGTTTATTTTGGAATCAACAGGGAGGCGCAAAGTATAAAGATGCTGCTAGCACATACACACACACGCACACATATGCACATGCACACTCACACCCTCTCTCTTTTATATATATATATATGTATTACTGTCTACCCTTTTTTGACTCTCCATATAGTTGCAGAGAATACAGATGGATTCAGATACAGATTCACACACATGCACATAAACATATCAGTCCTTACATACCTGGATTTATGAAAGCATTGGGAAAGTTTTTCCACATACGACAATTATATCAGACTGCAATTTGATCATCTCTGCATTTTTAAGGTCCATAAACTTCTGTTTCAACGAGAAGTGAGGAATGCACATCATTGATATTTGAATGCCATCTCTATCCCAAATAATATTTCTATCCACATTTCCACCTGAACACACACACACATGCACACATACAGAGCACACACATGCACACACGCACACAGAGTATGTGATTTAGGCTTCAAGTGAAGTTCAATATTTGTAACACTATAGTGCAATAAGAAATCATATTATTAAATGTAGGAGGTGTGCATGTGGGAAAGGTCAGTGCATATCCCTTTAGGAGGGGAGAATGTTGTAATATACTAGGTATTAAGATGTTTTAAAATTGTATTCAATAGTATACTGTCTATAGTGTGCGCTATATAATTTACATTTATCGTATGTAACAGGGCAAAGCCAAACACACATTGCTCTGTGAAATCAAACGTTTTGTGGCATACAGCATTGTTTGGGGATGCTGGGGTTTATTTTAATTTTACATTTAGAGTGCCTTATATTTGATGCCTATTTTGAATAGTATTTCTTTAAGTTAGCCTTCATTTGTATTTAGTTTAGTTTGTTTATATCTCTGTTGTTCTTTTCAGACATTTTAATACATGTACCAGACAATTTTGAAAAATATGCATTTCCAGTTTCTAATCAAGTATGGATGGTAATAAATGATAACCCAAAACATATAGGTAGTCAAGGTCCTTTATCTTTCCATATTTCTAATAACAGAATAGCCCACAAATTGGAAATCTATTTCTGGTTGGCTTTTCAAACCCACTTTGTCACTGGTTATAGTGTTATCTGTCATTGCCGAGCTGTAGCAGCACAGTAGCAGTAGTTGACATCAGCAGTGCTTATGCATCTTCTTTTTTCTTTTCTTTTTTCTTTTTTTTTTTTTTTTCAGATTTATTTTGGGCCAAGTCCTGCTCATTCACTTGTGTCAACAGATTGCTAAAGTCAAACCCTTGCTTTCAGTGGGAAGGTTCATGTAAGGCTAGCAAGACTGAGCCCACATGACATATTGGAGATTGACAGATTTTATTCCAGGAAAAAGGAAAATTCTCTAAACAGCACAAAGTACTTTTTGAGACTCTTTCTAGAATGCTGTTTACATTGACCTTGGTCAGCATGTGTTCTGCCATTGTTAGTAGATCAGCATCAAAGGATGCTTTCTTTGGGGTTTCAAATAGGATCATTGCTGTGGCTTCTCCATGTGGCCTCAACATTTTTAGTTCTTCTTCCAATTTTCCCACTCCTATGAGAAGTAAAAATAAGAAAGACCAAACTCCAGCAATTTTGAGCACTTTTGTAATGAAAAAAAACCCAAACCAAAAAAATCAAAACAGAAATATAAATATATATATATATGGAATAGAAGTATTATAGAAGGCTACCTCAGAATGAGATTCTATAACTTACATCTGAACCAGAGAAGAATGTGCACTATGTTTCTTTCTCTTCTTCTTTCTTGATTTATATGTTGAAATAATTAATAAAATACCAGGTTATGTAGTGTGGTCATGTTCTTCAACTCAAATATAGGAATTCAGAAATACAAAACAAAGTGTAATTTTGAAAACATAGACTAAGGAAGGTTCCTGCACACTGGATCTGTACAAAGATCAGTGCATTTTCCCTAGCAGGCTGTCTTGCAAGCTCCAACAAAACTAAGGGAGTAAAATAAATACAAAAAAGCAGAGCCAATTTGTGAGAAAAACTGTTGTACAACTAAATACTCCTTTCAGGTTTTTTGTTTCTTACAATAGCTCTTAGCATCATTGATGTGCATTCCACTTTCTGTATTCTAATATATGCATTCTACAGTTAATTTAAATAGTGAGCATTTTGTCTACATACATCATACATTTCCAAGCTTAAAATTGGTTTCATCAGCATAACCAGTACGGTGCTATTATTTACATTTGTATGTGTAGTTATGTCTAATTCTGTAATTAGTTGCAATGGGGAAAAAACCACAAAATATATAAAAATGATTTATACAAAAGTTTAATTTAGCTCTTTTTTAAAAATTTATTTGAGTGGTTAGATAGCAGAGAAGATGGCTGGGGGAAGGAGTGACCTTCTAAGGAGATTTGCACTTTCTATATATACCTTTGTACTATGCACTGCCCTATTGATTCTACACCCAATAATAACTTGAACCCATCTGTAAGAAATTGCTTACAAAACCCACTTGTATGTATTTAAAAGACACAGAACATGTAAAAGGAAAAAAAAAAGCAACAGCTTTTTTTTTGTTTCCTTTTATTCTCTCCCATTTTTCTTTTTTTTTTTTTTCTTTTTTTTGTTTTTTCTTTTTTCTTTTTTTTTTTTCCCTTGGTGCCCTGATACTCCACAGATATCAGAAGGCTGCAGGTCTCATTATAACCATCCATTATGTGGCTTTGCCATTCAAGCTTGGAGTGTCTTTACAAAGATAATAAAAACTTGTGTTCTTTGCTCTTGTTTTGGATGCATAGACTGAAAAACTTTAAAAAATTACCTTGTAAAATGGCTTGTTAAAAAAGATACAATTACCTCTAATTAGTAGTACGCGTAAATGTTTTACAGAATGAAAGGCGTGCTTTTTATTTTCTTACTTCGTTACATTGGTGGCAAAAGGAAGTCTGTATGAAAATCAGTTCTTTGCTGACACAAGTTCCATTTGTTACAGATGAATTCTAATAAAATGTCAGTGTTATGCAGCCCTGGTCTTCTTTCTTAAGCAGTACTTTTGAAATCAAAACTTGTTTGGTCCCTCTTGGTGATAAAGGAGTTTAATTGAAACTACAAAGCAGTCATTAATCTTCTTAACTAGCTGCTGGACAGTGGAAAATGCATTCTTAGGTTAGCAAATATATATCATCTTCAGCAGCAAGCTTTGAGCCAGCACAGGCAAACCCTTTGGCATAATTTCTCATAGTTTCATCAGTTTAATTGAAATTACCACACTTTTCATGCCTCTGGAGTTCCCCTTTGCTCTTTAGAAATGTATCACTACACTGAGAAAATAGATTGTTCTCCATTCATAGGTGCAACCCAAAGAGGGCAAAATATCCACACATTTGAGGTAAATTGTGAATTTTTAATCCCTGCAGATTTGGCAGCTTCTGGGATAAATCCAAAGTCAGTTGTCAGAATTTAGTCCCTGGAATTGTGGCAGGCTGTCATGAGTTTTGACTGATTTCTGTTATGCACTGCATATGCAGTGAGTGCAAATGTGAGTCTGTGAGGCTACTATCCAAATACTGTGGTAAAGTTTTTAAACACGTTGGAAAAGTTTTAGATGAATAAACAAACGAGGTGTATCGAGGCAAGCTACAAGGGGCATGGCATGGCAATCTATTCAAAGAAAACAAGTCTTGCTCTGTCTGCTTGTTTTGAAAGAAGGCAGGTTCTGTCTCCAAGATTACTTTGTAAGGGAATACAGTCTATTAGCAATTAGTATTAAGTACATGTTAATAAAGAATTCTCTGTGCTGGAAGGATGTGCACATAGGGTGATTTCTAAGAACTTGTATTGTTCTTGGCCTAATTTCCACTTGAAGATGGTGATAATAGTGTAAATGTGAAGCCTTGGTATTCTTACAGAAGCCTATTAATGTTTTTCCACTGACTTCTGTGGATTTTACAATTACTGCATTGCAGGCTGCCTTTGACTTGAACCTTTTTTGCGTAGTCTGTGCAAGGTGGTTTAGAGCTGTGTTATGTAAGGGTTTCTTTAACTATCTGAGTGGCTTTAGATGGTACCCTTTAATGTCAGCATTGACTTCTTTGGATTTTCCTGTTCTGTGCGTCTAGCATGGACCATAATAAAGTGTGAAAATGAGTATTGACAAAAATATTTGGCTGTGTATGGCTTAATAACTTCTAAGTTAATGGGGTTTTAACAAAAGTAAGTTCTAATTCATGCTTAACACAGAAAAAAGATGCTGTGTACTTCGAGATCATTACTGTTCAGAAATGCTGTTGAGATGTGAAATTAACCTATCTCAAAGCAAAGCAATAGCTACAGACCTTCAAACACAATAACATTTACATCTTTTCTATATTATCCAATCACTCGGACCAAATTCCAGAATTTCCAGAATCTTTAGTGTTCATTAGTATCTCTCAAAATGGGTCAGTCCTGATTTTAAGGTAATAAGGGATTTCCATCTATAAATTTACCCATTGCCTGTTTTTCCCAGTCTGTGCAGACGGAAGTGGGACGGAAGGGATCTATTTGACTACTCACATTTGGTAATGGAATAAACAAAGTACTGAAAAAGTAATGATAAGGAATGTATGAAAATAAATCATTCATTAACTAGTGCCCAGTCCATTAACAACTGGATCTGTACCTAGTGATCCCCAGTGATCACTGGCCAAAAAAGGAAAAGGAAAAAATCTTTCTGGAAATTGCTGTGTCTTTTTTACTTCAGATGCAAACATGTCCTTTTCCCCCCCGCCCCTTAACCAGTTTTAAGCAGAATGAAGTTAAATTATTTTTCACAGACTTTGGAATTTTGAGGAAAATAACCAACAAATTTGCTGATGTGTAAGCCACATACCATTGATAAACCACTTCTTCTTCCACAACACTTCACATGCAAAAAAAAATCTGTCTTGCCCATGAAATTGCTGAATTTTATGAAATAGCTTTGCATTTTGAAACCTTGAAATATGACAGCTTTAGATCATGAAACTTCAACAGCACTGGATCAAATTGGCAAAATGTCCACAGAAGATACCAAATGGTATCAATATTACTTTCACTGTCAAAGAATATCTTTAAAGCAATTTCAGAAGTTTGAAAGACTGCTATTTTTGTCATTATTTCACTTTGCATGGGGAAATAAAACACTGATGGGGTGTGAGGTCATAGAAAATTTTAATGCAAAGACCTGTGGCAAAATTTTATTGTATTTTTAAAATTTAATTTTAGTTTACTTTTTTACTACATTTTTTTTTTAATTTTTTTCCCTTTTTTCTCAAGGAGAATCTATTAATGCAGTGTTACTGCAACTGTTTGGAAAGTTACTTGATTCAAAACCTAAAGGATTTGAATATCATAGATATACAAGAGATTATATTATATATAATAATATATTATATACAATATTCAAGAGAATTTTCTCTTTATACTGTCCTGTGTTTTCAACAAGTTGGTTCTGTCATCCAAATCTGCTTATGAAGAGTACCATGGTAATACACAAAATGTTTTTCTATCACTAATGCAATGAGTCAAGATGGAAGGAAACATCTGCTGACTAGCTTTCAGAGGAAAGCAGAATGATAACCTGCAAATGAGACATTGTAGTGAATAGAGTTCATTTTGCATCTAGACTATAAATAGGATGCTTTTGAACCCAAAATGCATTCAGCTTGCTTCTGTCAGCAAAAGTCTTAATTATTGTAGCTGGAACAAGCAAACAACCTTTCTTTGCCAATAAAAGTACTTCATTGTATATTCAACAGCCTTATTGGATATAGAATGTAAATCTTTAAAGTCAAAACTGCCTGGAAATGCCTTTCCTTCTCTCATACATAAAAACAAGAGAACAGAATACAAGATTTTCTTCATTGGAAGAAATTATTTGAAAACACATCAGAGTTTCTATAATTCCAGTCTTCAAAAATCCACTTTGCTCTTAAATCTAAGGGAGTTGTATAAGCTCAACATTCTACTATAGCAGGCAATTTACAAACTCACAGCAAGTTCTCATCCATGCAGTAAACGAAAACAAAACATCATCTAGAAGCTCCAGGTAGGATTTTCAAGTTCACAAACCTCATCAGCATCATCGCTAAATCCAAACCAACCAGCTTGCAATACCACTGCAAGGTATCTAGTTCAGGCATTGTGGTACTTCAAACTAAGCACTGTGAAACCACCAGAAATAGTGACTGATGTTGAGTATGTCACTGAATACAGATGTGGCAAAACAATCATCTTTCACAGGCAACAACAAAACCACTTGCTTCTGTTTCACACGCATAAAATTTTTATCAATGCAACATCCTCTCTAGTCCACACTCTCAAAGACTATTTTGAGCATCTCACACATTCACACCTCCTGTTTCAATGTCTTTCATTCCATTTTTTCCATAAAAACTTCCTATTCAATTTTCATCAAATGCTTATTTATAGTTTTTCTTTGATTGTTTCATTTAAAGTTTAGTCCCCCACAGTTTTAGAGAACTCTTACCCAATTTACAGCACTTTGCAGAAAACTGGAATGACAGATTGAGGCCCAAACCTACATTCTTCAGGCTAGAGGGGGAAATACATTCAGCCACATTGTAGAATAAGGCTGCCGAGTAAGTCTTATGTAATAAGTAGGCATCTGAGCAGCATATCAGCATGGTGAAGTAGATCTCCCTCTTCTTAGATAAAAAAGAGCTAAAATGCAGACTTCTATCTAAATCTAATATAGGTATGGGAAACAATATTCCAAGTAATATTTGGGGTGGTTTGAGTTTGGTTCATTTTGGTTTGATGGTTGTAGGGCTTTTTTATAAAAGGCAATATTTATCCAAAATCAGAAGTTGTCATTTTTTCAGAAGTTGGGGTTTTTTTGTTGTTGTTGTTTTGTATGGTATTGAGTTTGTTTTCTTCATAACAACTTTTATGATACTTTGCTTTAGATTTGTGACTGAAAGAGTGTTGATAACACACCAGTGTTTTACGTACAGCAAAGCAGTGTTCAGGGTGTTGAGGTCATTGCTCCACCAGCTATTAGTCTGGGGGTACACAAGAAGTTGGTAGAGAACACAACTGGGACAGCTGACCAAAGAGAAATCCTATACCAAATAATGTTGTGTTTGTCAATAAAAAAGGGAGTAAACCAAGAAGAAAGATGGATGTTCTGAGTTAGGCATTTGTCTTCCCAAGTAGCCATTTCATGTGATACCTTGCTTTCCTGGAAAGGGCTAAATATCTGCCTGCTGATGGGAAGGAGTGAATTAATGTCTTTGTTTTCACATGCACCATCTAGTTTGCATGTGAAAATGTCTTTATCTCAACCCATTTTTAATTTTGCCCGTCTGATTCTCTCCCCATCCCACTGAAGGGTGAAGTGAGCAAATGTCTGTGTGTAGTTTAACTGCTGCCTAGGATTAACCCACAGCATTTGGCTATAGATTTTTATTGGCAGTTGTAACTTTATTGACATTGACCAGAAATTTCAGATTATCTTCTTGGGGACACAATTGCAGAGAAACATTCCAGACCCTGTGCAGAAGCAGCCGAAAGAAAACAGTGGTCAAGCACAGGGGTTACAAAATGGGAAACAGAATGTTACTGTCTAAAATCAGATAAGGTGCAAGGGATAAACACTGCAAAAAAAGATATTAATACTATCTACTTTAACTGAATAAAAGTCAATTTTTGCAAATACTATAGAAAAAGTAAAAGTCTACAATAAACCTCACAGGTGAGGACTTTGGCGCTTCGGTCAAGACATTGCTCTTACACAAGGTACTCACATGAATGCATCACTAGCACTGGTTTCTCTAGCTAACTGAAGAATTAAGCCAAGGTGGAAAGCCTCTTCAATGAAGTGAAAAAGCTACTATCCTTCCTGCATGCTGCTTCTTAGATCAAATGCATGTACAACTACATTTAAGATAAGAGAATGTATTTTAAGCCTTTTAAAAATAAGTTTAAAATTATTAATATTTATTTCTTAAATAGATAGAAATTAATAATCTAGAAGAAAGAAAAAATCCTGTCTTCAAGAAAATATTTTCATTTCCTGTCTTAATCTCTTTACTAATAGGATTTTAGCTAAGTAATATCAAATGATATACCAAATGCAAGATGTTTGGTAAATATCTGATGTTTGGTAATTATTTAAAGATGTGTGAAAAAGTTTGTGTAGACTTGTTATGTCTGACTCATTTAACACATGTGCTCTTTAGAATTAATGGAAAATTAACATCAGGGCTCTGTGCACAGGAAGGATTTTTCATCTCTTAAAATTAATAGTGCTCAAACTGAAAATCATGGAGGTAGAATGGATTTAGAAATGGTGCTAATTTATTCCCTCAAAGTGTTCTGTTACATTACTGTTTCTTGACAATGTCTTCTGAGGACCTTATGAGCTGGACATACTCCTTTGCCTGATTACAAAATTGTTCTTTTAAACAAGTAAATAACATTTTCTGTGATTGTGTTAATTTCAGAATTGCTAGGAGTAAATTCTGAAAGGGCAAAAAGGCTAATTACCTGCTGAAATTTGTGTTAATTTATATACATATATGGTCTACACAAGATATTGCAGGAAATTAGTTAGATGGGCTTTTGTATTACAGGCTTTTGGGATTGTTTCATCAAATGAAGTGTTAAAACTTAGTCACGTTACAAGACTTTCAAGTGAATTTGCTCACAGAAGAAACACAGAGTTAATTACACACTTGCATTTTTGGTTGTTTTGTTTTGTTTTGTTCTGTTCTGTTTTTCTTTGCAAAAGAATAGAGAGAGATGTATGTAATAAATTCTGTTGATGGCATCCACTCTAGGTAGTTGCTGGTATCACTCCAGTATGATTTATATTTTGACCTTGCTCTCCTTTTAATAGCTATAAGATGGAGATTAATATCAATATGCTTTGGCTATTTTGACAGAAATTTCCTTTGGGCAAAGATTTTACTTGCCAATAAGCACACACCTGCATCCATCACTATAAAATACAAAAAATTATTATTTCATGGGATGCTACAGAATCAAATAACATAAATTCAGAATCAACAAGCTCAGATGAATCCTTGAAAAATAGAGAGGCAATGAAATTTAATGTCAACATAAATTGCACAAAGTTCTTCCTTCCCTCCTTCATCAATGTAATAGGATACTAAAACTATTATTGAAGCAAGTTATTCTATCAAAGGGAGGAGACAAGAAAGGTAAGTAAAAAAAAAAAAAAAAAGAGATAGTGAATTTTTTTCCTCTTGGTACTAGTAATTAGTAATTTTCAGTATCTGGCAGAAAAGGAAGCTGGGGGAAAAGCTTTGAACTAGATAACTTGATGGCATTATGGAAATACTTAGAATGGAGTGGTTTCAAAAATATGATGAAAGCTTTTTTCCATTGACATGCATGAACATACAGAAAAAAAAAAAAACTTTTTCCAAGAGGAAAGCAATATCAGAACATTTATCATGAAGCAAAACCCGAGTATGTTCTGTTCTCTAAGTTGTATACAATGACTGCTGAATAACTTAGAGATTCGCATGAGTCAGGAAAATTTGAAGAGACTACATCTGAACCATGTGGTGTACCTATTCTCCATGACAGAGCTGAAGGCTCTCATAAAAACAAGGTTTCACTCATTATAGAATCATGACAGGTTTCTCAGCCTCTTCCATGTTTTATATACATAATGGAACAGTTTGGCCAGGGTATCAGACGCAGCCAGCACGGCTTTAGGAGGGGTAGGTCGTGTTTGACCAACCTGGTCTCTTTTTGTGACCAAGTGACCCGACTAGTGGATGCAGGAAAGGCTGTGGATTTGTCTGTTTGGACTTTCACTGAGCCTTTGACACTGTCTCCCACAGCACACTCCTGGACAAGCTGGCAGCCCACGGCTTGGACAGGAGCACTCTGTGCTGGGTTCAGAACTGGCTGGATGGCCGGGGCCAGAGGGTGGAGGTGAACGGTGCCACATCCAGCTGGGGCCAGTCAGCAGAGGTGTCCCTCAGGGGTCTGTGCTGGGGCCTGTATTGGTCAATATCTCTATTGATGACATGGATGAGGGCATTGAGTCCTTTATTAGTAAATTTGCAGATGACACCAAGCTTGGGACATGTGTTGATTGTTGGAGGGTAGGAGGGCTCTGCAGAGAGACCTGGAATGGTTGGATGGATGGGCAGAGTCCAATGGGAGGAAGTTTAATAAATCCAAGTGCTGAGTCCTGCATTTTGGCCACAATAACCCCCTGCATTGTTACAGGCTGGGGACGGTGTGGCTGGAAAGGGACCTGGGGGTACTGGTGACAGCTAACAAGACCCACATGAAGTTCAACAAGGGGAACTGCTGAAACTTGCACTTGAGAAGGAATGATCTCAGCTACTCTTTTGAAAAGTAGATTTACATAAAAGGCCTTGGGGTTCATGGCTTGAACAGGAGCCAGAAATGGGCCTTTATCACAAGAAATGCTAATAGTATCCTGAGAAGCATTAGGCAAAGGCTTACCATCAAGTCAAGGGAGGGGATCCTTACCCTCTGGAGTACTCTGTCCCCTTCTGGGCTCCCTTGTGCAGATGACACATGGACACACTGAGAGCCCAGCAAGGGACCACACAGATAATGCATGGGAGCACAGGAGCACCTCTCCTATGAGGAAAAGCTGAGAGACCTGAGACTGTTCAACCTGGAGAATTGAAAATCCTGAAGAATCTGACTACTGTAAATACATACCTGATGGGAGGGAGGCAAAGGTGGTGGAGACAGGCTCTTCTCAGTGGTGTCCAGGGACAGGACCAGTGGCAAAGGGGAAAAAAATGAAACAGGTAATTCTGTCTGATTGTCAGATAATAATTTTTCATGGTTTGATTGACTGAGCCCCGGCACAGGACTGTTTCCAGTTGAGTATCTCCAAGGATAGCAATTCTACCACCTCTCTGGGCAACGTGTAAATCCTATATGAGCAGTGGAGTTGGACCTGGTGATGTCCATGGGTCTCTTCCAACTGTAACCATTTATATACAAAACATAAAATCCAGATTTTTGAGATGAAACAGAAGTTCTCTAAGGTCAAGTTTCTTATCTCACTCAATGTCATTTTCAGTTTTTGAATTTCAAAACTTAAGAAGCCAAACAGAAGAATTTTTCATTTAACACACATTTCTGTTTCTCAAGAAATGAGTGTTGACTAACTTCAGTCATATATGCCTGCATGTATGCCTCCACAAATATGTATTTATTGTATATGCATGAACACAGTATGGTTGTTCTCAAAATTTGTACTCAAAGATGTTCTGTTTATTTTAGCTTTTCAGAAATTTGTGTCATTCATGTTTTTCTTTTTGGGTGTTTGACCTGCTTAAACAGGACATTTTAGCAGCATCATTTTTAATTAGAACCTTTATTTTATCCTTTCTCCTTGGTTCTGAGGGACATTTTCTTTACAAAGGAAAATTTCTTATCTTGTCAAAACCTTGACTAAATTTTCCTTCTCAGAAGGCATTTATGTTTTCCATAATGATTCAATTGTGAAGTGAGGTTAGTGGAACCAGATAGCATAAAGCAGATTATATACTATCCTTACTCTTACCTCTGAAATTTAGTCCAGTATTAGCAATTTTTCATACATTTCTTGCAGAAATTATTCTGTATTTTTAAGAAAAGAACTGAATTAATTTTTCTAATTTTAAATTTCTCATCTGCCCAGAAGTTTCTATTTTACTTTCTAGAGTAAATAGAAAGTAAATATCGTCTGATAGAGGTTCAGATAGATAGTAAATATCATAACTTTCAAATATTTTTCTACTGGGAGAGATTCTTATGATTGAAAAAAAATTGTTTCATGTCTCATGAGCATGAGGTAATGGGGTATGCTTCAGCCCTTCCATTCCCTTTTGTGTTTCTGTTCATGTTCTCATTAGCTATTTGGTTTCCATAAAAATTGGTGGTTTAAAGGCAGTTTTTCAATGGCTCTTTGGACATTGTCTGGCTTTGTGCCTGTGCAGATGAGAGGGAAAATTGAAAGCAATTTCCTTAGAGGTGTATTTTTTGCTGTAGTTGAAGACCCATAGGTTTTTGTATTTTCCTGATTTAAAGCCATGTCCAGAGGCTAAAATCAAGACTAATGCAAACTGAAATCTTATGCCACTTAATTAAAACATCTGCACTGTTTCCTCTCACTGTTGAATGCCTCTGACAAACAAATTCCTAGAGCAGCGTGGATCTGGTGTTTTCCAGATTTTGTAGGGTGTAGCATTCCTAGCATGGTCTTAATTTTGTGCACCAAATGTATACATTGATAATGCTTCTTTTCTGTCTCTGTCTTTATTTCTTTTTTTTTCAAAGGAGATAAATAAGTGTCTATCTCTTGTGATTTCAGGAAAAGGAATGGAAGAACACACAAGCAGGCTGTTTCTAGGGAGAGAAGAGACTTGCTGCATGAAACACCTGTTTTAGAAAGTCCTTACCTTAACCAAAGCAGTTTATGCATGGACTTAATGTCCCATAGAGCTGAGAACTGTCAAGTTCCAACTGCTGAGTGGCAACCTCCAGCTTGGACACAATAGGCAGCAACAAGGAATGTGGAGTATGAAACAGGTAGCTAGAAAAAAAAAACTGTAGACTTTAATAAAAATGTTTCTTAATGGAAAAAGAAGGATCATCATGACTGATTTCTTTCTGAGTGTACTTGCCCCAAACTGTACTGACCTGTAGAAATGGGTCCACTTCATGAGCCAGTTAGACGAACCAAAATTTTTTATTTTTTTCACCAGTGGAGTGTGAAAAAAAGGACCAGCTTTTTTCTTCCTCATACTGTGGGAATCCAGCAGATCAAGTCATGCCATCAGGAAGTAAAAGAGACCAACAGACTGGTCAACTTCACACCGGCTCCTGAGAAAATGAAGGGGCAAGTAGTCCTGAGAATCTTTTCTTGACACATGAAGGATAAGAAAGTGGATGGGAATAGTCAGCATGAATTTACAAAGGAGCAGTATGACTATCAAGGAACTAAAAAGAAATGAGGTTAAAAGAGAAACTGAAAATACAGACACCTATATTTAAATCAGGAGTTTTATATTACAGTAAATGCACAAAACTGAACAGGAGAAACAAACAAACAAACAAACAAAAGGATACACAGGAGTCGTTTGTAATTCTGAACCTCTATCAGACTACAAAAGTTTTTGCTCGTGCTACTGATTCTTTCTACATCTATGAAATGTATGAACCTCAGACTCCTTTAGCCACATTTTTCCAGGGTTTATGTTCTGTTTATATGTCTATTTCCCTTCACATTCACCTGTTGATTCTTAAAACAATTCTATCAAAAATATCTCTATTTTTGCAGCTCGCATTTCTGAGTGGTCACAAGCATGTTCCTGTGTTTGAGAAAGACAGTCTCCTGGAGTATATCAACATTCTCCCAAACAGAGACTGCTGTTACATCTGCTGAAAGCAGGACAGCACAAAACTGACAAAACATTAGTCAACATGATGCGTGTCTGTGTCCAGGTGCTGGTAGTGAGGGACTACAGGGATGCTGTCTCTGACAAGAGGACAAGGACCACCCTGTGCCAGACACAACCTGTTCCAGCAAGCTCCAAAGTGAACCCAGGCAAGACACAGCTGAGGCCATCAGCCTCATAGCATGGGGAAGCAGCACTTTTGTGAAAATGTGTTTAAGAAAGAGCAAAATACCCTTCAAAGCCATCAAAGCCATCAAAGTGAGGAAGGAGGAAAAAAAACCAAATGCATGCTGATCAGCCCTGTAAACAACAAGGTGAAGAAGGAGCGAGAGGAAGAGGTCCTTCTCTCCAGGTCTCAAAGCAGAGATTCTACAGCAGCACTGCTCCATTCTGGAGCAAATATGTACCCTGTAGCCCGTGGGGAACTCCACACTGGAGCAGGTACATTTTTCCAGAAGAAAATGCACCCTGTGGAGAACCCATGCTGGAACAGGAGAAATGTGTGATGAGGAAGTAGCTGCAGAGAAGACAGATTATGTACTGACCCCAAAACTCCATTCCCCATCGTCCTGGCCTCTCAGGGTTGGACAAGAGGAAGACAAGATGTGAGTGAGAGAGTAAAGTTGAGCCTGAGGAAGAAAAGCCAGGGTAAGTATGTGTGGAGGGCTTTTTAAATTTGCCTTAGTTTCTCACTATCCAAAACTATTTTAATTAGCAATAAATTAAATTAATTTTCCACATGTTGAATTTCTTTTTCCTGCAGTGGTTACTGGCAAGTAGTCTTCTTGTATTTATCTTGCTTCATGAGCTTTTTCATCTTATTTTCTTTCTCTGCCCTACTGGAGGAGTAGCAGTGACAGAGCAGCTAGGTCACTGTCTGGCAGCTGGCTAAGGTTAACAAACTACATAGGTCAATGAGAAATATTTGGGTTTTGCCACTCTTTTGAAAGTAAATTGTCTCTTATGCCATGTAGATTTTGTAGCAGGCATGAAAACATGAGAATCATATAGAAATGAGAACAGCACCACTATGAAGCACATCCCCTTCCTTTACTCTCGTAAGTCTGACAATGATTAAGGTCTTCATTTAGTCTCATTTCATCTCAGTCATCTGATAAAAGTAATTAACCCAAAGAAACAGAAGAAGATGCCCAAAAGTCATGATAGCAGAGAATTTCAGAAATGCATTTTTGTGCATTCCCTTGCAAATTCCTCTTCAGCTGGGACATTGCTGCACTGCTCCATGGTGGGGACTGCAAACACCTGGATGAAGGGAGCTCAGAAGTATGCTGACAGTAAGGGAATGAGAAACCATTTTTAAATCCCACTGAGAAAGTTAAGAGTGCCCCTGACAAAAAAGTGACTCTATATGGCATGCAATATGGCATGGCAGCAGCTTGGTGCCTCAGTAGACGCAGAAGAGAGGCTGACAGCTAGTAAAAGGTAAGTTTCATGTGTTACTTCCACAACCCTCATACTGTACTGTAAAACTGTTGCATGTTAGGGTACAAATTAGTCTTTCATCACTCTGTTGCCACTTTAAGCAGGACACTGGTGAAGGCTTCTGTCAGTGCAGTCATTAAGTATCCATATACATAGAGTGTTATTCATGGGATCAATTCATTTAAGCAACTTAGTTGGCTAAAGCTGCGTGAAATGAATATTCAATTAAATCTGTTTTGGATCTCATTCAGATATTCAAATAAGCTAAACCTTTGGCTTGTTCATTTGTGAAATAAGGTCTTTTATATGGATGTAAAATAGCTTTTCACAATGGTTAAGCTCTGATCTCTGATCCACATATGTGTAACAACTAGAAGTAGCATAATCCAGGAATTTGAGAAGCAAGCAACGGTATCTGCACTGAACTGTTGCTCCACTGGGACTTTTCACTCTTCCAAAACCACATTAGGCCAGACACACTTATCTTGCATGTCTGTACTTCAAGATAATGAAAACGCAGCATTGAAACATGGAAGAGTAGTTCCTAGAACACCTAATCTTCCTTTTCCCTTTTGAAATTCTGGAATATGGTCTGTAAACACAGACTGATATTCTTCAGATTTTCAGAGGACTTTTTGTCTCATGCATTTTTTAATAGCTAACTTCAAACACTCATTTCAGAACTTTTGAAGGCACCAACCTTTTGAAAAGCAGATCCTTCTAGGCTACTTAACCTAGGTTCTTAGCTTAAACTGGAGATTCACATAATTACTTGTACAATGTCAGCAACACAGCCTGAAAAAATATGTAAATATGTGAAGTTTTGGATAAATATGACCAAGAACATCGCTACACACTGCAATAAGGGATGGCTATGTGTCTAGATATCTCATTGTATTAGGTGAAACACGTGTCTTCTCACTGCAACATTCAGCAACTAAAGAGGAAAGATATTCCACAGAAACAGGAGGGATAGGACATTTGTTTGGTTTGGGTTTTTTCATACTTCTGGAAAATATGGTTTAGCTGGGAGAGCGACATCATGGGACAAACTCCACCTGATGACCAATGCAAATATCAATAGTTTCCTGTGTGTGGCATGACTAGAATATTTCACCAAGATGAAAAGCAAGTTGTCTTGTAAATGCTGTGATTGACAGGAGACACAGGTGGAAGCAGGTCAAGTGTATCTCTTTCTGTGAGAAATGACAGGCAAGGGTGCTTTTACTTTTTAATTCACTGGAGGTGATAAAAAGTTACCTGCTTAGTGAGAATAGAACTGATGCCAGGGCTGAAAATAAAGCAATAAAGGCATCCCATTCCACAAATGCATCAATAGGCATTAACAAAAACAAAGAGCACTCTAAATATTTTTAATATCCTTGTAGATTTTTGCACTAAATTTTTCCCCTTTTTTCTTCTTCTTTTAGTTCACTGGTTGCGGTTTTTTCCAGGAGAATCATTGTATACTTTGAGGATTAAATTCTATTCTTTCATGGCTTAGATAGATTTAGAGAGATGAAAGGTGGTATAAAAAGAGTAAATTTGCTAATTACAATCAGATTCAAAAAAAAACATTGAAAATCCTAGTCTTTTCAAATGAAGAACAGCCACCTAATTGTGTCACTATCAGATGAAAATGATAGAAATCTAAAATAAAAACCTACCCCTAAAAAAAAGTAACAGAACAATTGAGAACCAACTTGACAAGGCACAGGAAAGTAACTTCTTTTCTTTGTTTGCTTTTTTTTTCTTGTGTGCTTGTTTGCTTGGTTTTGTGTCCAAAGTGAAACATCACAGCTTTTTGCTTACTTATTGTTTTGGGGAGGTTCAGGGAAAAGAAAGTATGTCTGATTTAAGAAAAGGATCATCCTTTTACAACCTGAATGGTTCTGGAATGGATAAGGAGGGGCAGGGCATCCTCCTTATCAAAGGATCCTGTTGCCAATAGGAGGAATGAGGGTTGACTGTGCAAGATGAAGGACCAGGTGTAGTGCTAGGAAGAGAAGGCAAGGACATCTCCTGACTGAAAAGGTATGACTGAGGCACCACACATGTGTTGAGTTTCTTTCTCTGTGGGTCATACCTGACACAGTTTTGAAAGATAAGAAAGATAAAAAGCAAGTAGGCAAATAAAGAAGCAATTTTACATGATTTTGTGAAAATCACCCATGTGTCTTTCTCTTCTTCCTTCCTACAGAATGCCACAGAAGTTTTATATGTTACTGCAGTTCTGCCTGGCTCCGCTGAGTATTGGAGCCATGTTTAAAAGTTTTCAATACTTGGAAAAAAGTTATGTTAGCTTTATCCTGTTGAAAAATACCCACATTACTTATTGTGCTGGAACATCTTCTGACAAGTCAGATTTCAGATTATTGCACTGTAGAACAGTATAGTTATAGTCTTTTTTGAAGGTATTTTTATTTTCTCTCATTTGAAATTTTCTGCCATATGAACTAATAATAATCCACAATTTTTTTCACCAAGAGAAGTCTATTACCCCAGGAAAAATGATCATTCATGCTTCAGTCATGTTATCTGATTCCTTTTTGGACTTACAACTTACCTATTGCAAAACAAACATGAATCCAAAGCAAACAAATTAATCTAAACTACTAGCAGGTTAAATAAATTTCTAAAATATAAGGTAAAAATTTACCATTCCTGCGGCCTGGCTTATATGACAAATGTTGAATACATTATATGAAACAGAATAGGCTTATTTCTGTAAAGCCAGATGTATTGCTTCATAACATCAGCAGCAGAAGCTCTTAAGAAAAAATCATTAAAATGAGATAATAAAAAATTCTTTCTTCAGAGTCAAAATAGGAGCCCCCTCAGATATGGCATAGAAGCTCTAGATCTTTGTTTCACCCTATCTTTTGCACAGAGTACATCTCTCAAGAACATCTATCTGTCTTTTGAAGTTGTTAACTCATAACTTGAGATTTATGTGTCTGAGCACAAATATCATTATTGGTGTGCAGAGGTTTTAGTCCCATCTGTCACATCCTGAGGAGGGATCAAGACATTCTTCAGCTTACGTTTACCCAAAGGAAACCATTCTGCTAGATGCTTACTATGTACTGTGCCCTTCCCCAGCAACACAAGCCCCTCACAAACAGCAGGGTCATCCCTTCCATAAAACACCCATCACTTTGTTAGAGTGGTTGATCAACATTACAGAAGAGTGGTTTTGATTCCTTAGGTCTTTACATGGTTCAAAACCATAGCCTCTCACCACCTTCAAGCTTCTCTTCCTTCAGATTCAAAAATGAGGACTAGCTTCCAAAGGCAGTTAAGGCAGGAATATTTCTCATTCTCCCAGAGTAATGGCTGCTCATAGTCAAAAAATTGTATGAGCCTCTGAGAAAGGGAAAAGGAAAAATTACCAAATGACTTGTCTTAGGGCTTTACAGTTTCAAAAGCTGGCACGGCAATGAGTTTGGAAACACTTGCATTTCATACTTAGCTGTGAAAAGTGTTACTTTCACACAGTTTAAGAGAAACATTTGGGTTCAAAGAGAGTTAAACACCTGGGGAGCAGGGGAGAACAAATGGACCTCATGTGAAGTAATGCACAAGAGCTTCCATGTATCACTCAACATGTAAGAGTCCAGGATTTCTGACCTACTTGTTCTATAAAAATTGTATTGTCTCCTGTCCTTTTGCTTGTTCTGACTACTGTAATTGCTCCTATTTTGCTAAAAGGATAGCCAGGGGGAGGGAGGGAGGGGGGCAGGTCAGGAGGGGCTGGAATGTCTGGGGACAGCAGGGGGAGGGCGAAGGTCACATCAGTGACTGTTCCGCTGGTCCTGGGGCAGATGTAGCTCAGTGTGGGCAGAGCAGAGAAGCTCCCAAATCTGAACTGCAGAAGGGCCCCTGCCAGCCCTGTGTGGCCACTTAGCATCTATATCCAGAAACAATGATATATCCTATGCTTCCCAAGGAGCAAGGGTTTTCCAAATTTCTGTACATTATTTTGCTTCAGATCCTGGAAAAATACTTTTAAATATTATGTGTTTTTCCCTCAGCTGGATTTTAATGCTGATCTGGAAGGGAAATGAATGGTCTAAACAACCCATTTGCTACTTTTTATTGTTAAAGTGTCACCACAACTCTTGATAGAATTAAAATATATCAAAGTAAATACTATTCTGTATTTGTATTAAATACCCAATTGCAATAAGCCTCTTTACGGGCCAGTGAACTGGAAAATGAAATTATTGTATTAATGTGACTTTTTACTTATTATAGGAAAGCAGTGTCATAAAAATGTCAGCATATTGGCTTTATTTTCACACCTGAAAAAAACGAAAACAAGAAAAATCTGCTGAAGTAAAGTAAAAGGACATTGTTTGACTTTTTTTTTCCCGGCTCTGGTACTTTGTATTTAGTATTTGGAAAGGAACTGCCTTATGACTGAATAAAAAAGCCTTTAAGAGGAGTCTCTGAAGAGAAAGCATGCAGACCCTTCAGCAGAGTATTTTCTTGTACAAGATGACCATCATTTCCTCAGCCCACCTGGCCTCCAGAGCTCTTCACGGTAAACCTGAATCTCCTCTGCCAGTCTCAAGTCTCTTGTGCCATGCACCCAGTTCCCTGTATTTGCTCCAGATCTACATCCCATGGATGTAGATCTATACCGTGGAAATGTACAGCATTTAAACAACTCTACAGCATCACTGCAAGCCCCAGTGCTCCTGCCTGCCCTGCTCCTTGTTGGGGCAGTGGGATAAATCCAGCTGCTGCCAATCCCTGCCAGGGACAGCCCCACTACTCTCATTTGTCCCAGAGGATTTTTGTGTTGAAGATGATTTTTACCGAAGTTATTATCATCTTATATCTATGCGTCTAATAATGTGTCTAATCTAATTTTATTTGATATCTGACATAATCCTTCATAAGAAATAAATTAAAAACATTGGTACTGGTATGGAAAGGGACTCCAAGTTTTAATTTAGATTTGGGTAATCATAATCCTGCCTCCTGTAAGAAGTTTTTGTTAATATGAATTTAGTTCTTAAGAGATTTTTTTTAAGCCATCTTCCTCATTAAATCTCTTACTAAACCTGATTCAATCAAAACCTAGTATTAAGCACTGCATCAGTACAGTTCACCACTGATACAGTTCCTAAAACAAATTAATATGGGGAAAATAGCGATGATGTAAAGACACACATTTATTCTGGTGATTATTCAGAATTTAGGAATGTTTTGACAACTGTAGACCTTTCAGCAATATCTTTTCTTATTCATTCAACATGTTTAATGAACATTAGCAATTGCAGTTACTACTCAACTCCAAAAATTTCTCCCACAGTGTCAAAACTTCTTACTGTGCTTAGTAGATCAGAGTAGCTTTGGAAACTCTTCATTTTTATTTTTTTGGGAAATGTTTGGGGTGGTTTTTTCTCAGAAAAGTAATCACAAACTGGCAGATACAGTATCTTAGCAGTCACCAAGACTAGTGGTGAATAGCATGCAAATATACTCATGAAATTAACTCACATAGCAATCTACAAGTGGATGGCTTCAAATAACATTGGCATTGTAAAATTTTTGGACTCTTGCATAAATAATTCACAATAGAAATAAATGCATCAAATAATATATTCGTAGTGGATTCAGTGACTTGTTATATATAATGATCTTATTTCTCTGACCTAAGTAGCACCTCTGATGACAGCAGAAAAGACCTCTCAGCAGAAAACTGAACCCAAACTTCAATCATGTCTTCAGTAAGTTTGTGTTTCTAAACGGAAATAAACCAAATAAAAGACCAATATTATCTGAATTTTGAGGCAGTGATTTCTAAAGTCTTCTCTTCGTTTATTCCTCCGGGTGTTTAGACTGCCATAGGCAATTATTGGAGGAGCAAGAACCCGAATTCAGATGTCAGCATTCTTTCAGTCTGCTCTTGACTGACTTGGTGAACAGAAAGCTTCTTCCTCACCTGTGCTGTGATATTAAGGGTCAAGAGGGTGCTCAGGATATGTTCAAAAACTTTAAGTTAAGCGAGTAGACAAGAAAGACACTTTTATTCATATATGTAATCAAGGAAAGTAGTCAAGGTACTTCTGGTTCCATGCTAGACTAATAATAATACCAGACTGTCAAACTCCATAGACAAATTATATATTGAAGATTTGCTGAATACTGTCCCTAGAAATAGTGTGCTGGATGGCTAAGGAGATCAGTGTGACTTCCTTCTGGACCGAATGAAAATAAAACACACAGTAGGATTTGGAAGATCCTATTAGCTTGCTTCTTCCCATAGCTGTGGTTCTGGAAAATCTGAGGTACCTGCTAGCAGGAGTATAAGATATTTTAATGGAAGAAGTTCCATTTAGACTATATGCAGTTTAATATGAGCATTTTGGCTAGAGCCAGCACATAGTTTATAGCAGAAAACTCTTAGAAAGCAGCACAAGTGTTTTCAAGACTTTTTTCATTCTAAATGGTTTTACACAGTTCCCATGTCGCAGAAAGATACTCCTTAAATGAAAACTACATTAGAGACAAACTGAATGTTTGCCTTGCTGCCTCTCTTGCTTCAATGAAGTTGGGGTATAGAATATGCTTCTTAGTAATTAGGACACCTAGCAGTGAAAGGATAGGTCTGGACTCTGCTTTCTTGAGCTGATACCACACACTGACTTGAAACCACTTTACAGAGTTGCTTACACATAGACAAGTGTCTTAGTTTGGAAGACAGTTGTCTGATAAGGAAGGCAGGAGCTTCCCCTGAAATGGAAAAATGTAAACCCCCTCCCTCCAAATTGTTATAAATTTGAAATTGAAGGGCTCTCAGGCAAAAATTTGGGAGCAGGAATAACAGTTCTTTATTAGGGAAGAAAATAAAAAGATAAAATAAACAACACAGTAAACCAAAACAACACTAACAGAGTCAGAATACAACCTGACACCTTTTGGTCGGGGTGTTGGTAGCAGTCCAACTGGAATTGTGGCTGCAGTCCTCCTGGAGTGTCAGGTGTGGTTCTATTGGAGCAGGGATCCTGTAGAAGGGCTGTAGTCTTCCTCTGAAGATACAGTGGAAGAGGCAGCTGCTCCTCTGGGAAATCCAATGGAGAAGCCCAGCTGGTATTCCAGAACCTCTGGATTATATCTGGGTAAGAATGCTTGGCTCCTCCCTCTGGGTGGAGCATCTTACAGTGGGATGCTGTAGCTCTTATCAGTGACATTCAATAGCCTGTTATCAGCAGATGTCTCCCTGAAGAGAGGAGTGGTTGTGGAAGAGATAAGGAAAACTGCCCACTTAACAGAAGACACCTGCCATACAGATGGAAAATAGAATACAATTTGCTTGGCAATCCAGGACAAGAAGTATGGCTAGACTCTGAACAAGGAAGAAATGGTCAGAGATGTGAAAGTCAGCATGACCTGGGACTACAGCTAGGATGATGTAGTAGAGCTCAGTATTTAAAATAAGATAGCAAAGCAAAAGTAGGACCACAATCCTGGACCTCAGGAAACAAAGCTTCAACATTTTCTGCCTGGAAAAATTAATGGGATGCAGCCCTGGAAAAAAGGCAGGTCTGTGAGATCTTGTTGATATTCAAGGATAGCCCCCTCAAGCTCCCAGCAGCTGCAGAATCAAGAAAAGGAGATCCTCTTGTCAGCCATTCAGGTAAAGGGAAGAGCCATCTTCAGGCCATTACAGACAATTCAGAAAAGGTCATGGGGAGTGTGAGTGACCTGGAACATGATGAATAGGAATGTGACATGCATACGAAGGCATGGCACAGCAGCTGACATGGCAGTTCGAGCAGGCAGGGCAAGCAGGCAGGGTTGCAGCCACATTCCTGATAGTGGATTATGTTGCGTCATTTTTTTACTTTTTTTTTTTTCCTAGCAATGGTTTTCAAACAATCAAAAGCCATTGCTAGTAAAAGTGTGTTAACACAAACAGAATGTTCCTGAGCCTGGTGGTAGTACCAGAGGAAAAGACACCTACACATAGTGCAAGCAGGTAAACAATCTGCTCTGTCTGGTGGCAGATCTTAAGGAAGAAGTAGAAAGATTAAGGAGTATTAGGGAAAGTGAAAGGGAAATAGGCTGGTAGAGTTACACCCTTCCATCCCTGAGAAAAGCTCACCAGGATTCAAATAAGCTTCACACCTCTAATCATCATGCAGTAGAAGACCTAGCAGACGTGGAGGACTGGAAACAGGTCCCCACCCAGGGAGTTAATAAAATTACCTCCTGACCTCCATCACCTTCTCAGGTGCTGCTTCAAAATAGGTACAAGGGCCTGGAGGTTCAGGAAGAAGATATCAAAGAAAACAACCCACCTGGTGAGTCTCCCCATTAAACTTCATCTGTCAGATGGATCACAACCTTTTGTATTAAAAAGAAAAGGGTAGTGCTAGTAGGTGACTCCATTCTGAGGGGAACAGAAGGCCCTGCAAAACAACTGGCCCCATCCCACAGGGAAGTCTGCTGCCTGCCTGGGGCCCAAGTACAGAAAATCACCAGTAGATTCCCTGAGCTTATCCAGCCCTCTGATTAGTGCTTCATTTCTGATTATTGCTTCACTGCTGATTGTCCAGGCTGGCTGTGATGAGGTTGACAAGAAGGGCACCATGGCAATTAAAAAGAATTTCAAGGCTCTGGGTCAATAGGTTGATGGGGCAGGAGCACAGGTGGTGCTCTGCTCAGTCCCTTCATTCGCAGGGATGAATGATGAAATAAATGATTAATGAATCGCTGATTAATACATGAGTAATAAATGCCTTAAGGGCTGGTGCCATCAGTGGAATTTTGGGTTCTTTGATCATGGGGCAACTTTTATGGCACCTGGCTTGCCAGAGTCAGATAAGTTCCATCTATCTAACAAGGACAAAAGGATTCTAGCCTGTGAGCAGGCAGGGCTGATTGAGAGCCAGTCAGGGGTGAAATCAGCAGTCCAGCTGAAGTGCATGTAAACTAATGCATGCAGCACGGATAAATAGCTGGAAGCCAAGCTACAGCAGGGAAGCTATGGCATGGTCACCATCACAGAAACATGGTGGGATGGCTCACATGACTGGAGGGCTGAAATGGGTAGCTAGATCCTCAGAAGGGACAGGTGAAGTAGCAGAGGTAGGGGTGTGGCTGTTTATATAATGGAAGCTCTCAACACCATGGAATTTGAAATTAATGATGATAAGGTCAAGTGCCTATGGGTGGGAATCAGTAGGAAGGCCAACAAGACCAGCATCCTGGTGGGAGTCTGTTATAGATCACCCAACCAGGATGAAGAAGTGGATGAATTATTCTATGAACAGCTGGAGGATGTTTCAAGATCACCAGCCCTTGTTGTTGTGGGAGACTTTAACCAGTTATCAGCTGGGAACTCAACACAGCAGAGAAGAGGTAATCTAGGAGATTCTTAGACTGTATGGAGGACAACATCTTGACACAGCTGGTGAGAAAGCCTACCTGGGCTAGGCTTCTGCTAGACTGGAAGTTTACAAACAAAGAAGGTCTGGTGGACATGTGGTAGTCAGAGGCTGCCTGGGATACAGTGACCATGAAATAATAGTATTCCCAATATTCAGTGAAACAAGGAGGAATATCAACAAAACTTCCACTCTGGACTTCCAGAGGGTGGACTTCAGCCTATTCAAGAGACTGATTTGGAGAGTATCTTGGGAAATAGCTCTTAAAAACAAAGGGATTAAAGAAGGCTGGACATACGTCAAGAAAAAAATCTTGAAGGTGCAGGAACAGAGAGTCTCTATGTGCCAAAAGATGAGCCAATAGGAAGGATGACAAGCCTGGATGGGCAAGGAGGTTTTGAAGGAACTGAAGGAAACAAAGAGACCTTATGACCTTTGGAAAGAGGGGCAGGTAAGTCAGGAAATGTTTAAGAATGTTACTAGGTCATGTAGGAAAAAAAGTTAGAGAGGCAAAAGTCCAATTAGACCTTAATCTGACCACTTCTCTGAAGGATAATAAAAAATGTTTTTATTAATACATTAATGGCAAAAGGAGGGCAAGGACAACCTCTACTCTTTGTTGGATGCAGGAGGGAATTTAGTGACTAAAGATGAGGAAAAGGCAGAGGTTCTTGACATCTTTGCCTCAGTTTTCAACAGTAAGATGGGTTTTCCTCAGGACAATGGGCCTCCTGACCTTGTTTATGGAGTCAGGGAGAAGAATAAACCCCCAGAATCCAGGAGGGAGTAGATTAGAGATCTGTTGAGTCATTTAGATCTCAGAAGTCTATGGAATCCATCCTAGGGTGATGAGGAAGCTGGCCAAAGAGCTCACCAAGCCACTCTCCATCATCTGTCATCGGTCCTGGCTCACTGGGGATGTCCCAGATGACTGAAAGGTGGCCAGTGTGACACCCATCCACAAAAAAGGCCAGAAGAAGGATCTGGGAAACAAAAAGGGCCAAAAGATGGATCTGGGAAACTACAGGGCAGTCAGCTCAGCTCAGTGCTGGGCAAGGTTATGGAACAGATCATTTTGAGTGCCACCACACAGCACCTACAGGATTTAGGTTAGCATGGATTTAGGAGGGGCAAGTCCTGCCTGGCCAACCTGATCTCCTTTTATGACCAGGTGACCTGCCTGGTGGATGCAGGAAAGGCTGTGGATGTTGGGATGTTGTCTACCTGGATTTCAGCAAGGCCATTGACACTGTCTCCCACAGCACACAGCTAGAAAAGCTGGCAGCCCATGGCTTGGACAGGAGCACTCTGTGCTGAGTTCAGAACTGGCTGGATGGCTGGGCCCAGAGGGTGGAGGTGAATGGTTCTGCATCCAGGTATCACATCCAGTAGGGTCACCAGTGGTGTCCCCCAGGGATTTGTGTTGTGTCCAGTCCTGTTTAACAACTACATTGATGACCTGGGTGAGGGGATTGAGTTCACCAGCAGCAAATTTGCAAATGACACCAAGCAGGGATCTGGCACTGATCTGTTGGAAGGTGGGAAGGCTCTGCAGAAGGACAGAGACAGGCTGGATTGATGGGCCGAGTCCAACAATACAAAGTTTAATAAGTCCAAGTGCCAGGTCTTGAACTTGGCCCACCACAATCCCAGGAAGTGCTCCAAGCTGGGGATGGGTTGGCTGCACAGCAACCAGGATGAAAAGTACCTGGCGGTGCTGGTGACAGCAGCTGAACATGAGCCAGCAGTGCCCAGGTGGCCAAGAAGGCCAATGGCATCCTGGCCTGTGCCAGCAATGGTGTGGCCAGCAGGACAAGGATAGTGACTGTCTGACTGTCCCCCTGTATTCGGCACTGGTGGGGCCACACCTTGAGTGGTGTGTCCAGTTCTGGGTCCCTCAGTTTAGAAAGGATGCTGAAATGCTTAAACATGTCCAGAGGAGGGCAACAAGGCTGATGAGAGGTCTAGAACCCAAGCCCTAATAAGAGTGGCTGAGGGAGCTGGGATTGTTTAGCCTGGAAGTGATGGTTAGGGAAGACTTCATCACTCTCTCCCTGAAAGGAGGCTGTAGTCAAGTGGGGGTGGGTCTCTTCTCCCAAGCAACCAACAATAGGACTAGAGTACATGGCCTTAAGCTGTGCCAGGACAAGCTTAGACTAAACATTACAAAAATATTCTTTATAGAAAGAGTAGTTGGGCACTAGAATGAGCTGCACAGGGAGGTGGTGGAGTCACCGTCCCTGGAGATATCAAAAAACAGACTCGATTTGGCACTTAGTGCCATGGTATAGTTGATAATGACGTGTTTAGTCATAGGTTGGACTTGATGAATGATCTCCATGGCCTTTTCCAACCTTGATAATTCTGTGATTCTGTGAAGAAGCATGCCAACATGAGCAAAAAGCTCCTAACTGAACTCATAACATAAAAAGGAACTTCACAAGGTATGAAATCAAAGATACACAACCCAAGAAGAGTTTCTATCTGATATTGCAGCAATAGAGTTAGAAAGGCTGCCTTGACCTTCGTAGTCAGCTAGCATTGAATCTGGCAAGGGATGTGGAGGACAACATTCTTCACATGTCTATGAACAGCAAAGGAAGACTCAGAAAAATATCGGACTGCTGCTGAAGGCAGCATTTTATTTATGAGAAATAAAGAGGTCAAGTTATTTGATGCCTTAGGATATTATGTTTTATATTTTTCATATATTTGTAATTTTTTAGTGTATAACTCTAAACTCCATATACAGTGCCAGCTACTGGCTTCCCATTTTTGTCAGAGAAAACAGTTACTCTGTAGGCCTGGGAATCAAGGACACCTTACTGTCTCAGAAGTGTAAATGAAGTGAGTTGGCCTGGGGGGGGGGTTGGTAACCTTGGAGTAAAATGACTTAATTACCTGAAGATGTAATTGGAAGATTAATCCCCAATATCCAAATGGACCAAACTTAGAAAAGTGTGAAAAGTCATGACCCATTGTCATTTTGGGTATAGCCCCTGGGAGGCTCTGTCTGCCCAAGGTGTACCTGAAGACCTTTCAATAAATATAACCATTTTTTACTCCCTTAATTTTGTCTGACCTCTGTTTTTAGGTAAGCCCAAAACAGGCATCAGTTTCTGGTGACCCAGATGGGAAAAGGAGACTTCTAGAAAATCCTCTGGACTGAGGAAGACCCAGTTGCTCTTCCCCCCCACTGCCAGCACTTCGGGGGGGGGGGGCAGTGGCCACAGTCCAGGTGGTGTCAGAGCCCAAGAATCCTCCACATCTAACACAAAGGCACCTGAGTAAGCAAGTTAAAAGCAGTGTTTTGTTGTTAGCACCTAGGTTTAGCGTTAAGAGATTGTTCATTTTGTTTGGTGTGTGGAAGGATCTGAAGGATCCAAGGGGGAGGTTTCTTGTTTATTTGTCATTACCCCCATTTGCTCATAAAGTAGGGGGGGGGAATGCCCCCTGAAAGAGTGGAGTTTTAGTACTGCAGTGGCAAATCTTGGTCTGGGGCCAGTGGTGGAAAAGTGACTTAGGCCCCACCCTGCTGGTCCAGAGGGTTGTGAGTTGGAATCCTGTGTGGTCCTTTGCTGGTAATGCATGAAATTGAAGCTTCCCTGAGTCCCTCAGAGAGAGAAAGGGATGCAGGGATTGAATTAGAACCTTTAGAGAAACTGAAATATATGCCACACAGACATGAAGTAGGAGTGTAAGTTTTAGTTTTAAGTAAGTAGAAATAGATCTTGAGTGCCTTAAGAGACTGTGTTAGCTAGTAAAAAGCCCTAAAGCCTAATTTAAAGTTCAGTAGTGTTACCTTTCACAAAATTAACTTAGCTCCAGATATAATGAAAACAGAACATTGCTTGCATTTCTAGGGAGACCAGATAGAACTATTTGCATGAACAGATTGAACTGTACACATAGATTTTGTGTAAGAACCAACATTACTTTCTCACATTAGAATTAATCTCGGATAGGTGTAGGAAGAATGCTTTAGAATAGTGCTTTTAGCTGATGGGATGATTTATGAATAAAATCCCCTGTATTGGGGTGCAAAGTGGTGGTAGTAACTTCTGTCAGCAGCTACTGCTTCTGCTGGTTCTGCTTGGAACATCAAGACTCTATGCCAGAAAGCTTTTAGCACAGATTTTAATACTGTCAACTCTTTGCCTTCAAGGCTGATGTATTCATTCAATAAACAACTTTACAACGACCAACAATTGCTCCTGTCTCTTTGAAGACGCAAGACCCGCTCATAACTCAACAGTCCTTGTTCTTGTTCTCTCTCTCTCCCTGATTATTACTGTTAGCCTTTAGGTCACTTCATTTAAATTTTGTGGGTTTTTTCCGTGTTTTGTGGACAATGGGGTGAGACTTCTCATGTGAAGATACAACACAAATACCTAGAGATTCCCCTTTAAGCTTAATATTGAAAAATTGGCAAAGATTAACGGGCAAAAATTCATTGCTTTCAAAACCCAAATTGATCAGACACTCAGAACTAATGTGGCCAACTTATAAATTAGACAACAATGGGACATGCCTGAATTTGGCAGTTTAGATGAGGTATTAATATCAAATTTAATGTCTCACATATGCCAAAACTGGTTTTTCAAAGAACTTGAGTATACTAGGCTTTTTTATATTTTTATCACTTAAGGAAAGGATACTAGGACTTAAGATCATAATATGAAGCTTTTAAGAAACAGTGGAAAAAACTATGAAAAGAAGAAGCCTGCTCTCAGCCTACCATGTGTGAGGAGTGGGGAGGAGGTGGAAATGGTTTAGTGCCTTTTTGCCTGAGCCTTTACCAGTAAAACTAGCCATAAGGAAATGCATGGCTCAGACAGCAGAAGGAAAGTGTGGAGCAAGGAAGACTTGCTCTCAGTGCAGTAGCACCAGGCTAGAGAGCACTTAAATGACAGAGAAGTCCCTGGCTGTCACGTCAGCATCACAACGTTATGACCGGCTCAGCCAGGGTTTGTGGAGAAAGAAATAAACAGGGACAGGTATGATAGAGTAGCCCAGAAAAGTAAAAAACTTTAATAACAAGCAAAACAACAAAGGAAAGAAGCTGTGCACAGTACAGGGTGTCCTCTGAAGACCCCAAAATGTGGGAAACACAACAATATATAACAGTTGATCCGAGGGCAGGGAAGCAATCATCAACGAGAACTAAGAGCATTGCCTTATATGTAAAACACTGTAAAGCAATCATAAATAAGAACTCAGAACATAACCCTATATGGCACAACAGCATTAACATAACTATACCCACAATCTCGTTCTCCTAGCCATAACCCAACTAGATGTTTCCTTTCTTAATATCCTGCTTCCCAAGACCTTAAGTAGATGCCTTTGTTCTTAACAAAGGTTAGCTCACCATCCATCCCAGCCAATTGAACTCCCACACATGGCTTCTGACACTCGGCATCACAAGTGCTGAAGAAGCTGGCTGACATCGTTGTGATGCCACTGTTGATTATCTTTGAGCAGTCAGAGCAACTGGGAGAGGTTGCAGAAGACTGGAAGAGAGGAAAGAACATTCCTATATTCAAGAAAGCCAAGGGAGTATCTAGAAAATACAGATCAATGTGTTTTATTTCAATTGCATCTGGAAGACATTTCCATGAAAGAAAAGCAGATTTGAATAAGCCGGCATGGATTTACAAAGTGAAATAATGCTTATAGAACCTAATAGCTTACTATGATGAGGTGAAATTGCTTCAGCAGCTCCAGCTTCTCCAGGAGTGCTGTGGGAGAGAGCACCAAAGGCTTTATTGAAATCCAGGTAGAAACATTCCTCTCAGCTTTTCCTGCATCTGGTAAGAGGGTCACCTTGTTGTAAAAAGAGATCATGTTAGTCAAGCAACACTTTTCATTATTGTTTAACATCTTCATTTTTAATTGGTATGAGAAAGAGAGTGTACCCTTCAGGGAGTTTTAAAATGGTGTAGAACTGGGAAAAGCTGCTCACAAGTGATGTGATTGTGCTGCCATTCAAAGCATTCATCACAGGTTGGACACTTTGGCATAGAAGGATGTAGTGTTTAACAAATGGAAGGGCAAAATCCTGCCTTGCAAATAAATAAACAGGGTATTTAGTCCCTCATTCAGCTGAGAGATCACCTGGCTGAAAAGGAGTTTTGCAGGGAAAGACCCTGGGTCTTGCAAGACACCTTATTAACCGTGAACCAGTGGTGCACCCTTACAGCAAAATAGGAGAATAGTATCCGATAAGGTATGTTAGAAAGGGCATTGCCAGCCCTTTCAGCAGAGATGATCCCTCCCTTCTGATCAGTACTGATGAGACAATGTCTGGAATACTGTGTCTAGTGTGGGCTCTGAACTTCAAGCAAGACACAGACTTCACAGAGCATATCCACCTCAGGGTAACAAAGATGATGAAATGACTGGAGCATTTGTCATATGTGAAGACTGCTACAAGTGTTTAGCCTGTGGAAAAGTCTCAAGGAGCGTCTTATTATTACTATCTGGCAGGAGAGAATGAAGAAAACAGAACTAAACATTTTCAGTGGTGTGCAGAGAGCAAACAGCAATGAGCACAAATTAAAAAATAGTAAATTCAGTGTAAACACAAGGAAACCCTTTTTCTGAGAGGTCATCTCCATCTTTGGTGACACAGAAAATCTGACTGGACACAGTGTTTGATAAAATGTGGTAGGTGACCTTGCTGTAGCAGGGAGATAGAATAGATGATCTTAAGATCCCTTCCAACCTAAATGATTCTGTGATTTGGCTTTTCCATGAACCCAAAATGTCTAGCGGTAATTTTGGAGGAAATTATCACCTCATCATGATGTTCTAAATCAGATAACTGTCCAAATTAACAATTCCTGCCGGTTGAACAATCCCAATCACTGCTACCTGACTGGTACAAATTGCAGCATAAATTTAGAGAAAGGGAATGTAATGGAAGCATCCATCAATATTTATTTACTTTTATGGATATATTGTTCCTTCCACATTTATAACAAAGTGCACACATAAAGCTTTGTTGCAGTTCTGACCCTGCCCTAATGTGTCAGATTAACTTTTAGTTTTTCAATTATCTTTCTCCGCCCCAGCCCCTCAAGAAAGATAGTAGCTGCAGAAATTTATCTTCTCCATAGCTGTAACCATAGCAACCCAAACAGTTCATTTGCTGTCTCAAATAATGTGCACAACAGTCTGACTAACAATTCAGTGAGGACATTGACAAATGATCTCGGTATTCAGGCAGACATTTAAAATATGCAGATATTTGTCTGAATTTTAATATGACCGACGGATACTCAAATGATAAAATGTGTGATTCTTAAATGAAATGAAAGAAAACTTTTCCCTTAGGATACTTTTCATTAAAGGTTTCAAAACAGAGATGAATATATTTGGTGGGATAGATTCTCTTCTAGAGATAAGAGATATTTTGTTCATATGTGAGAACTTTCTTTTCCTAGACATTGTTTTTTTTTATTAGCCAATCAGCAAGGGAAGAAAAGCAAAAAATGTCTTCTCCCTCTCTGTTCTCATTCCCCCTTGCCCCATCCCTCCCCCAAGATAACTGAATATTCAAGGAAAGAAGAGCAGCTTTTGAAAAACTCAACAGAACTTAATTACATGGGAAAAGCCAGCATGTGGTCCACTGGCATTATCATTAATCTGATAAGAAAGCAAGAGAAGTCAGCCTCTTTGCATGTTAAATATTGACCTTCCTGATGAGAATTAGCATGTGATTCTCCCAGAGGAACTGCATGTCAGGTAGAAGCTGAGCACATTTTTACAATGAAGTTTGTTACACACAAAAATAGATATACCAAAGAAACTCTGGAATGTCCATAGCTAGAGATACCAAACAAGGTTATGATCATTCTAATGGAACTTTGAAGTTGTTTCTGTCTTGACTGGGATTTGTACCAGATGACCTCAAGAGATCCCTTTCAATCCAGATTCTGGGTCCATTGCTTGTCCTCACATAAGTCTTATGAAACAGTTCAGAAATTAATAAGCTTTCAGTCTCTGTTCATAAATACTGGATTCTTACTAGACAGACAAAGGTAAAAGACCCTTTTTTCATAACTAATCCATCTCCAGCATTTCCAAGACTATGAGGTCAGTATTTCTTTTAAAATAGCATTGTACTTCAAAAACACATTACCTCATTTGTAATGCTTCCTATTCTGACCATTCATTTTTTGCAGGGAATGCAGAACACTGTCAACATTTCACATGTGCAGCTACCCTTCAACATTGGTCTTTACTGCAGATGCAACTTTGAAACTATCATTATCTGTGTACTGAACTTCCCCACCAATGGAATCTAGATGTGAGCTCCTCTTTCCTGGCTTCTCACCTGGCTTTCTGTCAAAAATAACAAAGACAGTCATGTGAGGTGAACTTTTTGTGCTTAATTTCTTTTGTCTTCTAGCACTTGCATAACAGCATATTCCATTCAAGTGGAATTTAAACAGTGACTTCCCAAGTTGACAAACAAGATGTTCATGAGGAAAAGAAGTACTTTAACACAGACTGTCAAAGAAATGTATAGTATGTCCCCAACAACTTTACTGATGCTAAACAAATAATGAAACAGCCCTCCCAAGAGGGAAAAACACTGAAACCCATGCAAAAATTATGTATTTGTCCTCAGGCCCCAAGAAACAAGAGCCAAGAAACAAGTTAGTTATTGTAAAAGTCTGTAGTGACCTACATGTTTGCAAAGTTAATACTCACCAATAAAATCCCCCCAAAAAAAAAAAGAAAAAAAAAAAGAAAAAATACACAAAAGGAACCTAAACCAACTATTTTCATACTATTTACTGGAAGACCAGTAGTGAATGAGGTTCACAAATGCAAATTATGTTCTTTGTTAAGCAAAAGAGCATCATAAAAGAACTGGTCCTAATTGTTGAAACAAATCAACTGCTGGCTCCAGAAGGTGTTCCTCAGATGGTAATCCCAGCACGATCATGATTAGAAAAAAAATGAACCTCTCACAATCATGACTTTACACTTTTGACAATAATTCTTTAGCAATGGTTTCCATTTCAATTTACCTTAGTTTTTGGACAAACTCAAAGTTTCCTGTTTCAATTTTTTCCTTGCTATAACTGAAAGCTCAGAGAAGCATCTGAAAAGGGAACCATACCCTAGTTAGTAAGTAGAAAAAAAAAATTCTAAAAATAAAACAGAATTGGCAATTTCAATGGGACTAAATGTTGCCAAGAAGAAAGAAGACACATTGACTCTGCTTCAAGAATTATTAACAATAAGACTTTTTTTGAGATCTATGCAGACAAACAGCGCAAATTTCTTGAGCACCAGGAGATGGAATATATGTCCTTCATCTCCTGGACAACACCTCACTTGCTGAGTTAGAAGTGTGGTCCTGATATATTTGGGCCCTTGCCCTTCTCTTTGCCCTTGTCCTTGTTTCAGTGGTTTCTATATTTTTGAATATATGTATTTCCTAAATGTACCTGCATTTTTTTCTGTTCAAGAATGTAACTAAGGCTTAAAGAGTCCTGTTGAACACTCTCTAGCCCTGCTACTTTTGTCCCAATCCTTTTAGAAAGCAAAGGAAATAAACATGCAGATCTAAAAAATGCCAAGTGTAGGTAATTCAAGCAGTGGCAACTGAAAACATTTTTAGGATGATTGTGTAAAACAGGAACTGAGTAAAAATGAAGTCAGATTATAGAAAAGGGTACTTCTTCCATCACCTAACACTACCAGTGAAGATAATTTCATACTGAAGAGATACTGTAAGATCCCATTTCCCTTTCTAACAGCTTTTTAGTTACCATCCCTTACTTTTTTTTTTTTTTCCTGTTACTATGGAGGGGAGGAATGTCACCACTAACCAGAGGTCAGAAAGCCAAGAGGACATCCTTTTAATCTTGGAGTTCTCTGTGCCTCAGAGAAATACTTAAACTGATGGGAAAAACTGGAATAGGTTATCAGTACAGGAGACCTGCTGTAGGAAAGACCCAAGTAAGTTGTTTGTAGGGAACATATTCTCCTTACTTTTACAGGCAGAAATACAGGTTTGGCTTGGAGGTCACAGATGGTTTTATAGAACGAGAAGAGAAAGTCTGCTTTTATAGAACAAGAAGAGAAAGTCTGCACACTGAAGGGGAAGAAAAAAAGCTAACTTTTTATTGTTATATTTTTAGGTAAAAGTAAAGAAATAAAGTTCTTGAAAATTGATTGGCAGAGTGCAAAATGGATTGAGGACACAATCTACTTGCCTTTCTGACAGGCCGGTAAAAACTGTTTAGCAAAACTAAGTTGACCTCTGTCAGGAGGAATGGTGACAGGGTATCTGAGAAGATAAAGGGGATACATAGGCTTCAGAACTAAATCTTAGAGAAAGAAGTGTGTCTAAAGCCCTCTGAGCATCAAATACCTCAGCAGGCAAAGTGATACTTACACAAACAGCACCTGGTCTGCCAGCAGATATGCTGAGATATAATAGGGAATATGCTGCTGCATACTCCCCTCTCCTTTCACTGCCACCTTACTTTCTGCATGGCAGATGACAACCTTCTGTACAAATGCATGCTTAAGCCTTTCTGTGGCCTGTGTCCTGAGGAGAAGGCTCCTGTTCTCTGAATATACCAAGCAGGACCTGAGCTCCCATTGCACAGATACTGAGACTTAGTAGTGGTAAAGCAAGAATCCAAGGGGTCTTAAGAGTGGAATGTAAAGATATTTAAAGGGCAAAAATGCACCTTGGAATGAAGAGGAGACTTGGGAGTATGTAGCTGTATGTAGGTAGGTGAGATGGGGGTGAGAATGCAGGAAGCTGAATTTCCCCCTTTTTCCTATCATTATATTCTAAATAGATGATAAACAAAAATGTTAGGCAAATGAAAAAGGATGTTAAAAGGGAGAGTAAATGCACCATAAATTAAGAATTTTCTCCCTCTTCATCTAGATTTTTATACTTTGTGCACTGTGTAGTAGCAGTGATGACATAGTGGAAAAAGAGGGATTTTTTTTTTTCTGTATTTGCATGACCCTGCTGTTACATGTTGTCTTTTCATAATTTGTGGAAGTTATGAGAGAATATGTACAACTGCAATGAGGCAGAAGAGGGTTAAAGGCCTGTAAAGTATGTGTAAGGTTGTATTTAAAGCCAGATGTCTAAGTAAGGGAAGAGAGGACAGTATACTTCTTTAAAAGTGAAAAACGGAGACTTGCAGAAGCCTTCATTCCCACACCTTTTCCTTCGAAGAAGCAGAAGTTCAGGGGATCAGAAGTTCCTTCTCTACTGCTGTGTTTTAGGAACAGCAAAAGTCTCTGGTGGTGATGGTGGCAGGGAGCTGATTGCGCAGTTAAGTGAGAATAATTTGGTGTAAGGGCTATTATGCAAAAATCCTGTGTTTTAGAGAGTGAGTCTAGGGAGACTGAATCGAGACTAATGGTTGGGAATGCCCATTAAATGTAGTGAATCAAATACTTCAGTCTCAGAAATGTCTAAGTGGTGCCTGGCCAGAATTGGTGAGTTTTAAATTGCTTTTCTACTCATAAAACCTACAGCAATTGTTAATTTTGCAAATTTTCACCGTTATTGACAATTTTGGGTGTAGAGAATACTTCTCCAGACTATTGCATGAGAAAGAAAGCATAAAAATTAAAATGATGCAAAAATTATTTTTTAACATTGTTGATATAGAGACAGTTCCAACTCAATGGTGTTTCCTTCCAAGGTAATTCCCCCAACAAGCTTCTGGATTGCAATGAAATCTCAGTTGAATTCAGGGAAGTGAAATACTTTAATAAGCTGTTAATGCTATTTTGAAGTACTGTTTTATGCCTAGTTTTCCAAGCTCTCATAAATTAGGTCATGTCAACAGTTAATTTCCACCTGGTCTGGTTAGAGGTTGTGCCAAGCCAGATATCTGCTGCTTGATCAGGAAAATGGACAATTAAGGATACCAGTATCTGTTAAGGACTTAATTGCAAATTCAGCTGACCCCCTGTAGCCAAGTGGCTTCTTCTTTTACTGTACAACAAGAAGATTTCAGTCTGTTTTAAATAGGTTTTGGTTTCTCAGAGAAAGAAACTTAAACACATATATTTCTACTACAGTTTATCTCTCATGCTGGTTTTGTGCTTAAAACTAAGTGAATCATAGAGATCTAAAATATGATCAGGAAAATAAGAGATATGTTCTATATCCTTAGTTCAAAGGACAAAGCCGTGTACTTAGGGAGGAAAACCCCAGACTACTGGGATATGGGCTGGGAGCTCGTAGGCTGGAAAAGAGCTTTGCTGGGAAGGCCTAGGAGTTCCTGGTGGATAGCAGCTTAAACGGGAGCCAGAAATGGGTCCTTATCACAAGAAATGCTAATAGTATCCTGAGAAGCATTAGGCAAAGGCTTACCATCAAGTCAAGGGAGGGGATCCTTACCCTCTGGAGTACTCTGTCCCCTTCTGGGCTCCCTTGTACAGGTGACACATGGACACACTGAGAGCCCAGCAAGGGACCACACAGATGATGCATGGGAGCACAGGAACACCTCTCCTATGAGGAAAAGTTGAGAGAGCTGGGAATGTTCAAGGGGATCAAACTACTGTAAATACATACCTGATGGGAGGGAGGCAAAGGTGATGGAGTCAGGCTCTTCTCAGTGGCAAAATCCACTGACTTTTTCATGGTGAGATTGACTGAGTGCTGGCACAAATTGCCCAGAGAAGTGGTGGGATTGTCACCTCTGGAGATATTCAAAAGTCTGTGGATATAGTCTTGGGCAATGTCTCTAGGTGAATCTGCATGACCAGTTGCACTGGACCAACCATGGGGTTGAACCAGAGGACCTCCATGGGTCCTTTTCAACATTAGCCACTCTGATTCTGTGATACTTAAAGTAATGGAATATGTACAGAATTAGCCAGTACAGCAGTTACAGCAATACAAGTTTTGTCCAGAACATCTTGAGGACATGACCTTGTCCCCAAGTATAAAAACATGTTGTGAGCGTGTTGTTCTCTCACTGTTGCTGTTTCAAGGACTTGCTTAAGATTTATCATTTATGTTGTACCTTACAGCTTTACCTTTCCTCTAGGTATTAGAACTATGCGTAATTTTATGTAGCCTTGTCCCACAGCCACAGGAGCTGACGTGTGCCGGACAGCTGCTCCCAGAGTGGCCCGAGGAGACCACGAATTCCGCCACTCCCAGGTTCTTTGCAAGAACCCCGGGTAGCGGTGCCGTCTGCGGCGTGGGTGGCGCAGGTGAGAGCGGGACTACGAAGTTGTGAGGCGAAGGAAGGAGAGAGCGGACACTCGTACGGGTGCCACGGCGCTTCATCGCCCCAGGCGGCAGCAGTGACGGTGCCAGGGAAGGACCGTTCGGGGAGGCACCGATAAAGGGGATGGGCGTGACAGGAGGAGGCACGAGGGAACCGATAAACGAAGCCCAGGGAGGAGCGAGGGACACAACTGAGCCAATAAGGATTGCATAGGGGAGGGAAAATGCTCAGGAGGCAAATCATATCTTAAGTAAGGGATAACTGACATAGAAGGTTCTCGAAACAAAGGGGGGTGGTTTACAATGATGGACAGGGAACCTGGGCAGCACCAGGAGGGAGGAGATAAACTTATAAGGACATAAAGGGAAGGACTAGGGGATCGGTACCTTGACAGACAGGCCACTGGTGGGAAAACAAGGGACAAACAACTCAGGGACAAACCGTTGTGAGGGAGGAACATGGGGGGAACCACGGATCAAACCATAATCTCGACTTATAAAAAATAACCAGCTTTACAACACATTTGTTTGTATAAAACACACAATGCTACAATTTTATATATCTCAAAATTTCAACTAAATATACAATAAAGTAACTCATATGACTACCTACTATACGTTGGTAAATTCATACTCTCATCAGTGGAGAGGCATAGGATTTGGAGAAAGGAAGTTCTTTGGTTTTCTGGTTATTCTGAACTTTTTTAGCAGAAACAAATTTTCAATTAATTTGTTTAAATACCAGCTCACAAGAGAAATTTAGGAGGTTCATATAACTGTCAGCTCCAAGATATCATCCTTTACTTGAAGAGTAAAAGTTGCTTTATCACATTCTGCTGGTTTTGCATTAATTGATGTTTGGTGAGGAGGGAAGAAGCTGCATTTCTGAAAATTCTCTGGAACTGCTTTAAGAGTGACAACTAAATATATTGCTATTCCATTAGAGGTAGAATATATGTGGTTCTATTCAGACAGATCTATAATCTCTAAAAGAGAATACAGAAATATTTTTAGTGAAATCACTGAATAATTTGTGCACAATGCTGCAGAAAAAACCCTGCATGTACAGAGACACAGCTGAAGACTATCAATTTCCATGCTTAAACTGTGGTTTGTAATGGCTCTATTGGATGTAGCAGGAGAAGTAAAATCTAAGCATGATATTAAAAGAAGATGACACTGATGTGTCCTTTCCTAGCTCTAATTATTGAATTTTTTGTTGTATAAAATACACTTTGCACTTATGCAATAAATTAAATCATGTGCCTTTGCTTAAAGGTGTAGTATTTTACAATGGTACAAAAGCATCTGGTGATCCGAAGGGAAGGCTGTTAGAGTCCATGTCGAGTAAATTTATGCATGCAAAGCTGGGTAGATATATGAGGCAAAGAAGGATAATAGCCATGATGGTCTGAGACTTTTTTTTCTATCTCACTTGTAACAGTGTTATGCTTATGACCTGCTCTGCACTGTCCTTTCTTACTCAGCTGGGAACTCTTCAGGACCTCAGTGAGAGTCTGCCTTCATGACATCCATTTTTACCCGCTGCATCTGATAGGCTAACTAATTAAATTGAATTGTTTTGTTTTGAGACACCTTCTCATCCTGTCTGCAGTAATTACTTTATCCCTGAGGTTGGAAGCTGTAGGCACTACATTGCAGAGCTCAGGTGTATTTAATGAGTTGAGAGTAGGCAAAATATTGAGGACGTTATTCTGCAGCTGATGTCTCTGGAAAGCTCTTGCAGATACTAAGTACCATTTAGTGTACTTAGAAGGGTAGAGTAGGCTGCAATTCCTGATGTCAGAAACAGAACTATATTTGTTTTTAAAGATGTACTTTGAGATAATAGTAATTATGTGCTATAATTTTGATTAAGAGATTATTGAAAACTTGAAAAGTTGTAGCTAATGAGGGAGGGAGGGAAGGAAGGAAGGAAGGAAGGAAGGAAGGAAGGAAGGAAGGAAGGAAGGAAGGAAGGAAGGAAGGAAGGAAGGAAGGAAGGAAGGAAGGAAGGAAGGAAGGAAGGAAACTATCTGTGGATAAGCTTCAGATAATCGGTTTTCACAATTCATCTGGTCAGTCAGCTTTTTTGGTGCACTAGTTTCCCATTTAGAAAAACTGTATTAGCTTCTGCCTAACACCTAAGGCCCTTGTAGGATGCACAGTGTTATATTATTACTAACTTCACAGTTAGGATCTGTTTAGACATTTTCTTGAGCTTGGTCTTGGTTCCCCTCATCTGTACTCCTCTTTCTAACTACCTATCAGATTTTTCCTAAGAAAGCAACTAGCATCTTGGCAAAAGGATAGTGGAGAAGTCGTGGTAGGCAGAAAATTTTGCTGTTGAGATGTCCTGTTGGATGGTAAGTAGTATGACTTTGCTTCTGTGCAAAATAATATTAGCTTTTGGATACCACTGACAAATAGATCTAATGCTGTTGGCTGACAGTGGTGCACTGTCGCAGACATCTTTTCACTAAAAATCCTTTCTTTATGATTTTTCCTTCTGAGAAGCTAAGAGGCCTCAGAGACAGAATGTAAACAATGGTTATCTGCTGCTGTAGAATGCAACAGGTCCACCTGTGATTGGCCCATCTTAGATGTTTATAATTAGTAGCCAATCAAAGACTGAGCTATCTCGGACAGAGTCTGAGAGAGCTGCCTTTGTTATCATTCTCTTATTTTCTATTCTTAGCTTAGCTACATTCTGGTGAAACCTTTCCTTTCCATTTCTTTTTAGTATAATCATAATGTAATATATATACCATAAAATAATAAATCAAGCCTTCTGAACATAGAGTAAACATTCTCATCTTTTACTTCACCTGAAAACCCCTGTGACCACGGTCACAGTGCACTGTCTCCTTTTCTTCATTCTTCAATAATGTGAATGATTGATTGATTAATTTCTTGATTGATTGATTGATTGATTGATTGATTTTTTTAGTGGTGGATCACTAGGATGTATTCCTCTTTTAGATGGTTCTGACACATGAGGTCATGTTTAAGAATATCAATATAATTCTACAGTGTTATCCAGACAGGAGGACTGTGGAAATTCAATGCAATTTGCTTTTTCTTTTACACCATGGCCAGACCTAACTTTTGGTGTTATGAAGTAGTAACATTTACAACATAGTAACTTAATCTACATCAAGCTTCAAGTATGAAATCAAATATTACACATCTTTCTCTGTAATATTCTTTACAGTTGAGCTTTTCACACCATCTAAGTTTTAGATTGAATGGCTTAACAAACTATAGCATAACTAAAATCTATTTTTTTATTCAAACTGGTTCATTATTAATATATTGGCTAAAAATATTGTAGAAACAAGCGAACGGAAAAGAAGTATTTTCAAGGTGGTGCGTTTCCTTTGCCAAATAAATTCTGTGTTATTAGAGTCTTAGAAACATAAATTCACAAAATGTAAGTAGACTGACAGAGATAGTGAGTTTTTCAATACTCATATTTTCTCAAAGTTATAATTCTTAGCTGGTGGTGGTAAAAGCCCATATGAAAAACTGGCTTGTGTATAATAATATTCAACGCTTATGAAGAAGGCAGTAGCTATAACACTACTATTATAAATACTCTGCTGCTAATAAAAAACAGAAAGACAGTTGAAATTGTTTTCTATAATGACCATTATTAATGCAAATCAATTCAGAATAGTGTGGTGAATATAATAAATATGCAGAAAGGCAAAAAAGTGTAACCTGTTCACTCATGATGATATCCAGTTTACTGAGGTGTATCAGCAGTCTTTACTGATAACATGAAATAGATATTGACAACTAAGCAATTCACCTACACATACTGAATTTATATACCTAAAATAAATCAAGATCTGTAGCAGATCGCAGTCCACAGTAGTGATCTTCCTGAATCATATACTTTGACATTCTTACTAATCATACCTGAATTGAAGTACAAGCCAAATAAAAAACAAATATTTATTTATGGCTTTGGAAAAGATTATCATTAACTAGCTTAGATTTTCATGGTCATAAGTAAAGTTTTTCATTCAAAAGTAAAAAGAAATTAAATTTAAGGTTACATATTTCTAACATCCTTCATATTCCTGTGAGAATCTTCTTTGATTATACACATTTATTTTTAAAGAAGCTCTTTTAAGGCATTTGAAGCTCATGTGTTGAAGGAAAGTATTACTAAAATATGATGGGAAACAGATATCTGACTAACGTGCAATTCAATTTTATTAAGAAAAATAAAGAATCCTAAAGGTCTCTGTTTAGATCCCAGATTAAAGAATAAATAGACACTGGAAATTTACTATTGATATGACAAATTTTTGTTTGATAAATCATGTGCTGCATTACCACTTAAAATAATGAGTGGATTAATAACTTGATATTACTAGATATTTATATGTTATGTTCTTAGAAGAAATATCAGCTGTATAGAAGTTTACCAGAGAAATTCTTCAGTGATGGATAGACTAAATTTAGTCAACATTTTAATGCATTTAAAAAGAAAAAAAAAACAATAAGCAAATGTTTGTGAAAGTTTCTGATGACAAAAAGCTTTAGGCCTTAAAACTCCAAAGTCCAATTAGATATCATGTATAAAGAACAGATGACCTCAAGCATAAAAGGGGAAAAAAAAAAGGAGAGAAATCTCAGTGCCATAAAAGCAAGCTCACAAATTTAGGGGTCAGTGATATTCCTTTAAGTCCAGAATCACTGGCAAACAGTTGCAGAAGAGGAGAAAAAACCCTTGTACTTAATAAAAATAGAATAAATATGTCATGTTATAGAGTAATAACATGACGATACCAGCATAAAGAAGAAATACTGGGTGCATATTTACATCAGAGACTTCCAGAGCAAAAGAGCTTGCACCAGACTAAAGATATATATAAAATTTTTCATAAATTCAAACTGTAACAGGTTCAGAAAAGGACCAGCTGAGGATTGGAAAACAAACCTTTTATATCTATGATACTAATGGATTCCTCTGGGTTAGATTAAAAAAAAAAAAACTTTAGAGAGAATATAATTATTGGTGTCAATAAAAGTAAAGGGATCAGCTCAGATAGGTGGGACAATTTCCTATTCCTCTTTTTGTCACATACATAAAGTGAAATAAATTGTAAGAACATGACATATATGTCTTATTATTTAAAAGATTAAGAAACCTATCATTTTCTTAAGATAAAAATACAAGAAATCATGTCATTTAGTACAAAGTGAGAAATTCTTAAGTCTTTCAAAATTGTTACTATTATTCAGATGAGCCTATTCAGTCCTCAGGCATAACGCAATCTCCCATATGCTTAGATCAATAGAACTAATGACAGATGTGTGAAGGGTGCTATTTCAGGGAAGGCAGAACTTGGGCAATAGTATCTTGCCCAAAGACGATTCATTCACAGAAATGGGCACAGCTTCTTCCTTCTTCATCTTCCCACTGCAGTTGCTTCAGAAACAGATGAAAGCTGTTGTATTATGAAAGGCAAGCTCCAAATAATGAAAACCATTTTTCCCAGAGGAGGATTAAGTGTTCCATCAAAGCACAACTTCCACCTGAGGAAATTGATTTTATATGCACTTATCAGAATCTTAACAGTTAGCTGAAATGTAGATCAGCAAATGCACACCACTGAGTAAACTTGTGTGAAGTTTATTTTTCCTTCTTGCTTGATGCAGCTAGGTCTTGGGCCAACATTTAATTTTAGCTTGTTCTGGAAATATACCTGCCACCTTCTGAGCACAGACTATGTCATCCCTGCAGAAGTGAAAACTTTTGCTTTCATATCCCTCATAAGTAAAAATTCAACTGTAATTCATTGGTTTCCATCTGAAATTCTGAATCACGGGGTCAGATAGAGTATTTTCCTTATTGTTCATTGTAAGCATACTTGTTAGCCTAGACTTACAAAGTTCTGTTCTTATCAGCCATACAACTGCTTAAGTTAATTTTGAATTTGCATTCATAATATATCTGATGATTTCCCTTTCCTTCAAAGCAGACATTCAAAGAAAGAATTTCTATTTTATAGTTTATCACCTTTCTTTTGTAGGTGCTCCTGTCCTCAGGCCAATGTTCTAGAAACCAAACTGGTACTGTTTCAGTGAGACAGTGCTGCTCCAAGTACCTTCTAAAGAAGTTGGTGTTTATTTGGTAAAAAATGCTGGATTATTTCTTGCTGTTAAAAATTGTCTTTAGCACATTAAGGAAGAAAAATAAATCAAATTTATGTGAATACATAAATTTGTAAAATTTATGTATTCACATAAATTTGAAATTTGAAAAAACTTGTGAGTTTTCTTACTCAGATGTGAGGGGAGTGGAAACTCTTTTTTAATTCTTTAGTTTCTTTAATGAATTCATGTACTCCTAAAAAGTTCAGATCCATCCTCAAAAAATTAGACTTAACTATTCCCATTTATAGAAATAAAACTCTTTTTTTTCCCCCAAAATATTCTCTAATAGTTTCAAGCTAAGTTCTGAAACTGACTTGAGTTAATTCTTTGACATCCATGGAAAAAAATTCCAGAAAAATGCAGTGCATCATAAAAAACACATGAAAGACCCCAAGGTAATTAATGTTATTTGATTTAATAGGTGAAGTCTGGTAAATAGGAAGTGAAGAAACTTGCTTTAGCAGTTTTTGCTTAGTAAACTTCATGACTTTGATTTGTGATTTATATGATTCTTCTAATTACATACAGAATTTACAGATGAAATTAAGGAGATAAGTATCAATGACAGAAATGTTAGCTCAAATGTTATCTTAGGTAAAAAATCTTGTTTTATCAAAAGTTTGAAATAGCTTGAATTATTCTTCTCTCAAGATCAAAATAACATTAGGATGTTCCCTGAGTTCTCTGCTCCTATTTTCTACATAAGACTGAGCCATGGAATCTCAGAACAGGTTTCTATATGTGATCAGTTTCATAATGCATTATGTACTTTATTCCATTTTGCTTCTTAAGCATATCATTCAGTAATTCTATGGGGAAGGGTATGTGAGAGAGAAATACTTTGTTGGAAGAGACAGAGATGTAACTTAGAAATATATTTTTCCCACACACTGATGGTTTTCTTCCTTCTGCCTCCACTTTCAGCCTTTTTATAAAAAAGGTATATGGTGCGGCTTAAGTTTGTGAATCACTTTTCTTCCACAGGGTCATCTCAGTGGATATTTTTTTGATTGGTCTAATTGATTAGGAAAAGTAGTCTCAGTCTGTTAATGTTTCTCTGCAGGGTTTAGAAAGATGTAAATTTATTATAGACTGGTGGATTCAGCCCTTCAACCTGGTCTGAGAAAAGATTCCATCACCAAGAGCTATAAATAATCTACTGCAAAATGAAAGCAGTTTTGCCCTCAAGACTAAGGAGATTTTTTACTATTTTTACTATAAGGTAATTAAAATCAAAGTTATTTGCAGTTCTGCCTGTGTACTTAAAAATCTTGATCAACATCATAAATCAAGGAAGTTTCATTCAAATTTAAGTTTCTTAAACTTTAAATGTTAAAGCTCTTCTCGTAAGGCATTGATATACTTGGCTATTGAGGGAAGGTATACAAATCTGTTTGCTAATCTGTAAAGCAAGTACATTGCAGTGACAGCTTGTGTTTCTATGCATTTATTTCAGTTGGAAACCATTGCTTGGTATTGCAAACCCACTGATTTGTCTAATTTACGTAAATACCATGAACATCCATTCTGTTCTCAACAGTCAAGTCATAAGCAAGAATTGTAACTTAATCTTTTTTGAGCTGAGAATTTTTTTCTTTCTTACTATTAAAAGATTTTCTTCAAGTATGGTTAGAGTCTAGTTTATGAAATTTGATAACATCTTCATTTCCCAGGAGGGTGTGTCTTAATTCAGTCAAAATTAATCTGTTTCATGAGCTGGAATCTGATAGGTCAAACTCAGAATGAAATAATTTGACTCTTGAAAGATTCATAGAAGAAACACAATAGAGCCTTAACCAAAATACAAACAGAACTAGCTGTAAAGAAATTCCTCCAAAGAATTGCAATAAGGAACTCTTCATAAAGAGGTCATTAGGAGTGACAGATTATTTTTGGCCAAAATACATCGTCCTGCTTTACTCTAGAGCTAGCATTTTCCAGTCATTTGTGCAAACACTAATAATATTCTTATATGACATACATTTTTGTTACAAATTGTTTGTTGATATGAAAAGGAATGCTTCTCCCACCCAAAAAACCAACAAACAAACAAAAAACACAAAACAAAATCCCACCAAAAAAGCATGCATAAGGAACAGCATGAATAGCTGTGATTTTTTTTGTATTTTTTAATGAAAAATCAAAGAAAACACTTCTAAATTCTTGTGTACCCATTCCAACTTAGGATATTCTATGATTACAGGATTCTAAATTCAATGTCATTTACCAGTAAAAATATCCTATAATAAAATTAATTATATGTTCTGTTAAAATTCCTTCCTCTTTGCCTAGAAGAACAAAACAAACCAACCAACCAACCGAACAAACAAAAAAGTAGAGATTTTACATGGTGGGTTTCTGGCTCCACTTCTTTTCTTTAGAAGAACATTTTTATTTGTGTGAAAACTAGTGTATAAATGCCCATTTAAACTTCTTGCTTCCTTGATTCTTCTTGTAAAAGAATTGCTCAGCTTTCAGTAGAATGCATGAGCAGATTGTTAGTGCTTTTCTTTTATAACAACAGTGTATTCAGAGAGATTTTCTTCCTTCTTGCTGTGGCAAACGAGAAAAATTCAGTAAATTTTAGTTTTATTTTCTTTCTCAGTTTGGCAGAAAATACTCAAAATCAATTCAATGTATGATCCTAATTAGCACAAAGTCCATGGCAGAAGTAAAAGTATGTAATAGCTAGATGAAATCACAAAGGAAATGCAGGTACACTGGACTTGATACTTTTCATTTTTGTTGAATTGAAAGTCCACACAAACTTTTTCTAAGACAGGTATATGCTATGTTGGATATTATTAAATAGGAGAGTGTTGCTGCAGCAAGAAATTTGTTTTGTTTAAAAACAAACAAGCAAAAAACCAACCAAACAAAAGTAAAAGGGAAAATGCCATTGGTTTAATAAGTCCAGTTCAGGGTCAGGCTGAACTTGTGTTCCAGCCATTAATATTGATCTTTTGTTCTTATAACTAGTCTGCTACTCAATAAATAGGAATAATGACTCTGGCAGGGTCCCATCTGACTTCACAACAGACTTTATGACAGAATGCAGGCTTGCATAAGTGAAGCTATGCAATATGGATGATTACTAATATTACCTATATTACTTCTGTTCCTCTTAATTCTAGAGTAATATCTATACTGAGAATTTATTTAAAAAGGAAAGGCTACCAGCTACTGTGGGATCAAATACACTAACATTACAATTGAAGGATTGACTATTTACCTGCACACTAACTCTACTTCTTTGAATAGAATCCCTGTTTGCAGTGGTATTGCTACTCCAGCTACTAATTAACTAGAAAGCATCCAAGCTGACATTATTCTTTAACAGGGTAAATAACCTGATGTCCACCATGAGGGATTATACTATTTGTACAAGTTTTTCTACCAAGTAGTTAGAAGTGCTGTGTTTTGCAGTGTTCACTGAGCAGGTATTTACCTAAGCATTAGTTAACTAAGAAAGAACTTTCACCTCTGTTTCCAAAATTAAACCTGTATATTGTGAAAGACCCATGTATCATGAGTACACATAAGAGATGATGAATTTACTTTCAATAAGTCTTGATGCTTGGATATGACTGAGTGAATTTTACCTTTCAAATTTAGATCCAGGGAGGTTTCATGCTTCATTTATTTCTAGAAGGAGGGAAAAATATGTCCCCATGAATCTTACTTGAGGTGTCACTGAGGAAGAAGAAGCAGTTTGTGCAATGTGCCAATTGCTCTTTCTCAGAACATTCATAAAACAAAATTATATGTTCAGAGTTTTTTCTAAAGTTGGGATGAAAGGACCATCTCTGCATCCCTGTCATCCATTTTGAATTACAGACATCTCTGTCCCTAATCAGTGATCATCCAAGTCAGTATTTTGGATTACAACTTAAATTAAGGATATTTAAAATAAAAACTGTTGATAGATGTTTTATTAATGTATCAATGATTTACTGCCTCATTTCTAGTCAGTCTGCAAATCTTCCCCACTTTTTCATTATTCTGAAAATTCTGTGATTCTAGATTCTGTGATCCTAAAGGGAACAATAATCAAAACTTTTCTATTGTATAGGACTTATTTTGCTAAACCCTTCAGATAATGGGGAAAAAACCCAACAAAAAGCAAGATGGTGACAATATTTTGAGTGTTAATCCTCTTCATGCCTGTCATCAGTGGTTGGTGTACAGGAATGGGTGGTGCTGGGTGAAGAGTGAGTTAATATGCCCCAATACACTGATCTCCAAGTCTCTGTTAAGCTTCAGAAATGACAAAAAGATTTTCATTCAGTGACCATTTATCTAAGAAAGGGGAAAGACAGAAACTACCCTCCTTGTCGGAGTGTTTAAAGTTCTGTCTTTGCAACACTCTGTCAGAACAAGTGCAGGCTTTCAGATAAAATATTGCTTTGAGAAATGACAACTTAGAGACTGTCTTTTATACAACTTTCTGCTCAAAAGAAAGCCACTGGCAGATTGTTAAAAAATAAGCAAATGTTACCCAGTCTTATCAATCTTATTAGTTATACAGAAATTCTTTACCTGTTAATGCTGTATATTGTCAGAGAAATCACCTCTCCAGTGGGCTGAGTTCAGATTAAATTAGGTGACATGATGAATACTATTCATACTTTTTAATTCTCTTTAATAGTGTGTGTTTCTTCCAAAGCTGCTATCATTCTGATAATTATGCCATTCATCCTTCACTGTATGTGTTTTGGACTGAAAAGAAACATGAGGATGCTTAAGGAACCTGTGTCCTCTGCAAAAATCAGCTGCATACAGGTTTTCATACACTTTCTTGTATTTACTGTTATTGGGAAACTTGAGCAGCATTTTTTGGATATTTGAAGTACCACAGTAGAAGTGTCTTGCTTTGAAACAATTGGAAGGAGAACACTCTGGAATGCTTTGCCTCCCTCTCTGAGTTCAACAGTTCCTTTCCACTACTAAGGAATGAATACAAGCAAATTTAAGTGAAAAAATAACAGTTTACTAACAAGTGGAAGAATAACAGTTTATTAACAAGAGTCAAGAATCAGCAAATAATCACCAGATACAAAACTGCTGTGACAGTGTTCACAGGAGTTTAAAGGATGAGGGAAGGGATGTAGATCTGACTCCATCTGACTCCATATTTCAGAAGGCTTGATTTATTAATTTATGATATATATATATATTACATTATAACTATACTAAAAGAATAGAAGGAAAAGTTTCATTTCAGAAGCCCAGCTAAGCTAAGAATTGAATGGAAAGGAATGAAAACAAAGGTCTGTGGCTTGGACAGAGCAAGAGCCAGCTCTGCTGTGAGTGGTCACTAATTCCAAACATCCACACGAGACCAATCACGGATCCACCTGTTGCATTCCACAGCAGCAGACAACCATTGTTTACATTTTGTCTCTGAGGCCTCTCAGCTTCTCAGAAGGGGAAAAATCCTAAGAAAGAATTTTCACAAAAAGATGTCTACAACAAACTGCTAATTTTCACAGAGTCCCTAGAACAAAGGGAGATCCAAAACACCAGGGGTGCCCCACGAACACAGTATTCTGCAGCTGAGCATGTGGTTTGAAGGATGGAGGAAAGATGGTGTCTATCATCCCCCACTGCCCACTCAGCTCATCTCGCCAACACTGGCTGGCATTCTCCAGATGCAGGGGTTAGTGTTCACAGGGGGACTTTCTCATGGCAGGAGACAGCAGAAGCAGTAAAGGTAAGGGCAAGAATGCTGCACTGGGGTGACTTGTGGTCTTCTCTCCTCAGCTGGGTGCCTTGGCAAGCTGGACTAGCTTGATGGAGAGGGGCCACTTGCTCTCTGCCCAGGAGACAGGCAGGAACCTGTGGAATTCGCCCCCTGGCAGATCAAAACCACTGAATACAATCTCAAAGGGGATTTCCCCTTGATTCCCCTTTCTCAAAGGGGAAAACAAAACAAAACAAAACAAAAAACCAGAAGAGAACTCAAAAATGAAAAAGCCTCTGCCTAAGGCAACATACCAAGAAGACAGCAAGATAGAAATCATGAAGCAAAAGGGCAGGAGCTGCCTGCTGGAGGAGACTTAAAAATCACCTCAGGAGACTTGAAAAGCACGTGTGGTGCCAGCCCACCCCAACCTCCTAACTGCAGTGCTTTAAAGAGACAGTAAGTATTTGGGGCACAGGTAGATATGGAATACAGTAACATTTTGGGTTATTCATGACAGAGTTTCAAAGTTGTGTAGTTGGAGTGTCAGAGAAACAGAGATCAGCATTAGGCATGATTCATTACTGTCCTATTTATGGGAAATGGCTTTTCTTTAGGAAATCAGCTCTAATCAGTGTCATCAGAAGTCATGTAGATTAACACAGGCCTTACACGCTGTCAGTTCAACAATCAACAGCCATCAAAAATGCCTAGCTTCCACTTTTAGTGCTGTCAGTAGTCATCCTCACCTGCTACTGCTTTGACATCAGGGACAAGTGAAGTTTTTACCTGCTGTGCTCTCTTCACACAAGTCAAGGCTGGCATGTGTTAGATGAACATTCATATTCACCCAAGAATTAGGCAGACATCTAGGATAGACTTCAGTTGATGTATTTATTTCCTTACATATGTATGCTCCCTGAAAACTTGAGTGGGTCAGCTGTACAGCATTGTTTGGGCTGCAGATTCACTGATCCTCTCCAGCTTGTCCTAGAATTTCAATAGTCCTATTGAGTCTATCCATATTAGAGTATCCTAGATACAAGTTCTGTAATTGGAGGAAAACTGGGCAAGAATGCAACAGGTCTTGTGATGGCAGTCTGTAGATGTATTCCTTTCATCAGATGAACAGCAGCATTTTCACCAACTTAAAGTTTCAGGCAGAACTTACCAAGGCGGGGAGGGCAAGACTGGCACATATAACTGTGACACTCGTGTTCAAGACAATGTCCCTGTCAAAAGAAAATGAACACAACATCTTTGCTCAAAGAAGGTAAAATGGTGAAAAAACATCAGAGGTGACATTGTATTCCAAGAGCATTCAGAAGGATAGAGTTTAGAAAGCAAACTGGGAGTATTTGTGAAGCCTATTCATCAATTCATTGTTGTCTGAGATTTTTTACTCTCTCCTCTCTTTTAGCATTTACCTGCTTTTTCTTGACTCACTAGAGCACATCCTACTGTCTCCCACCCACATATCAGCTGTGGCAACTGAATAGAAAGTTGCCACAGCGTGTAGCCCTGTGTCTGTCTGTAGCAGTGGAAAGGAGCACTTAGGGTATCATTTGAGGCACCAGCACACCATCCTGCATTGAAAAAAGATTTTTTCTTTCACAAAAACATCAAGGGAATAACAAGCTTCAGTCCTCCCAGACACCACATCTTCAAATGACTGTAGGAAATGGCTTCTGAAATGGTTCACAAAAGAGTTGGTTTTGATTACTACCTTCACTTTACTATTCACTACAGTCATGACATACAGTTGTGATAGGAAGTATCAATGACCTGCCCTACAGGCAGGAAGACCATTTCTCCTCCAGCACTACTAGTTATTACTGCTGGAGGATAACCAGCTGCTGTACAGGCAGTATTTCTGGCATCCCAGGACAGAAAGGATGTCAAACAAGAAGGGTAGCCTGCCAGTATTTTATTAAGGAACGTTAATTTGGCTTTTTTTTCTCCCCGCAAGAATCCTTGTTAATAAGACTTTAACACACTGCTACAAATTTGTTTTCGGCTGACCCTGCAAAGCTGTACTAGCAATCCTTTATAATATGAGCTTCTGCACATTCCCCGTGGGCTTTCACCTAACAAGAAAGGCAGGGGCCTCATAGAGTTTGGAACACTGCTTATAGCTTTTGTGTGACCTCTGGGTCACTGGTTGAAATTTGAAGAGATGGCCAAACTTCACAAGTGGTTGTTAGCTTATCAGCTTACTGCAGTTCCAGTAGAAAAAAGAAAAAAAGATCATTACTCTTCCCAAGCAACAGCATCATTTTTATAACGTAACTTGTCAGTATGAAATGCTTTCCACTTTTGGAATCTGGAATATATTCTAATTAATTATGCCTCCCAAAAGCAGGTTAAGAAGAAACTAGATCACACCAGTGATTTTTTTCCCTTGAAGGCATTACTTTCCTCTATCAAGCCCATGAAAATACAACTGCATCAAGGGAAGTCTAATCTATCAAAACATCTTACCCAGTAACTTGTTAGTTATGGCTTTGTTCATACTACATTAGGCTTGAAATATTCACTCCACAGCTATTGTATCTGGTGCAGTGCTTCAATGCAAAATGAAGGAAGGACAGTACAGAAAGATGTCCCTCATCACAAAATAGTTCATTCCTTAATTATAGTAGTAATTACATTAGCCAGTGACAGCTTTTTCTTCTGTGAAGTAAACTGTTTTGTATGATTTTAAAATTGTTTGTGGTTTTTTGGTATAGTCTTCAATGATAGCTATTTTTAAATCCAACATTTCTGATATCCAATAATTTTGGATGCTTACAACAACTCTACTCAAAGTGGATAAGCAGGGACAGGTATCATGTGAGAAACTGTCAGGGTTTAGGGGTAAAGTGCACTTGTTCTGCATTCTTTGTCTCTGAGTCAAATAAACTGTTTTTTCTTAATGTCTGTGCAGATATGCAATAGAAATTTGATCTTGAGAATTTTATTTAAATTTTGGATCTGTTGGAGGGAATGTAGGAAAAATAATGTCCAGCTTATTCTAACTAGTCACAAAAATACTGGATGTAGATGGGAAACAAAGTAAAACATCATAAAACATAGAAAGAACTTATTGCTTATCATGAATAAATATATTTATTTGTAATTTGAGAAATGAAAGCAGAAGGTACACCTTTTATGATAAACATTTTGGCATAATGTATTCCTACTTTGGCTGTTTATTCTTGGTTTACAACATTTCTGAATTAGAGGATGTGCTGTATACATGGATCCACCCAAAATGATAAAAGATCCCACCTAAAAGAATACAAACTCTCATTAGTGATTCTATTTTAATTTAATCTATTTTAGTTTAATTTAATTGTAAACTGAAAATATATTGTTTTCCTATATCACCAGGACTCAATGAAGAGAGAAAATAGGTGAATATGAAACTGCATGCTTGTTGACTGATTAGCATTTTAAAATAATCAGCATACCTCTGCAATGATCAAGTTTTCCATATGCTAGACTGTTTATGTACCTAATGATTTTTATATTATTGTGTGTGGCAGCAGAGGAGATGAGTCTTGAAAAAGATCTTTAGGCAGTAAGAAAGTAAGCCTTACTAAAGGATTATCAAAACTGGTCAAACTCAAAGAAAAAGAAAAGAGGCTTTGGGAACACATACACTAAATTTATCACAGAGAACAGGAATAGATCCAATTTACTAAAAAACCAACCAACCACCAAAAAAACTCCAAACACATGTAACCAAAAAAACCACACACAACATTCCAAAACCCCCAAAATAAAGTATTCATTTATAACCAAATCTGGAGTAACCTCCAGAGTTAAAAAACCAGAATAACCAGGTGTTCTTCCAGGCTCAGTACTGATTTGAGGGAAGGGGCATGGAGGGGAGGAATTAGTTTTGTATAAAATAACACAGGAGGCCTATGGAAGAATGAATGAAATTATACACAGTCTATAACTGGTTCAGGAGGGTGTTATTTTGCTTTTGATTTTGGTGTGGCCTTTTCTGTGGGATTTTTTTTTCACTTACTTGAAGGCATAATCTGAGAGGCAGCACAAAGCAAAATCTTCAACTAAATCAAAATAGCTACCTTACAGTGATTTCTATGTTGCAAGAAGTCTGACCTTTTATGAAACCAGCACTATCTCTGCATGCACAGATAAATTAGGGCATCTGCTAGGACAGTTATCTCTCTCAAATTTTCACAAATGATGCTATGCAGAATTTCATTTTTCCGTGTCCTTGTGAAACCACTGACAAAGGATATCAATATCTTGTAGGACATTCACAACTTTCTGAGTACCTCTGCCCTCCTAGCTCCTCTACAGTGTCAAGATTATTTACCATTCTTTAGTCTCTCTTAAAGCATGCCAAAAAACAAAGTAGAAAATTGTGCTTTACTGTTCATCAGGTTTTAGTGTTGTACTGGGGTTTCAAGGATAAATAAATTATATACTTACTCCCTGTCACATGGAAGCTGAGGTGCCATTGAACTAATGGGCATCTTCAGAAAATGACTGTCAATTAAATATGTTATTTTAGACAGTAATAGAAGTAATTATCTTTTGTGCCTAGAGAGAAAGAATTAGCACTGAGAGGCCATGATGGGTCCATAGAATCAGTCAATAAAGGAAATATTTTACAGTTACTTGACCTGATTACAAAAGATGATATTTGAGCAAATGTTGTGTGGCAGGATGTAGCACAAACTGAGCCAACAGCATCAACAGGTTTAATGTCTTTGAGAACAAAAAGGATGCTGGCAACTATAATTAAATTAATGGGATTTAGGGGAATAGCATGAACAGCTACTATAAGACCAGTTTTTCAGTATAACAAAGGAAGCTATCATTTATAAAACAACTTGACTTAGGACATGTTACAGTGTCCTTAAAAATAGCCTTGAAAGGTAAGATTAAGCAAGAATTTGGATATAAGGAGTTTGATACTCATTGGCCATCGTTATCTCTAAGAACCTCATCCCAATCAGAGCCAGCACACAGACCATCCATCTATTCCAGGCGCAGAAATTCAGTATGTGCTTTAATTAACATTCAGGTTGATATAAGCATAAACAATTAAGTAAGCAAGAGACAAGTATACTTGTAAGCAAGATCAATAAGTATACTTACTGCCACTAATCTCTTGGTGAGTGTTTGTGGAAGATACAATAGTTGTTTAATTCCTTACTGAATAAAATAATTAGGGAGTCTGAAAAGCATGGCCATGCCACCAGTTTAACCACAAAAATATTTGCCCCACCATACAGGATAACTAGTCCTTCATTTTGCCAGTTTTATAATCTGACTTCCTCAATTTGGTAGATGTAAACTTGTAGATATAGATGTAAACTTTGGTAGATGTAGACTTGTAATAGGGAAAGAAAGGGGAAAACAAAATGACAAAGTATGACTGCAGTTTCTAAGCGGTGTCAAAGCAGAAGGAGAAAAGGCATATCAGCAGAATGGGCCCTCTTGGGGAAATACAGCCTGAGAATCATGTATTTCAGGATCAAGAAAAGTAGCCATGGCAGTAGGAAGAGAGATCATGTGACTCTGATGGTGATGAAAGTCAAAAAATGCATGTTTCTTTCTCTTTCATGTTTTCACTTTATCTTACTCAGTTTTGTAGTTTGGTTTGGTTTGGTTTAGTTTGGGGTGCGATTGGAAGGGTTTTTTGGATGGTTTTGTTTGTTTTCAAATTTAAGTTTCATGAATTTGCTGTTATGGGTGCATTATACCTGGAGTCAACTGCAAGAGCTCATTTAAGAGTTGGTATAATCAATCAGAAGTGACAGAGCAGTGAGACCCAGCAAACTCAGCCTTCTTGCAGCCTTTTGATAAATAAGAAAGGTGATCCCAATCCTATGAAATCGGAGGGAGTTTGTCATATGTAGAAATCCATGTACTAAAAATAAAACTGCAAGGTCTTCTGTGTAGAAAGGGCTCCCTTTCGAGCTAGTAGTAAGAGTTCCTGGCTTGATTGTGGTGCTACACAAGCACCGTAGTAAGATTTTATGGAAGTTTTTCCTGTTGACCTGCAAAGGGGGAAGAGTGAGTATCTGTGTATGTCAGGGTCCTATAAAGAGAAGTTCAGGAGCACCCTTTGGATACCTTCTCACCGTTGGGGTAAATGAGCAGAAAGTTTTGAGGTTGGGGGAAAGGGAAAGGCATGGGAAGGTCAGAGTAGGCTACAAGTGATGTTCGAAGCATAAAAAGTTTTTTGATCAAAGACTACTTTATTTCTTCCCTCCCAATGTTGGTAACAGAGGCAGTCAATAAACACAGAAGTTTGTGAAACCCTTAACTGATCCTGCTTCAAGATGTTCTAAATAAACTGGGAAAGTCATTAAAGACCCTTGAGGCATTTCTGGGAATTATTTGAGTAACTTCAGAGCAGATGCTGCTTCCAAAAGACGTGAAAAGTACTGGAGACTTTTACTTTTAACAAGCTTTTCTTCCATATGCACACCAATGGCAACCCATAATGTATCAAAAATAACTGGAGATCTCTGATGGTGGCATTTAGGGAAATGAGGGCCCAAGCAACATCTTCCTCAGTCCTTCTGGTGATGGGAAAGAGTCTAAGGACAGTTTAACAACTAATGACTGTATCAACAATTGTTTGCAGAGCTGGTGTCAGCAACAAGACTTTGGTTTCTATGACCATGGGTATCTCTTCAAGGGTCAGTATCCACTTGGAAGAGATGGGGTACACTTCACTAAGCAGGACAAAGGTATTCCTGTGTGGAAAGGCTGAGAGAATTGGGATGGTTTAGCACAAATTAGAGAAGGCTTTGGGGTGGCCTAATTGCCAGTAGCTGAAGGAAATCCTGCCAGTACCTGAAGGAAATCTACAAGAAAGAAGAGAAGGAGACTTTTTACAAGAGCATGTCGTAGTAAAACCCTAGTAAAAGGACAGGGGGAAATGGTTTCAAACTGAAAGAGGATGGGGTTGCATTAAATAGTAAGGAAAAAAACTCTTTACTGTGAGGGTGGTGAGGATCTGGATCAGTTTTTCTGAAGAAGTTCTGGATGCCTCATCCCTGAAACTGTTTAAAGACAGATTGGCTGGAGCACTGAGCAGACTGGTTTAGTGAAACGCATCCTTGTCCATGGAAAGAGGGCTGGAATTAGATCTCTTTAAGGTCCTTTCCAATCCAAGCTATTCTGTGATTCTGCCTGGGGAGACAGATAATAAGGTATATGAGAACTTATAAGTAAGGCTTAAAGAGCAGATCAGTAAAGGTGACATAATGGATGTTGGTCATCTGATCAGGAAGAACAAGTAGATAAGTCTAGAAGTGACTTCAAATTCATAGGCCATGCTTCCCATGAGTAAATTCAACTACCCTGGTACCATCTGGAGAAACACCACAGCAAAAAAAAGCACTGCATGACATCCCTGAAGGATCACAGGTCTGAAAGATTCCTTGGTCTACTGGAGTCCCTTTTCTGTATTATTTTAAATTTAAACTACTTAAATATATGTCATTTCCTTGCGCTTATAAAGATCCTTCTCTTTGAGGTCACAGAAAACAAACATCTTTCTGCAAACTTTTTAACAACTCTGCAGTTGGTATTTTTCCATAGAAATCTCTTCACTATCATTTGCTCTAGTCCTTGTAATGTTTTGTGTAACAAAGTCCTATATCTCCTGGAAGAGAAAACTGCAGTTTTCCAAGTATTAGCAAGGAACAAAAACTTTTCAATTATTAACAAACCTATGACATGGAACTTGATGGTTTGAGGTTAATAGTAATTCTTTCTATGAGAATGGAAGCCATTTTATTGACTTAAACCGGTGTTAGTTCAGGTCTATGGCCCATCCACTTCCATTGGTCCTTCAAATACTGTATTTTCTAATACTGTGTGGGGTTTTCAAAGGTTTTTGAAGCATGTTTTGACAATCAAATGTTGCCTTTATTTATCCTTAAGTTTTCAGAGGACTACATTTTGTAATCATGCTTATTTCTGGGTCACAGAGTCAAAACAACTTTAACACTATTAAATCAACCTCTCTCTTCAATTCAGCATAATAATTGAAGCTTTATCTCTTAATGTAAAAAGTTAGACAGGTGTCATCCATAAGTTCATACAGTGGTGATTATGAACAACATCATCAGGAAAAAAAGGGTAATAGAGGACATGAGGGACATTTTTCCTTATTTATTTCTTTATATATATGAGATACAAATCAGTTGGTACTGTATAACTAAGAAAAATCTGCATGTTTCTTTGACCTAGTACATTCCCTTCCAAAGAGCCAAATCTAAGATTTTCAGCAGACCTGATCTGATACTGAACTTATTTTTGGTCATATGAACAGCAAACACAAGGTTCTACTCTGATGCCTTGGACATAAAAACAATGTTTAAATGTCTTTTCCTGTTTTAATTTTTGAAAGATTAATGTGTCTTGCCAATTTAGGCTATGACTTGAGGTTGGAAGGCATGGTGGCATGGAAGCCAACAGGAAAAGTCTGGAATTTCATCAGACCCCTTATCAATAATATGTGTTGGAAAGCAATTTACTCTGGCTGTGAATTGTCATTTCTTGCCTGGGTAGGTTTGAATCTACATCTATTTAAAGTCCCACTAGACAGCAGCTGGAACTATCTGGTACCTCTCCTATTTTGCGGGGGTTTTTTGTCTTGTTCTTCACTATAGAAGAGTTTATTTGTCTTTCTGAAGTGTCTTGAAGTTAGTGTCAGTAATATAAACTACTGAAGAAAAGAGAGCTTGGACAAAATTTCGAATAGGCATTCCTTTTACTAAAGTTGGAATTCTAGCACCAGAAGTAGCAAAGATGAGATAGATATTAGTACCAGATATCCAGTAGAGAAATATAAGATCTTGACACTACCCACATTCATATTTTTCAGAGAAAATAGCATTGTTCCCAGCTTACAGGCAATATTTATGGACTTTAGCATACCTATATTATACAATAAACTGAATATAGGCAGCTGAAAGACATGACTAGAAAGGAGATAGATTATTTGTCATGACTATGACCCACCTGCAGGACATAATTGTCTCTTTCTAGGAAAAGGAAACACCAAGAAGCAGTGTTGGAAGTTTTAAGGTACTGGCTGCAAGTGTTTATTGTGAGTTCAGCTGATGTTTCTCTGAGGATAATCATGAAATAATTGTGTTCAGAACACAACTGAACATATACTTGTATACCCATGTACACCCAAACTTGTTTTCATGTGTACCCAAAAATCAGACCTGCCACAAAAGCTCTCAACTTCTAATGTCCTCTGATTGTGTTTGTTTGAGGGAAGATGGAAGAGCTGAGCCTGTGCAATATCCATTTTTAGTCCATAAGCATGGAAAGCCCTTTTCAACTACTTAGGAGTAAGGCATGGTCTAAAGCCTATTGCTTATTTCTTTTTATCCTTCAGAAGCTGACACAAGTGACAAAGTAGCAATATATGGAAGAGAAGATCTGCCCTTTCTCACTCCAAAAATGCTCTCTGTTCATGCATAGCATCACAGTGTTTACTTACATTTACCCCCTGAACTGAAGCACTAGGGAGAGGTGTGTAATTTTCTAACTTTGTTTCCTTAGGCAGAATCTGTAGTTCAAATTTGAAACTGTTTTTTCCCTTCATATTATGAACGTAGCCTCTTTCTTTTTTTCCTTCTTTTGAATCCTTTTCCAAATCCGTTTCCATTGAAACTTGACAAAAGATTGCAGAATTCAATCTGAGTAGAGTTAATGAAAACAAATTAATGAGAAATATTTCCTTGGTTAAAGCAATAACATGCACTGAAGCATTATTAAGAAAGATAATAGCCTCATGAAGCAGAGAAGCTACTAATAATCTAACTTAAAGAAAATAAGTCTATCAGCTGTGACACATTCTCTGATGTCTGATAGCTGTGACTATCAGACACCAGAGAATGTGGCCACAGTCTAGGAAGTGAGGTTTCATTCATTCCTCCAAGTATAGAACTACTAGTTTCCCTAACATAAAATCTGTTACCAAGCTTGATACCAACTGTTATGTTCATAAATACCATGACTTCAAAAGAAAACCAAAATGCAAAAAACCACTCCTCTGTTCCTTTCAGCTCCCTTAGGTCATAATTGTGATCAAAAAGCGCCCAGACCTGCCACTTTTATTTCCACAGGCATGGAAGTAAATGAAGCAGCAGGACTGAGGTTTCATGAAAAGTGTGAAAGGTGAAAAAATTGTGCTGACAGCAGTTTATTGGAACTGAAAAATCTGTAGTCAGCTGTAAAACACTGTAATGTCAATTACAGTTTGAAGAGGATCTTTTCTTGGCTGAGAAATTAAGAAACCGCATAATCAATGCTACCTTACATGTACTTTTAGGAGTGTACTTAATATCATAAAGAAGTGAGAGGAGATGGTTCTTTCAAGTCTACATATGTGATTGCATTTAGGAAAGATGACTAATTCTTCAGAGCCACCATCTAGAATTTTCTGGGGAGAGGAGTGAAGGCGTCCACTTCCTCACCAACCAGAACATCCTTAACAGCCTGAGCTATGTCCACAAAACACTGCTATTGCACCATGGAATTTCTACATCTGGGAATTTTATCTTTATCCCTCAGTTTATACATCATCCTAGGACTTGAGGAATGCAAGTATCATTCCTGTTTCCAAGAACAGTAAAAAGAAGAATCCACGGAACTATAAGGCAGTATGCCGCACCTCAGTAAATAGGAAGGTGATGTGACAAATAATCCCAGTGGGGACCACACTGACCATGATCAAACATTTTACCCTCCCCAAAAAAGAAGGCCAGTAGTCCCATGGGCTTCTTTAGGAAGACCATTGTCTGCAGATCAAGGGACTTTATTCTTGTTCTCTGCCACAGCTCTGCTATCGCCAGCCAGGGGCTATGTACAAATCACAAATGGACGGGACTACTAGGAATGTATCTTGAGCTGTTTTATTTTCCAGCATCAGTCTCATTACATGGTTATGACAATGGGAAGATGCCAGCAGCTCACATCCCAGGCAGCAGACCAAGAACTTAATGTTACAACTTAGTTTAAAAGTTTTTTGACCAGTCACACAAAGCAAAAGCATATTGACAGTAGTTCCATCCAACCACTATAAGCACACATACCTTTGATTAAAACAATGATTGCTTATTTCAAATACAATACCTACTTGTAAGCCTTAAAACGCAATGCACAGAGCTACATTATTAAGCTTAGAACTTCGTAATATCTTGCTAGATATACTTTTCTGCAGTTTAGGGAGTTATTCTAGACAAGCGTTAATACACAGACCATTGTTCTATTTGTCCTTACTTTTCTACTTCTTACATAATTTTTCTGCTGACCAATCTTATGGCTACTGGTTAGCTCTTATCACAGTTCTGCTGTCTCTCAGGCCTGCCTTTTGCAGCTTTCCCAAAACCCTCTGATTTTATGGATTCCCACATCTGCCACATCCATGGGCTGTATTGAGATCTGTGCTTTGCAGTGAAAAACAGACATACTGAAGTGGGACCAGCAGAGGATCACAAAGATGTTGAAGGGACTGGAGCATTTGTCATGTGGGAAGGGGGCAGGGGGTAGGAGGTGGGAGGCTAAGAGCACTGGGAGAGTTAATCTGAAGAAGAATGGGCTCAGAGAGATCATAAAAATATATAAATATTATATTGGGCAAACCAGACTCTTTTCAGTGGTGTCTAGTGATAACAGGAGACACAAACTGAAAAAAAATCCAGAATTCCAGTTAAACATTAAAACCCCCATTTTTATTGTAATGGCAGAGTCAAACTCAGGCAAAGGTTTCCCAGAGCTGAGGAACCCTCATCCTTGGATATACTCAAACTTCCCTGGACATGTCCCTGCCCAGGGTAGTTGACCCTGCTCTGAAAAGGAGCAGGAGCGTGCTGTCTCCTGAGGTAAGATACAGCACTGTAGTGCTGTAAATCTGTGACAGATGTGTGTGTCTTCATGTGTGTTTCTACATGTACACATATTCTCAGAAGAATTGCAACCTTATAGGAAAAGTCAATAGTTGTGAAGGGCAAAACAAATTCTGGCTGAAGTGCTATATAACAAACCTGCCCTGGGACTGGCAATGAAGTAAGCAGGAACTTTTAAGTTTAGTTGAAAGGAATTATAAAGCGCTGAAACATAAAAGGTTAAGGGCAGCTGCCTTTGAAGAGTTTAGTGCACTGCCTGCTGGTGTGGTTTAAGCAAATCAGAAGCAAAGGTGTTTCCTTATCTGGAATGTTAATGAGGGAGAAGCTGAGCACTTTCCTAAGCAGAATTGTGGCCTGCATGATAATTTGTCAGTCTCTGACAGTATTATGCTGCTTCAAAAGATGCTGTGACCTCCTTGAACTCAAAATTGTGGTAGGATGACAATTCAGTCAGAAGAAGCCAGTGGGCTTTCAACCAACTTTAAATAGTTATGAGACAATGTGAGTTTCAATTCTACAGTCATCACAGATGTAGTGTTTTGGGTTGGTTTTTTTAGGAAAATGGGATCATAAGTTGTCAGCAACAGTATATAAGAGTTATTTGAGTGAAAGACAGTTACTATGGATGTTTGGAACAATTGATTTAATTTTATTTTTTTAATGAAGATATCAAGCAGACTGCAACAAAAAAAAATATTTCTAAGTCTACTACCATGCCTGGTTTTCCGGCAACACAGAGAAGCTAGACAGCTGTGAAACAAAAACAAAGTTCCTATAGATCTAATAAAAATTTTGTTTTAAATCTTCTTTATCATCCTTAACCTTTAGCTTATTAGCAGCTAGGATGCCTACTATGACTAGATGCCTACTTTGACTATAGCTAGAGCTAAAGCATGAGACAGATAAATAAATAATAGTTTCATAGTTGCCGACAAATACTTAGCCCACAGATCATATTCAGCTTTGGATTTTGAAGGGAAACTAGGAAAATGTGATTGGCGCTTTTATCTTCAAATATTTTGATTCCCTTATTTGGAAGACCTTGATTTCAGGAGGTGTTAAATTTTAATTATACTGCAGAATGTATACTTTTTGCTCCTCTTACCTGGAAGCCATGGAATGAGACAGAAATCTACTTGGCCCATTTGGTTGGAACCCAACTGAAAAAAAGAGTTGTCTCTACTCCAGAACTGACTTTGTTGCTAGAAAAAATGTGGGCAAGGTGACCATGGAGCAGACGGATGTTGTTTTCCTAAAAGTGTTAAAGGTCATTTAAGACAAACAAGTTATTGTCAGTGACACACTGAGAATAAGACAATTAAAGTCAAATGGAGTCACCACCAAGCACTCTGTTAAATTTAGTTTAATCTGTAAATCTAGAAAGCAGCACTGTAGAGTTCTCCCAAAATTATCATGAACAGCCATTAACGCATCACTAAATATAAGCATAAGAAGATTAGTCTGGTTTTGAATATCCTAATCTTTCCAAATCCATGCTGCAAACAAAGAGCAGGAATGGGAATTTTCATTTTGTTTGCATAGCATCAAAATTAAAGTGCATGTATGCGGAACTTTTGCTTGAACAGATCTTAGAAAGGGGAGGGTGCAGTGCCAAATTTGTGTGCTGCTCTAAAAGATTTTTTTCAAGAGGTGGCTTAAATTAAAAACATTATAAAACAATATGGAATGAACATAATGGAAGTGGAATGATGTTGACAAGCTTTCTCCCCTTTTCATATCACTGTTACCAGGACAAATATGACATCTTTTTTGAATGACTTGTCTCATAGGTATGTATTATCAGTACTTCTATAGCAACAAGAAAGAAATACCAAAACTACATAAAAAAAACTAATGAAAGCCTTGCTCCTAGCTCAAAGGACTTTATATAAGCATTACAGCTACAGTGTACACTGTGAGAGGGGCTCATGGTTTTTAAAGAATAAGGTCACTCATGAAGACTTATATCTATTTAGAAGAAGTTTCATGAGGACATGCAGGAAATATGAAAGCTATGTTTATCCTAGCACATCCTGAATATTGTCTATAAACAGAAATATCTCTTATTCACTGTTTCTTACCAAAGTAGAAGGTATATAGATTTTTTGATAAGATACATTACTAGTATCTTCACCTACTGTGGTATCATTTTAAGTTGACTGTTGATTGATATATTGGACATGTATGATGCCTTCTGACTGCATTTGTCTGTTGATGTCCTTCAGCTCAGGTTAGTGGTGATTTCTTGATGACTGATTGGTTCTACTCTTTAAGTCTCATGTGTTTGGAACATTTGGAAGTCTTTCCTGGAAAATGTCTTGAAATAAGTCCAGTCATGAGTAAGTAATGTAAACTGTTGAACTGGGTTTTTTTGTTGTTTTTTTTTTTTTAAACATTATCCTTAAAAATTTAGTGCAATACTCAGTCATCATTGCTGAAAATGGTACATGCTTTCTGTTAAAACATACATATTCTGATTTGGAGTACAGTTTAGGAGCATTGGACCTTTAAAAATTGTTTCTACGTTATAAATTAGCAGTGCTGTGCTGAAACAATAAAATAGGAAGTACTTCTCATTTCTTTTGCTTAATATTTTCATACTATTACTCCAGTTCCTCACAGGTGCTATTTGTAGCATGGTAATTTCTCTTCTGATATAGATGCACCTCATTTCTTCATTAACAAAACTGATGGGACTCGAGCATACTTTTCCAGTCTAGATAGCTTTATTGTATGGTTACAGGAATTTGTAATGTGTACATTCACCTTTATAAATTGGTAGCTGTGTCTGGTTTTATTTATGAAAAGTAATACATGTGATGTGCTTACAAACTAAAGCAAGTTATTGAATAAATTTCTCTTCATTTAAAATTGACTTTCACTGAAGTTTTCATTGAGAAGGTTTCTAGGGTCTTAATTACGGTATATCTGGAACTTATTACATAACAGTGAAAAAGAGTAAAAGAAAGAGAAATTAAGTAAAATACAGATATGAAATGGAGAAAAGTAAAATGAGAGGGAGAGAGGCAGGAAGGAAGGAAGGAAATGTCTGCTTTGTTGCTCGTTTAGAGCTGATGTTCTAAGGGTAGTGATTTGTAATCAGTGAAGATTTTTCAGATCATAGAAACTACACACATCTTAGAAGAGAACAGTTCACTTGAGAAAAGTAAATTAGTGCCCACTCCCTTGTGCTTGTGACAAAGAGGCAGAACTGACAACTGTGATTGGGACACACACAGGTCAACTGTGAAACCACTGATAAGAAAAAAATACCTTTTTTTTTTTTTTAATCAGGTTATAAAATATATTGAAAATGCCCAGGATAATGTTTTATGAAAAGAATAAAAATCCTGTGGGGAAAGACTGTGCAAGTATTTGTATTTGTTATTTATTTTGACTTAACCATTTATATCTTCAGAACCTATGCAGTTGTCTTCACTAATTGTTTCAACTGGATCTCAGTCAGTTAATCTCAGTGTTAAACAGAATCTTTTGAGCAGTTTTGCACTGCAGTATTATTAAATCCATTTTCAGAATAAGCCCGCATTTCTCCTTGTTGCAATGAGAACATTAGCAAAGTGTAGAATTCTTTGGCTTAAGAAAAGACAAAAATCAAAATACTTTCATTGGAGGGAGGAAATTTTAAAATGGGTACTTTCTGGGGTTCAAACAGTGTTTTAAGATTTGAGGAACAATAAATATCGGTTAACTGAGGACATATAGGAAGACAAGGCACATCATATTGGAGCCAGGTGAGAGGAAGTCACTTAACAGATAAGTTTTGTATCATTGAATATTAATCTTAGTAAAGAACCTGATACTCCTAACTTCAGACACGGAGTTCATGGGGTTAAAAAAGAGTCATGGGGTGAGGGATTTTGTTTGAGTTTATGGCATTTCTAAGTGTGCATCCAAATGATCAACAAAAGGCTGGAATTCAGACTTGGTGCTTACAGAAGATGAAAGTATATTCTAGCAAGAATTACAAATAGATGAGAAAGTAATTTACTAAGATAAAACACACTGAGCCCAGTTTATTCCTAGGAGAGGGTTAATCAAGCATTTGTATGCATGTACTGTACATCTACCCTTTCTTTTATATTTTTCTTCTCTCTCTCCTTATGTCTCCTTTTCTAAAAAGAGAAAATCTATGCAGCTGGTGAACTTACCATTTATGAACTCCTAAAATGAAAGAGAGCCAAGAAAAGTCTATATATGTATATGTATATATTAGTGAAGAATGCCAGGCATCAGATAACCAAAAACAAGATAAAATACTGAGGCCTAAATTCAGTATGGTAGGCATGAGCAGCTACAGCACTGAGAGATCCTGTGTGTCTGAGGGGACAGGTGAAAGAATGAACTTGCAGCCCTTGATTTTAATAGTTTATTAGGAGGAGAAGGACATGGTAGGAGTGGGGAAAAGATGATACGAATAAACAGGTGTACCTGGTGTACCTATCTCTTTCTCAGCAAATCAATTAACAGTATTTCTAGGAGGCTGGTGAGTCCTTTGGAGGTAGGGAGAAAGGAAGGAAGGGAGGAACAAAAAGAAAGAAGAGGGAGGCAGGTAAGCAGGGAGGGAGGGAGGGAGTTAAAAATCACCAAAATATTTTTTTAAAATTTTTTAAGAGGAGCTGGTGTCAAGGCAAAGAATTCAAACTAAAACCCCCTCATTTTTATAGAATGCTTACTTGACACAACTTCAGAACTTTCAGAGAGTAGTCTGAACTGCGAGAGCTCTAAAGAGTTCTAAGACCTCAACTTTGTTTCCATGACACAGGATGGACGTGCAGTGTGCTTACCAGATACATGGTTTTGCAAGGATCAGAATTCAAGTTTGGATTCATCCCTTCTAATCTATCATGAAGTCATTTAAAGCCTTTTTTTTTTTTTTGGTTCTGAGAGAGGACTCAAGAATTTTGAAGGCTGCATTTCTCATGGCAAATAACAAAATACAGCACTCTATCCAACTAATCTGGAGTATAATAAACAAAATTGAAGTATTAGCAATCTCTCCAATTTAATATGAAAGGATGTCCACAAAAGCAAAGCATTTGTGTGCAAAGAAAAAGCTGATATTAGCAATGAGATCAGCTTTTTATATATCTAATGTAATTACAATTCTTTCAATTACGCATCCCATGATTGCCTTTTTCCTATATGAGCTAAATCTAGCCAGTGATTTATATAAAGTAATTCTCATCTTCAGTAACTGAAAGGTGAGGAGATACTGCCCTAAGCAGCAGATTCAATCTTTTAGAAGTTGTTCATTGTCTTGCAAATGGTACTCTGTGGTCACAAACATCCTCTGTGAGTCTAAACCTGCAGTGTCAGAGCTAGGAGAGTTTAGCTTCGGTTGAAAACATGCTAACATGAAAAGTTAGACATTCTAGCAGGCAGGAGTGGACTATGCTTTTAGCTCCAAAGCTAGCTACTTGGCCTCTGTGTGGCTAGCCATAGATGGATCTGAAACTCAATTTGGACATGTGACAATAAGGAGCTACTGCATTGTCAGGTAATGGGGAAATGGGAGCAAATAAAAAAATGTTGCCCTTGATCATGTAATGGTGTGACCAGTCTTCTTCAATGCAAAGCCCTCCTTTAGAAGAACCTGTTCAAGTTTCTTTTGAAGCTACTGAGAAGTGGCCATGTTAAAAAAAAAAAATCATTAAAAAGTTAAAGCTAAGAGAGTGTTCAGAAAGCTTTTCTTTGTCAACTCTGGCAATAAATTATGGCTTCCCAACTGAGATAGGTATCTCATAATGTGAGACTTCATCCTAATTCAAATGATCTGTAGAAATGTATGATGAAGAAATCTTTGAAAGACTTTGTCAGCCACAATTTTTTAGACATTGTTTGCACTAGCAACAGAACCATGTCTCCTTTCTCTTTTTTCATATGCCCTACGTTTGCATATTTTATTTTACTTACTTGACTACCTGACAAGAAATCATGTGGACAAAAATGTCCAAATCTGATTATGAAAAGGTCATGAAATCAGAGAGTCATAAAAGTGCCCAGGTTGGAAGTGACTCAGAAGTTCATGGAGTCCAACCATTCGTGGGACAATAGGGCTCTTATTGAACTAACCAGCACCGTGCCCAATTGCATTTGGAAAATCTCAAGAGATAGGGACACTGAGATGCCCCTGGGAATCTTGTTCAAGTGAAGGGTTGTTCTCCCTGTAAAAAAATTCTTTCTTATATTTAATCATTTTTGTGGCCTTCCTTTGCACCCTTTTCTTCTGTCCATGGTTTTCTTGAATTGTGGGGACCAGAACTGGAAATTATATTCCAGGTGTGGTCTGACAAGCACTGGAAAGATTGAGATAATCCCATTTCTACCTGTGCTAAAAATGTCCCTAGGGATGCAGATCAGGATCAGTTCTGTCTTTGTTGTTGCAGTAGCACACTGATCTATGTTTATTTATGCTGTTTACCAGGATTTTCCAGCAAGGCTGCTCCTTGCCCACAGTCCTAGCTTATACTGAGCTCTTTGATTATGTCATCCCAGGTACAGGCTTTTCACTTGTCTGTGTTAAACTTCAGACTGTTCTTGATAGCTCACTCTTCTATCTGACTTTCTCTGCAGGATTGGCTCTCCCGAGTGATGTGTCCACTTCACCACGCAGTCTGGTAAGGGTGCTTCCAATCCAATCCAGGGCAAAAGCTGAGTGACATGGGGGCCATCTCTGGGAATGCCAGTTATTGCAGACTGCTAGCCTGAGTAAAAAACACTGATCACCACCCGCTGAGTGCAACCTGTTAGCAGTTTCCTACTCATCTTGCAGACTCCCATCCAGTCTGGATACTAACAGATTGGACTTAAAGTCTCTGGAGGATTCCTTTTACTTTATTCTCAAGTGTGAAAATCATCTTACAGAGCAGCTTTGCCCTCCTTAGTGGAAACCATTTTAACTAATATTTTAATGGGGATTTAAATATTTGTTGTCAGGTATGCAGGCTATTCAAAGAACCAAAACCTGAAACTTTGGTTCCTACTTGGAAGTTTATACCACTTAGTTTGATTTAAACCAAAATACTCTAGTGGGCATATGTCATATCTAGTATGTAGCATGTATTTTGTCTTATGTGTGTCAGCTTTGTTTCCTTCTTATGCAGATGTCGCTTCTATGAGCTGCTAATACTTAGGAGTCTGTAGATCTTGCCCTTCTGTCCTCTGAAGGATTTTTGATACATTTTCTTGTTCAGAAAATGTTCCCAGTTTTTTTAATATAAAACCTAGCTAAAATATTAATAAATTAAACGAAGCTGGGATTGTAAAAACATATCTCTGCAGGTGGATGTTTCTGCCTGTGGCTTGTTAACTGTTCTGTGCAGCCAAAGTCAGGTTGAAGAACTGTGCTGGATGCTTCTACAGAGTTCACTGAATTCTTAGTCTCTCTCAAACGCCAGTTGAAAATAATATAGAGCACTTTTCTCTCATGGGTTTAAGCAACATTTTTGGTCATTAGAGAACAGTTCTAGTGAGTAGACTTTTTAATGAACATCTTGCTTAATAAACAATTTATAGGTTTATTTGTTTGGGCTGCAGTCTAAACCCCTTGTGTTTAAACACTGAGGGACAACATTCAAAATTACTTCTAATTGGATGGACCATCTCATTGGACATTTTGTTTGCCCTTGTTAGCATATACTTGCTTCCACAGTCTCATTTGCTTCACCTATCAGAAAAAAAAAGCTTGTTTTCATTAGTAAAATCCATTTTAAGGTCTACAGGAGGTAAATTATTTTTAAAATTAGTTTTTTATTTTATTAGTCAGGTCACATTGTGTCAAAACCATGTTGGAGTCAATTGCACTTCATTTGACCTTGATAATATTGACACAATCACTCTATGTCTCTGTTCAGTATGACACCATTAACCCTCTGAAACTAATAAATATTTTTAAAAAGACAACAAGCATTTTTAACTAATTACTTTTGAATAAATTCTTACAGGTTTTTTTTATTTCTTATGAGCTTTATTTCTAGACAAAGAGAATGTATGCAGCAATTTAATTCATTTAGCATACGAAAATCAAAGGAGAAACACCAGAAATCAGATATAGAGTTAGTGTTATGCATATACTTCTATAAACTTTGGCCAATGCATTTGACTCCCAGGTACAGTAAAGTAAAAGAGGTCAAGCACAAATTTGCATAAAGTAATGCATAAAATGCATAAAATACTGGCTACTTTGGCATACAAAAATAATAGGGGGATACAGCAAAGCTTTTTAATTGCACCTGTATAATTTAGGAGGTCATTAGCTTCCCATGTCATATACACTATTTTGAAACTTTACCCTTGCTATCCTGCAGTTGTCCTCCTGGGATTGTCAAGTACTTGAATACAATGCTGATCTGTAATTCAATATATTAGAAAGCAAGAAAAAACAAAAAAACTAGCTTTCTTTTGGAATTTGGACATTTCCTTTGCAATAGAACCATATTGATAGAGGAAATTATAATGATAAGTAAATAAAATTTAATTTTTGCTCTACACACTTGCTAAGAAATACGTTAGTGAGATCATTAAAATCATTATTGTAAGCACTTCATCCCTTCCTCCTTGCTGGAATATCTCTATTCTTGCATTTTAGGTCCATAAAGATGTTTCCAAACTGTTACCTTATAGTAATTTAAACTCAGAGAGACAAGATGGGAAGTGATGTTATAAAGCTGAACAGTCTTGGAAGAGGATATCGTGAACCTGATAGGCAGGCATTATTTTCTTGACACGACAGTAGAGTGAAGTTGATAGCAAAGGAAAGTAATGAAGACTTATTGAAAGTTCTGTATACACAGGGGCTGACCCATGATCTGAGGTCACTTCTGAAATGGAGAGTAGGAATTTGGTGATGGCTCTGTTTAATATCACATGATATTAATGGACTATTTGACTATCAAACTATTAATGGACTTATTAAGCAGATGAATGAAGCAACTAGAGTGCTTACTTATGCTACAGACTTAGATATGGGCCAACCATGAGTTCAATGTAGGCCGGACACGATGACAGAATACAGGAAAGATGTTATGACAGAGCTTCAAGGTGAAACCTAGGACATTCTAAGTGTTAGAGAGAAAGAAGCACGGGGCGAAAACAGTGAATAGTGTATTGGTGTGCATTGCACACTTGTTTCTCTCTTGAGCTAAGTAACAGCTCCTGACCTGCTGCCTCTATGCTTTTCATTCGCTGTAAAAACGATGTTTGAAAAATACAGGTATGTCCTCACTGGATAGTCTCTATGAAAGTACACTGGAAGATAACCACTGAGGTAGCTCTATCTTTCTTGTATGGAGCTCTACAAAAACAACTGCTTTATAATGTTGTCAAGGGAAAACATTAATTTTAAGTTGTCATGTGTCTCTGTAATTTTTTTAATATTTATTGTTATTAAATAAAATATATCTTAATATTTAATATTTAATATTTAATATTTGATATTTGATATTTGATATTTAATATTTAATATAATGGCTGAAGTGTCACTTGGCCATTATTTGCTCTCTATCATAGTGTACACATCAAGGGGAAACAAAGATCACAGATCAGTCAAGGTAACACAGAATATAGCACAATGTGTCCCAACTGTTCATGCAAACATTCTCTATGATCTGACTTCCATGCTCAAGTCTTTTCCATAATACAAATATGCTCTGAAAAAGACATCTGCTGCCTTTGAACACTTTCATGGCTTGTATCCAGCTTTCATTTGGCATTTCTGTAGTGGTAACTTGCTTTCTCTATATTGGTGGTAAAGCACTGCTTATCAAAGTGTTTCTAAAAGTGATGCCAAGTGACTTCTAATTCCCATGTTCATTCATCTCTTTCTTATAGATATACTGATGAAGTTGAACAGAGCCAAACACAACCCTATATTTTCCTTTCTTTTTTAGGTTTATGTTTTTTGGGCTACCTGTGTTCAATATGCATTACAAGTACTGAGAAATAAGCAGCCTACTTGTAAAGTACTAGTAAAGACATGGTTTATGCTATTAGAAAGTTTGGTTCAATATGAAATTTGAATCCTCTGTTAGAGGAAACAAGCCAAAATCCCCTTTGTGTTCAATTATTTAAAAGCAAGTATTAACACCTCCTGTACTTTCTCATGTATTGACATTTTGATGAATGATTTTATTTGTCTCTGTATTCATCTCTGTAAAAGACTAGAATGATGTCACTAATCACTAATTGTTGATTAGAAAACCAGCGTTTTTCTTAGAAAAATTTCAAGAGTGTACAGTTTCTTCTTCTGATTTTTTGGCCAATAGAATTACTGAAACCATTACTACTGCATAAACGTGTAAATAATTCTCTATTCTCTACTGGGTTTTTTTCCTCCAGTAATATGCAAAAACTGTTATTATCTTGTAGGCACAGTTAGATTTACAAGGACCCAAACATTTTTATCTGAGTCCTTTCAGATCTATCAGCAATTGCATTTCAGTCTCTGAAACTCTCTATCTTGCAGCTCTCTAACAAAACTTAGCCATGTTCCTAGTTTTCTTTGTAATGTCACCATTACTTTCTCAAGTTCTTTCCTACTAGTGTAACATTTGAGTTCATTTTTATGGTTTGTTTTCCTGGAACATACCCAAACCCTTCAAATACAGTCTGGTGTGCTGTAAACATGTCAGCATTCACTTCTTCCTGCTTTACAATATTGACTCTACATTTATGCTTGTTACTACTGGCACACCAAGAATTGCTTGTAAGCCAAACACCACAGTGTGAAATAAGCATTTGCTTCTGTTCTCTCCATATAGAAAGTACAGCACAAGTTAAATTTCCCAGATGCTTGCCTTTCCTTATATGTGAGAAGACCTGATGCTGAGCAGGGTTGCGCAGCAGTGGTTGTTGGCAAAGTCTCAATGATCTGGTCCTCCTTTGAAGTATCACAGACAAGCACATTCATAATTATCACACTTATCTTCTCTTACAGTCACTGCACATTTTTGATAAACAGTTGTATTGGCTAGATTTCCAGCAATTAAATTCAAACCCAAAATATTGTGTGAAGAGGGTTTTTGTTCACCATCTGCTATACTGTCTCATGTGTCAGTTGTGCAATTCTAGTGAACTTTTATGTATAACTTCCTGCTTTTAGTCATAATTGGACTTCATCATCTTTCCTCTCTCACACCATTTGGTGGGCAGTAGTGCAAAGCACTGAAATGAGCCCTGTAAGTTAGCCATTACAGCAAGCCTGAAGATGGTCCTTGTTTTTCATAGGGTAGGTATACACACAAGATTGTGATGATTTTCCCCATATGTTACAGAACATGAAACATTTCATCTGATATGGAGCAGAACACATAACATTTCTTCTTCTACAAGTAATTCCTTCTTATTAAAAGAATAAGTTCTTACAGGTTACTGCCCTCTGTTTGTACTTAGGGAATGTTTCACCACAATGACTTGTCTTGCAATGGCTATCCTAAAGACTTGCACACAACAGAATGATTCACATCACAGTTAAACTTAGAAGCTACTTTCAGGTGGCTTCATATGCAGCTGTAATTGTACTATATTTATTTTCTTTTGTGCAAAAAGGAGAAACCCCCACATGCTTTTTATCTATAGTGCTCTCAGACATTTTTTGTATCCACCACCATAAATCTGCTTCCAATCAAAGAAAAATGCTTCTTTTAAAAAAAAAAAATCTGCTTCTTTTTAAACACAGATTTTCTTCTACCACATGGAGAAATAACATCACATATTTTCTTCTGGAGCATGCATGTAATGCTTTTATGAAATCTGTCACAGAGCATGTTGGTGGTATATCTGCATAAGCAAAACAACATTGCTTAGTTGTTTTGCTTATGCAGATAAGTGACAATCAGACATGAATTTCCTAAGCACAATGGGTACAGTGAGTGAATTGCAATTCCTCTCCTAAGATTTTTGTTGTAAGACACATTCACATGAACCAGCCACTGCCCCACAGACCAGCACAGCCCAGTCCAGCATGACAGGCCCAGGACACTCAAGTGAAGAGGTGACCTCCACACACTAGAGCTCCAATGCAGGCTTTGCCTTAGTACAGTGTTGGACACTTGTTGACATGGGTCCCTAACTGAGGAACTGCTGGTTTTGCTGTTATGTTGCATGTCAGGTATCTAGCATGTACTGAGGACATGGCTTAGGGCCAGTCTCTGCAATTCCTCATCTGCAGCCAGTTGGCAGCTGTCACCAGGGTTTTTGTCATCTTCTGTTCCCCTGTTCCAGATGTCCTACACAACTGTGAAACTTGCATTGGTTATGTGACAATCTTTTTTGTGTTGCTTCATTGTTTTTCAGCTCATATTTCAATGATCAAATCAGTTATAAATGGGCAAATTTGGTCAAAGTCTCCTCTGTGTGAGCCCTCAAGTAGGCTTTGCCCCAGCAGCTGCAATGTTTTCTTATGTTGTGTAAAACCTTGTTCTGAACTTAACTTTCTTGGTGACAAGCTGTCAATCATTGCAGTCTGCTTTTGTAATTGTGTGTCACATTTTATTTGTGCATTTTAAATAAAATAATCCCTGCATTCAATTTCTATCATCACCGTTTCTTAAATGTGCAGAAACAGTAGATACATGGTTATTCAATATGTTTCATATATCATCTTTATTAAAAGTATTTGATCCATTGCATACTTTTTTCATACATGCAAAACCAGATTTGTTATACTCTTACTCAATACAATAATTATTTTGATTAATTTGATTATTATTTATACCAATGTTCTCATACAGATTCACAAACCACATTCATGAGCCCAAAACACATGAATTACTAAAAAAAGAAATGGAGAATAGGAGCATTTCCAATCTTACCTAATTTCAGAACTTGAAAATTATAGCAGGGCAGACCTGGCTACTTCCACTCAGTGAATGTGTATGAAATATGAACAGACATTTTTCAGCTTGGAGGAAGAATGTGATCATAACTGCAACCAAAAAAGACCACTTGAGATGTGTAATCTGACCTTATGATGTGTCATATTAATTTTTGCTATTATCTTCATCAGAAAAACCTTTCTTTTTTTAATAGTAAATTAAGTGTTTTGTTAATGAATTATTCATCATAAATGTATTTAGTTACTTCCAGTAATGATGTCATAAGAGTCTAGGGCTTTGAGCAGGGAGAGGGTGGGACAAGATAGTATATTTAACTATATTTAATAGTCTATACAATATATCACCAGTAAACTCATAAATACCAAATGCACTGCTGTTTGCCTTCACCTATGTTTTATTAATTGCTATACTTTCAGTAACCTTATGAATGTTTCACTGTATCTGAAATATACATTCATTATGCAATAAATGATTGAAGCTGAGCAATGGGTTTTCCTTTAAGCATAATTTATGATTTGCCTTGGCAGGGTAATACCTCAAAACTGTTTGCTGCCTCTGCCAAAGAGTGCATAAATCCTTACCAAAAAAAAAAAAAAAAAAAAAAAAAGAAAAAGAAGCTTATGGTTAAACCATGGAACTATAGTTACTATAGTTTATCCAATGGGATAAACTATAGTTTATCCTAAGTTCAGAAAAGTAAGTCTCAGAATTTTGTAGCACGCATTTTGTACAATTGTTTCAAAGCATCATTGATTTTACAGGTTTCCTGAACAAGTCCTTTTTCCAAATCTCTTGCAGAAAAATTGTAAGTATAGAGCTGATGTAAGTATTCCAAGTATGCAGTGTGTTCCACTTGAAAATCTTGTTGACAGCTGAAGCAGGAGGAAATGTGTGTATATAGCTAATAGGGAATATGATTGAAACATGTCATCAAAGTGGTCTGAGCTACAGTGAAAATAAAAATACAGAGTTTTGACAGGAAGGTTTCCTATTGAACATAATGTTCATTAATTCAATCAGAAGGATTTCAGCTCACTGCAGACTTAACTAACTTCTTAGAAAATGATGGAATAATAGCCAGAAAGATAATTATTAGAGGCAACATAATGAAGAAAGGAAGACGTGCGAGAGAAAGGCCAAAAGGGAAGGAAAGAATAAAAGTTTTATACATTTAAATTTTAAAGTACATTGAAGAAAAAGTAAATTAAGCAACCCTGGAAACTAAGATGAAAAAACACTTCATTTAGTGTCCATTCAAAATATTTTAGCTGGAAGAGTTCCATATGGGATTTTAAACTGATTTGAGTAATGAGAATGATGCAGAACAGACCAAGGAAACAAACCATACCTGCCTGTGTTAGAAAGTTCAGGGCTGACTTTCTGTGCATTGTTCAATGTCTCTGCATGCTCAGAAGGAGTTTTTGGATGATGCTTTGTGCTCTCAGACTTGTTCATGCCATTTGCTTACACCACAGTGCTCGACACCTGGACTACCATGTTACTGATGACAGCAGTAACTTAGCAGACAACATTTACATTTACTGAGATGTCATCCCCTTCCACAGAAGATGCAGGCATTCTCAGGGTTCTCAATGACTGCACCATGTCCTTTATTTACCTTATGATGTGGGAGACATTCTCAGCTTGGGGACTTAGTTAAAGGATCATGCTAATTTCTTGTCTGAATCTTAACAATTGCCTAAACCTCAATTTTCTTAGGTATATAATGGATGGGAAAAACAGGCCTGATTCCTGCTAACATGCTGCTGCTGTCCCGGTAAAGGGTTGCAAACTCTTTCTTCAATGAGGAGCAGACAGAGCAGTGGCTGGCAGACACCTCAGTTTTGTGTAGGAGAAGCTTTTAGTAATCCAAACATCCTATTACTTACAATTATTTTTCTTGAAAAGTGTATAGGAGCTTACCAGGAAAACATGCATTTATTACTCTGAAAAGAATTCAGCATCTGTTTTTCCTCACTCACAACCTACTTTGACAACTTTTGGCTTAACTGACTCACTTTAAGCAGATGGAAAATACCAAATATACTTGGCTCGTAAGGAAAACATTAAAGAATGCTTTTTAATATAAAAAGTTGTTTCTTTCCATTGCATAAATTGTTTCAATTCTTACTGAATATGCCTAGATGCCAATCAGATAACAGAAAAAAATTGTCTTTTGAGTATCCTGGTTTTTGGCCTTGCAACAATTTATCTTTTATGATGTGCAGATGACCAGTTACTCATCTGGATCAAGTAAGTGGCCTCCTCAGAAAGCAGAGCTCACTACTGATACAGTTCCAGACTAGGTTAATAATAAAGAAGTTATTTTTCTGTGTAATTCATTGATGGAGCACTTTCACAGGTGTGTTAAACCATCAGTGAGAAAGAGGTTCCTATATAGGAGTATTATTTTAAGTCTCCAAGTCAAGACCTGTAGCAGTGACAATACCTTTTTTAGATCATTTAGCTGCTCTCAATAATGAAAACAAAACCTTTCAGACACATATTGCTTCAGATCATACCTAAGAACAGATCCACGTGAGTATAGACTGAGGAACTATGCTGTGCTTTACTTTGTTAAGTGTACAGTATTTACTAGGATTCTTTTGTTCATTTTTTCAATTCAGTTCCTGCTCATAAAAGCAAATCCAGTAACCCAAAAGATGAACAGAAAATATATTTTAAGGAGATTGTGTTTTAATTAGATATTTTGGACTTTCAGGAAGATTTGGCAAAGCTGAAATGAATTTTCAGATTATTTTCTCTTTATGAATCTGTGCTTTTGCTAAGAGCTTAAGCAGAGAAATTTGAGACAGTTTTATTCACACTGAATAATCCAGCTTGCAAATAGAAAACTTTAAATAGTTTCGATCTGTCTACTGAAGTCAATATTTTAGAGAGATTTTTTTTTCTAAAAACACTTATACCTGTACAAATGTCAAGGCTTAATTCTACTTTATATTCTTTTATATCCAGAAATTATCTGGCATGTCAGGAAGTGTTCTGAACTTTGGCACTATGGAAAGGAGGTGGTCCTAAGTGAAGGAAGTGCAAGTGATTTTCGTTACTTGTTAATAGTTCTTAATGTATATAGTTGTCTAAGAGCTCTTGTAGGATTTGCTAAATATTTTCATATTTATTAATTATCCTGGGACTGTATCATAAGATGTCTCATATGATTCTTCCTTGTCTTGACACAAATTAAAAAGTCTAGGTTGTCATTTCCTTTACAGAAAGGCAATATATTTTACTTCAATTGTACTCTTATTACATAAATTATTATATATATATATATAGATGTGCCAACCTACTCCTTAACCAATATTCCTATAATGAAAGTGGGAAAAATTATCATGGCCTCATGATTCTGAAATGCATTTTGGCATTGCACATTATCTCATATTTTATCTGTTCACATACTTTGCATCTCCTTTCTGACTTGCAGCTGGAAGCCCAGTACATAGAATATAATTACTTGCTTCAGGCAGTACAGTAGTCATGGAAGTTAAAGCTTTACTGAGTGGTATCCTCTCCTGGAGTGCAACCTGTGGCTGGTGATCAAGAACAAATGGGAAGCCAAGTATCTCCACTCTAGCAGCTTCAGCCACAGGACTGAGGCTGGTTGCAGGAAAATTTGAAATAGAAGTCTTCTCCAACTAATTTCCTTCAGAATATGTGACAAGGCAGGATGTTGTACTGGTTCAGAAGTTTAGCAAAACTCCTGCAGGGGAAGGGCTGAGTGGAAATAAGAGGAATGAAAGTGGCAAGAGTGGCTGAATGAGATGCACCTAAAGGCTCAACTTAGAATTAGAAAAGATGCAATATAAGTCAAAGTAAAACTAAAGAAAAGCAGAATGCTAAACATATTTGCCATTCTTGGCATTCTTGCATTCTAGGGGTGAGGGGATTGGGGGGCAGGATAATTTTGCACTTTTTTTCCTGCAAGGGATGAGGAGTTGAAAGGGGAAGAAATAACTGATGGATCTGAGGAATAATTACTATGAAATGCTGAGGATGTCTTTGAAAAGACAAAACTGAGGTTGGTGACAGTTACAGCTTTTCAGCACTTTCACTTTTCCAAACCAAGCAACCAAAGGAAAGTATAATTCTTCAGCACTTAAAGCTCCTTAAATTGATATTTTAGGATTAATTTCTTTGATTCCTGGTTTTTTACATAATTGAACATATTTTATAAGGGGAACCACTACAAGAAAGTTCATGACATCCATTATATGAAGCATAGCCCATGATGAGACCTGATTAGACAACTCCTGACCACAGAAGGAGGTATTAAAAAACTGTCCAACTGAATGAGATACTTTACTGTGCCAACTTCAATCTACCATTTCTACCAGCCTTAATTATAGTCAGCTAATTCCCTTAGCTTCTTTAATACATTTTAAGCTACAGTACTTACAAGCTAAGAGCCAGAACTGCCCTTTAATGGCGTTACCATTTTCAGTGGAACCTTTTTATTCTATGAAGAAAAGAATTATTCATTATTTTTGCCATGATGTAAGTTTTTTCCATTATTGGAATATTTTGTACCAAAAAACAAATGGCACTTTTTTTTACTTAACAATATTTGCAATCTGCCATCAGAAAAAAAATGTGAAAAAACAGGTGGAAAGGAAAGAAATAACTTGATATTCAATTTTCAACAAGGTACAGAAGTCAACATAATAAGATACTGTGCTTGCTCCATCACACCAAATGGTAAACAAAGCACACCTGTAAGCTGTTTTTAAATGTTTGACTGCTATTCAGAGAAGTGATATTCTCCACTGTAGTCAGCAACTTAGCAAATCAGAATGAAATTCAATAATTTTTCCTTTTTTGGAAAGAGAATAAAAAATAGGAACCATAAAGTAGAAATAAGGCTGAACCAAAAAAAATTTATCTGAGTTAGCTCATTTTATACCAGAGTTTCAAAACCTTTCTACCAAAAAATCCTCAAACCTGTATTACCTATAGTATTCTATGTATTCACCTGTATTCTTTTTGATCATACAGGTATATGAAAATTATATGTTATGACAAAACTATCAGGTAAAAATTGCATTTAGGAAAGTAATGGTACTGTTTTGATGCAATATCTCAAGAGGAAATTCTTGATACATTAATTCAATACAGTGCACTATTTTTGAAATGTATGTTTCCTTCAAATATTCCCATAAAAGTCAATACTTGTTAAAAGGTGCATTTCTACATAGAATTGCATCTGTTTCTACATGACCTTTATAGGCATTGCATATACTTACATGCAGATTTAAGTCTCATAATTGCACCACTTGAAGTATAAGCCAGAATGTTGCTTCCTCAGTGGTGCAAAGCAGGCTAGAACTTAGAAGAAAGGAAGTGGAGAGGAGCTTCCATTTGTGATAAAAATGTGTGTGTGCATGTGTGTGTGTGTGTGTGTGTGTATGGTAGATAAACGCTTTTCATCATGATGTCAGTACTGTGTCACACTTCTATGCAGGCCTGTATAGACAAGGTCTAGCATTCTTAAAGGGGTATAAACACACAAGACAATTACAAGCGGCTTTGATCCTTAAACAAGAGAATCATTACAGAAAAACAGTTTGATGAAATGTGGGCTGGAAAGTGATGTTATCAACAGCTGTGGCAAAACTTTATTGCAGCAAGCACATTTCTGATTCTGAATTTCACATTGATTTCTGCTTAGATGTACCAAAAATGTATACACCTTAGAAGTTGAGGTAAATAATATTTTAGCCTTTAAAACAGTTCTTCACAGTTCTTTCTCAAAGTTTTTGAGGTAATCTGGGGCTTTTTCAATGCTGTGTGGTAGTCAAAGAACACAGAAATTCCCATAAAATTCTGTAAAAAGGGAACTAGGGGCCAGCCCAGAAAACGAACAGAAGAGGCAGCAAAAGTTTCCAAAGCAAAAAAAGGAGCATTGAGGACTGGAGGATTTTTCCAAGCAGGCAATTCCACTGTCCTGTTGCTGTAGTCTCAAAGAAGGGAATTACTTCCTATCCATTTATTAGAGGCTTCAGACTCAATTGTCCTGCAGTCCTGTGAAGGGCACTGTCTTCCTTCTACCCAGAGTTGTCATGCACTGGTGAACACTTTAATGGGAGCCAAATGGAGAAGAGAGGGGACTTTACAAAAAGCAGAGTGACACAAGAGTAAGAAGCTGGAAAAGAGGAAAGGGGAAGGAAAAAGAAGTTGGAGAACAGAGATAAAAAAGAGATTAAAGAATGGAGACAACTGGAGAAATAAAACAAATAACTTGGCAGAAGGGAAGAAAATGGAAGCTTTTGATGGGATAAACCTTCAACCCACAGCTGTCTGTAAATAGTTCCCAAATGTACTGAATTCCTGTAATAAAGCTTTTTTAATTTCTTGATGTTATGCTTACCAGTGTAAAGGACAACCACCTCACAAGCAAAGAGATTAGTAGTATTGGTAGAACTGAAAATCAGAACCTTATCATTACACATCTAACTGTAACAGAATAAGAAAGAATAAATCAATTAAAGTTGTTACACACACTCCTTGGTTTGTTTCTGCTCTCTTGGTGGTATGGTCACCTTTTCCAAAGCCTGTACTTGGTGACAGAGCAGGTGTTATGGTGAATCCTGAGCATCTGGAGTCCTCTGCCGAAAGGAATATGACGCACACGTTGATCCCTCCTGAGATCCCCTTGGAGTATTTTTTTAATGTTTGATAATATCCTTTTATGTCTTTCTGTTTTTTCAGAAGCTTGACATTATATATTCACTACATGATGCCTTTATGTTTGGTAAGTACTATTTCATTTTTTTTTCCTTTGCTAAACCATATATGAGTTTTCTACAGTTCTAGATCGGCATCTCTCTTAGTGACCACCACTGACTTTCTTATGGTTTTCTGTTCTTCAGTGCCAAGGCTGTTCCCCATAACTATCCATTTTGGTGGTCCTTTATCCAGCATCTCATATCTTCACTTATGCTAGTGCTTCTCTGCTCTATATCATTGTGTTACAGTTGTATTTTTCATTTTACACTAAATAACTACTCATTAGAGTTATCTGTATAAAACTCATTGGAAAATATTGTTTTCAGTTACACCAGCCTGTCATCAGAGAGTTGAAAAAGCTTGGACATAGCAAGTCTTTGCAAACTCAGCCATTGCAAACTCCATAAAAAGCTGGTGGTTTGTTACTATGAGTCATGACACTGTTATGAAGCCATAGGACTACAGTGTCTTCTGTAATCCTACCTCGTGTGGTTTCTTCTGTCCATGTATGTATTGGGAAATTGTATAGATGATACCTGGGAAGCTGGATTAATTAGTCCTTGCTTGGCTGGCCAAAAATGGAAATAGATTAATGCCAAATATTGACATAATTATGACCCATACAACATTTGGAGAGTGCAAAAAGGCAACTGTTACAGCACTTAAAAAATATTACAGATCTTTTGAAAGTGTTTAGCAATCACGTGGCAAACCCAGCATGTTTGGATAGGCACCAAGATTCTTGTGGCTAATGAACAGAGCTGGAGAATTTCAAAACAATCTGTAGGTATTTTACTAGTTTTTAAGGGTCCACTGAGCTGGTCTTGCCAAGGACTTCCTCCTGCTGGGCTGATGAAGCCCAGACAAGTATGCCCAGGAGAATGAGGGTTCTGTCCAGCCCAAGGGACTTATCTCCTGCTGTCCTGTTTACTGGTTCAGTCAGAGATGAAGCTGAGCACATATCCCAGGAACACACACACAGATATGAGCATGGACATGCACAGAGAAGGTACACACAGAATACTTAAACAGCAGGTCACACAGCCTGCCACAGGCAAGACGATACCTTCAACATCACCCAAAGAAAGGAATCACATAGAACACAGACAGGTGAGTCCCTTCCTTCTCTTGGGCTGGAAGAGGTAGGATGATACTAGTACAGTGCACACAAGATACTCTCCAAGTTTACAACCACATACACCTTTTCAAGTCCTTCAAGTGTCATCACATTCCCTCTGTTCATCCATTGACTCTGCTTGTATCCTGAGCTCACTTTATAGGCCCCTTGCCCTCTGTCTGGGTCAGCACAGTGCTCTGTAGGGAACACATGGCATTCACATCTTTGTTCCACAGACATCCCCACACTCACAAGTTCCCCTGGCTAGCTAGTGCAGTCTGATGTTTGCTAGCGAATACACGCACAAATCCCTCCCACGTGTTTACGAGGTTTAGGGAAGGTACTGCCGCTTGACACTCACAGCTGGCACAAGACCAATGGGTCTGTCACCAGCAGTCTGCTTCAGCTGCCAGGACTGAGCATCTCAATCAACTCTTGTCATGTCAATTTCTCCACAGGTGGTTTTTAGGGTGCATACTACTCCTGCTCCAGTGAATGGAGGCTAAAGGCTCCAACTCACTTCAGTGCCTGGTATTATGACACCACTCCAGTAGCTGGCTCCACAGGTCAGAGTTCCTACAAGTTCAGCCTGACTCCTGTGGTTGGTCCCAAATTTTACTAACACAGAGGTCTTGCCTGTAGCTGGCACTTGGTCCTTGCAGCACACACATGCCAAAAACACAAGATAGAACAGACTGTGGTGATCAGGCTCAGGGCTCAGCCAGAAATAAGTACAGACTTATCCTGTTTTAAAAGAGTGACCAGTCCCCTTTATAATTCATTTCTGCCTGCCTCCTTCTGTTTGTCCTTGTGGTTCTCCTTCCCTTGCATATCGCTTCATGGGTTTGTATACTTCTCCTAGACCAAGCCTCAGGAGCTCTTCTGGGTTGTAATAATATCAGGTGCAAGCTGATCTTCCTACAAAGGGCATCTGCAGTTTCCTGCTAGCCCATCAATTGATGTGATTGGTGAGGTTGTTTCTTGTTATTGTCTCCATTTCTGGTTAGACATGAGTGTCTGTATATTTTGTTTCTGGCGCTCCTTTTTACTCCATTTCCCAGCTAACCACATCCATGATCAGAAAACTGTTTTGGAATAAACATTCTTGGAATAAACATTCATACATGTCCTCAGCAGTAACTGTGAATGGGTAGACTTGGCATCTCTCATTGTTTCCTGTGTTAATCTAGTTTGTGTCTCTGAAGTTTCTTGTTTAAAGTTTTCCCCTCTCCTTATTATCCAATTTTTCTTTTGAAGAGGGCCCTTAGCCAGATGCCCTTAAAGGAGCAGACAGTCTCCTGCACATCACAACATCTAAGAAATGTAACATAAACAAATTGCTGCAATGGCTGCTGATGAGCTGTTAAGTCAGCATTGCCTTCATTCAATGAGGTGGCTCAAGTTCAGCTATCAGAGTGTTTCTTGGTCAATGATGAAGTGAAAATGAAGGGTTCTTCTCTGGTAACATAGCAATGAGAACCATTCAAAGCAAGTATGACTATGTGAACCTAAAGAAACTTGAATAGAGCCAAATAATTAATATTTAATGTTTTTATATAGTTTAAGCTTGAATTACTCCCAATAGTCATTACTAAAGTTTAATTACTTTTGGCCTACATTAACACCATTTCATTATAGCACCTCAATCTAGGGAATCCTTTCCATTGTTTACTTGACAGCAACAATGAGATGACACATCAACACATGCAAGGAGTTCCCATAAAATTCTCTCTCACTCTCTCTCTACTTCTTAATCTATGTCTCTTTCTCTTCCCAAGGATCTTACAGGTTTACAGCTGGATATTCCCCTCTTTTATTCAGAAAATAACTATTCTGATCAACCCTATACCAAATCTCAGGCTGTGTGGCTGAGAATTCCCCCAGGATTCCTAAGTGAATGAATTACAGAAATAGGATTTCTGGGTAATGTATCCATTTTCTCAAATGATTTGGGTTTTCCCTATTGGGTGACCGTATCACTTTGTACAATATTCTATTGAACTACACTTTCTTTTTTTCCTCCAAAAAACTTATCTTATTTTGAAGTTTGCCTTTCCAGTAACTGATGTCACCAGTTTTTCTTGACTTGTCAGTAACATCTTCCAACATTGGTTGGAAGACAAGATAGCATTTTATGAAATTAAACTTCTCACATTTCTTCATGATTCAGGTAAAACAACTATATAGACCAATACAAGGACACTGCTTGTTTTCTACTTGGAACTGTCCTATGAGATTGAATCAGAAATTTTCAGGAACTACTTAAGCATACTTTCTAAAGCTGTTTCCATGTGAGTTAGGATAAAATTTACATTGCCCTGAATGACACCAGAGATAAAGGAACAGGCTGATTCACTTTAAAAAATTTCTGCATTCTTGAATTTCATGTCTATAAAGTCTGATCAAAGACTGACTTGGGCTACCCAAGAGTTTTCTTACCTCACCAAGCATATCAGGGCAAGGGATAAAAGGAAAAGTTCACTTCCATTTTTGATATGGATAATTATGGATAAATATTCTCAGTAGAAAGTATAGTGATGGCATGCAATATTCATTACTCTACAATTATTTTTTCTTGACTCTTATACTACTTGAGTCTGTTGGTCAGATTGCAGAAGGGTGTTGAAGAAAATTATCATGTCTGACTTCCAGTGCTCCTCTCCTAACCTACGACTTCAAATATCAATAGTCACTAATTGTAATTATTCAGCTTCTCTATAATGGAGTGGCTAAGGAAGAAGAGCACTGATCTTCATTGCAACTGAAAAACTGATAACAGAAATGCAGATTGCTAAAATTACTCCTTTGCTATATATCACTTCCAATTCCCTAGGTTTTAAGGAAAAGGATCTACTTTTTGGGTATGTCCTTTCTTTCTTTTTGAAATTGAAATGGTCGGTTTAGAATCGGAAATACTATTATTATATAAAGTACCAAATGACTGACATTTTTAGAAGGTAGCTTTAATCAGAAGATATTGTTGGTTGTGTGGCATAAAAACAAAATGAAAGGTCATGGACACAGCAACAAACAGGAAACAGAAATAGTTTCTTTCTAAAATTGTATTCATAAATATGAATTACCTTTTGTAATGTTCAGAGAAGGATGTCCCTCTTTTGCTTTAACCTCTCATCTGCCATATTTTCACCAACATAAATACAGTTCTGACATACCTTGAAAAGAGACCTCCAGTATAGTATTATTTCCAAAGGTAGGATATCAGTACTACATTGTAGACAGTTCTTGAATAAAGCTAAAGTGCAAACTGAAGAACTGAAATGCTACATAATATAAAGAGACACTTTTCCCCTGAGAAAGGTATGTGGAATTTTTCATCTATATGGCATAAGATGCAAGGAAACTGAATAAATCCATATCAACTTTTAATGCCTTTGTACTTGAAATTCTTCTGTGTGCAAAGACATAATACAGTTAGTAAAAGAAAGCTCTTGGCCAGGAACATTGTTTATAAAAACTGGTAGCTTTTCTGGCAAGGGAACAAAAATCTCATGTAGGGTGGGACATTTCCCTGAAGTGACACAGTGCTGGAAAAAAACACCTAACACAAAAAGTGTTCTCTTTGTTAATAAGAATTTTTTACTTCAAGGAGTCACTGAAATCCTAACCAATATTTGCAAGAGAGTCCCTGACAAGGGCCTGTTAGAAAGAGAGTGAAGTCAATAAAAGTAAAGTGTAAGTGTAACATTAATGGCAGGTTCTTGTAGCCATTTTCCCCCAATTATACCATTCCTATTCAAATACCATCTAGAGAGTCTCAGACAGTGTCAAGTGCAATCATTGTTATTGCAGTTGCCAAGGTAATCAATTGAAATCATAATGAAGGGAACAGAAGGAAATCAATAGAGTCTGAAATTACAAATAAAGAGAAGCTATCGTTTAAAAGCATTTGGCTGAAATCTTCCATATTAATGGAGTCAGAAATGGCTGTGTCATTCAGAAGCAGTGTGGTGCATAATTCACTTGAGTGCATTAGAACACCTAAAAGCTATTGCAGCAATTAGTGCTGCCTACCAAGAAAGTGTCCACCTTAGAAGCATCACTGAATTGTTTGGTTTCAATATGTTTTCATATCTAAAACTGTGAATTTTTTTCTCCCTCAAAAAAGCCATGATGATGTAATCTCAATAAACATAGTGTCTATCTCATAATTTCTTGAAGAAGTTTATCTAATGTATGCTATCTCTTCTGGAGTTTTCTTCCAGCTAAAAGCCGTAGATCTAGCTGCACCCCAATAGATTTTACACCTCTTAGGTGCCCCAGTGACTGTGGAACATTTGTACCTAATGGCAGTGCTGAGCATTTACACAGAAATTACACCCAAGTCCTGTTTTACCCAGAAATTGCACCCATGTCCTCGTACATGTTACTTAACACAAATATGTGGAGTATACATCACTGCATCCAGACAAAGGCATTATAGGTGTGATGAAGGGGGTACTGCCCTTTTCTCTTTGGGCAAGTATGACAGCAGGATTCTTTATTTGACTTCAGAGAGACTAGCAGGAAACAATGGAGTACTGAATATATGTTTCTGCCATGAGTGCTCTACAATCCAAATGTTATTGCACCTTGCAAGGCCCAGTAAATAATTATGCTAGAGGAGAAGTTAAGCGTGATGCGATAGCCTGTTACTGCATTCACTTGGGAAGAAGAAGACATAGGTCCCAGCTCATGAACCAACTGGAGCAGGGAATTGAAGTATCCATTGGAGCAAGAAAGCCAGGTCTCAGAGCTAGTCATTATGTTATGCAGCTATGTCCTCTCCCTCTATCCTTCCGGTGAGTGAGGTGGTGAATATTTAATAGTTTCATGCAAAATGGAACAGTTTCTAGTGGAAGATTTGAAAAAAACTCCATAATGTCCTACAGCATTGCTCTTAGGTCTTTCCTGTGCAAAGCAAATTACCATCATGTGAAAAAATTAATCTATTTGAATTCTTCCTGAAAGGAGTACTCAAACTACTTAGTTGCTTCTGAAGAGGGAGAAAGGCAAGGGTCCACACTGCAATTTTTCAGCTGCATTCAGGAAAAAAAGATTATGGGGGTCAGGTGTTTTTTCCTTAAGGCAGTTTCTCTTATCTCATTGAAGTATGACTTAGCCATCTTAAGGAAATTGCTCTTAAAAGTCAGATAGAAGGAATGGGAACAAAAATTAAGGTATCCCTTCCTTCACGAAACACTAATATGTCCAAACACTGAGCTACCAAGATCTTTTTTTTCTCAAAAACATCGATTGGTTTTCACATGGTGTTTAATAAAACCTTTCCATTACCAATTGCAGAACAGCAATTAAAATTCTCATCAAATCCATCTTAACTGTTTATAGTCTTCCACCAGGGAGCATTTTCCTTGGTAAACATCTGCAGTAAAAGGCTATTTAATCTCTGCAAGTGAAACAGTCAGTTATGCTAATTTATCTCTTCTACAGTCACTTCACACTGAGATCTTGTACAGATCTGGTCTTCTGCAGTAGGTGAGTTAAGGTGCACTTTGGCTTGTTCTGAGAGGAAAAAAAGCCTTTGTCTTTTTTTCTGCCACACCAGCCAAAGTTAGATCTGATTATTGTGTGTCTCCATAAAGGAGTTCAAAGCACTTTGCTCTGCAGTCCACAAATGCAAACTGCTAAGAAAAGGATATCTGATTAACTGACTTCTATGAATGAGGGCAGTCAAAGAGTACATAGCCATGCAAACCAAATAAAGGTATAAAATACTATAAATTAACCATACAATCACTAACAGCATTTTCTGCCTTTCTGTTTGTATAGATTTATTAACAAAGGAATTAAATGCAGTGTGTTGAAAGCAGCAAACCCCATCCATTCTCTGGAAAGCATTGAACTAGTAATGAAAAAATGTCCTTTATATCATATGTGAAAAATCAGGCATGTTGGGTTTTTTCCATGTGACAATTGCAGCCTCTGGGGTTCCTTTAGCTCTCATTGTTTCAAGTTTGTGATTTCTGGGTTGTCACTTTCAGAGTTTTTTGATTAATATTATTATAACCAAACCTGTAGCAGATTTGAAGATTCCAGGTTGTGCCTTATAGTATCTCTAGCTTTGCCTTCTGGCATCTGGCTCCAACTTGGAAGATCTGAATAATTTCTCACTTCCTCTTCTTGATGTACAGTTCTCACTTTCATCACTTACAGGAACATCAAATCTCCCACCACTGCTTTATTTCCTTTTCTTTCTGAGAGGATTTCAGCTTTTACTGGTGATAACAGGAGCAAGTCTATCTAAAACAGAGGCCTGAATGTCATTTTTATTTTTAAAGAAAACTTTGCAAAGGAAAAGCTACCTTATAAATGTTCGGATAAAAACTAGGAATAAATCAAATAGATATTTATCCTTTAAATAATGTACTGAATGTTTCTCTACTGTAAAGCCCTCATAGCAGATCAATACTGTTTACACTATTCACTTGCAGCAAGCAGTAAAAATCTTTCACTCAACAGTTTCCAACCATTTAACATTGTTAAAAAGACAGCTGAAACACCAACTGGGGGCATTTTTTCCTAAACTGAAATGGATCGATTTGCTTTCGTGACATTCACTGCAATGATTGTGAACCAGGATTAGGAAAGAGGTAATATGGGAGTGAAAAGGGAAGGAAGTCAGTGCACCTCTTTTAAGTTAATGAAATAAATTGCATACCTCTACTCAGGAGAAGTAAATCTTCTTGGAGGGATTGACTTCTTTATAATACTGTGTTAATAACTACTTCTCTACACTTGTAGTATGGATTGCCTTTTAAAGTGATTTTGTTATGCATATGCAAAAGCAATGGCTCTGAAAGTCTGGTCTGTGACATTTGTCATGTTGAATCAGTTAGGCGACTATAAATTTGTGATCAATGCCACTTCAGTGAGAAAAGTATTCGTTATTAGCAAACTCTAAAAGAACTATGCATGACCATTAAATAGAAATTAATTGTTCTAGCCATTTTGGAGTTTAAAAAAAAGTGATTACTTAGGTCAGCTAATGAATGCCTTTGTGTGACCTCCAGTCAACAAACCACTGTTAATACTGTACAGAGAAACAATGGGAAAGTTAGGCCATTTTACTACCTACACTGCATATGAGAAGACTTCTAATTGAATAAAAAAGACCAGACATGATTCAGCATTTTTCTTAATCAAAATTTTTTTTCCCCTGACTCTCCAGTCTGTCTTTTTTTTTTTTTTTCATTTCTTTATAGTTTTCCCTAATGACTGCACTGTGGTTAGAAACAAAAAATCAAATTCAAATATTAGCCTCTTGCTCTAACTATTTTTTTAATACTTCAGCTGTAGATGACATTATATGGCTTATGACAACAGAGTACAAATCTGGAGGCGAAAAGAACATATGAATATACATTCAAAAAGGCTTGTGAGATGCAGATACTTATGCATACCTATAAAGTATCAGAGGATGATAAAGTAAATGGTGTAGACAAATGAAAATTAGAGATATGACATTTCCAGTTTATACCACAAATCAATTTTCTACCAATTACTATGTAACTTCTAGAAAACAAATGGTTTGCAATATTGAAATTTGTTTCAGGAAGTATTCCAAGTCAATGAAAACATTGGCAGCTTGGCAGGTAAAGCTGAATTCACCATTCCTTCAATATTCCAAATAGTGAAATACCTTTTTAACATCTTACTTCTTCCTTCTTCTTCTTCTGTGAAGACAAACTGAGAGAGTTGGAGCTGCGAGGACAGGGATAGAGAAGGTGCTGAGGAAACCTTTTAGCATTTTACGGTACCTGAAGAAAGCCAACATTTCTTGTTGGCTGGAAAAAGACTTTCAGAAGGGCATTGTGGTAAGACATAGGTAGATGGCCTTAAGCTGAAGGAGAATGGATTTAGATAAGATCATAGAAGAAATTCTTTACTGTGAGGATGGGGAGGAACTGAAAGAGTTTATCCCCAGAGAGGTAGATTCCTACCCTGGAGGTATTCAAGACCAGGCTGGATGTGGCTCTGAGTGGCCTGTTCCAGTGTAAGATGTCCCTATCTGTGTCACGGGGGTTAGATCTGGATGATGTTTGAAGTCCCTTCCAACCCAAACCATTCTATGCCTATATGACTTTATGATTAATTACTCATTTCTCACATTTTCCACATCTTTCTTTATGCACAACCATCATCACTTTTTGAAGGTATGAATATTTCCTGACAGTAGGGACTGTAGCTCTTAATTTAACTATGGTCTGATTTTCTCTTCCTACAACCTTTCACAGTAGAATGCTCTTCCAAAACCAAGGAAAAGTCAGCTATGTAAGTAGTGTCTAAAGCTCTTACAGTCTAAGATTTCTTCAAATAGCAGTTTCCTGAGGTGCTCAGTGAAATCTAGGTAGTTCAGAATACTCTGTATTTTGGAGAAATCCAGAAAGAGAATGATAGTTTTGATGTCTTACATCTAATAAACTTCTCTGTTTCATGTAGAACTTGAGGTTGTTGATGGGACAGGGAGCTGTCATTGGTACTGCCATTTGCTATAAGCACAAGGTTTGTTTCACATGTATCAGCATTGGTCAGCATTCAGATATCAAAATCAGTTTTTACAAACAAATAAGTTTTCAAACCCCACTAGCTTAGTCTTTGGTGGTATGAGATGAAAAGAGACATTTTATGAGGAAAACCATGCATAAATTATTTTTAGTTTAAATAAGATGGAGATTTTATGGATTTGGGTCAACAGAGATCACACTAAAAATGTTCACTGCTTCATTCTAATGAGTTTAAAGGATGGCTGCTCTATTTTTCCTCCAATGTATTTTTGTACTGTTAGTATGTAAGTACAATATGTTCCTGTGGAATAAAACAAACTGACTCCTGAAAAAGAATTAATATAGAAGATGCCAAAAAATTTTTGTTATAGACTGAAGTTGTCTACAAGGGTAAACATTTGAGTGTTGAAACAATTGCTTTTCTGAATGTAAACTGGATATTTTAGCCAATACCTAAGATGTGGTCAAGTCTTTCTCAAGGAGAAACACCAGATTTGCCTCTAGGTAGACACATCTATTCCTCCAGGGAAACATGAGTATGAATCTAGTCAGTCACCAGAGAGAGTTTTGCCTAACCTTTTTGCATTGTAATTTTTTTTGCTATAAAGTCTGCTCTGTCTGTGCTTATGTGCTTTCTGTGTCTGAAAAATTAATAGGTCCAAATCTCCTAGTGCCTGCCCCTATTATTTGTTCACAGTCAGATAATTGTATCTGTGTACTTAGTGGTCCCTTTCAGCTGCAGTGGATGTATGGTAGTAGGAAAGAGAAAACAGAGGCATCTGGGTAACCTTGGCAATGCGACTCACCCACATGCAGTGACAGAGGCAGAAGAGCAGAGTGTTTGCTTGGTTATCCAGTCATTTTCCTTCTTGAGAATGACACAAGGATGGTCACAAATCTGTGTTCCACACAGCACCTAAGGAAATGAGTCTTCAATGGATCTGCTTCTCAGAAAAACTGCTATGAACTCAGGTTTTCACGCAACTGCACTCTGGAGCCAACATATTTTCATTTCTGTTCCCCTTTGTCAGGGACATGTAACTACAATGTGAGCATGAAGGTCCTTTATAGTTTTGTCACTTAACTTTCTTCTGCAAGGTTAATAGGAGGATAGCATATATCACACTGGAAATGCAAGTTGTGCCTTCCTTAAAAATATTTTCTTAGATTAAGGTTTCCTCATTAAAAGCTCCCTGAATAGAAAAAAAAGCTAAATACTTAGCCTTTAAATCTATATATTTGGCTTCAGTAGTGAGCAACTGAATGCATTATAGAGCACATCAAAAAAGTAAAAAATACAAAATTAAAAACAGCAATCAAGACCCCAAAATTCTAATAGCTACTACTAATTTGAAAGATATATGTTTATATGAAAAAGGAGGAATATGTCTCTATGATAATATGCTATTTGTCAGCAAGTGTATTTTAGATTTTCTTTTGCACTAAGAGCTTCTTTATGCATCTCTACCACACTAATTATGGACAATGCTTGCACTTTGGAGATATAACTTGGGCAAACATACCCTAAATATAATAATTCTATTTCACATTTAAGTTACTAAAAATGCCAGGTTGTGTTCATGAAAATGCCTTTTCAAAAATAGATTCTAAAAAAATCAAAACATGCCCTTTGTGTCAACTTCATTTAACTGCCAATAGCTCTTTACTGGGTTAGTCTGTGGGCTGACTGCCTTTTGCAAAGTTCCTGGCATAGATATAACTTGGAACAAAAAAGTAAGTTTTGGGTTTTTTTCCTAAAAAGTAAGGCAGTTTCTGTATTAAGGCCAAATTCAGACTGGGTGAATAACATTGTGCCTTCTTTATTCTGTGCTATCTTTTTATTGGTTGACAGTTTCTTTAGTCTTTGTAGAGTATATGTATATATATCTGTGTCAGTGCAAGAAGCCATTCCTCGAGGGGTCATTTATTTTTGTATGTCACTCAAACATTTCATGATATTTAGGGTCTTGTCACAATAAATATAAAATATAAAAATAAATATAGGAAAAGTAAGTATTAAAAAATTAGTTTATTTTTTTACATAAAAATTCTTTATAATTAGGCTTTTAAGAGACTAATTCTATTGAAAAGAGTGTAGCTAAATAGGACTCAAGCCTCTTTGATCTTGTAAGTCCAGGCTTGGGAACAAAAGTAATGTTAGATCAAGACAATAGGTAGAACCAAAAAATTAAAGGTCTTACTTGACCAAAAGCTTTGCGTCAGGCTGTTGATTGCTTGTATTGACTGCTTAGATTTTCTAATCCTTCTTAAGTATGGCAGGTACAATTTTTTCGTTATCTAGAAGCATTGTATTTGGGAAATCCTTCCTGCTGTGTGGAATTTTCACTGTAAAGACTCTGGAGAGAGTGCACCAACCTGCTTGTATTTCCAGAGATTAGTGAAACACAGATGTACAGACACACTCCATCAATTCACCCCGCGGTGATGCATTTTTAACTTGTAATGTGAGAGAAGCAGTAACATATTTATTGGTCTAAACCAGCGATTTACCAAAGTCTCATAGTAAATGTGAGAGTTGTTAAATCAGAAGTGGTGGCAAGGAGCTCTTAAGTGTTTACTGCATAAAGGACAGGGTCAGGCAGAACTATCAGAGACCTTGCTGTTGACTCAGAGGTTCAGAAAGGACCCTGTTGCTTTCTAAACTTCTTTCATGAGGGGAGCTCACATGCTGCTGCATCTAGACTTAGTCCCAGACTTAGTCCATGTCTGAATGATGACATGGGCACAATCAATCCCTTATATCTTAGGCAGGATTTCAAAGTTTAGGATCCTATTGATCCCTTACCAAGGATCTGTTACAACAAGGAATCTCTCAGCCTTGAGGAGTAACCTTGAGAGGTGTCCCTGCTCAAGGGGAGGTCCTGGCTGCAGCCTGCTGTCCCATGGAGAGATCAATGGGCCCTGGGCTGTCCTTTGTTTGTGGGCGAGGATGGCTGACTTGCACCAGCTCTACTTGGGCTTGGCATGTGCTCAACTAGCCCTTGCCTTGTTGAACAAGAATTATGGACCTTTGCTTCTCAGATCTGCTGTTTGTACTGAGGAGTGCAGAGAAGAGGTTTAAGGAAGTGTTTTGGAGTGGGTGGCACAGCTCCATGAATAAACTGAAATAGTGACAGAAACTTACAAATTCTCATTTTAACATCAAGTCCAGATATATTAGGATGTTCAAGAGAGGCTTGCTCATGTTTAAGATCCAATAGAGACAGCACCTATGCTGAGGAATTGCAGACACCCTACTGCTTTTAGCCAGAGATTCAGGATGTTGAATATTTCTTTATTAAATATAGCCATGTAATAAACACTTGAGCACAAATCTGATCAACTATTAAGGGCTTCCCAAAAGTGACACGTTTCCTTAATCTCCTCTGTAGTTCAGCTGCTGTTGCTAAGAACACTGCAGAATCAGGGATTTTCATGTCTGACTTTTAATGGATGTGAAACCGGAATAATAACTAATAATTACCTGTCTTGCAAGGATGTTATGGGGGTCACAAAGCTAATAATTGTACAACATTTCTAATGTATAAAGTGGAATGAGATAATCATAACTGTATTAGAATCTTCTGTGTAGGTTCTTATATGTTAAATTTCTGTAATCCAGTGAGGTTCTTTGTCTGCATCTGTGTGTCAATGAAAGTGCAGGACCAGTACAGCACTCTGAGAATAAACGTTCAGAACAAAAAGCAGATCAAGGGGTTTTCTTTCAAATGGCAGTGTCAGTTCTATCACTGGCATAGTCAGCAGGCAAGAACTAGCCAAATGATACTAAGCAGAGCTTCAAAGAATGATAGTAACCCTGGAGATTTTGCAGCTAATCACAGATGATTAATGGGGAAGTTACTTTAAAAAACCAACTACCTTTCCTTTTTGATTGCTAATTATTCATGAAAGACTAAGAACAAGAGTACAATGAAGCAGGACAACACATTTTTAAGCACTACAATAAAAGGAAAATTGATCACCTAGTTAGTATGCAAGCAGCTAAGTACAGCAGGGTGAGCTGTGCTAATTTGAGAGTCAGATTGGGAGTTTAGCAAAGCCTCTCAGTGCCAAGTGGATTATTTCAGAGTTTCAATTAAAGATGAACTGAACAGGTTTGCACATACCCATGTACGTCTATGATGGGATACTTGCCCACTGACATTATTACCAAACAGAAAACTGGACTATTCCAGCAAGTATAGCATCAAAATTTATTTTTTTCTTTTTTCTTCTTTTTTAACACATGGGTGGGTCTTTTCTATGCCTATGAAGACAGTTTCCTGACTGCCTTGCGTCTCAAAACCAGAAATATGTGTATGCTTTTTTATTAATCACACTTTTTCACATTCTTTAAGAGTGGATTATTCAATGGGATAAAAAAATCCAAAAGCAAAACCAGAACATAAAGATCAGGTAAGAATTTAAAAAATCAGATAAGCACTTAAACAATGACAGAAGGACAATAAATAAAATCTTCCCCATTCTTGTGTCTTTAAGAGTGCAATATTTTCAGGGCTAATGTTTTGTATAGCTGGTTTCTCTCTACCTCAACTCATTGGATATGCCAAGCTGCTGGATCTGGTTGGTTGGTTGGTTGGTTGGTTGGTTGGTTGGTTGGTTGGTTAGCTAATTTCTTTGTTTGGTCTTGGTCTAGCTTTTTTTGTTTGTTTGTTTGTTTGTTGGTTGGTTGGTTTTGGATTTTTTGGGTTCTGTTTCCTTGGGTTTTTGGGGCTTTTTGTGGTTTTGTTTTGGGTTTTGGTTGGGGTTTTTTTTGGTTTTGTTATTTTGGGGTTTTTGTTTGTTTCTTTATTTGCTTCATGTGGTCTAAGAATCCTGATTCTGTTTTATTGGATTACTTATTACAGGAGTAGTCACTAGGCTTCCAAGTTCCTCACAGAGGCAGAGATGCAATCATTGCCTCAATGGGCTTTTAATCTTATATTTAACATAATATAAACAGGGGTCATCTACATGAGAGCAAAGAAAATAAATAAAAATACCAAGCTACACTGTATTCTCAATTCTTCCTACCTGGGTTGGAAACAAATTTAGTTTCATTGATTAATAGAAGAAATATCAACCATATTTCTGTATCAAAGCTGTAATTCCTTCAGAGAAAATAATGTAATTTAGCTGTGAAAAAACACCTACCTAGTTTTATGTTCTATGAAAGTAACAGGGTATTGACTAGGACTCCTGTCATTTTAATTGAAGGAATAAAATTTGAGGAAGAATCTAAAAAAAGGAGTTATTTCATAGGAAGGGTTTTGAGAGGTCTTTCTCTGCATATGCTCTTCTAAAGTCAAAGAAGTAAAAATTAACTGAAGGAACAAAGAGGCTTTTGTGAAAATTGTCTCTGCTGTTCCGGAAGAAGTAACAGGACTGAGGATAAAATCCTTTGACTGATGCTGGACTTGCCACTGCAAAGCAGTGAGCAAAGAGTGGCATATTTCTACTCCAAAAGCAAGAGCCTCTCTCAGGCCATCTGCGGTGCTATAGCAGATATATGAGACTTCACTAACAGCTGATTTTCTCAGACTTACACAGGAGTGGAAGATCTCATCTATCACCACACCACAAAGCTGCAGACCCCAGATGAGACAAGAAAGGTTACAGTTTGAAAATACATCTGAGACCATTGTCCTTTCCTTTTCCTGTCCTTCACTTCTTGAAAGGAAAACACCAAGGCTATAAGCTACCACAGACATTACAAGAGGGAAAGCATTTTCAGCAGTCCTTTGCTCCCAATCCCAGATCAATCACTCTGCCTCTTAGCTGAGCAAAAGGGCATCAAAATTAGATTTGAGTGTGACGAAGGTTTAGATGGAAAGAGAAGGCTCCTTAAGCAATTGAGCCTATTAGAAATATAACCAAAGCAAATGCACATGGGTAAATATGTCTGCCTCTTTATTTGTCAGTGTTCCTACTTCCCAGACCATAGCAAATGGGGTTACTGTAAGGCCCTCTGGTAACTGAAAGAAGATACCTGCAGTGGAATGTATGAGTTGCTATTTAACTGTGGAATTTAGCACTGCAGCTGATATTACATTTTAGAGGCATTAGAGAAGCTATCGTTGTAAGAAAATAATAATAGTAATAATAATAGTACACTTATGGTAGAAAAACACAGCTGTAATTCTGATCTTGGTGAATCAGAAGTAATTATCATTGTCCCACTCTGAAAATATATTAATTAGAGGAAATAAACCCTCATTGCAATTTCACCACTCCTGTTCTTTTTTTTGTTTTTGTTTGTTTGTTTGTTTGTTTGTTTGTTTGCCATGTAAGTGATACAATACACTGTTAGGAGAAGGCCTGTCTGACTCTATAAACACACACTCCACTAGTCAGCTTCCTGGAACAGCTAGTTAATGCTCTTATATACATGGACTGCCTGTATTTTTAAGGAAGCATACATGAGATGTGTGTGCAAGAAGCTCACTCCTAGTTTGAATTTGTCACATTGTTTACAGCATTAGAGGTGATTTTGACTTAAAAATCCTAACAAAAAATCCCAAAGAAGGTAATTTGCAACCCTAATTTCTTATATCATTCCAAGGTGAAGTCAGAATAATCTTCACCCCTCTATGTTGTTGGACTCCTGCAATGAAAAAAAGAAAGTAGAACCAGATAAAGCCCACAAATCTTTAAAGGTATCTTCTTGATCTCAGAACATAACAAACTTTGCCCTTTTAGCTCTCCAATTTTTCCTTTAATTGTTGAAAAACTTAAAGGAAATATTACAGATGGGTATCTGTGTGGACATTAGACAGAACAACTGAGAGTCTGTTGGATACATTAGTAGAAAGTTAACCCAGGTAGGGAATTTTCTGTTGATCTTTATATGGAATATTTTACAGTTTTGTGAAGCCAAACAGTGACCTTTTTGTGTACTAAATAAACTTTTGTGGACTAACTCTCTTTTAAGGTGGCAGAGGAATCAAAAAGATACTAAATCAGCACAGAGAAGAAAGTCTCTGCATCTCAAGACTGTCATTTCCATTTTGCACTTCATATATTTCTTGATCCTTTTGCTTGAGCATTATAACTGACATAAAGATGTGGAACAATATAAAATTAGATTCCCATAGATTTTAAATAATGGTTCTCATCAAAAACTTTTAAGTAGATGCTTCTATAAGGACTTGTATTGCGTGAGGACTTTATGCTGCATGAAAAGAAAAAGTAGACATAACTGCAGTTTGCCACTTGTGAATGATACAGTGTAGTTCAGGAGTGTAGGCTGGTGTCTCTTGTCCTCACTCTTTTTTTTCCCTGTATTAACTCAGTCTTGACCTTCTACATAACTGAATTATATTAGAATAAGTAAATATTAGAATAATCAAAGTCATTATTTTCTTGCCAAGAATATATAGACAAAATTGCACTGCTGGTGTGCACTTCTACCTGACACAGTGCAAAATCTGTTTTGCTATTCTGTTGCTTCTCGCCTTTTCACAGCGTGCCTACTGTTTCTTCTCTTGAAGCAAAAGGAGTAATGAGGACCACAAGAGAAGGCACATATCTTCATCAGAAAAATATCTTCCTTCAGCAACCTCTATCTGTAAATCTGCGGCAACCTTCTCCACCTTGAAAACAAAAGTTCTAGCTTCAGAAACTTTTAAATTCCTCTAATCCTAGCATTAAAAAATACATATATCACACAACAGGTAAACCTTCTTTGCTTTCACCAGTTAACCCAAATATTCTCTGAGTTATCTTTAAAGCAAGTCTGAAATTGCAACAGCAAAGTGAATGGGTGATCTTTGCTGTTGCACTTGTTTTCATCACACCACAGTGCCAAAACTCTAACAAACAATTTAACTGTGTTCCATTTGTATATTATCATGCCATTATTAACTTGATGCCATTTACTGACCATGGTCATGTTTTAGCAACCGAAGATCAAAAGGTACAGTGATGATTGCCTTTAAGTTTGATACATTTTTTAACTAGAAGCACCATTTGGTCAAATTAGTTTTCCAAAATTAGCCATGAAACTTGAAGGCAGACAATTAATTGGCTCAAATTTCATGAGTTCTGATCAGTTTAAAAACCCTTCCAAAATATATGGACTCTTCATCAGTTCTAAAAGCCACACAAATTTATACATTTAGACACCTTACTGCAGGCATGCAATCAGATCTTTCCCTGGATTTTGGCTCAAACTCCAAAAGCAATACTTAGGTGTAAAGTTTTGTGGATTAAATAGATACTTGGGGATCTACAGCAAATAACAGCAGGATTTGTGAGTAGCACTCCATTTCCTCCCACTTGCCTTTGAAAATAAAGTTTACCTTTATATTTGTGATTGCAAAATTCCAATTTCATCTGGGCTAACTGGCTACATTTCTCATTTCCTGTTACCCCATGTTTGACTGTTGTGTTGGAAGGATGTGTTTGCTGAAGAAAAACAAGACTTTTTGTGTTCCAGCGGCACTAAAGGATATGTTTTCAAACTGAAGTTATCTAGTCACTCACATGCTATTTTTCCCACAGACTAGCATCACAATTCTTGATATTCTTACATTTTTATGATCAGAAAAGTATGCTGATTTTGAGTGCCAATTTGTAAACATGTGAATTTAAGTACTCTTCAGTCTCGGCTTTTGATGAAAGGCAAAAGCATAAGGATTGCAACCATTTACCCTCCCCCCCCCCCCAAAGCACTCTGCTAAGCTTGTGCTTTTATTCTCTTTATTAGAGCTCTGAACTCAAAATTTTGAAGGAGGCACAAGAGACAGGATTCTGAAACAGTGTAAGTTCTTTTCCTTCTTATTCTACTGAAGTTAGTTTGAGAACTTTCTTTTTAATAATTTTGGTAAAATATTACAACTGTAATCTCAAAAGCAGTTGCAGTATCTTACCAAGTGTTCAAAAGGAAACCAGAAAGCGCAAATTCCACATGGACAATTTGTGTTATGCTGGAATATGATGACTGCTTGGCATTCAAAATGTCAGTGGGTCTGGAGGGAGGAGGGAACTTTGGGGTTCTTTGGTGGGCTTTTTCAAAAGTCTCACCCCCAGGCATCAGGATGCTGGGCAGATTGGACTCTCTTCCTTTGCTTAGCTAGCTTGGTTTTCATTAGCTTAAGCAAGGGTTTTTTTCCCTTTCCCTGGCCTTGGAGACTGTGGCAGCAATCCTTTGGTAGCCTTTGGTTTACTTGAACTGGTTCAATTTTGGTCCAAGATCAGAGAGGACAATTGGCAGGAGACAAATCAGTTGGGGGCCAGCAGGAAGCTGAGGAGCCACTCCATCTCAGCCCCAGACCTTGGAAAAGCCAACCCAGCAAAAGAAAGGACACCAAATCCACCAACTTCATCTGCTCTGCAGAAAGGACCAACATGAGAGATTCACCAAGTTCCCATCTGTTTTTGCTTGAGCTGCAGTGGGAACTATTTGGTTTTTCTTCCCTGAGACAGAAGTCAGTGCCATTTTTTTTCTTCCCCACTGCATTGCCAACCAGTGGCTTTTTTTTTTCTTTCCCTGACAGTTTGGGTTCTTTGATTCCGGTGTGGGTGTGTAAGGACACATACTGAATTGTCCATAGATATTGGACAATTCAATATCTAGCATCTATGCTTTTATGCTTTTTTTTTTTTTTTTTTTTTTTTTTTTTTTTTTTTTTTTTAATGCTGTGTTGGCACTCTCTTTGTCAATAAACTGATAAACTGTTCAGGGATTTTTTGCTTTCATCCACTAGTATTAATCTCTCATTGGCAGAAGGGGACTGTCAGAACCCTTTTTTAGAGGAAACACTCATTCCAGAGTGTTTCCCCTGAGAAAAACTTTCATAACTTTGTCCTTGACTATGTTTTTGATATGGATACTATACTCTGCAGAAAATACCATCATCCTTAATTTTGTGTCACATGCCAGAGTCAAATGATCCTTAAATTCATCACTTATTTTTCACACTCGAGTTGAGAAGGTACAAGTTTGATAGATAGACTTAAGAATTAGATAGTCCAAATTAAACAGATTTGTTTTAGTTAGTGTTGCACAGAAGTGTAATAAATGCACAATTGATAACACAACTGTATAAATGTTTCATTAATCCTTTGGTCTAAATTGTGCTAGACTGCTACTAGGTCACGATACATCTTCACATAAAAAATATAGCTAATAGAAGATGTTAAGTACAGATACAACTTTGTGAAACAGGTGAAAATACAGTGAAGAGGTAGGAGTAAGATTTTCAGAGGTATTTAGGTCTAAAGATGCTAGAAAAGAAGCAGCAGATTAAATTGTTGGTCTGCAATTCGCTACACCTGAGAGTGATTCCTGCTAATGGGGATCCACTTGTCTACTTCATCACATAAACTGATGCAGAGTAAGAAGAAACAAGTCAAAAAGCAGAGCAAATATAAAACAGTCACATGCAGCCTCCCTTGCACAACAGACATGAACAAGCTCTTATTATGCTAAGTGTTCAAGTGAAGGACATAGGATGGAGGTTTGAGTTAGAGAGTTGCCCTCCCATAGGAAACTGCTTCCTGTTTACAGCCTCAGATTCTTTTCATTCCCTCACACCATTATGATCTGTTTATCAAGAGATACCTCTGCCTGAATTAAGGTGCAAACAAGACCGTATGCCTAAGTCAATAGTACAGATTTTATTTAACATTTAATGTAGGTTCACAGAAAATAAGGCAGAAAAAAGGCAGAAAGAACCAAGAAAAGAGGAGAAGGAAAACAAGAGATGGAGAGAAATGGATTAAGTAGATAGATATCACCACAAGATGGATCCCTGTGGCATCCTGCTGGTCCTTCTTAACCCTGGTCTTCTTGGTGGTGGGGGTGCCAGAGTCATTCTTCCACATTCATATGTGTGGAGGTATCACATATACAGTCCAAGTCATGGCTATCCACAGGGCATAGATTTTGTTCACATAACTTGAGATGGCACGTATAAGCATTTGATTCCTTTCCCACAGCTTGCCATCATGAGAAGTTTTATCCAGGTGCTAACCAAACATTCACATCTGTTAAGCCTGGAATTAGCTCCTTCTTGCTGTGACACCTGTGCTTAAGTTGCTTTTGTGGTGGCTTATCTTATGAGAACTTCCTTCTTTGGGACAGTGTTTTGAGACTGGTAACTGCATTCTTTAAGTCCTTACAGTCACTTATCCTTCATACTAAGTAGAGCTTCTCTTTCCATGTGATTTTAGCTCCTACGTCTCTCCTAAGAGTGTTTTGTATCTTCTTTCAGTCTTTATTTTTGTTTTTTAAAAAATTTCCAATTCTCTCCAGTTTCCAACCAAAACAGAGAAAAGCCATTCTCTGGGTCTTTCTTAGTTCTGTGGTTGACACCTTTTGAAGTGTAAACACCTTTCTCAAATACATTTGAACAAAACAATATTTCACATGATAATGGTAAAGGATTTTTGTAATGGCAAACATGATTTAATTAACACCTTGCTATTTGTAACAGAAAACCCTCATCTGCTATGTATTTACTTCGTCTACATCAATTGCTCTAAGATCAGATGTTCCACTTTGTCTTCTGGCTCCAGCAAGTGTATTTATTTTTTTCCTTTAGAGCAAAAGCACAGTAAGAACTAAATGCACTGTTTTCATTCAACCATTGCATTTTGTTCTGCCCCTCTTACTTTAGTTCTCAGGAGCATTCCGTTTTTTTTTCCTTAAGATATTTTGCTATTCAAGCTTTATTTAAATGCCTACTCAATTTATGCTACCAGCAAACTCTGTTAGCACATGCCTACTCATGGATTTATCCCACTGAAATATAAATGGCAATATTTATGAAGCGGAAGAAGAATCAAGGAAATGAAATATGCTTAAGGAAAAGTGTCTGGAATGTGATGAGCTTGCATGGAAATCTCAGCCAAAGAGAGGAAAAGCTTCTCTGTAGCTGGTGGCACTTTTTTCACTTAAAGAATGTCTGCCTAGGGACTGTATCCAAATATGACAAGAGTATTTTATTTATTTTTATTTTCTGTTTATTGACTTTTTTTTAATAGCACTTATTTCTAATACTGCTAAAATTGATAGCCCCAGAACTTCAGTTCTTTTATCTCATATTGCCAAAGTTATACACAGAGAACAGCTGATAGCAAGGGGCAGAGTGAAGGAGTGCTACAGGATTTTTTTTCTTATTTCCAGATCTGCTGTTTGACATTTGGGATTTTTTTAAACAATTCTCCTCCTAGGCTTCTTGTTTATTTCCCTAAAATTTATGTCTGCTGGGTGAGACACACATACTTGGTTTTGCTTTTTTGCTTTTCTTTATTTCTTTCCTATTTTTAGGTCTTAAGCAAGTTAACCTTTTTTTTTCTTTTTTTTTTTAATAATGTTGCAACCTTGACTCCCTTCAATGAGTTCTCATACGTACAACTAATTCCAAGGTAAAATGACTGCACAGACAGGCTCATGACATGGCAAATAGAGTAGAAACAGAAGTACTTGAAGTACTTTTAAAATCCTGAATATGGTCTAGAATGAACATTTGATTAGAATTATTTAATGTGGCTTTCATGGAGGACAGAGGGCATTCTGCCTTGATGTGAATTTCATTTTACTAAACATATATTATTTTTGCTATATTTTGTTTACAAGTGAGCAGCTTTTAATAGCTTTGGTAAGGTAGCTAGAATTACTGTACTTTCTAAATTCAAATGACATTTAGATAATTCATACTGTTTGGGGTTGAGAGCAAAGCCTAAGCAGTCTAATTATTGCTTCTACTATGTTTTAGGTAAATTCTTAGTATAAGTGGTCCTATTAAACTTTCAGTCACATCTGCACCTTGTAAAGATTCATTTATTTAATAGTTTTCCAATGTGTTAGTAGTGATTAATACACAAACATTGCACCTGGCAGTCAAGTTTCTTTTCTCTTTTTAGCTTTCTCTGTAGAACCATGTAGGTTTTTCTGTCATTAATGTCTATGACCCTAGAAGAGATTAAATGAGCCAAAAAGAGGGATTATAATTTCTTCATGTGCTCTAATACAGACATGAGTAACAGGATCAGAGGAAGAGAGCTTTAAGTAGCACCTCAAAACCAAAAGTTAAGGTACAGTGACTAGAAATCAGATCCAGATCCATTTTAATCAGATGCAGAATTTACATGAGCTTCTGCGCTCTTTCAGAGAGGAGGATCTCAAGAGGATTTGAAGGAAAATTCCCCTGTTAAAATTGAAAGCCAAGTATGTCTATTAATCAATCCAGTGATGAGCTTCATCCATGAAGGTACTTCATGCTTCACCTTTTGTTTCAAAGAACATAGTTGATGCTGATGAGGCAAATATTTCACTCTGTCCACTTATTTCAGATTCGAAAAACTGAATGGTATATTGCTTTTAGACCCCTTCCTCAGTAATGTCCAGTCACATTTGGTATAAAAACAAGTAAAAGCAGTGAATGTTTTTCCATTGTTGAAAAATCAGCAAACTACAGGGTTTTTTTTCAGAAATGAGATTTTAAAAATATTTCTAATGGGCATCAATTCACCAAATTTTCATCTCCTATAACCTGATTGTTATACTCTGTTCCAGTCGCTCTCAGATTGCAGTAATGAGTCCTATCTATGGCAATCAAAACTCAAAATACCTGCTTTAATGATCTAAAATATCTTTATGGATTTCCTTGATATTTCAGTGCTGAAGTTATTACTTTGTTATAAAATTATACTTACAAAAGAATCAACTTCAAATGGTAAGACAGTATGTGGGTCGGCCTTAAGTATCAAGGCTGCTTCTCAGACATCTCAGGACCAAAATCCTGGACTAGTCAGGAAATAGTTTTGCTGTGTTCAAGCCAGGGAAGTCTGAAATATTCCTACAGGGAAATGTAAAATATCTTAGATGCAGACTATGTTTCTTCTCCCCACAAATGTATATATGTGTTGGGAGGAAGCCGTAGTGAGACAAAAACTCCCTAATCTGCTGCTTCTGCCTCAGGCTCCTTCATCCCCAACATTTTTCTCCACGCCATAAGGCAGGCGTGAGGGGGCCTTTCTCAGTTTGGAAGAAATGATGAAGAAAAACTTTCTTTATCCCTTTCTAGAAAGTAAAGGAGAAGTTACAGTCTTGGAACTACCTTGTAATTCAAAGTATTTGGAATCAGGTTCAGTTTTAATTTCCACTTTACTTTAAAGATGGCCTTTTTATCTTTTTCAGATCAGTAGAGTTCGATTTTTTGTGTAACTATCCCTGGTTTGACATTCATCTGTTTTGCCAGAATAGTCTTTGTTAGCGATATCAAGGAAAGTAAGATGTTGCTTGTTGTAAGATGTTGCTTGTTGTAAAATGTTGCTTATGTCAATATTTTTCCTAAATCAGTGTAACAGCATGGTTAGAAAACTTAGTGTGCTGATTTGGCCTGGGATAAAGTTAATTTTCTTCGCAGTAGCTAGTATTGGGCTGTCTTTTGTTTTTCTGATGAAAAAGGCCTTGATAATACAAAGAAGGGTTTGTTATTGCTGAGTAATGCTTGCAAAGTATCAAGGCCTTTTCTGCTTTTTGTAAGCCCCATTGAGGGGGCTAAGGGTGCAAAAGAAGTTGAGAGGGGACGCATCTAGGACAAGTGACCCAAAATGACTACAGGGGTATCCTAAACCACATGGAATCATACTCAGCATATAAAACTGGGGAAAGAAGGAAGTGGGGAATATTTAGAGGGTGTTTGTCATCCCATCATCCTTCTGCAAGATGGAGTCCTGCTTTCTGAGATTACCTGAATGGAAAGCCTGCTGATTGGAATTGTGGAATGAATTCCTTGTTTTGCCTTGCTTTTGTGAGTGGCTTTTGCTTTATTTACTAAACTTTATGCCAATCCACATTTTTTTTTTCATTTTAACCCCACCAATTATCTCCACCATCTTATTGTGAAGGAGTGAGGGAAGGAGGGACTATGTGGGGTTTGGTTGCTGGCAGGTGTTACACAATGACACTCAGTAATCTTAAGAGGCACTTGAGAATTCCTGAATAGAAATCGAACATCTCTTCTGTGCTGCTGAGAAAAGTTTTGGGGTTGAGGGCACAGTTTTTTCCCCACTTTTTTCTCATTGTTATAACATATTTGTAACCATCTCTTAGCTAAAGGTTTCACTTTAGATTCCTATATAGATGTAAATATGCATACATATATACATTTGTGCTTTCAAGGTAAATAAACAGAGTTTGTGTTTTCTGATCATGGCTGCTTCTTAAGTTTTCGTAAAATATAAATAAAGTTTAAGTTGAATAAGGCACATGTATACACGCACATTTTCTTGGGACTAGAAGGGGATTAAATGACGTTTGAAGAGTTTCTTTGTTTTGCAAAATAATGAATGATGACATGCATGTGGAAATAGTGAGCATAAGGACTAATGGCATGCACTAGTGAAAAAAAAGGGTATCAGAAAATTAACCAGAATAAGGATAATGCATCTTCTTCAGGATTTTAAGTTTCAGAGAAAGTTGAGGAGATTTTAGCCTATCAAGTCACCTTTGTCAGTTCAAGAACTCATTTAATATTGCAACAATTGCTACTGATGATTGTCCATGGAAGAATTGGCGATGCTGTTTATAGAGTATTGAAGTATTCTTCTTTCTTCAACCCAGTCTCTGACTTTCATGCATGTATTAAGTTTTACTATTTTTCCAGATACAACATTAGTATGGTAGGCAGGCAGTTAGAGATAAGCTAGAGACCATTTTTCATTTCCTCTCTTTAGGTGAGCATGCTGGAGAGAATGACTTTTTAGTCTCATTGTATGGATCATAAAATACTAATTCACTACTGGTCTTAATGCACATTTAAAGAGTGCAAAAGGTGTTATTTTGTGTACTCTTTTGTCATGATATATGATGTGACCAGAATTTCCGGTGTTGTTCAAATGGTGAAAGGATCTCATGAGAACCAGTTCCAGCACAGGTAAAAAAAAATCAAGAAAGGAAGGGGATGCTGGTGACCAAAGTCTTCCTGTTGTTACTTAGTTATTGTTAGTAAAGAACAGAAACTTTCTCTGCTTTGACTCTTCTCTTGCCTTACACTTACAACCTCCATCAGAACTAAATAAAACTTTACTTGCTACTTACTTGTATTTTTCCAAGAGAATGAAAAATCTCTTCTTCCCATAATATCCTGTGACAACCACTCTATGCTAGTGGTAAGAATTTTTTGATTTTAAGAACATAAAAATTCTCTACTTGGGAAATTGTTCCTCTTTATATTTCCTCTCAGACAGAAAAAATCATTGCTTTTATAGAACAAAATTTTTTAAATTGCCCATCAATTATTTTGAAGTTATGGACATATTTTATTTTGCCTCAACTATGTCATTTAATCCTTACTGATAGAGAATGCTGAAGTAAATATGAATATCTAAAGGTAATGCTGACTTTATGTCATGGGTAAAGAAAGGCAGATCATTCATAGAAGGTTGTGATGCTTCACTGAAGCCAAAGAAGACATAGTGATTTCTATGACATTTTTAGATAAGTGGGACATTTTCAACTGACTTTGTTCATTCATGTTGACAATAACATGACAAAAATAAATTGAGAGACTGAGAAAGACAGTGAGAGAAAGGGCTTCCAGAGTTGGAAAAAAAAAAAGAAAAGGAGTAACAGAAAAGGGAAACAAAAACTTCTTTTAAAATGAAATCTTTAACACCATTTCACATTAAGAAAACATTATAAATTTTTTTATCTATTCCAATATTGGAATTTTTGTGAATTTTTAAACTCAATGACCCTATGTAAAAATGAGAAGAGACTAAACAATGAAACCAAAATAATTTGATTTAGTCATTCAAAGGGGTCCTTAGAAAATATTTTGAAACTGATGTATTAAACACAAAAAAACAACAGTATATTTGCATCTTCCTTAAAAATGGAAATTAATATATTCCTGAAAAAATATTTTAATTTTCAATATTTTTATGTTCAGCAGAAAGCTATTCCTTTTATATCTTTTCTGCAAGAATGGATGATTACACAGAGTATGCTATTTCAAACATAATAGAGTTATGGATGTAGATTTAATTCTCATATTGAATATGGAGCAGAAGCATAGTAAACTTCCTGTTACGACTGATTTCTTAACAAAATTACATTATAATCATATGCTGTCCTTATAGTTAGCGCCTTCTGTGAAAAATACTCCCTAATAACTTTTGTTCCTAAGAAGACTCTAAATTCCTATGGACTCCTTAGGAGTTTGGCTCCCCCTATTTGGGATTTTTTTGCTGTACAGACTTTAGCAGACAGTGTTTCTTGTTGAAAAGAAAATCCTCGGTTTATTGAGCTACTTTGTAGAGGATAAATCTGTATTTCTGTATTCTCTTTTTAGTCTCTCTGTATGGGATCATAAAATATTGATTCATCCTGGTTTAAATGCACATTTAGAAGAGTGTGAAACATTATTGTGAAAGGTGATAATTCCATATTTCTCTTTCTCTTTCTGAATCTTTCAAGTGATTGGACACTGTGTAGATGGTAAATGGGGCTTTCAATGCAAGCGTCCTTAGAATAACATCTTCAGTTGGTTCAGAGGAGATTCTCAATCTCTCATTTGGCCAGATGTTTCCAATTCAAATCACCTCCAATTTTATGTGGCCACTCCAGCACATACAGGATCCATTGCTATCAATTATTTCAAATTACGTAGAAGGCATCTGTCAACTCATGCATCCACAGGAAAAGCTTCTACCAATTATTTAAAATGGCTTATATAATTTGGTTGATTCTGCAGAAAGAGATAATAGCTGTGATAGCTTAATTCCCTTGTGTTTTTTTGTCAAGACTCTTTAATTATAAAAACAATGCTGATCATTTGGTTACAGGCAGCAAGGAGAGATGTACAAACTGTCTAAAATGTTATTGTTGGAGGTATCCTTGTTAAAGGCAAGGATAACTCAGGTCCTTGTTAATAGATCCCTCGGGGTGTATTATTAAGAGTGAAATGACACCAATGATTGACTGATATTTGTAAATAAATATCTCCTCTCTCTCTCTCCCTCTCTCTCTGTCTATCTATCTTATTTTAGAGCAATCTGGTTGCAATGAGAAAGCAAGTATGTAGCCATTTTGGTTATTATGATCTATAGCAATATACCCATATGAAAGCTTAAAAATACCCCTTTAAAAATGTACAAGTAAAACAAAGAGAAGGAGTAAGAAAAGAAAGATATCACTACCTGTGGACCTCCTGACAAGACTTAGTTGTTACAATTTCCATGTCTGTTGGTCAAAGTGATGGTCGCAGTTTTGTCCTGTTGGTGTGGGTGAAACCCCTGAAACACAATATCCAGTGGCTTAAAATGTGCTCAGGCTCAGTCAGAATGCTCAGGTACCTCCCCTGGTCAGAGGAGTTTTATGTTACTTTTTGATCACCTGCAGACTGCTGGTGGAAGGCCCCAGAAATGAGTCTGGGTGTGCTTCAGGGGGGTCTTTTATGGTTTATGACACATTCTACGACTTGGCAGCTGCCTCACATGGGGGTAAAGCCCCATCTCACCTTCCCCAGGGGCAGGAAGGGAGAGCAATTAGCATGATAAGAGGCACCATCTCACCTTGCAGGGTTAAAGCCCTCCCTCAGGCGTGGGGTGCAAACCTGGCCTCAGCAGATGAGTCTGTGGGCTGTGGCCACCCCTGCCCAACCCAGACACAGATGACTTTCCACACAGCTGCTGAGAATGCCTTTCTTTGTGGATACAAAAGAAAGGCATTTCTTCTCCCTCCAGGCTTGTTTACTTTTCCTTAGACCTGAGATAATTGGGCAATAATTTACCACCTTTATCTTATCTCAAGTTTCTGGCAGGTGGCTTAATTCACAGTCCAGTAGCTCACAGTCTGGTTCCCATCAGAAGGCATATTTGGGGCTTTGGTGGGCGCAGATGAGCAGTCGTGTCTTTTTGCAGTTTGCTACAATCGACAAAAATACTTTGGTGATTTTGATGTTTAAACTATGAACCATAACATTTCAGTTTCTCACAGTCCTGCACAAAATTATAAAATGCTTTATTATGAAATGATAAGGATGATTAGGGTTTCAGTCAACCACTTGGTCTCTTGCCAGTCTGTTGCCAGAAGCCAACCCTTTGTTTTATGCAGAAATTAACAGAGTAATTGATGACTAACTGCAACAGGTATCCACACAGCACAGTTCTAATACCCAGCTTTTCACACTGAATAACAAGAAGAGGTTGGATAGAGGTGAGAAATGTTTTTAGTGTTCTTACTGAGGGAAAAGCTGAGTTCAGTCATTTTAGATGAAATAGAAAATTTTAACCAGGCAAGTTCCACCTATTTTTGTGTTATTTATTTTATATTTCAGATAGAGTTTTTTATTGTAGTTGGAAGTAGGAAACAGAGTTAGTGGGTATGTGACAACTTAACTATTTCAAGTATAAACCAGCTGTTTCTAAAATCTTACTTTGGTACCTTTTATTTTCAATAGGTAAAAATGTGGAGACTGGAAAAGAGGAGTAAAGGAGAAGATGTATGGTGACTATTTCTATTGAAATATTTTGCCTACATTATTCAAAAGGTGTACAAAACACTGAGGTAGAAATACAAATCTATAATTATATTCTTTCTTTGCTTAGTGTTCTGAAAGAAAGAGTGACGTTTTGGAGGAGGACAAATAAAGCATGACTTGACAGTGATTAATAGTCACAAAACATAACAGAGAATGGGACAGTGGTTAACCTGATTAAGTATGAAAAAATTCATTTAAACACCATCATAAACTAGAGTATCTGTACTATTTTTTTAGGAAAGGTTTACTTTTAAACAATCAGTATTTATTGTTCTAGCTATGTACATAATATTTTAGTATGTTTTTTCCTGGTAAAAAATGAAGTGTCTTGTTTTTACTGTTCTTCACACCCCAATAATTTAGCTAGCTTTTAATGGATAGTGTTACTTGGATGTTTGAGGCAAGTGCCAATTGACCTGTCACTCCTCTTTCGATTTCCAGATGAAAAGAGGAACATGGTACCAAATAAATGTATGGCATGAAGAATAGCAGGTGGGTTATTACAGAAAGTTGGAAACTATAGTGATGAGCTCATATGGAGAGCCAAGAGTAACATTTCACCTCCTATGGTAAAGGTAGGTAACATCCTTCATTTATTTAGGAGTAGCTATCAACACCTGAAGCTGCTGTGAAAACAAAATCAGTGACTGTGCAAACAAGCTTAACCTTTGACAAGACTTAGAGAGGGTGTGAGTTTCCCACACATGGGAAAACAAGGATCTAATATGAAGAATTTTATGACCTCCATCTAGAACAGGCCAAAAGGCTCTTGCTTGGCACAGACTTCACCTCAATTCTGCCTTTCACAGGGATCTGCTGGCTTCCAGAAGGCACGGAAAATTATACTGTGGGTGAAGTGAAATGGAGAGCAGCAAAACACAGAGAGCGCTCTTCTAAAATGGTTCTGCTTGACACTAACTTAGTGTACCATTTTCTCTTTTTTGCTGTCACTAAAATGAAGCCTGCACTTCAGCAAATTTATACAGTTCCCTGTGAGAGCTCTACACAGCTGCTTACACACCATCAAGAAAAGCAGGTATTCACCAGCCCGAATGCTAGAAAGTGAGGAGTGCAGTTCACTCAAAAACAATTACATCAATAGCACTTCTTGTCCCTTTTGTTCTCCGTAGAAGTATAGAAGCTGGGGTTGGTGAAGAGACACCCTCTGCATCTAAGAGAGAGAGAGACACTGTTGCCATGGTGTGGAACTGCTTTTTCATAAATGTTTCAGTAAGGTCATGCCCTGCTTGATTAATTCCAAGAGTTCATTCATCTACTGCCACACAGCCAGCTTACAGCAGATGTTCACAGAAGCCATTTCAAGTTGACTTATAACCCCTCCATTTTTTTCTGTGGCTAATGTATCAGGATGGTTGTATTCTTAACACAGATGTAACCAGTGCAAGTGCTGAAAAGCAGCCTCCATTGTGCCTTCAACTGTCTTTGCATCACAGCAGCCGCAGTCAGCAACTAGCTGGTAGCAGATTTTGCTCTCCCTGAACAGCCACATACCTTCCCTAGTACAAATGTATCAGTGTGTGGACTTAATGCATTTTTTTGGCCATGTAATTTTGTATGGTTGAAAGCAGCATGCTCTCAAACACAGGAATGACACCATTTCTGAGGAGGTTAGGTATACACAGTCCAGAAACAGGACAATGAAGGAAAATAATTTATTTTATATCCTATATCTTCCTCACCGCTCCATCTCTTACACAAGCATCAGGTTGCCAATAATAAGGGCTAAGGGAGGGACCAGTAGGATTTGGGTTTGTTATATGTTTTGGTACACCCTAAACTGTGATGTAATGAGTGGAAGGAATACTTGCAGAACAAGAATTTCTGTTGCAGTGTAAAAGAGTAGAGCAGAGATGGTTGTAAATGGCAAAATTAAAAAAAAAAAAAGTGATTCTCTTTTTAGATTTTTCATAAATTTTTGAAACCATATCCATCTGCCTAATTTATGCAGATTATTGCCATTATAAAAATTGTATTTGCCTATTTCTTATCCATATTTTTCAACTAAATTCTCGGGCAAAATCCTGGGATATGAATCTGCCCAAATTCAACTCAACAAGTGTTCACTCAGCTCCTACTGAGGTGATGAAATCATTTTAGAGTGACTGTGTCTGGTAATCACAGCACGTTAGTGGTACTCTAAGGTATTATATCTTGACTTAAATATTGTGCTAAATAATGTCAGATGGAAAGATAAAATTATCACTTCAGCTCATGTTTATGAATATAGCATCTTCAAATTCCTTTTGTCATTATGATTTTTCTTCTGCAAAACTAGGTTTCTGAAAGTCAAGCTATTTTAATTACAGACAATTTCACCCCTCATTTGAATACTCTCCTCTCCTTTCCTCTCCTCTCCTCTCCTCTCCTCTCCTCTCCTCTCCTCTCCTCTCCTCTCCTCTCCTCTCCTCTCCTCTCCTCTCCTCTCCTCTCCTCTCCTCTCCTCTCCTCTCCTCTCCTCTCCTCTCCTCTCCTCTCCTCTCCTCTCCTCTCCTCTCCTCTCCTCTCCTCTCCTCTCCTCTCCTCTCCTCTCCATTGGGTGAGGAGGAATGGTCAGTGGTATGGGTGATTCTAAAATGACACTGTCTAGATAGCTCTGAGAAAGACAGAAGTTTAAATAACAAAACATTTTTTTTTAATGAACTTGATGGGTTGACTGAAGGTGTCTGTCCTAAACCTGCAACTGTGGATTACTAAAATAGCCTTGACACAGTCCATTCTCCTCCCCAGGTGGAATGGCAGACCAGTAGTCTTTTTTTTTTTAAAGTCACTTCTTCATAGCCCATTATGCTGCTTGATAAGAATTAATTCAGACAGAGGCTCTGTGTATTTTCTAGGATGAAATGTTCTCCAGTGGAAATAAATGTCCCAAACTTGCCCCGTCTACAATTAAACCTTAGTCTCTTGCTCTGTGCTCATCACTGAAGTTTTATCACCTTCAGGAACATAACTCTTGAGACAGGTCATGGGTGTCTGTTAACCTCCAGGGCACAAACCCTTGAAATAAATAATCATTCTTCCAAAAATATTTCTGAAATTTAGTGAAAGTTGAAGCAAGAGAATTGGCCCATCACACACTGGGCTTGTTTTTGTCAGCACGTACTCTTAATCACTTATCAATTACTTACACAAATTGAAGGAGCAGATGACAGACTACTTTCAAGGCTGCCTTGTGGGGGCTCTGTAAAACTAACAGTAGTGGATGTCTGTGGGTTTTGAATTTTTTTTTCCCTTTTTTTACCGCTTCTGAGCAGGGCTTACTTCAGCTGTCAAAAGCCAACAGCTTATAATTATGGTGCATATAGTTACAAGGAAAAAGTAATCTCATTGAAAAAAAAAAATAAAAAGCAGAAAAAGTCAGAAAATTAGGGGTGCAAAAGGATTTTTGACTTAAAACTAGGTTTCAAGATCTAATATGCTATAGTATTTTCCTAGCTGCTCTTGTATGCTTCCAGTTATTTTAAGGTTGAAGAGCATTTCTTCCCTGTGCTTCCATTTTTATTCACATTTTCCCTGTGTACAGTTTTATCATATCTGCTATTTGTCATATAAACACAGTGTGAAGTGATGTGGTCAACTGTTAAAAGGTAGAGCAAAGGGTTGATCAACATACAATCCTTTAAGTGTTCTCCTTAACTTGCATAACTATGTTTAATTATTTAATTTAGAATGTATGCACCATTTTGATGTGCTATGGTGACCAATGTCAAGAGAAATTCCCTGCAGGAACAGGGCTTTGAGAATCTCTGAGATCCCACAGGGAAATCAATGGCATTTTAATCTGAATTAGACATAGTTCCTGCAGAAAGGAATCTGAGCAAGCCTCCAGAAAACTGCTGATTCTTCTAGTAAATAAGACATTTTTCTGCTTTGCTATCATAGTACTGTAAAGATTTTCTGATGGAAATTTGCAAATGAATTGTTTGATATAGAAGTTATACACATATATTTTTAGCTTATATACTGTATCAGGTTAAATACAAGCAATAGTAAGATTAATCTTTTTTTTATATCTGGTGTTTTGAAGATTAAAACCAATCCATGCATAATCCCTTGCTGCTAGCCAGAATGCATTTTTAAAATGTTCCTTTAATTATCTAAACACTAGGACTTGCACATTGTATAACATCATATGATCTTATCTAAAGTATTATTAATAGATTACTCTGTTAGAAAATGCAGGAAAATCCCTCTTTGTAATTTTCCTGTGTACTTTGCTCTCTCTCTCCTCTATACATTTGAAAATTTGTGTTGCTTGTTCATAGAAATAATACAAACCCAGAATGGTTTGCATGTTCAGAGAGGATCTCAATACCACTACTGAATAAATTCTCACAAACAGCTTATTGGGACTTTCTGAATCTTTCTCATTTTAAAAGCTTAAAGGTTTTTTGTTGGGTTTTTTGTTGTGGCTTTTTTTGTTTATTTGTTTGTTTGTTTTGGTTGGGATTTTTTTGGCATTGGGAAGACCATCTTCTGGAAATTGAAAGGTTTTTAGAGCAGTACAACCTTTTCTGACAAACTTTCCAGTTTCACTTTCATTTGCTCAACTCTTTAGATTATCTGCTACGAGTTAAGTTTTTGTGTCAGAAAGATTGTCAGAAAGCCAGAGATCCCAGATGCCCATGTTCCCAAGCTCTGGGCAGCTCTACCATGTGTGCACAAAGTATTGTTTTTCCAGTGACTGTGATTCTGTGACAAACCTACCTTGCATTTCAACCAGAACTGGTATTTTTGACACTCCCTCCTGAAATCTGGGATTGCCATGCTCTTGCTGGGTTGCTTTTCTATGCATTATCACTACTCATTGGTCAGAATTACTTTTAATATATATTATGTGGCAGAAATCTTAATTTTCTGTCAGATTACTTTTGAATTTGGTGCTATAATTTAGTTGTTCCTCATCTCTGGGAGTTGTCTATTCTCCATCTTCATATCCAGAGGAGAGGATCCTGAAAAGTACAGGTGTGTCAGCCTGACCTTGGTGCCTGGCAGGGTTACAGAAGAGATCATCTTGAGTGAGATAAGACAGCATGTATTGGATGGCCAAGGTATCAGGCAGTGCCAGCATGGACTGAGGAAGGGCCGATCCTGCCTGACCAAACTGATCTCCTCCTCTGACCAGGTGATCTGCGCAGTGGATGCAGAGAATGCTGTGGATGTTGTCTACCTGGATTTCACCAAGCCTTTGGCACTGTCTCCCACAGCACACTCCTGGACAAGCTGGCAGCCCATGACTTGGACAGGAGCACTCTGTGCTGGATTCAGAACTGGCTGGATGGCCGGGGCCAGAGGGTGGAGGTGAACGGTGCTGCATGCAGCTGGGGCCAGTCAGCAGTGGTGTCCCCCAGGGATCTGTGCTGGGGCCAGCTTTCCTCAAATATGCTTATCAATGACCTGGGTGAAGGGACTGAATGTACCCTCAATAAATTCACAGACAACACCAGGTAGGATGGGAGCATTGATCTGCTGGAGGGCAGGAAGACTCTGCAGAGGGATCTCGACAGGCTGGATCAAGGGCCAAGGCCATCCAGGAAGCTCAACAAGGTCAAGGGCCAGATCCTGAACTTCAGCCACAACTCTGGGCAGTACTACAGGCTGGGAAAAAGTGGCTGGAAAACTGTCTGGAGGAAAAGGACCTACCTGGAGGTGCTGGTCAACTGCAGCTGAACACAAGTCAGCACGTGCCCAGGTGCCCAAGAAGGCCAATGAGATCCTGCCTGTATAAAGAATAATGTGGCTAGCAAGAGCAGGGCACTTGTACTTGGCACAGGTGAAGCCACACCTCAAATCCTGTGTTCAGTTCTGAAGCCCTCACTGCAAGAAAGACATTGAGGTGCTGGAACATGTCCAAAGAAGGGCAATGGATCTGGCAAAGGTCTAGATTGTAAGTGCTGTGAAAAGAGGCTGACGGAGCTGAGGGTGTTTATCCTGAAGTAAAGGGGCTCAGGGAGGACCTCATCACTCTCTACAAGTACCTGAAAGGAGGGTGGAGCCAGGTGAGTGTCGGTCTCTTCTCACAGGCAACTGACAACAGGACAAGAGGACATGGCCTCTAGCTCTGTCAGGGGACATTCAGGTTGGACACCAGGAAGAATGTCTTCATGGTTGTTAAACATTGGAATGGACAGCCCAGGGACGTGGTGGAGTCACCCTGGAGGTGTTCAAGGAACAGCTTGGTATGGCACTCAATGCTATGATTTAATTGACGGGGTGGTGTTTGGACAGAGGTTGGACCTTAATTACCCATGATCCTGTAACCTATTTGGTGTAACATGAAGCTAACTTACTGTTTCTGGCATCTTGGCATCATAATTTCTTTTTACATATAATTTACAGTTCAGATTTATCCCAAGATTTGACTGAGAAAAGAATTTAGCAATGCCTTTTGTACTGTCTCTGAGATTAAGAAAAAAATGGAGGGTTTTTTTCCATAGGAAGGACCCCAATCTTCAAAAATCCTTCATCTATTCCACTATGTTATGCTGGTATTATTGAAGATCTGCGTGATCTGATTCAGACTTCAGTGGATTTTCCTTGACATAAGCTGCTGTTTTTAGGAGAAATGAGTAATCATTCTTCTTGACCCAGTCAAATTTTCATTTACTTTGCCTTAAAATTTTCATTTACTTTGCCAAATGTTCATTTACTTTGCTTTCTTTACTTTGCCTTAACTCCCTATTCCTAAAATAGTTTGAAGAATGTGTTACTTTTATTTCAATACATTGATTGCAAAAGGGCTAAATGCAAAAGTATTAGCACATAAAAAGAGATTTATATGCTGTGCATTTACCATTATTATTTTAATATAAAAGAATTTTTATACAGCTTTCTCAAATGCAGGTGTTCCCATATCATTCCAATCCATTTCATTTAAATGAGTGAATTCAATTTACATCAATTGTCAAGTATCAATTTATCCAACACTTGTGCAGCTAAATCCAAATGAAGGTGCTCTCCTAAATGCTAGTATAAATTACTGTGGTTCTGTAGCTTGTTTTCTTTATGTTTTTCTAAATGGAAGATACTAAGTTGGGTTTGAGAACACACCGAGAACCTAAAAAGTGAAGAATTGCAATAGAAGAAAATGCAAGGACAACTGTGTAAATGCTTAGAATTCCTTTTATAAATATAATGTTGATAAACTTTATAACACTTCAGAAGAGCAGTATTTTAATTTAGAGCAAACTTATTTGACTAAGAAAATACATTTTTGCTTTTATCCACATATGTAATCCAGCAAAGTCCTAACATGCAAATGGATGAAACTGACTTTTCTTTTTGGACAGAATTTATCAGCCTGCAAATTCTTTCAATAAACCTATATAATACCAAAGGACAGGGCAAATTTTGACAGTTTATTCTATCAACTAATAACTTTTTTCCCAATTGCAGTTTCTTGATAGGCTTTAAAAAATTAATCATTATCCTTAGCAGAAGAAGGGGGAGTTTAGGAAACCTATTTGAAGAGATTGACAAAATAAGAGCTCACTGAGAATGTCCTTAACCCATTCTAAAATTTTCTGTTTTCTGTATAAGGGCAATAAGAAAGGTTTTTTGGACTGCTGGCAGGGAAAATACGTGCCTATATGCAATTTTTTCTTCTTGGACATCCTCATTCTTTATTAAATAATCAAACTTCTGCCATTCTAGCATCATTAACTGCCCACTTTTTGTGCCAGTGCCATTTGTCAGAGGCTGGGCTTCCTAACAACATGTCATTTTCTCCCAGGATGGAAGAGCATGGATGTAAACAAATACAATATTCTGTGACTTTTTGGAGCATTAGAGTCAGAGATAAATGCTTACATGCTGTACTCTGGAAATGATGTGTCAACAATGCAGTGTGATTAACCTATTTGGACAAACCAGGAATTGGAGTTCATACAGTTCAATACATGGTTTACTGTTGGATTGACAGCACTGCGTGGAGATGCTCTCTGTACTGCTTGATGAGCACTGTTATAAACAAAATCTTAAAACCAAAGAACATGCAATATAATGTGAAACAAAGAGACCATAAGCTATCACTGCGAACAGCAGGCATGAAGGAGAAAGTGTGGCAAGAGAAAATCCCAATAGTTCTGTATAGTTTTGATACAGTCTGAATGAGTTTATTTTCTTTAAATAAATAAACAAATAAATTTAATCTCTTTTGGACTGAGCTCCCCTAGTAAGATTAGCAACTGATTCCTTGCAGACCATGAAACTATGATGTATATTTGCAGAATGTGATCTGGAATGATTTGCCACAGGAACTAATACCAGGAAAGAGAAGAGACTGTTATGTACTGAAGCATAGAGATGTTATCCCATTGAATACTCAGGAGCTTGCCACCATGGACCTCAAGGGAAAAGCAAAAAAAATTGATTAAACAGAAAGATTATAGTTGTGAAGGGCATTGAAGGCACAAATAAGACATTTGCATATGATGCTATGGAAAATGAAGAGATAATAAAGACATTCAGACAGGAATAATATAGAGTGACAAGCAAAAAGGGTGTTCTTAGGTGATGCATTTTGAAGGGATTGAAAAGTTCCAACTTGCATAATGACATGTTAGTGATGAGCACTTTGAAGGTCAAAGCAACATTTTTATCTGTGAACCTTCTGATGCCCACGAATTATCCTCAAACCAACAAATTCACCAGGGTTAAAATAAATTTCCTCAAGGCCAGCAGACTGCAAATAGAATAACATAGAGACTTCTTTGACTAATATGATCCCAAATTAGCACATTATGCAATCTATAAGAGACTGCATACTTAATGCACTGGAGGGAAAAACAGATTTTGTTTTTACATGATTAAATAAAGTCAAAATAAAACTGCTTTAGAGGAGTAAATAAATGATTCATTACTTTGTGTCTGTTATTTGTCAAAAGGCCAGGGAGATAATGACTTTGGATCTTCCTACAAGGACCATCAATGTTTTTGGCAGCTATCATGTTCAGAGCTCGGCTTTGTTTCAATGGATACATATGATGGCTGTATTTGTCTGTAGTGCAACCCTGTAGGAGTAAATCTAAAGCACAGAACAGCAGCTGAAGAGGATTCAATGCCCATACAACAAGTATACCAGGAGAATTTATTTCAGGCTCGCTGCTTCCTGATCCAGTGTTTCCATTGTCGATCAGCAACTTGAAGAGATTGGGTGTGCTCCTGAACCACCACTTCTGTTTTAGCCATGCCTGAAAGAAACCCAGTTCATGTCCTTTATAACAGCTTGATGACATGAACCAGAACACTGAGTGATCCGGAGATCTGAGTCAAAAACATACCCAAGGTTTATACCAAAGAAAGGCACACACATGTACAGAGATTCATTGAGGTGGATTTGGCCCTCACACCCTGATTGAAGCTGTATTCCTTTTCCTATAGCTCCCACAACATGCAAAATCAGGATAGCATCACAGGCCTTCTATCAAAAGGTCTCCAGGCACAAGGTGTAAGCAGATCATCTTGTTCCTTTAGAATATGTTATTATTAACGCTAATTTCACCATTCCTGCACATGCTTGATGAAATTGTTAAGAGAACCTTATAGACACTAGCCAGGAAACACTAATTTTGGAAATAATTTAGATTCTTTGGAGAAAAGCAGAAATATGGCAGAGAGCATTATGCTACCAGAACTAGAAATCTGACTGAAAAAGGTTAAGGGACAAATATTTCTTTTTAAATGTATGAATGGTAAGTGAAAGGAATAGTAAGAACACAATTTCAATTTTATGTAAGTATAAAAATGAAAATCCAATTGCAATACTTGTATGAATACAAATTAAATCAAGTGATAAGTGATGAAGAGTAGTTTCATCCAGATGGTCCCTATCACTGGGTAGTAAGGAGACACAGAATGGAAGACAGAACTAGAGGAAAAATATTCTCTAAAAGCAATGACAGGATGGGGTTACATGCTCATATTAACTGGATTGTTAATTCATGAGTTAAAGGACAATCATTTAGGAAAGTCTCCATTCTTCATTCGCGGATAGGACAAGACTGTAGAAGCATCCTTCAGTAATGTCCTATTTCTGTCCTTCAGGCTCTGTATCATCTCTCTCCATGTTCAAAGTCCCTCTGGATACTACAGTGCTGTTCAGATAGAGGTTCACATGACATTATTCATTTTAACAGGCATTGGGATAACTGAATTAAAATTCGGGGTAGAAAAATTCCTTGAAATGTGTGTAATTTTCTCAGTGTCAGTGGAACTCTTGTATCCTGCAGATAGAATCTGGATCTAGAATTATCAGACAGTGTGGCCCATTATGTCCTTTTTCTGTTCTGCTTCTTCCTCTCATAGAATTAAAAATCTTTTCATATTAAGGAATGAAAGCTATCCACAAGGACCTGGACGAGCTCAAGAAGGTGATACATGAGAGCCTCATGAAGTTCACCAAATCCAAAAGCAAGACCCTGCACCTGGGTTGGGGCAAACCCAGACATGCCTACAGGCAGGGAAAAGTCCTCACTGAGAGTGGTCCTGCAGAGAAGGTCTTGGGGCTTCTTCTGGATGAAAAGCTGGACCTGAGTTCTTACAAAGGAGGAGAGTGGAGTTTTATTATTGAATATTAAATACAACTCATATCACTGCATGGGGCAGGGGGGTGTTGTGGTTTAGTCAGGAAAGGCAAAAGGGCAGGAAGCAGAAGACTGTGACCATCTTTTGTCCTGGGCTGGAGAAAGGACAGAGGACTCGGCTGGGTCCCTGCTTTGAAGAGGTGATGTAATGCCCACACCACCAATGATGCCAGCATCCTCCACCGCAGTGAGCCAGCATACCAGCAGCACAATTAATGACTCAAATGAAATAGGTTTCCAGGTTTTTCCTTTGCCCTTGCTCCCCATGGTTTACCAGACCTGGGGAAGGTGTTAAACCCTATGAACTCATTTGTCACATTGTTTCTTTTTGTTCTCCCTCAGCCCATGTCCAGCATCAGGGCCCTCTGCAGTCCTAGTTTGTCGCAGACAATCTTTTCCTTAGGATTTTTCCTCCTGAGAAGCTGAGAGGCCTCAGGAACAAAATGTAAACAACAGCTATCTGCTGCTGTGGAATGCAACAGGTGGATCTGTGATTGGCCAATCTTGGATGTTTCTAATTAATGGCCAATCACAGCTCAGCTGGCTCAGACAGAGAGTCTAAGACAGCAGCCTTTGTTATCATTCTTTCTTTTCTATTCTTAGCTTAGCTAGCCTTCTGGTGAAACCTTTTCTTCTATTCTTTTAGTATAGTTTTAATGTAATATATATCATAAAATAATAAATCAAGCCTCCTGAAACATGAAGTCAGATCCTAGTCTCTTCCTTCAACATAAGACTCCTGTGAACACCGTCACACTAGTTTTGCTATAGGGGGCCCAGGTGATATCTTGCCTTTGTTGTTAAGCCATTTCTCTCTCTTGTATAATTTTCTTTTTATTGCTGTGTTTATTGCTATTTTCTGTAGTAAATTGTCACTCTAATGTATAATTGCTCTGAGATTTTTGGAGTTTCTTCTCCACTATTGAAAAGGGGGTAGTTAAACCAGTTTTAAGCTCCCCACTGAGTTTTAACAACCATCACATGAGCCAACAGCGTGTGCTCACAGCCCAGAATGAAAACTGCATGATGGATTGCACCAAAAGTATGACCAGACAGTCAAGAGAGATGATTCTGGTGATCTACTCTGACCTTTGAGTCCTCACCTCGAGTGCTGCATCCAGCTCTGGGGTCCTAAGCACAAGAAAGATGCAGACCTCTTGGGACAGGTCCAGAAGAGGGCCATGAGGATGATCAGAGGCTGGACCATCTCTGGTCTCCCAGAGGCTGGGAGAGCTGGGGTTGTAAAACCTGGAGAAGAGAAGGCTTTGAGGGAGACCTTAAGTAGCGTCGTGGTATCTAAACATGGCTTGGAAGAAAGAGGGAGAGTGACTCCTTTACAAGGACTGATAGTGATATAACAAGGAGAAAGGGTTTTAAACTAAAAGCTTAGAGGTTTACGTTACATGTCAGCAAGAAATTCTTTACTCAGAGTGTGATGAGACACTGGAACAGGTTGTCCCAGGAAGCTGTGGATGTCCCATCACTGAAAGTGTCCAAGGTCAGGTTGAATGGGGCCCTGAGCAACTTGGACTAATGAATGGTATCCCTGCCCAGGGTAGGAATATTGGACTAGGTTATCTTTAAGGTTCTTTCCAATGCAAGCTATTCTTTGATCCTATGATGATTCATGGATTTTCTTTAGTTTGACTGAAAATTTGTGTACATTCCAGTTCTGAGATTATGGTACTTTTCCTTTTTATTTTCATATACATTTTCATTAAAAATATTATGATAGTTTATTTTAATGATATTATGAAGTGAGATTTCTTGGTGCTTTTCTTTCCCTGACAGCCTTTAGTTTTCTCTTACCACAATATCACATTATCCCTTCACTGCACAGTCTGTGATAAACACTGAAAATTCAAATAAAACGGAATACGATAGCAGAAAGAAAGAAGTAGATTTAACTTTAATCTTCCACTTGTACTCCTGCTCTTTCCACCTTCCATTTTATCGTCTCCTTGTTATTCAGCTATTCTGTCTCTGTTTTTCTCTCAGCCCTGTTAATAATCTTCAGCTCATCTCTCTCTTCTTTACACAGCACTGCTTTTTATTTCCTTGGTATTGCTTGATCCCAGCATCGTAATAAAGCTCATCTAGGCTGATGAATTAAAGCATTAGTACATCTGACTGATGTTTACTCTCAAATAAAGTTATTTCTCCCATGGCCTTGCCACCACACCCTTTGCTTTTCCACTTAAATGAGGCTTAGCTTGGTATGGTTCTGCCCTTTCTCTGCAAATGTAAACTGGTAGTTTAAAGATATTCACAGCCTCAGAGTTTTAAGTTTTAATTTAGCTTTTATTAGGTGCTGGGCAGCATAGTGCCAGACTATGTACACAGTTAAACAACAAGAGCTCTCTCAGGGGAGTATATTGTTGCAAGCTTCAACATCTATATGCAAATTAAACTTTGCCTATTTGCTATCAGTTACAACAGAAATTTTCCACACAGGCAAGCCATTTTTTTTCTCTATCTATCTAAAAAATGACAAGCCCTAAAGAAAATACTCTGATCTCACTGGATGCAAAAACTAGAGAAATTATATTGGGTTTAGGAATATTTTTAAGAAGCAGCCTATCCTAAAATGAGGTTGTATTACAGTTGCATAATATTGCTGGAAAAAGAAGGAAGAATGATGAAATCTTGCATCAGCATTGAAAGGAAATTTTATAAAAAGTCTGTTGCTATTTATCATGGGAAGAATGAATCCTATACAAAGAACGTTTCCATAAAATTTCTTAGGACTCTAAAATGCATCAGGTACCCTCCTCTATAGGCTGTCCTAAACAGTTTTTCTGTAGATCTTTTGGATTCCTGGAACTGAATCCCAGCAAAGGTCACCCACGCTAAACAATGCTTACTTGACTGTTTTCTCTTGGAGGCTGAGCAGATGAGCTGTATTGTAGAGCTTTGGGGGATGTGCCCTCCCCAGTTTCTTCAGAAAAGGTAAGTTCAGTTCCAAATAAATAATAATAAATATAATATCATAAAATATAATAATATTCAGTTCCAAATAAATAATAAAAAGGTAAGTTCCATTTCAAATAAATATCATTTGACTTCCATGCTACAGATGAATGGTTGAAATTGACATCTCAGACCTCTGTGAAAGCTATTCACTGTATGGGGACACTGCAATATGGAATAGTCATTGGTCTGTCACACACCATATTTAGAGTTAGCTGTTAGTAGAAGTGGTTTTTTATTTTTCTTTGTGTTTCCCTGTTTTGACAATGTTTCTAATTTTGGTTGTTCTTTTTCTCTAGCTCCGTCCAATTTATTCAACAGAATAGTCACATCTTGTTGTAAAATGTAATCACCTTTTTCACATGGGGGCAATGATGCACAAAAATAATTTTAATGATAAATAGATCCCAATTATGAACCATGACTCACCAGCAGTTTAAGAAGAAAGTGGTTTCAGTGCTTAAATTCATAGAGGAACAGTGCCTTTAAATACTTGGTTCCTGAGAACCACACCAGTGTTTATTTATTGTCTTGAGCAATGTCTTAGCATTTTCTCTTAAAGTGGAAAAAAGCCAATGTCTGTCTTACCCATCTTCTGCTTCTGCCCATGTTCCTGCAGATATTGTATCCAGTTGTGTGTCTCACAGCTTGCTGTGAGCAGGGTATCACCTTGCAACTGGCTCAGAGAAAGAGGGGAGATAGGGGACAAAGGAAAAGTATGCAAACATGAAATTTCAGAACTTGAAGATTTTGAGAGATAAGGAGGTTGTGTGTGGGGTGGGCCAAGAAGTGGTTGCAAAGATGCTCACTTTGCTGACCAGGAGCTGTGCACTCAGATTCTCTGATATGGGAGGATGTTGGGCTAGTTATCACAGGCATATGGATTCTTATAGGTGCAGCTTACTTTTAGGACTTCTACTATCCCTGGCTACAAAATGATCCTGCAAAACACATGTTAGACACATGGCAGGGAGGTGTGCTTCTGGACCCATGCTGCAGGACTGAGCCAGCCAGTACATGTATAAAATGTATTTGGGTTAGAATGTGGTCTCAGACATTCATTCAAAACAAAATACAGACCTGCCATGTGTTGTGTTGGCTCCTAAAAAGAAATGTCCTACTTTGACAGAGAAATGTTTTGGTTGAAATATGTCTATAAATAATCCTGTTGAAATAAAATGAAACTCTGAACTGCCCTGGCTCTGGCTCCAGGCAACCAAAATTGTATCCAAAGTTTTACAGTGTTTGAGGGTTGTAGAGTGCATGAACTTGACTTCATCCATCATCAATGAAAAAAATTGTATAGCCATAATGCTTAGTTCCAGATAAAGTCTGAAGCTGCATGTTGTGGCTATTTTCCTGGGAAACTTATGTTCTGCATGGTGTGTGATTGACGCTGAGCGTTATTTCTAAATGAGCCTGTCCTTTTGAAGGGATTTGTGCATTCTAGCTGATAGTTATCCACAGACAGTATCAGAATGCAGCTAATTATGGGATATTTTATACTTTAAGACAGTTTTTGGTAACTTCCTGAAACCACTACTGGCCTGCTGGGAACAGTCTGCTCTACTCTATACATGACATCCACTTAGAAACTTCCCCATTCAATGGGCAGTTTTGTCCTTGAAAACTTTTGAGGGATCCATTTTCCCAAGCATCTATGATCACATTATTGAGTAGAAGACTTAAAAACCTCTTGTACATATTAATTTAACCAGTTTAGTCAAGGAATAGTGCCACTGAATTCTGTGCAAATCATGTTGCTTCCCTGTGTGAGTGTCCACTCTTATCCTGCTGTCCATTTTTGCTGCCCAAATGGCAAGCCCATTTAAATTTGCCATGGCGTGATGACTTAGGATGTATGTGCACTTCATACTTTACAGTTTGTGCTTGTGAAATATACATACACTGTGTCATACATAAAGCCCTCACTGTAATGCATCTTAGGACAAGAAGGTGAAGTGACATTCACAGTTTTAACTGTGAACAGATTGTTGGCTAAGGAGTGTTAGAATTTGGAACACCTTCATCTGCACTTACACAGGGAGGAAAAAGGAGCAACGGTGTTTTGGGTGCAGAGCAAGGAATTGGTCTGAAGATGCAGCCTTCTGCCAAGGACGGGGACAAGAACAGTCCAGGTAGCTAACAAAGGCAGTTGGTGAAAATGTCCTGCTCTTCTGACAGAGACGTTTTTTCAATTGTTGGAACAATATATGATGAAGAACCTGCACATCATGATTGTCTAAAAATCCTTGTACCCAAGAGACAGAAGGAATAACAGTGTGCAGTGAATTTGAGGAAGAGGGTGTTATCAGAACGTAACACCTCACTTCAGAACTGTGTATTTTGTGTAAAAATCTGTTCATTGCATTCTTCAGATGGCAGGCATCTGAGAGTGTATACAGAGGGAGGGCTGTAGAAGTGTCTGAGCACTTATGTGGTCTGCCCAGGATGTGTAAGTGCTGTAGCAGCAGTTCATAATTGTTTTACAGAGCAGCTGAGACTAGGGAGCATACCCAAGAAGTCAAAAAAAAAGAGAACATCCCTGCAGAAAAAATATTTTTCTTTTGCTCACAGGTACCAAACAGTAAAAACTATGTGTGGGAGCAATGAAAGTCCGCTTCAGAGACTTTAATCAGAGTTGCAAAGGGCTCTGTCATGTCATGTTTGAACAAGGCTGAACTCTGATGCCCTGATTTCAGTCAGAGGTTTGCAAAATACAAATGATGGATAGTGTGAGAGTCTCCTGGAGCAGCTGGCGACTGTCAGAAAGCCATGGATTACACAACTTCTACTATATTTGTTTCCAGAGCAACATCTGGAAAATGGGTGCCCAGACAATAGGGTAGGTGGAATGAGTGGATACAATGCCTCATTTGGAGAATGTTTTTGCTGTTATGCAATTCAAATTTAAATGCAAACTCTTAACTTAAATTCTACTGACAGAAACAAAAAGAAGCACCTCTTCAGCAGAGCTGGGAGATATTTTTATCCTTATTTTCAGAGAAAGCACGATAGCTCTTTTTTTCACTGCTTTTCCTCCTGCCATTTTTCCTTGGTGTTTTGTGAGATTATGTTGATTTCATGTTGTAACACCATACATCAGGCATTTGCACAGCTGGACTCCCTCTTCCTTCTATCATCTTTATTCTAGTTCACAACAATAAACAGGAGAAGTATTCTGTGCATAAGTTCAAGGCAGAATTATCTTTCTCTTCCTTGAGTGCCACAGGTAGGAAACTGTATCAGGGGCAGGTAATCTGGCAAAAAAGCAAATGCTGTCTTCTACCAAAGTAGGTTGCTGGTTGAGTGTATACAAGTGAATACTGAGAGGGAGAAAGGAGTATTTCCATCATGTTTTTCTCCTTTAAGACAGTTGGGTCTGATTCATATGTTCTGCTGCACTTCTGGAGATGTCAATCCAACAGCATGGGGATGGGGAAGGGGCACCCCAGGAAATCAAAGTAAACTCAATTATCTATCTGCTGACAATGACAAAACCATTTCATTCCTCAGCTCTTCACAGAATGTGAGGGGGGAAAGATTAAAAGCGTGAACATTTTTAATGAGTGCAATTATTGAATCATCAGTCACACAGTCCATCTGCTTCAGAGTGTTCCAGAGACTAGAGAAAGACTAAAATACTGCATTGCCTTTTCGCATTCATATAATCATATAAATATTCTTTAAGGCAAAGCTAATCATATTCATATATCATGGCCATCATTTCAAATAACTTGCTGCTCCCCTTTCACTTCCTTCACTTTATTAATCACTAATTTTGAGTTTTGACACCATGATGGTGGAAATATCTTTGCAGATGCATGGCTAACAGCTAATCCCATGACATTAAATACAGAATCATGTAATATTCAATTTGAGAGATAAACTAATGTAAAATTTATCTCAAAGGTCCCATTTAGTCTGGAGGTTAGTGAGCAGAATAAACTTCCCACTGCAGTAAGGAAAAAATTAGAGGCTGTGTTGGATTTAAAATTCCTTTCTCACAGTGTTATCAATCCACTTGGTACACAGATCTGAGTATGAAAGCATGTCAGGAAAGAGCCAAAACTTATTCAATAGAATTTGAAAACCTTTGCAAATAGTCAGGACAGATAGAGGAGGAAAGGTTTAGATAAATGCCTGAACCTGAGAAACAGTGACAGAACTATAAATCTGTTTTGGCTGTGGTATCCTAAAATCTATCCCAGAATGGCAGGGAAAGTAGAGATTTGGATCTGAAACTACTAGGAGGCTTTGCTATGTGCTAGCTTATTATTATGTTGGGATTTGTGCTACAAGCATGTGGTGGAATAAAAAGGATGATTTTGTGCAAGGAATGTTTTCTGGAATTGCAAATAAATGCCACATTCTGCAGAGATGTCCTTTGTCTACCTCTTTTCAGCTTTCCTCTGCAATACCCAGCTGAGAATTGCCCAGATACAGTAATGTGCACAACTATGAGACATATTATTTGAGAAATCTCTGACTTTGCCACAGGCATCAACATCAGAAGATTCTAAGGTCTGAACTCTAAAAAACTTACTTCATATTGGGTGTTGAAAACAATATACAGTAGGTTTTTTTGGATAGCACAACATAACAAAATAACACTTCTCGTTCTCATCTTGAATCTGGAAATACCCTTTTTTGTAATACAGCACAGTCTGAAAACAAAGTTTAATCTCAAAGTATGAAAGTCACAGCAATTGATGCAAATTACTTGGCCCAATAAATTAGACACATTTTGAACTATGCCTTGAGTCTAGTTTAACATTAATACCAGTATTTGAGCCAAATCCAGGAGGATTTCTTGAGTGATGCTAAAATATCATTATGCTTTTTCTGGTATGATAAGGTGAGCTATTGTTTTGAGTATTATATATTATATTATTAATTTATAGTCACTCCATGAAATAATTGTTCATTATGTTTTCAGATTAAAAATTTGTCTAATCAGCCAAGATCAAAGAAACAAACAATGGGTCATAATGCAATCATGGCATCCAAGTTGTGCCTCATCATTATGCTACTTACTTTTCACTTTTCTTCCAGTTAACATTTAGCCAGAGTCACAGCAATTTTTGCTATAAGATAAAAAAAATTAAATAAATAAGTAAGCCCTGAATTGGCAATTTTTTCTCTTTGTGGGAATGAATTAGATACAGGATTACTTTTCCTTTCAGTTTTAAATATAGGGACTCACTGAACCACATCTCTGTGAAGAAGTATAGCTCCATGTTCACAGTTCCATGCTTTAGTAATTTAAAAGCAATCAGTAATCTCTTGCATCTCTAAGAATGTAATCAGTGACATGTAGGAGATTGTTGTTAGAATCCAGTGACTGGTGCTAGATTGACTGGGTTTTTTTAGTTAGTTTGTTTGGGTTTTTTTGTTTTTTTGTTTTTAATCCATCCCCTCAATTTTGACAGCTCTGCCTAATGACTGACAGTAAATGGGGTTTGTGCGGTGTCAGGTGTTCAAGAAAGGGCTCTGGAAAGGAAGATCTGGCTTATCACATTGCAACTGAACATCCTGATCCAGCAGACATTCAGAGCAGTAAAAAACATTGCAACTTACTCCTTTCATTTCAATGAGAGCTCTCACTCACATATATGTTTAATTTCTACAGTGCCAACCTTGCTACCATAGTTGCCTGAGAACCATCTATCTCTTCAGTAAGCAAGGACAGAAGTAATTCAATGCCTCTTTGGATATTAATAAATTGATCTATGGAACAATAATTATCATTTTATATTTGCATCCTACCCACAGGTTAGTTAAATGCCTCACCAAAAAAAAAAGCATAGAGATTTTACCTTCAATAAGCTTGAAGTCTGGAACACAGATGCAGAAAAAGGAATAAAGGAAAGAATAGAGAAGAGACAGAACACAGTGACACATAATATTCTCTGACAAGGCAAAAACAAAATGGTAAACCTTGATTTAACTGTTATGGTTTTTTGTAGTCTTCAGGGCAGACTACAGGATGAGACTTTTCAGGATGAATTTGACTGAGATGAACATGGGGCCTTGGCAAATTGGTTTGGGGACACAGTTCAAGGAATTAAAAGCAGAGGGAAAAGACAACAGGAGAGCTGTATGAAGGGGTGATTTGGATGTCTGTGTGATGAAAAACAGAGAGAGGAAGAAATGGCAGAAGTGTTTAACATCTAAATACCCAGGAGCATGGCCAAAAAATTGAATTCTGCAGAAGTCATCTCTAAATGAGAACAGAGAAGAACTTCCTAATCTGATAAATAAAACAGGATGGTTTTAACTGAGGGACCTAAATCTGCTGGAAGTAAAACATGTGAAGAACACAGCAGAAGCTGTCAGGCCAAACCAGTAAAACACTTCCTGTGGAGTGACAGGCACCCTTCTGCCTGGTGAGGGGAGAGCTGCAGCAGGAGACAATTGCTGTCACTCAGGAGGGAGGTGGAGAGAGGACAGACGCAGAAAGGAACGGCAGATAGTGACTCTGCTGACACCAAAATAGAGAAGGAAGTGCTCTAAAGAAAGCACACTGGGAAGCTGAGTTTCAAACCACTCTGATGTCAAGATGTCAGCAAGCAATTTAAAATGGTGTGTTCATTGAGATAAGAACAGCTAGGGTTCTACATCATATTCAGGGAAGGAGAGGCAGAATTAAGAGTTACTAAATTTTAAAAAGAGAGACAGTGAATTCTGCTGAGCAGCTGAAATGAGATGCAGTTTTGATAAGGATGGACTAATTGTTATTCTAGTGACACGGACTGGAGTTCAGATACTGACTCAAAGTGCACTTAGAAATAGTGGTAAAACTGCACTGAGATTTAAAGATACCTGGACTAAAATTTGTAAAAGCTCATTAAGGAACACTAAAGAAGTAAAAAACAAAGGCAAAGCATTGTCTTTCAAAACAGTCGCAGGAATTGTCAGAAGCAGTAATTGCTGCTTACTAAAACATGTGTTCATTTAAGGCTGTTTTAGGAGTTTGTATCTCAGAGCATTGGGCCAAATAGACGTCAGTGCTCTACTAAAATATTCTTAGTGTGAAACTTGTCCCAGAGAGCTTGAAAACTGAAATACAAGACAAACTGTATATGTGAGGCAAACAATTTACATTCAATAGGTAAGGAAGGCTAACAAAATTAGAAGGATGAAATCCTGACCATATTGTATGCAGCGGCAGACTTCCTGTTGATGAACACAGTATGCAGGAGCTATTAGCAATCACAGGAATCACAGCTAATCTCCTGACTCACCATGATCACAGACATATTTCTGTAGGCTGTCTGGCAAATGCAGGCAGCAATAACCTGATGTTAGCTCAGTCTCTTTAATACAACTTCCAGAATTTCTGTTCAGCATACCACATTTGGTCCTGACAGGATTGCAGCTCCCACTGATTCCAGAACTTTGTGTAGTTAACTGCATTGGGTTTTTTTTCCAAACAAGTTTCCAATTTAAAAAACAAAAAAACCACCCTCTCAAAAATAACTTATTTTCCAAAGTTAACTTCTAGGTACTTCTGGTAAAAAACCCCCCAAACAACAAAATGTTTGCATAGTCAGAGTGGTGTAATGCCACTTGCAATATTTTCTAGATAAGTTATTATCTGAAGCACATTCTGGATAGCCATCACTGAAAAATTGTCAAAAGAAAATTTCTAGGTCATCCTGGGACTAAAGAAAATTTTATATATTTTTTATTTCTGACTTTTCCAAACCAATGACCTTTTTTTTGTAATGAGAAAGCAATAACTCACAAATCATAGGTAGTCTCACAGTATATTTGATGGTAGAGTAATATCCATAGCAGTATATTTGATGGTATGTTGACATTAATTGAAATGGGTGATACAGAAGGGAGAAAAAGAGGGGACAAAAGAATTAATGGGTTTTTTGAAGTGTAAGGCAAGGAATAGAGAACATTAACAAAGAATGTAATTTAATACCTAATCAATTTACTGATTGGATTTTCCATGAGATTAACTTTGAGTCCAGAATGAATTGCTCTGATCTTGGAAGCTTCTATAAGGGCTAGCAAGCAGTAGTGTAAGTCTGTAGTGATATGAAAATAATAATAATAATGTCAGAGACTTCAAACAACTACAATATTTAATTAAATGTGTTCAAATAACTTTATGGTTGGATGTCAACCCACAAAAGCAAGGAGATTTTGAGGTAAGCCTGCCAGAACAGTGTCCAACCATCTTCATTTTCTAATGCAATGCAACAGACATTCCTCCCAAGGTGGCAAAACACCACATAGAGACACATTCCGCCCTCCATTGAGCACTTCTGACTCTTTTCAGTTTCCATATCTTTTTCATATGTGTTTCTAAAACAATCAACGTAAGTGTCTGAGCATCTCATGTTTTATATAATAACCCTGATATTATGATTGTGGTCTTTGGCTGAGGAAAGTCATCAGGCAAAGCTGGCTCTTGGGAGGTGCCTTGGGAGGCACTTTGATCTTGGGCAGTGAAACACACCACAAAAAAAAGAGCCAAGCACATACAGCTGTGGTCTGGACACTCCTTCTTCATTCTCAGACTTTCTTTTTGCTGGGATGAAGGAAACCTGCTGGCTCACTTTCAGTGATGTTTGTAATATTAATGCCAGTAGCACAGGACTTGAGTGTACATCCACAGCTATGATACTGGGGTTGTTAGGGTTCTATGTCTACATGTAACATTTCAACTGACTGTTAGGTTTGTTCATTCTTCTGTCATATTCCTTATTTTGTTCACTTTGTTGTTGGGCTTTCATCCAACAAAGTGCAGCATGGTACATCTCAGGGAATGTTATTTTCCCCAGTGAGGAATGAGAAGCTACTTCTTCTATGGGGCAGAGGGAGAAAAGATCCAGTGAAGCTCATTTTGATGCCTCTTTTGAACAAAGAGAGGCTGCTACAGCTTATCCTTCAGGCTGTGTGCACATTGTGGTCTGGTCATCACATTGCTGGGACTCTGCTCATTGTGAGACCTACTCAAGTCACAGTAAGAGCAGACTTCCTTTGCCACATCTCTGAACTTACGGTCCTTCAGTCACTTTGGAAATTATATAACCTGGGGCATGTAAACTCCCCCTTTTAAAATCCCTAAAATAGCCGGATTACAAAATGGTGACATGTTTACCTCTTTCACTATATTTTTTTGCTCTTAAAAATGGAGAGCATAAGCATTACATCTATTTATATGAATCAATCTCTAAAAATACAGGGAGAAACCCCAGAGTGCTATTCCTACTAGTCTGAAGTCAGCAAAGGGGGGATGAGTTTTTGCCTCTGTACTGAGCAGAGAGAATCCTTTTGATTCCTGAAGCTGCCCTGAGGGGAATCATCCTTGATGGTATCTGCTGGCCAACAGAAGCAAGATGAAATAGTTTCCATAAGAAATCACTAGAGGAGATCTCAAAATAATGGGGCAAGGAGTGAGGAGAAAAATTTTCCTGCACTTAAATTTAGCACTAGAGAGAAAGAAGAAGGAGAAGACAGCCTGAAGATCATGGACTTCTTTCCTAGTATGGCCTCAGACGCACTGGGAGACTTTCATCAAGTCATTAAACACTGTTTGCAGTATTTGCTGACTCTGCAGACTGTGATATTATAAATGAGGTAACTTTTCTCTTTCTTGCAATGTGATGGGAAGACAAGGAAAATGGCATGGAGGATAGTTGCCAATTTGAGAATAGAAAGAGGAAAGAGATGGTTTCAGGATGTCTGAGACTATCACAAATTCACAAATGCAAGGTTCATTGCAAATCAAATTGGTGATGAATTAACCAATCTTTAAAAAAAAAGCCAAGATCTTAAGCTGATTTATGAAAGGACAGGACAAAAAGGAGGAAATGCATGAAATGCATTAGAAAGCAATAAAAAAGATGCATCACTCATATGTGGGGTCACTACAGTTTTGTTCTCACTCATGCACTATTCATAAAATTAATGTTTATGGTAGCAAGAATTCACAAGCTCCTTGTAAGAAACTGGTAATGACATCAGTGTCACAAAAAAGGCGTGCTGGCTTAGTTAAGGTTTTGTATTCTTTCAACTGACTGTAGGGTTTGTTCTTTCTTCTGTCATACTCCCCGTTTTGTCCTCATACTTGTTTGGCTTCCATTGAAGAAAAAGCAGCACCATGCCTTCAGGCGAAAGGTGTTTCCCCCAGGAATGAATCAGAAGGTACTTGTTCTATGGGCAGAGGGAGAAAAGATCTAAAGGATCTGATTTTTAAAACACAGCAACACAATATCTGCCTAAAACGCAGAGAGTAGTTTGTATCAACAGATGCTAGCCTGTTAAACTTGAGCTCTCCAGGGAAAAACCAAATACAAGTTACACTTTATTGTGTTGTTGTTTTTATAATAGCATGGAGATGCACCCAATCCTAATGCATTTAAACACAATAGTAAGCAATGTCCAGTTTCCACATATTTCACATAGTGGCATGTCTGCAAAGGATTGTAAGCCTTGCCTATCTTAAGTATTGGCCAGCTGGAAGTAAAAAGAAATTTTGGTTATCAGACACAAATAAATTTGTGCTATCAATGTATATCTAAGTAATCAAAATTTTAATTTGATTCCAAGTGACACCAAGGAATTTTGTAATATTTTTCATTTTTAAAATTGAAGTATGCATATATTCTGTAATTAATTGTAAAAATTGAAGGAGGCCAGAATTATAAGAGGTTGCAATATTTATTTTTTGAAATTATATTTTAAAAATAATTACACACACATATTCTAAATTTGATACTGAAGATTATTGAGTTTTATGTCTTTTTTCATCCTTGCTGATTTCAAGATTTTCTTAAAAGCCTACTTTCTGTTTTGAACTGTCTCCTGGACCATTTAGTTTTAAATGTTTTGCAACCAGGGAGAGTATAATTGCAATAGGCAATTTATTTTTATGTCCCACAAAACTAACACATTTTCCAGAAATGAGATGGTTTCAGTAGGTTTCAGGATGTTTTTTTCAGGAGGATTTTTTTACATGTTCCCAAACATGGATATGAAAGGGCCAACTTTTTCCCTCAAGTGTAAATATATACATACAGAGAGAGGGAGAGAGATCGATAGATGATAGATAGATAGATATAGATATAGATAGATATAGATGCTATATATATATATATAGATATAGATATATAGATATAATTCCTTAAATTTTAATTTGGAAAAGCATTTCTGTACCTAAGTGCAATTTATTCCTACTGTTTTTTAGGGGACTTTGACACCCTTAGACTTTAGGTGTTAAGTTTTCATTTTTGTCACCTGCTTCTCTTTTTATCCCAGTGAGAGTCTTAGAATCACATCACATTTGCAATAACCAATAGCTGTTTCTTCTGTAAGAACATAATCCTTAATAGTGTAAGTATTTCACCTTTCCATGAACAAACTTGAACAGCAGAAAGGTCTCACAGCCAGCCTAGGTGTGGTTTGCAATTCTCTTTTGACACTGTAACTTCTGTAGTTAAAGAAACTGATCTGTTTGGCATAGGTAGTGCAAGGCTCTGATATGCCCAAGTTAATGTATGTCAGGTAGTTAGCTGGAAATCACACTGTCTGTTACTAACTCCAAGTTGCGTATAATTTGATGTGTTTTATTGATTCTGCCCAAAGACATTCAGCATCTTCCTGAATTAAGACCAATACTATTAATTTGTTCTGTCCATAATCAACATGAACATTTTTTCTTGCAGAACTCGTCCTTCCTTTCAGAATTGTATTGGAGAGAAGAAATTAATCTGAGAGGAAAAAATATGATGGGAGGTTGCATTAAAAAAGTGCGTGTTAAAAAAAAAAGATGTATGAGTGTCCAAAAAAGCAAAACAACTTTCATGGATATGCTTAGAGATGTATAGAATATGAGTAATATAAATGGAAGGGACTGTTACAGGTTTACTCTTACTCACATCCTTACTAAATGAAGGATGAACACTAAAGCCTCAGTCACAAGGAGAACTGGATTCACTGTCATGCAGGACAGTACAAAGTGTTGTCCACACCAACAACAGGATTGGCCAGTGAATATCGTCAATAGTAAGGGAAAAAAATTGTTATAATTCTGAAAATATCCACTATACATCACATGTGTTTCTCTTTGGTATTCATGTCTTAGTAAGGCTTTAGCACATCTTAGGATCCTTGGAGTAGACAAGAATTAATAACATCAAAGACATTGATTTACAATAGTGGAAAACTGGTGAAGTCTTGAAATTGACAAATTCCCAATTGAGTAAGTGGTTGTCTTGCTTGGCAGTGCTGTTTCTGGAATGGTATTATGAATTCAAACACAAAGGCTTTGAATTTCTGAGTCTGGAAAATGGTAGAGTGCTGGGAACAATGAGCTGTGCAATTTTCTCCTGGTAATGCAAGCAGCAGAGAATTCTTTTGGGACAAGCCTATAAAAATCCTGCCTGGAATGACACCAAATAGCATCTATTAACTTCCCCAATTATTAAAATTCAATCTGCATTAGTGGGTGCTATTTGTTTTCTTTGTGCAGTACTATTTCGCCTGCCTTCGTTGCTCATAGCGTTGAAGATTAGTCATATTTTACATATGTACACTGGTCTTTTACAGGTAATTGCACTTGCAGCTATATATTTGAATTACTAAAAAAAAAAAAAAACAAAACAAACCCTGCCCTCTCTTCTGAAGTAAGATTTTTCAGGGCAACTCTGATGACATTATAAAACCTCCCAAAATTCACCTTTGCTCTGTTGTTCATTTTAACAAACTCTCAATCTGAAAGCTGACTTGAGCTTTGGACTTCTTTTCTTTTCTTTTAATCTTTTGAGGAGAAATAAATTTGGGGTGCCTTGGGATGCCCTGGGACAACATATATTTGTGATTCATATCTATAAGTTACAGGAATGGCCACCAATTCAATATAATTTTATTGTACAAAACAATCAAGTGTGATTTTTTGCCAATATGTGCCTTCTTGGAGATATTACTAGTCCAGGGCAAGTGCCTCTTTAATATTCGAGACTATGCTGGTGGAAAACAATACATTGAAGCTTACAACAAGTTAGTAAAGTAAAAGCTTAATATGCTTTAAAAATGGGTATTTAAAACGGCCACATAAAAATTCCTTGCTTGGATGGCACTTCAGAACAAGTACAGATGTGTAAAGGAACAATCTCTTGTTGAAAAACCCAGCAGCTGATCACATCCCTCAGGACTGCATATCTCATTTTTATGTGTATATACATATACATATAAGCATGTTTATGTATACTTGCTCTGTCAGAGCTACATCCTCTGACATGCTCCTACACAAAAGGAATGTCTGCCAGCATCTATGTGTTCATAGTCTTAACAGGACACAGTCTCTCTGCTAACCTGCATATTTTTTTCCTCCAGTTAGATACAACTGAGAGGACAGCCGTACCCTGCAGGCTGCAAGACAGCCCTAGGATGTGAAAGCAATTGTGTAAGAGCAACTTACAGCCACACTTGTTTACCAGGATTCCAGCCCTCACAAGAGATGGCAGAAACAATAGAAGCAAGAACAGCAGCAGCCACACTGTTAACAGGAAATCCAGCTGCGCTTTCAACAGCTGGGATATGTTTGATTGGAGCACATCCAATCAGTCAGGAGAGACTGAATCAGTTTGCATGGATGATCCTGCTCCTGAGGGTGCACAAGAGACCTGGCCAGAGCTATAGGGCTCTGACATGGGCAGTCCTCTGGGACAACTCCTAAAGGTTGGACATGAAGACAACGTCTCTACAATCTTGTTTTGTTTCTCATTTCTTTTGCAAAAGTGGAAAAAACCCATTAGTCCCTCTGTGACAGCCTGAGGGAGTAGGCTGGGCATGCTGCCTGTTCACCTGCGGGCAGAGACAGCACACAGTCAACACAGTAGATTTCTTTCTCCAACAAGATTCAAGGGGCTTGTGGGTCTTTTCTTAATATTTCTGCTTGCTTGATGGGAAGAAGCATTTCACAGTATTTTCTTCCTCTCTTGATAACCCTTCAAGTTTTTCATGAGAAACAATGAAGTTTCAAAATCAGGCCAGTGTTACCTTGTTTACCTACTCTGATAAGTCTAAGTAATTCTAGCTAAAATAAAAGCTGATCTCATCTTTCCTCGCCTTAACTAAAAAAAAAAAAAATTAAAAAAAAAAACCACAAAACCAAAAAACAAAAAACAAACCCCAAGCCAAAACAAGACCAAAAACCCAATGAAACCTGAAACCAACAACAGCAAACCCCTGAACCTTTTCCAGATACTGAAAATCATCCTTTCTGTCACATCTTCATTCATTATTTTTCACACCATTTTTTATTCTGATGTGTCTGAAACAGGTACTGGAATATTACACAGAATCTGATATTGGTCATTTCTGTTCATAAAACTTGAAAATTCCCCAGTGTAATTCTTGAGAAGTTTCTAGTCTGTTCTTAATAGAATCTAAAGCAAGCATCCTCCCTACATGCCCTTTTCAACGTCCTCTTTGTGTTTCTCATCCCCTTGGCAGTAGAAAAGACTGGTAAGATAGAAAAATAATTATCTTCAGATTTCATGGCAGACCGGCCAACTATGATCTTACACAGCTTTAAGTCACATGATTTATAAGGAAATACAACTATGTATTTACATCATTTTCTTAGGGAAACTGCATTTAGTTCAGTTACTTTTGCCTGCCTCTTGTTTATTGTGTGTTTTGGTTTTTTATGAATGAGATGAACCTAGTTCACCCAAAGTCTGTAGTTTCAAGTTCTTATTCTCTGTTTCATACTAAAATTATTCATGTCTTGGGATTACATTTATTTCTGTGCTTTGATTTCCCCATTTCACCTGTGTAAAAAAATTAGTTTGCTACCTTAAACTATACCTGGAATTTATTGATGATAAATGCATCCAGATAGGCAGAAAACTGACAGAAATACATTGCATAAACAAAGATGGGGAACAATGCTTCAAGAAATATATTAGGAAAGCAGGTGTTTTCCATCATCTTTCATTGCAAATATATTGTAGACCATCCACCAAAACAAAAAGAGGTAAAAATGTCCAGGGTTTGATCCATAACTTAAAAAAGTTTCTCCTGCTTGGCTGGTGAACAAATTATAGAAAATCTAACAGTTTACTCTGCGGCTCTAAAAACTAACTCATAGCAGTGAAAAGTAAATATTTCTACTTGATATATAGTATTTTACTACTGATTGATTGTTAGGAGAAAAACTTCTGACTTCAGGGTCCAGAGGAAATATTGAAGATAAATCAAGCTGTCATGCCTGTGAATTAAAATAAGTTGGGATTATTAATATGATGTAATTAATCAATTGGCAATAAACATCCTAGCATCATCAAATTTTAAAGAAATGCTCTGAATGTTCAGGATGATTACTATCTCTAGCTATAGTAGATGTTTAGAAGAGTTTCTCCAATGCTTAACGATATCTAGCATGTTTAATGGTTAACACCATTTAGAGCTGAATAATGAGACAAATCCTACTTAATAACAATAAAATGCCATTGCACATTTATTACCACTGTAAATTTAAATTATAAAGTAACACAGTTTATCTTATAGCTTTACCTTTTCAATGAAGGACTCTTGTAATAATCAATATTTAATTAACTTATAATTACTCACAATAACTGCCTCCTAAATATGAGTTAGAAGACTCTTTGAGGAATTTTAAGCATTATTTGTTTCTCTGGTTAGGTCAATTTTTCTAGTTTACCACCAAAATTTATCCTTAATTATGTAATGCTGAATACATATATATGTGTGTATATATATATATGTGTGTATATATATATATATATATATATATATATATATATATATATATGTATATATAGGTTATTAAAATAAATCCTGCTTATATTTAAGTTATTATAATAAACACTGCTTATATTAAAGTAATAGTAGGTTTTTTTACAAACATTTTATCAAATATTTCATAACCTTGCAGGTGATTAAATCTCTTTTTAATTTACATCTGTATATATTATTATATAATATTCTGAAATTTGTTTAGAGTGAATTGAAATAGTACATATTTGTATATTCCTCAAATAAAGAAAAATATAAATAGAGGTCTTCATCTCATACATTTTTTATTGAGTTCAGTGAGTACTTACCTAAATGTGACTCTGGGGTTGATTCATCAGTTTTCTAATGAACAATGTCACTTTAATGGATAAAGTCTCTGCTGAATAGGGGACACAACTCTGCCAGTCATAAGCTAAAGAGGAAAGTAAATTTAAAATATATGTCTAGAAGACATTCTTGATAGCCTAACCATGCTCTGCAAAGGCTGTTTTTCTCAGTTCTTGAGGGATTTGTAACCTAACCAACAGATGCGATTTGCAGCAGCTCATAGATTTCACATTAAATATGAATCTCAACATTGCATAAAACTAAAGCCTTGAACTTAAGTTTACATGATCTATTCATAATAAACCTATTTATTCATAATAAATGAATGTCCTTCTGTATGTCCTTATTGTCCCTAATAATTTTCTACATGTATGAACCCAACTTCTAGGGGGAAGCTTTCTTTCATTTGTGTGTACCAGCAGTATTTGATATCCTGGGATGTCTTAGTCCCCAAGATTCGAAAACATTGTGTTTGAATTGGCAGAACAGACACTCCAAGAAAATTTGTTCAAGATATTTGCTTGAATTTGGTGTTGCTGCCTTTTATTTTTAAGGTAAATTCTCCCCAAAATTTATTTGTGGTATCTGATGGAATTTGGGATATATGAATTTTGTAGCCCATCACTGCAATAGAAAAGTGAGTCTTTTAACTGGACGCAGGCAAAATCTACAAGGCTCAGCAGAGATTGAGACATGGATGTATTAAGGGAAGTAAGAAGGAAAAGGAATGTGTCAAGAAGCTCAGAAGATATGGTGACAAAAGCAGAGGTTGAAAACTGACAGACAAGCACATCAGCATACATAACAAAAACTGTTTTCAGAAAGTCAGGGAAGATGCTTGGAGAAGATTTTTATGGTGGCATCTGAACCAAGATGAGTTAAGCCCAGTCTGTATTTCACTGAGCTTCCTCAGCCAAGTAGACTTATACACACACACAAAAAATGTCCCTAGTAGCACAGATTCATTGCCTGGTAGGAAAAATAATTGACCTTCAAGGAGAAAATAAACAGGTGGCTGTAGTGGCTTGCACAGGATAGGCATAAGGATAAGACAGGGTAGGTGATTTAAAAATACCTCAGACAAGTAGAGGAAGACAATGCAAAACCACAGATGAGAATGGCATGGTTTGCTTTCTCTATTTTGCAGAGCATCATCCTGGACTTACTTCAAGTTTAGAGATAGGATTTAGGGAGATTATAAAAATAAAACTGCTATCACTGGCAGGGGAAAAATGAGTACAGTTTTTAATGGTAACGGAAGTTAAGCTTCAGTAAACCACAGAAAAAATATTGGACCAGCTTCTGAAAGAAGAAGTGCTTCATAGCTGGCCAGTGGACAACCTAAATAAATTAGGGGTTCAAGCAGTGATGTCACAGTCAGGCACCTAATCCTTAGAAAAGATTTATTAGGATCCCTCTGCTGAAAATCCTCCAATTACATGATTGGTAGAAGTGGAGTTATCCAAGACTATCTGTAGCTACTGCTAAAAGCAATTGTGGGCTTTTTTAATGAAGGAAGAACCAGATGACTTTTTAGCACCCAATAATCAAACAAGAGAATTGCTTTGCACAGATTCATCTGTATTTTATTATGCTGAACAATCAGAACTTTGCAAAAGCAAAACTTAAATAAATCTTTCCCAAGTTCATAACTAGCCCATGGAGTTAACTGGTTTGCCCATGTGGGAACTTGTCCTAAAGCCTTAATAAAAAAAACTACTTTTTCAAGAGTCACTGAAGGTTCAGCCTGTAGAATGTAACAGAATCACAGGATTTTGCATGTGTATTTTTTTTAAGACTTGCATTCAATATCTACATGAAGTCTTCATAAAACAACAGTCTGTATCAGTTCCCAGCCTTTCTAAAGAGACACTGATGGAGAGCTACAGCAGAAGGCTCATTAAGGTGGGGCTGGAGAGAAGAGGGGAGGACAAAACTCATGGACATAAAGAGACTGAAATTTAAAGAATGTCATTATCTTCCAGCAGAGAATATCCAATTAATTCCAAAGATATACATCAACTACGAAGTGACAAAATACTTACAACACAGAAACATTTTAAACTGAAAGAAACCTAATAATCATTCCTGACACTATTACTCTATGTAATTGTGACAGAAACAGTACACTTGGCAGCTACACATTAATGGAAGCACCTGAATGACATTCACAATATATGATTAGCTGAAAAGCGTGTTTCCTGCTGGGTCAGAAGACTTTGTTTTGTTCTGTTTGACACAATATTGAAAATTTGTGACTGCTGAAACATACCCTGAGATTTAGCAAAGACAAAAAATTGCTGAAGAGAAGGGTAAAAGGGAAAGGGCTATTACCATTTTGCTTTGGTAGAAAAGAGATAGGAGACAGGAAGCAAAAAGCAAAATACAGGAAGGGCTGATTTCTGCAGTCTTTATTCTCATACTAAATGTATGAGAAGGTATGTAGTGTGTCCTTTTCCTTGTTAGCAACTCACACAGAGGTCTATGTGAACTGAAGTTTAAAAATCATTTCACTGCATCTTCCATAACATTCTCAAAGTTAATTATGTACAAAACATACATGGGCACATAAAGCAAGCTATTAAAATTTTAAAAGGTAAAAAGAAAAAAAAAATACAAAAAAACCAAGATCAAAAAACAAAACCAAAACCAAACCCAAATAACAAAAAATCCAAAATACCAAAAAGCACTTATACTTACTTAGCACAAAGACCACAAAAGACCAGGAAAATACAACCTTCAAATGGTTATTTCCCCTTGCCCCCTTCCTCCATCTTTTGCTATGCTGCAAAATTTTAATATCTCATCAAGTATATAGCAGCCATAAACTACTGTCCCTTTTTATGTAGTTTCAGATGCAAGAAGGAGCACATTCTTTATAATGACCTAAGCCTATCAAATGAAGAAATAATGCTTTGGGATGATGAACTCTAAATTATGAGTGATTATTTCTAAATTCATTACAACTTTGTTTGACATTTTTATTGCCTTCTTAATTTCTTCCAGCCAAGCCACAGAAGTTATTACTCATTATATAAACAGTGCACCAATGAGGAAAAAGGGTTTTCTTAGGCTTTTACTCTAGCTGTTTGGCTTCCAAATTAAGATGACTAAGGCAGTTATGAGGATATCATTGAATCAAACTTCAGCATCAATACCATAAAAGTAAAATGAAATTTGTCATATATTTTGAACTCCAGAAACCAAATTCATTTCTCAGACATTAAACAATTAAAATGCATAACGAGATTTTGATGAAGATATTACTGACTCCACTTTACAGATGGAGGAAAAATATGAGGAACTGGGTCACACAATTTTTTAATACATCAGCAAGACATCAGTAGGTAGCAACAGCAAAGGTAGAGATATTTTGACAAGGAACACTCAAGAGATTTGCGGGGTTGGTATGAAATGTGGTACATTGTGGGCTTTACAATTGTGTACTACTGTGTAAATATAAATAATGACTTAGGTGAGAAGCTGAAGGGAGGAGTGTTGTCTCACCTTGACAGAGGGCACAGTTGCCAGAACAGACTGATCTCCATGCCTCAGTGGAGTTCTGCTCAGCTCAGTAAAGAGGGCAGAGCACATCCATCTTCATTTGCTGCAAAAGAAATCCTACTCTTCTGCTCTGACATTTGGATCAGGTCCTAAGGTAGATGAAGTCTGAGCTTCACACTTTCCACTTGTCTACACAGGAAAGAATACATTTGACTGGTGGGAAAAGGATGACAGGAGAGAGTGTAGGGGTGTGATAACGTTTGTAGAATTGTGCTCAAGTAAGGTCATGTACTTAGAGCTAGGCTTCCAGGCATTTGTCTGTTGGGATCTCTTACATGACTGACTGAATGTATTTAGAGGCTTTTTGGCCTTCCTCTGACAAAGCAGGTATTGGCCATTCCCTGAGGCAGGACATTCATCACATTTGGCAAATCCTGTGTTCCTCTGATCTCTCCCTCTGGTAGGCTTTGCAATTAAGAACCTACAAACAATTTTCAAACTGAAGCCAAGAAAAAAATCAAGAAAACAAGAATACTGAAAGAGACAGGAGACCAATTTGGCCAAGGAATACTTTAAATAGTCACATTAACTAGTAAAGCTAGCCTAACATAAACGACCACCATACATCTATGCTTTGGTGAATACCTTCATCTTTTCTGACATATTCAACAAAGAAAGAAATACATATTAGGTTTCTTGCCAGCTTGCTTGTTTGTTTGGTTTTTTATTTGGTTTTGAAAGGAGAATAATTTTCTGTGGACCAAATATTTAACAAATATCCATAGGACCATCAACTGCAGAAGTTTATCTTTAAAAAAACTTCAGTTTTTTCACTGAGTTGGTGATAGTACCAGCCCTGAATAGATTAGTTTGCACTGCTTTTTTCAATGGATTTCATATTGCATGGCTAAGTGTCTTCAGGGTTTCTCCACAGGAAAACAGCATCCTATCCTTGCAAGAAATTATAGAAAGGGCAGCCTTTGCTACAACCAGCCACACACTTACTCACCTTCCTTCTGAGGGGCATAAGGTGCAAGAAAAGTTTATCTGAATAACTGTTTGTGACCCTTCTCAAGCTTGCTTTTTTTGTTCACATGAAAGCACTTCCAACAATAGCTGAGCTCGGGCAGTCTGCCTGGAAAGTTCAAGCACCCGCCAGACAGCCGCACACTGTTACACATTTTGCCTCGTGTGCCAAGATGTGTCTGACAAGAAAGCGGACAGATAAACTTCCTCAAACTCCTTTTCCAGCTCCTGATTGCCAGCCCTGCATCAATCATCCAGAGACCTAAGAAGGTGGCAGAAGTGGTGAGAGGCTGTCCAGCAGGAAGGTAAAGTTATGCCTGTGACTAAGGGATGTACCCCTCTGCTCACCAGAAGTATTCAGCACCATTACACCATGTGATGCCCAGCAATGCTCCTAGAAAATACTTGTACACTGAAACTCAGCTTCTGACCTTTCACATGTACTCCGAGAACTTCAGAGGGCCAGCCAGGAGACACAAACTAATTTTACTTTTTGAATCAGTAATTTCTGTCAGAAAAAGCAGATACATGAGGTAATTTTCCTGCTGATTTAATCCACCTTACAAGGTATCAGATCCCCTGAGTGCATCTTGAGTACTTGATTTCACTACTTTTAGTCTGCATATGGCTTGCTTTTACTAATATGTGATCATTGATCAACCCATGAAAGGTGAAGGCTCCACTCTTGAGTGAAATGTCTCTTCAAAGACAATTTAAGGACCTGAAATATGCTGGAGAAAAAACAGACTATAGCAATGAAACATCCTCCTGTGTGTAATGCTGCTGCAGATATTCATTTCAATGAACATCAGCACCATGAATCAGTCTCTTCCTGTCCTCCCCTTTCCTAAGACTGCATCTCTTCAACAATGTAAACATTTTGCATAGCCATAGGGCCAAATTTTACTGCACGTGAGCAAAAAAAGGCTCAATAAAATGGCTTATATTCGTCCTTGAAAATTCCATAAACTCTTGTAAAACTGAGGCAGTATACAAGCGTCTAAAGATTGATTTAGAAAAGTAAACATTTGGCAGGAATATTTGTATTACTATTTTCTATCTTTGTTTCAGTTCTTTGCTTTATTTCCTGTACATCCTTAAACAAGAACTTTTTGCATTCTGATTGCAACTTATTCTTTCCCTGGGCACTGCACTTGTGGTGGGAATTTGCAATGATTAATAATGAATTATCAGTTTCTTTAATCAAATGTTGTTTCATTTATTCCCTGCTCAGGATGAGATTAACTGTATGGTTAATCTCACCACCCAGTGATGACCTTAACAAAGCTCCAAGTGTCTTTGAGTTATTCAGAGAGAGGAAAGAAGCCATTCATAAGGGTGTAAATATCTAGACATGGAGTATTAGGAATTTTTAGGGTCCATTAAACCTCTTTTCAATGACAGATTTATCTTGGGACAGATGTGGCTTGAAGTGATACATGCCCACTTGATTAGTTACCTCCTCAATGCTAAGCAACCATGGAAGCCTTTGAATGATCCTACCACCAGAGTTACAGCCAGAGTTCTGTTTGGCTAAGGTCTGCTGTAGGACTTGGTTGGGCAAGAGGGCTTGTAAGATCAGGAGCAGCAACAAAGTAATCAGGGTATCTTAAGCCTTTCTTTGAGGAAAGTTTTTCAAGATGGTGGGGTACAAACATTCAGCGGTTTGATGATATTTTTTCTTTTGGATAATTATAGACATGACCTAGTTGCAGAGCAGCAAGTATTTCCAAGTCCAATGATGGCTAACTATTTATAGTTTCTGAATTCTTCTCAATGTAAGCATTTTGTAATAACATTACATAAAATAAAACAGATAAACACCTTTCAAAGCCTTCCTGGTAACATATGTCCCACTAAAAAGTTAAGGTCTTGTGTTCATAAAGCATAGAAAATTAACTGAATTTGAAAGTACTGGGAAATAATAAGTTCTGGAAGTATATAGGTCTAAACCATAAAATCTGCAGAGTCATTTCTCCACAGCTTAGAAGACTTACTGTCATGATCATTATAAAAAATGAGCACAAACCCTGTATTTATGCTTTTAATCTTACAAAATATTAGGAAACAATATATTTTCTTAATTAATTGCCAAATATTAATAAATCAAAGTAACTAATAATTATATTTCTTTGCTGCAAAAGTATTTGAGAAATTAATTATTTAAAAACTACTGAAGGAGAAATCCTTCATTTTCAATTTTTTTCCCTAATATACTTGCCAATTCAAAGATACTTGCCAATTAAATCTTGAAAGCTTTGCTGAAATTTTGTAAGTAGAGCTTTTCCCAGATAAAAATTGCTTGAAGAGTTTAGATATTAAGATTTGGTGCAATAATTGCTCCATTTCTACCTACAAAAATAACTCAGCTCTTCTCAGGTTTTTCAGACTGAAGAAAAGTGTGTATGTTTTACCTCTGTCTAGAACCTGCAGATCTTAACACATCTGAACAAATTGGACACACAGAAATGTGCACTCTCATCTTTCCATTAATACTTTAATGCAGAAGATTGGAACAATGCTGATAGATTTTTGAAAGATTAGGAAAGATTTTTTTATTTTTTTGTCCTTCATTTCACATGCACAACATAATTTCTGCAGCATTTGTAGTCTCCATGTTCCAGAGGTTTACTATTATGCATCACATCAAACAGATCTTCTTATAAGGGGAAACTCAGTTTCTGGTATACGAAAATTTCTAAAGCACTATACATAATAAATACAACTTGCAGAACACTGCATTTATTTTGGGACAAAAAGAATCCAAGGTAAGAGACTGTGGAAAAGACAGCAGAGTGGACAGGAATTTGCAATTTGGTATCTGCCCAAAAGACTAGATAAATTCATCCGACATTGCATAAAACTGATGTTCATTTCATTATATTAAAGTGATTTCACTCAGGTTTTTAAGCCAAAGACTTGCTCATAATAACTTCCTTGTGACTAAAATTTGAATTACCATCTTCTTTTCCTTCCATCTGAGAAAGGACTTGCTTTCTGCAGGAAATATTCAGCTCTAGTGGTAGTGATTAGGCAGCTCTATTACCCAGGCAGTCCATGGCTGAAAACAGCATGTATCAGTGCAAAACCAGCAATAAATAACCACATCATTTCACAGAGGAGTGAAGGCTGGTGTTGTCAGATAAGTAACAGAAACTTTTACTTTTTGCTTAAATTATTTGAATAAAAACACAAAGAAAAAGCAAAGCTGCCAAAATGGAATTTTAAGGCACCATTAGTAAAATAAAAATACAAAGCTCATGTCTATTCATGCACTCCTGCTTGAAGTGCATAAGGAGAAATCCCACAGATCCTGGCAAGATCACAAAACATAGATACACAATGTTAAATTTGGAAGATACATTATGTTAGCAATGACACAGTTTTCCAAACAGGGAAGAAATTGTCATAAGATCACTATAATAATTTCACATTAACCTGGTAGTCACAGAATGGCAGGCCATTCTTGCTGCTGCCATGGAAAACAACAGACACATTAAAAAAACAAAAACACAACAAACAAACAAACAAAAAACCCTCTAACACTAAAAACCACCCTCAAACCATGTTTATCAAACATTCAAGTGAAAAATGGACAAAATACAGACCTTTTTACAAGCTGTCGACATGTCAATCCTTAAAAAACATTCACGTCACATCCATACTTGTAGCATGTGAATAATTTCCTGGAATATTTCATGTTATATTTGGGGAAGGAGGAGGAAATATAACAGAGAGCATGATATGTGAAAAGTGAAAAGAAACAGTAAAATTTAGTGGATGATAATTTTGCCAAACCACATTATATAACACAATGTATTACAAAGTGAAAATGTATTAAAGCTGGAAGCAGATATACTCTATTTACATTCTACAGAACAGCTAAGTCTCTATGACTACCTATGCTACTTGAAATGCTATTTATTTATTTATTTATATTTTCCTAAATATTTTTTCTTTTTCAACTAGTTCGGCTTTACTATGATTTCCTTCCCTTCTGCACATGTCCAGCCCTTCCCATTTCCAATCATGTTTTATAGAAAGCATATGCTAATACTAGTATAGTCTCTGTCTGCAGTTGTGAGAAGGCAAATATTTTTTATCCAGTAGCAATGAACTAAACCTTTGAAATTCAACATGCAAAAAATTCTTGGGACACATTTAAAACTGTTTTAATGGCACTTCATTCTTATTCTACAATATCTCAGGTCTAAAGACTGAATTAATATCGCTTGAAAAAAAATCTAGAATTTATCAGCAATGCCATCCTGCAGATAAGTTCTTTTCTTTCCTATATGATACCTTCATTGAACAGCTTGAAAGAGTTCTCATTCTATGTAATCAAATCATTTGCATCCATAATATTAATGAAGAATTTTGTTTGGAAATTCACATTAAGATTGTTTTTTCTATGAGTAGGCTAGACTTCAAAGTACTATGCTATAAAAATTCACATTTTGAAGATATTTATAATGCAAACTGGGATTCTAAGAAAAAAAAATGCACATAATCTCTGATTTCAAAAATAAAACAGGTGAACATCTGAATTTCACTTTGTCATCCACTTTTTCTTTCTTCCTGGAGAAAAAAAAAGAAGGAAAGTGGGCCTCCAAGCAAGGCTGAGGGTACATATATAACCTCTGGCTTCTAGAGAATGTTTTTTTGAATTAGGCTATTTAAGTACAGAAGACTTAGGCATGGATAAGGAGGTAACATAAGAGCCTAGTGTCTCATAGGCAGAATACATTGAAGTTAAGGTTCAAGCCTTCCAAGAAAGCCTGTACAGAATTCAGTCTGTATTATTCAGGTCTGTGAATAGTGTCAGAATATCTGATAGTAAGGTCTGACTTATTTTCCACGTACTCTATTTAATATCTACATTAACTTAGCTGATATTAAAGACTCGCAAGTCCTGCTCAGCTTTGTGCATCAGACACCTAGCAATTCTCACATACAAGCACATAGCAAAGGCAATTACTTTTACAGGTCTGGGTCCATAAGCTGTGTGTCACTTTCAGTAAAACTGTCTCTTTTGAAATGTGCTAACCTACCCAAGTCTAATTCAGGTAGTCAGCAAACTGCCTCATCTGCCAGCTAAGGAACATGTCATTGCCAGATATAACCGTGTCCACCATCGTCCTTTCCCACTTGATGGCAGCTGAACGCACAGGTACCAAACCTCTGAAAGAAAAAAGCCTGGGAGACAAGAACAGGGAGTGGCAGTTTGCACATTCTGATTAACACAGATTCTCCCTTTCTGCTTGGTAATATTTCAAAAACGTTGGATCACAAATGCTCCTCTGCATATGGTATTCACTAGATATCTAGTGAAAAATAAAAGCATCTTCAATGGGGAAATTAAAATAATTTCTATATTCGCTGAGGCAAAAGTCAGGTTATGATTTAAGAATCATCAAGTATGTTCTCAGAGCAGCCAAGAGCACAATTGCTCCACTCTAGATTAAAAAAAGATGTTGTAAACAACTGTTCTCCATAGTGGAAAATAACCTAGTGATAAACATTGTTTCTAAAAAAATTCATTGCTGGAGTAGAAACCACAGTTCTGAAAGCAACATGTTTAGCAAGAGAATTGTGATGAAAAGTGAGTGAATCTGGAAAGGATCAGAGCAAGTATGAGTGCATCCAACAGTCAGGATCAAATAGATACCACTGCCCCTCTGTTATACATAGACCTTTTCCTTTTACACCTACCATGATGCAGGATTTGTTGTCACAGGCTCCTCCCGGAACCAGGGAACCTGATTCAAACTCATGAAGAAGCCCCTTATGCTTCACAGTGTTATAAATTAAATTCCCTAGGCCCTCATGGACTTTGCAGTCTGTTCTCTTCAAGGATTCTTTATACTGCCAAACGTTTGCCAAGAGGCTTTTACATAAAAGAGGCATATATGGTTCATTTCATTAATGCATAAATATACAAATATGTTTCTTTTCCTGCAGGTGAATGCCAAAAATACACGTCAAGTAGCAAGTCAGTTGCTACCTTTTGCAGTTCCAGGTAGATCTGGGAGATGTGTCTGAGAAGTGGCACCTTGTGGCATTTCCTTGTAATGTTAATAATGTGGGGACGATACCCACTCCTCACAGCTCAGAAACAGACACTGGATTGGCCATGGGGATCTGCTCTTTCCTGGTTGATTTGACACCCGGTTTCCCCACAGGGAAGGAGCTGGCTGTGCCAGAATTGCTGAGGTGGTGACCTGCTTCACACCATGGCTGCAGACAGGGTTGCGCATAAAAGTGATCAGTGAGCCCCCAGAAATGGAGTCAGGGGTTTGTTCAGCTAAATTTGACCATTCTTATGAACACTTTGAGACAAAAGTATCATAAGAAAATCCCAGCAACAGTGCCAGTAATGACATATTTTCTAATATAATTCACTAATAATATGAATTATTCTTCTTACCTTCTTGATCACGAGGATGGCATAAACTCATTAATTTCTCCCCAAAATAGCTGCATGAGCATTTGTAATTTCATTTCAGTTTGGAGTCAGGTTGATCTAAGAGTAACACTTTGTTGCTAATAGGTAAATCCTACTTTACAGATTTCTGAACCTTTTCAGCTCTTCATCTAGGCTTTATAAAGTTGTTAACATTACTAAGAATGACAATAAGCAGGAAAATGAAAGTCAGTCATGATTCCTCTTTTTTTTTCTGGTAAATTTTTAAATTTTTTCTTTTTTTATATTTAATATATGGGTGTTGTTATTTTAGGGGTAAAAACTCAGAAATAAATTAATGTTTCTGACTGTTATATATGATTTTTACAGATAAAGCATTTTTATATTTTGATGCATTGAAGCCTAAATGTAAAAATGCAATGACAAACGACATAATTGTTTTAGCTAAAGTAAGGACCCAAACCAAAGGACATGATTCTCAAAGGTTTTTACTACTCTTTCCAGTTGCTCATTCAATCAATGTTCCCCTGGACTGTGTATTGAAAAAAAAAAGAACTAGGTGTAGAAGGTTTATATTCTTAGAAAAATTTCTGAAGGTAAAATTCCTTCTGCTATTATAAACAGGGTAGGTTGGGAAGCATGCAGAACTGATGACATTCCTGCAGCTCTACCCTGCATATTTTCTCTCAGCTTCCTTCTGTGTTCCCTGTGGAGAAGATGCCACATGTATAACTCCTGGTGCTGTAATAAAACATCCTGTGGGTTAATTTCTCTAATCCTCCAAGCAGGAGGCTTAACAGCTGGAGCTTATCATGTCCTCCTTTTATGCCGATTCAGTGGTCAGCAGAAAATATGATGATTCCCAGATGTTCACACTTGATAGACTCAACAAGCTTGAGAGGAATACAGGCAAAAATCCGTGACAGGTGGGATTTTTTTGGTCTTGTTTGTTTGAAGGTTGGGGGTTTCTTTTTACCATTACAGGCGCACAGAGGAAAAGAAGGTCACATTTTTAAGGGAAATAATTGTTTCTGGAGCTCCAAAATAGTTACAGAATCTTTTTTTTTCTTATGCTGAGATCATGTATCATTGCATAGATTTAGCACATAGACATGCATGTTTTTTATGGGTTTATTACATTTTCTTTTTAATTTGTTTTGATAACAAAAGCCAAACCTTTGGTAATAAAACCTGTACCAAACTACAATAATTCCAGCAGTGAAGTATTCTGGTTGTAGTAGGCAATAATATTCAAAGTTAATTTAAAATTTGAATTATCATTTTTTTTGCTCTTGTAGATTGGCAGCTCTCACAGGACTGCACATAGAAGATCAATAACAGCCAAATTAATCAGAAGTCAGGGAAAAACAAACTGATTGCTAAATGCAAGAGGTGATGACATAATTGCTCAGTTTTTAATCGGGTCACTAACTCTTGAATCTTAAAGGATGCAGCCTTTCTGTAGCTAGGAAGGCATGTTGGACACTTGATCTGTTTACACGGTTTCTTTGTTGGGTGCACAATTAATTCTTCAAAAGAAAATTCAAGGATTTCCTTTTCCAAGTAGTTACAGAAGTGTTTTTAGCACAATTTAGAGCAGCTGAACTGGGAGAGCTGCCATGCTCCTGGTAATGTCCTCATCTGATTAGGTGTTTGGCAGGCATATAGAGGACTCTGGCCTGAATCAGGCTTAAGTGAGGACACACATTTGAAAAAATATTCTCATTACAGGGAAAGGTGCTGCTTGGCAGCATATCCTCTCTTTTGAAAACAGTGATTGTCTTTTAGCTGTCTCTTGGCTGCTTAAACTAGTGTCCTTCATTCCGACAATGTGCTTAGCTGTCATATTCTTGATAATTGATGACTCTTTTGCTTAGCTAGTGCCTAAGAGACCAGGATCTGAGATCTCCCAAATAGTGTTTTGTTTCAAAAATTATGGGTCTCAGAGGAAGATTCTACTTCCCAATTACATCCCTCAAAGCCTATTGGTTTGGCCATGCCTTGCAAGACGTCTGATCAGACAGAGAGCAGGTAGCAGCTGTAGCTTCTCAGGTTAGTGTCAAACACCTCTCCACCTTATTGATGAATATTTTTTCAACACAGAATAGATAAGTAAGAGCACAACAGAGAATCCCAAAGCCAATTTGTGATTTGAATATTTACTAGACAAGAAAAAATAGGATAATGAAAATTATCCAGCCATGATTAGTATCCCACATCCAAGTAAAATCTTTAGGTTCTCAGCTGAGCTGGAGTACAGAATACATCCTGCAGGGGTTTTTTGCATACAAAAATGAATGCTGTATTTGCAGTGCTCATCCTATCTCAGCCTCTAAACTCTCATCTATCTGGTACATCTTCCCTGTCTCTCCTTCCCAAAGGATTAGTCACATGACATTGTTGTGAATGAGCTCATCACAGGAGAGGCCAGTGTCGCTGTGTGGGGGGATGAGTCAAGCTCAGTACATGAGCAGATAACTGTGAGTACACTCAAAACGTTGACACAGGAAGTGCAAAAAAGCCACACTCTCTTACAACAGCATGGTGGTTAAGTTTCACAGAATTGTTTTTGTCTGAATTGATCCAGGTACTTAAAGCCCACCTTCTCCACTTATCTGAAGCATTTTTTGTGCTCCTCTTCTTTCACCTCCTTTTTTTTTAGAATTATCAAAATTGCCCCTGCACAAGTGAGAAAAGTGAGAGAAACATGCAACTTAGTCAATGTCTCTGGCAGTCCTGAAAGAGCTTTTTCCTTTTGCCCAAGCAAAATGTTGAATATATGGAATGCAGTGGCTGCCAAAAAGAACAGGTTGAACATACAGAAAGAAATTCTTTATACTTAGCTTTAGCATTCTGATGCGTGATAATAGGAAGGATTGAGAAAATATAAAAAATCCTTTCATACCAAGCACTGAAAATTGTCTCCCAATAGATTGTACAGCAACAACCAGATGACTGTTTATTATTTTGCTTTTTTCCAAGATTAAATAATGTATGTTGAAAATACACCAACTAGAAGGTGAAGTAATTGCTCTCTTTCTGCTAAAGAAAAGACTGCAAGTCTTTTCTTTAGCAGAAAGAGAGCTACATCTGGATACTACTTCAAAGTAAATGATTCAATTAACAAACCCGCCATAAACTTCCACACCCTCCTCTGTGACTCAAGACAACTAGGTAGTGTGATTAAGACAAAGAGGTAGACTGTACAACAGACAGTGGCCTATCCTAGCCCATCAGAAATGACCTGACAACCCCCTCATCATGCATGACCTACGCCACTCTCATGTTCTGGCAGTAGAAGAATCATCCTTTTTTCACTTGCTGTTCTAAAGCATGTGTGCTCTCCATATATGGTTCAAATGACCTAGACTTGCTCTTGAGCTTCGAGCACTTCCCATTCTGTATCTATTTTTTCTTTTTGTTTTGTTTTGGGTTTTTTTAGCATTTGCCCAAGGGTAGATACATACTAATCCTTACAAACATTCCAACCTTGTTTTTAATAAAATGCTTTCTGAAAAGGTAGTGTTCATTTCAAACTAGGACAACTTTCAAAGCTGGTGTTTCAAATGTGTTTCATTTGGCTTCCAAATTATGCTTTTTTCTATTTCTCTAAGTGTGTTTTATGATCAGTAATGATAACTTTTAAACAAAGTGTGTTTCTGTTCTTTATTTTGTCCTTTGAAGAGAATTACTTATGCAGCTATTATGCATTGTTTGCCATTCATTCATCTGAACACTGCTATGCAGTGCATCCTTTTGTGCAGCTGGCATTACCTCTCTGGGCTGTCTCCAGCAACTGGTTAACATTACCTTTTCTTTTCAAGAGCTAAGTGGATATGCAGTATTTTACTCTGACAGCTGGGCCATTTTATTTGAGCCTTATTGGACTTGATAGTTACCTTTAGGGAATGTCTTTTTCAATTGTTTGTTTCCAAAGTCTTTTGTCAGTTCAGACTGTGAAACACAAAGAATACTGAAATTGTTGGTACTGATACATCCATATGGGATAACAAATGATGGGGGAATCATTTGTTCTTTGGACATTGCAGGAGGTTATTAGTATTACAGAGCCCCCAAAAGGAGAGAGAAAAGCTGTTTTCAGTTTCTTTGAAATTATTTTACTTTGCTTAATAAAGTTTGTGTGTGTGTGGTGCCATTATATTATTCAGGACTCCACAATGGCAGTGGAAGCAGTCACACAGTTCCAAATTAAGCTGTGTCCCACTCATGGCAAAGAAGCACAGCCCCATACATAAGAAATGGGCTTACAGATGCCACATCATTGTGGATATCGCAATTATCAACCCATATGGACAGACTATTTTGTCACAGTAAGGTATCTAACAAGAAGCACACCCACTCTTATTTAAAATACTTTTAATGTTCCTGTACTTGATATTCATAACAAGCCAGTATGAAATTTGAGGACTGATTTGCAAGTACAAATTACTGGTTGCTAGCTCTGTCTCCAGTTACACAGCTATGAATCTACTTGTTTGAGAATTATTAATGTCATCACTCAATTAGTGACTGGAAAGGGATTTTGTTCACAAGAGAATTCCTGTAAAATCCATTCAAGGTAGGCAGCAATAAATGCAGCCCTAAAGGGAAGTGAAAGCCTGGCTTGAAAGTCTTCTGCTTCTAAAATCTATGAGAAAAAGTTCTTTTCAAATGAAATACCTAAATAAATCAATTTTTCAATAGTTATTTACAACTAATATGCACACCTCATTCTGGACCAATCAGATAGTTTATAGAGTTAATATTTTGATTCTACTTTTCATCCGTGCAATTACAAAACAGAGAAAAGTGTTTGGGCTCTTTTTCTTTACCTTGGCACCACTGTTTCATATAAGGTATAAAAGACAAAGGATATTACTTGAATAACTTGTTCAGCCTGAAACTTGCTTGCTCCCCCATTAATTCTATAGTGTTCTGAGGACACACAAATCAGATCTTAGTTGTGAGAAATCTTTTTTTCCTAGGCTTTGTTTTCTATTTTTATGATCTTCACAGAACTGGAATTTGTTTCCTGTGGCTTCTGGAAAAAACCCAAATGTCCACACCAATGCAGCGTCCCCCCAGTGACAGGAACAACCAGTTATATATTCTGAGGCATTATCTGATGCCCATCACCCCACTCAGTTCATTCTGCCCAAGACACTGAAGGGGCTACATCCCACAGGAAGAATCTGCCTCACAGGGCTGTCCTTCACTCCTGGACTGCTCCCATCCCAGGACAGCCAACAAGATAATTAGTCTCATTTTTTCAGGTCTGAAAAGGGGCAATAACACGCATGTCAACTGTTAATACAATTTTGATTAGTTCTTAAATGAAATAACAGCTTTTTATGAATCAAAACCAGTAACGTACAATGAGGGAAATTTACTTTTGAAATACAGGAGGTGCACTCAGATATGGCATGAATTTAACTCTCAGTGTCAAACAGCATGGTTTCATAAGCTACAAAAGAATACTGCAATGTATATTTATCTCTTCAAATGATTGCAGTGACTGGGGTTTTAGAAAACAGTTTTGGAATTTAGGCAAAAGATTTAAAATTTGGAGATTGGCCTGAGTTTTTGATTGCAGGGCTGCTGGACTGTTTAATCCTCTTCACTTCTTCCTCCTGACTTCTTCTAGTATTTATCTCCTTCCTTCCTTCCTTCCTTCCTTCCTTCCTTCCTTCCTTCCTTCCTTCCTTCCTTCCTTCCTTCCTTCCTTCCTTCCTTCCTTCCTTCCTTCCTTCCTTCCTTCCTTCCTTCCTTCCTTCCTTCCTTCCTTCCTTCCTTCCTTCCTTCCTTCCTTCCTTCCTTCCTTCCTTCCTTCCTTCCTTCCTTCCTTCCTTCCTTCCTTCCTTCCTTCCTTCCGCCACTTCCTTCCTTCCTTCCGCCACTTCCTTCCTTCCTTCCTTCCTTCCTTCCTTCCTTCCTTCCTTCCTTCCTTCCTTCCTTCCTTCCTTCCTTCCTTCCTTCCGCCACTTCCTTCCTTCCTTCCTTCCTTCCTTCCTTCCGCCACTTCCTTCCTTCCTTCCTTCCGCCACTTCCTTCCTTCCTTCCGCCACTTCCTTCCTTCCTTCCTTCCGCCACTTCCTTCCTTCCTTCCTTCCTTCCGCCACTTCCTTCCGCCACTTCCTTCCACCACTTCCTTCCTTCCTTCCTTCCGCCACTTCCTTCCGCCACTTCCTTCCGCCACTTCCTTCCGCCACTTCCTTCCTTCCTTCCGCCACTTCCTTCCTTCCGCCACTTCCTTCCGCCACTTCCTTCCGCCACTTCCTTCCGCCACTTCCTTCCGCCACTTCCTTCCTTCCTTCCGCCACTTCCGCCACTTCCGCCACTTCCGCCACTTCCTTCCACCACTTCCTTCCACCACTTCCTTCCCTCCTTCCCCCTTTCTTTTCTTCTTCTTCCTCTTTTCAAACCAATGTAGATACACATATTCATACTGTGTCATCCATGCTCTGTATTCTACAAAAATCTTTAAAATCTATTAAAATAAACCCAAAAACAAAGATGTATTGAACCTAACAAGCTGTGGAAAAGAAGTGAGCATTTACAGAATGGTTCAGTCATACATAACCCAGTACGATAACATTTAATAAAGTGGAGATTATGAAACAAAAGGGCAACACTGGGCACTAAACAGATGGAGAGAGCAGCGGGAGAGGCAACATTAGCATTCTGCAAGTCAACTTGGCAGCAGTTACTTAATACCAGTAAGTCAATGGATCAACAGGCAAAAGAAGGGCATTCAGCCTTTCAACAATATCTAACCATACATTCAGTTATTGCAATTCAGAATTTCTTTTCCCTTTTACTGTTTGTGCTAGTAATTAGAATTTTTAACTTTTTAAAATTATTGGTGTTTCTTTCAGATTCAGCCTATGTAGAAACATTTCAAAGGCTTCCATAGAGGACTTAGTCATAGTTTACAACACCTAAACCTCTCCTGCATAGAAAACTGTGGCAGCCAAGGTACCTGGAAAATCATAGAGAATGCTGGAAATTTTTATGCAATAGTCATATAACAGCACACCACAAACAGGCCTAAAAGAACCCTGCTTTTATAAAACTCCCATTCCTATTTTGTTTTAAACAGTCTGATGTGCATGCTTGAATATAATATTCAGGTAATTGTAAAATTCAGAATTTGGCCTTCTTAATACTGTGTGGGTGAAGAAAATAATCAAATGATGAAAAAAGTTTTGAAATTAAAACGGATGGTGCACATATGTCCCCAAAACATTGACACAACTGAATGTGAATAAATCATGTCTAAAAAGACAGGAACTGGGGACAACTTCCAGTTGTCCCCAACTGGGGACTATACAACTTCCCTTTTTACTTAGAGTATTGTGGTGGGATTTTAGGTGAATGCCCAAAAAACAGAGAGCTCCAATAAATCTCAAGCTGCTATAGAAGAACAAATTCTTTTCTTAGTATGCAGTCTTCTGATGCCAGAAGCGTGTAAATTTAAATCGTCTTCCAGAAGCAAATGGCAGCAGGCTGAGGGGGAGGAAAGGCTCAAGTTTAAAGGTAACACATCAGAATCATTAAAAATCACAGCTGGGGTCATGTAGCTGTGAGCAAGCCCATAGGAATCTTTCTAAATTACCTAAGAATAACCAATATGTACCAATGATGTAATAGAAATGCTAGTTCTTTCTTTTACAAGTTCTGCACCTCCCTTTAATCATTTAATCAACATTTCAGAGGCAATTAGATGTTCACAATATTAAATACATTTACCTAATAGTGGTGGTGAAGAGGATCCATGTTTATACAACCACACTCATATTTTAAAAATTAATAATTATGCTGTGAAATAATAATGAAAATGAGAAAATCAAAAAAGGCATAGGTTTCCAAGGATCTGAATTCTGCCTGTTCTTCAACATCTTTTGAAGAACATTGACTTTATATGTAATTTACTTTAGAGCAAAGATCAATTGCACTGTTTTAGATTACACTACTTGCAACTTCCAGGGCCGAGGAGCAACCTCTCATTTGCCTTTTAATAAGAATTTCTAAGCCAATTAGAAATTTAAATTTAGGCTGAGTGCAATGTTTTGATTTATGTGACCACAGATAGAAACTACTGATTGACCTACTAATGAATCTACCAATAGAAAGAGATATTCTGCATTTGTGAATACTCATATGCACATGTATGCATATATATTGATATAAATATAGATATATACTTACATGTGTGTGTCTGTATATATACACCTATATATATGTATGTGCATACATTATCTATACAATGTGCTTCATTTGCATATAGTATGTGCATAGTTTATATAATTTATACTGTTTACATATTTTTTTACTATATGCTATATATATAGTATGTGCCTGTTTTTGTTTCTTATTAAATGGTATCCCAAAATATCGTGATACTTTCTGAAAGATTTCCAAGTTTTTCTAGTGGATAATGTTGTAGTAAGGAGGAAGAGGTGCTTATGAGAAAAACTTTCTGTGTAAGGCTTACTCACTTGTTTAAACTGAGGACAGGATGGTGCATGGAGAGTTTCAATCAAAGCATTGGTACTAAGAGAAATGGAGTAGTTATCTCTGCCATAAGAAGTTAGGAAGAGTACTGATAGAATGTGACACATCTTTTTAGTGACATTTCAACCTCCTTTGATCTTGGAATTGTTTTTTTCACCTATATATTCAAAATTTCCTTTATTTTTCAGTTTGTATTACAGCTAATGCAATGTACCAATGTCTTAAATACAGCACCATTTAAAGTTAAACAGATAGTATCTGAAATAACACCAAAAATTTTTGTATAATGTATTTTGAGTACAATGAAAGTAAAACAGCCATGGCAAACATCCCATAAATAGGGAAATATTATAATTTAATCCTCTTCACAACATATGGTAGCTACAATATTTGCATGGTAAATATTGAATGTAGTAAAATGTAGTGCAATATTTTGGTCTACAGGGAGTTCTAATTTATGGGCACCTAGACTTGTACACAATGATTTGTAAGGCTTTCACAGTCAGCTATGTCCAAATAAGTTGTATCAAACATACTAGCAACTGATTATTTCTGTATCAGAAGAAAAATTATATAATATTGAGTTTCAAGAACTGAAGATACTTGCACATATTCATTCAAGATACTTTTAACTAATTGTTCACAAAATTAATTAACCAAAGCAGAATTAGACTATCTTTTAGGATAAAACATAAAGTTATTTTTATTTATCTCAAGATTTCTCTTGAGTGATAGGGGAATAATCATAGACATTAAAGTATGGTTTCATAATTTTATGCACAAGTGATGCAATAATAAGCAATGTGCATTTAAAACAGGAGGTAAATGCATCTTAATTCTACCAAGTAAGGAAGATGTTTATTTTCTTGAGACTCGAGCTAGGTAAGTGGGATAGAAGAACGTAAATGATAGACAAAATTTTGGTAGGTCAAGAACTGGAGAATTTTATGTAAGAATTTAAAATCCATCAAAAGGTTTTCAGTTTCTGTCTGTTACCAGAAATGCTACAATGAAAGAATCGTCAGATAAAATGGACCCATGCTGCAACAAGGTGTCATGTCAGCTAGATGGGTTTTATCATTATTCTCTATGCTCTCCTACTGTTGTTATCATTATCTCATACACATCAACTTAATCACACATCTTGGCTTGCTTGGGAATTCCAACTCCTGTTCTGCATAGCCCAGACTAGGCAAAGCTGGCACATATTGTCAGACGGTTGCTGATTATTTTCTTCTTTTAAAAAATTCATTCTCAAATTATTGGATTTCTCTCAGGCAATCAGTATTAGTAAATCTCTCAACAGATAAACCAGAAAGAATAAGAAAAGAAATCAATGATTTGGAGGTTGAGACTCTTGCCATGAAGTTACACAATAGATTTTTTTTTTGCCAGAAAAACTGGCCATAAAAATTCCTTTCATTACTTTTTTACCATGGATGTTATTTATCAGCCATGACAATCCATTAGATTATTAGACTATAATATTAACCAGGCAAAAAAAAGTGATCCTAGTTAACAATAATACCCTTTTTTTGGCAGCTACATCTAAACCAGTTTTTCTGCCAAATATGATGGTCATATAACTACACATATAAAAGAACAAACCAGACAAACCCCTATGGGAAAACTTTTCATTTTGTGAACAGAAATTAAGCATCCAAGTACCATTTAACCATTCTGAAAACTGTTCCCCCATCATCCTTTCCCATGTTTATAAATTTGGAAATTCAACAATTATTTTTTCATCCACTTTCTCAACCTCGTATATCTGGACTTGCTGGCCATTAGACTGGGCAAGATATGTTTTCATGCTTCCTCAAGATTCCTAAACCTTTTATGTCTGTGTTCTGGATTGCAATAACCAGCTGCAATCTGGTTGTGATAATGGCACTTTGGATATGATGACCATTTTTTTCTATATTCAGCCTTTAGCATAAATTTCTTTTTGTTCCTCTTACTGTCTCTTTGAGTTTTTTGTATTGCTTTGTTCTGTTTGTCACATCATCCATTACATGCAGACACTGATGAGGAAAGAAAAAGGAAGAGCTTGGAAAATGAAAGTCTTTGTAACTCCAGGTGTGTTGTCAGTTGCTGCTCACTGTCATTTTTAGTTTTCCTTGGTCTGCTAACAAGAATATGTAACTGAAAAATACACAAAACAAAAATTAATAGCTACCTGGAGAAAAAAGAACAAAAGAAGTTTTATTTCATGAGTACTTTGGAACTGGCAGCTCGAAGCACCAGCTGCCTATTTGTTTTATTATTATTTGTTTTAAATTTATACATGGATGGGTGGGAGGGAAGGCAACTTACAGTACTTGTTCCTGTTATGCTCATTGTTTTATAAACCTGAGCTTGGTCCAAGTACAATTGCTAATGGAAAGAAAAGAATCATTGTTCCTCAGATCATGAGAATGAGAAGGCTGTTCTGTGCCTATTTCTATTCCCTCCCTGGTAGCTATAAAATACTTCCTCCAATGGTGAGAAGGTCAGTCTCTCACAGAGAAATCTTGACTTCTGTTACTGCTTAGCCATGTTTTATGTTAAATACAATGATCAAGTAGGACATCCAGACTGCAAACCTTGATCCCAATGCACTTCCAAACGCCCATATATTTAATACTATTCTCCTAGTCAGCATTCTCCCAGCAATGCCTCTTGTTTTGTAGGTGCTTCTGTTTTCTATTTTTGAGTACAGAGCCAGAAGCAGTCTGAAACCAGCCCAACACTTTTTAGAAACAGTCTAATCCAGGAAAACCAGAGTAGCATGGAAGACAAACCCATGCTTTCCACACAACAAGCACAAGTAAGAATGTGCTTCTTTCCAGATTTTCCTCAGACTGATCTCTAATCTCCAGCCCTATTTTCTGCTCTCCATATTAGCATATTTGTACTTGGGTTACTAGTAAATAGTGTGTAGTGTGTCTTTCTCATACAGCTAGCTATGAAGAAATAGCTCTAGGAATGTACAAAGGAAAAGGAAATAAAGGAAAACTAATAAAATATATCTTCAGTGTATTTAAAATTAATGATTCAGAAAAAGATTTCCTGGTTCCTAGCAGACAGGGTAAATAAGAAACTAACTGTTGAGGTGGTAATGCACACCCATGTGGATTCTACTCTGGCTAGATTTCAGGAGGATATACCTTTGGGAAAAATCTCACACTACAGGAGATCACAGGAGACTGTCATTTTGTCCTTTCTGCCCTTTAATTCTCAGAGAAAAGCTTCAGCAGCTATAAAAAGGCTCTGTAACTGCAAGTGAGAATAAGAGATGTGGCTAATGGGCCCACAGCTGACTAAACTCTTGTTCTCTTGGAGCAGGCTGAATGCCTCCATTTCACAGCCACATCAGTGAAAGGCTCAGAAATCCCCTGCAGCTTCTGAATTCCTGAGAACACAACACATTTAGCATTTTGTGTTGTGACCCCATCTGGGTTTCAGCTATCAAATGTCATACAGAATGCAGAGGCTGAATATGTGAAGGAATGAGTTTCTCAAAGGCTGAAAGAGCTGTCGACAAAGTCTGCAGTACAAACTCGGATAAAATACTTGGCATTTACCTGGATCATTTCAGGGTATGACATTAGCATGGGCATCTTTGTGTGAATTTGAGCCTGACCACTGTAAAAAAAATAAAAAGCAAAAACCTTTTTTTTTTTACATCCTTTTAAATTCCAGACATTCTTTAATTACATTTTTAAAAGGCAAGAACTACAAAGCAAAATGGAAGCTGTTTACAGCTGGGTATCTATTTTACACACCTTTTCAAGGCAGTGTATTACATTCTTCAGAACCAGCTGGAAAACTAAGATTAAGCCTAACTCTCTTCAGAATTAGTAAATACATTGCTGGAGCTACTAATTCTGCCCTTTAAAAACAGAACAGCCTAATGGTCTTTTCCAATGTAGGGGAAATTACTTCCAAATATCTCTTTATATACTGGATTTTGGCTGCTTTTTGAAAACATGCATCATAAATTCAGCTCAGGGAATGATTCCTTGGGTTCATGCCAAATTACCAGGTCATTTAAATAGATGCTGTATGCTGTTATGCACTTAAAATTATTTACGCTAGTTTTATAATTTCTTCAATCTGCTCTTTAACACTAACACAGTGGATAACCATTTACTCTAGAAAATCAACATCTTTCCTTTATTTCCTTTCTGTGGAGAGAATGTTATCCAGCATCAGTGTAGCTGCAGTGATGTTTCAGAGGATGTTTCATTTACATTGCAAATAGCGTGATTATCTTTATTTTGAATACTGTATTTGTTCTTGTTAACACCCCTCCCTTTCATTTTTCTCTTTTGAGTTCTGCCCATACTGCTTTGTAACTAGCTTCCCAGGCTTCTGAGGCTTGAGCATTTAGTAGTTCACATTTGGGAGGTGGTGAACGGCCTATTTTGCTGGCTGAGGTACATAATGCTTGTAGCAGTATGGGAAATTAGGATTGATCAGAAAAAAAAACTGGCTTATGAGCCTCAGAAATTGTCAATCAAAATAGCTTTGGTCACTTTAATATCAGTTAAGACTGTAGATAGATAGACAGAAATAATTTTACAATCATTAACTTTGCATGGTAGACACAAGGGGAATGACTTAAGGAGATAGCCTGAGAAGTTAAATTTGGAACTTTACTGCTTTTACTATGCTGTATAATTGCCTAGCTGCATGCCATCTGTTCATCTTCCTCCCTCCAGGCAAAAGGGCATTACAGCTGAGCCAGTAGCAGGAAAGGGTAGAAAAGAACTCCTATACATAGAAAAAATAGCAAAAAAAAGCAATTGTAAATGTCAGCAATCACACAGAAACCTATTTTGGGTTGTAAATTATCACAAAAAGAGATCTATTTCTCTCAGCCTCAAATCCTTTTGCTTTTGCATAAAACCCACAAGAGTAATAGGGTAGTCCCAAGTTCACACTCCAATAGCAACAGCTGCAAGGAAGTTCTGGTGCCACAAAGTCAATGATAGATCTTCCATTGATTTCAAAAGAGACAAGAGACTACTCCTAAATTTATTCCTGTCTCATGAGACACTAAAATGATCATCCAAGTTCAGTTCCTGATCCTCATTAAAAATATGCTTGTTGAGCTCTCTGACTGTGTTTATTGACAATTCTGCTTGGTAAGTATTTTTCAATGCATGAAGTTCTTCCCTGGACAGTACATAGGTTCCTTTCTGAAGAACTTGTCTTTCCCAGGTACTTCTGTCATGAAAGTTTCTCTGGTTTTTCCTCCTTTTCTCCACTGTGCCTGCCTTCCTGCCTATTTTTCCAGAGACCAGCAAGAATCAGAGATTTTTCTTCAAAGTGTTTATTTTCTTGAGAAATCCTGACTCTTTGTGCTATGTCTGATCTTGATGTGTCTCTGCCCATACTTCTGCAGCTCAGACATGCTATTGTGATAACTCTGAATTATTTTTGATGAAGTTAGTATTGTATTATGCTTATTTGCAGCTGGTTGAAAGTAGAAGTTTCTGGGTACATGCAGACCTGGCTGCTAAACATAAACACAAGCCTCATAGCATGGTGGGGGAAGATAAAAAGTCATTAGATAGAATCAAGAGGTGCTAAAGTGTCGCAGACATCTTTTTGTGAAAATCCTTTCCTTAGGATTTTTTCCTCCTGAGAAGCTGAGAGGCCTCAGGAACAAAATGTAAACAATGGTTATCTGCTGCTGTGGAATGCAACAGGTGCATCTTTGATTGGCCCATCTTGGATGTTTATAATTAATGGCCAATCACAGCCTAGCTGGCTTGGACAGAGTCCAAGACAGAAGCCTTTGTTATCATTCTTTTCTTTTCTGTTCTTAGCTTAGCTAGCCTTCTGAGGAGAACCTTTTCTTCTATTCTTTTAGTATAGTTTTAATGTAATGTATATCATAAAATAATAAATCAAGCCTTCTGAAATATAGAGTCAGATCTCCATCTCTTCCTTCAACATAAGACCCCTGTGAGCACTATCACACTAATTTGGTTTGCTTTGTTGAGCAGCACTCGTGGTCACCTATTCAAAAATGTTTCCTAGCAGGCCAGGAAACATTCTTTCCTACCACAATTTCACTTGACATCTTCCATGGGGATAGTCTCTAAAACAGATCATGTTGCCTTGATTTAACAGCACTTAAAAAAAACCAAGGCATTGTAAAAACAGCTTTGGTCCCTGAAAGTATGGTCAGTATTTGTCTTCCATTTTCCTGACATGGTTAGATGCTGATCTCTGGCTTCAATGGGTGCTAGGCTATTGAACCATCTCTAAAGCCCCAAAAGCACATCATGATCTTGACTGAAGGCTGCTAGTCCAGAGACCCAGCTCACCTTTGTGCTTTTCTCATCTCAGTGATAATCTGTGAGAGAAGTCTGTTAGGTCCTCCAAGGTCTTCAGCAAGGATTGCTGTACACTGATTTCAAGCACAGTTATTGCTACAAACCCAAACTGCTTTTTTTTTAATTACATTTTTTTTCATTAATGAAAAACTAAGGGCTTCTCACTTGAAGTGAGGATGTCATCATTCTTGTTCAGCTATGCATTTAAAACAGCTTTAACAATCAGAAAATAAAAATAGACAAAAGTTAATTCTCATCAAAAAATTACTTCTGTTGTGTAATGTTATTCTTCCAAAACACATATATATTTCAATTTGTTTAAAAGTGTATGTATACTTGAAGTAAAATTGTATGTTTCTGAATATATTAGTAAATAGTCCATATGTTCTTACAACTGGAAGAACTGTTCTTACACAGATGTTAATTTTTAATTTACCAATTTAGATCCTGGCACAGTATGACTTTAAAAAAATTCAACAGGTTTCACCAAACTTTTTTATATATATTGACAATATCCTATCCCAGTCACGTTCTTCACTTTCTTCCCTGCTTGTAAACTGATTGTTAACTTTGTTGAAATGGTTAATGTCACTAACTTTTCCAGCAGTATAATCACAAATCTCACTAAGCAAGTATAAGGGTCCTCCTTAGAGAATTTCTCTTTTCTCATACTCACTGTGGAAAAATGATGCTTGAAGTTTATGGAACAGATATGAAGAAATACATGCACACACATATATCCATATGTATATATTCCCCTTTATATTTCTTCGTAGGTAAAATATAAATAGCCTGGTGAACACAAAATAGCAAAATATTCATAACTAGGAAGATAAATTTTTATGAACAGTTTGTGTAATTCACTTAATGGCCTTATGGGTTGTAACACAAATCTCATGCCCCGACAAGCTGATTCATCTTGTAGTATCTCAGTGAAGCTCAGCTTTTAAATAAATATCTTAACCCTTTCATTTTCTGCTCATGCTCCTAATTTTCCATGGGTCACTTAGTTCCTTTCATTTGGCCCCCCTACCTCTCCCTGTATCATGACCATATCTGGAAGTTTGCAGGGACTAACTACATCCGTGTGCATTCACAAAAGACTCAGAGTTTCTTCCCATGCTCCAAATGTCAGTGAGATTAACCTGCTTGGGTTTACTATGTGTTTTTTCTCCCTGGAGATTTACAGAGACACTGCACCAAAATGTACAATGTAAAAGCAATAGGCATAAGCATGAAATAACTACCATGGGGGGGAACAGTTAAGGTGGTGCTGACATTTAAGCTTTCAGATTACCTGTATCTAGAGAATGGTAGCAATTTGCAACTCATTCAGACTCCTGATCCAAAGATAACAACAAAAAAACAAACAAACAACACAAAACAAAACAGAAACAAAATGCAACACAACAGTTTTCTATAGGTTTGCCACCACTGGGAGCTACCTCACAGCATAAAGATATATGAGCCTTCAGTGTGATCCTCAAGTGGTTCCAAGCAATAGTAGTGGTTATTGCATTGCAGACTGTTGTAGTGCTAAGGTCCCGTGACTTTGCTCTTTGGATTAGCTTTAAAGAATCTCTACTGTGAGGTAGACTACAGCTACAACAATCTATTATGGAGGCACTCTGTAGTTTACAAAGCAGATTTATGTGCTCCAAGAGCACTTGAAAATTTTTCAGTGTATGATTGAGTTTTCCATTTCTTCTTTTGGGTGAGTTCACCAATCAGTTCTCTTCAGCTTACTGTTTTTTTTTCTATGCTGCTTCATTAGATTACCTGTGTAAAATTCACCCAGTCCTCTTTGAAGTCTTGTATCTTTCAAGCTTTGAACTCTAGATTTTCAGGCTTTGGATAGCCCAGTGGCAAATGCTCATTCAAATTTATGGTATTCCTCACACTATTTTTTCCCTTCTGCTTCCCTTCTGCTTACATCACTAGTTACATTTCTGTTTTAACAGAAGTCCAGGCTTCACAAATTCATGATTCCAGAACTGGAAAACATGAGTAATTATCCCAGTTGCTTTAAGTCATTAGCATTACCCAATTAAGTAGCCGAACATGACTGTATCTCAATATTCTAGGATTATTGATATAGCAGCTTTTTATGTGTTAATATGTCATTATCTATATCATTACTGATGTCATTTCAAAACTGCTGAGTCAGAAAAGAGTAGTGTTGTGGCAATTTCTCCTTGTTTCTTCCATTTGATTTTGGAATTTGATTTTCTGTGCTAGTCTCTTCTTTGCTTTCCACTGACAGGATCTGACCCAATGATCCACAAATTAAGCTGCCAATTGCTGTTGAAGGTAAATTACAGAGCCCAAGGACAGGATTCATCTCATCTCATCTCATCTCATCTCATCTCATCTCATCTCATCTCATCTCATCTCATGCTATATATGCCTACCGTGTACATATACATGTGTGAGCCATTGTCCTAAAATTCTTTTTCAATAACTGAAGTTTTCTTCACTGAAAAGTGCCTTCATAGGCACTTTTCAGGTTTGATTGATCTGGCTTATTTTAGATATATACTTTCAGAAGAAATTAATCATTTCCAGGACACCAGTGGCTAGTTTGATTAGACTGTCATAGATTAGACAGGAAAACCGCAGTGACTAACTCAGATTAAGCATCTCCATTTAATCCTATGATTCACATTCTGAGACACACAGAATAAGCTGTTCTGATTTTTTTGCCTACCTCGTTCTTTTCTCAATCTTTCTTGCAAGTATCTTTGCAAGGTATTCCATGTTAGATATCTTATAGATGTGTTTGGCAAAGGTAGTTCCTCTTAAACTCCTGTATTGACAGAATTCTTCAGATAACATTTCTTATATTCTTTATGTATTCATATTATATATTCCAAGTAATTATTTGTTTTAATGAGTTCTGTCTGTATATTTCTTTAATTCATCAAAACTGCCAGTGAGTCTTACCATACATGTCCCTCTCTTTTGGGAGTGTTACTTTAGATAACATTTTGCAACTTTTCGAGGGCAGAAGAAGTAGTTATTTTTCTTAAGCAAATGAAGAAAATTTGGTTTTAGAGGGATAGGTAAAATAAATCTTAGAGATGTTTTAGGAAGTTTGATAGTAGTTAATCTGTTACCACTTGTTACCTAACTTTCAGAAAGGGAAGACTTTCTGCAAGGCAATATGACAAGATGATCTTGATATTATATCTTAGCTGAAATTTTCATAGATGGGCTATTCAGTTAAATCTATAGCCAGAACATAGGAAAATGCTTCTGATTCAGAGTAACTTGGATAAGAGGGAGAAGAAGGAAGACAGGAATGACACATGGAGACAAAAAAAAGATGTATTAGTTTAGAGTTTATATATTTTATTTACTAATGTTACTTTGAATAAAGGTCATGTTTTTTATTCAACATTCAGGTCTAAAGGTTTGTGGATCAGGTGAGAAGTCCAGTTGCTTTTTATTTCTCTCACCATGTTAAATAAGAACTACTAAATGTGCAAGTAGATAAAATAACAGACAATTTATATTCTGTCTGTACTGAATGTATAAATTCATGTGAATATGATGGCTGTTGTACAAGGAATTAAGAAGAGTAAAGAAAGGATAAGGAATTTTCATCTAGTAACATAAAAAGTATCTAACAAAACTCTAAAGAAATATGTTTCTAACAGAATTTTCTCAGTTTTCTTAATGGTATTCTGCCTAACATAGTAATTCTTGGGCAAAAGTCCAAACATGAATTTCAGTCAGTCTCACAACACTCCTGTAAAAGTTTGGCTATAAAACCAGCTGTAATACAGCTTTGCATGCTGTCATTATCTTTATTGACTGGAAATACGCCACATAACTCCTAAGATTTTTGAGACACATTTTAATTTATTTTATTGCTGACCAAGAATTTTAGTAAGTCATTATAAATGTCCATTTTCAATTTCTGCTAGTGCGATTGATGTGATTTCATATAGAGTCATGGGATCTTTAAGTCTTATAAATGCACAGATTTATGGAACTCTAGTCCACTGCTAGTGAAATTAAAATAGCACTTGCTCCTGCATTAGTTGCTCCTCATGGGAATTCAAACTCCAAACTCATTGTGACCTGCCTGAAAAAGTCCATCTTGATGTTTTAAATGGGCAGGGTGGGAACAGGATCCCTAGATTGTCTCAGTTAGCCTGCTGGTTTAAACTGATAACAGTAACTAAATCAGATAACAGCAGATTTATATGTTTCTGGCCAAAATCCTGATGATTTTATTTATTTTATTTCTGTTCAAGTGAAACCCTGCTGAAATTAATGTGTTAACTGATGATATGACTAGGTGGAGCAAGTGGCTGAATGTATTTCAAGAATTCAGCAGTGGGGGAGGGTGTAGTTGTTTTTTGCATACAGCATACACAAAATAAAAATATGTCAACATACTCTTTTGCTTCACATACTTCTTGTGTTTTACTGTGCTATTATGAAAGTCTGTGTCACATAAACACCCCTTTCTCCCTTAGTAACACAACAGCTAACTATTCATTATGAGTGAAATAAGCAATAGTTGCTTAAAGTGCTCAAGCTGTTCACATTTAGAAATATGTAAGGGGATACCTCAGCAGAGGATGTATCTTCTCTTCTTTTTCATCATGTCAAGCTTTCTTTCAAGTACCACACATTATTCATCAGAAAGATATTAGAGTGCATTTAAAATGCACATTCCATTAGTGTCAGAATATTTACTATGCAATGCTCAGATTTTCACCATCACATGCCTGTGTTGAAAATTGTGAAAAAAGTGATGATGCCATTACACTTCTTCAGCCCATTCTCATTTTTTATCACTTTTTGTTTTCAATTCTTTAGTTCATTTCATTTTGTTAGATTTTCTCACACAGATTCTGACTCCTTCACTCCCAGGTGGTGAGAGGTAAAGAGCTCATTAGGGGGAAATCTACTGTCACTCGAGGTTTGTGGCAAACCTCCTGATGTCTTCCCTGCACACTGACAGTAATGAGAATTGAGGGGGTATGCATCACTCTGATCTCCTTACTTATCATCAGTGAATGGGTGTAAAGAAATTTTGGAAACCATACTGTGCATTTTTGGGGGAGGCAAGAATAAATAATTTAAAACTTTTTCTTTGACTTCACTCTGAACACTGTTTTCAGAATATACATGAGAACCAGTGGGAAACTAAGGAAATAACATATCTTAAAAGAGTTTCCCTTTTTTCAAACTATTTGCTATCTCTGTGCAAGACAGATTCCCAGAGCACTACCGAGTCAAAAGAAAGCCTGTCAACATATCCAAATTATTCCCAAAGCTCTGAGAATTGGCTGGGGTAGAGGGGTGTGGGGGTGTGGGCAACGGACACTGGCCAGCCACAGCATGCTTTACCCGCATCTCCCATCAGAGAAAGAAGGTTCAGTTGGAACTCTTGCAGCCCACACTTTGGCTGGGTTGATGCTTTCCTGATGGAGCTACATGTTCATTGAAGTTATTGACATTACCTAAATGGGGTTAAATCTCTTCCTTTTTCATCTCTCAGCACACCTGTGCAGGACCAGACACAATTTAGTGCTTATTACTGAAAGCTTATTTTCTGAGAAATGACCAAGATACAGTGTAAAAAGAAACCTAAAACTGACACTCAGGGGTTTTTTTAGACCTCTTATTTTCACAGATTCCTTTAGCATCAATTTCAATTTAGATGCTAATCTCATTTTTGCTTTTTGGGGGAGTGTGAATTGAAACCTGTGTGATTTGAAGCATAACATAAGGGCGCACTTCATATTACACTCCTATTATAGAGTGGATCATATCAACATAAACAGCATATATCAGGGTCTCAGAAATGTGCTGCAGAAACATCTCACATGACACTTTAAAGAGAGTCTAGATGGGGGAAGATCCTAGTTTCTTTTGCTTAAACTACTACTGCAAAACAGAAAAAGAAAAAGGGAATGTAAAGGGGCAAAAGCAAAACCAAAAAATCAAAATGAATGGAGTAAATTAATTACTGTTCTAAAATGGACAACAAAAGAAAGGAGCTTGCCAAATATAAGATCGGGTAAAATCTTGCTCTCTAGATCAAAGTAAATTAAAATTAATTCCATTGTTTTCTGCAAATTCTTTTAGATTTGCACTAGTCTAGGCGACAGATGGAATTAGTCAGGCTTTGCATCAGTTGCACTGAGAGCAGAATTTGTCTCTGTAATACTGCAAGAGGGAGGGCTGTTTTTCAGTGCAAAGAATCCTTCTATTGATCCTACATTTTCTCCCCTTTGTTTGTCCTTAGCTATTCATATTAGTTTTAAATTCCCTTTGTTCACTCTCTTTCCTTTGCTTCCCAGTCTGTGTAAAAGATTCTGAAACATGCTTCATTACCAGTTTCCACTCCCACATTTTAGATTTATTTTTACAACCCTCCTACCTCTGCAGTAATTCTTCTTAAGACTGTTCCCACAATACCAATATCTACTGCTTCCTATCCCTCAGGCACTCACGCTGTCGTACCAAACACTGTTCAGTCTTTTACTTGAAGAAAAATGCTAGCACACCACAACAAGCTGAGTGCACATGTTCTTCTCTTATACCGATTTTACTGACTTTTTGATGCAGCTATTATCTCAGTTTATTCAGTAAAATTTTCTAAGGTCTTTCCATTATAAGGAAATCTTGGCTGCCCTTGCAAGAGCATATAATGTCACCACACTGTCTTTTGGTCACATTTTCAACAAGAGGTAATGCAGCTAAGTGAAATACCATTTTCTGACAGAAAGTTTTCTTTAGCCGCCAAGATGTAACCATATAAACTTAAAAATCTTCTTGAACTTTTTTCCCTATCTTCCTATCAACCCTGTCTTACCTATACCATACAACATCTTAGTCATTTGCCAAGCACCACTCCCCATTTGCACATAAAAACATAAAGAAAAACAGTTGTGAAGAGGTTTACACACAGCATGTGCAAACCCATTCAGAGTAGAAGACAACAAAGATTCCAATTTCAAGGAAAGTGTCATGGTCTGCTGCTCCAGTCTATGCAGAGATATAACACAAGGCAGTTTTGCAATTGCAAACATTTATGGCCTTCTGCATTCCCTAAGAATGACTATTATTTCTAATTGGAAAGCACAGCTTTGTGATTACAGAGTTGAACAGAAATTAAAAAGCAGGTTGCTCTTCAGAGTTATTCCTCTTAGCCCCCTCATGGACAGTGAACAAATCATTTTTCTTTCCTGTGCTTCAGTTTCTTTTCCTGTACAGTGCATTCTAAATGCTTTCATGGTTAGTAATCCATATTTATGACATGAATGGCTTGTGTACAGAGCTTCCAGTAAGTTTTAATCAGGTGCATGCATAAGCACATAAAGAAAAACTCTAATGTTCACCTATAGAAAAATACGTATTTTCTTATGCAGAGTGTACGTTACTTTATTCAAAGCATAAGTGGACACCATTGCAGTAATTATTCTGTCATTTCCACTGACTACAGTTTCCAGTCTATATCCAGTCTATTGCAATCACACCAAAAAATAGAGAAGAAATTGCCACAATCTACTTCTGATCTGACTTTAACTGACCATTAATTGTGTTTGCACTATCTAAACTACTGTAACTTTCCATCTGCATGTGCTTTTGGCCTGGATTTTTCCCTCGATAAAGCTATCACACTTTATACAGCACTTGAATTTTAAAAAGAGGAAACGCAACTACATTAAAGAAGAAAAAGAAGGAGCTGATGCGTCTGATAAGGCAGGGAATTACTAATCCTTTCTTTTGGTGAGACTTGTTCCCACTGTGTCAGAACCTTTGCACACAGCAAATTGAAAACGTGATGGAATCATCTTCCAGCATTTGGATGTAGTAAGAAGAGTGAAGATCAGGTGACACATGCTTCAGCAAATGTTAGCAGGCAAACTTTGTCCCCTACTCCACTAAATGTTTGAATGTTGCCTGTAGCTCTTCCAGGAGTTCACATTCAGATGCTTCCAGTGTAATCTGTAAAACAGAATGCTCTGCAGGAAGACCTTCAGCAATGGTCAAATGCAGACCTGAAGGGATACAGAATGAACACAGGAACGCACAGTGGGTTTAGCACTTTATTATACAGTCTGCTCAAAGAGAGTTTCAGAGAGGAGTTCCTGCTTCATCTAGTTTCACTTTTTAGATAATTGTGGATGTGTAAGCAGGATTCTCATTTCTCCATCTGAGGTGTGTTTTGAGAGCTGGCGCAGGGCTGTGGCATCTTGTTAACAGACAAGGTTATTTCGTCAGCAAACAACTGAGTCCCAGGAATCTCTTAGCACAGTTTAATGAAATCACACAAACCATTTCCCTGGATCTTGTAATGAATGGACAGACACTAAATCACACAGACTTTAAAGTGAAGTCTTTGCAACTAGTAATGATTGGATGATAAGATTATTTCTCAGTAAAGATGATGTTTTAACTGTTTTTCCGATGTGGGTTTTTGGGTGTTTGGGAGTTTGGGTTGTGTTCGGAGTTTTTAGTTTTCTTGTTTTTACTGGGGTTTTGTGACTTTTTGTTTTAAGTGGCATATTTTGTTTTGGCTTTGTGGTTTTATGGTTGTTTGGGATGGGTTGGGTTGGGTTTTTGTTTGTTTGGTTGGTTGGTTGGTTGGTTGGTTAGTTGGCTGGTTTTGTTTTGGTCTGTACTTACATTTGTCAGCAAAACAGACTCTTCTCATTGTGGCTTTCTCCTGACTGACTGGCTGACTGACTGGCTGACTGACTGGCTGACTGACTGACTGACTGACTCTAAGGACCACTGGAAAGATAACAGTACTGTTCATGTAAATTTTAAAACAAACTCTTAATCTGAAATAGATAACCCTGTTTTGAAAAGCTGTCCAATCCAAAGAAGCAAACTCAAGAGAGAATCTATCATCATGACTAAGAATATCTATAAGTCCTGTAGAAGTCACGACAGACATGCACATTTCCATCCAAGGAAAATCTCACTGTATGTAACTACATTTTAAAGAGACATGCATCTGTTTGCAGCTAAATGCTCTGGAGTTGTAGGAAGCTCTGTGCCCTTGGATTTGCCCTGGGCTGAAATTAATGTACTTGGAAAAAAATATTTACTGAGAAACAGGAAATCTTTCAGATTTAGACAATTTTTCCAGAAACTAAGCATTTAATATGCATGTTCGTAATAGAAAAGGCTGTAGAAGAAATTGCATGTAGCTTCCAAAAGCCCTCACCAAGATTTGGAAAACACAAGCAAGATGGAGAAAAAAGAGAAGCTACAATAATATCACTGCTAGATACCTTGAGTCTGTAGAACACGAGCAGCCATGCTAACACCCTCAGTGCTGGACAGTCAACCATCACAGCAGGAGCTTCTCCATTTCCTGAAACACCTTTGCTACACACGGATATGCTAGTACCTACCTTTTACTTCCCAATAAAAAACCAACAACATCTACAAGTTTTCTTGATGTCACTGTCAGAAGGGAGCATTTTGCAAAGGATTCTTAAACCTTTGCTCATTTTCTTCATCTCTCTATTCCATTAGTCATATAGGAACAGAAAGGCATTTATTTTTCTCATATGCTTACTAGTATTAATACAGCTGAATCAATTAAAGCAGATTAGATCTTTCTAATAATTTTAAACATGAGGAAAGACACTTTTTGCCCCTTTATTACATAATACAGATGTATATGATACAATACAGATGTATATATTGTGCATTCTTATTTTAGTCAAAAAATCTCCTCTATGTTATAAGAACCCCTACAACTCAAAACAGGTATGCATAACAAATTTTAGCAGCAGGCAAAGAGCAATATCACCTCCATTCTGTGGGACAACACAAACTTTTGCTAGCAAGTAGAGCAAGTAGAGCAGCAAATAGAGCAATACCCTCAGAGCGTGGTTCTGGGCCTCAGTTTTGATCTGGATCACATTTTGTTGGGATTTCTGCTGTTATTCAGGAGGTAACCACACTTAATTATCTGTCTCCTTTTACAACAAGATGGAAGTTGCAGGACTGTCTGATTACTTCAATGACATTCCCATTTGAAGACCTGCACTTTTATGAAATTGAACCTCATTAAATCAAAGGTCCTTTTCTATGTTATGCTGTTATATATCAACTCCCTTCACTGCAGACACTTTCATTTGACGTTACTTTTATCCCGTTTTAATGTACTGTGAGTGTCAGAGCAGTCCTGGCATCTGACATTATTTTTGACAACGTTCCATTTTATCATTTGCAAATTCTTGGCATGCTAAAACTCCCATTGATTGAACATCCCAAAGGGAAGGAGGCAGGTAAAAGTGAAAAGAGTGAGAAGATGAGATATGAAAATCCTGACACTCATGTTTATTTCACAGATTAATTATTGCAAGTAATTTGATTTCCAAGGATTTATGAGGTCAGCTGTATTTGCTGTAATTTATTTAGAACATAATTTCCAGATTTCAAATAGGCTTCAGCCCTGCCTAAAATGTTGCTTCCAGACTCAATTTTTTCTATTTCACATGACAAATATTTTGATGTAAAGTTCTGTAGCTAATTTAAAGTGATCATTTTACAGAAGATATTGTTGCTTGTATTATCTGGCACTATTGCCCAAACACATCTTAAGGAGTTGTTGAAATAATTAGGCTGAAAATAATTAACTTTTTAAGTATCACTCAGTTCTAAAGTTGTGCAGAGGTACCTCAACAGATCATCTAGTCTAAACTTCCTGCTCAAACAAGGTGAGCTACTGTGGATTGCTGAGGGCTGTGTCCTGTTGGATTTTGAGTATCTCCGAGGATGGAGACTCCACATTCTCAAGGCAAGCTGTCCCACAAACCAGTCTTGCAGGGGGAAAAATGAAAACAACTTTCCCCCTGCCACACTCCACCCCCTCTCCCCCAACCCACATTTCCCTTATGTTTAAATGAAATTTCTTGTATTTTTCCCTATGTCCATTGCCTCTTGTCTTAGTCCTGCCACTTTTTAATCTTTTAGGTCCTTTGCTGGACTTGCTCCAGTCTTTTGATGTCTTACATGTCCTGGGGAGCCCAACATAGGACCCAGTACTCCAGATTGAGTACAGGGGAAGTATCACCTCTGTCTACCTGAGCAGTGTTCTGCCTCATGCAGCTCTTAATTCTTTTAACCTTGTTGTTTTGCACAAAAGCACATTGCTGGCTCATGGCAAGTTTGGTGTCCACCAGGTCAAGTCATTTTCTGCCAGACTGATTTCCAGCTGAGCAACCCCCAGCCTCTGTTGATGTGTGGGAATAATTTTGTCCAAATGCAGAATTTTGCATTTACCTTTGTTGAGATTTGTGAGGTTGCTGCTCATTTTTGTCCAGGCTCCTCCAAGTTGCAACACATCCATCTGGTCTATCAATCACTCTTCTCACACTTTTGGAGGAAACACTGTCCCATAACCCAAGTCACTAAAAAGGATGTTAAATAATATTTGCCTCCATTTTAATCTCTGGGGTGCTTTACTAGTGACTGGCATCAATCTGAAACTTGTGTTCTGGTCACAACCAGTTTTAAATCCACCTCACTGTCCATATATTCAGCCCAAATTTCATCAGTTTATCAGTGAGAATGTTACAGGAAATAGAGTTGAAAACCTTTCTAAAGGTAAGATGAACAGAATCCAATGCTTTCCCCTCATCCACCATGACAATCACCTCATCATAGAAGTCTATGTAGTTGGTCACACATGATTTCCCCTTTATAAATCCCTGCTAATGACTTCAAATTACTTTCTTGTCCTTCATGTGTTGTTGGGAAATGTTTTTGAAGAGGATTCAGTCCATTGCTTCCATCAGATAAAGGAGAGACTGACTGGCTTTTGTTACACTGGATCCTCCTTCTTTTCCTTCAGAAGGCAGAACTGGCAGTTGCTCTCTTCCAGTACACAGGAATCTCCCTTACTGTCCAGAGACTTTCAAAGCTAATCAGGATTGTTCTTGCTCTGAAAAGCATCAGCTCCCTCAGCACTCAAGAAGTGCATCAGGTTCCAGGGGCTCACGTAAGTCCAGTTTTGTTTAAATATGCTTAGAGTAGATTCTTATTGCCCGGGAATTCCTGAAGACAGGTCTTACCAGTAAAGACCAAGGTGAGAGTAGCAAAGATTCCTTTTGTCTTTTCAATGTCCTTTGTGATGAGATCCCCTTTCCCATACTTTTCTTCAACTTCCTTCTGCTGCTTATGCATGTGTAGAAACTTTCTTTCTTTCTTGCACTTCACCTTCAGCTCCAGAAGGGCTTTTGTTTTCCTAACCCAATACCTTTATGTTAGTCCAGTGTTTATCTATTTATGTTAGTCCAGGGTACTTTTTCTCTGTTTCCACATTTTACAATGTTCCTTTATGTTTAAGTTCAGTCAGAAGCTCCATCATCATCCATTAAATCCTCCAGTCAAAATGGACCTTTCTTGATCTTGGAGAAGGCAAACCTTGAAAATCCATCAGTTCTCCTGCACCTCTTCTCTCTGGGACTGCAACTCATGGGATTCTTCTAAGCAGATTTCTGGAGCACATTGAAGAATCTCTCCAAAAGTCTAAGCTGTGACCCTACTTTTTTCTGTTTCCATCGTTCAGATTCCTTATCACCTCATGAACACCATGGCCTGTTCCTGAGGTTTACATCCTGATCAATTCTTCCCTGTTTGTGTGACATCCAACTGAGCATCTCCTCTCATTGTCTCCCTGATGGTCTGCGTCAAGAAGGTGCCTTCAACACTCTCCCAAAATGGCTTGGATTTCCCACTGCTGTAGTCTCTTTGCGACATATATTGTTGGGCTTCAAGTCTCTCATAAAACATAGGGCCTGTGAGCATAAGGACTCTTCCAGCTGTAAGACAGCCTCATGTACATTTTCTTCCTAGTAAGGCAGTCTCTGGCACCCACCACATTGTCATCCATGCGGTTTCCCACTAATCCAGACCCATCAGCTCTGCTCAGCTCATTGTTCGTCTGCAGACATGCACCCCGATGCAGTCTCATGCAAAGGCTAGTCCCCTCATGCTGCCCTTTCTTGGTAGCCTGTATCCATCCACTCCAGCTGTGTGAGCTATTCTAACATGTCTCCACGATTCCAATGAGATAACAACTCTCTAAGTGCACACAGACCTTTAAGTCTTACAGTTTGTCCCCTTCAGAGAGGCATAAGGCATCCTGTTTTCCTAGGAAGATTAATGGGGAATCTTCCCTGCAGTTCTGTCTGGTATGCACTTCCCTGTTAATGCGGATATATTTGAGTGGGGCCACCTTCTGCCCTGATCTGTTGATTACAACATCTCTTGTATTTATATCAAATTAACACCCCAATATTATTCATCACTTCTTCACATTACTGCTCATCTTCTTCCCCTGTTCCTAATTCAAGTGTTTCTTCACCAGGCTAGCTAGCCAGCTGGCAAAATGCTTTTTGTTCTGCTTGATCAGATGGATCCCATCCCTCACAAGCAATCCTCAATCCTCACAGGGGGTCGTTGGTTGTACAAAACAAAACTGTGTTGTCATCAGTGTTTAACAGCTGCAAAACCAATTTTTGACCCACATGTATATTTGCTGTAAAAATATATGCTGGATGCTAAAGGTTAAAGTTTTATCATAGCTCTTTGTTTTTTTTCTCTATGAATGCAGGTCTCCAATGACAGCATGTCATTTGTTACTATTTATCACGAGGTTGTGAGTCACATTAGACTGCTCTTGTTCTTTAGTTCCCTGCATGTTGCCCTGTGTAGCATATCACATTGCTTGCATTCACTTTCTAATCTGTGCACTGGGAAAAAAGTGTCCCTTCTGACACTGGGAATCAACCTAGTGAAACTACCGATACAAGTAATTGTAACTGAGAGAATAGTTTAATTTCAAGCTAATTTGAGAACACCAAGAATTCGCCCGTTTTAACAGCTGTGTGTTTCAGAAAGGATATTCTCTTAGAGCATACTGCACCAAGCAAGCTATGACATTAGAAAAGTAGCAATGGAGAACCCATGAGTTCTAAATGCTTGATATCGCTACTATATGTGTAGTCAGGAAGAAAAATTGTAGTGTGCCTTTGAGATATGATTCTAACCCCATCATTCAGATTAAATTATGGACATGATAGATTATATTCTATCTAGTCCTACTTGATATTACATCTAATAATTTAGATAACATTTGAAAAATAATGGGCAGAGTTTGAGAAAGGAAGTCATAAAGTAAAGAAGAAAGTCATTTTTTGTAAAGAAAAACTGTGATTCCATTTAAAGTAAACCTAAAAAAATACTCTTTTGCCTACCATGATCTAAACTTGCCAACTTTTGGTAATTCTGCACATCTAGGCTACCTCACATATCAAAAATATTTATCTGCATCAGGCCAACACTTCCAATTGACTCAAGCAAAAAGTTACATTCACCAAAGACATTCCTTTTCCTTTTCTATCAAATTCAATGAGCACTTTCAGAGCTCACAGAGGCCATTTTAAAGAACAGTAGTAAAAGGTGTTACAAAAGGATGTCTAGGAGACCAAATCTCTCAGAAAAGTCTCCCAGGAGGGCGCAATCTCTTGTCTAGGAGAATGTATGGAGAACTAAGTGTGGCACCTTCCTCAGATGGACTGTGTCCCCCATATGGCACCTTTGGGTCCAGGGACAGCCTTACTATTCAGCACATGCAGGAGCAAGATAGATGAGCTGCAATGTACCTGGCACATCTGGGCCATGTCCTGTGCTCGTGCCAGTGCTGCTGCCTCTCAGGCATGCAAAATGACTGTAAATACCTAAACCCAGTGCTGTCTTTGGCCTTGAATCCACATGCAGGAAGAGATAGAGTAAGGTCAGATAGGGTTATTTTCTGAAGCCCTGGGGATCTGCTCATGTTTGCAATTTCTAAGGAAGGAGGGGTGCAACAAATTAAGCGCATTGCCCCTATGGCACTTTATCACAGAGCAGGAAGGCTTTTTGGCCCTTAGCAGAAAAAGTGAAATAAGGAAATAAAAACCTAGGGATGGAATGAGGAGATGAGGGCAATGAAAGCAGCTGCCAAAATTGAGCCCAAAGGCAGAAGGTCTGCTAGTGACAGACGGTAGTGACCAAAACACTGCTGGAAGCAGAGACCATATGCAATATTTATTTATTTGAGGTTTAACAGTTCCTATGTGTGCTCCTAACAAACTGCTTATAACCAAGGTTCCTTTGGCTAAGGTTTTAATGATACGTGCCCATCTGCACAGTTTCAATAGTATATGATGTCTCTGGTAAAAGAAAGTTTTCCTTAGTTAAAACCCTCAAACTATATCTTGCGTCCAGTTAGTATAAAGAATTGAGGCAAAATCATTGCTTCCAGGATCATCTTTAGCAGTGGAATAGAAATGTCCTAAGCTCCAGTTCTCTCATAAGTGGTCAATTAATAAATGGAATAATGTAAATGCAGCTTCTTTTCCTGGGCTATTTAAATCACACCTCTGGCACAGTAAAAAATGATGCTTTTCTGGTCAGCTTATAATGTTTTAATTGTCATTTTTAATTTAATTCCACGCAGAATTTTCTTGTGTCATAGGTCCCTCAGGAGGCTGGAAATATCACATAGATTTTATTGAATACTTCATTCCAATTCCCACCCTGCAGTTATAGAGCTGTCACTAAAAAAATAAAAACCTCTGTAATTGTAAGATAAGATGGCTACATCATCTGTTTCATTATTTCCATTTTTTAAAATTTTACTTAAAAAAAACCCCAACTCAAAACATGAAATTTCTTAGGCAGTATCCACAGTCCGGGTGTTTAAAGTGTCATAACCACTAACTATGTTTTGGTTTAATTTTATCACTACCTCTTGCTTTTTAGATCTATCTTTCAATTACGCCTTTTCCTGTAAGGAATCTCAAATCAACATCACTAAAAAGAAAAATAAAAAGTAATTGGTGGCTTGATGGAATTTGAGATAATAATGGTGCTACCATAGAAAATAAGGATCATATTCTGCCTTTAATTTATTTCTTTGCTTTGAATGTGCTTTGGAAGCAGACTTAGCCAGAGGTCCCAGAAATGCTGTGCCTAAGTGGCGGACCTGGCAGCCACTTAAAGCATTCGAAACTCAACAGCAGGTTTTTTTGGGAATTCAGAATAGCTTTGCAGTTGAAATGACAGGTATATTTCATATTGGCAGAATGTGATTTCACTGTCTGGATTTTGGCCAAATTATCAGGGTCATGCTCTTATTCTTAGGAAGAGAGTATTGGGATTTTTAATCATCTCAAGCAGTTGGGAGCTTGGTTTTATTTCTGAATTAAATTTAAACACTTCTCTCAGGACCCTGAGACAATGCTGAAGCACCTGTTCATAAAGGCTCAGGCAAAAAACCATGTTGCTTGATTCTAACACATTACCCTCACTTGCTGAATTTTCATGCCTGATGCCATTTCCCATCCCAGAAATTGCCAGGTATGAACACACTCTGTATATGAGATCTGATGACAGCAGCCCAGCAGAGAAAGCACATACTGCTGATGTTTTCACTGCCTTCCACAAATAATTAAACCTTTATTTCAGGCTGAGAAAATGTTATTAGCAAGGGTCTCAAAAAACCTCCTTCCAATTTGGCTAATCAGTATTAGCATAAACAAAGTAGCAGTGCAGCCAGGCACAGCAGATCCAAGAAAGCACATGCTTTAGTGCTGACAAATAGCACAACATATTTTAGGGCAAAGAAAAAAAAGGAAATGTTTGTCAAATTAAGAGGATCCTCAGCTTACTGAACAGGAGCCCTTTTTGCAATAATGTGAGGAAAGGCCCTCTAGTATTCAGCACAATTTGCAGCTGTAAAAATGGAAACAGAAGGGTGGGTTGTACTCCTAGAGGAATACATTATGAATCAGAGCAAGGGCAAATTCAGGACACCTTGTGGGGAAAGACAAGTACAGAGAAAATGCTCCTCCCTCAATTTGCCATCTCCTTCACTCATGAAATCTTGTATTAAAATCTTTATTTTTGGTTGATTCATTCCATCTGGATGGAAGATTGAAAGATTTAAGATCAGCCCATAGGTAACACTTAGCACCATGAGAATTGTGGATTTTGGGGTGTCCATTGCTCAGCCTGCAAAGCACTGGGGAAGGGACAGGAAAATTTTTAAGCACATTTAAAAATCTATTTAACTAAACCAATTTCAAAATCAGCCTACTGCCATGTCACACAGAAAAGCTTTGAAGAATCTTTGAGGCTTGTAGGGGGTGGAAATAAAAGTGATTGATGATACTTTGTATCTTAGATATATAACCACATCAGCGATTGAAGAGACAGTCTGCCTTCCTTTGCAGTGCAGGACCGGAAATTCTTTGTTTTATTGTAACTTGAAGGAAACATGAACACATAGCATGGGAGAGTCGTTGAAGAGATTTTTATCAGGAGTCCAGAGGTAGTGACTTCACTTAGTGAAGAAGGGCAAGAGCGAATAAATCAAACTGTCTTAGTAAGAACATTTTGCTTGATGTATCAAAAGACGCTACCTCCTTGCTAGTACATGTAAGATTTCTAAAGGTAGATACCCACATATTCAGCTCTCTGGCATGCCCTTATCCTCCTGACAGCTAGGAAGACAAGGAGATGGATTAGTGAAGTTTGATTGTAAAAAGTATTGGAGAGTAAAAATATATGTATGCTGATGAACAGAAGCCATTAAGAAAGTCCCAGAAGGTAAAGAAGAGGGTAGAACTGAGGAAAAGGGAAGAGATACAACAAGAAAAAGAAAATATTGTACAGTAAATTTAGAACCATGGCATACATCTTAGGCATCTAATACACTGCAGCCACTCAATATGCAGTTTGCTTCAGGTTTAAGGACTATTGGGCAAAATGTGAAGTAAATAGCAGCCAGACAGAAGGAAAATCATACAGATTAAGGGCCAACAGATCTTATTGCAGTGACCTTGCACTGTAATTGGGTACAAAAACATTTACAGAGTGATCTCTACTCTGTATATAACATTACATTATACACATGCATTCAAAATTATCATGGCTGGGAAAATGAAATACCATTTCATTTGAAAGACTTTTTTTTCCAAATCTTTTCCTCTGAGAAAAACAAGCCAATTACTCTTGCATAAAACACCAAGACCCTCTACCCACTGGCTAAAATGGCACTAAGAGGAAGCTTGACCGGCTGTGAGCCATGCAATATATCTTATCATGCCAATGACAGAATCACATAATTTTTGGGGGTGGAAAGAAGCTAAAATATCATCTAGTCCATCTTCCCTGTCGTGGGCACAGACGTCTTTTCCTTGGTCAGTTTGCTTAAAGCTCTGCCAAACCTGACATTGAACACTTACAAGGATGGGTCATCTACATCCTCTCTGGAAAACCAGCATCTGAGCACCCTCATGATAAAAAAAAAGTCTTCTTAAAGAATCCTTTCTGCAATCTAATCTACTCTTTTTATGCTTAAAACTCTACTTCCATTCTGTCACTGCAGGCTGTGGTCCTCCTCCTTCTTTCTCGTAAGTGCCATCTAACCATTGAAAGAATGCAATAAGGTATGCCTGCCTCCTTCTCTTCTCCAGGCTATACAACTCTGCATCTCTCTCAGCTTTTCTTCTTAGGAAGGATATTTCAACCCTCTGATCATTTTTGTAGCTCTCCTCTGGACCTGTTCTAGCAGGTCTATGTCTCTTTCATACTGTGGACCCCAAAGCGGGATGAAATACTCCAGATGGGTTCTCATAAGAGCATAGCAGAGGGCAAGAACCACCTCCCTCAATCTCTCAGACACACTTCCTTTTATGCAGTCCAGGATGAAATTGGCTTTCTGAGCTACAAGAAGACAATGCCAGCTAATACTCCCAAGTTCTCTTTGGGACTGTCGTCAATCCATCCGTAATCCAGTCTGCATTGATACAGGCAATTGCATCAGCCCATGCAATACCTTACACTTGGTCTGGCTGAAATTCATGGGGTTCACATGCCTGTCTCCACATGCCTGTCCAGGTCCCTCTGTATGGCATCCTGACCTCAAGCACATCAATAGCATCACTCAGCTTGGTGTCATCCATAAACTTGTTGAGGGTGCACTGCATCCTGCTGTTGATGTAATTGATGAAGGTAATGAACAGTACTGGTCCTGGTATGGACCCTTGAGGGACACCACTTATTGATCATTTCCCTTTGCACATTGAGCCATTGGCTAACTCAGTAGATGTGGCAATCCAGCTAGCTCCTTATCTACATCAAGCCTATTCCCCACAATTAAGAGGCAAAAGTCTGTTGTAGAACACTGTGAAATACCTCACAGATGTCCAGGAAGATGACATCAGTTGCCCTTCTCTAATCTGCTATTGCAGTCAGTCCAACAATTGTGAAGGAGCAGTTTTCCCTTGGTGACACTACATTGCCCGTCCTTAATCACTGCCCTACCTGCCTTATGCTTCAACATAGCTTCCAGTATGATTTTTTTACATGATCTTAGCACTTACTGAAGTGGGACTGTGGGGAATTCCCAAAGGTCCTCATTTTACTTTTTAAAAGAAAAGTGAAATTACTTTTTCTTTAGTCTCTGAGAAATTCATCAGACTGTCATAACTTTTATAGTATGATGGAGTGTGGGTTGGAAACTGTGACTATTCCAACCAACAAAACAAACGGTCCATTTTACTTATGAGAGGTCTCTCAGTCCTAACGTTAATTTTGGATAAGCAATTAATGAGCTCCTAATACTGGTACTGACAATTTCTGTATTTTCTGTGGCTACCAGCATCTTCTTGGAAGTCATTTCTGGCAGTGACAATAGAAAGATTAAGATTTCTGGCTTGCCTAAAGTGTACCTAATTTTCTTTAGATGAACAACCTCTGATCCAAACAGATGAAGCCAAGATAGATGATGGGTTTCAGTCCTAATCTGGGCTCTGGAGTGCTTGCAGAAGGGGTTGTGCAGATGTATGGGCAGCCCTGATGGGCCTTCAGTGGTCTAAGGATTTGTTTCTTCTTCCTATACTGCAGTAGACAGAGCCACCATAGTGGCTTCCTTGAAGTGCATATGGTCCTTCAGCAGGACATTCTCTGACAGCCAGAGAGCAAATGCCATGCCAGCTTGTGAAGGTCTATCCCCTCACAGTGTGGGAGACTTTGCCTGGGAGATTATTCTCCACCTGCTTCTTCAACAATTTTCAAGCAGATGTGCTAACTAGTAAGACCTTGAACATCCGGGATTGCAATGTAACTGGCAATGTACAGAGCTACTTGCTTTCACATGGTAAAGAGTTTTAGCAGTTCTTTGCAGCAATGCTTAATGGAATATAAGTGAATATAAGAAATATCTTTCTAATTTTGACCATATTCTTAGAAGATTTTAAACAGTTGTATGTGAGTCCATACCTTTGCTTAGCACAAGTGGTCAGTCACTGTAATAACACTTATCATGAAAAATTCACTTTGCATTACAACATTTGTCGTAGACATCTTTTTGTGAAAATCCTTTCTTAGGATTTTTTCTTCCTGAGAAGCTGAGAGGCTCCATGAACAAAATGTAAACAATGGTTATCTGCTGCTGTGGAATGCAACAGGTGGATTTTTGATTGGCCCATCTTGGATGTTTATAATTAATGGCCAATCAAGGCCGAGCTATCTCAGACAGAGTCTGAGACAGCTGGCTTTTGTTATCTTTTCTTTTCTATTCTATTCTTGGCTTAGCTAGCCTTCTGAGATGAAACCTTTCCTTCTATTTCTTTTAGTATAGTTGTAAGGTAATATATATATCATAAAATAATAAATCAAGCCTTCTGAAATATGGAGTCAGATCTCCATCTCTTCTCTCATCCTGAAAACCCCTGTTACCACTGTCACAAATATTGTATAAAATTCTATTGGACATGCTCCTTTGTTTTCTTGATTCACCACTGAAATTCTCAGTACCATGCATTTTCCATGTATTGCAACTGTTCCGGATATAGACTTCTCTGTTGGAAACAAAAACTACACCAATAGACACACCCCACCCACGCTCAAACACAAAAAGACAGGTGTGCACACACACACACACACACACACACACACAAGGAAGGAAAAACATAGGAATGATTGTATTGCTTTTTTGTCATTTCTACCAATGATTGTTTTGTGCTGTCAGATCCAATAATGGACTCTAAACTGATGCTCATTTCTCCATGATCCCTCCATGAATCAAAGGAAGGAAGCAGACAATACAGAAACACCACAGTCTATTGGCAACCTTTGGTACTTTACAACCATTTTGTCAGAGAAGCACAGCTTGCCCAGGTATGTACTGATGTCTCCTCTTTTTCAACACCTTCTCAAGCTCTCCTCAATCTATAAGATCAAGCCTGAGTAATCTGTCTTCACTCTCAGTACTTCTCACAGTATAATACTATCCTATTGATATGAGACGTGCAATTAGGTAGATCATATTTCATCCAGGCTGGTCCATGGTATATCCTTACCTCATAGTTGCTACATTTTGAAATAAACTTTTTCCTGCTTTTTCCCCATAACACTCATTACATGATACCAAAACTTTCCCATAAACATGCATAATACTGCTTCCTTATTGTATCTAATTTTTTCTCAGCATCATGTATTTGAAATTTTCTTATTTTTTTCCTACCCATTAGAAAACACAAACCCACAAATCAAAGTGTTGTAGATGTACTGCTACTGTTGCCATTTGTTCTTATTGTATCATTGCTTTCTTGTATTCTTTCATCTGCCTATATCCATTTGGGGTACGGTAAGTCCTTTGAGGCAAGAACCCGAATTTTGCTTCCTGTTTGGACAATGTCTGAAACATTAAGGCTTCAGTCTCTAACAGGAGGGTAATACAGATAAGCAAATAAAGAATGACAACTTAGGAGATGGGAAGATTCCTTTTTCAAGCTGGCATACCTTTTGTATGGGTAAGATGTGAGTAATGACTAAAAAAGAGGAAAAAAAAGTCAGCAAATATTTCTTTTTTTCTTCTACCTTTTTCTTATGGCAAACACTTTATATTTGGCTAGTCTTCCTTTCTGAGGTGTTCTCTGTAGCCCCAGGAGGGTGACAGTATTGTGGAAAGATGACTTGGAATACATGGACACAATTGACATTTTGCATAGGAAAGTGCTGCTCTAACACACTTTTTAGAAGAGAACTGAAGGAGACAGAAAACACTATTTTTATATTTTATAAATAATCACCTCCTTCAGGATATCAAAGATACACAAATAATTGCTAAGTCTGGAAGTAGGAAAGAGCAATTTCTGCTACCAGGATTATAAGGAGCTTTAAGAATTCATTTCCTTTCACAATTTTCTAACCATGAATTAATTAGCTATATATGGTAATTTCACTTTCTTAATCATTGTCAATATTTGGAAGCTCCTTTTATAGATTTGTGATTAACTTTAATTGTAAACTAATTACACTGTTCATAGTAATAGAGGATCTTGTGGGTTGACAGAGAATCTATAAATGATGCCCAGGAGACAGCAACAGATTGAATACATTCCAGTCTTGTCATCTCCATTTACTAACCAAGAAAGCCTCAGGACACCTAGTGCTCGATCTTGGGAGCTATTTTTGCTTCCATTAAAAAACTGAGAAAGAATTTCAGCTGCCAGCTGAAACGACATAGGTGAACTTTCTGCTTCCTTCAAGTTTAAGCAAGGTGATAAGAAAGAAAAAATGGAACACAATGACAGACAGCAGTAGCTCAAATGAATTGCTTTTTTATGTGGTGGAGAATGGATTCAGTGCAGCTGTCTGAAAAAAAAGTCTTCATTCCTCATGTCTGTTTCCTAAGAAAGTAAAGGTGAAGATTCAGAAGTACTAGGGGATAACAAAGCACCCACCCTAGCAGAAGTGGGATTTAATCATACTTTCTTCATTATATTCTATTTTATTCCTTGTTTCATCACTTATTTTATCTTTTTTTTTTTGGTAAATATTTCCATCATGATGATCACCCCCAGAAAGTTTCGATATCATTAAGACTTATATTCTGCTTCATGTTTCAATTATATTAACTGTAAATATTGGAGTATTGTCCTACTTTCATTGCATCAGAATGCAAAATCTCTGCTCTGCAACAGTGTACAGCTTGCCATTTTGGGCTGTTTGTGAAATACCTGTGTGAGTACAGTTCTCCCCAGGATTAAACTAGGCAGTGGATGGTCAAAGGGCAGAGAGAGAAGAACAGTAAAAAATTCATCATTGGTAGGGGATGACCCAAAATATGTCCAATATCTTCCTAGGAAGCTCACAGGCAGCCTTGTAGTGACTGGATAATAGGAATGGTGTAATAACTGGATAATAGGACAAGGTGTAATAACAACTTTCAAGGACTAGCATGCATAGACACTTAGACACTAACATAGAATATAAAGAAATTGAAGAACTGGAAGTTCTGCCCAGAATTCTGTGAGAAAAAAAAAAAAAGGGACAGTCAGAATGAAACAAATGAGCAGACAAATGCAGATTTCTAGTCTCCATAGCCAGCTCTGTAAATCACATGATTGCTACAGGACAAGCTCCACCAATGTGCAATGACAGAGCTGGATGCAATGCACACTAAAGGTAAGTTAAAATAAAAACAGCAAGTTAAAAGCACTTAGAGTGTTTCTGATATAGCTGACCTTCGAGGTCCAGAGATGTAACAGGATGCATCCCTGTGCATATTGCTTGCCCTGGTTATATTAGGGTTGTACCTTGGAAAACAGGTTAAAAGGAAAGGGTGCACATATTGTGGAGGCTGTTTTCAGCTTGGCACCTCATCTGTGAGATTTGAGAGAATCCCATTTGCCTAATGGACTGATCACACTGAGACTTTGACACTTGGTTCATTGCTATGGGGTTAAGAATAAATGCTTTTCTTTAACTTGATAGAGAAAAATTTGGAAAGTCTTTTATTGACTAATACATTGCCAGTTCTGTTTATATTTGAGTCAGCACAGATATATCTGATTCATGTTATTCTTGTTTCTGTACTTTGATCACAAACAGTTCCTTCATCTCAGGTTTATTATTTTGACCCCTTTAAGGAAGCAAGCAGATACTACTTATTACTTACATTTCGTTTAGATACCTCTTCTTTCTTTACTTCAGATGTCAAGATGAGCAGGTAAATGTGTTTTAAGGAAAAGACAAAAAGTTGTAGTGACAGAAGGCTCTAGTTTAAGCATGGGGAAACTACTTGAATGAGTCTGGGGAAAAGGGTAGACTTTAAACTATTTCAGTTCAAATGATTAAATAATTTTAGTGTGTCTAATAGTCATATTTGTTAAGACCGTGGAACTGCACCCTCCCAGGAGATCACTCAACATCTCACCCCAACTGATATACTCCCTTCATCTCACTTTGGTGTTTCATCTGGTGAGGAGATAGACTCCAAGATAGGGCCACTGTGACCTTTTCACCCATGTGGGGCCTAGGGCACATTTGAACAGGAGACTCATCCTTTACACTCTGCCAGGCAGATTTCTCTACTGTAACTATGCCCTAATCAGTAGGTGTTTCGGATTCCCTAGCTACAGGAAAGTAGGCTGTTATCACTGTCGTGGCTGTCTGAAAATAAAACCAGTATTGACCACTCACAAAAATACTCAAATGTAACCAGAGTAGGAAGACCTGGATAAAAGGAAGTGGAGAAAAAAAAGACAGGCTTGTCTCTGAGAAAAGAACTCTATGTGTTTTTATTTTTGCAAAAGAGAGTAATAGAATGGAAATAAAAAATAACTCTGAAGAGAGCAGTCCTGGATTTTTCATCTGTCTCTTCAATGCCCTTCTGATGTCTAAAATAGATCAACTTTTAAAAAGCTCTTATAGATACAGATATCAGAGATTTTCCACAGAGGAACTGGGGCTAGAGGGCCTGCAATATCACAGGGGCATAAAATCTAAAAATTATTCCCTAAGTGGGATTAGAAATTTTTATAATCTCCCACTGAGACATATACATATGCATAGAGTAATAGAATAAATTACACTGGAAAAGACCTCTAAGATCATCAACCCAACCATTAGCCAAACTTAACCAAGATGACTACTAAATTAGATCCCAAAGCACCATATCTATGGGTCTGTTAAATACCCCTACAGAAGGTGACTAAACCACTTCCCTGCACAGACTGGTCCAATGCCTCACCACCCTTTTGGTGAAGAAATTTTTTCCTAATGTTCAATCTGAATTTCCCCTGATGCAACTTGAAGCCATTTCCTTTTCTTCTGAAGCGGGGTACTTGGGAGGAAACCAACTCCTAATTCACTACAACCTCCTTTCAGGTAGTTGCAGAGAATTAAAAGGTCCCTTATCACTTTCCTTTTCTCCAGGCAAAACAACCTGCGTTTCCTCAACTGCTCCTCTTGAGACTTTAACAGCTTTGTGGAATTTCTCAGGACTCACTCCAGCATGCCAACATTTTTCCTTTAGTGAAAGTCCCAAAACTGGTCACAGGATTCCAGGTGTGGCCTCACCAGTGGAAAATCCCTGCCCTGCTCCTGCTGGCCACACCATTGCTGGCACAGGCCAGGATGCCATTGGCCTTCTTGGCCACCTGGGCACTGCTGGCTCATGTTCAGCTGCTGTCACCACCACCCCCAGGTCCTTTTCCTGTGGCAGCTTTGCAGCCACTCTGCCCCAGCCTGTGGGTTATTCTGACCCTACAGCACAACCAAATATTTTCTTTTTTTAGACCATTGTCTTCAACTTATTCATCCATCCTGTCCAGATCCCTCTGCAGGGCTTTGCTGCCCTGCAACAGATCATCAGTCCTGCCCAATGTGGTGTTCTCTGTGAATTTACTGAGGATGCACTTGATCCATTCATTCACATCATCAATAACAATATTAAGCAGAACTGGCCCCAGTACTGAGCCCTGGGGAACGTCACTGGTAACTGGCCACCAGCTGGATGTATCTCCATGCCCCACCAATCTCTGGGCCCAGCCATATAGACAGGTTTTTACCCACTGAACAGTGTGCCATGAGCAGAGAGTTTTTCCAGATGGATCTTGTGGGAAAGTGTCAAAGGCTTTAATGAGTTAAAGGCTCACAAAATCCACAGCCTTTCTCTTGTCCACTAAGTGTGTCACCCTGTCACAGAAGGGGTATGAGGTTGATCAAGCAGGGCTTGCTTTTCACAAGCCAGAGCCTGGCTGGCTCTGACACTCCTGGGTAGTCCTGCACTTGCTGTGTGATGGCACTCAGGATGATCTGCTCCAAGACCTTCCTCAGTACAGGGAAACAGGTCTGCAGCTCCCCAGTCCTTCTGGGCCTTCTTATAGATGTGTCACATCTGCCAGCTTCCAGTCACCTGAAACCTCCCCAGTTAGCCACAACTGCTTCTAAAAGATGCAAAGTGGTTCAGCAAGCATTTCCACCAGCTCCCTCAGTACCCTTAGATGTATCCCACCCAGCCCCATAGACTTGTGTGTAGCAGCTTGCTCACAATTTCCCTTGCCTTCTGGGGGCTTCTTTCTTCTCCCCATCCCTGTTTTCCACCTTAGGGGACTGGGTCCTCGCAGAACAACTGGTCTGAGGAAAAAGATTGAGGAAACTAACTGAGCAAAGAAGGCATTAAGTACCTCAACCCCTCAACCTTTTCCACATCTTTTGTTACTCTGCTTCCGCTCATATCCAATAATGAAGATTCTCCTTAGTCTTCTTCTTATCACTCATGTGCTTTTAGGTACATTTTTATTGTCTTTTACTACAGTAGCCAGATTAGGTTCTACTCTCGTTTTGGTGCTTCTAATTTCTTCCCTGTTTAAGTTCCTGACATGCTATAGTCCTCCTGAGTTTCTTTTTTCAAAGGTCAAAAATTTTCATAGAATTGTAGAACCCTAGAATATCCTAATTTGGAAGGGACCCAGAAGGTCCTTGAGTTCAACTCCTGGCCCTGCACAGGACCATCCCTGATTGATCAGAATCACACCATGTGCTTGAGAGCATTGTCCAAGAATTCTTGAACTCTGTCAGGCTTGTGCTGGGACCATTTCCCTAGGAAGCCTGTTCCAGTGCCCAAGCACCATCTGGGTGAAGAACCTGTTCCTGATATCCAACCTAAACGTCCCCTGACACAAATTCAGGCCATTCCCTCAGGTCCTGTCACTGGCTGCCAGGAAGCAGATCAGTGCCTGCCCCTGTGCTCTCCCTCACGAGGAAGCTGGGGATTGTGTGTAGTCTCCCCCCCAGGTTCCTCTTCCCCAGGGTGAAGAAGCCAAGTGATGTCAGCCACTCCCCCAGATGGCTTCCTCACTAGGCCCTTCACCATATTCAGAGTACTCCTTTGGACACTTTCTAAAAACTGTGTTTTTTCTTTTACTTTGGCACCTAAAACTGCCCCCAGCACTCGAAGTGAGGCTGCCCCAGGACAGAGCAGAGCAGGACAGTCCCTTCCCTTGCCTGGCTGGTGATGCTTTGCCTGATGTTCCCCAGAGCATGGGTGGCCCTCCTGGCTTCCAGGGCACTGCTGACTCATGTTCAACTTGCCATAAGCCAGGACTCCCAGGTTTTCTTTTTTATATTCCTCACTTCCAGACACAGCTCACTATTTAGTCAAGTTTGTCTACTGCCCCAAAGGTTCATCTTTTAGCACATCAGGACAGCCTGCTCCTGAGACTTTAGGATTTCCTTCTTAAAGAATGTTGAACTTTCAGGGGCTATTTTGCCCTTCATAACTCCCTCCCAAGGGAATCTCTCAACCAGTCTCCTAAACAGGCCTAAATTTGCCCTCTGGAAGGCCAAGGTAGCACTTTTGCTGAATCTACTCCTTATTTCTCTAAGAATAAAAATATATTTCATAGGTGCTGTGCCCAAAATTATCTCCAACCTTCATATCAATCACATGTCCATTCTGTTCACAACAGCATGTCCAAGCTGAATCCCTCACCACCTGTGACAGGAAGTTAGGAAGTTACTTTCACACAGTCCACAAACCTCCTCCCAGCTGCGTTGTATTTTCAGAAAACATCTGCTAAGCTGAAGCCCACCCTGAAAATAAGATGGTCCAATGATCATGAGACTTCTCCCACCTACTTATGGAATATTTTGTATCTGTCCTTCCATTCTGGCTGGGGGGTCCATAACAGACTCCAGCTAAGATATCTGTTCTGTAAGCCTTCTTCCCAGCTCCCTGACCCATAAGGACTTAAACCTATTGTCACCTTCATTAAGCTCTGGACTGCTCTGGACTCCCTAGCACACAGGGCTACCCCACGTCCTCCCTCGTTTATCCCTTCTGAAGAGGTCAAAGCCTTCTGTTGCAGCATTCCAGTTGCCTGAATCATCCCACCACGATTCTGTGATGCTATGTCATAGCATTCCTGCTGCACAGTGGCTTCGAAGTTCATTTGGGATATTGATCCTGCCATCTTTCCAGGGAGAGAAGCTCTACTGCTTATGTCACCATTCTCAGGCACATCTGGTTTCTAAGGTATCAACAGCCCACACGTCTTTGCTGTGGAATGGTCTCCATCCCCTGTATCTATTGAGATGGACACATAAGTGACCTCACTAGTACACCACCCCTCAAACAATGTCATGCTGCCCTCAAGCTTATCTCTAGCAGGCCTGATTTTATCCCTCTCTCCTTCAAATCTAGTCCAAAATTCTCTCAATGAGTCTTGTTAAATCCTGTGCAAGTTCCTTTTCCTCCTTTGTTACAAGTGTACCCCATCTGTTGCCAGCAGGTAATGTAAACCAACCCATGATCAAAGAATGCACAATTTTGCCAGTGACACTAGGAATAGAGTCAGGTATTGGTCTGCTGGCTCTTCTTCCTTCTTCTTGCATCATTCCATACTCTGTACAAAGCCTGTTCACAACTAGCCACAACCAGCACTAGGGACTTCAGGAAGTCAGGCCCTGACCCCAATTGCCAGGGGTCTGACAGAGCAGCTTCCTCATGCTTCAGCCTTCTGAATGGTGCAGACACCCACTGATTTGTTACGCTGAAGCAACACTGTCTTCATTAATTTTTTTCTTGCTAATTTAGATGTCAGTATGTGCCATCACAGGCCCCATTGTCACACCGTCCCAGGCCACTCTCTTTGACTTTCTGCATTACTAAAGTGAAACAGTTGTTGCTGAATTCATTTTTAGCTTTTTTCAAGTATGTCACTTGTTGCAGAAATATAAAGCTGAAAATATTCAGCTGTATTCTCCCTTTGTCATACCTAAACACTGCAAAAAGGCAATTGTAGTCCAGAACTTTTGGTACTCCTTTGCCCATGACAGTTGTCCGTACCTTATTTGTCTTCCCTGCATATATCAAAATCAGATAATGTTGGAGCTGGGCAGATGCCATCAGAATATCACTTCTCTAAACAGGACTTTTGCATAGGCTTGTCCTGGGGTCAGATATTCACAGCCTTTTAAAAACTGTCATCATGCCCATTTGTAAATACGTCACATTGCTAGCTTCTCATCCTCTGAGATTATTTCAGCATCCCTGTAGTCATGCAAATTAGTCAGTATTTAGAAGGGTGATGAACTGGCAATTGGCACTTGTCCATAGAGCATTGGCTCAGAGGCAGTTTGCCATAGCTGAAAGAGACGAGATGGGATCAGATTCAAGCCACAGACATTCAGTCAAGATTGAGTGCTGTACCTGTGACACAAGGTAATGTGTAAGGGCAAACCTGGAGAGTAATTAAAACATAAATCCATCTAAGAAGTGTCTCTAGAGCTAGATAGATTGCCAGTTTGAAATAACAAACTATCAGAGAGATCAAGCACCAGTTGGCACAGTGCATGTAATGCACTGCAAGCGCCATTTCAGCTCTCTGAATTCTTATTCTTTAAAAGTTTGAAAAATATCTACACTGTTTCTATCAAAACATTTTGTTTATCCCCATTGATCCTCCAAAGAAGCAGAACCTCAGCTTTCAGTCTCCACCAGTATTATGAGATTAGGTCACTTAGAGCATGGCATTAGTAATGCCAAGATCCACCGGAGCCATTCACTTAGGAGTTGGACTTAAATGATCCTTGTGGGTCCCCTCCAACTCAGAATACTCTGTGTTTCTGTAAATTATGTTTGAAGCAATGCTGCATGTTTCTTAGGGACCAGATTCCTAGGTCCTAAGCAATCTGGCATTATTCTCCATCATTTGTTCTTTCTCTCTAAACTGAGATTCTACGGCTTTAGAAATCCAACAGATAGGACTGCTCCCTGTGGTTATGAAAGACACAAGAAGAGTTTTGCTTACCTGATAACTTCCTTTCTTTGACAGTTTGCTCTTGTAATCTGATCTGCTTAGGAAGTTTCATGGCAATGTTTAAACATAGCTCTTACTGACAGCTATTTGAAGATCATTTATACAAATGGATCATAATGCACTTGTCAACATACAACCACAAGGGAAGAAGGGAAACTTAATTTTCGAATATTTGGCTCTGAGATCTGCTCATGCCAAGGATAAGATTAAGCCTCAGACACATGGGATACCTCAATTATCTGATATATTACATAGGGAAATAGACAACCACAAGTCACTGAAGTGAAAAAAATGCCAGCATACAGTCATACTTTTCATCTCTAATCACAAACATATTCAAATTTGTTTCTCTTATTTATGTAATTCTAAACTGAAAGAAATTGGAAAAGACTTTAGGATTTGTTCAGTAGCAGTCCATTTGCTTACGTGATTGTGCATGTGTTTACATTAGAATTAATACTAATATACACTGCAGATCAATGGCACAAAAATTCTTACACTAACGAAATATGCAAGTGGCATAATGAAGAAAAAAATGTTGCTTGATGATGTGAGATCTTTATATCCTGTTTGGCTGTAAACAGTGGGAATATCATGCCTAAAAGTATAAATATATTGGGTCAACATCTCAGAAAACTGTGCTAAATAAAGAGATCTTCTTTAGAGAACTCTTAGACTGACAGGATGAGAGAAGACAACAATTTTTTTCTTCTGAGGAAATTTGAAAGAAATTATACTGTGTGAAAATCCAAGCTCAGCAGATACAGAGTCTAGAGTTACAAATTTATCAATCACATACTTGCAGTGATTAATAAGAGTTCCTGAGACAAACTTAGCTAATACATAAATGTGTAAGTATGGCTTGATTTATTTTATATTATATTTTGAAAGTAAAGGAGGACTTCAGCTAATGTGAACAATTTATATTCTCATTTCATCCATGTGACTATGAAAATCAACTTTTAATTTCCATTTTTCCATGTTGTATAGTATTTGCCCATGTAAATAGTGCTAATGAATTAAACAGCCTTTCATTATTCAGTTCACATATATTCCTCTATTTGAGGAACACAAAATATAATTCATTCCTGTATTACCATTATTAGGATCAATATGGAGTGTATATTTTAAACCTGGGATAATCATCATTGTTATGGCGTGCGTTAGTTGTTTTCCAACAGAAAAATTTAATCTGTTGATTTTAGGAACTGTACTTCACACTGAGTAGCATGCATACAAATTCAATACTCAATGTAGCACCGTGAAATCCTTATCTTATTCCTGAATGGTCCAGCCAGAGGTCACCAGTGTGTTACAGACAAGGTTCCTGTGGACATACAAAAGAGTCCAAAACAGGGCATAGAAAAGTTGTGAAGGTCCCCAAGAAATTTTCAGGAAAAAAAAAATTATCCCTTTCAAATGAAAACCAATCCATAACTTAGCAAAATTGCAAAGTATTTTTTAATCATAAAACGTTGCAACAAAAATTTTGAAAGTCTTATTCCTTGAGTGAGGAGTTCAAATCTGATTAAATAAAGGTCCATTTCTTAGATTATTTCCTCTTCAGAAACTTGAAAAATGCTAGCCAAAAGAAGCTTTGATGGGATAACCTTGTAAGATACCAAAGACATTTACATTTCATCAGCTTTAGGTCTTAGAATCAAGACCTTGTAAGACAAGTATCAATTTATTTTTAACAAAATAAATTTCCTGATATTCTGAGAGAAAAATAATCACCTCTGTATTTTCAGATACTTATGATCCTTTTGCATGACTACTAGGGTTGTGTTTGGGGGTGTTCTTGGACATATCCAAATAAAAAAGTTAATTAATCTGGAGTTAATGCTGTGTGCTCATTAAATTCCCTTGCACTTCATTCTCGTAGGAGCTTACTGTGGTGTTACAGGAAGTAAATGTTTGGAAAGTATTCAAATGGAATAGCAGTAAAACTTCTGCTCTGAGACAAATATGCTTCCAATGCTATTGCTTGGCAGTGCACTTTTAAAAGCTAGAAAATTTTTCCCAGGGGGAAAAAGATATTAATGAAATACTGAGTAAAAATATTTATTTCTTTAATCTTGTAAATGTGCATGCTTAAAAAAATTCCCTAAAATTCAAGTTCTCTGAGCTGCAGACTTCAGATAACTTTCAGGTTTTTTTCCCATTGTTTAGCATGATGTTAGGCATTGATCCATCTATAGCTATGACAACAAAACTCAGATGACATTAATGTAAATGACAGAATGTCATTGACATACAACCAGACATAGCAAATGGGTGGGAAAACAGCGTAAAATGTCAGTGAGCTGCAAAGGTGAGTTCTGCAGTGCACAGTGGAACATCCCCTTGTTGTTCAAAACCATACCAGTTCTTTGCAAAATTGAATTACGATGAATCTTATTTACAATCTATAATTTGCATTGAAGCTACAATGTCAATGGGATTTGTATATCTATCATTATTGTGATTCTCTTGCTATTTTGAGTCACATTATTCTTCAGAGAAGCAGCAGCTGTAAATACAGCATATCTCCTAATCTGTATGTTCAGGCTCGCTAATGTTTTCTTCTTCTTTTACCAGACACACACCTAGTAGAGGCTGACTTTGTTTCAGCTACAGCAGAAATTTTTCGTGGTTTTGCTGTATTAACTTGTGGTAGGTTTTTCTTTCTTGGTTCCAGTTGTAAAGAACTGTGACAGGATTTTTTAGGTTTTTTTTTTTTTTTGTGCAACACTGAGACATACATGACAGTTACTTTGATTAACTTAAAAATGATAGTTTATAGTCAAATCAAATACATTATTATATTCATATGAGTGCAGAAAGAGCACTATTATACCACATACTGACACTTACACCGTCTGAAAGAAAATTCTACCATATTTGCTTACCAAGTAACTAGTTTGGCAGAAAAGACTTTTTCAGCATATCCAAACAGAGCATGTTTTCTAAACTTATTCTAAAACACAGTCTTTCAAATACAGGAAAGATGTCACCCATAATTCATTCATGTGCATGCAGTCTAAGGAACTCAAAGATATTAATAAAGTTTATTTACCTTATATTAATAAGTTTATTTGTAATTTACTAACTAAAAAAAAATTGAAAATTATTTATGTGTGAGAAATCTGCAGTGATATCTACCTCTCTGCCTATCATCTCTCTCAACATTTCAAATAGTTTCATGTTTACTTTTCTCAGGTACATGTTATGCCACTTATGAAAAGGCAGTCTAGTAAAATGAAAATAGTGTTTGAAGTTTTAGAATTTAAAATGTTTATGGTTATTTAAAATTATTTGATATTTAGCTTTCAAAGTACACAAAACTCCTGCACTAACAATGAGAAATCTTGAATATTGAAATTCAAACCTGTTCCTGGTCCAGGATGAAATTTTGTCCAGTCTGGGTGCACGCCACTGAATTTGATGCAGGAAAGACAACATTCCTGTAAGAATTGTACTGAAGGAGTTACATCTGTTTAAGTGTATTTAGGAACTTGAATGCCAAAATGAATCCTAAGAAAGTTGGATTAGTGACCGGAGGACAGGTTAGGAAGTCCAACATACGTGGTGAATACACAATTTCCTGTGGCTCTGGAATTTCTTATATGGTCTTTATAGCTGAACATATGCTGTCTACTTGCACACATGTAGAATATAATTTTTGGCAGTGAACTTTTATCTTGCCTTTTGTCTTTCATATTTTTTCATAAGCAAGCTGTGTGACTCTCCTGTAGCTGTGAATATATCTAATGTCACATTTTTTGTACACTTTAATATTCACACTTATGGCAAGCATCTGTGACATTTCTACTAAATTATTTCTTATAATATCCAATTAATAGGAAACCATTGCACAGACTAAGATATTGTTGAATTAATCTTTTAATATATGCTGTTCAAAGTATTATGTAGTTTTTGCACATACATCAGTACTTTGGACAATGAAGAAGGAAGACAGAGACACAACATAATCGTCAATATTGCATCACTGAGAATCTGTACTGAAGCTTTTTAAACTATATTTAAACTATATTAAAAGATACTTAAACTATATCTTATTTTGCAATGTACAATTGTCATGAATTAACCCTGTGGAATTCAAGAGAAGTGTATAGACATGTATGCTGCCTCTGTGACATATGTACTAGAGCTGGCAGAACCATTGAGTAAAAAAAATGAGATAATTAAGAAATATTAATGGATTTTATTATACATATTTAGTAAAGTGTGTGATGCTCACTCAAGCCATTAAAGATTATGTTGAGAATGTGTTGTGACTGAAAGGTTTGAAGTCAGAAGTAAGGGACCTAAAGATACATTGTATGAGCTACCTGTCCTGGGTCTGGACCTACTCAGTATTTTATGAATGGCATGTGTATACTGTAATGGTAAAGAGATATTTACTTATCTTCTGTGGTGGATTGAATGTGGCTGGACATCAAGAGCCCAACAGCAGCTCTATCACCCCCCACTTTACCTGTACAGAGGCAGAAAAATACAATGAAGGGCTCATAGATTGAGATAAGGGCAAGGACAGATCATTGCTAATTAGGGTCACAGATAAAACTGACTCACAGAATTTAATTTAATTTATTATCAATCAAATCAGAATAGGATTATGAGATATGAAAGCAAACCTTAATATACCTGCCCCTCACCCCTTCACCACCATCCTTCTTCATGAGCTAAACATCATTTTTGAATTCTCTACCTCCTACCCCTGAGTAGCACAAAGGGATGGGGAATGGGAGTTATAGTCAGTTCATCACCATTGTCTCATTGTTTCTTTCTTCTCTTTCCCCTGCCCCAGTATAAGATCCCTCCCATGGAAGAAAGTCCTGCAGGAACTTCTCCAACATGAGTCCTTCCCACAGGCTGCAATTCTTTCCAAACTGTTCCAGTGTGGGTCCATCCCATGGAATGTAGTCCTTCCAGAGTAGCCTGTTCCAGCTGGGTTTCCCATAGGGTCACAAGTCCTGCCAGAAAACTCGCTCCATTGTGTGCCCCTCTCTTCACAGGGCCACACCACCTGGCAGGAGCCTGCTCCATGGAGCCACAGCATCCTTCAGATCTGCTCACCTGTGGACCTCCCCTCTGCAGGAGGACAACCTTCTTCACCATGGTCTTCACTACAAACTTCTGAGAAAACCATGCTTTGGTACCTGGAACACTTCTTCCCTCTTCTTCACTGATTTTGGCATCTGCAGAGCTGTCTTACACATTCTCTCTCCTCTCTACTCTGGCCACAGCTGCTCCTGCACAATAATTTTTCCTGCTTCTTAAATATATTATTCCAGAGGCTGATGATGTCTATGGTCTCAGCCATCAAAGAGACTGTCTTGGATCTGTCTGGCTTTTGCCCTATCAGACATGGGGGAAGCTTCTATCAGCTTTGCACTGAAGCCACCCCTATAGCCCTTCTACAAATTCACACATAACAGATATACAGATATAGTGGAGAATAGAATTTAAACATAAAGTGAACCTAAAGAATTTATTGGTGTTCCTGAGAACCTGTCTGGAAAAGTATAATCCAGTGCATCAAGCTATTCATAATGAATTCATGAAGAGTAACTCCATGAATTGCAGAGGCTTCATGATTCATTAAGTTAGCTACCTGGCATATACTTAGGCAGAGCTGGCAATAACTGCTTAGAAAATATAGAGAAAAATATCTCCAATGAGTTGATAATGAGTAATTTCTGTTGTGTATTAGTAACTCCTGTTAAAGGGGTTCAGGAAAAGCATATATTCCCCTGGAATGCTTTAGCAGGAACATAGGTTGTTAAGTTCCACCTCCAGCGTACTCAGCAAAGCCTCTGCTGACACTTTGCTACTCAGTGCTTGAAAGGTGTTGAGAACTACATGACATGACTGCAGGATAAGCAGGTAGACATAGAAGGGCCATATAAAGCATGCAAGAAAACATAAGTCTAGTTTCAAGTAAAGCAATGAAGCAGGCTGTATCTGTAGAAACAGTAAACTACTAGTGTCGGTTGTCCTGGGATGTCACAAAGTCTCTGGTACTAAGAATTTTTAAAAACGGTTTGGACAAATGACTGTTTGAGAAATTGCACAGACCAAGTTTTTGATATATCAGTACCTTCAGGATGTTCCTTCAGAGCAGAAGCAGACCTTTTGAGTGTGAGAAGAAGGAAAATCTCAAAAGTCACGTAGTTGGAGTTAAATGTTAATAATACAATTCCTCTGTCACTGTCTGTGCTCGTTTGTAAATTTCATAAACATCCATTTTAAAATAGTATATAAGGGTGGCAGGAAGAAAAAAAAATCTACTTATATAACATTCTATAGTGTTAGAACAAAAACAAAAGACTAAACAAACAAAAACAAAAGACCAAACAAACAAAAACCAAAACCAACCAAACAAAAAAAACCCCACAACCAAAAAAAACAGTGGCAATTAAATACTCTCCACATACGGAGGTGGATGTTTCATGCCTTTTGTAAAAGTTTGTTTCCCAGTTCAGATCAGCTACAGACAACTTGGGTCATTTAATTGAGGGCTTTTCACACATTTAATAAATAACCAAAATTAAATGCTGAAGTGTCATTTAGAATAAACATCCTAAATTTTGAAGAATCAAAATTTATTCAGAGGCAACTTGTGAAAGACTAGAAACTCTTGAGACTGAATTTTGTCTACAAATGAGAAGTCCTTTTTCCCAAACTCCATTTGAAAGCACAGAGCTCATCACAAAACATACGCTTTTGATTATAATAATGAGAAATAGCTGTGAGGCAGATCTTGAAATCTCTTCTGCAGTCAATACAGCATCTGATTGAGTATAATTGGTAAAGGATTCAAGATAATTGCAAGGTATGAAGGAGTGCAGAATCAACTACCACATTTACATTTTCAGAAAGAACTTAGTATAAACCTGGATATCACAGAAGTTTAAAGAGAGTTTAAAATTACAATTCTGATAGAATGCTCATTGTATATTCTGGAAACGTGAGCCAAGCACCAATCAGAATTTCATTTCAGCCAGCATCTTGTTCACATTATCAGATCAAACTGAAGTTGTATTGAATTTCAATGTTCTTGACAGTTGCATTAATGCAATTATTAGAAGGTGTTATTAAAAAACCAATCTATTTCATTTCAGGGTGTTATAAAATCATTGACAGCAATTGCTAGAGTTGTTAAGTTTATGACTCTGATCAGCCATTTCAAAGTAGATCAAAGATTAATAACAAAGCTCACGAGAAGTCTGGATTCAGCCATGAAAATGGTAACTAGGTGATGGTAATGATTAGCACTGACATAGGGCATCAGGTCCATCAGCTGTGATGAGGCAGTAGTTTTTATGAACACCATTACTACTCAAATAGTTTGCATGGGAAGCTGGAGGAATCAGTGGACATTTTCAAAGCCTTGTAAAGATAGCTTCCTTGCAGAAAAATCGTACCATTTAATCTACACTTTCAGTTCCTATCTGGAACTCTCACGTTTCCACAAAATGTGCAGAGTAAATACAAGTGGAATGCATATGCTCATAGCTCAGTATGCACTATCCTATAAATGTACTTGCTTATTTAAATTAAACAGCTCAATGATTCAGAAAGCATTTCATCAGACTTAATGTTGTACGTTAGCCAGTGAGGTTCACATCTAACAAGGAAGGACATAAATTGTCTCATTTTTTCCAAGGATGGCACTATTTCCAGTCCTGTTGGCACAGGGAAAAAATATCTAAAATTTCCTTTTAGAATTTTACGAAAAGCAAAAAAATGGATATTGGCTCTTGACTAGGATGGCAATAGCCTTTGCCATTATTTAAAATAGATGAACACATTACAATGAACTATAAGGACCTGATTCAGTATTGTCTTCTAACTTCTTTCCAATGGACAGGCTAAAATCCAAGCAATAGAACAACAAACTCACCTTTTTCTCTTTCTTTGCCCAGTGAGCCTAGAGGGTTTTACCTCAGTAATATCTGCATATGTACCCAGGCAGGCTTGCACACTCAGTCCCACACATGCATCAAATTCACAGCCAAATTTTGTTTCCTGAGACAAGCACTCGTAAATCACAATTAGATCCATCTGTTTAAGGACAATTTGGCTCACAAGATTGAAAACACTACAGTATACAGTTTACACTGAATGGAACTAGCAGGGCTCATTGACAGAGCTTTAAACTAGATGTGATCGGACAGAGAGACCCATCACACAGGCAAGCTGTGGGATGACAGGCCAAGGTTAGGGGGACAGGGTGCTAGCAAGGGCCCACTGCCAGTGGCTCTGAATGCTAGCCATCGTGGGCCACACTTCCAGTCTTACAGAGATGAGCTAGGGACTTCTGGCATACCAGGAACCAGTACCAGGGAAACAGGGAAAAACAGGTAACTGGGGAAAAAAACAGGAAAATAATATGAAACTATTTAAAGGGTGTTCCTCCAGGAAGGCAACATGCCCATCAGCCCACCTGAAGTGCAAAAATACACACAGTACGGGCAACAAACAGGAGAAGCTGGAAGTCACTCTGCTGCTAGGAAGTTATGACCTTGTTGTCCATACTGAAACTTGGTGGGAGAAACTATCAGTGATGACTATCGATGGCTGCAGGGTAGTCAGAAGAAACTGGGGAGGAAGAAGATATGGAGAGTCTGCCTTCTACATCAAGAGATGGATTAAGTGTGAAGGGCTATATCTGCAGAAGAACCATGGGCAGGTCAAAAGTCTGTGGGTAAGAATCAGAAACAAAATCAACAAAGGGATCCCCATGGGTGGTGTCTACTGCAGATGAAGGGACCTGGATTCACAAAGACTTCTTGCTCCAGCCTGCTGGATGCATCACACTCACAGGCTCATGTCCACTCTGATACCTGCTGAAAAAAATATCACAGGCAATCCAGAGGACTCAGGAAATCCATGAAGGATACTTTCTTGAGCCAGGGCATAGACAGCAGCCCTACCAGAGGGGATGCAATACTGGATCTGATGTAGGCAAGCTAATCTTGAACATCAAAACTGGGGGGAGCCTGGGCAGCAGTGATCACGCATTAGGATGCAGCGATCATACATTTGCCATACTGGGAGATACAAATCAGGAAAAAGTTATGCCCCTGAATTTCAGGAAAGCAAATTTCCAGCTCTTCAGGGAGACAGTCAACAGGATTCACTGGGAGACTTCCCTCAGAGACAAGGAAGTTGAAAAGAGATGGGAGATTTGTAGGGATGTGGTCCACTGAGCTTAAAAGCTGGCAATTCCCAGGAGTAAGAACTCAAGGAAAAAAGGCAAGAGGCCAGCATGGCTTAGTAGGAAACTGCTGGGCCAACTAAAGGGCAAGAAGCAAATGCACACATAATGGAAATAAGTGCAGATAACCTGAGAAAAATATAGAGATGAAATACAGTTTTGTAGGGTTATGGCGAGGAAGTCCAAGATGAAGCTGCAACAGAACCCGGCAAGGGACTTGAAGATGGCTTTTTAAAAGCATGTGAACCAGGAAAGGAAAGTCAAAGAAGGTGACCCCCTCTGATAAACGAGGGTAAAAAACTGGAAGCAGCAGATGAGGAGAAAGTGGAACTAGTCAACAAATTTTTTGTCTCAATGTTCAATGGCAACCATTGTTTCCACACCTCTCAATTGGATGGATGGTAGGATAGGGAGTAGGGGACCAGAGTCCCTTTCACTCTCCATGATATTGGAAAAGTCCTGGCAGTCAGGTGAAATCTCAAGTGACTGAAAATAAGGAAAATTTGTGCCTGTCTTTAAAAAAGGTCAAAAGGAGAACTCTGAGAACTACTGGAAACAGATCCTCTTAGAAGCTATGTTAAGGCATCTGGAAGACAGCTAGCATGGCTTCATCAACAAGTCCTGCTTGACCAATCAAGCTGCCTGCTATGATGGAGTGGCTGCAACAGTGGGAAAGGGAAGGGCTACAGATGTGATTTATCTGGATTTCTGTACAGCCTTTGACACAGTACACTACAACATCCTTCCCTCTAAAATCAGAGAGAGGGAGATTTGATAAGTGGACTGCTAGATGAATAAGAATGGATGGTGACGTCCAGAGGGTAGTGGTCAATAGCTCAGAGTCGCAACAGACATCAAGAAAAAGTGACGAAAAATGAAAGAGAGTAGGTTTAGATTAGATATTAGGAAGAAATTTTTCTGTGTGAGGGTGGTGAGGTAAGGGACGAGTTTGCCCAGAGACATTGCGAGTGCCCTACCCCTGGAAGGCACCCCTGTCCATAGTAGGGTAGTTGGAACTAGATGATCTTTATAGTCCTTTCCTACCCAAAACCTTCTATGATTCTATGATTTGTTTTCAATTTTCAGGTTTACCTATATTTACCTATATTTATCTTTGTGTAATGCCAGGAAACTGCTGTAGATAAAGCTGAAAAAGAAGTTACATTTCTTATAATTATTTCCACCTCTTCATTACTTAGGAAATTAAGTAAGAATACCCATCTCTTCCCATCCTGAATAAACACTTATTTTGAGTCAGAGTTTCTGTGGTTTTGTGCAGAGGAAAGAAAATGTTGGATCTAATTGCTAAAATAGCCATGAGATACAATTTTTTTCAATATTCCAGTCCATGTTATATGGATCCCAGCTGCTTCTCTGGAAAGACACCGATCTTCTTTAGATCATGTGATACATCTGTCCATGCAGACATAGGCACAGTTTGCTTTTAAATGTACCCTGACAGTAATTTCCAGAGAGGGCAAAAAGATTTAACATGCTGAAAAGACTAAATATAGTTACAGTTTCTGTTCACTAGCCCATCCAAAAGTGGTGGTGACTTCCTTCAAAATTCTGAGAAGAACAAAGAATCAAAGAATCTCATTATCTTTTGAATAGACTATTTTGAATTCTCCAGTTTCCCAGTGAGATATGAAGTAACATTGTACTACACACTCCACAAATCACTTTCATACCAGGTCTACTCTCCTGACAATCTCACTGTTTTGATGGTGTGTTGTTCTTAGACATGGACACAAATACTCACAAGGGTTTAATTTATTGAGAAAAAAACAGATGAATTTTCTTGCATTATAGAGCTAAGCCATGGAAGAGTTGCTAAGACCTATGGAAAGTGACATTGGATTTGTCTTTTAACCAAGACACGTTTATTTTTCTGACAGTTAGTTCAGTAGCCTGAACTATCAGTCACGTCAACATAATGAGAATCCACTATGCTATTTTCACACATATATGTGAAATAGCAAAACACATTTTGATTTGAAACACATCTGATTCAAAGCAGCCAGCATGGCTTCATGAAGAGCAAGCCCTCACTGACCAACCCTGTGGCTGACGGGGTGACTGTATCAGTGGACAAGGGAAGGGTTACAGATGCCATTTATCTGGACATTTGTAAAGCCTTTGACATGGACCCCCAGAACATCTCTCTCTCTAAAATTGGAGAGGGGTGGATTCAATGTCTGCACTGTTAGATGAATAGGAAATTGTTTGGACAGTGGCATCCAGAGGGTAGTGGTCAATGGCTCAGAGTCCCAATGGACATTAGGGACAAGTGAAGTCCCTCAAGGGTGCATACTGGGACCAGTGATATTTAATATAGTCATTAATGACATGAACAGAGGGATCAAGTGCGCTGCCAGGAAATTTACAGATGACACCAAGCTGAATGGTGCAGTTGACACACCTAAAGTGTGGGATGGCATCCAGAAGGACCTGGGCAAGCTTGAGTAGTCAGTCCATGGAAATCTCATGAGGAAATCTCATAAGATCAAGGGCAACGTGCCACACCTGGGTCAGGACAACCCCCGGTGCCAACACAGGCCGGGGATGAACAGATCAGAGCAGTCCTGCTGAAAAGGACTGGGGCTCCGGGTGGGTGAGAGGCTGGACCTGACCCAGCCATGGGTACTCACAGCCCAGAGAGCCACAGGTGTCCTGGGCTGCATCCAGAGCAGTGTGGGCAGCAGGGCCAGGGAGGGGATTCTGCCCCTCTGCTCTGCTCTGCTGAGACCCCACCTTCAGGGCTGCATCAGTTCTGGGGTCACAGCACAGGAAGGACATGGAAGGACATGTTGGAGCGAGTCCAAAGGTCACCAAGACCATTAGAGGGCTGGAGAACCTCTCCTGTAAAGAAAGGCTGAGAGAAATGGAATTGTTCAGTCTGGACAACAGAAATTGACCAGGTGACCTAATGGCAGCTTTCCCGTGCCTGAAAAGAGCCTTCAAGGAAGCCAGAAAGAGACTTTTTTACAAGGGCATGTAGTGATAGGAAGGTGGAAGGTGAGTTTGAAGGCTTCAAACTCATAGTTTGAAAAATTGTAGGTTGAGTATAGAAATTAGGAAGAAATTCTTCCCTGTAAGAGAGGTGAAGTAGAAGAAGAGGTTGCCCAGAGAAGTTTTGGATGCCCCATCCCAGGAAATGTCAAGGTTTGAATGGGACTCAGAACAACCTGTACTGTGAAAGGTGTCCTTGCCCTCAGCAAGGGGTTTGGATCTAGATGATTTTTTAGATCCTTCCCAAACCCGGTTATTTTAGGATTCTATGATTTCTTAAGAACCAAAAAGTTCTATGAGACTTGAAAGAGCAATATAATATCTTCAAACAGACATTATGCATGTGTTACATTAGTCATAAACACCATCCATAATGGTAATTCCTTAGAAACATACAATTAATTCAGCATCTCTGGCAAAGCTTTTGAAGAGTTGAATTGACAATGGAATTATTATCAATCTCCAGTTTTTATCATTTTTTAAATTATAACTCAAGAGATCATTCTGCTTTTAAAGTAGTAATAGACCACAGACTTGATGAATTTGCAGGCTAAGGTCTAGAGAAAGTGGTTTTTTCAGAGAAGGATATGGCTATTAAAAACTAAATACAAAAAGTATATGAATGTGCAAACAAAAGAGCTTGCCAAATTGCTCAAAGACAATAGAAGGCTTTAAAAACTTTTCTCCTGAGGGCCATTATCTGGCTTTCTATTGTAACTTCTGGCGTCACTGCTTTATTCCCTTGCTTCCCAACCCTCCCTTCCTCCATCCTCCTCCCCTAAGCTGAGGTTTTAAACCACATAAGTTTCCATAAAATGCCAGATAGTCTCCCTCCTGCCAAAAGAGAGATTAAAAAGGGTAAATGTCTATACTTATGCATGCTTGTTGTTCTGAGAACACAAGTTTTGCCTATATATAAAAATGAATGGAAAGTCCAATTGAATAATTGTAATATGGGAAATATTAGCCTTTTTTTTGCTGTATACACTTAAAGCCAGATGACTTTTCCATTGTTTCATGCTATATCTGAACTTCTCCTTATCACCCATGTCTTTAGTGTTTGTCCAAATTTTTTTGTATTTCCACCAAAAAAGAGAAAAGCAGAAGCCACATGTAAGTTGCTGGCAAACACTTCTGTCACTTTCACCTCAAGCATGAGAACCAGACAGGCCAGATGGCAAGGCTTTTAAAGGTGCTGAGCTTCATAGTAGTTTCCACTGATTTCAGAGGGACCTCTATATATCTAGCATACTTCACACATTTAGGTCAAGAGCTATACTAACAGCTTGACTATGGACATTTGAATAGTCATAGTATAGTCAATGAGACTGTGCAGCAATTATACAAATCCCTGTCCCCTGAATGGCTAACAGTGATTGTAAGACAATCAATCTACACTGATTTTCGTATTGTAAGACAATAAACTTGGTATTTATGTAACAGCCAGAGTGCAGGGAAATACATAACAGGGGAAAAAATGTGCCATTATATATCATTATGCTAACTGTACAGCAATCTGGAGAATACAATTCCATTTCAGTATGACATCCAGTAAGCACTTAGTTTCATCATAGACTATAAAGTATATTTTTCCACCCCAAATTATATGATTTTTGGCAGAAAAAGAGACATTAGCTTCCACCTCAAGCTGTCAGAGTTTGTTTTTTAAAAAAATCAAATAATTTCCTTCTGTTGTAAGCCACAAGGGACAAATCTGGAAACATACAAGGCCAAGTCTGAGTTAACTTACACCCTTTTCAACTCCATTAACTTCAGTGGTATTGGCCACAGTTGTGAGTAAAGTTGGAATTTGGCCCATGGAAATAACCGTGTTTCCAACATGGTTTTGGCTTTTTTCTTTTGCTACGCATTTTACAGCCTTTTTAGACCATATTTCTTTATCTGAGAAATATTTGAAAGATACAATATAAGTAAGGGGATAATTAGAAATGACCCAATTCATTTCATGCAAATTCTGGCATTCAAAATAATATGCATATCACTAAACTTGAGGCAACATTCTCTTTCAAAAATGGCTTTATTAAATTACACTACATTAACAGAATGCTGTCATTAGCAGAATTTTTCTCAGACACAGAATCACTCTTTATCAGATATGACTTGTTGAGACACTCTTGAATGCCAGCAAAAGGTTTTCTCTCTGTGGGAAATACATACAGTGAATCCAACTCCCAATCCAGTCCAGGTAGTATTGTGGAAAGCATACACCCAAAACATCCTGAGATTAAGATGCATGAGCTAACTGTCTGTCTGTCCATGTTGTTCATCTTTGCTGTTTCTATAGAATTCTCCAGGAACTGTACATGTCATTTAAACACCATGGCTTCTCTCTTATTCTTCATTTTTTTCCTGTACTCCGGAGCTGAGAAAGAACAGAAACAGCCTCATAGAGAAAGTTCTGGTCCCAGTGCAATGAAACTTTATATTTGGGACTGGTTTTGACCACTACTTTTGTCATAACTATATAGAACATAAAAAAAAAAAAAAGTGAGATTTTATTATTATATCTCAGTTTTCAAGAGTGTTTCAAGAATCTCTTTCTTGAAGTGTTTCAAGAGTGTTTCAAGAATCTCTTTCTCTTTTCTAGTACTGCATGATTTTTTTCTACAAAGCTACCCTACATCCATGTAGGCTAAAATTCCAGAACTCACTTGTTTTTTTCAATTTCTCCCCTTCAGAATTTAACAGAGCTTCAGACATAAATTGCTAAAATAATCCTTCACAAACTTCAGAGATCAAGAAGATTTTATCAGATTTGTGTAGCCATTTGCTTTTCAATTTATTAGCAGTGTAAGAGTCCTGTTAACCTACTACTGCCTGATCTTAACATTTGCAGAAAGAGACCTTTTCTAATCCATTGTGGCAGTGAATGTTTGTGTTTCTTCTCCTGTGTCTTGGAACTGGGCCCACTATAAATATAGTAAACAGAGTCCCTTTCCCTGAGGGTTTCTCTGAGTTTACAATCCTATTGTTTTCTTTACTCAGCACACTTCTTTGGTTTAAATAATCTTCCTACTGCTGCCAGTGTTTTGAAGGTGGTGGTGAGAATTTCATTAATCATATATCCTCTAACAAGTACTTACACAAATAACCTTATAATATCATTGAAATTAGCTGACAGCTAGTAGCATAAATAGATCAAATGGGGGATTAACTGAAAATAGATTTGAGACCTGAACTCATCTTATTTGCTCAGGAGAGAGATTCTTAAACATTCAGTTCTGTGTAATGTAAGCATGCACATCTAATTTTTCTGATTTTCACAGGTCAAAGATTCTTGCTCATGACTGTATAAATTTTGAGGAACAGGTACTAAATTCTGGTCCTGAAAATCACCCAGATTTAAAAAAAAACCCTCACAACACTGAGTACATAAAATCTCTTTCAATATTTAGAAATATGGCAAGGAATTTCCTTTCTTAATTTCAGAGTAACTGAGTGTATAAATACACATCATAGAAGAGATTCAAAAGTTTTGCTTCTTTTTACTTCATCAAAGGATCTGAATATTTTTCAAATATTATAGAAATTCTAATAAAGTCTAGACTGTCTTCTGTGCTGCTGGGCTTAATCTACCTCAAAATAGTTGGTTGTAGAACTAGAAGACAGTACAGGGGCTTGGGATCTTGTTTCACTTTTCTCTTTTAAATGTCTTACATGATGAAAGATGCTGGACTTTGTGACATAATTTTACCAAGAAGAATAAGTATGCTAAATAGAAAATTGTGTAATATGCTGCTTAAATACACTTTTAACAGTTACAAAAGAAGTGACAAATCTTGCTGGGAAAATAAATTCTTCATTTTATAGCCTTTAGGCTTACATTGGAGACTAGGCGGCGGGTTGCTTAAAAAATTACTTGAGCAAAAGATGGAGAGTTGCAATTTCTTCATATATGATACACGTAACCATTTTAAAAGAAAGTTGCATCTTTACCATGTGGTGGATCTAAAAAGTAATCCAAACCAAAGTGCCATAACAGTGAAGCCCACTGTTAATTTTGCTGCTGCTCAATACTGTGGAAAAGCAATCCATTACATCTCAGATTAGACATCTTGGCTGCAGCAGGATAGGATTTCCCAGTGGTCTTCAATTTGTGGTCCGTCAGGAGTCATCTTTCAGCAAGTCCTTTATGCTAATGAATCAGAGCAACACCATTGTGCCAATAAAATACGTAGTGGATTTGAGATGCAAAGACTTGGGGGCGGGTGGGGGGAAGAGAAGGAATACTGATAAAACCATTTATAGAGTGCACTTCAGCCTCACTTGGAAAAAGTTTCAGTATGCATTCCCTGTGAATTTGGGGTAGGAACACATCTGTTATGGTCAAAGTGAGGAGAAATCAATGGTTTACAGAAAGTGAATGAAAAAGATAACCAGATTTTTTGATGGTTTTATTCACCTGTCCAGAACCATCTTTCTCCCTAGATGCTTCTTTATAGCCCTGAGACTACAGAGGACACACTGAGGAAGACAATCCTTTTGGCCTAACAAAAAATGTTTTTAAAAGTTTTATGTAATCAATAAATAATGCATTAAGAGGGGAGGTAAAAACAACACGACAAGAGAGATCATTATGTATGCTACCATAATAAAAAACTGATGAAAGTGATGATTTTGTGATGATTTTGTGATGATTTTGTGAAAAGGGGAAGGGGAGGGGAGGGGAGGGGAGGGGAGGGGAGGGGAGGGGAGGGGAGGGGAGGGGAGGGGAGGGGAGGGGAGGGGAGGGGAGGGGAGGGGAGGGGAGGGAAGGGGAGGGGAGGGGAGGGGAGGGGAGGGGAGGGGAGGGGAGGGGAGGGAAGGGAAGGGAAGGGAAGGGAAGGGAAGGGAAGGGAAGGGAAGGGAAGGGAAGGGAAGGGAAGGGAAGGGAAGGGAAGGGAAGGGAAGGGAAGGGAAGGGAAGGGAAGGGAAGGGAAGGGAAGGGAAGGGAAGGGAAGGGAAGGGAAGGGAAGGGAAGGGAAGGGAAGGGAAGGGAAGGGAAGGGAAGGGAAGGGAAGGGAAGGAAAGGAAAGGAAAGGAAAGGAAAGGAAAGGAAGCTACGCTGCCTACCCACCATTCATCATCTTAATGAATAGTAATAAAAGATACCTCCAGCTACATTAGATAATTACAGGTGACCTGCAAGAGATGTCCAAAGAGACTATGGAATCAGTTCAGATATCTTTGACAGTGCAAGGTCCTGAGCAATCTGAACACGCCTTAAATTGAAGAGACACAAGGCTAGATGAACTTAAGTGATCCTTTTCAACCCCAAGTATTTTAAAATCTTGATCAGCTAAAGGGTCAGGCTCAGACTATTGTGATAAGTGGGGCAACATCTGACTGGCTACTAGACACGAATATGTTCCCCAGGGGTCAATCTTAGGATCAGTTACCTTCATGTTTTCATCACTGCCCTGAACACAAGCTCAGAATGCTCAAAAAGTAAGTTTGCCCACAATATTGAACTAGGAGGAGCCACTTATTACCTTCAGGGCAAAGAGGTCTTGAAGAGACCTTTAGAGATTGTAACACTGGGCAATCATCCCTTATATGAAGTCTAACAAGGACAAAATGTCAGATTTTGCATCTGGAATGGTGTAAAATGGATGTTGTATAGAAGGTGGAATGAGAGGCTGGAACACAGCTCTGCAGAAAGGCATCTGGTAGTTTTGGATGATGCTAAGTTCAGTGTGAGTCAACAGTATGTCCTGGCAGCCAAAAAGGTCAACCACATCCTAGCAATCAAGAGGATTCATTGTCTCATTATACTCAGTATTGGTGGGGCCTCTGTGTGCAGTTTTGGGCTCAACAACAGAAGGAGCATAGAAAAATATGAGAATGTGTTCAAAGGATGTCAACAAAGGTGGTGAAAGAACTAGAGGGTTTGACTTATGAGCAACAGCTGAGGGTACTAAGTTTGTTCATCTTAGAGTAGCAGAGGCATAGGGGTGATATCATCGTTGTCCACAACATCCACCATGAGGGGAAGAATAGAGAGGGATGCTGATCTCTTTTTTCTGGTGTCTAGTGCTGGGACATGAGGGAATAAATTAAAGCTATGTCAAGGAAAAATCTAGAACAGATATTGGAAGAAAAAGGTCTTTATTGAGAGACTGGTCAAGCACTGAAACAGATTCAGCAGAGAAATGCTTATAGTGCCAAGCCTGTTGGTGTTCAAAGAAAGTTTGAACAGTGCTTTCAGATATATCATTCATCTTTTTGGTTGACCTCTGTGGAGTAATAAGCTGGACTCAATGACCCTCACGGGTCCTTTCCAGGTCAGAGTCTTCCACAATTCTACAGTTCTGTTGTGCTTTCAAGCTGCTAGCTACTTCACAATTTTACCTGTGATATATTTTGATTCATCTCAGTGTCTCACCTTCAGTCCTATTTACTTTAATTAAAAAAAAATAGCTAAAGCAACAGTACCACTCAGATTCCTTCCTATATTATTCTATCTCCAGTGGTTATCAAATAATATCCCTTCTCTAATGTAATACCAAATGCAAAATTCAGACCAATCTAAAAAAGTGCTAGTATTAAATAAGAGCTCTACTGTTTGAAGAGGGAATATGGACTGTTGCTCCTTATTAAAATAAATTTAACCTGGTCAATCTTACACACAAATGTAAAGCATCCTTCTCCATTGTTACACCTCCACCTCTTTTGTTTGCTGAAGGAAGCAGGCTTACCCTGAAGGACAACTGTGAATCTCAGCTCTCACAAGTTCTGATGATATACCCATTCAGGCACATTATCTAAATAAGGCATTGCTGTGCAGCTAAAGCTGAAGTTGGACCCCACCATCTCCATTCTTCCTCTTCATTCAGCAGCTTTCCATGGGTAAAACAGAGTTTCTCCTGCATGCTACTCTTGGGATGAAATCCTGCCCTAGGACTCAGATAAGGAAATGCAAAATTTGTACAGCTCAGCCTCTCCTCCTTCCTAAGGGTTCCTCAATGATGCACATATCTGGGGGTAGTTTAGCTCACTTTTAGTTCTGATTCCTGGGGACAAATTGGATGTCTGTTAGAACAGGAAAGATAAAAATAACTTGGTGTTCACTCTTGAGAGTTGAGCTGCACACCTACTCTCGCTGATGAATAAATAAAATACACATATCATGGTGTGAGCCAGGCCTGCTACCAGGGTTTACCCAGTGCTGTAAAAGCCATGAACTTTAATTTCTACCACAGGTTCAGCGTGCTCTGAATTGTACTCTCTCTAGTCCCTTTCTACAGTGTCAGAGCTCCAAGAGCCAGAATAGCAGTGCCATTTGCTCAGCACAATCCACAGGCTTTACCAGAAAACTGAGGTTTGTAAGGCAGTTTTCTCATGTTGAGGTTCACACAGAATTCAGATATCTCATGTCCTGAATAGCTCATGAAAGAGCTACCTCATGAAAAATAATACTTTATTAAATACTAGCATCAGTCTTAAAATATCACAATATCATAAAATATCACACTAGGAGAATGATATAAACATTTCATATATATGAAGACTCTGATCACTTTTTGTCTTAATTAAGAAAGATATGAGCTTCAGAGTTTGAATATAAATGGTACACAAAAATGCTACTTTTTTATTAAAGTCTTCAGTCAAGGGTTAGATAACTAACTCCCCTATCTAACTACCTACTAGTTAGATAACTACCTCTAGAAGTTTTCATCTTTCTCAGCATTTCTAAGTTCAAAATTAATCAGATAGTGTTAAAGTGCAGCGGATATTAGCACAATATAGGAAGAGGAAGAAGAAGAAGAAGAAGAAGAAGAAGATCAGGAACAATGAAAATATAATGTTCAGATTTCTAAATTCTATGCCCCTCAACTGTTAAGACTATCCTCCTTTCCCAAAACTCTTATGTATATGTTTGCAAGAATAATTACTCTTGAAAGATCAGTATCACTATTGTGATGCCAGTACTCAGGCCAGGGCCTCATTAGTGAACTCCTCATTTCCCTAACCTCCATAGCAATTAACTCTGTCTTCCATAAGATGTGCTGGAGCACCTCTTCAGGGTGTTTTTTTCTTCTGTTTCTCACAGATGGGATTGTCCTGCAAAGGTGTCTTTCACTGAGGAAATTCCAGATGAGAATGAGAGTGGAAGTGCTGTGCAGAGCACATCAGGGGATGCAATCAGCCTGAGCATGCTGCTCCCATCTGCATAAAGATACACTGGGCACATGTAGCTTGCACAGAAAGATGAGTTTGATGCACCCTGGATGTACTGGCCACACTGAGACTATACAGAGGAAGTGGGGCCCTCCCATGACACCCATCTATCACACTGATGTGATTGTCATGCCCCCACAGTGAATTCTATGACACTGACCTTGTAAGGGAAAACAATTGCACAGGCCATCTTTGTAAGTCTAGTAGCCATTTGCCCTGACTTCCTAAATTCATAGCAGGCACTTTGATTGTTACTTCCACTGAGATGAATCCAAAACTTCTGGAAAACATCTTTCCTTTTTGATGAGAAACAATTTTTATTGTCATCTAAAACACCATTACTTACCAGAGTCTTAGTGTATATAGGGCATTTATTCTGTTAAAATAACATCTCATCAATCTTTGAAAGCAGCTTTTCATCTATTTTTACTTTCACTGTTTTTACTCTGATGAAAATAAATGGAGTATGCCTTTTCTTTGTCTTGTTCTGCATCTTCCCAAAAGCAAAACCCAAGGTCTTATATTTTCCAACTCAGTATGAACTTTCACTCCTTTCACATTTGAATGTGGCTAAACTGAGAGTATGTACTGTCTTACATACAAACAATGTGCACACTCATATACACACACATACATAAAGTTTTTGTACTGAGGTAGAGGCTGCTTGGTGAAATTAATAACAGATCACAACAGATCAAAGAACATGTGGCACACAAGTATATGTGCTTTAATAATGTGTGTATTTTCAAGAAATATTGTGCTGAAGCTCACCCACAATAGTTCCTTTTTTGAGTTCCTTGAGTTCTATGAGTTTCTTGTATGCTTAGAGTACAATTCTGGTCCTCAGGACAGAAAAATATAAGGTTTTTTTTTAATTAGCTGAAGTTGAAGCTCCTTTCTTTAAGAGATGCTTTCTTAAACCACTGTTTCAGGTATCACTGTTGGCAAAATAGGTACGGTCATTATATAGGACTGCAATAGAACTTCAAGTATTTATTGCCATCTGGAAAAAAATTCGTGGTAACTTTACATACAGCATTCAAATGATCTTTAGGAGGTCCCTTTCGTTCCTAACAACACCCTAGGGTGCATAATCCATGCCTTATAAACTCACAACAGATGTCAGATAATCTGAAGCAGCTGTAGGGAGACAGCTAGATATTTGTGACCAGTTTTGGTCCTCTGCTTTAAAAAAATGTATGTGAACCTACCTGTGAACAGATAAACAAATTTACCAATATATTTGCACATTCACACAGATATGTAATAACACCAAGGTCACAAATTCAATCTCCTTATGGGCACTCACTTAAGAATTGGATTCAATGATCCCTCTGGGTCCCTTCCACCTCAGACTGTTCTGTGAAACTCTGTGAAGCTCTGTACATATGCATTATTATTACATATACATTGCTTACATGTATGTATATATTAATTCTTGATGAAAACTTAACAGAGTGAAGAAAGAACAGAAAAGGGCTACTGTTTTTCTAATTTAAATCTTGAAAATTAAGAAAACTCTACAGTGAAAATATTCTTAGAGTAAAAATAACACAGAAGATACTGCAAGTCATGTCTATAGAATCTCCATCATTCTATATCTTCTAGACAAAAATCTCCAAGGAAAGACAAACATCTCACTGATCTCCCTTGAGTTTGGACTAGACTCTCCCTTGAAGATGAATTAGAGCTTTAAAATTAAGAGAAAAACTGTTAAAGGCAACTGCTCCACCAAGAAGATGGAAGCGTCTGAAGTTATTTTTAATTATTTTAGGTACTCTGATATAGGTTATTAGAAATTATGTACTTTACTTAGCTGTTAAATTAGTCAAAAAAAATGTGGTCTCATCCTCTGGAGTCTGCAAGAACAAAGTGCATGAATATACTAGCTGCTATTTTTTTCTTTTCAGGCATATGCCTGCAATTAAAAATAAAAATAAAACAAGAAAGAGAGAAAAAGAAAAGCTGTAATTCTAAGCTTCTGCATAATACTTCTTCTTTGCCACTTCTACAAAGTAGTACAAACTACTAGTACTTCACACAAGGTATATTGTTCTTAGTACCACCTATTTTTTTTTCTGCATTAGTGAAATTGGCAAACCCTTGCTTGAAGTATAAGAGAACAAAATGGGTTTTCTAACATACAGTGGATTTATCATTACCTGAGCAGTCTGATCTACTGTCAATGTGCTATAATACCAAAGATACAAGCAAAGTTCTAGCGTGTGAAGGAGTTTGGGTTTTTCATTGTGTTATTCAAATGCTTCTACTGGGAATTTGTGATTTCATGCTGTGCTGGTTTCAGCTCAGGCAGAGTTAATTTCTTCCACTGCTGTGTTTAGGGTACAGAATGAGAATGGTCTTGGTAATGTTTGGGGCTGGTTATGCTTGGGGTTTTTGCTAAATTGTGTTTATCCTAAATCAAGGACTTTTTTCCTTTGTCTCGTGCTCCACCAGTGAGGAGGTGAGCAAAGGAAACCAGGAGGGAACATATCTGAGACAAGTGACCGGAACCAACCAAAAAGATATTCCACACCACAGAACATCATGCCCAGTATATAAACTGGGGGGAGTTACCTGGAAGGGGCTGATCTGGGTCCGGGAAGGGAGGTCTGGCATCAGTCAGTAAGTGGTGAGTAACTGTACTGTGGATCATTTGGTTTTCTCCCTTTTTATTATCATTATTTTAATTGTTTATGTTATTTTACTTTATTTTCAATTACTAAACTTCACTTATCTCAACATACAAGTTTTATTTCAATTTTCCTCTCCATTTCAGTGAGGTGATGGTGGAAGAGAGGCAGAGCTGAACAAGTGTGGTGTTTCACCTTCAGATGGGTTTAAAACCATGACACTTGTTCAGTGAGATGTTCCAGATTCTCTCTGCTTATCTCCTTCTCTTAAGTAACGTTTAAAAAATGTATGTCTATTTTATAATGTGATCTCACTAATCAGAAACAGACCACCAAAGAGTTTTTTTCTCTTTTTTTTCCTTATGAACATTGGAAGTCTATAACTACAGAATTTAATTCTCTGCAGCATAAGGAAAATGTCATTTGGCTAGGTTTTTACCAGATACAATATATGTATCTACCAGTTTGGTAGATACATTTTGGACTTTACTGAATGCAAGGAAGACATCCAAAAACACTCAGTAAGTACCTATTCCACCTACAATTCATATTCGTCTTTTCTCATTGCACTCTTCTTGGCTAATTTGGTTTCCTGCATCTCCTTCTGATTTCATGACAGCAATTTTGATTTACTTTTGAAAAATAACTGAACTTTTTAGAGAAATAGTGTCTCAAAGTCAGGTTACCTTTTTGTTAAATTGAACAGGTCTGAATTTAGTATCTCCTCAAAATACTGAAAGATATTCTATGTTTATTTATTTTATAAAGCAGAGGATCCTAATTATAACTAACTCTTTTGGAGTTATTCTTATATAAGTCTACATGAAATCTTACAGAGATAATTATTTCATTCTTAATAACTTTCTGAATAAGTTTATTTATTTGACAGACAAATCTTTAATTGACATCTATAAAATGAAAATGTTCTTCTGTTCAGTAGTTCTTACACCAGAGCATTTTTAGTTTCCTGAAACAGTAGACTTTATTGAAAACCCATCTAGTAGTACTGCACTATGCTTAATAAATCCTTGCTACTCAGACAAGCATCCCACATATTTCAGGAGAGCACAAGGGAATACAATAGCAATTCTGAGGGTTTTCTGTGGATTTTCACACCTGAGAATATCAATGTGGCACTAGGGGTATGGCATAGGAGAGTACATGGAAGAGTATATAAGTAGAACATTTTTTACAGGATATGTAATATGTATAGAATATGATGGTTTGTTGCTACTGTTGGTTACTCCCTCACTATGCCAACTATTTCTGCCAAAGAATACCCAGTTTCCATCAAAAACATTTCACCATCACTTCATCCTCATGCTCTTTTACTGAAGAGTAGTCAGGAGTTTAACAGAAGTAATTTTAATAGGATGTACCTTTAGGTTGTTCCTGAAGAGCATTTTGGATAACCATGCTTTCTTCTGCTGCACTCCAGTTCTTTCTATCAGAGCAGCTGGGTACTTTTTATTAGCTCCTTGATAGACACACTTTTAGTGTGTTCTAAACTTTGCCAGTGGTGAGTGTGTCATCGTTAAGAGAAGTGAGTAATACTACTGAGAGGGACTGGAACAATGTTATTAATATTGCAGTAAAGGATGATCAGGAAATCCAGTTAAGATTACGGAGATAATTACTCTTTCCAGCATTTGCCTCCCTGAGGGTAATCAGCAGAAGCAGCCATCAAGGAAAACACCAAAAGATCTTCCTGTCTTGCATTCAGTGACTAATTCCTTGGCTGCTGACGTGTTCCTGGAATGGTAAGCAGAGACACAATCATTTTCCTTTCCTTCTCAACCAAACTACACCTTTTCATCAAAAAAATACTATGACAGCAGCACACATTGCACATTACAGCAACATCTAGCCCCTTGCATCCCCAAGCTTAGTACATAAACATACAGAATTTGAACCTGGGTATGTCACACCACAACATAACCTAATGTCTGACAGTGAACCTGCCATCTCCCAAAAGCAGCTCATCAGCCCTGTCTAGTCCAGTAATAGGTAATGAGCCAGAAAAAAACTTAATCATAGAGCATGTCAGATCTGGAACCTCATCTAGTTTGACTGACATTTGAGCACACACCAGTAAACCTATCTTTGTTACCCAAGTTCTGAGTCCTGAGCTTTGTGCAATTCCCCACTTCATCTGCCAGACACACAAGTCAGTACAGCACACTAAATTTTACTCACACCAGTTCTGCCACCAATTTAAACTCAATGACACTCAGCAGCCCCTGAGTTCATGTGGGGGACCAATCATGAATATAGTCCTAGCCCTAATTCAGTAAGAGAATTTGGATGAGGCAAAAAATCCAGTTCACTGAGTATTGCTGGACCAGACTCTTAACTACACCCAACCTCAATAAGAGCTCTAGTGATACCTGGCAGGTCAGGTTATAACAACACAAGACTGGTCAGGTTCAGCTCTAATGTGAGTCCTTTTGTCCTCTCTTGACAGGCAGTATTCCTAGCCCTTAGCACCTGCTAACCTGAGTTCTAAGCTTCCTAATAATTCTAGCGTTAGATAATGGATATCTTACCCCTACTCACCTCACCAAAGTTAAAAAATCCTATATATATCCAATATACTTCTTTTTGTCTTTGCTTCTGTACTAATCTTACAGGGATACCTCTACTTGTTTGAACTCTCTGGCCTTTGTTAGATCTTGTATGAATCTACTTAGCAAAAACTATTGGACCAAGCATGATTCTATTCCCAGAGCTCAGCACAAGGCTAGTAGAGGAAATTCTCCATATCTTTAATTGAAATTTAGTAATCTGATTTCCCCCCAGACAGTCCATTACCACAAGCTTTATGGAAGAAGCGTACCTCTTTCTCCTTCTTTTCTGCTTATAGCCTTGTGGTTCAATTCCCAGCAGAAAAGGAATGGAGAAAGGACAGAAACACAGGCAAGCCTGGAGTGAAGAACAAAAGGAGAATTCTTCTCTGTTCAGCTTCTATGTCTGTAAACCACAGCTTTTACTACAGCCCTGTATCTGTCTTACACCTCTGAACAGATAATGTTACCAGAAGATGACCAGAAAAATCCACAGGGAAATAAAGCATCATGTTTAAACAATTTACTCTGGTATAAAACTCCAAAATCACTGTAAATTAGGGTGATCCTTTTATCTAAACTCTAGCACAAACTCTATCCTTATCCTTAATCTTAGCCAAACATGAAAATGAATCTGCTGTTAAAAGCCCACTTTGGGATTTGATTTTTAGTGGAAATCTTAGAACAGATTATCTTCAAATTTATGAAATCTTGGCTCTTGGTTAGCCAACGTGAAGTAAAGCCCTACAGAAGCGCAACTCATAGTCTCCTTTAGAGCCTTAATGGCTAACATTCTTAATAACTTTGGTAATGAGGCTAAATTTTGTTCTACATAATCTGTTTTATTGAGCCCTAAATAAAAAGTCAGCTCTAAGCCTATTTTCACATCTGCTGTTGGCTGGCAGACACAACCTACAAACCCCAACCCAGATTTGAGAGAAACTCTTTGCCATTCTGGAGAGACAGCCAAAGGCCAAGAAGCAGAATATCAAGTATCTCAGGTGAAAACAGTTCCCCTTGTTTACGCAACTGAACTGAGTTGACAGTGTTAGTGACAGTTACATCTACTACAGTATAGGTGAACCATAATTTTGCACAATGTTCAGTGTTAACAGGGTATAACATTTCCGATTTCAACCACGAAAATACTGTCTGGTATCATGCTATTCTTCCTTTTGAGTTCTGGTTTAATCTGTCATTTTTACAGACATTTTAGGGAGTCTACTAACCCCCAACCATAATCTCAAAATTAAATTAGGTCCATTGGTATTATGTGGAATATCTCTTCTAATTTTTACACTGAGAAACCAAGTGGTTCCTGCTCTAAATTTATTTTTGGCATGCATTTTAATTGTGCTCATACTGTCACACTGAAGAATACCCATCTCCAAAACCTTAGCACTAGGCAAAGGCTTGATTAGATCAATATACTCAGAGTGGTGACAGTCTTAATTTTTCCCCTGGGAAACCTAATAACCAATGGCATACTTATTGTCATTCCAGAGCTTCTCATTTACTAGTCCTTAATCTACACTCACACACCTAGGCTCACAGTTCAATCATATGAATTACATGCCAAGACAGAAATTGAATCACTCCCATCTTAAACCTAATTTGAAATCTAATTTCAAATGCTGCATTTGTCTGTCTCAGAGTTTCTTGTTTACTAAAATGTGACAAAAGCCTGAGACTGCTGATACCCTGTGAAACACCTAGAATCGCTTGGTCATGCAACTGGAATAGACCATGAGAGGTCTTCTCTATCCAGTCTCCCAGCCAAAGCAGGCTCAACAGTGCATTCAGGCCAAGTTGCTACCCAGTCTGGAAGCCACGAGGGACAGATATTTCAGTCTATCATATTTTTCTTCACTGTGAGTGATTCTTCTTTATGTCCAGACTGAGCCTCCCATGTTTCAACTAATGACTGTTGCCTCTTTCCCTCCCACATGTACCACTGTGAAAAACATAGTGGTGCCTGCTTGATCCTCTCCTGTCAGGGACAGAGTTGGTAGTAGGTATCAACACTTCTCCTGGATGAACCAGCCATAGTGCTACAGCCTCTCCCCAGGATATGAGCTCCAGATCCTACCATTTTGGTAGCCTACACTTGGTTGCATCATATTGCAGGGCTAGTATAACCCAAGTGCCAGTTGAAGAGCCGTATTCACTTTCTTTGATCTACTGAATACATTCATTTTGAGGTAGCCCATGGTGCTGTTTGCTGTTTGCTTACTGCCAGGGTTCACTGCAGGCTCGGTTCAGTTAGCTTCCTCATCAGGATGTGCTTAAATGCATGGTTTACTGGTGGACTTGACAGTGTTAGTTTTGTTGCAAAAACATAACATGCCCAACCATGAGTGCGCAAATATTAACTATGGGTGGGTCCAGTTGCATTCAAAAGAACCATTAAGGTAATGTGTTTATTAAATGCAACAGATAGAGTACTTTGGGATTTTTGTAAATATACACATTAGCTGCAGAATGGCTATCTTGGTTTGAAAGAGAGGTGTCTGCTAAGGAAGGCAGGAATGGGAAATGCAAACCTCTTCACTCCAAATTATTATAAGTTTGAAATTAAGGGGTTCTTAGGCAAAGATATGAGAGCAGGAATAACAGTTCTTTCCTAGTATGCATGATAGAGCAAACATCAGCAGCAGCTGTGGCGCTGACACCGAGCAGAGCCCAAACCCGGTCCCAGCCCTCTCTGGGCCGCAGGCGCCTTCCCCGCTGGTGCAGTTCCGCTCGCAGCCAGCAGGGGCGCTGCTGGCTCCCGGCGGGCAGGGTGGGTGCGGTGACTCCCCGCGGCTGCAGGGGGCGCTGTGGCACGGCTCGGGCAGCGCGCGGTAATGGCGGCTCGGCCCGGACGGGCAGGGATGGCGGGGAGGCTGTGGTGCACAAACCCTGGGGCAGCCGATCCCTGTGCTCCAGCAGGACTTACGGAAACAGCAAGCTGGGCTGGCAGGAAAAAGCAAAAATCCCGGGGTGGTAGCCAAGATGTATCAGGATCTCTGGAGCTGTGTCTGGAACTGCGGGGCAGGCAGGGGGTGTGGAGCTACAGTGCAGCAAAGGCTTGGAGTGGAGCGGTGCTGAAGAAGTGGAGGGGGCGGGACAGGGGCAGCCCGGCTCCCTGCAGGGCAGAGAGGGACGAGTCAAGATCCCGAGCACCCGAGCAGACGGTGATAGGCCTCTCTCTTACTGAGGTAGGTGATAATAAGGTCCTAGCCCAATGGCTGCTATCCCGAGCACAGGCTCATCCCATGGCAGAAGCAGCCCTGGGCTGGGCTCTGGCGGTAGCAGTGAATTCCCTCCTCTAAGCAGCAGCTCCAACAGTCCTCATCCAAAGCCGAGAGAGAGAGAGAGAGAGAGAGAGAGAGAGAGAGAGAGAGAGAGAGAAAGCAGCTTGTCCAGCCCCATCTCTAGTCAGCCCAATTCTCACAGTATCTCTACCCCTCAGAGAGAAACTCCCAGATAAGAGAAGTGCAACCAGATGCCCTCCTCCCCTGAGCTTGGCCACTTCTTTTGGGTTTTTTTTAAGTACCCAGTCATTAGTGTTTCCTAGCAATTTATGGGAAAAAAATTCCCTAAGTTAAAAGGAACAAAAGGAAAGGAACATAACCCCCAACAATGGCTATATCTATCACTAACAATATTAATGCAATCACAAAATTAATATCCCAGATGAAAACACTTGGTGTAGATGAGGATAAAAGACTTAGCAAAATATGTCCCTTCTAGGGAGAGCAAGGAGGGAAAACCCATCAATCTGTCCCTACAAATTCCATGTTGAGTTCTCATCCCCCAGTTAGGTACACTCTGGGTGGAACTGTGGTCAAAGTTTTTGTTCTTCATGGTCACATTCTATGGAATATGTATGATGGCTATTTTGGTAGCAGTTGTACAAAACATTCCTTGATATCAACAGAAATAACAGGATGATGCAGCTTTTACCCCACTTTGTGCTACCCTCTGATGCCATGGCACCACAAACCATCTATCTCCATCTGGTTTCAGTGTCCATTGAGCTCATCACTGGCCCCATCATGTTTGAGCTTTTATTTTCTTCCCAGCTTCACACTTCCAACAATAGGACTGATCTAAAGATCTTTTCCAGCTGAAAAGAAAATTATTCTAGGACCCAAAGGACCTATCCTGCAGAGTTACTGCCACAGCTGACAGTGATGCAGTACTCCACATCTTTTCATTCCATGGGACAGTCAGTATGGTCCTCCCAGATGTGCAGCTCTGCTTCTTTATTTTATGGACTGTGCCCTTATCCCTCTCTTGTTCAAAACTTGATGAAGGGTATTTCACTTAGTCATCTAGGCCATTGACAATGATGCTAAACAGAACAGGTTCCAGGATACACCCAGAGAGCTTTCAACCCCAACAAGGATTCTGATTCATTAACCTCTATATTGATTAAGCCACTTTTTCACCTAGATAGTAGGCCAACCACCTATATTTTGACATGCCATGCTGCTTACCCAGATTCTACAGGAAACTTGATCAAAACACCTGAAAAAGTCAAGATTCACCTCCTACAAGGTAGAAAACAGCTCCCTCTCATCCACTTACCTGACTTAGTCCTGATAAATTCACACTGGCGATTTGCAGAAGCCTTCATTTCATGCATCCAGAAATGGCTTCCAAGACCTTTTATTCCATCATTTTCCCAGACACAAGAGTGAAACTGTCCAACCTGTAGGTCCCTCAAATGTTTCTCTTGCAGGTTTTGAAGCTGGTGGCTACATTTTCCTTTCTCCAACCATAAAAGGTTTTGTAAGTTTTTCAAAGATGGCCAAGAGAAGCATGTTCTCTCAGCATTCTCAGATGCATCCTGTTTGGTCTACTCTTGTATGAGGCAAGGTTTACTGAAAATTCCTTGGCTAGAATTACAGTCTGTCCTCACTTCCAGCTTTTGTATAGACCTTTTTGCAATCTCAGTCATAAGTTCTCTGTTTAGCCACACCAGTCTCTTGATATGTCCAGATGTTTCCCTGAAAGTTGAGATAGACCTGTCTTGAAGGTGGAGGATGTTGTCCTATGCAACTGAATTTCTTTGTCCTTCACAGATCTATCCCAGTTTCCTGAAGAGATATTTTTTCTTTCCCCTGGTGTCCAGGGACCTGCTCTTCAAACTTGATTTCTTCACTCCTGTCAGGACCATGAAATCCATTATTACTTGTTTCTCACAGCCATAGTTGCCACTGATCATAATTTTCAGTACCAGTTCCTTCATTCACAAGTCACACCATTCACGAGCATCACAACAAACCATCCCATCTAGAATCTGAGTTAAGAAGTACACATCATAAATAAGTGCATCCTTTGAAAATGTTTTGGGCACTGTCCTAAGAATACTATTTTGTCTACCTTAGCTGTGATCTACTTTGAACCTTTGTGTTGGTTTGACACAGCCTGGCTTTTGGTAGCCAGGGGGGCCACTGGGTAGCTTCTGTCAGAAGCTTCTAGAAGCTTCCACCATGTCTGACAGAGCCAATCTCTGATAGCTCTGAAGATGGACGTGATGCTGGCCCAATTAGAGAGGTTGGTAATGCCTCTGTTATAAAATATTTAAGAAAAAAATCAAAATAACACAAGCTCAGTTTTTCTGAGGGGGAGGCACCATGGTTGCTACTGTGGCTGCCACCATTGCGGCAGCAATGTGCCACCATAGCCACTGCCATCTCAGCACAGCCTGCAGCGAGCCTTGCCTGCCTGGCCACCCCTACCCAGCTGCACCTCTTGCAGAAGGACAAGGCTAGTGGCAGCTTTCCCTTCTCAGCATTTTGCATGAAGAGACATTAAATACACCAGCACCACGGCAGCCATCACCACCCATGTGATGGCAGTGGGGTCACCTGGCTGGCAGCAGAAGCATGATGAGCAATTCCCCCACAGCACCTAGACAAGATCAACCTTTCAGCACCGCAGGATCTTGCAAAAAGCTGCATTATTGGACCTTGTTGACAATGGTACCTACAAGCAGCAGTTTTTTTTTTTAGTCAGAGAAGAGGAGGAAGTGAGAACATGTGAGGGAAAACAACATGGCAGCACTAAGGTCAGGGGAAAAGAAAGAGGGGGAGGAAGTGCTTCAAGTGTTGTGGCCAAGATTCCTCTGCAGGCTGTGATGATGACTATGGTAAAACAAACTGTCCCCCTGTAATGCATGAAGTCCACGAAGGATGCAGAGATCCACTCACAAGTCTGTGGGAAAAGTGCTCACACTGGAGTGGTGGATGCCAGAGAAAATTGTGAACAAGTGGAAGACCTGAATAAAGAGAGAGGGCCCCTGCTTCCAGAGATAGAGAGAGAGAGGGCCCTTACTTCCAAAGATGGGGAGAGAGAGAGGGCCCTGGCTTCCAAACTAGAGCAAGGACCCTATCTTCAAAAGACTACATCCCATGGGTGAGTGACCTATACCACAACAGTTTTGGGAAGACTTTGCCAGTGGGACAGATCTCACAGCATAGCAGAAAAAATACTCTTCTCCCTGAACAAACAGAAAAATTCTCAAGTGACAAACTGACCAAACTCCCCATGCCCTGTCTCCCTACCCTGTCAGTGGGAAAGAGGGAGGAGCTGGGGGCAAAAAAGTGTTTTAAAGTCTTATTTTACATTTCATTATCATCCTCTGAATCTGTTAATAATTAACTTACTTTATATATTTAAATTTGAACCTATTTCGTTCTTTTTTTTTTCTCCCAGTCCTTAACTCCTTTGTTAATTTTTTCCCTCTCCTCTACCAGCTCTAGCAAGAGAGAGTAAGCAAACTACTTTCATGAATGCCTGCCATTTTGGCCAGTGTCAAACCACAAGAAACTTTCATCAGTTTCTCATAGAAAAAGACAAATAGCTTACTCTTAAGCTTTCTTTTAGCATATTCACAGGTGTCCCAAACTTCTCATTCATATCTCATTGCATTTAATTGCAAGCTATCTCTTACCCATTTACTTTTTGTGCAGTAAACCACATATTTACCTAGCCTCTTTCTTTGACTCATACTTTACCCTTGGGTCATTGCAGTATTCCTCAGACTGTCATTTCTATCTTGGTTTTTTTTTTTTGAGAAACCTCATAACAATTTTCCACATGTTTTCTGGGATACATTTAAGATGCCATTCCTAATCTTGTCCTAGTTGTTCTCCTGGACCAGACTTCCTTGGGCATGCTTTTGTTGCTTCAGAAATTCCATATGTTCTTACAGCATTGATATTCTAAAGTCTCCTTTTATTTGTAGACTTGCTGTCTCTCACAAAATCTGGGCTTCTCTCATGCTCAGAAATACTTCATACTATTTTTTCACTGTTAACCTTAACAACCAACCACCTTGTATTCTCCAGTGTAATCTTTTCAGACTTTCTTACTCTCATACCTTAATTTCAAAATTCAATTAACTTAAACCCTAACTGATCCCTAAGTCCAAATTTCCACAAGATTCTAAACATATTTAAATGATTTGTTCTTTTCGGTGAGAAATCTAAAAATTATTTATCTAGATTTCCTGTGGTTTTGCTTCAACTAGGCATTTATTGTCAGTCCAAGAGATTGGGCCACTTTATTACAAAAATTTCCAACACCAAATTTGTCAATTTTTTTGGCATCTCTTTTTCTGTGACTATCTTATTGTACAGTCACAGTTTCTAGTTTATTAAGCCTCAAATTGAGTTTAGTGACAGTGCTAAATTTTCGCTAAACTGAATAATCTGAACTCATTTTTGGTCTTGTCTGTAATTTGTTGAACTTTCTTTTTTGTAAGTTCTGGTTTACATATGTGAATGTAAATTCTTGGTTTAGGCTGAACTTCTTAACTCCCTAGATGATCCTATTCCTCAGTTTACCTTTGAAAAAGTCAGTAATCATGGTTCTAAATATACCTTGGGATTGTCTACCAGTATGGTCTTAATGTATTGCTACAGCATCAGTATATCTAAGTCATAGTCCTTACCATATCCCTGGAATAGAAATAGTATTTCTAATGTGGAAACAGGAGAATTGAACCAGTGTTCCAACACCTAGAGTCGACTTCTTAGAAGTTGATTTTTAGTGTGAAAAACCTCTAAATACTAAAGGTAAATCATAAGTCTTGGTTTCAGTGAACCTCAGTAATAGCATCTTAGACATTACTCATCTTTTTCTGACAAGCAGTTTCTTTCTGTAATCTGTTTTCTTACATCATTTTGCTGTCAGTTCACACCTTCCACTTTATTAAACCCTAATTCCAACCATAGGCTTCCACTAGCTTCAGTGGTATTCTCCAACATCACTATCAATTTTCACTGCTAGGAAAGCCAACAGATAGTTTTCTAAATTTAATTAAGATCTATTTTAAGATAACTTTGGAATCATCTTTCAAACCATTCTCATTATTATTATTGTTATGCAGTTTACTAATATCTATTTTCCTGCTACCTAATGGAAAATCCGTGTCTGTCCCTAGGTAGGTTAAATTGGCTGTCTTAGAGTAACTTCATGTCTCATATCAAAGGGCACTTTTACATCCTAACAGATAGGATGGTTGCTCAGTCCCTAAACTGAACTTGAGTCAGCAGTGCCCTGGCAGCCAGGAGGGCCAGGCGTGGCCTGGGGACATCAGGGACAGCATGGCCAGCCAGGCAAGGGAGGGGATTTTCCTCCTCTGCTCTGAGCTGGGGCAGCCTCACCTCGAGCGCTGGGGGCAGTTCTGGGTGCCACAATAAAAGAGATATAAAGCTATTGGAGGGTGTCCAAAGGAGGGAAAAAAAGATGATGAAGGGCTTTGAGGGGAAGCTGTATGAGCAGTGGCTGTGGTCTCTTGGTCTGTTCAGCCTGGAGAAGAGGAGACTGAGAGGAGACCTCATTGCAGTTACAACTTGTGAGGGGAAGAGGAGGGGCAGACACTGATTTCTTCTCTGTGGTGATAGAGACAGAATTCAAGGGAATGGCCTGAAGCTGGGTCAGGGGAGGTTTAGGCTGAACATAAGGCTTTTTACCCTGAGGGTGTTTGGGCACAAGAACGGGCTCCCCAGGGCAGTGGCCACGGCACCAGCCTGACAGAGTTCAAGAAGCATTTGGACAATGCTCTGGGGCAGTTGGTATGACTCTTTGGGCTGTCCTGTGCAGGGCCAGGTGCTGGACTTGATGGGCCTGGTGAGTACCTTCCAACTCAGCATGAATCCATGACTGCATGAATCCTAGAGCACAGATTTAAAATATTATAATAAAATCCTATGACATTCCTAATTTTTTCACTGAAAACCTGGTTGCCACTGCCTGAAGATAACATTATTTATTTATTTGCTTGCTTAATTATTTACTTTAATCTACCATCTCTGTACTTAATCAAATCTAGGAATCACTGCAAATTCAGGAGAGAAAATCTCCCCAGACAGACAGAAAGATGAAACTACCTGATCAGCACTTTTAGGACTAAACTCTCACGTAAGCTTTCTAGTTCATAAACTCTTACAGCTGCAAGACCTAAATGCTCTTAAACTATCCATAGTCCCATGATAGCAGCCAATAATGAGTGCATAAAAAGGCTAAAACAATCATTTGATCAAACTGTTGTCTTGAATTTCAGCACTAAATGTAGTGCAGAAACCACTGCAGCTCAAGCTCTAAACTAATGCAGGTGGCTTATTAAAAGAACAGAATAATAAGTCAGTCTGTTATTAGGAATTCTGTACATTTTGTTCCTACACCAGTAACAAATGTACAGCTTTTTGTGAATGGTTTAGGATTGCCTAGAGATGACAGAAGTAAAAACACTGAAACAGACACATAGGGTTTAAAATAGAAAAAATAGGTTTCTGACAATAAAATTCATACTTTAGGATTCTGCAACCCTTTACAGCTTATTCTTTTCTAAGATGAGCTGTGGTAGAGCTAAACCCAACCTTCATTAACACAGAGATCACCATATCTGGCTTCAGTGTCCTTGAAAGTGAGTTAGAAGTAAACATGAAGTTAGAAGTATGACATCTCAGCCTTAGAAACACAGTTTGCACTTATATTTTATTTCTTTTTGAGTCTTTTAGTACAAAGGTGAGAAATAATTTCCTAGTAGATTTAGGTTTATGATTCCATATCTTTATCCTGAACTACCCTATCTTGCTCTCTTCAGTTTCTCATTCTATGGATTAAAACTATTCTTATGAGTGACTGATAAAGGTGATCTAAGAGTCAGAATTAAGGCTCAAAAGAAAATATTCAACATATTTCATCAATTAATTCTAAAATTTAGGAATATAAGACCATCATAAGTAGTTACTTTAAACAGTTTTCAAACTAATTACTTTCCATAATTTAGCATATGAGCATTCGAAAAAAGACAAATGGTTTTCAAATCAATTGTTTATTACAATCTGTTCTTCCATTTCCCTTTGACCTTCAGTTTGCAAGAATCAGTATTCCTGTACCACTGTAAGGTCACTGTGAGATTACTTCAATTACCTGTTTGCATTCAAAAGGCATAATTATATGCCTTATAAGCATACTCATTATATACGTATAAACATAAGTATGCAAAAGGCATACTCTTATATGACTGCAAAGAGTATGAAGTCATCACATGAATAATTGCATTTAATTTTCATATCTATCCATGCTGCTAAACAAAAATATGAAAAACAAATTTTAAATTTCAAGAGACAAAATTATTACACAGCATACAGCTGATAGAAGTGCTCTGAGATCCCAGTGAGAAAAAGGTAGTTAATATAGAATATAAGAAAACTCAATATAGTAGGCAGGCGGCATTTGAGATAGGATAGGAATGGTTAGTCTTGTCCCATAAAACATCCCAAGGTTTAAGTTACTTTAAGTTTTACTTTGTAGATGGCCAAATTTTCTATTTCTATATGATCTGTTGTGACATGGGGGTTGTTGATTTTTTTTGTTTATACTTATCTGCCTTTCTACAAATTTTTTGTATTTGCAAGTCCTCAAACAAACACAGATGGTACTCTGAACCACCTGAATAGAGAGAGGGGAAACTTAACTCCATGGGTTGGTGCAAGAAGAAACGGCACATGGGAATAAGAAGGTTTCTGAACCACAAAAAATATTCACATTGGAAAGTCAAATATTTCATCATGTTGTATTCTATGTAAAAGGTGGATCTGAATACACAGTAACACTATACTCGAACTTCTGTTCAGTGGGAAAAGGAAAATGGATGGGCATAGTTTTCTGGCTGTTAGCCATATTGCATTGAAATTCTGAGAGAAGTTCTATGTTCAGCCAAGAAATAACATGCAATGAATTCAAAGTATTCTATTTTATGAAGAAAAGGCTAGAATGTGTTCTCACAGTGAGTAGAAATTTTCTTTAATTTCTTTTTTTCTCACTCTGAGCATGGAAAGATCTTGTATCTTCATCAAGCAAAAAATATGGAAACTTCCTTCAAAGACTGATATTGCAAACTTGGAACAAATCCAGGTGTGGTTAGTTTTCTGTACTGCACTTTAAAGAATGAAATTCTTAAATGAAGTTGGGGTGTCTGAAGCCTATGCCAAGCTAACCTATTGGCTTTCTTGCATACAGAATCTTTGTCAAGGAAAGAGGTATTGATATGAAACAGGAAAGAAATCTCTCAAAGTTATTTGCCACTTTCCTATTATGTATCTGAACTTCCATAAAATTGTTAAAAATAAACCTTTATTTTTTCTTTACTGTGCTGCTTGGCCAACTCCTGTGATGACATACAGAATTCTTCCTTTCTGCTTCTGCCAGTCAGAGAAGCTCCTCTTGCCTGTATCTTAGTGATCTGCTGCCATGACCAAGAAAAGCAGCTTCCAGTCTCAGTGAACTTTCAGAGAGAAGCTTAGGGCCTTTTCCTAACAAACAGATCCTTACAGAGGATTTGAAGTTGAGTTATCATCAATTTGAATTATTTTTAATGTGTTTTGAGCTATTCTGGTTTCAAAAGTTTTTCCTGCTTTCCCTTTGGCTCAGTCAGCTCCCTTTAAAATTCATTACAGAGAACAAAAGAGTGAAACTAAGCATAACTATGCTAAATCATCCCACCACTAGAACATTCAGAGATGAATTGGTCTCAATTAGTGCCTTGCACATTTCTGTACTGCCCAAGTGCTCTCGTCCTTTCTTTTCTTTCTAAGGAGAAGTGGAAAAAACCACATCAGAGAGTACTATCACTAGCAATAATTGTTACTACTAATGCAAGGCGTTTTCATTAAGTATTCAGCTTTGGCAGAACATGGCTCTACTAATCTCATATTCCAAAATAATAGAACTCAGAAGTAATTAAAAACGCATATTTATTTTTAGTCCCATCATTCCCATTAATCACAGTAGTTAAAGTAAAAAAAAAAATCTCAACCAGGAAGAGGAAAGGACCATATCAGAGAATATTTGAAATACTCAGATACTTTGAAATAGCTTCAAGAAGATAAGTATAACCTTAGAATACTAAAAATGGTCTATTAAACTGATAGAATCACTAGAGAGTCACTCTGAGATCTCCAAGGGAATGAATTAGAATGGAAGAAAAACGCAAATATGCTGTCTTTCTTTAAAAGGAGACAGAACTTAGATAATTAGCTTAATTGGAGTACCTGTATACATTTGAGAGTAAATTAGCTATTAGTAGGCAAATGAAACTACCAACACTATGAGTTACAGCAGAAGCAGGTTTAATTACCAAAAAAAAAAAAAGAAGAAGAAGCATGTGAAGGTAGTTTTCTTACACAACAAAAGAGAAAGTTGGTAGTGTTTGCCTGGAGAAAAAAGGCACAGAAGGATCTTAGACATGTATATAAGACCCTCATGAGGGTGGTGACAGACTCTTCTCTGTGATGCCCTCTGGCATGACAAGAGGCAACAGGGACAAGTTGAAATATAGCTGAAACATACAAAATTCTGCTGAAGCAGGAGAAGACACATTTTTACTGTGCAAGCAGTTAAACACTAGCACAAGATGCAGAGAAAAGTTGTGAAACTTCCGTCCCTGGACACGACCAATCTCATCTGGACATGATCCTGCACAACCCGCTGGCCTTGCTCTGAGCAAGGGTGGGACTGACCTATCTCCACAGGCACTGGCCCATTTCTGCCATGCTGTGGTCCTGTGTCCTGATAGGATAAGAAGTTTTTTGAATTTTAGTAAGACTTCCGAGTCTTATTTCACTTTCATAAAACAAATTAAAGAACAAGAACATAATAAAAATTATAAAAAATCTTCCAACATGAGCACAGATTCAGTATTTCCAGACCTCAGGTTTCACTGAATCAATGGACAGATTTATTTCATGGGATTCTGTGGAGGCTTGGTTCAGGTTTATACCTGCTTCTAATATCACCAATTAAATGACTATGAGACAAGCAGATGCTTTTATTACGTATTAAAACATACTGATAGAGAAGGTAAACATATTTGCATGTTATATATTCTATATAAAAATAATTGCATTCTATATTTGAAAGGAAAATAAGCATGGCTGAAAGATTAAAATTTGTCTCCAACATCTCAAAATTTGTTGACAACTTAGAGAAACAACATAAACTGAAGATTTATTTCATTATATTTAGTCCCTTAGAGAAGAGCAAACTGGTTGGTAAGCAATTCTTCAGAAGAGAAATTAATAAAATATATATGACTGTAAGATGAACTCTAGTTAAGCACAGACCTGCTCTCAGGTAATGTAAATATTAAGTGGGAATGTATAAATAGGAGGACAGAATGTAAGATAAATTAATTAACTCTACCACTCTGCTCCAAATTGGTAGCACTTAACCTAAAGCATTACAGTCATTGATTTTGAAGGAAAAAAAAACTTTCCCCCTTTAATTTCCATGACACCTTGATTAACAGGATCACCATGATTATTTGCTTTTCTTTGTAATGCAAATACAAAAAGTATGAACTCACCAGCAAAGAATTAGTATTCAAGCAATTCCTTCCCAGAATCTACAGTAATGAAAATGTAAGCCTTCTAATATTGTCTTTAATGTCCACATTTTGAGGCTCCACAAGAATAATGGATTCTGTTTCATAAGACGTATGTCATTGCTCTTAGAATGATGCTACATGGATAGGACTTCAGGGACTTTAGGTTCAATAATAATTTATTCCTAATATGTTTTGCATGAAAACATGATACCTTTCATGGGAAGAAAAGAAAAAACTGCTTTCTGGAATGTAGAAATAAATAGACATTCAAATTGAAAAGAAAATATAAATATATTTTAAAGGACTATATAATTCACTGAAAAGGGTTTTTTTTTACACCATGGATAGCATTGTTCAACTGCTAAAAATAGTGGAAAAATTGAATCTTTTTGCACATTTTGGCTCAGTTGTCCCAATCTAAGCTAAGAAATCATCAGCTTCTGATCACATATTGAAGCATTGAAAATTTCTGATTGTTTAAAATTTACTACCTCTCTTTTCCAAAAACAGTTACAGGGAATAATAAGCCAGAAAACTCTAATTGGAGCTTGTCCAATTGATGGGTATTTCCCATGCAGATATTTATCTAGACTACTTTAAAATTAGGCAAACCCTTTCCTTGAACAAATCATGCTTGCTTTGTTCTTTATGGTTCACCCTGAAATCCAATACTCAAAGACAGAAATTAAAGGTTTTAAATGTGACATCCAAAAAACCCAACAAACCAAACAGACAACTAACACCCCCCCCCCAAAATGAAACAAAACACCAAAACTTGCTCTGCATTTTTTCTCTATTCTCATTTTTTAAAGTATTGTCATATATTAATTGAATTGCAAGGCTCTAGAATTCTTGTAAAGAATAATTTACATATAAAATATGGTAATATAGTTTAGTCTCTCAGATAAGTAAAGAAAGGATTGCTTTCACCTCTTTTTCTTCTCTGAAGTCTTGCTTGTGGGAATTTAAAATCCGCTGATGCAGTGTCAATAGAAATTAGAAATATCTAATAAAATGGTCTTTGTGAGTACAGACCAGCTGCTGGAGCTCTGTAATATAATCAGAATCAGCAAGGATGTGGAATAAAGCAGCTGTGCCTTTCAGTTGTTTTACTCAGCTATTGCTGTTAACATCTATAACAGAGGAAACAAGCACAGGCACTATTTGAATTTTTGCAACACAACTATTTGCTTGATTTTCTCTTCCCTTTCTCTGAAACTGCTCCATGTATCTCCTGGAAAGATGGGGGCAGGGCATGTTCTCTGTTTTTGCTTCTATTCTACACTTATCTTTCCTGATACACAGAAATGGAAGATACAATAATCCTTTTCTTCCTTATAGTAAGGGAAAACAGGCTGATTTGTAATATTCAATCAGTCTGTGTGCATTTCTACATTGCACAGGGAGCTGTTTTGGATCCCAGAAGGCACAGTTCCATCTAAAAGTTGAAATGAGTTGCCAGAAAAAGGAAGAATATTGTGATGTTTTTAACCTAAAAATCTAATACAAAGCTAAAGAACTAGAAACAAATATTCTGTAAACAATAACAGGAAATTTGTACTTGAGAAAAAAATCTGAAGGGCCTCTTTGTAAGGGCACTAATCATTCCTAGTGATAAAAAGAGCCATCTGAGAACAAGCACTGAAAAGGCTGTCCATGCAATGATTCTGAATGCTAATGAGCATCACTTTACATAGAGGACAGTGCTGAACTTCAGAAATGAAGCAAATTATTCCTCTCCATTGCTGCTGACAAATATTTCAGCCATAAGACCTGATTAAGTACTAATTGCTGCCTGGCAGTGAATGCTTTCCATGGCATCTTGAAATGAAAATGAGGATGTGTAACCAACCAAGAAATTCACTAGCTTGGCAATGACCTGTTTAGAGAATCTGATGGACATTTAGTGATACATTCAACTGTTTTCATGCTGCAGTATTTTTTTTCTTGTCATCTTAAAGAAAACATTCTGTAACAGAAAACCCATTCTCTGTTTGCTTAGAATTTTCCTCGAGTAAATGACTTTTTAATTTAGCTTATTATTTTATTGCATATTTTGACATATGTAGCATGATAAGAGTCAATATGGCTTGAATAAAAAATTCTAATAAAGTACTTTTTGAAGAAGAACTTACTAAAAATGCCATCAGACAAGTGGACCCAAATAACATTTAATCTCAAATTATGAGACCTTTAATGAGTAGGTTAAATTACCTACTGTAGATAATTCATCAGAGAACTGTAGTTCAGTTTTTTGTTCATAAATCATTCATGAATCCACCCCAATTATATATACATAAGTTGGGGAAGATTCATGAGTGATTATAAACCATCCATGGGCATATCCCAAACAGATTAAGCAAATTTTGGCTGCTGAGTCATTCGTATAATGGTGCCTGCACCTGTTCCAGGCATTTCAGTTGGTTACATGGAGCATGGGGCTATTGTTTCTGCTTTCCCACAAGAGGACAAGAAACCAATGCAAGCCAATAAAAGAACAGAGAGAACAGCAAATATTTTTGCTCATTGCAAAATCATCTGCTTCCACCCACCCACTTTAATGTAAGAAACTGTAGTTTTTTGAACATTTCAGTGTGCATTCCTAAAATTAACAAAGAAAAAATACCTTTATCTAAACATTGTAGAAGAATGAAAATTCTTATGTAGAGAGTTATAAAGATCTGAACCTTTCTACAACAAAAATAGATGTATCAACTGTCCAAACCAATAAATTGCTGTGCAGTTAATTTTAATTATTTGCTTTTCAACCTTCATAACAGCTCCAAATTTCTTTGCCTGGTCATCCCTTTCCCTATAGCTGTGAAGGAAAATATTTCATGACACTCTGTTATGTATAGTTTCATTGAAATTCTGCCTTTCAGCCTTGGGGGAAAAAATACATAGCAAAATGCACATGGCTAAAGCAGATACATCTTTTTAAAATTTCTAACAGGCATGTATAGACAAGTGCTTTTCTTACTTCTCTAAAGTATATTCTTCTTTGGATCCTGAATTTTTAATGTAAATCTGTTTCAGTTCGTAATTTCTATTTTAAGTGCTTCTGAAGCTAAAATGCCTTCCCAGGAAAGACCGATGTATGTTGAACTGGCGTGACAATATTTCTGCCCAACCGTGACGCAAACAATTTCCTAACAAAAATTTAGACCTCCATTGAAAAGCAAATGAATTCTCTTTCCTAGAAACAAACAAACAAACAAAAACCAAAACAAACAAACAAACCTTGCAGATTTGTCAAAGTTACTCTGAAAAGATTAAAAAAAAGAAAATTTGAACATGTCCATTTTTCAGGGAACCCCGACTATTAGTTTCACATCTAGTGCTGACATTGCAGTTGGTCACTTTTATCTAAAATAAACTAGAGAGAATATACAGAGAAATTACATTGGTTTTAAAACAGCTGCAGATGACCTGGGCACAAAGATTTTTCACAGATTACTATCATAACTGTAATTATTCAAACTCATATAGTTTCACTGATATGTAACAATGGAGATAAATGTGTCTGAAACTAAATGGGCAGCCCCATACTGTTGTAAAATCTTTGAATGTTTTCCAGCCTTGACCAGACATGATTGTTCCTGGCTTGATCTGTGGTGGGCTCTTGTCTGACCCACAGAGGGAGACTGGAGGAGGTACATTCCAAAGCTCCTCCAGTTCCATGATGTTGATCACAGTGTGCTATTACTACTCTCCAGGAGTTAGTAACCATGCTTTCAGCTGAGAGACAATAAGTCATTGTGGAAGTACATTTCACTACAAAGTAGAACAGACCCATGTAAAGTGTAGCTGAGTGCAGTTTAAGCAAACCTGTTTCACTTTTCTCTAAAATGGACTTAGAAATGCTCATGTCATCAGATATCAGTCCCCATAGTTGAGGCTCCAACAGTTTCAATCAACTGAAGGGTATTAATGACTAGCCATAGGGTAATGACATCTTAAATTGCTACATCTATTTCAACAACTATTGTATGATTGTGCCCTAAGGTTCTCAGTTTCAAAAGGACAGATTATGAGAAATTAAGAGTACTAGTTGATGAAGACAGCTGCACTGACAAAAGTATTAAAAAAATCTAAAATTTATACTCCAGACAAGGGGAAAAACTTCTGTGGAGAGTTTTCAAACCTAATTAGCTAAATAATAACTTCAAAAAGGATATTAAATGCAAGTAGAATTACTATAAAAGTTGACATAAAGTATTGCTGGACAAAGAAAAACATTTTAGTCATTGGAAAGCACTGAGAATAGCTGAAAGTCAGGTTGTCCAAAAAGGAAAACAGAGTCCAACAAGGAAATTATAACAGAAATAATTGTTTGGAGAGGGGAGGGGAGGAGAAGGGATGGGAGGGGAATCCTACATTCTGTGTATGTTCAATCAACATGAAATTTAAGCTGTGGCAGAACACTTGCTAATTTCGTTCTTGACTGGAAGTACTTTTGCACTTAATGTTGCTGACCAGTTCTAGAAGATTAATTAATTTGTAAATGTTACTATCACTTTTCAAGTCTACTAAGGAAATGAAAAAAAAACCAGATTGTTATTTCTGAGTCAGATCTAAATATTAATGCATATTTGTAACTTTGATATCAGGAATCTAAAGCAGATGGAAACAGCTGGAAAAAGTTCATATCCCTTATCTGTGGGTATTTGTACTTCAAACGTGACAATAAAGATCAAAATGCTTTCTCATTTGAGTATTATTCAGTAGAAAGTATGACATGAGCCTATGTACCTCAGTCTGTTTTTAAAAGCCTTTATCACCTCTGAAATTTTTTTCAGAAACATGAGGGATGAATTGTCCTGAAAATTATATTATGCCGCAGGCATAAGATGTTTCCACCATATCAGTGATTGAAATGTGTGTCCGATTTGTGTACATTGCAGGTCTGACTGTCCAATAAGTACATTTTAATATGAGTAAATTTATCTTCATGCAAAAAGATTCTGTACTTGCTTCCTTAAAAAGTGTATGTTTGCACTCTTGGAGATGATACACAAATTTTACACAATAAAATATTATCATAGGTCTCTCAAGCATAGGTAATGCCCTTTAATTTCAGAAATTGGGCTAATATTGAGAATAAAGTACTAATCAATATCAGTGTCCTCTGTTGTATTTTTCATTTCAGTGGAATACCTGTTGCATACCAAAAAAAAATCCACTAAAATCTAGCTGTCCCCCCAAGAAAAAGAGTTTCACATGATGCCAAAAACCACTATAAGTCTTCCATGGCAGCACATATAGGAAGAACTTGCTGAAAATAGGAAACAGGTAACAACAGTTACAAAACACCCTTCTAAACATTCAAAAAAACAGAACAAACAAATTAAAAAAAAAAAACACACAAGCAGAAAACAAAAACAAAACACAAGCAAATAACCAAACAAAAACAGAGGGAGGAAAAATAGGATGAGTCAAAATCAGCGAGAAACAAAAAATCTCTTTCTGTCCTTTTCATTTCTGTGCAATCATTAACTGCATAATGAATCTTAGGTGGGACCATATTTGTAACCAGATTTTTTATCAGAATGGAGATTGAGCTGGGGCACAAGGTTGTGATTTCTAGAGACCGGTTGCTAAATTTCTGACTCAGGTCATATAAATGGAGATAAGTTTGTTGACCTCCATACTAATGGCTGCTTGTGCATGTCAGGAAACCCATCTAGCTGATAGAAATTACAGTCACCAGCCAAGGGAAAATTAGCAACTATATAGGCCAGATCTGAATGACATGTGAAAGAAGAGATGAAAACTTGCTCATTATCTACTCACATTATAGCAAAATAACATGAATGTCCCTTTCTATGATGTTTAAATGAAGAGCTATTTATAAAGAAATTGCATAGGAGTCTTGTAAGTAGGGAAGAATTCCTAATATTTCAGGGTAAAGTTACATAAAACTCAAGTTTTATTGGAGGTATGTTCATGTTCTGCCAGCAACCTTTCAGCACAGTGTTGGCAAATCTACCATCTCTAAGAAAATGTTAGCATAATACTACACCTGCCATCGTATTTATAATAGTTGATCCTTTCATCTGCATTAGTTATTCAGACATTTCAGAACAATGCTAGAAGTGCATGTATAGGTCTATAACAGGCCAGGCCACCTGGTAACACCTGTAACACCAGGGCCTACAACAAATAAATGCTTAAACATAGCTACATACCTCTTAATAATGATCCCAAAGTGGTTTAATACTATTCTAGAAGTTAAAATAACTAGCTGTGTTATGCAATCTGTAATTGAAACACTCCCATAGAAATGAAGATTGCAATAGTCTGTAGAATAATTATTAAAATATTTGTGACTAATGGACTAAATTAATTTTGTGAGATCTTTTATTTTTATAAGCATTTTGATAGATGTTTGATATTCACAAAGATATTTTTGAATCCAGCATAAATCTTCTCTATAAAGATAACTTCATTGCTACCACTGTTGGACTATGTTTTGGTCTGAAAATTCATATTAGATATCTTAGAGCTGCAGGCAAATGATAGCCCTTTAACTAGAACACGGCATGAGATTGCTCTAAGAACACTGAAAACTACAGACTCAACATAAAAAAATTATGAACATACAGGCAGCAGTTGAGAAGCTGACAAATTACAGGCAATGCCATGAAGGATAGGAAGATCTCCCATGAAAACAGAAAGTTAATGTGCCAGACTCCAGAGGTATCTGGAGGGGAGCACTAGGGACTTCCTAATGGATTGTCTTGAAACGCCAAAAATACCAGTCTTACTATGTCAGTAATAACATATAAAACTAAGAATGCCTGATAATTGTGTCAGAAATACCAAGTTTGGACAAAGATATATCTGAACTATGACCCTTAAGAATAATTTGGCATTGTTTTCTAAAAAGGATACCAGCGTGGGAGAGGAAGGTACAAGGGAGATGCAAGACGGCCAGAAAAAAAGGCAGAATAAGGTGTGCAAATCAGGAGTGCAGTCTGAGTTTACCTATCAGAAAGCCCTGAGCTTGGTCACTGCAGCTGGACAAAGACATTAAACCAAATACACTTCTCTGACTATACCCTGAGAACCAATCCATTTCCGTGTTCAGCAGAACAAGAATAGAAGTGGTTAGGGTGATTTTCCTGGCCAGCAGGGAACACCCAAAAAAACAGACCAAGCATCTGATCATGCCATGTTAAGGTCCATTACAACTCTCATGGAACAAGAAGTTCTCCTCCATACATAACAATTATTTCCTAGTTGCTATTTAAAAGACTTCAGTTCTCTGACAGGAAAGCCCAAGAAATTATATCAGAGGAAGTTATTCAAGCATATATCATGTTGAAAAAATGGTAAAAGACCAAAGCTAGACATTCAAGAAATTAGTCTAAAAAAATATTGCTAATTCAACACCTCCTAAAACAAAACAGGTTGTCTCAGTAAACCATGTTATTCTACACTGGACTAATTTTGGGAGCAGCATTATTATTATATGCACTACTGAACTCTAGCTCACTAGCATTAGTGTATGATTCAGGACTAGCAGAAGAGTCTATCCAGTTGCATGAAGATTTGAACCAGGACCCAATGCAGCAGAGCTTTGCTCCAGATTTATATGGCTCTAAAATGAAGACTGTCTAAAACATAGTGGACAAATTTTATTAGTATAATCTTTCACCTCTCTATTTTGGTGTTTAGAAGGTAAAAGCAATGCAAAACACAAACTTTATATGCTGCTTTGGAATTTTGTTCATACCAGAAAATGATAAAGCTAATGTTCCTCCCAATAAAGAGGCAACTGTATTCTTTCCAATTGTCAGCATACCTAAGGGAGAGCCAATATCCACCCCAGTTACAGAAGAAGCTCTTTTGAAGCACTATTCCATGCTGATTGCAAAGTATTTGTTTCTGTTAAAAAAAAGGAGATATGGAACTCCACTTGACAATATCAGGTAGCTCATTGGGGAAGTGGAAAGAATGGTAAGTAATACAGATTGGCAGTGAAAATTCAATGCTGTTTAGAAGTGAGACAAAGCAATGAGCTCTTAGGAAAGAAAGTGACCAGTATTTCAAGTGTGCATTCAAACAAACTGAGGGAGGTTCCCATTTTATACCACCCCACCTCTCTTTTCCTCTCAAAGACTTCAGAGGGTTTGGGTTCCACACAAACACCACCCTTCTCTTGGAAAGTTGAAGACAATATTATCAAAGAAGCATGGGCTATATCTAACCTTTATGTATCTCTACACAGATCTCAAGGCAATGAGCTGTAGGAACAATAACAACAACAAAGAGTGGCTATATTTATGACTCCAGAGGAAAAAAATGTACTAGATTGAAAGAAGGATTGCCATGAATGCGGTTTCTGTGCTTGGTAAAATGCATAAGAAATCAGAAAAAAAGATGTAAGAAACAAAGCCCTACCAGCTGTCGAGAAAGATGATGAACTTCAGTAACAAAAGAAAAACTAAGGAGAATGGGGACTGTACTAAAAAAAGGTAATGGAAGATGCAGAGAAGGCAGAGTTACTGAACACCTTCTTTGCATTGATCATCACTGACAAGACAAGCCCTCAGGAATTCACAGGGAGACTAGGAAGAAGAAAAGGAGGAAGAAAGACTTTCCCTTGGGCAAGGAGGACTGGATTGGAGTCAGGCAAACCAGGCATCCACAAGTCCGTGGACCCTGCTGATGGACACCAAAGCTGGGCTGCTCATGGTCATCTTTGAAAGATCCTGGTGATCAGAAGAGGTGACTGAGGACTGCAGAATGTAGCAGCATGTGGCTACAGTGATGATCGTGTCCAGGGAGGCCACAATGTGGCATGGAAAACAGATGAGACAAGTCTCTTCCTTGTTTAGCACAAGAGTCCATTTTATTCTCCACGCCCTCTCCCCATGCTGGGAAGAGGAGAAGGTGGAGGCCAGGAGCCCAAGCAAAGCCCAGAGAGCCAGGGAGTAGAGAGAGGGCAGACCCAGGGCTGTGGGGTTTTATCAGGTGTCCCATGGGAGGAGTCTTAAGATCAAATTACAGCCTCCTCAGAACAAGGCTCCACAGCAGGAAATCAAATGTCACCTCAGCCATCCAAAAGAGCGAAAAGGAGAACACAATGAACTATTGCCTGGTCAGCCTCACCTCAGTCCCTGGAAATTTAACAGAACACTTCATTCTGCAGGCCATCTATCTACACAAAAGACAGGTGATGAGAAGAAGTCAACATGGACTCACTAAACAGAAAACATGCTTGTCCAACCTGATGCATTTCATAATGAGACTTCTACATGGATGGATAAGGGGAAAGAAGTGGGTACTGTCTGCCTTGACTTCAGCAAGGCTTTTCATACTGTCTCTCACTACTTCCACACAGGAAAACTCAGGAAATGCAAACAGGGTAGGTGTATTTTGAATGGTTTGAGAGCTGGCTGAATAGTAGATAACAACGAGTCATAGTCAGTGGCAGACAGTCCAGCTGGAGACCTGTCTATAGTAATGCCCCTGAAGATTCAATAAGGAGTGCAGTATTGATTAGCACAATGATCAATGACTTGGATGAAGGGACAGATGCCTCACCAGAAAGTTCACTGGCAACACAAAGCTGGGAGGAGTGGTCAGAATCCTGAGGGCTGTGCTGCCATCTAGAAGGCAAGCTGGAGAGATGGAAAGAGAGGAACCATCTGAATTTCAAGCGCCAAGTCTGGAAAACTGGGAGGAATAACCCCAGGCGCTAGAACAGGCTGGGTCTGACCTCCTGAGAAACAGCTCCGTGGAGACTGATCTGGGAGTCTTGGTGGACAACAAGCTCTCCATGAGCCAGCAGATTGTCCAAGGAGGCCAATGGCATTCTGGGGGACATTAGGAAGAGCATTGGCAGCAGTTTGACAGACACTACTGTCACACTACTCAGATCTGATAAAGCCACATCTGGAGTGCTGTGCCCAGTTCTGGACTTCTCAGTGTAAGAGAGACATGAAGCTTCTGGTGTGGGTACAGTGGAGAGTGACAAAGGTGATTAGGGAACTGAAGAATCTCTCTTATGAGGAAAGGTTGAGAGATTTGGGCCTGTTCAGCATTGAGAAGAGAAAACTGAGAGGATGTCATCAGTGTCAGGGAGTATCTGAAATGAGGGTGTCAAGAGAATGGAGCCAGGTTCTGCTCAGTGGAACCAGCAATAGGATAAGAAGCAACAGGAATTCCACCTGAACATGAGGAAGAGCTTTTTGACTTTGCAGGTGACTGAGCACTTGAACAGATTGGTCAGAGAGGTTATGGAGTCTTCCTCATTGTGGATATTCCAGAATTGTCTGGACATAATCTTGTGCCATGTGCTCTGGGATAACCCTGTTTGAGCAAGGTTGGAACAGATGATCCCCTGTGGTCCCTTCCATCCTCTGATTCCAGGATTTTGTGAAAGAGATACAATGTGAAGCAGGAAGGAGACAGAAGTCTTAAATTAGAAGGGAAGATTTACTTTATAACAAGAAAGACATCAAACTGGAAGAACACACCAATATCTGAATGATTTAGTGCCACAAGTGTCATTACCCACTGCAACGGGGCGTGATGCTCATTATAAATTCTTGTCTGCTCATCACTTGACCAAGTGTCAGGGAACTCTTATGTTTATGGATATTAGTCTTAACTCCAGAAACCAGCCAGCTAGATTCAAAAGCTTTTGGCTAACATGCTATGAAGTCCTTACACTACACTGCTACAAAAGGTGTTGGCTAACAAGTCCTTAATCTTGTATAGCACACTTAGTAAGTTCTCTACTCCCACAGCAAACTTCTCAAAGGTGCAGGCTCATAAGCCACAAATATCTTTATAAGTCCCCCCCCTCCCAAAACAGGCTTCAAAACATCATCTAGGGTAGAATAGGATAGCTGTGCTCTGACCAGGCAAAGCAAGGTAAGAAAACAAAGATTATCACCAGTCCTTAGATCTCATACTGGTACTGCTGCATGGATGTCCAGAGCTGGTGTTGCATGACAAAGAAAGCAAAAGAGAAGAGAGTGAGGGGGCCCAATCTTTATCCCTTTATACTTAACCCAGTGCATGCCTCTTATGTAAATTAGACTTTTTGTGCTCTTTTGTTTCCATGTGCATAGCCAGCCCTTCTCCAGGAGGTGAGCGGGAAGGTGAGAGTGACTGAGCACAAGTCTCAAGGCAGAGAAGGAAGTTGGTTCAAAACACTAAGCCACATATGCAGGACCCTCCCTTCTGATCACATCTTTCCTGTCCCAACAGTTTGAGACAAAACATGCTTAGACCTAGTCCTCTACAGCTGCCAAAGGCACAAGAGCTGCACTAACAAGGGACTAGTAGACCCAAAGCACAGATTAGCTCAAGTAGAGGACTGAATTAGTAGGACTATTTTTGGTCCAGTGTTCAAGCCAGTTTGAGAGGAGTTGGATGGGACTTGGATGAATATCATACATTGAGGCATACAGATATTGCTTAATGATTGCAACAATTACATCACTATTACCAGACAAAGAGAGAAAGAAAAGACAACATTTTCCAAAAATTAATAGAGCTGAGTTCACTAATCCCCTCTTAGATTAGAGACTCCCAAGTATCTAAGGGCTCTGGGAAAAAAAAAAAGATGCAAATATTATATAGAAGGCTGAGTCCCAACAAAATTTCCAACCTTGTCCCTATAATAACTTCTAATGCCCTTGCTACAATTTGCATCTGTTCCACTGTGCAGCTCACTACAGAAAAACCTTCCTCTCGAGAACAATCTCATAAGGCAGAAGCAGCTGCTCTTGTTCCTCCTGCTCTCCCTCTTCAATTCTTTGAAGTCGTGTCACTAAATTTCAAATGGTAAGTTTGCTTTATTACTTCAGCTTTCAGTGGAGTTTAGGGACAACTTGGTAGCAAAACTTAGACTTATACTGCAATGCATGAGAGGACAGCTTCACAGTCAAGACCAAACCCTATTTCCCTCCAATCTTGTTTAACTAACAAAATTAATTTTCCTCTTTAAAATTTAAAATAAACATGTTTTGATTTTTTCAGTAATTGACATTGGCAAAATTGAAGGGATGGTGTTTGTACACTGATTTTTCTGTTGAAAAGCCAAACTGCAGATAGTTTGACCTGGTGCCAAGTCTGAGTTGCTTCATTTCTTCCGGTTCCTGATGTCAATATAGGCAAGATAGCTAACATGCACCAGTGGCTGGTCAAAAATTCAAGTAGAAGAAGTATACTGCAAGTATAAGAAAGAAAGTCAAGAAGGGGCAGACACCAAAACAGCTGTCTTGTCACAGTTTAAAAACTTTGTGTTTATGTCTGCTACCAGGTTTTCCAGCTACTTATCAGCAAGAACAGTGGAGAGTTAATAAATCTATGTCTCCAGAAAAATAGGAAACACACAACAAATTAATCCTGTAACACACCACCATTTCTCAGCTTTACAAATCAATAACTGGATTGCAAAACACAACAACCATGGAAAAAAAGTAACACTAGAACTGTAAAGTTCTAATCTGTTTTTCTAGCAGTACATGTTAAGGTCTCCTAGTCAGATCTTTGAGGTAGATGTGCTTAGCCATGGTCTTAAATGAGCCTTCCAAGAGGATGAAGGGTTTCAGAGCCAAAAAGCAATTACATTTTTGAATAAAAATTAGAAAGATTATCTATGTGAAAAATAACAGGACATGGAAGAGTTCATTTTTCCAGCTCGGTCACTTCATATTGTAGCAAGTTGTGCACAATGCCTGCATTTGTCCTACCTTTCTTACAGCCTGACTAACCACTCTTGACACATTTGATTGTTTCTCCAGCTCTGTGTTTCAGTCACAGGCTTTTAATTCCTGATGTAACTTTTTCATTTCTTTTTGTCTGTTGCACCCAGTGCCCTCCCAAACACTCTATTTCTGAACAGATCAAATAATTTTTCATGGAAAGACTCCCTCTTTTTTTACATGACTCTGTGTTACTAAACACAGAAAAAAAATTAAAACCATAATTAATTAAGGCATTGTCAATCACAATAAAGCAAATCACAGAGGACAGATATAAGGCTTAATAGTTTTAGATACAGCCTTTGCCTTTTGGTCACAGAGCTTTTGTCAGGTGTACTGACATTATTGACTGGTGTATGGCACAAAGAATGGATTCTGCTTTGATTTGCTGCAGTCTGCAGCATTGCCAGGACTGCACATTTACATTGCCTCTTGACCAGAAATTAAATTTGGGCCAGTATCCAGTCCTCTGTCCAAATCATTCATTCATAAAAAGTAACTGCTTAGGAACCTTGCATCCATATTTGCAATCCCTTTCCTGATTTCGTTCTTAGCTCCAGCAGGGGGCAAATAATTTTGACTGTACAAACAGTTTTCTTAGTTGTATGCCACAATATAAACAAAAAGCAAAGTTTCACCTAAAAATTTCCATTCCAAAATTCAAATTCACTGGACATAGACAATGCCCAAAAGACTAGGTTACAAAATCTCTCTGGTCGTAAAAACACAGAGAGCCGCATCTTTTTGTCATAGCCTTGCCTCTTTCTGGACTACTTGGACACAGGGAATCAGGATTGAAGTGGGTAAGTTTTTGGTAGTGGAGGGCTACAAAGGTGATTTCTATGAAGTTTCCCCCTGTCTGATAGAGCCACTCCTAGATGGCACCAAGGTGCACACACTGATAGCCAAGGCCAAGCCATCAGCAACAGTAGCAGTGCCTGAGGATAACTCTTTTAAGAATAGGGTAAACCTCCTGCGCAGCAGCATCTGGAAGTGAGGATTGAGTGTGTTGGAGAAACAGCTCTCCAGACAATAAAGTCAGTGGAGAAGGACAAGTGGGAGGTGGTCCATGTGCCAGAGCAGACTCCCCAGCAGCCCATGGTGAAGACCATGGTGAGGCAGGTTGTCTGTCTTCAGCTGATGGAGATCCATGGGGGAGCAGATCTCTGCCTGCAGCCTGTGGAGGACCCCACACCAGAAAGGGGTAGATGTGCCCAAAGAAGGCTGTCACCATGTGAAAAGCCTGTGCTGAAACAAGATCCTGTCAGGGGCTGTGGCCCTCTGAAGAGAGAGACCACATTGGAATGGGTTTCCTGGCAGAACTTGTGACCCCATGAAGACTCACACAGGAACAGGCCATTCCTGAGGGACAGAACCCCATAGGATGGATGTATGCTGCACCTGCCATGAAGAACGGCAGCCTGAGGGAGGGCTCTTGTTGCAGGAGCTCCTGGATGACTGTTTCCTGTGGGAGGGACCTCACACTGGAGGAGAGGAACAGAAGGCAGAACAGAGACAAGTGTGTGCTGAACTGTATCCAGCTTCCATTCCTCATCCACCTGTGCTGCTGTAGGGAGAATGTAGAGAATTTAAGAGTGAACTTGAGCCCATGACAAAAGAAGGTGTGTGGGGAAGGTGTTTTAACATTATACTTTTTTTTCCCATTATCCTACTGTGATTTGACTGGTAATAAATTACATTTATTTTCCCTAAATCAAGTCTGGTTTGCCCATGATTGTAGTTGGTAATTTATCTCTCTACCCTTATCCTGGCCCTCAAGCCTTTCATTACGTTTTCTCTCCCCTGTCCAGTTGAGAAGGGGAGTGACAGGGTTTGATATGCACCTAGTGTCCAGTCAATCAACCACCACAGGGTGACCAAAGAAATCACATTCGTGTCCTGATGTAGTAATGAACACAGTCTGACAGGAAGTCCACAAAGAAATGCATATTTTGGAAATCTAAAGAGAGAAAATGGGCCATTTTGCTGTGGCAGTCCAGCTGGATCAGCCCCATACCCCATCTGCCTGTAATCAAAACCCCACACTCAGAAATAAACTTATCAAGACTCTCTGGTGATTCAGTCACGTATTTGGGTAAAGGTTTCCCAAATGCTTAATTTGGAGGAGAAACAGATCTAAGGCACACACAGCTCCTCTGAGCTCTTATGTCACAGCTGTCATCAAAATTTGATTCTCAGCATTCAAGATCAGAATCTGATTTTTCCACATAACACAGAAGATTCCTTGCTCACTGTGGAAAGTGGTCAAGAAAGACATTTTTATCACACCTTTTTTTTCTAGCAGATCTCAGAGAAGATTTTTAAGAACTTATGGTTGAGCACCCTGTGGAGAAAAACAGCTGCTGCTGGGGTGCAGCCTCTCAAGGGAACAAGAACATTCCAACCAACCAAGAACAGAAATTCAGAGCGGGCAAAATAGGATATCTCAATTAATACACTTATCCCTTGAGCAGAATTACAGTCTTTAATGGCTACAAGTTGCTAAGATAATAGGTCTAAAACAATCATGAAAAAGAAAACATTTACAAAAATTCAATGCATTGCAAAGCTCTGCAGTGTTACAGAAACAGCAGTAGCACAGATAAATTGCAGAGACAAGTCAGCCTTTGAAAACTTTGCTATTTGAGTAGCTATTAATTGTGACTTGGTGCACTATATATGTGTAATGATCTCTTTGCTACCACCCAATATAAAGCACTAATTTTCCCTTATGTTTACAAAAAAAATCTTATAATTTACCAAGTATCTATAATGAGTATTTATTAATTTTAATTACAGAAACATCATATTTTGAGAGAAAGAGGTGATCCATAAATATAAAACTAAATATATTGCTGAGTACAGTAAATGAAGTAGTATTTAATTACCATCAATTGCTATAAGTAACTGTCAAGGGCTAACCACTACTACTACAAATCTCATGTAAAATAGAAAAATTTATGTATTGCTGCTAAATAATTTAATTTATTAAAGTTACACTTTTGCACTCTACTTAGAAGAGAGGATCAAATATATGCAATCATTCCATTACACAATGGAAGCTAGGTAACTATCGTACCTCTAGGCTGCAGAATCAGAATAAACCACACTGCAGCTAAAAATTATACTCTGTATAAAGCTTGAAATTGTGCAGTTTCAAGCCGTATAGACTGATCAGTTTGACTGAATGTTTTAACAATGAAGCTCTGTACAGAATGTATCATAAGATACTATTAGTCCTCACCGGTTCAACACCAGAAAGATAACAGCAAAAATAACAATAGCAGCAGCCTCTGATTGTTTTATTTTTAGTACAAAATTTCAGCTAGAACAACAAAAGTCTGGAAGTCCATATGAACTTTTTCCTTCTCTTTCTACTGGAGTTTGAAACAGAACACCATCAACACTGTGAACGTTTCCATCTACCATGTTACTAGAAATAATGTGTAAACACTCAGGTGTGCCACTGATGTGAAAGGAGATGAGTCCTAACCATGAGATTTTATTCCAGAAGTTCAATTGCATATGCAGTCAAAATCCTAGCAGTCAATTATTTCATCAGATACCATGTTACATTGTTATGGAAAGGATTGTATTTGTGTGTCCTCCCAGTCAAATTGTTTTTCATGTATACATTTTGTGATGGACAGGATGAACCAGATGGAAATGAGGAGATAAAGAGAAGATTGTTCACCATACTGTAAATATTATGACACAAAAGATATCATCTGGAATAAAGAAGAGAGTGAAAGACAAGAACCAGTGTAAGATATGTAAGATACTTCCATCTCTATGTCATTGGTTCAAAGGCAGCCACAGGACCTGTGACTCCTGAAGGTAAAAGCAATGACTTATTTTTATTTACACCATGTCTGGAATGCCTATGAATTTATCTCACATTCTGGATTTTGTTATTGTATCCCTGTTGTGAATTTCAAACCTTCAAGGGCTGTAGGAACTGTAGGTACCAAACTACTTTTCTTCTACAGAGAGCACTTCCATGCCACCACTGCAAACACCAATGCTTGTTCTTATTTACATAATCTTTTAAAGACAGTCACAAAAGCTTTTTTTCTAGCTATGTTTCTGTTAGGGGTTTAAGAATCAACAGAGCCACAGCATCTAGCTAGATGCCAGTGCAAATTCCTTTTCCACAGAGTCAAGGCAGTTTACAAAACAGAGTCTGAACTTCACCAGCCCAGAAGTCTTTTTGAGCTTGGTGACAGAATTATGATGCATATTCAATATCTGATTCCTCAAGACACCTAAACAGGTCAAAGCAAAAATGTTCTTTCATATATAAGTACAAGAATATATGCCTGTTCGGAGCAATTTCCAAATCAAATTATTGTTTACTAGCATGAGAGGTTCAGTTGGAAGGGAAAAAATCCTCCATCAGTTTAAAGACCTTTTCCTAGTTTACCTATATTGAAATGGAATAGTTATTTATGCTCAAGCAAACAGATATAATTAATCACCAAGAAGTTAAATAATTTGCTAAAGATCCTTACATGTATAGCATTTAGGGAACTTAGAAAAGGAAAAATTATAATGGCAACTTTGGATGACTTTGCTTTTTCTGCAGTGAGGGAAATTCAGTTTTTTTTAATAAAACTTATCACCTGTTATGCCTTTCTAAGAGTAATGTGTAAATGTCAAACATAATTTTCTTTCATTCCCAAGCAAAAGTCAAGGTACTGTGTGAAACAATATGTAATTAATGACTCACTTGATGTGACAATAAAAAATATCTCAACAACTTACGCTAGCTATTTATGCCAACCAGAGGACACTCTTCAGGTGGGCTTTCCATCATGTTTTAGGAAAAGGAGACACAAAACACTTCGTCTTTTTTCTTCTGAGGTGCTGTAAAGCTAAACACTACAGTCATAATTCCAGGTCCTCCCAAATCCCTCACACTCCATTTGAAAAGAAAGAAGAGGGAAAAGTACTAGTGTAATTTCCTAAACTTAGGCAATCGCACTGTATCTTTCTGTTAACGCTCTCCTCCCCATGAATTTTCAGTCCAGAAGCCAATTTCAATTCAGATTTGTGAAGTAGAGCTCTCAAGTATTCTCCCTGTGAATTTCATGAAAATTGGAAAGTAGAAAAGAAAGGCACAAATACTGTATTGTTAACATCAAGGAAAAGACCACAGAATGGTTTTAGTCTTTTTCAACATCAAATAATATATGGAACAGAGCATCAAACAGTGGTACTTGATCTGCAAAGAGTTTGTACCTCATGTCAGGCTGGAACTCTGGTCAATATATCTGAGGATTACATCAGGAGCTCAGCTAGTATTAGCCACAGGAGAGTCCACAGCAGAGAGCAGTGTTCTGTGTTCCTTGACTGTGGCAAAATCTTCAGTGATTTTATGTCATTTATCATCCACAAGGAGACACGTATCCAAGATGTGCTCATGCTGGCAGTGTTCCTCGCTGTGGAGCCTCTAGCATCTTATAAAGCAGCAATGCACACTGAAGCTCTTTGTCCACAGGATATTCATAACTCCTTTCTCTCATTTTTACAATCCTTTCCTCCATTCTTCCAAGTGGAATATCAAACATTTAATAAAGCATAAGCTACTCTTCCAATCATAGTAAACTTGAGTTAAATTTGTCCTTAAGCTCAAGGAAAGAAAGCCACAAGAAACTTCACCAATTATGGTTGTTTCTTAGGGAAGATGTTTTCAGAGACTTGAAATTACTCAAATCCTTATATATTAAATAATTTATAACATCCCAACTTTTATAATCATTGAAATGCTATACTGAGAAATCAGAAAGAGAACTTTTGTCTGCCTTGTTTGTTTTCTTTGCAGTTTTTTTTCAGAGGCTGTGGTAACCAGTCCAAGTTCTTCACAGCAACCAGTCCAAGTTCTTCACAGCACCTGCTTTCTTCACAGCTGCCTGATGAGATAAAGGGCTCTTTTGACATCATATAGCAAGTGTTCTGCCAATTGATATTTTTATATATATTTTAGACAGGGGTATCAGTTTTGATTATTATGATTTCTGACCTCAAACTCATTTGTCCTACCATATTTCTTGTTAGTAATATGATGAGTGGCAGAACGTGTCCATCCTCTGTCATGGCCCTCTGAACAAGGCCTGTGTAGGGTGGATTTTTCTTCTTTAAAAAAAATCTAATTTGTATGTCAAATTAAGATTCCAAAATTTTGAGGAACTGCAGTTTTCATCCTAAAAATACAGCCTGCAAAACTATCCACCCAGTTTATGGGACACTGTCTATTAATCCTATTAATTATATTTATATTTTTATATAGGATGCAATATAACCTCTAATATATAGAAGATATATATAAATAGGCTATAATATATCTATAAATATAAGGACTGATTTTTTTCTTACCTATTTTTTTTTAAATAAGCACACTACAACAACAATCAAATCACTCAGTTTCTCAGGGGAGAAATCAGGTCCATGCATTCCTATATTGGGTTCATAGAACACATTATTCATATAATAAAAATCTAATTAACAGTGTGAGAATTCTGAGATTTAATATTATTTCAGCTGTGTTGACTATAGAGTCATGCTGCTTAAGAAACGCAACCTCATTTTTTCAATTATTTGTTATGAAATTGATGCATTTCCTCTCTAGGTATGGTGAACACTTATTCTCTTGCCAAGCTAACTCTAACTTCTGATAGATGTGACAGTTCAAGCAAAACATTTTGAAGCTCTGCCAAATCCTGAACTGCAGAGAATGTAACTTTATGCTTAGAAGAATTCCATTAACTTTTGTCTGCCTTGTTTGTGGTTTTTTCACATTTTTTGTTCAGCAGCTACTAATAGCAAAAATTAGAAAACAAATCAGGAAAGACTAGTCTCTGAAAATTTTTGTCCTGATTTAGAGCTGGAAAGCACTTAGAACTTTCCAAAAATCCTGAGATTTCCCCAGAAGTCTTGGTTTTATACAGAAAAGGTAAATAAATAAAATTCAAAATTGGATTTCTGCCTAACTTCAATTACCATTGGAAAAACACATAGCCTTGCACAACAATTAAGGGCAGAAGAGAACTTTAAGCCATTAGGTGAAGTACACATCCTGAAGCAGCTGCAAATTTACCTGTCTATTCCAAGTCACATCTGTCCATCATAAGAGGAAAATATTTGCCAAACATGACTTCTGTTGTCCCTTTTACAATACATACAGATAAAATTGACAGGGTAGTGACCTAAACCTAGCTTAATATTTTTCATTTCTTTCTGGAAAACTGAAATCAAGAGTATTATTAATATTCACTATACTGTAAAGTTAGTGGTTGTGGAACAAAAGATTTGGGATTGAGATTAAAAACTTACTAAATAAAAAAGTAAAAAAAATAGATTGATGGAAATTGCAAATTGTTTTGTTAGGTAACATATGTCCCAAGGGGATTTTTGTGAGATTCCACCACAGTGCTATGTAGTAACTTGTACAGTTTCTGTGGCCTCCAAGCCAAAGGACTCGATATTTTAGCACAATCACAGAAGTTGACACATTAAGTCAAAATTTCCCAAAAGAAAATTTTCCCATTTCCTTGTGTTGGTAGAAGACATTGATTAGTAAATCCCTGTACAAATCCTAACCAGGCAATAGCACATGGCTGGGTTTCACAGTGCATATCTCCTACACTATTGTAAAAACTAAATGGATTTTAAATCAAAAAAGGCTTGTCTTCAATCTTGTGCTGATAATCCACTACTGAAAGTAAATCCTAGCATTCTGTGCCTTTGCTGTGAAAATACTGGAGATGAAAAAGTTTTTGAGTAAGAATTGTTTGACACATGGAGGAATATAATGGATATATCATAGAATGTTTTGGGCTGAAAGGGACCTTAAGGATCATATGGTTCCAACCCCTCTGCTGTGGGCAGAGACACCTTCTACTTGACCAGGTTACTCAGAGCTCCATTCAACCTGGTCATAAACACTTGCAGGGACGGATCATCCGCACTTCTCTGGGCAACCTGTTTCAGTGCCTCACAACCCTCACAGTTAAGAATTTCTTCCCCAATACTTAATACATCTTTCACCAAAATATTTTGCTTTAAGCTACAGCACTGGATAGTCCACTCCTATACAGGCATGCCAGCACCAAGGACAGGGATAAAAAGCAGTAAGTTCCAGCAATGTGTGTCATGACACATTATCAATACAACCCCCACCTTTCCTACCAGCTAATGGCAGTCACCTCTCATAAGCAAAGGCCCAAGAACATCTTCCATTCTCCTTGGTCTGAGGAGGTCTTAGCTATGATTTGTAAACAGCCCAGAACTGAGAAAATTTTCATAGGAATTCAGGATATACCTCTGTAGCATAATGAATCAAGGCAAGCTCTTCGTTTGACGTATGATTTGACCCACTTATGTAATAGAACTTAAGTGATATGAGGCAGATGTGCCTTAGACTGCTCTGGAATGCAACAAAGGCCCTCTGCATGGTGGCTCCTGTTATATATTCCCCAAGAAGAGCAGTGGGACCAGACCAGGCAAAGAAAGTGTATAGACTCCTGCACAAACATGGTCATTTTTTGCCCAGGGCGTTCAGATGGAATGTCTGGCATGTCAAAAGAATAGACACACTGGCACATCTTGATGAGGGCTGTTTGACCAGGGTCAAACATCTGTCTATAGAGTAACTAGAATCACAAATGTAAGATATATATCCCCCTGTTCTGAACCAGACTCTTCAGAGGCCTATCTCCTTCCATGCCCAAAAAACAAAAGATTTGAATCTTCAGAGTTTAAAGCCTTATGTTACAGAAAGATCAACACACTTCTCAAGTTTGTGGATGACATCCTCTTCCTTTTCCCTAAGACAGCTCCTATCATGATACTCAGAAATTCATACCCAGCAGGATGTAAGTCCTCTAATTTCTGGAGGCCTTTGCTGTTTTTGTTTTCTATTTCTTCTGCCTCTATTTCCTGATGTTTGCAAATCATATTCTATGCTGACACTGTCTCTGAAGTTTACACAGCTATACAGACTAATACAACAATTACATGTATAAAAAAGCCCAAGTTTAAAAATGGACAAGTTTATCAGTTCAGTGTTGTAAACCATGCGTAACCCTCTGTGTCAAAAATGAGAATGTCTATCTTTGTCTATATGTCTATCTTTACATACACACACAAACTTGACAGATTTCAATTTTATATACTGAAAATAATTGGGTTTTGACTCATCAAAAGAATTCACATTGAAACATGTTGAAGTGTCCAGATCCATTGACAACAGGGTGCATCTTCCTTATAAACTGACTGTACTAATGACACTCAGTGTTAATTTTTGTTTCCATGATAGAAGGAAGACAAGTAGACACATAGGAGGACCTGGATGGGGAAGAGTTTCCTACAAAGAATGTAGATTAATTATTTATTATATGGTGTGATCTTGAAATCAACATATAAAAAAGGGATGATTAATCAAGCTAGGAGATTATTGGTCTACACTTTCAGACACACACCAGGCAAGGCTGCAATGTCAAATAGAACTTAGGACACATGAAATCCATATATCAGAACTGCTGGCATGGCTTTATGAAACCTTTTTAAAAATTATACAAGCAAGTTTGTTTCTACATCATCTGCAGACAAAGAAGAAACACAAAATCCTTGAATAATTCTTCCAATGTGTTTCCACAGAGTTAATGATTATCTCAAGTATCAAAAGGAGTTTCAAAATTATCCTGCAAAGGGAAGAAATGGAAAATTATGTGCAAAATAGATTTTAATCGTTCAGACTCAAGAATTTTCATGCAATTTAAAAAAGCAGCTTGACATACTTATTGGTATGTCAAGCAAATATGTATGGGCTTTTCCCAGTCTAATCTGCCACAAAATTTAAATAAGCAAATTTTCTAGGGGAATAGTAACACAAGATTTTTCTTTGACCAGTCTACTCTGTTTGACACTACAGTCAAGTATTAACTGGAAAAATATAGTATTTTGCAAAGCTGATATTTACTGCATTCATTTCTAATTAATACATTTGACATGATCAGAACTCATTTCATCTTGTAACATATTCTTTGGTGGAAAATTTTAAGTTTTGGCATCTTCAAAAAACAAATCTCAACACATTTTCTTTCACTGTCCTAGCCTTCTTTTCTTCCCCAAGTACTCTGAACCTTGGAACGCATTTCCCAGGTAATAGTTTATGCAGACAGAAATTAATTCAAGTTTTCAAAACCTGTGATCTACAATGATATAAAGGAATTCATTCCATTCCAAAATAAAAAGATTTCAAGGAGAGTTTGAAAGGAAAAACCACAAAAACTGATGTAAAACTTCTCCACAGTTTCAAAGAATAGAATATGGCTCTTGTATTTTATAGTCTGCAGATAGCTTTTATGCGTTATTATTAAGTTACCTTAAATTCACTTTTTAGCAATTGTAGCAGTGCTGTAATTTACTGACTTGCCATGCTTAACATTTTCACAAATTGCAGGTGCTCATTACAGCCCAGTGGTTTTGGAATGGTTTTTTGGAATAAAGGTCAGCATCTTAAAGTTGACCTTTAATGTCCTGGTCAGCAGGAAGCCCTTGACCTAGGAATGAATTTAACATCTACCTAACTTTATTCCCCACATGTGCTCTGGATTTGAAGGTAGATAAATACTGCACTAGAAAATGCACTTCTGAAGGATTTTAACACATCCCTAGATCTCCTGGCTTACAAAAATACCAGTCTAAGTAATTGTGTATGGAAAGACGTCTGAAGCAAATTTTACAGAGAAAAGGCTTGTGTATTTTGTAAAAATGTTTCCTTTTTAATGAGCTATTCACTTTCTGTACTCATTTAATAGCTTAACCTCCTAACTCTCTCTTCTCTATGGTAGAGAATTACTTTCCAGAAATAATAAAGAATTTTAAGCATCATCATGTTGCTGGTATTGTCACTTGAAAATGTGGGTTGTCATCACCTCATCGCCCCATCCTGGTCTGCTCATTAGCGACACTCTGTATGGAAAACCTCTAAAGATCATTACCACTGTAGTCTAAAGCCAATGTGCCAACATAATGAAAAACAATTCAGCAGTTCCCTATGCTCTGTTAGTTGTGTTTGTCATAAATGAGTTGTGGAGATTTGGAGTGAATGATCCATATCATATTGAACCGTCCTTTTTATCGCTGACAATTGGAGGTGACTGAAAAGCTGGGTCAGTGTCAGACTGTATCTAATTGGAAACCTTTTCTCATTAACGCTTGATGTTGACTTGTATTAGTTGATGAAATTAGAACCACAGTGGAATGGATTTTATTACACAGAATGAGCTGGTTGATCTCTCTTCCATTTCAATGTTTTTTTTAACCCCACCCCTGGCTGCTAAGAAAGGAATCCAGAAGCATGGGAGTTGTGAGTGATAAAGGATTAAGAGGAAATTGAGTAAAAATGTCAGTGCTTCTCAGGAAATTGAAACCATGTGCATATTTGTGCCACATTTGTTTCAGCAAAACTTTTCTGAAAATACTTCCTTATTGATCATCTGAGGTTTTTTCATTTCAATCAGGAGTGGAACAGAAATGTTTCCCAGGTAAAAGGAAAACAGTAAATTTCGGGGGGAGAGGCGGAAATAAGTGCTTGTTTTCTGAAAAGACACGAGGAGACTTTGTTTTTTACAGCTTAGACAGTCAGTTTTGCAATAACAAAAACATAATTCATTCTTCAAAAATGCCCCCAACACTGAATAATCCATTTTCCTGTTTATCAGCTGCTGATTGAAGGACACCAAGACAAATTCATAACAACAAGAAAGTTAAATATAACTGCATAAACCTACAGAAAATACACTAGTCATGATATAAAGACAGATAACATACAGTATGCTATAGATACAATTTTTCACAGATGTTTGATGAATTTAAATAAAAAAGAAGTAGTATCTACAAATTCATTTTAGGAGCAAATTATTTCAACTAAATTAATCATAGGACAGTGTGATATAGGATCATGATGCCTATAGACTGTCAGATTGAGACAAATTCTGTTGTTACAGAAATTCAGTCCTACAAGATAGGTGGCAAGGGATACTATCACAAAAAACTCTGTTTAATGATCTTGTCCTCAAATCCACAGCTTCTCTCAAATATAGCATTTTTTCATCAGAAATTCATTAAAATTGAACACATGAGAGACATCTTGCTGTCATCTCCTTAGGCATATCTTTAAAGTCCATAAGTCACAGCTAATTGTGGACAGGAATCTCAGAAAATACTGGAACAGGAAACCTTGAGATCAGCTCTAAAAAGAGCAAGGGGTTTCTTCCCAAGCCACTTGCATGAATCTTCTCTCAGAAGGTTTTGACTTCCATCCAACTCATGATTCATGACTTCTTGCCTCAGAATTTTTGGAAAAAAAAAAGTAAGTTGATCCAAAGCTCAAAGGCATGCCAAACCCACCATGCAAATAGTTTAAGGTCCATGATCTCAAAACTTCTGCTTCTGAACAACCAGATAAACTGGTTTCAACTCTCAAAAATTCCTGTCTCATTCCAAGAGCTAGTTTGCCAATGCCCCCTTCTTTTGAGTTTAGTCAGAGATTGACCCCAAACTCATTAGATTTGTAGCTATTGTAATTTGTAATCACAGGTACCATATTGTAATCACAGATGCCATATTGTAAGAAGATAAAGAAAATTGACAGGGTAAATTGAGAGAGAAACAAGTTAAATATAGCAAAATATCAAATGTTCTTTTAATAACACCTTTGTAACAGATTATCTTATATGTTGTTGAAATGTGTCACACATTATTTTTTTAAGAGTTAAGCTTACAAGGCAAAGAGGAGGGACAGACACTGATCTCTTCTCTGTGGTGACCAGAATGCAAGGGAATGGCCTGAAGTTTTGTCAGGGGAGATTTAGGTTGGATATCAGGAAAAGGTTCTTCACCCAGAGGGTGAAGGGCACTGGACTGGGCTCCCCAGAGAAATGGTCACAGCAACAACGTGACAGAGTTCAATAAGTGTGGACAACACTCTCAGACACAGATTCTTGGTATGCCCTGGGAAGGGCCAGGAGCTTCATCTGATGATCCTTGTGTTTCCTTGTAACGCAGAATATTCTGTGATTCTGTGTTATTTATTGTTTGGGATTTTAGAATGAAACATAACTTGATGGGGTTATTGGAAAAAAAGTTATATGCATTTTTCATCTGTCTCAGCTAAGAAGAAAACACAGAACTTGCCTACTATTCAGAGAAACCTACATTATAAACCAAGAAAATTATCTCTTGTACTGAAATGACAGTCTCCTAGGTTATGTTAACTATCAGTGGATCAGAATCCTTTACACTTTTCTTCAGTCAAATATACTTTGATTTACATAATGCAATGCTTTCAACTCTCATTTCCTACTCATACATCATGAGTAGTTGCTCACTAGTTGCAACACTGGTTGCTACTTTCTTCTAATTCTGTTACTGCTGGGCTTTAATGGTTCTTAGATTCAAATTTTGATTTCCTGAAATTTTTCTCTGAATAGGAAAGCTTTGTCCTGCTTAGAAAGGACATGTTTGGCTCAACATAAAAAGGCAGAATAAAAAAATCATACTACTTTAATCTTTTCACCCCACAGCCAGCATCTGAATAGTGAGGAGCATATTGCAATATCAAGGTGGTGCTTGGAAATAAACTTTGTTACAGAGAAGTTGTTCTAAACATCTCAGCATCCACAAGGTATTTTTAAGGAGTGTGGTTGCATTTAAATTCAAATATATACAAGAAGGAAAGAAAGAGAAAATAAGAAGAAAATTGAAATAAAATAATATGAACGTGTGATGGAAAGACTTGAGATCTCCATAAGTAGGTAAAAGTGAACAATTGGCACCAAAGTAGGAAAGATAATTGGGCTATTTTTGATTACAAAATAAGGAGAAATCCAAAGGAGAAACACTGCCTTTACTAAGAACACCAGAGTTTTATATAGTTTTTTTTTTTAAAGCATTGTTTTGGAAAATGCAAGTACAGAAAAATCTGTTTTGATTTTTTATGCCATTCAAATAATTCCAAACTTCATTTGGATATGACTGTATGTGATGTTTACACACACACGTTCAACACACTTGGCTTACTCAATCCATTAATAATCTTGCCCTGCTTTACTTCCATAATACTTATGAACTTAATTATTAAGACATCAGACAATGACTTCCAAACATGGGCAGTTACTGGTTAAACTCACATGGCTTCCTTCCCAAACTGTCTTTCAATGACTCTTCTTCTGAGGTTTCAAATGAAGTTTGAAGAAGAGCTGCAGACATTTTGTTGGCATCAGACTTGAAACTCATAATGGGCACATTATTTGGCCACATTATAAAATAGCATCATCCATCTAACAAATGAAAAAAATTTAATGGGTGCACTCTTAATTATAATAATTTGGAAGAGAAAGACATCAGCTGAAAGTGGTGTGAGAAGGTCATTCAATGAGGTTTGTGACTTTGGAGTCCCCTTTCAAGTTACAGTAGGTAATTGGACTCAATGATCTTAAAGGTCTTTTACAGCTTAAATGATTATATAATTATATTATGCTAATTCCTACCTCGAGTTCCTGTTTTTCTTGGAGTTTATGAGAAATTTTCCTTTTTTCTGGCATGTAGGCAAAAGCAAAACATGGCTATTTGATGCTTTGGTTGTGTGTTTAGATTTTTTTATTGGCACAACAGTTTCTAATATTGTTTAGAAGTAAAGCAAATTTCTGTCACTAAAGGTCAGTGAAAAGGAGAGATACACAGACCAGTGCCCTACCAATGGATGTCTGCCCTCAACCAAGATGGAAGACAGAAAGGGCATGAAGAAAGAACAGAAACTGAAATAACTCTTTCCAATCTCACAATAGCTGTGAGTCAGAAAAATATGCAGCTCTTCTAAGTGGTTGCATTCATAACTTACTCTATTGCACAGTTTCCAGTAAATTCACAATAAAATATGTATTGAACCAACATACTGTTGCTTTTAGCACAAGGTACACCATTCACAAGCTTTTATTCAATTCTCTTTGGAGGTAATTCCTACTTCCTTTTCTTAGAAAAAAATTGGTGCCTTATTCCCAAGAACCAGGGACCACTAGCACCTGTGGTGAGACCTGTGCACTCCTTCCCCTCTACAAGACCTATAAGTGGGAAGGCAGGTAACGGCAAGAGCACATGCCATAGACATAACCTATCTGTGTCACACAAGCAGATGTCATAGATAAAAGACATAAGTGCCCGAGTGGTGGCATACACACCACTTTCTTGATTCACTAAATTACTTCCACCTCAGGCATGTTCAGGAAGCCAGACTTTTGGAAAAGAGAAAAAAATGCTGCAATTACTAGAAACTTTTTAATATCATAGCTATTGACACTCACTTTTAATAACATACCTTTTATTAAAGGCTAAATATAAATCCCAGTTTAGCCAGGGAGTCTGACTGGCTGTTGGCTGTTTGAGAAACAAGATAAATGAATACTCTGTCTCAGCAAAGACAACAGCCCATTATTACAAGTCCATATGTGTGACCCTCAACCAATCTGTCTATAGGAAAAAGAAGGCCTTTGACACCCAGAAACACCAAAGCTAAATGGCATGCAATGGATGTGAGATCAAAACTTAATGACACATGATTACGACTGAGAAACAATTTGCTTAATGCAAATAAGTCACTATTCAAAAATTAGAGAATACACTGATAGCTGCAGCTTCAAGTGTATTGAAAACACATTAACAACAATTTACAATTTTACTTATTTCTTTCTTATCTTATCTGGAGCATCTTATTGACAAGTCTGACTTGGTCTCAAATGGTTACAGTGTCTGATGGCTAATGTCAGAAAAACATCCTAATCATGTTCCCATGTTAAAAATTTTAAAATGGAGACATTTCTTTTTCCCCATCTCTTTCTTCTAATTTCATTTTTAATTGAAATGTTTCTTGTACATATGCTGTTGCAATGATATGTTGCAATGGAGTGCAGCTTTCTGGTATTTTACTCAGAAATATGTATTATACACTAATCTGAATGTCTTAATTTTGCAGGAAACAGAACACTATCTGTATGGCCCTTCTGTGGCACATAAAGATGCAGCTGCTATAGATCACAGAAATGGTGACATTACTGAAGGGAGAGAGAGCTGCATGTAGCATTTTTCCTGACCTCTTTGCAAAAGAGTCAAGTCTAGAGTTTAATGAAATGAAATCTCTTTCAAGGGAATCCGAATGAGGCTGCCTCTACAGCACTGTTCTGGGGAAATTATTTCAGCTGGCCTCTGAGAAGATTTACACCTAGGTCTTCAGTGTCAGAAGTTAAGGCAGGCTGCATTCACTACCTGGAGACCTTCTTATCAATTCTTATCCTAAAGCCAGAAGCTGCCTCTGAAATTGCTTGAAGTGAAAATGTTTTAGGTACAGAAAAGATATAAACAAATTAATAAGAACCCAAGATCACTATAACTTTCATATCAAAAAGTATTAGCCTACCTAGAAATTTCCTGACTATAGCAGGGAAAGAGATTAAAGTTGTTTTTCACTCAAAAAAGGTCAAAGGATGCAGTAAGTTATTTTCTTCTCATTAATAGTAACAGTTACTGTCCATGTTACAACAGTTCTTATACTAGGCACAATATTTAGTCAGAAAACTGTTTTTCCTGTAGTAAACTGAGTAAACTAACATTTGAAATTTTTGTAATACAATTTTCTTTATTAATTTGGATATTTTTTCTTCAAACTACTAACTCCATCAGTATGAGAACAAATTTCAGTAAAGAATTTGGTTATTGCTTGACATAATTTACTGCAAAAATTATACTCAAGTAAATTCCTTTATTATTCAAGCAGCTGAATTATTAAAATAGTTTTATATTAATAAGTTACTACCCTCTCATCAAGATAAAGCAATTGGTATTCTTTTCAGATCTTAGCAAATACTAATAATATACTTAAATTAAATGTTTTGATATATGTCCCAATTTGCTCAATATTAAAGAACTGCAATATCACACAGCTGTGTGAACATTTATTTGATTATCTGATCTTTAAAATCACACATTTTTTAAACAGTTTGATTGAAGCTGGGAAAAGATAGTGTTTTGGGTATTCAAATATCTAAATACAATGATTTAAAAGGAAATTACCAAACCCCCTGATTTCTAATAGACAGAAACACCTATTCTTCTGCAGTATTGTAAATGGTCTGAATTCCTCACCACAGATTACAGGGAGAAAGGTCAACCATTATGCAAAATAAATGATGGGTTTAGAACAATCACTATATCCAGCTGTTTCAAAGTAAGCAGACTCTGTGAGCCTGCCTGCCAGGTGCAAGCCTCTTCTCTCTGTGGGGGTGATCATGATTTCAGAAAATGATGCAGTAAACAATATTAGAAGATACCCCGGGAAAATACCTACCAGTATGCTTGGAAACCTAAGGACCCTCTATATAGATACAGGAAAAAATATTTTGGCTGATCAGTTTTATTAAAAAATTAATTCTTTTTATGAAATAGAAAGACTACTGTGGGAATACTATAAAATTATAATCTAAAACTAATTACCTAAAAAATTCCAGTGTTCCTCTTTGTTGGATGAATCACATTCTGCCACATTTACATCCAATACTCAATGTCCTGCATTCTTGTCACTGTTTGTAAAAAGTCATCTAGTTATAAGTGCAAGTATTGAGAGAATTAAATGTGAAGTACCATCCCATTAGAAATGCTATTACCCTCTTTGATGGGAAAAAGTGGGTATTTTGTGACTTACATGTTCAAAATTTCTTTGCATTTTGAAGGAACAGCCTCGCAGAGAGCTCTTCATACTCATCTGCTGCTTTTAAAATTTGCCTAGAAGCTTCATCAAACACTTTCGAATAAAAACATATGCAAAAGAAAGTGGTTCAATTATGAATTCATGTAAATAGAAGGTTTTACTAAGATTATTGGTTCTCCATGCAGTACAGTGAATCCTAAAATTTGGACCCCCTCTCCCTACTAACAAATGACTTCCTGAATAATCATTCCCTCCTTTATTTTTATTTTTATTTTCATTTTTTTACCTTTCATGCTCAGAAAAAAAATGAGGAAGCACAGTCAGAGCATAACATATGGCACATGGACTTCCGCCAGTGATTCTCCTTTCTAATTTGAAATATCCTTTCTGCTGTTTAAATCTTTGGTCAGCCTTAAGAGTACTCAGCAGTCCTGAGGAATCAGCTGTAGTGCTTTAGGAAATGATTCCTAAAGTACTATTTAAATCAGTGCAGAAATTCACCAGCTATGTTTTCTTTTATTTACTTATTGATGTCAAGGATCTATAACCAGGAACTACAAAAAAATTAAGCATCCCAAGGCCCTCCTTGACCAGGAATATGACTTGAAGAATATGACTATACAGTTCAAGATGCACAGAAATGTAACAGCAGGTTTGTAAGCAGGGCTTGTCTCTTTCTGCATCTGCCAAGCATTATTCCAAATGGGAGGTGAATCTATAGCAGAGGAGAAAATTATTAGAAAATATTTTCCCAATGTTTCATGGCCTGTCCTATCACTGGCTGCAGCGTGAACAGTGAACAAAAGATCTGTAGAAAGCCAGACCCATGTATCTAATGTGCCTGGAAATACCACATTCTGTAGCACAAAAGGAAGAAGCCTTATCAAGGATGAAATACTGGATACCATTTTATTATCATCCTAAAATAATGTTTTAAAAAAGAAAAAAAAAGGGGGAAAAAAAGAAAAGAGAGAGGTGGGAAAAGCACAGGCTTAGGCAAAGATTTAAGGTTGGATCAACATGTAGATACATGGATAAGTAAAGTACCTCTAAGCAGAAAGTTACCCAAAACTGTGAACACAACATTTAAGCAGTCAGTGAGTAGTCAGTGTTCTTACTGGGTTTGGTTGCAAGCCCAAGCAAGCTCCTGATGTTGTGTGAACCTACAGTGCCATCACTGGCAACAGACCATCCTGATCATATACTATCAGTCAGTTTGCCCTGTTTCAGCCCAGGGTGGTGAGACCCAGTATTGCAGAAAATCACAGGGGTGGATTTAGAGGCTCTGAGGAAGTGCAATGAGAGTTGCATGGTTTCTTTGTTTGTTTGGTATCTTTATCCAATGTTTTTGGACAAAATTACTCTCACATTCACTGAAAGTAGTGCTCTATAGTATTCTCATGAACCAGGAGGAAAAGCAGGCTCAGCATTTTCCTGAGGGGAAGACTCCTCAAGGGTAACCCTGACCTCTTCCCCTTTTAAGCCCAAGTACAATATCATAATCCCTAGAAGTATAATGGAGGACCAAAAAGAAAAGTTCTCAGATGATATTTTGGCAGTGTGACTTTCCCCTGGCCTTAGAATGATGAGAACAAGCTTAAATGCAGCCAGGTCTATTTTTCCCCTAGCCAGGAAACAAAGGTCTCAGAGCTAAAATGTCACATTTCTTCTTATTTTCAATTTTCAGATTGTAGTCAAAAGTAGAGGCTGACATTTTGTCTTTAATTCTGATAGTTGCAAGAAAACAAAGGAAAAGCACACAAATGTGAGGAACAAAGGACAAAGTATCCCTCAGATTTGCTTCCAGTTTCTGGATTTTGGTCACTCATGATTTTTACTGGGCCTTGTGCCACACAAATCCTTTGGAGTACACATTGACCATGCTGGCTGTAACCAGCCTTTTCTGTAGTGCCATCAGGGTAAGGAGCACTGTGGGTTCCTGGCCTTTGACCACATGCACAGATGCTTCTAGTTGCTGTGTCAGCTTCTTCTGCCATCAAAGCTGATTTTTTTTCTTATCAGAAAGCACTAATATTCCCCTCTAACTCTCCCCAGACTATATACTGAGTGTTTTGTTAAGTTAAATTAAATTAAATGCACCTTAGACATTGTGATTATCATGATTTTCCCCATCAGTTTTAGAGTACTACACATGAAGATCCAGATTATAATAATAATAATTTTTCTCCCTGAAATAAACAAATGCATGGTAACATTTTATAAAGACCTGAATTTTTGCCATAGATGACTGTACCAGGACCAATTTTTTCATAAGCTATTGCAGTGTTGATTAGCATAGGTATTACTTGCCGTCTGCATTCCAGAGTTGTTTGAATCTTGCTCCAGTCTTCTTGAGTGTTGTCATTTCTGTTAGTGAGAATGAAAGAGAGAGTTAACTCATGAATTCAAGCCTCTGGTGAAAGAACAGTGGCAAGTAACTCACTCACATTGATAATCCTTAAGTACCAACAATTTATCATGGGTCAAAGGCATTATTCTTTGATCTTAACAGTCTTCACTCTGAAAACAAGATGAGATGTTGTGGCAACTATTCCTATTGCTAACTTACATCTTTTTGGGGCACAGAATTTGAACAAGCCAAGAAGATAGAATAGAAGAAATTGTTCAAAAATACAGATGGAAAACTATATATCATATATGTAATCATATGTGTTATCTCATATATGATTATCCTGAAGGAAATATTTTTTTAACAGTCTAGTGAAAGCCTTCCCTGCTCAAGGCAGGGGGTTGCAATTAGATGGTCTTTAAGTTCCTTCCAAACCAAACTATTCCATGATTCTTTTGTAAAAGACATTCTTCTGTCCATTAGACACTATTTAGACCAGCTGCTGTTAGAGGATGAGTGGAAAACCATGCTATGTAAACATTAAAATTTTCCAATACCACTTTTCATTGTTTGAAACACTTCTCACTGAAAATATGAGGACCTTAACTTAGATAGCATGAGGAAGAAAAAAGAATAAGAAGACAGATGTTAAGTTCTGATATATCAAAATACAAGAGAATATAAGACAATTAACAAACAGATACAGTCCTGGCATATTTTCTCATTACTAAGCATTGGCACTTCACAAAAATTACTTACTGTTACTTGTACTGCATGACCCCCACCATTTTCCCCCATTTTCTCCTTGCCTCAGTGGAACACCTCACATATGATTCTTCCTCTTTTTCTTTGTTTTCTCTCTTTTGTTTTCTCTTCTTCTGAAAGCAGGTTTCCACATAAGGATTGCATTTATATCTGACTATGCAACCTTATAGAAACACAGAGCACAGAAACGAATGTAATAAATGAGATGTATAGCGCAAGGCCATCTTCTATCATTTATTTGCCATCGTGATTTGTTAGGGAAAAACAGCAGAATAAAAAGAAGAAATGGAAAAGTGTTGTCAAGGTCACCAATATTTCTCTGGTGCAGGATTTCCCCAGGTGAGATTATTTTAATTTACAAATTTGCAAAGATAAAAAAGGCCCTGCTGTGAAAACCACAATATTCACTGTAGCGTGTGGTGTTGATGAGCTCCACCAGATGATAACGCAAATTGAAATCTCAAATTTCTAAGACCTTTCATTATTGGGGGGAGAAAATCATGTGAAGAGTTATAATATAGTTAATGGTATTGCAGGGTTGATCTCACTAATTTTACAATTCTGTTGCATGCATAGGTTATCATACTAATTAGCTTCATCTGGAATATTAGTCATCTTAATAGAGGGCTTTCATGTTCCCTTTTACTTCATTTCTAAAGCTTGCAGTTGGATGGTTTATACTGCAATAAAATTCACAAATCTCACAAAAGAGATCAAAATTGGATTATAGGAATTCAAACAAGCCACTGTGCTGTAGACATGCCACCAAAGGGAAAACAGCAGAAGAGAACTATCCAGTAGTTATCAGATTCAAGTATATGAGAGGTACACCCCAACAATCAGAAGAAAACCTGGAAGGTGCCATATACTGTTTTCCATATTTTTTGTCGAGTTTTGTGGTTTTGTGGTTTTGGGATTTTTCGGTAATCTCAGATTCATCCTGCAGACTGCGGTGACAGCCAATATGTCTAAAGACTCAACCAGATTTAAACTAAAGAGTTAAATTTTAAACAAGTCATGCCACCAGCAGTGAGTGGCTCTGACAGAAGGCAAGCACTGATCTAATTCTTCTCCTTAGTATTTAGGCTTGCATTTAGCATCTACTCAAAAATGAAAACACCTCCACTGTGAAAAACAGAATCCTGCAAAAAAACCTGAAATAAATTCTACCAAAAAAAAAAAAAAAAGGGGGTGGGGTCATGGAGGGGGAAGACGCTTTTCAGGTTTTTTTAAATATGCAAAGGCAACAAGCCATTCAAAGAAATCTCACCACTTTGAGAAAAAAATTTTAGAACATAGAGAGTTTTTATAATTGAAAATTAAATCAAAAATTATGAATGGAAATCTTATCATATGTTTGAGTTCATTTAGAAGAAAGCAGTCTTGAGTAATTACATTGACCCATTTGCAAATTTTCTTGTTCCAAATTACAACAAATGACCGTTCTGGAGAGGACCTATACTTCATCTCTAAGCATCCTGCCACAACTAGAGAGCCCCTTCTTTATTACACTTCTTATTTGCTCTTAGCCCAAAGCTTAAAAACTCCAAACCAAAAAGGCAACATTAAATGAAAAAGTGATCGTAAGTGATGTTGTTAAAATTGCATAGACTTTACTTATATGAAGAATATTTAAAAAGATTGCAACATTCTCTACACTAATAGACAAGATATGTGGTAGTTTTCGATAAAATCCGTAATTTTATAGAGAACTGTCTTTCATTTTGATGGCTGCATGTTTCATGGGCTCCAAATAGTTTAGAATTGCCTCAGCTTCAAGGCAACCTACTTGCTGATCTATATTCTTTATTGAAAAAAATGTTTGAAGGAAAATGTTATTTTTGGGCAATCAGAAACAAACAGAAGCAGAGTTCCGAGTAAATTGTTACTATTTAAGCAGATGTTTAGAGTGGATTTGGAAATTTTTCCCCTATTCCTACTGCTTTGCTAAGGCCACCATGAAATATCATGTTTGCAATGTTAACATGATAAAACATCATTATGTTGAGGGCAAAGAATCTCCAAGGTGCTCTATCCTGAATTATTTTTCTTAATGGAGATACCCTCTCACAATTATTTTTCCAGGACAGGAAATGGTGATTTTCCAAATCTGTGTAGTTTTTTTGTATTTTCTTCAGAAAAGGTGATGACTTTAGGATCAGTTTAACTATTCCAAAAGTGGAGTAATTTATATGAGCAAAAAGACAATGCCTTTACATACTTATAATTGATATCACTAATATTATTTGCTGCTTTTAAATGGCTTAAGGAAACTCAGACAGTAACTTTCTTGAGGTTTGTGGCAGATTTTGTTTTCAGTGTTCCTTTTAGTGTCCCTGTCCCAATAGAAGATAAATAATTTTTTAACTAGAAAAAAGGGTTTCACAGAAAAACACAGAAAGAAACATAAAGTCTCTGGTGTATCCCAGTGATCACTCTCCCACAGCTTGAAGTGAGAAATGCCAAATACGGTTTAAAAAATATTTTCATCTATGGCTCTGTAAAAAAAAAAAAAAGGATGAGACAAGGGAAAAATCATAAATATTTGTTTGGATCTTGAGAGTATTAAAATCTCTTGAAAGGACAGAAAACAGCCAGTCATTTGAAAACAATTTCTTGCGGTTGAACCTATGGTATTCTTCATTTGTATAATTTTATACATGGGTAAAGGAATCAAAAGTAGTACTTAGTTTGGTTTGCCATTGAAGGTTTATAACTGAGCATACATGCTACTTTTGGAGTTCTGATGCAGTCAGTAAGAAACTATCTCACTTAAGTCAAAGGAATCATTGCACTAAAGGAAAGATCTGCTGGTGCGTTTTGTATTGGAAACAGTTGTTCTCATCATTTTTGGAAGCTCTCCATAAAAATTGTGTCTGAAGAACACAAAAGTATTTAGTTATGCTACTACAAGAAGGTGTTTTAAGCTTCTTACAGACCTGGAATAAACTTAATACTTCATAGTATGTTATTTGATCATTTGTTTATGCTGCATGTTGAGGAATTATTCCTAAGAAAAGCCCCAAATGATTTAAAATGTTGTCTGTCAGAAGTTAACTGTTTTATTCTGAACACACTGGATGTTAAGGGACTCGTATTTGTAGGCTGGACTGTAGGCTTTACCAATAAAACTGTGGACTTTATTGTCTTGTAATGGCATAGAAGAAAGTCAGTGAAAACAGGAACAAAGGAGTAAGAAGTAAAAACAAGTCAGTGGCAGCTCTCTGCTTAAATGACCTCTGTGTTTTCAGCTATCTTCAGTCCCTACTTCAGGGGACATGGCGCAGTTTCCTTTGAATAAAATAGAGTAAAGGAAAAGGTATAGCCCTGACTTTAGGAGTCCTAGATATTTCTCAGCTTCATTTAAAGCTGATAATGCAAAGTTCCCACTTGAAAAATTTTGGTTAGTTAATAAATCTTTCCTTCTCAAGGTTTGTGAAAGGGCAAACATGGGAGGCTGAGGTTCCAGGTATTTTTATGCAGAGTGATAAAACAGAAAATATTTATAAAAGCTGGGCTGTTTGCCTTCTTTCTCAGCCCTGTGGAAGAAGATTCTGTTTGGATGATGGGTAAGATATTCTCTGTATATTCACACGAATTCAATGTGGTCAAGTATAGGAAGATCTTTGCAAATGAAGAGAAGGGAACAGAAAAGTTAGTTTGTTTTTTGTTAAAAAGGCCTAACCTCAAAAGATACTCAATGTCCTTCACCCTCAGGGGACTGGCTTAGCACACTGCTGAACCAGCCACTAATTGCTTTGTTAGATTATTTAATTAACCCTGAACAAATTCTCTTAGGGGATGCAACAAGGGACATTTAGCCAATCTCCCTCAACATGAAAACCTTGACTGGTGAAACTTAAGAAGGTAGAAAAAGCAGCCCCACTGGAAATTACACTGCTGACATTTTGCAGAGTGAGACCTATTCAACATAGTATTTAATTAGCACAAATATAATTTCACACACCTATTTTTAGATTAATTTTTAAAACTTGAGAGTAAGACTTTTTTTCTTGAAATTCACTTTGGAAAGTGACATTGCTTTCCTCTTATCATCCCACCTATTTCTTGGGTAAGTTATTGACAGTAGGGGATGTAACAGCTGAAGAAGGAATGAGGCCACAAATGGTTACCAGGATATTAGTCTGTTTATTTCAAGTGGCTTCTTAGGACAGCAACAGCTGGCATTGTAACTGTCCACTCAAAAATCTCTAAAAAATGTGATGCAGAATTAGATGGTATGACAAGTACCAGCTCTGATGGAGGACAGAGGAAAATAAAACTCAATTGCAGTTTATAATATATAAAGTATACTTAGATTGGGCTAAAAAACTCTTTTAACAGTAAGCATTAGTGAACACAGCATACACTTCAGCACAAATTATTAATGAGTCTTAACAGAAACTCTACGAAAAAGAGTTGGTTTAGATTTAAGACTGGAAGGAAAAACAATCCAGGTTAAGAAATAATGCCTCATCTAAGCAGCCTCATATATTACTGAGGAGAAAGAACAAGTTTTAATGTTTTTGGTTTAACTTTTGAAGGTTTTGGCAAAGACTTTGGAAACTGCTACACAATTTAAGAACAATTACAACAAATATAACATCACACTATCCAGGAAAGCTACTGTAGGATATTTTATTGAGCGCATCTGGTCCAGCTGAGGTGAGCAATTATCAAACACTGATGTCCTTGTAAGAATGAAGACCTGCATAACTGAAAGTTTGCACAGCAGCATTTTTTGGGAGCTCATGACATATCTGCTAAATTGTAATATCCAACACATGGCTCTTTTTTGAATATATTTATTAAGATATTAAGTATACCAGAATACCAAAAACTGGCCAAGGCAACCATGCAGTGTGCACTTTGAAATCTGAAGTACAACAAACTTTAACTTCTTCCTGCTCAGGGATCTCTTTTCCTTCATATTTTTCCACAGAAGACAAAAATGTCAGCATCCCATGGACATAGCATGTATGCACTCTCATGTGATTTTGAAACATATGTTTTCATACCTGTATTTTTTAAAGACTATTATAGCACTGTGAATAACATCCTCAATGTCTGTTAGGCTGAAAATACTACGAAATTTAGGATTAAAGCTTACATTATTTTTAAAAGGCTCCCTTTAATTGCTTGCAGAGCCATGAAAAAGTCAAAAGAATAAGTATTCCATGGGTGAGTCAACCCAACCAGTGGCACAGCATGAAAGCAAGTACTTGGGGCAGTATTGAAATATGAATTCAAGGGCCCCTGACTCTACCATCATTTTCTGTTTCAGTATAAAGAATGACAGCCCAAGTACCTCAATTAACCAGTTTTTATGACAATTCTCAGACCAATCTGCTGCTATTAAAACATAACTATTTCTTTAGAGTTTCCATGGTAAAAATAACTACCTTAGTTGTTTTCCAAAAATCAGTTGGAAAATAATTTCAACAACTGGATGGAAACCAACAAGAGTGATCATACCATCGATACATTGCAAAATATGTTTATCCTTGCATTAAAATCCTCTCCCTATGGGACTCAGATGTTGCTGCTGCCAAAAAGCATGGAAGCAGTTGAGTTGTAGTTATGCCAATCAGTAGACAGCCAGACACTGTGACAAATGGCATTCCCTCATGCATGAAAGAAAGGCAAAACACCAAACATGTTGTTGGAATTTTTCTGATGTCCAGCCATGGCTACAGGCTCATGTAGGCCACCATCAGAAGTGTTTGTGAGGATATCAGATATGCCAATTCAGCATGAAAACCTATCTGTATTTTGCCAAGGAGCACAAATTCAAGGCCTAAAGGTTGACTTGAATTCTGCTGGCAGACAAGCTATGGACACAAAAGCCCTTAGGGCCCTTTTATGTTCCTTTTCCCAGCATTCAATTGTGCTTTCTGGCCAAACTCTCCCAGGTAATTTATTAAATCAGAAAATGTAGTGGGTAATGGAAATCTTTTTTCGTAGTTTGGAATGAGATTTGACAACTTCTTCCCTCATTGGAATATTTTTGGCATGCTGTAGTTTACAAGAAAAGTTTGTATTATAAAGTAAAATGTTGCTGTGGTAATTGATGGTAGTGTAAATATAATTTCCTAATTTATTCCATGTTTCTGCCAACCTTATTTTTCTAGCTGGTCTTACACTTTATTGGCTATTAGAATAGGATATGGAGACTGTCCTTTATTATTCCATGAAGAAAGATATTTCAAATTTTGCAGTATAAATCCTCTGCTTTTCCAATGCTGCTTCTCTGCTGCAGCTCAGTCATCAGAATAAGAAATAAGCTTATGCCAGTGTTAGGGTTTAACTAGCAGTGAATTTAACTTTATTGAGATATTTATGAAAGCTTTTAAAATTGTGGTTAAGCGGAAATCTTCCATGTCATTTCAGTCAATATTTTCTGAGGAGGAGGACTTAAAAAAGCTGTGAAGTTATAAGTTTTTTCCTCATACCTCAGATTCCTCTGCCCTTCTCCTCTTCAGCTCTTTCCCAGAGTCCTTCCTTAGTGTCCCACTGGTCTTGGAAAATTGAGGGGTTTTGTGTTCAACTGTATTTTTAGCAAAGACGTATCCGTGTTACCTATAAGATAAGCAAGGAGTTTGAAAACAGGGACCAAGAAGCCACAGGCAGTTTCCAGGCTGTTGCAAGTATAGCAATTATTACTAGTGGTACAGCAGCTGTGAGAGCTGTTATTTGACTTTATTGAGTTGCACTTAGAGCTCTTAAGAACCAGTTTGCAAACTGTTCCTTGCTTGAGGTATGTTTCTTGGGATTGATGAAAAACTGGATCTTGGGCACAGTTTTCCAAACCACTACCTCTCCTTTTCAGAGGAGAAAATTGAGTGTGCAAAGAAGCTAGAGAATATTAGCATGGCAGCAAAATAAATTGTGTTTGATTAATGACCTATAAATGTAATAGAGACTGCTCGTTTGGGCATATTTTCAGGTGTCTTCCACCGGCTGAGAATTCCTGTGTAATCAGTGAAACTCAAAAGTGTTGTTCAGGGCAAGATCTTCAAAGGTTTAAGTTATTTTTCTGGAGAGGTGAAGTTCTGATAATCTAATGTCTGAGGAAAAATGAAATTTTACACACAGTCTGGAATAAGTAATGGTTTTCTCTTTCCCCAATAGCTCTCTTAGTTATAGCCTGCTTGAGCAGTCATGAAAAGCAGAATCTTTTTACCTAACCTCTGTCTTGCAAGGATTTTATTCTCATAACTAGACTTTCTAGCCTGCTCACTCTTACCTGTCTTCCCTGTGCCCTACACATGCTGTATTTCTGTCTGCATCTGAGGAGGCCTAGAAAGTACCAGCCTACACTTCCCAGGAGCTGCATGATTATAAAACTCTCCAACAAACAGTAACCTATGAATGAGAACCCCTTGGTTCTGTGGACTATATATAGACTGGAAAGGAAAGGTTTAGCCATTTGGTTTATATCACAGAATCATGGAATGGTTTTTGTTGGAAGGAACCATCAAGGTAATTTCACTCCAACCCAGGAACATCCTCCACTAGACCAGATTTTTCAACTCCCTGCCCTTGAGCACTTCCTAGGATGAGGCACCCACAACTCCTCTGGAAACCTGTTCCAGTATCTCATCATCCTCACAGAAAATAATTTCTTAATGTGTAATCTAAACCTGCCTTGTTTCAGTTTATACCCATTACACCTTGTTCTACCACTACATAGAATCACAGAATGACCTGAATTTGAAGGCACCCTAAAGATTATCTAGTTCCAGCCCAGTGCCATAGGCAGAGAACCTGCCACCAAACAAGAATGTGGAAAGTGCTGGGGATAGCTCCTCTACAATTTCTGTGAGCAGCCTGTTCTAGTGGCTCACCACCCTAATGTGGCAGACTGGATGACATGGGAAAAAAAATCACAGGATTTAGAAGTCACTTTGGTTTAGCCTTGTTATATTTGCAATGCTAGTGAAGGTTAAAAGCACACAGTAAGAAGTCAGATATAGGTGAAGAGATAACTTTGAACTCATTCTACACACTCAAAGGCTTTGGAATGCTTTTCAAAATCTAAAAATTTCCAAGAGCAAACTATATATAAAGTGACATAGCCATAAACAGATAACTGCAGAAAAGAGATGCAGAAAAGGAGACAGAAAAGAGGCAAGAAAGGATCCACAACAATAAGTAATTTTCTTCTTAAAGATAGAAGTTCTAAATAACAGTGATCAAAACAGCTCTAAAACATGGAAATGTTGAGAACAACTAAATATTTCAACTATGACAGAAAGCTGAGGTATTGTGGCTAATAAGCTTGGAGGAACAGCTTGCTTTTAGTAATTTCTTCTAAGTTTGGTCTTCTCCATCAGTAATAGTTTCAAGATAACTGATAACTCTACATCAAAGCATTTCACTGCAGGGGGGTCAGTAACGTCAAAGAAATCTTCTTCAACCTTATGTAAAAGATACCTGAGCATATACAGTAAGTAATTTTCTGGACTATAAAACAACATGAAACAAATAACAAGAGAGCGACTACCACCATTTTATTATTGGGGACAGGCACTGGAATTAAAATTTCTCATACATGCATTTCTTCTCTGAATCCTCTGGGATGCATTGTAGAAAGATGGAAAAATTTTGCTTATTGTAATAACATGTTCCCAAAAGCCTGATTAACTTATGTATTTTAAAAGCTGTTTTATTACAAAACCCTAAAGCATATTTCAGTCTTTCCTGATTTAAGAACACAAACAAAATATCAGTGACATATACAAATAAGAGCATTCAAGGGTTCGGCTTGCTTCCCTTGTGTACATTTGCATTTCAATAGTTATCAATGGAGTTTGAATTCAGCTTTTTCTATTCCTGAATGTTCCTAAAGGGGAGAAATAAGTTGACTGCAGACAAAGTTAGGATACTAGCTGTGGCATGTATTTAATTGTATATGCTTTCAAAAAATATTTGGTAAACAGAAAAATAAATCTTAACTGGAAGTGCAATAAAATGGAAACAGAAAAGATAGAGGTACATATTTATGAGCAGTGAATCCAGGTTGCCAGTGATGGTGTGAGTATTACAGATAACAGTAAGGAAAGAGATAATTACATAGCTGAAAAGATAGTTGCTATCTCATATCATGAGGATATTATGAAGGGAGCTTCTCAGTCTCTTTGTTTCCCAGAGGAATATACAAAGAAATTGGAACTCATCAGGTAAAGAACCAAATAAAAGCAAGTGCCTTGCCTCTCATTTGTAACATCTCCTCCTTGTGGTAATCCCAGTGACTTCACTTTTAAATCTGGTGAGCAATTATTATTACACAAGAACAGCACATTCTTTAAAATAAATCATTGTTCAAAAGTAACTTTAATTTAATTATACTAATCATTCTTAACCATATTCTGGGATCTAGCCTTTCAGTAATGCAGCCCTTTCCAAACATGGCTGCACTTAACTGCAATTGTTTTTCTTCAGTTTTTCTGGCATGCTTTTCTTTCAATAAACTGTACAATTAGGTCATGAAAAAAAAGAAGAAAAAAAAAAGCAGTGGGGAAAGCAAGGAGGATGGAATCAAATAATTTGTTGTTTAAACACTGCTTTCTAAATATCTGTGCCAGGTATTTTCTGTAACATTACAGTACCATGGAGTCTGATTTAAGACCAGTGGTTGAAGACACAGATTTCTTAAAACAATTTATTTCTGTGCTGATGACAAAAATATAAGACAAAAAATTTCTGCTGCTCTTTTAACTTGTCCGTAAAGATATATCTGCAAGACAAAAGCACCAATGGATCTTAATCTACCATGGCACAAAACTGTCTGAATGAATACACCTTTGTGCACAGACCAAAAGAGATACCATGTATGTCTGACAGGTACAGACTGAAATAAAACACATCTGCTAGGGAAAAAAAAATTGCAGAAATACTCTTATTTTGAAATGGCATTTAAAAAAATACTTTTCTTTTAAGTGCTGTGAAATGAAGTGCTCAACAGGTGTTCTTTGGGCAAATAATAAAAAAGTAGCGCTTCATGCTACAGAGGTAGAGTCTACAATACAATAGCCTTAAGAAAGTCTGCCAAAAATAGTTCCAAAAGACAGAGTGATTTTGTGTCTTTTGAGCAAGAATATATATAAATTCTGAAAAGACAAAGTTGACTTCTTGCTGAAAGACTATCATGATGAGAGAGTAAAACCAATAATTTTTATCTCCTGTATAACAGTGGACGGAGTTAAGCAATTGTGAAAAATGTTGGAAGCTGCATTTAAAGTAGGTCTTAAAGGTGCATCTTTTCCCCAGGTACACATAAAAACACAAAAAAATAGTAGAGTGAATATTTTGAGAAGCATGCATGATAAGAGGACTAGAATGTGAGCAGGGACCACAGTTCCTGTTTGGTGAACAGAGTTGCTTAGGTTTTGAAGCATCCTGTGTATTTATTCTGTTCCAGCAAAGAGGCTCTAGCGCACATCCATAGGATATTCTTCACATTATTCAATTTACCTCTTTTTAGACCTTTCATTATTTTTTTTTAAACAAAAAAAGGGGGAGATGCTATGTCTGTATAAGTTGGACTGTTCTGACTGTTCTGTTCCCCCTATCATGCAATGGTTCTGCCCTGGTTCTCCCTTCCCTCCTTTATGCTGCCAGTTATCCCAACTCCTCCCCAGTTGCCTTGGAGATTAATGTACCCTTTCTCAAATCCCTCCCCAGTGCCCTGTCCATCACTCGGTGCTACCACCCTTCTCTCTAGAAACTTCCAGCCAGAGCGTTGAGTGATTGGCTCAGGGGCTGGGGCCCCACCCTCAAGTTATCCCCATTGGGGTTTTCCCTAAGTCAATCTTTTGTGTCCCGCTCCCCTCTAAAACTCTATTCATCCAAGGACTGACTCCTCCCCTGTCTCCCTCCCTCCTTATAAGCTGTTGCAAGCTGCCCCCCAACTCTTTCCTCGGTTGTCGGTTTCTCCCAAGTCCTGATAAGCCTGGATTCGCGACAGCTAGAGCACGCTCTCTTTTTCTGCTGACTGTAGCCATAAGCCAAGCCACATCCTACCACAAGGTCACAAGGTCACGCTGCTGTCATAGCACAGAACGTTTGCCTTAGGTGCTGTCCCGAGCCACGGAGATCGGGATAGTGCCCCCATACTGCTAGCGGTGCTGGATAGCTAGCCAGGACGTCCGAGAAGGACAATGCTTCCCCAGCCTGACTGCTTCAATTGTTCGTTTGCAAAATACTTCTATCTAGCAAACTCCACAAAGAAACAAGAGTAAAAATTTCCCTTTGAGAGCTGGATTAGCTCTTCCTGCAATGAAGGGTTGTCTTTTATATTTGTATTTTCCTTCTTTGGGGTCTGAATAAAAAAAATTCAAAAATATATACAAAAGGGCACGCAATAAATAGTATGAAAGTGTTCTTTGAAAACTTTCCATCTACTATCCACATTTTTTACTTTTTCTGTACTGGGAGTCAAGGAGATTGAGAAACTTCCTTCTGCTAGCCAAGTCTCTGATTTTTCACTAAACACAAGTATGCTTGAGTTCTGAGAACATACAGAAGCTGTCAGAAAAAGTCTTTGTGGTTTTCCAGATCAAACTTACACAGTCGAAGGTGAGTCAAGAAGGGACAACTTTACTTTAGAGATAGAGAGGATCTCAAGAGTTTTGCTAAACTCTTGTCCCACTCACTCACCCACCTCTGCCCCAGTCATGTCAATTCTGATACTGACACTCAGGAATGATGAAAAGGCTCAGATCTGCAGCCTCAGAGCAAATGCACAAACAAGAGTACTCTGCATTACCTAAGGAAAGTGGTACCCTTTACAAGCTTAGAAAAGCAGTCTTAAGCAAACCAAGGAAAACCTCCTTTAAACACTTGCAGTAGAACAAAAGTGTTCATCTCATGGGTGTGGATTAGTTACTAGTATTAATAAAACTTATTTCGCCTTTTCATATTGGATTCAGAAATACCCTTCATTTCCTGCAATTTTCTACACACAGATGAACTGCTTTGATCTCTGATCAGAAAATATTTCTAAACAGCAAAATTTCACAGCACACTCTGTATTCCTTGAGAAGCACATATTGAACTTTTAGCTTTCAATTTTAATTACTCTATCACAGAGACAAACTGATAGGATCCCAGTTTTATCTTTGCTTCCATCTAATTCCCCTTTCCAGCTCCTACATTTTCCCAAAAAGCTGGGGATTGGTCTCCATAGTCATTTTCAGTTGTGTTCTGGGTTTAGCAGGAGGGATTTGCTGCACAGCAACAGAAGATGGGGACAGGAACAAACGCACTGAAGAAGCAAAGAACATTAGAGCTCTAATAAGAAAAGAAAGACATCATTTTTGCACATTTCTGCTTCAGTATTTAGTAGCTGATATCACTTGTTAGGATACCCAAAATATCTGTTGGAACTTAAATGTTTTCAGAGATACAAAAAGAGGTCTTTACATCAGCAATAAAATTTATTATTTGCCGTTTCTTATGTCGCACAATCCAAGGAGAATTTTTTCTTTTTATGTGGTTTTAATTATTAGGGCTGGCCAGAAAACTGTTCTGTTAATTTTTACTCAATTATATAATTTTCAGTTTACTGCTAGTTCTATTTTCTGCTAAGATGGAGAAAAAAAATCAACTAAACATTATACAACCATTTAGTCTGCGCAATAAAGAATGCCTGAAAATCTGAATTATCTAATTGGCTAGAGTGTAAAACAGCAGAATTTACCACTCAGAGTTTATTAGTCTGTTCATTTAATTAAGATTATGCAAATTCTTTGAAAAAAGTTACATTTTATTTAAAAAATTGCATTCTCATTCAGACATTTCACTGTTTGAATTGTACTAGAGCATGTTCATTTAAAACAAGCAGCTTTGATCATAAATATGCACTTATTCACGCCCTGCCATGTCTTATTGATTAAACAGGATATTTTCTCTCTTGTTAGAATGAAGTTGCAGTTCAAAGGTTTTAGAAAAACATCCAGTGTAAGAAATTGGCAAAGGAAGTGTGTAGTGCACTACAACCTCCAGAGAATTGCATGATGTTCCCTCTTCCCAAGCTTCTGTGTTTATTGCTGAAAAAAGATTGTGTGCAGTTTGTGCTGCAGTTGAAATTCAATAAATATTTCGGGAAGAAAGGATATGCTTGAAATAAAACATGAACTCTGTTAAATGCCATGAAATCAGCAGACGTGTTTTGAACTGTTAATTTATTTAAACTTATCATTATGTATTTTATCCAAAATGTGCAAGATAAAAGTGAAAGCTTTGGCTCATATCTCCTAAAAGGACTACTAACCCTTCCAGTATCTTATACAAAAGCAATCCCAAAATGTAGTAAAATTATTGAATCCCAGAAACCTGTCCTATGAAGTAGGGAGATCTCTGATGGTTTTTGTGTATAAATTTCAGTCAAGATGTTTGTGGGCTTTTTGCAGCAGAAGCAAAGAATGCAAAATTTTTCTCTCTTTAGATAGAAGGATTAGGTTTGGGGGCTGGCACTTTTAATTCTTTCCCTTCTTTTTTCCTTTTTCCTAAAATTTCTGTGTGATTTAATAGTCCTCTGAAATTCCCACTAGTAAGTCCTCATATGGCAAGTTTCAAAATGGAAACCAAATATCTCTGGAGCCTCAGAGAGAATACACTGAATAATAAAGCAAAACAAGGCTTTGTAGTCACACAGCATTCTTAGAGTGTTTCTAAGTATTTCAAAAATACGTGAATTCTCACAGCAAGGTGAGCAAGAATAGGAGATGGCAATGAGATTATTATCCTCATTTTGCTAATAGAAATACCAAGACAGGGAAGTTGAACAACCTGTCAAGTTAGTGGTTCACAGCCAGGAGAAAGCAGGTTTCCTAACTCAACTCCTAACTTTGCAATATTAACCAAGACCATTGTCAATGGGTACCCAAAGTTTGCTAAACCCAGGACCTTGCAAAATGTCCCTGAGATATCATGTAGCAACCAGAAAAGGCACAAAAAAATCTGACTTCATACAAATACAAAATGTACTAATGTGAATAGCAACTTTTCTACCAGAATAAACCCATTGAACTCTAAAGATTTTTCTGAGCCTAGTCATCCCTAGCGCTATAAAAATGGAAGAGGTTCTGGTGCTTCCTGACACACTGACAGGAAGTAACCTAGTAATTGTCTTTTTTGAAGGATTTTGGAGTTACTTTTTTATAGCACTGTTTAACACAAAATAGCAGAGTTCTTGAGAGCATTTATGTTCTTGTGCCTGGAATGACCAGCTCCACCCCAGGTGCTCTTGGTAGGCAGTTCTTAATCTGGGAGGCTGCAGGCCATGAGAGATATTCTTTTCAGCATTGTCTTTGAATACAAAGAAGAGTACTATTTGTATTGTTATGCATAGATGCATTAATTTTTTGCTGGTTTCTCACTTAATGTGGCCACCAAATAATGCCTTTCCACAGAGCTAAGTGAGTGCTATGAATTAAGAAGAAACAGCAGCAAGTTTCAGGATCAGATTAACCCTGCTCTGCACCATTCACTTTTTAATATCAAACTCTTTTTTGTTTTGGCTTTCTTCTACTTCTCTCGGTGTAACAACATTGCATGAGTCCAGCTTGTGGGTAGGAGTGCCACCTATTGAGTGCCTGGCAATATTTGTCATCATCTACCAAGAAAACAAAATCTTATGTACCATCTTTTATGATAATGTCTTCTCAACTGAACCCAAGACTACTATGTATTTAGTTGGGAAGAAAAATTAAAAATTAAAAAACTGGAGAGTTTAAGAAGCAGTATCACCCTAACAAACACATCTTCAAATATTTTTTCTCCCTTAGAAAATCAGGAAGGGGGGGAAATAAATACAGGGCAAAAGGTTAAGTATTTATGATAAAAACCCAGCATCTCTTATAAAAAAGCAGTTTGTTTAAAACAGTTCAGACATAGTTCAGGGTAAGTTTGTCTCCTGACTCGACCCAGAGAGGATTTTTTTCCCCTCATCATATTGGCTAGTCATTATGCTAATTAAATACCTCACTAAGCCAGGGTGTGCTAGATGTCACCTTGGAAACACTTCAAACAGTATTGAATAATATAAAAGCTGAATATAAGGCAGCCACATTACAGGGTTATATTACAGAATGAACTAGCTTTTCTTTCTTGGCAGCAAAATTGCAAAGACAGTGCATGTTTTTTTAAATTGCTGGAATCTGTAGAAAGTGAGGAAAACCAAAAAGACATATAAGAACACTGATGATTTTTCCACTTTATTGCATTGCATATGAATTGCATTTTCCTGACATCCTGAGCAATGATGACACACAAGAAACATGCATATTTTTATAAGACTTGTATTATTGTTTACTTGGGTATATGTACTGAGTTTAATGAAGAGAAATCTTACGTATGTTATATGCTGCACTTAATGGGCACCAGCTAGACAAACTAACCATTTCCTGAAATGTGCAGAAAAATAATCAGACGAGAAAATTATCAGAATTTCATCAGTACACTTCTCTCCACAGAAAAGTGCATAAATGTGTATACTTCATTTTAACTTTCACTGAAACAGTCTTTTTTTTACTTTCCTTTTCTGAGTCATGATGCAGTAGCACTTACTCTTGCTCCAAAGCAGAGTTTGTGGACACCATCTATGTTGAGAGAGCCTACCATTTTGGGAATGAAGAAAAATAAATTCCTTTAATTTAGCTATAAACAGCACCCTAAATTAATCAGATCCTGATCCCACTTCAGGGTCAATCTATCTAAGAGCAGTGATGTGCAAGAAATGACAGAGGATGAATTCTGGTAGTGTTATCCTGGTGTCAGTGTGAGCATTGCTTCAATGACACAAAATCAGGAGGAAAAAAAATACCTTGAGGAAGCCCTGATGGAGAGATGTGAGTGAATAAGCACATAATTATTGCCTTGAAACGACCACAGTGATGATCAGACAACCCCAGAGTATGCAGGCAAACATAAACAGCTGTCACAAACTCCAGAATCTGAAATATCACAACAGAGGCGTGGATCCTCCCTCAGTATGCAAATATATATAAACACAGATACAGACACACAGATGTATTTCCTGAACCCAGGGATATATTTTTCTTAATGTTACTTAAGCTAGTCTGCAACCTTCCTAAGAGATTTGTGAATCTAGTCTGTGAGCTGTGCAGTCAAAAATCCCAAAACCTAATCAATATACTTTGTGTTCATATGCTTGCTTTATTCCCAACTTACCAGAAGACAGACTCCCCCAAACTGTCTAGTGGTTCTGGGGCATAGCCCTTTCTCATGCTGTAATTCATTGTAATTCATTTGGATTCTGGGTTCTGGGGCATAGCCCTTTCTCATGCTGTAATTCATTTGGATTGATTAACAAACAATAAAATTTCATTCCCTCAGCCTTATTTACTTCTCAGAAAGGTCTGAGACTCCTATGAAGAGGGAAAAAAGTCTGACTTCATAAAAATTGCTGAAATAATTCTGAGGGATCCTCATCTTCGAAAGTCATGCTAACAATTCCTACTGGAATCTAAAGGTTTGAACCCCCATCACATCCATGATGGCAAGATCCTGCCTTACTATACATTTCTAGTTCCTGTATCAGTGACATTCCTCTGGATGCAAGATGTATTTGTCACTCTGGACACAACAGAGACTATTGCTAGCCATCCTCACTTCCTGGATATCATGCAATTTATAAACTGGACACTGATGTTAAGAACGGTAGGGAATGTTTGTGGCACCAGAGCATTTATCGCGTCTAACACTGCAGAATACATCCCTTTCCCCTGAGTGAATTTTGAGCTCAGGTTTTGGCAGCAGTCACAGCAAGGTAAAAATCACACCAAGTAAGAATGTAAGGGGGAAAAAAAGGAAAGAAAAGGAGCAGGAGCTGTCAAACAAAACATATTGTTTTAATTTAATATGAATGTCCTTTTAAGGGCTCAGTTAGAAAATCACTCCAAGTAAGGATGTAAGAAAAAAAAATAAAAGAAAAAAAAGAATATGTCAAAGAAACAGGCTGCTTTATTTTAAAAGAAAGTCTTTTGAGGGCTCAAGGCCTGAGCCTCTGTTAGGACTGCTACACAGGCTGGATGACTGCCAATATATCAGGTTGCAATAGGCCATTAGAAGAGGCTGAATATGGATAATCTTCCCTAAGGGCTGAGCAGAGTCATACTGCCTTGATTACTTTTTTTAATTTAGATTAAAAATCCCTATAACAGTTGCCGACTAATTGGAAAAAGACTTTAAAGTAGCTTTAGGAAATTAGGTAAGAATAGTTTTTATTATTGTAGCGAGTAGCAATTGCTGCAAACCTCTTCCTCCTAAAGGATGGGAAGTCAATCATGAGAAACTCTTATCAGAATAGAAAACCAAACCTTGTCCCTTATGGGATTTCATCCTTTGAAAGCTTGTTTTACTCTGACCATTTTATTTCAAGTCAATGTCAGAGAGCAAAACAAGTGTTAGAAAGGCCAGTCTCTTAGCAATCCATGCACACTTGCACAATGCTTTTAAAAAAACAAGTTTGCTTCACATGTAGGTGACTAGCCACTGCAACCATAGGCCCAAGTTATGATTTCCTGAACTTTAACAAAAATTTCAAGACCAGTATTTTAATTAAAGTAGAGGATGTTTCTGATTTAGAATGAGTATTCTCCCACAGTCTTGTGATAAAAATCCCAGGATTCATTTCTCTTTATCATTCCTGATTAGCAATTCATGGGCCATATAAATTGCAATACTGATTGGAACTCTGGAACTCAAAGATAAACTACAGCATTAAAGACCACAACAGTCATCTGATTTCCAGGAAGAAACAGAAATCTAAGAGTCACATGTAACAGCAGCAATATGTTAATGCACAAAAGCCAGGGTGTGGAACTGTGAAGAAATTAGAGAAAATATCAGTGCCAAAAGTGGTTAAATACACACATATAATTAAAATTCACAGGTTTGAGAAATAAATCAAACACTGACTTAGAAAGTAAGTCAGCAGAGGCCTCTGTCTGCTTTTTTCCAAGTAAATTTCAATCTGAGTGTCACTATAGCAGTGCCTCTGCGGGCACTGTCAGTTTCAAGGATTTACAGGATTTAGATTCCAAACAATACTGCTTTCAGTCACAACCTTAATGAGAGATTTGCAAAAGTAGCCACAGCATGCATGTGATTAATTCAGATATACAATCAGATCAATCCTTTCAGGAAAATACATTCTGGGGAAACAGATTGATGCACTGAAATTGTTTATTCTTGACTCTAAGGGGCAGGTTTTCAAGTGCCCAGCTGTCACAGCTGGGGTGACATTTTGCAAATGTTGCTGAGAGTCCATTAGCTCTATTGTCATTTCTTCAATTAGATTTTTTCCAATAGATATATATTTACTTATATATATATATATTCTAAATACCGTGTGCTTAAAGGCCTGGACACAGCTCATTCATTGTGTGTGGACATGGAGCATCACTCATATGTGCTGCCTAAAGGTTCTCTAGAACTTCCTCTCAACCCAGTGTGCTCATAATGCCTTTATTTTTTGTGTGTGGTGCAGAAAAACAAAAGCTAACTACTCCCCTGTATTCCCAAAGAACATCTAAAGCACCCAGAGACATATTCTAAGAAGAGACTCCGAGAAAAAATAGAGATCTCTATGTATGTATCAAGATTGATTCTGAAATAATATAAAGTCTGTAAAGGGATTTACTGAACAAATCAAAAGAGGAAGGCAAATTCTTTAGACATACTAGATTTCCAGAGCAACTTGGTCCCTGACCCAAGATAGCTATTTACAATTCTTGGCCCTTGCTGAAGGTGAATGTGTCTCAGCAAATGCTGCTCAGAGTGTCCCCTATAGCTAAGCATCTGGCTCCACTGTAGACTCATCTAATAACAAATGAGCAAATGTTCACAAATCTGGAACACATACTCAAACAGACTACAGCCAGCTTTAAAATTAAGCAACCTCTCTTAATCTATATTGCACATAGTTTGGAGAATGCAGTGTTTTGTGACAAATATTAGCCATGTCATTTGACTAAATTCAGCAATGTAGTCCCTTTGTATGTTTTAGGTTACTTTTATGGTCTCTAACACATTATAGCAACAAAAATTAATACACCTACATTCATACTACTACAAAAATTCTACTACTACAAAAATCAACTGTAACTAATTTAGAGAATTTTTTTTTTTGCATCTCTGCAGTCAGGTAACTCCTGCTTCATTAAAATAATTGTAAATTATCAGTTATTAAATATAAATAATGATAGACTGGACCAACCTGTTTGAATTCTGTGTCTTAGTACTGACTAGAGAAATATTTAAAATATTTTTCATCTTCTGTTGCTGTCTTAAAATTCAGTCTTACAATTCAGCCATTACACATCATAAGACTGGGGGAAAACATCAGCACATTTTTAGTCTGTAATGCCATTATAATAATAAGAAGGGAGTGTTTATGGAGAGGATTTGCTTTTTAAACCTATGTATTCAAAACAGTCTTGGCCAAGCAAGCTGAAATTGCTGCATTTTGGGACTCACGGCAGCCCAGCAACATAATTCTCATTTTCATTCTGCTTTGGAATCATGAAGGACTTTCAGAAAAAAAAGACATGAATTATTATGAATTGACACTGGATCCAGACATTTCTCACCTTACTGTAGGAGATTTCAATTCTGATGCCTAATCCATAGCCAACTAATTTTAGATAGGAAAAGAAAGGTTGATAAATCTTAAAAATAATTTTAAATGAGACATAGAATATTCTAGAAGGATAAATGATACAGAAATATAAATTATATGGAGCTTTGAATCATGACAGTCTCAGTGCCCAGCATCCTTGAGAAGTAAGGAAGGATTTCTAAATAAAAAATATTCCTCAAAAGCCAGTAACAACATTCTTATATGTTGCTTTTCTACAAATAATTTGTCTAAGAAATCAAAAGTCACAAAGCCTTCAAAAGGAAAGGATGGCAGGCTTCTACCATCAGCTGATTTTAAGCCCATTTATTTCTGTGTACAGCTATGAGTCATCGCAAGCAGAATAATTCAGAAATTTCAGCAGATTATGCCCCTCAGTTGCTTTGGCTGTGGTGCTTACTAGGAGGAATAGTCTCCCAGGACAATCCCACTCCTGAGACAGTGCCTATAAAGTGGTCTCCAAAGCTAGTTAACTTTACTGCCCTATGATCAGATGTATTTTGGACAAATTTCCATTTCCTTCTGTAATCCATTAAGACACAAGCCCGCTCCCATTTTTTTTCAGTTGTAAAGAAGTTTTCACTAGTTCTTGTCTTTCCAGTTCCTACATAGAGGTGGAGTCTGGTTACCTGGGTAACAGAAACACAAAATCAGATATAAAATCAAAATTTGTTTGGCTTACTGATTAGGCTATTGAAGAGCAAGGGATGTCTCACACATAAACAGGTTTCCGCACAAAGTCACTAACTCTGTAATAATATATAAAATATATATTAATAACTACCCTGTTAGGTATACACGTTAAAACTGAAAGATAACATAAAAGTAACCATGTAGGATCAAATCACAGAATATGGTCAGAAGTTCCTAGGATAATTCAGGCTGTCTTAGACTTCAGGAGATCTCCCAGCCCTGGTTCAGCTTGCTGCCTGCCAGGATCCAGTGCCATCTCATCAAGGCTTCTGCCCAGCCTCACTGTCCAAGCCTGCATCCTTGAAGGGCTCTGCCTTTCTAGGACAGAGCTTGGACAATACCCATGTTGAATTTTATGGCATCCCTTTCAGCCCCTCTCTCCCCCTGCTCCAGCAACTTTTGAATGGCAGACCAGCCTTAAGTAAACCAACTGGGTCTCCTCATTGTCATCTTCAAGCTTGAGGAATTGCCTTTTTCCCATCCGGGAAATGAAACTTGAGATAATTTTAGCAAGGAGGTAGTACAAAAGAGGACCTTTAACGAAGGCCTTCAGGAGCAGTTATGGAAAGATAACCACAAAAGCCCACACCTACAAGGATGAGTACACATTTAAAGGTTTTAGGAAATTAGCATCATTGATAAAAAGCACCAGTTAGGAGGACAAGTGGTGATGCAATTCCCCCCCCTCCAGGTCAAGCTCCTTCTCTGGAGCTCCCCCATTCAGCATCAATTGTACTTTGTCCATGAGAATGTATCTTGAACAATTGTCCTTAGGGAAAGGTCATGGGAAAGTATTGGGAAAACTAGCTACTAATGCAATAGGTGACAGACTTACAAATGTATGTGTGAAGAATACAGAGAACATACCAAAGAAAAAAGGCAAAACCCAAATAGCATCAGAGGCTAATATCCTTCATCTCCTACCCTGGGTCACTGATGGAGGGGTCAAGCAGAACAGCTCTCAGGACAGAGCCTGTGGGACCTATGGCACCCCAGGTGTTACCCATCTTCATGAAGGACACACCCCATTGACCATGACCCTCCAAGCCCTATCACTCAGCTGGGGAGGTTGTGGTGTACAGGCCCACACATCATAGTAATGTCTCTCCAAATTATGCTAGCGGTGTTTAAAACAAATTATAATGTGGAAAAATAACACTTCCACTACTATGGTTTCTTAGTTTTTAGCATCTAGAAACTAAGTAGTTTCAAGACTTGAAGCAGGAGTGCTTGGTGGACTTCTATTTTCTAAATATTTTCAGTTTCTGAATGCGTCTCTCCTAACTATAAATCCTATGGTGTTGTTAGGTATTGTGTCTGAGGAAAAATCTCTTGTTGTAAACATCCTGCCAAATAATGTAATTTTCTCCTCTTCATTCTATTGCAGGAAAGTGTGACTAATCAGTCCCTGTTCACTTCCTTCTCATCATTCTTGGATTTATCTAGTACCCCCAGTCATTTTTCCTCCCAGACTAAGGAAGCCTAGTCTGTTTAATCTATCCTCCAGTGGAAATGAATGGAACATAGTTGTCATCTTTCTCCCTTTCTAGTTTTATTGTCCCTTTTGAGATGGTATAAGAAGAGCTGTGCTTAGTATTAATGATATGAGCACATCTTGGACTTGGGGCATAATAAAGCTTTCTGGTTTGCTCTAATTTTCTTTCATAGTAAGTCCTAAGAGCTGATTTTTGTTTTTTACTGTCTCTGGGTATTAGACTGATGTCTTCATAGAAATAGACACAATGCCTCCACAATCTTCCTTCAGAACAGCAATAGTTCATTTAGAGTCCATCTCTGGGAATGTATATGCCCTGTGTACATAGGTAGTACGTATGGGTTTTTTCCCAGATGCATTGCTCTTGTGGAACAGAAATTGTCATTCACTTTATCACCTGGTGATGTCCTTCAGCACTTCTGCAATCAGCTTGCATTTAACTGATCTGAATGTTGTACTACCAGCAAATATTTTTACCTCTCTTTCTTAATACATATCCATTTTCCCCATAATTTTAGTGAATATGTGGATGAACACATATCTCAGCTTCATTCTTAATATTGCAACACCTGACAGTTGTTTTTTTTTTTTTTTGCTAGTACTGGTAGTAGGCAGAGGAGCAGTAGTAGGAGTAATATTAATATTGTTGTTGCTAAATTTATATAAAAACCACAGGATCTTGTTCAGCCATATAATCTCCACTCCTGTAAGGAATTCTAATACATTTTCAGGGCAGGATCTGATTCTTCAGACACCAAATTTAATGTTTCTCATCATGTTATACTTATACATATGTATTATTGTGTCTGTATTATGTCTTCCTCCAGAGTGTCCAGGACAGAAGTCAAATGTACTCATCTCTTGTACTCAGATCTGCTTTCAATCCCTTCCTAAGAAAAAGTTTCACATTTTTCAGATTTGAGTTTTTTTGGTCTCAGCGTAATTTTACTGTGCAACAGTAAGTTGCACACCACAGTTCATAGGTCAGCAATTTTGTACTGATTGCCTTTATAACTCTTTGTGAAATATAATTTGATCATGACAATTTATGACCTTTCAATTGCCTTTATTGAAACTCCTCTACTCCTCTGCAAATAGAGTGTTGTGATGGATTCTGTACCTTTACTTCACCATGCTTGAAATGTCTCCCAGCTTAGTACAACTGTGCACTTTAGATGAATACTGTCTAGCCCATCATCTGCTCTTCAGATAAATAGTTGATGAAACAAACAGGTCTGCAACCACAACAAGTTCCTCATGTAACTCACTTGTAAAGGTTTTCTACATTGATAGTCAGCCTTCAATAACCACTGCCACCCTCACAATTGTAATTGGGCATCTCCCTCCTTCAGGAACACAGACAGTTACTGTCTCTGTCTTCAAGAATTTGACAATAGCAGTGAAAGCTATCCAGAAGGATATAGTAGATTTTAGTTTGGATTCTCTGTTGTGACTTTAACACTCTTGTTACTGAAGGGGGAAGAGCTGGAGGATGAGAGCTCTGCATGTTTGACTGCATTCAGGGATATTTGCTGCATATACACATTTAAAGAGACATCTAGACACAGATTCGGTGCTCTAAATATCTGTCTGTCCTTGTGAGCTCTTCTTTCGGCCTCTGTGGTATTCCTGATGCTTAGTAAATGACTGCCTTCAAGTGCCTGCCTTGACAACTGAGCTCTATATAACAACTGCCAGGAAAACTCAAGTTGAATCAAGGGGCTGCCTGAATAATTTATATGAGTGTTACTTTTACAACTTCAACACATTTACAACTAAGTCCAGTACAAATGAACTGCTGTATAACAGTCTATCCATGGCAAATTGGGCCAGAGAGAGCCTACAAGTTCATGAGATGAAAAAAAAAAGAAGGGCAGCAACTGAATTCTACTGGTGCTGATTATATATTTTCAACTAATATGTAGCTTCCAACAAAATATGAAAATAGCAAAAATGGTTTATCAGAACAACACAGGCTTGTCCAGGTGCAAGTCTTTAGCCTACCTCCCTCCACATCTTTTTTCCTGGATTATGCAGGCTACACTCAGAATTACTGAATTTAAGAATGTGTTGACTAAATACTGTTAGATTTGGACTTTTTTAGGTGAAAAATGCAAATTATTATTCTTAAAGTCGCATCATCTGATTCCAGTCAAGCCATTCTCAACTAAAAGGACTTAGGCAAATTGTTGGTTCACCTAAGTAATTTTCCAGGTTGCACATACCTTTTATTTCTTCATAATAATGTAATGCTAATTATAAACAAAGTAATGAAACTCAATTGCTATTGTTTAATTGTCCTCATTTGATATATACAAGATGAGATGTGATTTTTAAATTCATTTACACAGATCCAGACAGTAATTAAAAGTATTTATGGATTCTGTTATTCTCCTATGCAATTTTTTGTGACAGGATTTCAAAAAAGAGGAGAGATGGGAAAAGGGAAGGAAAAAGAGAAAGGAAGCAAACTTCTGGGAAGGGAAGTTCCTGGAAGTGAGGAACAGAGGAAGGAAATGAGGAAGGAAGGGAGGGAGGGAGGGACTAGGTAGACTTCATTAAGATGAACTAGAAGGACTGAAGTGGAAAGAAAGAAAAGCTGTGATTTTGAAAAACAAAGCTTTATTGAAGAACCTAATAACAAATGTGCATGAATTTATCTTATACTGTTAGTCTATGTCATCTCAACTGTTTTTCCAAAATTTTCTTACAAAGGAAACTCTATCCTGGATATTGATATGCCATCAAGCAAAACATAATTTTGAAGATCAAAAAAGCTGAAGCCATTCAGTAAAAATCCAGGCAAACTGGAAAACTGGTAACAATGGATGAAGAGGAGGCTGAGGTACTCAACAGCACTTGCCTCAGTCTCCAATGGCAAGCTCTCTTCCCACACCTCTTTGGGACCTGACAAAATGCATCCCAGAATCCTGAGGGAATGGCTAATGTAATTGCCAAGCCACACTCCAAGATACTTGAAAAGTCTTGGAAAGTCAGGTGAAGTCCCAGGTGACTGAAAAAGAGGAAACATTGTACCCATCTTTTAAAAGGATAGAAACGAGGACCCTGGGAACTACTGACCTGTCAGCTTCACCTGTGTGTCTGGGAAGATCATGGAACATACCCTCCCAAAAGCTGTGCTAAGGCACACGTAGGACAGGGAGGTGGTTCAGGAAAGCCAGCATGGCAGCACCAGGGGCAGGTCCTGCCAGACCAACCCAGTCACCTTCTGTGGTGGGGTGACTGCACGAGTGGACAGGGGAAGGGTGACAGGTATCATTTACCTGGACTTCTGGAAAGCCTTTGCCACAGGCCCCCGCAGCATCCTTTTCCCTTAAAATTGAGAGAGAGGGACTTCATGGGTGGTCTGTTAGGTGGATGAAAAAGTGGTTAGATGGTGACATCCATAGGGTAATGGTCAATGGCTCAGAGTCCTGATGGACAAGAGGGACAAGGGGTGTTCTTATTGTCCATTCTGGGACCAGTGTTGTTCAATGCTGTCATTAATGACATAGACAAAGGGATTGAGTGCACCCTCAGCAAATCTGCAGATGACATAAAGCTGTGTGGAAGGATAGGATGCCAGTCAGAGGGACCTGGACAAGCCTCACAAGACTCAAGCCTCAAGAGTCACAATCACAAGTGTCATGAGCCAGGGCCCAGGACAGCCCCCACTGCCAGCACAGGCTGGGGATGAACAGAGCAGAGCCGCTCTGCTGAGAAGGGCTTGGGGTGCTGGTGGGTGAGAGGCTGGACGTGACCCAGCCATGGGCACGCCCAACCCAGAGAGCCAAATGTGTCCTGGGCTGCATCCAGAGCAGTGTGGGCAGCAGGGCCAGGGAGGGGATTCTGCCCCTCTGCTCTGCTCTGCTGAGACCCCACCTGCAGGGCTGCATCAGCTCTGGGCTCCCAGCACAGGAAGAATATGGAACTGTTGGAGCAAGTCCCAGAGGAGGCCAAAAAGCTCCTCAAAGGGCTGGACCACCTGTCTTATGAGGAAAAGCTGAGAGGCTTGGAATAGCTCAGCCTGGAAAAGAGAAGGAGTCAGAGTGACTTAATTAATTGCAGTTTTACAGTCCATGAAGGAAGCCTACATGAAAGGGGGAAAGGGGCTATTTACAAGAGCCTGTAGTAACAGGACAAGGAGGAATAGTTTAAACTCAGAGTAGGTCTAGATTATATTTTACAAAGATACTCGTTGCTGTGAGGGTAGTGAGGCACTAGAACATGTTGCCTAGCAAAGGTGTGGGTGCTCCATCCGGGAAGGCCAGGCTGGAAGTGGCTCTGAGTGACCTGGTCTAGTGGAAGACATCCCTGCCCAGTAGCAGGTGGCTTATAACTAGATGATCCTTAGGGGCTCTTTCAACCCAAGCCATTCTATGGTAATATACTATTTATTTTGAGAGATGCATTTTCCTTAATGTAGCAACAGCATAAATGTGATTGAGGGTTGTCATTTTAACCATAGTTTAAGGTGGTAGAAGCCATGTAAATTGCTAGCTATTTGTGTAAGTGTAATTAACAGTGAATCATAAGGTGAAATATACAATCAAAAGAAAAATGACTACTGGTTCTACCATGTTAGAAAAGAAAATCAACACTGAATACTTGTCTCTCTTTCCTTTCATTTTCTGGATGGAGTATTGCCATCAATAACAGTCATGCTACCCCCTACTAAAAATTTTAATTGCATTGGTAATATTGTAGTTAAAAGTACAATTTGGATTCTTTACTCTGAAAGTTTGAGTAACAAAGTCTCACAAGTTTAAGATTGAAGACCTGCCACACCAACTGAGTATGCATTATTAAGTGACCATAATTTCAACAAGAGGAGGAATTTAGCAACAAAGAGCTAAACTGTTCACTTCCTTTCACCTCATTATCTGGGTTACGTATAGTTTAGGAGCATATCTCAAATTTAGGTCTGATGACATATATACAAAGCCACAATGTTCACAGATGTATCTCAACAGTCAGAGACAACCATGGCCAGCTGTAGGGAATTTTAACTGCATGTCCTCACTTTACTCAGTCAAGTTTTCAAAGGAGCTGCAAGGCAGTCTAAATCAGATGATTTTTTACTTTGCTAGTTTGGGCAACATTTTTGTTCTCATCTTTGCAACCATTAAGCAGAAGAAGCATCCAACAGAATCTCAAGTTAAAGAGATTAAGGTAACAGTAGAGATTTGAGAAAGACCTTACTAGTGATTTGTTCAGAATTTAGGAATCAGCATAGGACAGTTCACAAATACTTTCACAAAATTTAATGGTTACTTTGAAGATAAACACTATATGTAATAGTGCCACCTGGTGACTGAATTATGTCAAACACAATTAAATCAGCCTTTTAACTTAACTGTTCATAAATAGGGTCCCAGCATCCCTGAATAGAGTGACATAAGTCCAAACAATTAGCAATCTATTGCAAAGGTGCTATGGTTCAAAGCTTTATTTCAAATTTGACAAATTTCAAGACACAAGCTCTTTCTGAAAGTTGGAAATACATGTAATACTCAGTAACTCTTCTGTGAAGCCGAAGAGTACTTAGTATGTTCAAAATGTCTCACCTGAGTGAGTCAACAAGATTTTAACTTGACAGAACTAGTTTATAGTTGAGATGTAATTGGGAAGTGTAACTGCTAATATTTGCTCCAGAGTAAATACAGAGCAATTCATTTAGCATTGATTTGGACATGACCATACTTTAAGTGACAATCCATCTTTTCCACAACAGAAACAACCAGTATTGGCTGAGAAGTCTTCAATTAAAAAAAAAATAATTAGCTTTTCTAAAACTCTGTTCTATTTTAAGTATTGTATTTTCAGTTAAGGAACTTGGAAGCAACCATCCACAAAAGTCTCACTAATAATAGTTCCTGATTAACACGAGAACATCAATAAAAAAGATAATTGAACACTTTTTTTTTAATTAAAATAATCAAGTCAAGGAAAACAGCGTACGTGACAGATTGGTTGTGTAGAAATAATTGACTCATTAATCTTAACCATATGAACATGTTCACATTAGCAGGGTCAGCTGCTAGAAAGGATGGAACCATGGTTACATATTCACAAAGGTGTGAAGTTGAAGTTACCCTAACTGCACAAAATTTTTCCTTAGGTACTTAATGGAAGCTTTAAAGATAGCTTTAGATAGCTATCCCATGCCAAAAGCAGAGACTCTTCAGTGACTCTAAAATCATGGGATACAGATTAAAAAGCTTTTCGGCAAAGAAATGCCTTCTATCATACTAAATGATCAGAACAAAGATGTTTGAATCACTGACTGTGGTCTCTACAGAAATATATCCTTAACCTCAGTGCAAAGGTATGTGTTAGAGCCTTTTCTTGGTGATAAGGTAATTAGACCTTCTAAGCTAAATGGCTCCAGAGTTGAATTGTGTTAATGCAAAAGGTTTCATACTTGCAGCAAACATTGATAACAGCACATGAGACTACATAGATGCTTGGGAGAAGTTTTCAGCAATATGTTTATAACCACTGCATGAAATTGGTCCCTCTGCTGATTACACATTATGCACATATATAGGTGTATTTATATACAAATATTTGTAGCTGTGCACCACCATAATGATAGTGTTGACAGTGCTTCTAACAGGCCACAAGCTTTGCCTTAAGTTGACAATTCAGGGCTTAGTTCTCAGAAAGGTTTGTCTAAATTTAATTTGGCCTCCCTGGAGATTAATTTTAGTTCAGCAGAAAAAGCCGTCACCTAATGATCAGGTAACTCTTGTTGTATGTTTTGTTCAGCTTTGAAAGTAAACTGTGTTAAAATAGCTATCACTATGCAGAGATATGTGTTTAGTAGATAAAAGCAGTAATAAAGTTGTTAATCTATATGGAGACAGATTACTGTGACTTAGAAAGAAATGAAGCACAGATAAGCCCTGGAGTCAGATGGCATCAGGGGCCTTCAAAGCCCTGGCACAGAGCAGTACAAGATGCTATGGCCTAGAGGCAGCTACCCAGTCATTCCTGGTCACCTTGCCACTTCTCATGGCAATAAAGAGAAAAAATGACAAATATCCAAAGAGTGAAACATACCTTGCATGGCATAACATGAGCTTTCAGATCAGTGAAGGAAAAGCAAGCTACAAAGTGTATTGCTAATTAGCCACTAGTATATCCCAGAGGAAAAGAAAAAACTGCTAAGATCAACTCCACCTTTTCCCTGCAGATAGCTTAGGATACTGATGGGCCACACCCCAAAGTCCTCAGACTGAAGCTACAATTAACCTTAGGGCCCAGAAGATTAGTGAAAGGCGGAGCTCATCACTACCTGAAGAGTAGACTTCAAGATGTTTGTCTTTGTGCCATTTTAACTTCAAGAGTTTTGATCTGTAAGCATTGGTTACATGATAGTATCATTGCAACTGTGCTACTTACATTCTTCAATTAAACTGTTAAGATTTTCATTAGACTAAAAATGTATTATTGGCTTCACATGTAAGGTGCGTGGCTTTCTGGGCAAAAGGGTTTTGAGTCTAAAAACCCTGCAGGAATTATAAAGGCTGTTTTGTAAGCCAGGTAAGATAGATATGTAGTACCTTACATTAGTTCAGTTATTTGATGCAGAGGCTGGCAGAAGAGGAGAGCAAGTCTATGACACAATGCTGCTGCTGCAGAGCCTCTGCCATTCTGAAGCACCTCAGTTCTTTCACTCATGGAATTTCAGCCTTAAGAGGGTACAGAAGTTGCAGTTATGCATTTCCAAGTTGCTGCTTGATTGGACCCGCATGGGGCATTTTCAGTTGTCCTCTGTGCTACTGGACCATAAGATTTCTACACATGAAAGTCAGCTATTGTGATTGCATTGCCAATAATAATACACTGTAATAAAATGGGATGCAAATAAGTGCTTGGAGCCCAGCCAGCTGCTGTAAATCTCAGCTAAGCTGAGAGGACAGCTCCTTGAAACTATCCAAGCTAAAACAATTGATGGCAGTTGAAGATCTGGGTCAGCATGTTATAGAACAAGGAACTATCTCCACTTTGATTATTTTGAGAATAATTGTTGAGATAAGCTTATTACTCTGATCTTCTCAAACATCTGCCTTTTCAGTATCCATGATTGCCATCTCTTAATTCTCTTCCAATTTTTTAGTTCAGAGAGCACGTTAGCTCATTAAAGTCTACATTATTTTCTTAATATACTGCAGGGTTTCCCCCAGAATCAATATGGTCTATCAAGTACCACATCTTTCATTAGGGACTGTAAGTCAAAAGCCAAACCTCAGCCATCCAATCACATCTTTTCTAGAGATATATAAATATATAAATAGTTTCTCTTTAAAGAAGTACAAATAAAATTGTATTGTGGCTTATGTCTTAATCAATGAAAGTTATCAGGTATTTTCATGCCCCCCACTAAAAAATTAATATACACATAACAACTGCAACTACTGTCTGTATATGACAACCATTTCAACATAGTAATAAGTATACTCCTTATTTCCTTTTTAGATGAGGTCTTTATAAAAGATCCTTTATATATGGCTTTTCTGCTAGGGTCTTTTTAATGCTTTTGGAAATAGTCTTTATGACCAGACCCAGTGAAAAACCTGGAAATATCCAGACTTTGGAGGACACCAGAGAATTTAAACACACCAATTGACAATGCTGGGTTTCAAAATAACTAACTGATGATCTTTCTAAAACTTACTTTCTTTTTCAAACTAAGGAAAGCAATTTGCTTCTGAATTTTAAACTATCTGCAGTCATTACATGATTAATCAATCATGTACAACTTCTTATATGGAAATAAATAAAATTAATGTTTGAGAAATACATTGAAGGAAAAGAAAGCCACAAAACTAATTTTTGGGGACTAGGGGACAATCACTTTGCAAATGCAAGCATCAAATGCCACAAAAAAAAGTAGGTTCACTTATAAGTTATATTCAGAAGGAAGGAAAAAAAATGTATTCCAGTGGTGCTTAGAGCAAAAAGGAGCACATGTTCCTGCAGCTGAAAGATCTAAGGAAGGAACATATCTTGTCTCATTCAGAAAGAGATTTTTAAGGGTTTTTTTACTGTGGGCAGTAACTTAACAGTGCAGACTTTAACCACAATAATTTTATAAGAAAGAAATACTGGAAATATTGGAGAGATATTTTTGGTATTTGTCTTGAAGGAAGGCTTTAACTTAGCAAAACACACACACACACACACACACACACACACAAAAGAACTGTCCTAGTGCGAGTTACCAATACTCTTCTTCATCCAGAAGGATATATTTTCATATCAGTTAAATGACATACATGTTTTCCTCACATTCTTTTCCACACATGCTTGAATAAAATTCATAATTTTTGGTGTACTGCAGTCATGCTCAGTTTGTTCTTTTTCAAATTCACTGGCACACAAACACAACCAGTCCTTTTAAAAAGAAAAGTCTGTCAACCTAGCTGACAGAGAAGGGGCTGTGAGATTGACAGGTGTATTAAACAAACCTATGAGAAGCTCCCAGAAGATTGAAGTTTTACCTTGAAATCTAAATAGAAAGTTAAAAAAAGTTATTCAATATTGTCTTCTGTGAAGATACAGTTACATCACTAATAGGTGTATGGCTAACCAAGGCTACTGAGAAAGGTCTGAAAAGTAAAAGATAGGGGAGGAGAGGGGGTGGGAAGTTTGTCATGGCAGCTATGTCTAGACGTGTATTTAAACCCATCTTTGAGATGTCCCCATTCACCAACATTCCCAAAGGTAGAGCTCTTTTCTACAGCTCCAGTGATTTTTTGCAGACATTTTATAAAAACAAGCATTCATGAGACTATTTTTCCCCAAAGCTGTTTCTCATTGTTAAGCAGATCAGATTTCCACTCAGCAAAGACAGCTGTACAACTATATGGACTTGCCAAGACACAGGTCTAGTGACCTCCACCTGCCCTCTCCTGTCTAGAACTCACAGTGAAGTGATTTGCTTCATGGAATGTCTTGAACTGATATGATGCCATTTCCTTTTAATCTTGCATTCTCTGAGTTCTAGGAACACCAGGTTGTGGCTGCATAGACATAGGGGAAAAAAAAGACCAACTCAAAGCTTCAGTTAGTATTCCTAATTTTTACCTGCCTAAATAAAAGGAAGAATAAATTTTCCTTGTATTTCCTTATTTTCTATGATGTTTGATTTATGACATGATTTACAGTAAGTAAGTATTTTTAGAACAAAACCAAAAAAAATTGATGAATAAAATTCACATTACTCTACAGATAAATTCACTTATTTTTTTATTTCACTATAGGTCACCCTTATACATTTACTTCCAAATTCTCTCTAAAATTGATTCTTACTAAATTCAGAATAGACTGTAATGAAAGGCAAATGTATTTATGCTGAAGTAGTCCTTTAATATTCTGTTTCTCTTAGCATTTTCATGTTGTATGTTTCTCTTTATCTCCTTCCAAGTCCTAGAAACTGTTTCATCCTCCAAAATAGATGTATCTGGAGTCAGAAGAAAAGCAGTTAAAAGAAAACAGTGAATATTTAGTTTCTCATAACAGGCCTCTTGTCCCTTCTCAATGACTTTTCATGTCATTGTAATATTATGTCATTATAAAAAGGAGCCAGAAAAATAAGTTCTGTGATTTTTTTTAATAACCTTTTCAGGTTATCATCAGAATGATAACCAAAATTCTTGACAGGATTTCACAACCATATATGCTTGCTGCTTACTACATGTTTTCACGTGTATGCATGTATATTAAACTGATGGAAGAAGATGAAGAACCTACATGGATCAGGGAAAAACTAAAAGGCAAGTTCCCTAGATATTTGTAAAAATTCAGAATAATTTTGTTTCCATATAGTTATGTCTCAGAAACATTTTCTTTCTATTTTCTAGCTGTTTCATAGCAGCACTACTTCTTTCAAGTCTGTGAAATCCTTCATGTACTGATTCAGATATAACACGGGAAAATAACTGAAACAGCACAAGAGGCACTTGACAAAACCAGTAGAATAGCAGAGTAGAACTGATGATAGTATGCACTTTCCACAACAATGAACCTCCAGAACTTGTGGTGAGAGGAGGCAGAGATGAGTGTAACAGCATGTTCAGAAGAATGTCAAATTCACTCCTGAAAAGGAGGTTTCAAATCAGAATAAAGGGAGTTAATAAGGAGGTGTCTCAAAGCACTTTACAGAACCACAGAATGGGTTAGGTTGGAAGGGACCACAGTAAGTCATCTGGTCCAACCTTCCTGCTCAAGCAGAATCATCCCAGAGCACAATGCCCAAGATTGCGTCCAGGCAGTTCTTGAATATCCCCAGTGAGGCAGTGAGGGAGACTCCACAACCTCTCTGGGCAATCTGTTCCACTGCTCACTCACTGCACAGAAACTAAGTTCTTCCATGTGTTCAGGTAGAATTTCCTATGCAACAATTTCTGCCCACTGTTTTTTGTCCCACTGGACACAGAAAAAAGCTTGACATCACAGAGCAGAACCTAGCTCTATCCTCTTGACACCCTCACTTCAGATACTTACAGACATTGATGAGGTCCCCTCTCACTTGTCTCTTCTCAGGGCAGAACAGAACCAGCTCCTACATCTTTTGCTCATAAGAGAAATACTCCAGTCCTTTACTCACCTTTGTCACCCTCTGCTGGACTTTTCACTGCCTTCCCTTCATCCTTTCAGGTATTTGTTTCATCGTAGAAGGCAAACAGGTTGTTCAAGCATGTCTTACCTCCAATTAATCCGTGCTCATTACTCCTCAAGATCTTCTTGTCCTCCATGTGGACAGTAATGGCCTCCAGAATCATCATGGATTAATATGAGGCTGACTGTCTGGTAGTTTCTTGGGTCCTTCTTTTCCTTTTTATGCCCAGTGTGATGTTTGCTTCCTTCCAGTCCTCAGGCACTTCTCCTGATCACCACAGCATCTCAAAGATGGTTGTAAATTGCCCACCTTGGTGTCTATCAGCTCTCTCAGCACTTGTGGGTCCATCCCATCAGGGCCCATGGACTTGTAAATGCCAGGTTTGCCTGACTCCAGCTTGGTCCTCCTTTGGCAAAGGAAAGTCTCCATTCAAGCCTTCCTTGTCCCCGGTCTCCTGGGTCAGAGATCCCTGAGGGCTGGTCTTGTCAGTGATGACCAATGCAAAGGCAGCATTCACTAACTGCCTCCTCTGGGTCCTCTGTTAACAGGAGGACTCTGGGGAGGCCATTTAGTAACAGATTTACATATTCCTTAGTGTTTCCTTTGTTACTGAAGTACTTAAAGAAACCTTTCTTCTTGTCCTTGACCTCGTTGGCTTTACATCCTTGTTCAGATTTAATTCCAGGTGAGCCTTAGCCATCCTTGTTTCATTTCTTCTTACACTGCCAACCTCTTTTTGTTCATTCCAAGTGGTCTGAGCCTGCCTCCATCTATTGGCTATTTTCTGCTTAGTGATAGAGCAACTGACAGGAGTTCTTTATTCATCCACACAGATCTCTTCCAGTCTTTGCCTAATGTCTTGTCCATTAGGATGCATCATTCCTGAGCTTGTAAGTGGTTCTTGAATATCAACCAATGCTCTTGGATCTCTATTCCTGCAGGGCCTGTTCCAATGAGGTTCTTCCAAGATCCCTGAAGAGTCAAAATCTAGTTAACTTCTGCTGTAGCCGTTAAAGATTCTGGGATAACATGAATGACTATTGTAGCAGGACAGAATGATTTTATTTAAAACCTATATTACACTTTTCCAGCTTATTCCACCTATTCCAAAATAAAGAAGATTTGGAAGAAGAAAAAAAAAAGGCAGCAGAATTTAGAATGGGAGGATAATTCAGGCAATTTCAGACCTGAGGAGGTCTGAAATCATTGAGGTAGAATATTTAGGTAGTTTTCTGAAAAGAGTATCCAATGAAACAACTCTCCAAAATGGAGGAAAAAGGCTAGTTTTCTAATTTGATATAGTTGTTCACCATTTAATGAAAAGGATCATGTCACAATTTTGCTTAGAGTGCCAGAAGGCTGGACCTAAAAACCCAAAAGTCTTTAAAAAAGGAAAGCAGGACTGCTGACAAATATTTATTCTGAAAAAATTATATACTGAAATGAAATATGACAAAATCAAACTAGCTCATTTCCCCATCCTCCTCTTTGTTTTGGGGAGCGGATTCTTGTTAGGTTTTTGTTGAGGACCCTTCTGCTCTATTGGAAAATAAGGCTGACATCTTTATTTGGCAACATTTATGCAACACGTTCAATGTTGAGCAAATGCTTGGTCCTGCTGAAGAGAAAATAACATGAACTCTCAGGCAGCCAAGGATATTTTCAATACTAAGGCCGTAGTGATTTTTTTTCCCTCTGTATTCAGTTATGCAAATTTTTCATTCTACTTGTGTTGTGAGTCTCAAATTACTATCTAAGTAACTGCACTAGCAAAAGCAGTGCAGTCTGAAAGTCAATACTCCTGCACTGTTCTGAGATTAAACCTCTGACTTGCAACAGATTGCAACTAAGTGGAATGAGAGAGCAACCAGTTTTGTCAATGCCTATGGCTGAGAAGGAGTCCTATAAATGCTCACCAAAACAGAATCATACTTTAAAAATTAGGGTAGATTACTATAGAAGCAGAAATACAGAGGTTTGGGCTCTTATAGGCAGAAAGCAGCCTAATTTGAAAGAACTGTTGTTAGCACATAGGAAAAAGCAAAACTAAAAGAGAGAATTCACTCATTGCAGTTTGTTTGTTAGCAGATCCTATGTAACCTTATTAATTGGGTAATCAAAACAGAGTTTTATTTTTTCACACCTTTGGCAAAGTAAAAACACAGGCATTTAACAACACAGTCTATATTGTGACCCCTTACTGTATCTATGGAATTACATGTGGTGAAATCCCTAAATAAAGAGTAAACATTCTCATTAATCAGCGCATACAGCTGCCAAATAATCTGTAATTTCCTCAGGTAAAGAGTTGTTTCAACAGTGCTGGGCCTGCACTATAGCTGAGGTCTGATAGCAGTGGGAAAATTGACACGTAAACTGCCAAATACTAAAGAATAATTTGACTTTGAACATTGTGGTAGGCAATCATTCAAAATCAGGAAACTAGTATATATAACTTATTTTTAGACTCTTTGGACACTGAACCTTCTAAAGAAGCAAACTCACACTGGTTCTCAAGATGAGAGTTTAGGTACTGCCTGAATGAAGTACAGCTGTGGCAACATGGATGCTGCAGAACCCACTTAAAAACCTGTTGAAATAGTGTTTTATAAGACAAACGTTAAACTTCTCAGTAGATTTTCCTAAGACTGTCAAGCTTCAAGGAGCAGTAATAACTAAGATCACTGTCTTTAAAACTGCAGGCAGAAAAGTAGCAGCCTTTACTGCTGCCTTTCTGCTTAGTGCTGCAGGGAAGCCAGCCCCAAGCCAACAAGTATTACCCTGCCTGACAAGTACATCTGCATACCTCCTGATCCCCTTTTCAGGGCTAGCCCAAAGTATCCAGCAAAACACTGCATCTTAACTTTGTCATTAGAAGTAAACAGCTCTTGGCCAGCAATACTGGTGATGTTGTAGAATACCTTAAATGAAAACCCTTAATTCAATATTTCAAACCCAGTACTGGCTTTTTGGAGATGGATGGATCCTTAAAAATCACATTTATCATCCCCTAAAGCATCAAATTCAAGGAATAGTTTTTCCTTCCAGCTTTTTATAGTATAAAGAATAAATTTTTATCTAGGAGGTTTGTAACTGGTTTTAATTCCAGCAAGTGCTTCACTATGGGCACATTAAGAAATGCCAGCAGAGAAAATGCTTGACATTTTCTGAGACTGGCTCCTTAAGTTCTTAGAAAAGATGGAAGTTAAATAACCTTGCTTATATTAGTTCACATACACCAAATGTTATGGTTTAGGATATGCATGATTAAGCCAAAGAAATTGTTATCTTTTCTTACATTTGTCATTATAACCTCAAAGGTAAAAAGCAGTCTTCACTTACATCACATTGGAAAGTTTAAACTCAATCTAATATTAGGGAAATGGGGGTGGGGAGTGTGGGGGGGAATTACTATTACCTAGCAGCTAGTCATTTAAGCAGATTCCTTAACAAGTCTCTGAAGAGTACTCCCGATGTGGGATTTACTTGTTTCTAGTATTAGCTGGCAATGAATGAACTAGACATTAGTAGCAATGATGAATAACAACTAAAAATGCATCTCCATTAACATCTTAATTCAAGTCAGGGATGTTTTTGGGAAGTGACTTCAGGTTGTTCCCACTTACAACACTTTTCTTGAAATCTCAGTCCAAATACATGAACTAGATGTCTCCTGGATGAAACCAAACGAGAAGAGGGGCCTCATGATACAATCTAAAATTAATTTGATGATCTATTATCAAGAAAACTTTATTCTCATTAAAATTTTATCCATACCTTCATTTTATAAATTTTCTTTTAAATATATATTTTGTTTATCCACACATTAAGCATTTGAAATATGTGTTCTGGAAAATTTTTCCTCAGAGTTTCAAGCCTAAAAAACCTGAGGACATAGAATATATGTCTCAAATTCATTGAACACACCAGGAAGCTCTCTCATACTGTTTATACTCAGGCCAGGTCACTATCACTTTTTGCAGGAAAGCTAATGGACATATTTATTATAGTTTTCCAAATCTAATATGAATTTGCTGTAGCACTTGAAGACCTGGTATGGGCAGTACACATCAATCAAAACTGACTAATACCTCATGAGGTGCCCACATTCCTTCCTGATGGTGTCTGATCACAGACACCTGGGTTTAATACTGTCAAGCTACTCCTCCTGTGGCACGCATGTGTCCTGACTTTATTCTAGCTTGGGTAAAAGCTATGCATCTCACACTCTTGGCCTGCTGTTGTGGGGCTGAAGTTCCTTGGCAGCTGCTTCCTCTACCCTTCATTCATTCTTCTGCCCAGAATGGTTGATGTCAATTGGCTCAAACAGGAGCCAAAATAATCTTTTCCTTAAATAGTTAAATTGGGCTTTGATTTTTGGGACTACAAGACCTCATAGGTAAAGGACTGCAGGCTGCAGAACACATTTCTGTGCCCAAAACCTGCCAGTCTACTGTCCTCAGAAGCCCTGTGTCTCACACAGGTCTCTGGTGACCTTGCATGCAGCCCTTTCAGAAGGGCCACAGCCATGAGCTCGCTTCTGACGTGCCAAGGAGCTCTGCGACCACCTGAGCCGCCGGCAAGGCTCAAGGTGCAGCCTCAGCATCAGAGCATGTGAAGGGAGCAGCTGCTTTTTCAGCAGCAGCTGCAGAAGCAATAGATATGGAAGGAGCCAGTCAAGCTGCAAAAGAAGCTTCTGTTGTTTTAGCAAAAATCTGCAAGCTGATCTTTTCCTGTTTAGTGATACATGAGTAGCAGTATGGAAAAAGAATATCAAGGGCATGGGAAAGAAATCACTTTAAAATCTCAAGATGTTTTCTATGTTCTCTATGTCAATTTAATCTAAAAAAATAAAATCATCTTTTTAAAACTTACTCCTAAATGAAGAGTACAGATTATGTTTCCTGTTCTGAGCTAAGTAAACACAATGCTCTACAGTGGGAATTTCACACATTATTGAGAAAGACAAGGTAATTTTAAGCATGGCGTCTCCACATATATTCTTCTTCTTCCCAAACCCAAGGCACAGAGCTTTCACACCCACACCTCACAGTAAATCCAGGAATGGAAAGTTTACGGATTATCTTTGTATAACAACTGGAGGGAGCACTGCTAGCCTTCTGTTCCTTAAGATTACATAAATTTTCAAATTAAAAGAAAAAATCCCACCAAAAGAAAAACAAAACACACAAAACCTCCATACACAACCAACAGGAAAAAAAGACAGGTTTGTGTTACAAGAAAATTCATCATTCTAAAATATATTGCAGCTTTGTTTCCAGCTTCAGTCCACTCCTTTTAGGAAATAAAAGCAAAGAGCTATGACTAGTTGATCTGCAGATTTTTTAATTTTTTTTAACTAAAAAGGAAGGCTATTTCTTCATAGTCATCTTTATAAATTAACCTTTGTTTATTGGAACAGATTGATGTCTAATCTTGGTTTAGGGATATTTGTATATGATACAGTTGTGCATTTAGCTACAAATGAATAATTCAAACCACTGAGTTACTCAAAGATGCAAATAGAAGTGCAAAAAAATTCCCTCATTTCCTTGGTTTAGCCAGTTTATTTAATTCTTTCCATCTTGTTGAGACAATTTTTCTTCAAAGCCAAAAGATATTTATTTATCAGTCATATGTGTTCAAGTTAATCAAACAACAAAACCTCACATGCCAGTAACTCAGGAGAAAATTAAATCTGTTGGATTCCCAGTGGCAATTCAGAGTGTAAGGATTCCATCCAAATTTATCACCATGACTGGGAAAAAAGCGGATGACCAAGCACAGTTAGGCTACACTAAGGGCAACATTTTCATATGTGGGAGGGCAATTTAATTTGTCTTTCCTTTTTATCACTCACAAGCAAAGATGTATTTGCACAAAAATATGTGGACATTTTAAAGCAGTTAATTAAGCATGCAATTTATATGAAAAAATTATTGTAGGACATTATCTAGGCATCCAAGATGTACATGTCATTTCTGTGTCTTCTCATTTGTCGACCTCATTTATTTTGATTGTGCAATTAGAAAAGTAGATTAATTAATTTCTGTTTTACTACAAGAAGCAAGGCAAACTCAGCAGCCAAGATGTCAAAGCTATGAAAGAAAAAAAGAAAGAAAAATCAGGGCACTGCACTGAAAAGAAAAGCTCCAGGCAAAGAGAGCTTCTACATACCAATATAGGGAAAATAAGAAGCCTGGATTTAAGGAGCAAAAGCTAGGCTAAAATGTGTCATTTAAAGTCTCACTGTGACAGAAAATACAGTTAATGTCAAATCTTATAAGCATAAATGTAAAACAAAAGAGGGGGAAGGTCATCTAGCTCAGAGAAACTTAGTGGTATTAGTGGTTCAGAAATGTTTTATGTGGTTCTCATTAGAACTCATTGGAAGATGTACAGATAAATATATTTTCATTAAATATTCAGTGTTTCACAGAAGCTGGAACATTTTACAGAGGCATATTGATTTCAATATAGCAGTTCTCAGGTAAAGAAAGAGACCAACAAAAGCTCACAAGATTTGCAATCAAGAGACAAATTCTTCAGCACTATATAGGGGGAAAAAATTAAATATTTTGGTTTATCTCAGGTACATAAGCTAACATGAACTCAAAGACCTGAAAAACAAAATAGTCATTCTTAAGCCCACACTGATTTCCCTCTTGGTTTCCTTTCCTGCCATGAAAGTTACTGTCATTTCAGCTCAACAGCATTCCTGACAGTCAGGCTATTACCTTGAACTCTTTTTTTATGGATCTGCTGCAAGGATTGTGTCACAGGAAAACACATATTTGCATGAAGTGCATTGGTCAGTTTTGGAAGACTTTACCACATTGTCTGAAATACATCCTCGAGTCCTAAAATATGTGGCTTCTTCTAACAGAAAAGACTTAGGCAGATGTTTTGACAAGATATTTTTCACTTTTCCAAGTTATGAACATATTTCAGTCAACAGCATCCAATCTGTGATCTGTGACAGATCACAGTTACTCATAGTTGTCTCATCTTCTATTGTAAAGATTCAGAGAGAATAGGATGGTGTTTTGAAATTCTAAAGATAAAAATCTTAAAGAAAATATTGTCTGCAATGACTCAGTGAGAGTAGATGATCCCTATACAGACATGTCCTGTAAAAGCTGCTTAGAAAGCTTTCTACCTCACCTCCCAACATCTAATGACCTTTTGCTGAAGCAGTTTTCTTCCATGTTTCCCTGTTAACTCTTCTGTCAATACATCCTGTCTGGTAATCCCTTTTAGCCTTTTTGACTGAATTACATCCTCTTTAAAACACTAGCATCATTACTTGCACATATTTGTGTCTGCAGCAATGTTTAGCTCAAAGTGATACCTCTGAGCCCCAGGTCCTATTGTGTATGTTATTATACCATAACATTATAAATTGCTCTTATTAATCGCAACATTTCTATGTTGAAATTGTTTTGACATATAGAAAGCATATCTAAACCAGATGTACACTGTCTTTAAAAATAATATTCTTTTCAGTTTCTTATTTACTCATGACAAGGGCTAACTGGGTCGCAGACATCTTTTTGGGAAAATCTTTTCTTAGGATTTTTTCTCTTCTGAGAAGCTGAGGCCTCAGAAATGGGATGTAAAGAATGGTTATCTGCTGCTGTGGAATGCAACAGGTCCATCTGTGATTGGCCCATCCTAGATGTTTATAATTAATGGCCAATCAAGGCTGAGCTATCTCAGACAGAGTCCGAGAGAGCTGCCTTTTGTTATCATTCTTTTCTATTCTATTCTTAGCTAGCTTCTGAGGAAACCTTACCTTCTATTTCTTTTTCGTATAGTTATAATGTAATATATATATCATAAAATAATAAATCAAGCCTTCTGAACATAGAGTCAACATTCTCATCTCTTGCTTCATCCAAGAACCCCTGTGAACACTACCACATAACTGCATTGCAGTATCTTCTCACTAAAACCCTTATGTAAGTCACCTGTACAAAAATTCCAGCATCTAACAGTGTGACAAAGGTAGTCAAGAGTAGAAATGTAAATAGTTGACTTCTCTTTTCCAAGAGAAAATAAGTATGTGGAACTTAGAGCCTTGGGCTAGACATCCTCTAGCCCAGACTCCTGTTTCAAGAAGAAACAGGTCACACAGGGGAAGAGGAGAAGGCTCAGGTACTTCAGGTGTCACTCACTAGCAGCTCTCTGAAACAAAGGACCATACTTTCTGACTTTGACCACAGCAGATGGGATCATAAACTATCACATTATATTCCTAAATTGACTTTCTCTTGTGAACATTGTTTCTGGTGTTCGGACAGAGCTATACAAGCTATAGAAGTAATTGTGATTTATGGATTTATGTGTTTACTATTCACTGTGTCTTGTTGCTTGTCTTGGGCATGTACAACCTACTGTTTGTGAAAAAGCAGGTACATTTAAAATGTTTCGGATGAGTTTGAGAGAGGTATTTTGTATATTTTCAGATTGGTAACTATAGAGACATATTTTCAAAGTGCTTACCATGAAATTCTATGCATTATGTTTAGATCAAGTTATTAGAGTTCAATATGCCAACTAGCACATATAATGGTATAAACAATATAAAAATTAATATGGAGCAACAAAATGTCATGCCAAAACAAAAAGTGCTCTTGTAAGATCTTTTATGCTAAAAAGTGTGTCTTAAGTTGCTGGTTTTGACATTGAATGACCTAACATGAAAATCGTCCAAACCAACAAGAATTTTAATAATTTGCATATAAATGTTAAAAATATTATAGTCAATATAAATTGAAATGTGTGTTAATATATAAAAAACCAAACAACTTGTGTATTTCTGACTAGTCAAACAAGAGTCCTTCCTGAGTACTAAGCATAAGACAAACAGGAATGTAAGGCTCTGAGACAAATTTTCTGTCATTCCGAAATGAATGACATTCACTGCCTTGGATGTCACTGACTACTTTGATGCCACTGTCCATACAGTTAAGGTACACATTTAGGAGTACACCAGGAAACAAAGATGACTTGGTGACCCTCTCCCTGCCCTGTTGGGGCTGATCAAGTACAAGGCAGGCTGAGTTCATAAGATATATTTCTGCATTAGCTTTCTGCTGTAATTGGACCAATTCATCCTGCTCTGAGCAGGTCTTCTTAGCTTCCAAGCAAGTAACTTCTCTAATATAGTTACACAACTTCTTCATCTGACGTGTCTGAAGTGCAACTAGCACAAGGAAAATTATAATGCCTGCACCCTCTCACACAAGCAGAGCCTCCTATACACTGCTGCAGTCAGAAACTTACACGTTTTGTAAAGCGTAAAACAGACCTAAGGAGAACCTGCTTTAGTACCATAGCGACTTTTATTTTTATGAGAACTGATACTGATCCTGTGAATAATCCTGTCAAATGGCCAGTGTTTCAGAAAGCCCTAAGAACACCTGAAATTGTGTAGTCCTTGGCACTGACGCCATCTCTTTTCTGTTTGTTTAGAGCACCTTGTTTTACAAAGCTCACCCTGTATGCTAACTACTAACAGAAAACAGCATTGCTTGTAAAATCTGACCTTTACTGAAAGATTCAAAACCTACAACAGGACAGTTACTCTGAAAATCTGGACATTCAACAGTGAATCGACTTTAAATGGTTGCTTTGCTGTCAGCTATTGGCTGGATCTTGACAACTGTTTAACAGCACACTGTAAGCCCATATTCATATAAAATTAAAGAGATAACTGACAAGTAGAACAGTGTAATTCAAAGTGGCATTTGTTCCAAGATTGACTTTGCTATCCCTACATTGAATACTCCAAAGGGATCTTTAATGATTTATGGTAGGAAAGGATGAGTTTTGTGGGCCAGTGTGCCACAGCAGAGTACTCCATTGCACAATCTATGCCAAGGTTTGAGTTCAGGGCTGGCTGAAAGAAAAAAACATCAATTCCCAAATCAGTCTCTGAAGCGCTTTGGCAATAAGTCAGCCAATTTCAGCCTTTCAGAACCTTGATATAATTTTCCAGTTTTGAGCACCTAAGACAGAAGTTGGTCATAGAATCCCACCTTTCCTCCAGAAGTATCTGGTCCTACAACCTATATGTATGCCTATCCCAGTGGAAACTATCAATGCAGTTGATCAGTTCCCTTTTGTCCTCTTTCTCTCTACCTTTGAGCACAATGAAAATGTGGGTCCTCAAAATAAACAAGGACAAGTACTCAATGCAAAGAAAGAATCAAAGATTTCCATGCATTTCTTTCAAAACTTGTGCAGTTTTCCAGGTGTTCACAGTACAAATCTTATTTGTAGAGGCAAATTCATGTAACTATATTTTCAAGTCAATTCCAGCTACACTAATTTAACCTTAGCACTGCTCATGACCCTTAGCTTAAGACCTGGCTAACTACCGATGCCACACTTGTGCACCCAACAAGTTCTACACCACAGTTTTGGTTTTAGGATTAGATTTTACAACCAATCCTTATTTATGCCAGACAGCAGGAAGCACAGCACTCCTCCTTACTACATGAAACATCTAGCTGCCCCTTCCAGACCTATAATACTTGGTCACAGTTTAACCCCCGTCAACAGCCATGCCCCATGCAGCCTCTCGCTCACTCCCCCACCAGTGAGAACAGGGAGAAAATTGTAGAAGTAAAAGGCAAAAAAGTTGTGAGCTGAGATAAAGACAGTTTAGTAGGGAAAGCAAAAACCACACAAGCAAAGTAAAGCAAGGAATTCATTCACTGCTTCCCAAGGGCAGGCAGGTGTTCTCCCATCTCCAAGAAAGCAGACCCTTATTATGCATGATGATTACTTGGGAAGATAAATGACATCTTTCCTCCCTTCCTCCTTCTTCCCCCATTTTATATACTGACATGATGTCGCAGGGTCTGGAATATCCCTTTGGTCAGTTTGAGTCACCTGTCCTGGCTGCATCTCCTTCTGACATCCTGAACACCCCCACTCTCCTCCCCAGTGTGGCTGTACCAAAAGCAGAAAAGGCCTTGGCTCTGTGCAAGCCCTGCTCAGCAGTAACAAAAACATCTCTGTATTATCAACTCTGTGCTCAGCACAAATCCAAAACACAGCCCCATAGCAGCCACTGTGAAGAAAATTAACTCTGTCTCAGCCAAAATCAGCACATTTGTTAAACAAGCATTGGTCCAATAAGTTCTGAGTTCCCACACCCACATGTTGACAAAATGAAACAAAGTTCATAAAATCCAAACTGAAGTGGACAGATGACAGAAATACTAGGGAAAAAATGATGCCACTTGTACTGAATATGTGGCTTAAATTAAAACATCACATTTGGTATTACAGCCCCTGCGCACAGGTGAGGTAAAAAGATACCATGGAAGTATCAAAAAGAAACAAAACGAAAAGACATGTTCACATTTAACCAGAAACGAGTCTGTCAACAAGGAATGCAAATTTCAGAGCAGAGAAAAAGTGGCCATGTCTTTCTGCTGAAGAGAGAAAGGAGGAGGAGTGGAGGTAAATAAATAAAAGAAGCAGAAAATTTAGCATGGCACAACCATGAAAATTAATGCTTAAAGCAAAAAAGAGGGACAAAAAGGATCTGAAAAAAATACTGATAAGTTCAAGAGGAAGAGTTATAATAATGTGCATGGGGGAGGAGAAAATAAGGGGAAGAACTATAATGTAAAGAATGCTAAGCTGGTAAATCCTACTACTTTTCTTATAGGACACAGGAATAGATCATTTAGGATTCTTCCCAACCCCAGGAAACAATGTCAAATGACAGTCATTTTGTTTCACCTAAGAGAACATTAACACTAAAAGACACACAGAGACAGAAAAGCAATCTGAAGCAAATTACATGGGTTTTCAACATGAAAGGAATTACTTGTACAAGCTTTTGTACATAACATGGGGTAATATCGTAAGGGGAAAAATTAAGTATGAAATGATATCATAAATTGTTCATTTGCAACAAATCTAAAGTTGCTTTGGAAGAAGAATGAATCGTGGGCTATTTTCTCTGAAGTATGTTCTCTAAAACCTGAATAAAGTGACAATTATTCAGGGCTAACACAAAGGAAATCTTTTTTCCAAGGCTTCAAAGTAACAAGGGAATGAGATAAAGTAGATTCTCCAATTCCAAGAAATAACGAAAGGTCTGTTTTTCCTGTTAATATGGAACAAGTTTGACTGACCATGGTAATATAATGTCAACCATTCATAGTGAATAAGAAAGATTGTTCACCAAGCTTAGTCCCCATATTTTACAAAATACAAAAATTTCCCTGGTGAACCTGACCCTCTCTATGTACCATCTGCACCTATGTTGAGAATGTGAGAACTTCTACAACAATATAAATCAAAAATCAAAATAAATGTGGCGTCAAGTTGTTGTAGATGGGAGCAGGGGGAGGTTTTTCTTCTAAAGAGTCTAAAAATAAATTAGAGATATTAGTTTCCTGATTTTAAATGAATGGATATCACTGTGTTCAAAGTCAAAACTATTCTGCAGTTGTGGAGATGGGTTGGGGTTAAGTAATAGACAACTGACGAAGGACACTACTTTTCTATGGCAAGAGAAAGGAAGTGAGCATTATTTGGAGTCCTTACACTTCAGAGGCAGAAAATTGCAGAAGTCTATATCTCCCGTAATGCACAAGTGCTATCATCTCAACTGTGAAGACAAAGTTAAACACTTAGAACACTTTCCTGTTCAACTGTAAGGGCCCCCTTTTACAAGGAAGAAAAACATGAATGCGATAGGGTCAGAGACAGGAGATGTGGATGCTGGCCTCAAAAAATAAAGCTTGTTTACCTTATGTATTGGTGTAATTTTCCTTCATAGTTTACTATGGAGGAAGAAAATCTACTTTCCTCAGATACACTCAGATGGGCTCAAATATAAGTTCATTCAATTCATTAAATTTTGTTGCATTGCAGGAAAAACCCCAACGCATTACTTTATTGTATTAATTTCTTTCCAACATGGAGTAATGGAAATATTAATTGCATACTCAAAAAGACTTAAATTGCTTTTCTACCAAAAAAAAAAAAAGTGAAGATAGTTTATCTTACCCAACTTTTTTATTTATTTATTTTTAATATATTATTGGAATTTAGGCATGGAAATTATGGGTCATAATCAATAACTAGTTAGTGGTATATCTCTGTGTTTAAAATGGATAGTGCTACTCACATATATTCAGCTTATAATTGATGCTGCCCACATACAGCTTTCTATACAGCCTATCTTGCCTATTTTTCAATACTGCTATTCAGTTTCTTGCATAAATTATTATGCCTACATAGGGAAACTGGCTCAGCCACTTAGAGTACTCTTAAACATGAACATTTTCAAACTACCTCAAAATGGTAGCATTTTAAAACATTATCAAGTTGTCTAAAGAAGAGGCTTTTATGTTTTTCTTTATTACATATGTTTTATTTCTATGTTTTAATAGAGTATCTTAGCATAGTAATAAAGAGAGTCATGATGGGAAACACTAATTCAGCATAAAAGGGACTTGCCAAAATGCTACAGTCTATGAAAGTGGATTAATCGTTCATTTTTTTCTTTATGGATTTTTTCTTTCTCTCTGCATTTCAGAGATGGGAAGCTGAAGGAAAGACATTCATTGGTCCAAAGCCACACCCAAAGTATGTGGTAGAACCAAGAACTAAACCCAAAGACTCTCTCTTCTTCTGCCCCATTATGTTATTGTCCTCCTCTACAATGATGGTTCTACTATAAGTAACAATCCTGGAAAATCAGTTGGAAAGGTCTCTGCTGCACAGACTAGATTTTGTCTCCCTCCTCAGTCTGTGGTCTTGCACATGCCTAGTGGATCAGGTCTTTGCTGAAAATGTCAGCTATTAATGCCTCTATAAGAGGTATTTAAGGAACTTCTTTGAGATTCAGGAATACTTGAATTTTCCTTCACTTTCTCTAGAAGTTGCCATGTTTGGGACTGAAATTAATAAAAATCTATAAAGCCTTTCAGTATGAACAAGGTCAATTAATCTTATCAGTATTTGTGCTTTGGTTTTGTTTTGGTCATATCTGTCATTCATACTATTTCCAGAATTTTCTCTGTGTCAGATTTTAAGCAAATGAACCCAAAAGAAGGCCTTTTCTTGGTTATTTCCTTGAAAAATCATGACTAAACACTTCCCAAACAATGTTCACCAGAAGAGAGCAAGAGGGCAGATGGTAGATGTCTTAACTTTCAGATAGATGAGGTAGGTCTTACCAGAACTAAGCATGATGGTTAGAAGAAATAATCACACAAAAATTCTTTCTTCCTTTTATGCTCAATTACTTTGAGCAGCCATGATGCAAACTGCATCCTTCATCCCCAGACATGACTCTCTTAAATAATTCTCTCTACAGGAGACCATTGCACTAACAGGATATTTGTTTCTCCACATTTATCAATTAAAAAAATAAACTACACCCACCTATTCTTTTATACTCCAGTTCAATATAGATATATATGGAAAGTTTGTCTTCACTCATCCAGACCATAATCCACAATCAAAACAATTTTAAGAAAATCAACTAAGAGAAAAAAAAAACAGTAAAAATTCATCATCTCCCTTTGCTTCACCTGAAGGACACCCCTTTCCTTCAGGTGAGAAAATGAACTTCTGACCTGAGTGAACCATTTACTTTTTGAGAATACACTGTCATAGAATCAGATGGCATAAATATGTTACAGGAAGTCTCTGGCTTCAGGATCCTGAAAGGAAAGCTTGCCATATGTTTTCTGGTGACATATGAAAATTCAGTTTTGACTCCCAAGGTGCTTCACATTAGAAAGAAAAAGAGTATTTGAGGGACAGCAGAGAAAGCCTCTTTTGCATTTCATTTTCCTTAGGTTTGTTTTTTTTCTTATTAATATTATTACAAAATTCACAAGGAATACAGAAATTCATACTAGCTTAGGATGAAATAAGTATTTGCAAATCTTTTATTAATTAGGCAACTGTTCACACCAGTAAACTCATTTACTTCATTTAGCAAGACTGTTAAATCCTTGTGGAGCAGCAAAAGGAATTTTGGCATCGTCTTTGCCCACATGTTAATGTTGCTACAGTGGTAGGTATGGGCACTACCATTATATTGTACGTATAAGGATAAATCTTTTACTTTATTTCATGAGGGAAGAATAGTATTTCATGCTTCTGTTTGTGATGCTTTGTTCTGTTGCAAATTCTTTTCAGAGAACTTTTGCACTAGGAGAGCCCTTATACTGCCCTCTTTTGTTTGTCTAGTCATTTTGAGTACAGCAAAAATCCTTGAAGGTAGACAAAAATGCTGAGATTATTATCTAGCAAAGGGCATAATGCCTACTTACTAGTTTCAGACACTGCTATTTGTGAACAGGTATTTGTGAACAAGCATACTGATGAATGAAGATGGTACTCAAAGAAAATAATCTACTCTGACATATTTTTCCTTTTCCATTCAACATTTATTCAAGTTTATTTATTTATTTGAAAGACAACAGAATTTGTCAACTTAGCTTATTAGATAAAATATTCCATTTCATCCTTTAAATAAACACCATTTTCACTAAGAAATCAATTTGTTGATCCTAAAAATATTTTAACCCCCTCCCAAGGTAACAGAAAAGAGAAAATGGTGAGGAAGCAACTGGTTTTCAGTGTATAGCTTGCCCTCAGCAGTAACTAACTAGCTTAACCCTCTGTCTGGCAGCAGTTGTTATCTTCGAGGTCCTCCATAAAATATGTCTGGAAGATGGTTTCCAATTTCTTTTTATTTGAGTCTGTATATCAAAGGCCACACCTGAGTGGTTTTTATAATTAAGATCTCTGAAACTCTGATTCATGTTGATCTTTCAGCCTCAGACCTTTCATGCTTCATAATTTCTTTCCTAAAATATGGCTCCTAGAATTGAACAGGTAGGTTCCAGCTATGCTCCCCCTAATGCTCAGCATTAACCAATTCATAATTCCAGCTCCTTTGAGTCTCTTTTTACTACTGCCAAAGATTGTTCAAATAGCTTTGGTGTATTATTTATGATTAACCCTGTTTCCCAAGGTGATTTTTTTTCTTCCTAAAATTCATACTTTTGTTAGGGTCCTTTCTAAGCCTACTAGTAAAACTTTCTATCTTCAATCAAGTGGATGACCTAGATCACTTCAGATGTATCTTTTTGCTGTTTTTCTTATTTTTTGCATCAAATCTGACTTTATGATTAGTAGAAAGTGCATTTTCCTTCTTCATGAGCTATGAGACTAATTACTATGCTATATATGTTGCTTATGTGTACATCAGCACAGACACTAATCAGATTCACTCTGCAGAACTAGCAAAAACAATTCTTTGTCATATTAAAGTTTGGTGAATGTAAAATAAATCTGATCTATGCTTGCTCTAAAGGAATAAAGTGTTTACACAAGGTGATACTGACACTTGGCTAGCAAGGGATCAGTGACCAAACATTGTGTAAAAATTTATATTCAAAAGCTATGAGATTTTTTTTTAATTGAAAGCAGATAAATTGCAGCTAAGTCAGAGAGTAGTAATTCCAAAGAGCTCCCAAAACAAGCAAGAGAAGGATGTGTGGTTTCAGCAAGCTCATGAATTGAAGCAACAGAATATCCTCCTTGATACACCTTTTACCACATGGTAAATTAGAAGTTTAAATTAAAATCAGGTTTAAAATACTATTTTTAAAATACATGAAACTCTTGTAGCTCTTGATCTTAGAAATGGTGAATTGTCTTCAAAAGGCATGAAATGAAGTCAGACAAAGGCGAAGGTCAGAGTGGACTTCTGGATATCATCTGATTCAAACAGAACTACCTAGAAAAGCAGAGGTGTTTTGAATATTTCCAGGGAGGGAAACTGCAATGTTTCTGGGCAACCTGAGCCAGGGTTGAAGCAGCCTTACAGTGGAATAGGGTCTTTTAATGTTCAGAAAGAAATACATCCTTTTCAGTTTGAGCCCCTTGCCTGCCTCTGGGCATCACTGAAAGGAACCCGACTCTGCCTTCTTTCTTTGCATCCCCACTTTGAGTATTTATTGACAAGATCCCACCAGAGCTTTTTCTTCTCCAGGCTTGACAATCCTGGAGAAGAAAAGCCTCTCTCAGCCTTTCATCACTTTAGAAATTCTGAAGATCCTTAATATTCTCTGTGGCCCCTTGCTGCTCTCTCTCCAGTATGTCCATGTGTCTCTTGTGTCTCTTCTGGTGGGCACAGAACTGTTCACAGCACTCCAGGTGAGGTCTGGAGTAGTCAGAATTATTCAGAAACAGATTTTTCTGAATACTTCAGCCATGTGTGCTCCACTTTGGACCCTCCTCCAACCCATTTTTCAATCTTTAGGTTTCTAATAGCTCTCAAAGCTTTGCTGGCACTTACTTTAATTATCTTGACATCAAACTATGGAGCTCGGCGTTTCTCTGAATAGATCAAAAGAGCATATGCTATGCAATCTTTATCTCTAAATGATTCAGAGAGAAAATATCAACCTCAATTAAAATCATTAACATCATCTCTTTTGCTTTATCACAGCTGTGAGATAAAGACCAGATGAGACACAGATTTTGGATACAAAGTTTGGCGAAAAAAGTTCAAGCATGTTCAGTTAAGAAGTAAATATGAAATCAGTCTTCAAAGAATGTGGAGCCTGCAAAGAAATGAGAGTCTGTGTTTCAAAATATGTTCAAGATAATTTCCTTTTTATTTTGTTTTAATTTTCCATTTAAAGAAAATAAATCAATTTCAAAATATAGTTTCATTATATTAAAGTTAAAAAATAAAAGTAAAATGAAATTTCTTACCAAAAAAGTACTCAGAACACACAGTCTGAAATAGTTTAATTACAGGTAGTACAAGTGCAGTGAAGTTGAGTTTCATTGCTTTAAGGTAAGCAGCTTTGTGTCAAGACATTTAGGGCTGCTTCAGGTTTTAGCTATGTGCCTCAGGACAGGTTAGAAGTCAACATGCCACTTACAGGTGAAGTGGCTGTAATGGTAGGAGATAAGGAGGCCAAATATACCCAAGGTCTCCAGCTGGCATAGCTTACTCTTATATTTGTTTCTCAGGGCACAGTACCACATCAGCATGTAGCAATCCATATGATCTTTAAAGCATGTGAAACCCATACCTGGAGGATGACTGTCTCTGGAACAACAGCATGAGAAGACAGACTGTGAGATATCATCCAGGAGATGTAAGTCTGAGAGTAACCTTGTGTCTTCATGGATAGACACTTCATCATTAAAAATTCTATGACTCTACACAAAGTAGGTTAAAAATGCTCCTGTATAGGAGGCAAACAAGACTGCTTCTTTGCCTCTACACAGAGCATCAGTGAGACTGCTGTTTCAACACTACCTTTTTAAGCCCAGTTCTCAACTGCAAAAACAATGTGAAAACCCTTGGAAGAGAACTGTAAGATAATCTGTATAACCACAAATAAGCTTTGGGAGGAAACTTGTTCTTTGTGCTGTAAGCTGTCATTTTATTACCGAACATTAATGTGAAAGGAGTAAATGGGTATATAAGAACTGCAATGTCATGGAAACATGACAGTCAAGCATGAAAGTGTAAAAAACTAGTCTCTCTTAACAGTGAGTGTAATCAGAATGAGTCAGTCGGAATCAGATCAAAGTTCCTTCTATCTTGGAATCACATCTCTGACCAAAGTTGTTAGGAAATACTTTGAGAAAGACTAGGACAACAGAGGAAGAATATGGTATGCTTCCCTAAAGTATGTTTTCAGGTGCCAGTGGATCTGTGTATCTCCAAACACATGACAACATTTTGCAGGTAGAGAAGGTGGATAGGTATTATTCTACAATTCTATAATGATACATCCATGACGTGCCCACTGGGGCATGGAGAATGCTGACATAAAATCTTAGAGAGACGCCTTTGATGGGAGGAAGTATGAGATTCCTTCATGGTTTATTTAAAAAAAAAAAAGTTTCCTAATTCTGTTCCAAATACACCTAAGGGAATATCTAACACAGAATTTTTTGTTCATTATATCAGTTTTAAAGTTTGGCTAGAAGCTGTATCCTTTTTCCCCCCTAAAGAACACAGCTAGGAATGCCAGTGTGCATCATTATGAAAATCATTTTAACATTCAAGGTAACACTTTCTCTGCAGACCGATTAGAAAATTATATCTGCTTGTTTTAACACAGGTAATTTGTTTGAATTTGAAGACAGGTCTTGTAGACAGGTCTAACCCCAGCCAGCAACCAGAGCCTACACAGATGCCCCTTCACTTGACATGGTGAGAGTTCAAAAGGATAAAAGTGAGAAAACTTGTGGGCTGATGGGCGTGGCTGCCACGGCAAGCAGTGAATTAATTCTTTGTTTTATTCTGTTTGTGTAGCTTTTACTTTCCCTATTAACTGTCTTTATCTCAACCTGCGAGTTTTCCACCTTTTATCCTTCTGGCTCTCTCAATGTCAAAATGGTTGCAGTGTGAGCAAGTGTCTCCAAGGGATTCATTTGATGGCTGGGGTTAAAACAAGGCGCTTGAAAAGGCTAACACCATTTGTCTGAATGTCCTTCCTTCCTCCTTCTTTTCACCATTTTCATAATGCCATATCCTATACAATGTCTTTGGTCAGCTGGGGTCAGCCGTGTCCCTCCCAACTTCTTGTACACCCCTAGCTTCCTCACTGATGGGATGGTGCAAGGAGCAGAAAAGGTCAGGACTCAGTGCAAACACTGCTCAGTATTAACTCGAGCATCGCTGAGATATCAACATTATTTTCATCACAAATCCAAAACATAGGCACTTACTACTCCTATTAAAATAACCCCACAAACCTATGCTAGCCAAAACCAGCACAATCACATTGTGTCAAACCTCATCATAGAGGATCATGTCTTACTATGCATAATTGGAATACTCTGCAAGAACCTAAGGCAACCATACTACTATGAGGCAGCATGCACTTGGGAAAGAAAGGGAGAGATGGTGTGTTTGATGTGAACAGTATGTTTGTTTAAGAAAGCATAGCTTTGCATGTTACACAAAAATATAGTTACTAGATCATATGAAGAATCTCCCTAGTGCTGTGGCTTTTTCAGACCTCTCAATTCCAATTTATTTAATGTTCATAAGTTCAGGAAAGGATATTACAAAATTTAGAAACTTTTCAAGTAAACATTGAATCCAAGCCCATAATCTTCGTGGTACTAACAAATCAAAATTACCTGTTAATGTATCCAAAGAACTGTTACTCATTCACATTTTATTGGAAATACAGAAATATGTTTTTCTTCAATTTTTTTTTTAAGTTGCACATAAGATATAAGAGGGGTTTACACAAAACATGCAAAAACAAATATCACTTTGGTCTTCCTCAGTTTTTATTTGTTATATTTCCAGTCATTAGAATCTATCTCAGTTATTACCAGAGAAATAACATTAATCAAGCCTGCACCCTCCATGCTATCAAAAGGAAGCAAACTCCTGAAGGAGAAAAACACCTTTGGCTCAATTCCATCATCTCCTCTGGTACCAACATCACTGACTTCAAAGAACTTTCATTTATACTGGTGTGCTCCAGAGATAAATTTGGCCTTTCAGTTTTATGTTTCATTTTCAAATACAAAATACTGAGGATTAAATCTTAAACACACAGCTTAAATGTAGATTCCTAAACACAGCAAACTAACTTTCAGAGAATACACATATTTCCTGCTGAATTCAATCAACTTGATTTCATCTCAAACTTGCACAGATTTTGTGACAGTATAACACTAGTGGCAATAATCTTGAGTGTCCTCAGTGAACAGAAAGAAAAGGCGTGCCCTTTTATTTCCAACACTAAATCGCTTTTAAAAAAATCTTTGATTTAGGAACTTCAGCATCAATTTCAGTTCTTAATTCCACAATATGAAGTAAATACATGACTCTAATTTTGAGAAATTTTTAATGAGTTATTTGTACAGAACAAGGTAGGTAATCTTATCTGCACAGAGCAACCTTGTAGCTTTGTGGACAAAATTTATATGTTGATTTTTCAAAAGTGTGAGGCTTTTTTTGCATTTTATTGACACAAAAGGAGACAATGACCTCATCATCCTTTATAACTTGGTCATGCATTCAGTGAGTGAGTGAGTGAGTGAGTGAGTGAGTGAGGGGAAGGGAGGGAGGGAGGAAGGAAGGCAGGGAGGGAGGGAGGGAGGGAGGGAGGGAGGGAGGGAGGGAGGGAGGGAGGGAGGGAGGGAGGGAGGGAGGGAGGGAGGGAGGGAGGGAGGGAGGGAGGGAGGGAGGGAGGGAGGGAGGAAGGAAGGAAGGAAGGAAGGAAGGAAGGAAGGAAGGAAGGAAGGAAGGAAGGAAGGAAGGAAGGAAGGAAGGAAGGAAGGAAGGAAGGAAGGAAGGAAGGAAGGAAGGAAGGAAGGAAGGAAGGAAGGAAGGAAGGAAGGAAGGAAGGAAGGAAGGAAGGAAGGAAGGAAGGAAGGAAGGAAGGAAGGAAGGAAGGAAGGAAGGAAGGAAGGAAGGAAGGAAGGAAGGAAGGAAGGAAGGAAGGAAGGAAGGAAGGAAGGAAGGAAGGAAGGAAGGAAGGAAGGAAGGAAGGAAGGAAGGAAGGAAGGAAGGAAGGAAGGAAGGAAGGAAGGAAGGAAGGAAGGAAGGAAGGAAGGAAGGAAGGAAGGAAGGAAGGAAGGAAGGAAGGAAGGAAGGAAGGAAGGAAGGAAGGAAGGAAGGAAGGAAGGAAGGAAGGAAGGAAGGAAGGGAGGGAAGGAAGGAAGCTTGATCTCAGTGTTGAAGTGGCCTCAGGCACTTTGTACCTCTTGCTGAGAGAATTTGTACCTCTTGCTGAGAGAAAATATCAGCCTGCCTATTGTTTTCTGCAGCTCACATTGAAACTTCAATTCAGCTGTAAGGATTTTTCACATAAAGGAATCTCTTGGCTAAAGTTATTTTAAGTTTTGTTCACATGAAAAATGAATGACCCCAATGGAAATTCTTCTTTTATGTAGCCACTGATATATAATATTCAAAATGAAGTAAAGCAACATTGCAAAACGAAGCACAGGTAGGTCAGTCTACATGATAGTCTACATGTTTTTCCATTTGAAAAACAGTCTATCATGTACCCATACAGAACTGCAAAATTAATCGCAGGTTTTTTGTTATCCTGTCCACTACTCAAAAACAAACAAAGAAACAAGCAAAGAAACAAAGAAACAAACCACACAAACTTCTGTTCTGATCATTGATAATTCTGATTATGCATGCAGACACGCCTTCTATAAAGCCTTTCAAGCAACTAATTTACCCCGGTATTAAAATACTTTGGGTACAGGTTCCCTGGCTGATGTTTCAAAAGTATTACCCTAAATTCCTTTAAACACTAGAGACAGTTGTATAAATTTCTGCTTCTTTCAATGGGCACTGATAACAGTCTCTCTACATTTTTAACAAGATGCATGTCTTCAAAATAGGTTTTAATTTGAATAAGTTATTTTGGAAGATGTAAAAATCATCACAAATTAATTAAAACGTCATTCTTTGTTTGTGGTGATTAATAATGCATAAAGAATCCAGGTTTTACATAATTCATCAATCTGACGTAAACTGGCACTTTCCAGTTCCACCGAGTGGAAACCCAGCTACTCCGTGACACTTGAAAAACAGCTCTGAATTGATGCACTGTATCCTTCTGCCACAGGACTTAAAGTCATAGGGATCCAGTTTGTCACATACAAAATTAATTTTCTAGGACTGAGGCAGTAAGAATATAATAAAAAATATGTGCTGAGCTCCCAACACGATTTTTTTTTCTCTTCCAGGCACTAAAATCACAAAACCTAAATGCAACACATTAGTAATTAAAGATGGAGAAACACTCAGGTAAGATAAAGTAGCCTATGCTCTTATGACTAAAGGATTATTTTCTAAGGAACTTGACATTTCTAAGTGTACTGTTCACAAGGCAATCTATCACCAAGCATATACACCCCAAAGCTCAGTCTGTAGCAGCAGGATGGCAACACTGGGATTGAATCACGGTGGCAGTGGATCATGCTTCTTTCCAGATATGCAGGCTCATATCAGGAAGCCGTAAGAAATAAGCATGGAAATACCTCCTTATCCCAATTTTTTCCCCCATCATGGACACACTTTGAAAGTCCCAAAGAAACAATAAAAATGGTACTGAGCTCCTTCAGTTCTTAGTCTTGATCAAGTTGTGTACTTTTACCCTCTGTAATCTTCTTTCATTATCCTCTTAACCCTCTGCCTAATTGCATAGCCTCTGTAATTTTTTTTTTTAATCTTTATAAGCAGTCTGGTTTCTTGATTCTCTCTCTGTGATTTGAATTTCTTTCACTGTGATTTATCTCTACAGATAATGGTTTTTTTCCTTTCTTCACACTGTGACACAGCATGAAGAAAAGATGCTGCTCGTAAAAGTCCACCTCCTCTTATTGATGGGCAATGATAACCCTTCATTTGTACCTGTGCACAGTATGACAGCACAATCAAAAACATTAGCACTGAGTTCTGATACCTGAGGGTGACACCAGAACTTGCAGCATGCACTGGCCTGCTCAGTGGTATAAGGAGTTTACATTCCTGCTTAGCATCAAAATTCTGTGTCAGGTATTTCTACCATGGGTAGAAACATTTCTTTTAGGGTTCAGTAAACCCCGAGGTATGTTGACCAAACCTAACCCTCTGGCAAGCCTTCAGCGGATTTGACTCAAGTATTTAAAAGTAAGCACCAAATTCTCAAATGCTTAATCATGATCAAATTCTTTACTTACAGTGTGTACGGAAACTGTATTATATTGATTCTCATTTAATTAGCTATCTTAAAACTGCCAAATCTTTTCCATGAGAATCACTCATTATTAAATACTTCTTTCTCCATAAAATTCAGCTATTCTCTTATTATAAAATACTTGTTACTGAGTGTAATACACGTCATCTTGGAACATAAGTAATTTGATTGTTATTTTAGGGATAAAGGATGTAACATTTATTTTTCTTCCAGTTTTCAAACCAGTCATATTTTAAATAAAGATATGCCATAGAATAAAATCTGGAAGTTAAATCTTCTAACATCTTGAATATTTAGAGTTCTTTCATTGGTATTTTTTTCAAGGCAGAGATGTATTTAACATTAATATTATTTACATTCAAGTATTACATCAAAAAACAAGAGTAGATTGCATTTGAATGTGATCTGTAGCTCCATCTCTTAAAAAAGGAGGTTGCTTGCATGAGCACTTCTTCTTCTTCTTTATTAAAGACAGGTGCTCCACATAGCTGTAGCTGGATTATTTATTTATGCTCATATACATGAATTTTCCTTATGACTTTTTTACAGTTATTGTTTGACCAGACCTTTTTTTCTTATAGAAGGCAAATGTTCAGCCCATCAATAATATAAGTCCTCATTTTAAGCCTTCTGCACCTTAAAAGCTTGTGGATTTATTTGTACTTTTCTGAATATTTTCATTTGTAATATTCTTCTTTTGTGCTCCTTCTCCTAGTCAACAGCTTTTTTCCTGGAATGTTACTCATAACCAAAGTACTGGTTGGCTTTGAATAAACAGTAAAATTAGGGTAATATTAAAAATTATTCTAAAAATTATGCACTATTCTGCTTCTTGTGCAACCATGGACCAATTGCAAAGACCTAATTGCATGTAACCAAAGTTTTTGAGCTGCTACAACAAAACACAACATTATGACAAGACAACCAAGAGATAAACTTGTATTGTGGCAAATATGACTGCAAATCCCATGGAAAGATACTGGCATTTGCCAGCGAGACACAGATCTATTGATGTATACTCAGAGTTGTTTTTTTCTGCTTTGGTACATTTAAAATAGAGAAATACACTTCAAATCCCTGTACTTATTTTCATCTGACAAGGTAATTCCCTGGTTTACTTCCACAGAAGAAGGAGAATGATTCTGTAAAATCTGAAGCATATTGAATACATTCCTTGTTATCTAATGGCCTACTGGTTTGTAGAAATATTCAAAACACATGGACTACTGCTATTAATCAATAAATAAATTAATTTTTCAATACACATTCATATCTTCAGTCCTTAGGTCTAGCATAGTCTTATGCATCCACCTGAAAATATATTGAAAACAAAATAATTTCTAAGTAGAGAAGAAAATACAATTAGATATTTTTTACTTTTTTTCAAGATAGCAGGGTTTGCAGTTAGACTGTTTTATGTTTTAATATTTTGGTTTTACATTTAATGTCTTCGGCTTCACTATATTAACTTCTGAATGCATGTTTTCAGTTTGTTTTTTTTTTTTCATTTAGATTTTTTCCAATAAATAATCAATATTTGCTTCAAGGCTATTCTACAGCAGTTTTGGTAAAAATAAGTCTCCTGTCTCAAACAGTTGGATGAAACAAGCATCACTGCTCCTTAAAGAGGCATCCATTGCGAGTTTTCCTAGTGAAAAAACAAAATGCTTTATCAACCTCCATTCATCGTAGAGGGTGGGTTCTTGCATGGATTTGAAGCATTTATTTATTTATAAAATAATTAGAAGTTTTCAGTTTATTGCTTCTATCACTCCTCTTCCAGAAAATAGTGAACTCATGTATTATACCCATCAGGCTAAAAGTCCTCAGTGCAACAAAAGACTTCTAGGGAAAAAGAGTCATATATCAAATTAAAATCTGCTAAAATATTTACCGCTTTCATTTTTATTGATTTAAACACATATTGATGATTATTCTTCTTTTCTGTAAGATGGTAAACTTGAAAGACCTCCTAGCGTAAAGGTATAACCTGATATACAGAAACCTTAAGCAACTTTTCCTGACATTTTCCAAAGTTGAACACTTTTTCCCCTTTTCTTTGATTTTAGTTCCAACAGACAGTGTCAGAATACAGAATATGAAGCTTATTGAGCTTCTCAGATTAGTGTGGCAGAAACTGCTTCTAATCCTTCATCATCATCAAATTGACTAGTCTGACATGTCAGTGCTGAGCACTGCATGTACCAGCAAACACTGGAGGCTGAAAAAATATTTCATTCTAATCTAAAAGAAACATATCTGATACTGCATAGACCTTGCCTGTACCTTCTCAGAGAAGATACAGAGAAGAAGAAATTAGCTAAAATTTTATAATTGATTAAAAAAGAGATGTTTGGAAAATGTTTTGAAATGTTATCCATTTCTGAACCAGTATTTTATATGGCAAGGCTAGCACACATATTCTATACTATTGTTCAGCAAAGACATATATTTTTTAAACAGGAAGTATTCACATATTCAAAGAATATGGGTCCAAGCCAGGACTCTGAATCCAAACAGATGGCAGGTAACAAAGGCTAGTTGAGACAAGGTTGTTGATGGCAAAACCCAAATGTTTTACTGGCCGGGTGACGCACTAAAAAAATGTGCAAGTTTATGCTGAGTTTGTATTACAAGCTAAGAGATTCCTCCTATCATCCTCCACTTAAGCTGCCAAGTCTGAGGAGGAGGACCTACCCATTGCAGTACATTGTTTTATCAACCCTAATGTTAATTTGCAAAAGCACCAAAACATAAATGGAAATACCACAGAGTAGAAAAGCCTTTGAAAGTATAGACTTCCCCATCTGTTCTACCAGTCAACAGCCACCTACATTCTCTGTATTGACTCTATACACTCATCTTTCAAGAAGACCCTAGAAAACCGAAGCATTGTTGATTTGCAACTTCCTGGATTTAAACTTAACCCTGACTGACAAAACATTGTAAATAGTTGGTGCTACTATTTTCTGAAAAAAAGTTAAAATATCCATCAGAAGTGGAACCTTCATATTCTTTTTCTAGAAACTCTACTGTTGTGAGAGAATTTAGGAATGTGGAAGCTGCAAGAACAAAATAACACTAATCAGAGAGAGAGATTTTGTTTTTGACATGATCCAGCCAGTAACAGGTAATCAGTGGTTGTATTTTTGCATTAGGAATGACAAGAGGGGGTTAACTTAACAGTTGTGTTATGAAATTACTCACTGAATAAAAAGAGAAAGCAGTCATTTACTGACACTATTTACACATGTTTTGCGCTAGTTTTTGAGGCATTACATGTTTCAGACATGGCGACAAATTAGGCTGTAAACTTGTGTAGTAGTACTGTAATTTGCATTCTTCAACAAGACAACTTGAAAAGTAGAAAGAATAAAAAATACAGAGAAGGTTATTTCATCAGTCCCCCTCTGAAAAGTGCTAGCTAGTCAGTAACATATACATTAGTCCTCCAGATAAACAGCCAACAAATAGTCATTGTCAACTGTACTGGTGATTTCTAAATTAAAGAGTCCACTGCAGAGTAAGACAAGTTACAGATTATTTTCAGAGACATCTCCCGCATTTCAGAGTCCTGACGACATGTTTAGCACTAGATCAGAGGCAAGTTACAATCTAAACCTTCATCATTCTCTAAATCTCTCATTGCTTGGATGTCTTTCTGCAGATTTTGGAAAAGGTGGTAAGGAGCTTCACGGCAGAATTGAGAAAAATATGTAGACTGCAAGATTCATGAGACAGTGACTCTCTTAGCTCTGAGCTCTCCTTCAGATTAACACAGTGGCTAGTGATGGCTAGCGGTGATCCATGAAGAAATCTGAAATGAGCTACTGGGGTGCTTTTTCAAAGTTGCTTGAAGAAATGTCATCAGAAATGCCACCCAACCTTCTACTCTCCAGAAAACTGAAGTTGAAAAGAAGAGAGGATTACACTAGCTCTAAGTGAAGAATCATGTTTTATGTATCTTTGTAATTCTAGAGTCATCTTAGGGCAGGAAATTATGGGAGTTTGGAGACAAAAAAAAATCCTTGTGAACAAATGGCCTGATGAGTACCAAGGACACTGCAAGACATTATTACTATGCTCTGAGTAAGGCAAATGTGCTTTCTAAAATGAGGAATCTAGGAATATAGGAGATGCGGACTGTAACTTCCCTGGAGTCACTGGGTAATTTTCAATAGGCAGAAACCACTGCTGAAATATTCGCTCACAAACAACAAAACAAAATTACAAGCAAGCATACAAACAAAAGTCAGGACTTTCCAGGAAATACTAGATTTTGCAAAACTTGGTGAATACTGTTCTCCAAAAGGAGTCACCCTCACTGAAAGAGTTAATAGCAGAAAAAATTACAAATAAAGCAAAGAACAATTATGTTCTAAATTCATCTCTAGTGTCAGCTCAAAGAGGTAAAAAATTTCACTGATTCTTTTATCAAATCTGTTTAATGAAAAGCATTGATATTTCATAGTTTGCAGAATATGCTCATAGCAGTTGCATCTCCTCTTATTGAGGTGTATGGAGGTGTTAACAGTAACAAAATCTGTATTGCACAAAAGTGGCATAGGCAACTAAAGTCAGTAAAGACAAAAATAGGACCATATGAACTGAAAAATTCACATATATACAGAGAATCACATTCCATAGGAGCAGGAAAATCTGCAGACAATGCATAGAAACAAAACATGCAACAGTCATATTACCATGCCTGAGACTAAGCAGATATGAAATTAAATATTTTTGCTTTTCTCTGCTAAAATGGCATTATAAACTGTGCAAGATCTCAAGGATACTAAAACAGAGTCACACATACAAAGGTACTAGACAAATAAAAAACATTCATTGCAATATCATCTGTGGCAGTAGCAGGTCTTGACTTTGTATCATGGCAAAAAGTATATCTTGACAGGTAAAACTGTCAAGGGTAAAAAATGAATATATGTTTAACTACAATTAGTATCTTGATGTGAAATTCCACTTCTCATTCATACTAAAAGGATGTTTAAAATTTACATTTTTAAAGATAAAACACCATTCACCAGTACCATCAGTTAGTTGTTATGATGAAAGTATAGAGGAAGGATTCAGGGATCAGCAAGTTCAGAGCCTGAGCCTCCATGGCTGGATGTTCTGGACATTTTCAGTGCATTTTTCAAACAGTTTTCATTTCATATTTCTCATGTGTTTAAACAGCAGGGTGTTCTGAAGTAAAGTGAGATATATCACAAGAGTTTTCTGGTGAGGACAGAGAAGAAATGAAAATTATTTTCTTTTGTGGCAAATGCCCAAAAGGAGTTTGCTGAGCCTTTCTGTTTCTCTTTAGATATTTATGTCCTTCTCGGGGAGAAGACTGCACACACACAAAAATGCATCTCTTCACACTGTGGCAAACAAGCTAATTTGACATTGGTTATTCTTACGAGCATACCAAGGAGTATCACCCAGTAGCATTAGAATACAGTCTTTAATCACAGGGGAGTAGCAGTGTGTCGCCTAAGAAAGCAGAAATTCATAGACTTCAAATAATATTTACATCTGACCTCCTGCATAGTGGAAACCATAAATGTCATCCAGCAGCTCCTGCATCAACACTATAATTTCTGTTCCAGTTGCAACTTTTGCTTTTTGAATGCTTTTTCATTTGATTTAGAGATCTCTTAAACAATGTCAGAATGCATGGTAATAGGGATTTAATCAGGACTGAATAGTCAGCCATTACTCACTTCTGGCTCAGGAAGAGCCAAAATAATATGTCCATGATCTCAAGCAGTACATCTTAACACAGTCAAAAGAAGAAAGACTACCCAGTATAGTGACATCTGTTCTCTGTCTGATTTTAAAGAGCACCAAACACAAAAAACCCATGAAATCCAATACACAAGGTCCCTTTTTGGCAAGGAATAAAAAACTAGCTTTTCTAATTATGATGTTTCAAATTACAGCCTCTCCTTTGAACAAAGACAGCAGAAACCCCAACACAGTTAACACTAACTTAAACTTCTTGGTCTTCCATTGTGCCTTGGATATTATAAAACTATTTATGACAAAATTAATTGTCATTTCAGCATATATATTTAAAACAATATGGGGGCTATGCCACTCTTCTCCCTGTCTCACAGCAATGGGAGAACTAACACACTCTATTTAATATAAAGTACTCATATTTTAAGCAGGCTTCAAGATACATTCCATTGAAGCTCAATATACTGTTAATAAAAAGAGAATTTTAATATGGGAGAGAAAATATCTTTATCAACTAGTCCCCTCCATAACCTTTAACCACTGAAATTAGTTCAAGGTATTATGTAGTTAAGAGGCTAATTAATATTTCCAAAATGCCAGGACTCTTACAGACCTAAAGATGCCATATAAGGATAGCTTCTCCAGCATATGTCTATGTTTTGGATGTAAGCTAGTGGAAATAATACCTTCTTCCTTTTATCAAATTATATGTTATAATCCCCCCAAGGGTCCTTCCTGGAAGACAGAATAATTTTTCCTTTCCATGGACAAAATCCATGTTGTCACGTTTTCACTGATTTTTCCTGAAACTGCTTTCAAACTGGGACCACAAGCAAGGCTTTCACAACAAAGTGAGGAAAAATTTGCCTAGGTCTGACTTTGTTTCATGATTCCCCACCTGTCTAAATCCTGAAGAACTATCCGTATGACAGATGCACAGGCAAAATCATTTCCTTCATGCTTTTAGAAAGATGTAGTGGATGTATTGGGTTTACGTGGCAAAATAAGTAGCAAGTTTGCTACAGGTGTGCCTTCTGTGACAAGATGCCAATATCTTCACCCACGTCAGACAGAGACAGTTCCCTGCTGAAGCAGAGGAAGAGCAGGAGAAGGAAGGAGTAAAAGATATAACATGGAATGAGCTGACCAAAGACCCCATTCTCTATTTCCTTGAACCACTTTGGGAGGATGTAGAGAAATTGGCAGGGAAGCTGAGTTCATGAAAAAGGGAGAAAGGGAGGGGTGCAGTAAAGCCTTTGATGACTTGTTTTTATTTCTCTTTATCCTGCTCTAATTTTTGATTGGTAATTAGTTAATTTCCCCAAGCCGAGTCCATTTTGCCTATGACAAAGGTCCTGCCTTGCTCTTGTCTTGACACATGAGCCTTTTGTTGTATTTTCTCTCCCCTATCCAGCTGCAGAGCAGAAGTGATAGAGAGGCTAGTCCAGCATCCAGCATCTAATTTGAAAATTAGTTTGTATAAACTAGAAGTGTACAGTAGAGAACTGGTTCTGAGTAATTATCACACTATAAATACCTGGTTGTCAGAATTCATTTTACTCAACATTCTATAAAGGGATTTAAATACATTCATAAACACTTTGATCTATATTTCCCAGCCAAACGACACCAAGCCTCAATACATCTTTAGCAACATCCTACAGCTGTGGGTGATAGAATAGCAGTATAAACATTTCACATATCTGAATTATGTATGTGCAGCAAAAGTGAACCTGATCCATTTAGGCTATATGACAGAAGCTAAGCATGACTCCCTATGACAATATCTGTGCCAGAATTGTCTTTTCTACATATACAGAGTAAAACAACTTGAATTTTCATTTCTCTTCTTTTACAACTCGTCCGGTCTATTTTAATTAATGCTCTAAGTGACCTGAGGCCTGAAAAAAGGTTTGAAATAGAAATTCAGAGAGGGAAAGAGAATGCAAGAGACATGCTGTATTTATAACAGTACATTCATGAATATCACCAAGTAGGTCACCCACCTGTTTGCATGGCAATCTAAAAATACACATGTGTTCACAAACCTGGGCAAATAAGGACACAGCTAATGTTACTGCTTCTTCCTTCACTCCAGCGTTTGTCGGCATGGCAGTCCACAAACTCTGGGTATGACAAAAGCAGTACCAAATTTCTCAGGTATCTCTCTCTAGCAACCAAACAGAGATTTATCTGGTTAAACCCACAGAAAAAAAAGAAATAAAATCATCCAAGATGACTAAATCACAGTTTCTAGTGGGTAGCTTAGTAACTGAACTCTTTATCCCCTGAAGGACTACTCAAACCGTTTGTTTTCATTTTCTTGACATCCTGTCACTGTAACATAACTGTGCTGCTCTTCTTGTTATTTTCAGGGATGAAAATTACGGTCTTTGCTGAGGAATCTTAAGTAATGAATAATACGGTAGGGGAATATACCCCCCCACTTGCAAACCACAGAAGGCAGTGAAGATCTCAGGAGCTAGGCCACTGCGATGTGGGTGAAAGTATTACATAACCTTTTCATGGTCCCTGAAAAAAAGATTAATTTTTTTTTTTTAATTTTAGCACTTTTTGAGGCTGATACTTTAAGAATTGGTGTTTTTCTTTGTGCACAAAGTAGTTACTCAACTGTTTAATACCTTGCTACTTCTATACTTTCATTGTCCTTGTATTGCCAAGGAGGTGACAGTCACTGTGACAATGTTAAAGATTTCAAGAAAAAGCAAGAGTATCTGGGATATTGGCAGTGCAGTGCATTAAAACATTAAGACCCTTAGACCTTCAATTTAGGCCCAGTGAGCTAGAATTTTTGGCTTAGGGAACAAGTGAACATAGGTTAAACGATCTCACTCTAGCCTCTAGTGGACATAAATCCACATCACAAAACCATCATGCAACTTGTCAAAGTAGTTCTATTTTCCTCAAAACACAATCTAGGACTAGTGAGTTCTTAGTATGGACAGGAATTTTCTTTTCATAAAAAGTTTGCATGATGTGTGATGTTAACGTCTTTTCTTTCAAGCATTGTTACTGGATGCTAATTTTCACTCACAAACTTGCCTGTAAAAGTGGTAAGAGAATTCTAAAGGGGATTAACATTAAACTTATGTACATTAACAGCAAACCAGAATGTAAAAAGGGCAGAGGTGCAGTCTATTGCACCTTAATGTCAGTGCTACAGTCTCCCAGAGATTTTATTTAGATGTCAGAATCCTGCACAAAAAAGATTTATGCTCTGGTTTCTCCTTACTCCCATGGGATGGTAAGTTACTGCTAACCTAACTGCACAGTGGTAGTTCTGCTGCAAAGATTAATAGCACAGCAGCTGCACAGAGTGCATTTACTCATCCATTTCCTAGCCCCTATTCAGGTAACAGAACAACTGAGTCAAGATCCCAGCTTCCTCCAAAGTGACAAGATCAAATATCTTCTCAAAAGATGAAAGGTGGCTGTCACAGCACATTATGTCCTTGAAATGACAGAACAGCCCAAACAAGACTCTAGAATTTAACCATTTCCTTCTATGTAGCTCTTACTTAGGAGAGAAGGACTGGGAAAAATTAGCACCTTCTTCTGTAAATTTCTAAAAGCATATTTTATTACAAAAAAATACTAATGGGGGGAAATATAGCAAAACAAAGTCAAACACAATCTTGATGGGTACTTTTTGCATTACTACTCAGCAATTTATTCCTAAATCCAAACTACTTTCATCTTTCAGGAATGAAATAAAAAAATCCTTCAACTGAGAATGGATATAATGACTTGAGTAGAATTCTATTCTTTTACTAGTTTATAATTTGTTGTTGTACCACAAATTTGAGTTTAGAAATGCAATTCACCATAAAAATGTGTATATTTAGCAACAGCTATTTTTTAAAAGGAACTATACTATTTCTTTAAACACTACATACCTATTTTGTATAGTTCTTTTTAAAATATTTTTAACAATATTTTTAAGATTTTGGTGCAAAAAACCAAAGTTCTCCATCAAATTAGTCTATTTCTTTAACATGGTGCAATATAATTCCAACCAACAGGATTCTCAGGAATGCCTACTGGAACATCACAAGAAGTATAAAATAAACTGAGATAGCAGCCATGTTAATGCACATCCACCAAGATCAACAAAGTAGATTCATCATTGCATCACTAGTCCTGCCATTTGTGCGTGACTTTAGATCTGACTGGATTCCCGGCTTTTCTTCCAGGAATTCACATCTTTGATATACTAAGCCATGCTTTATGATACAGAATACCCAAGACTTTTTCTTCTGTCTTCATTCCAGCCAAAGCTCTTCTGTATGTCCTCCCTACCTCACATGTTGACTTTCGTGAATCATCTTAAGAAATGCTGTGTTGACAGTCTCACAGAAAGTTAACATCACCTTTTTAATGTCTCATTGGAATTTTGTACATCACTTTTTTCCTTTTCTCAGAATATCAGTCAGCAAACTCCTGCTTTCAAATACTATTAACTATTCTTACCCCACTAGTTTTGTGAGATACATGAACAAACTCTTGGCTCCAATGCTATCACCCTGCTATCACCGTGACAAGCTATTTACAGGTCTTCCACTACCTCCTTCTCATAATTGTGATGCTCTGCAGCATAGGAAATATACTGAATCTCTCCATCTTTAAAATCCACTGCTTCCAGATTAACCATGATATCTTCTACCACAATGGAAAAGGTGCTTGCTTTAACAAGTGCTTTTTACTCTCACCATGTGTACTTTACCGCCCTAACATCATTCACCCTATTTAAGGGACAACCTTCCTTTCCATATGTGCTTCAAATATTTCCACCTATCCAGGACCCCCTCCTGGCCCTCTCTGGTCACAGATATTAAATAGGTGCTTGGTCTGGGATTTATGCTGAGAACTCATTATGTAATGGCTCTAAGAATATTCCACCTACTTGTCCTCTAGTACATCAACACAGTTCAGGAACTGCACACTATTGTTAAAACCTCAAAAGAAGGAATCTGCTGAGCTTTCCAACAACACAGTTATAATTGGATTGCTTTTAATATCAAGAACTTACAGAATACTACGTATGTCACATGCCAAGACAATTAGAAGCCCAATTGTGTGAAGTCCCAGTAACCCAAAACTAAACTACTGTCGACCTGAGTCTACAGTAAATGACATGCCAGAGACACAGCAGTGGCCCCTGAGGCTGGAAGAGGTCTGGAAAGCCCAGGCAGGGATGGCACTTGGAGCCTGAGGACCTGTCACACATGTGACATATATATAGCTGTGTAACAACCCAAGAAGCTGCACTTAAGAGACAGCACAGGCAGAGCTGCCTTAAAAGAGTATAGATTATATCACAGTCATGATGCAGTTGCCACACCTCAGAAAAAGAATTAGCAGAGCTAATTACCCTAGCACCCTGTATTGCATGGCTGCTGTCCTAACCATTGCCTTTTCATGTTGAAGTGAAATTATATTTTATTAGCTGGTTTAATGTGTAGCTAATTCTGCCTAGTAAGCCCGGCTTTTGGACTAGGTGTTAAATTTTAATATCACAGGGTGCATCCATATGGCCACCTGAGCTGAAGGAAGCACTGTGTCTGCAGATGTGCTACTTGTGTAGCATTGCAATCACTTGCAGCCTTTAGAACCAGTGGATCTTGTGGAAAAGCTCCTAATACCCACCATTCCAGACATAGATGGGGAATGTATGGTCAGCTCTTAGAAAGGCACTTGCATGTCAGGCTTGAAACCATGGAGACAATGACTGCTGCAAGCAAAAGAAAGCAGAGATAGTCCTGCAAAACAAAGAAAGCATAGACACATTGTGAGGAGCCAATTTAATCTTGATTTCGATCTCAGTACTGGTTGTGAAAGGTTTGTGAGGGAGGGGTTGCACATGTGCCACTTGTAGGAGGCAGCCAGGAGAAGAGAGGTGAGCACCTTGTCTCTGGGAGGACTTTGCCTGGCAACCATTTCGTATCTCACATGGGACAGGCCGTCAGCAGCAGACCACCAATCCCCAGAGAGGTTCTGAAATCAGATGGCAAAAGGACTCCACCAATGGACTGCAATGTTGGACTCAGGCAGGGGTCTCCTGTGAGCAGGCAGACTTTGGGAAGAGCCAGGGGGCATAAAAGTAACTGCACCACAAGTTCTGGGGTTTTTTTGGCTTGGGCTTTTTGAGACTAGTCTTTTGGGGCTTTTTGGCTTTGGCGTTTTGAGTTTTGTCCTTTGGAAGCTTTTATGAGTCTGGGGGCTGTTTGAGTCTTGTGCTTTTTCTTTGGCTCTGGCCTGTATTTTGGCTCATATAAGGTCTGCTTCTTGCCCTGGCCCTAGCCTGTTTCTTGTCCTTTTTGCCCTGGCTCCAGCCTGTTTTTTGGCTCTTATGCCCTTGCTGGCCCTTGCTTGCTCTCACTCACTCCTAAGTCACCATCTCACTGGGCAGGACACCAGCTGACCTCTGAGCTTCCCATGTAGCCTGTGTCCTGCCCAACCCCCTCACCCATCCTCGTCACCACCCGTCCTGCCTCCCTGTGTCTCTGACCATCATCCTGCCATTTCATCCCTGTGTTCCTGCTGAAGCCACCCTGCCTGGCCTCCAATCCAGCCCACCGCCACAAGCCCCACGATGACCCTGTCCAGGATCCTGCACCTCCTGCTCGATCCTCACTCCCCTCATGTCCAGCCATCCGTCACCATGAGAGCTGTGCCTGTGGAGCCGTGCCTCTCCGCAAGCTGCGCAGGCTCCCCAGCACACCCTCTCTTCATGGACGTCAACAGCACTCCCTGACCTTACGGTAGTAATGCCCACTTCTTCACTTCTCCCTCTCCCTCTCTCTCTCTCTCCCATCATCCTTTCCCATTTTCCTTCCTCCTTTTCTGTCTTTGCTAGCCCTCTCCAGCAGGGCAAGTCCTTTTTTTTCCTCATTACCATAAATGGTTCTCAGATATAATGGTGTGTCAGTTGACTAAATTTCATTCTAGACCAGCTATTTTTTAAAAGAACTTTTCACAATTCCCCACAATGGAATACAACATACATAAACACCAATTCAAAACAAATATTTAAGTTAAAACTCATATATCCAGGGTAGAATAAAGACAGCTAGAAGCACCCTTGTGATTAGTTACTGGGTGGCATCTTTCATGGTTGTTGTCTTTAAAGTTCCTAGGATCATAAAACATGTAGGACTTCAGCCAAAAATGGAAACCTAAGGTGTGCAAAACAAGGTAGTATAACCAACAACTGAAGAGTAAAAATGCTGCCAAATTCCTGAAAAGAATTAGAAGCAGCAAACTGACTCCAAATTGAATTAGGTCAATTCTGAATTTATAAGTAGTATTGTTAAAAATAAAAATGTGACTCTGGAAAAGAGTTGAAGCTCAATGATACCATCCATTAAACCTCAGTAAGAATCTCCTGAGAAATGAAATCAGTAAAGCACAGCAAATCAGACCTTTTAGAGCATTATATAAGCTAAGCCTTATGCCTTAGCCAGTGCATGAGCAAAGCTGTTAAGTGTTAATGCATATAATCTATCTAGCCAGCTAACTAGTTTAATCCATCACATAGTGTGTGAAAACATAAAAGCAACCCAGCTGTGACAAGTTAATAGCAGGGTGAGGCAGTAAAACAGTAACAAAAACACACTTTGATTAATGATTCTGAATTGTCCAGCTCTGGTATAGATGGCTTTTGTCTAGGTCTATTTAGTGGCCAATCAATGCAAAATAGATCGGGTGATTTAAAGTGTTACAGCAGATCAGAAATATTGCCCCAAAAGGATAAAACCTGGGGAAAGCACCACATTTTCACAGGAAATAGAAATAACTATTCATATAACTAGACCTGTTTTAGAGGAAGAGAAAGAACTGAAATACACCAAACTCAGGGGTTATTCCAGTAATACCTTCAGTGGAAGGCATGCTAATAATTTGAATAAAGTAAGAACCATTCCATACTACTAGTCAAAGGGCAAGGAAAACTTTTTTCAATGTTCAAAATGTGTGAGTGCTTCTTTTTCATGGTATCTCAGTTTCCATTTCCACACCCCGATACAAGAAGTTTACAAGTAGGGTCATGAAAAAAATTACAACATGTCAGATGAAAACTCTCTTTCTTGGCATGTCTTAAACCTATGGTGTTTTGGATATTCCAGTTAAGCATAAAATAAACACACAAACTCAGGGGTACATCCGAGCATTGAATAGCCATCATTCCTCTTCTTTCAGTCCACAGACTCTTTCCTGTTAAAAACATTATTGAATAAACAAACAGAACAGTCACTTTGACTTCAGGATATGGGAAACTTGAGGCTGTGCCTCTCAATCTGAGGAATTCAGGCTTCTGTTTTAACCTAAGGGAATGCTTCAAGCACCAAGCTGTGTCTCTTGGCATTTTTCTTACCAAATAGGTGTCCTACTACCCTATAAAATACCTGTAATACGGTAAATCCTATTCCTAAGTATGCTTCCTGTGGTAACTGTTTGGCAACTGAACTTGTAACAATGAACTTGTAACAAAAGACAATGAAAGAAGATAAAACAGTATCCATAAGACCCTTCAAATTTCTTGAGCAGTAAGAATGACCAAGAGAAAATCTTCCACATACCTGCAGAGTGGAAATAAAAGCTAGAACCAAGCATGCAGAAAGTAAAAAGCAATTATCTGTTTTCTGCACAGCAAGTAGTTGCATGGATTTTGCTGCTGTATGACAATTTAGTGAATGACTTGGATGAAACACTTTTCTAGCCTGGAAGATCAGACTAACAGGAGTCCATCTCTCTTGCTTGTGCACAGTATAGCAGGCCTGTAGTATGAGGTTTTTGATAATGCTGACGCCTCCAACCTGCACAGCTGGTCATTGTGGGGACTGCCATGTGCAGGGTGCAGGGTAAAATGAAAGTGATGAATGCATCTTGCCAACAAGGAGAAATCAGAGTTATCTGAAAAAAAAACACAACATCCCCTTTCCCTGAATCACAAATTACTTCAATCACAGTTTCAAATGTCCTGATCATCCACTGCACAGCACACTGAGCATTCCCTTTGCTGCAACCCCATGTGTGGTTTTTGTGGTTGCTTTGGCTTACCGCTCATTCTCTCACCCTTCATTGACACCTTCTCCATTATCTGTCATACAGGCCTCTATCCAAAAGCAGCATTTCATTCTCCAATCCTTAAGTTTTGAGTATCTGTCATTCTTGTCTTGGCTGTGAGCTGCAGTGAAGTGTACAGTGACTTTGTAAAAGGAACTTAACACTCCATAAGTGATATGATCAATAACAGTGCTGCCCAAAACAGTCCAAAACCACTCTGTAAAAACAAAAAATGCATTAGAGTTCATTTCTGACATCACATGGTCCAATACAAATACATTTAAATGGTCTTGCTGCAATGGCCTGTAACAGGAGTTGTAAGTGCATAAACTCAAAAAAATAATTTGTTTCTTAGTCATTGCTAGATATATGGGTATTTGGGGGTTTGTGATGGTTTCTAGGCAAAATAATAACAAAATTCTGTGTGTAAAAGTAAAAAAACTGGGAACAACTGGTAAATTTTTAGGAGAACAGTACATAGCTTAATTGTCAGCACAGCAACTAGCAATACAGAAATGCTGTCATGTAAAGTGACAACATGACATGCCTGTAAGTAGCGTAGGTGTCCTAAAGAGAATTAAACTGGCCTGCCTGTTTTTAGCTACCCATGAGAAACTGCCTGCTGTACTAAGTAAAGGCTGGTACCCTTTACTTAGTACAGATATTTCCATCTACCACTTTTGAATGGGAAGTATATCTGTCATCTCATCTAACATAAGCAGACATCTAACCATGTCTGGAAGTGAACAAGGGACTTGCTGTGATAGGAACTGATAGTAAATTGGAGCCAAACGTTTTCAAAAGGGCTGTTAGAGAAGGATATATACCTGTATAGATATGGCTCTACAGAGAAGAGAAGGCATACTTAGTGACTATGAAGGCAGTGACTATTTCTGACAGTTGATAGTTCAAGACCTTTGTTACCTGACATGTATTCTGAGCAGCCACATTCAGAGTTACGTGAAACACCCATGTCCAATGATGTCTAAAGGATAACGCTGGCCTACAGCTGCCGCTAATCCTTCAAGCACCTTTTAGAGATAAAAAAAGTTCAGTGGGTCAACTTAACCTAGCTAGCTGCCTCCAAAAAAACACTTAGAAAGTCCTTTGAGATGTGTCAGATTACAAGCAGTGATTTGGAGCATCATCTGCACCAAGTAACTGTAACTGCTGCTGGCAATGTCCACTTACATGCTGACAGAAACACAAAACACCACAACCCTGATGTGATAAACCAGCTTGAAAACCCCCATCTCCCAACAGAACATGACTGAACATTCTAACAAATGAAAACAGCTAAATGGATGTGGCCCAGCTTGGCTGTTTCTTTATCTCTTTTTTTAAAGGTTATTTTTAAAGCTTATTTCAGCTGCTACATGGAGTGGTCAGTCCCCATGGGAAAGGCATGGCTTCAGTAACATTCAATGTGGAATTCAAAGTAGCCACAAAAACTAGGGAAAGGAGGAGCTAAAAGGACTTAGCTTTTTTGTTGTTGCTGTTGTTGTTTGGTTTTAACAGGATATTTTGATCTCGGCTTGATATAATTGCTGACCAGTCATCAGAGAACAATTAGCACAATGATTATGCTAAAGGGATCATTGTATATGTCTAGCTACCACAGTTCTTCCCAGGGTTTACCTACTAAAGAACAGTGAATGTTGACAGGAAGGAATGGGCCAAGATTTAAGATACTAATTCAGTTTCTGAGGAAAAACTGCCAGACAGAATATCATACAATGCAAGTAAAATCTCTAAAGAAATGAGTTGGAAGAGACACATGTCCAAGAAAATTTCAACAGTGTTGAAAGCAAAGAATTGTTTTTGAAAAACATACATGTATTTTTTGAATAGGAGTGGTTTTTATAAAATATCTGCTCTCATTACTGCTCTAATTATAAAATAACTTTTAAAATATCGTAATTAAAAATATAGAGGATTAGATTGCTTTCTTTCAGACAAAGGACGAGGTGAACTAATGCGTTGCTTCTAATTTTCCTTTGAGTGAATGAGAATTAGAGGTAACATGCTAGGACATGTTTCAGTTGTTTCATGTTTCAATGCTGCAGTTGCAAAGAACAAGTTTAAAATGTTAAGGAGAAGCCTTCCCTGATCAAAAGAAAGAAAAATTTCCTCAAACCCAGGAAGAAGTCTTAAATGAAAAAATATGAAATCTTTAAGGAAAAAAAAATCTTTCTTAAAAAGAAAAACTTATGATCGAGCTTTTGTGAGGTAACCTTTTTCTGAAAATATTTTGTCCTTTCCTTGCACTTAGCAAGGGTCTAACATTGTAGTTTGCCAGACTAATAAGCTTTGTTTTCAGAGAAAAGGAGTTTTTGCTGCAGAGTAAGAATATAAAGCTGGTTAGTGGGAAACAGCCTCTGCTGTCATTTTTCCTAAGAAACATCAATGAGCTTTATTAAATAGATCAGGTTTATGACAGAATATTCTTAACTACAAGTTCTTACAAAATTCACAGAGTACTGAAAAAAAGACATTAGACAAATGAAGGGAATATTTCTGTGGTTTTTTTTTTCCACAAAGAAAGAGAATGATAATCTAAGCACTGAGGTGAAGAAAACTGGCAAGAAAACTACAGAAATAAGCAAAAAAGAACATGCTCACATTTCATCAAGCAATGTGGAAGGGGAAGGGGAAAGGCAAGGGGAAAGGAAAAATAAAAGAAATTTCCCTAGCTGAGAGAAAGTTCTGCCAGTGCTCTGAGATGTGTACTTTTTCATACATAATTTGCCAAGCTGCCATAAAATGAAAAGCTTGCAGTAGAGGAAGGGGAGGGCACTGGGGGCAGTGGAATTGACAGCAATGAGCTTACCAAAATAGAACATTTGTATTTTGCCTGACAAATAAGATTCCATATTACAATATATTTCAGTGGTTGGAATTGCCTGAAGCTTTCAATCAGTATATTTATGGTTTATGAGTTAGTAGACAAAGGACATCTACCAGATACTGACAAGATTGCAAAGGCCTGAAAGGAGAGCAGCAAAAAAATCTGCTGATAAAAAATCAGCTACAAAATCAGCTGATATCCTACCTGTGTCAATGAGACCTTACTTCTTATGTCATAACATTTCATTCATGTTTTTTGAATGATCCCTAGTTATGATCCTTAAATGGTCCTTGGTCAGGAATACAGAAGTAAGATAAATTTAAGTTCAGCTTGAGATCAAAATGATGGTCTAACATGTTCTCCTTCTTATGGCAAGACAGATTACAAGTTTAAAATCAGAATTTGAATGCTTGCCAGAAAGGAAGTAGATACATTGCTCCTTACAGAAGTAAGGGCTAAACAGGCTGATTCAAACTGGTGCCCTGTTTTGGCTCATCTAGCAGTATAAGAAATGTATGCAAACAGTTCAATCTAACTGACAATTTATCAAGGAATAGCTTAAAAAATACAGAGAAAATTCTAAATTCAAGATCAATGAATGTGGTTAATCTTCGGGCTGTTCAGTACCCCTAAATTACTACAGGATGCTGTTACACACTATAATAGCTTGCTGAGCATTTGTTAACTCCAGCAGAGTATATGTGCAATTATTTCTAATGAACTCCCCAGCCCCTTAGGAAAAACTAAAAGTCCTTTTGAATTGGTTCTACCTGTTGGCTGCATTAAATTTGGAAACAAAACCCATACGTTTTCAAATCTCCCCATATGACTGGGCTCAGAGCTAGATTGGCATGTTTATTTTCAGAAAACCTCCCAAAGCATTTTAGGCATGGCCAAACTAATACATCTCTCCTTGACAGCTGAAGAACTTTTATTTCCTTAGCTAGAGTGTAACAGATTGCTTGCAGTTTAAGTCTCAATGTTTAGGTTGCGCTGCAAAATCTGGCTGCCTGCTGGGGTTGTAAAGAGGTCCCATGCAGAGAAGGGAATTCTGGGAACATCTGCCCACATAAACTTTATGCAGCCGAAGAGTCAAGAGAAGGAACAGCAATTTGTGGAAGGTGAGAGAAAATAATTTTCCCTCACATATCAGCAGACTTTCTCCAAATACACTAAACTTTTATAAGTGTATCTGCTCTTGAAATTCTTGATTATTTAGCTGGCAGAACAATTTAATCAGAAAGAAAGGACTCAATCCCAATGGGGATACTATTTTTTTCATTTTCAGAACAACTTTTATATTTATGTGTGCTTTCAGGTATGTTTTTTTTTACTTTCCTCCATATCACAATGTAATTGGAAAAATACAGCGTCACATCAGAGGATTTCCATTTTCATGGCAGATTTCCATGAGATTGCCTTTATCTGGAAGATTCTTGATCACCAGTCAAAGTAACAGCTGGTGCACTCTGTTTCAGCTGTATTTGGACATTGGGAAATGTCATGTTATCAAAATGTTTTAAGTGCACCTATCAAAGCTGACTGGAACCTGCGACATCAGCCAAGCAGACTGCAGGTTTATTGCATGGTTTCACATCACTCTGAATAAAGTAGATTGTGCACAGGAAGTGAAACACAAAAGTTATTCTAATGCTAAACTGACTTAACTTTCAACTTTCCTAGACAATATATTTTAGGTTCCAGCACTTCTTGGGTTGTTTCTGGAATTTTAAATGTTTACTGTTCAGCAGCCTGTGAATATCTTTCCAAGATCAGCCTTTAAAAAATTACGAGGCCCTAAATCATTTGTTTTACCAATATTTTATTTACACTCATGAACTCAAGTAAATAAAACACACTTTAGAAGTACAAGTATTCTGCATGTCTTAAAAGGCGCTTTTTACTGAATGTACCAAAGAATACGTTTGTCAGTGGACAGCATTGAAACCCTTGTGAAAACCTTTATACTGTGTTAGATCAAGAACCATTATTGGCAGAGAGTTGCATACATTCAGAGAAGGCTTTTTTTGGTATTTAAATCAAGATTTTTTCCTCATAAGCACTTAATTATACAGAGATTATGCTAGATGCATGCAGTATATCAGCAGCTTCAGTAATTTCCAGTTGCTTTAGCCAATGATGATTTCAAATGGTTTTTCTCATAATACCCACACTGACACTATTATTTCATGACACATTATTATGTTCTAAAAGAATAAACAATGCACATCACCAAATAGCCTAAAATGTATAAGATGTGCACATGCCAAGTGTTCTTTTCACAACAGATTTTCAAAAGGCTTTACAATTCTGATTTTGGCATAAAATTAGGCCATAAATTGACTGGAGGCAGCTCCCAGACTGAGGCAGAGTTCTGCAGCCTGAATTTCCAGTTGCCAGTCAGGAAAAGGATTTTAAGTGCAAACAGCTCATGTGTGCAGGAATAGATTATAAGCACAAGGTAGAAAGTAGTGAATTCACAGGAATTGAATGTTGCAATGAGGATGTTGCTGTGCAGCTGCCAAGTTATTCCCAAATAAAAGGAGACATAGGTGACCACTCCAGTAACTTTATTCTCAAGTCTATGTCTTTTCCTGAATTTCCGTGATTTGCCCCTGGTACATCCCTCTCTAATCTCAATTCTTAGACATAAGAATGCATATTTGAAAAGGGGCTTGAAACATTTAGGACTAAAAAGCATCCTTAAGCTTAATGTTCTCATTCGTAGCTCATGCATATCTTGGCGAAAGCATTGCAGTCTCAAGAATAAACAGAGAAAGCTGAATGTACTGCTGAGTGTCTTGTGACCTTATCAAGTACCTAGAATAATAATCACTGAGAACTTGTAAACAGACAACCCAGATGATGTTTGCTGTGAGTATCTCTACTTCATCCTCCACTACTGTGCTCAGCAGGCATCAAGATCAAATTTTAGTGGAACTCACATGGATATGGCAGAAGTTTGGAATCTCATCCTAGCTGACACCCTTGGTAGGCCAAATAAAACAACCTATGGTACACCTTCGTGTCTATGGGGAAGCTCTGCTCCAAAATAAGTTTTGTGAAATTTATCCTTATGATGTTACTACTTCTTTTCAAGAGAGAATTAATCCTTCTCTTTTTTTTTTAAGCAATTTTTTTATTCTGTGCTCTCTATTTAGATATCTTTAAGTAAATGCCGGTATTATTAAAAAGTAATGGATTTTCACGTTTGCACATGAAGAACCAAAGGTCTTTACCAACATTTCTACCATTTTTCAGTTTACTCCAGGTTTATGTGCATTGCTTCAGGGCAACAACTCAAAGTCTCTGAGCTGATGGCAGGCTGGACATCAATCTGCACATGGGAGATGGTGAGCAATTTCCTTTGGACCACCTCTTTTGTTCTGTCTTCTTTCTCTCTTCTTCCACAATCCCTTAGTTTATCAGAGAGTTTTTACATTAATTCATGAGTTTTCTTGCTTTCACTCATTTGCTTCTCTTCCACCATCCTACTGAGCATAGGGAAGGTGGGAAGAGTGAGGAAAAATCTATGTGATACTCAGCAGGTTTAACCTACAACATCAAGATAAAGCACTAAGAATCTTTAAAACAGAAAATCTATGATGATAAATAAATGGTATTTTTCAGGGATGTGGGTGGGGCTTTTTGCTTTGCTGAGTCCACTATATATGAACATGAACTATTCAGGTCTAGTATTAAAAACCAGTTGCCTTTTCTCCTGAAAATAACTCAAGAGGTAAAGACCAAGCACATTGTTAAATATATTCAGCAACAAGGTAACCTGTCATTGGGAAATACTCCCCAGAAAAGTGGTTAGGACACAAAGCCTGCCAGGGTTCAAGTTGCAACAGGACAACATTCTTAATTTTAGTTAGTTCTGGAAGGAGAAGAGATTTGACTTGATGATCCTTATGGGTCTCTTTCAACTTGTGATATCCTATGATTCCACGAACAAGCAAATGTTTATACATAAGCATCAAAGCAGAATTTGTTGAGGGGACTACCAACAGCACATCTCATGGCTCTTCACTCTGTGAGCTACACTATTGGTCCTCTTCAAGCACATCTAAAGAACCATGAGAAGAAGTCTGTGAACTATTTGATAGGCAGCATTTAATGTTAATCTGCACATTTAACTGGCAAGCTTTTCTGTTTTGGCCCACACTTTCTTTCATTTAGACCACTCAACTTACAATGTGCTGCACACCAAATAGCTGAGTAGCTCTGCAATGCATGCCAAGACTCACCATTCCCTTGCTGGTACAGAACTGAATTATGTGGGTTTTAGGTGGTGTTCAGGACAAAACTATGCTCAGTTTGTCTCTGTGTCATGCAATCATCAATAACCCCATCCGATTTATATCATTACCTAGAGCTGATGAAATAGACTAAATTCAACGATAAAAGACAGTCCATCATTTCAGTGTTATTTTCTTACATTGGGTTACTGACCTATAGAAGAAAAACATGCTCTGCAGGTAGCCTTTTAGCTCAGACAAAGATCTTCCTGAAGCCACTGAGTTAGCTCACCCACTACTACCTCTGTTTTTGACAGGCACTTTTTCACCAAAGCTAACCAGACAAGTAGGCCGAAAGCCAAGCCCAGAGGCTGATCCAGCCAAGACCAAACACCTGGAATTTTTGTCAGGTGGCTTCTCCTCTCTCACTTTACAGTAAATTGGTTCAATATCCTTTAGCATCTGATTAAAGAAAAAAAAAAAAAAAAACCAAAACAAAACAAGATAAAAGCGCTAAAGACACTTCACAAAAGCCTGACTTCCTAAATTGAGCTTTGAAAAGTGAATAAATCTTCACCTCTGAAATCATCATAGAAGTGCAAAAGGCAGAATTCATGAGGGGACTTCAAGGCACAGAAAATCAGAGGTAACATGAAATGTCAAGGGTGAAACAAAAGCAGTTATTACTCTGGCTTCTCACAGTTATAATTATGAGTGCGTGCATTCCAAACTCCAAGTTCCATTACATCGTAATCCTACTCATATACCCCCGACATCATGGAGCTGTGGTATTAATGATGTTGCTCTTTCTCAAGTCAGACCTAAACTTTTCTGTTTTGGAAAAAGAAAGTAATAATTAAAATCTATGCACTCCATGTGTTTGTGCTAAATATGGGCAGTAGTACCTAGAAAGCAAAAAAAGATTCCTTTGTCAGCTCAATGTGCCTTAATAGCACAACCAGGATCAACCTCCCCTAACATTTTATGCAAGTTTGAGAACTCACTCTTTTTCTTTCCACTAGTCAAGCCAACAAGAAATTAGTTCTGAAGATATAAAATTCACTGGAACAAGAAACCAGAGTTGCAGTTAGAACCTCACAGCAGCAAAAGAGTGATCAGCCAACAATTAGCTGATATTATCCTGTCGATTTGAGGTACTTATGTTAAGGAGAAAGGGACATACTGTGAGTGCAAATTGATTGACCAAGAACACAAGAACAAAAAGAACACAAGAACACAAAAGCAAAAGTTCTGAGGTAAATATTTGGAGAACTCCTGTTGAGACCTCTACTTCATTTACTACCCCATTCTGGCATCACTATATATCCCTTAAATTGCAATGTAGCTTATTTCTTTGCCCTAAACCCCTTCTTTTTGTAATGTTACAAAAAGAAGAATGCTATGATTGCAAAAAAAATTAAAGGAACTAAACTCAAGTGGGTGATTTGACTGCATGCATTACAACACCAATTTTTCTCCAGTAGCATTTGTTGCAATTGTTAAGAGGTCAAATAAGCTTGGTGCATTGACAAGTGGCTGTGTGGCAGATCCCAGAGGCTCATGATCAGCAGCACAGGGTCTAATTGGAGGCTTCTCATTAGTGGTGTCCTCCAGATTTCAACAATGGTCCAGTATTGTTTAACTTATTCATCAATAATTTGGATGAAGGGGCAGAGGTCTCCTCAGCAAGTTCACTGATGACACAGAGCTGGGAGCAGTGGCCAATACCCCAGAGGGCCATGCTGCCCTTCAGAAGGGCCTTGAGAGGGTGGAGAGGGGGGCAGAGAAGAGCTGTGAAATTCAGCAAAGGCAAATGCAGGGTTCTGCACCTGGGGAAGATTTACCTGGGCACCACAACAGGCTGGGAGCTAATCTGCTGGGAATGAGCTCTGGGGGAAAGACCTCAGGGCCCTGGTGGACCACAAGCTGTCCATGAGCCAGCACTGTGTCCTGGTGGCCAACAAAGCCAACGGTATCCTGGGATGTATTAGGAAGAGCACTGCCAGCTGGTCGAGGGAGATGATCTCCTCAGGCCTGGTGAGACACATCTGAAATGCTGTGTCCAGTTCTGGGCTCCTCCAAACAAGCAAGACATGGAGCTCCTGGAGTAGGTCCAAAGGAGGGGAAAAAGGACAAACAGAAGATGAGGGCATCTCCCTTACTGGGAGGCTGAGGGAGCTGGTGCTGTTCAGCCTCAAGAAGTATTAAAAATACCTTAAAAATTGTGTAAAGCAGGACATGTCAAGAGCCAAGCTCTTTTTTGTGGTTTTGAGCAACAGGACAAGAGACAATGAACATGATAAAATATTGCATAGGAAGTTCCACCTGAACATGAGAAAGAATTTCTTTACTGTGCAGATGACAGTGCACTGGAACAGATTGACAAAGAGGTTATGGAATATTCCTCATTGGGAATACTCAAGAACCATCTGGATGCAATCCTGCGCAATGTGCTGTAGGATGACCCTACTTGAACAGGAAGATGACTCACTGTGTTCCCTTCCAGCCCGACTCATTCTGTGATTCTGTGATTCTGTGAAGCCCAGACCAAAAGATTTTATAATTCATACAGCTATAAAAGCAGATACAAATTCCATTTTGTTCTGTTACATACAGCCTGTTCTGTTCCCTAGGTACTGTATTTACAAGGCAGATAACGTTTACTCAATCCAGATTTTTTAGAAAGAAATTAACACTGTAAGAGTATGTTTGTGACATGAGACTCATAATCTTATATACACAATGAGTGTCTAGTGTGCTTGAACAACCATCAGAATTGTGTTGTATGGCTGTTTAGAGGTGCATTGGAGAAGCAGTTTGGATTGTTAGAAAATTCAGACGGAACAGAATGAATCTGTAATCCACATTGGAACTGTAAAGCAACAGTGACTTAAAAGGAAAAAATATATATATAATTGGCTCCAGTTTTTCTTCCTACTTCTTTTTTGAGTAATTGTGTGGCAGGGTTTCTAGACCCTATTCCATTTACAGAAATATTGAGTATGCATTACACATTAAAATAAATAATTCCCCCATATCCTTGTACTCCAAAATATGCAGTTAATTAAACTAATTTGTCAGTTTTTGTAATTTGGAAACTCTTCCTGTCATCCTCTCCAATCACTACTTATTTAAATTTCATCCTTGGCCAGTTTCATGATAATGTTTATCTGCTCCAGAGGATTGGAAATGAGAGTAATACACTGCCATACCATTTAATTTCTTTCTTAAAGCTGGAAAAAGCAAAGCATCAACTGGTCAGTTAGATAACACAATGTCCCATGTAGGGTATTTGCTTATGATAGCTGGGGGGTAATTTAATTCCTGAGCTGATTGTTTAATTGTTCTGAGTGGGCTTCCCTACAGTTAAGAATGAACTGTACACAAAGTTTCTATAAAAATTGAATGAAAAATTTCTTACATCAGAGCAGGTTATATATTACTGCAACACACATTTAACGTGGAACAGTAATCCTCCACTATTTGTATACATTTTTATATAGCTTTTATCTTGTAGAATAAAGAGAGAAAAAAGGGAATATCAAAACCCTATCTTAGAAACATGTCTTTTTTTTCCCCCAGATATCTCACTTGAGCTTTATTTCTGATTTCTATTTTAACTGATTCTCAAGAGTCTAGCAAATAATTAATACAGGTTATCTAGGTCAAATTTAAAAATTTTTACTTTTACTTTCATGCTCCGTGTGCTTTTAAACATTCAGTTTAACTGAATTAACATTCATTTAATTCCAAAACCACTTTTGTCAGATGCATTGCATGTGCTTCTGGTATTGCCACCCTTGAAATTGAAGGTTCATATGCAAAAGAGTATTTTTAATGCTCTTTCTGCTAATAAGAAAGTTCCAAACTCCCAGATCTGTAAAAATCCTAAGGGGCATTTCTCTGTAGACAAGTAAAGATGTCTGCATGTATCCTGTCTCTGCCTTGGGGAGCATGCTACTCAGAACACTATAGAGGGTAAAATAACAAGCCCATGCCCCAGCGCTTTATCATACTGCTTCATTTGCTGTAATGTGCTCTACTGTGTACCAACTATATCTTGAATCAGATGGAAACCACTGTGATGTCATTCCTCCCTCTTGGGTTGACTCTAACTTTGAACCAATTTTGCTACCAAGAGCAAAGGCATGAGGGAAGCATTTCCAGTTGCCTTAGCTTGTGTTTTTACTGATATTGCCTGCCTAGCAAACCAAAGAAAGACTAAGCTCAAGAGAAAGAGATAGCAAACAAAGGTACCATAGCATATGTTGGGGGTTAGGTTTTCTTTTTTTCTTTAGGGAGTTTTCTCCCCATTTGTTGTCATAGAGATGGTGATGAAGCCAGGGCTTCTGGCACACCATTGAAGTGGTCCTGAGAAGGGAGAGGAAGCAGTGTTTGGCAATTTCTTAGCTGGGGGTGGGTCAGTCTTTGCCTGGCTGAGAGGATAGACAGCTTTGGGGATTTGGTGCAGGACTTCTCTGCCCATGGCAGCTCGCTGCTACAGCTGAGCCTTCCTTGCCATTTCTGCTTCCTGTCAATCGGCCAGTGCTCACAGGACCTGCCACTGGACTGGGACATTTTGACATCCATCTTTGCTGGGAGAGAGACCCTCACCATTGGCCTGAGTTCCTCAGGGGAAACATAGGCCCCACCTTCTCCCTCTCTCTGGAGTGTTACAAATGATCAGCAAGAAAGCCGAATCAATAATAATAGCAAAAGATTTTATTTTCACGACCAAAAGTACAGTCTTCAATAGCCACAGTCAAAGAGATGCATCGAGCCCAGGATCGGTGCTGGGTGAACCTAGATCCAACCTCTATCGCATCGGACCTCCCTCTGTTCACAAATGCCGTTTCCAGCAGGGCTGTTTCATACAGTTTTTTCTGCCTGATGCAGAGGTGCCCTGATTTCTTTTGTCACCCCGCATATGTATGAAGTTTCTTTTTACTGTGCAGGGCTGGACAGTTGCTGTTTCTCAGGTGGTGGCAGGTGCTGATTGTGTCAGGAGAAGAAGTCGTATATTCAGAGGTATGTTCTTGACGACTTCGATTATCTTGATTGATGATCCTTATCAAGTGCAGATTGTCCCTGGGTGTTCCCAGGTGGTTCTGGGAGAAGCCCATCTCTGCAGCAACCACGTACTTTTACTTGCTGCAAGGGCTTTCTTTCCTGCTGCCACCAGGAGTTTCGTAACTTTTATGTGGTAATCTGTCTCTGGGCTGTCGGTGGTCTGAGGCTCTTTGGATTTTTGTTACATGTATAATTTATTTTACAATTTTTATTTTATATATTTTCCACACAAGCATGAATTACTTAAATCACATATTACAGGAGGAAGCCCCTGCCAGCTGCTTACTGGAGCCTTGGCTGCTGCCACCCTCACCAGAACACTGCACGGGACCATGAGAGCCAGGAGAAACCTGAAACAACCCTCCCCTCCCGCCTCCGTCCGTCCCTTGGCCACCATGACACCCTGGGGAGGCTTGGAGCTGGCGCTGGCCGCCCTTTGAAGCGCCCGCGGCACAGCGCCACCTGCAGCCCCGGGGGAGTCACTGCAGCCCTGCAGGGAGCGAGAGCGCCCCCAGGCTGCTGCGGCCGTAACTGCACCGAAGGGGAGAGCTCTGTGGGGGAATGCCGCCGCCACTGCTGCTGCTGCTGCTGCTGGGCTTCTCCCTTCTGCTCCACTTGTTCTGGTTGGTGTTGCTGTTCATCTGTCTTGTTTTAGATCTAGGCATATATATATATATACATTTGTGTGTATACCTATATCTATATACATATATGTATATATATGTGTGTATATATATCTAGATATATATGAATGTATGTATGTATGCATATATGTGTGTATATATATATGTACATATATGCATATATGTGTGTCTTGGTTTGACGTGGCAGGTGTCTGCTAAGGAAGGCAGGAGCCTCCCCTGAAAGGGAGAATGTAAACCCTCCCCACCCCTCTGAAATGCTATAAATTTTAAATTAAGGGGCTCTCAGGCAAAAAATATGGGAGCAGGAAGCAACAGTTCTTTAATAGGGAAGAAAATAAAATGATAAAATAAACAATGCAGTAAGCCAAAACAATACTGACAGTCAGAACTCAGCCTGACGCCCTGTTGGTCAGGGTGCTGGTAGTAGTCCAATTGGAAACGTGGCTGCAGTCCTCCTGAAGTGTCACATGTGGTTCTGCTGGAGCAGGGATCCTGTAGAAAAGGGTGTAGAAGAGGAACCTGAAGATCCAGTGGAAGAAAAGGCAGCTGCTGTTCCTCTGAGAAATCCAGTGGAGAAGCCATGCTGGTATTCCAGAACCTCTGGATTATATCTGGGTAGCAATGCTTGGCTCCTCCCTCTGGGCGGAGCATCTCACAATGGGATGCTATAGCTCTTATCAGTCACACAGCGACATTCAATAGCCTGTTATCAGCAGATGTCCCCTCCCGAGGGAGGAGTGATTGTGGAAGAGATAAGGAAAACTGCCCACTTAACAAAAGACAACTGCCATACAGACGGTAATAGAGTCTTGCCTTGCAATCTGGAACAATGTGCCTATATATATGTAAACAAGTGTTATTCCTTTTCCTGTATCTTTGCCTGAAAGCCCTGTAGTTTCAAAGTTATAATAATTTGAAGGGAGGGGGTCATCTTTTCCATTCCAGGCAGGTTCCACTTTCCTTGGCAGAAACCTGTCTTTTAAACCAGGACAGCATATAACACACATGCTGCAAATAACTCTGCTATTTATAATAGGGCAGGAACCTGGAAAGACAGTGAAATATGAAGAATTTCACATACCTAATAGCAACAGCTACTGATCAATACGAATTCTGCCATAGAATTGGAAAATCTGAATTCCCTAGCCTCTGATAGCAGATGTTGTTTTTGGGAGTTTTGCCTGTTATGTAATGGGTTTAGGTCACTGCTCTCCCTTTGCCTGTAACAGCCTTTATTTGACTTCTTTTATCCTTCTCAGTCTCCTCTTTTTCTCTTGAAAAGTTAGACTGGAATGTTGAAGGGCCAAAAGCAACAAAACTGCAATTTGAGAATTTGACCTACTTCTTCTCCCATTCACCTGAGGACTTCAGTCTTAACCTTGTTTCCATATCGCAGTTATGTGGTAATAAGCAACAGCAAGCACCATTTTAATAAGAGGCATTTTGCCTTATTGTCGCAGAGAGCACTTTTCCTCAGACTTAAATTTCTGTTGCAATGATGTTTTTCTTTCTAAGAGTCAAGTGGACACCCTTGTAAGCAGCCTTCTAGAATTCACTTTTTACTATCCTAGTATATACTATCATATTTGTATTTGTATTTTGTATGTGCCTTCCACTTTTCCAAGTCATCAGATGAGGTCTCATCTCTCTATTTGAATGCTGGTGGGCATACAGGACTTCCTACTGACATCATGTGGTAGGGAACTCACAAATGGTCCTTACAGCATTGTGATTTTGATGAAGTAACTCAGTCATTAACAGCTGACTGAGGGAGGATGGGATGGAGTTGATCTCCTTCACAGGATTTGTATGCTGCTGTGCTTTGGGTTTGTGACTAAACCAGCAATGATAACACACCAGTATGTTCTCTGCTCCCAAGTGGTGTTTGCACAGCACTGAGCTTCTGTCTTTTCTCCATTGTCTCTCCTCCAGTGAATAGGCAGGACATTGGGAGAGGGAACAGCCAGCAGACTCAAGCCAAATTAAGCTAAAGCACATTCTGCTCCACACGACATCATGGTTAGCAATAAAAACTGGGGGGAAGGAACTATGTACACTCATGGCTGTGGCATTTACTTTCCTAGAGCACTCTGAGGCCCCGCTCCTCAGTAACAGGCTAAACACCTCCCTGCCAATGGGAAGAAAAAAATTTCAATTTTGCTTTGCTAGCATGCTCAGCTTTCCTTAATCCATTAAACTGACTTTTTCTCAGACTACAGTTCTTCTTGCTTTTGCTGTTTTCTATTCTCTCTTCCATTCCAGCAGCATGGGGGAAGTATCTGTGTTGTTCTTACCAACTGGACAGGGGGACAGCCCATTACAAGAGTAGGAATCTTCCAGATGGCAGTAACAAGTGTCATATTACCTGTCAAATTGTGTCTTATATTACTGTTTTGCCAGCTAGAGTTGCAATACTTTATAACATGTTAACTTTTGACCAACAGCCTTCCATTAGTTATTAGTAGGTTATTTCTTTCACACTGACCTGTCTCACAACCACAGCTGACAGAGCTCAGAGATAGCAGTCCAGAGAAAGATGATATTGCTTACTTTACTTCCAACATTACACAGCAGTTTTCAGTGTAGACACACGACCTTACCATTCAGGAACACCATCAAATGGTAATAGTCAAGTCCATGGTTTCCTCATGAAAATCCTAAACTTCTTAGCTTCCTATTTTGATTCTCAAAGTGGCAGGGTATTGTTAGAAAGTTGCAGACAAAGTAAAACCTTCATATTTGGCTTCTCCTAAGGTAAGATTTTGACTGGCTGTCATGGAAAAAAAAGTAGAAAAATATTCAGTTTATCATCAATTATGAAATGAATGTGTCAGCTAATGAAGTCAGCTTTGTGGCTACAAGGTATTTCTAGATTCTCGTGAAGATTTTGATACCATGAAACAGAGACAGGTATGGCATTTTTCTTTTTGTATGCAGATGTGCATACATTATGTTTCTCTGATGTACTAAGTTTTTCCAGTGAGTTCATCCTGACCTAAAAAATGTGAAATGTACAGTTTCCTAATTCTGTGTTTTAAATATCATTCCCATTTTACTAAGGAGTCATCCAAATAATAGCACAGGATTTGTTTCTACTCAGAGTAAATAGAATAGGGACTTAAAAAGAGTAAATTTGAATTAGCAGTTAACAACAATACAATATTTTTTTTTCTTCTTAGCTTATCACAAGCTCAAAAGCTCTCTATTTTCTTCACTTTATAGAGAAAACTTATGCATCTGTAATTTGAGTAAACTATCATCTAATTAAATAATTTAGATTGAATATGCTAATGTAAAGGATCATAAAAAAAATAATTACAAAGGGACTTCAAGAGGATAATTGCAAATGAAGAATGTTGGATCCAAATAAAATTCTCGTGTCCTTTAATTACTGAAAACCCATCTAAACAAAGAATTGAGAATAACTTATTTAAGCACTGTGCACAATGAATGTCTCTTCAGACCCTTGAAAAATATTAATATGATCATGTACTTATTAGATATCACTTAACAACTTTCAAAGCCTGTGAGCTCTAGAGAAAAAAAGAAAAGGACATTTTTTATCAATGGCCCTTTTCCACAGGTCTGTGGGTAGTCTCAAGACCATGCCTCATCCCAATAGTAAGGCAACTCATGCCTTCATCAGCATCATATCCTTGAAGGTGTCAGAGAGGCAGTTCCACTTATCCAAAGTGGCTTCACACTAGCAATAACATTCAAGCTGCTTTGGAAGAAGAAACAAAACCAAAGCCATTTACTTCAGCAAACAGATGCACCCACACATGCACAGAGGACTGCACTGCAAACAGGCATAACAGCAGGCTCTGTGCATTTATATCCCCTTTTCTACAATTAGTGGGTCTGATTAGCTCTCATGTTTTGCCTCAAATATCCACTTTCTTATGCAGTGAACTGTTTGCAATGCTGCTACATGGAAAGATCGTTGTTTGTTTTTTCTTTGTACTAAAAAATCAAGATTTTGGGGAGCTTTCACGAGTTAATTTCATATTTTAAAATATTTCCACCATCCATCGTACCTGTAATTTCATCAGTATCAACAGCAAGTCATCAAAATATTATCAGTTCAGCCTTTGGTAAAGAGACAAAGATTTGCAAGGCCACGTTGCATAATCATGGGGTTCAATCAATCACTAGTAAAGTGTGACTCTCACCAGCAATTTCAGTATCCATATTTTCTGTCTTGCATCCCTATAGTAGCCTCAGAGTCCACTTATGTAAGCAGTCCCTGCAGATTTTCCTTAAAATGCCAAAACAAGCAGCAGATACAGGGAGAAGATGCAGTTCATAACCAAACCATCTCCTTGATTTGTACATGGCTTTTATAACATGACACAAGTATTTAAGAAGCATTCAACTATTAGAAGCATTCAGTTTCATTTTAAGAAGCCGAGAAAGCAGTTATTTCATTTCTACAAGAAATATGGGGAAAATATTTGATGAACTATTTGTCCAAAGGAAAAAATACAAAGGAAACATTTAAGTTGCAGTTGTATCTATTTATTAAATAGAAAGCATTCATTAGATGAAAAGTAAAAAATACATAAAATCTTGTCTTTTTATTTTTTAAACCCATCTGGATCATCCAGAAGCACAGCTGAACTACAGGTGTATTTCTGAGCAGTTTCAGAAGAAAGAAACACAATATACTAAAAAAACTATGAACCTGTAAAACATCTGTCCATCACACCATCAGAATATTCAGCCAAATACACAGAGCACCCAGGCTGAGGACAACAAGAGGTGAAAGAGTCTAGACACATATCATCTCAGATTGTAAAAGAAACTGAAAACCATATTGAAAACCTAAAAATGTGAATACAGCAGTCTGTTTTCTACCCTGGTATGATTTGAGGGTATAAAGAATTAAGCTTTTCTTGATAGACAGAAACTAAAATAACTGTGTATGGAAATACAAGAATTTTGCATAATTGTGCAAGACCTATTACATTCCCAGGGAAAAGACCTTGATTGAAGCCAGTTTGGTGTTTCCTTGCATAGACATTATTTCCAATTAGTAAGTTTCAAGTTTAAGGTTTAGAGTTGGTTGTAGTTTCTGAAAGAACACTGCTGAAAACTACTAAGATTTGTGCAGCCATAAGGGAAACCATCAAAGAAATAATGGCTCTGAGTTGACTACTATAGAGAATTCAGCCTGCTGAACCTGGGGTTTATGGGACAAGCCCTTTGTACTGCTGTTGAAATAATTTAGTAGAGAGAGACTGAGTTGATTTCTAGGATTCTCTACAAGTATTTAAATGAGAAAATATAATGTACAGATCCAATAAATACCCGAATTTCCTGGGCTTGGACCAGAAAGAGAAGTATACCTTCTGCTGAAAATTGTACTCGTGAAAAACCAAGAGATGAGAATTTATGTAAATTTCAGTATGTGTGTACACAGCAACAAACACATTGCAGCTGGGCTGCATTCCTGAAAAAGAGGCATAAAATTAGGGAAAACATTAGAAATCTGCAAACTTACCTATAACCCAACTGCAGAAGAAGAAAGTAGAAAAAATAGGAAATTACTTTTACAGTTATTTGTCACCTAGCATTATTTGTAGGAACTGAGATCAAACAGAAACAGAACTTACCACCTGTGAGTGAGGAGAAAGCCTGCAACTTAAGAAATAAACCCAGAGAATTAAAATTCTCTGCTTCTATTTTAACTTATTTACCTCATTTTGATAGTAATTAGATACAATGCTTCCCCCTAAAAATATTTTTTTTAGCCCTTAAAAAATGCAGGATTATTGAAAATTGAGCCAGTCTCTAAGGCAATTGTGGTGTGATATGATCGTGTGTGAGCTGGTGAACAAAGGCTTAGGATGACTCAGATGCACCTTCATTGATGGCACCATACTGTTTTCCCCTGCCCAATTATCTAGCACTCAGGGGGAAAGAACTGCAGCTCTCTAATTGGTAGAATTTATGGCAACTTTCTTTTCCCTTTGAGGAAAGTTGCCCTCTGAGACACTGACTGAAACTCTTCAGAAACAGTAACAGCACAACCCAATATAGCCATGTCTCATTCTAATTTTGCAAGCCATATGTACAGTATGTGTTCTTAATAGATTAGATAAATCTTTCAATGAGTTTCAATAGCTTACTAGAAAATTATTTTCAGACTTTGGTAGACTGTTGGTAATATTGCTACCAACCTATTTTCTATTCCTGCCAACAGCTGCTTCAAGAATCTAGCTTGCCCCAGCTGCCACAGCTATTCCTATAAAGTTCTGGTAACACTTTTTGAACTAGATTTTCTGCTGTAGTTTTCAGAGGAAACTCCACAAAAGCTTACTCTAATATATCGGAAGTACGAATGTCCTTTCTAGCAAACCCAGGAAATATTCAATGCTGTAATTACTAGGATGAGAAGCAAAAAGTCTAGTTAAATTGCAATCTTTTTGAACCCAGTGTCTTCTGCCAAAGTTCATCCTGATCATTGACACATAAACAAACTGTAACATTAAGGTGATTATCTGAGACATAAGCCAATAGACTACAACTGCATAAAGAACAGGTAGTGACACATGTAGTGCTCCAGTTGACTGAAACAGACAATTCTTTTGGAGCTTCATGCAAGCAGATTGTTTAACAGGCTTTTTTTGGCCTGTTCCAGGAGCAAAGAAATTAGAATCTGAGGAGAGATGACTCTCTACAGCCTAGTGCAAGTCCCTTCATTACCAACAGAGGTTACCATGCTGCAAAAGTAGCTCCTGACTTTTAATAAAATAAACATGATCCTTATAGTGCGCAGTGGTCATGATTCTCAAGAAAATGTATGTGTCTAATTCCTAAAAAATGAAGGAACTTGATAGCTGTTATACTACTTGTATGGCTAACTGTGGGAATCCTTAAAATCAGAGGGTTTTGGGAAAGCTGCAAAAGGCAAGACTCAGAGACAGCAGAACTGCAATTAGAGCTAAGTGGTAGCTCTAAGATTTGTCAGCAGAAAAGTTACATAAGTAGAAAAGTAAGGACAAATAAAACAATAGTCTGTGAATAACTCCCTAAGCTGCAGAAAAGTATATCTAGCAAGATATTAGGAAGTTCTAAGCTTAATAATGGAACTCTATGCATTGTATCTAAATGCTTACAAGCAGGTATTGTAAAATAAAGCAGATATTGTATTCGAAATAAGCAATCATTGTTTTAACAAAAGGTACATGTGCTTATAGTGGTTGAATAAATCTACTGTCAATATGCTTTTGCTTTGTGCGAATACTCAAAAAACTTTCAAAGTGAGTTGTAACATTGAGTTCTTTGTCTGCTGCCTGGGATGTGAGCTGCTGGCATCTTCCCATTGTCATAACCATGTAATGAGACTGATGCTGGAAAATAAACAGCTCAAGGCGTGTTCCACAGCAGTCCCATCCATTTGTGATTTGTACATAGCCCCCAGACAGCAACAGCTAACAATTACTTAATTCACCACAATTAGGTAAGTATTTTCAACCAACTAAAACTCACATGAAACCATGCAGGTGTTAACATGAATTTCAAAGGAAAAAAAGTAGAATTCCATGGTTAGGAAGATGATAAGGCAAACACAGACACAAAATCCTACCCTTCAAGAAATCTAGATGAGAAAAAATTACCCTGACTCTAAATATATATAGATATATATAAAATTAAATTATATATACTCCAGCATAAATAGCATGCATTAACTGCCTACTAGCAGCACTCTGTGAATCAGTTTCTGGGCAGAGACATTGCTTCCACATTCCACTTTCCACTTGCACATTCCCTTCCCCATACATAACCTTATCAAAACCAGATAAAACATCAGCTAAGTGACAGCATATTCTGTTGTCCTGAAAAATATTATTTAATATCATGAAAGATCAAATTTTGGTTTTAAATCAAACTGTTTTCTAGAAAAGGGATATGGGATATTTAGGTATTTTCTTTTCAATAAATGTGGTAAATTGAAATTATTGACTGCTTTGCTGAATAACAAATTTTTAAGTATTTTAAATACCTGTGGGAATACTGAAATTTTTTTATATGCTTTGACAATGTTTGCTGCATGTTTGTTGCTACTGCTTTACGTTAATGTCTATACACTTACAGTGGACAATGTGCTACTTTTTCATCTTTGGATTTGCTGAAATTTCAGTGTGAGGACAACAAAGACATCTAAGATAGCATCTTAAAACTGAGTTTATGGCATGTCAAAATCACAGGCATCTTGTATTTGAAGGTGTTTATATTAGCAGCACCTGAATACAAATTATCACAAGTTCCATTAAACATAATTACATTATACCTAAATATAAATTGCTGTATCAAAAAAATATATTTTTACAAATCAGCTTTCAAATATATACAGAACGCATTAAACTGAGGAGCTCAAGATGTCAGGGCACACCTACATTTGTTTGAGAAAATGTGACAACCGTGTGCCAAAATACACTTGAATTATCTTCTAAACCAACAGCAAAATGTCTTCAGGATGGGTTTTGCAAACCAGTCTCTAGTCGTTGGTATTACCAAGCAGCTTTGTCAGATTCCTTTGTTAAGATACAGCTATAGATTATATCAATTCATTCTGTGGACATATCCAGAAACTAAGATTTGCTTGATTCCCAGACAAGACTGACCACTTAAACCTGCTGGCATTCAAATGCTCTCATCTTTTCACCTCTGATGCATAGGTTATAAATTATTATTTCTGATTAGTAAGTTTGCATATGGATTGGCAAACTAGGGCTAGGTTTTGGATATAATATAAAATGGGTGTGTGCAGAATGCTCTGTTTGTCCCCTGCTGAGGGTATAAAAAAACATGACTTGGAGTATTTTTACAGACTGTGGTTTTCCAAAACACATTATTTGAATATAAACTTCTTTGTCCCTTCTCTCTCCCTAAATCAAGTTCCAGCTCTCCCCAAACCATAAACAAATTTTCCTTCTTGGTACTATTCCTTAGTCCTCTCCCATCTTGTACTGCATCTCCCTAGTACTCCAGCTAACTTCAGCTTCTGACAAGACTGAGTAGATTCATTTCATCATGACTATTTCTGTTTTGCTGATCCCGCTCTGAAGATTATGAAACAAATTGCCAACTCTGGCTAAACTGGCCTTCCAAAAAAAAAAAAATCATCTAGCTCTGCTCTTACTGACAACCAAGAAAATAAGCACCTTGCCTGGATGAGACTTTGTCTGTTCTTTCATTCAATACTTCTTCACTCAGGGTGCCCAGCTGCAACGGGAGCATGGTTCTTCCATCTTCTCTGAAGACAGTCCTGACACCCTTCATTATCCCACACACTCCCACACAAGTCTCAGTTCTGCACAGCTTCCCCCAAATTTGTGTTTTGGGCAACAAAGGCCATTAACACTAACGGCAAGGTGAAAAATCACGACTTATGAAACCAGACCTCAAACCCTTGTAACTCTTTAAGCAAAGAGTGTTTAAAGGAAGGAGTTAAAATAAACTCTATAATGTTCACTGAGTCAGATCTAAGACTCCTGCTATTGAAGGGTGGATCTAAGCGCTGGTGGGAGAGGCTCCTGACTGAGCAGGCAATAGAATAGAGCTCATACCTCCTGTTCTGTTGCAAGGATCCACAGGCTGCTCTGACTCGGATCAGCTGTTGTTTTCTAATTTCTTTGGGCCACCTGCTGTCAGTACTAATTCTGTAGATAGCAAAGCAGCCAGAGGAGAGGTGGGGCACAAACATACTCTACTTTAGTTGAAGTAGGAAAGTATCAGAGACTAACACAATTCTGAAAGTTGTACTTTGCATGTGCTATTCTTTCCTAGGCATTAAGTACAATAAATGCAGAGTTTACAAACCATCAAGTTTAATGTACTAAAAAACAATTAGTAAATATGATCCTCCAGAGAAGTTTCCCTCCGTGTCCTCTCCATTCAAATATTCCTTAAGCTTAGTAGCAAAACTGAGCATCTCTCACCTCATGCTATTACTTTCTTAGTAATTTGTGGATGGTTGGTAATAACACTGGAGGAAATCTTCCTCCCTGACTAGCACTGCAGGAGTGCCTATCTGCAATGCAGATGCCTGCTGTTTTCAGTACGTGACATCCACAAACATCAGTAATCTTAGAAGAGCAAAGGGGAAAAAAGACGGAAAAAAAAAACCCTTCACCAATTAAGTGTCACTTATTTATCCATGCATCTTATCTGTTTTCAAAAGCTTAACCATCTTATCAGATTATGCTACTATAAAGATACAATAACGAAACAATTTTTTCTTCACATATCATGTATAGTGAGAGTGAAGAGTATGTAGCACAGAAATATTGTAATTCACCAGTCTTCTAGGTATTTATTGATGCCCAGGGCAACTAGTTCTTAATTCTGCTCCTAGTACTTGTACAAATTCTGCCAAATAACTTCAAGCACGTTACTTCATCTTCCTGCAACCTACTTGAGGTTATCACAGTCCCATGGGCTTTACCTGTAATACAGAAAAGAATCATAGACTCATTTAGGTCAGAGAAGACATTTAGAATCCTCAAGTCCAACTGTTAACCAGGCACAGCTAAGGTCACCACCAAACTATGTACCTGAGTAGCACACCTATATATTTTTAATAATATTCCCAGGAATGGTGACTCAAACAATTTCCTGGGCAGCCTGTTCCAATGCTTGACAACCCTTCCAATGAAGAAATTTTTCCAGTTTTAATATCTTGTCTCACCAGTTGTTACCTGGGAAAAGAGACCAATCCTCGCATGGCTGCAGCCTCCTTCTAGGTGTGTGTACAGAGTAAGGTCTCCCCTGAACCTCCTCTTCTGCAGGCTAACCAACCCCAACCTCCCTCACCTGCTCCTCACAGAATTCATGTTCCAGACCCTTCACCAACTCTGCTGCCCTTCTCTGGACACCTTCAAGCACCTCAATGTCTTTCTTGTACTGAGGGACCCAGAATTTAGCACAGGATTTGAGGTGTGGCCTCACAGTGCTGAGTACAGGGGGACAATCCCTGCCCTGCTCCTGCTGGCCACACCATTGCTGGCACAGGCCAGGATGCCATTGGCCTTCTTGGCCACCTGGGCACTGCTGGCTCATGTTCAGCTGCTGTCACCAGCACCCCCAGGGCCTTTTCCTGTGGCAGCTTTGCAGCCACTCTGCCCCAGCCTGTGGCACTGCCTGGGCTTGCTGTGACCCAAGGGCAGGACCCAGCACTGGGCCTTGTTGAGCCTCACACCACTGGCCTGGGCCCATGGTCCAGCCTGTCCAGATCCCTCTAGATCAGTACTCCTGCTTGACTTGGTGTTACCTGCAAACTGACTGAGGAAACACTCTTTGTACAGATCATCAATAAAGGTATTAAACAAAACTGGTCCCAGTACTGAGCCCTGGGGAACACCACAGGTGACTGTCAGCTGGATGTAACTCCATCCACCACTACTCTCTGTGCCTGGCCACACAGCCAGTTTTTTACCCAGTGAACAGCACACCCTTTACATTTGTGGGCTGCCAGTTTCTTTAGCCTACATATGGAAAATGGTGTCAAAGTCAATACTGAATTCTAGGTAGACAACATCCACAATCTCATTCACTAATCAGTTCATCTTGTCATAGACAGAGATCAGGTTGGTCAAACAACAGGATCAGCATTTCACAAACCCCTGCTGGCTGGGCCCAGTGCCCTAGTTGTCATGTGATAGTACTTAGGGTGATCTGCTCCAGACTGAGAGGCTTGTAAATCCCCTTGTCCTCCTTTGGACTCATCCTGTAGATGGACACTAAATTTGCCACCCACCAGTCATCTGGGATCTCTCAAATTGGACAGGACTTCTGGTAAAAGATGCAAAGTGGCTCAGTGAGCACTGCTACCAGCTTCCTCAGTGCCCCTGGAGGAGAATCATCTGACCCCCTCAGATCTGTGTGTGTCTAAGTGGTACAGAAGGTTGCTGACCATTTCCTCTTGGATTGTGGGAGCTTCATTCTTCTCCCCATCCCTGTCTTCCAGCTCAGGAGCCTGGTTCCTCACAGAACAACACTGGTCTTGAATGAAAGTCTGAGGCAAAGAAGGCAGCAAGGAACTCAACCCTTCCCTCATCTTTTGTCATTACACTTCCACATAGTCTCCAATAAAGGACAAACAGTGTCCATTTTTCCTACTAATATGTTTATAGAAACATTTTTTATGATGCTTTATGGCAGTAGCCAGATAAGATTCCAGTTGTAGTTTGGCCTTCCTATTTTTTTCTCCGCACAACCTCACAATACCCTTGAAATTCTACTGAGTTGCATGTCCCTTCTTCCTAAGGTCATAAACTCTCATTTTTAACCTGAGTTCCAGCCAAAGCTCTCTTTTCAGCCAGGCTGGTCTTCTCTCCCACTGTCTTGTCTTTCAGCACATGGGAATGGCCTGCTCCTGCACCTCTAGGATCTTCTTCTTGAAAAACCTTCAACATTTCTGGACACTTTTGCTCTTCAGAACTGCCTTCCAACAGACTCCGGCCACCAGTCTCCTACACTGCCATCTGGAAGTCCAAGGTAACAGTTCTGTTGACCTGCCTCCTTACCACTCCAAGAACCAAAAACTCTAGCATTTCATTATTCCTATGCCTAATACAGCTTCCAACCATCACATCACCCACTCATCCTTCTCTTCACAAAGGGATGCCTTCCCTAGCTGGTTCACTCAACAGCTGTGTCACAAAGTTGCCTTCCATACATGTCAGCAATCCCCTTAGGATGCAAATATATCAGGACAGAGGAGGGATTAAGACTGTAGACTGCTTTTAAAAGACAGCATAATGATTCTAGCTATTTGTACCTATTCTTCCATGAACTCTCAATTTTTTTTTTCTTCTTTATCTAAAACAAAAGACAGAAATTTAAAATTAATCCAAGGTAATCTGTGCAGTAAAATCTACTCCTGACTTTCACTTTTCAGTGCTGGCCTTTCATTTTATGTGTCCTGAAGCCTAAGCTTCAGTATGTTGGATTCCATTTCTGTAGGGACTTTGATATTCTTAACAGTAGACTTGTTCACAGCTCAAGAAAAATTGTCTAGAGCATTATTTATGATTATTTTTTTCTTTAAAACACTCTTGTGCAATATTTAATACCAAGTTTCATACTAAAACATAGGTATAAAAGTAATAAATACAATTGTCCAGCATTGTTTTCTTGAATACAGGAAACCAAGCCAGGATGGTCTCTGAGGTATCTATGCTTCTTACCAGCCAGGAAGATCCTCCAAAGTATTACAGCAATACAGCAATTCAGGGATAAAAGCTCTCTCTTGCTGTCTTCTTCCATGAAGCAAAAAAAAAAAAAAAAAAAAAAAAAAAAAATTGTATATGCATTCACAGGAGTCAGGCTTTCCCTGAAGTTTCATGGACTGTGGACAAAAGGGAACAGTGTTGATTTATTTTAAATACACAGAGCACAAAATTAATTATTGTACAAGCTGAAGCATGTCTGTTACAAACAACCAATTCTGATGAAAAAATTGCCAGTTAGGATAATTCAGGACTAATGTTGGTAAGCTGTTTCAAAAGCTAATTGTATTTACTTAATACTTATGCCCCTAAATGATAAAATGGTAAATTTAAAAAGAAACATAAACTTCTACTTACATAATTATCATGCTAAAGCAGGGCTGGTTTATGACTTAAAATGCCAGAAGCTTGCTGTTTTTTTTAATTTGCTCTAAGTCCTGTCTTAAAAAAAACTGAAAGCGAGTGAAAATTCAGAAAATATCTATCCTGTTTTGAGAGAACACAGCATGGTACGAAACTTTCAAGATATTTATAATACCTATAACACCTACAACTTAGGTACAGATCAATGAACAAGTTAGATTTACATTCCATTTTTAGAGGCCATATTCAAAGACCCCTTTCCCAGGGTGTAGATATGAGATTTCTCCTCTTTTCCTGTTCAGGTCTCCTTCACATCTGTGTATGGTGGATACACCCAGGGGGGTCAGGGGCAACTTGAATGATGAGAAGTTGGAGCTGCCTCCCGCTGGAAACATATGATTTCACATGGCTCCAACAAATCCACCACAGACCAAGATGGTGGCTTCTCTGGGAAAGAAACTTAAGAGAAGGCAAACTGCTTTTCCCTCCCTTAAGAAGAGGAGGGAGTAAAAAAGAGTAAGAAACAAAAGAGGAAGCATTCAGCACAGGGAAGGATAAATGGAAGGAGGTGATGTGCTGGGGTGAAGCCAAAGGCAGAACCTTAAAGCCAGCAATGTTCTATGCAGAGAGACAGTGAACCTAAGCAGCAGGGCAGGGACTGAGCAGAAAAGGAAGTGAAGACTCTCTGGTCATTAAGTTCCAACAAGCTTTATTGAAGCCAGAGGCACCAAAATAATGAAAGCCCCAAGGACCATGATGAACTGCAGCGCACAGGGTTTTAAGGCACAGCAAAACAGGGAGTGAACACAAAATGACAGCCAATGGGGCAGCACTAGAGGTGGAGTTTAGAGGCAGAAACCAACAAGGATAGGGGAAGGAGAAAAGTCTCTGTAGGGGATTGGTCCAGGTACTGAGTGGAAGGGAATGTTCTGGAAGAAAGGGCAGGGTTGCCTTGACTGGCAGGGAAGAGTCTGGAATAAAGGGAGGGCATGCCTTGAGGGACAGATGGCAGGGTGGGCACAACTTAGGAAGAAACCAACTTGGGGAAAACACGGGAGATAATAGAACAAACCATTTAAGTTATTGAACTTAATAAATAAAATACACACCACAAAAGTGTTTCATGGTGGAGCAGGTATTTCCTCATTGGTCATGGACAGCCAATGCAGGATTGGGTTTAATCTACAACCACAGCCTGAGGGAAGACCCGTATTGAAGCAAAGGAGGAGTCAGGAGGAAGGAGTGGTAGAAAGAAATAGTTATGGACCAACCACAACTCCCAGTCCCCATCCCCCTGCACTACTCAGCATGAGAAGAGAGAAGCTGGCAATGGATTGGAGCTGAGCCTGGGAAGATGGCTTTGGTTTTCACTGTCTAAACCTATATTAACTGGCCTTAAATCAAGTCAATCTTCCCTATGTCAAGCCTGTTTTGTCCATGACAGAAATTGTTAAATTATTTCATTGACTTTATCTCAACCCAGGAGACTTTTCATCCTATTTCTCTTATTTTCCTGTTAAGGTAAAGGAGCTGGTCAGCAGCTGGACAGATATTTGGTCAATACCATTGCAGTGGAAGTCAGCAGAGCTTTAGGGAGACTTGTAACACTGAAGTAAGGGAACATCACAAACGTAGGAAATATTGAGTCAGTCATTGCTTGAGAACACATTATGGGTGGCAGACTGGCCAGTAACCAAGCACCCCACAGCTCTCTGCTCGCTCCCCCTTTACACAGCTGAGAGTACAGGAGAGGGACTAGGAAGAGCAAAAACCAGGAGATTCATGGGTTACAATAAAAGGAGTTTAGTAAAAAGGAAGAAAAAATCAACAAAAAAACCCCAAAGAGATGTAGAGGCCATCATTCACCATCTCCCACAAGGTGGCCAATGTCCAGCCAGTCTCTGGACAATCTCTCTCTCCCCAGAGAAACCCACTTCTCTTTTTTTAATTTAAACATGAAATTATATAGATATAGAGTAACCCTCTTGTCAGTTTCATTCAGATATCCTGGCTGTGTTCCCATCCAACTTCTTGACCACCTTCAGCCTACTCTCTGAGGGCAGAATGGGAGAAAGAGAAACTAATGCTGTACAAGCACTGCTGAGCATTTGCCAAGATACTGATCTGTTTTCAACATTGGTTTACTCACAAATCCAAAACACAGCACCATTCAGGCTGCTGGGAAGAAAATTAATGCCATCCTAGCCAGACCCAGCACATTACAGCAGTCTTTATATCAAACAATTCTGTGGAGGTGATAAGACTGTTTAAGGAAGTAAAAATGAATCTTTTTAGATTTGTATTCACTTTGAGACTTGTATTGATATTGTCACCTGGGAGGTGATGATGAACTGAGAGGAAAACAGTGGAAGAGGACAAGAGACACAACAGAAACATTTTGATGCTGTCCAGCCAGGTTCCTGTCTCCTGCAGAGAAATAGATTTCTTCCTTTGAATTATTCATGGAGCTGATATTAAGAAGTATTGTGGAACTGATCTGAAGCCTTTTCCATGGAGACTCAGGCAGAAGGTAGACATGGTGGAGCTGGAGCAGAGCTTTTGCCTCTCTTTGTTAAATCTCTGCTCTGCAAACAATATAAATTCACCAGCTAGCCCATACTGACTTATTTCTACATCTCAGCCTTTCCCAAGCATCCATCTCCACACTCTTTCTTCCAACTACATGGAGAGGTTTCCACTAGATATCCACCTATGGAACATATTGCCTGGGAAGGTATAGCGTAACATAAGGCTGAACTGACATCTTGATGGTATGAACACTTAATAATTTTGGCATAACTTAGTTTTATTCTGATTTTCAGCATTGTGGAAGTGATATGTCACTCAGGTGTCTCTTTTCTGCTAAATCCTTACAGAGTATTACCTTAATGATAGAATCATTAATGTTGGAAAATACAAAGATTATCAAGTCCAACATTTGACATAATACCATTATACCCACTAAAACATACTATGAATTGCCACATTTACTAGCATTTTGAACACTCCAGGAATGGTCTCCACCAGATCCCTGGAGCAGCCTGTTCCAATGCTTAACCAGTGTTTCTGTGAAAAAATTTTTCCTAATCTCAAATGTAAACCTCCTCTGATGCAATTTGAGACCATTTCCTCTTGTCACTAGTTTTCTGGGAGAAGAGACTGAACCCCCACATGGCTACAACCTCCTTTCAAACCGCTGTATAGTCTGATAAGGTACCACCTGAATCTACTTTTCTCCAGGCTAAACAATCCCAAGCTGTCTCTGCCACTCTACATAGGTTTTATGTTCCAGACCCTTCATCAGCTTTGTTGTCCTTCTCTGAACATTCTCCAGCACCTTAATATCTTTCTCGTAGTGAGGGACCCAAAACTGGATACAGAACTCAACTCGACACTGGACATGGTGACCTCACCAGTGCTGAGTACAGGGGGACAATCCCTGCCCTGCTCCTGCTGGCCACACCATTGCTGGCACAGGCCAGGATGCCATTGGCCTTCTTGGCCACCTGGGCACTGCTGGCTCATGTTCAGCTGCTGTCACCAGCACCCCCAGGGCCTTTTCCTGTGGCAGCTTTGCAGCCACTCTGCCCCAGCCTGTGGCACTGCCTGGGCTTGCTGTGACCCAAGGGCAGGACCCAGCACTGGGCCTTGTTGAACCTCAGTAAACCTTAGCAATGGATGTCAGCAGTTCTCCAGGTACCTGTGGGCTGGGCATGAGCTTTCCTACATCATGATGATTCTGACTGCAGGAGAATGACTCAAATTTTGCTACAGCCAAGCATTTGAGCAAGGAGGTGGCATACAGCAGTCTGACACAAAAGCAATCGAGGCACATTGACAAATTGATCAGTCAGTCCTAGCGGGATGCACAGCATTCTGGGATACCAAGTGAAAGTCAGTCAATTTAATGTGAGGTAGGGAATGTTGGGCTCCATTACCTTAATATGCTGTTAAGTTCACACCCTTTGCACTAAAATATAGGAAACACATTATCTGGCTGGTTAATTCACCTAAAGAGCTGCAGCAAGTAGGAGAAGGTATTTTTAATGCAAATAAATTAAATTTGGGGTGAATTAACCCCTGATCCCCACTGAGATATTTGTTTAAATGTACCTGTTGTCCAAAGCTGGTGAGCTCATTTTGAAATATATAGGAAAAGATATTATTAGTCCTTTTTTTCCCCTGATTTCTATATTCCCATGTCATGTTAAATATTATAATTAGATTGCAAATTGGCATCAACAGAAAAATGTAGTGAGACTGAATTTTTATGATGTTTTTCCCAGATATTTTTTCTTTTCTTCTACTTTACAACCAGTTTCCAAGATAATTGTGCCTCTCTTCACTGAAAATGATGACTGTACTTACGTAGTGCCCTGTAGAAAGTGAAACTGCATGCCTCAGTGAATTCTATCATCATTTCACCCCCTAATGAGTGAGATTGTTTGCAGGCAGATGAAATTAAATTGTAAGCTCTATTGACTTCAACAACAGGTGCCATTTGTGCAAACCCAAAGGGAACCATTGAATTGTCAAAAAGATTTAACTCTTCCTCACACACTGGCATCAGATAACATCTTCTTGGTACCTGCACCTCACTTAGTTCCTGGAACCAAAATTTATGATCTCGTCCATAACATCACTGGCAAAATACCGAATAAGAGCTGAATTAACTGCAAACAAAACAGCTATAATCTCTGACTGCTGGGTTGTATCAGCCCTGCATAAAGTAAAATTAGGTAGAAAGGGAACAATTAAGCTGAAATAAATTCATGTGGAAAGCAGTAAGGATTTAATGAACTTTCCTGTTGGTTTAGGATTTTTTGGTTTTTTTCTTAATCCTCCATAGGTAAACTTAAACCTGTTCTTGGAAAATTTTAGTAGGAAGAATTTAATTTACAAATGTTCCCATAGCCCCAGGCTGCACCATTATTTCATTTGCATTTACAAGTAAATCAAGATGTCACTGATAAGCTATGCAGGAGAAATCCATGCAGAAGCAGGCTTTCACCCTTTTTGAGCAAGAATGTCACCATTGTGAACTTACAGAATAAATTAGTATTTAACTCCATTACCATTTTTTTTTTGTGCAAGCACAAAATATTGGCATTCTTCGTTCCAAACAGAAAGAATGCTTAAATCCCAGTATTGAACAAAATAAGAGCTGGCACTCTTTGAGTTACTTTCTTAATGCTGTTTCTTTCCCTGACACAAGAATTCTGTTCTTGTCAGATAGAGAGTCAATCACTCCTATCTAGCAAGAGAATCCTCTCTGTTTCTGGATATAATTTGATATTTCAATGATGTGAAGAACAATTAAATACTTAAGAATTACATAACTTCAAAAGTCTCTTTTGAGATAAAAAATATGCAAATTATAGTGTCTAATATGGTTATGGTAAAATTCTTTAATTTTGCCTTTAAAGCAAAGAGATTTCAAGACAGCATGATATATTTGATCCAATGAAATAATCAAACCAACTTTGTATCACTTTGGTGGCAATTTATCTTCTCTGCCTGAAGCAGAAAGATATTCCTGCTGCAATAATGGATTTATGTCGTTTCTCCCATATCTGTTTCTTTCAGTTTTAAGTATTCAAAACTGTGAAGTCCTTTACTGGGTAATAGCTCCAGGCATGTAACAGATAGGAGACTTCCAGGAGACAAAGTTTAGAACATTCCCTTGTTGAATATGGTTACAGGGCTACAAGTCAGCTCTCCTGCTCTGCTAACAGGCCCCTGCATTCATTCCCTTATTATGCCATGGAAGAAGGGAAAGAAAGGCTCGTGGAACTAAAGGCCTGCGGTCGCAGGAGCAGGACAGGCTCCGTGCTTGAACACCATCCAGCAGGATCCCAGCCTTAACGAGCAGCGGCGGCGGCGGCTCCCGTGCGCGCTCCCGGCCAGCGCCGCCTTCCCGCCGGGAGCGCGCAGCCGGGGAGCCCGGCCGGGATAATGCCCCTTCTATTCGGCTGAGAACTAAAATGTGCTGATGACGTCTGTGACATTTAACGATGTTGCTTTCATTTTGAACACATCATTGAACAGATATTGAATCCATTCATTCTGATAATAGACTCAGTGCTGCAGAGCTTTCATTTTAATAACAAATAAATAAATAAATAAAATCTAAACCACACACACTTATCTGCGGAGTGAAGGAAAGAGTTTTGACACCACATATGATACATGTTAAGGTTTTTTGAGTTTGCTTATGTGCACGCATCTCTTTGAAAAACTGATTTCAATTTCCTATTCTTGTCTGCAGCTTTTCCAGTCTTGACATCAAGCTGCACATTATTCTTCGTCAGACAGGCTGTATTTAAAAAAAATGTTACAACTTACATATATTGCTCATGTTTTCCAATTTTGCTGGAGAGCATTCAGTTTAAGTACTATTTTTGAGACAAAATTGTAGCATTTTTTTCTTATCTCACCAATTACACTTTGTATTTATATCTTTCCAGCTAGTAACAAAAGGAGGAGTTATAATTTAAATCAAATTATTTGCAAAAACCACATGGAAATTTTCAGGTTTTGCTATGTCATTTTTGTAATTGTTAGAGCCTTGCCACATTTATTTCCCCAAATTCACTTCTTTGTGCTTTTATGTAAAGTAATTGAATTAACGGTGTTTGCGCAAAACTAGGTGTCATGGTTTAACTCCAGCCAGAAGACAAGTACCCTCCAGCCTCTCACTCACTCCCCCAGAAGGGGGATTAGGGAGAGAATGGGAAGGGAAAACCACAGAAAACTCATGGATTGAGATAAAGACAATTTAACAGGGGAAGAGAAAGTCACAAACACAAGCAAAGAAAACAAGGGATTAATTAATTGCTTCCCATGAGCAGGCAGGTCTTCTGTGACCTCCAGGGCCTTATTATGCATGATGATGTCTTAGGAAGACAAATGCCATCACTCCAAATGAACCCCATTCCTTCTTCTTCCCCCCAATTTTATACACTGGGCGTGGTGTCGCAGGGTCTGGAATATCCCTTTGGTCAGTTTGGGTCACCTGTCCTGGCTGAGCCTCCTTCTGACCTCCTGAGCATCCCCCACTCTCCTCCCCAGTGTGGCAATGCCAAAAGCAGAACAGACCTTAGCTCTGAGCAAGCCCTGCTCAGCAGTAACAAAAACATCTCTGTATTATCAACCCTCTGTTCAGCACAAATCCAAAACACAGCCCCATACCAGCCACTGGGAGGAAAATTAACTCAGCCCTAACCCACATACTAGATATGATAAATTCAAAGCTGAGGATCACTGTGAGCCCAAATATATACCGAAATCCGAGTCCAAGTTGTCCTCTTATGTTGGTGGGTATTTTTGGCAAGTGCATCTTCATATATTTTTGTGAAGTCAAAACACAATTATAACACATCAGTTGACATGAAAATATGCACTTGTGCTAAAATTTAGATATGTTTGCAAAAAAAAGAAGTGATCCAAACAGTTTTTCCTTTGGTCATAGAATCATGGAATATTCTGAATTGGAAGGGATCCACAGGATCATCGAGTCCAGTTCCTGGTCCTGGACAGGACATCCTCAAGAATCACACCATGTGCCTGAGAGTGTCATCCAAATTCTCCTTGAACTCTGGCAGGCTTGGTGCGAGGGCTAAACTGTTTCATCAGGAAAGTAATAACCTGTTAGCAAAGATGTTTGAAGTAAAGCATGCTCATAAGATTAATTAAAAGGAGTCTCTTAAGTGATGCAGATGAAAGGGTGGGATAGACATCCAACTGTGTAATGACACCAAGATCGCTATTCTGTGTCCCATAAGCTGGTTATGACTCCATTCACTTTCACCATTTATTTTCGCATATTAGAGAAAGGGCCACACTCCTGTAACTTGTTATTGCTGTTATTGCAAACCCACATAAAGAAAGCACAATGTTGTCAACATTCTGTCTCTGTTCTGAGGTTTGAACAATCAGACTACTATGGGGTAGTAAGGACAGAGAATTTTGAGAATATTCCTGCTTTGTTGTACATGCAGGCATCTAACCTACTCCCTGCTGCTGATTCTACCAGTGAAACCCACAAGCTAATATTTCTACAGCCTTCTTTTCTAGTCAAGAAACTTTAGCATACAATAATGAACAAAACAACCTAACTTAAAGTCATTAGCTACGCACCAATGGGAATGTTTATAAATGCAAATCTCTCTCATTATGTCCTACGAGAACTTTCCTGGTGATTTAAGAATTACCTACCCACATACTTTCAGAAGCTCCAAGGCTAAGCAGCAGCTACTGATTGCACTGCCAGATTTAGACAAAGTGGCAGGTAGCTGCCTAAACCCTTTTTGATTTTTTCTTGCTTATTATCTCTACATTTTTTCGGTTTCATAATCCATGCAAAGAGAAAAATGGATTCCTACATCAGTTGTCTGAAAGCTTAGATATGTTAGAGATTAAAATCTGCTCAGGTAATACATCAGCACTTGAATACTATTGATGTCAGAAACAATGGTAAATTTCTTTTGATCAAGCCATTTAAAACTCCAAACACAAAGGACCAAGTACTCACAGGGCTAATGAACCACCTGGTAATGAACAATAAAAATTAAGTTCTTATTTAATTTCTCTATAGTTGAAGGCAGTTTTCTGTCTCCTGTCACTTGGTATCAATGAGCAGGTTTCCAGCACAGCTGAAACAACATTAGATTTGAAAGATGTATAAACATTGGTATCATCGAGAATATTAGCAGCTATGAAAGCCAAACCAAGCTTTTGCCAACAGCTGCAGCTAGTTTCCCCATTTCAGTACAAAGGCTGCAAGTAAACAACAGCTCAGACTGAATCCTGGATGTGGCAGGAGGCAAATGAGGAGATAAGAGCTTCTTCTAATGCAAACTAACATCCTCACGGTAGTTTCCATGTGAACTCTAACTAGAACTTGAATCCCAGACATTTTTTTTCAGTGCTTGATTAATCTGTGAATCTGTGAACATAACTTTAGACCCACCCTGCTAGAGTATGTGGGTAAAATAGATATGGTAACAGGTAAGATATTCAATGGATAAAATTGTCTTCTAATCAAGCAAGATTTGTGCAGCAGACAATGTAAGTCAGCTGAAACTACATTTCTTAAGTTCATTGTATCAGACTAAGTAGTAGTGAAATGTCCTCCACTCTGAAAGAAAAAAATTGACATTAGCCCCAGCTGCCAGGAGGGCAACCATGTCCTGGGGTGTTTCAGGCACCACAGGGCAAGGGAGGGGATAGTCCCACCTTGTTCTTCACTGGGGCAGCCTCACCTCGAGTGCTGGGGGCAGCTCTGGGTGCCACAATAAAAGAGAAGTATAAAACTATTGGAGAGCGTCCAAAGGAGGGCCGTGAGGATGGTGAAGGATTTGGAGGGGAAGCTGTGTGAGGAGTGGCTGAAGTAATTTTTTCTGTTCAGCCTGGAGAAGAGGGGAATGAGGAGACACCTCACTGCAGTTAAAACTTCCTCATGAGGGGAAGAGGAGGGGCAGGCACTGATCTCTGCTCTGTGGTGACAGTGACAGGACCCGAGGGAATGGCCTGAATCTGTGTCAGGGGAGGTTTAGGTTGGGTATTAGAAAAAGCTTTTTCACCCTGAGGGTGGCTGGGCACTGGTAGAGGCTCCCCAGGGCAGTGGTCACAGCACCAAACCTGACAGAGTTCAAGAAGTGTTTGGACAATGCTCTCAGGCATGTGGTGTGACTTTTGGAGATGGTCCTGTGCAAGGCCAGGAGCTGGACTTAATGATCCCTGTGGATCGCTTCCAAATCAGGATATTCTATGGTCCAAGATTCTTTGTCTTTTGGAAAGCCTGTCATATGGATCAGGTAATAAAACACTCTTAAGTGCTTTGTATGAGACTAAGTAGTAGTGGAATATCCTCCACTCTAAAAGAAAAGGTTTCTTTCATGAGACAAGAGATTTGACCTTTACCAAATTAGATATTTTAAAAAATAATATTTATTATTTTAAAATTTATATATTATTTTAAAATTTAAGTAACATTAAAATGACATAAAAATTCAAATATCAAAATTCTTTTATTGCCTTTTATTGCCTTTTATTCCCTTTGTTTTTCCAGAGGCACAATTGGACTTTTTGACATTTTTATATGTCTAGGCCCTGTATTTTACATTAAAAATAACAAAAAACTGCATCACATAAATAACATAAGTGCTACATTGTGATAAAGGGATTAAAACTGCAAATCTGACATGCACCTAATTCTCACATGGAGAATCAATCTTTATTAATTAATTTTACAAATTCTTGCCCTGAAATTGTGATGTTACATGAATCTCTATTCAAAGATAATAGATTACCCTTAAAACAACAGATCTGAACACAGTTCATTGTTGACCACGGTTTCGCACTAATAAACTTAGCCAAAAATATCTGAAATTGTCTACAATTCAAAATAAGCTAATTTCATTCTTTCCACCTGTAAATCAAAGACAGTAGGCTTCAGTTCCATATTAACAATAAACAACAATTAACAGAAAAATTAAGTAGAAAAATAAAACAGCCTTTTTTTTTAATGGGGCCATACTAAATGTGCTTCTGAAATCAAATATGCACATAGTTCCACAAAATATCTTTTGGGATAAAGCTAAGATGTTTCTAAGGTTAAATGTTTAGTCGAGTGACTCGACTGTGAATAATGTATTACACAAGAGGGAGGGAAGAACCTGCTCAAAATATTTATTCACTTGTCCTGGTACATGATGGGTAATTTTAAAATAGTTCTCTATATGTAACAGATAGCAGTTATGAACTACAATTTAATAAGTGCATATAGGATACACATAAAAACAAAAACAAAATAAAACAAAACCGAACCAGAAAAACCCCAACTTTTATTAAACATTTGCTTTCCCAAGGGAAATTAATTCTTTAGTGAGAAAAGTAATCTACAGACTTGCAACAATGCATTTTGGTCTCTGTCCCAGATGCAAAGCAGTCATTTAGTATCAGGCAAAAACTGTCTCTGTAGAAGCAAGCACTTACATAATTATCTGTTTGTTAGTTTAAGACACATAATGGGGAACACATTTTAAATTGATTACATCCTTTAGGTAAAGCCACATAAATATGTAGAATGATCGTGCATTTGAAGTTGTTAACTCTCAGTGCTAAGTCAACATTTAAATGTATGTCCTCTAGCTCTGGAAATTGTTTATTAGCCAGAGCATCAAAGCAGGTAGAAAACTAATTCAGTTCATGACAGTAACATGTTACTGCTTCTCTACTACCAAAATTGTTGGTTTTCATATGCAGGATGTAGTATACGGTAGAGATAATTCATGCTATTAATGTATAAAATATTGTAAGATCCAAACTATGTCTTTTGACCATCCTGGCCAGGAGCAGTGTCTTGTTCATATACAACTAGTTCCCGGACTTCGTTGAGATAACATCGGGGTTTTTAACGTAAGAATAGAAGCTTCCAGGGGCTGGGACCACTCAAGGGTAATTATCGCCTCGATGTAAACGAGGCGCCACCCTGATGCATGTGAATGCTGACTTCTCCGGAGTATTCTAACATCAAGACATGGACTGAGTCTTTGTCTACCTCTGCACATGTATACCCACGGTTATGCATGTGAGGAGGCACAAAGAACATTCGGTCATCTTTGCCTCGGGCAGAATAAACTGTATAAAAACTCGCTGCACGAAGCCACGAGTGTGAACTGGGGAGACTCTGACACTCGGGAGGTCAGATCCGCGTTCACCCAGTGCTGATCCCGGCTTGATGCTGTCTCTTTGGCTGTGCTGGTTTCGAAGACCGAACTTTGGTCTCGCAGACAAATTAATAAATCTTTGCTAAATTTTCTTATAAGTTTCGCTCTTGATTTGATAATTTATAACAAGGAGAAATCCAAAGCAGTGTGTAATCAATCCATATCAAGAAGGTCCATCACTCCATCTACAGGGTGCCTGCCATGTATCTCTCTTCTGATATACTTCTCTAAATGTTTTTTCAGCTTTAAGCAATTTTCTGCATCTTGCCAAGCATACTTTTCAATATGAAAAGCCCCATATTTATTCAATATAAATATGCCTCAGCACAAACCACTTTCCAAATTCTCAAGCTCAAACACCAGTGTGGCTCTAAAGGAATGGTGAAAATGTTTCATTTAGTAAATTGAAAACATACTTCCTGTTGAAATGAAAAGAACTGATAAAGTGCTATTAGCATGTACAGATCAATTATTTAGACAAATTTTCTTGGGAAGACATGCTTGGATATTCAGAAAGATGCCCTAACATGGATTTTTATTTAGCAGAACTATCCAGAAACTGTGAAAGATCATAGCAGGAACTGCTCTGCTGTAACCCAGTGATGTTTTTCATATTATTAATATCCTTCTACATACCATCAATATCTTCCTTTCTTTTCCCGATGAATTTTTCAGTCTGGTGCCAATACCAGACTGAAAGATAGGGACAAAATCCACCTACAAAGACAAATTTAGCACAAAGGACTCCAATAATTCAGAAGTATTTGTCACCATACCAAACCTTAGGTAACCTGAAATCCTAGCTCAAAAAGAGCCGATTACTCTGGCTTCTTAATATTCATGGGATTTCTCTTTTCTTTCAAAAGTTCTTTGGTAAATAGATCTAACAAATTCTAATCCAAGGCAAACTGGGCCAAATTTCCCTTAGTGCCAGTTGCACAATAGATTTCAAAATTTGAAATTTAATATTCACAGGAGTAAGAGTATTAAAAGCTGGTTGATGTTAGCATAATTGTACTTCAAAGCAGTGTTTCCCAAACAAGTTACTGTCAATGCATGGGAGCAGCCTCCCTTCCTGGTGGAAGGGACAGTGAAGAATTGAGTAGGCCCACTGAGTGCTCCTACTGAGCAAACTTTTTGGGGTTTTGCTTTTATCTCTCAAAATGAATGTCCTGGTGCCCCTTTTTTGAGGAGGAATGCTGCTGCTAGTGGCAAATGTTTATCAGAAGAGACCACACAAGTCATACCCAGCTACATCACTTGATGTGGTTTCCTGCATCTGCACATCTCTAAAGAGAAATTTAAGTGCATATGGTTTCTTGAGATGAGTGCTTTTTACAAAACCTCAATGCTTCCTGGAATGTAAGTTCTCTCCCTCTAACTTCTCTTTTTCTCTGTTTTTATACTTTTTTCATCAATATGTAAATATCATTAAAGAAACAATAAAAATCAACTTTTTTTTTTAACTACAAAGAACATTGGGTCAGCCAACTAATAATAATCCAACTAATGCACTGTATCTGTTAATATATTTTTAATAAGAGGAAATGCTCTTGGTTTAAAACTTCAGGAAATTCTCTTCAATACTTCTTACAGTTTGAGAGACAATAGTTTTTCCTTTGGAGTACTTAGGAAACTTTGAAACAATTGCATTTTTGAGTCAGTTTTCTTTTTAAAATATATCATAAAGCAAAGTTAGTTCCAACTATTTACTTGAACTATTTCTCATTTGGGATGTTGGGAAGACTCAGAAATCCAAGAGCAGTGCCTTATAACCACTTCATATATATGCATTACCTGCCTCCAGTCTTAAAAATACATTTTATCTTGTTCCTATTTTTCCTATCTCTACGATTTTTTTAATCTGATTTAATAATATTTCATCGTCTCCCTGATAAAATACTCTTAAAGAATTTTAAATTGTTTCACAAATATTTTCATACACATGGGTAACGATTGAATTTGTTTTCATTGTCCAAAGCTTTGGGGATATTAAAGTTTTGTAACTCTAACTTGGTTCTAAATGTTTTATTATTTGCTCAGTAGCATCCTTGACAGCACTTTTTTAGCATTAAAACACAATTGGGAATTGATTTCTTTAGTGAATTGTATTTACTTTCCCATACCTGCAGTCACAGGGCCAAAATATTGAAGGACATATAAATCACTGGTTTTCTCTGTTGTTTTGGTTTGGAGGCAGAGTTATGGAAAACAACAAATCTGATGTCCTGAAGATATAGAAACCATGAAATTTTATCCAGCAGAATATATCCAGCTCAACATATACAGCAGAGAACATCTAATAATTTGCACAGTTAAGTGCAACATCAAAGAAGAATATTATTGGACAACACAAGTAGAATTTTGTCCTCTTATGTGCACATAGCCCTCTTTGACAACAATTAGCATTATGAACATGCATATAAAGAAAGAAGTTTACAGAACAAGCATATACAAATCCTTGTATGGTAATTGCTGGAAATGGGAAAAAAATAGAAAGAAGTTTAAATATGCCAAGCTGGCATATTTACAAGTCCAAGTAAAATGGTGTTGTAGTATATGGTAGAGATAATTCATGCTATATATGTATAAAATATTGTAGAATCTAAGGTATGTCCTTGACCACCCTGGCTGGGAGCAGACTCTTATGTTTATTCAAGTAGTTCCTGAACAACGTTAAGATAATATCAAGTCTGTTAACGTATGAAAGAAACCTTCCCAGGCCATGAGTGCTAGTTTCCTTGGAATGCCTAAGCCACTCAGGAGGACCTGCACCTGGGAAGATTGCATCTACCACACTCAAGCCCTGGCGCCACTCTGCTGCATGGAATACAGGCTCTGCCGAGGTGCTCAGACATCCTCTGGACACCTGGACTTACCTTTGTCTGTTCCTGCACATGTATGGATCCAGTTCTACATGTGAAGAGAAACAAAGAAACGTTCAGTCATCTCTGCCTCAGGCAGAATAAACTGTATATAAGCTGGCTGCTTGAAGCATTCGGGGTGAACCCCTGGGGAAACGCTGACACTTTGTCAGTCGGATCCTGGTTCACCCAGCGCCTGCACCTGGAGCTACTCTGTCTTGGCTGTGGTGGTCTTTTTTTTTTTGAAATTCTATTTTTTGTCAACGATCTAATAAATTATTATTAAATTTTCTTATAAATTTGGCTACCGATTTGATCATTTATAACAGTGTCATAAATTGTTTTGATATTACAAAATATAAAAAATATAAATGCAACTGCATAGAACAACAAACAATGAAGACAATGGGTCAAAACAGGACAAGTAACAAAAGATCTAACAGAGAAAACAGGACTTCATGGTGCCAACAAAATGCCCAATGACAATTTGAGGACTTCAATCCTTGAGCAATGACCATAAATATTTCCCAATCAACAAGATTTTTCATAAATGTAAACTTTGAATTACTTTACAACATTTCCCAGAATTCAGCAGCTTGAGAGAGTTTGTGAGTTATAGGTATAGAATTTTGCAGTATGTCATATATGAATTTTGACTGGAAACAGTGAAGGATATCTCTAATTGAACTGTTCTTTCTATGTGAACCCCTTTTCAACTTACTACCAGACTCAAAAGCAAGAATATAGTAAAATTAGCAGGGGTAACATGAACATCATGTTTATTTGTCCTTCCACATTTCCACCCATGGTGGTTGCAGAGTTCCTGTTCTGAATCCCAGATGAAGCCCAAATGTAAGACAATTCCTGACTCTTAAAAAAGCACAGGTCATGTTCTGATGCAATGTTAGCAGCACTTTTTGTGCTACCTACGTAACTAAAGGGAAAAGACCTTTCTAATAGATGGGTAGAAATTAAATGTATTGTTTTACTACACCATCTGTAGTCCAAGCAGTACAGCCCCTTTGGGTATATAGAAAAGAGTGAGATACCTTGAAAATGTGATTAATTTCTGGCAATTCAGGTAGCTTTCTCTGTCAAATTGAGTCTGACACATAAAGATAAAACTTGGTGGTTTTGTGTTGGGTTTTGTTCTCATTATATGAAAGGGCTAGCACAATAACAATGAAATTCATGTCTAAACTGAACCATTTTCTCTGCATGTTACCCTTCAATATACCTAGGTGGCTTCTTTAGAGAAGTGACAGTATTCATGGATTTTCTCTGACATGGGTGAATAAGCTAGACTTTCTTTAAATAAGCTGTGGGATCCTGTAGTTCCTTTCTTAGCAGATTTAACCTAGTTAACTCATTATACACAGACAGGAATACTCCTTTCCATTACATTGAATCCAACACTGTGGCACTGCATGAACTTCAATGATGTGGTTTTATCAAAGCCACAAAACACTAAGTTTCAGACTTTTTGGAATATCTCCTGACTGTCCATTTATAAAAAACAGATAACACCAGACATTTTTGCCCATGTTTGTAGTGACAGTCTGCTAGCATAATGAAAAAATTCTTCTGATTTCATGAAAGCCCATTTCTGATAGATCCTCTTTGGCAAATTGGTCAATCTTTTTCCTGTCATGAAAGGCAGGCAGAGGTGGGTAGGTTAACAAATTCATAGACATATTGCTAGAGTCAAATCTTTAAAAGCAGGAGTTTTACATACAATGGATGCTATAGCAAGTATGCTATTTCTCCAAACAAAGTTGCAATTGATCTGTCTTGGGAAAAAGAGTAAAACACTGTTTAATGCAAAAAAACCGCCAAAAACAAAAACAAAAACAAAATACCCAAACAAATAAACAAACAAAAAAAACCAACGAACAAACCAACTTTGTAGTCATGTTTATTTATTATGGGAGAGATTCAGAGCCCATGGAAATCAATGGAACAATTTCAATGCACTTTTGATCAGGCCCATAAATAGAAGTGCTTTGTGAATCACTGTGCTGCAGCAATTCAATACGAACTGCTTCAGAGGATTTACTGAACTTCCAGAGAGGAAGTGGTGGAATTACACAGAAAATAAAGAAAAACTCCCATATGTGATTTGGATTCTTTCAGAGTGTAGCATTCAGAATGCAAGAGAAATAAGGAGTATAGCTGATATTGTTTCAGGGATTAATTACTTTGGCACTCCTTGAATGTAGCCCTGCTCCCCACTACCAGGATCCACTGATAAGAAATCTCTGCTTTTTTCACAGGAGCCACGCTGGCTGCTGGACTGATAGCTGGACTGATAGCTGGACTGATAGCTGGCTGTGGTTTGAAGAAACCACATCAGTCCCATGAGGGGAATGTAGGTAAAACCTCTGCTTACAGGTATCTTCCAGATAAGATGGGCAGTGACTGAGTGGCTATTATTTACTCAGGATTTTGGGGTCTGCCATCAGTCTTCGGGACCAAATGAGAATTTACCCTCAGCCATGGCAGATGCCAGGTGTAAAGGCTCTCCTCTGCTTCTCGTGCCTCACTGTCTTTTCGTGTTTCCATTATAAACCAAAGTCTCCTAGCATTAAATTTATCTTGAGGATAGAATGAACTTAGAAATGAGCAGAACTATTGCCAGAATGGGGCATCCTCTCCTTGGCAACACTTTATAATCACCCTGAAGACTGCGTACAGACAACACAGAGAGTGTGTCAGGACACTATGAGTTCTTTGCTTTACCAGCTTGAACAAAGCATGTAACTTCTCTAACTGTTCCAACACAAGCCTTACTGTCAGCTCCCTGCCTGCAGAAGGGACCTCCCTGAGGGAAATTCAGGTCTATAACATTTCTTTTTCATTTGCATGAATATGCTATTTACACATACCTATTCAAATGCTCAAAAACCCACAAAATCAGTTATTTTTTCCATGTTGTTAAGTTTTATCCCATCTGCCTCTGGGTATTTTCATGTGTATTTCCTTGAAACCAGATTCCTTGTTTCTAGGCAAGACCTCTGAGCACAAAAGAAGCAGCAACAATGGGAAATTTTCCTTCTTTTTGCCTATATTAATTACTTAGGTTTAATTTCATTTGGATTGTTACTATCACATTAGGTGGTTATGCTACGAATACTGGTCTCCATGCTGCAGCACATTAATTAATTGGTAGTGACCTAGGACAAAGAAATATGTGTTCATTACATTTTACATTGCCACGCAGGCATGTTCAGGAATTTCAGTTGGTTTGGCTCATATTTCCCATTCTTATTTCATTTATAGATCTTCAGGAAAAAGTGAGTGGTCTCCCTGTCTGGAACCAACATATGACCTTCCTGTATTGGGATAGAATAAGAAACAGCATAGAAAGAAATGGATGGCCACATAATCAGATACAGAAAAAGGAAAAAATTCTCAGTGTATTGTAAGTACTAGAAGGATGTCAGAATTACTCATGAAGACAGCTGAAAGAAGGACAACCTTCTGTTCTGGCACAATTACATTCATAGGTGGTTCCAAAGTATCACCAGCAATACATTGAATGTACCAGTGTTACATCTTCCGAGAGGATGAAGTGCTGCAGTCAAAGGAGGGTGTGAAAAGATGCATCAGGGTTAAAAGGAAATCCATGCCACTGTATCAAAGACAACATTTTTTCCTGCTTGTGTTTATTGTATTTCTGTCTGTGCATGTTTTTTCGTACTTTCTTATTGATGATTTTAGGGAACAATAAAGAGAAAATTAAACTCTTCTATCTGCTTTGTTTCTCTGCTATACTAAATCTAATGAGAGAAAATTTAGATAATTTACAAATCACATATGTATCTTTTGAGATTTTAGACACAGACCTAAAGCAATGAATCAAAAACATGGCAAACAATACATGAAAACACTGTCATTGTACTGTTAGTCATACCTTCCAATATTCTGCAGAATTCTGTTGTTGGGTAGGAGGGACAACACACCATCTTGCCATGAAATTCCGTACACAAAGAGCAGCCACCTTTTCCTGCTTCAGACAAATTTATTTGCTACGAGGAACAGCAGTAGCTGCAGTAACACTGCCGAAATAGCAGCAAGGTGTTCTCTGTGAGAATAGTGTTGTGACCCCCACAGTGAGCAACTTACATAATTGCCAAAAATATTAGTTACTTCCATCTAAGATAAACATGCCAGCCCAGCTAGAGGTTATAGGCACACCACGAAATTCACTTTGAAAGACAAGAAACATTCAGGCTTATGGCCTGCCTATCAGAAAAGAACAGAAGGCACAGCCATTACCTAACTGTAAAAGTTCTTTATTACTTCTTCCAAGCATATTTATTGATTCCGCATATGCAAAAAAAACCCAAACCAAAACTAAACCAACTAGCCAAACAAACAAACAAAACAAAACAAACAAACAAAAACCCCCCACCCCAAAAACAAAAAAAGACTATCACTTCATTCTCCTTATCCTGTTCCAACAGACAGTATGTTCAGGGATTCCCTGTTGGGTCTCTCCTCTGACTGACACATCCAGCTTCCAGATATCCAACTTCCTCAAGATTTAAATTGGAAAAACTTTCTGACTGATAACATACAGCCCCAGGTCTAGTGCACCCTTCCAAGGAATCAGTAAGGAAGGTTGATGAAGTGATCTTACTGCATGTACAAGAATAGAGAAAAGCTCTCTGCTTGCCAGCAAATCAAAGATCAGACAAGTCTGAGGCAGGACACACAGTTACAGCTCTGGTTGGTTATGGCACAGTAGGAAAAGGATCTGACAAATAAAGGAAAACCTACATATAGAGAGTGCATGATGTGTCCAAATGGAAAAAGTAAAAGAATAGATTTAGAGCACAGTTCAAAACTACTTTTCCTGTTATTATTCCTTTTACATAGCTATCAGGAATTGCTAACATTTGCAGGCTAGAGGGGTTGTGTGGCAGAAGAGGACTATCCCTTCCTGAGTTTGTAATTATTAAATTATTTATTAAATTATTGAATTATGAGAAGGTAGCATTTGAAAAACTTAGGAAATCATATGACACAATAAATACATATTCATACTTCTAGAACCCATCTTCATTAAATGCAGCCAAGCTCCTGACCCTAGGTAGAGAAGAACAGAAGAATTGTAACATTGCTATGATTAAGGTGGAAAAGTTACATCACATGTAATGGTAATGAAAGAGCGAAACAGGATGTCCAGAGGGGTTGTAAATGCCCCATCCCTGGAAATGTTCCAGGTCAAGCTGGATGGGGCTTTGAGCAACCTGTTCTAGTGAAAGGTGTCCCTGCCCATGGCACGGGCTTAGACTAGCTGATCTTTAAAGGCCCCTTCAACCCAAACCATTCTGTGATTTGCTGAAACTTAAATCACAAAGGTACTTTTCACAAAGATATCCAGGACTGCTCTCTGAGCTCATATATTTATTTCATAACCAGTGCTGAGAAGGTTTAGTTTGCAAAGTATCAAATGAATCATACTGCCATCGCTTTTATTTAGAATATGAAAAGGCATTCAGCACTGTGCAATTATTAACATCGACTTTTCTACACCCTGCTTCCAGTAAAAGGCTATTTTCTTCAGGCTTTCATTTCACTAGCATTGCAATTTGTCCTGCAGTCAGACTGCTTCAGTAAGCAGCTCTAAAGAGCAGCTCCTGCACCCACTCTCTGGGGTTACTCACTACCTTTTACATGGGGAAAGGGAAAGGGACAGGTGTAGCTGAGAATCTCAGGTTGCAAAAGATCAAGCCAGCCACAATTACCATTATATTCATTTGCTAAACCCTTCAGTTGAGATTTTAATTACATTAGGACAACTAATTTTATTCATTAGAGCTCAATTAAATTAATTTGAAATTCAGGATAGTAGCATTGTGGTAGTACAGCCATATTAAAGCTGAAATATAATATCTTGTGATTGCTTTCCTCTGACAGAATATTGCTATTTACACAGAATTAATATACAGACATTTTCTTTAGCAAGACAATGAAATTTTACAAACAAAACTTTGGATATTTTTATCTAGAGTCATCATTAAGAGAATTCCCTTGAAGATAAAATGGAAACACATCTGTTTTCCAAAAAAGGATTTTCATGGTAAATGTTTACTTAATGTTATCGTTGAGAATATTTTCATTTCCTGACCACAGAAAACTTGCTCCACAGTCCTTACCCTATAATCAAAGCTTACATACAACTAGCTTTATTCAGTCTGAGGTTTTTGAAGCACCCACCCATTTTTTACAGCACAAAACTGCAGCAGAAAGAAACACACCTCCTGCCTTAAAGCAGTTCTTGCTACTCCTAAGGTATTTTAGACAGATGCTGGTCTAAAATTTTCTTAAAGACCTTCAGCAACAGAGATTTCACAGTGCATATCACAGTGCTTTGTTTGTCTTAACAGAACTGCTCCTCAACTGGCAGGAAAAGCAAGGGACTGAAATTGCATCTTTGCAGGGTCATTTATTACCAACTTGTCTTGATAACCTGTGTGATTTCAACTAAAATCATCTCCATCCCTTTGGCATCTGTGTTTAGGACTTTATTGTGCATTTTATAAATCTTCATGTTGTTACTTTAATTAGCACAGGAACTGCCAGCAGAGCCAAGCCACAGCTATTAACATCCAGCCAGGCTTCCTTAGGCAGGATTCTCCCTTGGAAAGTAGTATTCCAATCACACTATTCATGATTAACTGCCCAGGATTTCTATTCACCCAGGGAACAAGTACTTCTTCATGCTAACTAAGTTTAGAAGAAAAATTCTCCTTTGGTGAATGCAGCTCCCTCTGTTCCCCCCGCCCCCCTTATCTTTGTGGTAACTTTCTATCCAAATGTAGAGAGCCACATCTTGCGTAATGAGAAAAGTTTGAGTTGATGCCAAAATGCTTACAAACCAAGGAAGCTATTAAAAAAACCCCTTAACTGGGGACTTAACTATTGAGCAGGGTCTGGTAGTTTCCTCCCAAATGCAAAACTAAAGTTGTCCCTGCAAGTCTGGTGGGGAAGAAGCATTTACTGCCTCAATGACTATTTAAGCTAAAAGTCTGCTTAAAATTAAGTTTTCAGAGACTTCTTTTTTAAAATGACAGAGAGCTTTTATATAAGACTATGTTCCTTGTACTTCATTGAAGAATACATCCAATCTTACTAAATCCCAATGAGATTAAGGAGATATATTGTTCATGCCACCAGTCAACCAACAATCAAATCACAAGAGGAGCAGAGAGCAGAGTGATGACAGGCCACTGCAAGAAAGACAGCTTCCAATTCATCACCAGTACCAGCCACTACAATTTAAGCCTTAAACTCTTCACCAAGGGAGGAGATTTAACTTTCTTTAGAGCTTTATTGGGATATTTTCATTCCATTTTAACTGAAGGTATTTTCAGCATTCAACTGAAATTCAACAAATTTTCTAAATAATATGTTTCCATATGGCCTGGAAAAAGGAAGACAGGAATGGGCTTTCATTCAAAATTAGACGTGCACTGATCTGTCACAAGACAACTTTTTGAAGGCGAGGTTTGGGGTTTATATATATATATATATATATATGTAGTTTAAGTACATTCCTTGGGTCTGTAGGGCTTAATTGAGATTACTCTAATTTTCTCAAAATTTTTTTACTAAACCCACATGACTAAAAAATTGATGATTGCATCTGTCATCTAATCTAAAAGGAGAGAACCATTAAGAATTACTTTGCCTTATACTTTCTTTTCTAGAATGTGCATTTTCAGTCATTCAAGAAAAAATTACTTTCCATTTATGCAGTTGAAATGCCTAATTCTATGCTACAAAAACATGATTAGAAGAGATAGGGCTAAGAAGCATATGTATTCCCTTGTTTTACTTTGCTTCAAAAGCAGATAATCAGGATTAATTTTGCTGCAGAGAGTCTTTAATGAATCCATAAATTCTAGTTAAACCCCAGTGAACATTTATTCCAAATACTTTGGTTCCCTTCTATGATCTATGCATTATTTTATTTCTTCAGTAATGTATTCTCAAGTAGAGCCTCTGCTGTTCTATAAGATCTCCTCCTGCTTTCTTATTTCAATGCTTTCAAAGCTTGAGAGCAAAAGGAGATACCCTATTTTGCAGGAATCTGTCATATTTTATTTGCAAATAGTTTTCTTAATTTCTGCAACAGCCAGCTCTTTTCCTATAAACAAACAAACAAAAAACACAATCAAATAAAACTTCCAAACACAAACAATCCACCTGAAACAAAGTACTCAGACAGTTGCCTTGCATGTTTAGAGTAACATGCAAGTAACAAGTACGCAGGTTACAACTGAAGGATGTGTGTTACATTGCAGAACCCATCTAATTAAAAATTCAACTCAGATGTTGTATCACGGATCTCATGTCTAAGAGTAATTTACTGCATTTTTCATGTAAAGACAAATTAAAAATTAGAAACTGGAGCTAAATTAATGCTCTATTTCTGCAAAAGTGACCATTTGTTGCTAAGCATAATCCCTTATCTAAAAGGACTGCTAATGACAAAATCACTATCAAATGGAATGCCATCACAGCTTCCATTAACTCTCTGGGGAAGCTGCTAAAAGACTTTCAGTTCAAAAGATTATACCGCTGATGAGTTTCTGAAGTTCTGAGTTTTATCTGAAAATATACACATAGAGGTATATTTTACATTCAGAGGCTGTTGCTCCAAATGTCCAGATACAGAACTGGGTTTTCTTCTGTTACTCTTTTCTTATGAAAATTTTGCTTTAGAATTAGGTCCTTCTATAGAGACGTGGGAATAAATTTGGTAAAATTCAGTTCATGAAATACTGTGATAGAAAGTAACAAGGAAAAACTTGCTTTTTCTGGATATATTTTCATTCCAACCTGTAAAAATCAATGTTGAAAAAAATCTACCTTTTAATCATACATGTTGTTCACAAAGTTTTTACAAAAATGATTTTTTTACATAAAAATCACCAAGTAATTAGTTCTAATAGAATTATAGATTGACATTCTTGCAGTATACACCACAGAAAGATTAAAAGTAGAACAAGAAGGGTATTCATGTGCTGTACTGATTTACCAAGGATTTTTGAGATATTTTCACTCTGGTCTGAACCCCAAAACTACACCCTAACAAATTCCAAAAGATTCAGACTACAGCATGTAATGCACACTTAAAATCTTAACTCACTATGCAGCAAAGCAGGAGAAAACCAAGCACATGATTGAAACTAAGGAGGAGTCTGCCACACACACTACAGGATTATGTACAGAGCTGTATAAAAGGTAAGAATATTTTGAGTCATCAATTCTACCCTGCCCTTTGCATGTTAAAAACTGCTGGGGAAGGGAGCACCAGACAGGAAGGGACAGATTCTACAAGGCAATTATATTGTCTAAGGGCTATATGCAAAGCATAAACCACAAAATCCAGATAAAAAGAAATGGAGGAAAATGCAAAACAGTATTCTTGCCATAGGGAATACCACGTAATTCACTAGAGAAAATGGATTACATGGCCTGACAACAGTAAGGGGCTGCCAGAGACTGTTCTCATAGCAGAACTAAGCTATAGTTGCTATATTGTTATAATTTTTATTGGGCAAAAACTTGCAGCTTTCACTCCGTCAGCTCTCACCGTAGTGCTACATAGCTTTTAACAAGTAATTTCGGCCCCCATTCTCCATTTGAAAAATTTAGTAATATTCTCTATGAAAACTTTTGACCTTCCTCATTTAAAGCACTGTCTGACATATCAATCAAATTGCTGCAACAGTATTTGTTATGGAGTCAGAGCTGCTCTTTTGCTATGACACCATGAAAAGAGTAGAGATCCATGTCTGCATGTCAAGTCAGACTTGAACTATCATTTTGTCCTTTATTCCTAAGGCATGAGACTGGCAAGGAAGTGGAGAAGACAAGCCAAAGAAGTTGTGAAACTGGTGAGCATACCTGTGATATATCCCAGTGCATCTGGTAAAAATGGCCAAAATGGCAAGAAAAGTTGGCAAGCTGCACCAATGCTTTTGGTTATACTTGCCCAGCAACCATAGCTATGTAGGACCCTCCAGACCCTCCACTGGCCCAGAAGTAACATCTCCTTTTCAACTGGAAACTTTTAAACTCTTTTAAACTTGTCACTAAGATCATTTGCTTTAAATCACTGAGAAATCAATTGTGTTGATGTACCAGTATTGTGTTCCTCCAGGGCCTCCTTTAGTGGCTATCGTGTCCTTTCTCTTAAAACACATAGTGAAATTAATAATTCAGATGGCAAGTGATTACCCTCCTGGGGTTTCTCAATTGGTTTCTCCTGTCTTTTTAAAAAATTACTAATTGACATGAATTTTCTCATTACTATCTCAGCAGTTTATTTGATGGGCACTTCACAAGGAAACATCTACAATAAATTTTTTTTTTTCATGAGTGCCTATAGTTAAATAGCTCTGGGGGAGTGTCACAGAGCAAAGTGCTGGAATTTGAGAGCAATGCACTCAGATCATGTTTATGTAGGGTGGGGGTTACATACACCCCCCTACAGCAGTTGTCATCCCCAGCAGTGGAAGGCCAGTAAAATAGCAGGTGAATTTTCCTGAGGGGCAATCTTCTTTGATTATTCCAAAACCTTAGAGTGCTGTAGCACAACAATATTATTACATATCAGACATCCACCTTCTTTGGCAACAAAGATCTTGGAAAGCTCAACAGTTGTTTTAAATCCTCCTTTAGTGTTTCAAAATATGGGGGGAAAAATTCTGCATGCATGGTTTTGTCTTGGTCCTGCTTGTTCTCTAAGCACACAACGATACTTACACCACTGTCTCAGGGGTATCCTGCAGCTCAAGGTTCTTTTTGCACAGATTTACCTCCAGTTACAGCACCTATCTCATGTAGCCTCTGCTTGACTTTCCCTCGGCCAAAAGGAGCTACTGAAGAATTTCATTCATTTAGCTCTTTGTTATTTCATAAAGTACCTTACATTTATTTTTCAAATGCTCTTACTGAACCAGCTTACATGGTCTCACATCCACTAACTTCTCTAAGCAAAGACATGATCTCTGGAGACCTGCCCAAAATCAAACAGGAAGATGGCATCAAAGTTGTGAGCTCTTGTTACAATATGCTGTTCTATGTTGCTTTGTTTCGGTGGATGACAAGGGTGAGACCATTGAAAACCTAATGATTTCTGGGTTTAGCCTACAGCACCAGAGTTTCCTGTAGCTATGCATTTATTCAGTAGCATTTAAAATGCAGTAGTCAGTACCCATTTTGTTATCTGAGATAGCACTGATCCCCATCTACAGACCATACTGGCATACACATGAAAATGTGAAGCAGAACATATTCCATGCATCTCAAGCCAAGTCTTAAGGTATTAGATAGATAAAAGTCCACAGAGGGAGCATGGAGACACGCTAGAGACACAGAAGTCCTTCCCATTTCAGAGATCTCTGCATCTTGGCTCCACACGGCTGTCACGGAAATACTGGAAGTTGTCCTTTTTTCTGTTAGCGTGTTTGGAGCTGGAAAAATTTTAGCTCATTTTTGACTGCTTTTCTGGTGGGGGGCTTTAAGTGGGAGATACAAAACTAGATAAGTGGAGAACAGAATGGCTCCATCCCTTCTTTTGAGAGGACAGAACACTTGAAATAACCAAAAGAGATATTCAGCACAGAAGTCTATCTTAATGCTATTTCAATATGCCAATAGGAAAAGGAGTTAACTGCTCCTTTCTCTTTACAGCTAAAAGATAATAAATAATGAATTCACCCGTTCCTGCTTTTATTCTCCTAATAGAACCCAAAGAAAAATAGCAGAGTCATGCAAGTCACCTTTGGTTGCCACACCTGGACTGGACTGAGGTTAGCAGCTTGGTCAGCAGCTTTTTTTTTATTATTTATGTACAGTTCATATGCCCACACAGAAAGGAAAAGGTGGATTACAATGGACTACTTTTGATATGGAAGCTTCTCAAAGATAATTTTGTTCTGTTACATTGTTCCTTGAGCCTTTTATCCTCAGTAATGTAGCATGACATTGGCATCAAATGTTAGTACTGTGCCAAAAAAATCCCTTTGGGAATGCAGTGCCTCTTCTCTATTCTTCCTTGCTTTTAACTCCTGTGCATTCCAAAGAGTCATTATGATGATTCTTTCCTACAGTTCATCTAGTGACTGGATCTGTAAGGAACATATGAGGAAGTTTAAAGCATTATGTATCTTCTGGGAAAATTTTGGCTTTAGCTGAATACTTCATATTTTGCATCCTTAACTCGAGCATAGTAATTTAAAAGCACTCAAACACAAAACCTGTTTTTTTCTAGTAACCAATATGGGAAAAAAATTTAAAATCTCATCCTATATAACTGACTTTCCATCTGTACAGAAGGACCAGATCCTTAGGAAAACAGAGATAACTGCTCCTTGAGTTCATGCAGTAATTGGCTTCAGGAATGTTCCTAATGATGTTCCTAAAGGCAATAATTCAGTAATTTGCTGGTACATTTCACAACCATTTGCTTATACCACAAGAAATTTGACCCTCAGGCATCCTGAATTCTGCAGAGACTGAACAAATCTCTTTTTAAGAATCTGGTCCCTCTATTTCTTCTCCTTACAGCTCCATGAATTCTCCATATTTGCCTCCAACTTTTTAACATTTTTGTATTGAAGCAATTTGGAGTTCTTTCTTTTTCTTGCTTGATTTTGTTGGCTTTTTTTGGTTTTTTTCCCCCCATCCTTTTTTTCAATACAGCAGCAACTTTAGCAAGGCATTGAGAACAAACAAGAGCTTACCTCTGTGTTCCACGGAAGTAACTAGGGTGAAAAAAAAAGGACAAAAGGCTCTCCCAGACTGCAAGGTCAGTGCTGAGCTGTGCTGGTGATGCATGCACAGCCCAGTCCCTCACTGCAGAAGGGCACTGTGGTGGAAGAAGCCCTGAAGTGGTACAGGTTCTTCCAAGACACTGCCTCAGAGTCCTAGCCACAGACCAGTTTATGATGGCTCAGTCAAATGACAGCACATCTACAGAAACACTTCACAAACCGACCTCTAAAGTCTACTGGGAATCACTCTTGTAGTCATCCACCAGCAGGTCCCTGTCCAAAGAAACTCACTGTATAAAGGGACCAGGGAGGTTGCCAAATAAAGGCCTGGGAAACTTTGGGACAGAAAGAAGGATGATTTTTTAATCCTTAATCCTCCTTCTCAGAATCATTCCAAAAGACAAAACTGCTTGAGGTAAACTTTCCTGACTTTTACAGACACAAACCCACACATAAAAATTTCAGCTGTAGGGTATCTAAATTGCCAAAGTTTTTAGTAACTCAAAATGGACTCTTACAAAAGTTTTAGCAGCTACCAGCTCTGCCTACAAATCTAAGTTTAGAGGAAATACATTTAAGTGTTGAGAATTACAGCAGGATGGCTGTAGGACAATCCAGTCTGGTAGTAACAGTGAAGTTATAACCGAGTAGACTGTATATACAACAGCTGAGATGAACTCCAGTAAAACTTTTATGCCCTACCATAACATCATTATTTTCTTTTTGCTAGATGTGTCAGAGAAAAATGCTATCTAAGGCATTTGGAATTCAAGACTAGAAGCCCCAGAGATGGCTTTTGAAATGTGAAGGTGTGTGATAAATCTATCAGATAGTTCTGCAATTTTTGAAAGAGATGGATATGCCTTTTGTGCATATGTGCAGGAAAGATTTCTTTTTCCCACCCTATATAAGCTTTCTCTCCTACTAATATGCTGTTGAACACTAGCACTAAATACTTCAGTTGGCTAACAAGAAACAGAAAAACCACTACAAAATTTATAGACTGAAGAAAACTCAGCATTTCATACCAGTAAGTGAAATTACAATTTTGTCTTCATCTGCTATCAAAGTTAATAGCTGTGATTGTGCCACTAAACAGAGGCACAATTGAGAAGCACAGATAGCAAATACAAATATTTGTTATTTAGCACAAGTAACAATTTTTTTTTATTATTGATCATTCAAGAAGAATGTAGCTTATCAGTTATTTTCCCCTATAATGTCTTCTATATTGGAAAACATTTCACAAAATCAGAAAGAGTGCAACTGCATAAGAAGGGACAGCTTTTACCTGGCTCTATTTTACTTATAAATATCGGAATATCATATTAAGTTCTCTGTTACAAAACACTGCTGTTCACTTGCATCACAGTTGGAAAGTATGAACAAGTTTTAAAGCAAAAATATTTTGCAGGAATTTTTCTATTACTCTAATTGAAAATTTTTAACCACTGTGGCACAACACAATTTTTTGCAGAACTCCTATTAAGCATCAACAAAATTGCTTTGTTTCAGTAATACAATAGCAAATAGGATTCAAAAGAAGTAATCTTATTTTTATCTAATTCTAGTAATTTGATTTTATCAGACCTTACTTATAGCTGTGGAAATCAGAGTCATAGCATTAAAGGATTCTACTTCACAAGCCAGCATAAATTCTTCCTTGATATTTTTCAGATGAGAGTGAATAAAAATAATTTTGATGTATCCTGACCAAACTATTACTTTGTGTTCTTATCCAATCCACAACCTTCAGGACTTGCGACTATACAGAACAGCTACTTTGTTCTTGTATGTATAAGGCAATAGAAAGAACATGGCCCATCCAATCCTGGAGCATGCTGTGCTCTCTTGCTATTAATATTCAATTCTTGTGGCGGGGGGGGTTGGTTGTTGGGTTTTTTTGGGTTTTTTTTCCACTCCTAGGAATACCATGCCAATTCAGTTAGCCAGTCTTTAACAGGGCTTCACTCTTCCTACCCTATTGCACACTTCCTCACACAGATACTGTAATTGAAATGGTCACAAATGCTGGCATGCTTTTTCACTAGAAAAGATGTATCTCTCTCTAATACCAGGAGAAAAATAACACACAGATGTTTTACTGGAGAAATTTGCTATTGAGAATTTGCTATTGAGAACAAGCAATCCTGTTTTGGTGTCTGTCTACCTGATTCAGTTTGTGGCAAGCTCCTGGTTTCCCAGAGCATTCCACACCAACGTATTCTCCCTCTCATACACCTGAAAGGTCCATAACACTATCTGTGGTGGAACAGAAAAATGTGGCTTTTCAGGAATTGTAAGGGAAAAGGAACTGTCTTTTCAGGCCAGTTGTTTAGCCAATCTGGTTTGCAAAGACCATGAGTCCTGAAACAGGAGGCACAAAACTGCAATGATGAAAATTACACTTTTCATTTACTCAGAGATATTTTCTAGTACCTTACAAAAGTCAGAAATTATTTCAGTGCCTTTTGAGAACTTACAAAGTAAAGATCTTGATGAAAGGTAGAAGAGGAAACAAGCCAACTTTTTGCCTGAATGTTCTATAAAAAAATTTGCAACCCTTTAGTCAGCAAATTTCAAGGCTCTTGAAGAGAAAAATCCACTCTACAGAAATGAGGGGTTTATTCATGGTTTTACAACAGGTCATATCGGATCCAGGCAAAGAACATGCATTTGATATCTAGCCTCTCTTGTACCACATAGCATCACCTATCCAATTACAAATAATTTTAATATGTATTAAACATTTTAATAATGCCATAGTTGTTTTGAACCTTCATGAAATATTATAAAAGCTTTCTTCCCACAGAACACAGAATTTTGAAACTAAGCACTGGTAATTAGGTATAATGGGTTGACCCTGGCTGAGTGCCAGGCACTCACCAAAGCCACTCTGCCACTCAGCTCCATAGCTGGACAGGGAAAAGAGAAAACAACAAAGAGTTAATGAGTTAAGGACAGGGAAAGATCACAAACCAAACACCATCTCAGGGAAAACAAGACAAACTGGGCCTGTTAACTGAGTTTATTAACTAACAAAATCAGAGCAGGATAATGAGACGTAAAATCAAATCCTACAAACACCTTCCTCCTACATCTCCCTCTTTCTGGGCTCTTCCTCCTTCCCTGCAGAGGTACAGGATGACACTGAAGGGGGCTTATGGTCACTTCATCACATATGGCTCCTACTACTGCTCAGGGAGAGGAGTCTGTTCCAACACGGGGTCCCTCCCACAGGAGACAGCTATCTATGAATTTTTCCAGTGTGAGCTCATGCCACGGGCAAGAGTTCTCCAGAAACTGCTGTAATGTGTGTCACTCTTCCACAGGGTACACTTTTTCAGGCACAGCCTGCTCCAGCATGGGTCTGTCTTGGAGCCAGCTGGCCTTGACTCTGCTAGAAGCTTCCCGAAGCCACCCCTGTAGACCCCACTACAAAAACCCAGTCACACAAACCCCATACAGCATGATTATTAGCTGCACGCAATGCAGAAAGCAGCAGCAATCTTACATTTTGCAGATCTGTCATTAGTTTTTATCTTTTCTTTGCAGTAACAAAAAGAGCCCTGATTCTGTGAAATATGCCAGACAGCATCCACCACAACCCAGTGCCTTTAGAGAAAGTGCTATCAATTAGATATACATTCCAATTGTCACAGCTAAGCAATTTCTTAGACTAAAGGGATTCTGAGTGATTTCATGGTACAAGAAAAGATAGTTAATGTAACACAGAAAACTTACATTGTCACTTGAGGTGTCACATAGCAATTGAAAGATTTCACTGCCCACTTGAAAAAATAAGAATAATCATGGAAAGGCTTCAGTGAAACAAAGATCTGTATGCCTCAGCATATAAAGGACTTGGTTTTTGTACAGAAAAAATCTCTGGGTCCATATATTCAGGTTTTTTTGCAAACAAAGCCCTAGAAACAGCAGTGCTCGGATTTAAATTGGATTTTGGAGGGCTCTTTTTCCTGTGGCAGACAGTCAGAAATCCTGCTGACTGTCCAATTTACAAGAAACAGATGATGTCATTTTGATAACGCTCCCTTCTAGGTTCACATACCCAAGTGTTCAGACAAATTCAGACTTTCTGCTTTCTGTGAAACATCCAGAAAGGTCAAGATACGAAAGACAGAAAGACAAGAAATGAAAGTACAGTACTTATCAACTCTGCATTTTAACATTAAGCTATGTGAGTGTCTGTATGTATATTCTGTTATGTTCAGAAAAATACAGCATATATTCTTGATTCCTACAGGTGTGAAAAAATAGGGTTCAAAATCACATCAACAGGAAAATGTTGCAATTGTAGTAAAGCATTTATTTATTTTAAAACATTATTACATTGCTAGAACATTATTTCAAAATAAAAGCCATAATATATTCATTCAAAACTAGGCTGTTAAGCATATATATTTAAACTCTAATTTTCATACACACAGTGAAAGAAATTTATATTTTACAAGTAGCAATTTTTAATAGACTTATGAAAAACATGTTTAAAAATAAACTGCCAAAATCTGTCTCTTTAAATATACAAAATACCCTTGCTGTGCTGAAGATACTTCCCTTAAAAGCCAAAAATACCTAAGTCAATAGCTGAGTCCACATCAAATCCTAGTGAAAACAGCAGTGACATAAAAATGTAAAAGCACTGTACAAAGTAAGTACAGCCTTTTTTGTCTCAGTACTGTACAAATCTGGTTTTGTTTTAAAAATGTTTTACAAAAACTGCTATTTTTGAACTTAACATCCTTTCCTATGTGCAGAAAAAAGTAAGCCACTGACATTACCTCTGTTTACTAAAATATCTCCTTCTCAGAATTATGAATCAAAGAATTCAAAGGGAATTTTACCACTTATTTCAATGAGAGCAGGACTGAAACTTCTCCTCAGCATATCATTTATTAATCTCTCCTGGTTTTCCACTGGTTTTATACTGCAAAATATTACAAATTCTTAAATACGCTTACTGGTGAAATCAGAACTCAAGTACTTCATATTACAAGGCTGGTGTATGGATTAGTTAATTGTAAAACGGAGTGTTCAATTAAAAAACCCAACAGGAAATAACGCTGCATGCTTTTTAATCAAGAACCCTTTCTCTTCTCTTGCTTCCTTTAAAGTCCTTTCTGGCATTTTTTCTGGAATGAGCTTTTTAAGAAGGTGCGGTATCCTGGATCATCCACATATTCATTCTTAAAGCGAGAACTCAATACTCTCTGCCTTTTCTTCTCTCCCAAGATAATATCTGCTCCATAAAATGTGTCTTCAAATCTCATGTCAGAAGCTGTAGACTAAAACCAGACATTAATTACACAGACATACAATTTTTATCTTTCCATATTTTGCATGTCCTATTCTGCATTAAATTCTCTATGTCTGTAGTGCTCATTGGAAACACGTAAATAACATCTGTTGTTAGTCTGGATTTTATCCAGGGATCACACAGTCATGATAATTCTAGGTGAGAAAACAGTGACATGGAAGTGATGCAACTATTGGGCAGGTTTGATCCTAGCAGAATTATGTAATATTCACCACCTTGTATTATTCAGGAAAGTTTTAAATGCAAGGTACTATGTCATGTATGCCTGAAAAGAAGCCTGGGTACTGCCTAATTTGCAAAGAATCAGGGTCACAGTTTGGTCACCCGTCACCAAATTTACACCAGTTGGGAATCCCCACTAACAAAGCAGTGGAACAACAAACAGCAAGCCATTTGGGTAGAATCAGAGGCAAAATATTTTGGACCAACTTATACTGCTGGAGTCATGGAAGAACTCCCAAGATTAAGAAAAACATCATTTAGAAGAAACTGGTGTCTTTTACTTCAATAAATAGAAACAGGATCATAGACCATCTTTAACTTTCACTGTGTTCAGCACAAGGAGAGGAAGGAGGTGTTGGGCATGGCTTGAGGACTAACCTGTATATTTCTAGTTTTTAAGGCACTAGTAAAAAATCATGCAGAAGTTTCAATAACTGTTGGGGTGGTTTTTAGTCAGGTGGCCAAATTTAATGTTTTAAATCTATAGTTAACTTCTTAATGAAGTTAATATACAAATAAATAAAAAGACATTGATTTCTAAAAAATAAATTTTAAAAACAATATCATAAACCCCATTATTATTATTCTTATTATTACCCTGCATTCTAAACAAAAAAAAAAGTCAATGGTATGCTTTCCAAGTATAATAAAAAGCCCCATTAGATGGTTCTTTTAACATTTTCCAAGACATTTTAACTCTAATCAGGACACTGGAAGATTTGTGCATTTATCCCAAATTCACTGACATAAAGGTTTCCTAACCTAGAATGTTTGACCAGTGCACTTTACATCAGAAAAAACTGTCTTAAGACAGGTAAAAACAGTCATCTCCTCCAACAAATGTATGGAAGTACTTTCCCTTTTCAACCTCTATGAGTTACACTCTCTGTGAGGTTCAACACTTTTCCACTAGGCATACATACATAAAAATGTAGCTGGTGGATGTTGCTTGAAACAACAGGAAACTTAAAAAAAAGCAGCAAAGATTTGGTTTTAAACCAAAGACTAGTGAAATGCTGATAAATCCTGCCAGCAACATTAATGAGTTTTGATCAGTTATATTGTTTCTTACAAGAAGTTAATTGCCTTTTTAGTAAATTAAGGTTTTTAAAATCACAAAGCTCTGAGAAGCTGAAAAGTTTCTAAAAAACAATATCTGTTATAAGTAAACTGAAAGAACAGAATGTCTGTCAAATTAAATGTTTACTAACTTGGTCATTCCTGATCTAACAGATCAAACAAACACGATGTCCCTTTTAGGAGAAAAGATTATGTCTGACAACAGCATTTGCCTGTACTGGAGGAACAACTAACCATCTCACTAGCAAATGGAGACACATCCTAATTGGGCTGATTTAGCTACTCTGAAGAGCACAGGCTTCACAAAACATGAGTCTGTTTAAACCGAAAATCCAAAATAAATCCTAGTACAGTGTTATTGGTCTTTTGAGCATATACACATATTACAAAGTTAACATCAGCAAATACTCACTAAACGTGCTTTTACTCTCTTAGGAAGCTCTTCATCCAGTGTATATATTTCTTCTCTCTTCATTACTATTTGAGAACCATCTTCAAACTCCACCTAATTGAAAAAAAAAACCAGAATTTGAAAATAAAATAATAATTAACTCTTGCAGGAAGTTCCTGGAAATATTTCCATATGAAAATATATATGTAAGCAAAGAAGACATATACAGACATTTTGCTATCTGTTTTAGCACAAAATTGGGCTGAAACGTAAAAAATATTATTTCTTCGGATTTGCAACATATACTTCATTGGAAATAATACCTAAGCAAAGAGACTTCAAAATCAGCACTGACACATATATAAGGAAGTAAAAGTTTTTAGATTAGGAATGCTGAACAGTAACAAGACAGGCAACATTATTTTGAAGGAGTGACAGATTAAAATGTCCTTGTGTCATTTTTATTTGTCTCTAATTCTTAAGTTGCTTCTGATAAATAAAAAATTAATTTTAACATCCTGTGATTCAAGGTTGAGGAAGACCATGTCAAAAGAAAGTGTGAGTGACAACTAAGGAAATACCAGTTAACAGAATTTTATTGAATCTGATGGAATTTCTTTTAAATGCTCTGTTCAGAAGATGAAAAGCTTTATCATGCTTAGGTTTAGATTTAATCCAATATGAACCCTGTTAGCAGAAAATGAGAAAGGAAATGTAACTAGGTGTGAGGAATGTTAAAATGCTGAGGCTTTGAAGCATTTAAGCTTTTTCAGTAGCTGCTGACTTTTTCCTCTAGTTTAATACTTCATCTAACAGTTGTGAACTTCAGCTATTATCTGTGACTGCAGTTTAGCTCCCACAGAAATGATAATTTATATTTTGGTATAAAAATTAGAAGTCCCATTCTACATCCTTAGGTAATTTAATGAGACTATGTGAATGACAACAGCACACTTGGCTAGAAGAATAAGCACATGTACAAACATAGGAGAATACTGATTTATCAAAAGTATTATTACAGATACAAATGAACAATCATGCATTTGAATTTGTAAATGGACTGTGTTTTTTTCAAATTAAAAGCTTGCTGTAGCTGAGTATGTCAGATTGATATGTGAACAGCTGAAAAATCCATATATCCATTCTCAAAAGCCAGGATACAGACTATGATCTATTAACTTCCTTAAAACCAATTTTTCCACTGCAACTAATAGGGCTGCACAAATCTGGAATGCATTTAAAATGCATAGAGCACACAAATGGATAATAAAATCACAAGAGTCATCCTTACTCCTTTCTGCTCCTGTTACTAACCCCATAAGCCTACTCTGTTAGCAGTATGTTAGAGGAACTTAAAGGTCAATTTGCCTTAATCTTGTTTAATTAAATGATGGCAATGCAGGGTGCAAGAACAGTCTTTCTGCTATTCCTGCTCCTTCCTGCACAATACATTTGGTAATATTTTTGCATATTACAGTTGGTAATAATGTTTTTTGCATCCCTGGTGAAAAAACTGGGTAGGAGATTAACTCTGACATTCCATGTGATAAGAAAATCTCTTCTTAAATGGTCAGTATATTTGTTTTTACTCACGGTGTGCAGTAGGATGCAAATATTCCATACCAGAGAATGCCATACTTGCAGTATGAACTATATTGCACATTTAAAATGAAGAGTAAGCGGCAGTTCTTTAGGTATAATCCAGCATACCACACTGGAAATAATTTGCCTACACTGATAGTAAACACAAGAGCTTCTCTAAGACTTTCAATAGCATCATGATTCATGCAAAATATAAACCCACAATTCCAAATCGCTCCAATTCAATTCAGATTGCAGATCTTACATTTCAAATCATCATTTTATCAAGTAAGTTATTTCACTTGGATTCTGCTGCTATACTGTGTGATGTTACTATCTTCATGAGATTTTTTCTGTAAGCACATCATAAATTGAAGGAAAAACTGTCAAAAAACAATTAATGGAGTGAATGGATAATTTAATAAACTCTAACTCAATTGAGAACCTCAATATAAGAAATCATCAAGAAATCAGCTGTAGATCACCTTAATAATTTCACTTGAGCATCTGCTTCATTTGGCAGGTTTAGCTCTGCTTAGGAATTTTGTAGGATACTGGCTGACAAATGAAAACTGTATGATACAAATTCTGGTGCATTTTGCCATAGCTCCTGCATGCTCAAGTACTGCTGCATTTGGTACAAATGTCTGATGAACATGACAAAAATTCACAGAATTTTTTAACTAAAACAGATTTGCCTTATGAGATCTAAGAAATCATGCAAAAGACTGGGTAAGAGAATCTCAAAGGTACAACACAGATCACACCAGATGAAAATAAACCTTTGTGTATGTGTGAGTCCTGGGAGCTTTTAGATACTGTTCAGAAAGACCAGAGTAAGAACTACTAGTATGTCTTGAAGTTAATCTTGCACCCTTCCTGTCATAAACTTTTTGCAGTCTGTGGCCACAGGCAGCCTCCTCTCTCATCCTGAAGACGAAATACTTGCTTGTCTCTACAGTTCTATGTATTGCAATATGGGCTCCCTCTAATCTTTAAATTCTGTAATTTCCCACCATGATACAGATTGTTAGAGGCAATTTACAGGAATTTATGTTTGCTATGCTGAGGAACTCTAAATCTTGCTGAGCCTCCACATGCTTATCCATTTTCCTTAAACAAAACTCATTTCATCATGTTGTTCAAGAGGTCTAAAATAAGACGTTTGTTTTGACTACGTCAAATTCCTTCAAATATGAAAGAAAACAACATTCATCTAATTTACCTCACAATATTCCTCAGAAGACTAGCTGTTAAAGATTAAACAATTTGAAGATAAATGTTACTATAGAAAAATAATCTTCATACTTTATAAAGAATTTTCGACCTTCACAACATAATACAGCTGCTAAATATAAGGGATGAGGTAAGATTTAGAGACTAGTTCAAGACTTTAGGCATTTGAGTGCTTGAATTCGATTGCAAGTCATTGGAAAAGTGAGAAGGTCAATGCAACAAGTAACTTGGTTTCCCTGTGCCTTAATTTATCTAGAGATATAACAGTAAATTTGCCATTTTGGTACAGTAATGTGAGGCCCCCTGATGAAAAGAGTTACATAAGTGAAAATTATTACATATATATAAAAGAAATGGATCTAGATTATCATTCTTTCAGAAGTGCTATTATTATTGTGATTGTTTTATTGCAGTTTCTACCATTCACCTGGGTACTCAAAGCTGCTGACTGATTTTTCTCAAAGGCAAGCTCAAAAAAACCAGTAATTGTTACTCTGAAATCAGAAGTCAGCTTTTTAGCTTTGCCTTCAGTGTTCAGTTCCCTTTTGCCTTTGCTGAAGATAAAATGCTCCTTAGATTAATTAATGAAAAAATGCCTCAGACAAAAGAATGTTATGTTTTTCTTCCTAATGTCTCCCCTTCCAACCTCTTATGAAATGCCTGAGGTTCATTGCAGGCTCATACAATACTTAATTTTATGTCATTAATCATATAATTAGCTGTGAACTTACAAAATGAAAGCAAACAACCTGCAGAAAATAACAAATGTCATCTTTCAATCTTAATTTACACCTGTTTGACCGAGATCTTAAAGAAAGCAAGTAATTTTCTTTCTGTAAGTAAATTTCTGAAATCTCTCTCCCAAACAGCGCACAGCACTTGCTACCGTTAGAAAGTTTTACATATTAGTTAAAGTGTGGTAACAGTTACAATAAGAATTCACTATACGGCCTTTCCAGTCTTCTTCCTTTCCAAGTGTGGCTGGCCACGCCAATGCTAGAGCCAAATGAGCAATTTACAATAAAGACATCTTAGCAAGCGCATGGTAATAAACACAGATACTCACCTGATACATGTGGGCTGTATTTGTTCCCAGATACTTTGCACCATACAGTTTTCCATCAGGCCATTTCACTTGGACAACCTCTCCCTCTGCAGGTGGACCCAGCCTTAGGCAATCTCTGCTCTATTTAAAGAAGATGGATTCTCAAATCAGTGAGTGAGCCACTGCACTGAAATTACCACTAAGATGCTTTTACAACTTGGTAATTGGAAAAGATTTATTACCATGCATGTTTCAAGTTTTATAATCCTGCTAACGGCCTAATGCTAATGTTAGCCCTTATGAAAATTAAATACTGACCAGAAAAACCCTCTTTACAGCTTGATGCTGCATTGGCAAGACAACATATACATAAATCAGATAGCTATCAGCAACTGTGATACACTTCGACCAAAATTAATTTCTAACACACACTGAAAATAAGGATCACTAAAGTGCAATTGCATATGTGCAATGTTTTCTCTTTTACATATGCAAGTAGTTCATGTTTCGTTAACCACAGCACATTTTTTGCTGGATGCTATCTTTGCTGACTGAAACATACATGGATCAAACCATAAATGGTGAGAATGCCAGTAAGTTTTTTGCTTAGCTGATGGAGAAACAAAAGAATCCAAATGCTTGTGAAATAAAATTAGGGGGAAATATTTTTTTCTGTAGGACATAAAGCACTTTTGTTCCAATGGTTTGGTCAACTTTTGTGCCTGACTTGTTGAGCACATCAGAGCATCAGTAGCTGCAACATGTTCTTCCGATATGTCTCAGTATGACCTACATGACTCATTTTCAGAGCACACCAACCACAAACTCATAACAGCAGTTGCTCACATGAGAAAAAAAGAAAAGGACCCAAAAATGATGTGGCACATCTGGGCTCATCAATTCTCTGCTCAAATCCTCAGTCCAACAAAGGCATCTCTCCTTCATAGTGACTACATCACAAGACCTGTAATGTAAATTACTGCTAACTGAGTGGTATTCTCCTGGGTGTGAGAGGACTTAGTGACCACATTACCTGAGCTCATAAATGGTCTACAGTGGGAGGAGAGAAGATAAAGACAAGGACACAGGTATAAGGACTCAGTGACAGGACCTGGCGCTATCTCAGGTTGCCACAATACTATCACTGTTTTCTTAGATTTACATAGAATAACTTAGAAAAATATTTGTATTTTGAGTTGAACAATTCACTTCCAACAGAGGCCAATGATCATCATGACAAAGAACTTAAAATGTGGGAGCAAAAATGCACTCCAGTGATCCTCACTTGGACATTATCTTGATGTAATATCATTCTAGCCAAATCCAACCTTTACAAACTGATTTTAATCACACGTATCTTAATCCATTAGTTTCATTCAACATGGGATAAAAGAAATTAAAAGCTGGATTTTCACAGAAACACTTTCCTGCATGACAATACTGTCTCTGTCACCCCTCAGGTGTTTTGCAAAGGCTTTAAAATATGACCTCTGTGTTTGCCCAGCAAAGGTTGCTGTGATAAACACAGAAAGTATATCCTTTCAATGTCACCATACATTTGGAGTAGGCGGAATTACTGTATTACCCTTCCCAATACTTTCAGGAGAGGCAGGAGGAAAGGGGAAAGGATAGCTGCTTCAGTAGAATAGTTATGATTTTGCAGGGGACAGGGATTACTAAATGCTATCATGGCTCTGACTATAAATTAAATTAGACTGTATTCTTAGTTGTTCTCTCCTTAGTGATGACTGTCAAAGTGGTTACTGTCATTATGATACTTCTTCCGCTTTCTATTTATTGCAAAAGTAGAAAAAAGGAGCCTTGGCTAAGTGTCTTGAAATGAACTTTTAAAATGCATCATGGAATGGAATAAATTTCCTGAAAACAAACAATCTAACAACAATGTCAAGCCTAACATTAATTTTCCAAGAACAAAAGCCCAGCATGAATTACTCCCTTTGCAACTTCCACAAGAAAAAATATCTCACGGACTCTAGGATAGCTAATGGAATTGCTCATTTGGAAAATTAAGAGTCCTCATGCAAATAACCAGACAAATGACAACCTCATTCTTCATGTATCATCACAATGTCTTAGTCTATGGAACAGTATTTGGTAAATTGGTACTAGTTCTTATTAATTCCTACCAGAGCTGCTACCTTTTATTTTTCATAGGATCATAACCATTTGAGATTCTCTTTTTACTACACAAATAATTTTTACAATTTTTTTCTTGGGAATGATAAGATCCATTTCTTAGACTGACAAAGTGGCAAAAATGCAACCTCACTTTTTTCTCATATAACAAAAAGTCAGACAGCATATGGTTGGTATAACAATCCTTCAACATCCCCATACCAGCTGTAAATAACATACAGTGTGGGCTCAATCTACAATCAGCTTATAAACCATGCACATTTCCCATACAATTACATAATGTATTTCCATCTTTATAGAAATGGACAAATCATGCCCATCTGTACTGGAAATACAATTCACTTATATGTCCAGTTTCACATTCCTGCTTTTGCAGAGCTCAGAGCTCCAACTCCAACCATGACTAGCTATCTCTAAAGATGAATACTTCAAGGCCTCCCTGGACCATGAATTCAAGCATTCAACAACTCTCACAGTGAAAGAGTATTTTCTTAAGTGAAGAAAAATCCTGTGTTGAGGAATTTCCTGTATTTCAGTTGGTACCTGATGTCTTTATTCCTGTCATTCTGCATCACCAAGAAGTGTGTGGCTTCATCCTCTTTACTTCCCACAACACATGTTGACATATTTGGATGAGATCCTTCTGAGTCTACTGCTCTCCTGAACAGTCCCAGCTCTGTCAGTTCCCTCATATCACAGATGCTTCGGTTCCTCCATCACTTTCATATCCTTTTACCATATTTGTTCCTCTATGTCCACATCCTTCTTGTCCAGGTAAGACCATAATTAGACACATTACTGCAGATATGGTCTCCCCAGTATTAAGTTTACAGCTATTCAAAAAGACACTTCAAGTGCATAACCTGTAAGTAATAATAATAATAATAATAATAATTCTGAAAGTTTTCTTGTTTATTAAAGGTAGTACATTCTGAGTTTAGAAACATTTATTTTGGAATTCATTATATACACTAAACTAAAATAGTAAGCAATCTATTTGCAATAGATTTTGGAATCCATTTTGAAATACTTGGGTTGTCTTTTATGCTGTCATGAAGGAATTCACATGCAGAGCACTACAGATAAAAAAGACATTTTTTCTATTTTTCTTCACATTCTATTGTTTTTACCAGAGCGCTTGGTTTAATTTATTAAGGCCAGACACAGAATTTGCAAGTAACAAATCCAATTGCAGTGGCAGATGATGGTTCCCACAGACTAGGAACTGTGGAGTTACACTAAGAAAACAGAAGGAAGACTGCACCTGAAGCATGCACTGGAATCCAGGAACTTGAAATGTTGCGATCATGATGCTTGAAGAAAATATCTTCAAATACGTTCAAATGCTTTCCCCTAAATTAAGGCAAAGAGGTACAGATATTCTGGTCTAAGATGAACTTACTAACTGTTGAGACTATTTTCCTAAGCCATTAAAAACTGATGAACCTTGGATGCCAACAATTTCATTTCAACAATGTTTCCCTGATTTTCTGGTTACTAAATCAGCTATCTCAAACTCAATATTTTTTTTTTATTGTACGACTATAAGAGCCTTTGACTTCTTTTAGATTTCATCCAAATGAGCCAACTGAAAACAAGTATCTACCCCGTGAACCTCTATATAGACTTGCAGGATCAGTGTTCCTTCCACTGTAAGCCAAGCACAGGTTTGACTCCACCTGATGAACTTGAAAAGGTACCAGTCTATGAGCCCTGGTGATATGCAACCTAGACTCCAGAGGGAACTGGCTGGTGCTTTTCCCAAGCTACTCTATCATATTTGAAAATTCAGAGTAGTCAGACAAAGTTCTTGGTGACTGTAAAAGGAAACATCTCTTCTATTTTTTTAAATGAGAAGAAAGTATAGTCAGGAAAATACAGACCTTTGAGCTTCACCTCTGTGCATGAGACAATCAAGGAGCAGATTTTCATGGACGACATATTAAGGCACATGCAAGACAAGGAGGTGACCCAAGACAGCCAGCATGGCTTCGCTAAGGGCAAATCATGCCTGACTGATCTAGAGGCCTTCTGTGATGGTGTCCTGGTTCTGGCAAGGACAGGGTTAATTTTTGCAGTAGCCAGGAGGGGCCATGGATAGGGCCTGGAGGTTATTCTATATAGCCTCATGTCATTGTTGGGCACAGGGGAAGAGACTCTCTTCTGTGGAGAAGGAGTTCCTTCCAGTCAGTGTGGCACAGGAAGCTGTCTGGTACTGTCTACTGCTGGGGAGAGCACTGGTCACTGTATCTCAAAAACTTGTTTAAAAATAGGAAAATTTGGCCAATATGGCACCTTTTAGGGGAGATATAAACCCAACAGTAGACAAATGTTTAAAACTGCTGCAGAAAACAATAATATTCTAATAGAAAACCACCAATAAGTCCATTCAAATCCAGGAGTCCATCACATTACCTGGCTCTTGTTAATGGTTTGGATGACAGCTGATTCCACCCTAACTCAAGAGAGCATACATGAGGTGTGATGAGGAAGATCCCCAACTTGATCCTGCAATTGATAACTTAAGACTAGTGTGCTTGCTTCCAAAGCTGCTTTTTCCTCCCCTCATGCATAAGCATTCTGTAAAATGTCTCCTATCAGAATGAATAATATAAATATTCATTTCGATCAGATCAGAGTGGGAGATCAGTAAACTCAGTTCTGACATCTGCGCTCTTACAGTGAGCTTACTAGGGGAGAAAAGAATAAAACATTACAAGGTAAAAAACATTTGCAATCCGTAAGTAGCAAGTCTGAAGACCTTTCTCTAAAGCTAATGACTATTCCTGAGACATTTTCCTAAACATGGCTCTAAAAATTCATATATATAAAACAACCCCAATACAATAAAGATTAAGATTTCTTTTCCTATGCATGAAAAGAGAAGGCCAACAACTTGGAAAGATGTTGAAGAAAAAAAAATTATGGCATACAGTATTAAATGTGAATATTCTCTGCAAGTCTTCTTGAAGGTTACTCATATTCACCACTAACTCATCTGAATAAGCATAAATATTTTTATTATTGTGTTAAAGCAACTTCCTTTCTAGTGGGGGCAGAGGAAGCCACAGAGGCTGCTTCTGAGAGAGAAGCTCATCAGAACTTCTACTATGTCCAGCAGAGCCAATCCCTAAAGGCTGTGACAATGGACACATTGGCTGGCCGAATTAGAGAAGTTAGCAAAATCTCTGTGATGACATATTTAAGAAGGAAAGAAGGCGCGCAATTCCTTTCTCCCTCTCCTTGGAGGGATGGGGGAGGGCCCAGCCAGGCCATGCAGCCAGGAGCCCCGAGACTCAGGCTGGGAGCAGCCAAGGCCAGAAGCGGCTGCTGCCATCCCGATCTGCGAGCGGCCACGTGGCCAGGACGCGCAACTGGGGTGGCGCCCCGTGGTGGCTGGCATCTCAGCATGGCTCGCAATTAACTTTACTCTCTTAGCTCCTTATAGCCAGCTGTGCTGCAGACAAAAGGGCAGAAGTGGCGGCAGCAGCTTTTCCTTTTCAATGGCCCACACGAGGAAAGGCGCTGAATGGAGCCGGCACCGTGGCAGCTGGCAGAGTTCCTGCAGCACTGGCAGGGACCATGTGACCAGCAGCGAGAAGCATGGAGAGCAATTCCCCGATGTGGACCCTGGTTGGGATCAACCTTTCAGCGCTGCAGAACTCTGTAGAAACTTTCCAGTTGATACAACTTGAGAATAAATGAACCTGTGGACAGCAATTCTCTCCTGAGTCAGAAAAAAGGAAAAGGTGAAAACACGCGGGCGCAACAATATGGTGACACTAAGGTTGGTGAAAAGGAGGGAGGGAGAGGAGGAGGTGCGCTCGGTGTCGTTGCTGAGATTCTTCTGCAAGCCATGGTGAGGACTATAACACAACAAACTGTTTCCCTGTAGTTCATAAAGTGCATGAAGCGATGAAGCATTCACCTGCAGCCCATGAGAAAAAGGTGCTCGCACTGGAGTGTGTGGATGCTGAAAAGCTGTAATCTGGTGAGAGTCTTGAACAGAGAGAGAGCAGGAACCTTGCTTCCAGACATAGAGGAAAAGGACCCTTGCTTTTATACTAGAGCACCTAATCCTTAAAAACAACATCCTGTGAACTAATGGCCTAAGAAAAAAACAGTTGTGGGATAACTGCTTTGCCCATGGGAGGGTCGGGTGGGACTGCTACTCATGAAAATTAGAACCATGTAGGAGAAATTCACAGAGTGCTGTCTCCTGTGGGAAGGATCCCACAGCATGGCAAAAGAAACTCTCCCTAAGTGAACTGAAGGAAGATTTTTAGAAATGACAGACTGACTAAAACCCCGGATTTGTCTCCCTGTACTGTCGGTGGGAAAGAAAGAAGGGGTGGGGGGAAAAGTGTTCTAAATGTTTATTTTAGTTTTCATTATTCTCTTTCAATTCTGTAATTTGAATTTTGTCATTCTGTCAACTTAAACCTTCTAAGTTTTTGAGCATGTTTTCCACTTAAAGTTTTTCCTTCACAATCCTTACCTCAAGTCATGAAACACCCTTTAATTTTTGTTTTCCTCTCCTCTGCTCAACTATAGCAGAAGAGAATGAGTCAATTTTTCATGGGTGCACTGGCATTTAGCCAATGTCAAACCCATGACACTTGTATCACTGTCTACAAACTTGAGGTTTACATTCATCAACTGGCATAAATTTAAAGTAAATTTTTATACAGGCAGAATAACCTCCTCTTTTTCTAAACCATTTAATTCTTTTGGAATGAGTTAAACAAGTTTCAGATCTACCACATCAGTAACATTGTTCCACCCAATTCCCAGGGGAATGACTCTACAAAATCCGTAACACAGAGCAGTCAACTGTCATCAAGCATTAACTAAGAAAACAAATCCGGCTGGCACCTCTTTCTTCAGGAGTGTTTTAACTGAGCAATCCCAATCCTATGAACAACCTCAGGAGCTACTGTTTTATCTTCCTCAATACTAATAGAACTGTTTATCTATTTAACTGGCAGACACTGTACTGAGCTTTGTTATTTTTCAAATCATTCTGGTTTAGACTGTATTCAAAATAAATTTTTTTTGTTTGCTTAAATTGTATTCAAATTATGGTATTTTCCTCAGTGTCATCTAGCAAACATTTCTGTGTCGCCTTGACACTCCTGGCTTTCACTTCCTGATTTGCTTTGTTTCAAAAACAAGGTACAAAATGCTCCACTGTTTATTGAAATTGTTGTCAAATACCACTGATAGTATAATTGACATAAACAACACAGGTTAGAAGTGGTTAAGTGTGACTCTTGCAACAGGTTTTGTGAACTAGTAACTACTTCTAATCTGTTTTTTGCTGTATGGCATTGTAAACATAGCAAGAAAATAAAATATACAGAAATTTAATAAATTATTTCACTTAATGGTAATGGATTAGAATAAAAATACACAGAGCCTGACTGGGATTATTTTTCCTGAGATGCTATCAGTTTAAAGATAGTTGAAATGTTAGCTCAAACATGGTATTTGTAACAATTATTTTAGCTGAATGTAATTCTCATCTTTCAAAGTCACTCATTATTTTTGTATCATATGACACCATAACCCTCTAGGAAGACATATTTCAATCACTCAACAGCAGTTTTCCAGAAAGACTGTGTAAGAATCTATTTCATAGTGCTGCCACAGCTTTCTGTATTAGAAAGTTCTTCCAACTTTCCAACAGTATGTTCTTGTCCATGCAATCAGGCAAGATGGAATGGCAAAAGGCAGAGGTAAGCAGAAGCTTGGCTTCAGCCCCACAGTATGCCTGGTGAAACAGATCCTTTCTGTATTGTTCCACCCCTGCTGCAGAGGGGCCATGGCACAATATTTTAATCCTCCTCCTGGCAGACTGAAAGCTCATAATCTAGCCCTGAGGTTACAAAGATCAAAGAGAAGCAGATATTGAAAAGACTGACTAAAGAAAACTCAGATTCTGTAATTGCACTAAACTTGACTTTCCTACCTATCTACATATTATTTTTACTCTAAATCATACTGTCTTCATAAATTTATACATATTGTTAGAATCAATCAGAAAAACAGAAATTGTTCATTTTCTGTCATCCCCTGCATTTCTTAAATATCTAAGAATAGTTCAAACCTTACTGTTAGGCTATCTAACCACAATTTGCAAAGAGAATGCCATTGTATTGACTTTTATCCTAGAAATATCATGGTTTCTGAAAAATAACTTTAAATTAATGCACAGTCTCCAAAACTCAAAACACCAAAAACCTCTGTCCTCTTATATTTGAGAAACTGAAATGCACTTTACAGCAAACTGCATTCATAACACATTCATTTCAATTTAAAATAGATTAGTATTCTTCTGTTAATCATAAAATTAACAGTAACTTCTCACAACACAGACAAAACACACTAACTACATCTGATTTTCACTGGTAAGACTTAAAGTGGGTTTCTAGTCCCTAGATTTTAAACATGAAAAAGTAAGAAAAAATCCAGGCCTGATTATTTGGCTTTTGCACAGATACAGTCCTCATGGTTACTCCAGCTGAACTGCAGGATTAGCTATTATATTTTCCCCTTAAATTAGGACCTGTGTTAAATTTACTACCCTACCTCATTGCTACTAGGATACACATAATGAGATAGTGCTCCCTGTATCACCAACAGAAACCAGATGAAGATGGTTTAACATGGAGGAGTGCAGAAGCAATGCCAACAGCACAAGGTTGCCATAACATCAGGAAGTGGCCTTTCCAAGGCCATTCTGTAAAAGAACTTCATCAAAAGAACATTCATCAAATTTTCTTCTCTGACTACATTCCTTCAGCTAATATTAATTTTCAACACGAATGCTAGTGATTAAGCTTCCACAGTCCTGCACACTGGTGATTGTTTCATAAAAGGAGCATGACAAATGCAATTACAACCAATACCTCCAATTTAGAAAAGCTGACCATACAGAAAAATATCACATCACAAACTCTGAATATATCTACCAACCCCATTAAAGTGCAAGTGGAGAAACAAATTGTGGAAAATCTCTGAAACAACCACTAATCTCAATAGACTGCTGAACTGTTTTTCTTTCCAAAGCTGATAGGATATACTAGTTGATGCAAATTTTTAGAAATACAAAATTAGGTCTCATGTGTTCCAAGACAATTTGAATGGAAAGGAGAGTGGTAGCTAATTTGTCACAGTCAGATTTTTATCTAAACAGGAACAGCAATTTACACAGTGCATTAGCATTTGAAAGAGAAGGCCTGATTCCCAGGAGTGCAGTTCCGGCTTTGAATTGATATAAATTCAGTGAAATCACCAGATTAACAGAATAGTTACTGTAATTCAACAAATTTAGCTTTGAATCACGAAATGGAGTATAAAAATACTTCAAATTGACGTATAATATGTTGTCTTTAAAATATTACTGAATGTTCTCCTACAAACTGAATATATGCTTTTACAAAAGAAAACTGGAATATAAATGGGACCATTCATTCTCACATAAATCTAAAAATTTCTTATTTTCTATCCAGCTTAGAAAGTTACTATTTTAACCATTGCATTGCCTTTCAGTGAAGTGTTAATAATATAAATTCATGCATAATGCTAATTGATAGACATAGTTTTCCAGAAGACAACTCAAACCACTGCAGAATGCAACTTAGGATGTCCAGGGTGGTACTGGGCATCACAATAAGGCACAGAAGAGAGGACACTAAAGGGTACAATACACTATTATAGGACAAAACTGAGTGTCAGCAGTAGGAAGATGAAGTTGCCAAGGACACCCAGATGTCTAATTAGCTATGAGGAACAAGGGTTCTGCAGTGCAGCAGAAAATCCTATCTTATGCTTACACCAAAGTCAGATGAGACTGAACGCTACAGTAGTGCCTCCTATCCTGCCCACATGTATATTTGCTCCCTGTGAATCCGTTACAGCTGGATAAGTACAAAGACCAGCTCATGTGCTGCTCCTGCCCCTTCCTTGGGATGCAACACAGACACGAAGGAAAATATGAGTTTGCCAACACCTCCTCCACTGACCCCCAGTAAGTCTGGTAATAACCTTCTTCTGCACTACAGTATTGTAAACTAACAGATGAAAAATTTCTACAATTCCTGGATTTTCCCAGAAAAGAGGTGGGAGGTGAAAAAACTCTCCTATCCCACCTTACCTCAAAGATTCCTGTGCAAATTCTAGTGATTTCACCATGCTCTATAGGCTCATCACAGCTGTACTCATTGTGGCCCCAGGCAAGGACACACATTGCCTTTGCAAGTGGAAGAAATGTTGTAATATATTTCTTTCTCTCACCTGCCTCACTGCAAAGTCAGCCATCTTATCATGAACTGCAAAGTAATGATTTATCTTCCATTTTGTTTCTCCTACAAGGCATTATGCATTACCTCTCCTGTGAGGCATTAACTTCAACTCATCTAACATCATTATTGTTAGGATCCATAAAGCATTTCATCATAAAGAGGAAAGGCTATTCTACAAGGAAATGGTACAAAGATAATACTATTTGAGGCTCTAATTTGCCTATTAGCTGTTCAATATTCATTTTTTATGCTTATCTATTAAGTTGCCTGTCTTCCTGCTGTAATAGGAAACAAAAAAACAAGAGCAACAGAAAAATTATTCATACTCTCCATAATAAAGTGAAAGTGACTCACTTAAATCAAGAGTGATAGTACTGTACAACAAGTTTTAGATTAAAATAAGACTACTACATCTGTTGATGCTTTGTAGCTTCAAGAGTTAAACAATGGAATAAAACCCTTTAATCTGTAGCCTTAGACCTTAGTTTTTCATTTTGAAATAGCTTGATTTTAACTTACTAAGAGCACAGTTTTCAAAACAGGAATTAATTTGTATTAGTATCCAGAAGATGCAAACAATTAGTCACATGTAAAAACAATACTATTCTGTGTATCAGCATTTGTAAATCTAGTGAAAAAGTTCACAACTACAAAAATGTGTTAAAATAAATTTTCCCTGTTCACAAACTCAAAGTAAATTCTTCATAACATATATAAATATTAAAACTATTGGAGTATTTCACAGAATAAGTATGTAAAATCCTATACAATCTCTACAATTCCATCAAGCCAGAAAAAAAAAAACTTAAGTTTTTTCTGAAATATGTCATGCAGCTCTCAAATTTGTTTTCCAAAATTTTTTCAGAATTACTTGTCAATGATCAAATCATACAACTTGCTGAGTAGTGAGTTTAATTACACAGCAATATTGTTATGCTACAAAAAACAAATGTACCAACCCAACATGAATTACACATTATTCAGTTTATAGACTCAATGTCACAGCTAAGAAACCTTTTGGAAAGCTGCTAAACCAATTATAATTCATTATGTGTCTTTTCCCACATCACAAAAACAATTCCCACTTTTGACTAAGTTTATACCAAATACAATCTAGCCTCTTGCTACCTTCAGAAATGAATTTCATTCCTACTTCACATTCTCAGAAATTGCTGGTGATGGCAGTACTGGAGTGCACCTAAAATCTATGGATTGCCTAGAAAATTCAGCCATTCTAATTTCCTTACCAATTTTTACAGATTTACATGCCATTATAATAAAACTTGAACAATAAACAATTATTGTATGCCAGCCATCGAATGGATCTTTCACAAAGATGCAGTAAACACTCATCTATTACTAAAACTACTATTTAAAACTTTAATTTGAACAGGTAGACAAGCAGAAAAGAGTTGTCAGAAGAATAAAGAGAGAAAGGTATACAGAAAAGAAATCACTAGGAAAAAATGCTGGACACTAGTCAGAAAATCAGTAATTTTTAATGCCAAACAAGGTTGATAGAAGAAAAGTAATGTGACTTCTTTGTAAGACAGATTGTCAGAAGGGAATTACTAGGGACTGTGTTCTTCTGACAATTCCCTTGGGAATTACTGGGCTAGAATCAAAACTTCTGTTTTTTTAAACATACAGATAGATGGACATTAAACGGGTTCTCAAGACTTACGTGCTAGCCCAGTATCTCAAAATGTCTATTGTTCAAGAAGTATGGCTTTCAAAAGCAGAGGTAAATGTATTAACATAACAGATAGTGAGAAGCTGACTGAGTATCACATCTGCAGACACACACTTCCTGCACCAGTCGAAGTCAGTAGTCACGGTCAAAGTCATTAGAGAGAAGTTCCTGAAAACAAGATTTTGTTCTTGAAACTACATCCTGAGCACTGACACTCACAGCTCTTAAAAGTGAGCTACCTTTCTAATCTGCAAATGCAAAAAGTCCCACCAAAATAATTTCACATTACAGTTTTCTACTAGTATTCCCTTTAGCTGGCCTGCAGAAAATAAGTTTTGAAAAACTGTCCAGCTAAATCCCATTTGTTCTGCATCTCAAAGGAGGATGAAGTAAATCTGTTCTGTCTCTCATTTATCTAATAATACACAATTGTTTTGGGACAATCTGTATTCATCCTAACTTATTCACCTGTAAATTACCCCAATTAGTTCCCCTTGTCTCAGGTAATTATTAAGGCTATTAATGCCTTCACAGTTTCAAACCCCTTTGAGGGATATCTTGGGCAGGAAGGATCATGTAAGAAAGTCCATGATAAGTCAGTAAGTCCGTGATAAAAGCAGACAGAACTGGCAGCTTTACACACACAGTGTATAGACTGCATGTGTATACAGTAGAGTGCATATATAATAGAGTGGGTCATGTGATATTAAAACTTTTATTTCATAATTTTGCAGGAAATAAAGTGAGTATTTGTTGCCTGGAATAGTAGAGGATTGCAAAGAAATCCTCATGTAAAATAGTTGTGGGTTATTTCATTAACAGATTCTTAAACTACATTGCTATCACACTAACAGGTTTCTCTTAAGATACTAGTAACTAAAATGTGGGGCTTTTTCTGTTTTTTTTTTTTTTTTTTAACAAAGAAAGCAAGGAATAACAATTTTAGATGCTGTAAAATCTATGTGCACAAGGTAAGAATTTGTAGCCTTTGTAATAATTTCAGTAAAGTAGTTTGGTTGTCAGAGTTCTCAAGAGCCCTGTTCCTCTCTCTCCTAGAGTGGCAAATTTAAAGTATTGATAGACAAAGAAAGATAGAGTTTAATCTCCTCCTTTTCTCTTCATACTTTCTTGGGTCCACTGCTGCAGGAAAGTACTTGAAATAAGTATCAACAAAATTCTGTTAAGGATTCAAGTATCACTGCTGGTATGTTAAAAAATTGACTGCTTGGTGGTGCTTTCTTCATGCTTGATTTTTTTCTCAAGATAAGGTGGCATCCACTTAAAAAGAACTGGCAGGCCAAAAAAAAAAAATCAAGGAAAATGTTGGATGGAGCAATGTGACACATGTTAAAAGGAACTGAAATTATCTCTGAACAGAGAGATCTAGCTGGAGCTCAGGAAAGAAAGGAGAGTTTATCACCTTAACAAGAAGAGGCAGCCAGCTCAGGAGAACTACAAGGATGCTGTGAGGTTATGCAGCGAGAAAATTAGAAGGGCCAAAGCCCAGCTAGAATGTAATCTGTCTACTGCCATAAAAGACAATGAAAAATGTTTCTGTAAACATTCACACCAAAAGGAAAGCTAAAAGGATTCTCCATCCTTAACTGGATGCTGTGGGAAAACATAATGACAAAGAATGAGGAAAAAGCTGAGGTACTTAACCACTTTCTTTGCTTCAGTCTTTAATACCAGTTGTTCTGTGAGAACCAGTCCCTTGAGCTTGAAGATGGGTAGGCAGCAGAATGAAGCCCCAACAGTCCTACAGGAAATGGTCAGCAACCTACTACACCACTTAGACACACACAAATCTATGGGACTGGGTGGGATCCATCCAGAGGTACTGAGGGAGCTGGTGGAAGAGCTTGCTGAGCCACGTTGCATCATCTACCAGCAGTTCAGGCTAACTTGGGAGGTCCCATTGAATGGAGGCTGACAAATGTTACACCCATCTTCAAGGTGGATCAAAATGTGAAATCAGGGAACTACAGGCCTGTCAGACTGAGTGCCAGGGAAAGTGGCACCTTCCCTCAGTGCCAAGGAAAGTCATAGAGCAGATCATCCCAAGTGTCATGAAACAGCATGTGCAGTACAATGACACAATGAGGCTCAGCCAGCAGGGATTTGTGAAAGGCAGGTGCTGCTCCATCAACAGGATCTCCTTCTGTAACAGGGTGACATGCTTAGTAGATAAGGAAAAGGGGATATATCTTGTCTGCCTGGACTTTCATAAAGCTTTTAATGGCATTTTAGGCAACATTCCCCTGGAGAAACTGTTTCTGTGGTTTGGGCAGGCACATTGGTCACAGAGTAAAAAACTTTCTGCAAGTCTGGGCTTAAAGTAGTAGTGGGTGTAATTACATCAGCTGGGAGCTGGTGGTCAGTGGTGGTCCCCAGGGTGCAGTACTAGGGGCAGTTCTGTTCAATAATTTCATTGATGACCTGGACAACAGGATCAAATGAATGGTCAGTCATTTTATGTGATTGCAAAACACCAAGTTGGGTGGGAGTGTTGATCTGCTGAAGGGAAGATTCTGTGATTGTGTAAGGCTCTGCACTGGGATCTGGAATCTGGACAGGCTGGATTGATGGGCCAAGGCCAGTGGTGTGAGGTTCAACCACAGTAAGTGCTGGGTCCTGCCCTTGAGTCACAGCAATCCCAGACAGCATTCCAGGTTTGCAGAACGCCAATGGCATCCTGGCCTGTACCAGCAATAGTGTGGCCAGGAGGACCAGGACATGGATTGTCCCCCTGTACTCAGCACTGGTGAGGCCACACCTCAAATCCTGTGCTCAGTTTTGGGCCCCTTTCTCCAAGACTGACATTGAGGTGCTGGAGTGTGTACAGAGAATTGCAACGGAGCTGGTGAAGGACCTGGAGTACAAGTCCTGTGAGGACTGGGTGAGGAAGCTGGGGGTGTTTAGCCTAGAAAAAAGAAGGCTCAGGGATGACCTTATTACTCTCTACAACTGCCTAAAAGGAGGCTATAGGCCAGGTGCCATTTGGTCTCTTGTCCTAGGCAACAAGTGCTGCCTTGTGAAATGTGATCTGAGATGTGAGAAAATGGCCTCAGGTTGTCCTAGTGAAGGTTTAGATTGGAAATGAGGAAAAATTTCATCAAAAGAGTTATCAAGCACTGGAACTGGCTGCCCTGGTTGCCATCAAAAGACATGTAGAGATGGCACTTACGGGCATGGTTTAGCAGTGGCCTGGGCAGTATTAGGTTAATGGTTGAACTCAGTGATTTTAAAGGTTTTTTCTTACCTATATGATTCTGTGAAAATTAATTTCCCATTCCTGCTTTTGACAGCTGTAATCTGAATGCCTTAACCAGAACTAATACATATTTTTTTAAGAGGATGCTTTCTGGATTTTATCAGAACCTCAGAAAATTGCCAAATTGTGGTTCTGCAAAAAATCCTCATGAACTCCTGAATACAGGATCAATTGTTCTTCCAAACACATCTAATTTCATCAACACTTAATATGTTCTTGCTTTTAAGGAATAATTACAGCAACATTCCATAAGCTACCATGTTAAAACAATGTTATTTGATTTATAGATTTTAGTAAGTAAATTCACTCTGGGCTGTGGACATGACTACCCACAGTTCAACTTCACCTTCTCAATGGATAACACCAACATTTATACACTTGCAAGTAAACTAAAACACAGTGTGGTTATGTCATGGCAGCAATTACACTCCTTTTTGTTCACCTAGTTTTCTTGATAACCACCAGGTGAATCCATGATATCGAAGAATTCTCTGTAAACTCATCAGTGAAGGACCAGGGCACTTAAGAGGACAAAGCCTAGAAGGACATTTGCTGCTTCAGGAGATGTGTGCTCAGCTCTCCTGTAATCAGACCTCTCAATAGACATGCTTTACTCCGCAATTATTTTTTTTATTCCTTGCAATCAATATAATATGGTGGTATCCATCTCCCCCCAAACATGGATACTGCTAAGCCTCCCTGTTCTTTTGTGATTTTAGTAAGGTAACATGGGAACAACTTCATCCAAATCTTACACATATATGTATATAAAGCATATTGGCAGCCACAATATATACAGAAACAAATAAATCTTCTGGCTATATACCAAGAGTAATAACTTCTAGCAAAATTCTATGATATGCCAGTGCCAAAGCCATTAGGTATCAAAACAAGAAACAAAAACCAAAACAAACAAAAAAACAAAACAAACAAACAAAAGATCAAAACAAAACAAACAAACAAACAAACAAAAAATGAAGGAATTGTGCAATACCCTCCCCTAAATGATGAGACCAAAGAACTCATGATTATCCTGATGCATAATCTGTGAACTGACATCTGGCCTACTGGTTCTTGGTGCTGTGCTAGGGGCTGTTTGACAAGTTAGGGAGCATTAATACTTCAAGTGGCAAGTGGCACACATAAATGCTGTCTGTTGGTATCAGTTACTCAGGGCTGCAGTATATGCACTCCCTAGTTGTGTCCATGCATCATTAAACTAACCACGAAAGTTGTCATCTCATGTCCTTAAGGATATCATGTACTGTCCCCCTTACTGAAGTCTTGCCATGAATTACAGGAGGGATTTGTCCTGCTGCTGCTTCCAGGAGTATCCATATACCTCTTTACACCTCTAACACCTTCTGGGTTGAAGGAAAACAGGTTGGTTAGCATAATGGACAGCTAACTCATAGGTTTAAACCCTGTAATTGAGGAGTAATTAGTCTAAGAAATCAGGTATAACACCCAAGAAATAAATAATGTTGAAATTAAAAAATCTAAATATGTGTCTACAGTTAAAACACTTAATAACTTCCCACCTCATATATGTATTAAATGCTAACACAAACCAAGAGAAATACACATGAGAAGAGATCAGTGTATACCCTGATTTGGTTGTTATTGAATGCAAAGAGAGTTTCATGAAGCTTCAAGACTGAACTTTTGCTGCTCCCTATCTTCCTCCTAAAAAATAAATCACTGTGTCTGAACATTGGAATTCTGGTTTACTGTGAGCTGAGCTGAAATTATGTAGTGGATTCAGCACATCCTGGAAGAGCAAAAAGCTCCTGCTATCTTTGTGAGCAGTGAAAACAGATTAGAAAAATAAGTTCTTCAACAGGCAGCAACATTTCTTTTACACCAGATCTGATGAACAAGTCTTCCCAGCAGGACTAACACCTGATATGCACATTGCATGGATTAGTAAGTTTTAGTCTGAGAAGAAGAAAAGAACCACTTTTTTCAGCAGTTCCAGTAACTGCTGCAGGTATATTATCTAATGAAAATACAAGAACATTTCTCTAAGAAATGTGAAATTCGTTTGGTGTTTCCATCAAACAATTATATGTTGTTCATCCACTATCTGTGAAGCACTGAGGCATATCCAGACCTGATTAAATTTATTCTTAGCTCCAGATCAGACTTCCCCACTAGGACAACAAGAAGTTCTTCACCTTTGCCTTACCAGATCCTTGATGCAGCAGGCATTTACAGAAGGGGCTTCTAATAACAACATAGCCACATTTACTTGGTATCTAGATCATCCTAAATCAGAATGTCATGATCGTTGATCATTAACAGAGACTTTTGCAGTGTTTCGCATTAAAGGACAAATTTTCAAAGATGTGTAAGAGAGATTTGGTGACTGACTTCTATTCAGACCACTGGGACGAGAACAGCTCAATTTCCAATCTAAAATGCATCCTCTCAAATACCATATTTTTAAAAGATGCCAGACTTTTCAATAACTAAGAAGCTTTTAAGAACAACAGTATCATTTCTACTGATACATGTCAGTTAATGCTCCTTTCAGGAAAATATTAGGTCTGCAAAAAGCAGAAGAGCTCAAAGACTTTCACAGAAGAAAAATGTGGAGTGCTCCTAGGAGTTGTATCCCTTGAGCTGCAAAGCCAGCATTCTCTGGCGCTGCTCTGTAAGCCAGGCTCTTCCCCACTACATACTGAACAGGACTAAGTGAAAAGTGGTCTTGCAACAAACAGCACTTTTGCCTACCAGTGGTCCCTGGAGGCTTTTACTTCTGGAAGTTAGTAGGAAGTACACCAAAAGTCCTAGCTTAGCACATAAAAGACTCAAGAGAATCATGAAGGTAAATGAGTATTAGAGTCACATTATGAGAAAGATGTCAAAGGGCACTTGATGAACACCACAAAGCTTAACATCCAATGTATTCATTGCAAACATGGAGGGAAACAGAATCTTTCTCCAGCTGCAAATTTTGCTCATATATGCCAAGCGCACAATGTGGTTTTCAACAGTTACGAGAGAGCCATGGTAGTTCATGTAAGTGCATAAGGGAAATCAAAATCTCAGTTGCCTTGTGAAAATGTAATACACTATACTACACATAGATAAACTACTATCTTTTCCCTAATGATTTTTATCATTACTAATGTAATCTCACAAACAAAATATCAGGACGTGTAAACAAGCTGTTAAAACAGATTCTGAAGAACTGTTCTTCAGAAGCTGTTCTTTACAGCAGAAGTTTTCTATTCTGCAAGGAATTTTTACAGGTTATCTCTAAGTGACAGAGAAGGATATATGGAATTCCCTCTTTCATATTCTTAATGAAATACATATTTCTTATTTAATTAAAAGATTTTCTAAGATTATTCTTGATTCATTTGGTCAAATGGCAAAGACTAGAACAACCAAAGCTTGGAAGCCCATTAGAAAATAATAATTCTCAGCAGTTAAAGCAACAAACATGAACTAAATATTAAGATGTTACGTTCTCAAAGTCATAGGAATTAATTCAAGAGATTCCAACTCTCTAATTTAAAAAAGAAAAACAATCAAATACCACTAAACCCACCCCAAAACAAAAAATCAAGAAAACAAATGAGAATGAATAGGAATCTGAGAAAGTACTTACTACAATGTCTTCAGGAAAAGTATCCAGACTGAAGGAGCCATCATCAAACATGACTTCATAGAAAATCTGAGACGTCACTCCTATGACTCTGCAACTATAGTATCGTGTATTTCTATGTTTCGTGATGACTGTCTGCCCAACTGTAATGGCCTTCCCACATACTTTAGCTCTCTTGAAAAAAAAGAAGAATTTAAAAGAAAAAATAAATTTAAAATACCAGCTTATTCATAAAAAATTTATCAGTGTAAAAAGAGGGTTTATAACTGCTGAGCACTCAAGATAAAAACTTCAAATTAAATTAATTTAATTCAATCATGTTAACATAATTTCTTTTACTTACAAAATTTCTCCACTTTGTGGGAAAACAAATGACATCTGAAGAATGGTACATCAAAGCATACTTCTGCAACTAATGCCTTAAAACTATTCTGCATTCCATCAACAATATATAACTAGAAAAAAATTGCTAGTTTTGTTTGCAGGGTAATTTGTAGAATTTTTCTGAAGACATAAGGTGTGATGAACCAAGAGTATGGTTGTGATTTTTTTAAAATTATGAGATTTTGAAGTATTGGATTCCTGTATGATTCCATATAATAGAATGAAATTTTGCCCAGTGAGATGCAATAACTAAATGCATATCCAGCTCTTGCCAGAGCTGTCTACAGCAGTGTATGTGAGAAACTTCTTAATCCACATTGTGCAGAGCTTTTGCTGTAAAGCTTCAAACAGCACTGATCATTCTTCATCAGTTATATGCATAGTATATCAGTAACAATATTTTTTTTTCATTTTTCACTTACAATTCTCCAGTGCTAATTATATAAATCAGAAGACTAGCAGGGTTTTTAAACTATGCAAAAATTCTACATCAATAACTAATTGACAGATTCTATAACTATAAAAACAATGGAACTTTGTAGGAAGGCAATCACTTGGAAGCTCACACCATAGAGTCAACTGTTACATCTCAGCTCCCAACTACTGTATCCCTTTGAACCTTCCGCTTTAAAAGCAACCTTCTTTACCAGGAAATATAAAATCAGTATCTTCTCATCCAAGTAACACAGAAGGCACTTCTTTCTCATAAGCTGAACTACTCAGTATCGCACAAAGGTCCATTGTTTTTATGCAAAGGGGAGCTATTTTGAGTTTGGCTACACCTAAAGAGGTGAAGATTTCTAGTTATGTAAGAAGCATGTGCACTGCAATACCTATATTTTATTAGAAATGTTTATATAAACTGTAAAAGAATACTTTTATACACAGTCCACACTGAAGTAATCATCAAATTTCCTAGCACTGCTTTTGAAACCTTCAAAGGCAGTAAATTTTTCAGTCAATATAATAGTCTTAAAACTGCCTTATGAGAATCTGGAAAATCTACAGCTGTTGGATTTTTATCAGTAGAATTGAAGAGAATAAAGAGCAGCATCAATTCTTTTAGTTAGATTTCGAGTATTAGCAGTAAAGTGAATGCTTTGGAGTAAGAGGAAAAACCCACCCTAAACTTGAAGACTTCTGTTTTTCTGCTGACTTCTTGTCACTATTGGGCTTCCTTCTTGGATTTATTTATGGGATTTATAATTTTTAAACCTCTCTGCTCCTGAAAACTAAGGGCATAGCAAGTACAAGTATTCTGTGCCACTTCTGTAGGCTGAACAACATTGTTACAAAGACAAGTACACCTCAGGAGCAGAATAAGAAAGGATCTAACTGAGACATTAGGAACAGGATTGGGAGTTTTAAATGGAATTGATTCAGAAATACTGATGAACAAGCTGGCCACTGCAGCAGATGGCCTAGCAAAATTGAAACAGCCTTTACAGTCATCTCTATTGGCATTAGGAACTAGCCAGTGGCAGATTTCAAAAGTACTGCCAAAGTGGGAAAAGGCAGGGGACCAAGACCACAAGTTAATAGTAGAAGCACTTAGTACAGTTCAAGATAATGTATCTTTAGCTTTCAGTTGTATACAAGCACAGTTATGGATGCAGGCAACAGCAGCTCTGAACATACAGGAAGGGAGTGATACTATTAATGCTCAAGATGTGTGTTTTGACACTGAACAGAGTATTTGCCACTTAGAGGTTCATCCAGTCACTGATCAGAAAACTGTGCTGGTGTATACTGATAAAGGGTGTGTGTGCTTGAGAACTGCTTGTGCTATTGTAAAAATTGGTAACAATGATGCTATTTTGCCTAGTAGAAGTCACTCTAATTTTTGTATTTGTAATTTTGTTAAGATTATCAGGTGTGATTTTTTGTATTTGGCCCCAGTGACATCCCAACAACTGATTAAAAACAATTACACAATGTATCACAGACCATCACCTACTCCTATTGAAATGGACCTCACACTGGTAAAACAGCTACCTATTAGAGACCATGAAGAAAATCCAAAAAAGCAGAGAGAAAACCTTAATTAGTATCCAACATGATATATAGGAAATAACCAGAATTCTGCAAAAAAATAAAACAAAATGCAGATCATCACTGGTGGGATGTAATCTCTGGGTGGTCAGCAACTGCAAATGGGATCTTCAATAAATTGTGTCACCCCATTGTAGTTTTGTTAATATTAGCTGGAGTAAGTTTAGGATTATCATATATATATATATATATGTATACACACACACACTATACATCTGTGCGTCAGGGCTCTGCCTGTCACAGACATTTGTAGGATTTAGCTGAAGTCACCTTAGACAGTAAAACTCAATGATGTTCCTAAAGCATTTCCAAGTGCACCTAGAAATAATGTTCTCAGCATACTCACAAATTATTTAACCATTGTATGTATAAGAAAATTATTTCTTCCTCAATTTAACTGTCTATAGATAGACTAAGTATAAAAATTAACTATCTAAATAGCAATTGATTGATATTATCATAGGAGCAATAAAATATCCATAAGCATGTTTTATCCAATCTTGAAACATATGTAAACATACATGTTAATTTATCTTTCAATTTTTTATTTTATTATATTTGGCTTTTGGTGGGGGCAGAGGTGGATCAGATGTAAACTAGAGACTATTAATTTATTTATTTCTATGAGATAATAGAAAAAGTATTCTACTACAGAAACCCAAAGAGATATTGCTCTATTAAAAGGTTTAAATCTTCTCCAAAAGAAGATGTAACTCTTCAGAGAAGATGGAGGGCAAATGACAATATTTCAAGAGACAACGCAGATTGACTTAATGATAAAATTTTCAGAGAAGGAATGCCATTTCTCATTAGAAAAAGTAATAAAACCCAAAAATGCATTCTAGCTCAAGGAGATTATTTTTTAGTATGTTATCTTCATAGGATTCTTAATTTATTTCTCAGAAAAACATATTCACAAGTACAATCTGTAATTGATTGCATGTCCCAGAAAACATTTCCTGACAGAAAATCTTAACAATTTATTGACGTTAAGAATGCAATTTTTTGATCAGAAAGGACAGCTGTTATATAAGGGAGTCTATCAGATTAGAGAAACAGCTGTGGTAGTTATCAGATTATTGAGAAAGCTGTAGTTTAAAAGCATGATTTTCTTTAATGGTATCAAAGACAAGAATAAACTAAGGTAGTGGCAGAAATACAGAAAACAACCAGATACAAAGAAAGATAATCTCCCCTTTTGTGTGCAGACTTCAAAATTTAAAAGGGAAAATTACTTTCTCCTTCATTTTCTATATGGCAGGGAACAAAAGCCTTAAATACATAAATTATGTCAATATGAATTCATAATAACATCATGAAGTAGATACCAGATGTACATCTAAATACCTAGAAACTTTCTCAGGCTACAGTTTTTAATGGAGGATCCTAAAAGATCTGAGACTTATTCCATACCGGAACCTAAATCTCATGTCTCGTTTACTCCTTAGAATTCCAATTTCAGCACAGAAATTATTCATGACATTTCAAAAATAATCCAGCTCATGATTTTTGAATAACATGTCCTTTTGAAGGCATGGCTTAGTCTTTCTGAGATGTTTGGGGGCTGACAGTAGTTAGCAGACAGTGACAAAACAATGACACTCCATCACTAAGGTATTCAACAGAAAAAGGATCTACAGCTTCCACTGGACAGCATCCCTTCATTCCCTGTTTGCTACAGAGGTTAACAACTGGCTGACAATAGTAGAAGATAATTTTAAGTAGCTCCAAAACCAGCAACAGCAGGTATTTGCATCTCCTGTCTTTGCCTCTTCTAAACATCGTTATTCTCGAAAATGTTACTGGGGCTGTCTAGATAGCCCCTTTTGTTCACAGTTTCCAAAGGAAATAGCTGGAAGTATAGGTGTGTCTCCAGCTGGCTTCCTCTGATCTGCAGGGCTTATATGGATCTTTTGGGGTTGGGTTTATTTTTTTTCAGTTAGAACAGTTGCATTCAACTCCTTTTTCTCACTTTTTTGTGTATGAATGAGTTCTTTTAATCAAAACAAATCCATCTGCAGCACCTATTCTCAACTGTACTTCCACATGTTCTTGCAGTTTTGATGACAGAAATGTGTGAGGGATATGCTTCATGCTCAGAAACAAGCACAGTCAAGGAGAAAAAAAGGAAAAAAAAAATCCAAACCACAACCTGTAAGTACCAAATCACAGAGCCTTCCTTGCATATTGACAGTCCAATTTACATAAAAAATAACATAGGCAATGACAGCAAACACCCAAAACACTTCATATAGAAAAACTGTTCTGCTAGCAAATTTTTGTGTTATTTCTAAAGCTATACCTTCAGCAAATATAAGAGGTAGGCTTAGTTTTGAGTCTATGAACATCGAAAAATACTTTTGAAAAGTCATATAAACATTTAAAAACTCCAGTTCTGATTTACTTCATTTGGCAGTGTCAGATGAATTCAAGGATTATTGTTTTCCCTTTTGATTTTCTCTTTGAGGATTCTTCTTCAGAAGACCCCACCAGTGTTTTCAATGACTGACAACAAAAAGGCACTCTAAAATACTGAAGACAATACAGAACCTGATCCCCAGTGAAAAAGGCTTATGAATGTATGTTGAAAAATTTTACTTGAGTTCACAGGCATAAATAAGTTGGATGCATATTCTACATCCTCACTACAATAAGCCCTTGCTTGGGGTGAAAAGATCTGCTAGTAATAGTAATAATACACATTTATCTGTTTAGGTAGGCCTTTTTTGTTGAAAAACCTCATTCATTCACATATAAAATACCACTATAGGTATATGCCACAATTTTTCCTAGTGCCCAGAAGTCATACTTTGATTGTTGAGTTTTTGGGTTTTTTGTTTGGTTTTTTTTTTTTAATTTTAAATTTGAAGAAAGCAGCAAACACCAAGTTAGTAGACAAAGGTAGTCACTGAGCATTTAGATACAATATTTAGAGTCTATATTAATAAAAAATCAGACCATTTTAAATTTTTTCCTTGAAATAGGAGAAATAATAGTGTCCTTGCTTTATGAACAATGTTTTCTGCTCAATACCAGAGAGATTTTTTTTCATACTGACAAGATAATCTATTTGACTCCTGTAAAAATTTGCTAAGTGAGTATAATATTTCAGTCTGCATCATTTCCTGTTCTGCTTCTAAGCAAGGAAACTGACACAACAGGCAAAAAAAAAAGTTGATTAGAAGTAAGATACATTGCTATGCCTAATGGTGAAGAGCAATGTTATTTCTGCATGAAGGAACAGCTAAAAGCTAAGAAAAGCATAACAAGAGAAGCAATGGTGAGAAAACTTCTGAAGGCTTAAAGATGTGATTAGATTAATTATCCAAAAGACAGAGTATAAACCCAAGCATTTAAAAACATATGGCAATCTCCTTTGTCTGAGGAGTAAGATAAGAATTTTACAGAAAAACATTCTTTAACAAAATATCTGCTCTTTCCAAATTTTGGCCCAATTGAAAACACAAAAGCATAACTTTTATTTCTCTTCCGCAAACCTGACTTTTAGCTGAGCCAGCGGGGGGGAAAAAAGGGTAATAATAGTGAATCTTTTCAAAAAAGTTAGTGCTGAGTTTCATGAAAGGATGTAATAGTCTAATTCCAAAACACTTTCTATGTCCTTCACACAATCTCTTAAACAATAGCCATACAAAATCCTGGTTTTTTCCATAGTTGATGGGGTTTCTTTTCTTCTAAACTACCGAATATAGGTCAAGAAAATCACTAAGAAAGCATGGAATTTATGGGACTGATGCAAATCCCACCACCTAGATTATAAAGACTTGTCTCAAAAATATACTAGAAAACATTTGGGAAATGTTGGCCTTATTTTTACTGGCCATGAATTTAATCTAGTAATTTTCAACCAATTTTTTTTTTTTTTTCAAAAACCCCAAGTACAGTATCTTAAGTTGCCTGTACAGATAGAAGTTTAAGTTTGTTTGTTTTTCAAACCAAACTAATTTTCTTGGGAAACTTTTGCAAGAAATTAAAACCACATTAAGTGTGCTGGTTTAACGTGTTCATTTTGGAAAACAAAAGTATTATAAAAAATAACAATGCTATGGAAATTTTAAACAGGGATGAACAATATGTATCCCTTTTAAAAATGTCACCTGCAGCTTGAATACTCAGGACTGGTTACTCTAGTTGGGAGGCATTACAATTTAGTACACTTGGAAGAAATCCTACCCTTCAGTAGTCTTATTAAGTCTTGTCATTAAGACCAATGATTCACTGACAAGCTCTTGAGAGACCAACATCTATGATACAGACATTACCTGGGTTTATGCCTTTCATTTCTAATGCATAAAGAAGAAAAAAAATTGCAACTTGACTAACTTTCCAAGCTTTTTCCTTACTAACACTATGTTAAATCCTTCTGGTTTGCTAGGAAGCAAAATACAGCTTCAAAAGTCCAAGATGAATAGTGTAAGTTCTCTCTTAACTGAGATACTAACCATTTATTCAAGTAAAAGACACTAAACTAATTCTCGATTGTGTTTCATCTAAAATTAAAGGCTCTTCCTCAGCACATAATAGAAATAAAAAGGCAGTCATAACATGAATTTTCATGGCGTGCCAGTGTTACTTTGCCAGATGACAGAATAATTATAATTGAATATTTTCAAGAGACTCTTTGGCTGCAGAACAAAGATTTTATATATACACCACATCCATTATCTCACAAGATCTGTGAGTATTTGCAAGATATTGTGATCTGGGTATTTATAATACACTTCAGGTTAACAAAACAGAGAACTCAGAGATTTGTTCTGGCTGTCAAAACAATATACTCAACAAGAACTTTAAATTAAAAAACATGTTAGGCATATCAGGTATAACTTCTGCCACGTAACAGCATAACGAAAAACCTTCAAGCTGTAAAAGATTGCTATGCATGAAAGTATGATAGATAGAATTATGATAATACTTAGTGTGGATTCTCTCCTCCATTTTCTCTGGAAACATACTTTAATTCTGCAACTCCATTTTTTAACAAATAAGAAAATGTATTTCTTACCACATTTTGGTTGATCTTGTGCCTGAAACATGTGATGTAGACAACATATGGCCAGTCATCAGGTTCCATCAGCACTCCTGCAGCATGGGCACAGGTAACATGGAAGGATGCTGGGCAGCGTCCATATGAACACTGAATGCAGGCACCAGAGATTTTCTTAACTCTGTGCCTGCAGAAGATACATTTCTGTAGGAGCAAAATAAACAGAATATTTTCTGTATTACTCCAACTTCAATGACTCTGGCAAGTAACTCAAAGACCAAAAAATTATTTGTGATCAAATGAATACATTTTTTATCTTGCAATATACACAGTGAAAGGAACAGGAGTTACTAATTACAAGGCAACTTAGTCATATAATTAATACATAGCATTTTTGCCTTTTTATCTAAATGTGTTCCAATGCTACAGCAAGAAAACACAGAGCTAGATAGACAGATAGATATTTGACTAAAAACAAGAACAAAACTCAAAAATAAAGAGAATAGGTCCAACTGAAATGTCAGGCTAAACAGGACTTCCACGTATCATTTGACTTAGCTCCCCACTATGAAGCTAGACTAAATATATATGTCTTTGTAAAATGGCTAATCTAACACATTCAGGAAACAGTTTCTACAACATCCTCAGACAGCCTGTTACAGAGGATAAATCGCTTCTAAGTTAGAGACATTTTCTTTATTTCAAGCCCTTGCGTAATTCTACAGCTGAAGGCTGTTCCTAAGACCATTTTTATTTTTTATCCTGGTTTTCATTGGTTGAGTATTTAACATAATGTCAATACAGGAGGCTGTATTTCCTCATGTCATATATTCAAACATCATGTCAACAGCCTTACTGGTATCAAGACACACTGGGTTTTTTTTTCCCTTTTGCCAAAAAGAAGACCACATCAAAACAATGTCACTATTGTGTAAGTGGCACAAGTAATGAGCCAAAAGGAAAAGAAGACAAAGGGATATAAGCTACATTAACTAAGTCTGACTAGTAAGTTCTAATATACTAAAAAAGGCAGTACAAGACGAACTGTACCTTGCCACCATAAGGCATTAACAAGCATACTAGATAGAATAATTACTTCAGTAACTTCTATGGACAACTGTTTTATATCACATATGAAAATTATCCTCTGATATCTCTCATCGTGGCTAACAAAAATACAAATGCTATTGATGTTCATGAAATTATCTCAGCTATTATAAACACATTTTATGCAATGACACAAAACAATAAATTCAATAAAACATACTCAGAATATTGCTTACTTCCATTTCTTCTAAATTTGCTGCCCACCAAATTGCTAAACACGCTCATTTGCCTATGTTGAGAACATAAGTAAAAATAATTTTGGGGTGTTTTTACTACATGATTAGTAATTCAAAGTGTTTACTGTTAACTCACATCTAATTCTTATTCAGAGGTGACCAAAGAACTTATTCTCCATTGTTTCTTGATTTTCATATTCTGCATAAAACCGTAAGAAATTTTATTGTCTAATTCAGCACTTAAATAGTTTCAATGGCTTCTGGCATGCAGTTTGTGACAGAAATAATACTTTTGGTAAGGGCTAGCCCTGTCAAGCTCATTGGTTCTAGTTCCTGTATTACTCTGAATGTGAACTCTTCAAATTCTGCCCCCATCTTCACCCTTTGAAAGTGAACTGCCTGCATGGCTTTGCACAAGCAGAAATGAAGAGTAGTGCCTCTGAACTTAGGGAAAAATTTTAGCTATCACTCACTAAAAGGACCTGAATTCAGCTCTACTGTAGCACCACTGGGTTTAAAGACTAGTAAGAGGTAAAGACGATTTGCCATTAAAAGAAATGTTTCAGAAATTTCGATCATGGGCTAACATCTTGTTGTGTGTTTGTATTCATGTGCAAATGAGATCATTTTCAGGTAGGTGGAGTAACTGTTTTCCAAGGGAGCTTAGAGATTTATTTTATATATATGTATTCAGAACCTAGTAAGTGGAAATTCCAGATAGAAAATACAACTGAAATCTAGTATGTGTAGTACCTAGATACTGAGTTCATATAAATAACAGAAGTCCTCTTGAATGCTTTTTCATACAGATATACACAAAGTCAACAATCAGATTAATGGAAGAAGAAAGACCAAAGCACTTATGAATATTAAAAAACCCCAAAACAAAGAAAAAAACAACCAACTACAACCACAAACAATCACACAACCAAGCAAAAAAACCCCATGAACAAGACCGCACACAAAAAAATTCCATATGCGTTCTGAAATAAACACCCTGAAAATGCAATTCAAACAAAATGCAGAGAATGAGAAAAAGGAATAAAGTACAGCTCAGCTAGTGTTAACCAAAAAACTGCAACAGTAGAGCAGGAAATGCTGGTCCCCTTAAATTACTGGCTGCATATGCACAAGGGAGCAAATATGTAAACGTTAAACTGTGGTTGCAAGTTTCTCCTGTATCTTAGTGAAGTATTATAAAACCTTGGGAAATGCAAAAATCCAAAACTACACTATGGAGTAAAGCTTCAACTCCATATACATACAACTGCTCTTCTAAATTAATATTTTAAAGTTTACTACTTTGCAGAAGAAGAAAAGGTGCAAAAAATAAGAGCAATATTACACAAGTCAGCAAGAAATGCTGAAAGGGAAGCTGGAAATGTAGTCAGGAAAACTGACATCTATGCAACAAATTAAATGGCATAGCCATAGCCAATCCTCAGAAATTAGAGTAAAACTTCATCCCTCCCTGTAAGAGAACTTAATGAGAACATGTCTAATGAACTGGCATAGTATGAGAAAACATTTCTCACAATGCTTTTCAGAGTTTCAGCTTGAAAGTACTGAAAATAGTTATTAAAATACAAAATAATTATTAAAAAACAAGCTGTCCAATTACTATTGACTATATTCTTATTTCAGTCATGTTGGTGTAATTTTGATGAAGAGCGAAGTTGCTTCAAATTAACTCATATAAAAGGAACACTGCTTGATCATAAGTATTTCTGTGAATGCAGACCAAAGTTTGCATGATGAAAGTGAAAAAATTCCCATTTTAACATGCAATAAATCTATCTCACTGGCAATACAAGGAAGGTAATTGTTATATCAGTTAACTCCAAACCCACATTAATCTTTTGTGCTACACTCATATACTCTTCAGATATCACAAGGATTAAATCATGGATATGAACAGATGGAAAAATGTTACTGTACCTGTAGGAAAATAAAAAAATACCTCCCTGTGTTTAAAGAATACCAGAAGAACTAAGAAAACCATTCTTCTTTCAAGAATGCAGGAAAGTAATCAAGATTTGCAAATAAAGAAATATGTTTCTTATTTTACATAAGATTCTGTGTTCTTTTTACAAGCATGATACTGAGGGTGATGCAGATTTATCTCAGCTTTACAATGACTCTCAAACTGAATCACGAATTTTTACAAGTACACATAAAAGTCCAGTGTTCAAGCAAAACTACAGCTTGCATAAATTTATTAAGACAACATGGCCCCCCCATCTAGATGTAAGAGAAAAAGCCCCTTCATATCTGAAACTATACATTGAATACTCAATCCACATTAATTGATAAATAAAATCAAAACACATAAATCAAAAGTAGAGCAAGCTATAAAAAAATCTCTTTTGCATAGATTTTGGAATATCAGCTGAACTACATACCGAATTGTTTATTAGGTCTAAGTAGTAAACTGTACAAAAATGTACAAAAAATAAAGAATTAAAACAATCCACTGAAAGTGACCAAAGGAAAAAGGCAACAGAATCTCAAGAGAAGAAAAGGAACTACTGGCTGTGAAGACTGAGGTTTCACTCTCCCCCCAGCTCTTCCCTGAATTCTGACATCCATAAGTTTGTAATATGAAGGAATCATATAGAATAGAACCAATCCCAAACTATTCCTGCAAATCAAAAGGTCTAAACACTTCTCTCTCAGGGCTAACCTTGTATTTAGGTATGTATGTTTGCTACTTTTGAAATGAACAAACTTGACATACCACGAACACATTTTCTAAAATACAATAATGCAAATTCAATGCCCAAATGACAGTTTTTCAGTAGCTTGAAACTACAGCTGTTCCTACCAGCTAAAGCAATTCCAGACAGCTAGGAAGATTGTAATTTTGATTTAATGATTGCTAGATATTAGTGCAAAGCAGAGACTGAGCAGCAATCTCAATCAGAGATCCAGACGCAAAATGAATTGGAGAATAAATAAAATTGTTTATATAACTGGATATTTAAAAATATAGGACAGAACAATGTACTGCAATTTTCTAGATTGTGAAATGACCTCTTTTTGCCCCCCAAAAGAAAAATATTCTGCTGCAAATGAATTTCATCATCACGTAATAGCTCTTTAATGTTAATAGTCTGCAAATCTATAAACAGAATGGATTTAAAGAACAAGCTTGAGGAAACCGGATGTCAGCATTTTGCAAAAGACAGCCCACTGGTAACTTTTATAATAATTTTTATGCATCCTTATTTAAAGATTTAGAAATTGCTTCCTTCAAAAAGAGTGGTATTTGCAAATAAAATTCCAGTCCCTAAAAGGATCATGAATTAATCACAGTAGCAGTGTTTTCTGATGGAAGGATTTATGAAAATAAGCACAAGCTAAGGTCACAGCAAAAAGCCAGGGATGGATTTTAGGAAACAATTTTGAGTACTAATTTCTCCCCAAAATTATCTCTCTGTCTTGGCAATCAAAATTACTTACATGAAGGAGTTCACTGTAGTAAAGCATTAAATACTACAAAAAGAAGCTATTTCAAGAGAGCCTCAAAAAATTACTAGATTTTCAAATATTACTAAAAATCATTCCACAGAGTTCTGCTGCTGCTCGTGCTGCTGCAGATGGTTAGTAACTACTAGTCAGTAACTGATTTGTATATTCTCACCCTCTTTTATATATTTGCTGGCTTTCTGCCTTCTATGCATCATTTGAAATACTAAGACACTACTGAAAAATTTAGAAAATTAATGAAAAATTACCTCTTTTTTTTCTATAATGTCTGCTTTATCATATCTTCATTTTATAATAAGCCTACTTTGCTTCAGAATTTATACTACCAGACAAGCAAAAATTGCTACTATGTATAACCACACCCTAGATATGAAAAGTCAGCCCTACTGTAAGCAATACTACCCATAGATATGCATAGATTTTTAACAGAGCAAAGATTTTACAAAGAATATTGGCAGAAGGAGGTTCACAAGCTTATCAGCTGTTATAACCTGAGACTTACAATATAAAATGCACAGTGAAACTAATCTTTTCCTTCTCCATTCCAAAGCCAGAACATGGAATAAAAGTGACAAAGATTACAGCAAGGGTTGGCAGCAAGGTACTGGCACAAAGATTTGTTAACGATGCGTAGCACAGTCAGAAGATGAATACTATGAAGACATTTGACACATTATCTGCAGATCAGTGAGCACATGTTGTCTGCACAGCTATCTTTTAGAATACAAAGTCAGCACTTAATTTTGGTAGAGAGAGCATGGTATGTTTCTATGGAAACAAACTCATTACTGTTTTTACGTTTTATGTTTCCCTTTATTCCTAATTAATTTAAACCAAGATGAGTGTTGGAGCTATGAAACTGACAGCATCAGAACATGTGAAGAAAGAGTTTGTTAGAAGATATATTCTACTTCATCGTTCAGCATGTTCAGACAGTTATATAAAATTAACTAGGAATGTTGTTATAGAAAGTAACAAGAGACTATTTTGCATCCCTCTGGTATTTCAAACATAACAACCAGTACCTCAGGGGGAAAAGCCCTAGAGCTTGTAGAAAGCGATTTGTGATTTCTTACTATTCAGTAAGTCTGCCTATAGTATGGGGCTATGGCAAATTAAAGATGGCAGACATTATCTAGATGTAGGCAAAATTCTTTTAGTTGTAAATTTCAGCAGAGAAGTAAACATAACACTTATGCATCAGCAGCAATTAGAGACAGTAATCCTATTCTCTAGTAACTCTGTGATAATGTTGTTTTGGGTCTACTCTCAATGAATGAACTTATAAGTTGTTTAATTTTGAATTAAACATGAAAAGATGTTGAAATCGAGACAGATACACACGATTCAAAATACAATTTTAACAGCTGATAAAAAACTACCAGGACTTCCCAACACATATAAATACAGTATTCATCAATTATTTCAACCAAACCGTTAAGATAATAATAGCTTTTAATTAACAGGAGAGGGAAGACAAAAATATAGTGCAGAGGTGAGAAAAATCTGGTCTCTTCTGAAGCATGGATTGTGTGACTGAAAGTCATTAAACGGTAGGTTAAAAGAGAAAGAAAAAGAATCAAAGAAAACAAAACACGTGGTGAAGAAGTACTTATTTTGAAAGTACATGAAAGAGTTTGTGCATCTGTGATACATTACGCAGTCTCAGTACCTGGTAAAACAAGTGTTGTGAGGCAAAAAGTAAGAAATAAAAGGCCCTGTTAGAGCTTCAGCTGTGGTCTCACAATCACCACATCTATGGCTATGCCGTATCTTGAGAAATAAACTGCTGTATATTTATTTTCAGTATTCCTGAAGTTCTCAAATTTGTAACAACATTCCAACACCAAGCACTGCCATTAAGTCCCTACTTTTTTTCAGGATAGAGCAGTACCATTAGCACTCTACACTGTCAGAGATACTCTGAAAGTACTTGAGATGTCTCTAATCCTACCACAGAGATCTACTGATGAAAATACCATATAAACATACCTCTATTATCTCCTCAGTTTTATTTACAAGTACTAAACAGAAAACATTCAATCACCAACACCTTCTTTAAAAAGAAGAATCCCTATATACATAGGGAATATTCTGCTAGCACATATTCACTGAACACAAGTATAAATGCCTCTTTCTTCCAGATTCATATACATCAGGTGACACTGAAAATTTAGTCATCCAAACTCTTCTTTTATTCGCTTCATACACACCCGCTCTCAGAAATAGTAATATGTGACTATGAACCCAAAGTTTATAAGGAGCCTCTCAAGATTTTATCTTAATTGTAGTTTTTACGTAGTCATGTATTTTTTACACACATTTTATTAGAGACAAATCAAATATTTTTTCCAGGCAATGTTTCTTCCCCTCTGGGTTTAAAATGTTGCAGATCTTGTGGGCTTTTTTCCTCATGATTTTCACCCTTTTATCCTCCAGATTGTACTATAACAAACTCACAGGATTAAAGAGATTTTTTTAGAAGCACTGTGCCTGTATTCAGGGCACCTTTCAGGCATCCTGAAATGAACAAATGAACAAGAAATGATTGATGCTAGTAGTATTGGAAGGGCAAAATTTCAAGAAGATTAATACAGGAGGTTGGAAAGAATCTCCTTTTCTTTATTCTTCAGGAAGAAAACCTTTTTATTAAAACTTTCCTTCCGATTTGCATAGACTAGTTTGAATAGATTCACCATTTACACTAAGGCTAAAATATCTGACAAGCTGTGAAATGCCATTTAGGCTGAAAAGGTGATGAGGCATCATTTCACTGCCTCACTGCTGCAGCCTCCAGGCATCCCCACTATTATAATTTAACTGCACTTTTTCCAGCTGATTCCTATAGGCATTATTGGAATTTAAGGCAATGGTCAAGTCCAGGTTTTTTTCTGCACTATAGTCATTCAGTCACACACTTCTAAACCCCACTGTGTGGCAAAGAGACAAAACAACTGTGCAAAACAAGGGAAAAAACATTCCAAGTAATAATGGAGGTTGGTGGGGAGCTCCAGAGCTCATGTAGAACAACACTGACAAGGCAGACCTAAATCAGGTTACATAAGGCCCATCCAGCTGACTTCTGCACATCTACAAAGACAAAGTTCCCTGAACCTTGCTGGGCACCTGTTCAAATGTTCAGTTATCACCTTTCATAATAAAAACTCTTTTCTCAACATTGGAATTTACCATGTTCTGATTTGTGTTATTTGCCTCTCAAGCTACCACCACACACCTCCAACAAGCATCTCTCTCCCTCTTGCCTGTATCCTCTGACAACCTCAGTATAAGCAGCAGTGAAATCTTTGCAATAAGGTGTCTCTTTTCCAGGTTGAACACACCCAGTTTCTTCAGTCCCTCTGTACACATGATGTGCTCCAGACCCGACCATCACAGTGATCTTTCATTGGACTTGTTCCCATATGTCAATAAAAGGCGGACCCAGGTACTGTCTTAACAAAAGTCAAATAAAAGGGAAGGATGGATCAATACCCTGGGCCTCATAGCTACACTATTATAAATCATGGCCTGGCTGCAGTCTGTCCCCTGCTGCAAGGGCACACTGTTGATTCATGATTAACTTCTCCATCATGATCCTCACTGGTTTTCCTGCAAAGTCAATCAAGCTAAATTCCAGTGGCAAACTTTGTATTATTCAATTTCAAAAGCAACAGATTCCACATAAAATAGATCATGGCTACACAAAGTATTTAGAGAAGACATCTAGAATTTGCCAACTCAGAAGAGTCTTTAACAGACAACGAATCCAGAACTTTAAGAGCCTGTATGGCCATTTCAGGCTCCCATTCTTCATGAGCTGCCATTTAATGCAAAGCATTGCTCTGAGTAACATCCTTATTTATACATAGTACAGAAATCAGCACTGTTTCTACATCCTTTATTTTTTAATAATTGCATTATGGTATTTCATATAAACACATCCAAACACACAGAAATTTGCCATTCTAGTAAGATAGCAATTTAAATTAGACCTCCAAGATGCAGCATTGAAAGGATTATATTCTTTCAATATAAAATATCCCAAAATATCCCAAATAGCAATATCCCAAAAAGAATTTATGAAATGAAGAAATGCAAAGACAGTTTCTATCAAAAAAAGTTACCACCATCTAATAAACTATCCTTTTGAGAATGGCAAGTCAGTATGGTAATATCCATAAACTAAAAATGTATTTCCACACAGACACCAAAAAACACCAGTAATACTAAAGAGACAATCGTACAGAATTTAAGATACACACGTTTCAATGCTCAGAAACAAGAACCTTTGTCAGGCTCAAAAAGAAACCTCTGATGACAATATAAGCACACATATCAAAACTCCTATCTACTAGCATGACAGTAATGTGCTGCTTTGCATCTTAAAAGATTAGAAGACAGGAATGGACTTCAGTATATGTCCTCTGGGCGAGAAGGGGTCACGGCCAATTATGTAGGTGAATGCACTTTGCCTCTGGGAAGGAAAATATTGTGCATGTGAAGCACACTGAATGAGGCCACAGCTGTCTGTCAAGTTGTTCTCTGTTGAAGGGAAGCTGCTGTGGACAGACTACACTTATAGAAAATTAGAATAAGTAAAAACATTTAGTGTACTTATGTTACTGGCCATGAAATACCTGTCATCCCTACAGTAAATCAAGCAAATGTGAGTCGTGCAATTTCAAGGTACTAAAAATAGCATATAAACAACCAAATAAGTCAAAATTTGGAACAGAGGGCTATTTCAGAGTTACAGCCGTATGGGGTACTTTTTGTTTGGTGTGGGCTTCTTTTATTCATTCTTGTTGTTTGGGTTTTTTTTTGCTTGAGGATGGGGTCAAGGCACACGTAAGTTTAACATGTACTGTATCACAGAAAGTTTACTTTTCAGTCCTAAAAAGCTTTCTTTATGAGCTATGACTCCATAGCTCACAAAGAAAATATTATTTCTGAAGCTTTTACCCAAAAGTTAAAACCTGTTTTTGAGCGGAGTTGATGTTAACATTATACCTAACCAGAAAATTTGAACAGACAAAAGTGATAAGGCAGCACAGAAAATGTATATTTTTAAGACATATTAAAATGGATTAAGTATAAGAAGTTTATAAAAATTCTACAATCTAAAATGAATCAGTTGTAGTATCTCAGAAACAGAAAGCTATTTCTAAATGTTTCCTTCATTTCTAAGTTCTGTACTAACTTCACTAGGTAAATATTCAGAGAATCAGATGCAGAAGAGGGAGTCTTGCCTTCGTAGAGTATTTAGCCATTATAAAAATTCAACAAATCATTGTTCTCTCTAGACTGAAACATATTAGTTGTTAATATACTTACTGGTAAAAAGAATTATTGGCAAAAATGCAGAACCCATTGTATTTAAAATGGTTTTCACCCCTCCATCTTTAATTTTTTCCCTGTTACTTTCCTCAAGAGAATAAAATAAATAAAAGAACAGTATGATATCTTTATTGTGGACATGTAAGCAAATTACCTTTTGGTTAAGAAAGTATCATATACTTTCTTTGGTTAAGAAAGTATCATCCTTCTTGCATAAACCCAAAAGTATGTGGATGTCAGCATAGCTGCAAAGCGTTCCAAGTTTGCCATGGAAACAACATTCTTATTTCAAAATATTACAACTGTTCACTGCAGACTATTGGCATGAAAGCTCCCAATCCAAGCTCATTGACAGCTTCTGGAGTGGACAGATGAGGCATGGAAAATATTTTAAATTGGTTCATTTATCTTGCTCAGACATGGGAAGAGATGGAGAATTTTTCATGTTTATAGAAAAAAATTCAGAGAGAGAGGGAGAGAGAAAGGGTAGAAGAGGGGAAGGGGGGAAAGGCAGGGGTAAAACTCAGTGAAAAGGTGGAGGAAAGGAAGGAAAAAAAGGTAGGAGGATAAAAGTAGGGTAAAAGAAGAAGGGGGATAAAGTGATGGGAAAGAGAAGAAAGGGGGAAAGTGAGGAAATGGGGAAAGAAAGCACCTTTTTATATAAATTATTACCAGTTAAGCCAAATTTCACACATAATGCATTTTTTGTTCATTAGAAAATATGCATCCCAACACTAGCCAAACTAGCAGACGTTTTTAACTGGTTTTGATTTTATCTCCAGTTTTCGGAGAATCAACTGGGTTTTATTACTGCATCAAACACAACCAGATTTAAATTATTTTTGTCCTAAGGACTCAGACTATAAATATTTTTCAAACATGCTTCAAAAACTCCACCATATACATCCAAGTTAAAGAATACAACAGATTAAATATATATTTATTTAATACAGTGTCTTATTGCCATGGATGATATTGGAGCCCAAGACATTATAAGGGGAATGGCTTAAAGGACAGATTAATGCTCCAATGTCTCCTAAGACTATGATTCTGACAAATTCAGACAAAGATGGGCTTCCTTCTCCTGCTTTGAACTTGGATCACTCTTATGGTTACACCTAGAAATGCAGTACTGTATGAAACCCCTAGGAAAATCAAAAATACCTGGTATGTACATGTCAAACTTCAGTGAGAAGCTCAGAGGGAATCTCACCGCAAATAATGAAGGGCATGGAAATTTATGTACTAACATAGATTTCTTTTATATCAGAATAATGAAAAAACTTCACAAGGGTCTGAATTACTTTCTGCAGTATCGGTTCTAATTCCTTATATAAAGAGGCTTTGAATACTATTTATTTGAATGTATCAAATCATTCAAATGTATTTCTCATTCTAAAAGTAAATAGAAAAGTGAAACAATTCAGTTCTAAGAGAACCTGAAAAAATGAATATGCGTCTTGGGTATTTCCAACAGGGATACCCCCTATGGATAACATTTGACTGTATTTTGTACTGCTATTTCCTGTACACAACTCAAATTTTGCTTCATATAGAAACATGTATGTCTCATGTTTATATCTGTAATTTATTCAGTATGTCTTGTCCTTTAACTAGCTTTTCAGATGCAGTGATTAGGTTTGAAGGAAGTTACACTTTTCCTCATATCTTTATCTTCAATGTTTTTCATTCTACTATTTCCTTGCTCGGGGAAATACTTCGTATCCTTGATGGACATGGAATTAATTTCTTTAGTGTGAGTATTTAGCAATGACTGTTATTGAAGGGCAAGCTGGTCTTTCTTCCACCGTGACGCCCAGTCTAATAAAACTGTTTTACAGACAGATAATTTTTATAAGCTGATTACCTGTTCAGTGTGTTTACTGACTCATCTATTTGGCCTAACTGGACCCATTTAGTATGCAAACTATTTTGTTAGATTTTAAAATAGCCTTTTTTGCATCTTTGCCATCTGGCTGCACACTTTTATTTCCCAAAAAGCATAATCCATTTACCACTGCAAAAAGAACTTCATTAAATTAATAAGTACTAAATAGACTGGTCCACTGGCCCAGTTGTCCAATCTGGAGAGCTTCTCTCCTTCTGCATTTGTATCACAAACATTTTCATAAATGCAGGACTCATTCACGGGGAAACAAACTTCTAAGTACAGATCTAATTTTAAAGGCAATTTTTAAAATTTCCCTACCAAAGGCTATCAGCAAAAATATGTAGAAAAGTGTGAAAGCACAGTATTTCAAAAATCACAGAACAGGAAGAACACGTAGCATATAGCCTGACTTTTGACACCTCTTTTTTAAACTTCTTTTTGACTAGTTAGACTTCTGGAAGACATCTTTCTCTCCACACAGTGCAACCAACTTCTTTGTTAATGGACCACTAAAAGATGCCTCATTGTGTCTTAATGGCATAATACATTACAGAAGTCAGGTGATGGAAGGAATTACACCTCTCAATCTGAGCACATGTCATATAAAAAGTAATAGCTGATATTTCCAGAAAGAAATACAACAATTTGCAAACATAGCCCTGCCAAATAATTGGTGAACTTTTGAAAACTTGTCTATCATAGAAAATATTTTCTATCACTTGTCCAAAATTCAGCTAAACCCTTTAATAAACTAGAGTCTGACTGGAACAATGAATACGGATTTTAACTTGCCATTCATTTGTCTAAGCAACTTGATAAAATTTTAGAGCAGACATGTATGATATTTCCAGGCACAACTTACTTGTTCAGCTCCTAAATAACCCCAGATTGACCCAGTATACTATGTTTGATCCCTAAACACATTTTAAATGTTTATTCAGGAACTGATAAGCACAGAAAAGTTTTCACTCCATACACTGTCAATTTGCTGAACACAACCTAGTGACTCAAGACTAGAGAAAAAAGACATGGATATTTGGATGCCTGAAGTATCACAGTATAGAACAATTAATACAGTGATATGGAGGCTCGTGATAGCCAAACTTTATGTGCAACTGTGAATCATTAATACACTTAGTTCTGCAGGTCTGTGCAACATTACGACTATGTCATGGTTTTATGACACTGGCTAGAAGCCAGGCACCCACAAAAAACCATTCCCTCATTCTCTTCTGCTATAGTTGAGCAGAGGAGGGGGAAAGAAATATTAAAAGGCTAATAGGGTGAGATAAGCATTAGGAGAAAAAAACATTAGGGACAAAACAGGCTCAAGACTTAAAAGGTATAAAGGAAAAAAAAAATTATTAACAGAATTTAAAGAGGATAATAAGAACCAAAATAAACATTAAGAACAACTTTCTCCCTGCCCCCCTCAGCACTTTTTTCCTTCCCATTGACAGCACAGGGAGACAAAACATGGGGGTTTTAGTCAGTCTGCCACTTCTAAAAATCTTCCTTCAGTTCACTGAGGGAAAGGAGTCCCTTCTGTTATGTCATGGGGTCCTTCCCACAGGAGACAGTTCTCTATGAATTTCTCCAACGTGGTTCTAATTTTCAGAAGTAGCAGTCCTGCCCAACCTGCTGCAATGTGAGTCCCTCCCATGGGCAAAGCAGTTATCCCACAACTGTTTGTGTGGGTAATTAGCTCATCGGGTGTAATCTTTTAAGGATGAACTGTTCTATGTTCTAGTTTGGAAGCATGGGTCCACTTTCTCTATCTGTGGAAGCAAGAGTCTTCTCTCTCTGTTCAAGCTTCCCACTAAATTAAAGTTTTCAGCATCCATGTGCTCCAGCATGACCACCCTTTCTCATGGGATATGACTGGACCTCTACATCCCCCCATATATTTCATGAATTACAGGGAAACAGTTTGTTGCATTATAGACCTCACCACGGCTTACAGAAAAATCTCAGCTTCAAAGCCTGGAGCACCTCCTCCTCCCCCTCCCTCCTTTTCACCAGCCTTAGTGTGGCCATGTTGTTCTCCCTGCGTGTTTTCACCTTTTCCTTTTTTCTTACCTGGGAGAAAATTGTCCCTAATTTCATTTGTTCTCAAGTTCTATCAATTGAAAAGTTTTTATAGAGTTCTGCAGTGCTGGAAGGTTGATCCTGTCCAGGCTCCACACTGAGGAATTGCACACCATGCTTCTCGCTGTTGGCCACATGGTTCCCACCAGTACCGTGCAGAGCTGGCCACTGTGGCACTGGCTCCATTCAGAGCCCCTCTTCATGCAGGCCACCAAAAGCCAAAGTGGCTGCCGCCACTTCGCCTTCCTCTTCGCAGCACGGCTGGCTATAAGGAGCTAACAGGCAAAGTTCACTGCATACTATACTGCGATGGTGGCTGTTCCCCTTGGCAGCTGCCTCTCCTTGAAAGAAGGGGTTTTTTCCTTTCTTAATATGTCCTCACAGAGGCGTTACTACCTTCTCTAATTGGCTTAGGAGCATGCCTATTGTCAGAGAGAGCCCTCAGTTGATTTTGCCAGGCATGGAGGAAGCTTCTAGCAGCTTGCAACAGAAAAATCACTTCCATGGCTGGCTTCTTCCCTCCTCACCAAACAAGCCATGCAAAACCAACAGAGAATAATAAACCCCTGTGATTCTGGTCGGGGGTGGGGGCACACACAGTATAAACCTTCATATAGCATGTACCTGGCTCAGCACCCGCAGGACATTGCCTGAGAGGACACTTAAAACTCATTTCTGAGAGAGCTCACTGTAGCCTGAGATCACACAGTAGGCAATACTGAGCATCTGTATACCACAGAAAAGACAAAGAGATCTCTGGAAGCAAAACTGATTTCTTTGAAGTCTTGTAGATCAGTCAAGTCTGTATCTGCCCATTCCATGCTGATGGGGTTGACATAAATCTCTGTAACAGTAATTCACTTTTCATTTTTAACTTAATCTAAAAATAGCAGCTTCAGCATTGAGGAGGTCATATTTGGTAATCACGCATTTAAAAAGTTGGGTTTAAATTTTTTACAGAACTATTTCTAGAGAAACAAAGGAAAGCTAGAAAAGGAAAAGGATATAGAATCTTTGTTATATTTAGGATTTGAAGTCCATGTTTTATTGCGTTCACTGCTTCACTCTGAATTACTGTGGGGTCTTTTACTTCTCTCCTTTTACCTCATTACTTTACTCATATTTTTAGTTTAGGATTAACAGCCAGTTTTTAAACTTCGAGGAAGTTTATCCAGAGAAACACAGTAGAAGTTAGCAGATCACACGAAGGTCTCAGAGATATTCATCAGTAAGTCACAAAAAGGCAAAGAACTTAACCAATTAAAAAGCAAAAGTAAAACTGCATTCTCCTAATGTGAAATTAAAAAATATTCAGTTTCTCATCATTCATTCTTTAAAACAGCAATCTTATATTTCTTTATGGTAATGTTCAATAAAAGTGTAAACTCTAATAAATTTCCTCTACATCCCTTTGCCCCGGAGATATTGAATATAAAGAATTGTGCGATCTAGAGCTGAAAATTAATGACTATTCAGTTGAGATGAGTTTAGTTATAAGTAATCAGGCAAACATCTGTTTTGAACAAAATCATTGAAATTTTGTTTTTTGTTCTAGAAAGCGCATTCTGGGATCCTGGTGACAAGCTACACAAAACCAGTTGAAGCTTCTTGGAAATCCACTTCTATTAGTGTGGCTAACATGTAATTTCTAGTGCCAGAAATCAAGACTCTATATGAACTACCATGAACTACTTTAGGCAATTTTGAGTCTAGTCTGATTAGTTTTGTTTTATCGCACTGAGATAGACAATAGAAATTGTGCACTTTCATGTCTACATATGTAGGTATATATATTTACTACATATATTTACTACAGTACACTTTGCACGCTGAACTGACCACCTGGTTTGCAAATGAGTTCCAGACACTTCACTTCTTTCATTTTGTTTAACACACTTCTGGAAGAACTCATTCAAAGTCATGAATCCTTGTAGTATTTTCAGGGTTGTTTCTTAGCTGATTTTTATCTATCACTTAGTTTTCACTACTTGAGGTCATCTCAACCTGAACCTGTTTCACTCTATAAGCACAGAGCCAAGACCTTTTAAACTTGAGAAGATCTTTGCTTTATTGAAGTTCCTCTCTCAACATTACTTTCCTATCAATTATCAACAGCAGCATGAGAAAAAAAAAAAAGTAATCATCATCATCATCATCATCATCATCTTAATTTGACTTAATGACCTTAGTAATTTATTGGACACACAAAAACCTCCAAGTTGAAGAAAAAGTGAAGACCAAAGTAAATCTTCTAGGAACTTTTAAACTCGAAATATGTGGTATTTTTCAATGGTACATGACCATATTTTAAATTAGCAATGTGGTCCTCTCAATTGTGAATAAAAAATAAAAGAAATACGACTGCATATGTGCAACAATCTTGTATCAACTCTTTATTTACAAATTACCAGTTTGAGTAACTTATTTGTCTTCTGCTGGGTTTTTCACAATTGACCTTCTATTCTTTCCTTCAAACACCCCTGAGCCCCCCAAAAGATGGCAGAATACATAATAGGATGTATGAAAATATAAGGTATTGAAGCTCTAGATTCAGTGACTACCAAGACTACTAAAGTGGCAGTAAATATCTAACCAAGGTCTCTCACTTAAATTGATAAACAATATAGTAACCAAAAGCAATTAAGAAATCCTACCTAGTACAATAAACAGTCAATAATTAGGAAACATTGGAGATGGGGAGAGGTATGTATGTTCTATGTTTATGCAAAGTACAGTGTAATTTAATAAACTCTTTTCTCAGTGTTTAAGTAATTTCTGTATATGGTCAAGATTGTTCATAATTCTAATAGCCTTTCCATGCCCTGTGGATTTCAGAGGATCAAAAAAAGCCAAAGACAGAGACTCAAAAAGGGTAATAATGCCCTTATTGTGGTTCCCATTAGTGAAAACATGACAGTATGTATTTCAGTGCTCTCACAAAAGCCATTTAAATTTCAATACAATAGAAATGTCGAGTTTAGAATAAATATGATTCATCTTGCATCAGCTGGGCATTATTTCTGTTCCTTCTGCTTGCTGAAGACAAATGATACAGCTTGTCCATTATTAGGTACAATTTCTCCACATTAATTTTTGCAGATTTTTCAATTCAGCAAACATGAGAAAAAACTAAAATGTAGCAAATACATCCTGTACAACTGCATGTAACTTTTACAGCAGAAATTAAGACAAAGTAATTTCTCATTGAAAAAACAAACAGATTTCAGAAGTAATGAGCACTATAGAATTTAATTACTTTTGGGGTTTTTATTCTCTTATTTTTCCAAGCTGCACAAGGAAGGAAATCAATGGAATTACGTACCACTAAGTTATCACTCATTATGAAATTACCATTAAAACTCTTCATACTTAGTTTAGCACTCACAGACATTTATTGAAATGGAATCAGACTGCTCATTTGCTAAGAGAGGAGAATTTGTTCAAGAAAAGACATGTTTTACTAAATACTTTTGGAAGTTACAGCAGGCAGAAGAGAGGTCCCTAAGTGCAACTTGGAAAGTTCTTAGGTGCTAACTGATTCAACCCCAGGCAAAGAAAGCAGTACATGAACCCCACCTGGATATGACAACAAACAACAAAGCAGCAGCTGCCTTTTAGCAGTTCAAGAAGTGTTAGAGCAGACATGTGACTCTGGAAACATGACATCATGAGTCTGAATTGCCTCACAACTTTTCCAGTGTGAGTTTTTCAATAAATTAACGCAACACATCTGAAACCTGACCCAGGACACTTGAGTTTGGCATGACAGAAAGATCTTAATCAGGGCAGACCTCTGCCGACATCATAGATGATTTGAATGATAAGATTTCATTAGGTCTTTTCTTCTCATACTGACACTGCAGTAGCACTTATTATTAATGTGTAAGGCAAAATAATCAGGCCTTCATGTAAAAAGCACGTACAATCTGAGACACTTTGATTTTGCTACACTGTATGCTTTAAACCACATAGTAGGATAAATGATCTAAAAAAAATTTGCAAAAACTTGTTTGAAGTGTGGAGCTTCAAACAAGAGCAACCATAATTACTATTTTCAAGCACTTGTCAATATGCAGAAACATCATAACTGATGATTGATATGACAAGTATGGTAAAGAATAACTGACCTGTGCTTAAAGCTAGGACAAAGTGAAAGATACTGAAGGATAGTGATATGAGAGTTTATCAAAACTACCAGATAAAAATGGGTACCTACAACACATTCCTTACAGATGCTAGTTACAGTGGCAATATTGTAACAATACAGACCCCAGAGATCTTCAGGAAGACCTCTACAGCAAAAATTCTATTTTCATGTCCCTCCAGAGCTGTTGAAACATGCTCCCTCCAGAGCATTGAAACAAAAAGAATCTCAAAATTTTAAAGAGTAACTCTAGAGAAAGTAAAGAGTCACGTACTCATATTGCCAAAGTTTGTTTATTAGAGAATCTGAAAATGCACACTCACCTACCTTCTACCTATCTGTTTTAATGTGCAATATTTCCATATTCTCTGCAAGTCTAATGCAAGACCCCAGGTGTCCATCTTTAACGCAGTGAGCCAGTGCATCTGCTCAAATGCATAATGCTGTTTTCTGCCACAGTGAATTTCCAGCAAAACAGCTTTTCATGAAAACAGAATGCTTTGAAAAGATATTGAAATAAAAGGAACATGCTACTTTTGCTTTGGCAGAGCTGAGAATATTTTAAGTGTCTATTGTGTTTTGATGTCTCTTCTAATATGCTGCCTTCATTAATGAATAAAAAATCCATAATTTTTTTCCTATACTTTCCATTTTTTCCCAGAAAAATATGTTCAAACTTTGATTCATTAAATGTCCCTGTAAATCTTGCCTGAAAATCAAAAAGGAGTATTAAAAAGTTATTACATTTGATAAATCAGTCAGTTTTTTCTAGAGATGAATTTTATGTATTTTCTATTCCACAGAGAGCAACTGATGCATTTCACTGGTTGATAGAGATAGCTTACTCAAACTGAATGCAATAAGACATAAATGTATTAATATAAACTTTTTTTACAAGAATGATACAGCTGTTTCCAGGGAGAAAATGCACATAACTCACCCTAAATCCAGTATTTCCAATTATTTAACATATAGGCCCAAACAGACAATGTTACAAGTCCTCTTATAGTCCATGTTTATGCAGGTTCTTATAAAACAAAGGACTAAGAGAGGCATCATGCATCCAGTTCTGCTGCAAATTTTAGGTAGCTGCAGAACTCAGGACATTGAGTTTGGAAGTATGCATCTTTTCTCAGGTTTAGACACAATTGGTGACAACTCAAGGCTCCTTTTAGTTATAGCAGTTTAAATATAATTTTTCATAATAATCAGAATTATTTCTAGAAATAAAACATAGTCCAAAAATTAGCTTTTGAACTTCTCAACAATTTTAAAAAGCAGGTCATAGACACCTCTGTAAAAAAACTTCAAATATTTATTAACAGCAAAGAAAATAGATGAGGCCTGCACTATTTTATCTTTTGACAACATTCTTCTCATCAATGTTTTCTGTAGCAAGTTGTATAGTGCTTTAGAAAACTAAAATGGCTGTTTCAGACTGAGCCAGACTCTTTTTCTGCACATCCAAGAACAGGAAAAAATTTCCTGACACCCAAGAAAATGAACATAATTGTCTCAAAAGATCTATTACTTTCTGACATCTTTCAACTTATTGAAAGAAATTAAGCTTATATTGTGTTTTACTACAACTACACAAATATGTTCTAAGTGCTCTTTCTGTTAGTAGGGCAGTAGCTATCTGGGACATACCTTACAAGGACATGCACATTTCTAGTCTTTTTCTAGAACAATTGCTTTCTCTTTAGTGTGTTCAGAAGTATATCCTGACTATTAATGGAGAAAGAACTGATACTGTTCCTCAGCCCAGAAATCAAGACAATTCCTCCATACTCCTTTAAGGAATTTATTGTCAGGGTTTAACCCTAGCTGGGAACTAAGCACCAAGCAGCCACTTGCTCACTCCTCTCCACTCCCTGGGTATTGAAACAGGATGACTCCCATGGCAGGGAGAAATGATGAGGAGGACTCCATCTTATCAGAAGGCTAATTAGTTACTTTATAATACTATATTATTCTATATTATATTACACTATGTTACATTACATCTAAACTGAATCTGCCAAGCACTCAACCCTGAACACACTGCACTCCAACTGCACTGAATCTCACAACTGTCAGCCAACACACACACTTGGCCCTGACAGGCCAAGGAAACAAAACACCATCACTTTGGGTAAACAATCTCTATATTGCATTATACTTTGGCACAACACAGGCACAGCAAATAAGATAAGAATTCTTTTTCCTTTCTCTGAGGTACAGAGAATGTGAAACCCAGATTCTTGGCAAGAACTGTGCCTTGCTTTTCTCTGTGAAATGTGGCTACACCTGGGGGGACTGGGAGAGGAACCAGAAAAAAGGCAAAACATATGGAGTTCAGATAAGAACATTTAATAATTGAAACAAAGTAAAATATAGTGATACTAATAATACTAATGATAATACTAACAACAATAATAACAATGGTTATGAAAAGGAGAGATAGAGAAACACAAAACCCAAGAAAAACAGGTTATGAACAAGACAGTTTCTCACCAACCACTAACTGATGCTAAGCCTGTCCCCAAATAGTTATCAGCCCCTGTTCCAGATAACTCTCCCAGTTTATATATAGTGGACATGACATTCTATGGTATTAATAGCCCTTTGGCCAGTTCAGGTCACCAGTCCTGGCCATGCTCCCTCACAGCTTCTTGCGCACTCAATTGCTATGGGACACTAAAAAGTCCTATTGACATTATGTTCATACTAAATCCAAAACACAGCACTGCATCAGCTACCAAAAAGAAAATGAACTCTGCTCCAGCCAAAATCAGGACAGATATAAAACAAAAAAAAGATCACAGATTTATTTGCGACTAACACTTCATGCAATTATTTTCAGCTAAAGCAATTAACACCTAAAGAAATTATGAGCAGTAATCTAAAAAACCCTCAGTTCTGCTTTGCAAAGACAAATGTCTTAGAAATCAGAGGCAACCAAGAAGTCCACCCACATACCTAATAGCTACATAATCATACCCGTACAAACAAAGAAATGCGTCATTCAAGGAGCAATTCAAGAAGCAGTGATTGAAAGAGGAAAGCTCTTATCTTTTCACAACTTCTCAGTGTATCGGTAAGGAGAAAGTATTAAATTACTCCTACCTGTTGATTTGCTCCAGCCCATAGCTTGGTCAGGCAAAACCAGGGAAGATACCTGGCAGAGGTAGGGAATCATTGTCCCAGATCTATAACTGAGAGAGTCAGCTTCTAAGATGCATTTGAGGGCTGCACACACTTCACCTCTGCTACCGATAGTACATCTCCTCCCTCCAGCAAGCACACACACAGCAAACCAAGATAACACCTCAGGTTTACCACCTGAGGAGGAAAGGACCAAGAAACTACACCTCTCCGTGGTTGGGGCAGTTACAGGGGAAATAACTGTAAAGATGTTCAGTTTAGTTATTGCTGAGGTCTTACTTCCCACCCTATTTCCCAAGCTATTACATCAAAACTCCCTTCCTGCTTTCACACTGATTCCCCTCCTTCTCTTTTTCTTCCCTCCAAAATATCAAAGATACACCTACTGTAAGTCCTATCTTGTGAGAAGCGTTAAGTATTAGACACAACATAAGATAATACTCACACAAAAGATCTCTGGTATAATGCAAATTACTCCCCTATTTGAATCTACTGCATTTTGAGAAGCAAGGTTATTCAAAACTGACTCTTCATTGATTTAAAGTGCTAATGATTTCTAACATGAATTTCAGGAAAGCAGACTTTTATACTACTGTGCCCCCCATAACAAGTTAATTTTTCATGTTTGGATGGTGAAATAGCAGCAACCCTGTTTCTAAGAATTGGTGCAATAGGCTAAAACTATTTTTTCTGCTTTATCATTATAAAATATATGAAATATGTTTAGATTATATAGAAGACAATTCTTAAGGAAATCAATTTTTCTCACAATCCTACATTTAAAAACAATTATATTCTAAAATTGTGCCATTGTAGCACCTCATAGGACATGAAATCCATGTGCCTTAACAGAACTCAGATTTATTAAATAGGATCATTTTCATTACTAGTGATAACTAGGGATTTTGACTTCATGCCTAAGTTCCTAATTAGCGCACTGTAACAGAACTAGAAAATAGCAATATTTTCAATAACACTGTGATAAAGAAAAAATGCAAAATGTATCTATTAATATTTATAATCTCTTTTTAAAGGATTGGATGTATTTGATGGCTTCAGAAAACAATCTACCTTTTTATTTTCTTATCACAAATATCAAATTCAAAAACTTCTTAAAGGAAGAATTTCTTTATGGATAGTTTTGGAAACAAAACTCAGCAGCAACTGTAAGGAATAACAGCACAATGAAAATTGAGTAAGCATGTGAATGGAATATAAACCACATGTAAAGCGGTTCATGATCTCTGAAGTGCTAAATGCTACTGCTTCAAAGATCAGGGCACCTACAGGTTTTAGGTAGTACATTTTTACTATCTGCATAAAGAATCAGGGAATGAGCAACTCTGAAAAAAAACCCCAAAATAAACAACCTGAAGACAAAAAAGGTACCATGGATAAAATACAGATTATAGCAATATGATGCTATTGAAAATCATTTAAAAAACCATGTTGAAATGGAGTAACTGAAATTCAATATTGAAAGCATTCATCTTAAAAAGCTATAAAAACATGGCCAGAAAACATTCAAATACTACAATTATGCTATATACTCAGGAATTGGCTAAGAAGTTGTATACTCCATGATCCAGCTATGATCATCAGCATTACGGGACACGAGTCATAGTAACTTGGTCCTGCAAGACTTGTGGATCTGTGGCATGAGGTTTTCTGCTGCCCTTGTGTCATTTTGGCTGAAGTACTTATTTGTGCTATAATACCAACAGTATCAGAAATTTATAGACATTTTAATGAGTAACTTTTCCATTATGCCTTCCCCCCAGGACATAGCAATGAAGCCTTTCTTAGAGAACATCTAAATTTTATTCTTCAATATATGGAATTTTTAATGATAGTGCTCATCCAAGCTTTTACACTTTATAGAGGAAATATGATTGTGGCAAAGGTCTTTTAGCATCTTTTTCACATCAAAATAGCTTTTTAGTATTTTGAGCTTCCAGGGTGGCATTTCTGGCTTGCTTATCATAAAGATGCCTGAAAACTAAGAAATTGATCTCTCTTGAGGTCAAAATTTGAAAAGGTTATTCCTAGCTGATGTGAGTCAAATTGTTACTAAAAAATATTCCTTCAAAAAAGCTTTTAAAGAAAACCTGTGATAATGCTCACAGAACAGTGTTATAATATATACTTTGTATAGCATTTTTAATGTAAATGCTCTGTGATAATTGGCAATATTTCCAGTAACACCGATATTGATATATGCTCTGTGGTTTTTTAATGGCATATTTTCTCTTTCTTATTTGAAACCATTTTTCCTGCTACTTTTCCTTCCATTTTTGGGGTTACTTTTCAAATATAAACAATTAACAATTACATGAAATTTGTTAGACTGTACAAATAATACAATTCCATGGACTACATGGTAGTAATTGGGTGTGAAACACAGTTCTGTCATCATTACTAAAATGCTGGTGCATTGCAGGAAATGCAGTTTGCTTCAAGCTGAATGCTTTATTTGGAAAACAGAATGATCAGCAAATCTTATTTTTCTTACTAAGTCAAAAATATGTCATAGAATCAGAGAATATTCTGAGTTGGAAGGGACCTGGCCCTGTGCAGGACACTCCAAGAATAACTCCATGTGCCTGAGCACATTGTCCAAACACTTTCTGAGCTCTGTCAGGCTGGTGCTGTAACCTTTTCCCTGAGGAGCTGTTCCAATGCCCAACCACTCACTGGGTGAAGAACTTTTTTTTTCCTAATATCCAACCTAAAGCTCCCTGGCTGGATGTCATTCCCTTGGGTCCTGTCACTAGATCACTAGATATATTTTTTAAAGAATAAATAAAGTTCTGCAAATCCATCATCTGAGTTTCAAGTAAGTCATGAGTCAGCAGCCTCAGATTTACAGAAGGCAATTAAGCTTTTTTCTTCATGTGCTAATTGAAGCTGCATGACATGATAATTCTCTTGGGGAATTATGAAGTCTGAAGTACAAAAAATTGTAATAAAAATTATAATAGGTTTCCCTCATAATTCAGTAAGATAGTAAAATTCTTGAAGCTCAAAAATTCTTCTGCATAATTTCTACAGATTGCACATTCAATTCCATAGCAAAAACAAGAATATATAGGGACATGCAAATTCAGTATTTTAAACAACAGAAGAAAAGAAAAATCAAGTATTTTAGCATTAGCATGCAGATTAATAAAAAAATAGAAAATCAGTTTAGAAACACTCTGTAACAATTCTTGTAGAGCTTTATTACACATCTCATTCTATTTCCTGGCTGCCTGTGAAGGACTGCCAGGTTTTCATTTGTATTCCAGCTGTATCTGGTATTGATTTACGTTATTAAGGACAGTTTTGTCTTCTAAACAAAAGACATGCAATTCTTACGAATTATTCTCTTAATTCCAAGCAAATGCAACACAGCTATTATTCAACCAAATTATACTTATTGTCATGGAAGTTTTGAAGATATCTTAGAGCTACACAGACAGCTCAAACACATAGAACTGAGTATCTCTCCAGTGACAGTCTCTACCATAACTGTCCTTTACACATCTACAGAGATATTATGTCCATGTAATAATGTGAATGTGACTGCTGCTTGACATCACAGTTTATGTCACTGCATATATCAATTTGCATGTATGACATATTTTGGATTACTTAACACTAAGACAGAAATTTTGAATAGAACCTGTCCTCAATGGGTCAAGTGATTACAGCAAAGCAGCAACAGGAAACAGAAACAGAGCTGTAGAGCAGTCTAGTCAGGGCTGAACAGATATCTACCTTCTGTGGGACTCTACTGTCTACTGCAGACCAACAGGAGATCTCTGTTTTCTTCATTGATTTTTTTACTAAATGTTTTACATTTCAATGCTATACATAGAAGGTTCTCCCTTTTTTACCAGTGAATTTTAGAGATTGTAAGAATTTTATGGATCTGGGAAAACTTTACTGCGAAAAACAGAAGTTGCTGAAAACAGCAATCTCAAGTTATTAGAATAATAATGACAAGCTATATGACAAGATGGATATATATGAATCACTGCTTGAATTATATTAGCAGATCATCTTTAGCTTTCTATACATTTTGAAGATACAACAGCATAATTATACCAGCTTTCAAAAAGCGAGAGAGATGTAGAAAGAAAGAAAAAAAGAAATTTCATTTATGGGTATGTTTTGGTCATTTTATCATGATTGTTAAATCAAAAATCCAGTAATGAATTAAACAAAATGTAGTCCATGTGTGTTGCTTATGGTACAATTTTCAGTCTTTTTTTCCTTTTTAAGTCATTGGCTTGAGATATTTCATTTATAATATAAACCTAACTAACTTCTCTCTTAGAACACTAATATATGCTCATTTTTAATTTCACTCTGCATGTGCAGATGATACTTCCTATAATGCTACTCTTGTTCTAAAGAAAAAATGCCCCCTATTATCCTTCAGTCCCAAATAAGCCTGAACACAGGTTCTTAGGCTACAAAAATTTCCACAGATTCTTCAAAAAAGTTAGAGAAATACTTAGCTAGAGGCTAAGTATTTTGAAAAATTTTATATTCACTTTTAGTAAGGATGAGGTTCTCCAGAAAATACTTAATGTAAAGAGATTTACAAAAGATTTCACTCTTTTGCCCCAACTATCTAACAGATTAACACTGCAGCTTTTCAGATGAGGTACATTTCTTCCTCTTGAAGGTGGTCTCGGTATGAGGGATAGGCTTTTCTGCCTTGGAGACACCACTGGTATAGATGGACTATCATCCACATCATCAATTGATGAGTTTCCACACCCAGAGCCTTGTACCCAGGGACTAAGGCATCTGGAAAGGCAAGGTGGGAAAGGAGGAGGTTTGCCTGCCACCTCAACCATACACTCGCCTCCATTAACTCTTTTAAGTTACTGCCTTCTGTCTGGTAGTTGGAGGATATAGGATCCCCTTGATCTTATTCCAGTGGCTTTCCCAGTTCCTGTCTCAGAAATGCTTCCTAATGCTACTTAACCTTTTTACTTCCTCACAAAACTCTGACACCAGACTGCACAGATAAGTGCTTTGTCACACCTCACACCATGGTTCTCACTACTGCCAGCTGCTTACTGAGCAAAGGCCCTGCAATGCTCTGGGGAAAATACTGAAAACCAAAGTTCAGCAAAAAGGAGTGCATGTGTTTGCTATAGTTCACCAGGGACAACCTTAGGAGCCACAACACCAAAGTAGCTTGGTGTACCACTCCAAGAGAGACATACAACAATGGATGGCATGACATGGAAAAGTAGGCATACTCTGTTGAAAACAATGCAGCTTTTGAGAATTAAGACAAATCACCCAAAATGGTGACTGAAAGCTGAACTTTGCTTCATTAACTCTATACATAAACTTTTTGCTACAGGTTGTCTTGAGGGAGAGGAGGAAGCAAATGAGGCCATCTACAGGCATCTGAAGCAGCCTCAAAGTCACAGGCCCTGGTTCTTTTGGGGGACTTTACTCCCCTGACATCTGCTGCAGAACCAGCACAATGAAACACAAACAGCCCAGGAGGTTCCTGGAAAGCACAGATGACAATTTCCTGAACAGACATAGTGGAGGATCCCCCAGGCAATGGTGTGCTGCTCAACTGACACTAACAAACAGATAAGGCTTTGCTGGAGGTGTGACCATGAGAGTGTGGAACTCAGTTCCAGATGAGGAGAAAGCAGGGCAGCAAGTAGCCACAACCAGAGACTTTGGGAGAGATAACTTTAGCTTCTGCAGGAATCTTCTGGGAAGAATTCCATAGGAACCAACCCTGCAAGCAAAGGGGCTGAAGAGAGTTAGTTGATAATCAAGGATCACTTCCTCCAGGCTCAAGAGCAATGATTCCAAATGTGCAAGAAAGGGGAAAAAAAGACCTGACGGATAAATAAAGAACTTCTCTCATTACCCAGCGGTAAGCAGGAAATACACAGGAACTGGTGACAGGGTCAGGTCACTTGGAAAGAATTTAGAGAGGTTGTCAGAGTCAGTACAAATGATACAGGAAAAACAAAGGCCCATGTGGAATTAAATCTGGACAAGGATGTCAAGGACCACCGAAGTGGATTCTTCAAATACATCAATTACAAAAGGAAAACAAAGGATAAAGTAGGCCCATTGCTAAATGCTGGACCATCTGGAGCAATCTGTGCAATGTGCTGTAGTGTAACCCTGCTTGAGCACTGGGTGCCTTCCAACCTGACTCATTCTGTATTTCTGTGTTTCTTTAACTCCGAAATACATACTACTTTTCACACCCTCAGATGTGCTAATGCCTAAAATCAGTCAAACTCCACCTAACATGAAATTACAACTGTAATTTTATCTTCTCCTCTCCCTCAGAAAAACCCACTGTAAGTGTAGTGTAAGTGGAAATGGATGACAGGAGATTTCACCTTTGTATTCTGGGATGAGAAACAGGCTATACCTATCTCCTCCCCCACAGGGATGCTTATTGGGTAAGACTCGAATAATCAGCTCTACACCAAGTGCTTCTTCAGAAAATTCAGAAAGCAAGCTTGTGTTTGTTATCATACTTTTAGCAATACATATTCATCTCAAAATGTACTGTATTTGCTGTTGGCTTTATTATTAATATTTGAGGTATTCACATGTCGTTCTGTAGACAGTGTATATATCACCGTCAAACCTGCATTTCTGCTGCTCAGTAAACAACACGATTTTGCACCTGGCCATGAGAGTTACTGAACGTGACCACACTCCTAAGTCCTGCCATGACAGTTCATTGTTCGCAACCAGGCATACAGTGTATCATGCTGTTTATAAATCCATAATCATGGTAGCTCTCATTGAACCCAACCAGATTCACAGTGCCACTTGGCTCTCCATTTCTGGTGCTTAGTGTTTAATTGGCCATTACTTAATATCTAACCCTAGCAGCTCCCGATCCCTCTGACGTCAGAGAACAGCTATTATGCAAGGGAGTTTATTTTCTGCCAAATTCAACACAACAAAAGAACCTGCATTACTCTTAATACAACACATGCTGTGCTCATGCAGAGCAGATCTCTCTGCTATGAGATCTGAACAGCTGCATGTTTTCTTGGGAACTTACTCTGGGTAGCCACAACAGTTCTGGTTAGTGCAGAAGACATAGCCTCTGCCAGGAGCTAGGAGGATGATGATCACCTCCTGGGAGAATGATGATCACCAACTCACTGCTGGAACTGATAAGGTGTCAACACCATTACTGTGCATCCCTCTGCAGTAACTCTGCACCATTCCCTGGTAACTCACACCCCCCAGGCTGTTTTGTAAACATATGGAGGTGGCCACAATTCCTCTGGCAATGTCCAGACCTTGTAAGCATCTCTCCTGAGAGCCACCAGATTTGTGTAGGTGTCTCTATGCTCTGGCAATTGGTTTGGCAATTGGTTTATCTAACGCTGTACTAAGACTTCTTAAAACCCACAAACTATCACTTTGGTTTATCTAGAGTCTTTCCCTTCCAAGTTTACTGCCTAAGATTTGCCATTTAGCAGGTATTTGAAAAATTTAAAGCTTTCTGTTTAGATAAGAAACAATTTCATTATAAATTAAGTACAGAAGTCAGATAAATCACCAAAAGCTCTAAGTGGTGCATTCCCAACCTTCCCTAAGTTACAAGCTGTAACCTATTGTGGAGAATTATATATTCATCTTCCTAATTATTTTAGAATAAAGATCTACCAAGGAATTTCAGCATAGAAAATTCAGTGATTTAAAACCTTGCCACAAAATAAATAAATCCTACTGTTTACACCTATAACACGGCACCAGCACCTGTAATAAAAGCAGAAAAGACTGTATACTGCTACTCTGATTTTAAAAATATTAACTTATTTTTATGTTCACACTGCTGGTTAATCTAGAAAAGACTTTTATTATCATAGTTTATTCTTCAGACTCTTATTCTTAAAATTTCACTGTATTAAACTGTTCTGATCACCATTGTGAATTTCTTCTTTATAGTTAAATCCACAGTAGATCCATAAAACTTTGCTGTATTTAGCAATATCACTTCTCAGGATTATGTAGTGAAGTAATCTGACCTTCTAATCAAACCCTAAGGAAAGCAGGAAAATTTTAAATCTGTAAGAGAAGCTATACCTACAAAATCTAAATAATATCAAGAAGTTCCTATGAAACAGAAATCAGTAACATAGAAATGTAAGAAAAAATAAACTGTCAGATGTGACACCTACGACAACTGTCATTTTGATAATTTCTAAATGACAGACATGAACCTTCTAATCACAAATAAAAGAAACCAAAATTAAACTAAATGTTCCAATCTTTAAAAGCCTGAAAAAGAAGTGAAGTCAAGTTTTAATTTGAACTAAATACTTCTCCTTCTTTTAAAAATAATCCCATATTTCCATGAAGCACTATGCTTTTTCATAACATAAAATCCTCTATACAGCTCTAAAGAAAATCCCAGGCACTTAAGAAATGTTTCCATTTTCAGTAAAAACATAAATCAAAAAGCATCAGGTGAGATGTTGGTAAGCTCTCAAACATTTCTAACAGTATATTATGGTCATTCCTTACTCCTTAAACACATCCCTAAAGGAAAACTGCACAAGTTTATGCTTTTTCAGCCCCAAGTACTTCCTTGACCAAGGGTCAGCACTGTCAGCTAAGCTTAGATCCATAAGCCTGTGCATAGTGAAAATTTTCACAATAAACCTGTTAGCACAGAGGACAGTTTTTTATAGGACCAGCTTAATCACTCTAGAGTTTGGGTCACCTACTACCTTAACCACTTTCCACTCTCAAGGAACAGAATGTACTGTCAAAACTTGTTGCCAAGACTGAGTTGGTAAAAACAAGGTGAGAAGGAAGGGGAAGGATTACTACAACATACTCAATTTTTTTTTCCCTCAGAGGAAAGATAAAGTAGTATGTGGGCATCCTTTACATCATTTCAGAACTACTTGAGAGGCTCTGTGATTAATGGAGATCTACAGCAAAGCTCTACATGCAAACAAAAGGCAGTACAAAAATTTATATATAATACAAGTATTAATACAAAATCATTTTACTGATATGAAAGGAAAGGGTCTTTGCAATACCTTTGAGCCACCTGGAATGTAATGGTTATCATTACATTACACAAATATTTACCAACCCATGAAACCTTCAAAGCAATGGGTATGTAATATACCATAGAGGGTTACCATTATACAATAGCACAGTGACAAAATGAAGAGCAAAAGTAGTGGGTGGTTTTTTTAATGTTTTTTCAGTTGACATCAACATATGGGCATCTATGATTTTTATGCATCATATATATATGATGCATAATAAAATATTTAGGATCCAAAAACTGCATTTTCTATACCTAAATTAAGTTAATTGGGTGATCACACGCATTAAATAAAGAAAAGTGTTATTGAGATAAAAAACAAAGGAGGATTTTATGGTGTGATCAGTACACAGTGCTCTGTAAGCCTTAATTTTGTACAGCTAGATAAATAAGCAAGCCAAGAAGATCCCCATTTTAACAATTCTACTACTATTCTCATAGTGACAGTGGAAAATCCAATTTACTGCACATACCAAGATGATATTCATTAACACATATTTCATTATATTAACAAAACTAAGTAATACTTGAAAACATTATGATGATAATTTAATAACATAAATATTTCTAGTACAGCTATTTTATGCTCAGATTTTGCTGCATTGAAGAAAACAAAAATTTAGAAACTAGACCATTCAAAACTTATTAATCTGGCCACCCCAAATGAACAATATGGACTCTACTCATTCCTCTCAATATATTTATTACGCATCTTCTTCATTTAGCCTAGATGCAATGTTCATTTGCACTTTGAAGTTTTCTCTTTTCTCTCAAACAATATTCACTAAGGTGAAAAATATTTTGCCATTGGCTGCTTTCCTTATAAAGCGTTCTACAGTTCAAGGTTCTACATTGACTGATAGGTCAATCCCTGCCTTCTGATCTAAAACAAAAAGAAAATCAGTTTGCAACATCAACTCTCCTTTCATACAGATCAGATATACTGAAAGTCTACCAAGTCTCATCCATAATCCCATCCCACTGACTACTTACTAACCATTTCACCATGCTCAGATTGACAAGGATTTTGATCTTAATTTTCCTCTTTTTAAGTAATCTGATAGGAAGGGATAAACATTTAGTATAAATCCTTTATGTCTATGTTGCTTACCTGCTCTTGTGATGTCTATGCTGTCATTTTGTTCCACTTATTTTGAAAATCATGATAAAAAAGGGCTGAGTCACGTATATGGAAATACTGGAACAAATGTTTGTAATTTACAAAAAGCTGTCTAGGACAGCACAAAGTTCTGAATTATACAAATGTTTCAACAGCAAGTACTCCTCTGACACCTGCTTGTATGTTAGTAACAATTATTCAGTTATATCAACAAGGAAATTACCCAAACAGACTGAAACACAGCACCAAAAAACCTAAACTGTATTAGGAAACATATCACTTCATTAAAGACATTGAGAAGCTAGAGCAAGTCCAGAACAAAGCTGCTGAAGTATCTGAAGAGTAAGTCCTATGAAGAGTGGCTGAGGGAGCCAAGATTGGAGAAAAGGAGGGGAGACCTTATCACTCTCTACAACTCCTTGAAAGAAGGTTGCAGTGAAGTGAGGTCAGCCTTTTCTCCCTTGTAACTAGAAACACAAGATGACACAGCCTCAAGCTGCTTCAGGGGAAGTTCAGGTTGAACAAGATAAATTCTTTCATGGTAATGGTTGAATGATTGTTAAACATTGGAACATACAACCCAAGGAAGTGGTGGAGTTGCAATCCCTGGAGTGTTTAAGGAAACACTGGATGTGGCACTCAGTGCCATGGTCTGGTTGACAAGGCAGTGTTTGGTCAAGGGTTGGACTCAATTATCTCAGAGGTCTTTTTTAACCTAAATAATTCTGTGATTCTGGAAGGAATGGCAGATGCATTCAGCAAACCTTCATCTCCTACATTTTCCACTTACCTAACAAATCACATCCAGGAGAGAGCTGCAAATTCTCAATTTCTATTTAAAAGCTATCCGATTTCTACTTGCTATGATGAGATAATTTTTACCATGACTAGTTATAAAGAACTAGATGGGATTACTGCAAATAGAAAACTCCTAAGGGAAAAAGAGACATGACAGTTATCTCAAAGGCAACTTTCATAGTGACCACAGTATTTTTCAGATAGATGGGGTATCTTGAAACTATGATGAACTGGAAAGTGCCCAGACATTATAAGCACTTCTGAATATGCTGAGTCTACACTGCAAACTGTGTTACGGCAGCAAAATTATGCAGCCAGCAGGTATCAGTTATAAAAAGCAAACGCCTCTCACAAGGGCAGAAATACTCTTCCATGATGGTCAAAAAGCAAAATGCTCACAACCAAAAGGACATCTGTGATATAAGTCAAGCCTTCTTAGTCACAGATCTGGAATTTTTCCAAAATCATGTAAGTGCTAGCCTACTACAAGACTGCAATTCCTCTATTATCAAGGAATTTATTTTTAATACTGTAGAAGAAAACCAAAAAGCTACAGACCGGATGGCTAGCTGAATATCATACAGTATCAGGTAACATGAATTTTTCTGCTGCATGTTCTGCTCTCTCTCTCCAGCCATCACTTGGAGAATATGTTGTCTTAACACTGAAAGATAATGTAGATGGATACTTTCCTATTAAGGAGATTACAAACTTGAGACACCAGGCTAAAGACTAAGGTTCCTATATATTATCGCTTCCTCAGTATAAGAAGTTCTTCAAAAACAAGTTTGTATTTGCAATGGCTTCTTTATTTATAGTCAAGCTGATGTAAACTTACTCCAGAACATGTCTCCTATTATTGCTCTGATGTGAAAAAAGCAGAAGAATATATAACTTTCAAATACAGGTTATTTTCTGCAGCCTCCACTTGTGTTCATATGCCCTTATATCTGCCCAGTTTCATAAAATTAAATTTTCTGAACTATGAAGTTAACATATTCATTACTCATTTTATGAGCTCTGCGACAATCTATGTATGATTTTGTTATGAAACGTTCTCACACAGTCCCTTCCTTCTCTGCTGAAAAAGCAGACAGTAACACTGACTCTCCACCAAGAGAATTTTCTGTCATAGTGTCACTCTGTAAAATATAGGCTACTGGACAAATTGGAAGATGATGTAGGCTGCAGTGCTATCCTTATGATGTTGACATTGCTTTAAGATTTATATTTGTCAGACTTGGACAGTGTAGTCTCTCAGCTTGCCAAGTGCCCTGCTGTGATAAGGTGCAAGGAATAAGTAAGCTGCTTAAGTTCAGAGCTGACAAGACAGATGTAATGCTTGCTGGTAATAAAAACAACACACAGCTATTCCTGAAGACCACACGGTTAAACATATTGGATGTACCTAGCAAATGATCTCACATCACTACGTGTACAGGAAAAATAAGCCGCTTCTCCAGAAACAAAATGGTGTTGTCTGTCATTCAGGGCATTTAAGAGACTCAACTCTAGTGAAAGCTAGGGCAGCTATCTAAGAGACCATACCTTCTCCTGGTAACAGAGGGTTCCCAAACAAAACAGTAGCACAAACTAAATTAAATGTTTAAAAAGCTGCACAGGAAAAAAGGCAGGACAAATCACTAGTCTCTAAAAGACTGTGCCATTTTTCCACCAATAAAACTTTATCTAAAATTGATACCTTATCCTTTTTCTTGGAAATTGCATATAGAGAAAGCTCACAGAGAGCTACTTCAGCTAATGGGAAAAAAAGTAACCCCAGGCAGCAGCTCAGCTATCTTTTTTTTTCTTTTTAAAATGAACATTAACTTACTTTAAATCCCTAGAATTTGCTGTGCAAATCAACTTACTACTTTCTTCAGCATCTCCTTACAAATATTACTTCAAATAGCAGCCAGCTTCCTAAAGAAAAACCAGGATCTGTTCATGAAGACAAGTTCTCAAGCTTCTAACCTGAACTGGACCTTTTACCCTTCAAGGAACAGGTCTCACAGTAATGTGTCAAGGATCGCCACACAAATGCCTCGTGGCAGAGAACTTTAAGTGAGGGAAACAACAGGAGAAAAATTAGTTTAAAGTACTAAAAATCCAATTTAACTGCTGAAAGCTAAAAATTCTCACTGAACCGAGTTTTGAACTATTTCCAATTATGTCCAAGTAATTAATTTATCAATTACTCATCATTCTACCCTTAAAATACGTCAGATCTATGAAATGGCATGCAGCGTAAGTAACAAGCAGAAGGAGCTAGAAGTGACTGTGCAAATAGAAAGCTATGATCTAATCACAAATGTTGAAATTTGGTGAGACAAATCACATGACTGGAGCATTTCAATTAACAACTACAAACTGTTCAGAAGGGACAGGCAAGGAACGGGGGCGGGGGCAGGCAATTTTCCCTCTTCTTGGACTTGATTGCACAAACTCATCTTTGAAAAACAGTGATGAACAGGTCAAGAGCTTGTGGTTGAAAATCAGAAGCCAAGCCAATAAATAAAATCTCATGGTTTGTGTTTATTACCCATCACTCAATTGAGGGAAACCCTGTTGATAAAACTTTCCTACTTCACCTGCATGAAGCATCATTCTGGCAGGTTCTGATCCAGCTGCAGGGACTTGTCAGGACAGTCCCTGACATCTGCTGGAAAAGCAGCTTGGCAAGATGGAAGCAGTTCAGGAGACTCCTGGACAGCATCAAGGATAATTTCTTACCCCAGGTGATGGAGAAGTGCTACTGCACCTACTACTTTCTGACACAGATTAACTAACTGGAGAGGTCAGGATCAGTGGCAGCCCGGGCTCAAGTGGTCATGCCCTGGTGGAATTCATGATCTCGGGGATTTTGGGCCAAAAAAAGGTTAAAGTCATTGCTCTGAACTTTAGAATCCTGAACTTTTAGTTATTTTAGGAATTAGTGGATGGGACCCTCTGGAAAACTGCACTTAGGGAAAAGGGAGCAGAACAGAACTGTAAGGACATTTTTCTTAGAGCCCGAGATCTCTCCATTTCCACCACTGAGCATTCAGGCAGGGAAGGCAGGAGACCAGCATAGCTCAGTAAAGACTTCCTGGACAAAGTGAAATACAAGAAGGAAAAGCACTGGACATGGAATCAAGGACAGGCATCCTGGGAAGAAAAGAGAAGTGCTGTCTGGTTGTGGAGGGCCAGGATTAGAAAAGCTACGGTATAGCTGGAGCTGAATTTGGCAAGGGATACAAAGAATAGTAAAAATGGCTTCTACAGGCACATTGGAGAGAAATGGAAGATAAAAGAAAATGTGAGGTACTCAATAATTTTGTTTGCCTCAGTGTTCATTAGTAATCACTCTTCCCACATCTCTGAAATTCCTGAATCTCAAGACAGGAACTGGGGAATTGAAGTCCTTCCCAGTGAACCAGCAGACGAGGTTCAAGACCACCGGGGGAACCTGAACAAGTCCATAGGACTGAGATGCATCCCAGTGTCCTAATGAAATTGGCTGATGTAGTTGCCAAGCCACTCTCTATCATATCTGAAAAGTCACGGCAATCAGGGAAAGTGCCCACTGACTGGGGGAAAGGGAATATTACACCCTTTTTAAAATGTTTATTTATAACAGAAAATATTTTTCCATAATCTTGTATCACCTTTGTAACTGGGGTAAGGGGATTTTAACTGGAGCATCACTGCAATTATTGCCAGTTGGGTTTATGATACCATTAAGTTGTATTATTCATCTTTTAGAAATTTACTTTTTTATTATATGCAAGTTTAAAGCAGTTTTGAATAAATTTTGCTGTGCTACTGACTACACATTTTTAAAAACCATACAGTTCCTCACACTGTTTTTTTAAATTCCTTGGAAGTCCCCACTGTTTCATATCCACCTTTAAACAGTTTGGGTTGGAGAGAATCTTTAAAAATCATCTAGTTGCAGCTCCATTGCCACTCGACCAGTTTGCTCAAAGCCCCATACAATCTGATCTTTAACACTTCCAATGATGAGGCACCCATAGTTCTGTGGACAGCTTGCTCCAGCATTATACCATTATATAAAGTGGTATAACTTTTAGTGAAATAAAAAAAGGTCTTCCTTGTATCCCATCTATATCTACCTTTTTTTAGTATAAAACACTTGCTGGTGGTCCTGTCACTGCAGGTCTTGGTAAAAAAAATCTTTCCCTGTCTTTCTTAGAAGTTCCTTTTAAGTATTAAAAAGCCTCAGTAAGTTTTCACCAGAGCATTCTCTTCTCCCGCCTGAAAAGCTTCAGCCTTCTCAGCCTGTCTTCATAGAAGAGGTGCTCCAGCCCTTTGATCATTTTTGTCTTGGACCCATTTTAACAGGTCCATTATTTTTTCTTGTGTTGGGAAACCCCAGAACTGGATGAACTATTCCAGCGGGGAGTACTCTCAGAAAAGCGGAGTAGAGGGACAAAGGCCCCTGTCTTGACTTGCTGACATGCTGTGTTTCATTCAGCCTAAGATGCACTTGGCTTGTTGGCTTCTTGGGTTGTAAGTGCACGTTGACAGCTTGTGTCTAGCTTTATCCCCTGTACTCCCAAGTCATTCTCTGCAGGGCTGCTGTCAAGCTATTCATCTATCAGCTTGTATTGATATTTGGGATTGTCCCTAGCCTGAACAAAGATGTGATACAAAATTATGGAAGAATTTTGCGGTTTTAATTTGCATTTAAACCATGACATATATTCAATCACTATACAAAAAAAACGCATGCACATAACTTGTGCATATAATAATCAGAGATAAATCTTCCTGGATTCTGGTGTCTGTAAATTCTTTTCTTACAGATATAAACCTGGTGCCAGTTTTCTTTCTCCAGATTTCTAATTTCTGCATATACTGGACACATTTAATCCTTGACAGTTACTACATTTTTAACAGCAGACATGTTTATGCCTCTTTCTGCTCATGTCTTCAGACATTATTTATAGTAATGCATTTCTAACATTTGCCGTATCTTTCATAAGACTTGATAAAGTACCATACCACTGCAAGATACAAACTTGACAGTTTGCAATAGGATCTGCACATTATTCTGACAGTAAGTATTATACAGCCAGCAAACTATATTCTTCTAATATCCTTATTAAAAATCCAATGAACACTGTGACTAAATCATATATAGTAAATTCTATTTTGTACATGATAGCAATGAGTCACTACATTTTTAATAAATTATATATTGCAGTAAGCAACTATTGCATTATTTTTACTTTAACACTTTTTGAAGTCAAGAATATTACTAAAAGCTATTTCATAAACTCTTATGAAGCAATTTGGAAATATCTTAAAATCTGGAACAAGATTTCTGTCTATTTTGGTCCCACTGCCTGTGAATGTGTGCAATGATCTAGTTAATACGTGATTGCATCTATGGCATAACGATTCTACTCAATGGCCCTTCCAGCAATATTTTTGGAAACACTGAGAAGTAATCAATACTTCTTTGTATTACCAGAAAAGCATAGCAACACTGATATGCATCATTGCAAGTGCTTCTCTACTTTTCCACAAACACAGCTGCAATAGCTCTACTAGCCCACTGTAGTTTAACAAATGAATTTCATTACAAATTAGAACAGATTAGATGAGCACTGTCCTAAAATGTCTTTAATCCTTTTTAATCATTAAAACAGAATGACACACAGGAGAATATGTGCCCATTCTTTTAAAAGCTCATACAAATTTTTTGCTTTGAATCCATTCTTCAGTGCCATACCACAGAGAAATCTCTATATTTTTAGAATTGATGTACCTTTCAATACTATAATCTTCAGCTTTCAAGCTCACTATTATTTGCCTTCAGGTGCAAATTTTAAAGTGTACAGCCTTCTAAAAAATCTTTATGGTTTCAGCCAGATTCTGTAAGGTTTGTAGATCAGTCATCATCACACTAGATTTCTTTTCAAAATAATGTTCTTCAGTCAGAGTACACTTGTGGTTATACTCGGTTCACTTGTCAAATACAAATCTGAGGTCATCAAAAGCTTCAGGGCAACTTCAGCTATTCCAAAACTCATTTTCTACCTCTATTTTGTTGGAGAAATAGTATTTCAAGTATAAAAATAATAGAAAACTCTAAAGATAGAGAAACAAAGGCATTGCATGTGCACGTTTCAGTACAGCATTGCAGCAATTGCCTATAAAGACAAAGTCAAACCAATATCCAAGCATTTTAGAACATAAAAAATACCAAAAGAAGATAAGGTATTTCACTATGAAGTTGATATATATTCTGTTGAAATAATTATTTTAGAGCTGACATCTCAAAACACATAGGTGTAGGAAGAGATGCTAATGAATCTATTTAGGTATTTCTGTTGTAATTGACGAAACATTTAAACAGTCTCATTTATAAGGTCTACATTCATTATAAGTCACATGCCTGGCAAGGCTGAATAACACTAGGCTCAATATTCCTGTTGGCTTGAATTCCTTGGCCATATACTAATGCAAGGGCTTTTATTTAATTCTAGTTTTAAGTCCAATCTTTATTAAAATAGAAAAACAGACAAGAGAGCACTTTCTTTCAAAGACTGATTTGATATTTGAGAGGTCAGTCTGAATTTTTTATTTCCAGAGATTTTTTTATGCAGCTATAATTCATATTTATAATTAGAGCTGAGTAATTAACACTCTTTTGAAAACAGAGACTATCTAGGTACTTGGGGAAAAGCTTTTCTCTTCCCAAAGTAAAACTGAATTTTATCATTGACTTTGATGCACAAAGAAATACAGTTTGTTTCCTATGACCCAAAGCCCCATACACATAAATAGTCAAGGAAAAATGGAATTTTAAAAGTGTAAGCACACACCAAGCTTCTCCTGGAGACTAAAGACAAATGGAACAAGGCAAAAATAAATTAAATAAAACTAAATTCAGCTGAAAGCCTAAGCTTGGTCTGCTTTGGGTAAACCGTTTGATGCTGTTTAACAGCATTGGGATGGAAGCTGACACCACACTCATTCACAGCATGAATTCTACAAATTACATACTTCCTCCAACTTGTCATTAGCTACAACTCTGCCTTTACATTTACACAAATTTCAAGTGGTGCCCCTGCATCCCATCACTTCTCAGTACCTTCATCCCATCACTTCTCAGTACCTTTGCCTCTCTTTTATCCTAATATTTTGGAGCAATATCCTATTGCTCCTAATATTTTCACTGTGATTAGGATATTTAAGTTAGCATTTGTAATTCCTGTTTTCACACTAGCTCATGTCTGATATAAAACTTGGACACCATTGGAAGAGAAAACCAGCTGAACTATGTGTCCACAAAACAGCTAGAATACTGTAGTTTATGCAAAATATTGGTTTATTATGTGTGATATGGTATGGTATATGCCTTCAGCCATTTCTTTGTAGAACCTGTACTTAAATGTCCATATTCAACTTATTTATTTCCTAGCTTGGTAATGACAAATTGTCATTCCATGTGGCTATTTGAATTCAAAGTGCCTGATGGATATAAACATCATAAAATGAAGAAAGATAGCCTGACTCTGACAAAAGGAGACAGGATAATCTCATTTCTCCATTCAAATATATTTGGGGGATAAAAAAAAAAAAAAAAAAAGAGAAAATGCATAATCACAGACATAATGTAGAGAAACTACAGGTTATAGCATCTTTGTGGCATGCAACACTGAGGTTGCCTAGCAGGTCTTTTGCTTTCACATGAGAAGTCAACTGAAGTCCAACAATATCATGGGTTTTATACCCCTAAAATAGAAGTGATTTCACCCATGTGTCTCACATTCTTTTCTTCCCCTATGAAAAAAAACCCAGCTAAATATTCTATTCATTTTGTCTACTTGCATTCAGGAAAAATTTTCAAAAGATGCAATGTTTAATGAAAATTTCAGTCATGTAAGTTTTCAGCAGTGATAGTACATGACACATAACCTACTGAAAAGCTAGAGAAATATGAAAACATTGGCATGCTATAACAACCCAGTAATTTGCCAATGTGAAACAGCTGAAGAAAACAATTGTAAAGCTATGAACTACAATTAGTATGATACAAATACTGAGTTTTACTCTTGAAGAAATTAATATATCTTGAACATTTAATAGTGGAAAGACTGACAGGAAACACTGATTTCAACCCAAAACCTCTAGCGAATTCAATTTAACTACAATCTCTACATCTACTAGCTAAGCAATAAAAAAAAGCCTACCAATATGTTCATGTTTACACAGATGTTTTTTAATTTGTATTAAAATTTTAAAATTGGCTTTTTACTTCCTTTGCTGTTCCTTTGTAGATGTTACATTAAAGAAAATGTCAGGTTCTCCTCTATAGATCTCTGAAAATAGTAGATATTCTGCTTATTTGGGTTTCTTGCTACTTCTTACTACTTTAGGGAGGAGGAACAGGGAGGACAAGGATAGAAAATGTTTCAAAAAACTAGAACCATTTGCTCCTACAGTGTAATATCTAATTTTGGTATGGCTGCATGCTAGTATTTAATCTATTCCTTTACATTTTTTTTCCATTATGTTTTGCTCATTAAAAAAAAAAATTAAATACATCCTAAATTTTGTAAAGGAGAGGTGGCACAGTAGGGAAGACCACATTTATTTATTACATACCTCATGCTTTATCACAAAATGGATTATAAAAATAGACCCAAATTAATTTTTAAAATTATTTTAAATTATTAAATTACTGCTTATGAAGGTTCAATGTCAAGGTATTATGTACTAAGCTTGCTTTTGCTCTGGTAGCTCTCTGGCTTGAATGGTGGAGAGAGATGAAGAAAGGGGTCCTTAATCTATCAAACAGGATAGCTGTGAAGCTGGAATTAGCTGCTGAAGAGCAGCACTGACATTCCCTACAATTTCAAAAGACAAAACTGACCTGCATCAATTGCTCGCATATTCCCAGGAGTGAAAAACTCACTATTCTTTTACAGAAATTAACAGCTAGACAGATGGTATCAATTGTCTACTCTCAGGTATAGAGCAAATGGTAATGAAAAGGAATGAAAGTTAAGGATGCAGTGGGGTTGACTGGAGGAAAGAAGAGGCAGGAATTTTTAGAGAAAGAATACATTTGCATATAATCATTGGGATTCCCCTGAGGAAATATATACAATGCCAGTGGGTATGAGAGCTTCTTATTCTGTAGCATCAGCAGTCAGGAAGTGAAGACTAACTTAAAGATCACACTTGAATTGAGAATAATGTGGCAAATATACACAAGGCTAGAATATACACAGAGGACTACTGGCAGCAAACTCTTTAGAGAAGTAGGAACCCCATGTTTCAGGAAACAAGAGAACTATGTTACAAGAGGTATTTGATATACTGTGTTTTAGAGAAAATAAAAGTATCCATACAATTCTATAGTGTATATGTATATGTATACATACAGGCATACACACACCTATTTGTTTTTATTTTTAAAATACAGAATATCATCATATCGTATCATGTCAATCAGGAAACATAGTTTAGCTAGGGTATTTACTCTGAAACAGAGCAGAGTAGAATCATCAGATGCAGTAATTTACTTGCAACAAAATCAAAATCTAAAAGCAGAAAGCCTGCTAGTGATTTTAGGGCAGATTTTTTTTTTCTGCTCCTTTAAGCAAGAAGCAACATTTTATTGGTCCATTGGCATTACATCATTACAGAGCCTTTTGAAATGGCTGCCTGTATACTCCCCTTAAATTAATACAAATTTAATTATTTCATAATAAATTTAATGTCAGAAATTAAATCTTGGAATAATAAGATATAATGAGGCAACCATGAGGATTCTGGTGCTTCCTTCCCTCACAGAAAGGCGGTCTTCTACCTGCAGCACTACTACATTTATGACTGTTATAAAGTACCCTGCCTCTCATTTCTACTGCATTCAGTCAAGTTCCTTCTTGACAACATTCATTCCACACAAATATTCAAATTCTTTTTCTTTAAAAAACAGTGTTAAGGAAGGCAAGTACTCTATTTCTAAACTTTTATATATTTGCAGGACACCATAGGCTTATATACAGCTGTACACAATACAAGTGGTTCAAAGTAATTTTATGTTGAAAAAAGAATCAAGAACTGAAAAAGTATTAAAGACTAAAAGCAATATTCTATCCAAAATTACTCAACAGTTCATAACTGATTAACATAATTTCTTCATATTCAGCAGAAAAAATGTAGGTTTTTAAGTCACATAATTTCAGGAACACTGGCTCCAAATTAATTCAAGCCTTTTCCAAAAGGCTCCTGTTAGTCTTTCAGTGTGTAAGTCATGGACAGTCCACAGAATACACTTCAACATCTGATGAATGGATGAATGAATGAATTTAAATCCAGTTGGTGGCCAGTCACAAGTGTTGTTCCCCAAGAATCAGGGTCACTTCTCTTTAATATCTTTATGACCTGGCCAAGGGGGATCAAGTACATCCTCAGTCAGTTTGCAGATGACACCAAGCTGGGTGGGAGTGCTGATCTGCTGGAGGGCAGGAAGGCTCTGCAGAGGGATCTGGGCAGGCTGGATCATGGGCCCAGGTCAGTGGTGTGAGGTTCAACAAGGCCCAGTGCTGGGTCCTGCCCATGACCTGACCAAGTGGCCAAGAAGGCCAGTGGCATCCTGGCCTGTGCTAGCAATCCTGGCCTGTGCCAGCAGGAGCAGGGCAGGGATTGTCCCCCTGTACTTGGCACTAGTGAGACTGCACTTTGAAACTTGTGATTCAAGAAGGATATTGAGGTGTTCAAGTATGTCCAGAGAAGTGCAGCAAATCTAAGGAAGGGCCTGGAGTACAAGTCCTGTGAGGAGTGGCTGAGAGCTGAGAAAAGAGGGCTAAGGAGGAACCTTACCACTCTCTACAACTGCCTGAAATGAGGGTGTGGTAGCCTCTTCTGCCAAGTAAAAAACAGTAGGACAAGACATAATGTCCTCAAACTGTCCCAGAGGAGGTTAGGTTCAATAGTAGGAGAAATTTCTTTACTGAAAGGCTGGTTAAGCTTTGGAACAGGAAATATGAAACTCCCCAGGAAAGCTGGATGATGTCACCATCCCTAGAAATGGTCAGATATGGCAGATTGAGATGAGGTGTGCCCAGTGGTCTTTGTGTTATTCAGTCAAAGGTTGGACTTGATGATCTTGGAGGTTGTTTCCAACAATGTTTCCATGATTTCTGTGTTTTCAACCATTGAATTAGGAATTTTCAAGCTGCCTTATGTTTTTATGTTTTATATATATATACTCTTTACATACGTCTTTTAAATTATTTTTGAAAGGACATGTGAAAACCAATTTTTTTTTAAATTCTGAACAGAAATTTGAAACAGATTACCACTTTAAGGACAGGCTATCAATTTTAAAGCACTCCAAGCTGCATTTCCACATTTAAACATACAGCTACAAAAACAAAAAAAAAAAAATTAATGGAATAAAAGGGAATTAAAGTATAGAGTGAAAATATTAATAGTTCAAAATAAGTGAGTATAAGATAAGGTAGACCAAGAATCACATTGGAAACAGTGTGGGATGATCCAGACAATTTACACTTCCTCTAAGAATTTGAAGGGCCACTAACCACTTTCTATCTGACAACATTACAGTCATGCACACATTGACAGATTAGGTAATTACTGTATAACATAGCAAAAAAACACATTTTGCACTTGTGCATATCCTGTTCTAGAGTATATCAATGTTCTTGAATGACACTGTTTAATGTGTGATTTAGTGTATGCATATTTTTCAATACCCTGATGGCAGAGATTTCATGTAACAAAGAGACCATGCATCCTTTCACCTTTATAAATAGTCAAGGTAAAAATCAATAATAAAAAGACCTCACAAATATGTACTGTGTTTTATTCCCTGCCTTTTTAGGTTTCATCACCAATACAACACCAAAAAATGAAACTTTCACAGTTGATACTGGTAAGTTTGTTACTCTTCTCCTGGGCAAGAACAGGTTTGAACTACATTTAATAGAACACCAAAGACTGTTACCACTGTTAATGAACTGTCACTATGTTTCAAAAGGCCCATGTCAGTAAAACCCTTGTTATTCATTTCTTACCTTAAACATAGCTTATTGCTCTTTACCTGGTAATAACCATCACAATTCAGATTTTTAATACATTCAAATACTGGAACACCTTAATAGTAACGCATATATGGAGGATATATTAATATACTACTCACCAATTTTAATCGTTGCAAGGGTATTCTACTAGTGTCTATCGGAGCACGCTCTGTGACATTACCAAATCTGACTTCTGGGATGGCAATTGCACATATTACATGTGCCCACCTGTGAAAAGTGGCAAGTCAAAAATACCACCAAAAAAACTCATAGAAATACAAGTACTGAAGTTGTTGCTTGCTGCGTATTTGGCTTTTGCTTTTGGTTTGGTAACCACAGATGGGTATGTTTTCTTGAACATACCCATCTGTGGTTACTTCCTTATTAGGCTTTCCTAAGCTTCATTAACACATTTTAACAAACCTTGCAACACTAGCACTTTGTGTCAATAAACTTTCAGACTGAGATTTTATTGCAACAATTTTTAAGCATATTTTACTTTTCATTTAAGTAAGAAGTTTTTGCAGGTGCACCATTCAGGTACATATGTAAACACCACACTATTTAGTTTATTTGTAATTTATCATCTACAGCATTTATTAGTCATTACTAACACTACTCAGACCTGAGAAACTATTCTTACACAACAAACGTGATTACAATCAATCTTGTATCTATCAAAATGCAAAAGGAAATGCAAAAGTTATCAAGGCCTTCTGTCTACAGACACAAAGGCAGCAAAGTGAGCAAGCCACCAGTGCAATGCCCAACATGAACTGGATCTCCTTTGGTAGCAAAAGCACCTGCAAGCACCTAGGACCAGTGTTACATTCAAGACCTCAATGAAATGTCCGAGGTTTGTCAGATGATACCACATGCTTCCTATATGAATCAGAAAGCACTCCAAATCCTCCCGATACATGAATCTCAAAATAAGAACGCTAAAAGGAACTTTAAAAAGCCTGAAATTAATATTGAAACTGTGTATTTCATGAAGCACAAGAGAAGCTAACAGCACTTTTATCATCAAAGAGCAGCCTTCTGAGGCTACTTCTAGAATCTTTTTGGGGTAGACACGAAGTTACTTCTAAAATCTTTTTGGGGTAGACAAGAAGTCAGTTATCTCCTGAGTAAAGGAAAACATTTTAATTTTTTTACTCCTATTTGCCTTATTCCCTGTCATTTACTGTATGTCTGTTTTCATTACCCCACTTGCTCTGTTTCTGTAAGCTCTGAATGCTTGCCTCACTCTGCTTCATGTACATTTTGAAGAAACACACATTACACAACCATCTTAGTAGATTAACAGGAATGTGGGCTGAAGCTGAAGGAGATGGGAGGGTGATGCAGAAAACAAAAAAAAAAAAAAATTCTCTTTCTTGCACTAGAGCAGGAATATTTCAATAAGTCATCTTTGGCAAAACCATCTGCAAAAGTATAATATGACACACAGGGACCAAACAAATTCCTGTCATGTGATTTTAAAGTTGTATTGGTCGAAGTGTGAAATAAGACCTGTACATAAAGATGACATACCAATTAGCAAGTTATACAGTTCAGCCCAAATAGAAACAGATAAATCTTGCAGATTCATCCTTTTATTATGGTGACAGTTTCTTCATGTTTTACTTACATGAAGTTGAGACTTCTAAAATTATTTTTAATAATAGCTGTTTTCTTCTCATTGTCCACCTGCTAAACCACATTGTCTTACCATCTAAGCTTTATGAGACAGAAAGGCTATAAATAAAATGCCTCTTCAATCAGCCTTCAATTAAACATTTATCCTCTGACATCTCTCAACCTAACAGACTCAAAACAATTCCTGTGTTCTGCTGAAAAGAAGGAATCTCAGCCTTCCTATACTGCAAACTGCTTACTGCATGCACACATACCAGTCTGATCCATTAGCTTTTAGAAGTATGACATGCTCTTCCTGTATCTCTAATTAGTATGTATAGAGTAAAGAAGGAGCAAAGGAGAATGCACATGTTAGATTTTACAGCTGTTGGAGATAAAAGGTTAAATTGTAATACACTTTTTTGAAAACTCAAAATTTTGAAATGATAGCTAATGCTGAAAGACAGATTAAAAACTCCACAATGTGTAACAACTATAAGGTGTTACAGAAACAGTAAAAACAAGACTTCAACTGGTTTTGCAGAAATCCCATTTCACAAATCCATAAAACTAACCTACAGAGTAACAGAATGTAAACCCAAAAACCTTATATATAATTACACAAGGAAAGTGATTTTATGCAAACCTTTGTGCATTTTCCTCGTAATATATCTTATAAGACATTTCAAAAAAATTTATATTGATATGCAAAGAAACATATACATATTTTTAAAGATGCAACATGAAAGCTAAGCTACCAGCAGCAAATATCAAAAGGGCATAATAAATTCTACTGAGATAGTATTTTTGTAATTCTTTTTGTATTTATCAAGTAAAGCAAGGAACAAATTAAAGGGAATTTAAAGCAGAACTAAAAATCAGCTGAGAATTTTAATGCACTGGCAAAAATCTCCATTAAAATAGCTACAGTAATAATATTTTCTGAAGGTAAGATATGGCCTGAGTTAAAAAACTTTCTCCTAACTGGACAAGAGTCATCAAATCAACTGCAAACCACTGATAAATAAATTCTTTCCACCTTCTTTTCCTGGTAAGTGAAAAACAATGCCATACCTAGATCATGTCTTACCACTGCATTCCAAAGCATGAAAGAAAGATGTCTACACAATATTGCTAAGCTACTAAGATGAGCTAATTAATTATGAAATTATTCAAAATGCATGTAAGACTATTCTACTATAGGGCTTGAAAAAACATTAAGCTGCAACATTTTCCACTTTAGCAAGGGTTACTTGCTATAGTTTCTATCAGCCAGATACAGTAATACTATGTCAGCAACAAAACTATTTTTGACAGTGTGCGATAGAAGTGCGTTTGGAAAAAAAAAAAAACAAATGTCAGAATTGAAAATCATTTCAACCTGATTAAAAATAATTCTTTGAAAATACTGGGTTTAGAAGTTCAAAAGTATTGTATTGTAATTTTCAGAAGCAAAGAAAATACATTTTGCTGTTTGATAAGACATGCAAACAATGTTAAATGAGCTCTCTCATCTACGTTTTTTGCAAAAAGGCCAGCAAATTAAAATTTGGAACGAGCAAGCGTTTGCAAATAATAAAAGAAATGTACATTTTACTATGTAACTATTTAACAAAATGCCAGTGCCACATTTCAACAGAAATAAGATTTAGCTTAAAGAGACACTGTCAAATAACTCATGTTGCAAATGCTTTGCACCTGGAAATAGACTCTAAATAAAGTTTAAAATAAGCACATACAGTCCTGAAGAACATATTACTTACTTTTTGTCAGTAGTCTGCTTTAATGCACCACCTCTCAAATTGCAGAGACAACATTCCTAAAAATAAAAACAGAGTAGAAAAAGTGAGTTTTAATGATGGTTTACAAATCAGTTCTATTCATCTGATCTTGAGGAAAAAGCAAACTGCTAAAGCAATTAATTAATTACTGGGTTACAAACTGCCACTTACAAGCATAGCATTTCCTTACAGAGGAAGAAAAGGATACAGTAACAAAAAGAGAAACAACTCATACAACCAAAAGGAAAAAGGTATTTGAGTATTACTTACAGAAGAAGGGATAGAATCACTTTGAAATGTAATAAAAAACCCAAACAAAATCAACACCAAAAAACCCCAAAAAAAAAAAATTAAAAAAAAAATCCCCTACACTTTTAATCAGTACTGCTGTAGAAAGGCTGGAAACTGCCACACATTTTACAAAGATAAAACAAAGTACTCTGGCACATAATGAGTTTAACAGAAGTTACTGAGAAACTGACCCATAAGCTATTGATCTAGCTTAATTTTTTTTTTCTTTTTCTTTTTCCTGCAGTATACCTCCACTGCTTTGATCTTCAGTACAACTCCATCTCTTTCAGGGCACTTGGCAAGGTGTTCAGCAGTCCCCAGATAACACGCTAAAAAACATGGCTTTTCCTATCTCTACTTAAAACTCAGCTTTTGAACAGATACACTCTTTTCGTCTTTCCAACCCCTCACTCCTCCTCTTCAGCCTCCTTCACTTTTGAATCTATTCTTTCCTCTCTTTTTTATCTCTCATCCCTTGAAAGGAGCTGATGAAAAAATGTTTTGAACATAGCTATTCTTCTTCCCCCATTTTTTCTAAAAGAATGAATGTACGAATAGAGTCACGATATTCTGTGACAGTATACCTATATGAGACCATGTCTTTTGAACCCCTACATTTAAGTTGTCCTTGCAGGACAAACAAGCAAATCAAACAAAAACACAAACAAAACAAAACCCCAAAAATTTTGTTATACTCCAGTCTGATCTTATCTTAAAAATAATGATGGCTACAAATGTCTGTAAGAAATTTATTTGAATGATATATTACATTTCCTATGAAAAACATCTTTCCTAACCATAGAAAAAGACTTTCTTCTGACAATTGGATTCTCTTCACTATTCGAGCACAAAATTTTTGCTTTACCAACCAACACTATGAAAAAAAGAACATCCTCTTATGGAGTACCCTTTTAACTACTGAATATTATTGTAGAGTTTTAAAGAAGAGAATTGAGGTTCATTATTCTATCCACAACAACCTCAGGATGGGACCTAATATGCTCCAGATCACATTTCCCTTTCTAGAAGTATATATTGACTAATAAATTAGGGACCCAAAGGCTCAAAACTACACCACTTTCAGTAAAGTTGTTTCTTTCTCTGGGCTTGCAATAGTAGCCAATTGGAAAAACAGCATATTGCAATAAAACACCGTTTCGGAGTGATCCCTGCACCCCTTCCAGGGACCAGGTCATCCCACATCTGACAGACCAGCTCTTTTCCTTCCCTGAATACTAGTGCAGTGTGGTGGACATAAGCATCAACACCAGCAGAGCCCAGCAGGCATCAGGAGGAGGCAGCGGGTGGTGGCACTGACGCCTCATGCATGGGTACTTATCTGCCACTAGAGCAACTCCAAAAGCTCCTGCTTTCCCAGGAAGCTTCTCTCTGTCCACCGTCTTTCCTTCCCTTTGTCTCCCAGATGGTGTGGTTGACTGACTGTGGGGTAGAGAGCTCATGCCATTCTCCCCGTGTCTTCCAAACCACACAGGCATCCTGGAGGGCACCATCTTGTAAATGCTATTTCCACCACTTTGGGTCTATTTTTGTTTCCCAGGGCATCAGGAGAGTAGTGATTTTGTATCTAGTGATTCTTTACGATTTTTTTGTTTGTTTGTTGCTGTTTTGCTTTTTAGTAAACTGTTATTTTTTCACTTATGTTTACTCGCATTTGTTCTTTATAGGTGGAAAGGGATTGGTAAGAGGAGGTAACTAATTTTATAGTGTCCAGCTCTTTAAATTGTCTTAAGCCAAGACAGCAGTTCTGCAGAAGCATGAACTTTTACGATTTATACATAGAGTAATATCTGCAGACTGGGGAAAATAGCATAAGTCTAACTCATCAAAAATCCGTGCAGGGAGAAACTTTCATTCTCCATTTTCAAATGTGAAAGTTCAGGGGATTCCTCATAAATGCTTGCTAATCTGAGCACCTTCTTAACATTGGCCACAAAAATACTTCAACTCTGCTTTGCAAAACAAAGAGTTCATTTGCTCCTATTTTAAGAGCTTTGACATTCTTACGTCACTTAAAAATTTGTTACTTGACAAATGATGACATTTTTCTGCTTCTAATGGATATTTTTCACTTTTACAAAAAACTCTCACCAGGTCATTTGCTGTGGAACTTACTAATGTAGCCACATGGAGAATCCAAGGCCCTAAAGAAATTTTACAAAAAAATTTTACTAAGAAATTAAGCTAAAACAGCACAGGAAGAGACAGAAGTCATATATTTACCTACCAACTACAGAGCTTCGACATTAGGTTAAAAATAGAAAAGAAAAAAAAAAAAACAGAGGGAAAATTAAATGGAGGAGAGCAGCCCAAGCAAAAGAGAAGGTGGCTCTAAATACCCTGATTAGAAGCTTTAAAAAATTACCCTTATGCAGGACCTATAGGAACCAAATATTCTGTCCTCTACAGAAACACCTGTATGTATCTTTGGTGAGCAGAAAGTGTTGGTGGGTACTTGTTCACTGTCTGCTGGACACAGACTATAAATTAGATCCCTAAGAACTAGTCAAGTTCACCAGTGTTCATAACAAAACTGTGTGGGTAGGAACACAGGTTTAAAGCCCATTAAAACTATTTTGTTTATTATGTCTGCATTGCAATATATTTTCCTATATACAGATGACATGGCTATTAGCTTAACTTGACTCAATATACTACAATTAATGAAACTCAGAGAACCTGACATTTACAGAGACTAATATTCCTAATAAATGTACACATGCCATGGGTGGCAGTGAAATAGCATGTGAACTAGTAACTACTACCCACGTTATTATCCATGAAGGACACAGACCTGCTGAGGTAGTCCACTGCTCCAAAAACACCTCTCCTACGAAGACAGGCTGAGAGAGCTGTTCAGCCTGGAGAAAAGTAGAGAAGGCTTTGGGGAGACCTCACTGTGGCCTTAGAATACTTAAAGGGGGCTTATAAAAAAGATGGGGAAAAACATTTTATAAGGAGAAATGGTTTTAAATATAGATGAGACGTAAGGAAAAGTTTTTGAAGGTAAGGATAGTCAAACACCAGACCAGATTGCCCAGAGAGGCAGTGGATGCCCCATCCCTGGAAACATTCAAGGTCAGGTCATACAGGGCTCTGAGCAAACTGGTATAATTGATAATGTCCCTGCTTATGGCAGGGAATTTGGACTAAATAACCTTTAAAGATCCCTTCCAACACAAACTTTTCTATGATTCTGTGGTTCTGTGTTCTCAAAAAGAAAGAGTATGTCTGTGCATCCCTGTCTACCTGCTGTCAGCCTATTATGTAAAAGTCAGGAAAAGAATGTATTTCATTACAAAGCATCACCTTAGAAGGAATCCAATCTCTTATTCATTATTACTTTGCAAATCCTTTAAACAAGTAATTTTGTCATTCGTATTTGCATTAAATAATAATTTCATAAGCATATTATTTTATACGTATCTAAATTAAATCTTAGACCATTTTAAATTGCTCATCTCCTTCAAAAATCTCCATAACATTCTAGAATTACAAGAAGGCTTTTTCTCTTACAGTACCTGTATAAAGTAAGATATCTCCATATCCATATATAATTCACAAGTTTTATACAGTAACATTCCTTTTATCTTTCAGCTTTTTTGTGGAAATGATGCTTTTTTTCATAACAATACATATCATATTCACTATTTCTGGACTAAATGTTTCCCCTTTTCTTCCCAAAAATACCATTTTTGCAACCAGCAACCCTAATCTCACTTCTCTGCTTCAATCACTTCAAGAAACTGGCGGAAAAACCTCAAGTCACTGTGAATTAACCAAGCTTCCTTTGGTACATCCATCCAAAAGATGGATCACCCTTTTTGGAAGGGTATGTCTCTACTCAGGCAAAGCTGCATATTAATTTTTGTTGCATGGATAAATACTACGCAAAACCCAAGCCTGTTTACACTCATTTATATTTTAAAATGAATACAGTTGCTTATCTTTGGGTATTTTTTTAGTGTCTGCCAGAATTCAGTCATAGTCACAGTAATGCTTACAAAAACCAGTTTTCACATTTCCATATTCCCATACCTACTTCATCAGCAATAGCTGTCTCCATAGGAGACAGGAAGCTGTCTGACACAGCAAGGCAGTAGAATTCTGCCAAGCCATAGCAGAAGAATAGGTACTAAGTCATCTAACAGTTATTTTTATTGAAAACTATGATTATGCACCACACAATCCTCTTTCTTGTTAAACTGCTATTTCTTCTTTGCTAAGGCCCTGTAAATTACAATAGCATCTCCAAATAATTACATTTACTCAGTTAAATGAAAAAGAAATTCAAGCTTAGGTCAGTGGAAGACAACTTAAAATAAAATATATCTTTCTCTTAATAAATTGTGACTGACACATTTTCAAAAATCTCCTCTTAAAATGTAGTTTCCATAACCAACCTAATAATCTCTTGCAGTTCTTTAGCATCCATGCCATTAGGGAGCTTTTAATTTAAACTAGCAAGCAGATATCCTGCTTAAGCCTTTTCCTTTTTACTTTATGCATGATAAACATCAAAAGCCCCATATTGTCCTTTTCTTTTTTTTGCCATTTTCCATCTATAGATCCTTAGCTGGTTAAACAACCACAATTTTTCCACCTAACTGACTTCATCTGTGGCCACGTTCTCCCTTCTGAAATGCAATGAGAAGAGATCTTCTGTGATGTCAGGGAAAATATGTTTCATTTTTATCCCACATCTGGGGAGATGTGCTTATACAGCCATGACTTGTGTAGCACATGGACAATAATCTCCAGGATCTTTTCTACATCAGCAGCTGACATCACTGCTCCGCAATCCTTTGTCTGGATTCTAGCTTCAGTATCTTACAATTTTCTCTAATTATATCTTGTTTTCCAAGTTATCTCAGTAATTTTTTAAGACTTGTTCATTTCTGATTGCCCTTACTTCACAGGCCTCACTAAAAATAAGCCCAAAGTTTGTCTTCAGCTAACGTCTTCTGCTACAGCTTTTGCAAAAGGGATAACCATGCAGGCTGGTCAAGGCAGTAAAAAGACTGTGCAATGTTTGACAGATGCAACTGGAAAAACGAGACTTGGAAAAGGGCATGGCTAGGTACTTCAATAAGAAGGTAGTAGAAGGAAACTAGTAGCAGATTCAAAACAAAGAAAGAAACAAAAAAACCCAGAAAGATTCTTCACACAGTACATATCTGTTTGCCAGATGTAGGTGCTAAAATTTTACACTAGTTGAGAGAGAATCTGCCTAAGTTCATGAAAAAGAAATCCAACAAAAGTTACTTTCTACTAAGTAAATAGAAAGGTACTGCCTTTGGCTAAGACAATTTCTTATTTCCACATCGTAGGAGATTGAGAAAGCATTAGGAATGCCTGCTCAAGACACATATTCTTCATCAGGTATTAATTTTTTGCTGTGAACACAATAATAACAGACTAGAACAGACTTTAGTTTAATTCTTTTAGCACATCTTACTGCTCTACATAACCTGCAGTTTTAAACATTCATATGCAGAAACACTACCTAGATATTAAGGAAAATCCAAATGCTTGGCACTAAGCACACATTGAAATATGTATTACATATCATATATATTTAATTTTCCCAATCTGTGATCCCAAAAAACAAACAAACAAACAAAAAAGCTTTACTAATATATTATTATCATTCAATTAATAAGCTATTATGGTAACTTTTGTCACAGCTTTATTTAGCAGTGATTTTACCTGAAGTAATATTTTCAAGTAGTCACAATACATTTTGGCTAGTTATTTGAAGCATTGCATTAGAAAGAACATTAAAGATCATCTAGGCCAACTCCCCTGCAATAGGCAGGAACACCTTCCTAGGCCAGGTTGCTCAGAGCCCCATCCAACTGGCTTTGCACACTTACAAGGATAGGGCATCCACCACTTTTCTGGCAAGTCTCAAGGTAAAGAACCTCTTCCTTATATCTAATCTAAACCTTCGGACAATTTAAAGTCACTACTCCTTGATAATGTCTTAAGCAGCAATTAGGACTCTACCTATTCAGTAAGTAATGTATTTCCACCATTTTTTATCAGCTCAAGCCAATTGACTTCAACTATAGCAACTAAAACCTTAGAAAAGTGGTTAGGAAAGGTTTTGGGTTTGTTTTTTTCCCCAAAGTATTTCTAATAAGAGGTCAAAACAGTCTCAAGAGTCAACTGCTCCAAAGATGAGTCACAATAATGCCAATTTACTAGTCTCCTCTAAAAACAGCTAATCAAAACAGGCATCTAATGTTCAACTCTGCTAGAGCTAAGTCAAATAGATAAAAATTGTAGGGCTTTGGCTGTTAAACGCATTACGTTTTCTTCAAGCCATTCTGGTTAGCTTTATAGATAGAAACCTTTGAACTGAAAATAGATATCCTTAGTCTTCCATCTCTTTTCTCCATTGCATTGTAATGCCCAAGGTCACACTCCCAGTACTATTAACACAGATGTGCATTTGGATATGGCATTGCTACATTTTATCCATCTCCTTTTCCCAGCTTATTCATAATTGTGTCTATATTTATCCTTGTGTAAAGAGAAATGGGTTGGTGTTTCTCTTGAAAATGTTGTTTTCAGCAATGGTCCACTAATAATTATGCTAATTTTTCTACACCAAGGGAATAATTTTAACTTGGAAAATAGCTTTTGAAATTACTGAATTTCAATTCAAAGTCCACTACTGTATCCACTTTGAGCTATTACCTTCAGAGACAAACTTCTTTTTTTTAGTGAAAAAATATTTGTAAAAAATAATAAACTTCAGAAAAATTGATGTTTATCTAGTAAAATATTCAGATTCAGTTTCCTGACAACGAGCACCATTCTTAACAGAGTTGCTAGATGCTACCAGTATAAGTCACAACCTTCATTCGTATTTTAAGTGATTAAAGTTCACACTGATTATGGAGGCCGAGTAATTCCTTGAAAGAGACACCAACCACAGGCTAATATCTATTTAACATGTGGAAAGATCTTTGGCTGCAAGCTTAAAGTATGTTCTTGAAAATAGAAGGTGGCCGTGCTTCTTTTTATGGATGAACATTTTACTCTTGCAGTTGCATCCAAGTCTGTTCAAGACATCCACCTTTGGGAATTTAAAGTTTACAAATCATCAGCTACTTAATTTCCACATTTTAGTAACTTATCCTGCAAACATTCAGTCTGCCCTGCCCTCGACTTAGGGATAGCAAACAATTTCCTTGCAGTTGCAGCTCCTATATCATACAAAGGTAAAGCAACAGTATAAAGAGCAAGTAGTGTTTCACTACACTGTCTATAGCATTATTAACAGTGATCTCTAACACCATAAAGAGCAGGAGAGAGCTGGCTAGGATAAGAAGACTTCAAAATGACAGGGAAGGGGGGTTGAGATGGAAAATGGGAATATGGAGACAATTCCACAGCCAGAGAAGGAATGAGAACTGAGGCTGAGACTGAAATGAGAATTGAAATACTCATTCAGGTAATTGGAGTAAAAAAACTCTCACAACTTGACAGGGGTAGGTACTATGTCTCCTTTCTCCCTAGAATGTACATATATGAAGTAACACACATCCATAAAGTATAAAATGGAGACTATTAGATCCCTGAAGTTGAAGTAATTTCTCTCATAGTGGTGATTAGTCACTCAGATCTAGAAAATCCTTATAGTAGAAAGAGCAACTGTTCCCATACAATTGAACAAGAAAGATTACACTTTCTCCTTTGAAGAAGAGTCAAAAGGAATGAGATTACCTTTCCCAAAATGCTAATAAATAAGCCATTGAAAACACAAAACTGATAATTCTTCCTGCAAAATATAAAGAAACTGCAAAAATCACTTTTACAGAGAGGAAAACACCTGGGGCAATTCCAAGAACAAATACAGGCTGGGCGGAGAAACTATCAAGGCCAGCCCTGGTGAGAAACAGTTGGGGCTGCTGGTTGACAGGAAGCTCGGTGTGAGCTGACTCACAACCTAGAAAGCCAGCCATACCTTGGCTTGCATCACAAATAGTGTAGTCAGCAGATCAATGGAGGTGATTCTGGCCCTCAAAGAGACCCCAACAGCTGCATCCAGCTCTGGGACCATAACAAAGACCTGCTGAAGTGGGTCCACAGAAGGCCAAGAAAAAGATCAGGAGGCTGCAGGACCTCTCCTGTGGAGACAGGCTGAGAGCTGTTGAGCTGGAGAAGAGAAAGCTTCAGGGGGACATTATAGCACCTTCCATGACCTAAAGGGGCTACAAGAAGGATGATAAGACAAGGCTTCAAACTGCACAAGGGTAGGTCTAGGTTATACAAGAAAAAACTTCTTCATCATGAGGGACACTGGAATAGGTTGCTCGGTGAAGTCGTAGATATTTCTGGAAATTCAAGACATTCCTGGAAATATTCAAGACTGGATGTGGCCCTGAGCAACCTGTTCTAGTGAAAGACCATGTCCATGGTAGGGTGTTGAACTAAATTATCCATAAGGTCCCTTCCAATCTTTCTGTGATTCTATTAACAGTAAGAGTAAATGCTTAGCATACAAAACAGGAATGATGGTGTATCTAAGATATATCTATATATGATATGTAGGCTTATTCCCATTATTGTAGGCAGCAAATATTAGATTTTAACCTGAGTACCTTCAGAAGCTGTACATTTAAGAAAGCAGCAAAATACAAGCTGGCCAGGTCAAGATATCCTGCTACTGGCTTTTTATAGCATGTTTTTCCTCTTAATGACTTTGCAGCACTACCTCTAGAGATCACATATGGACTTTGAGGATAAATTAAGATTGGATTAATATGAGAGAGGTTCTCTGGTCCAATTCCATCTCCAAGCAGAACCAGATTCAAACTACATCTGACTGAAATCATAACTCACTGTATCACCAACCCTGCAGGGAATCTCTTCCTTGTAATATGAGAATACCCACATAGCTGGAGGCAACCAAAGCTTTTGACACGGGTATCGGTGGCAAAGGTTGATTTGGCAAACTCCAGTGAAGTGAATGAAAGGTCAAAATGAGCTTTGGGTTTGAGCCTTATGGCATTTAAGTTAAAAACATATTTTTTGAGTTTAATGGTCTTCAGTTTGGCTTCTGTGACAGTATCAGAGAAACCCCATATTTAAAAGCCTGTTAAAATACGTTGTTCCAAAGGTTGAGTTTTGCAAGCAATAAATAACCTGTAACTAGTATAATACCAAAATCACAAGGAAATATACTGCTCCCCTCATCTGTGTCCATACATGGACATCAGCAGTTAAAATTCTCACAATAAGTCAACTTTTTTGCAGAGAAGGTTTGCAAAAATCCAGAATTTTAAAAATAAAAACATAAATATTTTTAAAATATAATAATCAGATCTTATTTTTCTGAAAACAAAGAACCACAGAAATATTCAGGGTTTTAATTTTTTTTATTATAGCCAGATTTTCCTGTCCAATAGTTTCTTTTATTAACAATATTCAAATGCATCTAAAGCTTGGTAGAAAAATCAGTCTGAAAATTAAGACACTGTACTCACATGTATTGAGTTAATTTTGGCAGATAGCAGGCTCTGAAAACAGCAGTTTATAATGGAAATTATGACACCATATTAGAGAGAAGGGCACCACTACAAAAAGAACATTCAAAATCATTATTTTCAGTGGAGTGGAATAGGGCAGCTTGTGAGCAGGAATGTGGAAAAAGCTCTTATATGCCACTTTCTGATGCCTTTGGGAAAAAGAAACTAAAAATCCTACAAATTACATAGGGGGCTACTCTAACCATAAATGCAAATAAACCCAAAGACTGATTATCCATAAGTAATATGCAAAGCATGAAAAAGCTCATCTATAGAAAAAGAAATTCTGCTAAGCTATTTCAACATAGGATCTGTTCTCAAAATCAGAGCCACCTTATCAGATGAGGTACTTAACAGTTTCTGCAGTGCTGTGGAGAACAAAGCAAGAATCACTTGTGAAAAGTCACACAGCCTCCTTCTTAGTGGCCTTATGATCACAATGTACCTGATCATGAAGTGTATTTACCTGTTTCCTGACTTGCTCTTCTTTCTATTTCTTTCCTGTCACAAAACTTTTGTAGTCTAAATAACAAAGGTACTCAATGTTTATGTAGTATAGCTATTGGGTGACCACATCTTTGCTCATTGTACAGTATGTTGCATTCTCTGTAATGCCAGTCATTATTCTTCCTGACTTCACTAACTTTTTCCAGCTGAACCATTTAAGATTAATGAGGCGTTTGTTCTCAATCAAGCACTTTACATGAATTCAGTTACACTTTCAGGATCCATGCAGATGACTTATTAAATATAATTTTATTTTTTTATATTGTTTTGGGGGGTTGATTTATGGCCATTTTTGCCCATTAGCATAGACCATTCTGTATCACTCTTCTCTTCGGTCAATAACTGTTATCAGGACCTACTGCCTAGTAGAATATAAAGATGTATTATCTATCATGAATGCAGGTATATCCTAGAGGGTGAAAATTTGACAAAAATTACTGTAAAGCATACTTCTTCAGCTACTTAAAATGCTGAAACTGCAAGAAAACAGTATGCTTCCGAATCTCAAAATCAGTTTAATAATATAAACTGGAATAGCTATCAAGGAAAAGTCTGGCTCTGCCAATCTAAATCCATATAGGTATTTTTCTATTTCTGTATTTTAATAATGTTCATAGTTGGGATCCACACATAATAAAGTTTTATTTAGCTATTAAGAGAACTCTCATTCCTACAGTGCTCTCATGCTTCCTTGCTTTGCAAATTCATACTGACATACAGAAGCCTAATAGAGATCAAATTTTCCATGAAGTTAACATAACTGCTGTGATTTTAAGAAAGTATCATTAAACAGAATTTAAAACAATTTTTGTAAGCAGAGGAATGAGAAGGATTTTTTTCTCCTAAGAAATGAACTCTGAAACAAGGCTGTACCAATGTTTCATAACTTCCATTATATTCTTCATTACACAAAACTTTCTTTCTCATTGTTTTCCAATCAACCTTCTCTTCAGGATTTAATGCCTTAGCCAGAAGGGAACTTCGCAGATGGGCCATCTTCAGCTTAATCTCCTTCCCCTATGAATCAATATGAAGCATAAGGAAAACAATTTCAAGCATCCAGGAAGTTGGACTTTCAAGGAGTCAGTATTTCCTAGTAACTAAATCTTCCCATACTGTGCACTCTGCTCTCTTCTGAGATAAAAAAAGTAAATTCTGGAAGGCATGTGTATATGTAATTCCCACAGAGAGCCAAATCTGTTTCAGATATTCTGCAACAGCTGCAGTTTTTTAGCAATGATTATCCAGAATAAAAAGAAGATGGAAATTCCCTTTCTTACAAGGAGTCACATGGAAAATACAAGGGGTAATGGGTACAAGTTATTCCTGGAGACAATCTGATTAGACACAAGACGAAAAAATTTCACAGCAAAAACTATTGCAATAACCTCCCAAGAGAACTGGTGAATTTCCCTATGTTAAACACTTGAAATTTATCTGAGCAAGGTGTTAGGCCATCTTGTCTAGACTGTGATTTTGCCAAGAGGCATTGGACCAGATGATTCTTGAGGTCCCCTTCCAACCTGGTATTCTATGATTAGATGAAAAAATTATGAAAATTTCAAAATTGATTCAGAAAATAAGTATCTGCATTTAATTCAAAAGAAGCATAAAACTTTAGGTTGCGGATTGGTAGGACTAACTTGAATTGCTGATTTTCAAAAGGGAAGGTAGTACTTTGGGATAGCAGTACATTTAACTTGTCATTTTCAATGTACAGAAGATTGGTTAAAAGAGAACCATATTATATTAAGTAAAATTCTAGGATTAGATGAAAGTATTGTACTATTTTGAAGTGAAAGCTGTTAGGATAATCTAAGGTTATCATCCAAACTCTGAAGGGACAGAAACATTATCCTAAAATGACAAATAGTATGAAATACATATCAGCAATTATTATCATGCTGATGTTAGGACTGAGGTTCCACACAAGCAAAAATATATTAGCATATTTAAGTTCAATACCAAACTAATAAAGTTTTCCCCAAAGACAACTACATCCACAATGTTTGCAATGAATAATACTATCCAAGCAAGCAATAGAGAACTACAGAAAAAACAGAATTCAGCGTCTATTTTATCAGTCTGCCTCAAGGTACAATCAAGTCTTCTTCAACTATTCCTGAAAAATGTTTCCATAACATGTTTTCAAAACTCTGAAAGAAGTAGCTTCTATAAAATCTCTATATATCCCAGCCCTGTCCTTCACTAGTTTTAGATATAAAAATTAATAAAAAATCCTGGTATTAATATTAATTTCTGCTAATGCAGCTTAAAGTCTCCACAAGTAATCTTGTCCCTAAAAGACAAGACAGAGGTTCCCTTTCTTAGAAGGAGTCATGTGCAAAATATGAAGAGTAATGGGTACAAGTTAGTCCTGGAGACAATCTGATGAGACAGAAGAGGAAAAAATTCCAGAATGGCAATTGCTTATGTTACTCTTAATTATACACACATAATTTTACATTACAGAATGTGACTTTTTTTCCTTTCTGCCTTCCCCTCACTATACTAAGAAAATTAAACTTTTCAATCCTCCCTTGTGGAATGGTTGAAATCTATCAGGAATTATTAAAAAAATTTTGGTTTCTTGTAATTTCAGTTGCAACTCTTGTATCTTCCATCATGGTATTTTGAACATTTTATGTCTACTGTTACAGTTCTTCAGCTGGACTCTTACCAAAGCTGAAAAGAGCAGACAGATTGTTCCATGGATTTTTTTTTCCAGGCTTTGCTTCTAGTACAAAGCTTAAGCATCCTCATGTCATGTTTCAGATTCTATAGAACTGATGACATGTTCACTTTGTGACCGGAGTGGTCACAACTGCAGCTGGCAACAGGAACTACTGCTTAGGTAGTCTGCCATATTATGTCTGCATAGCTGACAACTCTTAAGTAATCTCCCTATCTCTGCTGAACTTCATATGATTTATTTTTCAATAAACTTTAACACTTTGGTAGCATCACATTATATAAATTCCCCCAGTTTCTGTGCAATCATCTTAAACTGTTTAAAGCAGACTGCTTAAAGTAGTTTAGATTTCCACATATGCGCCATAATGACATGAAAAGTAATCAGCAAATGATGCTCAGAAATTTATTCTCTTAAAACCATTAAGAGTCCTATGAGAATGATGGTTGCTGGTCTGAGATATTAAGGTTGAGAGTAAATCCATATTGCTATGTGTTTGGTAAATATTATTTTCATCATCTGTCTTCTGCCACTGCCAATATCAGAATTTAAAATACCATCAAAAGCATCTGAAAGTTAGGAGGCATGAAATCTTTTGCTTATTTCTTACTCCCATGATCTGCCACAGCAAAAAAATCAGTGGCCTGTACTTCAATAGACACCTCTTGGTATTCTGTCATTGTCTAGGTTTTTGGAAATTGATAGATTCAGCACTTGGTCAATATTTTTCTTGTTATCTGAGATAGGTTGACTGCCATCAATTTCCTCACATCACCCATTCTGTATCTTTTTAAAAAACAACAACATATTTTCCAGGCTGATGTAATTCACCTAAGCTCTGCAAGCTCTTGTAATCACTAATAGCTCTGAGATTGCTATTAGTGCAAGATCGGCATGTCAAAACTTTTGAAAGACCATATTATAAAAATAGTAACTTTGTTATCATTCATGTGTTTGTATTTAACAAAGCATCATTCACTTCCCTGAAACAGGATTTCTGCTATTTATCTTGGGTAGCAGATGAGTAGTATCTATTGCTCCTACGTCTTGCAGGTGAAAAAGAATATGTGAATAGCATGTAGTAACAAAGTGAATGTGGTAGCATGTGAATGACATGTAGTAACAAAGACTAAAAGACAGCAGAGAAGAGGACAAGTTTGTAAGTAAACATATTACTAGTCTACAGGTCTATTCAATCTTCAATATTTCATTAAAATTTTCCAACCTAATGATGATTTAAGGCATTAAGATGGAACTTTATTCCTGTGGATATTTGAATGAAGGACTCTCTTGGGGTATAAATTCATTTCATTCAGGTTACCAAAACAGAGCTACAGAAAGATGATTTTGTAGCTTTAACAATTCAACTGTACAATAATCAGTACACACAAAAAATTACAGCAATTTAGTTAAATATATGGACAGGTAAAGCTTACATTAAAAAATTGTTCCAATGTCCAATAACATGTATTGTCTAGTCTTTACATGGTGAAAATGGTGCTCTCTTTCAATCTTATTACCTTCTTGTTAGCTAACTTATAAAGTGCAGAAATACACTGGCCCTTCCCTACAGTTTCTGGAGTGTGCTTGTGGAAATTTAAACTGGTCTACTTTAAGCAGTTTAAGATGATTGCAGAGGAACTGGGGGAGTTTATATAATGTGATGCTACCAAAGTGTTAAAGTTTATTGAAAAATAAATCATATGAAGTTCAGCAGAGATAGGGAGACTACTTAAGAGTTGTCAGCTATGCAGACATAATATGGCAGACTCTACCTAAGCAGTAGTTCCTGTTGCCAGCTGCAGCTGTGACCACTCCGGTCACAAAGTGAACATGTCATCAGTTCTAAAAACCTCATCACATAAAAATTTCATTCAGCTAACTCCCATATGTTCTTGATATATCTTTCACTACTTCATCTCATCTCCTGAAATAATTTGGCTAAAAAGTACTTTCCCTTAAATTCAAATTTTTCTTATTATCAGAAACTTATATGCATCATATGAGAATAAGCCCAAACTTGTTCAGTAAAATGTGAATAATTCTTCTCAAATTAATGTTTTTCACAGGTGTTAGTATAAATGACTCATCAGACCCTTCACTGTTGTTCTTATCATTCACTTACTGCTGCCATCTAAATGACCACTTCAAGATTATTTGTAACCTTAAAACCTTAGAACAAATTTAGAATCCTTTCTACAACACATAATTAAGAAATTTTAAGACTGGCTTTTGTTTTACAATTTTTTCAGTGACTTTTTAAAAATGTACTTGAGTCGAAAGACACGCCTAATTTCCACTCAAATGTGTCATTTTGTTATTTTCATATTGTAGCTACTATCAGGTCCAAAGGCAACATCTTAATTTTTTCAGTGTCTTTAACAAAAACTATGTGATTTAGTCATAAATGGTATTTCATGAATAAGGATGTGCTCCTTAGAACTTTCCTACTTCCACATCATAGCTGTAATTTCCCTTAAAGAAATTAAAATTTTTCAATTTTTGATAGAGTAGCAGGGCTTTCTAACCCCGTTTGTTTAACTAATAATTAAATTCTGGGCTCATAACAACAAACTTACACTTTTCCCCTTGATATTCCCCTGAATCTAGAACAATAGTCACAAAAGTATTTCAGATGATCTTTAAATTCATGACTGTCTGAAAAGGAAACTGTAATAGGGTATTCTAGTAACCAATGAAACATTTTCTCTCCTTTACATGCATTTTAATTTTCAGTTTTGTTCAAACACTATTGTTTTTCACAAAACCATATCCTGTTAGCCAATCCTTTTCAGGAGTCCGTGAAACTACTCCAAGTTTGTGTATTGAAATGCCATTACATTTTGCACTGAAATATTATCGTATTTTACAAATAGTTTTTCCCCAGCAAGCATGATCAGAAAAAATATGCAGGCTACATACCACACAAAATAATGCACATGCCACCTTTTTTTCCTCCCTTAATCTCTAGTGTTAGATAGCTAAACAACTTACAGCTGTCCAGGCTTCTTTTCTGCATCGAGAACACAACCACTCGTTATGGATTTCATGAGAAGGAACACCATAGCAACCTAGAATAAGAGAGCTAGATTGATTATTATATTCTGCCTTTTTAACAATGATGTAATACAATTCAATTATACATAAACCTTAATAAAACTCTCCTCTGTCACGTGACAAAGGAGATTTTTACAATCTAGGCTTACTACTAATGTCATAGTCTATAAAATATATCTTCCCTAACCTAAATAAAAAGAACCCACAAAAGCCCCCATAAGAAAACCAAAACAAACACCCAGCAAACAAAACTGAAAAACAAAAACTCCAAGCACCCAAAAAAACAAAATCACAATGAATTTCTTATTTTTATCATTGCAATGTCATATCACCAACTCTCCCTGAAGTAAAATTTTGACTTAATGTACTGACATTTATTCTGGGCAAATATACTCTATTTCCAAGTATGTTGTGGACTACTTAGATTTAACTATTAAAGTTCTATGGTCCTTAGGAGACACTGCAGAAAAATCCATGCATTCATTAGTTACTCTTGCAATAAAAAAGAATGCAAGTGAAGGAAAATACCATGCTCCCAAATTTAACAGCAATATTCACAAGTCTTCCAGGAGAATTTTACCCTAACTACTTAATAAGGACACAATAGCATTGCACAGTGATTTAAAATAGAGAAACAAAAGAGTCATTAAATCACTAGAATAGAAAAAAGATCAGAAGTTTGTGATCATTGAAAGTTTACAAGACAGTTAATTCTTCAATATTTTCACAGCAACTGTAGGTTATAGAAAATGTAATGCAGTTTTCAAATAAAATTAGCCAGTGATTGAAGCATTACAAATGGAAATGTTCTTCAAGCACTTTTAAAGACATGCTAGAAGCCTAGCTAACTATTATTTATCAATAAAGCAAAGTTTTAAATTATATTTCTGGCAACAGAACAATTAGATTATTTACTTGCATGAACCCGTACGCAACACTTTGCACATGAAATCAGAAGACTTGTCCCATCTTCTTCAACAAAGGCATTTGATGGATAGTTTTCGGTGTTTTCTTCACTATAAATAAAACAAATCTCTGGAATAAGAGGTTTAGTCTTCACATTTTCTGCCATCAATGTTTCTGCTGAGTTTGCTTCACTGAAAGTAGTACTTTCTTCATCCTGATTGTCTGTCTGGAAAATAAACAAAATCTATATTAAAGAAAGGGGAGTCTTACTCTTCCTTGTGACAATGATGAAACTATTCCACCCCTCCCAACTTTCCCACAAAGTGTAACAGTTTCATGAGAAAATTAACTGCTTCTACGTATTTATCATAGTCATCCTACCTTCATTGTTCCAAATAACTGTGACATCTTGAATTGCACTCAGTCTGCAAACCAGTGTTATTGCAGTGGTGTTCAGTGGTACTGTACCTCTTGGGCCATTTAACTCAGTCCAGTGCAATAAAAGCTTTTTTCCTGGTTCCCATGCTGAGGAAACTCCAGTTTAGCACCTTCCAAATTAGCAACATATACTACACCACCACTTTTACTTGCCATTTGACACAGTAATCCCACAGAGTCAAAGACAGAGTCAAACAGTGCCCTGCATTAGACAGATTCCGAGGGAATATTTTACCTGAGAAGGCCTAAGTACGGTGAAAACACTTATTTCCTCAATACTGAATGAAGGCAGTATAAAAGAGGCTCTGATAAAAAGTATTTGGAGATGGACATATAAGGAAACAGCTAGAAGATGCAAACCTACCTGGGTTCACCACACCAAAAAGTGTAATTTCAGGGGAAAATACACACACACACATAAAGACAAACCCTGCATAAATGGTAGTAGGAGGCAGTGTCTGCAGCCAAGGATAGATGCAGGTGAACAAAGTATCAGTTCTAACTTAAATGCCAGTGAGTTTGTTTACTCTCTTAAAAATGAAATGCTTACGTTTATCTTTTTTATCATGTCTTGAAAACTAATTAGCCGGGCAGCTATTTCACACATCATCCAGAGTTGAAGCTGCAAGAACCTTGCTTACCCTATAGTATGGCACAAGAAGAGTGCAAACAGCACAGTAAGGTTCCTTTTTTGCACAAGCTGCATTATATTCTTTTTCAGCATAGAAATTGGGTGGTCTTGTCTGCCACAGGTAGACCAGAGGCTTGGCCCATGCCTCTGACTCTTGAACTTGCTCTTCAATTAAGGTCGTTTCAGGCAGTTCTAAAAGAAAGAAAACAATGACTATATGGAATGAAGATAAACAACAATGAATCTGTCACGTGTGCTAACAAAGATCAAACAATCTTACAAGAAATCTGTGCAAACATGGATGTAGAAGTCTAAAAGAATCTTGTGTAAGGAAAAACTCACCATTAAGTGCTCTGACAAGCACTGACTCTTGCGAAGAGCTGACTGCTCCATGTAAAGCATAAATAGCCCTACAATTCACAATCCGTATTCATATCAACAACTCTCCCACTGTCTCTTTAATGGCTCCAAAGTCTATCCCCTCTCCCTCCATGCACACAGCCCTAAATTACTTATGGATGGAACATATTGAGTCCTAGCAGCAGTGCCAGACAAATAACTCTACTCGCACAGGATGGCACCTCAAAACTCTTCATGGATGGTGACACTCATTTTCCAAATGGAAAAAAGGGCAAACATTATTGCCAGGGAGTAATGGGGAACAATCAGATCTAAGAAGTAGATGCATGGAGTAGAAGCATGCTAGATCATATGGACAGTGCCTATTAAATCTTTCACAATCAATGAGAAGGCAGGTAGGTGTCAATCAGAATAATTATGTGAATGAGGACAAGAAAATGTGAAAAGATTTGAATTAAATATTCAGACAACAAAAACAGTTTATAGTATACTGTCCTGTTCTAATGATGTATTTAAGAAAAACTGTTCACATCAGAAGAAGAAAATTCTAACACAGAGAAACATTTAAGTACATTAAGCTGATTCATCACATTCCTTCAGCCCATGACTGCTTTCTCACTTTCTCTACTTTATGAATAAGCAGAGGCTTTATGGATCTCCTATGATAAATGTCACACACTGCTACAAAGCCACTATAAAATTCGCAACATTTTTATCAGTGTTGAATAAAATATCAGCTAAAATCTTTGTGTACAAGCAAACCAAATGTAATAATAAAAAAATATATCCTGCATGTGGTTTTTAATCCTTTTTTTATAGTTTCTCAAAAGAACTAATACCAATTCAATAAACATTTGCCAATAATCTGGGTAGAAGGGCACAAAGAAAACTGCAAAAAAGCTGTCAATATTTAGCAGCAGAACTTTCTGATTAAAAACATAGCTATCTTAGCTTCAAAAGAACACCAGAGAAAAAACAACTCAACACAAGGAGAAAATGAACATATAAAATGCCAGCATTACTTCTATAACTTTTTGAACTACTTACTTTGTAAGTTAAAAGCTTAACAAAGTTTTTGCTTTAAAAAATCTGTCCAATCATATTTTTTCTACTGCTTGCAATTTTAAAGAACTGTAAAACACATACCTCTGAAAATTATTTCTCTATTTCTCTTCCTACCTATTTAAATTTTCCTTTAAAGTGCCATCTTATAAGCAGTTTCAGTCTTACAGGTATTTTTTTTTAATTTTTCCTTTTACATTGTTTTTCTTCAGGAGCTTGTACCATTATTTAAAATATTTTCATTATAGTTGTGACCTCACTGAAAATTCAGAGCTTGATTCTCCCTTATGAAGAAAACAAAGTGGCAGAACAGAATTTGTTGTGAAGATCTGTATTATCTTCCATACCCATTATCCCCTTGGAAACTGACATCCTTTGATTGCACCACTCCTTACCACCACTGAATAATTCTCCCATGATAGTTGAAGGCTTTGCTCAGAACCTCAGCCTATAATGTTCTTCTTTATTCAAAAATCTATCTTCATATTTGCAGTCCTGAAACCAGTTCTGGGTTGGTAACTGTAGTTCTTTCATATAGGGTTCCAGCTTTTGACTGCCTACAGCAGGCTTCCAAGTTCATTATTATATTGGTTCTAATTTTAATGAAAACAGTATTCACATCTTAATTTCCTATAAACTCTGTTAATTTCAGTTCCCTCTTGTGTGATATTTACAAAAGCTTTCCCAAACAAGAATTTGAAAAGAATGTAAGACACAAGAATAAAGCTTTAATAGCTTTTCGTTGCTATCAAGAGTTTGTATTTATTTTTGAACCTCATTCCAAAAGAAGCCAAGGACCAGATGTCATATATATATATACCAGACTCCATCTATCACAAACTCATAAAAATTTAACACTATTTTAATAAATTTCTTTTCTCCTTTACATTATATTTAGAGCACTTCCAGTTAGTTGTTGACTAGAAGCAAACACTCCTCATTTATTTACCTCTGATCTCTAAAATCTATAATTCTGAATTCTATGTCCTTCTAGGTCCTTTGAGGTGTGACTGTCTTCTTCATGATCCTTACTGCAGTCTTCTGTCTCTGCATTAACTACACAAGCTCTCTGATATGATCCTCTGGTATATTACACCATGCAACCAACCCCTCACTCTTCTCCACCACAACAAGAAAGGAAAAATATCAATCCTCTTTTCAGAGGGAAGCTGCCTAATCCAGTACTGAAGGGTTCACTGACAGGATACAAAATTAAGAGAAGAAAGAATAGATATTCCTAAGGATTACAAGCTTTGTCTGATACTCTGTTATCACTACTGTAAGACAAATAAATTTCAGTTCTCCTCAGGAACTTCCTAGTTAACCTTGAGCCTAAATTATCATCTTTCAAAGATTTCAGAATATTATTATCTCATGTCCTTTTAATCAACATTCACCCACCCACAGTGAAATAATCAAATTTCCAAAAAAACTGGTATTAAAAAAAAAGTTACAGAGTACATGACCCCACTACAAAGCATGTACAAAACATCACAATGCTGCTTTAAACAACTTCCTAACCAGGAAGGTGAGGAATGCAATCTTCTGTGTAACTATTCTGCATCAGTAGAACTTAGGCAGTTTCATTTTGTGTGCTTTATTTTTCATGTGTGCAACAGCATCGGTGAGAGGAAGACTTTCCACATAAGCTTCTCTGGTAGTACAGGTGGGGGTACCTTCCTGATTTCCACGTAGGCAGAGAAGTTATGCACCATTAACAAAAACTGAGAATCTGGCTAACCAAAACAGGCAAGGAAATTAAAGAAAAAACAGCTCTCCAACTGTCTGAGAGAAAGCATAGAGAATATAATTACTTGATGTAATAAACACTGCTGTCTTGGCACAGTTAATGGCCTTTCTTCACTTTTTCATCTGATAATACCAATGTCCTACCGATGTCCAAAAACACTGTGGAAAACTTAAGGGATTTTTAGATTTCTTTTTTTTTCTGTTTATTCAGTGCTTCTCACTCCTTTTATTTTCTTAAATTACTCCTTTCATTACTTACTATTTAGCTGAAGAGCAATCAGTGGCTCAGACTAAAATAAATTTATTTTCCTAACTCACATTGCTGCATGTGGTTTCAGGGTAGACACTCAGTGGCCTCATGTGAGATGAGCGTTTCTCTGATCAGATGTGTCTATAAGAAGGGCACAAAACAACTGCAACCTCCAGCTAGCTCCTTTCAAAATCCACCTTAACTGAGGATTCTCAAAATAAGAACAGAGAACAATTTGTAGTGTTCATACTGACTCAGATCTCAGAAACTCTACTGTCATAAGCATGCATACTTTTTTAGCTCAGCTGTGAATCAGTGCCAATTGCAAGTACTCAAAACCTGAAAAAACTGTGGTGGAAGCATCTGTTCCTACAGCAAAAGATACACTGCCCCACACAACCCACCAAAAAACTAGCATCTACTTTATAAGACCAGTATATAAGGTTTCAAGAAGCCCTATGAACCTGATGTTTCATTCATAATCTTACATATTGCCATTTTTCTGAAAGAGCATGAGAATGGTCTCAGCTCTGGTAGAGCAAGTTTTGATGAATAGTCTCATATTCAATGCTGCCAACCAACAACACTCTACAAGATGCACCATTATGCAATCAAGCCTTCACTGTGGTAACTTGGCTTTGCTATAAGAGCACCTACCAACAGCCCAAGACTGGCAATTTGAAAGATAAAGGACAGCCAATGCAGTGTGTGAAATACAATGTATGTCTATACAGAGCATTTTCTTTACACAGCACATGAAATGGAGCTGGGGAATCTACCTTGACTTCTGTGTCTGCTGTAACTCAGATTAAGTCACTGACACTTCCTCACAATTCACTGACAGTAAGTGCACTAACAGGACTCTGCACAGGTGCATAACAGAACTCCTTGGTGTGAACTCTGGTGTAACTTTTTTACAGCTTTTCAGCACGAAACATACATTTCAAATTGAAAGGTAATCAAGACAAAAGTGAATAAAGCATCCTTAGTATTCTTTCATATAGAAACTTTCAACTCAACTACAGTACAAAATACATCTCACTGTCAGAGAGAATAAAAGAAAAATACAGGATTTGAACCTGCTAGCCATGACCGGGAAATCTGCACCTCAATTGACAACACTGTTCAAGAGAGATTGCACACTCATGCATAACACATAGGCACACTCACAAATACCAATGAAAGGAATTTATTTTGCAAGTCTGTTAGTATGCGCATGGTTTTTAAACACTCTTACATGAATGAAGTCCATTTCTTGTAAACTTCTGTTATGTTTCTGGCTGTACATATATCATACATTCATGATGAAGTCTAAAATGGATTAACACCAGTCAAAAAAAAATTTAACTGCATGGTGTAAGGCAGACTATTCCTAAGTATGTAAAAACATCTTATTGTGACCACTAACAGTGCCCAGAGATCTTGATTCCCCCTAAACCACCTGGGCATTTTTATTTCACTGCAAATGTTTTTTGTGGTATTACTTTACCAGATACAATCCGTAATCAGGTAAAATATTTTGTTTCCTAAGGGGTTAGACCAAATGATCTTTTTTTCAACAGAAAAGCAGAAACACTTGATGATACAATTATGACTGAAAAAACACGCATAGCAGCTGATATAAATCTTACTGTATCATATTGTGCTGATTTTGGCTGGGGTAGAGCTAATTTTCTTCATAGTAGCTATATGGAGCTGTGTTTTGGATTTGTACTGAAAATGGTATTGATAGTATAGAGATGTTTTTGTCATTGCTGAATAGTGCTTGCACAGCATCAAGGTCTTTCCTGTATCTTGTGCCACTGACAGTGAGTGGTACAAGAATATTCCAACTGTCTCCCTGATCTGGTTGGTGGAGGAGTGTGTGAGTGAAGAACAACAACATCACTTAGATGCCAGCTGGGCTTAAACCACAACACATGTAATTCAGCCATAATATTACTTACAGTACAAGGTGATTAGCAATGCTAAACTTGATGATAGTTCCTGCTATCATATTTGGATCTGAAAACAATATTTCTATAGGATCAATTAATCTCTATAATGTAATTTCAGAAATACCAGTTCTCATGAATGGGATATTCATACGCATCTGCACTCCTTGGCATATTTAAGAAAAGTGAAACAATTCATTAAAACAAACTGTGTAGACAAAAAGAAAATTATAGCCCAGGATCTGTTTGGATACAAAGGAAACTCCTTCCAGAGCAAAGTATTTCTAAACAGTCACTATGCTGCATTCCAAGTGAATAAGTGAATGAATGGTTTCCGCTAATGTTACTGGTTTAACAGTTTGTGGGAAACTTGCTCCAACACACAATGTTAATGCTTTGAATGGTTTTTGCTTACTAAGTTAAACTCAAATTATCAGGAAGAAAACATTTGGGCCATTTGCAGAATGGGCTGTTGCCAGATTTGCTGATTTAACCCAGCAGATGTGAAAAGCCATAGACACTAATACAGTACAGTTTGCTTTTGCCAATCTCAACAATGATTTTGCTGCTTGGGGTTATGTTCCACTGATGTTTCCTGGCATTGTAGAGCAGTATTCTATGCTATGAAGAGCACAGAAGCATCTGTTATTTTTCAGGTAGTTGAGCATAATCTCAGCCCTGGGAGACATTATCTATAGTTTCAAATGTCCTGGAGGAAATAATAATAATACAAATAAAATAAAATTAAAAAAAAAAAAAAAAGAAGACAGTTGGGAAAAAGTCTTGTACTTGAAAACTTTACTGTTCCAGTGGTGTATCAGCAAACTTAGTTTCAGAAATTGCCTTTCTTTTTTTTTTTTTATTCAGTCATGAAAGATATAGATCTCATAGCAAAATAAGAACAGAAAACTCTTTAATTTATTGTACTCTTCAAGAACTTCCATTTCTTGTATGGGACCTTTGAGTACAAGTAATGTGAAGTATGTATACATACTTCTCTTTTGGTTAGAGAGCCTAATTGCCAAATTAGCTATTAATACTTCAGTTCTCATACAAATTACATGGAAAGATAACTATATTGAATCAGAGCTCTAGAAGTTCAGCTGAAGAGCTCCTGGATCAAATCAGGTTTAGCTTCCAAAACAAAATAACAGGATGCTTTAATAAAAAAAAAAGTTCAATATAAAAAAGTGTAAGACATCAGTTGTAGCAGATCTGAAAATGTTTCAAAAAGTTTTAAAGATTCAGCATTTAAAAAAACAAAAACTTTTTTAAAAGCTAATTTGACAGATTTGGAAGATTTGATACTGGGATACTCTGATTTTCCTTCAGCATACTATTAGAGCCCCATAATCAAATTCACATTGGTTTCATGATTGAACTGTGCATTGTGATTGCTACACTTTGCTCAATGTAATTTGTACTGGTATTCTATATTATATTGTATTATTGACTGAATTGTATATTAAAATTCAAAACCCTGCTAAACATAATTTGTATCTTCACTGTAATTTAAGTGCATTGCTGTATCACTCTGCTAAATTTAAATGCCATGTAATTTTAAGTCATTTCAAATATGAAAATCCTATATTATTCACTAAACCATCCACACACAGAGTATCTTGAAGAACCTGGTCAGAGTGTATTATTGTACTCCTACATTAACTTGCACAGTCAGCAGGCTTTTCCTGAGGGTGAGTGGTACTCACTAAAAGAGTATGGATTGCTTTGGCAAAAACATTCTTTCTGATTTGATGTTAGTCACAAATAAGAATCTAGTAAGTAAAACCTCATTGTGATTAAGACTGGCTGCAGACAGGACCACTACCACTTAAAACAGTAAATAAAGCTAGAATAAATACTAGCAAAGGCTGGAAAAATGTCACCAATAACTTTGAAAAGGAGGGATGGGAAAACCCTGACCAGGATTTTTCACAGAAAGCAGGAAGCACTGATCTCACCAACACTTTGGATGAATATGAAAACCTGAAAGATTCTAAGAACTTGAAGGAAGGAGAGAAAAGGTTCACAGGTTGCTGAGTATTTACTTCTGAGCACTAGTGCATAAGTTAGAAGACAAATTAACACAGCACATCAGAACAAGTAAAAGAAAGAGTTAAATAGTATATGGAATACACAAAGTAAAATTCCTATTATACCGCATTTTCAATATGTGGAATATGTAAAATGACCCTGTCAGGCTGTACTGGACCCCAATCTTTCTCTCTGACAAATTGCAAAGTAACTAAAATGTATTTGATTTACATTGCTATGATTCCAATAAGCTAACTCTGAGGACTCATAGCATAGAGATTCAGTTTACATTTAAATGATCTGTAAAACTAGCTTTACGGAACTATAGCATTGTTATTTTTGAAAATTACCATTTTTGGTTGCTTACTAATTTCTGCAACAAAGTAATTCTCTATTTGAAACACTAGATCATAAAGATACCAAACAATTACAAGGGGTAAAAACCAATCTTTCAGTCACAGCATTCCCTAAATAGCTGCATTCCACATGCACAACTTTTTTTGTGCATACAGAATGAAGAATTTAACTCTAGAAGTTAAGATTGAAATTGCCAAAGATGTCTACTTATTCTGGCTACCTAAGCTGAAGCACAAGCAACACATTCTTACTGATGCTAAAGTCCATGACCTTTCCAGTGTCTCCAGAAATAGCTACTTACCATGTCCAGAAACCAAGCTTAGAGGTGATCCACTAGTCAGGCAACTTTTTTAAAATGTGGACAGAAGGCCACAGAAAGGGAGATGTTCTTAAATCTGTATGGACTGCCAACAATAAGTATTTACAGCATACAGGTATCATAATTTCCATTATTGTATATATGTGTGTGTGTGTATATATATATATTTGTGTATATATATATTTGTGTGTATATATATATATATATATATATATATATATATTTGTATATATATTTGTATAGATATATATATATACACAAATAATGTATTAAAGCAATTCCAGTAATTTCACCTGTCTTTGCACTATGTAAATTTAAATAATAGCACCTGTATTTATAAATCTGTTCTAAGAGGCATCTCAGCAAAATCAAAGCAGAAACAAAAGAATATCTGCTGGAATCTACTGCACAGCCTATCAGCAAAAAACATAGTTGTCAGTACAAAACCACTTCAATCCAAACTACAAGCTAAAGACTAGGAGATACCTGCTCTATTGAAAAGCTTTAATTAATAGCACTTATTAACAGCTGCTTTCTCAATTCCATTCTCTTGTGTAATTTTTCACAGTTCTTAAGAAAAAAATTCATATTTTGCATTATAATGTAATCTGCTTGTGGTCAATGTACTTAGGACAATAAAACTTGATCAGTAATAAAATTCCATTGGAATTTTTAGGAACTCATACTGCCATCTACATACATGCTTACTGAGTTACTAATTAAACACCATAGTCTTCCAACGTACACATCTGTACAGAAGTGGAAAAAATGAAAGCTTTCTCCCTCATCATTAGGCATGTCCTGTGTATTAATAAAACAAGACAGATACAACAGAATTACTTGGTGGTACTTCCTTACTTTGGAAATTAAAATGTAACATCATTGACCATACTTCCAGATACTATATGATCAAATAAATATTCAATTATTATGTTGTTAGAGTACACTCCTGTTTTATGCTACTCTAAAGAGAAAAAAAAGTACCAGGTGGGGAAAACTTATTTTATGGTTATTTTCTATCTCTTGGGTAGCATAAATCTAACCTATGCCAATATATCATTCCAGCACAAGTTCCTCTGGGCAAAACAAAAGTGAAATTTGAGGAACAAGGTTACTTGAATGTATTCAGTTAAGATTGTCCAGATGTTCTTCACTGAACCAAGACCTCTTCATAAGTTCAGTATATACGTTATAAGTTAAGTATAGACGATGCAAAACACACTTAATCACAGATCCAAATTCATGACACGTCAATGCCCAAATCAGAATTACAGATTTGTATCTTCAAGCTACAGTTCCTGCAGATCACTGAAACAAATATCCCATAAACACTTCATACACTAGAAACCAACTGCATTTAAACTCCTTCAAGAATCAATTTATTAAATGTAATTATTTTGTACATTAAAATATATATATTACATACACTTCTCAGCCAAGACAATTAGCAAAATACCTTTGGCATTAAAACTAAATCACTTCCAACGCTAATGGTTTACAATGCAGCTTCAGATTTTGACAAAGGTGATGATAATTCTATGGGCTAGGCTTTTTTAAGCTGAAAAACTAAAGTTATTACCAGAATAACTTACTAGGCAATACTCTTCACCAATACATCAATGAATTAATCCTTTATAAATGCAAGTCATAGGTTTTTTTGTGTTCTTCTTTGGGACCATAATTATACAGAAGCTCAGCTCCAAAAGATCACTCCACAGAAGGGGATATCTGTCTCCTTAGTAAACATCACATCCAGTTTGACTACCAACTCCATTGCTACACTTGAGAAAGCAACTGAGAGGCTGCACTAATGCAGCAGGAAATCAATTTTCATTTTGGCACACCTGATAAGAAGAAATTACACATGCCTTTTGATACAAGACTGTAATTCTATCCAATCCTTTATGAGGTAAAATACCATATTGTAAAGCTAAGAAAGCAGCACAATTAGAGCTGCAAGGTTCATCTAAAAGAACAGTGACTCTTCAATGATCACAACATGTACCACTGTCCAGCAAATGAGGATAAATGTTGGAAAAACTGGTTCATATTCCCCTCTTGATCAAAATACTGGCTTATCTTAGATCCTGTAGGTGTCCACTAAAAGGCTGGTAACTGCTACTCATGAAATATGTCAAGGGACTAGAGCTGCCAGTAGTTATAATCAAAGCTGTCAGTTCTTGCCATTTCTGGAGATCAGCTGCTGGTCCAAAGGTTGACAAGAGTACTGAAAATTCAGGAAAAGCATTTATTTGATGTTTTAACACATCACTTTCCTAAATACCTACCAAAGATTATACCACATTTTTATAAAAGGTCTCTTAGGGTCTTCAGAACACCACACGCTTCTCAAGTGTCAGAATTTTTTGTAATTACATTAATCATACCTTGAAAATTGAATTTAAACAAAACAGAAGTAATACAGGAACCAGAGAAAATTACAGAAAATACATTTTTCTAGCACACTTAAGACTGTTGAAGGGGTAGATAGTGCTGGAGTCTTCTGTGCTAAATGATGATGATATATGAAAAACACATAAATTATGTGCTTGATTAACCAATACTCACACAAAAGCAAAGTATGCTAAAGAAGTAAAACTTCATTCAACAAAACATCATGGGAGGGAAAGAAATACTGGAAATTGTAATACTAATGTGGCAAACATAAACATGCCTCTATCAACCGGTTAGCAAATTTTTATCTACCTAAGCAGCACCAGGAAAAACATTTCTTTCTGAAGTAAATGAGAATCTTCAAGCAAAATCTCCCATCTTAAGCTCTGAAACAAAAGAATAGTAACTGCATCTACAAGTGTCATTTTCCCCTATTTAAGCAGGTTTAGCCTATTATTGATGTCACTAAACAAGCCTGAAATGGTTTGATTAATAATATCAAAACAAGCGCATCTCACAGGATGCTGATAGTGAATGTAAAAATCAAGGCTTCTTCTCATAGCAGAAGCCACTGTTTCCATTTATAGAAGTTCTCTCTTTCTGTTTCCTTATGTTCCAAAGTAATGAAAGCAAAATTACTATGAAATTCTGAATCATACTTAAAATGCAAAAAAACATATACAAAGAGGCCCATACTGAATTTAGTCTATACACTATAATTATATCATTTAGGGGAATGGGAAATTTTAGTCAACTTAAATCTAAAAACAGTTTCTAATGTTGCATGACCAAATAGTGCTGGAAAGAAATCTCTGGGACCAATCAATGTGCATGCAAAGTTAGTATGCCTGCTCCTTCTGCTGAATTTGCTTTTTTATTGCTTAAGTGCACAGAAATACAACTGTATTAAATACAACAGAATATGATTACCACAAGTTAACATACTGCATTGAGTGTAAGACCAAGGTTCACAATTTCATAAAAATTGTTAGTATGCTGAGTGTGACATAGAGCCCACACTGTACTGGCACACTTATTTTCTTGAACTGGCAACTTGATCTACAATTTCTAGGATTGATTCCCCAGTCCCTAGTATTTCTCAGTGTTCAATCTTTTAAGCATTTATTCCACAAGAAGTCAGACATACATAAGGAAAGGCTTCAGCAAGAGTGAAAAAAATAACACCAATAGACAACAAATAACCAATTAACCTAACTAATTTTCATAAAGGAATACACAACATATATAAGAATATACAGTGATAAAAAGAAAGCACAAAACTCAAATGTCCAAGTGATCCTGTAAAAAATATTCATTTCTGCCAAAGAACTCAGTATTAAAAGTGAATTCACAAGCATGCTTAAATCTGCTAAGATTTAAGCATGCTGTTCAACACAAATTCTATTTGCAAAATTACAATTCTGAAATGGCTGACAGTGTCAAAGAATGCTGCCTACATGTTATTAACATCCACTGATCACCTATATTCACAGAAACTTCTTAATAGAACCCTAGTATCTGAAAGACTTCAAATATATGAATTTGAATATATATTATCTATATTAGAAATAGCTACAAACCATCAGAACACTTTCCAACTTGTGAAAAGTGACACAAGTTACAGATTAACTAAAAAGCCTCGATTTCTTATCTTTTCACAACAACACTGACCTATATCTTCTTCATTTTGTTTGCAGTTATTATTTTACTAGACCCAGATAAATTAAAATACAAACTAATGTACAACACATAAATCCCCCTTGTGACACAATCAGAAACTACTGTATCAGGAGACTATGCTATCATAGTCTCAGCCAGCATCATTTTTGCCCAAAACAACAGAGAACAAGAACTAAGTAGAATGCTGAATTACATTTCTACTAACTACTATCCAGAATATGGATGAAGCAGCTTCATAATGACAAATGTAATCATAAGCACATTGATAGCGATTACTTCCTTAGTATCTGACACGAACAATCTTGAAAAAACTCAGAAAAATGTCTAGCCCTCATGCCATCATGTGTCAGGCAACTTAATGGGGCTACAGTTTGCCAGTCTCCTTTATCAGTTCTTCAATCTCTGCCTTAAATGTAAACATCCTGCTCACCCAAATGCTACCACTTCTCTTTTGGTGCTCTTACAAAAGCCAGCCAATAATTCGATTACAATAAGAGACAGATGCATGAAAATAATAATAATTCCAGTTCTAGCTAGGAAATACCAAAACTTGCCATGTCAAATAAAACTCTTAATAACTTCCTTCAATCAGTAAGCATGCTTAATGGCTACTGATTCTAAGACAGCTCTTACTTTCCTAACAAAACACACGCTTATTTACTGAAAGGACAATCATCAAGCAAAGAGAAAAGACTTTAAGGTATATGATTTCTTGTCAGGATGTTGCCACTTTCACAAAACATTAATACATCAGAAAGCTGGCAAACTACTGGATGAGATGGAAAATGTCTTGGTATTAGAAAAATCCTTGATTCAAAACTATCATATTATCATCTAGCCAGATTATATCATACACAACCCATGTAAATAGGAAATCCACAGTATGTTTCAACCATAATGTGGGAAAAGCATCAGCAGCCAAAAGGAATTTAATCTCTAATTAAAAAAGAGCACTTTTACTGCAACCTACCACATATTAAATCTTTAATTACTTTACTAGATGAAACAATATTAATATCATCCTGTAAATTACCATAACATTTTCTGAAATATGCTCTATCTAACCCTCAAGGTATTCAAACATACTCATATATGATACAGATCATGGGCCTAAGCTGTCTCTAATTTTCAGAAAGATGCTTAACAGCTAATTGAAGTATCATGCCTGGCAAAGCTGCAGCTCAGATAAAAAATGAAAGAGAAAGTATAGCTTTCTAAAACTAGTGGGGCAGAAGACACAAATCAATTACTTCAGGGTTGAAACAAGGAGGGAGATGTATTGATGAAAGGTCAATTGAACCTACAGCAGTCAGCTCAACAATGCCTAACTTGCCAACTGAAAGTATAATATTGCTTAGTTACAGCAAGAAGAGTCAATTAACAGGCATGCTGTCTCTCAAGTAAAGAAAATTTATCTGCAGCTGTAAGAAACAGCTACTCTCAATAAAATGCATTTGAGAGGGAGAAAAATCAGGTAAATATTGCAGATAAACACTGAAGTATGCAGTGATGTTGGAATCAGACCCATAGTCACAGACATGGCATCAGCTCCAGATTATCAAACTATTTAAGGGAGTGTGAGAACTAAACTCCACTTCTGCTAACTAAGGAGATTCTGGAAAACAGCACCTGAAACTTTTGTGGTTTACAGAACTAAAACGGTACAGTGGTATGAAAAAGGAATGTGTCTGTTTTCCATTTTGATCTATACTTTTGATGCACATTTCTAGAATATCCACCAAGTCACACTTGATAAAATAAAGTAGCTTTATTCATCAGCTTTGGGTGGCTGTATACATGATTGCTGGGTAAAGCAGATTTACTTTTTATATTTACTTCAGAGAAGGAAACCCCTATGTTGGGAACATTTCCTAGATTTTGTAGTCTGTCTGCACAGGGCAGTGACTCTCTAAATGCCTATATATATGGTCTCATAAAACCATAAAACTATCATCAGAAAAATGTAATAAATAGTCCACTCACCTTCATCACTAGTTGCCTGCTGTTTAACCAAAGTCATTGGAGATCTAGCTGGGGGTTTATGTAGTGGGTGACGCCAACTCTTAGATATTTTCTTTGTTTCAACTTCCTCTGACTGAAAGGAAAAGACCAAATTAATTTAGTACGTAATTCTGTATGATTAATTACGAAAAACATAAACATTCTTCTGTAAACAAGCACAGATATCAAGTCTGTAAATACTACCACAGTATACTTGAAGGACCTTTAGTGTACCAATACAACACTTGCCTCTAATTAAGAATATATATTTTAATTTAAGAAGTGCAGTCCTTGTCATACACAAATCATTTCAGGTATAATTTATCACAGCCCTTTCCAAATTAGAAAGTATAAACCCTGTTTTGCTCATGTGATATTTGATTGGAAGATCAGCATTGTCCTGATTTTCTGCAAAAAATTCTGCATACCTGTAGTACAATACAGCCACTAACTGTGGCTAGATAAATGAAGTGTAAACCCACTGGCTTAGCTTGTGAAAGATTCCAAAATTCCTCAAGAATAAAAAATTAAAAAAAAAAAAATCTAGAGTTGTGATAAGAAATCAAGAGTCCTGATAAATTATTAACATGTTTATCTAATATATGAAGAAATTATTTCCTCCCTCAAACGCTCTTATGTACATTAAGTTTAAAGTTATTCAAGCTTCAAGAATTAAGGCCAACACTTCAAAGTCTTGAAGTGCCACTGGAGGAATCCCAAAGAAAACGAGTTACAATGGTGTTTGGAGGTTCAGGACCAGAGGAAGGGCAGAGGTGTGGGAAGGACTGAGTTTCACACAATTCTTACAGACCACAGCATTCTGTGCCTCAAGACCCTGGATGCAACCTAGCAGATATACACATGCCCCTTGAACTAAATTATAAAACAACATTATATTTACCATGATAAACAAAGGGCAGAAAATGTGGTCAAAGCACAGGACAGGTTTACAATCTAGAACAGTTAGTAATTAAGTAGAAAGGGAACTGTTAGGCTTTTTAAATTGCATTTGTACACTCCTTCACTTAAAAGAGAAAGAAAGAATATGCAGTAATACTACAGAAAATCTGAAACATAATATATAAATATAATGTGGTTGAAAGGCACAGGAAGAGATACAATTTTTAATACATGCTAATTAAACACTGAGTTGTTTGTACTGCTCCTTATTACGGTGGAAAGGCTGGATCCAAGATTATCAAAACTTACAACATTGAAAAAAATGGTTACAGTTCACATATGTGGAAGAGTCAGCATGATTTTTAATTTGGCTTCTAAAATATATTCCCCATGAAGTCTCGCAACTTGGCAGTGGATTTCCTGCTTTCTCTCTGCCAATTTGAGATTCAGCTCACCACTCAGAAAGCTATTGACAACCACCACAGCCTAATTTTTCATTTTGCATCCTGAAGTCAAAGATGACCATGCATCATAGCCAAATAGTAAGAGGGGAAAAAAAGGCCATATGTTTGTAGGTGACCCAAAGATAAAATATTATTAAAACCTACTGTTTAAAAATTGAAAATATATTCCTTTTAATAGTGGGATTATTTCCTTCAAGTGTTTCCTTTACATATTTCAGTTCATTTCAAAAATCCAGGAATAGTAAGCAGGTGAAGCTCAGAGCCCTGCTCATATTGGCAAGCAATGAATATGGTAATAGCTTTGAGAATAGTTGCTGACACTTCAGATTCACAAATATAAAGTGAAATTAATAGACATCTAAAATAACAGGGAAAAATATGTCAATAAGCAAACTCCAAAAACAGTCTGCTTTTGGATCAGAATTGCCACTCTTGCCTAAACACTCCAAAACACGTTCAAATTATCATCTGATTAAAATCATTCATATTCTTAAATTCTTTAATATGGATATCAGGTCTCATTAGAACAATGCTCATTCATATTTCATTAAATCAAGAATATATTACTATTATGATGTAATTTGTTTCACATACACAAGATATTTCCATTTTGTCTTCTTCACCCTTTTTTACAATGGGCACTTCTCCACATTCCAAACTACTTCCAGAACTTTCTAGGTTGCTGATACCATCCTCAGTCGAGACACTTTCCTCTCTATCTGGATTTTCTGCTTCAGAAGTTTGTCCCTCTGCTTTATGGTATGGTATGGATGAAGCATATTGATTCTGAGATTTCAAACTGTCTTCTTTTCTACATCTATCAGAAGCAATCTTGCTAGCCACAGAATCTTCAAGCGTAAAGGAAGAACAACTGGAATCTATTCTGTCCTCATCTTCCATTTTTGTTCTCTCTAGTCCAGGAACAGGGGTCAAAACTGAGTCAGAAGGGATTCTTCCTATAAATTAAGAATATTATTTGTTAATAAATGCCACTTTACATTACCATATTGAATTTCACAAGAATCTAAATTATTCAAATTCAAAGCATGGCTCCTCATTTAGAAATCATACAGAAAACCATTTGGTGGAAGAGCATACACAAAAGTGCTATATTGGTTTTATCAAAGAATAAATCAAATGCAAATGGTTTGAGTTTAGAGTATGAAATATAGTTTTGATCATTTAATCAGTATTTTGCATTTGAATTGTAGCAGGTCTTCATTTAATTCAAAATAATCAATATTCATGTAGCTTCCTTAGTCTTTACTCAGGTTGCCTACATGCACTTTGAGTCAATGAAAAAAATATAAAAGGGTGGTATATTGAACCTTCTACCCTACATTTTATACCTATTCTGCCTGTTTAAAAATGAAAATAACCAAAGATTAATAGTATATAATTACAAAGATACAATTCAAATAGATACCAAGAACAGTTTTCAAACAACAGCATCAGTCTAAAAATGAAAAGCAATTAGCATAATTCTATTTTTAAAAAATTAGCATAACTGTATATTCAAGTAATATTGAAGAGTGAAACTGAGTGGACTTTACTTTATAAAAATTCTTCCTCTGCTGATGCTTGCAATGGAAAGACAGAACAATGGGCGAGAGAGGTCACTCAGAAAACATTCCTGAAGAACTCTGGCATACACTGCACTGAATTCGGATTCAGCAGCACATCCATGATGTTAAAGAAAAGGGTTTCTGTCAAATCCCTTGCTATTCTTTCTTCATAAAGGTTATTTGAACATGCTTTTTCTGAAAAATTTCCTTTTCAAATCAAATGAATATAAAACTTGATAACACAAAGACAATAGCAACATGCAATCTCTGGGCACAAACAGTGCTGCTTCAACTGAGAACAATGGACAGTTAAGACAACGCAGAGCAAACTACCTTCTGTAACACGAGTACTACTTCTACCACATCTAAAAACGTCCATTTTCCTACACAGGTCCAGGCACCACACTTTAAGAGGACAAAGGAAAGAGGGCAGCTCTCCACTCTTTTCTGCTGTTCCTTCCCTTGCCGATAAACACAGAATGGGTGCTAAATACTATTTACTCTATAGTCATGAACATTCAAAACCTCTATTAAAAGTTGTGGGAAGATGTAAAGCAATACCACCTTAAAAAAAACAAAAACAAACAACAAGTAGAACAGACCTAGAAATGCTTTGATAGAGCACCAAAAAATATGTGCAAAGGAATTTCTAAACTTCCATATTGCAATATCTTGGTACATTTATGCAAATCAATCATGATGATTATCACCTCCAAGGAAGCACTAACATAACTATTAATATTCACAATAATTAAAACACTGTCTTTATGCAATTTGAAAGTGAATTTTCAGTAGCAATATAAAACAAAATAGGAACTTCGAAAACTGAAATTAAAAGTCCAGTTTGCTTTATGAACAGGAATGAGGAACTATGAGGAACTAGTATTACAATGGAATGTGAAATAGAATAAATTAGGTTCAGAATAAACCAAGTATATTGGAATAAAAATTGTTGTGGAGGGGAAAAAAACTCTTTTTTTATTTATAAATAAATAATATTTATTTATTAATAAATAAATTATTAATTTATTTATAGCTGTGAGATAGCTCCAGAGGAAATTAAAAGGAATCTGGAGGCTCAAAATACAACCTTTTTGTGCACAGGTATGGAACACTTCTAATCTGTAGGTTCATCATGTAAATACATGTAGCATACTCGCAAGGATATATATTCCATCCTGTTTGAATAGTGTTAAGACATTCTGTATAATTTCCATATCAAAACCATTTTGCTGTAACATATGTGAGTCCACTGAAATATATAATTTACAAACCTCACTCTTTTTGCTCCTTTAAAAAACAATTAAAAGAGTTCTGGTGATATCACTCTCAATTAAGAATATTAAGTTATATTTCTCTTTCTTACCAAATATCAATCTGCTTTTACAAATACCTAAAAACATTTTAGTATGCTATTCTAGGACAACACTTTAGTTTAACATCCACTGATTTGTCACGTTAGAGTATAAACAGCCTACAACTTACATGTGAAACATAATCAGCGCTTATCTCACCTGAAACCTTGACATGATCCAATAGATGCTGATCCAGATGCATTCTACTACTGTTTTCTTCTTCCCCAGAAGGCAATCCTGTGTTTACCACTCTCACTTTTTTTTCTGGTTCTTCACTGACCTTGAAGCCATCAGTAGCTGCTTCAGTCACTATGATTTTTTCATCAGCTACCTTAGCAGATACTCTCTTGTCCTCTGGAGTTTTAAGCTTTTTAGATCGAGATCTGGTGTGCTGGAAGCTGTTATAGGAGATATTGCTGTCAGAGTAGAAAGTCTGTCTTGGATAAGATAAAACATCTACCAATATATGTCCCTTTCACCTGCTTAAAGTGGTAAAAAACTGACAATTTTTCACCTTTTTGTGCTGAGACAGTGCTACAATTTATTAAGTGATAGATTAACAATTGATTGGATTTAACCTTCTAATCTTTTATCACCATTCCATGTTAATAAATTCTAAAAGTAAAACCATCTTTAAGTAACTATTACTTAACCAGCACACAAACTAGTTTTTTAATAAATAGTTCTTTTTTGGTCTCAAAAAAATGATCCTTACAAGAATAACGAAGACAAAACTCTTTCAGGAGCAGTAAAATCAGGTGATATTTCCAAACCCTAGTGCTAATAAAAGACTAGTCTGAATATCCTTCTAAAAGCTTATCTGTTTGGAAGTTTTTAAATGAGTTTTAACAGAACCAACAAGCATCTGAAAGAGGCAAAAAATTATGATCACCGAATATTCCAAAAGGACACAATATCAAGCAATATATATAATTATTCTGTGTTTAAAAAAAAATTAAAGATTGAGCATAAGTTTTTGCACCCTCAGAGGTATAAGGGAAAGCTTAAGGCAGGAGAAATGGCAAACCAATTAGAAATAGGCTCATAATCTATATCAGAATAAATGTAATAGAAAATAGTCCAGTTTCAAATTGAATTATGTGACACAAGAGTGTGGAGAGATAGAATGTAAGAAAATAAAGATAGTGCAGAAGGTAGTCTCACACCTGGGGAGTTGCAGCTGTATTAATCACTAAAGATTAGGAACAGCCCTGCCCATAATAGGCCACAGCTGTATCCAATAAGAAGACAAGTGCTGAAAGCTGGAGTTTGTTGGTTGTGCTGTGGAGAAGGAGAAGGAGAAGGAGAAGGAGAAGGAGAAGGAGAAGGAGAAGGAGAAGGAGAAGGAGAAGGAGAAGGAGAAGGAGAAGGAGAAGGAGAAGGAGAAGGAGAAGGAGAAGGAGAAGGAGAAGGAGAAGGAGAAGGAGAAGGAGAAGGAGAAGGAGAAGGAGAAGGAGAAGGAGAAGTCAGTGCTGTGAGGAGTTGTCCGTGAGAACTTGCCGAGAAGGTATGGAACTTTTGCAATAAGGTGGCAACATAGGAGGAGTATTAATGTCATTATACAGCAGGTTTCAAAGCTCATAAAACATTAGAGATAAAAGCCCTACTATCGCAGGTGAATTTTACAAAGTTTTAAATGAGTTTTAAAAAGGTCTTGCATCTTAGATTCTACACATCTCCAGAAAAACATTTTGCTGCCCCTTACATTTTTTTCTGTGTCTACAAATGTGTATCTTTCAACACATTCTCTATAAAATAGATATTTCCAGAAAATTTGCCAAAGTATGACAGAACCATCAGTTCACATTGTAAATAACAGAAAGTACTATTACTATTTACATGCAGTCGTTAAATGTTATATAGCAGCAATGGATTTCAGCTGTAAATGTCACAGATAAGCTCTTCCTGTCGCTATATTCATGAAGTTTTTTATTTTCACTTTGCCAGAACTGGTATTATTCCCATAATCAAAATTATAATTTTAACTGACACATTACACTAGAAACAAAACTGAATAAACATTTTATCTCCCTCTGCAATGCATGCCTGAAAAAAAGCTGACTCAAGAGTTAAACAGCACTGGAATTGTGTTTATTAGCTTAGCAAGGTTCATAAATCAGCCCATGTGTTCCTGTTATAAAACTTTCAATAAAATTACTAGAAAGTCTTTGTTTTTACTCAGAACCACCTATCCAAAAGGGTACTACTAAATGAATCACTGCTGGTCCAAGTGGAAATTTGCATTTATGTTGTACAATACATGCAGGGAAGCTTAATTCAGGGAAAAATGGCATTCACCTAGTTAAATAACAGAATTACTCTCTCTGTGAGTCCAGGTCAGTATTATACATGTACTAACAAACTGGCTGTTCAGCTGCTTCACTAGCTGTCTTCAGGAAGTGATCCTACCTCACAAACTACCCTTACCCAGAACAAATGTGGTATTATATTTTCAGTAACAATGTTCCACTACAGTGCCAGTTGGTCCTTTACTTTACAGACTGACTTTCATATCTTGTCCTCAAGACATACATTAACAAAGAAAATGAGGAAGTTTGGTTTAAGACCAAGCTTAAAAAGCCACTAACTACGCTGTAAAGTTCTTTGGAGAAGGAAGATCTTTAAAAAATCAGTATTATCTCCAACTCAAAAAGCTGCACTAAAATACCAAAATACCAATAAAACTGCCCACCTTTGGCTAGAAATTAGGCAGAACTTTAGATATCTTTAGATAATGAAGAAGAAAATCCATAAAGATCCTGTTAAGTAAGACAGGAAAGCACAATAGTACAAAAAATGTGCAATGCAAACAAAAATCATAATTCATCTCAATAAAATTGATATAAAACTGCTTTAAAAGGTCAAAGGTCAGTGACAAGCTGAGAGACTTTATTCTCCTAAATTTCCTTATTCTTCTAAATTTTATTCTCCGAAATTTCTGGTGATGTTGGCACGTCACCAGACTGAGATTTACCCCTTATTATGATCTGCCACTGACCTGTGGTAGACAAACACAGATTTTGGCTGCAGCATTGCAAGAGTGTGACAAATAGGCAGTGGTACCTCCTTAGGGTAAAATGGCATTGAGGGCTGTACTTAGAGACTTGAAACAGCTGGTGGGATTCTATCACAGCTTTATGATAAGTTTTTCCTGTTTAATCTTCTTTTCAACTCTTAAGAGAGTCTTCTCCCTTGTTCTTTGGTTGCTGTGATCTCTAGAAACAATGGTAACCATCTGTTCCTTGAGAATTACACTGGAATAACCCTCACTAAAGAGAGATTTTAAGTGACACACTTGAATGCATTTTGATGTTCTCCTTAATCACTAACTTTTTTAGGTACACAATTATAAAGTATAAGTTATAAGTTAAGTTTTCACAGTCATTCTGAAAGAATACTGGTCTGTCCCCAGGATCATCTTAATACAGAAAGCAGAAAAACCATTTTTGTCTGAAGGAAATGAATTAAAAGAAAACATGTGACATAGTTTAAGCCCATCTGAAAGTTAAAACAGTTAAAATCCATGCAGCCATTCCTCTCCCTCCAGCCCCTCCAGGTGAAGGGGGGGGGGGGAGAGAGAGAGAGAGAAAGAAATAAATTAACAGTAACAGCAACAATACCAATAACAACAGTTTATATAAGCAGGTGGCAACACACAAAATGCTCATTTGAATCTAATCAATCCAGAGCCATAAGGCTTTCCAAGACAAAAGGACATTATAGCCCCCAGGCCCATGGGTATACATCGCACCCCCTTCCTTCTCAGAAGTGAGAATCCCTTACTTCTGTTCCCCAGCAGTGATGGTATGGTAGAGAACAATGTAGGCACAACCACGCAGCTCCAAGCCCCACCCCCTCATTGCTACTAAGAGAAAATAAAATCTCTTGTGGCCAAAACTACAACAACATCAGAGGAAGCGGCCAAAATGAAATAGAAACAACACTGGCATCATAAAAAGACAATTAAATAAACAGATGGCAAAGAAGCATAAATACCTCTTGGGAAAGTGCTGTATTTTCCTTCTTCTCTGTAGCCAGATCTTCACTTCAGGTGTTGATTCTGGAGTTGGTTTTGTATGATCAATGGTATATAAATCTTTGCCTTGTTTCCACAGCTGGTATCTCTCTGGTTGGAACTTCCTCACAAAGACATCCATGGATATTGACACCATGTCTCTCCTACAAGTGCACTGCAAGACAAGACAGGTATTTGTAAGTGACAAGTACTGGAATATTGCCACAGTTTGCAGTTTAAAAGCCCAAAACAAAAATCCCACATGTACAAACCAATTCTACTTTAATCAGTATTTTCCTTTTTCACTTTTTCTCAATTTTCAAGAGGAGAGGATTATTCAAAAGAAAATACTATCTGAACAAATGTGTCACACTGGGATTCCCTAGTACTTAAGGACACTTGTTTCATTAACTCCTATGGGTTAAGAACAAAAAGAAACTATAGCGTTCTTTCTGCTCTATTAGCTGGTTTTGACAATTTTAAGCAAACCTTGCTACCTCGAATCCAGATTGCACATATCTTGAGTGACATCAGAATTTAACTTTTAAAAATACCTCATGTAGTATCCTGTTGACCCAAAGGTCATTACAGGCATTTACAGTACCAGGACATAACTCTTCAAAACATAAATACATACAAGTAGCACATCAAGTTACAGTTTTGTCCATTTTTTTCCTACAAAGAATAGAAAGGAAGCAAGAGAGAGGAGTATTATGTCTGAATGGAAGGGTGTGCTAATATCTATGTAATCCAATCCACTGTAAATCAAGACTCTAGAATCACCTGTAATGCTTTCCTCATCAACTTTAATCTAATCCCTGACTTTAGTCCCCCAAAGAATTTTTGCATTGTTTTTCTTATGCATCTCCATAGAGTATTTTTGTCCTATTTGAATAGAATCTTAATGGTCATGAAAACGCAAAGGAGCCTCCACTTGAAATACTGTAGATGCTGAGTCAATTTTCAGATTAAAGTCATTGTACCCAGTACCCAAAAATACTTGACAGTAGGCAACTATATTAAGTAAATCAATACATCTACAGTACCTAAACTACTATAGTGGGTTAATCCTGGCTGACTGTCACGTGTCCACCAACTTGCTCTTCCAGTTCCCCTCCTCAGCAGGACAGGGGGAGAAAATAAGATGGAAAATGTCATGGGTCTAGGTAAGAACAGGCAGATCACTGACCAGCTACCATCTTTGACTTCTCTTGAGGAAAATTCATTAATGTCAATTAATAACAGGTTATGGCAGCAAGAAACAAGAACAAAACTAAAACCAACTTCCTTCACGCCCATTTTTCAGGCTTTACTTCACTCCTGATTGGTATCTGCAGGGATGTTTCTTTCACATTTTTCTCCCTTTTTTCTCTCACAGCTGCTGCAGATTTTTATTCTTTCTAAATTTGCTATCACATGAATGCCACCAAAGTAGCTGACATGCTCAGCTTTGGGCAGCAGTAAGTTCATTTTGGAGTCAGTTGGATTTAGCTCTGTCCAGTGTGTGGACTGCTCCTGATCAACAGATGGTAGTAATCAGCCACTACTAAAGCAACTCTACCAAAAACTTGCCACAAAAACCTTAGCAAATTTTTCTCAACTTGAAAGCAAATTGATTGTCTAAAACATAGTCTTACATTAAAAAACTTTGAAAGAACTTTGCTATAGCTAAATAACTCTGACTATTTTTTTCAGGTAAGAAGAGGTGTATAGAAAAAAATTCATGATAAATAAATGGCCTACCATTATGGTTTACTACAGCTAGTTTTATTACATTTTTTTAAACAAGCAGAAACAGACAAAGGACTGAATGCTACTTTCCTACCAGCTAGGTTTCTGCACACTAAATGCAGATTTCTTTATCTACTATTTTCAGCTATCATTTCTAGTTCACCCTTCTTCCTCTTTAAATTCACAAGATACATATTGAAAAAGCATCTGAGATGTCTTAAAAATGCTTGCTTTCCTTTCAATGTCAGCATTGCTATGCTGCATATTCACAACACTGCCATCTAATGGAGGATGAAATGAAAAGAAGGGAAAAAAATTCAAGACAGAAATTCCAATTTTATGCAGCTGCCTTTAATTATAGTTTTTATCCAAAATACCATCTGAATGCTCCCTTTTCAAACAACATGCATATACACACTTATACATGCACTCTGTAAAAAACTCGAACATATTCGAAATAGTATGTTTCATTCAGAGAGTCCTTGACTGGACACAATGAGCAGTAAAAAAAAGTAATGAAGACACTTCTATATACTGGGAAAGTGCATATAAATCCACAGTAATATTTTTAACTTTTAAAATTGAAATTTGTAATATAAAGACAAGTAATAGTGCATTTTCTGTCCCTTTAACGGACAAAATCTTTTCACATTTGAGCCCTGTTGTGACAAACCAATAAGAAATTACGGTTAAAGCCAAAATTTTGTTTTTAAACACCAAGACTTCCAGTGCCTTGACAGAAAATAATTACTTAAGTAAGCATTGAAGCATTAAGAAAGAAAATACATCTAGAAATAAAATGTATTCTATGCTGGAATGATAATAAGGTACTAAAATACTCAAATCACAACTAAATGGGACACAACTTCTGTCTTTTAGTAATCTTTGATCAGTTTCCATTTCATTTAATACAACTACTGCAGAAGAATTAACAAAACCAGGAGGTGTTATAAATACAGTAGATTTTTTCTTTTTAAGTTTTAAAATTTTAAAAGTATACTTTTGAGTAAAAAGTAACAGAGTAACATCATGCTCATCAGTATGACTGCCCCAAAAAACAGAAGATAGGCTTCCAGGCACTGAAAGGATGGAAGTACTTGGAATAATCATATCAGATGACATCAGCAGATGCATTCTAGAAATTATTTCTACCCATATTTCCTCAAATGATTCAAGAAAAAAAAAAACAAACCACCACAAACACTAAAACTGCTGCTTTGATAAATTATCTGGAGGATCTTCCATTCTTCTTGGTGGTGGTGGTAGTTTTTAGTGGTTTTAATTCATTTCTCATTTGACTGGCTTGTAGCTGGCAGTTATGTCACTTTCTGCACCTAACTTGAAAAAGTGACTAAAAGATTCTCTCTAAAAGAAAACTAAATGTGCTTCTGTAGAAGAAGGCTCCTGGGAAAAACACAAAATGGACATCTCCCTGTCTACTAAAGTATTCAGCAGTGGTTTTTTGGGTTTTTGGTTTTTTTAAACTTGTAAAATTTTTTAAAGTAAATGCAAAATCTAAGTAATTGGACTACCATGTAAAAGGCAGCTGATGTTGCCATAGATAAATGTCACAACCTTTGTACTGGAAACAATTATTTTCTATCTACAATAGAATTAGTTTAATACTTATTCTTCAACCAAAGACTAGTATGACAATCGGCATACTTAAGAGAATGAAACTTCCTCACAATTCTTACTCTTAAATTCTTACTATCGACATCATAAATGATACCACTACTATGCTTATTATTTATCCTGCAATATATATATATACTTGAAGGTAAGCAATTCAACTAAAATTTATTAGTAAGGGCAAACCTTTAGAGAACAAATTGTAAGAAAAAAGTTTAAACAACTTTAACTAATTGGCAGAAATACATGTGAGATATATTTGTGATATGAGAACATCACCTATGAGAGACAAACACAGACAAAAAGAGATTTTCAACCACATCCTATTTCTGAATGGAAAAGAGAATAATTATTTTTTAGTTTAAATAAATAAATAAATAAATCCCCTGCCCCCCATTTTGTACTCTGATTCAGGAAAATATAAAAGAATATACAACAAGCTTCCAGACTTAAACATATTAAGTTAAACACACACATAAGCACATTCTAAAATACATGACATACCTAAGAAGAGTTTTTATAAAACATTTTTTATATCAATAGGAAGTGCATGACTTACGGGTCTTTCCAGCTTTTCACCATTAGTATTTAATATTAATATTTAAAGATTAAAAGCTCTTTCATCTTTATGAAATGAATTACAGGATTTTAAAAACGAGCAAAAAAAATCTGTAGAGAATATCATATTTTGCTACAACAGAAAGTTAATAGATGGTTTATTATTTCACTAGTAGTAGAGGAGTACTATTTCTTAGAACCACAGAAATCTTTTAAGCACAGAAATCTGCATCCAGAGTCAAGTCTTCATGATTTGTTTTTATTTTTTAGTTCAATGAAGTATACTTCAAATGCAACTTGTAAGACATGAACTGATGTCTTCATTCACAAAAGTGTCTTCTCCACCAAAACATTAGTTTTTATACTAGTTATTGTGTTAAAATTTAACACACTAAGCTTGAAATATCTGAAGGATTTTGAACATTTTGCACTAAGTATTGGATTTTGTTAATTAAAATGTGATTTTCACTATATCTCAAATCTATTTTAGTTAGAAGTCTTCTGAAGTTTTAATTTGAAGAATAGTAGTACTTCATTAGGCTATTCTTTTCTCTTCACTTACATAATCTTTTCAGAGAGAAAGCATTATGTAATTCACATTGCAACTGCACAATGTAGGTAAACTACACACCTATGGGACATCATATGGAACCTAACAATCACTGGAAAACATGGAAAATTCTCTTCTTTAAAAAGAGAGAATTGATTTTTACAAAACAGTTACAAAAGCAAAAAATTAGCAGGATGAGGCATGCATTAGGCTGGTAACCTTCTTTACATTATGCAAGTACGCCCTAAAATTATTAAATCGAGGTTTTTTCAGTGATACTCCTTCCTAACTGCTTATAATGACTAAAGCTTTCTTCAGAGAACAGCAGCAATGATGTATTTATTGGAGACAAACACTTCAAGTAATTTAGATTCTTCTTACCAGGTTCAACTATACTCCATCAATTATTTCATGCACTATATCCCACTCTTGCAATACTTTCAATGAAGCATGTCCAAACAGGGACACCATTTGCTGGGATTCAAGAGGCAGGGATGACTGATTGATGATCAGAAACCAATTTATTGGGCCAAACATGTTTATAGAGGACCTCTTAACAGTACAACCATCCAATGACCTTAAACATTGCCTTGTATGGCAACATCCTATTCTTCTTGCTTAAGCAATAACACCACAGTTCACTATATATGGATATCCCTGTTTATCCTTCACCTGAGTTACTGTTTGCTTAACTCTGCACTGGTCATCTGCTAACATGTCCTGCTCCTTTTGTCCTGCGTGTTTCATCTTATACCTGTTTTCACAACCTGCATCCACAATGCACTATATCCCACTCTCACAATACTTTCAATGCATTTCCAAACAATGTAAAAAATGCATTTTGATAAAAAACATTTTATAGGTGCTGTGACTGGAAATGCTTCCTGTGGACTGCCTGCAGAAGTGCTTCACAGGCACAGTTTGCTAAGAGGACAGGATTTAATAAATCCTGGTATCAGTAACTGTCCTTTGCTATGGAATCACGCTGTGATGTATTTTCACACGAACCTTCTGGCAACTTGTAAGCAGTGTTGGAGAAACCTTTGGTAGCAGCTTGCCACCTGTAAAAGCATTGAGAAAGCAAGCTTTTCTTTTCTGGTAAATCATAGACAGTACACTCTTTTCTCTGACACATTCTGTCACACACAACAAAAATACAAATGCAAAACACCATTCTTTAAGGTCCTTTTTACAGAATAGGAAAAATATACTCCTGAATTCATTATTTGTATTCATATACGCATACGCAAACAGTTTGCAATATTTTTCAGAGTTCAATATTAACTAGTGCCTTACAAAATATCTGGCTTTTTTTCTTAATTCCTATTTCTAATTTATTTTATGTTTACATATAATGCCACCTACACGTTCTTACAAAAAAGACTCAGTTTGCATTATGTAGAATTGATTACATCAGCATCAGTTAACATTACAAAAATGTGGTCATTTTTCTCCCATTCCTTTGAAAGCTGGACAACAGAAACAGTGTGACATGGCACAACTAAAAGAAGCCATATTTTCTTAAATATTCCACCTCACAGCCCTTTTTCCTCTTTATCCTTCAGTGGTACCTTTAACGGCATTACACTTACTCCTTGAAAGATTGAGTCACTAATTAAGTCACTATTAACCTCTTTTTCTTTATTATGATTTCAATCTGTATTTCTACCTTGAATCTTTCTCCTGTTTCACTCACATTTACTTCTCCGTCCATCCCTGATGCCTATACAACAGAAACTCCCTCCCTGGAGCCTTTATCTCTCTGCTGTGTGTAAACTGCTCTTGCTCCATCCTTCTCTTAGCTCTCTGTTCTTTCCTTAGTACCTCTGAACTTCACTTTCTCAGATCCTTAAAGTAACTGCTTCTACCCCATGTCTTTATCTACCTACCAATTCCTGCATTTTAAAATGGAAGTATTCTGCACATGCAAAATTAGAATTTATTTTAACAAAATTAACCTCCATCTGCAACAGACCAAAATTAACCACTTCTCTAACAGCTCCTAAAGTAAGAAAACAGTCTGTGCAATAACATGTGTGTGCATATATATTTAAACGTATATATATAATTATAAAAAATAACTTGTTATTGTGCAGTACCTAATACATACACTAGGTCATACATTGTCAGTTATTTTTTGCATACAAACATTACAGTCATCATCATGGATTTACCAATAGAAAGTTTACTATTATCAAGCATAAAAAACCATTCTAAACATGCCACCTGGGGAAAACCTCAAATTAGAACTTGACATATTGCAGATTAAAGGGGAAGATATACACCTGGTATGAGTAAATGAGCAGAGGAATAGGAAATTTTCTTTTATTTTGGATAGCAATTTATCAGTTAAACTGTTACTCCGCTGGATTACTTAAGGCCATTTTCCAGCACAATTAGTTTGTGCCAGTTAACATCACCAGTTAGTGCGATACAGCAAGTCAAATTACTGTCAGGACTTTCAGAAGTCTTTTTTAAATTTAGGTTTGGGTTTAACAATAATTGATGATTCACGGCAATATAACCAGATGAGTATATTGAATCTTTTTTCTACACAACTCAAATTTTTAGAGAGCTCCAAGTCTAGTTGTCATGATTAAAAACTATGGTTGCATTTACAGATGGTAAAGTTGAGGGACTGATCATGTTGAAAATTAGATACTATTATTGTATAATCCTCAGAACTGTTGGACACTCCTCACTGCTGTGTCCTAAATACAGCACAGAAAATGGAGTAATGAATTGTCCCTATATTTATAAAGTTATAAATTACTTTTTGAAGTTCAGAAAATATTTTTTTCTATGTATTTTTTCTATTTTTTTAATAAGGATTTTGAGATATTCTAAAATTTCATTTTACATTTTTTCGCAGGTTTCATCTATTAGCATCTAGTTCATTATATTAACGGATGCCAAATCCAGCAAATTAATATTATCAATGATAGATCACAATACTTAATGACTTCTGTCTGGGGGAAGGAGAAGAATGCAATGAAATTCCAATCAGAAGTAAAAGTTCTGGCCAAGTCTCATGCAAAGCATGTAAAACTCCATCATATTCATTAAGTTTCTCTAAAGCATATGATAAATTATTGCAAAAGCGTGGCTAATTTTTTTCAAGACTGAGATGCCCAAAATTCATCACTCATGTATATCTTGTAGCTTCTTTAAATTCTGAATGACACAGCAGGATGAATTAACCAGTGGTCTTAATACATCAACAATCTCATTGCTTCAACTGGTAAGCATTATTTATAACTGAAATTCATAGATGATAAGGCTAAAAAATTAAGACCAAACAGATTTATTTTAGATTCTCAATCTACTGAATTTTATTTTTTTTCCAAAATGACTCTTCCATCAAGTTCCATCAAGGCACCTCATTTGTACTTTTGCTCAGCAAAGTAGAACAATGTTTAGAAAACCTATATACATTCAAATAAATAATGAAAAAATGTGTAGTTTTATGTAACTTCCTTCCAGGAATTTCAGAATGCTTTGCAAATACTTGTGTTTTTTCTTCATAACACAGAAGAAGTAACTAGACCAAAGAAAGGCTTGTTTATAATGGTCACAAGGCAAGCCATAGTCAGAACTGACACTGGAATATATTCAAATTTCTACTTCCTGCTTCAGATGTAAGTCTGAAAAGAGGAAAACATAGTCATTTTTTTCTATTCTTAATTTTTTTCAAGACTCTCCTACTATTCAAATTCTATTAAAAAGCAAGAAAAGAACAGCAGAAAAGTATTAGTGAATAAGAAGTCATGGGGTTCTACCATGTATTTTAAAATGTAATAAAACAACACAAATGTTAAATAATTTGCAGCTATTTATGTAGCTTACACCTTAACAAAAGACAGAAAGGAATTAAATTAGCTATGCAATGTTCTAACAAACATTATGTCCTATTTAAATCTAAACTAAGTAAGCAAAGAACCATCGTGATATTAAAAAAACCCCAAACAAAATTTAAATAAAACAAAAACAACAAAAACAAAATCAACAACAAAAAAAGCACATGCAAAAGAAAATCACACAAAAGACAGCATAAAACCAAACACCACAACAAGAAATGAAACGCAAACCAAAGGAAAAAACCAAAGAAATAAACCAAAAGAAAAAACAAAACCAAAACAACAACAACAAGAATCCCATATCTCCAACCCTCAAAAAAAGCTAAAAAGAGGCAAACCTTCCCAGAACAATGCAAAGAAAAAACATCAATATTGGAGGAACTTCAAAAGCAAGAGTTTCTGTCAGTGTTAAGTGACAGAAACCATGCAGCTGTGAACAGTGCTGTGTTGAAGCTCTTTTGAGACACTGGGAAGAGAGGCTTTGTGACAAAGGTTGTTGAGGTTTGAGATGATAGGAGAGGAAGAGAAGGTAGCACAAAGTGTCAGTAACACAGAAACTGCAGAATTCTCTACAATTTTTTCCTCTAATAAATAAAACCTGTTTGTAAGCCTCATTTTTCCAGTGAAGACACTGATACGCTCTTGCTGTAAGGCATTTTGCAGTCCTATGAACTAAACTCCTCAAATATTCCTATTAGGGTAGTGAAGTGGCCAGTTGAGCACAAAAACAGCAACAACATTTAGGAATGAAATCTATTTACAGTAAAACTGTAATGGCAACTATCTTGGAACACCAGGTTCAACTATTAAAGCCACTCAAATATATAACTTGCAAAAAGAGGAATCAAAGAAGTGAAACCAGAGCATTATGTATTTCACCTACCACAAAGAGAGAAGAGTAACTGAAGCAAACAAAAATTCACTGACTTGAGTGTGCATTCAAAATAAGTGAAACTACTGTTAGACATTTTTGGAAGAAATGGAGTATGCTTCTGTTGACTAAAGCTCTCGAACAAAAAACCAGACTCGCTGATGGGAAACAAAGTCTTTTTTAGCAAGCCCTGGGTTATCAACAAATACATCATTGTCACTAAAGATCCTAGAGAAACATCTGCAAACAGTAATGGAAAATTGAACTCATTCCTAGAAAATATGAGTTTCCAACCAACAAATATGTTAGACAAAAAGAAAAGCTCAATGTAAACAGAAATTGCATTCAATTTAAACTCTAATGAAAAAAAATGTCAGACCACAGCAACAGAATTTCATTTCACTCAAGGAAAGAAAGAAAAAAAGGAAAAATTAAATGACAACACAGGCTTGTCCCTTCCCTCCTTTTTGCCACTTTTTTTTTGTCAAATCTTTTTTTTTAAATCACTCACCCTGACTTCCTATCATAAAGCTTTCATGAAAATGTTTTCAAATAATCCTGGCTATTATTAACTGTCACCAAGCTACCACTGTGTTGCATGCTACCTGGAGTCTATCATCTTAAACATTAAATCTTTATTGCAAAAGACATGCTTTAATTTTAAACAAGCTAGGGTAAATTTGCTGCTTTAATGTAAATTTCTGTATGACACAGGACACAACCTTTATAAACACTTAGTAGGTTAAAAATGCCTTGTCTCAAATAGGATTTACATTTAGATGGGCATATTCTAGTACTTCTTAACACAAAACACACAACTTTCTCAGTGATGAGAGTTTCACCCATCAAAAGATGGCATTTTCAATACATATACATTTATATAGCTATACTTATCTATATAAAATATACTTGAGAGCAATGACATACTAGTGCAACTGCTTTGTTTCACCCTGCAGAGAATGTGACTGAACACCAACTCCTTCACCATTTTGCCTTTGAGAATAATGAAAATTAGGTTCTACATTCTTGTTCTTCTTTCCTCTGGTCTCCCTTGACGGAAAAGATCATTCTTCCGCTTTTATTGTACCTTTTAAACTAGACATTTTTATGACTGCCCTTTCAGCTGGGTTTTCCAAAACAACTGTTTTAACAATTCTATTTAAATGGCTGGAGAAAGGAGCCAGCAGGAACCTCTTGCAGTTTAACAAATGGAGATTCCAAGCACTGCACCTGGGGAGGAAAAACCCCATGAACCAACAGCAGCTCACCCAGGAAGGCCCAGGAGGAACCCGGGCCGGTGGTGAGCGCCCCAGTTCCCTGCCAGGCTCACTGGGAGTGCTGCCAGCGGGACACGGAGGGATCCTGCCCTCTCCCCTGCCCTGTGAGGCCACACCTGGAGTGCTGTGCCTGCTCTGGGCTCTCCAGCCTACGAGAGATGAGGAGCTACTGGGGAGAGCCCAGAGAAGGGCCACAAACACGGTGAAGGAACAGGGGTTTCCCTCTCCTGTGAGGGAAAGCTGAGGGAGCTGGGTCTGTTCTTCCTGGAGAAGATGCAGCAGCACCAGACTCACCACAGGACCTGACAAACTGAGGGGTTTAAGGCCACCAAAAGACGTCTGACACGTCTGAGTGGGGTCTTTTCCCTTTGGGCTGTTTTTTGTGCTCGCCAGGCAACAGCCGGGTGCCAGAGGCTCCTGTATTCGCACACTCGGCCCAGTGTGCGGCCTCCAGCAGGACCCGGGCCCTGTCCTGGCAGTGCCCCACAGCACCACTGAGGGCTCCCGGCCACTTCCTCCGTCCCGGACGCCTCCCGCAGGTACCCTGTGCCACTGGCTGGGCGGGAGCAGAGTGGAAGGGAGATTTCTCCTGCCATGGGGGGCAGCGTGCCTGGGGGAACGGAGGGGGAGGCAGGTGTCGAAGGCAGCTGAGGGGCTGCTCGGTCACTTTCCAGTAAAGTCTCCTTTTCCTGCAAGGAGACCCTTCGGGAGGCCCCCGTCTCCCCTCTCTGCCCACGCTCTGGGCCTTCTCTGCTGCCCGGCTCCCCAGAGAAGCTCTGGCTCCGGGCCCGTCTCTCGGCAGCCCATGGCGCGCGGTACCGCCGAGGCTCTGCAGGAGAGCGGCTCCGCCGCGCCGGCCGCCTCGAGCGGGGAGCAGCGGGAGGCGGCGGCGGCCGGGCTGTGCCCCATCTGCCTGGGCGACCTGGACAACGCGGCGCACGTGGACACCTGCCTGCACACCTTCTGCTTCGCCTGCATCCGGCAGTGGGCTGCCGTGCGCGCCGCCTGCCCGCTCTGCAGGCAGCGCTTCGGCCGCATCCTGCACTCCGTCAGGGCGGACGACGACTACCAGGAGTACGTGCTCGGCCCGCCCGGCTGCCGCCAGAGCGCCGCGCCCGGCCACAACGCTCTCGGCCCGTCCCCGCACCGGCGCTACCGGCTGCGCCCGCGGCCCCGCCGCCATCCCCCTGCCAGGACAAGGGGGCGGCCGCCAGGGGCCGGACGGAGAGCTCCAAGAAGCTCCGACACCTCTGCCCGATAGGCTCAGGGCAGCGCCCGGCCCGCCCCGCCGCTGGACCTGCCATCCTCTCGCACGTGCTGGGGGCGCGGCTTACGGCCCTCGTGCGCTTGGAATGAACACCCAGAGCATTCCCGGAGCACGCGTCTCTCACAACCACTTGGTACACTGCATATGAATACACTAATTCGGTGGAGGTGTTATTTCATCTCTGTCTCTCTTTTTCATTACTATTATTATTAGTCATAATAGTATTGTTATTTTTTTAAATTATTAAAGTGTTCTTATCTCAATCCAAAAGGTTTATCCTTGTTTTTCCAATACTCCTCCCCAGTAAGGAGAGGGTGGCAAGTGGGTGCATGGATCTCAGTTCCTGGCTGGAGTTCTCCAGCTGGAAGAACCCCAGCTTTCATCGGTGCTGGTGCTGGAAAATCATTGGCTTTGGACACTGAACAAAGTTCCATAAGCTTTTCAGAGCATGATTCTCTCAAAACCAAAGGAAGCCACTTCAGGCAATGCTTTCTAACAGTGCCTTGTTAGTGTAGGAAAACAAAAGGGGACAATGTCCAGAACTTCTTTATATAAATGCTGCAACAGAGCCTCTTTCACTTGAACTCCCGGAGCCTTCCCTCTCCAAGCACCACAACATCGCTGCCCAAGCTCTGTGGCCATCATCCAGAATGCCTGACCTGAAGCAAAGCCAGGTCCATGGACACAGGGCACCCTGACAACCCTCTCCCTCCCAAATGGATTCCACACCCAAATGGATTCCACACCTAAATAGATTCAGTCATCCCCCTGTCACAGCCCTCTGAGCCTTCCTCTGACCCTTCCCTACAGCAGCAGCCCAACTCCTCTGGCCCAAAGTGGCTAAAATGCAGGAGAGAGCTGGTTTCAGGCTTCACAAAAGATATACTGCTGGGGACCATCTGTTGACCTGTACTCCTTGCCTTGGTGTTTTTTGCAGAGCAAAGCTCTAAACTCCAAGCATCCCAGAACTTTGGGAGCCACCCAAGAAGCAGACTGACATGCAAGCAAAGCATATCTGTGCCAGGGGCCAAAACGTGGGTTCCCCACCCCTCTCTATCTCTGAGTCTTACTGGGCCCATCCCAGTCCCCCACTTTCAGTCCTCTCCCCAGATACACCAGCACCATATTTGAACATTTCTACGAGCTCCACACAATCCCCTTTTGCTGGGGCAGCCCCACAAACTCTTATCCCACATCCCACATGGTTCCTCAGCCCTGCTGGCAGAGTTCCCATTGCCAGTGAACCCTCTGCACAGCATTCCTGTGGGACCCATCTCCATTGGCAGGGAAGGGTCTGGAGGTCCTGGGGACATGAACATACAAATGACACTGGTGGTGTGCCCTGTAGCCAAAAGGCAAAGAGGCTCTGGGGGGGAGACTGTAAGTGCTGCCAGCAGGACAGGGAGGGATCCCAACTGCTCCCCTGGCCACATCTGGAGTGCTGTACCCAGCTCTGGACTTTCCTTCCCAGGACAGATGAGGAGCTACTGGAGAGAGGCCAGGGAAAGGCCATGAACTGCTAAACGAACTGAAGTCTGTCCCCTTTGAGGAAAATATGAGAGACCTGCAATGGTTCAGCCCAGAGAGGAGAAGGTACATGGGGATCTCATTGTTGTTTGTAAACACCAGATGCAGTGAGTAAAGAAGAGGGAGCTTGACTCCTCTTGAAGGAGCCCAGTGGCAGAACAGGAGGCAATGCATAGCGAGTGAAATGCACTGTATTTTATTAAATTCCATTTAAGCATGAGATTAAACTTTTTCACTGTGACAATGGACTTGGACGGGCAATTGTCTATACATTGTCTATATATCATCTATACATCTTTGGCCTTCAGTATCCTTAAGAAAATGGAAGCAGAAGGTAATCTTCCCTCTACCACTTCCCTAGGTTGTGCAGAATTAACGTGACAAAATAAGACAAGACCATCTACTGGACTCTTTACACTTGTAACAACAGCTGTGATGAAGTTATGACTAATTACCTTCAATAAAATATGGATGAAAAATCTAGTGAAACACAGAATAAAGCCAAATTACAGTTCCCGGACTGCAAGCTAAAAGTACAAATGAAGGTCCTGACACAAGATGATGACCAGCATTTCTCTTAATTCAGATAATTAACCATGGCCTAAGATTGGGAAAATGAACATTACTTCACTGTGCTTTACTGCACTTAAGTTTTTCAGAGAACAGTAAAAACAAAACACACTAATTCTGCAGCAATATCAGATAAATCAATTTAACTTGTTTATATATTCATCAGCCTATAAAAGAGAATGAGAGGCAGAGCAAACTAAGTATCAGCAAGTGTTACAATAGCTAGGAATGCATACAAAACTGCTATAAGGAGCTCAGTGGGGGGCATGCAGGCTCATCAGTACATAAGAAACTAGAAACCATTTACTAGGGTACCAGAATTCCTTGCCGTGTTTTTGGTGTAATTTATTTTATTAAACCAGCCTATAACAGGAATTGTCTCAAACCATTACTCTTTGTCTTTACTGATGTAGATAGTATCTTCAAATGCCAGTAAAACTCAAAATAAAAGCAATGACTTGTCATTAGCCAATTCAGAGGTAGGCTAGATGGTGAAATTATTGATCCAAGAAGTATCTTGTAGCATCAAACACTGCACTGACAATAAAAAGTACAAATCAAACTTCTTCTGATTTTATTCTGAGATTCATGTTGATCTGCATTAGATAGGACTAATACAGGACAGGAAAGAAGTACAGAATGGGAAATACAGAACAGAAGATGTTCAGTATTGCAGAGCATTATTACCCTATAGCACAGGACACAAAGATAATTTTAGAACCAAAACCTGTGTTAATCTATGTAAAAGAAGAGATGACCACATACATCCATGGTCTTTCTCCCACACTCCTACATCCATGCAGATGCTCCAGCCATTCCCGAAATCTGGGAAGGCAGTATGACCAGGGATATGTGTGGTTGCAAACCACAGAAGTATCATCATTTCCTTGGCTGGGTGACTGCACCATTATCATGTTTATACCAGCTTATATACATTGAAACCATCACAACTCCTTGGCATTAGGACGTTGGAACATATGAGTTCAGAGTTTTGTCCTCATCAGTAAATAGTTAGGAATCACTCTTGACATGCCAAGTGTTCTTATACTAAAACCTCTTTCACTATGCTTTAGTATTTTTAAATCAGCATACAATTAAATTAGCTGGCAAACTTTTTAAAAACACTTTCCTCTTGTGGGTAGGGAGACAGAAGGGTTACAGACTTCTCTAGAAAGAGTTAAAAGGCAGTGAGAATTTGCCAAAAATGCTGATCTTCTGTAGAATTTAGATTCGAAAGGCATCACACTTATGACAAAGTTATGACAACTTTGCTCTTGCCGAACAGTATGCTTAGTTTTAGCTCTTTTCCTTTTTTATTAACCAGAACACAACAAAGAATATGTGTCATTTTATCATTATTCCTTTTGGGTTGCTGTAAAAGATAAAAGGATCGTTTGAGATCTATATGCCTTCTTTCAATAATTACTTTCTAAAGTAATCAGAATTGCCATCAGCCAGTTGTTCCTTATGTTTTGACAAAAGATCAGGATTCTGCTTATGAGAGTGACAGTATGATGTGCTGCTTATTCAATTTTCCTGTCAAATTAATAGGAGATATTTTCCCACAACACTGCAAGAAGATAAAGAACTTCTCTAGTCATAAAGTCTAGCCAAAAATTTGGCTAGCTTCCTGTGGGTTAGGTTCTCCCCCCCGCCGCCCCCAAAACTGAGATAAATAGTTCATTAACAGTAACTGTTTGATTTTTTTAAGACAGTCAAGTGATCAGATTTACCTCTTCATAACTAGCTTATCTAGAATATTAAATATCAATGTTTTTAACTAAGGATTTTGAAAAGGTGTGAAAAAAGCTGCCAGAAAGAAAAAGAATGTGTTCCAAAGCTCCAGATCCTTAAGAATATTTTATTCAGATAAACACAAGACATTAGGCCTGGATTTCACATTACTGAGATTCTTACTTAAAAACTGCAAAATGCATACTTTTACTGATTTTTAGTTCATTTACAAGATCCTTTTATCCCACCTTAAATAAATAAAGGGGCTATTGAAATTTAAAGTCTTTAACTTCACATAAATATCTTGTTTGCATTTCATGCAAAATCATGTTATATTACATACCTTCCCCTTAAGAAGCCTCTACAGGAGGCTTGATTTGGCAGGGACAGAACTGGTAAGCGACTGAACTAACAGTCGCTTTTTAATCTGTGAGAAGTCTACTAGCCACAAAGAACATGCCAAAAGAGTGGAAGAGATTTCTGCATCAATTCTGTACTAGCTCCTGTTCCATATATTTCTATGAGATGTTCTATGCTCCCTTGCAACAAGCCTGAAATCTATCATTAAACAAGTTTGTATCAATTCTATGGGTTGGCAGGCAGTGAAGACCAATCTTAGATAATTCAACCTCATGCTACCTAATTGTGTCTTGTATTTCTGGTTTAAACAAACACCACATTAAAAAAAAAACAAAACAAAACAAACAAAAAAAAATGTCAACAGCGGTATACCTTTCCATTAAGAAATGCAAAAGCCACTTTTCCTGGCTGTTTGTCACAGTAAACTGAGAAGGGAAAATGAGATTTAAAAGAAGAGTAAAAAGGATCAATAAGAAGTAGTATTGACAGTTGACTAAATTCAATCATGTTGATTAATTAAATTGCATTAATTAAATCAAATTAATTAATTTAATTAATTAGATACAATTTATGTTGATTCAGTATTGCAAAACCCAAATAATGCCCTTGAATCTGCTCTTAAAGACTTGCACTAAGAAAGTTTTCTATGCAACCAGGTAATTAAATTTCTATCAGAGAACTACCTTCATGTAGTACTTAAAGCAGAATAATCAGAATTTGTTACACATTTCCATTATTTTACTAGATCTTTTCCTTGCTTGCTGCATGTCTAAAAAGTCAAGAACAGTTCAATTAAAGAAAACAACACAATTACATTCTATAATAGTTTTAATTAAGAATTGCAACTTGAGAAACAGAATTGCATTCAATTTCCATGCAGTGTCCAAATTTCCAGGTATTTCCATTCCACTTTGAAAAATTGATGAAAGAAGGGAAATCCTCAACTGCAAAGCCTAAAACAGAAGCTCTGCCATCTTGATATGCAATTGTGCACAAAATAAAGCAGTATGGGAAAGTCCTTGCAGACTTTCATAATTTGGGAATACAAGTCTATGTTCTGATTTGCAGAAGCTTTCTCTCCAAGTTCAGATCTGGCATTCTAACATGAATACACTTTATATTGCCCTCATTGAATCACCACTGCCATTTCATTCAGGCAAAAGCTGTAATTGTGTCCTTGTGGTTTTTCAACAAAAGTGAAGACTGATGTTAAGTCACATATCCTGATAGCAGGGCCTACAGGAGAAGAAATAAAACTACAGAAAGCATAGAACTGCATATGCAAACATTTTCAATAAAGGATGGAAATGACTGCAGAATTTTTATTTTTCTCCTAACATTATTCCCTTATTTCCTGTTAAACATATGTAAGTCCAAATCCTAGAAAATACCATTTGGAAGTTTTGTGTTCAGCAGGGTCTCTGAACACTTAATAGGGTTATTTTTTATTTATATTGCATGTGATAAGACCAAATTAGATCATTAAATTTTAACATTCCATGGAGGAATGATAATGGCTTTCTGGTGATGTCAGAATACTTTGTATACAACTTCTGCATTTACTTTTCCAGTGTGATCAGCATCTTATTTTATTGCGCAGATGTCACTCCACCAAATTATTATCAGATTGTTCCATCTTTAAGTAGATAATTCTATGCCATATGTTTTGTAGGAATTAAGATTCTTGCACTGGTACGTACCATATTGCTCTCTCTTACTAAATACAGTTAGAGAATTAATGCTTAATAGACACATGCAGTGAACACTAAACCTGCCGCTGGGAAGGACGTGACACAAAATGGGGACATCACTTGATGTTCTTTTCAACTGTAACCAACCTATTGGAAAAGAGCTAGCAATTTAAACTCAAGACTTGTACATCATGAAATTCCATCAGGGAAGATAGAAGGACTGGGAATTGATGCATTTTAATTAATTGATAAGTTGCCTCTATCTTCTGAGAAAATACAAAGATTCTTCAGCTTCTATTGACTGACGGTGGAAACTAAGGATGCACTATCCCTTGCAGATTCAAAAGTTTTGTGAACATAGGTACTTTTTCCTTTTTTTAAGGAAAAAGTAAAACTGGGCTCAAGAGAATCATAAACAGAAGAAAAATTAAGTTAAACCAAAACCAATTACTGCTGCCTGGGTCAGGAACACTGCATTCATCCAAATTAATCATGAGTGTGTGTTAGGTATTTGTGCTACAGGTAAAGTTGACCTTTCTAAAACTAGATGCCCATCTTCCTGAAATCATTTTTCTCTGATTATCTGCTGAGTAAATGTTTCTCTGAAACATTTACTCAGCAAATAATATACCTGCTACCCTTTATGCTAAAACGACAAAATGACCCTTTTCAATTTCTTCACTATTGCAGACATCTATGAAGGCACAGGGATGGATTTATTGCATGCTATGTCTTCTTCTCCAAGGACAACATTCCTATGGAAAATGTCAACTGCAGTAAGCAGAGTAGCTAAAAACCCTACTAAAAATTCACATTCTTCATACAGTATCAAGTTAAATGAAACATTATCCAACAAAGGCCTGCAATTACCACAGGAATTCCCACAAATAAGCTCTTTGAGTAACATACCTACCAAATGAGGTCTGGATTGTGGGGTTCATTTCCTTCTAATGTTTATTTCTTTCAGGAAAGAAATTGAGAAAATTGGAAAAAAAAATACCAAGCAGTATATTCCAAATACAAAATGCTATCTATTTTTCCTGGTTTTTTAGCACAGGTTTTAACCGGGTTGAAATTTTATTGATGCTACACTTATGGGAATCTTAACACGCAGAATTGCAATGTCAAGTAAATGGTTCTAGTCACAAAATGAAAGCATTTGAAATGAAATGTCTATTTCTACTGCACAAGAAGCAAACACTTTCATTATATGTCCTTTCTTGGCCTTATGCTTTTGAACTCAGCATTGACCTCTAGGAAAAAATATGCCTAATTCATTCCTATAATATGGGTTTTCAGTTCAGATTAATATCCATAGAATTACATGTATGGCCTCCTTATGTCTTTTTCCTCATTTGACCTACCCAGCTGCCTACTCTAATATTAAGAAGAGAAATAAAAATTTTGTTATCATGTTTCTAAAATGTTTTTACAGACCCCAATCTGGAAGTTCACTTCCACTAGGCACAAAAATTAATTGTGATGCTAGCTTAAATATATTCATAGACTGCCTAAGTGTTTTTTTCATTTTTGTACTGGGATTAACATACTTGCAAGGATAATGTTTCTAAACCCACCATGTCTACAAGAGAGATACAGGACTTGGTTACTCACAACTCAAGTACATGTTGGTGTCCTGGATCCAGCCTATATGGAGAAAATCAGAAAGCTAAAATGCATTTATAAATAAAATTGTAGCTTTCTTTTCAATCCAGCTTCTTGTACCTTTGTTGTCTCTCTGTGTGCTAACTCTGACCTTTTCAATAAAAGGGTGTTTCCTCCTACTGGCTTTCATATAAGGCTCCTTCAACAACTTTTTGAATTAACCTTTTTAGAACACAAATATTCAGAATTTCATAGTCTTTCAGGTAGTTTTACTGTGGTCTTCTACAATTGACACTATTGTATCACTGCTACTGCAAAAAAAATGTTACTCATAATATCTACAACTCTGTTTCTTTTATTGAATAACATCCTGTATTCACACAGCCATCAGCTGCAAAGACCCTAGGTCTCGGTCATGTCTAAGAGATTTAAGTCCCAACTGCCACAAGAGGTCCATCTTTTTACATCACTGAACAAACAAATTAAATTTAAGCATTGACACTCTGCTGGCTTGCATACCTCTGCCGGAAGCTGTGCCACATCACTCTCCTGTCAAAACAATATCACTTAGGACTAATGCAACATTGTCCTCCACATTTGAGAAGAGACACCAAGGGGGTGACAGGTTTGCATAACTGAGAGAGGACAATTTAGTAAAGAGACACCTCCCTGCCATGGTTTCAGCATTTTAAAACAGTGGTAATTAATTTCTTCATCAGACACAATATAAGAATAATTTTTAAATATCCATGATGCTAAAGAGCAAAAAAAATACCAATAAAGCAGTCCCATTACCACCACTCCACACTTCTGTAGGTCCAGTTTTCATTTATAGCTGGAATACTTGTGCTCAAGGCTTCCTACCCGTACAGCTGACTTTGTCTGCATCCTGTTACTCAAAAAATTGTATTTGTTCAAGTACAATTTTTAGATTTCTGGGAAACATAAGTGGCTCCACACTTGGAAAAGTTGCATATGTTTTACACTTGAGTAAAATTAGAAACAGGTAGCAGATCTGTAACTATTACAGGCAAAAGAAACCATATCAATCTTCCCTGCTTCAGCTAAAAAAGTTCTTACCCTGAAGTAACTTGAAAGTTCATGACTCCCACAGCCTGCCAGTCAAAAGAGGAAGCAAAGCTTAAACCCGTAACTGAGCTCAACCATAACTAGCCAGCCTGTCTGCAGGCCCTTGTTTCATGATCTGTGACCAGTAATTCATGCAGCTTTTAATTCATAGCTCTTTTAAATGGAAGGTTTTAATCTTAAAGGAACAAATAATGAATGAAAAAAAATGTTTAAACAATGAAACACTGTCCATGGATATCTATTTTGCATAAGTCTAGTTCAGATGCCTAAGATCATCTGCGCAGTCTCAATCTCTTTATCTGCCTGTTCTTCTGCAAATAATTCTCATTTTACTGACAGTACTATTTTTCTAATCATTTCAATTGTCTGAATTAATGTCTCCAAGCCATTGCATGAAAATACATCATTATGAGCTAGGCTTGGAATGAATGTTTTCTCAATTAAGAATGTGTGCATTGTTTCTTATCCTGACAACTGGGAGATTCAGTTACTTCACATAATAATAGCCTCATCCTACTTCTTTAACACACTTGCTAATGAATTACAGTATCACATATGCAGCAGCACAGTCATGTGGACCATAAAATGGTGCCACACTACTCTGCATGTTTTGCACTCTTTAGTTCCAGCATAAACTAAGGCCATTCCTACTTCCAAGCCATACACTACAAAATACTGGCAAAAAAAGAGAGGTATGGTTATCAACATAAAATATTTGTTTGATTTCCTATATATTAAAAAAATCCTATACTCCACTCATCTAATTTTGTAATGCATGGCAACACTCTTAATGAACACTCTTAAAGTTTGCTAATTAACACAGATTGGGGAAATTACAATATAAATACATCATGCTTTACTGCCCCCCAGTTTAAGACATCTAACAACAACAAAAACAAACAAACAAAACAAAACAAAAACAACAACAAAATCACCCTGTACTCCCTCACCCCCTTTCCTGACTTTGGAAGACTAATTTCTTTTTAGCACCTTTTGTTTAGATCACATCTATATAACTGTCCAGTTCCCTCTCTTTAAGAAAAATGTAGATAAGGAATCGTGAGTTCAGCAGAGGTTCAAGGCTGTCAGAGAAAAGAGCAAGAGAAAACTGAGTGAGATGAGCACATTTAGCATGGAAAATGTTTCAGGAGGAAACCAACAGCACCCCTCTGCTACTTGAGACATTACCAAGAGAACAGAGTGAAAGTGGTGGATGACAAAAGGGTGAGAGACAGTGGTCATTTATTCAAATACAAGTGGGTAGAGATTGGAAATAAGAAAAATTTTTCTCCATGAGGACAGACTGGCCTCAGTGGAACCAGGCCCTGAATTATTCTTTGATCCTATGAAACATACAAAACAGCTGACAACTTCATTTACATATCAGACATATACTGAAAATGGTAACTTCTACAAGGTTTAAAAGCCAGTAAATTTTCTCCATCAGTGATAACAGAAGGTGAATTTTGAAACTCTTTAGTTATGGTACGCATTAACTTTTATAAAATCTATTAGTCAGCAAAAGAAGACAAAATAAAAGAGACTGGTTGTATTATGACATAAAATGCAAGAATGATTGTTTAACAAATCCATAAGCTTAAAGAGTAGCATATTCTCAGAGGAAGAAGCAGGAAATACTTTTTCCATAATACTGATAAAGGGTCAAATCACAAAAAGCAAAAAAATCCCAAGAAAACTCAGCAGGCCTAGTAAAAATACTTCACCTGACTTCTGAGTAACAGTATAGTATAACCACTATGACAGTTTCTCCTCAACTAATTTAAAACCTATCAATTCTGAACATCAGGAAATTTCAACATTTAAATGTAGTGGTCAACATGCATTGAGTATAGTTATAATAAACTAGGGGATAAGGACATACAACCTTTCCTCCCACATGGTTATGTACAATTTTAATGTAAGCATAAATTGCTCAGAGTTTTAGTAGTCATATAGTCGAATACTTTGGACTCAAATTAAAACTTCAGTCATAAACTATAAGCAGGCTTTCTTTTGATAAAGTAGTTATCCCTGATATATTTAAGCTTTCTTATTTCTCATTAAACTTCATGACTACTTAGAGCAATGCAGACCATTGCTACTTAAAAACTAACATATTTTAAGAAAAAAACAGACTGTCTGAAGAAAAAGAACTGTCATTAATAGTATACAGATTCCATAAAGTGACTCATTATGTGGAACTTCTGATAGGGTTGTAGGCCTGTTCTCACATGACATATTCTAGCACAGGACTTGTATCATCAGCATGACTGAACTGAACCATTTTAACCACAGCTGCAAACGCATGCCAAGAACAATGTTTTGAATGTGTTCTTCAGCTTCTGGGAATGACACAAGAGCTGCTTGTTGCCATCAGGTGAACCATCAAGTTTGTTTTAACTGCAAATGAGAACAAAAACTAGGAACTGTATGTGTAGAAAACAATGAAAAGCTGACCTTTTATCCAACTACAATCTTTGTACATAGTGCTTATTTTTTCTTCAGATTCACAAAGTTTGTTGAATGAGTTTCTTAAGAATAAACAACTATAATAAATCAGACTTCCCTCTAACAATTCTAACAATGGTATCTTTCAAAAAAGCACTGGGTCTTTTGTCTGGGCATTTGTTGTTTACAGTCAAACATGTCTGACGTGGAAATATAAGACTCCCTTAAACCACATTTAGGAGCAAAATATAGAGAAACATAGCTTTAACATTTTTCTCATGGCACAGTGACCTCAATAACAACAATTTTATGCATAGCATTCATGAGGTTTTTTCAGTGCATAGGGCTTTTGAAAGTCAAACTAAACAGACTTGAAAAAGAGAGTAGTAATTACAAAGCAAAGCATATGGGGGAAATAAACAGTACATATATATTACTGTTCTTTCCCTCACCACTAACTATGAAGGAACTTTACAATCATTTTATAAACTTGTTACAAAAACTGTTGCCTAAGATTGCAATTAATATCAAAACATTTATTATTTTCATTAACCAGATTTTTTAAAATATAAACCAGGAACTTTGGTGTCACTATACAGGAAAAGAACGTACAATGACAGTACAATGTTAACATACCTGTACTAACCTCCATGAATGAGCACAGGTTAAAAAAAAGTAAAAAAAAATGAGAGGAACACCAGTTAAAAACCACCACAGCTATCCACAGTTAGGACAAGTATTTTCAGCTATTTCTCAAGTACATTCATATCCCAGGCATGTTAAAATTACAGAAACTCACTACTACTTACTTAAGTACACATGTGCTAGCACAGACTAAGATTAACTCCCATTTTGCAGTTTGACGTGTGGTACAAGCCAATACTCATGCAATTTAATGTCCTCTGTACCTCAAACCTCACTGCAGAAAAAGTCTGTCCATAAACCATCATTGTATTTCCCAGAGAATATGCTGTACCTTAACAATCAGCTTCTGTATCCAGAGAATTGTGTTATACTGCATTTGTCCCTAAGAACAGAAAGGCATATCTTGAATTCCCAGCATAATAAAAACCAAAGCCAAAAGTAGCATAGATGTAATGTCACATTTTTAAATGTAAATGTGACAGGCATTTAAGGAAAGACAGATTCCAAAATGAAATAAAGCAGGGGGATTAGCAAAACCACTATGATTCAAATAACAGTGAATTCTCCAAGGGTTCAAGCTTATCTGAGTCTCAGCAGCAGCATAACAAGCAAAAGTCCAAATCACAGATGCAGGGATTTTAAAGCACTACAGCAACACATATATACCACTAAATAAATCATTATCATAAAAATATAATTTCTTAATAACAATTCTGGATGATGAACCTTTGCTTGAAGACTAAAAGCAAAATAAAAGCAGAAAATTAAAATGGTCTAAATAGTATAAATCACTGTGTGCCTATGGCACCATGGTATTGGCAGGGGATAACTGCAGGGGCAGCCTCCATGGAGAGAGGCCTGAGGTTTCCCAGTGCTGGAAATAATCCATTCCAGCCAGCCCTATGGACCAACCCTGAGGCATGACTGAGCCCTGCAGCCAAGCTGAAGGAGACTCAGAAAAAAACATGCCTAACAAAGGGAAAAGCTAGCAGGTAGTAAGAGGAGGAGGGAACACAAAGTAGAATGAGAAATGGTGAGGGAACACCAAGGTCAGAGGACAAGGGAAGAGGTCTCCATGGCAGAGCAGGTACTTCTGTGGAGAGTTCATACCAAAGCAGCTGGAAGCCTAAAACAACTGTGACTTTTGGGCAAAGCCCATGCAGAAGCAGGAAAATTGGGAGGAGGCAGAATTGGCACAGAGGAAATTTCTATACACTGAGCATACACTCTTTTCTCCTCTATAACCCTCAGGAAAGCAAAGGGGGAAAGGGTCAGGAATGAAATGTGAAGTTCAGCCTCAGAGGTGGAGGAAGAAGGGTGCTGTTTTAAAGTTTGTTTCTCACTACTCAAATGTATTTTAATTGGCAACAAATTACTTTTCCACAAGTTGAGTCCCCAACAGTAGATGGTGAGCAAGCAAACACATGGGTGGGCGTTTATCCTTCAGCCGACACTAACTCATGACAGGGGGGTGAGTTGAGAACAGGAAAATAAACTATATAAGGACAAATGCACTGTTTTCCTTCAGACCTAATAATATCATGAGGAACTGATTTCATTTGTGGGAAAAAATTTGTAAGTGTGGGGAGCAGTGTTAAAATTCTTAGTAAGAGTCACAATCCTAAAACTCTCAAGAAACTGGAAAAAATTTCCAAGACTATAACTGGCAGTTTACTATTTTATTCTGCAAAAGGCAAAGTAGTTTTCTGGGGGTTTGTTTCTAAACTACATTGATTTATGTGATGTATATTATTATGATACTACACTTAATGCAGATAAAACATTCCAGGCAGAAATCTGTGCTTCATTGATAAAAAAGTAGGAAAATCTGACAGCTGACTCAAGGCAGAAGGATTTATCCTGAATAATTTCAGTTTTAATCCACAAATTGAATCTCTTATTATATGGTCAAATTAATATTGCTGGGAAATCTGGTCATTTCCACTATCTCTTTTTAACATTATTATTATTGTTCCATTATTAAATGCTTTGGCCCCTTGTTATCTCTTGTTTGGTCATTCAGATTCTTTCCTTTAAGCTTGTAAAATATCTAAATCTTAAATGGACTTTACCTTTTGTTGTTTTTGAGTCAGTCAGTGGGGCCCTACTGTAATTTTCCACAATTACAATCACTTATGCATTCTATGTAGGAAGTTACAATCCTATTGTAAGAAGTTACAATATCAATGTTTGTTTGCTTTTTGTTTCCATAAAATCAGTAGTTTTCTGAAGATCATTCAATTTGTCATAATTCTACAAGTTATCCTCTACCAAAAGATGGCTTTTTATTAAGCAAAGCACAGGGCTTTTACAGCTTCTCACTTTACAGAGTGCTATAAAAAGCAATTCTTCTTCTTAAACATAATAAAAAACTTGTTCAACAGAAATCAGCTCACACCTTTTTGCTGAGGCTGCCTCACTTGACTCTTTAACTATCTCCTTATCCAATTAAGCACTGTTGACAAGAGCACTGCTGAAAGCTATGAAAGAAGCCGTATCGAATCCTCCTTGGCAACCATGACATAGGCCACTGAAGGATTATCACTGGGCTCCCAACAGCTATGCAGAAAACCCATGCTGGTTTTGCACCAACATTTTATTAGAAGAATTTTCATAGTCTTATTATTACCAGCCTGTACCCACCCAGAAGCCACAATGATGTAAGCTACAACATAGGCAAATTTCCATTGTATGAACTTTGCCCATGGCAGATTTAGAAAAAGCAAAAAAGCAGAGTTGCCAAGAGCTTTCAGCACCTTGCATATGCTGCAGCTCTCACTGCTCCTGCCAGCTGTACAGCTGAACCAGTGATAACACCGGCTGGAAATTTTAGAGTAAACAGACATGACTCCAAAGGGATAATACGAAATGAGCTTCTGGCAAAATAGTAAGATAAATTTAAAAAAAAAAAAAGAAAACCTAGTAAGCTGAATGTACCATAAAGAGCAGAAATAGTTTCATAGTAATATCTATGAGAAAACTCCTGAATGCATTAGGTATCATGTCATGCGCCTAAATAACTATGTGCCAGGCAGCTTTCACACATGTGTTTTCAAATCATTATAAATAAAGAGTAAGTGCCAAAGTCATTATCCTCCTCTCCTTGAGCTAAAGAGTATCAGGAACATGCAGCTACTGTTCATGCTAATCATCACTGCTGTAAGACGGAACAGCAAAGAAACAGGCCCGCTTGGTGATTCTGACTAATAATTTCTGCCTAAGAGTAATTTAGCTAATAAAATGCAGTATGGAACAAACCTTTTAGCACCTACCAATCAAACTTTGCAATAGCCTTCCTGAACACTGGGAAATGATATCATTTTATATCTTGTAATTCATAAATAGAACATTTCACTCATGTTAGTCCAGATGAACAAGTACCATCAGTACAAACAGATTTTTGTACATTTGGTCATGACAAACAGAAACAGATGGGAATCCATTTTCTAGCTACTACGTAGAAAAAAAAGAACATATGTAGGTTTCTTAAACCACAGTAAAGAAAGTTTTTAATCAATGTTGGCATTTGCTGTGCACCAGTCTCTCTTTCAAGAATCAGGGTTAGAAAATGCACTATAACACGTTATTTTCATAGACAAATTTATTTGGTCTTCCAACAACAGTGAAAGCCAAGCTGGATTCTCAGCAATTGTTGAACAGTTTTAAAGATCATAAAAGTCTGAGTAAGGAAGAAAGAAGCTGAGTACACAGCCAATAACATTTTGTAAAGCACACAAAGACATATTCTTAGGAACCAGAAAGTAACACTAAACACCACCTGAAAAAAGGCTTTAGTGAGGAAACCAGAGGTAGTACACATAGTACAGCAAAACAGGAATATTTATATTAGTGCAAAAAAAAAATCTTAATATACAGATTCTACACTAATACCAATTCCTTTTTTTGAAAGGTGTCTATAAAGATAAAGATACTCAGCCATATGTCTCTGTGACAATCTGGCTGAAAAAATGTTTGTGATGACAAACAAGTTAATTTTTCTCAAATCTTTCATAACATCAGAACAGTTTTAGGCATACGTATTCCATGGCATTTCAAAAAAGAATCATAACAGTCATGGAATGGCAATCTTTAGACGGAATGTAAATTTCTGTGTTGAGAAATTAAATTTAAAACACAGACTTAAGGGAGAGAAGAACAAGAAATCTGAAGCTTTCTCACAAGAAGAATCTTAGGTATTTTTTTGCCATACGAGGACAAATTGGACCAAACTAGAAAATCCAAGTACAGAAGAAAAGATGGCAATCTCAGTTGTAACAACATTAGAACATATTAGTTAGTCTAAGTAATAATAAAAGGTTCAACCATATCTAAGTATGCTGGATTTTCTCACTATTTAAATTGCTGTAAACAAGTACTGCATGTGTTGATTATCATCAAAACCAACACTGTACACTTTGAACACTATTTCCATTGTCAAACTGGAGATGGAAAGGAGAATTCGTAGAAACGGCATTTTTTTTAAAATCCAGATCTCAATTATCTCTTCAACTTTACAAGCAATACACTCCACTTTTTTTTCAAGCAAATAAGAAGCCAAAGTGATCTTTTTAATGGTTCAATGAATATACAAATCTATTTACAGACAAAGGATATAATTAAAATTTTAGGACAACAGATGGATTGTGTAAGTATTGCAAACAGTCTTCTCATTATTGAAAGGCAATCATTGCATCAATCCATTAATAAGGTAAAGGCAGAGACTAAGCCACTCTGCAATATTTTTATTACAGAATTTTAAGGGTAAATAATCATTTCTATTGCTCATATCCAATATTACTTAATAAGCAAAAATTAAGAAATAACCAGAGAAGTGAAGGACACCAAATTAAGCTGAAACTCCCAATTTACTTTTTTGAGTAGGAAGAGAGTTTTTAATATATTTGGTAACAGATAGGCACTCTCTCCTCAAAAATTGCTGAGTTGAAGAGAAAGGACTAAAACCACAACTTGAGCTACTCAACAAAGGAAAGGTTTTAAGGCTTTTTAAAAGTACATAGAATTTAAAGATGGCAGTTAATCCTGTCTACTAAAAGAAGACTGTACTCTAGCACTACAATATATGAGGTATCCTCTGCCTTTTCACACAATATACCTTATTTTCCCTGACACTCCAATATAAATGAGGCCTGAGTTTGACCCAGCCTATCTAGATGCTCTTCACCAATTTGCAAAAAAATATTTTCTGCAACTTTTCCTCCTTAACATGGGAACAGATACAACTGTGGTTGTGATTTTTTCTCTGATTAACTCAGTTTAAGTTCCTTTTTTTTAATCCTATAATGTATATAATTTTTTCATCTTTGCAATTAACATATATGGGGAGCTTGCAACATTTAATTTTACCATATCTGAGATAATTTACCCAAGCTGGTTAAGATAAGAAAAAAAATATAATCGCAATTTGCAATTTTAGCAAGTTTTTCTAACAAAAAGGAAAACTCTAATATGCAATTATTGGGAGACGTTGTTGAGATTTACTACCCAAAAAAGAAAACATGAGATGAATTCAGCAAAAAACAAATTTGCAATTCTTAAAACAAAGTGTAGAAAACCCAGAGTGTGATAAATCTCCTATATATTAGGAGGATTTTCTCTTAGAGACAGCTGATAGAAAATTAAGAGATAGTTACAAACTTTGTCATCAATTTAGTGTACCATCAAATTTTCCAAAATCATAACTTCTCAGAACTTATGTGCATACTAAAAATCTTTACCTGCTATCAATAGCACAGATTTCTCATGTAGAACTTCCAGTGAGAGTACATGCAAAGATAAAGAGATTAGATAGACAGATAGATAGATAGACAGACAGACACATAAGTTTTTGAAATTCCACAGACTTTGTGGCTACATAGCTCTCAATCTCTTGGCAAGAAATTCCTGAAGGAAAAATAAATCCAGTTCTATTTACTCTCCATGAGATTACACATAGAATGTGTTGGTTGTTACTTGAATTTGCTTGAATACAAAGCAAAGGACTTACACACTGGAACAGTAAATATATTGCAGCTGGGGAACCTCAGATGCTGTTTATTCTGCATCAAAGACTATTTCTGAGAGCTGTTCTTCATACTACATAAGCTCTTTAAAATATCTAATACTAGATATTTCGTGATTCGATAGCCTTTCAGTAAGAAAATGTTTTCCTAAAAGGTATTACAATAATCTTTCATGCAACTGAAGTATAACCTCTTTTGTATTTTATCTTGCTTGAACACAGAGAACAAAGAAATAACACTGCCTTTAAAAAAACCCCATGAAAGGCTTGTTACATCATGCTCCAGCTTCCCCTTTTTCAGACCAAGCAAACCAAATTATTTCATTGTTCATGTAATTCTTACTACCTACTACTGTGTTCTACTACTCTCTCATTTTCAGATGAGTATTTACTGACATCTTCTATCCAAACGGGAAAGAATTTCTCCAAGTGAGACTTCATGAGCTTCAGGTGAAATAGTCCACTTACATGTTTTCCATAATAATGCTGTTGTTATTGCAACATGCTAGGAATTCAGGAGAAAGGTGAAAATTTTCATTATTCAACAAGTATCAGCAATACAGGTAACTAGAGAATAATTTGTGATAAACCCTGAATTCTCTTTAACAAATTCAACACTTTTGCTATCAGGTGTGTACACCTGCTAAAAATCAGTGCATTTAGAAAATGTCAGAAAATGTCAAACTTTCAATTATGTATTGTCATGATAAACCAAGTGCTGTAGTAAGAAGCATTACTTTGAGGTGAAGCTCGCAATAGGACATAGATACTTATGTTTTGTTTATACCCAGAAGTATTTCCCTTGTATTTTAAATTTCCTTTCTGGGTCAAAAGTACAATTAGTTTTACCCAGTTTAGAATATTATCTTCACTTAAAAAAATGCATTCTGATGCCAATACCATTCTTTGACCACAACAGGACAATTTGGTAGCAAATACTGCATTGAAATAGCCAAATTCCCCATCACAGAGGACCTTCGTGATTCCTTAGAAACTCGTGATTTGTGAATGCTTGAAAACTAAGGAAGTCCCATTCCTTTGTCTCAGAAAATTTTGTTCAGTTATCCTTGCTTTTTCTCAAGAAAATTGTGGCAGTTAAAAATAACCTTGTCATCCAATGCCAAAGTCTCAACACTGTCTTCACTACTAAACTCTTAACAGTTGAAGGTATTGTGGCAACTGAGGTAGGGGATCTACTGCAGACACTCCTAATCTCCAAAACCAGCTCTCACACCAATAGCCCATTCACACCAGCAGTATTAGAAGCTGGCAGAGTAACTCTTACTTACACGCAGTCAGAAAAAAGTGATTCTTAAAATAATGCCTGAAACCCACCCTCTCCCCTTATGACCCAGCTGTGGGAAGGAGATCACTTCAATCCACAGCAGAAATCAAAAGGGCAAGCAGAAAAGCTAAGAGAATGGTATTTTTGGTAACAATGGTCCAGTGGCCACAAGAAAACCCACAATCCCTTCAGATACCATGTGATGGCACTGGACCTGCAACAAGGTAAGGTGATAAATGTAAAACAATACCTGGTATATCCTAATTTTTATTTGCAAGCAAAGAAAATTCTCTTGTAGCAGAGTTATTTTCTGTAAATGTGTATTTAGGCATATTTTGCCTATAATGAAGACTACTTTGTCTTCTAACAATTGCAATTAGTCTCTATCATAATTTACTTACATCTCCCATAAATTCCTGTATTCATAGAATAAAGCTGGTGCAAGATCATTTGACATTTTGTCCAGTAAGATGCAGAAAGTATATTCTTTGCATAGTATGACAATAAACTATTTGTTTGGGAAAATAGTAATATAATCATGACATTTTTTGCAGATAAATATAAACTTGTGCTAATGCACTGGCCTAGATTCTACTCTGTGCTTGAAAGATTCAGAGGAAATCAGAAATGGCTTCAAGTGATCACTATTTCTTATGCATTTCCCTTTCTTTTGTCTGTAGCTGGAGGCCAGTTGCCAAATAATAAATATTGCACCCTTTAGGCTGCTTTTCTTACTGTTACAACAGTTTCTTTCAGAGAGCTATTCACTGATAGAAACCTCCAAAACTGAGAGTCTCTGGTTCCTTTCCACACCAGCCTAACTGAAGGCGAAAAACAAGATCCCGAGTCTACTGCAGTGGCTCCACATCACTCATGGATTCCTTTATGTAAAAAAAAGTTCCAGCCTGGTGAAATCTCCCAGGCTTCATTCTAACATGGAAAAGTGGGATGAAACACAGGAATTTCTGGATATAATCCATTACCTTAATTTTAATAACTGATATGTCTTAAGAATGTGGAGATAGTATTACATCATCAGATTTTACCAACTGCTACACTTTTAAAATTGAGATAATTGAGGAGGTAGGCAAACAATTAAATTAAAACAGTTTTTAAAATCAAGGAAAGAAAAGAAAGATTGAGAGTAGTTTCTATGATGGTATAATTTTGTGTAGAGGAATGTTCAGAGTAAAAGAAATTCAAAAGTAGTTAGAGATAACAATACATATTTTCTGCAGCTTTTGATGTTACATCTTGTCACTGACATATTTTATGAAAATCCTTTTGCTAGGATATTTCTCCTGAGAAGCTGAGAAGCCTCAGAAAAGAAATGCAAACAATTACTATCTGATGGCTGTGGAATGTGGTCTGGAGATGATTTACCAACAGGTGCATCTTTGATTGGTCTCATGTGGATTGTTTTTACTTAATGACCAATCCCAGTCCAGCTGTGTCAGACTCTCTGGTCAGTTACAAGATTTTATTATTCATTCTTTTTTAGCCTTCTGATGTCTCCTTTCTCTTTCTTTAGTGTAGTTTTAATATATCATTTTCTTTTAATATAACACATCATAAAATAATAAATCAGCCTTCTGAAACATGGAGTCAAGATTCTCATCTTTTCTCATCTCTGGAGACCCTCAAACACCACCACATCTTTCCAAACTCCTAAGAAACTCTACTGTGTCACCTATATATTATATCCTTTAAAGCTGAGTCATCCTCAGGATTGACTCCAGCAGTCTAGCAGCTTAAGCATACCACTAATGCTAAAGCATCAACTATTCTTAGTTATATACTCTATATATATATTTACTTGATATATAACTATATATATATAATTATCTATATCTATAACTATATCTATAACTATATATATATACACATATAAAAAAGTATGTATATAGTTATGAACTCAGGTCTGTGGGATTTGGCAGAAATTTAGCCGCTGCAATGTTCACTCACTAGAGGCAAAAAAGATCAGAACTTCTAGGTGTAAATGACAAGACTTCTCCAAATTCTTCACATTTTGTAATTTTAACTTAAAATACTGTTTTACTACTGTTTTCAGTGAACAAGTCCATGATATTAATGTAAACACCTTCCAAGATGGAGTTCAGCTTCAATAACTAGTTTAAATTACTTTCAAGGTACTTTAGTTTTAGTAGCTTATAAAGCAGCTTGTGTAAGTTTAAAGATGACTATTTGATTTTCAGATCACAATGCTGTAACATCCAACAGTGATGTAATAGACTGCTAGAGAAAGAACATTAAAATGCAATTAGAGCTTGATCCTGCTAAAGTCTCAGCAACTCAGGAAGGTGCTGAATGCCTGGATGCTCCTTTTGAGTGCAAAAAAACTCAAGAAAGGAGTGCTATGTCTGAGCTTGGACTGTGTTCATACAGACAGATAAATCAACCAAGACTGCTTCCCCAAGATCCATGTATTTTTACAAGTTCTATGTGAACAACATTGCCAAAAACATTTTCATGTTTTGAAAAGACAACATAAAGAAAACAACACCTTAGTATTTTATTACATTATCTGATGCACAGAAACAGACTAAATTTTTGTCTTATTTTGGGATGGGGAGAGGGAAGAATGTTGCTCACTACTTCACAGGAAATAATCCTCTCATTGAAAAAAGACAATCCCAAAACACTAACACATAACTGCCAGGACCCAATTTTAAAGGTCTTGCTGATTGTCTTTCCTCAAATATTTAAACACATTCCTTATGCAATAAAAGCGACATAAACAAATGCGGGGGGGGAAACAAGGGGAGGGAAACAAGGGGGGGGGGGGGGGGGAAGGAGAAAAGGAAAAAACCTACCATATCTGTCCCATTTATATACAAGAAAGCAGTAAAACAAAAACCTCTACGTCATGCATTCTGTTTGAATATTAACATTTCAGTCATTAATTAGTGCCACATGGCACTGAATTTTATTTCAGATAATAAAGTGAAATTGCAGTTGCTTTACTATTTTTCAACACATCTTTTTGTAATTGAAAGTACATTGTTTAGGAATACTTAAAAACACTTAAAAGGTTACAGCTTTATTTTAGAATGTTAACACCTAAATAAGGCAAAAGTGAAATTGCCCAGCAGCCATTAAAAGATTGTCTAACAGTGGCATCAAATTCACAGACAATATAAAGTAAACCACTTTATTATCCACTAGAACTATAAGTCGCCCTACTGCTTGACTCTTACACTGTGCTACCATATTGAAAACTGGATGGATATCATTTGGTAGTATGTAGAAATAGATCTGAATTTAAACAAGTATCCTATACTGGTAACCAGAAGAACTCAAACAAAACCCAGAAGCCTAGATAAGGTTTTATTTTGTAAAGCTGATGTTATCACTTCTATGATACTTTGTAGTACTAAAGTACAAAGGGTGTAAACACACTCCTCAAAGAAAACTACTGTTGTTTTTAAGATTAATTAATACAAGTCTAATTTCTATATAGGCAATGGGGTTTATGGATATAGATGGACATTCCAAACAAAGTCACACCATTGTATGTCTGGTTAATGTGATAACAATACCCATAAACAAAGGGCAAAAGTCTGTAGTAATGAAAAGCATTAATATCTGAAGCTCTGAATGAAAAAAAAAAAATCAAAAAGAAACTTTCTCCCTATATACCATGCCAATATATTGAAGAATTCAATACAATGCTTACTATAAAGATACTGACACAACAGAACAGTTTTCAAAAGTTTTAACATAATGAATATTCCGTACTGCAAGTAATTCTTTCCCCTTTCAAGAGAACAAACTAAAAACTAACTCTGAAATTGAGAAGAATGTTCCATGGAGTTGTGACATCCAGGAAAGACACTGAAGTTATCTGGAGTGCCAGAAAGGACTTCTACAACCTTTGAATTCAAAAAAGCAGCATAGGGAGTGCTGATGGAGTAAGGACAAGAAACCCAACACATGGGCACATGGTTATTCATCATCTTCACAGTGGCTATGACAGGATGCCTTCACAATGCAGTTCCCCCCAACAAAATCAGACTCCCTGGCATGTTTCTAAGCTTAGACCCATGGAGTGTGCATCATCCTCCTCTTGACAGGACGCATGAGCTTGAAGTCAAGGTCCAGAGGTATGTTTTAACTTCATCTCCCAGCCTTTCACAAGTCATTGTAAGAGAACAAGAGAACAGCTTTGAGCACTCCCACCTTAGGGTGGCAGAAAAGGAGACTGCACCATCAGATACAAATTGTGGTCATGTCGCAAAAAAGCCAGACAAGTGATATCTCAATAAAGTACTGCTAAAATCTCAATCCCTTTCTTTACAGAGCTGCTCTACTCTGAAACAATCTGCATTTAAACAGCCTAAATCTGTAAGAGGGAAGAGAACAATACCTGGAGACTTATAAATGAAAAAATACTAAATGGAGTTCAAGGTCAACAATGCAAACATGAAAACAAATTTCTAATCCTCTCCTTTCTGTGATTCTGCTCTTCGAAGGAGAAACATTTTATCCCACATCTCTTCAAGAAGTGCTGAACAAAGTGCCAAATATAAGGTCACCTTGCTGCGAGTGGGGATCAAACTAGCAAAATAATGGAGTCATAATTCAAACAGATTAAAAATACAGTGTCTCTCAAGGGTTTTCTAAAATGTAATTATAAAGGTATAAAAAGCTTCTTCTCTTCTTAGCTATAGAAAATTTAATTGCAAACTTTTTAAAACGCACTATTTAGAAACAAAATATTTAATGGCTGCCTGAGCTAAGCATCTGACCTAGAAATGATTTTCAGAAGCAAACCCCAACTGAGCTACTGTGTTTACAATCATGATTACGATTGTCCAATTCTCTAAAAGCAAACATAGCCATAGAGTATAAATTTGTCTCTGGTGGGTCTAAGTCCCAACACAGACTGAAGAACTCCTCTCTTATCCAGCCAGTTCTCATATCTTATAATGAGCCCTATCACACACTGGAGTAATTAAGAGTTGATTTTATATAGGAGAACAGCACAGGGGCTTACTCATGACACAGGTATAAGGCATCCATAATGAAACAGTGCAAGAGAAAAGCTAGGGGGAAAAGGATTACTTACAGTCTTTATCTCAAATTACAGCAGGCTTTGTTTGCTAATACCATTAACTTACTGGGTCAATTTTAAATCTTGGAACCTATTTACACTGTAGAAAAAGACTTCTCTTTATGCACAGAAATTGTATTTACTGTGTCTAGAACATATCACTTTATTGACTACATTCATGTTATGGCATAAATCTTTTTGAATCAGATGTGCAGCTTAATGCATATAAATACAAAACTTCAGTGGATAAAACACAAGTCAGAATGAGAGTGTCAGACTTTTTATAACATACCTATGCAATTACCTAGTCTTTAAAAATTGTTGAACTTTGCTTGTTCCCAGGGAAAGCTCACATGGCAAAAGAACTTTTATATACTGCTAAGTATCACTAGTAAAACAATTCCCAACAAAAGGTACAGCATGTATCAGAATATAAAGGGCAGCAGTTTAATCACAAGCAGGAAAATCACACAACTGGAGTTTTTTAAAATGTTGTAGTGAAATGCTGATGCCACATTTTAGTGTGTAAGTCCTACCATATTTCCTTGAAACCTGCTAGTGAAACAAACACATTGCAAGTTTAATTTCACACTGTCTCCTCACAGCTAGTTCTGTGTACTTCAAAATCTCCTTTGCAAAATGGCTAAAAAAATCCCTTTATCTACCTGCTCAGATATGAAGAGGTTTCAGCCTTTGTTTTAGTTTTCTTTTTAAAAATGTAGGACAAGAATCGTGTTAAACAGGATGGAGGAATCATCATTATCTCTTGCACTGCATATCAAATTCACTAACCAAAGATGCTGCAGGAGTAGCTTTTTTTACTCATCTTTCCTGCAATTCTCAAAATCAAATCTGCCATATAATTAATACCATGAATGTAATGTATGTAAGTCATACTTACTTGCAGCAGGAGGAAAACAGTGCTCAGGAATGCTGCTTTTTAAGATGTTCACAAGCAAAAGGAAAATTTCACAAGTTTTATGCCCACTTCACAAGAAAATACCATAAACATACTTTTAAAGCATAGTAGTTTTACAATGTCTTACACTGTAGTTATACCAGTGAATGTTCCATGACATTAGGAACTTCTGCTTTCTATACTTTCCTGAAGAGCACCTCACATCACACATTTGTATCTGTGCTTATGTTCCTTGGTTTAAAATTCACGGAAGAGTCTGAAACTGAAATATAAAACTAATAATTGACTACTAATTTATCTATCTGGCTATTTAATACATTAACTTACTAATTTTTTTTCTGACTTCAAATATGTGATACTTTACCACGTGAGACAGAACTTACATATCTCTACTTGAAAAGACATCATTTTAACTCATTAATCTTGACTAGCTGATCACCATCTTTTCATTTGCTGTCACAATGCTCTGTTTCCAGTTGTGTCATAACTTCTACTAAAAATGTCAGATATATTCATGAGACAAGCAGTTTTTAATAAAGTCAGGAATTTCTGAAAATCCTGCATATATTTTAATAAATATTTAATACTTGCGCCTTTATTTTTTTTGTTAACAAATGCATTTATAGACTTTTTAGGTAAAGCCACTATTTTCTTAGTGACTACTGAAGTCACAGGGTGATTCCATCAATGTAATTCTAAGTTGATCAGTAGGGCTGCTTAAAGAAAAAGGGACTTGCTACATATTAACATATTATACTCCCTAAATAAATTACCTTGTCATACAATTTGAAGGCAATTTTTAATTTCTATAGAAAATCACATTCTTCTGGTACGTCCAACACTGGAACCTATTCTCTAATATTCTCTTATTTAAGTAAATACTAAGTTGTATTTTTTTTTTTTAAATCACAGCTAAAAAAGGATTTTTATAGGCCAAGTACAGTAGTCATCATTCAAAACTGTCCTGCCTCTGATGCTACTCCTTAATGACACCCTGTGTATCTACTACAACACCATCTCACATTCACAGTGTCTAACATATGTGATGCTTCTGATTTTACCATCTAGACCCCACAGACATATCCTGGATTTTTAACAGAATTCAGATAAAAACTTATAGATGCAGAGAAAGTGAAATGACCTGCTAAAATATCACTGTTTGCAGAGCTGTGGAATGGGAGAAAACAATAAATAAAAAAATACTTTAAACATAAAAAAAATTACAAATTTTAAATATAAATACAGGCAACCAAATATAAGTTTTTCCCTCTCAGGTGCCTTTAAGTAATTTCTTAATAAGATCAGTCATTGTCTGTTATTCATAAGTAGCTTGACAAACTAAAGGAAAACAACTCATTCATATTTTGTAACACACACAGGTGGCTTTATTAAAAGATACTCTTTCTTAAAAAAATCTTTGCCGTTTCCTTGAGCTGTGTTTTAAGATATGTATTTTTCTTACAGTATAAACCATTAAGTATGTCTCCCATGTCTCAATATACATTTATGTGATTGTCACTTCTGTATTTAATGCTCAGCCTTCTCTTCTGGACAGAATGTTAAGAAGTGGCACTACTGCTACACTGTTGTACACAGACAGCAATACTGCAAAAAGGCACTGGGCAAAACAGCAGGTGAGGCTGTAGAAGAATGCTGTATGTGGAGCAAGTCATATTGAATAGCGCAGCTGTAAATCCTAGGAAGAAGCCCAGGGTAACAGGAAAGAGGCAGGTGCTGAGTGGGGTAATGACCAAAGCCAGGCCACACCACAGCTAAGAAGGCAGCAGTGGCACCACAGAACATAACCTCACCTGAGCAAAGCATCTGCATAAATCACAGAGAATTCAAGAAAAATCTGAGATGAGAGCTTGAAATTCTGTCATATCTCAACAACTATTCCTAGTCAGATTACTTGAACACATCAGGAAATATGCATATGTTAAGGTTGGAGAATGGCTGTAATGAAGTCAGTCGTTCAATCTACAAAGACATGAACACAAAAACAATTCTGCTTAATTTTTTTTAATCACCTTCCCCTCCTATAGAGTCTTGCACTGAGCTTTTCTGTCATGAGAATGGTATGAAATACAATTATTTTGTATCTACTATTGCTGTTAGCACTGAGTACTACACACAGGCAGAACGGGCCATTTTTAGCATATTCAGTTCATTTCTGGGTTTTCGGTTTTCCTGGATTCTGCTTCTAATAACATGTCCATGAAGTCTAGTTTGTTTCACCTCTCAGCTCAATTGATATTTTAAGCTATGCTTTCCAGAGGGAATCACAGCAAAGGTAAAGAAAAGAGCCACTTTTTTTTTTCTGGGCCGAAAGCCCCTACTAAATTTATTTTGTAGACAAAGCAAAAAATCACTAGAGGACTGGAGTTTCAAATTTAGTATTTCATTCCTCAAACTCCTAGATGAGAGAAAGTGTCCCAAAAAGCCTAATTAATCCCAGCACGTTGTGCACTGGGAAGGCACACAGACTGTTCAAAAACAGCTCCTACAAGGTACATGGCTCTCAACAGTAACTGGCTGCAAAGGGAGCAACACCTTAAGTCTGCTTGAAAAGGTCTTAGCACAATTCCAAAAGGAGGGATTTTTAAATGGGGGGAGGGGCAATAAATTTAAAAAAAGAAACCTTTGGGAAGTTTATGACCCACAAAGATTTTAAGAACTTCCACAAAAGAGAAGGGGAGAAAAAACAAACAAACAAAAAAAAACCTGATCACAATCTAATCTAACAAGAACCTCTATAAAATGACATAGCTACAAGATTCTGGTGGAATCCAACTTAAAGATCGTCATTAGAATTTCCATTCTGTTTAAAATACTCAGAAGGAAACATAATCTACAAAAAATTAATTTCCACTACTTCTACTGATTATTTTTCTGTATCATTCACCTTTTTAATGTAAGTATTGTTCCATGGATTTTGTAACAAACATTTGCTCCACTTGTTGGCAATGCCACACATGTTGCATAGAACTATTCCTTGAGATTTGAACTAAATATCTCGGACACTGCTAAAAACAAGAGCACAGCCAACGGGGGCAAAGCTATCCAGACAGAACACTGAGTTGGAGAGGATGGAAAGGCACAGCAGGCTGAGAAGCACGCAGCTGCACAACACTGCTACAAAAGCCAGAAGGAGTGGAAACCAGCTGGAAAAGAGATCTGGATAAAGGCAGAGAGAAGGTGGAAAAACCTGTGTCAGAGAAACAAACTGGGGGGAAATAAAAAACTACCTCTGAAACCAGGACCTGGGAGTTACAATGGAAAGACAGGTGACTGATGAAACAGACAAGTGGGCAAGGCAGGGTGGTATACAGCACACACAGCAAGGAGACCAGTGACAGACTGGTCTGTAACCATTGGAATATTGTATTCTCAGCACTTTTTTTTCTCAAAAAAAAAATCAATGTATTTTTCACTAAATCTTCAGAACAGATACAACATGGGACAGAACAAGAATTTTGTAACCATTAGTTCTGCACATCTTTGCAGACACTTCAAAATGTAAAGACAGCACAGTGAAGAATATTCTAGGCAAATGGGAAATATCATTTTAAGAAAAGGGCACACCTATCAGAAGAAATCAATTCTTTTCTTTACTCAGTTACAGAGTTCCTGTGTGATGGCATGCAAACCACAAACTCCAATTTTTCATGAGCAGTAGCCAATAAAATATTAAATAAGCAAGCTGTAAAAGCATCAAGCTAATATATTCACAGTTAAAGTCAGCTAAGTGTGGCTCAAAGTGCTACAAGAAAATACTAAAATTTAAAACTCAAGTTACTGGCATCTTCAATTGGATATTTTAAATCTACAAATATTTCAGCCTTTATACATTTTTAATTTAATGTTCCACAGCTGTAAAATACAGATAGTAATACAAACTAATCCACAGGAGTACTGTAATTTTTAAGTAATTTTTATCAAGTTTACCAATGCAACAGTGGAAGTATTACAAAAAATGTCTAGAAGTAATTGTTTTACTGGTAGCTGGTTTTAATAGTGAACAGTATGTCTGCATATTATATACTCTGATAAAGGAATATGAAATAAATTAATCTTTCCAATGGACCACTGTCTGTGGGAAAAAAATTCTTCTGTTCATAAACTTAAAGATTACATATTAACATAACAAGGGTGAACTGAAGTTGAACTGAAACCCTAGTTTTGACAGTCTAACTTTTCAATACTTGATTTTGTAATCTTTGCTGTAGCAGCTTAGACATGCACAGGAAGAATTTATGCTCACAAACAATACACAAAAGCAACAACAGAGAATGAGTAAAGAATTGAAAACAAAACAATTTTTACATGCTAATAACCCATATGTTGAAGAAGAACATGTGCCAAACTTTCTTTTTGCTGGAAAATTACATAGGATGAGTGTAAGAAATTTTACAATACAAATACTGTCAAATGTGAGGTCTACACATCATGAAAAGCCCTGCCCCTATTTTTTAAAACAGCCTTAAGAGATATCCTTACAGGCTTTACTTATCTCATTTATGTAAACAAATTGAAAATGTTTGCACCTAAATAGTCTAAACTGCACCCTAGAGATTATACTGTCCCTATAGAGAACGCAGTTTATTCATTCATGCACTTGTGTCACAGGTTTGGCACTAGAAAAGCTTATCTAATTAACTTATATTTCAGTGTCTTTTTAAAGGAGAGATTTAGTATCTTTGTTTCCAAACATATTTTCTTCCTCACGTGTAGGTATTTTTAGCAATTGGAATGTGCTAAAATACAGGAGGTGATTTAAATCTAATGCATGATCTGAAGTAAAAAAAAATCTTCCTGAAGAGTAATTTTTAGAAGTACTTGTACACCTAAATATGCAGGCAGGTATGTTCTGGAGTTTCTAGAAGTGTACATAAGCCTAATTCACAAAAGTTCTCTGCTGTCATTGGCCAAAAGAAGACCTCACCACCCCATTAACAAATGAATATCTTTTCCCATAATACAAGAGATTGCATTTGCTTTGCACAGCAAATCCACTAGACAGTAGAAAGATGACCGGATTATCACATCAGAGCTTTATGAAATGTAAACACTAGTTTCCCTAAGGCATCTAAGAAAGACACACTGATAATGTTAAAAATAGCAGCAAGAAATTTCTAACAATATTAGGTAGGATGATTTTTCTCATCCTACATGCCCTCAAGAACCTTTCCCTTTAGCACTCCAATGATAACAATAAAACGCCTTTAAAAATGCACAGTGAATTTACTCCTGTTAAATTTTTATACAAGTTATTTACATAAAAATCAACATTTAAATCTAACGCAATACTATTAGAAATTTACTACAGTAGAAAGTAAAATATGGTAAATATTTATAAACATTTAAAATTAACTGAGCTTAATTTTCCTTTTTGCAACATATTTTACACTGTTAAAGAGAAAATATTCTGCCTAGCAGCCTGCTCTTTCTGATCACATGTATTTCTCAAATAAATAACAAAAAGAAGACTGCATACATAAATGGTCAGATACTGCTGCTTTTTAATACCTGAAAGTTGTTACAAATGAAGCTGAATGATCCACAGCACTTTTGCTTTCAAAGAAAAGTGAAATGGATTGCTCACATCTTTCCTAGAACTTGTGAAGTCAAACACAGGACCTGGATTTCAAAGTGAAGTATGAAAATTCTTTTAATACTAAGAGGCCTGTAAAGTCTTAGTGAATCACTTCACATATAATTTAAGCAATTATCATAGGAATTAAATGAAACAAAAATGAATTCAAGGAATCTACTAGTTCAAATGAACTCCAATTAGGCTGCATTTAATCCTCTTGGTCAAATATGTTTGAACCCTTAATTTCCCTTCTCTGCTAATATTTTTATTCACATTTAATAAATGTTATTTTTGGTCTGATAGTTTAAGTCACCTTTCCAGGAAAAAAAAAACAGCTTCACTAAAGACATACTTTACATTCTATTATCATTTTATAACTTAGAACCTCTCACTGGTTGCATCTACAAAGTAAGTTAATTCTGTTAAATGCAAAACAAAAGTATACTACAACCCAGCAATGACTAAGAAATGTACCTTAGGAAAGACACCTACTTTCCACTTCTCTCACCTCTTTAGCATTGCTTTTCATTTTGTTTGCCTTCTAGTAAACATCTCCTTTCTTGGATGCTGCATCATTAATTCCTCGAAATGCATTTTTATTACCAGAAGCATCACTAGGGCTTGTCAACATGCTCATATTTGTGAGTCTTTTTCAAAAATTACTCATTCCAGAAATTTCTCTTAAGAAATCAGCAAATATGTCCCTTTTTTCTACCAATGTAGAGCTCTCTCTGTGGAAATTATAGCTCTTACAATTCCTCTGTGCAAATTCACACAAAAACATGCAGGCGATAGTTTTACTGGTTGCTTCATGATTCAGTGAATAATGTTTTCCACAAAAATTTTTATATAAGTAAAGTTGGACTAAACAAAGCTACTCATTACAAATGTGACACTTAGGATTAAAATACTCATCCTTATAAAAGTAGGTATGATTTGTTAGGTCTTCTTCATTGTTACATTAAATAGTTGTTTCTGTTACTTAGGATTAATTTATTAAATGTTACTGATAAAAAGGAAGTATTTTCTCATTGTTTTAAGTTACACTAAAGAAAACTTCCCAGTTTTAACTGGGTGTCTATTTAAGAAATTATGGGTGAAATTGAAGAAACTGATTTCTTTTTTTAATAAATACAAACAAGCAGTTCAAAAAAATTATTTTAATCTAAAATACATACTAAGCCTTAGCAGCTATGATAATAGCTGATTTGGCAAATTGCAAATAGAACTTATCTTATTGCTTGATGGCCAATAATCATTTGTATAAAGGTCTCACTCACCTCTTCACAGCATGAATGACAAAATAAGAATAAGCAGAGCGAGTAAAGAAAGGAGCACAGTGCCAGAATAAAGTAAAAATGCTTTCAATTATTCACAGAGAGATAATGTGCTTCTTTATGATCGAGGAGCAGTCATGGAGAAAACAAAAGAACAAGACTTTCAAACACAGTAGTGTAATGAGCTTCAACAAGCTGGTAGTCTATACAGTGCACAAAGCAAAATGGACAGAGAAAAACATGCAGAATTCCAGCCTAAGCCACTAACACTGTAATTTAAACAGAGCACACAAATTTCATTAAGCATTTATTAAAATTGAAGTTATCCATACACATAAACACTTCTGTCACAGAAAGATACAGAATAAAATAAAAATCCCAACCTCCTTTCCCACAATTATGTACTTTTAAAGACAGAATTCTTCCCAGACCACTTTCCCTCTTGTTATTTCCTCTGTATTCATTGTTTCCTACATTTTTCTCATTATCTCTATTCCCCTACCTTTTCCATCTATTGCTTTATAGTTATTTTCTTTTTTGTTCTTTTATCTTTTTTCTACTGCTGCTAAAGCTATGTTCCAAAGAGGAAAAACTATGTAATGCCTCAGGGAACTTCATGCAGTAAAGAGGGCACCGGGTACAGTGCCATTCACCAATCTGAGTATCACCTTCTGCTGTGCACAACGTCTCAATCCCAGAACACTTTTGCACACAGGATGTCAAACTGCATGGGCAATTTAACAGACACACTGTGTATCCACATAATTCTCAGCCTGGTTGAAAGCTAGGTATCCTACAGCCACAGAGATAAACACATGGAAATTCTGTGCCAAATATCACTGTGTGACCCATTTCTAAGTATGGTCACTCACCAGCAAGGTACAAGCAATGAGCCCCTTTCTCCATGCTCGTCTCACCAGGCTACAGCCCCAAACAAGGACACTTTGTTTAAAACACACAAGCTCATGCTTACAAGCTCAGACATCCCCAGCAAAACCCAGAAGGAAGCTGTACAAGGCACACCTTCCATAAAAAAACAACAGGAGGAATCTTACTTCCAACATCCTATAACCAGTGTAAGACCCACCTGAACTCAAAGCAAAGATGAAAATTATGTCCGGAAATCCAACAGCTCACGTAAACCAAGATGTCCCTGTCAATCAAGGCTGGTAGAGCTGCCCAAGGGACATAATTAAAATAAGTACACTATAACTAATTAAAGGGCTATGCCAAAGAAATGCTGAATAATGCTTTTATTCAGTATTTCTGCTCTTCTTATATAGGTGTCAGAAGTTCATGAATAAACTTGGAACGAGCAGTGTCACAGGCATCAGGTGTCTCAGAAAAGAGAGAAAGTGCATTTGATCAGTTTGATCAGCTTGAACGACCTACTTCTCCTCTCAACCCCTCTTGAGAGCTTTTACTGAAAAAAATATATTGGACATGGATATTTTTTAACTGAAATAAGAGTTTCCATAACTTAAGAGCCGTTAACGTTAAAAGTCCCCATCAGGAACTTCCTTCATTTTTAACACACAAAGGCTAAAAATTACATGTATACAAGCTAATTCCAGTCTACATTGCAAAAAATTAAATGAGGCTTCACAGAGTCTTTGGAAGATGACTGAGATTTGGTAGCACAGTTTCATACATAATATAAAATCACAAAAAAGGTGCTATCTCTGTCTCAAAATCATTCCTAAGTAAAATATCTAACCATAATTAGTCTAGGAAACTCCAAAATAGAACATATACGGTCAAGACACAAATCACACAGAACTGACTGAACTCTAACACAGTTTCCCTGTATTGCAGACTTCCCATATAAATTTTACCTAAACACCTAGAATTAAAAAGTAAAGACAGTATGCTGGCACACAGCACCAAGCACATGAAATTCAAAGATGAATAGCAAACCATCAACACCATTTTTCTGCCACCTGGGACATGCTCTTAAGGAATAACCATATTCCCTAAACAGTTTCTAGAAAGTGATCAACATTTTGATATGTATTGTTGGAAAAAAGTTTAAAACTGTTCCTTGAAATACAGTTGTATGTGGAAGATCTTACATTCTCAAAAGTGTATCTTCATTTTTTTAATATATCTTACCTTCAGCAAGACAGCAAAAAAATGATACAAGCAGTTTCTACTCAATGAACTTTTTCAACCATTATTGACTGGGGGTGTGCATAATATACATTTGAAGTTAAGCTTGGCTGATACCTAACAAAGTCCCTAATTTAAAAAAAAAATAAATACAGGATACTAGCATCTCCTTTTGATTAATCTTAAACACAGCAATGGGCTAAAAGTCACTGCAGTGATTTTTCCCCAACATTTGAATTCTCTTTCCATATGAACAAATGTTTAAAGTAATATTGAAAAAGTTATCAAGACTTATAGCAAAGTCTGGTTTCAATGAACATGAAACTTTGTTCAGATTTTTCTCCCAACACTTCCTTTGTTTGTTTCAAACAAATTTAGTTGGCCTCATCCCTCTTATGCATTATCATAGCAAAATAAAAAGACTGTCTATTTTCTGCCAAGTATCTGCTTCTATAAGAGCAAGGATTTTATTAAAAAATGCCAAGGAACCCAGCAGCGCTGAGATTACTCCCATTAAGACAGCAAAACTGAAGGAAAAAAAGAGACATCTGACTATAGCCTCAGAGAACATGCACCAAATAGCATTTTCTTAACATGCTCTAATAGATTCAGGCAGAGAAGAGAATTTGATTTGGAAATGAATTATCAGCTGTCACAAAACATGGACATCATTAAAAGGAGAAAATATGGCAAACATGATACAGCCTATCCTTTTTTAAGCTTAAATCTAAAATATTACCAAATTAATAGTAAAAAAACTGTTAAAATTATGTCAAGATAAAAGTTCAAATATAAACCTTTTTTTAACAGTCCTACAATTAGGAATATGAAAAAAAACCAAATTCATATTCACTTTTGTCCTGCAATTTCCAACAGCTGAACTTCTGGTAACAGACAAAGTTTGAAACCTATTAAACAACTGCGCTTTAAGAATATAAAGTCTACATAAAAAACCCATTAAAAAAATATATAATGGAAGTCCAATCTGAAAACTGCTATGCCAAAGATATTGTATAGAAAGCATAAACCCTGATGCAAAACCAAACATGAAATTCTACTACAAAAAAAAAAAATCTATTGTCTCTTCCTGACTTTGGGAATACCATGTTCAAACTCAATGAAAATGGACTTTGCACAGGACTTCATTCTTTTCCTTATGTGAGGCATAAGATTTTATTTAATTTTTAGGAGGCATTCTGGATTAAACATCCTTATTCTTATCCCAACACCTTCATGCTGCCAACTGGCAGGAAACTGGAAATGGAGTGCTGTATTCCCCTCATTAGTCACCATAATGCCCCCTTCTGGGAATCTGTACAATAGAGATACGTAGCTACAGGTCAGCCTTTCATTCTATTCAATTACATGTCAAAAATACATATACCAAATTACTCAGTACGTATCAGACCTGAAAACAGCATTAAGGACAGTAGAATATAATAGGTATCCAAAAGCATGTAATGCAGAAAATGTAGCTTTTTGACACAGGATTCCCAAGACCAAAGTGCAGTAGGAGAACTCATACTTCAGGCCCAAGCACCTCTTCTTCTCTATGCAGAAAATAGGGAAAGGTACTTCCCTCACCCTATTTTGTACAGGCTTCTTTTCAAAAACCTTCCCTTTCTTCTCAGCAACATATACAGAATTCAATTCATGTTTCACCTTCCTTCAAGAAATTACTTAATATGGAATCATTAGACACCAAAATCTGCAAATATGTCATACATGTAGTATGCCTCAGCTTGCACATATATTCAGTAAAGTACAAAAGAAGCACAGATGTGCAAATGAGTATGAGCAAAGAAATGCAAACCAGGAACAAGATGAATCAAGACTGTCAATCATGTGAGAACTAAATGTTAATTTTCTTTAAGATTACTTCCTATCCCAGCTTGTTTCAAGACAAGAAGGGATGTATCATTTAGGATGGTAACCAAAAGGAGGTATTCAAGCACCTTAACACTTCTAGGAAACCATGTTTCTCAAAATGTAAATTCTGCACCTGAATGGGTGAAGGGAAAGGGTACTGAATTTTTATCTTCTCATTTCTGTGTCCAAAGGCATAGCTGAACAAGTGCTGGGTTCAAATTGCAATCCACTTCATAAGAGGCAGGTGGCACAACTCTTGTCACCTAAAAAAGCTCTATTCCCAATGGACAAATGAACAGCCTTTTGAGTTACATAATCAAGACAATAAAAATTGATTTCGCAGTTTTGAGATCAGAAAACTCAATGGAGAACAAGTTAATTTAAAATTCCCCCATTACTTCCATAAGCAAAAAATCTAAAACAATACTGTTCTCAAGAACACCAACAAAAAAAAATAGGGTATGGGGAAAGGAAACAAAGGAGACAAACAGAGGAGAAGCAGAAGAAGAAGAACCAGAAGAAGCAGAAGCAGAACTAGAAGAAGAAGAAGCAGCAGAAGCAGCAGAAGAAGAAGCAGAAGAAGAAGCAGAAGAAGAAGCAGAAGAAGAAAATAAGCAGAAGAAGAAGCAGAAGCAGCAGAAGCAGAGGCAGCAGAAGCAGAGGCAGCAGAAGCAGAGGCAGCAGCAGAAGAAGAAAAAGAAGAAGAAGAAGAAGAAGAAGAAGAAGAAGAAGAAGGAAAAGAACAAAAAAAGTCCCAACAGAATCCCTGTTGTTTCCTTTGTTATCGAACAGTTCTAAACAGAGATATTGCATATTTTGGGCATGAATGATTTTATCACAACAATCTATGCCATTCCATGAACACACAGAATGCGCGAAGTGACACAATATATACCTCCAGTTATAGCCAAAGCCACAGAAATTACTGAAAAAAAAAACAACAAAAAAAGACCACCACAAAAACCCCCATACTTGAAGATGTGTTTGATTATACAAATAGCTAAATAAAGTTCGAGACATGATGTTAAAAAAAAAAAAGAACAACAAACCTCTTATTAATTTAGACACACTAGTTTAGGTAGAACTATCTAAAATAAACTCTTATGCAATAACCAGATCAAAATATATCTATCTCTGACAACAAGCTTATCACATCATTACTTCAGTTTAAAAGTAGGTTCTAACACACAATCAGAGAAAAATGCTACAGATACATTTTTTCATTACTAGTTTACTAACTTCCTTCACAAATCATATTTTTCAACACAATAAAATGTCTGCTGCTGAGACAGGGGGAAATAAGGCAATATGTTTTGAAAATTTACCTAGTACATTATAGCTGAAGAACATCTACACTAAGTTCATTAGCCATCAATCATCATGTTAAATAAACTATCTGGGTACTTCATATTTTAATGAAAATGTGCCTAATAAAATTAGTTACATCTCAACCTGTTCTACAGTCCTCAAGATAAAGCTTTTCTGATTTGTTCAGTATCACTTATAACTTAATTATAAAAAGTGGCATCATACATATTTGGTTATTAAAATTTTAACGACAAGGATGCTTTAAACATGAAAATTTTTACAGAATTGTCCTTTGTCTTAGGGCATGGCACAATGCCAAGTGTCTAAAGCTACGGTAATATGGTAACTTATCTATTTACTACATTTCAAGACATTATTCTCTACAGAGACACAGGAAATTTTCACATACACATGCTTGGATATATCACCAAGGCTGACAACAGTTTAGGTCTGAAAGGCATCCGATTTATTGTGCTAGCTTCTTCTTCTTTCCCACTTAACCCAGTTGGAATGGAAAACAAAATCATGAATTGGAGATTTCTGTGAAACTGTCTTTACATTCCCTGCAACTAATGATTTTTTAAATTAATCTTTTTAGAATAAAGGAAAAACCTAAGATGCTTTAGAACAGTGACTTTTAAACTACTTGGCTAACTTACATGTTGCCAGTTACAGTTGCATAGATACTGTGTTCTTTTCAGCCATCTAACAATGCTTTATTTTATTAACCATTAGTGTATGTTGCAAGATATAACAATATAATCAGCACTGTATTTATGGATGAAAGTCCTGTAGGTTTTTTCTAAATAAATTTTTAAAGCCATAACAATTATTATTAGCATTTATGTATCCTAGCCCAAGACTTCAATACCTGCTGAAGTTGATTTGAATTTATTCCCATTTTGCATCAGTGTGATAGTGTAAAAGACTGAATGATTTAATCAAATCCTATAATTAGGGGCAGATCTCGAACTGGAACACAAGCACAAATACCTGTGCAAAAAAAAACTGAATGCAAATGCTGTGTTATACCAAATAAATATATTCTTTATGATCTGTTTTACCATTTTTATCTACATGCAATACCTAAAGGAGTTCTATTGTTATTTGCAATTTAAATATTACAGCTTAAAGAGAGGCAAATTAATCTTCAAAACAATTTTAGTAATAGAGGTAGGCCAGCATTATCCAATGCATTTCAAACAAAAGTAAAGAGAGGGATGCTACTACCTAAGGTCATTCAGCGAGCCAAGCTGAACAGCAAAATATTTCAGTCCTAGCCTTGTGTTATAACACTGGTAAATGCTGCCTATCCCAGGCTGTTAGCAGGAACTGTATTTATGCTCTGACAGTAAAGTAGACTCATGGAATGTTTGATGCCCAAAGGAGAAGATGAAAAACAAGAAACCATATGTCTGAAGTCTTTCTGAATATGCCTCAAGAGCATTAGAAATAGGAAAGCAGATTTTCAAAAAAAAAAAAAAAATTGCCACACGGGAACATTCATTTTAGGATTCCTGACATGTCCTGAAAGAAGAACTAAATGGAAATTTAAATGGCAATATAAAAATCAAAGAACTATCACAATATATTAGTATTAATACAGTGTATACTAAAAGGTTATTGTACACATGCTTCCTAAGGAGTGCAAAGGCTCATTTTACCACTCCAGCCATAAAACAAGACTCTTCTTCTAATATGTGGAATGAATGAGTTGAAATGAAGGCCTAAATCTAGTTTTTCTTATTACAGCACAGCTTATCACGACACCTAATTTACAACACATGTACTGAGACTAGTACTATAAGTTCTAAAAGTACTACAAGTTCTCCCTTCATAAGGGATTTAATCCTACAACAAAACTGAAATAGATGTAAAAAGCATGCCAAGCTTTGCATGAGACTGTCCTAGGGGAAAAAATACATATGTCCCAGAACAAACAAACAGAAGTCCACAAACAAAAAAGAAAACAAACAGACCACTGAAACAGCATATGAGCTAATTGCTGAGGGTGTATCAGCTAATCCAGTGGAAAAGTAAAAATACATTTTGCTATCTCCATAAAGTCGGGACATTTTCTGCCTGCTTATGAACTCAGGGAACACATCCCACAGAGTATAGCTACCAGGAAGTTTATATAGGCTTCTGAAACTGCATAAGGAATACTAATACTACAGCTCATTGCTTTTTCATCATGAGTTCACATATTTTCTCAGTATTTAGAAGATGGTGCTACATTAGTTAAAATTAGAAATAAAAAGATCAACAAATTAAATCCTTTCAAGGAAATGAATGAAGTTATATTGCCCTCTGCTGATGAATAGCTAAAACTGGATATAAAATCAGAGCTTGTGCTCCACTATGAATATGAGTTACTGAAACTCAAATATTTGTTTTGTTATTATATAATTCCAAGACATCCCACATTTTTGTTTGACAAAGACTTGTCAAAAAAAACCCCAATATAAAAGAGATCCAAAGACAAGAAAAGATGCAGATGTTAGAAAGAGTTGAAAAATAAACATCGCTGATTTCATGTTACTGTAAGATAGATTTACCTGCATGATCTCACTTTAAATTAATTACTATATGAAAACAGTAATTCCATTCAATTTTTTCACCATTTTTTCCTCGAAATGAGTAAGAAATTATATTTAATTTATCAGTAGGAAAAACCAATCTTCTCCACACTGACTTTAAAAGGCTGATTTTAAAAAGGAACAATATATAAGCAGTTAGGAAAGAACACTATTTTCAGTCTGTACAGACTGTTAGATGACAAAACATAGTTACTTAAACTACAGATCAACCAGTATGCTCTTATTTAGCCTACAGATATTATATTGGTTAAACAGATTCACATTTATAAATATTTTAATCATTAGTTAAAATAAATTCTTGCTGCCTTTTAAACTTTTTTTTTATAAATAGTACAGCTTACTGCTGGTAATGCTAATATGTCATTAACATCTGCTGGAGCCAGAGAGAACTGTAAGCCACCAACAGTTCAAATTAACAGCAGTGCACATACAGTTAGACATACTTTGAAAGGCTCAGCTAGATCATATGACAGTCTAAATTTCATTCCAGGATTAAACCTCCTAGTCCTGCTAAAACAGAAATTCTTTACATTACCTGCAGTTTTATGATGCGTCCATTAGATCACACTAAGCAATTTCATCTCAATTCACATTATTTTAGCATGTATCTACACAGGCCTCTGATTCCTTTCTATGCTGCTTGAGGTATGATTAGCAGCACACACAGCATAAGATCACCTTGGAAACAAGGCAGTATGTTCTCTCAGCACATAAACAACAATATTGCATTTTTTCAACAGGATGTTTTAATAATATCCTTTTTGTTTTGTTTAAACCACAGCAGGGCTCAGGACTGAGGTAAAATGGAACAAACAAAAAGAAATAGTACCTACAATGTACTCTAAGTAAAAGGGAATTGTATTCATCTTAACATCAAGTTTTCTTCATTATTCCCATTTTAAAAGCCTCTTTCATCAACATTTGGCAAGCTTAAGACAATATAAAACAGAACATTAAGTTGTGATTTTCTCTAACTTTTGTGTTGCCCCTACATATATTTTATTTATATACCAGAGAACTACAAGAACCATTTGAAAAGGAAAAAAGAATAGGTACCATGACAATACTAGTATTTCTTTAACTTTCTTAAGTAGCAGACAGTTGATAAACTGGTACCTATTCATGGTACCTGTTCTTTATCACATTTATAAGTGATGTGACTAGACAAAAATATTCAGCTGTCAAAACGATACATCAAAGTCATAAATAAAAGTCAATTAGCAAATCAAATTGCCAAAGTGAACACCTTTTTAATTGTGTTACTATACTCCTGACCACTATTTTCCCAAAAAAACCCCTTAAATAACTATCCTAGAAAGCAAATGCACTAAAAATGTACTATATGTGCATTTATCTCCATATTATTAAATATATTATCCAAAAGATATGATATATTTATACAATGCAATCATTATATAATTAATTATTATTTTGTTTATATTTCATATGGTTTCTATAAATATGCTATAAGGTAAAATTTCAAGTCTAGTCTTTCAGGGAAGGGACTTAGAAGCTCATATGGTTCAACCTTTCATAAGAAAGGTAGCAGAAATTTATCTTCCACCTGAACACATCCCAAATTTCAAACACCAGTTAATGTGAGTAACTTTCCTCTGTACTGAGACCTTGCAGGCTAACTCACCATGCCATAGTATGGTGAAGAATAAAAGTTCTTCAATGAGTTCTAAATACAAATAAAGGCAAATGAAGTTTCTCTAGAATATAATTTCAGTTCCTTCGCCATTATGATTGCTTATAAACACAGCCTAGTTTGTAAAGGAATAAAGGAATATTCCTTTATTCCTCATAAAGGAATGTTCCTTCTAAGAGTAAATACTTTAATACCACTAAAACAATTATTATTCTCACTTGTTGTAACTTTAAATAATGCATTCACGTCCAGCAAACAACTTGTATTGAGTTTCTGCCTATAGTAAACCATCGTAACATACCAATAAAAAATATTTCTAAGAGCAACAAAATCCTGAGAACTACTGTAACAGACTGAAGATTTACTTTTAAAAAGAGAAGGAGGGGAGAAAAAGAAAAAAAGATAAAAGTCTTTAAAAATTTTTTTTCCTCATTTCACTACATTTAAAATGTCAAGAAATTAAGTATATTTTACACACTAGGGAAGCCCTCAAAAAGAAGAACTGCTGTATGTTACCTGACTTTACACTTTTCTTCTGAAAATTACCAGTATTTCAGACTTTGCAGAGAACAGTTAATTGATCATTCTCATTAATGACCAGTTTAGAGAAAATTGTATCAATTATAACTTGCTTTCAAAAGTCCTACATTATTAGTAAAGATAAGATTCTTAAGATTCAGAGTATCAACAGAGTTCAGTGTGATCATCTGAATAATCCTCTGCTGTTTTTTAGCACACATTCATATATTTTCAGTTGCTTACCACTGGTGACAAAACAGAACAGAGACAGTGATGTTATACAGTTTAAGCATTATTTTAAGTAACCAACTAATTCACATATAAGTTACATAAGGGCAAAAATCAAAGCAAGGGTTTTCATTATTAATTGTATTTCCAACATACATGTTTGCTGATTGTTTAAGGAAAAGTTCTAAATTCATTATTGTTTAATAAAAATAGACTCATTAATAGTTGCAAATTGCAAATAGTGCATCTATATTATACTTTAAACACAGATTTTTGTACTTTACTTCTTGCTGTATCATCTTGGTTAGCAGGACACTCAAGGATAACAAATAAGTACAATTAGCAGTTTACACTAATGACAGGGAGACCCACTGTGCATTATCGTAGGGAAGTACGAGATGAATAAATATGATAAATAAGCAACTATGCTGCATCAAAACGCTTTAACTCAACATCATTTTTAATTACGTTGAAAATGCTTAATCACACATAAATTTGAAAGGCAAGCATAACCACAGGCTAGGCAAACACAGATCTGTGCCCACATACAAAGCCACTGAAGAAACAACTTAGAAAGCAAGATTATTTTACTGTTAACTATCTTTCAAACCTATGAATAAAGGCAGGAATAATGGTAACTGCAGAAAGAACTCATGGAAAAATTCCCAGACTTACTTTCTGCTATAATTTTATTATAAAGAACAACAGAATGTACCAACAATCCATTTACAAATGAAATCTGAGGAGATATAAATCAGAGCCCAGAAAGCACCTCAGGACACAAACTGCTGGAGATTTCTGCCTAGTTAGTCAAAATCCCATATAATTTTGATCCCAGCTATAATACTGAACTGTAATTTGCTCACTGTTTTTTGAGCTGTTCCTCTGACATAAAATCATTTACTTTTGAATAAGCCTTAGAATAATCAAGTCCAACCATTAACTCAGCATTGCCAAGGCTCCTGGGAAGCCTGGCGGATACTTGACAACACCTTCCATGAGGAAATGTGTGATAATACCTTATCTAAACCTCCCCTGGTGCAACTTGAGACCGTTTCCTCTTGTCCCATCACTTGTGACTTAGAGAAAAGCCCAACCCTCACCTCACTTTCAGGTGCTTTCAGGCAATGGTAGAGAGGGAGAAGGTCTTCCCTTATGACAAATTATCTGACAGAATTTACTTGGTACCACTGCATTACCAGTAGCTGAAATAGTTACTTTGAACAAAAAAGACTTAAGTGAGACAACATCAGATCAATCTTTCTGAATGAGTTCAGGTGAGCTAAATGTTAAAGTTCAAAACCTGGTGTTTAAGGCTACCACTTAGAAAGTTTTGGTTTGCACAAGCCTTTGCAAAGACTTGCATCCACACTCAAATAAAAATGCATGTATATCACCATGACTTGAAATTAAACTCTTTTCAAACTGCTAATAGTCCTAACAAAGAGAGGGGAAGAAACCAAAGTAATAGCAATAAATCTTAGCACAGCATTTATGGCCTCAGTTGTTACAGCCAACCTTTCATTCTGGATTGCTCTCGACATAGGCAGTTCTATCAGTGGGCAACTCCCTTGCCAGAAAATGATTATGTGAGCATTCGAGTTGGAGACTGTTTCAGTGCTGCACAGATGCTAGCTCACAGGGAGAAGCTCCACAGCAAGTTACAGGATGCCCAAGAAAGTTACAGGGTCCTGCTGCACTTTAGGAACCATCCCATCAGCTTCAGAAGGTAGCGTTGGCAGCTTCTGAGGCAAGTGGAGCAAAAAAGTACCCACACTGTTGGGGACTATATGAGGGCTATTCAGGTTGGATTTGCTGAGGGGACAAAGATAAGTTCAAGTAAAATTGCATTGTTGTCCTTCTAATAACAATTCCTCTGTATACGATACCTTCATAGGGAAAAAAACATTACATGCTTTTGGTTTAATAAATTTATGAAAGTGTTAACTTAATTAACATGTTTTTTATTCACAGTCATTTTAATAATAGCTCTGAAAGGTAAAACAAGATTACTGAACCTTAATTAAAAACAAAAATCCAAATGTACTGCAGAAGCATAATCAATACAAATTACATTATTTAAATTAAGCAAATTTAATTAAAGGCAGTCGCATTAAATTTATGCTAGTTGGATTCAAAGCTTTTCCAAGTCAAACTGTTTTGTAACAATTTTGTAAGCAGCACAGCAGTCAGTAAAATTCCACATTACTCTAAATTAGCCATTACATACTACACACATCATTTTTAAGAAACAAAGTACTGGAGTTCAGCAACAATGTCAGAGTAAGTAAAATCCACTTGACTCTCTAGACTTATTCCATATGAAGTTAATAGACTATCACTGTATTTGATTGTGCAATTCACAATGAACCCATGTTCACAAGCAATTCAACAGTTCTGTTCAAGTTAACAACTCTCTCCACTCGCAAGGCAAGTACTCAATGAGTACATGGCAGAATACCTGGCTCACAGAAAATACGAATCTGCCTACAAAAACACAAGTAGCATTTCTCATACAAGGTGCAGACTCAAAAAAATGCAAGAGACTACCAGGACCCAGTGATAGTCATTATTAACACTAAAATTCTGTTTGAAATGAAATATAATTTGCTTTTTAGAGATGGTGAATTACACTAGCTATCAATAGGGCACAAACATGCTCAGCAGCTTCCAAAAGTCAGAAATAGAAAAACTGGTTTGCTATAGAATCTTGTCAATATATATTTCTGTCAAGGTAGCTCAAAAAATAAAAATTTTTAAAATCCTTATTTTTTACAAAGTTAGCATTTCATTTATGTGCTGAAAGAACACATATTTTATTAAATTTATTAGATTTTATTAAATTTATTTCCACATTCTACCCCTCACAAGACCATGAAATTCACAGGCATGACAATGTTTCTAAGTTCTAATAATCTAAAAAACCCTCTGAATTAAACCCGAATTAAACAATTAAAGCAAGAACTTCATAATTCTGAATGTCAGATTCAATAGCTGCAGCCTTTTTAAGACTGAGGGGCAGTTTCTTTTAAGAAGTCTGACAGACTAGGTTGCAAGATCAAGCAACAAAACTTGCCAACACCATTAAAGAAAGACCAAGAATCTTTCAGCTACAGCCACCAGAGAACTGTAAGAGAGCTTCATCTTTTCTGGCAGAAGATCCTATAATAATGAAGACAAAGTGAAGACTGATTTAATATTTCTATCTAAAATGTGTACCTTGGTACATCTATGATTTGTTTCTAAGCTTAAGAAACAAATATTGAAATGACTGAATATGATAGAGATATAGATACAGAGATAGAGACATAGAGACATAGAGACATAGAGACATAGAGACACAGAGACATAGAGACAGAGATATAGAGATATAGAGACATAGAGATATAGAGACATAGAGATAGATATAGACATAGAGATAGATATAGACATAGATATAGATATAGACATAGATATAGATATAGACATAGATATAGATATAGACATAGATATGTGCCACAGTGATAATAACTAACTGGTTAAAAGTTTGTCTATCTGCTTCCCTCCAGCAATATGTGGGGAAGTGCTGTATTTCAGACACCAAAGATCTACAGTGGTAAAGATGAGAAAACTTTGCATAGGTTCTTCCTTTCAATGATCTGGCCATCAGAAACTAATAAATATTGCTAACAACCTTCCACCTTTTGAGTTTAGAACCTTTTATTGTTGTAATCAAATCAAAGTACATGAGGGAAAGAGGACAAATGTGGCAAGGTAAACCATCTACCTGCTCAGCATGCTGCTAATATTGCAAATACTGTATTTAGAAATGCTTTACTGAAATCCCCTAAATTAAGACTGCATCACCTCTTGGTTTAGATTTACACATTAGTGCTAACTCATTCTGATAACTTTGCAAGCAGGGGACGGGGGAATTGAAATATTCAAATTATTTCCTAAAAACACACCAGTGATACTGTCTTTTACGGTATACTCTCAACTGTTTGGTTTGGTTTGTTTCATGGGACATTCAGGACTTAGAGATCATAAACAGCAAAACTATGAAACTGTCCTGTTTCAAAAATACTATCAACTATTCAGTTGAGTCATATACAAGGAGTTGCTGGTGACTGTTCTACCTTTAAATACACATAACATTTTTACATTAATTTGGCATTTCCTTTTTTTAAACAGATGGTTAGAGGACTGCTTTATAACAATTACAAATAAACCAATGATTTTGTAAATAAAACTACTTTTATAAGGAAGAATTCAATCAGAATGCTCTTGAAACACAAATCTTGTACAATCTTAGACTATTTTATAATATTAACTATAATAGCAATATAATATAAACTTTAAATAGTGGCAAGTAAAACACATACAATTTTTAACTGCTACTGCAAAGCGAATTACAAGAAGAAAGCCCTGTAAACAAACATACCCCTGCTGAGTTCCTAATTCTTACCTTCAAATACCAAACCTGCAGGATTGTGTATGAAACTATCCGAAAACAAACTGCCCTGTCCAGAATTTGACATAAGCTTAACAAGGATTATAGGGCGTAGATGTGTGGGGAACAAGTGGCTGTGATTAGCAATAAAAATATACAAGGGCCCATATCCAATCACTGCTTTATTAAGGCACCAGCAATTACACTCTATTTAATTATGCAGAATACAAACCTTTATTAAAAACAAGGACTTTACTGACAACTTAATTCTAACTTACTCATTTCTAGCCAAACTCTATGAAAACTTGATTTTAAATGTGTCTGCTACAGCTTCAGAGAAAACCTCAAAACCTCCAGATTTGAACCAAGACCAAGACAGTCAGATCTTAAAGGCACAAACATCCCAAACTCTGATAGCATTTCTGTATTAAGAAAAAAGTCCAATATCTGGTTACTGTGCTGAAGTCCAATCTAAAATTAAAAAAAAACCCAAGCAACTCAACAAAACACTTCTGATTTTGCATAAAATCACTATTATTAAATCACTGTTTCACTTTTAATACCCTACTTATTCTTGTTCAGGGTATTCAACAAACTTGACACCACTCCTTATATGAAATTAAATTCATGATGCAAGCAGGTATTTCTTTGAGACTAATTTGTCAGAACAAGGTAAAAAATATTTTTCTTCTATAGACAACCGTGATCAATTAGAAAGAGCACTGAAACAGCAAGGACAGAAATTCTATGTACACCTCCCTCAGTCCTTTAGATGTCTCACTTTCCTCAAGACCACACTTTCAATGCCTCATGTCTGTTTCCTTCTCTGCTTTTTCTCTCTTCAATTTCATAGGTCCCGCATCTTTTCCATATACACTCTTCCTCTGTTTTGGGGTAGAGGATTGTCTGAAATTGAGTTGAAGATAGCTGCTACTATGCAGATCTAGTCATATGATGTAGCTTACAATTGGTTTCATCTTTATTCACTTCAAGATAACTTCTCTATCTTAAGTGAAGGGTATATTCCCTATCTCAAAATTTGAAATTTAGCCAAACCCACAATTTATGGGTTCATTTGAATAAAAATCCATTCATTTGAATAAAAACCCATTCATTTGAATAAAAACCCAAAAATAAAATCCTGTGTAATTTGTTCACAACATTATTTGAGCAAGTCAGCTTTCAGTTAAACCAGTGTAACACTGAAGTCAACTGAAACTGTAAACACCTGTAATCAAATCAAGCAAAATGAAAATGATCATGCTCTTACTCCCTGCAAACTCTAGCACATAGTATCTTTAACATCATTATTATATTTTTGCAGCTATATTCCATGTAGGGCAATCCCACTTCAACACTTACATTTTTTTACTTTTTGTTACTGTCATCCTGATGCTACATAAAATAATAAAAATGTCACCAAACATTTATTTTTAGAAATATTCAGTATTTTTTCAAAAATCTGACCTTTATCACAATGCTCTTGTATTTTTAACAGCCTTTTTCAGGACAAAAGCACTTTAGTAATTCCACCACTTTCAAGTAGTTTGCTTTATAATCACAGATAAAAGACATTATATCTGTATTTGTTATACTGTCCTTCTTGAGGGTTTTCTATTTATGGTAAGATTTTGCCTCCCTGAAGTAAACAAGAGTGTCTTTTCTTTACCCATCATGAAACTTGTATAAAATAATAGTAACCCTGACAGCCACACCTTATTCTTTTGTCCAATGTGACTGACTGAAAACAGTCTCTCTTTACTTTATTCACAGCAAGATCCAACACATTATTTCTTTATCCTCGTTTTATCACCTCTTTGAAACTATACTTACACTTAAAGGGAATCACACATGATATAAGAACAGATTTAAGACTCACTTCTGGCCAAGGTAGAATTCTCTACAGTTTTTAAGTCCATGGAATTTCTTCAGCAAAACTTCAACAAAACATGAAGTCACCTCTACTAATATATCTCATCCACACAAAAAAGGAATGTAACTATGAATAATTTTGTGGAGATTTTGCCAGAATTTATTGTATGTGGAGTCACTCAAAACCCCCTACCCACTCAAACAGCTATCCAATAAGGCTCACAGAACATCAGCATCACCAAGCACATTGTTTCATATCACAGCATAATTTTAAATTCCAGTATTAAAATTAATTTAAATCATCTGAGTTGAAATATTTCATTCATACAGGTAAAAACAGAAACCCACAAGTAACCTGATTAACAAGAAAGTACTGGAATAATTTTTAACTTCAGAAACATCTGCCAAATTATTAACTTACAGTCTGTTTCAAAGGCATTCAACAGACTTACTAAATGCCACCTACCTGGATTTTTTAGTAAAATCCTGTACAATCTTAGACTATAAGACAGATTCTTATAATCTAAATAACAACTTAATGGCTGATACACTAATCCCAGCATATCAATACCCTGTAATCACCCACATAAAAAGGGGAGAAGAACACAGAGAAGGGGATTTTGTGATGTTACTTTATTGTAACTTTCCCCTGTAAGAGTAGATTTTTACAGTCTTCCTCAATCCACTGGAAACAAAAATGTATAAAGGTTACATTTCTCCTCTACATGTATCATAGATTCATCCCACAGCATTCATACTAATGCATCAAAATATCCAGACCTCTATGTCTTTCTTGTATATTGTGATTGTTCTCAAAAAACCTTGAAAAAACCACTGAAACACTGCATTTACTGAACTGTATTAGCATACTCAGCATAAGTAACTGAAGTAACTTCACTGGAATAATTTGGAAAATCCAGATATAAGCACAAGGAGAACAAGATAATTTTTCATTCAGGTGTTTGCTGGATATTTCAAACTGGACTGCCTTCTAGAAGCAGGCACAGTTCTAGTTTCTGGGGCAAACTATGTTTTTTTACATTTAAATACATTGAAATATATGAAACTTCAGTTCAAAATTTTCCCTCAGAATTGCAAGTACATGGGATGTGACATGGCAAAGGTGAGATCAGGTGATTTTTTTAAGACCTGAAAGATAGTAATTTATCTGATAACATTGTTGAACATATGACAACATATTACATAAAGAGAACAGAGAGTCAGTCTTAACTGCACTTATTTGATTATATTTGTTACAAAAGAGTGAAGTAACTTATTTCACTCTCAGGATGAATGCAAGGTCTAGTAACATGTAGAAGTGCACCTTCTCTAAAACTTTAATGTGGCTTTTTTTGTGTTAATATTTTGTCTGAATTAAGGGGTGACTCCATATATTATCAGAAAAAGATGATACCTCCAAGGTGATTAATTTTACCTTTTACCTTTTTTTGCAACAACATAAAGTTGTTCACACTTCAGGCAGCAAAACAAACCTTAAAAACTGAATACAACCACACTAGCACTGTGATCTTAATTCATTTTTTTGCTATAAAACATTTCAGAAAATTATTTCTCCTCCTTTTGTAACGCATAGTGGTATGTTTTGTTGTGGGTTTTATCCAAAATCAATCTAAGGGCAAGTTGGACAGTTCATTTAAGACCCTTTTCAAGACTTTCAAAGATTTATAATTTCTAACAGCATATGAACAAGGTCTACTAATTCAACTAGCAAGCACAGTGGGGAGACTAAACATGCAGCTGAGGCATTTGCCTGTATTCAGCTCCTGCTTCATGTATCTGCTAGGCTACACAAACTCACTGGTACTAGAAGTAATGCCTATACTTTATTTACCCTGGTGTAGTTACCGCAGGATGTGAGTATATAATTTATTTCTCTTCAGTTACAGATGTCTTCTCTACTACTCTAAGTCAAGGATTTTGAACTGTGTATTTATATTTACAGTGTTTTCTTTCAAAAGCAGGAAATAAACAAATCACATGTTTCAAATCTACGCTACTGCTACTCTTCTTAATTTTTAGATAATATTCCCAAGACTCTAAGAAAAACAGAGGGAAAATTGCAAGTACATGCTTATCTCTACAATGTTTGGCCTGAGCCAAACTAGCAATTCCTATAGTTGGTACTACTACAGTACCAACTGCAGGACCAGCAGAGGTGCAGAAGTTCCTAGTAGACACATTAGTTAACCAAATGAAAATCATCCTTATACAAAGTTTTATCTGTATATACAGAAGAGATGAAAAAGGAAAACAATATCAAAGAAAAAGCAATCAAACATAACCCACTAACAAACAAAACCATAAAATATACATTTGAGTTCCAAACTGTGTCAAAGACAATTGAAATTGCATGGACAAACACAGCAGAATGGTTTCTAGTATCTTGAACTCCCTGATGGTTCAAATGCAGACTTAAAATGGTTCCAAATTAAATAAATTAAGGAAAGTATATAACTAACTAGCCTAGTAGCAGTATTTGAAGGTTTTGCTTTATAAGAAGAAAGGTTGGCAGCTGGTGGTTTTAAGAGAACTTAACCCTAACATTTAAGTCACCTTTTTGCCTGTCACAATAGGTCACCGCCCAGTGCCAAAATGCTAAATTAATCTAGCAAGGCTAGAGAACTGACTTCCTCTCAGAATACAAGAATGAGTTTTACATTTGCAAAGGGTGTAAATAAAAGGAATACAATAACAGGTGACTCAGTCTAATTGCCCAGGCATGCACTGACACCTGAACCACATCCTGGTATATATGATGTCTGACTGAGCTCTAAATATTATACTGGATTCCTGAGATTTGTACTCTTCTGTCTAGACAGAGGAAGGAAAAATATCTGAGATGGTGTCAGACACCTGTGTTTCAGCAGCTGATTCAAGCCCAAAGAGCCTTTTTGTGAAGCTCATATTTATGAAAATAACTTCTTAGTTAAATTCTACTTTGTTAAAAAACCTGGAATGAAAATAATCTCTCTCTAAAGGCTATGACATTAATATAGAGACAGAAATTTACATAGTGGCAAAATTTCTTCCTCAGAAAATTGAGGATAAATATAATCTGCATTCTCACAAAAAGTAAGGAAAAGCAAACTGTATTGATTTACTCAAAATTTTAAATAAATTATACTCTGAAAAGGCAAGTTTATGGTAAATTACTGACTTTTTCTTTAAAAATATCACCTTCTTGAGTGCAAGTTGCTATAAAACAAAATCTTCTAAACATCCACCAAGTATGCCAGCTTGGTACATTTTTTACTTTGATAAATGGAACCTCTTGGATAACACTTAGGGGGAAATAAGGAAGATTAGATTCCATCATTTCCACTCACTCACAGTTGTCAGAATGTACTCCAACATTTAAGATGTTTACAGAATTCTCTTCTCCTTACTTCATCAAAAACTGTGTAAGAGAAAGAAGTGGTAGTTTTCTTGGTCAACTTTTATTTAATAAATAGTTGCAGCAGCTTGCGTGAGAGCCCTGTGCCAGAAATATACATGCATAATGCTGCTTACAGGTACTTTACATCACACATAAAAAAGTTGTGCTATACAGCTGAAAAAGATTCACAAGAATACAGTAGAGTTTCAGAACCACAGAATACACTACACATCACAGACAACATCAGTACTTGCACATAACATAGCTCAGACTGTGGGAACACAGGAACAACACCATATGAGATTTCATACAATTTTATAATTAAATGTTCTGCCTAAAGAGGACCTTTCAAAAAAACAGTAGAATATTATTCTACTAGAACAGGTAAAAAGTATTGTGATTATTACTATTCCTTTCGACTTCTACACCCTAATTCTTAATTCAAAATGTCACAGTACTAGAAATCCAAGACTATGCAAGTTACAGCCCTGTGGGAGACTGATAATCTCCCATTTCAGCAATAAATTTTAGAGTGGGAAATTTTAATAGCTGCTGTTCTGTGGACATTATGAGTTTGTGATGTAAGAATTAAACAGAGGCACTAAATGATGGCAGTAAGGTGCAAAAAAAAAAAAATAAGATAAGCAAGAGATCAATGTCAAAGAAATAAAGAAAAGATAGAAGATAAAATTTCGTGACAACTGCAAAGCTGAGAGAGGCACTGTGATTATGAAGTGAAATGTAAAAATGCAGAATGAACAGGATTTGCTCTGAAGTAGTGTACTAACAATCCAGACCAGAAATGGAAACCATGTCTGGTTCCAGAAAACCTGTAAAATGTCATTAGCAGACAAGTCAAAGATATAAGGTGGCTAATTATGATTTAGCAAGTAAAAACATTGATTTGTACAGCATGAATGATGCTGGTATTGTTGCAGACTGCTATCAAATGTATATACATGTAGTGTTTAAAAAAAGTTTTGAAAACCAAAAAAATAAAATAAGTTGATAGAATAATAACTCATGACCATATGCACATAGCTATTTCTGACATTCAGTACTAAAACACTGCAACTGGGATAGGGAGATAGGTTTTTAAACCTGTATCTTTAAATTTTACTCACCCACATTTGAAAAATAAAATGGTCCACCTGAGTTGGATTTTTTTTTTCCTTTTGAACAGAATTTATTGTACAAAAGCAACCTAAACATAATCCTCATTGAAAAAAAAAAACCTCAATCAATTTTGAGAGGTGGAAGCATTTTTGTGCAGTAAATATAATTTCTCCTCTGATAAAATCAGTTAAATAACATATATTGTATCTCAATATACATTTCCAAATAAATATACTGTTTGGATAACATAAGCTGGATATAGCTATCTTCAAGACAATGAGTCTTGTACCCACAGAAATCAAGATATTAAATTTTCTTCCTTTTGAAACAGTCATAACTGCTTGAGGCTGCTGCAGCACAAAAACAAAATATCTTCACATAGGTCTTGAAACAGTCAAGCTGAAAATCTAAGCCAAAGTTTCATTTAACAGCCTGTCAGTTTTTTGATGTGAAGCTAATGAATGCAGTGGCAAACAAATCCATCAAACCTAACATCAAAACAACTGCACTTCATCCCACCAAAGGGAAAAATACAACCTGCAGGCCAGCACTTTGATCCAACCTATCCACGGAAAACACGTTGCTAAGCAGCTACCACTGAAGAATGCATGAGTAATTACTGATTTAATTTTATGAAAGAGAGCAATAATACTTAAGTACCCCTATTTTCAAGTAGAAAAGGTTGGTAGACTTCTCAGGTTCTACATATCAGCTAAACAACAAAAAGCTTCCCAGTACCAACATCTGAAAACAAATCACGTCTTAAAAGGAGCTGCAGTACAAAAGAATCATTACACTGACTAGTAAAATCACTTAGTGTGACACTACCCCTGAGCGCAGGGAGTAAAATTTACATACATTTATACTGAGTGAAAGTCACCAAGTGGTCCCACAAAACAGACATAGTAAGCAACAAGAGCAGTATTCAGAAACAACAGGACTTTTTCTGAAAGCTTGTGAAAGCATGAACAAGGGGTGTCTGAGAGTTGAGAGACCCTGACAAGAATCTGGAAAAGCAACAGACACGGGTCCTTTACTCAGCTGGGATAGAATAGCTTCTTCCTAGTAGCCAGTACAGTGCTGTGTTTTGGATTCAGTATGAGAATAATGTTGGTAACATACCAATGTGTTTTGATTTTTGCTCAGTAGCACTTACTCTAAACATCAAGGAGTTTACAGATTCCCATACTCTGACAACAAGAGGATTCACAAGAAGCTGGGACAGAGCATGGCCAGAACATCTCATCTAAACTGGACAAAGGGATGTTCCACACCATAGAATGTCATGTCCAGAGTATAAACTGATGGGAATTGGCCAGGAGGGGCCAGTCATGACTGTGAGAAGAATCTGGCATCAGTCAACAACTTTCTCTTGGGTTTTATTCCTTTCTCTCTTCCTGTCCCACATTTAATTCTTACTATATTATCATAGTAGTTCATTTCAATTATTCAGCTGTTCTTATCTCAGTCCATAGAAACTTTTTTTTCCCCAATTCTCCTCCACATCCTACCAGGGGGTGAGGGGAGCAAGCGCTTCGTTTCAGGATGGGGTTAAACCAAGACACAGGGGACTGAGGGGGGCTAAAACAGTAACCAGAGGAAAATGAAAGTAAATAAACTAAAATAACCGTAACTGTATAGAGAATAATTAGAGAGCCCTAACCAAAACTGCTAATATCACCAGCCTCCTGTACACACAGAAGAATGATGTGCAAATATTTCTATTCACCATCACCAATACTGATAACTAACACCCACGTATTTTCCCAAGTTACCTACTCAGCACAAATCAAAGCAGATACCTAGGAAACATACAAGCTAATAGCCACTGATTCATCTGCTTTATCAGCAGTAGCAAAATCCATTGGAGTAAGGAAACTCAAAAATGCACTTCATGAAGCCACACATTTCCAGCCTACTCAAATAAATGTAGGAAAACAAGAAAATTCACAGAAGCCTGAAGGAACCTGCTAGCTGCCCCTATTTCATACCACTCAATTATCTTTTTCAACAATAAACACCATTCAGCAAATGAAAGTTATAGGATTATTAAAATGATTAAGAGTATCTAAAGCTTAGAGTACCTCTCATCCTGACAGAACAACACAACTACACTTGCATCTAGCACAAACACTACCTCCCTTTGTTTCACTAAACTCTGACATATCCACTCACCAGCACTTCACCAACATCCCTCTGCACCACATCCTTTTGCCAAGCATCTTAAGGAGAGGGTTTGTTCTTCCCACCAGGATCTCCTATTTCTCTTCCTGTGTGTTCTTGCCTATGGAAAAAGACAGCAAGAACTACACCGTTTATTCTCTGGAGCTGGGAGGTTTGGAAGGTTGTTTGGATTCTTCATTTTTTACTTCTACGCAATTCTGTACAACTTGATTTTGTCCAAAAGCAAGCTAAAACCAGTAGCTGAGCTGTAGCAAACAGCACACTGGAGGTGCCACCTAGTATTTCTTTTAGGATGTCATCCCAGGGCTTTGTTCTGGTTTCAGCTAGGGTAGAGTTTATCTATTCTCAGTAGCTGTTCTACTGATGTGTTTTTGGATTCAGAATGAGGATCCTTGTAACACACTGATGTTTGGGGTTTTTCTAAGTTGTGTTTATCCCATGTCAAGGAACTTTTTTTTCTTTTCTGGTGCTCCATCAGTGAGGAGGTGAGCAAAAGAAACTGTGAGGGAGCACAGCTGGGACAGGTGACCAGAACTGATCAAAAGGATATTCCACACCACAGAGCATCATGCCCAGGGCATAAATTGGGGAGAGTTACCTGGAAAGGGCTGGTCTGGGTTCTGCTGATGCCAGACCCCTCCGCTGAAGCAAGAGGGGTCTGGCACCAGTCAGTGAGTGGTAAGGAATTGCATTATGCACCACTTGTTTTTTCCCTTTTGATTATAATTAACCATTATTACTGTATTTTACTTTATTTTGAATTATTAAAGTATTTTTAACTCAACATGCAAGTTTTACTTTGATTCTTTTCCTCATTCCACTGGGTTGGGGAGGAAGACAAGTGGAGTTGATGACTGACTGCATGCTTTTTCATGTCCAGCTGGGCTTAAAACCATGACATTCATGCACAAACTCTAGAAAACAAGCTGGAGGATACAACCCTGCTCTCAGGGTTCAACTATTACAGGTAGTTAGGAGACACACAGTGAAACCAAGACCATAAGTTCAGCATTTTTAAAGACAGAAAATCATCATTGGAAATTGCATTCATAGTCTTTGTTTAATCCAGGTGTCCAATACCAAGGGTCAAAAATATCTCTTATTTAACATTTGCATGTGATGTTTAGCAACATCTCATTTCATGCTGGAAAGCAGCATCAACACATAGCCTAAATATTTACTACCACTTTACCAAAAATCTTTGTTGGATTTTTTTTCCCACAAAATCAATGAAGAATATTGATCGTATTTCAGGATTTTTTTCTTTTTCTTAGACAGAAATCCAGCTGTAAGCAATTAGAAATTACTCTATAAAAAAATAAGAGTGTTCCTGTAGGAAGACAAATAATCAGTCATCAGTACAGAACATCCTCTAAGGAGAATACAGCAATGTACTGACCTAGATAATGCTGCATTTTGCTGACGCACACAATTTCTGCAGTACAATACAGAGGAACTACAGGATACAAAACATTATTTTTAATTAAAATTCTTGCACTTTACAAATAAAGAAAACACAAGTCAGCTGCAGTATCAGTAGTCCAAAGAACGACAAATGGGACTGCAAGATTGTGTGGGTTTTGGTTTGGGATTATCTGCTTTTTCTTTTAAATGAAATTACTGGACCTGAAAATAAAACTTACTAAAATATTGGTATTCTTTGGAGACAGCAACTTTTTAACTTTTTAATTAACACCTCCAGGAAGTTTTCTAACGTTATGATAAAAAAACTAATTGTAGATATACTCATGGTTTTCTAGAGAAACACTGCAACCAAGAAACAGAGTACAGTTATACAAAATTAAATTATATTTTTATTATTATAATTATTATGGAATATTAAGTATTTACAGAAAACAACTCAATTTTACTTGAACTTATCTTTGTCCCCTCAGCAAATCCAACCTGAATAGCCCTCATATAGTCCCCAACAGTGTGGGTACTTTTTTGCTCCACTTGCCTCAGAAGCTGCCAACGCTACCTTCTGAAGCTGATGGGATGGTTCCTAAAGTGCAGCAGGACCCTGTAACTTTCTTGGGCATCCTGTAACTTGCTGTGGAGCTTCTCCCTGTGAGCTAGCATCTGTGCAGCACTGAAACAGTCTCCAACTCGAATGCTCACATAATCATTTTCTGGCAAGGGAGTTGCCCACTGATAGAACTGCCTATGTCGAGAGCAATCCAGAATGAAAGGTTGGCTGTAACAACTGAGGCCATAAATGCTGTGCTAAGATTTATTGCTATTACTTTGGTTTCTTCCCCTCTCTTTGTTAGGACTATTAGCAGTTTGAAAAGAGTTTAAGTTCAAGTCATGGTGATATACATGCATTTTTATTTGAGTGTGGATGCAAGTCTTTGCAAAGGCTTGTGCAAACCAAAACTTTCTAAGTGGTAGCCTTAAACACCAGGTTTTGAACTTTAACATTTAGCTCACCTGAACTCATTCAGAAAGATTGATCTGATGTTGTCTCACTTAAAGTCTTTTTTGTTCAAAGTAACTATTTCAGCTACTGGTAATGCAGTGGTACCAAGTAAATTCTGTCAGATAATTTGTCATAAGGGAAGACCTTCTCCCTCTCTACCATTGCCTGAAAGCACCTGAAAGTGAGGTGAGGGTTGGGCTTTTCTCTAAGTCACAAGTGATGGGACAAGAGGAAACGGTCTCAAGTTGCACCAGGGGAGGTTTAGATAAGGTATTATCACACATTTCCTCATGGAAGGTGTTGTCAAGTATCTGCCAGGCTTCCCAAGGACACGGATGTGTCACCATCCTGAAGGTATTTAAAAGACCTGCGGATGTGTCCCTTTAGGAATGCTTTAGTGGGGACCTTGGCAAAGCTGAGCTTAAGAGCATTGAGTCCAGCTGTGCAGCTGAAAAGACTAAAGGTCTTTTCCAATGTAAATAATTTTATGATTTTCTAATATTTCCTCTCTCTTGTTTACCCTATTTCTATGCCATTAACAAACAACAGTAAGTTTTTAGGGAGAATTAGTTCACCACACTTCCTTTAGTTCTCTTCTTCATACACATTTCTATTTTTAAAAAATCTTACCATCAGTACATTCTAGCATGTTCTTTTTCATTTAGAAAAGAGAAGAAAAGTAAACTTCCATTCTCATTCTTGCGGTAGTAAGTGGTAAGAATTAAGCAAATAACTTTAAGGACACTGACCATTTGCCAAAGAAACTGCACTTCATATTTGACAATGGTATCTAAGATTTCTCTGCAGAGGGAGATTAGTCATTATTGCTTTGACACCTTTGAAACCTGTAGGCATTTCAAATTAACTGTAGACACCAGAGAAATACTTTGATTTCTTGTATTACATATGCACAATACTGCTCCTGCATGCAACAGCCACCAATCATAGAATTCAGTGTCCTAAGATAAAGGTTTCATCCATACACTAGAGAATTTTGACAAAATATTTAGAGTGCAAATGCAAAGACTTCCTAGCTAAAATTTCAAAATTTCAGTAGCACTTTCGGGGTGGCGTAAAGAAACACAATTACATTAGTTTTAAAATTATCTAACTCTGCTGAATTTAAAGATGACATTAAATTTACAGTATAATACAATTATAGAGATGCATACTGGAGGCATAAAACATTTAACAGTTTGTACTGGGGGAAGCTGTCCAAAATAGTAGACTACTTTTTAAAAATGTAAGAAGTATGAAGCCAGTACACTGAAAGGAAGATACCTGCAGGGAGCACCACCTCACCTTTGCTACATCTGAAGATGCAGTCTGCTATTCTTGAAGTTCAGCTGAATTAATTTTAGAGCTGCCATGATGTTCAAATCTTTTAAAACCCAAGTCAGTTCTACCTGCCACATTCAACTCTTGTGCAGGTATGGATCTCTTGATTTTGTTTCATTGCACTACTCCTATTAAGTTTTCAAGAAATTTCAAGTTATCAAATGCATAGGTTGTTAAATACGTTTTAGAGTTTAAAATGTATTTATAGTTGCAACCTTACCTGTTGGCTATTAAACACAACTTTCCTACTAAAGGGAGACACCAGTCTGAATATTAGATGTGCTTAGAGATTTTTCAATACTTTTTTACAATACATGCTCTTCCTACATTCAAGCTCCATCATTTACAGCCTAACTGGAGAACAAGATATCCAAAAAACAGGAGGACTCCAAAAAATACTACCCACAACCACTGCATGCCTCACCATCAGCAACCTCGCTCTAACAGGAACACCTTTTTTGGCATGATTCTACTCAAAAGACCAAATCATGAAGGTGTTTCTCAGTCTTCAGTGTCTACTAAGAGTTCGCTCTCTTTACTAGACTGTTAAACCAGCACAGCTGATTTTGCCCTTTACTCCATATCATTGTATTAACTAATATATTAAGGAGATGTCTACTGGAAAGGTTTTTTCCAACTGATAACAAGTCAATGAAGAAAATTACTCTGATTGAAACTTTTTCTGAGTCATACAAGCCAAGGCTTATATAAGCCTTATCATTAAAATCAGAGAATACTGAAAAACTGTAAAAACTTCTGCTGAATAAATTGTCCACTTTTTTTTATTTTCTGCATTTACTTCATTACTTGTACATCCATCAGGTTACAAGCTTTCAGAATGTACAAGGGAGGAAGTAGAGGCAATGACTCTCTGATTAGGGAGTATTTTGACAGCATAGAGCTCAAGGTTAGGATAGGATTGAGTAACTATGGGTAAGACTCAGGGGGCTAACAGCACAAACATCATGGTGGAACTTTACAGGAGTTCCAACCAGGAACCCAAGACCAGGTCCATCCTAGACCCAACTAGGATGAAGAGCTGGACAAAATATTCTGTCTGAGCAGGTCGGAGAAGTAATCTCATCACCACTGCACCTTGTTCTTCTGAGAGGCTTTAACTTGCCAGATGTCTCCTGGAAACTCAATACAGCAGAAAGAAGGCACTCTATGAAGTTCCTGGAACACATGGAAAGTAACTTCCTGACGTAACTGGTAAGAGCCTACCAGGAATGAGGTCCTGCTAGACCTGCAGTTTACAAACAGAGAAAGGCTGGTGGGAGATGTGGTGGAAGGGGATTGTCTTGGGCACAATGATAAGAGTTTTTAATTCTTGGTAAAGTAAGGAAGGGGGTCAACAGAACCTCCACCCTCGACTTTAGAGGGCCAACTCTGGCCTATTCAGGACACTGGTTTGGAGAGTATCCTTCACAGTCCTGAAGGCTCAGGAGCATCCCTACGGATTGAAAGACCAGATGGTGGGGAAGAAGGTGGCCTGGCTGAACAGGGAGCAGGGAGTTTTCACAGGAACTCAGTGAAAAGGAAAAGAGTTTATGATCTTTGGAAAAGGTGGCAGGCACCTCTTGAGGAGTAAAAGGATGTAATGAGGTCATGTAGAGAGAAACCTACAACTGGCCACTGCTGTGAAAGACAATAGAAATTGTTTTTATAAATACATCAACAACAAGAAGACAGCCAAGGAAAATCTCCACACTCTTCTGGAGGCAGGGGAGAACATGGTCACGCAGGCTAAAGAAAAGACTGAGACTTAATGCCTTCTTTTCCTCAGTCAGAAAGCTTCCCCACAGCAACAAGCCTCTGACCTGGTAGACAGGGAGGAGAACAGATCCCCTGTAATCGAGGAGAAAATGGTTAGTGGCTTGCTATGCCACTTAGACATTCACTCAGTCTATGGAGCCAGATGGGATTCACACACAGGAGGGTGAGCGAGCCAGTGGAAGAGGTCACCAGGCTGCTCTCCATCATTTTTCACCAGTCCTGGTTAACTGGCGAGGTCCCAGAGGCCCAGAGGTTGGTCAGTGTCATGCCCATCAAAAAGAACTGTCAAGGGAACTACAGGCCTGTCAGCCTGACCTCGGTGCCATGAAAGGTTATTGGACAGATTATCGTAATTATGATCACACAGCACATATAGGACAGCCAGGAGATCGGGCCCAGCCAGCAGAGGTTTATAGAAGACAGGTCCTGCTGTATGCTCATTTAATGAGATACTGTTGGTATAGCATGGACTGGACATGGCAAAAGCTGTTGAAGTTGTCTGCCTGGACTTCAGCAAAGCCTTTCATATTGCCTCTCACAACATTCTTCTGGAGAAACTAGGAGTTCATGGCTTGGACAGACACACTGTTCACTGTGTAAAAAATCATCTGTATGGCTGGAACAAAGACTGGTAATAGGTGCAGTTACATCCAGATGATGGTCATTAACAACTGGTGTTCGCCAGAGCACAGTCTGGGGCCAGTTCTGTTTTAATAGCTTTATCAATTATCCAGACAAGGGCATTGAGTGCACGCACCCTCAGTCAGTTTGCAGATGACACCAAGCTGGGTGGGAGTGCTGATCTGCTGGAGGGCAGGAAGGCTCTGCAGAGGGGTCTGGACAGGCTGGACCATGGACCAAGGCCAGTGGTGTGAGGTTCAACAAGGCCCAGTGCTGGGTCCTACCCTTGGGTCACAGCAAGCCCAGGCAGTGCCACAGGCTGGGGCAGAGTGGCTGCAAAGCTGCCACAGGAAAAGGACCTGGGGGTGCTGGTGACAGCAGCTGAACATGAGCCAGCAGTGCCCAGGTGGCCAAGAAAGCCAATGACATCCTGGCCTGTGCCAGCAATAGTGTGGCCAGCAGGAGCAGGGCAAGGATTGCTCCCATGAGGCCACATTTCAAATCCTGTGTCCAATTCTGGGCCCCTCACTACAGGAAAGACATTGAAGCACGGGAGTGATACCAGAGAAGGGCAATGAAGTTGGTGAAGGCTTTCAAGTACAAGTCCTGTGAGGAGTGCTTAAGAGTGCTGAGGGTTTAGCCTCAAGAAAATGAGGCTCAACGGGGACCTTGTCAATCTCCACAACTACCTGAAAGGATGTTGTAGTGAGCTGGGGCTTAGTTTCTTTTCCCACTTAACAAATGGCAGGATGAGAAAATACAGGCTCAAGCCACACCAGGGGAGGTTCAGGCTAGACATCAGGGAGAATTTTTCACTGAAAAGGTGGTCAGGCATTGGAAAGATAGCTCAGGGAAGCAGTGGAGTCACCATCCCTTGATGCATTCAAGAAACAACTGGATGTGGCACTTAGCGCTATGGTTTAGTTGATACATTGGTCTTCAGTCAAAGGTTGGACAGACAGATCTTGGAATTTTTTTCTAATATTACAGATTCTATGATTCTATGCTGTACACAAAAAAAAAGGAAGATATGCACACCACAGAACAAGATTTCAATCTAAAATATCTTCAGTTTTACACACCTCAAACAGATGATTTATTATCTTTTACTACAAGTTTTCTGATCAGATTTACAATGAGACAAATTGAAATTGTTTCTTTAAACTTTATTTGAAGTTTCACTATTTATGCTTCTTTCTAGGTATTAAAATTCCTAGTTAAACTAAAGTGCTTCCACAAACAGTAAAGCCTAAAGAAGATTTAAGAGCAGAAGTCTGTTGTCTTCACAAATATTAACCTCAGTGTATGTAGCTTCAGCTTAAAAACATCCACAAACAGAATTAGTTTGAAGAATAATAAATACATTAAGCTGCAAACAAAACTGACTACTGAGAGGAATATATATTGCTGGAATAACTACTATTAAAATAACAACTATAAATTAAATTTGAATGGCAGCTTGATGTACTATCTAATAGTTATCCCTTTTCCATCACCTTCCTGAGATTCTCACAAAGAAATAACCACACGAAATATTTCCTTACACATTAATTTTCTGCTTACTTACCAGTTTTGCTGCTTTTCCATAATCAATCCATCGAACAGTGGCAAAGTTTGTTGACTCTGCACAATTAAATCCATGGTTAAACCCTGCATGGTATCCATATGGGAAAGTGATCATAAATTCTCCTGCCTCTTGGGTAACCTGTAGCAAAAAAAAAAATTTTTAAAGGCCAGAATAAATAAACTTCAAAAAAAACCTCAACGTGAACCACATTACAAAGCATTTCTAGACCTATAGCAATGAAAACTATATACTCCTTTACAACTAACTAAAACAAATAGATTTTTTCTTTTACCTTGCATAGAGATGACATTTAATTTAAACAGAAACAGTATATTTGAGACAAAGTTCTTTATTCTAAAATACATAGCTAGGTGCAATACTTAACAAATTCAGAAAGAACTCAAGGTTATCTTGGAACAGAGACTGACTGGTAATAAAACTTGGAAATAACTAGGAAACCCAGTATGAAGAAGATATCATTCTCATTGGCTGAGAGGAAGCAAAGACAGGCTGGATCAAAATAGCCACAAGTGCCATGACTAAATGTTGTGCAGAATGTCCCAAGATAAAGCTATTAAAACACAAATTTTAAGCTGCCACTGTCCTTCCCCTTTTTCTCTTTAGGCAAAATTTTAGAGAGCAGGAGCACTCTGGCACTATTGGTAGGAATTCCAAATAGCTAAAGGACAAGGGGGATAGAAGGCGGTTCTAAAAGACGAAAAGCTGAACTACAGTTGAATTCTGACATTGTTTTAAAGATTGAGCAAGGATAACTTCAAAGGACTACAACCAAAAGAAAACATGTAAAGACCACTGGATCAACAAGATATTATAGAAAGCAGAAAACAAAAAATGAAAAGAAAAAGCCACCCTAAAACTCACTGCACAGTAATTATATTTTGTATATACAAAAATAACCAAAATCCCAACTAGTGTTACAAGACTTGAAAAGCTTTTAGAGTAAACTACAAAAAAAAATGCATGTTAACATAAATAAATCACTAGTCAGGTTACTCTCTTTCAAGAGAGAAATCTCATCTTCCTACACTAGGATGGACTGCTGCTCTCCTATATGGAGAAAAGAGGAGACAGCACTTCTTGTCAGTCACTAGTATTCTCTCCACACAGTGACAGCTTTAATCTTTTAAGCGAGACCACCAGAGACTTTATCAAGGACAGGCCAGTCAAAGACTTGAAACAGCACACTGTCTTCCAAATTATCTGATAAGAGTTAATGAATAAAGTAGATTATACAGAAGTAAATAGTTAAAAGAGATTCTCCATGCTCTGTTTGATACACATTTTATGTGAAAAACACATCAGACAACAGACCCAATGAAAAGCAAACAGATCTATTTAAATGAAGCAAATAATCTGAGCAGTGACTGATGACTATTCAACATATGCACTTGTTTATTACAGGAAAATAAGGAGACTTCTCAGAGTCTAAATAGATTGTGTTGAGCGTGTGGCAATGCTTTGCATAAGCAACACAGTGAGAAAAACTGGAAGGACAAAAATGACTCTTTTTAGGGGCATATCCTTATGACTTAAAATCACAAAAAGGAAGGGTTAAATTTTAAACAGTCACCAAAATTAAAATTTACAACTTCAAACATTTTTCTTTTTCATGTCATGTCGTAAACCTCAGCTTTCTACTGGTATAGGCATCTTACATTCAATTTCTGCTTTTACAATCTTCTTCAAAATTGTTATTTTATAATTTTATAAATTCTTTTTGTGCTTTTTTGCCCAGTGCAAGAACACACAGGGTAAGCACTTCAAAGAGGCCTATTTCTGATTGTATTAAGGGATGAAGGAAAGACAGGAAAACAAGAAAAATAGCCATCAAGGCTAGAGGAAAAAACTGGATCAAACATTTTGCATGGTTAAATTTTTTGTGGATCCATATTTAGTATATACATGCAAATGCACATATAGTTGCATATATTGTAACTGTTACTGTAGCACTTTAACAATCACTGTGGGAATGTTTAAGAAAGATTATTCTCAACGCTAACGATTCCAAAATTTATCTCAATATACCCTCCCACTGCTGACAGTTTAGCAGGTGTTCTATTACAACAAGCAGCAGTTCAGCTGCCACCTGGTAGGCGTAGGCTGACTTATCAGCATTCAGCACATTTCCACTCCTATCACTTTGAGCCATGAGAGATCACAGCCTGGTTTTCTATATTCACTTTCTCACCGAATCCCATTAATTACAATTACATTTGGGTATATTCTGCTTCCTCCAAAGACTAGGTGATAGAACCAAACTTAAATATTTAACTGTTTGTAGCACTTTTTTTTTTCTTTCCCCCTCCTACCTTTTAGAGGATTATTATCATCTACATTGAAATACAGTAATAATCAAGACACCAAAATACAAAGATCAACTGCCTTACCCCACCTCAAATGTGTCATACTGAAAAAAAGTATGCTGACAATCTGCAATATGCTACTTTAAACACCAACCACTGAAAATTATACTGTTCAGAGTAATGTTCTGTAAATCCAAAACTATAAATATGGTTATAAAACCATCCAGCTTGGAAAGTTTCACCTGACAATTCATGATAAAGCATAAGGCTATGAAGGGAATCAGTATATTTATCTATATATTACAAAAACTGATTGCAGCTACATTTCCATATGATAATAAATCATTTATAAAACCAACTACTTCTTTTATCAGTAATTTATTCAAAAAAGCTTGCTTTCCGAGGCAGGCAATATCATTCTAAATGCCTCCATTTCTTCAATTTTACACATAGGTTGACTTAAGCATGAAAAGTGAAGTGATGTTCCAAAAAGGCATAAACACATCTGCGTCTTTATCCCATCTATGTTGCCAATAGGATTGATAACAGAGATGTCCCAGTTCTTGCTGGGCATGTCTTACACAGCCTTCTCTGCTCCCCTCATCATTCCACCGGTGAGGAGAATGGGGGTGCACAAGAAGTTGGGAAGGGACACAGCCAGGACAGCTGAGACCATGGTATCCTGCTCAGTACATGAAGCTGGGAGAAAAAGAAGGCAGGGCAATGGTTTGGAGTGGTGACATTTGTCCTGCCAAGTCACTGTTATGCGTGACAGGGCTCTGCTTTCCTGGGAATGGCTGAACACCTGCCTGCCCATGGGAAGCACTGAATTAACTCCTCGTTTCGCTTGGCTTCTGTGAACAGCTTTCCCTTTCCCTATTAAACTGTCTCTGTCTCAGTCTCAAAATACAAGTTTTCTACCTTTTATCCTTCCAGTTCTCACCCCATGCCACCAAGGAGGAGTGAGTAAGCACCTGTCAGGCGTCTAGCTTCCAGATGGGCAAAAATGGACATAAAATAGTATTTTCTTTTTTTATTTCCTTTTTTTAATACTATTGGAAAAACATCAACTAAACCAGACAGAAAGCACTGTATTCTCCTGTATTTTTGGCCAGGGAACAAGTTAAGCAAAGTTTGTACACACACACCCACATCATATCAATAAATAAATAGCACATATACAAAAACAGAAAACACAATAATAAGCAAGGTGTGTGGCAAGGATAGTTTACACGAACACATTGCAGTGGGAATAAACTGAGAAAAAATGTATATTGCCTGGTTTTTCTGAATAAGTTAAAACAATCTGAACAATGGGAAACCAGGAATCATAGCCCTTTAATGATCAAAAGCCTTTTGAAAACTCAGTATTAAAATAAAGAGATATTCTGGCAGGGGACCTTCCGAATCAAGTTCTAGTCTTCTTAGTAGGTTTACAGAACTCCAGAATTTAAAACTTTAGAATTTATAAAATGTGCACTTAAATTTACAAAATGTGCAATAAGTGCACTTAAAAATAAAAGCAATGCATTGAAAATATTTTATTAGCTGGCACCTACATGAAGTTCAAAGTGAAAAACAATTAATACAGAAAATCTTGGAGAAAGCAAAAGAAACTGAATATTTCAGATGTTTTTAAAAGCAGCTATGTCTTAAATTCATCCACAAAGAAGAAAGACAAGTATTCTTCTCAGTTTCTGTTTGTATAATGTGCTTATCAAACATTTATTCTGCCAATTAAAATATATTTTAAATTAAGTAACAGTCCTTTTGGCTATATTCCACCTTAAATCTTTCAGACCCTTATAATGATAAAGTTACATTTAACTGCCTCAGAAAAGCAACATACAGACAAAGAAATTAAATACTCGTGTTAAAATATTACGTATACAACTTAACAAAGTGAGTTAAGAAGTGTTTCAGTCAACAGAAAATCACATCCAAGTTACCATGGAAATAAATTAAAAATAAGATATTTTGGCAATGTCTTAGAAAAAAAAAATCACAGAAATGCTGTCATGGCTACAAGTGTTTAATGCTAAAACTAAAACTATTAGAAGTTTTAACACATTTTCATGCAGCCACTATCTAAATTAAAATTAAAATTTTCTCACCTTTACTATAACAATGTTTATACTAAACACAATGTAACTCAATTCATAAAAGTAGAGTTTAGAAAGAAACATTAATATACCTTGTCAAAAGGAATTCCATACTTTTTCAATATTGAGGGAGAAATCAGAGTCATCTTGTGGCGCAGAAAAGCATCACATCCTTGAGAGCTGCTCGGAAAGAACCCTAATAAGGCAAGAAAAGCAAAGCTGTACATCTTTTCATTAAATCAAATAGGAAATCTTTGTAATATATTTCAATATTTAATATTGTTTAAACTTGCTTTAGAATTTTTTACCATGTCATTCTTAGGTTCTGAGAGATTTCACAAAAATCAAATGCACCACCTAAGTTTTTCAACTGCTTTCCAAGGGGAGGGGCTACAGGGTCTTCCTTGTTTGTTAAGACGTGAAGTAATAGAATAAATGCAGACCTGTACATGTAGGCATACTTTCTTACCCTTTAGAGAAATACATTGTTTCCGGAAGCTTTTTTTTATGTTAATGCTCATTCTGCACACATGAAAATCAATTGCAGTAAATAACTTTAGAAGGATTCCATAAAGACTAGGTTTACCTTGCACTTACAAACTATCCCTACAGTAAAGAAATACAACTTCCTGACTTTGTACAATCTGTTGTATCCCTCTCACATAAATGGTAGTTCATCATTCACAGAAACACTTTAATTCTTAGAAAAACATGCTCATTTACTCATTTACTAAAAAAAAAATCATTTTCAAACAACCATCTGAATTTTCTTAATGCCTTGAGAAAAAGAAATTAATAATAATTTTCATTTAATTACATTTAATAATAATATGTAGCTTTCTCTCTAATGTTAGATTTAATTTCTTCACTCTGGTGAGTTATATATTATGTCCACTAATCACCCTAAAACTTCAGAACTATCTAAAAGTTATCCTATTATAGTTATTACATTCTATGTACATTCAATCTAGCACACTCACCAGCACTGGAAGAACAACATTTTTCTGATTTCTCAGAAATTAGGTTAAGCAGCACTTAAAGAGCAAAAGTATAATGTAGACTTGTGCTGGTCAATGTACTAAGAAGCCTGTTAATCTGCCCTGAGATCAAATTTTACTAAAATTCATCATTCTTATATTTTCTTCTCTCACCAACAAGAAGCATGGAATTCTTTACTCTTTCTTTGAATTGCAAATAATGTTTTAAGTTTCAAAAAGTACTTGATAGGTACAGTTATATTGTATTTGATAGGTACAGTTATATATATGTGGCTTCACTGACCAAAAGACAGTTAAAAAGAAACTAGCCCACAATTAGAGGACTACAGCAAAAAAAAATTCAACTAATTTTTTCACAATTAATGCCTATAACATAAATGATAGCAGTCAAAACTTAGAATCTACAGTTTCTGAGCATCAAGAAACTTGAGTCCTGAGCAGTATAATAACAGAAATACACGGGAACTTACTGTGAAAAACATGATTGTAAATGATACTTGAGACTTGCAGGAAGAGCTGGTATGAAAAGTAGCTAAAAGCTTAATTGCTAAAAGCAGAGAGTTTAACTGAATTTTCCTTGAGAAAACAAATTTTGTATCAAATTATGTTACTGCAATATGCTTAATTAGTTCAACACAAGATGATACAAAGCAAACGATGGGCAGACATCCAAAAGTTAAGTTGTACCATTCCAGCTCCAAGAGACCAGACATAGCTGTGACAAGTCCAACCAGAAGGCAGGCTTGTTGCTGAATTCCAAGAAAGTCGCAGATAACACAGAGCATCAGAACACAACCTGCTCAAAATCCACTACTAGAAATTTACAAGAGAACATTTGCTGTGGTTACAGAGCCCTCACAGTGAAATCGAAGTGCAGCCTACACATTCTGTACTGTTATAAAATATCTTTTCACTTGTCAAAGTCTACACTTCTGCACACAAAATTTTCAGTCTCATTCATCTCATTTTCTCAAAGGAACTCCCCTTCAATAAACAAGGTAAGAAAGGAAGGTAGTATTTTAGTATTAAGTATTATATTTCCTCATTACAAGACTCTCTTTATCAGAAGATCTTTTATCTGCCAGGCTAAATGTAAGTCACGCAAGCTTTTCTTCCAGAAAATAAAATCTCTGTGGGAGAACTGGCTAATGGATGTAAAAAATGCTGAATAAAGGACTTTGCATTAGAAATATTATAAGACTCTTACAAAAACATTAAATGCAGGCCAATTCAAGATATGTCCACAACATTAAGAATCATTCTGAAATACCAAGCTGATGTTAAAATTGCAAATTAAAAGAATTACCATGCAATCCTGTATGTTTAGTGAAATCCCACTTTCAAAAGAAAAAATTCTGAAACCTATCTAGACTGTAAATACTTTTCAACTTCTGTAGCACATTCAGCTTTTAAGGGACACATGAAATTTTAATTTAACCACTAACACTAATCCATTAACTCTAAATCAGTTCTGCAAGAGCAGGTATTTTGTAGGAATTCACATGCAACCCCAGTTTCTTGGATGGTCTCTTGAGACATGGCAGACCTATACCCTATTCATTCCTTGGAAACTACTACAAAGAAACAAAATAAGAATTCAAAACAATTACTTCATAGAAGCCAATGAGAAATAATCAGAGTGCAGGGTAAAACTGAATAAGGTTGCTCATTGATTTATGTCTATAAGAAAAAGACCATCAAATTGAAAATTCTCCAATGCATGATTTACAGAAACATTGACATCCTTAACAGCTAGAGCAGAATTGGAAGTCTACATGGTAAATATGTGATTCAATACCTGCTGGCCAAATGTTTGGGTATAAACAACTACAAGGAGAGAAGCTTTATCCAAACTCAAGGTTCCTCTCAGCTTTTTAAAACCCTTATTTAGTTAGCCCAAGCAGCGACAGCAAAGAGTATGTGAAAGCATAGGCTTCAGACTGTGTCAACAAACAAAAACATGCCCTTGCAAGACTCTATATACATACTCTAACAGATAACATAGCCTAAAATCTTACCAATGTTATTTGTGCAAACAAAATTAAACTACTTCAGTAACAGCAACATCACTGGACTAGAGAAGACACATCCTTTGTCAATGCTATTCCACCTCAGCATGATCCTTCCACAGAATTTATAATCCAAATACATTCTAGAGAGAAGTCAAGGCCTTCTCATCTTTGGGCAAAGGTAGAAGCAGTGAGTACTCACCTTCTTAGCCATGGAAGGATATAGAACATAGTTTTAAAAATAAGTTCAAATCTTTAAATTATTGAGGAACAGTGAGCGTTGCTACCTGGCAGTCTCATCTTTCCTTTCCACCATGAGAGTGTCTTTCCAACATATCACACACAGCTCATATCAGATGACCACATCAATATCATACCTATCACTCAGGCAAACTGAAGTGGATTGCGCTCCACTCCCTGGTTGATTAACATTTTCAAGATATTTGGAATGCTCCTCTCTGCTTCTAAGAATATGCCCATAATGTTTTCAATTACATTGTCCAGCTAAAATCACATATGCACAAATTACAATACCATTCTCAGAAGTATAATTCTAAACTCCATTGGACTGAGCAGATTGGTTTGCTGTATTTTACCTTGAATGATCAAGGAAATCATAACTTGGTCACTAATAGTCATTATTTAATGACATCCACATAAAATCATATTCTTAGGGAACTTTCAAATCAAATCCTGACCAATGCAATGAATGAAGCTACACACCCTATAATTTTCAACACTTCCTTACTCAAGACTTCACCTGAAATTTAAAGGTGCTGTATTTCTCTTTAATATTATTCAAAATAATGTATAATCATAAAACTCACAATATAAGGAAAAAAACCCTAAATTGCAAATTTATTTAATGTTGTTTAACATTAATGAAAGTAAATACAAATCAAATTAACATAAATAATCTCAAGTTATGATTATTTATTATTTATGCAGGTCTACATTTAAAGGACTTATACAAAATATTAGTAATTTGCAGATCAGTACTATCAAAACAATGGCAGAGATTACAGAAATACTAAGTTTCCTAGTAATTCTCTTTTTAGATTTTACTTTGATAGGTATAAACTTTATATAATTTATTTAAATTATTTTGCCATGATCTGAACTAATTTGATTTAACTTTCTGTGTGAACATGAAAGAAATTAGGAGGGTAAGTCTGCATAATAACAACAATCACAAAGGAACAACAGCAATTTGTATTCTATACAAAGCCGAATACAAAAGCCACAAAGAGGCTTTCAAGTGGTATGAAACACAACTGTAGGTATGCCGAGATTAACATGTTCAAACCTTTATTACCTCTTAAATAAGACTTTTCTAACTTGACTAATTATTTTTCTGAGGAAAAGTTCAATTCTTCAACTCCTAAAGTTCTCACATTCAAGATCCTTAGAAGTTATGCAAGTTCTACTTCAAGTCTCATTTCAACAATTATTTTAATTTGCTTTCATATATAAAAGGTAGTGACCTGCATTAAAAAAAAGTAATTAATACACCATAAAAAGCTTTGTACAACAACCATACATACTTACAATATATTAAACTTTACTTTAGTTTCTTCTTTAACATAATTGAACATCACAGATTGAAGTCATCTCCTTTCTAAAACAGTTTCTGCACTCAAACAATCTATTAAAAGATCTCCAAAATCTTTCAATACAGCACTTCTCATTTGCCACTCTGCCTCTATTCTCTTTATTTTCTAACCCCTTTTGTGAAACAAAAAATCATTTAAGAATACCATGGTATTGCAGATTAACATAACAACACATATAAAAATTGCAGTTAACAGCTCACTTGAGATTTTTATTACATTTATGTCTACATAAAATTGAAAAAAAAATCTACATAAATGAGAAAGCAGCTGAAGGGCAAAATCAAACTGTTGTCTTTATTAGATGCAAGTCTAATGTCTTTCAGACAAAGCATTTGTAGCCGCCACAGTCAATCAAGATTTCAATGGAAAGCAAAAATGAAAGCATTCATGCACAAAAGGCATGTGTTGTAATTGTGATATGCAGACAAGATAATGGAAAATATTCTAACCTTCCTTTAATTTTATGTATCAACTCCTGCCTTGACTTACACAATCTGTCACTTTTAATGTATTATTTTATTATTTTAATTATTTAGGAGCTTTCAATTAATTCAGTAGGCATCTGGTCATCAGAGCTAAACTTTCTGAAGAAACTACTTTCCTTTTCCTCCAAATGTTACACTCATGCAAAAATATTTTCCCTTCACGTGGTATTAAGTACAAAGGTCTCAATTACACTATGTTTTATTAATGTTTTCTTTTAAGTGACTTGCAGCCATGCAGCTTACTTTATACTTTCATCTTTGTAAGATACCTTATATGAAACTGTATTTTAGAAGGCACCAGCTGCAAAGTAGAAGATCACAGCATGGAAACAATAAGAAATGGTAATTTTCAGTTAAAAAAAAATCCATTGTTTTTATTGTTCATCATTGTAGTATCTTCTACATTCCATTCTCAGCTATTAGCTGGACCAAAAATATGGAAACAATCTACTCACAGAAAAATATCCCAGACTACATAAAAATTAAATACTGAAAACTTAGTTTCACAGAATACGTTCTTCAACATTACCTAACTCACCTATCTTACATTGCTGCTACAATAATAATCTCCCGATGAGTACATAGTTTTCCTACAGATATCTAGTTTCATTCAGTAAATGTAATAGAATAGACACTATTTGAAATTTTATCATCTCTGTTCAGTATCTGATTCTATGATTTGTTATTTGCTATTCAAAACACTGAAATAAAAAGAATTAAGTTACGATTATAAGCATGACTCATTAAGGAAGTTTTCCACTCACCCCACAGTTCTTTGCAACTTATACTAAAATAAAATTAAGAGCAGGTTAATTCTTACTTCTGTGGAGATGCATCCTATGTTTACTAGCACCCGGACATCAAGACACTGTTCCCCCAGTAAAACCTCTCTCTTTCTGGAAAGAGTGGTCTTGGAGATTTCCATTTCTCTGACACTTAATGTTTCACTTCTATAACAGTATTAGGTCACCATCAGCAGTAAGAGGGCTGTCTGCACCTTCAGGCCAGTTTCTTTTTTCATATATCTCCAAAAGTTACCTACTTCCTGAATTTGTATAGGTTACTCCAATATCTACAGAAATCAAGGTATTTCAAGGAAAGAAGGAGCTTTTTTTGTCTAAAACAGATAATACCGTGCCTCAGTACCACTTCATTTTTAGAAATGAGTGAACAAGTGTTGCTTTAACTGCCCATCCTTTTCCCTCACTCTGAAAATAAAGGAAAATTCGATGCATTCAATGCACTCATTACAGTACATCGAAACTTGAATGGTTTTAGAACACTGCACAGCTGTTAACAAGCAATATGAAATTTACTGTAAATGACAAAGCAGCCAAAAAATATAACATGCAAAGTCCATCGACCCAAAGATCTTACTCCCATCAAATGTAGAACTGTGTATAGAGAAGTGTTTACATACAGCATGAAAAGTCGGCTTCCTCTGACTGATTTAGTAGCAAATAGTTGCTGCTCCAAGATTCCGAAGGCCAGAGGCAGTTCCTATGCTCCTCTAACATATTTCTGTGCCACTGTGCTCCAATCTTGCTCAGGATTCCATGAAAATTTTAGAATCAACCAGGGAGAGTAAGGAATGCATGCTGTGAAATAAACTTTAGGCAAACTTTGAACCTGACAAGATACTTCATTTGGAGTCTCTACATACACCGGAAGACTCAATGAACAACTTTTCATGTTGCCCATGTCAGTCATCACAAGTCTTTACCATATTCCCTTCCCTTTATTTACACTTCTACTAATTGAAAAGTTAAGAGTTTACTATCAAGTATGAAAAGAAAAAGGCAATTTTTTCAGTCTTAGTGTCTCTCTCTGGAAATTTTCCAATTCTCTACTTCTTTTACTGCTTTATCATTTCTTGTAAAATTAAATTATTGAATCATCTTAAGTCAGCATCTATTGCCCAGCCTACAAGTTCCAATTAGTTTACCAGTGAAAAACAAACAGTGTTTAGAGTTCTATACTTTGCATTGGGAAAAGAAACTGGAAAGCAAAGAAAACAGCTGATAACTTTTTCAAATGAAGCTATGACAAAATTTAGGAATAGGAAATGTAATTATTCAGGTTGAAACGTTTTCCTGAGACATACTTTTAAGACTGGAAGTTCACAGGTCTTTACTTTCATATCTTTAACTGTAATAGTTCTATAATAGCTCAGAAAAAGAATCATATACCCATATACTGAGGAAAAAAATTAGTATGAAAACAAAATGTACACAAACTTTCAGAATTTTGTCCTGATACACAACATCTAATTATGAACTTTCAATAGCATTCCTTTCCTGTCATTCCATTTCATTAAGCACTCCATTCCATAATTCCTTTAATAGTTCTTAACAAGCTATAAAACATGGGCAGCCAGGCCAAGAAACATCCCTAGTTATTCCCTTGTTTATAATTTGCACTCTTAATTCAGAAACAAAAATAAAGGTGTAGTATTACTGAAGAGAAAACAAATTACTGAGTGAGAATCGTTCTACAGACTAGTGGTTTTTATCCCTTAGTCCTCAACCTTACAACCATATCTCTGCTCCTTCTCCCAAACATTTCTGCCACCTTGTGGTGGTTTGACAGGAAATGTGTTTTTTGGGATGCTGTGCTTGGGCCAATGGATATTCAGGCTTTAATATTGGCATTTAACCTGGCCATTGCAACATGGACACACCTCTGAGAACATGGGGTTAAAAGCAGAGCTCTCCCCTGGGAGCCTCCTCTTGGGTTTCTGGTGGGAAAGAGTTCGGGTCTCTCCCCCGGCCCAGCTGCTGGCTGGGCAGGGGGAGGGGAAAGCCATGTGGCCGGGAGAGGTAGGCCTGAGCCCGGGGGTGGAAGGGTGGAAGAGAGAGAGAGAGAGAGACACGGGGAGCCATCGGGCAGCCCCCCCTGAGAGACACAGAGAGAGAGAGACACAGAGAGAGAGAGAGAGAGAGACACAGAGAGAGAGACACAGAGAGAGAGAGAGAGAGCCGCTGCCTGGGTCTGTAACCTTGAACCTGGATAAACATGGGCCTGTGCCGGCAGCATGGCTGGGACGGAGAAGAGGGGGGGGTTCAGTCGGCCGCTTGTAGGAGCTTTTAACCCCTTTTTGGAGAATGAGAACTTTACAGAACATTGACCTTTCCTAGAAGATAGAGTGGAAGATGAGGAAAGAAATGGGCCAGTGTGAGAGAGGTCTGGGCGAGTGAGAGATAGTAGAAGAATAGAGAAGAATCCTAGTGAGAAGAGATGATGGAGTGGCTTTTGCTGGACTCTTTTTGTATAGCCATGGACAGAACCATGTTCCTTGTGACACAGAGACTGCATTCTAGGGGGAGGCAATGGCCACAGAACCAAGAGGGTTCAGTGTTGGTGCCCCTCGGCCTCAGGGGGTGAAAAAATATGGGGGGGACAGATATCCCAAAGGATAACCCAGGTGTCCCAAAGGAGAGATTGTGGGGACAGGTGTCCCAAAGGAGAGACTGTGCCTTTTTTGGATCAGGACAGAGCATCCTTAAAAGACAACCCTAGAAGCAGTTCTGGTCCGTGTTCAGTGGTGAGAGCACTGGACATGAAAGGAAGAGGTCACGATGGCAGATGTACTCCGGGCGGTGCCACGAGTGACACAGAAACACACGAGGCTTCAGCTGTGTTTCCAGGGGAAGCCCATGGTACAAGAAGGACTCCTCTCCTCTTGATGAACTGAGGATTGATTGTCTGAAGGGTGGTTTTGGAACAAGAGTTGGTGATTTGGGGAATAGATGTATTGTATTGGAAATTTGGTGGGGGGAGGAGGAAATGTATTTGTAAGGTTTTCATTTTCCCTGTGTGTTCCTTTTATCTATAGTTGTAGTGTAGTTAATAAAGTTTTGTTTTCTTTTCTTCCTAAGAGAGAGCCTGCTTTGCTTATTCCTGGTCACATCTCACAGCAGAAACCAGGGAGAAGGTATCCTCATGGGGGCACTGGCATTGTGTCAGTGTCAAACCATGACACACCTCTAAATGGCAAAAGCCAAAATGCTTCAGCTAAAGTGGATCTATATGCCTGCTCAATAGTCAGCAAGCTGTAAACAAATAAGACTTAGTGTTTCTACACTTTGTCTGCTTACCCCTTCACAGAGGCAATAACCAGGACTCTATCCCTCTACCCAACCATCAACTTTGATGAAACTTTTGGAGACTCATCTGTCTTCAATATTTCTTTCTCTGTATCAAATTTGGGTAAAAAGATTCAAAAAGTTGCTGATGAAAAGAAGCTAGAACAAGAAAGAGCAAGGGCACAGAGGAGACAAAAATATTAGCAATGAAAAGCTAACGAATAAAAAAATATTAAGCCTCATTTTCATAAGTTTCACCAAGCTATAAGTGGCAGTAAAAAAAAAAAAAAACACACCAAAGAATCACTTCAATTCTTAAGAATTCCTCAGGGCAATAATCTTGTGTGACTTTTATGTGTCTACAGTATTAAGTAATAAAACACTAGGTGAGTCAAGAACAATTTTTCTCACTTTCCTCAACCCTCAAGGGTTGTCCTTCAAACACCATACATATGAAAATATTGGAAATCCTACCTTGAGCTAGTCTTTCAAGCCGTTTCCCATGCTCTGGAGGAATAGCATACCTAAAATTGACATAAAGAAAAGGATGAAATGCTTAAAGACATAATTACTACATAATGACTAAAAGTCATCATTCATGTACGATAAATATCTAAGTATACAGGAGTCAAAAAGATTGAAGGCTGAAAAATTGTACAGAAAAAAATATACTAACATCTAAGGAAAAAATACAGACATTGAGTTTTGGGGGTACAGAGGTTTGAGGAAAACTTAGCTTAGTTCTAGTTTAAATATTGTATTATGTAGTTCCAAAATGTTACATTCACTATTTAAAGTCACATACATTGACAATATTTAAATATTATTACATCACCACAATTTTAAAAGAAACACACACTTTTATTTTTCTCAATAAGATGAAAAAATGTAAAATAAGTCTAATTTCACAGAATCACAGAATTTCTAGATTGGAAGAGACCTTTAAGATCATAGAGTCCAACCCATGTTCTAACACCTCAACTAGATCATGGCACCAAGTGCCTCATCCAGTCTTTTTTTAAACACATCGAGGGATGGTGACTCCACCACCTCCCTGGGTAGATGATTCCAGTATTTGACCACTCTTTCTGTGAAAAACTTCCTCCTTAATTCTAGCCTGTATCTCCCTTGGCGCAGCTTGAGACTGTGTCCTCTGGTTCTGTCGGTTGTTGCCCGGAGAAAGAGACCAACCCCCAGCTCACCACAGCTACCCTTCAGGAAGCTGAAGAGAGTGATGAGGTCACCCCTGAGTCTCCTTTTCTCCAGGCTAAACACCCCCAGCTCCCTTAGTCATTCCATACAGGGTTTGTGTTCCCAGCCCCTCTCCAGCCTCGTTGCCTCCTCTGGACACGCTCAAGCGTCTCAAGGTCCTTCCCAAACTGAGAGGCCCAGAACTGGACACAACACTCAAGGTGTGGCCTCACCAGTGCCGAGTACAGGGGAGAATGACCTCCCTGCTCCTGCTGGCCACACTGCTCCTGACACAGGCCAGGATGCCCTTGGCCTTCTTGGCCACCTGGGCACACTGCTGGCTCATGTTCAGCCGGCTGTCAACCAGCACGCCCAGGTCCCTTTACTCCTGAGCACTGTCCAGCCACACCGTCCCCAGCCTGTAACATTGCAGGGGGTTATTGTGGCCAAAGTGCAGAACTCAGCACTTGGACTTATTGAACTTCATCCCATTAGATTCTGCCCATCCATCCAACCGTTCCAAGTCCCTCTGCAAAGCCCTCCATCCCTCTGACAGATCAACACACGCTCCCAGCTTAGTGTCATCTGCAAATTTGCTAATGAAACACTCTAAACCCTCATCCATGTCATCAATACAATTTCTCCAAGTTTAATTTCTCTGAATCTCAGCATACTTCACAAGAAACAAGGGTTCAACAGAAAAATATGAGCATTAAAAATCTCATATTCCTACAGCAAAAGCTGTGGAATAAAACTTGCCCGTGTAGAATCATTACAATTAGAGTTTTAAAACATTATAGAAATAGACTTTCTTCAATTTACGGAATTGTACATATCTTAGAAACCCACTGTTCTTACAATAATCTAATTTTTTTTTTTAAACTCCACATGTGTCTGCAACAATTCAGCAAAAAATACCAAGGAACATATTATTTTTAATGTTTACTGCAGCCAAAAAATAGAAAACTACTGAAAAGTTGTTGTATTTCTGCTTCTCTTTGTTATTAACATATTTACTGCACTTCATGGACTTACTGAATATTTTAATTAGGATTTATTATTGACTTTACCTGCTTTAATTTGTGATATAATAGGATTTTGTTTCAGTTATATGTTGCAATAACACTGGATTGAGTCTTCTCTATTAAAAAAATATGATTCAGAAAAGAAGGAAATGTATATTCAGCTGTACATTATTAAACTAAGTAAAAATGTAGCCTTTTACTACACTGTGAACACATTTCATTCATCAGCTTTGAAAAATCACTCAGAAAAACAAGCATTAAACATCCAACTACCTCAAGTTGTTATGTGCATACACACTAAAATTCTACAGTTTTGCTCTATTACAACTGAAATACCTGCATAGAAGGAAGACCAGTACATAAGTCAGTGCTCTGTAAGATAAACACATGCCCACTGACAACCCATTCCAAATGGTATTCAGCAAACAGACTTTCAGTTTACTATGCTCAATGTTTGCAGTTTTAATCAGAATTTTGCTGTGTCACAAAAATGCACTTTGTTTCTCTCCTTTTTACTTCCAAAGTGTTTGTGACTGTTTTTCACTCCATATTACACACGGCCCAGTGTATCCATACCAATCTAAACTATATGTTTGCCATCCTTCACACTCCATCAGAGAAAAATGCTGTGTATTCACATAATATACTGTACTGTATGTCTTTAAATACACAACTCCAGAAAGCAAAACATGAACAGATAGTGTTTAAGTCTAACAAAAAACCTCAAAACTAGATACTGTACTTTGCTTTGACTCTACTTGAACTGATGTTCCTCCTAAAATGTTGCTCCTTCAAAAGAACACATTATACAATTCAATAATAATATGGATCCACATGCTTCCATTTGTACATATAAACATGTAAATATTACAAAAATACAGAAGTCAATTAAGCTCTCCGTAAGTCTTCTGGAAAGACAGTGCTTAACTGGACCTACAGCTATTTATTTAGCTAATCCAAAATTACAAAGAAATACAATACATTAAATGCAACTGTATGATGAAAATGTATTTTCATCATAGTCTTCACTTGAGTTGTACGGTAACATCTGCTACTCAATCCTTTACTTCTTTACTTTCTGCAGAAATTGCTTGTTCCTCACAGCTAAGACACGGACAAAGGAATGGAGACAGACAACTCCTGGTACTATGACACATTAGGAGTCCCAAAGTCACTCTCGAGAACCGTTCAGGCTTGATTCCTAACACCATTTATTAGAAAACTGAGCTTAGCACATGTGCACCTGCCTTTCATGATGAAAGACATGAATCTTGCTGGATTCTTGGTCTACTCTGCATTAAACAAAAAGCTCCTAAATCCAAATGACCTAGTCAGAGAAATAAAAATTATTCATCCTTAATCTCAACAGCTAGCTTATATGAGAACTTGAACAGTTAAAAGCTCATAGAAAAATATCTTAATCATCTTTCTTTTAGCCACATTACTAAACAGCCATTAACATTTGCTCGACTTCTCATATAATAAGGTTAAGTCCAGCGACCTCCAAAGCAAATGCAATGGTAAATCACTAAGAGGCAAAAAGAGTGTTTCTTGGATAACAAGCAAATAAACAGACAAAAAGTTAAGAAAAGACAAAAGGGGAAATGATGATGCTGAGCATTGGAATGTTAGGGGATACAAGATAGATTATGAACTTTGGACCTGGTTAACATAAGAGGTTTGATAACAAGATGCCTTGGCAAAAGAAAACTGGAACTTCGAAAATTAGACCTGGATTGCAAGAAGATTAAATCAAACGGGTTTACCGGAAAAAGAAAATCCCATTAAACTCTGCAAGCAAGAGATGTTGTTAAATGCATAATTTTGTGTATGATTTCAACCTAACCATTGTAGTACACATTACTAGTCTCCCTGAAATAGTATATAAGCATTTGTATCCCACAATAAAATCAGATTCTGATCACCAAGTCAGCCTCCCTGTCTCTTTCTATTGCCGACAGCTAAGTAGATTTTCATTTTATTAGTTCACAAAGGCATACCTAGTAAAGCATAAAGAGTCACCATTCATTGATACTCATACTACAAGGACAGAAAAAATATAGTACATATTTACCAAGGATTGTTTATAAACATCTTCTGAAATATGTCTTAGTTCAGCAGATCAAGAGTACTGGCAACAAGATTAACTACAAATAAGTAATAAATATTAAATTTATGTCATTAACTTGTAAATAATTTTTATATATATGTTTTCAAGATTAATGCTTCTTCTCAGTCGCACCAAAACCAACAAATTGTTGCTTTACTGTGCAAAAACTGCTTAGCCAACCAAGATGATTATCAGACAAGCAGCCTTTTCTATCCACCCAATCAATCATTCTCACGTCAGTGACCAGAAACAGAATGTGAAACAATTTGAGTTCCATTCTTCCAAAGTCAGGTGTATGCAGATAATGGTTAATAGCATAAATTTCAAGCAAATTTAGTGTGATGCTTAATACTTAACCAAACTATGCTTAATATTTAACCAAGCTACTTCTCTATGTTATAGATTGACAAGGTAAAAACAGCTGATGATTTTTCCTGCAGATTGGTATTTTTAAAATTCAAAAGCTGCAAACCCATAAAATGTTGTTATAAGTAAATATCATGAGTTTTTTTCAAAATGAACTATATTCATTGGTTTTATAATTGGCAACAGACAACTTGCGAACATTCACAGTACATCAAAATAATGCTATCTAACTCCAGGCACTGAGCTCAGAATCCCTTTTATAAGCTACTGATTTACTTTATTATCTATTTAGGTGGTTCATCTTTATTATACATAAACCTGATACATAACTTTTTAAATTATGAACAGATTTAAATTTCATAAACTTAATTTAGGAAGTTAATACTTTTTTTTTGTTTTGAGATGGGAAATGCAAAAGTCTGTTGCCACCTAAAAATGCTCCTATTTAATCTAAATATTTTAAGAAACAAAATCCTCTTCCACAAGGGAAAAACAAAACAAATAAACAAATAAAACTTCTCCTTTTCTTCTAATCCCTGACCAAAGTTCTTCCACTTTGTGAAGAACAATGAAACTAGCAAATGATTGCTCTGTTTCAAGCACGATAGTTCATCTGGATCTGCTGACAAACTGCTATATTATTTGATTACAGATAACTTTTCACAACCAGAATCTCTATTTGATTACAGTAATCTCTGTGACTCACAGTATTTCTAATTTTTATAACAGTTTTCAGCAAGAAGTCTGACTAATCCTAATGGAAGCTTTATACTTCAGTCCCATTTCTGCCATACAGGCTTGACTTCCCTGTAGTTTTCTGTGTTTATTTTGTTTTCTAGACATAGAACATAACTAGGAAACATGTCCGTACCATCAGTGGGATGCACAACTCCTGCAAAGGTACAAAGACTTTCCCACTTATGCTGAACTTTGCATCACCTGGCCAGATTTTGACTACTTTTTGTCAGCTGCTGATCACACTGAAAGTTCTATTAATCCTTCCTCAGAAGGCCCTGTAAGGACCTAGCTGAGCCTTTCTAAATCCATTTACCTTATCACCATATTTCTTCTTAAATCATACAATGTTAGCATCAGTCTGAGTATGCTTTTCCTTCTTCCCCTTTTTTGTCTATAATTTTGTCTAAAACTAGTATCAGAATGCCATCCATTTTTATCCCATCATACTCATAACCCCATTACTATTTCCCCTGCTATTGCAATTCAAAATCTGAAAGCCTTCACACAAAATGTTTCAAAGACATCCACAACCCCTGCTGTGTAACTCTGTATCCTTCCTGATTTTTCCATCTCATTAAGCAGGATGAAAAGGTATTGATACACATTCTATACTGGCAAATCCATAAAAAATATTCTAGTCACAGCAATCAAGAGGTAACAGTAAGGTTGCTAAAAGTATAACTTTTATGCAACCTAGAGATCAGATTCCTTCCCATCCTATATCCACTGAAATCACGAATAGAGCTCCTGAACCTAAATCCCTGATTTAGTTTGACTGTCACAATAGATTTATTTCCTCTTACAACCTAAATAAACTGTCAGGTTCAGTCTCACTCTTCTAATCCATCTAAATTTGGCTGTCTAAGCATTCTCTCTTTAACAATCTGGTCTCTTTTTCTTGATATAGTCACAAAGATGGAACTATCTCATCTTTCTGTAGCATTTATTCCTATTTACTTTATGACTGACCAACCCTGCAAGGCATTTTGTGATTTATGAAAGACATTACCAAACAGGAGAGTTTTTTTAACATAATGTATTGTCTCTTTTCATTTTTAGTCTTCAGAAAAGCTAGGAAGCAAAAACCAGATGGAATGTCACAGAAAACATACAAATTGATACGTAAATTATTGTTTGTATCACACTGCAAGTTTTAACTGTGCCCCTTTCAAGGGAAAGTAAAAACCAAGTTCTTCGTGCAGAAGAGAATTCAGGCCTTCACCATCAGACATAAAAGGTGAACGAACTGAGTACAATACTTTAAAATATTAGTTTCTAAAGTAAAACAATTTATTCTCTATACATATTTTCTTTAAAATAAAATAGGAAAAAACTGTCCTATTATTATTATATTTTAAATACCCACAGTGCCATGAAAATAATTACCTTCTGCCTGATTAAGAAAATCTTCCTTATATTCATTATTATTCCTCTTCAAGAAGATTTATATAATCTCAACACTTAAAAAAAATTCAACAGACTGTTTTTCACAAGTCAGGAAACCAGAACAAAGAGTAAGCCTTGCTTTCAGATACTTAATAAACCCAGAATTATTTTCAAAAAATGGGAATGTATTACTCAGATTTTTTATTTATAAACTTATAATGTAAATTGAAGCATTATCCATATTTTACCCAAGGATATAGTACATATATTAATAGTATAATATTTCTTCTAGTAACAAAAATCTGATCTCTGCTAAGCATTAATTTTCAAGAGCACTTTAATAACTTAACATGACAAAATTCTTAGAAGTATTACACAAAACAAAAATAAATTATCTTAAGACCTATACTCCTGAAACAATAATTACAATAGAAAAAAAATTTAACAACAAATGCCAGAGTGAAGGAATTTTTAGTATTAGTAAGAGGTTTATAAATCCCATTACAAAAAACACCAATATCAAGAGATAACTGAATTAATAAGTCACACTACCAATCACATCAATGGTTTGTCTTGCTAATAATAGAACTTTTTCTAATAATAACTTTTTCTAAGAAACTGAGATATAAAATGAGGTAGCATTTTCAAGGTACCTTTCCCCTCAGAATGCAAAGAGAAAACTGCAGTAAAAATTCTTGCCTAATAGCAAGTAAATTTAAATCTCTTTCCAGTAAATATTTCCCCTCCATACTCAAATCTCTTCTGACCTTATATTATTCTATTTCAGGGCTTTTAGGTTCCTTCTTCTCTTTTAAGATATTTCTTCTCTAGCAAGTTAAGAAAAATCTATAAAATTAATGTATGTATTATGTTACACATATTATGTGCTACATAAATATATACATAAACATCTAAACAGCTGTAATCCTTATTTTGTAAGTTATCAGACACAACTTCCTCCCATGTTTCATATGAGGCAGTCAATGAAGGAATTGGTATACATAACATAGAACTACAGCCTTCTCTCTGTAACACTTGAAGTAAAAGTGTGAATGATAAGATGCAATGCAAGTTAGCCTATGCCTAAACACTGCAGAAAGCTTCAAATTCTATAAAGACTGCTACAGCAGATAGACTCAGCTGCTAGCCACAAGTTCTAATTGTGACTCTCAGATGGAAATGGCGGTCCTTTCACAATTCAGAGAAAATACATTGCATGTTAGCTCTCTGAAAGACCAGTGCATCTGTCTTGAAGAACCACATGTACAACCAGTAAAATCAAAAAATATGTATTACTACTATGTATGTCAAGTTATATTGCTCCACTAAGGATCGTCAAATCAGTTGAATTAAAGAGCAGAAAATATCTTCCATAAGTATCATAAGATTCAGCTCCTACCCCACTTTCTTGAAAAAAATACTATACTAATATCACATTAACACAACACATTTTACTGATAAATGAACTTTGCATGAATTATTACAGCATTCCTCCAGTAACAGAGACATATGTAACATGTGTAAATAAATCTTTAGCTGTTTTTTGTTCAACTTTTTTATAATGCTGCATTTCTTAAAAATATGGGCCAATGTCGTACAGAAAATGAATTTGTATCCACCACTATTTCTTCAAAATATGAAGAGGATGGTGTTTAATGATTTTGTTCATTAGAAGCATAAAAAGTATCAGTAAACTAGAAAAGCATTTATCGACTCATGCTGCCTTCAAAAATAATTAAAGAAGCTTTCCTAACTTCTTCCCATTGTATCTAAGGAATTCAGAGTTTAAGTTCTCTACTGATTGGAATTTCACAATATGCAGTGAGTTTTTCTTCAAACAGCACTTTTTAAATTCCTAAGAAGCAGAAAACAACTTTATGGAATCATCATATTATTTACAATTGTCTTATCATCTTGGAACATTCTGGAATTGCCTATCTTTACATCCATTTTTTAAAGATATTGATGATATGGTTAACAAGACTTTCTGTATGTTTAATTCAAAGAAGCAACCTCACATACCTAAGTATAAAATTTATCCATTTCAGACATTGACCAGTTTTACTACACAATAGGTGGTATTCCCTGTCTCTGCCTTAACTCAAGAGATCCATTACATAAGCAAAGCAGGTAAACATAAGGCAATGATCTAAGAGTGAGCATCTGACCAATTTACCACACTCACAGAATAAATACATTATAGGTATTTGAATTTTGTATGGGTATAAAAAAAAAAAACTGATGTTTTATGGAATTACAAGCTATATATTTTCTGTCCATGTTCAGATGACTAGAAACTCCAAGAATTGAACTATGCATAACTTATCTTTTGCATATCTTTCTAATCATTCTACACTCTCTTCACAGGTATTCTAAAAAACAAAAAAAGATTTTACGAACAAAAGGAATTTATTTGTCTTATATACTTTGGATGCATGTATATCACAGTGTATTAAACCAAACTGCCTGTTAAAGTTGTTCAACTAAATATCTAAGATTACAGAGAAAGGACAGTAGAAGTTTCACATACAGGAAGTACCTTTAGCTCTGAATCTTATCTCCTACTGGTCCAGCTAAGTTAACTGTACAGAATATGACCCTGATTCAAAACTGCAATTAAATACATGTTAAATACAAAATATGGTAGGTAGCCCCAAAAGGCAACAGAAGCAAAAACTGATTTCAAAGAGCTCTTTCAGAAGTTCCTCAAATACACTTGGGGTTCCCAAAATATTAAACTTCTCATATCGTATCTTTCAAATATTTTTCTGTTGAACTCAAGTAAGTCTTATGTACTCATCTGTTTTTCCCTTTAAAATAAAAGAATGTATCAGTGTGATTTCACAGCATTATGAGTTTAAAAAGCCCCTCACTGAATTACTATCTTAGCTTTTTAGTAAAGCTTGCCACTGTGAATCAATCATAACCCATCTGTTTGGTTTAGTCAGCTGAAATAAACAGAAGTCATCTTAAAAAAAAAAAAAAAAAGACAAAAACTTGCCATGACTTTGGCTCCCCGAAATGGAGATAATTAATACTGTAGAGATCCATGTCTTCAGTGTGCCATGCAAATGTTGTTTTCCACATGCCAAAATAAAGATATGGTGTATTTACACCCTCAATAGAAATTCCACACTCTTCTCCTACAACATCCAATATTGTATTAAGATGGGCAATATTCCATTCCTCAATACCCTGAAAAAGATACATAATAAAAATATTACTAAACTTATAAAGCAATGCAATTTTATATAACAGTCCCAGTCAAAAGATATACACTTGATGTAGCCTTTCAAAAGATTGTAAGCATTTTAGAAGACAGCTGAAATTACTTGAAAAATTCTCTTGACCTTAATCAGTATTAGATCAGGTTATGAGTCTGAGATGTTCAGAGCAGGGAGAGAATATAAAAAGTTCCTATCTGGTTCACAATTTTAAATCAAATCTAACATGGATTGAAACACCATACTACATACAAAAAGGTATATAAAAAATAGAAGTAATAGCTGCAGACAAAACCTTCAATGAGTTGATAGCTGGAAGTCATTAAGTTTTACAGGACCTATCTATGCTTTTTTGTTACTTACAAAGTAATACCAGATAGTATGAAAAAATCATTTAAAAAATAATTTTACATGCATAAATTTACCATTTCTCTGGAAAGTATAAAAACCAAAATGATCACTTTACTTCAGATGTATTTCTAATCATAATGACGTACTGCATAAGAAATATACAACAGAAGAAATCTATTGATTTCAGGGGATTTAAGCTGTTTCCCTATGTTATTCCCCATAAAATTCATATATTAAAAGTCATTAATAAAGCAATACATGTAGCTTTTGTTGCACTTCAGATTCAACTGCAAACTGCAATTCCAATTTCAGGTAATACAGCATGTAAGAGACAGTATAAGCAAGATCAAAGCTACAAAATTGAAGAGAAAAAATTAGACTTCATTATAACAGCAATTATTAGCACCTCCAGGGAAGACATTAGCTGGTGCTCAAGCACTCAGAAAACCAAGAAATATAATCAAAACTATTAAAAACTCAATTCAGACAAGTTTTATTGGGAAGACAGCCTCTAAGGACACTCTTAAGCATGAGCTGCTCTGCTCAGTCACTGAATCTACAGTTCTGGTAATCTTACTGGGGTACGAACCGATGGCAGACTGCAGTCCTGATGCAGCTGATTAAGATGATGATATTTAATAACTGGACAGCTGGAATAGTAACAATACAGGTTAAAGCAAGAAGTCAGGAAAATTTAATATTCTCAGTTTTGATCTGTTTTCTGCGATTTTTATGTCAAGCATGTTATTTATGAAGCAGCTAGAATTGATAGACAAGAAGGTGAACTCTGTATGAATTTTTGACTTCTCACTGAACAAGCACTTCTAACCGCCTGCTTCGGCTATTTCATTTATTGAGAAATACTAGGTTACTTGGAATTTTAAAAATGAGGACAATGTTTATAGAATTATTTAATTTCAAACAGTATTTTTTCTTCTTTTAAAATGGAAGCCTTGGGCTTGATGCATTTGTGAAACAAAAAGGCACTTGAAATTTAAAAAGTAAAAAAAATAAAATTTATATCCTAATAAAAGAAAAAACACCAATCTGAATTCAAAAGAGTAGACACTTGTAAAATCTGCACCTTTCAAATATAAAAACTGGCAGCAGCAAGTTAAAACAGTTGTAAAATAAAAAAATTGAAGTAATAATTTTTAATAAGTCCTCAAATTAATTTTAAAATTTATTTTTTTAAATCAGAGGAAATTTCACTCTGTTTACAATTTTGCAGTTCATTTGGGGGAACAAATTAATACAGCAAAGAGCAATAATTTAACCACAGATACATATAGTGGATTAGAAGAAAACAAGAAATACTTGGAAAAATCAACTGTTAACCTAGGTAGCTACTCTGACAGTGGCCAAACAGAGTAAGTACTGTAGCAATTTGCACTTGAAAGTTTCTTCAGACAGAAGATGTGTTATCTTTCTATTTAACAGTATTGCATGGGCTTTTTTACCCATAATTCGTTCCATCACAACATTTCACCCATGTAAGTTTCTAGTAACCCTAACATCTTGAAATCTTACTCTTTTACTAAGAATTAAGTAATAGCTAAGAGAATTTCTTTTTTTTAACAATACATCTCATCCTTGCACACTATGTCAAATCATATCACAACTAGTCACAAGCAACCTGCTAGTGATCTGCCCTCAAACAAAAGCAATTCCTATCATGGAGATCAATCCTAGAACAAATAACTTGCTTCAAATACCGAACAAACAGTAACAACTTCTACACTCAAGACAGATGAGCTACTTCTTTTTCCTAAAGACTATTTTGGACAAATACTCTTAGCCCAAAAGGAAATGTTCACTAAACTGGCCAAAACACTAAAATCACACTGATTAATTTCAATTCCTCCTACATTCCTTAGACTTAAAACAATAAATCAGTTTCATATTTATGCCCAGACTGTTATAAGTAATTATTACAAATTTTTATTAAAGATGTTACTTTACCTTTAGCTTTACTTTACCTTTTTTTAATATTCAAAAACATGAAGTAAAATGCTTATATGATTTTAACACAAAATATTGATTCTTATTTTTACAGTAGTTGTATAACCAGTATGCACACTAAAAAGATCCCAGCTGTAAAGTGTATTTTAATAGGTCAATACATAGCCATACTTCTCAAATTTTAAGTATATTTTGCAGGTTATGCTATATTTAATAACAATTGTTAGAACAGCAGTACATATATTATTTGACCATGACATATATCTGGTAGTTTCTTGAAAATACATTTAGACAATGTAATCTATTCAATGTCATGAAAATACAAAATATTTATTCTCCTCAAAATATCACAGTACTACCAGAATATTATAATAATTTCAAAGGAATATATCAAGATACTATTTCTAATTTATCCACATTTCTGATGGTAAATTCTTTAAAGAATACCTGTCATCAGTGACAACTGTACCACACAATCAAATACCTAGAAAAATTTCACTTTTTAGCAGTTTTCCTTCTATAAGATATCAAACAGGCTTGAAACACCTTACCAATTACAATCATTGCTACACACATTACACTTACCTTGTACTTCCTTAGAGAAATACTATAAGGTACATAGTATTTATATAGAAGACTACTATTCCAATGTTCATTCATTTTGAAAGTGTTTCAAACGTACTGTAAATTACTATAAAGAGTTTTTATTACTCTTTACTTTGTAAACAGCCTTTGCATCTGCTTTTAATGCAATGTGGAGACAAAGTGGGACACTTGACAAGCATTTCTTATCTGAACGCCTGCACACTTTGGAAGGAGTTGACCCATTGTTTCCCCAAAAACACAAAAAATAATGTTTATCTCGGTGCATTGGTAGAAAGTGAAATTCACAGTTCAAAGGTCTAACCTCTTTGCAAATAAGAATAAAAAAAGCTTCAAGTGCAACAATGTTTTATTAATTTTTAAGTACTTATAAAAGTTATGTTAGTCTTTTCCCTTTACTTAAACCAGTCAACACTATCATGAACATGATTTCTGTATGCATACATTATTACACACAATCCTTTTTCAGTGTTTTCCTTTGATTATCTCACAACTTCATCTCAATATTAATCTGGTGAACAAGATCTCAGTTGCACAACTAAGATTGAAGAGCCCTTATGGCTGATTGTAACAACCCCCAAACTAAAGAGGTGTAAAAAACCTAATTAAGAGACAGAGTGAAAAGGAACAAAACAAACATTAGAGAAAAATTTGTGCTTGGTAACCCACTCCTCTCTCCACATAACCATTCACTCACACAATAAAGCTACTGCCAGGCTTTTACTGTGCCTTGGAAGTCATTAAAAAAGAGGAAGAAAAATGCTACAAACAAAATCTCTACACCATAAACACACAGATTGGGAAATACAAACAATCTCCCTCATTAGATTGTTTTTACTTCTCATCATTTCTAAGGATATAGTCATTGCTTTTTAAGCCCCCTTTTGAAGGGTGGGCAAGTAGTTTCTTTGGAAATCACACTAGAACCTAAATTACTGCTCACATTGATCTCAATGATGAGTAGATCACAGAAAAGAACATAATAAATAGAAGGAATATAATAATTTAAGTTGGAAAAGACATTTAATATCATCCAAAAGCACCATTAACTTGGCTCTGCCAAGGCTAAACCATGTTCCCAAGTGCCATACCTACACGTCTTTTAAATATGCTCAGGGATGGTGACAAAGGTACTTCCCTGGGCAAGCCTGCCCCAGTGGCTGGTACTACTTTCTCTCCATGGAAAAGCTTTCCCTAAAATCCAAATTACATCTCCCCCTTGACACAACTTGAGGCAGTTTAATCATGTTGCTTGCTGCCTAGGAGAAAAGGCCAACCCCCATCTGGCCACAACCTTCTTTCAAGCAGTTGTAGAGAGTGATAAGGTCCCTCCCTCCCCCAGCCTCCTTTCCTCTACGCTAAACAACCCCAGCTCCCTCAGCTGCTCCTTATAGGACTTTAACTCCAGACCTTTCACCAGCTCCATGGCCCTTCTCTGGACATGCTCCAGCACCTCAACATCCTTCCCAAATTTTGAGGCCCAGAACTGGACATAGCATTCAAGGTGTGGCCTCACCAGTGCTGAGTACAGGGGGACCTGTACTGCCCTGCTCCTGCTCCTGCTGGCCACACCATTGCTGGCACAGGCCAGGATGCCATTGGCCTTCTTGGCCACCTGGGCACTGCTGGCTCATGTTCAGCTGCTGTCACCAGCACCCCCAGGGCCTTTTCCTGTGGCAGCTTTGCAGCCACTCTGCCCCAGCCTGTGGCACTGCCTGGGCTTGCTGTGACCCAAGGGCAGGACCCAGCACTGGGCCTTGTTGAGCCTCATGCAGATGTCCTTAGCCCACAGATCCATCCTGTCCCCCTGCAGAGCCTTCCTGCCCTCCAAGAGAGCGACATCCCACCCAATTTGGCATCCTCTGGAAATTGACTGAGGGTGCACTCATATGTATGATACCCCCACCTTATACATGGGACAAGGTAGGAATTAGGAATTGCCCTGTTAGGAGAAATAAAACTAAGAGGAGAAAAATGAAATTAAAGTGTGTCTTTCAGACAGCAGCTGAGGAGAGTGGTGAGAGAGACACAAAACAGTATTTATACATGCTTCTTCCAAACATGGTTTTTCTCTGCAGAACAGCAGATGCCATTGTCAGCACTGAAGTCATACAGTTTTATGACTCATTATAAACTTCAAATCGGCCACTTTTCCTTGGAACTACTTTTGAAACCAAGATTTCCACCCCTCCACTGTAGCTAGATAAGTCCACATAGGGATCATGTCTTTTCTAGAGTTACCTACACAGACACTCTCCTACAAAGTACTGCTATTAAATGTAACAGCAATTAGAATGTAAATAACAGAATAGTATTTGCTGCAAACCTTCAACCTTCTGAAATTATAGAATTTATTTTCTATAAAGCTCTATAGAGTGCAAAGAACACTTGTTTTCACAGATTATTTCCTTATTCGTAAAGACTTAATCTGAGTACAAAGCCGTCAAATAATAATTCAGATATTTTAAACAGATTCTGGAATAATCCAATACTACAAGGATAAAACGGAACCATTGATGGCAGCTGTTAAAACTCCAAAGCATGTACGTACAGCTTTGTTTCTTTATTTCTTTGTTTTCAGTTGGATTTGGGTTTTTGGAGGATTTTTTGGGCTTTTTTGGTGGGGTCTTTTTCTGTTTCATGTAACACAGCCTTTAGAAAATTTCACCCCATCTTCCAAATCCCTCAGAACTTATCCTGTGGTCTAAAAAAGCAAATACTACAAAAGCTATCATTTCTCTGGCACAATGCCAACAAGGTGCTGGTTTTCACAAACTACAGTAATACTTCTTAAATTATCTAAATAGTAAAATCAAGGTTCCATCATGCTTCAGATACGTCTCAATAAAAAACTGATTGTCACTAAGTGGAAAAGAAAATGTAATCAGTAAACTGATAAACTGATTTACAGAGCACAGCAGTATTTCTCACTAGCTTTGATGGCCCACATACACGTATGTGTCACATTTTCCTTAGGTTCCTAGTGGATTTTACCTGGAATTCTGCCAGATATTTACCTTAAGTGTAACATCTGTAACACACTATTTTCTACAATATGTATTTCGTAAAAAGTAAGCATTTGTTTCTTGCAAATAAGCTGCCATGACAAACTAATCCCACCATACGCCTTCTCCTGAATGCTGCCCAAAAGGTCAATGAGTTGTGTTCATCTCCTTTTCCCAAATAATCACAATCCTGAAGGAAATTTAATGAAAACATGAGAACAATCTCCAATTTCAAACAAAATAGAAAAGATCCTTCCTAAGACTATCTTCAAGCACTACGACATGAAAAATATTAGTCGTGCAAGTACACCATCTGCTGGCCAAAAACTAACTGCAGCAAAATTATTCTGAGAGAAAACATATTGATCAGCAGCACCATAACTTTGTCACCAACACTTTGGTACCAGAGTATATTCCTTCTTGTCCTCTATACACGAAGTGGGTTGTACACCAACACCTGGCTGTCACATTAAGTGCTCAATCTGTCACATTCCTTAAGGTCAACTCCTTTCACTAATATTTCTCCTTTGTTATTTATTTTTAAATGTTACCCATTTTATTATAGGCATCAAGGTTTCTTTATTCTACCTTTTATTGCTTTCTTCCCCAGCCACTGCAACCTTTAGTGCTTTGTTTCCTTCTCCTATGCACTTAACATCTGAGTTAGGATCCCTGAATGCTGCTTTTCTCACTTTCCTCTTTGCTTTTATTTAACCTCCCTTCCTCGTCTTTCCAAGAGTGTAATTCTGTAAGAAGGAGATCTCTGACCTTCTCTTTGACCAATCAGCACTTTCACATTGGGTATTATTGCATTCATTCTCTTTTCTTTGGAAACGTTGCTCATGCAAGAGTAAACTAAGATACTCAAGACAAAAAAAAAAACACAATCCGAAAAAAGCATACCTTTGTAAAAAGTTATACCATAAGGCATTATCTGCCAACAAAAAAGACACAAAGATCAGAGAAGAAAAAGGGAAAGTTTCTATTTCTTGAAACACTTTTTCTGTGTCTTGTGTTGATCTTCACAAAGCAACAGCCACCTGGAATGTCTCTCCACAGAAACATTCTGAATTAGTATCTTCAATTATTTTCTAAACGATTTCTTGAAGCAGCTATGTGGACACACAAGGGAATTTGAACTTGCTTTCTCTAAACAACATACCATTGGACATTCTTAGCTGTCTTTCAAAGATCACATAACTCAGTGCAAGAACTGAACTGCATTCAGCCATATTGGCTGACTGTATTTATCTCTGGACAGTCTTCAATTTGTCTTCTGTGAAGAACTGTGAAACACCAGGAGAGCCCCAGACCATCTGCCACAGCAAAATCATACTTTTTTTTCCTAATGATTGGAAAAGGCAGTTACATAGAACATGAAATAACCCAAGAACTTCACATATGGTACTTTCTTTTCATATACGTTTGTCCTATATTTTTTAAATCCTCAAATATTTTCTGAAATGCTAATATATCTTCTCTTAGTCTCATTTCTTAAATAATGCTTTTGAAATCTAGTTCCTGTTTTACTTACATAGCCTAATTGATATCAATGGATATCTGTTATTCTTTGGATAATGAGATCTGTTTTAAAAGTCCTTTCATCATCCATGGAGATCTTGGCAAGTTACCAGCAAAATTAATTTCTAATTGAGAGGTAAACAATATGAGTAAGTACATTTCCAGGAAACTGCAGACATTCCAAGCATGAAGTACAGCTACCAATACTCCTCAGTAAAGAGATATAAAAGTATCTATCTTTTAATTTTAAAATAAAACTTAGTTAAAATATCTCTAAGTGTCCACAGATACACACAGGAAACATACATACTAGAACGTTAATAAACAAATAAGTAGGAAGATATCTCAAAGTTCTGGAGAGTTTGAAGTGAAGAAAGGGAAGAGTCATGATCAGGAAGAGCAGCAATATTCTACTGTCTAAGGACAGAACTGTCTGACTCTTGCAGATGTAGAGTTAATTTCAACCTTGGTTGGAGACTTTAAGGAGTAACACAAAGATTTCAAAAGACAGATTCTCAGTCACAAAGCAAGAGTGTATCCTCTAAGTAGAGTACCCTTTGAAAGAGGGCTGGAAGGGATAAACTTCATAAAAAACTATGCATACTTCATCATAAATGCTCCCATTGATATCTGCTCCATAAATTGGTGCCACAAAAGTCAAGTTCTTCCAGTATTTACGCTCCAGATCTTCATAGTCTACATATCTTGGAGTGCGGTATCTGCAGAGAAAGAGTTAGGCAAAGGTTCATCACCATCTTTCAATAACTGCCTCTACAATGGACTACGCTTCTATGGCGTGGACAATAGACTATGCTAGGAACCTTCTAGATGAAGTCACTTTATTTCAAATTCTCTGAAACGGAAGAATTACCTGATGTCCTGAATTCTTAGTTTCATGGTTAACCATATCATGGAAACCTCCTACCTGATAGCTACAGTAACTAAACTCATCCACCAACCCACACAATATTTGCTTCAGTCTCCAGCAGCAAATCAGCCCATTTACCAACCATCCTTAGCCTGAGCACCTCCCTTTTATTTCTCTTCTGTAAAAAAAGACACATATGGAAAACACAACAAGTATTTATTTTTTTCCTACCTCACTACCAGCTCTGCAAAGACTCAGATATAGGTCCTGTACAATCTTGTCTCAGAAGAATGTAAACTAACTCAGCCATGCAGCCATCACAGGCAAAACCAATACTTTCTTGTCTTCTTCCCGCCCCAGAAAACCCTTTCAAGAAAAGCTGTGTTTCAAACAGCTGATCCCCAAAAAATTCTACAATACAGAGAAAATAAATATTTAGGAGTACTTTTCTTTTTTATTCATTTATAACAGCACAAGATACGTAACACACGCTTACATGCTTAAATATCCTTATGTAAATACTTTTGAAAGGTTACTCATGTAGCCTTTCAAAATCTTGTGGGAACAAGAAAAACACACTACCATGGAAACATCTATCAACAGCTGTGCCGCAGGATCCTTTGTCAGACCTCTGTACTTCCATATGTAAGTCTTCAGAAAAGAAAACATACTCCCCTATTATTGCAACTCTAAAAACTACAGTTTCATTGTAGAATTGCCAGTATGCTACATCTGAACAACTGGAAAGAAAATCCAAACATACAACACTGAGACCAAGTACATTTACATCATGTAATAACTCTGAACAGAGATAAAAAAAAAAGAAAAAAACAAAGCTAAACACATCTTAACCAAAGCATTCTCAGCAACAGAATTGTTTTCTTATTTCTAATGATAGCTCCAGAAATCAGATTGTATTTCTGTTGGGCCCTGAGTAATATGCACACATGAACTCCTTGATTACAGAATGTGGATATGCTCCTATTTCCCAGGGGTCAAGTAGAGAAGCATTTTGGTTCAATGGAGAGCTGCAAATGTCTAAACAAATAAAAGATGAAATGCATTAGACTGAGTACACTTGATCCTTTTAAAGGCAACTGTGATTTAATTTAGATGCTCATGGCCCTTCTCTCTTACCCAAAGGAAACAGGCTACACCCTAATACTCAAGAAAAAAGTCTTTAACAGAGAAGTCTTCTCCTTTAAGGAACAAAATTATTTTTATGGGACTACAGAGGCTCTCAGATACTTGATAGTTTAAGAAATATCGACTGCAGTAAGAGTGTCATAGAATGTTATGTGACACATTTGCTCAAGAGCAGTGACAAGTATTTGGAAAGACCTACAGCTAGTAATAGACAGGAAGTCCTCCCAACTGTTCTACATTTGCATGCAAAATTAAGTTGCCATCTGATTTCAGTAAAAACCATAAAAATTGAAATCAGAGACGTTTCCAAAATATATTCCATGGTGAATATAATAAACTTAACAGTATGATACATATGAAAAACTTCCCAGTATTTCTACATTAATCAATTATTTTAAGAAATTAGTGTACTTCAAGTTATTAGGGGTTAAAAAAATGTAAACTTTAACATCAATGAAAAAGTATTATTGAAAATCACATCAAATACCATATAGATCATATGATTTACTCTCATCTCTAATATTTACTAAACAAATAATTTCAAGAACTACAAAATAGGTTCCCATGGAACATTCAGTAAGGAGCCTCCTTAAAAGCTTTAGATGTCCTAGTTTTTCTTGATCTTGATAACAGCTTCTATTCTTATACCTAATTTCTTAGTTAACCTATAATAGAAACTTGCCTTCAAACTAAGGCAGTATTACCTTTCTCATTCAAGTATCTTTTCTTTCTAAGATCCTTTGACTCATCTTCCAGAAACCACTTACACTCAGTTTTGAGGAGATAGTCAAGTAAAATATATTCTTGTTATGTGGCCAAAATGACAGGCAAGAATTCCTTCTATCAATTCCCTCTTCTTGGAATGCTCAACAATTTGAAACATTGCAGTACAGTGCCCAGCCCTTCACAAACTTTTTTTCCCCCTTCCATAATATTCATCTTGCCATAACCATAACACTGACATTCACTAGGTACCATTGAGTTGTCTTCAATTAATGCAAAAGCTTCTGGATTGGTTATAAAAGATATTGGAGTTTTCAGACTTACATGGTGATAGGCCATTCTAGTATCTAGGAATTAAACATTAATAGGTGTAATTAAATTAAAACTCAGATACACATCTGTATCATCTTCACTATTTTCTGTATCTTCTGGAAGATAAAGGAAAAAAGGTAGACAGAAAGCATTACGTCTGAGGTTTTTCAGATGCTTTCTTGCTGTCATGGCATCAGATGCTTTCAATAACAAACACAAGCAATACTTACACTGTAGTACCCTTCCATACCTTGAGAGACAGGGAAAAAAGTAAAAGAAATCACCAGCAGCCTTGCACAATTCAAAGAAACCACAACATGTGAAGATAAATGATAACATGTGAAGATAAATTAAGACTAATAAATTAGTCTTAATAAGCAAAAGTACATACTTGTCACTGTTGGCTAGATCCCTGAACTCCTTCACTGTCATGGGCTTTTTCTGAATATTGTATTGTGTGAAAAGTCCAGACTGGCCAGTGACCATCTGTTGAATTGGAGCAGGAATCACCAAATCTTCAATATCATCATAATGCTTTCTCGGCTTCCATTCTTTTGGTGGAATAACCTTTACATACAGGAAACAAAACAGAACAGCACAGTTGCAGTAACAATTCAAAACGTCCTGGAAAAAAATTGAAGGAACAGTTGAATATGCCCACATGATCAAAGGAACACTTGCGTACCAGCTGTTTCACATTAACTGATACTGTAAGTGCTCCTAAACACTGTAAAAACCCATTCAGAACATGCCCAGTATCACCTCAGAGCACAAGCAGCAACTCACAAATCTACAGCAATTCTTAGGCAAGTGTGCAAAAATACACATTTATAATAACAGAGTTGATAATTTTTTTCCAATCAGAAAGCCTTATAACTGAGAAATAGTTTGTCAGTTATATACATAACATCATATACATTTAGTGTTAAAAAAATGTATGGATGTTGCATTTGGAGATACAGTTTAGAGGTGAACATGCAGGTGCTAAGTCAAAAGTTGGGCTGAAGGATCTTAGATGTCTTTTCCACACCTAAAGATTCAAAGATATAAAATTTTTATCCTCAATTAAAATAAAAGTTCCTAAAAAAAACTGTCAGCCTGCTGTCTATACATTATTTGGTATAAACAGTCTTTATAACTCTATTTTTTAATGAAGAATGGAAAAATACAGCTGTTTTAGATTTCCAAATCTGTTCAATTTACTCCCCATAAACCACAGGGTACAGCTCTATTACAGTAAGCATGTGCACTAATTTAAATACATTAGCTTTTATAATTACATTATTTAATCTTCATAATTGAAGATTAAAGCTATGTGCAGATTAACCAGTTATAAAGTTAATGCATTTATTTCAAATACCACAGAACTATCCACATTCTATGAAAACTCCTCAGCAGATTCTGAAGTGTTAGCAGAAGAAATCATTAAGAATTTCAAAGAAGCCTGTAGTTGTACCAGTATTCTTAAATTGGCTGAGTAATTTTGAACATTCCTTGCATATATTATTTCAGCAGAAAACAAATAACTCTAGATGTATCACTTCTAAAATAGAGCAACAAAAAAATTTTATATAGAAATTTTTTGACTTGGTTTCGTTTTTGAACTTCTACTTGCCCAAAGGCTTAATGACATGTTTTTTATCCACTCATTACTTTCATTCTTCTGCTAAGTTCAAAGCAAATTTCCATGAACCATGGCTTGGAAACTTTTAAAGTATCTTACAACAACGTAGGACAGCTCTTATAAACATGCAACAAGTGATTGATAGTATTTGAATAATTAATTCAAAATTTAGAGGTAGGTGTGAGAGACTGAAATTTTAAGGTTAAAGGCTTAAACATTGTCCTCAAGGACTTCTTCCCCATTATGGTAAAACTGTATAAAGAAACTGTGCCCACCTAAGCACACCCTTCCCTGAATATGCCTGGAACTTTGGACAGTGAGTTTAAGCACCTGCAGAAAGATAAGATAATATACTTCATCTGACATGATTGTTCAATTATCTCTGGTCTAGAGAGAAGCAAGCAAGGCTGAGGGAGAAGAAGGCATCCACAAGAAAGCCAAACCCAGCAGCTGTCCTGAAAATCAGCTCTGGTTAGATTTGGGGTGGGGGAGACCGTAGCCCACAGGCCCATCTGCTGAGGCCAGGTTTGCTCACACTCCCCCGTGGGGAAGAGGAGAAGTTTTGGGGGTAATAACCTCTAGGCATGAGTGGCATGAGAATGGGGAGTGAACACCCATTCTCCCATACACTCAGCTAGCTCAGTTGCAAATCCCTCCCACCCCTGGATTGCCATACCCACAGGGCATTCATGTGAGAGGCAGCTGAGGAGGTGTCATAAGCCACCAAAAACCCTGAAGCACCCCCAGACTCCTCCCTGAGGGAAAGGGATGCAACAGATCCAGATTCTGTTCCAAGAGACAGTATCAAACTCACCCCCAACACTGAGGTCAGCTACCTAGGCATTCACACCTGGTCCAAATGTATATTAATCTACTGAATTCTGTGGTTTTTGGGCAACTGTCACCACCAAGAAGACCAGAATAAGGTGGTGAAGATGGAAACCACAGTGGTGATATTTCTACTTAACCTGTCTCTCTGTTACTCTCTTTCTCTCCTCTTTTTTTCTCTCCCCCTTTTATCTCCTCTCCTTTTCTATTTCTTTCTATCTCTCTCTCTCATATTTACTGTTAAACAAAATCCATACTCTGACTTCAGCATACGCTCTTGTTTGCACCTTAATTCAGGCAGAGGTATCTCTGTAATACTTTTAATAAAGGGATCACAATGAGGCAGTCCTTAAGCTAAACCCAGCTAGACTGTTTTCTTACAAACATTTTAGGATTCCATCCATAAGAGTCCCTTCGAAATTTCACTATTTCATCTCTCCACGAAAGTAATAAAATTCTAAAACAGATAGATCCTAAGATCATTTGCTAGCTTTGGAAAACAATCACAAATAGGCATATTTTAATGTTAATGTATTCAAAAAATCCTAAGAAATCCAGTCAAGACCATCAGGGCAAAAAGCACACAGCGAAAGACAAACATCAAACCAAAGTAAATTTATCTAATAGTAACCTACTTCCATAGGTAATGTTTTTATTTTACACATAAACAGTTTTTATCTAGTTTTTACACAAATGCAACTCCCTCTTTTCTCTTTTCCTTCTCAGCTTCCACAGGACTTCTGCTGTACAATAACTATTTAGCAAGTTTCAGTGTTGTTTGCTTTTAGAGAAAAAAAATAATCCAATCATCTTGTGATTCCTACTTATTTCTTTCACAGAACACTTAAATTATACTCACATTAACAAAATATGAAATGTTAGTTTGGAAGCAGAGAAGTCATGCATTCAGAAAATATGCATAGAAATCAAATATGTGCATAGAGATTTCCATTTTCATGATTATTAAGCATGAAGTCAGAGGTTTGGCTCAAATACATGAATACTGAAAAGCAAAATTTGCATTATCTTATTTAGTTGAAGGTCAATGCGCTTTAAGCAATAAAAATATTTTTATGAATACGGGTTCAAAATATCCCCTTCCAGCTAACTGGAGTATGTTTATTACTGTTATAATTGGAGTGCTGGTTAGAGAAGTGAATTCTGTGGGGACTGATACACAAAAAGAAGTCTAAAAGAAGATAAAAATAAACTTTCTGCCCCAAAAAATTTGCATTTTCTAAGGAAGACAAAGACGAAGACTGAAGATGTTAATATATCATGTTCAAAGCAACACACAGCTAGCCAGTATAAGAGCTGGAAATAATGACTAAGTCTCTGTAGTTTTACCACTGACCTGTCCCACTGAAGACTCTTCATATTTCCTTTAGTAAAAATAGTGTCTTCTAAGTCAAGCAAGTTAGATTTATTCAATGGGAGCAACCTAGATCAAATTCATCAACTGCATTGTTGAATGCTCAAATATGAAAAAGGAAAAACCTAAGGCAAGACTTTTCCATTTACATATTTATTTATTTATCAAAGATCCTAAGCATATTAATATAGTCTAGTATCGTTTAGTGCAATAAACATACAGTTTTAGATAAGGATGTCTTATTATACCAGTCAATCTCCTGCATGAAGACTGCACATCAGTACTGACAGCAGAGTGCTATCAACACATACATTTCTGTTAAATACTCTTTCATATACTGGTAATCTCCCATAGATCTGATTCTGAATGGCACTGGCTACTACTTCTATGTAACTATTACTCCCCAGCTCATTTGAAAGTTGTTTTTTTTGCACTTGCCAGTATCTATTTTCAGCACAGTGTTCTGAAATTCTCTACTTGCCAGTGTGACTACAAATTAATTTAACTCTTTTGCTCTTTATCAATGCAGTTTGAGTTTTCTAAACACCTCATTCTCTGCTAAAGACAACTAATCTATCCGTGTCCCTTGTCCTTTGTCCTACTGTTTTCAGCCTTTGTCTTCCTTTTTAAGTATAGAATCCTCTGTAACAGTAAGACTAAAATAGATTTTCTGTTCCCTAAGCTCATTTCAGACTTTCAAAAGCCTAATGGCAATTTTTTTTGCCAATTTGCTCAAGGGATGCCACAGTACATTATCTGCTTTGGCAATGGTTTGATATTGTTTGTCTGGTACCTTAATTACTTGTCTCAGACATAGTATTAGGAACTTCAATGGCGGTTGCAGTTTTTTTAACATTTTATTTCCTATACTCCTTCCTTCAATATGTGCAAGTCTTATAGTCATTTCATCCCCATTTACACACACATGCTCTTCTACACAGGTAACAGGTCTTCTCCCTTTACACAATCACATTTAACCTAAAGTGTTGGGTATGCCTACCCTGATTGTGTTCTCTGTTTAGAACTTAAATTACTGTTTCTGCAAATACATATAGTTCTTCTGGTAGTCATTATTCTTCTTGCATTCATACCTGAGACAGTACATCCTGGACTTAAAAAAAAATGAGGTTCCCTAATTAAGTTAATTTTCTATTACTATCAAAACTGATTTTTTTCCTGTTATTTTAAAGTTAATATCAAAAACTTAGAAAATGTTCCTTAAACTTTTGCAGCATTAATTATTCACTTGATAAGATTTGTTTTAAAAAATACTTAGTTGGTTAACTTTTATTTATAAATTTTTGAGATATTGTCAAAATATAGTGAAAAATAGAATATAAAATTCTCAAGACAACACAGTAATGTGTTGAAAGTACCTGACAGACTGAAAACAGCAAGAGATGCTTTAATGCTGTTCAACCAAGCAAGAAGATACCACTACAGTGAAGGTCACTACTCAAGATTAAAGGACTGCAATGCGTCATCCCCATACAGACAAACAAGTTCCAGAACACAGCTGAACATAGGAAAAATTCAGCACAGGCCTTCCACTGTTGCCTATTTATCACATTTCTACTTCTTTTGGCAGAGAAAATTTTGAGAATATAACCTATGTACTCTATCAGATGAAATAAAAAAAACAACGTACAAGGTTTTCAAAGAGTGAGGAGTTCAGTTTTGCTTTGTTTCACAGGAAGCAGGAATGGGCTAGGGGGGAAACAAAGGATTTCAAGTTTTGTTCCTCCTCACTCAGATTCTAAATGCCTTGACCATGCAACATTAGCTTCAAAACCCAGCGATGGAGATAGCTGCTCCCACAGAGTACTTAAAATAACTAAGCTGGTAATTCTAGATTTGCACTGGTTTCTGCTCGTTTGAAAAGTGGCAAAATGAACACAGCATAAACAATTATATGATGTATCACTAAATTATGTCAGACTGAATCTCTGACAATCCCTCTCTGATAGGGGAGGAACTCCTGCTCCAAGATCTTGGATGTGCCATTGTTCAAAGAGCAATACAGCTGCAGTTAGTGTGCCAGAAGTTCTTACTAACAAGAACAAGAAAACTATTTCCATTCAAACACTGCCTTAACATCTTTATGTTTGCCATAATGAAGTGGGATTATTTGCTCCAGGAAAGCTTTACACGACTCTAAAACATCAAGTTCAACACCTGCTATATCAGGACTACTTTCATTTATACTATCAACTCCCTGCTTTGTTCTGATTTGACCAAATATAGTTTGAATCTACTTAGAAAGAGATCCTTTTTTGCTACTGTAAACTTGTAAACAACTTACAGTTACAGAAAAAACACTACACAACACCTTCATTAGTCTGCATGAAGTATCTGAAAGGCTCTTTCTTAAAATAGTAACAAATCATTAACTACTCCTTGAAAATAATTTAGAAAAAAAATAAAAAGGTCAAGTTTGTAATCAGCAAAATACAAGTAATGGGAGATCAGGTATTAGAGGCATTTTTCTTCTATGTTATACATGTTTACCTTTGCAACTCCAGCCCTATGAGCACCTTGTGATTCCATGTGTGCCAAGTATTTGTTGAATTCCCGGAATTCATCCATCGAAGGCCTAAAAGTCATGATTTTGCAGCTTGGGTTGGGAGGACTATCTGAGGTAACAGTAGCCATTCTGGTTCAATTTCAATCTACCTGTTAAAAAAAATCATACACTGTAGAGAATAATCTGTAAAACCAATTGTGACATTCAACATACATGGTTTCAAACAGAAAAAAATTATCTACAGTTATCTGCCCAGGCTAATATAAAAGGCACAAAAGAAATGCTTATGTTTTATCCTTACTCCTTTGAGAATACTCAGCCTTTATCCAGCACAAAAACTTGCAAATGACAAGCACACAGTCCAGTCCATACCTCTGCTTTTACGCATGTTTCCAAGTTAATCTAGGATCTTCCTGTGCAGACCCACCTGCACATTCTCTGTCTAGAGAGTTACATTACACAGGCATAACCCAGAATAACAAAGCTACGTGTTTAATAGAATATCACTATTTCCATTCAATAAATGGAGAAAAACAATGTACTGGATCTAGCAGTGGCCAAATGCCAGAGGACCCATTAGAATAATTTACTCATTTTTTGCTGCAAGATAAGGAGTAGAGCAAAGCAGGCTCAAAACTTTAAAGGGTATAAAGAAAACTTTATTAACAGAACTAAAAGAAAAAATAGTAAGAAATTAGAAAAAACCTTCAGAACACTTCTCCTTCCCCCAACTCTTCTTTCTTTTCCTGCTTCCAACATAAAGAGACAAATCTGGTATTTTCAGTCAGTTTACCACTTTTAAAATAATCTTTCTTCAGTTCACTGGGGGAGAGAAGTCTCTCCTGTCATGCCATGGAGACTTCTCCACAAGAAACAGTTCTCTCATGCTTTCAATTTTCATGAATTGCAGCCACCCAGAAATCTGAAATCATGAAGTTCTTCCCATGGTTTGGTAGTCCTCCCACAGCTATCTCCATGGGTCACCTCAGTTTACTTGGGGTGCAATTTTAAGCATAAGCTGTTCTAGTATAGAAACAAAAGTTCTTTTATCTCTGGGAACAGAGGTTTTCTTCTCTCATCCCTGGGGCCAGGTTTCTCATCTCTCTCATATCTCTGTTCAAGTTTCTCATTAGATCACAGCTACTTCAACATCTGCTTGCTTCAACACTGGTGCTTCTGCTCACGGCTGTAGCTAGAACACTACATCCTCCCACATGCATTCCATGAGTTACAGGGAAAAAAAGTCGGGTTTATCAAGTAGATCTTCACCATAGCCTTACAAGAGAATTTCAGCCCAAGACTAAGGCATCTCCTCATTCTCCTCCCATGTGGGATTTGACTCCTTCTTCACTGACCTTGGTGTCTCCATGTTATTCTCTTTACGTGTCTTCACCCTTTCCTTTTTCTCTCATTTGAGAGAGGATTGATGTCTGCAAGTTTCATCTGTGCACTAAAACAGTTAATATCTCGCCCTGGCCTATAGATGGTTATGTGACCTCTGCTGGGCAGCAGCCATTCTGGCGGCATGACTGTTTCCTGGTCCCTGCCACACTCAGCTCCAGCTGTGGGGCTGCTTTTTTGCACAGGACTGCAGAGCCACCTCTGTTCTCAGCTGCACGATTTTCCGCAGTGCCAGAAGGATGGCTAGGCAGCTCATGGCTGGAGCAGAGTCTGACTGGGCTCCACCGAAGGTGGAGCAGAGCAGGCCTGGCCCACCAGCCATGGTTGGAACTCAGCAGAAGTAGCAGAATCTCAGCTGAGCCATGCTGCGGGCCAATCTGGCCGTAAGCAGGTCCCAGCCCAGCCAGCGCTGCAGCAAAGCAGGGCCTGGCCCGGCCAGGCCATGTGGGGCCCACAGCAGAGCAGGGCCTGGCCTGGCCAGCGTCTAGTTACCTGTTCGAAGGCTGGAAGCAAGAGAGTTTTTCCCAGGGCTTGTTCGTCTTTAAGTGTGATTTCACAAAGGCATATTCAGCTCTCTTAAGTGGTTTAACAGGGTGTCAATATTCAAAATTAGCCAGCTGATTGGTTCTGCCAGGTCCAAAGGAAGCTCCTAAGGTCCTTACAGGGAATCACTTCCGTAGCTCATGATTTTTTTTTCCTTAACTAAGAACTAAGCTACATTAAACCATGACAACCAATTATTCACTTCCCACTCACACTGCAAATACAGAGGAAGAGCACTTGGATTTTCTAGCTCTCACTATCAGCAGTTTAACAACAGGAATATATTCCTGCTCATTCTCTGAAAACTTCAACAGAGAAAAAAAGCAAGTAAGCTATACATAAAAAATCAGCATTTCCTCTGATTTCCATTTCTACATTGAGACTGACTAAAAGCAAAAGTTATTTCCACTTCATTCACCAGGATACAGTACTCATGAAAGGACTGAACTTCAGGCAAGTGACAGATAAACATTACCTTCAGATCAGAAGGTGCTGCAATTCCAAAGTATAAATCACCATGTGCCATCTGCCGTTCACAAAATTCTTCACTAACCTTACAGAAAACTGCTTGTAACAAATTTCTTCCAACATGCTCTGATCAGATCTGTGGTTACCTCAACCCTTCATGCCAAACACTGGGTGCCAAACTGGCAATTAAATACCACACAGCTGATCACATTTCCCCCATCCATAATGAGATTGGAAGGAGAATCAGTGAAAAAGTAAAAATTCATGAGTTAAGAACAGCTTAATAATTAAAACTAAGTAAAAATTTTTTTTGTTTATTATTATCATAGAGAGAGAGAGAAAAAAAGCCCAGGTGATACACAATACAAACTGGTGGTCATCAGCCACCCTTCTGGGTAACTCATCCATGTTATATCCTGGGCATGCCATTCTGCAGTTTTGAACAGCTCTTCGGCCAGTCTGGGTCATCTCCCTCACAGGTTTTTGTGCATCTCCTTACTGGAAGAGTGCAAAACACTGAAAAGTCCCTGATTAAGATTAAGCACTATCTGACAACAACCAAAATGTCAGTGTCTTATCAGCATTATTCTCATACTGAATCCCAAACATAGCCCTGTACCAGCTAAACACACAAGTTAGTATTAATTCTGCCAACTCATACGAGCACACAGTGTCAGATGTCACCTGCATCACCTTTCCCTACATCACAGATGAAGCCCATTTCCAAAAGCATAACTTGATTGACCAATTAACTTGCAGTTACTATGTAAACACATGAAATAAAATTATATATATAGAAAGTCAGTGTCAAAAGGAAACCTCTTACCAGCCATTTAATCCTCATTTTCTCTGTGGGTGAAGAGCATAAGAAATCACAGTGCCTGTATTCATTCCTATAGGCTTCAAGCTCTCTCTTCTTTGGAATTTTTTTAATGTGAAAGGGTAAAAGTTTGAAATATTTCATATATTCCTTATGCAAAAGGGTAAGGAGACAAGAAAAATCAATATCTTAGTGGTTCAGCAGGATTATTTTTGCCAATGTCTGATTTCAAGCACCAGGCACAACAATTTATGCAATAATAACAAAGTTATCATTACATAAATTACCATGATAAAAATTTCTCTTAACCAAAACATCTCAACAAAATACACCAGTTTTAATAGATAAGCTGCTCTGAAAACAGCCACATACCAAATCAACTGAATATACTTACCCTGGTGCTTTGACACAATGAAGAAATTCAGTTAATTTAAGGATTGTTAATTGAGTTAATAAACTATGATTAACTCACGCTGTCACAACCACACCTCAGCATTCTTGCCTGGCTACCAGACTCTTAAAATCCTGTTTGTGAAGATACGCACAAGATTATTCCCTTTTCTCTCCGTAACTAAGTAGACACTCAAGCATGTAACATATTGCACTGTGAGGAACTTCAATCTGTATCACAAGCAGAATTAATAAATTTCAACTAATTATGAACACATGTGTAGAGTATTAGAAATGCTGAAATTTTGCCCAGCTTCATTGCAGTGTAAAAAATACAAATCCTGCCCTTCACAGATCTTGTTTCTACCAGCTTCCATCTATCTTAGGGTCCAGAACCCTAAACAATGAGCATACAGACCAGACAGCTGTGTTACTTTCCATAGAAATAAACTATTCAATTCATGCTCTTGTGTAACCCTTCTTCCTCAGTTAAAAACACCTTCTCATTAACTTACTGGGTAAAGCTGCTCCTTGATAAGCACAATGTTTGCAAGAACTCCTTAAGAAGATTCAACCACGTAACATCTTTCAATCAGGTGGCACAAAGATCATAAAGGCTATGAAGAATTTGCTATGCTAGAAGTCCATTAGATGTTTCTATTAATTTTATGGTTTCTTAGTAACTCATCATCTTCTTTATAACTATCAGTTATAACTTCTTTATAATCTATCAGTTGTAACTTCTTAAATCTGTTTTAAAATTTCATTATTGCATTTCTTCGTTACAAACACCAATCTGAAACAGTAGGCAAGAGGTAAGTACTGAGTTAAAATGTCTAAATTTAACACAAAAAATAACACTATGCTGCAAACTAATCAGAAAATGTTGGCCTTCCAATTCAATTCCATTAACTTCTAACACAATATATAATTCTTTCAAGGACTTTGAAAGAATTGTTCGGAGTCCTACATTCTTTCTCCAAACAATGCCTACTTTTGGTATTTTTCTCACACGCAAAAAATTCAGTTATACCCTAGCCAAATCATTAAGACAAGAGAGCATAATATATACTCCAGTGTCATAGTTAAGAGGCTTCAGAGGCAGACAAAATCACAACTACTAGGAGACCATTCTAACACAAAATCTGCACTGCAATCATATTATTGCTGACTTAATTATTGCACTTAGGTGTATATGTAACTACTTATTTTGTGATACGCTGTACAATCTAAGAAATAAAACTTCCAGAGCTTTTATTGACTACTACACAATGAAAATGTGCAAATTATTAGTAAATACAAAGTTATAAAAAGAAGGCAAACATGCCCAGGATGAAATAGAGAGACAAGTAATATGTATACAGGAAAATTTTACAAGTATTCTAAGTCCCTCATATCAGCAATGTAATCAGACATTTTCTGTCCCCTTGTATGACAGTACTGCACACTGAAAAAGATGCCCATAATTACCTAGAAAAACAAAGGGTACTGTGAAAAAATGTGAACAAACCTCACTCAAATTATCATGCATTAGTACTTTACGTAACATTGAAAGAAGCTTTTTAGCTAATCATGGGAAAGCTTTAGCCAAACAAACCCAAGCTATGAACCTGATCCAATAAACTCCACAGCCTGTCCATAAACCTTCAATTTCTTAGTGACCAAGTAGTCTGCCTATGTCTTAAAAGTGTCTGATTAAACAACTCAGAATATAAATAAAATATAAGCATGTAGTTTGTCCAAAGTTGCCAGCTAAACAGCTAAGTTGTCTAGCCAGGAACTAGGTTCAAGAACCTGATCCTTCTTTTGAAAAGTTTATAGCCATTGCAAGGCCCTGTTAAAACCCTCAAATCATCAGCTAGGAGAATATTAATGCTACATTAGTCTTAATACTGCAGAAGTGAAAACATGAGGTCAGCAAAGTTCAATCATCCACATCTATGCCAGTATGTAGCCCAAGAAATCTGATGAACTAAAAACGCCAGAGTCCAACACTAGAAAAGCTCACACAGAGCAAGATGAAATCTCAATAATGCTACAATGATTTACATAATCCAAGATGCAAACATATTTCACTAGTTATGATGACAGGAAAAGTGCTTTTTAAACAAATCATGCAAAATCTAAAGTGCACAGCTTGTACAGACATAACAGATACTAAAGAACAGAAGTGTACATTACATGCTTGATAACACATTTTAGTCCACATGTTTTTTGGTAATAGCAAAATCTACGTAATTGTTTCCTCTGTATCCTAAGAAAAGGGAAGGACCTCTATACCCCATCACAGCCTTTACAAATTAGTACTAGGCAGCTACAATTTCCAACCTCCACTGCCAAAACATTGAACTGCTTCTTTGTAATGTCCACATACTAGAAAAACAGCATGTGTTAATTTGCAGTTAGTTAAAAGGCACAAAAACCTGTAGCCTTCACTACATTAAACCAACTTTTACTATTACTATATTCTCTCTCCGCCTTAATATTATACTCTGAAGGCTATACACTTCTTTTTGCTTCTAGCCAAAAATAAACTAACCAGTACTGTGAAGTCCGCTCACCATCAGCGGGGAATCCAAACTTTCTGGCTCCAGACTACAAAAGACTTTACAAAATAATTCTTCCAAAGATGCTTTCTGGAACGCATCTCTTGACTGCCTACTTAGGGCAGTCCCCTCTACTGAAAGCACTGTTGAAATAAACAAGAAAGCACAGACTAATACATCTACTCTGCTATTCACAAAATTATTAGCTAACATGGAAAAGCAATAAATAACTATAGGCCACTGCATCATAAAATAAATGTGTTCATATTTTGAAAGATAAGATTATTTTAATCTCTGTGTTCTAATAGATAACATTGCAATGTACACGAGCTTTACTCTACTACCAAAATTAAACAAATTACATGAAACAAACTCCAGCAGAAGAAAAAAAGTATGAAGGAAGATGGGAAAAAAAATCAAATCTCTTAAGGTCACCACTTCTCACAGATAAATTAAAACACATATTTTTTAACTTTTCTTCCAAATTTTCACCCACACTAAATATGGGAAAACAAACATTTGACAAGAATTCATTCTGATAACTTTTTTTCAGTAGATAACAACAAGAAAAACTTGTCCAAAGAAAGGCATGTACAGGAAGGCCCAGCTTTTTTTTTTGAGGCTGTTTTGCAAAATAACCATGTTTGAACCACCAGCTCTCCATAAACAGGAAAGGAAACAAGTAGTAGAAAATTGTGCCTTAATCTATATTAGTTTCAGCAGCAATTTTACTTAAAAGTAAAAACTCTGTGAGTAGATTCATCAGTTTTAAGAAGTTGTTAGCATTCTGTAAGCAGGTACCATCCAACCCCTTGTACTGTTCAGCAAAGCAAATTCAAAAATCCAAAATATTGCACTGGTACACTTTCAGGCAACTGGAAACACAAAAGCACAGTTTGCATGTTCAACAGCTACTGGGCATGCAAATAGTTAATTCTCAGTATAATTTGAGTTTGCATAGTCATGTTTGAATTGTTCCTTTAATAACAGTAAATGTGCAAGCAATTATGTCTGCCTACTTTATGTTTCCGGCTTCAAAAGAGATCCTATCCATCAGGAATTCCAAATCTGCTACTTAGGTTATTTGACTGTATTAACAGTGAAAATAAATATATGGAACATAATGCTTTGTATTTGTGGTATGAGGCCAAATCTCATGGTTAGGTATGTATTCCTCAGATATTCACCATCATCAGAAAGACTCAAGTTTATAAATGTTACAAGTACTGAAGATTTTAATAGATTCTAAAAACTTAAGAAACCAAGAATCTGGGTAGACAACCATATTCTGAAGATCCTGAAACCACCCCTATTTTACCACAAAGCTCTGAATAGTTTGCAAGCTTCATTACAAGCTTAAATTTCTATGTCTGGTACTACCCTACAGCAACAATGTTTCAAAATTATAAATTGGTTTAACTTGAGCCCATAAATTTTGAACTGAAAAATTACTTGAATTCATTCCTAGATATTCTTCTCTCACACCAGGCACACAGCATGAAAAACATCTTGAAATAAGTGATCTGGGACAAAGGGCAAGGGAAAAAAAACACAGAAAGTGTATTTTTCTCATTTTTATCTGCTACTCATGACTCAAGAGTTACTACTTTTTATTATTAAAACACAGGTATGAAATCCATAGTCCTAAATAAAAGCAGCATGTAACAGCCTCCAGTAATGGCAAAAGCAAGTTATCAAGAACTAACTAGTCTCCACATCTTCACAATTCTTAATAGCAGGTATCTAGATATACCTAATTGTTGGGGTAGCTTATAATACACATTTTCAGAATACTATCTCATTCTTCAGCAATGTATATACCAAGGAATCCTTAAACATAGAGGATATTACTACATTTTGCAGAGTGTGATGATTTTTCCCCATGATTTTGAACTTTTGTCAGCCTTTAATATTGAAAACATTTCATCATGAAGCATTCTACAATCAACAACATGCTAAGTGATATATCTTCCTCTGTGTATGTTGAATATTTCACATTTTAGTTTCATCTCATAGCTCATGTGAATTCTGAGAACAACTATCTAACTGTTCTTATCTACCTTCAGACCATACAGGTCTTACACTGTCTTCACCATGGTCTCACACTGTCTGTCTTCCTCCTAAGCTGAAAACTTCTAGTCTCACCCAAGAAAATTCATTCCATATTTCTGATCATCTGGATCTCTACCATTCCAGTAAATTACTTTTAGTCAAGGGAAAAGAATATCCAAGCTGAAAGCACTATTTAAGATGCAAGTAAACCAGCAACTCACACAATGGTGTAACATTTTCAAACTTGGGTGTAGTCCTCAAAGAGTCCAGACAGTGGTTTGGCCTAACTCTCAGTTTTCAAAAAGCTAATTTACAAGTACCTGAAATTTCAGAAAAATATTCATTGCTAATGCAGCCTATAATATTGCTAGGGATAGAAATCACAGGTGGTAGATGTGAACTCCTTCCTAATTAAGCACTTTTTTAAGCACAGTTTTAGTAGGTCTGTCATTTCTGCCTATATGGCATTTAATTAACTCCTCTAACAAGTCTCTTCCCGAAAGATACCCTTACAGCTCCTATAGTCCTTATAGGTTGTGTGCAGAACCAGGAGATGAACTCAGGTGTCCTTGTGTGTCCCTTCCAACTCCAGACATTCTACGACCTCACAAGTCCTTAAAATCAAAACATATATTTTTTTTCAGGGATATGCCACAGCAACTGTGATAATTATTTTCCCAAGGAACCACTATATAGCAAATCCTTTATTAGAAGCTGAATAAGGACAGCATGAAAGGGGAAGAAAAAGAATAAACAAAAAACACCAAACACATAAATGAGGCTCTATAACCTGAGAAACAGAAAGATGTACTTGTCTCTCTAAACCTGCTTACTTATGGAACACCTGAAACTGAATTTCTGCACTACTAAAAAAGTTCACCTTCAGTGTGAGCACTTCCATCCTCATAAAGGGTTTCCTAATTCAAAGACTAGTTCCAATTCCCCTGCCCTCACATTGTGGCCTAATTACCACAGACCAAATACCTAGTGGCCAAGCCACATCCAGCAACGTCATGGCTTTCTGTTGTTATGACTGAAAGCACACATATGGTCAGCTTGCATGACCAAAAGCTCCTCACTCCAGACTGATCCCAGGCCCCTGAAATGACATACTATTTAACAGAGTGGCAGACCACCCAATGAACTCACAGAATGCTATCTACATGGTTCTTACCCACAATATTTTATCTGACAAAAGGAGCAAGTTCAACTGTAAAGGGCCTTGAGGGGAAGCCATATGAGGAGCAGCTAAGGCCTCTGCTCAATCTGGAGATGAGGAGACTGAGGGGAGACCTCATTGCAGTTACAACTTCCTCATGAGGGGAAGAGGAGGGGCAGGCACTGATCTCTGCTCTGTGGTGACAGTGAGAGAACCCAAGGGAATGGCCTGAATTTGTGTCAGGGGAGGTTTAGGCTGGATATCAGGAAAAGGTTCTTCCTGAGGGTGGGTGGGCACTGGAATGAGTTCTCCAGGAAAGTGGTCACAGCTCTAAGCCTGACAGAGTCCAACAAGCATTTGGACAATGCTCTCAGGCACATGGTGTGATTTTTGGAGTGGTTGTGTGCAAAACCAGGAGATGAACTCAGGGGTCCTTGTGTGTTCCTTCCAATATTCTATGACTCTGCACAGAGCTGCATCACAATAAATATAAAGGAGATTTCCACAACACTGTGAGTTTAGAAGTTTCACCAACTCACATAAGTATAAGCTGTACTACACCTCTGAAGGCAACAAATCAGTTAAGAAAATGTTTTTCCTCTATTATTAATTAATTGTTTTTTAAAGTTTTAAATCTTTTACTTATCTCAGCTTTGAAATATTTACCATAATTTATTCAAATCACATACTCCAAATACTTCCATCAAGTCAAACCCAGACATGAAGAGTTTGATTTCTAAAATTTTTTTCTATGTCTTTATTTGTAGCTTAGATTACAGACTTCTACACTTTTCCCCAATTTATTTTTAAATGGAAATTACCGTTTTTCAAAACAGTTTATGACTAGAGACAATTTATCCAGCTACAAAGCCATAGGCTCATTTACCATTTTGGCAACTTATATGCTTTTTTCATCAAAGAAATAAACTGTGAAAGTGAAACAAAACCTGACTGAGCACAGTCATGTCTGTCATACAACATCTACCCTGAATATAAGTATTTATCTAGGTCTTCTTAGAGACAAGTTACCTGCTAATCACTAGTCTTAATTTTATTAGACAAAATCCAGCAGGATATCGCAGGTGTAATGAGGTAAATCCCAACAATCCAATCAAGTCACTCTACATTTTACTGGAATGTCACAAAGGACCTGGAGCATATTTTGTTTGTAAAAGTTCCCTAAAATATCTGCATCAGTCAATGAATCATCCCAGCTTGTCTGAGAATCAGAAACTGACTAGACACTGGATTTTTTTCAGTATTCAGTTTTCATTAAGAGATGTGTTTTGAACCTTAACTCTGGCAACTTTAATACCTTAAATTTAAAATTCTGACATGTTTTCTAATCTTTGTTCATATAGATTATAATGATTATATAGATGGTCCTCAGTTTTCAGGGTATACTGTCCTAAATATAGTGTCCCAAATATTCTGTCCCACAAATGTTGGACACAAACAAAATTACGGATAAAAGTGAGTTTTTTGCATAGCTCAGTTGTACAACTACTAACAGAGGCAAAGCCAACAACTCAACTGCTATGTGCAATTCCAGAATTGTAAACAGGTGAAATTAGGTTGGAGGAAAGGGTAAGACTACAGCAGAATTAATTACGACATAAAACGCCACTTATGAAACCTGAAGTAAACTGTAAGTCTTCACATAACAAAACTACAATAAATCTTCATTTATAACAGATATTGGGACTTTGGACCAGCAAATTTTTATTAACATCTTCATTATATGATTTGATTACACAACAATTACTACCCTCCAAGTATAAAATATTGCGTATCTTCAAAATATCCTATGTCTTCTGTGATTCTAAACAAAAATCAAGAGAAAAACTCACTACATCACTTGCTGATTTTGAGATATGAATTATCAAACTATCAAGTGACTACGGAGGTTTTTACTAGAGAAGTATTAAAATCTTAACATTTCAAAAAATCACTTTTTGAACCATCCCTGTGATCATTCAGACTTTATATTAACAGGTAATACATCTTCCCTTTGAAGCTCCATGTATACTGAATTCATGTTTCAAAAGTTGTTAGGGTGAAGCTTTTTTCATTTATATTGGAGATGGTAGGATAGAAATACCACCTTTAACAGCACCACAACCCTATTCACATTCTGTTCAGCATAAGGTTGATATGAAATGAAATACATCTCACTAAAAGAAAACTAATAAAAAAATTGAATATCAAAGTGAATTACCTGCAGAACTAAGAATTAGACCAACTAAGAGCTGTTTAAACCCAGAAAGTCCTTAATCTATAACCTATTTGACCCAATATTTTATAATACAGTTAAGCATAAAATTGCATTTTTTAAAAATTACTATGTTTGCTAATATTACCTGAGGAATATTCTAATAATGAGCAGTTGACAACAGAATTTTATTATTTGAATGCAATACTGATTGTGCACTCAGATTTAGTGCAGAACTATTTATTTGATTTGTTTAGAAATTAGCTCAAGAGATACAAAATACTCCATGCAATACTCAGCAATAATTAAAGAGTAAAACTTACAGGATTTTATTTTTTTCCCCTATTTTATGGTATTTACCATTAAGAAAAAAAGAAAATATCAGAGACAAAATCAGATAAGGTTTTTTTAAAACAGCACTGACCAAAGACTTTTCTCTCATACACTTTATTGCAACTCTGATCCAACAGCTATTTAACTACGTCTACATATCTGGGTGATACATATTGTTTCCTGGGTCAGTCCCTAGAAAGGAAAATGCTAACCCAACACCACTCCAAACCTAAGCTGGAGAAGAAAAACAGCATGAGGGTCAGTAGTTCAACTTACTCTCATTTCAACTACTGAAACAGGAATCATGTTTGTGTTTTCCATCTTCTCGTGTTTGGAAAATACTTCTGTGAAGCAGTGCCACCAGCTACTTATGACAGTACCAGCAAAAATAAAGGTAAAGCCGAAGTCAAATTTTATCCCATAGACACAAAAAACCCCCCACTGCATTAGGTGTCACTAAGTTTCTTTCTTGTGGAAAAAGTGATTCCGCTTAAAAGGTGCTGGTTTAGTAGCCACTAAATAGTAACTTCAGTTCCTATAGTTGGTAATTCTCAGCAAAGAATCATAAAGCTGCACTTCAAAAAGTAAAATATAAATGCCGTTTATTCTCTGAGCTAGTATAATTGTTTTAACAAACACACGGACACACGAGTATTTTTTCCTAACATAGTTAACCTATCAGAAATAATACTTTGCACACACTTCTCACTGACTTTCTCAGCTAAAATCAGAGGAGAGTAACCTCACCAAAAGACTACTACCATGACAGAGAGACCTGATCCCAAAACCAGCTTCGAAAGCGTTTTACAACCACGGACAGATGTGGAACAGGCGCTTAATTCGGTTCTTCAGTCAGCACAGAATCCTGAAGTCTTAGCTACATGCAGGAACGAACGAGCTGCACCAAAAAGAGACTATCTGGAAAGCCCGCAACAATTTCATCAAATCCCTGACAGACACGGAGAGAGAAAAAGGTCTATTTCACTCCGTCCACGCACTTCGACCACGCGGAGAATCCGCCCGACCTCCCGGAGAGCTCCCACGGCAGCCCCGACCCAGAACTGCCAGCGGGAAGCAGGAACGCCACATCCACTTTTCCCACTGCCGCCGGTTTCGCTTCCCCACCTCGGTCGCAGCCACCCTCTCGTCCGCGGCGCGGAGTCCCCGCACCCATCCCCTGCCGGCGCGGGGGCTGCCGCGGGACCCATCGCGCCTGCGGGAGCTGCCCGGCGGCACTTCGGCCGCTCCGCCCCGCGCCCCGGAACCGGGCCCGTCCGGCGATGCCCCGCCGCCGGGACCCGCCGCGCACCCCCGCTCCGACCTGGCCCGACCCACTTCGGCCGCCGCGCCGCCTCCCCCGCTCGCCCCCAGCCCCATACCTCCGCGCCGCACACCCGCGGCCGCCGCCAGGGCCAGCTCGGCGCTCCCTCCGCACCTGTCCGGGACAGGCTCCAGCGGGCAGGCGCGGCAGGAGGAAGGGATGAGGGGCGGGGCGGAGTGGGACGGGAGGGGACGGGACAGGACAGGACGGGACGGGACGGGACGGGACTGGGCAGGGCAAAGCAGAGCAGAGCACGGCAGGGACAGGGACAGGGACAGGCCTGTTCCCTGCCGCCGCCGGGTCCCCCGTCCCCTCGAGGCTGCCCTGCCCGCACGGCAGGCACCTCGCTCCCGGATTTCGGATGACAGCTGCTGCATGCGCACGCGCGCTCGCGGGGGGCAGCGCACGTGACCCAGGGAGAGGCACCCGGCGCGTCACGTGCCGGGAGCGGGAGGCGGCGCTTCCGGGCGGGGCAGCGGCGCTGTGGGAAGGCGGAGCAGGCAGCGCGGGTCAGGGCGGCCTGGCAGCCTTCTCGGGCGGATCCACCGCTCCTGCGGGCCCGAAGGGGCCTGCCCGCTTCTCCGGGCCCGGCCCGTGAGCAGCCGCTGCGCCCACCCGGACGCACACGGGGAAAATGCCAGCGCAAAGCTTAGAGCATAGTCGGTCTGTTAGAGAATCACAGGATCAGCTAGGTTGGAAAAAACTTTTTGACGCCGTCGAGTCCAACCTATGACCGAACACCACCAAGTCAGCCAGAGCATGGCACTGAGTGCCAGATGTTTTCTTAATCACCTCCGGGGGCGGTGACTCCATCACCTACCTCTGCAACCGATTCCACTAATAACCCTTTTTGTGAAGAAGTCCCTCTACTTAGGCTCGTAACCTCAGAATTGGCAGGACCTTTCAGGTCCGTAGGAATGGTGGATCTCTCAGAGCAAGCTGCAAGGTCGATATGGTTATCCTAATCAATCTGTATGCCATAGTGTCCCCTATCAATCAGTACTGCTGTACAAATGTGATTTTGTTTGCAAAAGTTTAATGTTGCTTTTGGTGGCAAAAGCCCATAGTGCTCAATGCGGTGTCTTTCCTTTCCGAAGTGCCATGGTACATTATGATTTTGACTGTTCAGATGCTGCTAAAATGAATCAGACTGTGGTTTAATCACTGCTGCAATATGCTTTGACTTTTCTTACTCATCAGTAATCTATGCTTTTTGCTTCTTTGTTCTAGAAAGTAGTGAAAAACAACCAGAATATGACTGAAGGACAAGACCACTTCAGTCCTTCCTCAAATATACCTATTATGTTAAAAGAAGTTATAGTTATATTCATCTTTGAGAGTCGATGACATTTTTTAGTACTAAAGAAGCCTGAAAAAGCCCCAGGACCTTCTGGGCTTTTTTTGGTTTTGTTTTTTGGGGGCTTTTTTTGGGTTGGTTTTTTTTTTTTTCTTTTTGGGTTTTTTGGTTTTTTTTGGTTGTTGTTTTTTGGGGGTTTTTTGGAGGGGAGCATACCTACTGCTATAATTTTGCTGTTATGTTATTTCTTCATTTGAACACAGTATTATGCACTAACAAAATTTGTGCAGCTCTATCTATGAATATCTCTGTAGGGCACTACTGTGTCTAGCAGTGTCTAAAATGAATCTTCCTCTTCTGCCTAGGGAAACAAACTTCATATCACTTAACATGAGTAGAAGAAACAGAGGGAGTCGTTTGCCTTCTTCCTTAAACCTTTGGTGGGGTTAATAAAATACTTGTTTAATGCTTACAAGAAAAAAGTGCAGCTGAGTGCAGTTTCTCATTGTTACCTGCTTGCTAGTTCACTATGAAGCAGAAAAGATTGATGACTTTACATTGTTTTCAAATGTGATCTCTAAGACTCATGCAGAGTATTTGTTGAAGAGAAAGTACACCAATAACTCTTGGAGGTATTGAATCAACACTCTCCTCATCTGTTCTTTCAGGTTACAACTCTCTGTGAGGCCAGGAAGTGCCCTGGTATGTGTTAAAGTGTTGCCAAAGCATTCACCTCCCACAGCCACTGGCTCAATCAGCCCCAACTTATGGACTAAGGGTGCACATGGGTAGGTACTGTGAGAGCATTAATCTTTATAGTGCTGCGGCTATGCAAAGCTATGCCTTGACATCATTTTTCAAAGCCAGTAGCTAAGAACTTCTGTTTTGATAGATGGAAGTAAGGACAGGGGCCTTTTTCAGAATAGTTATGTAGCAATGTGTGATCAATAAATCAGCATTTTGGCTTTATTAGACTGCTCTGGCACAGTATTTCCAGTACATGCTTATCTGGCATGGGTGCATCTCAAAGCACCTGTGAATTTGCTGGCATGTTCTACCTGGGAGGAGGAAGAATCTTTTAATTACTGAGGTATAAGTAGGCTTTTCTGCACTTTCTTCCTGCCTTTCATATTTTAGGCTATGTCTTAAGGTTAGTGTCAGCTAGTAACAAAAACCCTGGTACCATGACAACGACCTCTAAGAGAAAAGGATAACCTGTAAGTTCACTTACTTGTGTTTTAAGTTGCTGATGCAATATCTAGGCAGCAAAAACCTCTGAACAACAAAAAAAAAAAAAAGGCTTTTTGCTGTGTGATAGTGTATTTTCTCTATTTCACAGTGGTCAGGAACCACTCCTGATTTGAGGAGTTGACATCTGTTTGAGTTACAAATTTGTCTTCCATGACACCTCTGGATCCCTGTTTCAGTGGTACCACTCATGGTGAAAAATTTTTCCGCAATATGCCCTGAATTTCCTGTGTTGAAATGAATGTGCTTGTCTTATCTGATCACTGTGTTTTTCCAAGGAAGCTCTATCTGTTATAGATGGGTAATATGATGATTGGTTCTCACAGTTAAGAGGTTAATATTTTGTATATGTTAAGAGAAGTTCCAATGAGGTCGTTGTTTGTAGTTTGGACGTCCACTGTTCTCCCCAGAGTCGCCTTCCCCCTCTGCATCGTTGTCACTGGACAGCCTCGGCTATCGGGGAAGGCTTGTTACAGGGAGGCGGGGCGTGACAACACCTGGCCTCCAATCAAGTAGCAAGGATGAAGTCTTCACCAATGGGCGGCAACGAAGAAGTTGACTGACAGCTTTGGGGCCAGGGTTGCCTGATGCGCCGGCAGGGGTATAAAAGGCGGAGCAGCCATTTTGTAGATGAGCACGTGGTTGGTGGTCATGTGCTCACAGAGCTCTGCTCTTTTTCCTTATTCAGTCCTTTGTTGTATTTGCAAAGGTTTAATAAGCCTTGAAAATTTTAGAAGTGAGGGGTTGTTTCTCACACATCTTTTCTATGCTACCCACTAGCTAATGGTGGACACCAATAAGGTTGCCCTGAGGCCTCATCCTCTTAAGGCTGAACAAACCTAGCTCCCTCAGTTGCTTCTCATATTCTCGACTCCCTGACAACTTTGTGGCCTTTTGCTGGAAGTCTGGAAGTATGTCAATGTCCTTCATTATACTGAGAGTTGAAAACTGGTCACAGCATGCTATTTCACCCAAATTGGAGCAGAAGATTTCATTTTGGTTTTAAATGTGGGTCATTTCCATATCACATAGCAGCAGTACTAAAATATTGTTTCAGAATTTTAAGTAATGTATTTGCTTCACATTGCAGTCACATAGCTATCTAAAATTATTTTAGAAGTACGGAATGCTGGCTTCTAAAATCCCACTGCAATACTTCTTGAAACACATGAGGTGGCAGCAAATATCACAAACAAAGCACTGCTGGCCCAAAGCAGAGAAGCTGATGCCAGTGGGACAGGTTTTGCCCTGCTCCTGATACAGTTGTCTAGACTGTGTGGATTGCTGCAACTTCTGTTACGCTGCATTGAGTTACAAATTGCGGTGTGAGTACTGGCTGTTTAAATGTAACAGTATGATAAATAGTCACAAATGCCAGAGGTTTGTGTCCAAAAAGGAGACAGAGGAGTCCTCCAGCTTTATTCAAGTGAAGTGAGAAAGTCCTCTGGGGCACACACCCACGGGGTTTTCTCTCTCAGGATTTCAGAGAGCACAGCCTCTTTTTATCCTAAACTCCCTGCCACATCTTGTTCTCTTCCTTTCCCCATTGGCTGAGGTACTAGGAAGGTACAAGTTTCCTGAACCGCCTACCACATATTTCCCTCCAAAATCACCTGCCACATATTCCCCCCTTGAACCTATTATTTCACCCCTAATTTCAGAAGTTCAGGCTTGTGCAGACCCTTGTTTGGGCTCTGCAACAACCGGTTGCCCAAACTTAGTACAGACATTAAGCCCCATTTCAACCCATACCTTCACTCATCACGTTATTTGTAAAGACATTAACACACATCTTTCTTCTCAATAGTCACTGAAAATTTCTGTGGCCTGTATGTTTCATTAAGAGTATGCAGTTTCGTAATGTTATATAACAGAAGAAACAACCTTTTTTTTTTAAACTGTATGTCTTCTGTCAGTTTTGCATCTTTTTCATCATGTTTTTAAAATATTGACAGCAATATATAAGCTTCTAACTCACAGTGTTCTGAAAATTCATTCATTCTGATTTCATTCATGGAACTCTGTAGCAGTTAAACATTTCTGTGACAGGAAGATAAAGTTAGGCACATTTTAACTGGGAATGATGAACAGTAAAAACACTAGCAGGACAAATAGGGAGTAAGTTTATCCACAGTCGGTAGCTACCCTTCTTCCAATAATGTCATTCTATCCAAATTAAAAGTGTTTTGAGTTCTCTGTCTCAGAACCTTTTTGCTTTATGTAGAAATTCCCAGAATATCTATGCACCTCTTACAAAGGCCAGACTAGATAATTTCCAAGTTGAGGATTCACATTAAATATTTATTTCTGTTATATGTACTTGTGACATTTTGTTTTAAACATAGAGGGAACCTTAATGTATTTAACATTAATCACTTTCATTAGAAAAATTGTTTCAGCTGACAGCTCTTTTTCTCAAAAAATGTCAGGATAAAATAGAGAGACTACTCCATACTGTCTCTGCAGGGCTGTAGTGCTAGAATAGTGCATTTCAAGTCTACACAGGCATCAAGTCTCTGAGCCCTGGATTCTGGTCTCCCAGCCAGTTCAGCCAAGCAGTCAAAGGTTGATTATTTGGTGACAGTAGATTTTTCTTTGGTCATGTTCTTGCTGCCAGATTTATGAAAAATGTAGTTCTGACTTCCAGTAGTACTGGACAGATGGTCAAGAGTCTTAATTGTACTGTAGTGTGAAAGGGATAAAAAAGTAACAATATATAATCAGGTCACCTTGTCTCCCCTCTGTGTCAACTAATTTGTCTTCTTTTCAGTACACTGTTTTCTGACATATATTCAATGATTTTAATCAAAATTTTCAGAGTATCTGTCCATTTTGTCTGCAGTACCTATGTGACTTTAATGGGCTTCAGTAGTTTTACATGTATAAAAGACTATTCCATGATAATGACAAGGTGAAGATGAATATTAAGAGGAGGACAAAAAAATAGAACTTTTTCTTGCCTCCACTGTAAATAAATAATAGAATTCACGTACATAAGTTTAACTGAAAAGAAAGCAAATACATCTTGTCATTAAATACCTCACACAGGTACTTTATACTTCCTGTGAATTTGGTTTGTTGATGCCATTCACTGAAATGTGGAAAAGTCTTTCAATTTATAAAAGTTCATATGTTAGGGGAACCAAAATATTTGTATTGGGAAAGTGTTAGAGATGGCTGGAGCACTGAACTCGGGATGTTCATGGTCTCTTGCTGTATGTAGAAACTGTGCTTTATTTTGGAACAATAGGTGGCAGTCTTCATCTTCTGCTTGTCTCATCTCCAAGTAGTTAAGATGTCTTTCTTCTACAAAAAATAGCTAATATGCTTAGGCAGCAATAGCAGAAAGTAAGGCTTGGCTATGTCAGTAATCAAACTAAACAAGCTAAAAATAAAGCTTCTCTAAAATGAAGTCCACACAGAGTCTGATAAATATGAGCCTGAAAACAAGTGGTATTTAATCATTACTGTCCTTTTTCTGCATTTGTGTGATTTGAGGGCTGAACTGAGAGAAAATTATTACATCTCTTTGTAAAGCCCTCATCCAGAAATATATTCTGTCCTTTCTTACTAAGCAGGTGAATATGAGAGGTTTTTTTCCCTGTTGTCTTGAAGAGTGTATGTCTCTGCCCAAGAAGAGTCATGAAGGAGAAGAGAGGAAGCAGTAGACAGCAACCAAGTAAGTACTGGCTCAAAGATACTATGGAAAGAGCTGAAAGCCCAGTTTAGTCTGCAAGACTTCCGGAAGTAATTTGAAACCATGAAAATAAATTGGTTTGTATGAACTACTTTGGCAACTTTTTCCACTCTAAAAAAGATGGATGTGGACTCTGCCACAAATTGATTAACAAGAAAGTCTGCTGCACCCATGTTCATAGGTGGAAATTAGGAAAGTTTCTTTACCAAAAAAAAAAAATTAAAAATAATTGCTTCCATCACCTGCAGTGTTTATTCTTTGTCTTTTTGTCTTTAAAACCCCTTTATGTGATAATATGGAAGGTATTTGGAATAGCTCTACCTTCAGGTCACTGAACAAGTATAAAGTAAGAAAGTAACCAAGTGTATACAACCCAAAGTATTGCATCAGAGTACTATTTTCTAGAACTTGCACTGTTTAAACTTCTTCAGAAACTAGAAATTGAATGCAAATTTTACTAGCTGGAAATTTCCACACTTAAAATTTTCATTTATGTTCTACATTGTAGTATCTAACAGCAAGATATAAAAGGTTAGCATTTGTAGAGGAAAAAAGTACAAAGTTAATATAAAAGTTAAGAAAAAATTTTAGCTGACTACAGGTTACATAGGCAGAATCTTTTAGTAAATAAGTTGTGATTTGTCAGTAGTCATAATGAACATGAAATGTATTAATCTTCTTTGACTAACCTGATCTCATTTTATGACCAAGTGGCCCACCTGGTGGATGCAGGAAAGGCTGTGGATTTGTCTGTTTGGACTTCACCAAGCCTTTGACACTGTCTCCCACAGCACACTCCTGGACAAGCTGGCAGCCCAACGGCTTGGACAGGAGCACTCTGTGCTGGGTTCAGAACTGGCTGGATGGCCGGGGCCAGAGGGTGGAGGTGAACGGTGCCACATCCAGCTGGGGCCAGTCAGCAGAGGTGTCCTCAGGGATCTGTGCTGGGGCCTGTATTGGTCAATATCTCTATTGATGACATGGATGAGGGTACTGTGTCCTTCATTAGTAAGTTTGCAGACAACGCTAAGCTGGGGTCATGTGTTGATCTGTTGGAGGGTAGAAGGGCTCTGCAGGGAGACCTGGAATGGTTGGGTGGGTGGGCAGAGTCCAGTGGGATGGAGTTTAATAAATCCAAGTGCTGAGTCCTGCATTTTGGCCACAATAACCCCCTGCAGCGTTACAGGCTGGGGACGGTGTGGCTGGAAAGGGACCTGGGGGTACTGGTGACAACTGAGTGGACATGAGCAGGCAGTGTGCCCTGGTGGCCAAGAAGGCCAAAGGCATCCTGGCCTGTGTCAGGAACAGTGTGGCCAGCAGGAGCAGGGAGGTCATTCTCCCCTGTACTCGGCACTGGTGAGGCCACACCTCGAGTGCTGTGTCCAGTTCTGGCCCCTCAGTTTGGGAAGGACCTTGAGACGCTGGAGCGCATCCAGAGGAGGCAACGAGGCTGGAGAGGGGCTTGGAACACAAACCCTGTATGGAATGACTAAGGGAGCTGGGGGTGTTTAGCCTGGAGAAAAGGAGACTCAGAGGGGCCCTTATCACTCTCTAGAACTCCTTGAAGGGTGGCTGTAGCCAGGTGGGGTTGGTCTCTTTCTCCAGGGAACAACTGACAGAACCAGAGGACAGAGTCTCAAGCACCACCAAGGGAAATATAGGTTGGATATTAGGAAAAAGTTTTTCACAAAAAGAGTGATAAAGTTCTGGAATGGCCTTCCAGGGGCGTGGTGGAGTCACCATTACTGGATGTGTTTAAAGAAAGACTGGATATGACACTTGATGCCATAGTTTAGTTGAGGTGTTAGGGCATGGGTTGGACTCAATGATCTTTAAGGTCTCTTCCAACCTAGTGATTCTGTGATTCTGTGAATTCTTACATTTGAAGTTTTAACAATTAACAATTGAGAGTTAATGTAACTAAATATTGAAATAAATTTTGACTTTTCATTTGATAGTCCACAATGTGTTTCCTTTATTTTCAGCATGGTAGTTTACACACTTATTTAAAAGGATTAAAAAAAAAATTGGTTAAATTCAAAGCAATGCTGTTATGGTTCTAAGAAGAACACAAATTCAGAACCATTAAAGATTTTGGAATGTATCAACCAAGAAACTCTTGAAGATTAGTACATTTTTGGTCTCACTCATTATTTGATTTGACGTAGGCATTATTGTCCTTAGATATGGCTATCCATCCCATTAATATTACTTTAAAAAAAAACTACAACATCAGAGCACCAGAGGAAGTCCAAAAATATTCTTAACATCACCTGACACTTTTTTCCCCTTTTTTTTCCTTTTTTTTTTTTTTTCTTCTAGCTTTAAAACAGTGAAGAATAGCATCTGCAGTACTGGAATCAGAAAAGGATTAAAACAACAAAATTTCTGATGTGTGGAGTCGTATATTTATCTTGAATGATGATGATCTTGACTCTATTTAAAATGCCCAACGTGACTTTGGTAAATTGAAAAAACCAAAATCAGTGATCCTAACTGCAGGATAATAAATATGATGTAAATTTTTTAAGAGAAATGCATCCAGTAGAAAAGTATATTGATGCAGTGCCAGAATACTTACTAGCTCCCAACAAAGTTCCAGGAGTGGCTGTTCCCAGGTTCAATGCAATCTGCGCAACAGTAGAGCACGGCTTGCTCTCTGCAGCACAGTGGTGGGCAAAAGCGCTGAAGGCAGAGACAAGCATGAGGGAATCTTATTGACTCCAAGGTGGTTTATTACCAAGGAGAGTCCAGGGATGAAAAACTACGAGCCCTGGTGTGCAGGGACTTTTATACAGGGGCAGATCTAGGGGAGGGTGCATTATTACTGACCCAAATAGTTCCGGTTCCTGGGGCTCAGTTGGTGCATGTGGTAGTTTTCTGGTCCAGTAGTCCACGGAGTTAGACTTCTCATTTTTAGAGCTATGATCCCAGATCTGCAGAGTTCAGATGGTATCGTCTGGTATTGGCCACACATCCGTAAGTAACCCTACAATAGAGGTAGAAAAAGGGTTACTCGGGCTGGCTACTGAGAGACACATGGTCTCTCCTGTTTGTTGAGGTTAGCAAGGGTGACCTTGGTTGCAAGACTATCCAGGTGTTACTTGGAGGAAGGAAATGGAGAAGGCTACAAACTGTGAGCAAGGAGTATGTCATTCTCAGTCTTTTTAGGAGTCCTTGGTGAGTCCTGGTCTTGTCCTGGAATTGCTCTCTGGTTCTTCACTAGGTCCCCTGTTGGAGCTTCTGATGGTTCCATAAGCTGCTGAAATGGCTGTAACTGAGGTTTGATATTCTTGGCTGGTATCCACTTCAGTCCCACACCTGTGGACACACAGGCAAATCCCCTTCCCCAAGTGACAAGGGGAAAGGCCCCTGAAACTTATAATTTACTTATTAAGTAAATTATATAGCTTATTGTTGGAGGCTTTTAAGTAACACTGCTTCAGCTCTCCTGACCACTCCTGCAACACAGGAGTTGTTGCATCTCATTGAGGGTCTTAGATTGGTCTTTTAGTTGCAAAGTCTGAGTTGTAATTATCTGCTATGTGATTTTGTATCCAAGGTATTTCCAAGGAGGAAGCTGTTGAATCTTTCCCTTGGTTACAGTGAATCCAGCGTTCTGCTCTGCTGATATGACATCTTGGGAAGTTTCCTGGAGGGCTGGATGGTTTTCAACTGCTATCAGGATATCATCCATATAGTGAAAAATAATGGGAGTGTGGATGTTTCTCCCAACTGCGAGACAAAATTTTAGCCATGTACGACTGACATATTCTGGGAGAAATTTTCATTCCTTGTGGCAGCACTACCAGTGATATCTTTTTAAGGGTGCTTTCTGATTGATAGAAGGAACTGAGAAAGCAAGTTGTGGTGCATCATCTGGGTGCAAATGAATATTTTAAAAACAGTCCTTTAAATCAGTAATAATTAAGTTCCAGTTCTTGGGAATCGCAGTTGGCAAGGGTAAACCAGGCTGTAGAGGTTCCATTTGCTCAGTAATAGTATTAACCTCCTCAGGTCTTGGAGGAGGTGCTATTTCTCACTATGCAGTTTTTTAATCACAAATATGGGGATATTCCAGGGGCTGGTAGTTGGAACAAGATGACCTTTGTCTAACTGTTGTTTAACTAGTTGTTCAAGCACAACCACTTTCTCAGATGACAAGGGCCACTGATCAACCCAGATGGGCCACTTTGATGTCCAAGTTAATTTTAGGGTGTCAGGCTCATCAGCAGCCCATGTTAAAAATTTGTTTCCAGCCTTACTCCCCACTGTAAGGCTAAGTCCTTTCCCCACAAAACTATATTATCCTGAACCAGAAATGGCTTGGTAGTGGTAAACACATCCATCAGGGCCCTTAAAACTGATAGAATGTAGGCTACAAAAGCTGGCACAGTAATACCTGACAAAGTGTCTAATGATGGAGTTGTGGTTCACTCTGGTGGTCAATGGCGTTTGGAGATTAGTGTTATGTTGGCTCTGGTGTCAATGAGTCTCTTGAGGACAATGGTTTTCCCCATGTGTTTTGCAACACAGCTGATCTCTGGGTGTCCATGACTGATCCTCCTAGTCCAAGTGGTGAAGGAGGTACTACAGTGTGCTTCAGGTAAGAGAAAAGTTTGTGCAATTATTATTCCATGAGGAATGGAACATGGGGGATCAGGACACCTGGCAAGGACTGTGATTTCTTGGCTTGCGGTGACTGTTAGAACAGAAGGTGTCACATAAAATCCTTCTGAGCGGGTCCTACTGATGATTCCTGTGATTAAGAACTTACATGGCTGTTGTTCCGGGCCTAACTGTCCTGTCGAAATAGTATGATGCACAATATCCGCTGTAAGTACTGGCTGTGCAGTCAGCAGCTCCGGTCTGGTGCCTGGGGGCACTGCAGCTGGGAGGTTGGTGATTATGCACCATAGCTGTTGATTTGTGGGCAGCTGGTGGTCTCAGGCGTGCTTGACAGGGATGTTTGTGTCATCACACGCTGCTGTCCTGTGCTCTGCTGGCAGTTTCGTGCCTGGTGACAACAGCATCCATGTACTTGGTGAGAGTTTTTGTGCCTTGACAATGCTCTTTACACCCACAATGCTTTTGTGACGACTTTGTTTTTGGTTTATTACAGCTCTTTCATGAAACATCCTTACTTGACACAATTTTGGCAAGGCCTTAGTTTTTGTCATTGCTGGTTTTTAATGGTCTCCTTAAAGGCTGTGAGAGCCTCTGCTAATACTTGCATTTGGAGCATAGCAGTTTATTCTTGCTGTTTCCTGTTGTCCTCCTGAGCAGATGTTTGTGCGTTAGCAAGGACTTGTGCCTGGAGCACAGCAGAGTGCTCCGGAGTTGCTGTGCGGCTGCATGCCCCGATCATTTGAGCAATGGTGGGCTCGGGGTCAGAGGGCAATGCATGCAGTGCCTTCCTACATTCAGAGTTAGCATTTGAGACCACCAACCATTTTCTTATCTCATTGCTGCTTCCAGTAAATTGTCCTTATCTCAGCCTTTTGCGTCTCCAGTTCTTCTCTCCAGCACACCCTAAGGAAGGGTGAAGGGAAAGCAGGGGAGTGAGCGAGTGGCACATGGTTTCAGTAGTAGCCCTAAATTGGAGAATACCATTCCTAAACCAAGCACTACTCTGAATAAAAGACATTGAACAAAACGAAAAGCAAATAGGAACAGTAGAGCAGAACCAAAAAAAAACCCCAAACAAACAACAAACCCAAACAAACAAAAAACCCAAAAAAACCACCACCAAAATAAAAAAAAAACCCCAAAACCAAAACACAAAAACCCAAAAGAAGCAGGAAAATAATAGGTGTGTAAGGACAAAAAAATTACATAACTGAGAAAAGGATGATTATAATTAGATCAAAGCAAGACTCCCTGAAATATGCTGATATGTTTATTTTCCCAGATTAAGTATGGAGGCAAGTTTTTGCAAGAATTGGATTTCTAGAGTCCTGTTTTCTGACTCACAGTCTAGGTGCTGATTGCAGTCCTGTTGGAAGATGGAACATCAATCTGCTATTCCTTCACAAAAACACTAATTGTTGGAAGAGGTTGCCATTGCAGCAAGTAGCTTTATTCCCCTTTGGGCAGAGTAGATGCCAAAAGGAAAAAGCATTCAATTTTTTTTTCAGTATCCCTGTTGTCCTGAGTAGAAATGTTTCCATCTTGCCTGGTTAATTTTTTTAGCTCTTCTATTTGTAACTCACAGTAATTTTTAATATTTTTCTGGCCCGTTTTTCCCCCTTTTTTGTCATCTGAAGCTTGATGAAGTATAGTCAAGTCATTTATATCTGATACATGTACAAAAAAATATGTTCACTGATAGAAAAAAATCCACACTTAGGAAAAAATTTAAAAGGTTTGATCTTGCACAGTCACACAAGTGTACACCCTCTTAGCACCCTCTCCTGAGCTGTGAGAAGCTGGAATAATTTTTTTTCATTGGGCTCTAGCAACAACCCTTGGACTGCTTAACTGAGTTTTCAAGCTAAAGAGATGTGGGACAATATAACCATGACCATCACAGAAGAATATAAAGCTACAAAAACATCAGAAACAAGTTGCACTTTGCACGTAAGACCATTGTGGGAAAGGAGAGACTCAACTTCTTACTTTTTATCTATGAGAAAAAATGTTGGTAGCTATTTAGAAAGAGAAAAACATTATATTCCATATAAAATAAAAAGCAGCCATAGTGCAAGCTCTAGTTAATATGGGAGTGAAATGACTGTTAGAATATTAATTACTGGAAAAGCATCTGAACTGTGCAAGAAATTATGGTAATAATTTCATTTTCAGAAATTTTTGTGAAGTAAAGAGATAAAATAAAGGCATTTTTCTAATAAATAGACATATATTTGTACTCTCTACCAAAGACCTATTCTGTATTTATTTAACTAAAAATATAAGTCATTTGACAGTCATGGATAATCAAAAAACACAAAATATTGGCCACATTTCAGAACAGAATTGACCAATTTTGGAAGATGGTCAGCATTAAAATAGTGCTTTTCATTGTTGTTTTTTCAAAGAACAGCTATAAAACAAATGTTTGTCACACTGTTCATTGTTATTTTTAAAACTGGCATGTTATTTATTATAGTTTTGTGTATTATTTGTATCTTTCTCTAAGTCTGAGTGCAAAGTGACACTCAGATGTAACATTTTGTACTTTCACAAGCCCAAGCACACATTGATAATATTTACTTAGAGGGAAGCTGGCAGATCCCCTCCCACCAAAAGCCTCCCTTACTCCATCCAATTGTCTTTTCTATGGTCCTTTATCTCCCCAAGCTCTTGAAAACTCTGAACACTCTGATTTTTTGGAAAGCGAGGATTTTGAGGAGCATGAGGATTTACTCAACCCATAGCAAGTGAACAGGACATAGTTCACATCCCAACATACCCTACTTCTAAATCCTCTGTCAGAACAAGTTCACCAGGTTCTGCAGGGCAGAGGAGCATGTAGTGAAATATGACTGGGTGATTGGATGGGTGGGAGTAGGAACAGACAGACACTGAGGGACAGGGATGGGGGGCACAAAGAAGATTAGATTTTACATTAACTTTTTACTTGCTAAGAGTTTGTGATAAATTCCCTAGTAAGTATAATCATATGACTGACACTGTAGGGTCTTCCTTAAGAAAAGGATTATGAAGAATCTTATTAATGAGAACAGGAAAAAATTACCATTTTTATATTACTTGATACCAGGTAATTTACTTCATATTTTATTGGGCAGCCAATAAAAAACATTAGGCAGATGGCTCACGGTACCCAGAGGGAAAGCTGTCAATCTTTTATATCTGCATGGTTTTCTGAACAGGACTAAAACTTCAGATAAGTAAAATTATTATACAAGGAAATAGAACCCTTAAAGCTGTGATTCTCAGATTGCTTTATTTAAACAGGCTGTTGGAAATTCTCCAATTTTTGGACAGACTATTTCACTGAACATTTAATTGTTTTGTTGCCAAATACTAGTATTCATATACATTTCCATATATATTAAAATTGCAGAGTTTTATACTTCTTTAAATTATCTTACTACCATGCAGGTTTTTTTGCATCTCTTCATCCATTTTTCATTTCTTCTGTTATTTCCTGCTAAATAATTGCTGAAATGCTCGGGCTAATTTATAAATAAATGTTCTTAGAGAAACATGACACATACTCCTTGATACTGGTCATAAATTTAAAATGTAAGGTAATACATTTCCAGGTTTTATTGTCTACTTCTCAGTAATGCGTGACCTGAGTTTAATTATTTGTTTACTTCACATATGACTGAATGGGTAAATGAGATATGTCCAGGAGAGCAAAATGATTCTATTATTTTGATTTCAATGCCACTACTGCTTTTTATTACTTTAGGTGTTTTTGAGTGCTAAGTCCCATTTTAGAGTGCAAGTGCATATTGCTTACCTTGATTAAGAATTGCTTAGACAAGGAGGTTAGAGACTGTATTAGCTAGTACTCCTCGCCCAGTGTTTTCCCTACCAATGTGTCTAGAGTGTTTCTTTGGAAAGACATATTTCTGGCTTTTAATTTTTTTCTACAGAATACAAAACGTCTGTTGGAACAGTAAGGAGAATTACGTGATTTTGTTTCTGGAGGCTCCTTATAATTACATGGTATTATGTTTTAAAAAGCAGCTGTCATTCAGACAAGGAAGTGTGATTGTGCTCTTACCTTCTGCAAAATTTTCAGAGGTTGTATTTCTAGTTCATGGAAACCTTAATCAAGTAAAAAACAGATGTGATTTGATCCTATTATTTATTTCAACTTTTTTAAAAGATTACCAAAGATAGAATTGCATAATGCCATTTTGCAATTGGTTAACGTAAGCACAGAGATGATGCATTTTAAATATTTGCACTTAGGGAGGCTAATATATTAGCACTGTTAGATGATAGTGATCTTTAATGTTCTCATACAGCAGTAGTAAATTAACAGGCTAGCCTTAATTAACCAGGTGTACATAGGAAAGTGAAGATAGATAGATCAATCCATGGGTAATGGGTATAGAGTGCTATAAAATCAGATGTAGTATGAAACAATATAATTTTCAGAAAATAGTGCTATGGAATTTCTGACTTCTTGCTTCTGTTCATCTGTTACTTAGCATTTTGCCATGTCATCCTTTGATGAGAGTGGCTGTAATGAGAAAATTATATGAGATGGTGTGTTCTTTCTTTATCATAATTATGTTGAAAAACAGCAAATGAATTTTTAGCATCTGAGATTTCTCAGCTTCCCTCATCATTGTATATTACCATGCTAATTTAATTACCTGTTGGCTATCTTTACATCCAAATCAACTGAAGTACTGAAAATCCTAAATCTTAATTTTAGGATTTGCTCTGCAGGTTTTATCTAGTCTCTAGATATATGCATTAGAATATATTTTTAGAATATTTAAGATTGCTGTTTCCTCCCTAGGATGCCTACTTTATTTAGTAAATAGGTAGATATTTGACTATTTTTTCAGCATTAGATTCCCTGTTACTCCTAACTCACTCTCAGTTTTTTCTCTTATTCTTTGCCACTGGCCAGTCCTGTTGCAGTTTCTATTCTGATGGAATAACCAGCTGCTTATTCCATCACCCTTCTTCCACATAAACCATATTGACAATGACCAGTATTTCCTATCAATCTGTCAAGTAGATATTCCAAGCTGCATTTTTCATTTTCTTATTGCAGTCTGTCTTCTCAATTGCTCCCCAGAGTCTGAGCATTTTTCTTTCTCCATATGAATCAGGATATTGCCTTACCACACTGCACTAAAAACCAAAATTCTGGATTAGTTGAAGCTCATTATCATGAGTTTAAATCCTGAAGAGAGTCAAAGTATGTTAATGCAGTACTGCACTGAATCCACATTAATGCATGTTCTGTGGCCAGAACTGCAGAATCATGGCTGTATAAATCATGTGCAATCTCTGGGAGACCATAAATGAATGGCAAGTCATGGTCAGGTAAAGCAGGCTTACTGCACTTGGCATGTTTACAGGAAGTATGGCTGCATCCTAAGTCTAGTGAGTGTGTGTGAACCAGTCTTTTTAAGGAGCTTATATTATAGCTATGTTTGATAATTTTTACTTTCTTTTTTTTTCTTTTTTTTTAGCAGAAACAGCAAAAAGATATCTAATACCACAACCAGGACATTGCAACATCTTACTCTTTTTCTAAGTTATATGTTAACTAAGATATTATGTAACATTAAAGTATTTATTCACTTTTGATTTCAGAGACAAATTCTTCAGTAATGGTTCAGTCTTGATTTATATTTACAAATTCATGTAGATATCTTCACTAGGAGTTTGAAAAATATCACATACTCTAACCAACTGCAAATGGTCAAGAGGATAGCTGAGCCAATCTTTGCAGCTTCTAGTTTGTTATCAGAAGAACCAGTCCCATTTCTTTCATTCCCCTATCCTCACCATGCAGTGCCACTTCCTAGCTTGTACTGCCTGTGATATTCATCTCCTGTAATCATTTGGTAGGTTAGAAAAACTTATTCATCAAAAAAAAATCACCCCTCTTTTTAGGATGGACACAATATAATGAAATCTTATGTTGATTCATTCAGGAACTTCATCAGCATTTATATGGACAAATTTATGTATATGTAGGCACAGTCAGACTATGATCAAACACAGTGCCATAACTGATTGTAGGCCACCTAGAGCCAGATAGAAAGTATCTTTTGATGGAATCACTTGCTGCATCTGCAGAACTGGTTTATGATAAAATAATCCCTTAAAATCATCAATCATTACAGTTCTGAAAGCAACAGCTTTCTTTAAGCAGATGAGGACTCAGAAATTCCCCAGAAAGGGAAGTTCCCCTAAGGAACTTCAGGATTTCTTCTTGATACAAAGATACAAAGATGAAAGAGATTTGCCAGATTTGCCATATTGGAACTTCTCTGATTTATAAAGAGAAATTCATAGAATTTTAACTCAAACAGTGTGAGAGTCTGTCCAAATTTTCCCTCATCTACCTCACGATTGTCATTGGGGGACCACTGAAGAGAAGACGCCCCCTGTCTAGAATCTCTGGCTCTGAAGGAGAAAGTCACACGCCAAAGGCCCTGAGACCTGAAAGCATAGTGTTAAGCTATTTGTTTTTGCAGGTATTGTTTGCTGTATATGCTAAGAAGGGGGCACTGTGCCCCATTTGCAACAATAGCCTTGGAAGCTCTCCCAACTCTCAGCCTGGCTGGACTTCTCCTGAGTTTCGGGTGGTCTCCCACAGAAGACCCTCACTGTTTTACAACCACCGTGACAGACAGACTGAGATGTAAGAAGCCTCTCCATCAAGGACTGAGACATGAAACCCCCATGTGAAAAGGCCCCTCTGCTCCTTCCAAGGACTGGGACTGAAACCCCCAGCCCGGGGGAGGTGTGTGGGGGAGGCAGTCTGACCAAAGCGAGATGTTTGCCTGCAGGTTGTGACCACTGGAGCAAGAAAACAATGGCTCTCATTTACTGCTGAGAACATGGACTACCTGTTACATCTATTCCCTATTGTATCTGTTTCCCCCCCTCTCACAATTTTCAATAATAAAAACGTCTGAGTTAGCTAAAGATTTTGAGATCTCCCCAGCGTAACAGGTGAATCCTTGACTGGACTGGACCAAAGGATTTTGTCTCTACGTTGGTAGCTATATCCCCCTCTCTTTTCTCTCCCTTTCTCTATCTTTTTCTCTCCCTTAATCCCTCCATCGCATTTTGCTGTGGTCATTCAATAAAGGTGCATTTGTTTTGATTATTACTGCAAACCCCCTTGTACCATGTCAGTTCTTTTGCACCCTGAGATCACCTCCTACGAACCATCACAACATCCGTTCACTAGGATGGATCATGACAAACAGTGACAAGGAAAATGGCTTTGTAATGGATTTCCTTTTACTAAGGGATCTTGTTCAAACCTTCAAAGACAAACAGCTGTGACCCAATCTTACAACAGGAGGAGGATTTTTATTCGGTGTTTTTCAAGATGAGTGATGGTTTCACTAATATCTCTTGGACTGATAATCTAGATAGACATCTAGGATTTGAGATTTTTTTTGAAAGAAAAGGTTTTGCTGAACGTGTCATCTCAGCAGTTTGTATAAGTGCTAGCTGAAGAACAAACAAAGGTAAAGATAATTCCCTTTCTACTCTAAAAATAACAAAAGACTTCTATGCATATACAAAATCTAGTCTTCTGAAAAAACAAGTCTCAACTTTTAGACTTCCTGAATTTGCAAAATCTGCATATTCTGTTGTGTAATACCTTTAACTCCTAGATAAGAATAAGAGGTCAGATGTTTATTTCTGAAAGAATATCTCGGTTCCTTGTCATCATGGTACACCTATTAGGGTCAGAAGTATACAGGTCTCTCTGTGCCAGGGAGAACTTTTTTATTGCCTAATAAAACTAGATTAGGCAAGAGAAATTCTTGTCATGCAATGTCTATTACAAAGGTATTCATAATAGATAACACTTCCTGATATAATTACATAAGCATTGCTCTTATCATATAGTCATATTCAGTATTGAAAAGCCAATGGACACAAATAACATGATAAAAGGGTTAACATACCCAGTATTAAGTAACTGAATTTGCATTCAAGGTCTATCAAGCTTACCTTTGAACCAACTTAAAAAAGAGCAAATGGCAAAAGAGAGAGACTAGAAAATCACCTACGCAGCAGCAAATAATTCTGCCTTTGTAAGAAATCCAGTGCAGCTCCTCCTGCCCATCGTGGGAAGGTTTATAGAGGACATTAGTGGGCTTTTGTAAGGATTGACAGTGGTAACAGGGAAAAAAACCCCACGTATTTTATTGTAATTTGAGTTTTTAGGAAGGAGAAGTGTTTGCCATAGACTGAGCAGCAGCTGCCCTGCTTGGCTATGTGTCAAGAAAGTGTCTGGCAGTTCAGTTAGGCACAGCATGAGTGAGCTAAGTGGCAGATGGAGATCAAAACAGTGATGGTTGGAGTTAATGCTCTTTATCTCTTCTGTGGAAATCCCCAACTCCAAATATAAAAGGACTTAAAGTATGAAAAAGATTTAAAAGAGGTTTAAAAGGTTGAAGGGTTAAGAGATTTTTTTGCCAGAGGACTGGATTATTAAGGAGGGTTTAGAATAATTTAAAAGCCTGGCTTTTTAAATTATTCTAGGGCAAAGCCTACAGAGGGTCCCTACCTTACCATGTGATTGTTACAGGAGAAAGTCCAGACACCAAGTCCACCTCTGGAATCTACTGACCCTGACCAGGCTCACCCAGGGCATGCACACACTGCTTGTGAACCAAGGTCTCCATTTCACCACAGCCCTGGACCCTCAGCTGTCCTGCCATATGCTGGTCTCCAGCCTTGTCTGGCCCGCCTAGCTGGGCAGACCTCAAACCCACTTGGTAGCTAGTTTTCCGCCTGAATGTAGCTCTCAGATGTCCATCGCCATTGTCTTTATTCCTGTCTGCTGCATGGATTTCAGATTGAAGATGAAACTTGGTCTGTTGTCCTACCTGTAGTCTCATCTCCTTTTGCTCTTGCCTGGACCTGGTTAATCTCTTGCCTGGGACTACCAATAGATCCTACTACCAACACCTGGCTCACTCTGATATGACTATACCTGTGGGACCATGCCCTGGAGTTGCTCTTCACTCCTGTAACACCTAGTTGGAGGTAAAAGCAGGACTGTGGTGCTCTCTGACAGGGGAAATGCAAAAAACAAACTAATACCTAGTACCTTAAAAACCTTCTGACACTTGCTTTCTTCAGCATTTGTTGACACATTAAATGGAATTGGAATGGCTTTACTCCAAGGTTAATATTCATGGATATTTACTTGTATATTCAGTGAATATCCCCAGTCTGTTGGAGTTCCTGGTGACTAGAAAATAGGAAGTATAATCATTTTGGAAAATATGAAAATAAGGAAGACGCAGTGAACTACAGACCGGTCAGTGTCATCTCATGGTCTCAGCAAGTCCATGGAGCAGATCCTTGTAGAAACCATGCTAGGCCATGTGGAGGACAGGGAGGTGATTTGTGACAGCCAGCATGGCTTCACTAAGGGCAAATTGTGCCTGTTTGGAGGCCTTCTATGAAGGATTAAAGCATTAGTGGATGAGGGCGGAACAACTGACATCATATACCTGGACTTGTGCAAAGCACTGGACAGTGTCCTGCCCACCACCCTTGTCTCAGGACTGGAGACACATGGACTTGGTGGATGAATCACTCAGTGGGTGAAGGAATTGGCTGGATGGCTGTGCTCAAAGAGTTGTGGTCAACTGCTCAATGTCCATGTAGAGACCAGCGATGACACCACCAATCTGTGTGGTTCAGTCAACATGCTGGAGGGCAGGGATGCCTTCCACAGCAACCTAGACAGGCTTGAGAGGTGTGCCTGTGTAAACCTCTGGAAGTTCAATAAGGTCAAGTGTGAGGTCCTGCACTTGGATGAGGGGAATTCTTGAACACAAATACTGTCTGGGCAGAAACAGATTGGGAGTAGCCCTGAAGAGAATGACTTGAAGGTGTTGGTGGACAAGAAGCTGCGTTGTTCTTTATGTACTATGTATGTATGTATTTGAAAAGTACTATTGACAGCCATAGTACTTTTCAAATATTATTTTAAACAAAGAATCATGTTACAGATATATTTCCAGAAGAGAAAAAAAATCTGTTTTAAAGATGTCTCAAATTAAAAGGCAGCAATACAGCACAAACCCAAACCCATTTACAGTTACACTACAAATCCATAAGCAGGAGCAACCATGGAGATAGTAATTTAAACTGCTAAAGACTTTCTTTCTTTTGAGGAATTTCTACAGAACAAATCTTGCATCAGAACAGAAGTCAGCATATGTTGGACTGACTGTCTTTACTCACATTTTTTTCTTTTGCTTTACTTGTTGAAATGTCCTGAATATCATGAGTACTTTTCACTACTTTAAGGAATTGTAGAGAAAGGAAGAAAGGATTATAATATGACTGCATTTGAAGAGTAAACTGTTATGTTTATTCCATTAAGAGTTCACATGGATCAGCTGAACGCATTTGGGAAAAAAAGTACATTAAGGACTACTAAATGCAGAAGGATTCAGTTACCAGGATGGTAACCAAAATACTGCAGATTGATATAAGTACATCTTTTTGCCTAGTCTTGTGTTTCTTCTTAGGTAGCTGTCACTGGCCAGAATCAGAAATTGGTTATGACTACAGATAACACTGTAATGTGACCCAGTCTCTGTGTTCTGTGGTACAGTGGTGCAGAGGCACATCAGCTGGCATAGATTTTCCTCTATGGGTTATAGGAGGGAACTGGAGTGAATCTTAAAAGAATACAACACAATTTTCTTATTTTGATAATTCATTATCTTAAAAGAGCACAGAAGGATAGTTCCATCACCACCCATGAAACTTGCAGTATTAGAACTGCAATAGATTTTTTATCTAAATCACAACTGGTGTCAAGACATTCAGAGAAAGCTTAAAAATATCAATCTTAGAGAAAGTACTTATAACACATCACTTTGATTTAAAGGGTATAGGGCACTCCTTTTAAAGTCTAACAAAACTGATGTCCCAAAAAGCTACATAGCAGCTCACATGGTCAGCTCAACAGGCAAAGACATTTGCACCTCTGAGCTTTGTGCAAATAGCTGTGATAATAGCAAGATGTGGTTTCCCAATCCTTTCTTCTCTTCCAAGAAACCTCCTTTCTTCTGCTGATATACATGAAGAAAACAGCTAGTTTTGTTGGCTATGTATTTTGAAGTGATACATTTATTCAAAGCTACGAGACTAGCTAGCTTTTCTTGATTTGATATAAAAGCACTAGTCACCTTTGATATCCAAGCTTCACTTTCTATTGCATCTTCTGTTCAAGATTCCTATTTTGCTAGCTAAGGCAATAAATAATAGTTTTTTAAAAGGTGCTAAAGGGCTGTCTAACTGATCAAGCACATAAACCAGGCTTGTATCTCTATCACAGTGATTACACATAGCCCATGCTAAGCTGAAGTCTGTGCTGAGGTTCTGAATAAAAAAAGCATTATCCATAGAGTGGCTTAACAAAGCACTTCAGACGTGGTGCTTTCCAAGGTAAAGTGGGCATACCTTGACATTACTTGTGGCACATCTCTCCAATCTTCCTGCTCCAATGCATAGTTTTCAAGTTGAACTAAATCTGGATTAGCTCTGGAAAATGAAGAAATATGGATAGAAAAGATATTGTTTGGGATGCTTCTCTATTTCCTTAGACTTTACTTCTAAAGCACTACAGATAGCTATAAAACTCTGACCTCACACTGAATAAACAATTCTGGCAAAGTTATAATTTTGAGTGAGCTGACTGTAATGTCTTGTGTGAAATATCGTCCTGATACTACCTGACAGAGAAAAGGGATAAATTTTTCAGAACATTTATTATTTGAACATAGTCTGAAAGAATATTTCAACACAATGTCCAATTTTTTTCAAAAAAAAAAGCTTTAGACTCAATTTAAAAAGGAATTATGTAGGTACAAAGTCATAATGGGAATTAATTTGTTACTATCATGGTTTTAATGCATTTTCCTAATATTTCTATTTCACTTATATGATTTCAAGATAAAACCATAGCAAAGTTTTAATGTCCTTCCTGCTACTATCATATTTGTAGAGAAGCAATATATATAAATAGAGGAGAAAAGCAACATATATTTGTATTTTAATAGCTATCAGTAAAGTCAAGACTGGATTTGTATCATGAACCCCTGCAGCAAACAGCTTTGCTGTTCAAAGCAAGCTCCATCTCACTTAATTTGGGGATCTCTGATTCTGAAACCAGGGACTCAAATCATTACTCCAGCATAAATACATACCAGCATAAATTTGTGAGGGCCTTTTCCTTTATAATACAGTATTTATGATGGCTCAGATTATATCAGAGAAGTAATTTCATGTTTACTACAGGAGTGGAGAGCTTGCATGAATCAGTGATCTTTGGTGCAAAGTAAACTCACTTTTACGTTCCAAAGTAGCGATCAGTTATCTTTCTAAATTCAGGAGGCAATAGATCTGTGATACAATTAAGATGAAATTAATGAACATCTTGGAATTTTTTCTTTTATTGTTATTTTATTTAAATGTCGATTCAAATATATATCCTCAATCTGGCCACTCTGGGGTTACTTCTGGAAAATGAAGAAATGTGGGCATCTGTTTATAATCAAACATACAAGTTTGTAACTATGATCACATCATCCTCAGAGAGACACAGAACTGAAAAATGGGGGAAAGTAGCTTCCAGTTACCTCTCTGCTCCCCAAGACTAACATCACCAGAAGTTAAAGCAGTAATAAACACAGACACACACGCCCCGGTAACAGCTGTGGACAGTGTGTTGCTCATCGTACAGCTCGCCGCTCGAAAGCAACTCCACGCTCCGTTAAGGAAACACAAAAACCTTTTTCTCCTATTCGTTTTGTGAACGAAAACTCTCTCTACTGGGAAAATGTCCTCCGGGCTGTGCCCGTAGGCCGGGGCAGAGCCGGGTCAGCGCGGCGGGGGATGCTCGGCGCGGCCGGCCGGCGGGGTCAGGGCCGGGGGCGGGCGGGCAGGTGGCGGCGGGCGGGCCGAGCGCGGCGCCGCCCCCGGGCCCCATTGGCGCGGGCGGTGGGGGCCGCGCCGCGCCGCCCCCGCTCACAAGTGCGAGCTCCCGGCGGTGGCGGTGCTGTGCGGTGCGGTGGGCATGCAGAGCTGCGGGCGCTGGTGGGGGCGGCTGGCGGCCCGCGGGGCGCCGCACCTGTGGGCGGCGGCGGCGGCGGGGCAGCGGCGCTGGGGCGGCGGGGAGGCGGCGCGGTGCATCGAGCAGCTCCTGCCGCGGCACGATGACTTCTCCCGGCGGCACATCGGGCCCCGGGAGCAGGAGAAGCGGGAGATGCTGCGAACCGTCGGGGTGCAGGTAGGCGCCGTGCGGGGCGGGAGCTGCGCGGCCGGACCCTCCCGGTGCGGGCTGTGCCGCCCCGCGGGAGCTAACCACGGCGTGCGGGCGCTTCTTGCAGAGCGTCGAGGAGCTGATGGACAAAACCATCCCGGCCAGCATCCGCCTCCGGAGGCCGCTGAGGATGGATGACCACGTCTGTAAGTGACCGCATGGCCCGGGGTGCTCCCGGACTCCTCTCCCGCGGCCCCTTCCGGCCGCCAGCGCCCGCGGGAGCGGGGGGCACTCGGGGTGTGCGCCCCGGCTCCCCATGTCCTCCTGACCCTTGTAGCGGTCTGGTCTTACCGCCCGAGTAGAAGTGCAGGGTAAGGCTTGAAAGCAGCACAATCACCGACACTTCATTCATCTCCGAACAACTCCGTAGATTAATGTGGCTGCTGCGTTTATAGCTGTCCTCTCGGTAAGAAAATATGTGTAGCAGACAGGGGCTGCTCGAAAACTCGCTTTGGAGGTCAAGTGCGCCATTGACTTTACTTTGTCCCAAGAGCCTAATGTGTAGGGAAAAGTATTACTAAAAATCGTCCCCTTAATGTGGACTGAGCCACTGTCTTTTTGTGGTTCTCGTGTATCTGCAGGATTTCTTTGTTATTCCTCCTCCCCGACACCCCCCCCCCCCCATAATAACCTGCATATCTTAATAACATGAAAAGACTTTGTCTCCACAGTATGGATACACAGTAGACTAATGTCCAGAATTTAAAATCTGTCTAATTAAATGTTATGGGTAAACTGCAGGAATATTAAACATCTGAGTCAGCTATTGTGCCACTACAGTAATTCAGCAAATTGCTATAGAAAACTTGATGTGATTTCATGGAGCTTCGGATATTAACATTTTTAAGAGTTAGCAAGCACAGTACAAAATTTTTATCTGCATAACTGCACTTTTGCACAAAATCTGTGACAATGATGCTGGAAGTCCTGTAAGTGAAAGGAACACTTTAAAATCCCCAATGCTAAACAATTACACTAAAACTAACAAAGCTCAATGGCCATTCAGATATGGGATCCAGTTACATCAGTATTAACTTCATTTTTGTGTCACAATCCTTTGCCTGATTTGTAGAAAACTTGCTGGCATTTTCTCATTGCTCATCAGTGTGCTGTAATTTGAGTGTAAACTTCAGGCCTGCCGCTCCGGTGAGGTTCCTGGCCAGTTCAATCTGGTTACTCTGAGATGACATCACGCATAAGAGGCAGCACCACAATGAGCAGCCAGGAAAACTAGACCCTGAAAAGGCAGAGTCTAGCCAGGAGGGATACAACAGGGAATGATAGTTTCTACCTCTAAAAAGTTTTATTAGTACAATGGTGTTTTAGTCTTTTGGAACTTTCTGTCTTATTAAAAGGGTGAGAGGCTAGGTAGAGAAGCAGAATTTCAGCCTTCTTGTGTCTGTATAACTGCTGAAAGTAGTGCTTGGCATTTTCCTTATGGCTAATGTGTTTTAATCAAGGTATTCCCTGAATAAGAAGTGATTTTCACTGACCTCAAAGACAAAAACTTTTTACGTAACTATATTTTTAGGTTAGTAGAGGGAGTGAAATGCAGTTTGTCACTAATAATTGTGCCTTAGAAGCCCTTCCAATTTTTTTAATAATTAGTTTTTATTGTTAATTAATATGATACTCTTACAAAATTTTTACAGGGTAGTGGGCACTAAAAAACTAAACTGGTGGCATCAGCCTAAGTCACAATCTTGATGCAGTGCTCAAATACTGATTCTTAGTAATTTTGAGTGTATGTCTCCTACACAGTGGTGCATTAGTTGATGTCCTGTTGTAGGCAAGTTCTCACTGTGTCACAGGACCTCATTAGTTAACAGTGTATTTAGTTCACTGGCATTTTGCTCCACTTGCTATGCTGTTCTTGTTCCCTTAGAGTAAACTTTGAAAGAATGTGACTGTGATGCAGAGTCTCACATTGCACAGCATGCTACAGTGAGTTTTCAAAAGAGATGCTTGCATGAGGTACAGAAAACCTTTTTTCTGTACATGACTGTGTTTTTCTTCTGCAGCCAGTGTGCTGGCTGCCTTTTATAGCTTAATGTGAAGTTGTTTGTCACTAGTTTTTTGCTGAACTGGTAGCAGAAAATTTCACAGCTTTTAAAAGAAAAGTTTAAAGCCTCAGCTTAAAGTTGTGCAACATCACATTGAACACATGCACATCTTGTACCCATCACGTTGTAATCTGAGTGAAGTTTGCCTTAATATGCTGTTAGAACACTTTCCAATCACCAGGATGGTATTTATTATGTAAGGATGGGGCATTATTTCTCTATCATATACCTTTTACTAAAGGGAATTAGCAAAATTGGGCAGTGTCATGAAAACTGTATTATATTTTAACTTAAACATTTGTTTTTATTTGCATGAATGCTCTCACACATGGAAAGAGAGAACAAAACAAGGCAATGCAAAACATGTTATTCAATGAGCTTCAGCATTTATAAAATTTTTATTACAAATACAGCAATTTCCACTTGTCTTTATAATTCAAAAATGTAATCATAGTGACTCCACAAATTGGAGTGCAGCTGAACAAATGAGCTTTGCTAGAGCTACTCCTTTATAGTAACAAACACAGCTGAGCTTACATTGAAGTCTCATTGAAGTCAATCCTTACAGATAGAATTAGACACGTAGTTCAAGAAAACCACACACTCACAATAAGAAGCATGGCTGTGTATCATGTGTCTCTGCAATTACATTTGGGTGTTTTGGAAAGCTTTCATAGCTGTAGACCTCATCTCAGGTGTGTACATTTGATGTGTACATTTGATATATAATCTTCAAGTTTTGATTCAGTGTGCGTCACTAGAAAAGATCACATTACAGATCCTTCTATTGATAATCTCACAAGTTGTCCAAAATAAGGAAAATGAATCAAATGTGTGTATGCAACAAGAGTAAAGAAAAGAAAAGAGAGGCTCCTGTGGATGGAGCTTGTGTTAAAGAGCTTGTTTATATGGCATTGCATATTCCACTGATGATAAATAAAACCTCTGATTACAGTAGAAGCACACTCTTTTTGTGTTGTCTCTCCTAGACATTTTAGCACAGACCTACTCTTCAGTGGAAGAATGAAGCTTCATTACTTCTCTGAAGGACATAACATACATATAGAGAGAAAGTCTTTAACCTTATTTACCTGGACATTTCCTGGGGGCAGGTCGGCTGGAAAGCTCTGCAGAGGGATCTGGACAGGCTGGACCATGGGCCCAGGCCAGTGGTGTGAGGTTCAACAAGGCCCAGTGCTGGGTCCTGCCCTTGGGTCACAGCAAGCCCAGGCAGTGCCACAGGCTGGGGCAGAGTGGCTGCAAAGCTGCCACAGGAAAAGGCCCTGGGGGTGCTGGTGACAGCAGCTGAACATGAGCCAGCAGTGCCCAGGTGGCCAAGAAGGCCAATGGCATCCTGGCCTGTGCCAGCAATGGTGTGGCCAGCAGGAGCAGGGCAGGGATTGACCTCCTGTTCTTGGCACTTAAGTTGTGAGGCCATAATTTGAATCGTGTGTTGTTTTGGTCCCCTCACTACAAGAAAGACACTGAGGTGCTGGAAAGTGTTCAGAGAAAGTCTACAAAGCTGGTGAAGCAGTGGAGCACAAGTTCTGTGAGGAGCAGCTGATAGAGTTGGGGTGGTTCAGGCTGGTGAAAAGGAGGCTCAGGGGCACATTATCACTCTTTACTGCTGCCTGAAAGGAGGGTATAGCTGGGTGGGGTTTGGCCTCTTCTCTCAGGAACAAGTGACAGGACAAGAGGAAATGGCCTCAAGCAGAGGAGGTTCAGCTTGGAAATTAGTAAGAATTTCTTCACTGAAAGAGTGGTCAGGCATTGGAATGGACTGTGCAGGGAGGAATCATTCTTGGAGGTGTCCAAGGAACAACTGGATGTGGCACTTAGTGCCATGGTTTACATGATAGCATGGTAATCAGTCAGAGGTTGGAGTTGATGATCTTAGAGATGTTTTTTGACCTAAATGATTCCATGATCTGTTTTTCTTAAATCTGAATGACTAGCCATTCTGATAAATGCCGAGCTTTGATGGTACAAGTGCATCTACACTCAAAATGCTTTTTCAATAATTTTTAGTGTTATCTGTATTGGCAGATTTTTGACTTGTACTGCCATTGTCAGTGATGGAGGAGAGAAGGACTGTAGCTTGTGCTAAGAGGTTTCTGAAATAAAATCCTTTCTTTGGTATGAAAGATGAAAGCACTAGCTATGTCCATTTTGGGACCAAAAAAAAACCCAAAAAACATTTTAAAAGTGTCTCTTGCCACGAGTCTGCTGACTGTGTTGTAAAACCATCTGAACATGCCACTGAATTCCAGTAGGAGTGAAATAGCAAGATGTCTGATTTCAGCTAACAGTAAATTTCAGTCCTGTACCTCAACTAATTCTTGAAGAAGGGCTTTTTTACAGTCAGATTTTTCTGCAGATACAATTAAGGAAAAACTTAATTTTGGCATGTAACTTCTGTTCAGTCAATATTTACTACAAGGCTAGACATCTGTTTGATTCTTAATTGGGATCAGCTGGTATTACAGAGCTTTATTCCCAGGGTTACAGTAAGGAAACTTGAACAATCAGCTTTTCTTTAGGTATTAAAGGTACTTTAGCACATTAACCTATTTGAAGTAAAGGAACATACTATCTTGTATGACTAATCTATATTTTATCCCTACAAACCTACTGTCTATGTCAGTCATAGTTATCCCTGCAATGCTGCCATGGTACATCCATCTTTATATATAATGGATAGGTCTTGTGCATATGTTTGTTATTTCTGCTTTTTAGTTCAGGAGTTGAATTTTTTAAAAGGTTGAATTAAACAAATACTTCTGTGAACTCCACCAGTTTTTTTTCTCAAACATTCTCAGGTACATTCTCAAATTTTAGAATTTATCAGCATGAGTTCCTAAAATCTCAAGAATGCAATCGGGTCTCCAGTCTAAACATTATTAGAAGCAATACTGTTCAGAAGCAGTTACAATGTAATAATGACTATTTGTGTCTCCAAATTAGCAGCTCCTTTTGCAGTGAATCTTCTTTAATAGGATTTTGTATTTTAAATGCCAGTTAAAAATTAATTCTGGATGAATTTATAATCATCCCCTAACGTCAGACAGGTTTTTAGAGCTAGTTTAGTAATTTCAGGTTCCCTGCTGCTGGTGTCCAGGCAGTATGATTCAGATGCCTGTGGCAGGGGTAATTGTTACCCTGCAGAGTGTTGCCACACATAGTGCAGAATCTGCATTACCACCCAGGGCACTTTGCTCCTCACACACTTTCAGGCTGCTGCTCTTTGTTTCACAGGCAGCAGCCCTGTGGGCCGAACAGGGAAAGGCATCCTGTTTTGCACAGCCTACCCCTGCTTTTTGCTCCTGGCAGCATCAGGTGCTGCCCAGGCTGGCTGGGTGAGCACAGGTAGCCTGAGTGAAAGGAGGGAGGGAGGGCAGGGCACCATGGCTTTCTGCCCTTATCTTGAAGCTGGGCACACAGCACCTGGAGCATGCACTTTCCTTGTCTGTCCTACGGCTTTATTACTGTGTGCCTGATTGTGCTTTGGAACTGTTTTTCTTCAATATAATCTGGTTTTGGGTTATTTTTTTTAAAGAGATTGAATTAAATAATTAATTAAGGGAAATAAATTAATCCCCCTTTTATCAGTGGTTCTAGGGATCTTGCTTCCTTGATCTCAGAGACTAGATTTTTTTAAAGATCTGACATAAAGTGAATAAAAATATATCAGACAAATAGTAACCTTCTTTTAGTATTGCCTGGTTAAAATTGTATAACTTGAACTGCTCCTTTTGTATTTTCTTCATTTCACTCTCATGCTCAACTGCCATACTTTGCAGGTATCTCAGGTATCTCACAAGTTCAAGGCAAGTCTACTGTGCTAATTACAAAAACACTAGCAAAAATAACAGTACATCACTTGGTGATCCGATAATTCAGTCCCTCTTACTATTTTTGTGATATATTCTGCCTTTCCTATCTGTAGATGTAGCAATCTGGAACTGCCCTTGCAGAATCTCTCAGACCCTCAGTAAGTTTTCTCCAGTTATAGGAAAGGAATACAGCAAAAGCAGTGGACATTATTCTGAGTCCTGCCTTTGATCATAATTTCTAATGAGTTGATGAGGGGAATAAAGATCAACTGCAGTGACTTTGCTGGCAATTTTTTTTGCTGAACAAGGTTCTTAAAGAATTTTTATTGTACATCCAATAAAATGAGTCTATAGTAAAGCCATTTCAATCACTTTTTCTTAGAACACTGGAAACAAACAGCTGAGTGTGACAGTGGCCAGGGTCCAACCATTACTTAAATATAGTAAAATTTTCTTTCTGTTTTATTTCCCCATTTTGCATATTAGTTCTTAATCTCATTGCTGGGAGAATTAAGAAGAAATTAGTAACACAACCAAAAAAATATTTCAAGCTATGTTTTTTGAACTATGTAATTAAAATTTTTAAGAATCCTGTATGTTTTCTTTTTAAAGAAATTAATAGATATTTAGAATAATACAACATTTCCACTGCATATGCTCCAAGTTATATACTTTATACAGTGGAAAAAGTCTGCTATTTTCAGAATTGGTGACAGTCTTGGGGACCAAACTGGAAATGTAACAACTTCATTATTAATTTAAAAATCAATTTTAACCATACATAAGATCACTCCTATGTTTCACATTCATCTGCCTTTGTATTAGCATTAGTTATTTACAAATTGATCAATGAAAGTTAGGCCCCTTTCACAAATAACATTATGAGAATACACTGTTGAAACCTAGGCTCAACAGAATGGGAAATAAGGCTACTGATGGAGACAGACCCAGCTCAGTCTCTACCCAAAGCTTTGCTGTGGGGTCAGAGCAGATTGCTCAGGGCTTTACCCAGTCAGAACATAAAACCTCAAAAGGTGGAGTCCCTGTCCCACTGCTGGACTGTCCTCCTGGGCCCAGCTGTCCTTATCTCCAGCCTGAGGCTCTGGCCCTCCTGCTATGCATACAGCGCTTTTAAGAGCCTGGCTGCATCTCCTCCATCCCCTCCTGTTGGTGCTGGGGGTAATGGTAAGCGTGGTTTGTTTCATTGCCTTGCTCTCTGGTCTTTGGACTCCAGCTTCTGTATTAACTTCTCTCACCATTACCTGCATCACTCTTACTTTAACTCAGAACCCTATCAGTGTAAAGTAAATGCTGAATTAATGAAATCTTCATGGATTTATGTTTGGTCATAGGTGAGCCAGCCTAATAGATAAATCAGGGGCTATTGACTTCCCTTATTCAGGACTTCAGGTATACTTATGAGCTGTCTTCCTAAAGATATACTGTGATGAAGTGCTTCAAGGCAGTGGAAGGCAAAGGATAAGGAGTCTTTATCCCCGATCTCTTCAAAGAGGCGTGTTAAATGTGGGAGATATATTTTGAGCTGTACTGCTGTCATTGCCCTTATAGTGACCAAAGGAGCAGGGAAGTAAGGTGAAGCAGGAGTGGAAGGAGTATGGCCTCCCATATTTTGCCACCCTGCTTAAAATCAACTGTGTAGCCGTCTTTTCAGGTAGCTCATTAAAATGTGATAATTAAAAATATATTCAGTCTTGAAACCTCTCAGTGTAGGTATTCTAGATGGAGTGTGGTTCTACTCTTAATCACAATCTCTACCTAAGATGCTTGCAGCCTCTCTAGGCTTTTGGTTTTGTGCCTTCAATCAGTTTGGAAGCAGGTTTATTTCAGAGATCTCCAGCACAAGATAAATGCTACTAACAAGTAGTTGTTGTTAGCTACAATTGCAGAGAAATAACTCAAGAAGAAAAGCCCATTTCCAAACAAAGAAAATGTTTTCTATCACATTGTGCAGTATTTGTGGTATGTATTTACTGCAAAAACCGCACTCAGTGCATTTTTGTGTGTGATATTGAGCTAGCAAGTAAGTTAAATGATAGCCAACTTCTGCCTTCAACTGCAGTTTGGAATTAAACAAGGAAATTCATTACCATTTCCAAGAAATCTCTGATGTTTGAATTATGCAAGAGCACAAGCCTCTGTCTGAAATTGCAACCAAGCTGTCTTTCATCAAACTTTTTGCAAGTGGTAGAGGAAGGCCTCTACAATGTTAAAGCTTACTTAAACAGTTGCCTCTCTCTTATGAAAAGCTCTGTGGGAAGAGTTTTGGGGAGTGAAGTTTTTCACTATACTTTAGAAACTTTGCCCTGGACATTGCTGACTTCAGACCTAATAAGCATATAACAAGTCTCCAGAAAAAAAAAAAAATTGCAGTTTACTGAAACTAAGAAATCAGTCTTCATACATTAGATCTAATGGTAACACTGAGTAAAAGGCAGAGAAGAAATGAACTTTGAAATGAGAACTGAACGTCAGTTAAAAAACTCTGTGAAAGGTGTAATGTGACTGTGGAAGGAATTAATTGAAAACCTGGGGATTTTTGAAAAAAAAAAATCTTTCTGCATGAAATGCAATAGTAGCAACTTGAGTGAAAGGAAAAAACGGAGTTTTGAAATCAGAGCTGAAGTTCTAAAATCCTTGTTTGTGGTTGCTCTAGAAATTAATTCAAAACCTAGATAATGATTTGCCATCGCATTCTAGAAAATTAACTATTCTGACTTGATATCTCTTGCTGGAGTAACTTACAGAGAGAAAATAGATTTTGAGACATACAGGGCCTGAGATATTCTAATTCTGTGATTTGTAGCATTATATTACAAAGTGACATCTTCAAGTTGTGGTGCAGAGGGAGCAGGACTTGGTGCAACTGTCCCATTACAGCAAACTCTGAGGTCAGATTTGGGGGAAGAATTAAAAAACATCTGCTTCCCTCACCCGGGAGGGTTGGTTTCCAGTTCCACCCAGGTCTGATAGGTTGGGCTGACCTGTCTGTGTGATCTTAAGATTGTCTACTGACCATCTTTTTGCATCGTCAGCTACTAATATATTTTTAAAATATGACTGTTTGGCAGATGTTTGTAGCATTATTCACTGACTGCTAGGAACAGGGTGACTCAGTGTGATTTTTGCACTGCTTTCAGGACACTGAGAAGCAAGACCAAAGAGTAAACTATGGTTGGGGGAGAGAGGGAATGCAAATGCTTTCATTCTATATATTTCAAAATCATTCTTTTGTAATGTCTTCAAACTAGATTGACAGACTCATTTGAAAGTTAATCTCATTTGGAATGAGATTAACTATAAATATTCTTATAAATTTTTTCTAAATAAACTGGTGAAATATGCTAAAATTGAATTAAAAGAACTGTTCTGTTTTATCAACAATTTAGGGAAAATGTTAGGAAATAAAGTTCTGTGATACTAAGAAATTATTCTTGGGTGCTTGGTGTAAGCTCACTTTGTGCAAATATGACTCCAATAGAAACACTAAATGACAGCTGTGGATGGCAATAGCTTCAAACAGTGTAGATTCTGAAAGATTCAGCTAACAGAAAATGTTTCCTGAGGTACTTTTTAATGCATGTGCAAGATAGGGGTCTTCTGGGTTGAGTGTACATTGTATCAGTATACAGAAAGAGCTCCTTCCGCCTACAGCTGTTTCTCCCACTATTCTTTCCACTTGCTTTGGAACTCTGTTATTATTCAGGTTGTTGCATTTTCAAAATTCTGGCAGAATTTAAACTTCCCTAGAATATTTTACCTGTTTACTGTTTTATCTTTGCTGTTCTTGACTTGCACTTCATTCTGCTACTGTTTGTACATGCACCACCAATGTGTTTTTTTACATTGGGGTAGAAGACATTTTGGTTAAAAACTGTTACTGTTACATGTAGCTGTAGCATTCTGATGTATTGTCTTTCCAATTAGGTGAAAATGAAATCCTTGAAACGCTACACAATATTGCAAAGAAGAACAAGATATGGCGGTCCTATATAGGCATGGGCTATTACAACTGCTCAGTGCCTCAGCCCATCGCGCGCAACTTGTTGGAGAATGCAGGATGGTAATGTAACACATGTTATTGTTAAATGCATATGTATAAGTACACATTTGTCCCACAAACCTATTTTTTTTACTAAAGCTTTCATATATGTGGTAATGATGTGTATCCTACTGTGTAGGAACTGTGTTGTTCATGCTAAAGCTTAAAATTTACTTTAGAAGATGCTCTTTTTTGTAAAATGTGCCACTAGTTTTGTGGCTTCTATTTACAGCTCCTATATATTATGAACTAATACAAATTACATGTTTGCTTTAAGGAATTATAGAGACTTACCTCTTAAACGAAAGTAATTCTTTCCTAACTTTTTCCTAACTTCAAACCAGCTCCCTCCTCCACTGGTGTATGCAATTTGGGTGGAGGTAGTTAAATACTATGCAATACTATGATCATGGTTTTGTGATGAGGAAGTGAGAAACTTCAAAGGAAGTAGAAAATTCTAAAGTCTCTTCTCCTTGGATATCTTTCTTGGTTGGTTTTTTTTTTTGAATGTTTGCCCATAAAGTGAGTTCTCATCTTGTCTGATCAAATAATTCTTTGGTGAACAGCAATGACATTGAACTATCATAATAAGATAATTCATTTATGAAAAGGCTGGGAATATTGTACTTGGTTCGGATCATCCAGTTGACAATTCAGTTTCTAAAGAATTTTAAGTCAGGAATGATGCAACAGGAAAAGCTAAATTTCATGTGGCCTCTCCAGCAGCCTGAATGTCATCCTGCATTTTCTCATTTAGTTTACAAGTTCCCCTATCACCAGTCACTAAAATGCTTCTTTTATACTGTATTAAAATGAGTTACCTTACTTAAATTACTTTATTCCTGAGTAGTTTTTATTTTAGTAAAATCAGTATTTAAAGATTTTATATATATTTTAAAAGGCCCAAACAACAAAAAACCCCACAATGAACCAAAGGATCATATTACTGAGTGCAAAAAGTCATTGTTACTTAGATGTTATGTGTTTTTTTATACTTTGTGTTGCCCTATATGGGTCTACATATCTGTAGACCTCTAAGTCTTATTTATTTTTAGATTTGTTGGCTCTATTTGCATCACTGGTGGAAAAGTTGCAGCATTTGAAGTCAAGGAATCTATGAAATACATCTATGCAAGGTTTTATTTGGCCTTATCCTTGTTCACTTTTTGCCACACATGCAATCTAAATATTTCAATACAGTACCCGGAAACCAAATTATTGGTTGGTAGAAGCAAAGACAAGAATAGCTAGAAAGTAAGTGGAACAAAATGAACTGCAGACGTTTCAATCCTAAAAAGTTATATAGTGTTTATGAAACAAGTTTGTCCAGAAATCTGATCTTGCACTGTCCAGTTAAGCCAAACTAAATGGCTATAAGTTAAACTATTAGATGGCTAAAGTGAAGGCTAAAATATTTGTTGGAGAGAAAGCATATATGTGTGCATGCATGTGTGCTGAAACAACTATGCAGGCTTCATGGAAGCTGTTTAAGAAATCAAATTTCTTATTTCTGCTGAGTGTGTAAGAATTTCCATGCTGACACACTTCACATTGCAGCTCCAAGGGAAATACTACAAGCTCAGGCTTATTGCTTCTGATCTATTCTGTCTCCCTTACATAACTTGTGTTTGCTTTGCTTGGCATTTGTTAGAGCAACTAGAAGTCACCCTAAGTTCAACTTGATTCCTTTGCCCCCAGACATTAAATATGTAAAAATACAAACATGTAAAGCATGGTACATTCTTGAGAGTCTTTCACATCTCTAATGTAAATTATTAAACTTGTTAGTTAGTAACACTCATTATGTAATGAAAGCATTGCATTCTGAAAATAGCTACATACTGTGCAATAATTACTTTTAGAGAGTTTGCTTTTAAATTACATTAAAAAGTCACTTACCATGTAGTATAGATTCAGGCAGAACACAGAATGCAGACTAAAGCCAGATATTTTATTTGAAGAACTTGTAGAGAAGTAGAATCAATTAAAATATGTAGATGCTTAAAAAATGCCAAAAAACCCTTTTAAAAGGAGTGCTTAACTTAGTATGCTTATGTTATAAAAGGTGTCTTTATTTGTGGAACTCTTAAGCTTCATAGTAGTTTGTGGCAGTACTGGAATTCAAGATTTCTTGGTTGATTTTTTTCCCATCTTTCTGAAATTGATTTGTTTTAGTTCAACTGTGTTGACCATTCAAAACCATAATATCAAAGTCATAAGGCTTCATTAATTTTGTTTTATAATATAGTGTACTTTCCCAGCTATGTGGAGCAGGAGTTCTCGAATGCATTTCAGTTAATCACAATGTTTTAATTCTTGTTGTTAGTCTAATTCTAGTTCCTTCTGCAAATTAAAATACAAGAAATGGCCCTTAGGTGAAATAAAATGAGAAAACGCAGTTGTAAAACTTTAGGTACAGAGAAATTTCTACTAATCAATAAAAGTCATTGCTCATGCAAAGGCATTTGGAATGATTCTTTTTATTGGTGAGAACTGAGTGGGCAGGGGGACCATACAGAAAAGAAATCTTAATACTACTAAAGTGAAAGTTTATCTGGCAAACTGAACACTGGGTTTAGCTGCTGTGGAGAAAAAAGCCCTACTATTGGGATTAGCAAGGCTACATGCAGTCTGGGACTTGGTCTCACTTGTGAACTCTGCAGTCATATGATGATAATTAGTTTAGTGCTAGAACTGGCCAAAACTGAGAAAAAAACCCTACAGGTTTTGGGAAAATCATCAAGATTTATGTACTCTATACATAGCTATTGCTTTCTGTTGCTATACTGAATAGTGTATGTGAATAATTCAAGCAGATGTTTCATTAAATTAGATGATTAATGTATTAGCATAATATTTTACACTTTGAGTTCACTTACTGAATATGCCCTTCTTCTAGCTTTTTTATTCTCTTCAGGACTTTCTCCTGCTTTCTCTCTCACCTTACCATTTTGTTGCTACTCTCATCCTGCTCAATATCAAGTTCTCCAGCTTGTTTTTAAAAGATCTTTGGTTTTTACCTTCTATTGACTCTACACAACTTGAGCTTCCAGATACTGGGGTCTTTCTGGAAAGTTTATACCTTCACTTCATTTTTCAAAAGTCTAGGACTTGCTACTGCCCTTTTAGGGAAACAAACTGCTGTTTTCTTCCATCACAAGAAAACAGAGGTCACAAGTGTTTGCACTTACCACTTGTTTCTGGCTGCTACTCTAGATTCAACCTGGCATAAAGTCTGTCCTGAACTACTGTGTAATCCAGTGCCCAAATTTCCAGCAGAGAGGAGAGTCTGACCTCTGTTTTTGCCTTTTATTCCTGGACCCATGCTGCTTTGTTTTCTGGACTGTTAGAATAGACCGTGTCCCTTAGATTGTTGCATTTTTGAAGGAGTTGCTTATATTGCACTACTGTTTTTTTCCCCAAATGACAACAGATAAAACTTACATCAGTCTGACTTCCCTCCACTAACACATATGGAAACTGTCATTGCACAAGGATTGCATACTTCTGAGCTTGATTCTGAGAAATATCAAATGCTTTTTTTCTTAAAAGGGTGGAGAAGACTTGATAAATAAAGGTCTTCAGAAACAGCATTGAAAAATTGTGGCAATATCTAGATATGCTTGAACAACACATTCTGCTTTGTATATTGTGACTTGATTTAATTCTTCCACACTCAGTGTCTACTTACTCTGTCCTTCTCCATAATGTCCTCACACCTCTGCTTTAAAAGAAATTTCTCTTTTCAAAACGGAGAAACAGAATTCTTTTCCTGTAAAAAGTTAAATCGACACCAAAAGGTAAAAATTACAATGTATATTGCCATAACTTTGTTACACATGTATTTTCTTAGACCCAAACAGAGAACTTTTTTCCAACAGGGTTACCCAGTATACTCCTTACCAGCCAGAGGTGTCCCAGGGCAGGCTGGAGAGCCTCCTAAATTACCAGACGATGGTGTGTGATATCACAGGAATGGATGTGGCTAACGCATCTTTGCTGGATGAAGGGACAGCTGCTGCAGAGGCCATGCAATTATGTCACAGGTACTGTGTTTAAAAGTGTGGTTAAATCACAGCAGGAAGTAATTTTGGAATTTGAAGGCATTTATCCCTGTGTAGGCAATGGATTGACGTTGAGTGTGGCCTTCTTACTGTGAGCAGTTCACTAAACAGCTGGAGTCCATGTTGCCATGACCCCAGAGAACTTCCTAGCCTTGATGTAAATGTTTAATTCAGACATTTAAGGCCTTCAGAAAACTAAGGACGTAGGAGAAATTCTAGAGGAAGGAAGACTCAGCCTTGTTGGAGGAAGGTTGGGCTAGAGAACACTTAAGCAAACTGGACTTACACAGGTCCTGACGTGCTGCACCCGTGGCTGCTCAGGGAGCCTCCTGACACCGATACAAGGCCACCCTTGATTGTGTCTGAACAACCACAGTGACTGGGACAGGTGCCTCAGCAGTGGAGCAAAGCAAATGACACTCCTGTCCCCAGGAAGGGAGGAATGAATATGCAGGGAGCTACCAGCCAGTCAGCCTCACCTTGATCCCTCAGTGGGATGATGGGATAACTCCTAGGCCTGGAAACCATTTCCAGACATGTAAAGGACAAGAAGGGGATAAGGAGTCATGAATTAACACAGGGGCAAGTCATGTTTGCCCAACCTGATGACTTCCTACAGTTGAGTGACTGGCTTGGGAGGGGAGAGCAGTGGCTCTTCCTTTAATCTCCACTGAGAAACCAAAAATTATGGGCTGGATGAGGTGGGAGAGAGATAGATGGAAAACTGTCAGAATGTCGGCCCAGGGGATGCTTTGTCATTGACATGAACTTTAGGTGGAGGACAGTTATAAGCCAGGGGCAACACTGGGTCCTGTCAATGATCTGTGTGATGGAGCAGACTGTATCCTCAGCAAATTTGCTGATGGTGCAGAACTTCAAGGATCAGATGATGGACAAGTCAGTTATGGTGCCTTCCAGGGGGAATTGGACAGGCTCGAGTAAATGGGTTGACGGGAAGCTTGTGAGGTCAACAAGGGGAAGTGCAAAGTCCTGCAGATGGGGGAGAAGCAACCCCTGGCATATGGGGTACATGATGGGGTCTGGCAGGCAGGAAAGCAGCTTTTCTGAAAAGGCCTTTGGGGGGTTTGGGTGACATCAGATTGAACACAATCCAGCAGTGTGTGGCCAATAGGCAAACAATCTCCTGGGCTGCACTGGGAGGAGGAGTTCTACCAGGATGCCGGGGGGGATCCCTCCCTCTCACCCTGATGAGCCCACATCCCACAGTGCTGTGCCCAGTGCCCCTGTACAACAGAGACATGGACATACTGGAAAGAGTCTAGTCACCCCACCTGGGATACCAGCCCAGCTCCTGGCAGACACACACCTGCTCCCACTGATACCTCCACAGACACAAGAGCTCCTACTGGCTGATGTGCTGCTCCAGTTGCTGGCACTCACTCCATTCCACTCCTTCCACTCATTTCAATTGCTGCACTATGGAAATGTGGATCATTTGTGGTCTGACTCCAGTGGCACTCACCCACACACACATGCACACACAGGGAATATGGAGTCCCCTTACCCATGAAAGGAATCAGAAAGACATTTAACAAGAAGAGAGGACAGACTTCACTAGTTAGGTGCAAGAACTTCAGCAACGAACTATTTATATATGACTGTCCCAGTCTATCCCCTTACTCCCCTATTTTGCTACAATTATTGCTCGCAGAATCACTTAACTGTATTATTTCCCCCCTAAACATGTCATAATAAGACATGTTTGTGATCCCCAGATGCTTTTCTTGTGCATCCCATAATGTCTACTTGCCAAGTGGGGGCAGGCACGCAGATGGTGTGCCTGTGATAATTAATGAATTGGAGTTCCCACCTGCCCGGTGGGCTCTTTGCTCCTCTGCACTTGTGGAGATGGGGCTCTGTTGGGCTGATTTTCCCTGAGAAACACCTGGGAGCAGCAGGGACATTTATTTATACATTTTGTTATCTGGGCTCCCCCACCTGCCATTGCCTTTCTGGGGGATGCACAGGACCTTTTATCACATGATCTAATGGACTGTGGCCTGAGTCTTTTGCAGCCATGAAAGTTGAAGATGTGCATTATCTTTTTCCATCAGTGATTAAATTAAGCTTTAAAAAAGTGTGAAGTACATAATTCTAAGTTGCTAAAAGTGAAACTGTTATTGGTATATACAATCAACTTTCATGGATGCCTGTTGTAGGGCCACGTGAAAGCGATTTGCAAATCAAATAAGTATGAGAAATTATTGAAGGTCACTCAGAACTGGGTATCAGGAAGGTGATTACACAGCAGAGACTGTGTAATCATAGTTTCATATGTGTAAAAATAGTTTTCTAACTACTCACTAGTTCAAAGCCTCAGTGTGACATAAAATTCCGCTTACCAGAATCACAGAATGGTTTGGGTTGGAAGGGGCCTTAAAGATCGCCTGGTTCTATTCCCACTGCTGTGAGCAGGGACCCATCTTCTTCATCTCTCTACTTGAATGGCTCTTTTTTTTTATCCAGGGCAACATTGAAAAGTCTGTATTAAAGACCACAGTTGTATTCCTTTAAAACAGTGTGTGGAGCCATTCCCATGCCTTTTGAAATTAGCTCCCTGTTCTGTTTCCATTTTTGCCATGTATGATTCTCACTTGAGTGTCTGAAATGAACTTTCTTAATGTAAATGTGCCAGAAACATTCTTCAATCTTACACTTAATCTGGTTATAATAACCAATATTTTCAACTGCCTTTTTACATAGAAAAACTCACTTCTGGAAAATAAGCTAATTTATTTCCATGGAAAACAATATATTATTGATGTGTAAACCTTCTTTTTCTTTTTTTAACAGACACAACAAAAGGAGAAAGTTCTATGTAGATGCCCGATGCCACCCTCAAACTATAGCAGTGGTCCAAACTAGAGCAAAGTAATGTTTTCCTCCATTTTCCACCATATCTTTTCCCTTACACTGAACCATTTTCCCTCTGTGCCTTTTTGCTGTATAACTAACATTTCTGGCCTGTGCTTTCTTTGCAAACTAAAAGCAGAAGTCTCTTACCACTTGGCATTACTTCTAGTTCAAATTCAACTGCAAAGAAATTAAAGCTGTTTAAAAAGAGACTAAACATACCATAAAAAGAAAATATTTAATTTTTCCTTTAAATTGTTGCACAACTGCATACATTTGACTGTTGAATTCAGCCTAGTCATTTTTTTCTTTTACTAGGAAGCAAGTATCTTAAGCATTCTCTGTTTGCTTTGCTCTCTATTTCTGATGATGATATCAAATGTAATTCTTCTTCAGTACTATATACCATGATGTGAAACTTTCTCAGTGCTTACTGCTGCAAAGACGTTCAACTCTCTTTGTATGTTAAAGAAAAGAGTCATATATGACTCCATGAAAACATCTTATTAAGTATCACTCCAAGGTTGGAGGTGGTTTGAATATTTTACCTTCTGCATGTTTTTGTTTCCAGTTATACAGGTGTTATTACGGAGCTCAAATTACCCCATGAGATGGATTTCAGTGGAAAGGATGTCAGTGGAGTGTTATTTCAGTATCCAGACACTGAAGGGAAGATAGAAGACTTCTCTGAACTTGTTGAAAGAGCTCATCAGAATGGGGTAAATTTTATTGGTCACACAGATATCAATCTGTCAGCCATATTGATAGAAACTAAGTGTTAATGAGATACCATCTCAGCTACATGCAATTCATAACCATTGCAACCATTGCACTTCAGCTCCATGCAAGTGATGTGGAACTCTTTGAAACTAAATTTAAAAACCTAGCTCCCATGTAGACACCATTCCTTTAGAACAGAGGCTGACTGCTTTGTGTATTTCTGTTCTCAGACTCTCGCCTGCTGTGCTACTGACCTTCTGGCCCTCTGTATTCTGAAGCCTCCTGGAGAGTTTGGGGTAGATGTTGTCCTGGGTAACTCCCAGAGGTTTGGCGTCCCACTGTGCTATGGGGGACCCCATGCAGCATTCTTTGCTGTGAAGGAAAATCTAGTGAGAATGATGCCGGGCAGAATGGTGGGTGTCACAAGGTAAGGGCTCCCTCGGCCAGTAAGTGAAGATTGAAATCATAGAGTCTTAGAATCCTTAAGGTTAGAAAAACCTTCAAGACCATCAAGTCCAACTATCAACCTACCACAATGTTCACCACTAAACCATGTTCTCTAGTGCCATATCCACACATTTTTTGAACACTTCCAGGGATGGTGATGCTGTCACTTCCTGGGCAGCCTGTTCCAATGCTTTAGAACCCTTTGAAAATCTTTTACCTGATATCCTGTCTAAAGTCTCCCCTCAGAGATCCTAGTAACAAATAAGAAACCATAAAAAACACCCTATGACCATCTTGTGCAGCCTTTGTGAACAACAGGTGACCATGGTGTTGTACTGAGCACCCTATTTTTTTTTAAAAATGGTGAGACTAATAGTTCCTTTCAGTTTTGAGGAAGCAAGCTTCAAGAATTCCATTTGTGTGGAACTGTCTATAATTCTTGTGGCATTGTGGGATGAAGAGATAACCAAAAGCAGAGTGGATTCATTGTGATGGCAGGAGGCTTTGCAAGCTAACTTACTCCACATATTCTGTACTGACTTTTTCTCTGTCATCCAATCTTATAAAACATAAATGGAAAGAAGTAGAAAATTCAGTGAACCTCCAAAATAATCTAGAAGGAACTTAATCTAGTTCAAATTATAGTTATGCAGAGAAACAGTGTACAAAATCTGCTTCTAATAGTTGCTTATAGTGATGTACTGTGTATTTTGACAAGATGTCAAACTAGTAATAATTGAAATGCAAAGTAATTGTCACTCGGAACACTGCACATCTTTGTGCACAGAGGCTATCCAGAAGTACTCCAGTAACCAAAATAACTAAAACACTCACAGTTATCAATAAAATTAGGAATATTTAGTTTATATTATTTTTCAGTTCAAATAGCTGCAATAATCTGTGTCATTTTAAGGCAAATACCAAATTTCCTGTAGTTAAACAGAAATCTAGAGATGCTTTAGTCTTGCTTTGTTTGATATTGCAGCTGTCCTGATGTATGCTTTGTTCTCTCTAGCACCCTTCTGTCTCTGAGGATAGATAATTAGTTTCAGGTTAGCATGCATAAAGTTCTGTGTCATAAATAACTGTAATTTTAAAGTAACAGAAGCAACATTTTCACTTGTGGCTTAGAGATGCAAGTGGGAAGGAAGTGTACCGGCTTGCTTTACAAACACGAGAGCAGCATATCAGGAGGGATAAAGCTACCAGCAACATCTGCACAGCACAGGTAACTTACACTTTATTTTCAGGGCTAGAAAGGAACAAGTTGAACATGAGTTACCTATACTTTAGAGAGATTTTAGTAGAAAAATGAAGGACATAGAAATATTCTGGTCTTTGTTCATTTGTTTTGAATGATGGGGTCTGCTTGAAAAGAGAGTTTTACTATCTGTTTCCTTACTGTAGTCCTGAATTCTTGCAGTGTCATGAATCTGTCTGTCTTGTAGCATAAACACCACTGAGTAGTGGCATGTTTGTTATAAGCAAGACAGAACTGTTCATAAAGTAGAAGAGAATTCCAATGGTCTGAATTGGAATTTCTTCTGCCAACTCAAGGCAGAAGAAATAAACTTATAATTTGTTAAACTAATTACTCAAATTGTCACAACTTATATTTTTTGTCCATGCAATTTGATGCAAGAATGTTACATCATCAAAGCAATATCTTTATAGGAAAATACCATGATTAAGTGAGTAAGTATCAGAGTTCCAACAGTATCCAAAATAGTTATTTTCAGCATACTTCCACAGACCTCCAGCCAGCCAGGGTCATAACTTTTTTTGCTCCTAGCATTGCCTTCCTCCTGCTCTTATGTTGTGACAGATTTTGAGAAGAGATTATTATTGACACAAGTTTATATACTTAGTATTAAGGAGATACTCTATATTTTTTTATACTGATCCTTGACTTTAAAGTCTTTAAGGATCTTTGTTGCAGTAGTTGAATTTAAGTACATGTTAATTGCTAAAACAATTACATTTCAAACAGCATTGAATTCATAATCAGTCCTTACAGTTTCATAAAAGTATGTTGCCTTTCCCTCCTTTTATTTTGTAGGCAGGAGATGAGTAGCTATAACATCAGCTGAGGATATGTGGTTGTCTCTGGGTGCTAAAGAAACTTTCCACTGAACTTACATGAAGTAGTCTTTGCTCACAATAACAATATCCTGAACTGTATTTGGATCCTAGGCTCTTCTGGCTAACATGTCAGCCATGTTTGGTATATACCATGGGTCTGATGGACTAAGGCATATTGCAAGACGAGTACACAATGCTGCTCTAATCTTGGCTGAAGGTGCGTACTTAATGTTTACAGAAACTGTTCTAAAACCCTTACCCCTTAAAAAACACATCTTAAATAAACTTACAGGGCAGAGCAGGGGTGTCCATCTGATGCGTGCTCTCTCAACTTAAGAGGCACCATTTTAATACAAAATTCTCAGCTGATGGTTTTTGTGTAGTTCTGGCAATGACATCCAAGAATAAGATGTCTGTGTGATAAGAACTTGCAGGCATTGCTTCTGTTTTCTTGGGAAACTACAGAAGTCTGCAGAGTGCATCCCTGGATGGTACTGTCGAACTGCTGTTTGCCAGCATTTTCTTCTTTTGATGGACCATCCTAGCTTACACACAGAAATCTGCACAGAATATAAATAATATAGCAAAGGAAGGTAATAAATTATATTAAAGCAATAGAAACATTTCAGTTAAATTGGGTGGAGTATCATATCTGCTACAAACATTGAAATCCCAAAGCTTAATAGCTGAAGAAAAGCACACAATCTGTAGCAGAACATAATGATTGCACCTGGACTATGTGGTCTGGTAGGGTTTTTTTTCACTGATAATACTACCATGGCTGTCAGAAGGAGCTATACAAAACTAGAATATTTGGAACCAAGGGATTACTGTAAGAAACATCCATACTTTATTTGCCAGATAGCCAGAAGACCTCTTGCTACTGGAAAAAACCCTAAGACTCTAAACATTGTTATGGCAAGCTCTGTGGCAATTCACATCCATTAATATCTTTCCATTCTTATTATTTTGTCTTTATCACATTCATATACCAACTCTGCTGCTGTATATATGTCAGATTTGATGTATCAGAATTACCTTCCCTACACTCAATCTGCATTATTACTTAGGTTTGAATCTGATTTAGTTGCATTTCATACACAGTAACATTTCAATAAAAAGATGGTGATTTTGCTGCTTTTTACACAGGGGCCATATTTTGCTTTATTATGTAAAAGCATTTATTTATGAGATACATAGTATTGCTCTGTAACTGGCACCTTAGCAAGCAATACACTGTGCATATATAATAGAATTAACTTACTCTTTTTTATAGGTCTCAGGAGAGCTGGTCATAAGCTACATCATGATCTATTCTTTGACACCTTGACGATCACGTGTGGATGCTCAGTCAAAGAGGTTTTGGACAGGGCAGCTCTTAGAAAGATAAATTTTCGGATTTATAGTGATGGCAAAGTAAGCAAACTAACTTTCTAAACCTTTGATAAATTCAGAAATTTTGTAGTACGACATTTTCTTCATTAAGTTTCTAGTCATTACATTACAATCTGTGCTAAACAGAACAAAATTATTTAAGATGTTGTAATTTGCTCAAATATATCCATCAATTATAAAGATAATATAAAGAATGAACTTGTGATGCACTGAACTTCCAGAAATAATGATTGTGTTTTCATTTTATGCCAATTAAAAGGATTATCTAATCTTTTCATGTTAAATATGCCACTAAGGGGTAGAGTGGAGACACTCTAAAATTTAATGATGAAATACAAGGTGACACCCAGAATTCAGGTCCTGTGGCAGTGTTTGAAGGCAGACTGAAATCTATACCACATCTTGGTTGGCACTAAAGGGCTCTTCACAAAGTGTAGTATGTTCTGTAAATTGGAATGGGGGAAGGGGTGTTACATGAAAATGGGCAATTTTCTTATTAAATAGAAAACACTTAGAAACAGTAGAAAGGAGGTCATGAGTATCAGAGTTTCTGAACCATCTGGCTTGGATGGTTTAGGAGGGTAAAGGAAGGAACTGGAACATGTTATATAAATAAAATAAATTTATATATCATAAATACCTATAAATATGTATGTTTACATATTGTTGGGTAGATTGCTTTTTTTTTCCTCTTGTGTTTCTGGAAATGTTTTCTTGACCAAAACAAATGTACTATGTCTCTAGAATAAACAGCTTTAAGTAATTACTGGTGCTTTTATCCATAGCTTGGAGTATCACTTGATGAAACTGTAAATGAGAAAGATCTAGATGACATATTATGGATTTTTGGTTGCGAGTCTTCTGCTGTAAGTACATAATAGGTCATGTGGGTTAAATTATCTAAATGTTTCCAGAGTTTATTGAAAACCAAAACTGGTCTTGTATAGTGGGTTTCTCTATGATCACCATTTGTTAAATATTAAGAATTTCAGATCCTCTCTCAAATAAAAAGGTAGTGTTAAATAAAGGATTTATATGCCGTTTTCTGGTTGCGACACTCAGTTCTTTTGGTCAGCTTGGACACCTTGCATTTAGGGTATTACTTCTTCTGTGATGGTTAAGACATGGGTCAGTTATTTCTTTCCCCACTGGAATTTTTGTTGCATGTCATTAGCATTTAGCAGCAATACCTACAAGATAAGGGCTACTGAGACATTAAAGGTACCCAGTTTTAATATATCGCTGTTGTCATGCTAGGTAAATACAGATATATATGATATTAAAGGTGGAGGTTTTACCTTAAAAGCTGACTAAATCCTGAGGCAAACTGGTTCATAAGCTAGTTCTAATGGAAGTTGACTACCAAAAAAAAAATCCACTAAAATATTTGACTCTGTTTCTTTTTGTTCTTTTTGTTGAAGGAGCTAATTGCTGAAGGTATGGGTGAGGAAACCAAAGGCATCTTTAGCACCCCATTTAAGAGAACTTCAAAATTCTTGACACACCAGGTTTTCAACAGGTTTGTGAATGTCTGATTGCTACCTTTAGGGAATCTGAATGTATATTTGCTATTTTTAGGGAATCTGAAATATCTCCTTTCGAAACCAGCAGTGGAGTCAGTTGAGGACAGTTTTGTACCTAGATTCATACAGTAACTCATTACTCTAAAATAAGATATTTTGTAGCATTTTTAGCTATCCTCTCATTTTAAATGAGCAGAGTGATGCTCATGACCACTGAGGGAATGTATCTTTCCATTAATCTGCTGCATTGTACAACCTGCCATTTGAGGACATGGTATCCTTGTATTCCATATTTACTGATAGTGTTACTGAGATAATAATAAGCATTTTTAATCTGTGTTGCTATTAGCAAGCTTAAAGCGCCAGTTTGAAAAGAACTACTTGGTATATACTAATAACTATCCTCAGTCTTACTTCTTTTTTGTGTTCTTTTCCTATGTAGCAGCTGGTACAGCTGATCTATTTGCCTTAACATTGTGTTTTGTGTTCTCCAGCTATCACTCTGAGACAAATATTGTGCGGTACATGAAAAGATTAGAAAACAAAGATATTTCCCTTGTTCACAGCATGATTCCCTTGGTAGGTATTTACCAAAAAGAAAAGACAAAAAATTATGTACTTACCTATATGTTTATGTATTTCAATAAATACTGATGTGTGTTTGTATTTTTAGGGGTCCTGCACAATGAAGCTCAATAGTTCAGCTGAACTCACAGTAAGTTGCAATAATACTGTCTCACTTGATATCCACATGAGTAAACTATCTAGTCAGTGTCATTCCAGTGAAGTAAAGCCTGTTCTTGGTCTAATACTTCACAAATCCTCAGAAATATGGAAAGAGTCAGATGGGACAGACAATTCATGCTTCTTTTTCAGTTTGCAATTTCTTAGGATAATTCCCTTTTCCCCAGCTGAAGAGTCCCCAGATATCTTCATTTTTTTAGCTGATACCACATGGAGCAGAGCTTTAGCCAGGCTATTTGATTACGAAATGACTTTTTGACTTGGAATGTGCTTCCTTTGCTCTCTCCCTGTTGTCTTCTCACTTTCAGTAGTTTCCTTTGTCCCCTTTCTCTCACTGCTTTCTCTCTTTCCCTTCCCTTCACTGTTTTATGTCTTGTATATTTCCTCTAAGCAAAACTAATACTATTCTTGGCAACTCCTCTTTGTTTACCTTGTAGATACCACAGCTCTATGTAAGAGTAAGTGAAACTAAGTAGTAGGAGGAATTAAGAATTTTTAAGCATATTCTTAATGTTAGAAAATCTGAGAATTATATAATCATTTATGTTAGAAAACACCCTTTAGATTAAGTCCAGCTGTTGACCTGGCACTTCCAAGTCCATCACTAAACCTTGTTCCTGATCACCATATCTACATATCTCAAAAACACTTTCAGGGGTGTTGACTTCAGCAGTTCTTTAGGGAGGCTGTTCAAATGCTTGTTAACCCCTTGTGTGAGTACATTTTTCTTTATATCCAGTCTTGTCTTACCAGTTACTACCTGGAAGAGACCAATCCCCACCTGGCTACAGCCTCTTTTCAGGCAGTTGTAGGGCTGTTGATGTTGTGTCCAGGGTCCTAGGCACATGTGCACTGAGGGTCCTACCCTTCTGTAGATGAGTTTTCCCAACCCTGGAGATAAGTTTCTTGCTCTCTATGCAAATTAATTATCATGCATAGTCAATGCACAGTTCTTCTAGGCCTCTCTGGAAATGGGTCAGAGGGCTTTGGAGGTCTTTGGTGATCTTGATTCCCCCCACTGGATCAACCTTTGGTGAACAGTCCATGCTCTCTTCTCAACCTCATTGCTGCACTTGGGGTGTACTGTGTTGTGCTGAGTATATCCAGAAGCCAGACAAAGACTGTTGTCCCAGGAAACTGTTCTACCTCCAGCTCCACGTGGCCCCCTTCTCCACCTGCATCCTGTTCTTTCTTGCCCATTTACACAGTCTGCTCTTATCAACAATCCTTGTCTGGCTTCATAGCTATCTGTCCATCAGTGTTTGAGACATACACATTAGCCCCTTATCTTCTAGGCTTTTGCACCATCCCATGGCTTAAACATCAACATGGACATGGTGATCTGTGGGGAAGAGAAAAAAGAGCAAAAGAGAAAGGGGCAAATGTGTTCTATAAGCTACTTCTAAGCTTTGGGGGTAATCGCTTTATAATACCCCAAATCCTTATGTGTAACCTGATTACAAAAATAAAAAGCTAAAAGGTTAACATTAAATCAGTTAACATTAGACCTTACTGAACCTCACATGACTAACCTTAGCCTCATCCAATCCAGCCTGTCCAGATCCCTCTGTAAAGCCTTCCAAGCCTCCAGCAGATCAACATACTTGGTGTTTGATATTTAATTGACCACAAGGCAACATCATTCCTTTACAGAGTTTAACAGAAAGAGTTGTCTGTAGAGTATTTTGTTACAGCATTCTTTATATATTTGTTTGGTTTGTTTTTATAGCCTATTACATGGAGAGAATTTGCCAACATCCACCCTTTTGTTCCTCTGGATCAAGCTCAAGGGTATCATCAGCTTTTCAAGGATTTAGAGAAGGACCTATGTGAGATTACAGGCTATGACAGAATCTCCTTCCAGCCAAACAGGTAGGAACTTTTTTCCTGAGTGTTTGCACCTTGACACATGATACCAAAACCTTATCTCCAAAGAAGATGTGCAAGCCAAACATGGAAGAATTTTCCAAAATCAAATTTTTCTTGAATGTTGGCTTATTAAATTCCTAAGTAGTAATTTTTTAAAAACTATGGTATCTTATTTTGTCTCATCTCTTCTGAAAGTTTAATGATTTGGTATTTTTATTTCTTTTAATATTTCCCCCCATGAACTGAAAATAAAGATTTGGAATAGGAATAAGATGTGTGACCTGCCAGGTGTTTAATTGTCGAAACTGGTAGGTAGTGCACTAGGTTTGACTGAAGAATGCCTGAAATCTCTGTGCTCACTAAAAGCAGCATTTAATGAGTACTGCTGCAGCCTGTTTGTGTTCTCTATTAGTTTTCATACAAAATAAACATCAAGAACTTACTCTACACTAAGCCTATCACTGAAAGACCTTTTATGTTTCATGATATAAACTTTGCTACGCATTTCAAGATTAGTTTGCCTCAATGTAATCAAGCACAGAGTCCCCTGCTAGGTGCAGAAATGTGGACCCTCTCAGCCACCAGAAGCATTTAACATTGTAGTATAAACTTATAAAATGGCATCACCTGTAATCTACTCTTTTCATTTACATCTAGCTGTTAATTTCAGCACGGCCATTTGTAATTTATCTTAGGAATGTGCCCTGTTTAATTTGCTGACACTTGCCTGAAGTCATGGGTAAGGGTTAGGGCTGGATAGTTTTGAAGTTCTGTCAGAGAGGTGGCCCTTCCTGCTTTGTGTGCTGTGTAACAGTGTTTGTGTTCTTCTTGCAGCGGAGCCCAAGGAGAGTACGCAGGCTTGGCTGCAATCAAAGCTTATTTAAATGCCAAAGGAGAACGTCACAGAACTGTAAGTGTCAATGCTCATGTGAGGAACGGGGTTCAGTGGGAAGTGGAGAGTTGATTCAGCTGCTGGGACTCACCTAGAGAGAAACTAGATCATGTATTGTCACTTCTGATAGGCTTTCAGTACTCTGTGCTTCCCACCAGGATCCTTGGTAACAAACATCTTAAAAAGTTTTTACAGACCTGAGAATGACCCAGGGAAGGGTGATTGTACTGAGTCTGACTAGGTTTGACTTAACCTTCTTCACATGAATTGTGGAGGAAGCACTGTTCATAACACAGGGATCTCTTGGCAAATGGTGAACAGTGCTTTCACAGTGTCAAGGCTTTGTCTCTATGCCACTGCCCTGTCCTGACCCTGTCCTTTCCCAGCAAGGAGGCTGGGTGTCAGCAAGGTGCTGGGAGAGACACAGCCAGGACAGCTGACCCTGGCTGACCAAAGGGTTGCTGGTGCCATATAATGGCATGCTCAACAACAAAAGCTCAGGGGAAAGAGGGCAAAGCAGAAAAGGTCATGCTTATGGCATTTTAATTCCCAAGCAACATGCTTTGTGGTCAGCCATGGGAAGTTGGGAAGGCTGGAAGGAAGGAAGGAAATTGAGATATATTTACAATTTCATCTGACACCCTCTCACTCTTGAAAGATGATAAACAGTTGCCATATTGTGTGTTAATTCTGGGATTATTTATTATATTATTATCCATCCTCATTTCCTAGCTGGATTCTAGTTATTTGTCCATCCTTCTCAAAAAAGCCATTTTTTAACTTCGGTTATCTTAAAAGCTTTTGTGTTCCTTTTACTTTTTTTTGCTTACTCCCTTTATAGCTTTTGATGCAATTGCTTTCTTTCCCACCAAAATGGTGAGATTGTTTAGTAGCAGTAAGTTCAAAGCTAAAGGATCACAGTTGTGGGTTAAGATGCATTTTCTTGTGTCATACTTTAGATCTGTCTGCCTCCAGTATACATGTACTGCTTGGAATGCTGCCCCACAGTACTGTGGGTCCTTTTCTGAACTCTGGAATCAGTTCTTTTAATGATCTGGGGGGTTTTGTATTAAAGGATATTTGGCATTTCACTGTGTGTCTCCATTAGAACCACAATTATGAGTAATTTTAAATGTTAGAGAACCAGCACAGATATTTATAATATTCTATTAGGATGACCTTTCCATACAGTGAACACTATTCTTCTTTTCTTTAACATGCTTTCATTAAATATTTATCCATATGTACTTTCCCACTTAAGCCACTGGAAGTTAGTTTAGGAACATTATTTGGGACTACATAAAAAATCTCTTTGGAAGTCTGAGATTACTTAGGTCTTCTTTTTTTACACACCCATACAGTTGGCTTTAAAGAGAAGGGAAAAAGTCCTTAGTGCAATAGTATACATATTCTTTGAACCTGATTTTATCCTTGGCTTTAGGACTCATTTATCTTCTCAAAATGGAAGCATCACTGTCCTGGCCTCCTGAGAACTATAGCCTCTGTGTGAGGAAACCATCTAAAACTGAATATCAGTGTTGTCTTCCTCTCTCTGTTTCTTTGTTGCATCCACATCACATCAAACTTACTAGGAGGTAACCACTCTTTACAGTTACAAACTTTGTTTTATGAGTAGTTTTACTCAGTGGGAAGTGGAATTAGGTTAAAATTTTATTCCTTGGAGAGTTGTCTTCTGATTGTCTATGTGTCATCTGTCATTCCTCTTTTTCTGTGCAAGACCCTTAGGCTTCTCTGAGTGTCTGTGGGTACTTCTGTGGTCTGAAAATACCCAGAGGTGAACTGCACCGGAGAGCCTGGGGGCTGCTTGCACTTTTACTCACACTTTATAGATTTCAAATGTTACAGGAAAACCATGGTACTCTTGGGAAAGAGTAAAAAGGAGTAAGAAAATAAGAAAGCAGAATGCTGGCCTTTCAGCTGCAGTGCTTTTTTCTCCTAGGCTGGAGAAAGCAATTACACCAGCAGCTCAAGGTTCTCTTAGTTGGCCGCGTTTGGATTTGGTGCCCTCTGGTGGGAAAAAAGGATGGACGCGGAACTGACAGCTCGCATCCCTGCTGTTCTGTGTGATCAATAATGTCTGTACCCAGCAGGCCTTGGTGGCCATCTGGAGGCACTTTGCATTTCAGCTATGCGGATAAATGGCTACAGATGTGGCACAGTTCTTCCTGGCACTGGCACTGGGATCCCTGTGTTTCTGGGGTTTTGAAGTATTCACATTTGTCTCAGCATCACTGTGGACAATAGAGTTCCATGAGCCACCATGCAGTTTCTGTAGAAGAAAATTATTTTTGCCTTTTGGGGGTTTTTTTGTTTGTTTGTTTTTTTCGATTTTTTTTTTGGTGGGTTTTTTTTGGGTTTCTTTTTTTTTTTCTTTTTTTGTTCACTTGCTAGTTTTTTGTTGTTTAGTTTTTGTTAGGTTTCTTTTGTGTGCGTGTTTTTTGGTTGATTGGTTGGTTCATTTGGTTTTGATTTTCTTTTGTTGGTTTTTTTGTTTGTTTGTTTGTTTGTTTTTGGGGGTTTTGTTTGGGGTTTTTTGAGAAATATTTATTGTCTTTAGAGGTGGAGTTCCTAAAAAATGTCTGGAAATATCCTGACACGTAGACAATTTTCCTATGACTGACAATTTCAATTTTTTATTTAATTAGAAGTGCTTCTCTTTTTTTTTTCTTTTGAAGTTAACTGTACAAAGCATGCAAGTAGCTCTGAGTTTCTCATCTATAGTTAAGAAGTTGTAGTAGAAATTTGGAATTAGGCACTTTTTCCTTTCAAGTAATTGTACATATGGAGACAGTAATATAGAGATAACTGTAATTTTATTTTTTTTTTACAGAGATAACTGTAAAAAAAAATTAGTGTTTTAAAAAAAGGTGGGGTGAGGCAAAAAAAAAAATTAAATATAAGTATCTGAAATAATATTCTGGAACTGCATCCCTAAATATGATTGTGCAGCAAATGAAACTTTGGTAATGAGTATTTAAATGCTGATACCTGAATGGCTTTTCCTAAAAAATTTAGTTGCATTGATCTGCAAAAGAGGCAATTTGCTGCTACAATCACGGTTTCTTTTCAAAACTTTGATAATGAATTGTAGCTGCATGTAGATCATAAAACATTAAGATTTTTTAAACTAGTTATACTTTAGGCTCTTTTTTTCTTTCCCTTCCAAGGTTTGCCTTATTCCTAAATCTGCTCATGGTACTAATCCAGCAAGTGCACAAATGGCAGGGATGAAGATTCAGCCCATTGAAGTGGATAAAAATGGGAGCATTGATATTTCTCATTTAAAAGCAATGGTGAGTATTTAAATATCTTTGATTTTCAAGGAACACTTCTTCTCTGAAGGTAATAGTGTTGGCAGCTGAATCACATTTTTCTACAAGAAAAAATAAAGCAATAATACTGAATATGTGCTTTGAAAGGACTAGGTAATTTTTTTTTCCTCACTCAGACACTAACTATGTGACAATTGTAAGATTCCTTTTAATTTGAGGATCTTTAGCTCAGGATTTGCTCAAAGAGTCTTTGTACACAGTAGACTCCTTTATAGCAGACCCTTTTGGTCCACAGCTAGTACTGGAAATGAACAAGCCATGTTCATGAATGTGAAGCATTTGAAACTGCATTTCAGCCTTCTTTCAGCAAAGTTCAAGTCCATCTCTGCTGGAGAAATTGTTGCTAGGCAACTACTTTTTTTCTCTTTTTTAAGTATATTGACTGCAGGTGAATCTTGCAATGCAAGGGATTAGCAGGACACATTTCCACATTTGGACAAACTTTTAAGGCAGTCATAGAACTCTATTGCTGAAAGTAGGGGGAATGGTCATTATTTCACATTAACTTGAAGGCCAGATTTTCGTAGGGTTGTCTGAAGGTCCCAGAAGAGAGTGTTTTACACATATATATGCTTATGTACATATATGTATATACACATCTATATGTGTATGTATGTATGTATTTGTGTGTGTATATGTATGTATGTATGTATATGTGTGTATATATGTGTGTGTGTGTGTGTGTGTGTGTATGCACCTTTTAATACCTGCTTTTTTCCCTGATTTAAAATTCTGATTTATTCAGAAATCACTCTTTTTCAATAGGCGGGGCTGAAGAAGGGAGCCCAGTATCCTTTGCTGACTATAAGTAACTTTGACTATCTGCTGATAGGCCTGCTTCCCATCTGTAAAACACTCTGACTTTACTTGCATTTTTTTTATAAAATCTTGAGAAGCTTTAGGAGCCTCAGTGACCGTTTTTTCTCTCCCCTCCCTGCCACCAGGTGGACAAGCACAAGGAGAACTTGGCAGCCATCATGATCACGTACCCTTCCACCAATGGTGTGTTTGAGGAGGAGATTGGAGATGTGTGTGACCTCATTCACAAACATGGAGGCCAAGTTTACTTAGATGGAGCAAATATGAATGCTCAGGTACAAAAACTGGGCAGATTTTTTACTACTGGGAATCCTTGGAATAAAAATAGCAAAGCAGTACTCAATTCAGACTGTAACCCAGCTTCCATGCAAGACGCCACAGTGTTTGGGGGAGGATGTGAGATTTCCAAGAACAGTAATTAAAATTAGATGGTGAAAGTAATTCTCTTTTACTTGATTTTTCCCCTGAAATATGTTGTAAGATTTATAAGTTGTTCACTGAAATTTGCTTAGTCTGCCTACCCTTTATCAAAGACATTCTTTATACAGATATAATTAAGAATTCCTAAAGCAAAATATTATTTGCATCAAGTTCTTGTTTATGATGCATTGTGATAAAGAAAAACGTAAAAACATACACCATCTTTTTCAACCTGTTCTCCTTGCATTCAGAAATAGGTCCTAAATGGCATATGGAGAATGTTTTGAAACAGACTATTCCCTTTACAGGTTGGTTTGTGTCGTCCTGGAGATTATGGCTCTGATGTCTCTCACTTAAATCTTCACAAAACCTTTTGCATTCCCCATGGAGGAGGAGGACCTGGAATGGGACCAATTGGAGTGTGGGTATCTCTATATTAGCCTTTTCTTAAAAAAAATTATATATATATATATATATATATATATATATATATATATATATATATATATACACACCTTAGTGAATCTTGGTTGGGTGTTCACTTCAGTACAGAGCCGTGGCTGGGAGAGCTGTGATGCTGGTTGCAAGCATCTGTCCTTCTCCAGCACAGTCATGTGCTCAGTGGTGGTGTGTTCACCTGTATCCCCAAACCCTGGCTTCCTGGGTTGGCCTTCTAGTGTGCATGATAAACCTCGCTCAGCAATCTGTTTCCTGAGTAAGAAATGGAGTTTGAGGGCTGATAACACTGCATGTAGTCCAGAACACAGAACTGCTACACAAGCTGTGTGAATCTATCCTATGGAGCATTCTTATTTCCTTAAAGGAAGATAATCTTACTTGTTTAAAAAGTAATTTTTATTTTGATAACTCCATTAATATCTTGTGATAAGTTGAAAAACTGAGTGCCATCCTCCACTGGCACCAGTTGTGTTAATAAACTTTCTTTTGAAGAAGGCACAGATCAGACTTCCTAGAGGACTGTGACTGGAAGCAAAGTGAAGAGAAACTTCAGTTTACTGCTGAAAATGTCCAGATATGGTAACATAGGAACACGTATTTAATCTCTAAAATCAATGTTTTTGTTTTAGGAAGAAACATTTGGCTCCCTACTTGCCTACCCACCCTGTGGTCAAAATACAGACGGATAAGGATGCATGTCCTTTGGGTACTGTCAGTGCTGCACCTTGGGGTTCCAGTGCTATATTGCCAATTTCCTGGGTGTATATCAAGGTGTGTAGACTTTTATAAGGAGTATCAGCTGAGGTTCTTTCTCTTTCAAGTCCAGTGACCACTGGAACAACATGAACAGGTTTAAAGAGCAGCTCATTTTTTTTGATGTTTGTACAGACTGAAATGCAGCAAAATGAAGCGATGACAATCCAGTCACAGGTTATTTACATCCATCAAGCCCACTTGATTTATAGTAGGACAATGTTGCCACAAGAAAGGACATCAGGACAATGGCTGTATCTAACTCTCCTACCTTTTGTTTGTAATAGGTCTTGAGATAAGAGGACAATAGGCAGAAAATTACAGTCAGGCTTCCACTTTTGTGACGCTGAAGTTTTCATGTTTAAATTACTCTTCTGCCAAGAGTATTTTTAATTGTATGGTTCAGTATTGTTATACTTGACATCTACAGAACATGGAATTTTGCAATATCCTGAATTACAGAGGATTTGAAAACTGAACTTAGTTTTGGTTTTACATGTGAATCAACTTGATCATGATCTATGTAATTTGTTAATCCCTTGTAATTTAGTGATAAGCAAGCAAATATTTGGCTACGTGTATGGCAATATTTAGCCAACAGAGATGACTGTAGATTCAAATTCTAATTGATAGAAGGGTGTGCTGGGACTTTTGAGCCACATTTAATGCTTACAGTGACAAGAGTTGGGGAAGAGTGAACCTAGGGGCGGTGTCATTCAGAGTACTTTGTTACCAGTATGATACTCTAACCATGGAAACTTCATCTGCTGGGGGAACCAGCTCTCCTGGAATTCCAAATGAGCAAATATGAACTGGTACCATTTCCATTTACAGCTGTGGGTAAAAATCACTTGTGACTCTAAGCTGGTTCCCATTACAGAATATTTAATCCATTAGAAATTTTTAAGGAGAGCTCTTTCCTCACAGTGCAAAATGCCATCTATTTACATTGTCTCACCTAAACTTCCTGGACAGTCTTGCTGTGGGATGGAGACAGGCAGCCTGTGCCTTTTGACATTATTTGTGTTCTCACTTTTTTCTGTTCAGTTCAGAGCTTCTCAGTTTGAGCAAAGGTTTGGGTCATTCACTTGTGAACTTGAAGCTACATCTCTTAAACAGTAGACACTCTCATAAACTACATTCACCAAAGGTGGCCTCAATCAATATCCAGTGCTTCTCTGTGAGTGTTGTGTGGAAAAGTGTAACAGCAGAGTGACTGCCAGAACTGGCCAGGTGCATTGAGGTGCTGCTCTCTGTCATGCAGGAGCATACTTTGCTTGTTTCGGACCTGTTTTAGATCTGTTTCTTCATGTTATTTTTCTTTCAGACAATGGGAGCAAAGGGTCTGAAGCATGCTTCTGAGATTGCTATACTAAATGCAAATTACATGGCAAAAAGGCTAGAGAAGCACTACAAAATCCTTTTCAGAGGAGCAAAAGGCAAGTATTGGACAATTTTTTTTCTTCTACCACGTTTTTTTCTGCCTCATGTAGAAGTTGGCTTGCAACACAGTTGTTTGTTTTTTGGTTTTTTTTAATGCTATGTGACTGCTGATTTCAAACTTCTCTTGTTCACAAGAAGAGAAATAACCAGCCACACTTCAATGGATGCAATGAAACTGAGATACTTTCATGTAGAAGAAAAGTAATATCTGTTTGTAATTAGAAAAAGATGATGCCAAAAGATAGAGTAAACTATTAGATAATTCTCCTTGAAATTTAGTGGCAGATTGATGAACAGCAGAAAAAGAAAAAGCAACCAAGTTGAGACTTCCAAATCTCCATAACCAATGATGCAACAATTTAAGAAATGAAAGTAATTATTTGACCTGTACCTCCTCTTGCACACATCCTCTGAAAAAAAATCCCACCAAGTTTCCCTCATTTCTGCTCCTTGTTCACTTTTGTGAGATGAGATAGAATTCCTTTGGCAATGCATGATATTTCATCTACATTCTGGTTCCCTGTTTTGGCTCTCCAGTCTTGCAACAGGACAGAAGTAATGAAGAGATGAAAAAATTATTGTAGGAGTAGTGTAACAATCAGAGAACTTATTTTGCTTGTCTAAGCTGAACAGCACCGAAGAACATTTGAGTACAATATATATGTTCTCTAAAATATGTATCTTAAATTTAATGACATACACCTTGGTAAAACCTGCAAGTTGTACTTTAATAGAAGTGAATAAAATTTGCAAATTTTCAAGGATTTAACAATGTAATGGAAGGTTCTCCAGAATCATGAATATAAATATAGACAACTTCTGTCTTTAGCCTCTCTATAACAGAAGATTTGAGCTTTGCTCTGGCTTAAGATAAAACTGATTATCGTGATTAATTTAAAATAGCCTAAAACCCAAATGGTGTTGGGCCATTGACAAATCTAATAATTTTTTCAGAGAACTTGTAAATTGTAGGAGCTACTTTGACCACTCATTCCTAGTTCTGATCTTGTAAATGAGGCATCTTCTTAATGTGATGCGGGACTCAAAGAGTCAGTCTTCAAAAACTGAGTCGTATATCTCTTACCTGATAATTTCTCAGATTTGAGGTTTTGCCCAAGTAGATATTTTTGAGTTTGTCTTTTTGCCATGATCTCCACAAAACCAATCAGAATAGACAACTTGGTAAATTGCATTGTTCTTCTATTAAGTAAGACTAGTGTTCTCACTAGTCTTACTTAATAGGAGATGTCATTTTTTATTTACAGGTTATGTAGCCCATGAATTCATTTTGGATACAAGACCTTTCAAAAAAACGGCAAACATTGAAGCTGTAGATCTTGCTAAAAGGCTTCAGGATTATGGTAAGTCAAATGTCTATTCTTTAAAATAGCAGTGCAAGTGGAAATTTTCCAAATCTCTTCTAAAGGGAGACACAAACATTGGAGTTCTGTGCTTATGGATGGTGAATCTGTCACAATTATTTCAGCCTTCCTCATTTTCTTTATGGGACTTGGAAAGATATTTGCATATACTAAATTGTAGTAGGTACTTCTGACTCTGCTGCTACTTCACAGTTGGTAAACTGTCCCATCAAATACTGATTACATGATTCTCAACTGTTTGGAGCAAGTGGATTGGAGCCAAAAGCTTAATAAGACTCCAACAAAGCAAAACAAAACAAAATAGGAAGAAAAAAAAACTTTTAAAGTACGATAATAGGATTTGAACAGTTCCATCTTGATACAGTTTATGCAGTTTTGTACACATGCTCTTGAGGATCTGATTGTGGATGCTTTTTGGCTGCCAGACAAGAGGATCCATTGAACTACTTGATCCTATAGAACTGTGCTTCTAATGAATATGCATGAAAGCTGTTAAAACTCTAACCAGTAATACCTCTTCAGTGAAATAACCCAAAGCCTAATTGTGATACTAAAAAACCCACCCTTCCTGCTCTTTGTAAGTAAGCCTTAAATATTGTGCACCCTTTAAACTGACTTTTCAGCAGGTATAGAGGTGAGTTAGATAAGTATATTAAAGTTCCTTTTTAATAAAGTAAATCTGTGTGTAGCTGTATGGTAAAACAGTGGTGTTACCCTTCAGTGCTGAAAATTAAGATACTTGAAAAGTTTATCTTGCCTCTGAAGTACAGAGCCAACACTACCAGTGAATTCAATCTCTATAGATTTTTGTAGAGAAAGGACTGAATTTGTGAATCTGCTGATAGCTAATGCACGTATTATCTCATACCCTGTTACCTGTGACTGATTTCTGCTATTGTCATCAGGTTTTCATGCTCCAACCATGTCCTGGCCAGTGGCAGGGACACTTATGATTGAACCTACAGAGTCTGAAGACAAAGCAGAGCTGGACAGATTTTGTGATGCCATGATCAGTATTCGACAGGAAATTGCTGAAATAGAGGAGGGCAGGATGGACCCCCAAATTAACCCACTAAAGGTAAGATGGCATGTAGAGCAAGGTACTAGCATCAGTCTAACCCTTGAGTCTACAGATGCCCATTCCTGGTCTTTCAGTACTCTCAAAAGTAATGGGGCACAACAGTGAGCACAAGACTTTCTTGAGAAACCTTTAACATTTTCAAAATTTGAATTTTGACTTTTTCAAGTGAGAAGTCTTGCTGACAGAGCAGAAGAAAGTTATTTCCACAAGCACCTAATTTATATTTCAAGGCCATCTCAAAGTAACAAAGGAGAGATGCTTATTTCACTGTCTGAAGATGGAAAGTGGAATGACTTTAACATTAATAATAAAATAAAGACTGAATTATTTTAGCAATGCAGCACAGAACCAGTATCAGCTCAAGTTCTGTTCAACTCTTTTAATGCTATACTGACTTTTAAGTTTAGTGAAAAGCCAAAAGCATATTCAAGCCTTGGGTAGCATCTTTAGGCAAACTGGAAAAAAAATCCAAATACTGACTTGCCTCCTGGTTTAAATCTGCCTTTTTCCTCCCCAGATAAACAGTGTTCTCTAGACAGTAATTATTTATATGTGGTAATGGAAACTTGAAGAAGGCTTCACACTGATTTGTTCAACAGAAATCAGTAATTTCTTGTTCTCAACATGTCTTGTTTCTTGTAGATGTCACCACATACTCTGAACTGTGTCACTTCTTCCAAGTGGGATCGTCCCTACTCCAGAGAAGTGGCAGCATTCCCACTGGTGAGTACATAATGGGAACTTTCTGGTGTGGTAATATATAAATATGCTTTGTGCTCTGTAGTTTCTTAGTCAGTTGGAGATGAAGTAATGTGGTACGAATGAAAACTTCAGAGCCATTATATTGTTGCTCAGTTTTTAAGCGTGTGAGCTCTCTCTACCACAGTTTCATTAGTTTAGCTTTTAAAGACAAGGAAAGAAGTGCTCAAAAAAAAAAAAGTCTCTACACATTGGGGCAGACCTGAATTTCTAAATCCTAGCACTTCAACACTGAATATTCATTCCTATTGGAAACAACCTGTTTAGTTCTGACAAACTGCACCAAGGGCTCCCAAAACAGAGTCCCACATGCTGACATTCAAAGCTTTGCTCAAAAGAACTTGCATAAGGTGTGACTAGGTTCCCCAAAGTCAGCATTGGGAAAGTGACACCAATCTGGACCTGCTACAAATAAAGGTCAGATTGGAGCTGGACTCTGATATCAAACTTCTTAATTGCTTTTGCAGTCATAGCAGCTAAATGTACGTGTGACCAACCTTTCTGCTTGGAAACTTAATTGCAAGTATTTTAGTGATATGTACTGTTTCAAAGAGTAAGAATTCAACTACACCACCATTCCACTTTCCTTAAAGTATGATACTGTAACTAGATTGAACAGCACAATTCAATTTTCTTTTCCTCTGCTTTTCCTTCATTCCTATGTGTAAGCCAGTTGTTCAAAGCATAATAAAGTTTTCTTTCATCTTGTGAAAACTGCTTCTTTGCAAGCATGTGTTAGAGGACATGACCAGACTTTTTTAAAATCTAAGCATTCTTTTAACTGTGACTTCTATTACACACGCTTGTTAACTTTCAGGCTCTGAAAACAGACTTGAAGGATGACTTCACCCAAAAAATCCACTCTCACAGCCCTTGTAATTGTTCAGGCTCCTAACGTCTGTCATAATTTTGTAGCTTTATCTAGTGGAAAAATTAAGATGGTTGGATTCTTTTATCTCTCTTAGCCATTTGTGAAGCCTGAAAGCAAGTTTTGGCCCACAATTGCTCGCATTGATGACATATATGGAGATCAACATCTGGTTTGTACCTGCCCACCGATGGAAGCCTATGAATCTCCATTTTCTGAACAGAAGAGAGCATCTTCCTAAGATTGCTTCGAGCTACCTACATTTTTGACTCCATCAGAATGGCCCTTTCCTGATTTCCTGGGGATATTTATATTGTGTATATTTTGAATAGTCACCATGTTTGTTCATTGAACACTGCTCAGTTAAAATGTAAATACAATCAGTATGTTAGGTGTAAACAAAATGTGATTGTTCCACAGCAGTTGGTGTTGGAAGTTGCCTTGATTTATCATTTTGTCTGTTTCATGCTAAAGTTTTAACAATTAACACCCAGCTTGCAAGGTGGCATGGGAGATACAGTTAAAAAAGTAGAAAAGATGCAGATACATAAGGCGATACTAATAAATATCAACTGCAGGATTAATTGTTTACATTTTGTAAAAAAATGATGAAGTAGATTTTTTAATTTACTTCACATATTACCACTAACTAGCATTGCTAGTATTAATATTTCATACTGATTTTTTTACCTATCAGTGTTAGTAGTCTAATAAAATTGGTCAGAATTTTAATTGTTGTCATGTTTTGGATTTAAACTTTTCAGCTGTATTTTTTCAAGAGACAGTATGAAATTATGAAACTTAAGCTCTGATTTCTGACAATTGCCACAGCAGCAATAAACTTACACAAAGGAAAATACTGTCAGAGATTAATATGTAAATAAATCTCTGATTTTTTTTTAAATGAGCCAAAATCATTAATTTTACCAAGCAGTAACAAACTTAATCTTGTTCAGCATCACATCATTTTTTTCTTAGTAGTTCCATCTAATTCTCTCTTATTCTGGAGAAGGTATAAAAGACCATGAAGGCATAAAAGACTGTGAACTGCTTAGTATTACTTGAATCTTGGGTAATAAAGTGTTCTCTTTCCACAGTTTCTCAAGTCACTCTCTGGCACTTTTTTATACAAAGCCCTCAGTTTGCCCTACTTTATCTACGGCTTGTGTAAAAACTGATTCACAGTTTAAGCTCCAAGAGATTAAGGAGACCAGAGCCCTCCTGCAACACACAGTGCTACATTAAATCACTCAGTAACCAAAGCTTACACCTTAAACAGGAGCCTTTTCCAGCATGTTCCAGATCAAATTTACATAAAACTAATCCTCTCACAAGTTACACAGTCAGATCTCTGTGCTATGAGCACATTTGAAAGGAACCTGCCCAGATCAATGCAGAGCTGTCTGATGTACATGAACACCCCTGAAAGGACCAACTCATTCAGCCACTCAAAGCACAATTTTGGTGAATTAGGACACAGGCACTCAGCAACACTGGGACCACAGAAAAGGACCATACAGTTCTGCACCCTACAACCACCCACTACTCAACCACTTCTTGAAGATCTACATGCACACTCAGCCTGGGAACTCTGAAGTGACACAAATGAGACTGCTGTTTACAGCAATATTTTACGTACTGTAAATTTTGTGTCTTTTACAGTGAAAGTTTTGGGACTGCAACTTTTTCATTACCTACCTTATGACTTCATGGGGGGCTTTACACAAAGAGACTACAGATGATAGGAGACAGGAATGGCTTTCACGGAAGGAAAGTCAAGCCAGATACCAGTGTTTATGTGAATAGCTGCACCTACATGCTAAATCACCTTAATACATAGTGAAGAAAATCAGATTTTATTTACTCTAGAATTCACGAACTATTAGAAAGGTTATCTTTCAGTAGCTATTGATATAGTACTAAGGATGCAAAATATCATGAAAAGCCACTGCAAATTTATAATGTGAGGAAAGGACAGTCTTTCTCTGTTGCCAGTCTAATTCCCCAGTCTTGACAAGCTGCTTTAATGTTTGCTAAAACCAGTTTCACGTTTGATTATGTCACTGAAAAAATACATTAAAAATTGGTTCACAAATTTTTGTATAAAGCAGGTAACTTCCCATTGTTGATCTCAAACTGACAAAGTTTAGCTTGTGAATTAATTGGTAAAATCTATCCAGTGGAAAACAAAGCATTAAAATATTTTACAGTACTCAAGTTGGCTGTTACAAAGGTGAAATCATCGTTCTCTCCAGAAATACTGAGCTACCTGTAGCACTGTGGGCCACAGGCTGTCACTGCAACCTCAGTGCCTGCAGAGGGAATCTGACTCATGCACCTGACCAACCACTGTGCAGGAATGTCACAGCTCCCACTCTGGGACATGGACAGAGCACTGTTACAGACTGTGAGCGAGTTCATGGGTATCTATGTTACCACTGGATCTTGGTTTGGAGTTCAGCCTTTTTTAAAATTAAGTGTTGTTTTCACTGAGAAATGAGTTAAGGAATATAAAGCCTTACACCTGTAAAATAAGGCCACCTAAGGAAAGCATTTAGTAATCTGAAAAATAAATTCTGTAAAAATCTCATGACTTAATTAAGTGGATAATAGTAAGAACAAAATTAGCAAATTTTCTGAATCATAAAATATTTAATAAGGTATATTTTGGGGGGGGGATATATTGTATATAAAATTTCAGATCACAATATGAAGCGATTTGAACCTTCTCCAAGCTAGCACTGCCTTTAATGCTGTGTAGATGTATTGTCACTGATACAAGACCTACTAAAAGCATACAGTTTAACTAATACAGAAGTGGCTTTTTTTATATGAACTATTTTTTACACAATTAGAGTGTCTTGAATACCCTCTTTAAGTGCAAAAAACACAGATCACTTTACACTAATGCAGCAACAATGCATTCATATTGTTCTCATTAGTCATTAGTAGTCAACTTGCATAAGATACAAGAAAAGCACAATGAAGCTCACAAAAATAGACTAAAAATCAGCCCGTTCTTGCAAAAAAATACAGCATAATAGAAGAAAAAGACAAAAAAGGGATTATGCACACCACAGAATTTACTGTTTAATCCAAATGGCTTAAGTGCTGAATCTATTTCTTTTTCCTGGTTTTTTGTGGGTTTTTCTTTTGGTTTGGTTTTTCTTGGGTTTCATTATTGGGTTCTTTTTCTTTGTAAATCAAACCACATGGACCAGGCACAACTAATATTCAGGAGGCAGTGTGTAGCTAAAAACATCACTAACTATTTTTTATCCCCAACATTGTTTCATTGTTTGACACAATTTACTTTCCTCTGTCCTGAGGTAGTCACAAAAAAACAAATCATAAATTAAGCATCAGCTAGGCCAGTAAGAGCTGAGGCTTTTCTCTTTTTTTTTTTTTTTTTTCCTTCTTTAAAAACTGTTAGTTAACTGGCCAAAACTACCCTTGATGTTAAAAGACAGCTGAGAATTAGAGTTCTCACAACACCAAGAAATGGCTATGAAGGAAGAGGGTTAGGTGCTTCAAAAAGTGACAGTATATTGAGTCCCATCAAGGTGGCTGGTCCACTGCTGAATTCCCCATGTTTATTCCCCTTTACTGTCTAGAAAGTCACTGGGAGAAGTGCAGAAGGGACTGAGCACATCATCGTCCTTTACTGTAACCTGGAAAGAACTGGTCCAGTAGTGCCTGCAGGATCTTGTTGGGAGCCATGGTGTAGCCCTTCCCCAAGTCATAGCGGCAGGCAGGGCAGGTGAACACTTCGGCTCTGAAGGAGCGCTGTAAACAACTCTAGGACATAAAAAGACAGAGAAGTAAATTGTGACAACTTCCTCATAGACTGACAGCTTAACCAGCGAAACGTAAGGAATCACTATAAGATCTGCTTACAATCTGCTGTACTACCAGAAAAAAAAAGTCTTTGCCAAGCCCTCTGGTGCCTGACTCCGCCCCTGACTAAAATGTCCTAGCCAAGGAACTCTTCTCCATACTTGGGAAGAACTAAATCACTAGTGAGGTTTCCCCTTCTTTTTCACTAATGCCTTCCTGTAAGTCATAGCCAATCCTTAGCTTCCTTACAGCTTCACAGATTGCTATACTTTTCCAGACCTTCATATCCAGAGGAAAATGACTATACCACATATACTGTTTATGTAGCAATCTCCATCTAACTCATCAAAATAGACCCAGTTTAACCTTACAGATATACGTAGAATAATACAATCTGTAACACATTAGCATCTGTGCTATCATCCTTACTACATTACTGCAGATTGATTAAAAATTTTTAGGGCAGGGCAGATCTCTGTTTAAACAGCAACAGTAGCTTACTATCAAACTTCCTGACAACTTTAACTGGATATTATACTGTATTCTCAAATATGTACTGATCTCTTCAAATACTGTGCTTTCTGAGTTTGTTGCCATTCAGTTTTCTCTTTTTTTCATGGTTTTTCAATTTCTACAATTCTAAATTTTACCTCCACAACATTTCTTATGTTTTTCAAAGAGACATAATTGTTCCATGTGTGCAGGCCACACATAACAACACCCTGATTTTTACTGGAGTGGTATCTTCTTAAACAGCAATGTTGCATTACCAAGTACTGTACTAGGATGATAATAGTTTGAGTCCTTTTACGGCCTCGGGCAGAAATACTATGTATGGCAGGCACCATTCAAATATGCACAATTCAGTGTATGATTCTGTACATACCAGTGCTACAAAATTAACTCTAGTCCAGATTTGATTCCACGCTTCTTAGACTTATCTCCAACTGATCAAGATTTTGAGACACATAAGTAATGCACTGACATTCATAGTCTCCTACCAAATATGAGCAATGCCAAGATTAACAGGATAACATAACTTTCTCTGAATTAGCCCAAATAAGTTTCCAGGGTATTTATCCTCCACCCTTTCACAACTTATAATAAAGCATTATAAAATTATAAAATCTGGTTTTATTTCTTGTAAAATTATGAAAAATTAAATCATTGTTATTGTGCCAAAATCTAACCAGTGGACCTAACCAAACCCTAGCGCACCTCCAGTGACCAAAAAGGCATGACCACAATGGTAAACCTCACTCATTATGTCTATCAGAAACTATATGGAATGTACTTCCACTCCTTATTACACAAAATTAAGGTTTGATACACAGCAAACACTGAATGGAAACTTGTTGTCTGTTTTTGCTCAGAATGTTATACAATTATTATTGTCTTTCTAAAATGCATATGGCTTTGGTGACCGGTGTCTCAGAGTCAAGAAAACAGCCCAGAGCAAGGCAGTTCATTCTTACTTTACAGACGTTGTGGAGGCACTCTGTTGTCACTGGCTGGTAAACCAACTCCTGGCAGCAGACACACATAAAGGATTGTTCCAGTTTCTTCAGAAAATTCTAATGTAGGGCACAGGAATAAAAGAGACAAACTCTATTACAGTTTTCACAAATGCCACTTACTACATAAAGATTATGTACTTCCAGAAGTTTTTAAAGCACAGCTCTCTAGAAGTTATCAGGAAGCAGGTCTTTATTGGCTTTATTTCCCTGCTCTTCTACAAATTGCAGAACCATATAATCAGAGAATGGTTTGGGTTGGAAAGGACCTAAACTACACCTGTTTCAACCCCCATGCCATGGGCAGGGAATATTCCACTAGACCAGGTTGCTCATGGCCCCATCCAGCTTGGCCTTGAGCACTTTGAGGGATGGGGCATATGTTTCTGGGGAACCTGTCATAAAATTATTTTCTGTCTAAACAAAACCTAGTGACTAAAACCATCTTTCTTCATGTCTGATTTCTGACATTAGCACAACATAAAAATACATTTATTATATCAGAGAAAAAACATGCTTGCTTCAAGAATGAAAGTAAATAAAAATGCACTTTTAACTTCAGGATGGTTCTTAAGCAAGAAAGGTTTCTATTGCTGAGGCATTAGCCCATCTCTCAAGAGCAAATTGCACAAACTAGATATTTTCTTGAAATAGAAGTCTTACAAATAAAACTGATGCTAGACAGTCTATATTTAGCAAAAGTTCAACAAACAAAGGAAGTTTTAAGAGGGACTCAAGATTTCTCCTAACAATATAAAGAAAATGCAAAGAATAAAAATTACGCATGCAACAAACATACTGGTCCTTCCTTAAGAGAAGCAAGTACTTCATCCCACAGCTTCTGGTTCATGCAGTCTTCTCTGATCAGCCACTGCTGCTCTTGGGTCAGCTGGAAAGCTTCTCCTTTCCCTCCATCTCCCATCCTCATGGCTTTGGGTGTATTTGTAGGCTCCTCTGTACCTGCTTAAGATGGTGACCATCAGACCCAGTAACAGCAGTGTTAGTCTGAACTAATAGAAGGGAAAGACAAAACTATTTCTAGAAGGAAAAATGGATTAATATGGATTACATGCAAGAAATGCAGCAAGCAAATTCCTACTCCAACTCATACTATACATCATTGTTTTGGATTGCAGCAAAGAGTTGCACAGAAGAATTTTCATTTTTTTTTCCAGAGCTTGAGAGCAAAAAACACAGTAGGAGCAGTAAAAAGGATTAGGAGCCCTACACTACCACTTGATTAAAGACCATGTGCTTATGAATTTCCATAAGTATTCCAAACTGCATGGTGAGTTTAGTGTAGGCCAAATGCCAGTGCACCCACTAGAATATACTTATTTATTTTTTGCTGTGAGACGGGATTAGGAGGAAGGCAAATTAGGCTCAAAACTTGAAAAGGGTATGAAGAAAAGTTTATTAACAGTAACTAAAAGAAAGAATCATAAGAATTAGAATAAAACCTTTAGAACACTTCTTCTCTCCCTACAACTTTTTTTCTTACTCACAACGTACAGAAATAATTCAGTCAGTTATTCTAGAAGACTCTTTTTTGTCTACTTTGGGAGAGGAGCTCTTCTTGTTAATTTATGGAGACTTCTTTATAAGAAAACTCTTCTCTTCTGGTTTTTAATTTTTACAAATAGCAGTTGCCTGGAAAATCTGTAATCATGAAGCCCCTCCCATTTTTACAGCTTTTCCCAAAACTGTGTTTATGGGCAATGTTAATTTATGGGGTATTATTTTAAAGATGAGCTGTTTAAGAGCAAAGGTTTTCTTTATCTGTGTTTGAAATTATCTTAATTCCTGGGAACAGAGGTCTTCTTCTTCTCTCCCTGGGAGCACAGGGTCATTATTGCTCTTCTCTTTCTTTTTGTTTAAACTTCTCATGGGACTACAGCTACTTAAACATCTGCTTACTTTAGCATGGAGGCTTTTGTTAGGTATCTACAATTTGAACAATTCATCTCCTCATATTTTTGGATGGGTTATAGGGAAAAAAGAGTCTAATGCATCAATTATATCTTCTTCATAGCCTTATAAGACGATTTTAGCCTAGAATTAAGGCACCTATTTAAATCCCTCCCATCGGGGACTTGACTTCTTTTTACTGACTTTCATGTTTCATGTTGTTCTCTCTTCAATCTTTCCTTTTCTTTCTCGAGAGAGAGAGAGAATTGATGTTTGTAGGTTTTATTTGCGTACACAAACCGGCGCCCAGGACCTGCAGATTGTTATGTGATTTCTGCTGGGCGGTGCTAGAGTTGTTTGTGGTAGAGGCTTTCTTCAGCGGCCGTACTTGCTGGGGGAGCCGCTAGGATTTTAGCGGCTAGCTGGGGGCCGATGGCTCCCCCTCCTCCCGCCTGGTGGTTGTGGACGAACTTAATTGGTAGTAGAATCTGGGCCGGACCGGCGTGGCCCAGAGCCGCTCTGGGGGCCCGGGCTGGCGGGGGCAGGGCTCAGTAGCGGCAAGAGGCCGACAGCCGCAGCAGCGGCCCGGCCCCGCGGCCTCCCCTCCCCGTGCCTGGCGGCTGACCGGGCCCGGGGGCGCCCCGGGAAGGGCTCCCCTGCCCCCCGGCTGGGGCCGGCCTGGCCCGGCCTGGCCGAGACAGGGCCGGACTGGCTGTGTTACTTGTTTGCCGGAAGGGAAAGAGACCCTCCGGGCTTTTTCGTCTTGTTCTAACATGTGTCTTCACAGCGGCGTGTACAGTTTTCTTAGTGGTTCAACAGATTGTTAATTTTCACAGCTAATTACTGATTGGTCTTTTTTTGTCAGAGACGGAGAAAACTGCTAGCAGCTTCTCTCAGAAAGTCCTTTCCGTGAGTGCCTCCAATATAAAACCACTACAAACTGCTTCACACTTCCACGAAGATTTCATGGCTTAGTTCATAGCAATTGTAACGTGACAGACTTTGCTGACAAATGCTAAAGAAGTAAAAAAATACCATCATCAATTGTCCTTTTCTGGTTTCCATTACTTTGGCTGCTTGGCTCCTGTTTCACAGTTTGCTTTTTAACCTTATCTTTCTTCTCCTTACTAGCCATGGCTTCCAAATAACCTTCTGGATACTAAAATTAAAAAGCACATATTTAAAACAAAAATCACAGACATACAGAATAACCAAATACCAAAAATAATAACTTCTAACAGAGTTTAGATCCCTATGACTACATAGTAAAATAATTACACAATAATTTTAAAATCCTATATGATAGAGAAAACATTTAAATTAGTACCTATCATTAAGAAAGCACAGTCAAGTCAAAGAACGTAATCCTCAGCTGTATTAAACAGTATATCTGTACCTGTGTGTTTACAAACTATATAAATTGGGGAGATGATGGTATGCTGTAAAATGCAATGTATCATTGCATTGCCAAGAATATATATTAATTCTTTCCTTTTTTTCATCTTTCATGGATTCTGCAATGCCAAAATTTTCATGGCTCAGCCTGTATCTGTGCTTAAAATGCACTATTTATACAAACTACTCAGTAACATGACAAAAATACTTAAAAATGCACCCTTTTTTTTGGTTTCTCAGACAGACTAGTCATCTGTAGAAAAATTTGTTCCTGCCTAAGCATCACAAAACTGGACACAAATTCTGATTTTCCAATCCATATAGACAAACCAATTTACTGCTAGGGGAGAAAGCTTCATTTGCAGTTCCATCTGCTGTGTCACTATTACAGGATTCTGTCAGTTTCCTTATAATCAATCTGTACTGGTTTTTAGTATCAAAAGCTGCCACAGTGAAGTAAAAGAAAAAAGGGAGCTTTAATTTAACTGATTTCTTTCTCAGGATTTTGTTTACTAGAACTAAGAATAAAAACAACTGTTGAGTCCTGATGCAAACCTGTACGCTTAGACCAAGCTTTTTTGACCGCTCCATTCCTTCTGAAGTCCAAGGTGCAGGCTCAACATCATCTCTCCTCAGAAGATAGCGCCAAACTAAAAATCCACATTTTCCAATTTCTGGCCAGTATTTCACCACCTAAAGAACAGTACAAAATTACTGATATTATTTTTATCACAAGTCAAACACATGCACATTGTCATACTTTAATTGTTCAAGAAGAAATGACAAGACTGATTTATATATTATTATTATTATTATTATTATATACAAAAGTTCTTTCCTCAGCTGTGAAATTTTTGTATATCTTATAAATACAGTAGTCTTAAAAGGCACACTCCTTTGTTTCAGAAACTAAGAAGTCTTTAAATAAACAAAAGGCTAGGATACAGCTGGAAGGACTGAAGAAATAATGAAATTATCCGATTTCAGGGATGAATTTAACTCAATAAGCACACACAAAGCAATTTACATATTCAATCTTAGGCATCCTATTACAGATTATGTTCTATTATCACCGTTTTGAGTAATTTCATTTTGTTTCACTTTGCAGAGCAAACTAAAGCTAAAAAGCTCTAGTGAAGAAAAAAGGAACTGTTTCTTTCAAGTAATAATGAAAATTTTTCAGACTAACACATATGAGGCTTTTAAAAACAGATTACAAGAAATTTTATGTTGTAGAGATCAGAGTACCTTGTAAATGCCATCATATCTGTTGCCTTCCTCTGGGGCATATTTGCTGATCCGCCGTCCTTTTGAACTGCGTACCACCCTAACTGGCTTACCAGCTCTCCAATTCTTTGACTCTGCTCCATTTTTGTCATCCAGTGGGGCATCACAGTTAAGGGCCAGTGCCCTAGAAAGACATTTAAATTCTTCATAAGCTAGATTGCTTCACCCAGCAGAGTTTTGAGAGTTAACATAATTAAGTCATATGTGTTTCCCTTGTCTAATTTTGCTTTATCAAGCAGCACAGACCTTTCAGTATGTTGTTTAGCAGAATTGATGAAAAAAAAATGAGATCCACACTGAAATGAATGGCAAGAAAAAAAGATGGGAACACTAAATATGTTGTCTAGGTTCCAGTGAAAACTCATGTGAAATTGCTAGAAAACAAACCAATCCTTTCAGACTTAGTATTCTTAATTTTTAAAATTAATCCCTTCCTAAATAGAATTGATGAAATTAAAATTATAATAAAAGGCAAGCTTTCTTTTTCTGCTATTCCTGATCAACAGATTTTAAGGCTCTTTAACTGTGTACACAAAAGTAATGAATATGATGAAAAACATACGGAGCAAAAAGTACATAATAACCGTTCAAAAAAGCTCTAAATACCATACCTCTCTCACATGATACATAAAATACCTCAGAGAAGAACTAAGAATCATAGTAGCCAATTAGACCTTTAATTAGCTTTAATTAAAAGCTTTAATTTACCCATAGAGACCCTTTTCTAGAAACCTGGAGCAAGAGAGTATGACCAAGCTGCTATAAGAAACAGTATTTCTACTACCACAGCCTGACTTGAAGGGATTGAAAACCCTTCAAAACATGTGTGTCAGCCACAACACAAATGATGGATCTCAAAACAGAAGAAATAATATAAACAGACATGGTGCAAGTATGGAACCCACATTGTAGAGAACAGTAAGAGACAGGGACACTATGCCAACATAAAAATTTTTTCCATATAAAAACAAAACTTGTAAAACTATCTGGACAAGCAAAACCCATACAGATTCAACAACATAGAATCATCATAATCTTCTGTATCAACGTGCTTGAAAACTTGTATCAAGCTTAGAAAATGAGAGCAGCACATTGTTACTCCATATGCACTAGTGCCTTCATAGCTAAGTAGTTTTGCCTGTGGAATTTTCATTTCCTAAGAGGAGAGAGATACTGACATTAAAGGGTCCAGCTTTAATTCTGTGTCCCAAAACAACTTTGTTCTATTCACTAAATATGCTTGTAAAGCTATTGCTTAAACCTACTTCCATCTTTCTTCCCTCCTTGATCTTGTTCATTTTCACATCACGTGTCCCCTCCTCCCCCCTTTCTCAAGGGAGCCAAGTCAGGCTTTTCCTCTTTCTTCTCTAGACAGCTTGAAAAAAATCCCTCTCCAGCCTGTCTGAGAGCAGCAGAACATATCTAAATGCGGCCCTGGCAAACAAAAGTTCTCAGTGACTCTCAGCATCTCACAGGCGTTCAGAGGTCTGTTGTGTAACAGATTATGCTCTTAGAAACAGAAAAGGATGGAGTACTCTTTGTTCAGGCCAGCTTTTGGAGGATGGAAAAACACTTCAGGCAGATGTCTAATTCTTCCTCTGGATATATGTTCTCTTTCAAGTACCTGTTTTGATAAAGCTGCACCCTAATTCCTTGCTTTTTATAAAAAAATATGATGAAAGAAAGGGCTAGCAAAATAGAAAATATTTCTTTTATCATGGGAAAAGGAACATGCTTTCTTTCTCCTTAAATTTATATCTGATTTACCCACAAGAGAAGAAACTTAAAAAAAGAAACATCCAGAATTAGGAAACTTCTGCTCAGGAGTTTTGACTAACTTCTTGTTTAATTAAAACAGAGTCCTCTCAGTGTGACTATAGAACAATTTCAACCAGAGGCATGACTGCAAACTGCAAGCAATGTATTTCACTGAGGTGAGTGATTCCTTTAAAGCAACAAATCATAATGCTTGATAAAACACCTTTTAAAAGGCATTGCTGTTTATGACCCAGCATGTACAGAAGAGAAAAAATACAGCAAAATGTTAGTTTTAAATTAAAGCCCTACAACCCAACTCTTTGTATTGGAATACCTTTAAATTTTATTTTCAAAACTTACCTATTCATGTGTGTTAATGTCTGATCAAATGAATGTTCTCCAATTCTTTTATTGCCAGAAAGATCTCTACCTCCACTCCCAGTGTAAGTGAACTCATCTCCTCGATCCTGTGCAAGAAGATTATCCTTTGGTTTAACAGTCTAAAGTAAAGTAACTCAATTAAAAGAAAAAAAAAAAAGCAACTTCATTTGTTCTATTTACTCAGAGAAAAATTGTAGTCAAGGGCATGAAAGACATGTTTTCAATTTCATTTACAGCAGCTGCACCAGCACAAAAGTCCTGGTCTAGATGTAACCACTTCACCAAAAAATTCTGATTAAAAAAATGCCTGTATTAAAAAATGCTACTTTGGCATTTTTTATAAAGCTATTTTGAGAAAAAAAAAAAATCTGAGGAACATATTCTACTTGATCTTGAGCTTTCATTGTGTTTACAAGAGTATCATGTTTGTAAAATACAGAATAATTAGCTTGGATGGATCATGGCAGTAACTTCAGCTTGTGCAAGGAGCTCAGGGCTAGTATGTACATAGAGTGCTGCCTTATGTACAAAGCAGGTTCTTTAATGAAATAGTAATCCCAGCTCTTCTGACTCAGTAAGAGTTTAAAATAATTTAGATTCATATTTTGTAAGCTAAAATAATTCTGGACTATAGTTCTGATATAGAATTTTCATGAAATTGAAGGAAGGTTGATAAAATCTTTTACCATGAGCTATGAAAACTGCCAGAATCTAAATACTCTCAAGAAAAGGCTGTATTTCTATTTTCTGTACAAAGTTTGTCGCAGAATTTCATATTACTCCTGAGAAATGAATGTATTTCCAGAAATACATAAATATACAGACTACATATATAATTAATATGTTATTTCTTTGGAGATGTATATTTGGTATAAAGCATATAGCAATTTAATACAAAAAACAATGTTTAAATGTATTTTAATATCAAAATTCTGAACATCTATGCAGTAATAAAATTCAGTCAATTTCTTACCACTATTAAAAGTCTGACATTATTTAGGATCCAGTGCAAGACTGTTACACATATTTCATGACTGACAACAGCAGAAAAAGAGAAGGTTAGAAAGAGAAACACTGGTTGAACAAGGCCATAGATAAATTATAGAAATTAGGTTCATTTTATTTTGTGTAGGGAAAACCTAGCAGAAATTCAGCTGCAGTTATCTGTACATAATAAAATACAAGTGCTATGAAGTTAAAAGTATACTCAAAACCTAGCAAAGTCATGTATAAATTCTGGTATATGCTTTCTTAAAACAGGCTACTTAGTCTACTGAATAAATCTTTAAAACCAACAGAAACAGAATGTAGTTCTATTAAAGACAGTATATGAGACAACTTTAAAAGACCAACCAGACAAGAACCATTTCCTAAGAAAGGATGTAAAATAAATTGTATAAAATAAAATATCACAGGATTGGAATTAATCACAGAGTATGTTTCATTTTTCTGTGATTGTCAAGGCAAACACAACGCATGAATCACACAAGGATGATCCTGATAATAATATAAAAAAGGATGGATTTGGTTCATGTATCACAATCATTCAAGCAAATTGTATTTTGACAATGAATAAGAAGCCTGTGACAAGTTCAGAAAAATGGGAAAACATATCTTGGAATGTCATGAATCCAGCATGGCCTGGGTTTTGTAACAACGAAAGAAACATGGACATTTTCAATCTTCATGATGTGGCAGGGTGGGAGGACTGTTAAGGCAGTTTTTGATATACAAGCAGAACTAAACAAACCAGAAGGTGATTTCTTTTCCCTCTACTTAAAACATAATTTTGAGATAAATACTGATATAACATATATATAAGCATGCAGAAAAAATATATGAAAGACAGAAACAGTTCATATGAAAGCAAGATGGGGAAAATTATTTATAAAACAGGACAGGTTCCTGACAAACTTTTGTTTATCAACTACTAGGTTGTTGATAAATCTTCATGAGAAGAAAGTATGGAATAGACTTATTTTTTGGTGTAACAGAAAAACATAAATCAAGGAAAAATTGCTAGAGATTTTAGCCAAAAAAACTTCAAGAGACAATGCAGAAATGCAGCAGTATTCCTACTTGCACATACTTCTATGGAAAATGGGTTAAATGTAAATGGCCTAAACCCAACAAACTTCCAGCATCTTCAAAGAAAGGCTAAGAGGTTCTCTAGCGGTAGTCTAACCACAGGCAAACTGAAAACACTGTGCTTGAAGAGATACTATGGATAGAAGGTCTGTGCATACATGCTCACCTCCTGAGCATATCCCACACTTCATGGGTTACATTTTCTTCTCCATAGGAAGGAAAATGCAGGAACAATTATGTAGCATAAATGTTACAGGTCAAGGTACAAGGATCTTTCAACATCCTCCAATGTAAGGAAGAGTCACTGCTGCCTTATGTATTATTGTCTAGCTAAACTATACTCCTTTTTTTCCTTTTTTTATATTAGGAAAAAAAACAAACAAAAAAGGATTTCAGGCAATAAAGACAGTTTCTAGAATTGAAGGAAAATGTCAGAGATCTTGCCATTGATCTGGGCTGGATGAAGAAAAATTGGAGGACATTTGAACCACTGATATAGCAGCAACTCTCAAACAAGAGAGGAAGAAAGCTCAGAAGAACTCATAAGTGCTTGCAGAGAATGAAAATCAAAAATGGCAAAAGTAAGTGATGCACAGACCCAGTGTCTAAAGTGTGGATTAAATGTGGATATGAATGTGCCTATGACAAGCAGGAGTGAAATAGGGACACTGGTACTCCAGAGACATACTTCGACACCTACAGTACCTACTTTCATTTGGCTTATGGTGTTTTACTTTTAAAGTGAAGTATTACAGGAATATTCACAGCTTTTTATTTGGGACTATTAGAGAGTAATGACTCATCAAAACAATCTCTCAACAGCTTTGAGTTCTATCTATAGATAATACAGCATCTCCCAATCACCTACAACAACTTTTAACTAAGAGCCAGTAAGAGATTGGTAAAGCTATTTTTGTCTGAAGAGGATCAAAAAGCAGAACTGAAGACAATGGGTCAACAGTTAAAGAAAACGTATGGCAAAAGGAGTTATTTATGTCTATATGTTCTCATTGAACAAAAAAATAGCTGTCAAAAAGCCCATCAAAACAGTCTTATCTTTTCCCTTCCCTTCTTCCTACATTCTTCCCATTTTCTTACATTAAAATACATAATTCTGCCACCTCTCTTCTGTTTTCCACAGCTTAATTCCACTTCCTTGCACCAAAACTGTCTTTCAACAGCTATTAAGTACTTTGTTACTGTGTCTTCTCTTAATACCTCCTGTATGTCCCTTTTTCTTATGTTGTGTCCATAAAGTTATTTCTTAACCGTCCTGTTTGTAAAGTTTGATGACATTATAGAGCAACTGAACTTCAGCCACAGTAGCACTGACCCAGCATCTCATACTGAGGCACGTGAGTGGAAGACAAGCCTGAAGCTCTAGTACTACAAGCCAGTCAGCCTCAGACAGCCAGTACAAGCAATCAGTCTGTTCTATTAAATCATACTCCACTGTTCAACATTGTTATATAATCAGTTGTAAGTCTAACAGATAAATAATGTAGAATGAAGAAAGTAAGACTTTGAATTCCATTGAATCATTTGACCTTATTACTTCTGTGGATTACTTTTATGCACCATCTGACAGGGACATTAGCTACTTAAAGTTACTAGAATATTAACTATCTCAAGAGAGCTTTCAATTATTTTCTCTCTCCATTAACATCTCTGTTAAATCTGAGCTTTTATGCTCAGATTTCAAAGTTTGGTTCTAACAGATAATGCAAAAATTGTATTTATCAGTAATAGGCTATTACAAACACAATCAGATTTTCTAGATGAGTTCCAACCTTCAGTTTGAACAACAAAAAATGTTTATTGGCTTTCTTGGTACAAGAAATTCCCAAATATCATCAATTCATCCATTCCTTATCAGTTTGACCTCAGTAAAGTGTAATGAATAAAAGGTGAGTTTGATTATATGATAAAGTAAAATAAAAGTGCACTAAGCCTCTTTAAATGAGGTTTTTAAATCCAACTCAATTATTAACTATCAAGCAATTACATTTGAGAGCATTTTCTTTCCCTAGTAGTAGGGATATCTGAAACTGAATCATGTCATCATTCATCTTCATTAAACTCTATATCCATAAAGTGCTGACAGAATTGGCCTATGTGCCCATTTTGTGATTTATTTTTGGTAATTTCATGGTTTAACACTGCAGGAAAAGGTGCCAATTGAAAAGGAAGGGCTAAAGTACAAATTTCATTTGTAAATCAATAAGAATCCCTTGCATTAAGTGCAGAGCCTGAATACATCATAATTGCTCTTGCTGAGTCTTTCCCACAATTGCCCCTGATAGCAAGAACCTGGCAGTTTCACAGCACATTCCACCACAAAGAAAACATTTCACCATTTTCGTGTTCACTAAATGTCTGAACAGAAAGAAAGACAGCTTCAAAGCAGGAAACAGCAGAAGGTGGCTAACTGATGATGGAAGTAGGGCAACATTTTAAAATATCAAAGTCTGAGTTAACTACTGTATGTAAATTCCTTTCTGAGGTTTTTCTTACTCCTTTCCATGCAGTGTCCAAAAATGGTGGATTACCAGGCTTTTATACTGAACATTAATATGTAAACAATTCAGGCTTCCAAGTGTGGATTCGTTATCTTTTGTTCCACTAAAACTCCATTCTGACTCGGAACCAGGTTCGCCAAAGACAGTCTTTTCAGGTCAAAGACACTTTCCTGTAGAGGGAGTTTACTTAGGAGATATAACAGCTTTTAGAGACAGAATTTTTAAATTACAGTTATGTTTGGCTATCAGCTGGAGATCCAAAATCCATTTGTTTTTTGAGGGAAAAAAATCCTGCAATCTGTATGACTAATTTAATTAGCCTACTATAATTCTAGTTAAAGCAACACATTTAAAATCTAAAAGACATGCATTTCATATTAGACATTCATTTCATTAAGTGGATTATGAATGGTACATTCCAGGCAGTGAATGGGTTTGGTATAAAATATCAACAAACCTAAACAATGAGTATATTGCCTGGGGTCCCTTTTGAGTCATTACAGTCATTATCTTCTATAATGCTGCTCACGTCAGGTATTATTCTCCAAGAGATCCTGAATCTCAGTTCAGAGATCTCCCATATGATCCTATGCAAAACAACACTTAGAGAACAATTTTTGTTTGGATTAAACTAGAGCACACCACACAATTAATTTACCATCTTTACAACACTACCTCAACCCAGCAGAAATATGAATCTTGAGACTTTTGACAATAAAAAGCAGTTTCAACTTGATACATAAAAACAATGACACAAAATAAGAGGGCAAGTTTTCAAAACAAAAGTTAACCTTCTTCAGTTGCTTGATCTGATGAACAGACAAATCAGAATACATTGATCATGAACACTGTGATTGCACAATCAGTGCAAATTTCCAGTATCTAGTGTGTAAATGTTAATCTGTTCTTAGAGTATAAATTACTGAACGACTTCTCAATTTCTTCAGGTAGTGCTCCAATTATGATTACTATCAAAGGAATACTATCAAAGAGATTAGCAACATTAACATATTCAAAATAATAGCTAACTATAAGTAAGCCATGTAACTTGTCACTAGAATTCAAAGTTACCCATTTTCAGGAGAGAGATTAATGTGCAAATATTTTATGTGCATGTAGTTAGGAATGAAGATAAAATGTCATGTACAAAACAATTTCACCCAATGCTCATTTTATAAGCTATGACTATACCTGTTCTCAATCTTGAGGGTAGATCTGACAGAACTAAAAAAACTTGTTATTAATGAGCACTCCAATACATCCAGAACATCCGAACTTCAATAAACTGGAAAAAATTCTGGGTCTCTAGGATTATAAGTTTCTACAGGCATGGCATATAAATGTCGTGATCTGAAAGCTAGACAATTAACTCAGTTTCCTGCAATATATATTGTAATTACTTTACCCCAGAGTGGCTTTGCTGATTTAAAGCAATAGGAAGTGCATTAAGATGGCACACATTATCAGTGTGCCTAAATACTACATAAAGTTTATGAACAGTGTAATACACCTCCAAAATGAATTTATTTCTCAATTTTATAAAAGTTTACACACAAGCATCTTTGTTGCACGACTGAAATTCAATTAAGAGTCACCTCTCTTTTTTGGTACTCATACAATAAAATGAATAGATGTGAGCAGAGGTTTTTGTGTGTATATTTTATTTCAAATAAATAAATCTCAAATTTCACATCTCAAATTAATTAGATACTGTACTTAGGACACTTTTAATTCCAGGACTTAATTCTTCTGTGCATGTTCTTACAGGAGTTTAATCTCAGCCTTTTTCAAAAAAAACAGGGAAAATGAAAGTAATTGGAAGACAAATCTGCCACACGAAAGAAGAAAAACTAACCTCAATAATGTAACTGAAAAAAACCCCCTTGTATTATTAGTTTAGAAAAGAGAAAAAAAGTGGTTTTAGAGTATTGTCTGCAACCTTTCTCTTCTACTATGCCTTTTCAAAAGTATTAATGTCTTTCAGACTATGACATTGCTTAGGTGTCTACAAAACCACATAGTCACAACACCACTTAGATGAATTGAAAAGGCACGCAAAGGATCCAATTAAATTTACCAAATATTTTGAATTCAATAATTACCACCTCAGAAATAAAGGGACATCAGTATCACCAAAAAGAATATAAAGAGGAGTCTGCAGCATCCCAGCATAGCAGATACAACTCCTGTGAAACAGCGTTCTGAGGGTCTGAGAGCCTGGGCTGGTATAGACACTAAGGACACCATATCCAAACTCCAAGTACCTCCTTATGCCACTTGTTCAAATAGAGACACACATTCCTTCAGAAAGCAATACTCTGCAGCAGCAGCAGCAGCAGCAGCAGCAGCACCTCATAGATGCTGTTGGCATAGAATATACTATGTTCTGATGCTATTTCATTCATATGCTTTTTTTTTTCTTCAGTGCCCTTTTCTTTGTGGTTGACAGCTATGGGCATTTAAAAAAAAAACAGGTTGCTTACTGCATTATCCTTCACCTCATCCAAGATTCAAAATTCCACCTGATGGATTGGAACTGCAGGAAGGGAGGTACCTTGTGTAAATATTATTTAATTGAAAAAACTGTAATCTCTTCATAAATAAATGTTGGACAGCACCACAAGATGAAAATTGAAAGCATTTACTCTTCTATTTAGCAGCATAACTGCTTTTGTTGCTCTACTTAAATGTTAACACCAAAGTAGAATTTTTTCCCAGCACCTTTATGGATCAAGATTCTGAGAAAGAATCTGAAGAAGCTAAGAAGTTCTGAAAGTGCTTATTAGCAGGAGCCAAGAAACTTCAGAACTTCATAGTATCAATTAACACATATCTTTTAGTCTTGCTTCATTAAATTAAATTTATCACGTAATTAGAAATACTGTTTAGAATGTAATTAAATTGTGACAAAAGCAGAACATATATTATTTGCACACAATTGCACTATCAGATTTTATATCACACTCAATTCAGACTCCAAAAGTATACCGAAATGTAGCTACCCTAAATAATGTCAAATCCATTAACTGACATTTTGCTTTAATGTAGATCTGAGCATAAGCATTCTTTAAGATTTGGTAAGAATTTTCTCTCCAAAACACTAAGAACTACTTAATTTATCAGGGGTAGATATTTTTTTCCACAGTCATATCTGCCTAAACATTAGTTTTAGATTAAACACCAAATACAACTCTATATGTACAGACATTTGATGCATTAGAACAGCAAGACCATTGCTTGCATGAATGACATACCACTTCATCTTCAAATCCCCCAGCTAGTACGAGTGAATAAGCTCCGTCATTACTGCGTCCATGGATTCCACCAACGTGGGGCCTGTGAACACCTGCTTCACTCACCTGGAAACAGAAAAAAAGCCAGTTTATAGCAATTTTTTTAAAAGACCCAGCCACCTACAACCACTTTCAACAATCAATTTTCTGCTCAAAATATTGTACAGACGTTTTTGTGTCAACAGTTAATGCAAGACTGCTATTAAATGTGAGAATTCCACTGTTTCTTCAGGAAGAAAAGCTAAAAGTAAGAGCACCCAGAAAACCAGCAGACAATGTAGGACAATAGTGACATTGGAAGAGGTAATGGACTCTTTCTTCTTTGGGGAAAATCTCCAAGATTTTTTCCATAAGCACTACATAAGACTGTACTCAGTGGTACACTCCACTTGCACAGTCATTTAGAACAGTTCAAAGGAGAAGGAGATTTACCAGTTTGGAAGCATTTTACAATTTTTAACCTAGGAAGATCCCAGTGCAAAGATCATTTTGTCAGGGACTTGTAAGGTAACACAATGAAAATGTAACCAGTGGAGAGGAATATTATCAGTCTGCCCAAGAAAACGGAAGAAGCCATTGCAACACCAATGGATCATAGACTAGTTCTCCAACCAGGATAACTCTATGGTAATAAAGGTTCAAGTTATCTGAAGCTTGACCACCTGAAAGCTGCAGCTGTAGCCTAATCTGGCAACATCCTTAGAGTCTGCTGGAGCATCTCTCCCACAAAAATTTATTTAATAATGGTTTCAAACTACTGATTAATAGAAAAGCCCCACAAACAACCTTTACAAATAAAATGAGATTATATATTAAATTATGCATTTTCTTAGTATGTTCTGATAAAAATAGTGTTGGTAGAATGAAGGCTTCCAGCATAAAACCAATCACACTACTTTCTACCTTCATATCTTCTTCCAGACCTTGATTTTTCATCTTTTTCTTGTTCTGCTTCTTGCACTCCTGATCTCCTTTTCCCAACCTACAGTTCTAAGCAACTTTCATGGGAGTCTATATTTTTCTGTTATAGTCTTGAAATTTCGTAACACAATACATCAAAGATCCAGTTAGTCAAAAGTGCACTTTTAAACATCAGATAAGAGCTGTTCACAGTATGAAGACCATGCAAAGACACAATAATACTTCCTTGCACAATACTTCCTGGTTACTTTTCATAATAATGTACTTTATTTTCCTGACTCTTCATTTCATGATAATTTCGTATTTGATTTATTTTTCTGATCAGTATTAAAATGACATATTTTTCAAATTTAGCTATTAGAATATCTCTTTGCTAAATAACAAGAAGTATAAGTAGCTGAAAGCCAATTACAAATTACACACTTAGAACTCTTCTCTGGCCCATGTTTGCTATCCACAACTTAGCACTCTCACTTAACTTTATCAGCTCTTTGCCAATTTTTCCAGACCATTTATGAGTATGCTGGATAAAAAGTCCCCATTACTGTGTTCCTCTTTCCTGTTGTATCAAGCATTCTTTAATTCATTCCTCCCTCCCTTCTTTTCATTTTCAGGTTTCATCAATTAAATTTAGGTTTCTGGTAGGTGATTAACCCCAAGGATGAACACTGATAAATAATTCATGCCAAAAATGCTCTTCAGATGCTCTCTCCAGAGGTAATGTTTAGTCAATTTCCTTCTAGGGAAAAAGAGAGTTTGTGTAATAAAAAAACTATGCAAATCAGAAATAAAGAAGTCTTTAAATTTTCATACAGTCACTAAATTCTCACAGATTTGCTGAGACAATCTCATTTTGTCATTAAAAAAAATAGTTCATATAAGAAACAAAAGTGTAATTTAACTTTTTACGTAGAAAGAATTTCAATTTTTTTTTAATGACAAGGTGTTTAATTTGTACTCAAAATAAATTAATTATGCATAAATGGTAATTGTCTTTTGATGTTTAGTATATATATATATATATATGCACACATATATACACATATATATACTATATATAAATGAAATATTTTTGATGGATTTTCTGATGAAAGCAGCACTCTAATTCTGTTGGTTTTTCCTACCAGTACTAGAAATACTTGAAAAGCATTAGCTTTTGTCTTACCAACAGAATTCATAACAAAAAGGTAAACTAGTAATTCCAATTACTATTGAAGCAGTGAAAATAAAAATTGATTTTGCTACTTTGAGTTTACCCAAGTGATTTTAGAAAGCTCTCTTACTTATTAGACTTTACATAATCTGGCACCCAACAAAAAGAAAGCAAGTGATGAAAAGTTCATTACACAAATCAGAAGAGGTACTTGATTTTTGGCTTGCCCCTCCTCAAGCAGCTTAAAACCCCTTGGTTTTATTCTTCCAAATATGACAGAAAACATTCAATTCCAATCATTTACACATGCAAGAGACAAAGAACTAACTGATTTAGAAAACAAAGAAGTATGTAGTTTCATGACTAGAAACAACAATGAAAAAATGAAAGATAACCCAAAAATCATTTCAGTTGGATCAGGCTGGAGCAAAAGGGAGGAAGTTTGTAGCTTGCTGGACACTACAAAACCAGAAAAAAAAAATCAGTACTGGCACAAAATGCAGCTGTACCATCCTCCACCATCCTCCCTGCTTTGTTTTTTCCTGCCTCGTTGAGTATCAGCACTGTGCTAACATAACCAAAATGTGAAATTGACTGGGATAATTAGCCCCCAGTCTACTCCAGATAGGATTATTTTTCTGCCAGTTTTTTATAAACCTAGTTCACCACAGAGCCTAAGGAATATTTGAAACAGAAAATGAGACAGTTGAAAAAAACACCAAAAGCTGAATATATAGTGAATTTCAGTAGCACTACAGACTTGCACAGGCTTAAGCTGTTCATCAGCCTAAAAGAAGATTTGGACATCCATTACGTATGACCAAAACCAATTTGACCTACAGTCAATTCACAGTGATAACACATAATGTTCTCAAAATCTGCAGTCTACACCCCATTCATGGGATAATCAGTTAATGTGAAGAAAACTCTTCAGAAATTACTTAACTCTATTCATTAAATATCTGACTTAAGATTTTAACATGTGAAATATGTTTATCATAATTCCGACAGACTTTTTACTAAGTTGTATGTAAAAAGTTGTATTAAAAAGTTGTATGATAAAATCAGTATAGTTCAACCTTCAATATTCACTTCCGGTATTGGAATCATAATGTATTTACGTTATTAGTCTTGGTGAAAATGGCAATTGTCAATTGGAATTTATTTTAGTGCCCAACCCATTCATTATTATTCCTACTTCCTTCAACTACAGCTAATACTGAAACAACATACCTGAACTCTGAATTTCCAGGTTGTCCCAACAGGAACACCAGGTATAGGTCCATAATGATTTGAAGGAACAATAGTGCATTCTTTAGTGCGACCAACACAGGCCATGCCCTAAAAATACATCAGACAAAAGTAATCAGACAAATGAATTGCAATATTGAAGAATATTTTTAAATTCAATGCAGAGATCATGAAATCTGTCTATTATAACAAACACGTATTTCAAAATATGTTAACAATTGTTAAAAGGAATGTTAAATAAGTAATATGTGGTTATGGGTTTGGGAGGGGAGTTAGGGGTTTTCTTTTTTTTTTTTTTTTTTTTTTTTGTTGTTGTTGTTGTTTTTACCTCTAGTCACCTTAATAATCCTTCCACTGCTTCAACTGCCAGTAGACAGCAGGCAGGATTTAACATTGTCTTGTTGTTTGTGCAACCCAGTACTGAATTTTGTGTAGTGCATATGTAAGCAAAATTATAGATGTAGCACATACATGAACAATCAGAGTAACAGCTATTTCTAAAACACACTCTACCTTTCCCCAGTCTCTCTGGCTTTCAGTACTGGCAGATGGCATCTTTGCTTTCTTTTTACTCTGTTTGAGCTTTTCTCCAGCCTTTACAACTTCATTAGAATCATTTTTGCAGGAAGGACAATACCTAAAAAAAGGTTTTAGTAAATTCTCAATTAACTTCAGAATAATGGCAATACATTTCTGGTAGCCAAAATAGTGTCTCTTTGGTTATTTTGACTGAATGTTTCAAGCTAGCAAGCATATACCAGGTTTAAGCAGCTGAAGCCTACAGCTTAAAAAATTAACTCAACATGAACAAATACTGTCAACTTTTTAAAAAAAGGGCTTTTCAGTATCTTTAAAGGTAGAGTGCTAGTTGCAAAACATAGAACTATTTTTTCTCACATGATATATGAGAGGTGCCCATGGCTCCTGTAAATGTCTCTTCATTTAGTCCTCCTTCATTTACATCATGTAAAGGAGAAGATAGCTGAGGTTAAAATATGCTGCTAACCAGTACTCATGGTCTGTTTCTGTCTCCTGCCCAATCTACTCTTATTTTTGCTGGTTGTGCAAGAAATTTCACTGCAGATTGCTGAATGTCAAACATATATATAATGTATATAGAAACACACAGACACACACTCACTTCTCTACAACACTGAAGCCATTTGGAATATAATGTTGGGGCTCACTCACACTAACACAAATCCATTCTGGTAGGAAAGCAGAGATATTAGTATACACTAACCACAGCAGAGAGAGAAAAGCAGAACAGTGGTCATTCTGCTGTTTCCAGCAACATTCTTATCCCAGTCCAGGAGTAACAATACAGACATGTCCTTGTTTCTGGCTCCCATAGGCTGGATTTGGTCCATACACAATTAGAAGAGGAAGCCTGATCTACATTAACATTGATAAATTCATTCAGGAAACAAAAACTACTACTACTACTACTACTGCTGGTTTGGATTTATTAAGTTTTTTATGTGGATATGAATAGAAGAATTAATGATTAAGGTCCACAGGAATAGATTTCACTATCTCAATAAAGGTGTTTGACCATGAAAGCAATGAAGTCATGTAGATTAAAAAATAATAATATAAGATGCTGAAGTTATGATACCATTACTTTGACAGGTATTACAACTGCTTAAAGAAAAAGCATGTAAGACCAATTAAAAGAACAAATATGACATAATGCAAATTCACAAAGTGAATTAACCAGGTGAAGTCACATGGTGAATTCCATGTTTCTTGATAGTATAACAATATTACCTTAATATCTTTTAAACTGAATCTCATAGGGACTATTAAATACTGTTTCACATATAGACTTCACCTCCACAACATAAACTTATGCTTTCCCAAATTGAAGACTTAACCCCTGAATAGAGTTTGCCAGATTTTACGCTCTAAAAACACAAAATGGAAGTATTCCCAATTCTAAAGCAAACTGCTCCTAATTTAAGAATCAGACAATCATGATTCTTTGCTAGTATGCAGGAAGAAGGGAGGGCATAAACTTTTTTGGTAGGAGATGCTGCTCTGCCCAGTGCAAATGTACTTCTACATAATGACAAACATTAAGACAGTACAGGGCTGGTGACACTAAGCATCTCTAAACTAGCTCACATAAGCCAGGTCCACAATTGTACCTCTACCACCCTGTGCCTTCATTCACAGATGCAGCTATCTACTTAGATATATAAATCTTAAGGCTCCTATTCTTAGTTGCACAGTAAACAAAAACAAGCTAAAAAGCTTGACAGCCATTTTCCAATGAATTTTAATTATACGAATTGAACTACTGGAAATTCATAATTTGGAGAATGGACCATGACTAGCTCTGGAGAGGAGAAGGTGTTTGTGATCAAAAGGCTCACCATGATCCAGCCATGGGCACTCACAGCCCAGAAAGCCAACCCTCATCCTGGGCTGCATCCAAATCAGGGTGGGCAGCAGGTCAAGGGAGATGATTCCACCCCTCTACTCTGTCTTGTGAGATCCCACCTGCAGTGCTGCATCCGGCTCTGGGGCACCCAACACAAGAAAGATATGGACCTGTTGCCAAGAGCCCAGAGAAGGGCCACCAAATTGATCAGAGTGCTGGAGCACCTCTGCTATGAAGACAGGCTGAGAGAGCTGGAGCAGTTCAGACTGGAGGAAAGGTTCAGTCACCTTTTACCTAGTTTAGATTTTAGTAAGAAATTCTTTCCTGTGAGGATAGTTGCCCCAGAAAACAGGCAGACCATCAGGCATTATAAATAAACATTATGGAAGCCAATAAGGTGTAAGAGATTGAGTTACTAATTTACAGAGAATGTTAAAACTTCCAAAAGATTTACATAGATTTTTACAAAAAATATAATCACAAGGTTCAAAGAGATTCCATGTAATGGAATAGACATCTTAGACATTTAATGAAGTCTATGGAAAACTTTATTAGAATAAAGTTCTATTTATTACTCATTTATAAAGGATTAACATCTCAAATAAATCATAGGCAGGTGATAAATATGAACAGTGTAAATTGTAGACAGCTAATAAAGACATAAGACTAATTACGTAAGAAATGAAGAGTAGCAATGTGGTGGTCCTTCCATAGCATGAAAAATGAATGTAGTAGAGCACAGGGGCAGCAGCAGGGACAGAGGATGAAGGGACAGAGAAGCGTGAGCATAAAAGAATTGCTCAAGCAGTGAAGCTTTTAAAAAATGAGAAGGCAGAGGAACAACAACTGTCAATAAATACAATCAGATCAGGTAATATCCCAGAAGATCATAATGACCATAATGAATAAAATGAACATACCAGTCTTGAAATCTTGTAATGGCCTTAAAGCTTACTACTAATCCATTGTGAATGATTTAAAAGAATTATCTTAAAGAAAACATAAGTCTTATATTAAGTAGATGGATGGAAACACCTCAGGATTAAAAAACATCTTCAGTATTTTCTTTCATGAGGTGCAAGTATCAAAAAGGTACCATGTATGGAATGTCAATATAGGTAAGTAAATCATCCTTGTATATTTACCAGTCTTCATCTTCTGGTATCTTGCTTAAAGGAGGGTTCAGGCAGTATATATGATAAGCCATATTACATTCATCACACAGGAGTTGCATGTGAGCATCCTGTTTGCCACCACACAAGAAACACGAACAAAACCGGCACTCCTTATCTGGATCAGCCCTACAGTGCTTGCATTCAGGGCCACTTTTTCCTGTCAAAAACAAAGAAATGTCAAATGCCATGTATCTCTGCAAAGTGAATTACTCGATCTAAAGGAATAATTATTTCTGAACACGAACACTGGTCTCTTGAAAATGCTTTTCTTTCTTACAATGAGATATTTATATAGGCTTAATAAGATTTCTTCTGCTGTATAAACAAGACATAAAAAACATGACTAATCTCCTGCTCCCAAGATGTACCTGCACATTCTCCCTAAAGATGAAGCTTAACTGTCTTTTGAAGCTGTACAGCTTATCAGTTCCTTGTAAATTAGCTTGGATAACATAAGCAATAAAAATAAATATTTCTTTCAGGAGTTTATTCTTGAATAGAAATATGAGGTGGATCATTGATGTATCCAGAGGAGTTCTGGATGCTTTAATGTTTTTCCTAAGTATACTGAGAAGGAAATTAATGACTAAAGAATTTGCAGAAATCCAAGTCCCTTTCTACTGAAGAAGAACATGCCCTCCCAAGTGAATAGACTTTACAGAGAAATTGATCCATGCAGTTGTAGGTTATCAGTGTAAATCTCTGTGGAGAGAAACTCCAGACTGAAAGTTTATTAAGAAAGGGGGACTGGAATGCAAAGCATTGTGCTGTATCTGCAGTCTTTCTGGAGGACCTTGAACAGTACTTTTTTCTTCAAGGGCGGAACCAAGTAGACTTAAGAGTGGGAAGAGGATGGAGTTTTGATTAAAAAAGAAGAGTCGGGCTGCTGATGAATTAAAAACTGACAGGGGAACACCTGTGAAATGCCTCAAAAGAACTAGAGGTTTTTAATATAAAATGCTTACACAGTTGATAGACCAGCTGAAATGCCTGTACATTAGCATATGTAGCATGGGTGCATCAGAAGAATTGGAAGTGACTGTGCAAATGGAAAGCTATGATCTAATCACAAATGCTGAAATTTGGTGAGACAAATCACATGACTGGAGCATTCCAATTAACAACTACAAACTGTTCAGAAGGGACAGGCAAGGAAAGGGAGGCAGACAATTTTCCCTCTTCTTGGACTTGATTGCACAAACTCATCTTTGAAAAACAGTGATGAACAGGTCAAGAGCTTGTGGTTGAAAATCAGAAGCCAAGCCAATAAATAAAATCTCATGGTTTGTGTTTATTACCCATCACTCAATTGAGGGAAACCCTGTTGACAAAACTTTCCTACTTCACCTGCATGAAGCATCATTCTGGCAGGTTCTGATCCAGCTGCAGGGACTTGTCAGGACAGTCCCTGACATCTGCTGGAAAAGCAGCTTGGCAAGATGGAAGCAGTTCAGGAGACTCCTGGACAGCATCAAGGATAATTTCTTACCCCAGGTGACAGGGAAGTGCTACTGCACCTGCTACTTTCTGACACAGATTAACTAACTGGAGAGGTCAGGATCAGTGGCAGCCCGGGCTCAAGTGGTCATGCCCTGGTGGAATTCATGATCTTGGGGATTTTGGGCCAAAAAAAGGTTAAAGTCACTGCTCTGAATTTTAGAAGCCTGAACTTTTAGTTATTTTAGGAATTAGTGGATGGGACGCTCTGGAAAACTGCACTTAGGGAAAAGGGAGCAGAACAGAACTGTAAGGACATTTTTCTTAGAGCCCGAGATCTCTCCATTTCCACCACTGAGCATTCAGGCAGGGAAGGCAGGAGACCAGCATAGCTCAGTAAAGACTTCCTGGACAAAGTGAAATACAAGAAGGAAAAGCACTGGACATGGAATCAAGGACAGGCATCCTGGGAAGAAAAGAGAAGTGCTGTCTGGTTGTGGAGGGACAATTAAGAAATTAGGAAAGCTACGGTATAGCTGGAACTGAATTTGGCAAGGGATACAAAGAATAGTAAAAATGGCTTCTATAGGCACATTGGTGAGAAATGGAAGATTAAAGAAAATATACACACACAACCCCCTCCTCTGCTCTGTACCCCAAAGTGGGACAGAACTAATCACAATTGACATGGAGAAGGTTGAGGTATGCAGCAATTTTGCTTGCCTCAGTTTTCATTAGTAATCACTCTTCCCACATCTGTCAAGTTCCCACAAGACAGGAGCTGGGGAATTGAAGTCACTCCTGGTGTAAGAGCAGATCAGGTTCAAGATCATCTGAGAACCTGAACATAGACAAGACCATGGGACCCAAGGAGATGCATCCCAGGGTCCTGAGAGAATTGTTTAATGTAGTTGTTAAGCCACTCTTCATCATTTATAAAAAAATCACAGCAGTCACATCATATCTGAAAATTCACGGCAGTCAGGGTAAGATCTTAGTGACTGGAGAAAAAGCTATTTCAACCTTTTTAAAAAACAGTAAAAAGCAGGAAAGCTTTTTAAAAAAGCTTTTTTAAAGAACCTTTTTTTTAAAAGCTTCACCCAGGAATTACTAACTAGTCAGCCTCATCTCAGTGCCCAGTAAGATCACAGAGCAGAGACTTCTGGAAGACATGTCAAGATGCGGAAGACAGAGGACTGGTTAAAGACTGCCAAAATGGCTTCACCAAAGGCAAATAGTACCTGATTGGCACAGTGGCCCTCCACCATGGAAAGAATGCCTCAATTGTCAAAGGAGAACTATAGATGTCATTTACCTGTCTGTAAGGCCTTTGATTTGGACCCTCACAATATTCTTAATAAAAAATCATAGATTTATAGAATATCATGAGGGGGCAGGGATCCACAAGAATCACTCACATCCAATTCTTGGCTCTGCAGAGGACATCCCAAAAATCCCTCTGTAAATGAGAACACTGTCCGGAAGCTCCTTGAATCCCTGCCAGGCTTAGTGATGTGACCATTTCCCTGAGAAGCCTGTTCAAGTGTCCATGTACCCTCTGGGTGAAGAACCTTTTCCTGACATCCAAACCTAATCCTCCCCTGACACAGCTTTTAGGCTATTCCCTCAGCTCCTGTCACTGGTCACACAGAGAAGACATTGGTGTCTGCCCCTCATCTTCCCCTCATGAGGAAGTTGTAAACTGTGATGACTGTCCTCAGTCTCTTCTCCAGGCTAAACAACCAGGCAACCTCAGCTGTTGTCCTTACAAGGCTTCAATTCAAGGCCCTTCCCTTCTTTGTGGCCCTCCTTTGTGACACTCTCTAGCTTTATAGCTGTCTTACATTCTTCCTGCTAAACTGAAGAGAGATGGGTTTGATTAATATTAAATGGATAAGGACTTAATTAGACAGCCACATTCAAAGAGTGAATGGTCCATATCCAATGGTTCAACATAAAACTGAAAACCATTAAGGAGTGCTGTTCTTCAAAGGTCATATTGGCAACACTATTGTTTTCTATCCACATTAATGACATACCCACTGGAATTGAGTACACCCTCAACAACGTTGTAGATGACACCAAACTGAGCGGTTCAGTTCATCACAGAATCAAAGAATCATTAAAGTTTGAAAATACCTTTAAGATCAAGTCTAACTACCAACATAGCATCACCATCATGTTTAGCAGTAAACCATGTCCTCAAGTGCCATATCCAATCACCTTTAGAACACTACCAGGGATGGTGATGTCACCATGATGATGATTAGAGAACTTGGTCTAATGTTTAACAACCCCTTCCATCAAAAAAATTTTCCTAATATCTAACCAATACTCTCAGGCACATGGTATGACTCGCTTCAGAACCTCAATGTCCTTCTTGGAGTGAGGGGTGAAGTGAACAAAGGATTCAAGTGTGGCTTCCCCAGTGCCCAGTACAGGGGGACAATCCCTGCCCTGCTCCTGCTGGCCACACTATTGCTGGCACAGGCCAGGATGCCATTGGCCTTCTTGGCCACCTGGGCACTGCTGGCTCATGTTCAGCTGCTGTCACCAGCACCCCCAGGGCCTTTTCCTGTGGCAGCTTTGCAGCCACTCTGCCCCAGCCTGTGGCACTGCCTGGGCTTGCTGTGACCCAAGGGCAGGACCCAGCACTGGGCCTTGTTGAACCTCACACCACTGGCCTGGGCCCATGGTCCAGCCTGTCCAGATCCCTCTGCAGAGCCTTCCTGCCCTCCAGCAGATCAGCACTCCCACCCAGCTTGGTGCCATCTGCAAACTGAGGGTGCACTCAATCTCCTCATCTAGATCATCCATAAAGAACATAAAACAGAACTGGCCCCAGTACTGAGCCCTGGGGAGCACCACTGGTCACTGGCCACCAGCTGGATGTATCTCCATGCCCCACTAATCTCTGGGCCCAGCCATACAGCCAGGTTTTACCCTGTGAACAGGGTGCCTGTCTGAGCCATGAGGAGAGTTTTTCCAGTAGAATGCTGGGGGAAACAGTATCAAAAGCTTTACTAAAGTCCAGGTAGACTGGACTACAGCCACAGCCTTTTGCTCAACCACTGGGTGGGTCACTGTCTAGGAGGAGATCAGGTTGGTCAAGCTGAACTTGCCTTTCACAAACCCCTGCTGGCTGGGCCTGACCCCCTGGCTGTCCTGCACAGTGTGAGGAGACTCTGGATGATCTGCTCCATGACGTTCCCCAGCATTGAGGTCAGGCTGACAGGCTGTAGGGCCCTGAATACTCCTTCCAACCACTGTTAGGACAGGTCCAGAGGAGGGCCATGAAAATGATCAGAGGGCTGGAGCATGTCTCCTGTGAAGAAAGGCTCAGAGAGATGGATTTGTTCAGCCTGAGCAAGAGAAGGCATTAGGGATACCTTTGTGTGGCCTTTCAATACTTAAACGAAGTTTATCAGAAAGATAGGGAAAGATTATTTACAAAGATCAGTAATGAAAGGGAGCAACAATAATGAAAACTAGGAGCAATTTTAAATTGAAAGAAATGTGATTTAGACTGGATACAAGGAAGACATTTCTTTTATTGTAAGGGTGATGAGACACTGGCACAGGTTACCCTGAGAAGGTATGGATGCCCCACCCCTGGAGCCTTTCAAAGTCAGGTTGAATGGGGCTGAATGAGCAATCTGATTTAATGAAAAATACCCCTGCCCATGGGGTAAAATATCTTTAAAGGTCCCTTCCAAGTAAAAACATTCCATGATAAGAAGTGCTAAAACAATGCTGTTTGAATAATTGTTTTTAAGATAAAAAACTTAATAATTGAAAAATATAAAAGAATCACTGAGGAGGGAAGATTACCAGCTGCAGATAGAAGGTTTAGTGAGATTTACTGACTCAAAAACCTGAGAAATAAACATATAAAGCCACCAGCAGTGACTATTTTCAAAGTCTTAAAGGCAAAAGTACACTTAAATATACACGTCTAAGAAAACCTCCAAAATCTATTAGAATATTGCTTCTAGTAAAGTATAGCCTAGAAGACATCATGCTTCCCAAATGGAGGTAATCTATTAATTTCAGACTTCTCTCCAAAGGTTCATTAGAAGAGAAAGACAAATTTTATGTGTGCTGATGAACAAATCTGATGGTTTTCCAGCATAGCTAGAATAAACTCACAGTCTGTGCAAGGTGGAAACACCAATTCAAGTCAGGCTAAGAAATCCCAGATGACTGTTAACTCCTTTGAAAAATTTTAAAAGTGATGACTGAGCATTCCCTATGGAAACACTATAGTCTATTTCATCTAGCTAATAATGGACAACATGAAATGGCATATTTTTCTGCAGCTCTGAGCACCACACATTGTTTAGGCCTATGTAATGAACTGGTTTCAGTTACAAAATCAGTTTCTTAGGTAAAAGGTTAGTAATTTTTTTTTTAATAGTAAAAGAGCAAAAAATACCTACATATTTTAGTTCAGTTAAACAATAGGTGAAGTTCTCTACTTTCTTCAATATACAGACAAACTACAAACTGTCATTTTCATGATATGACTAATTTTTCACATTTCTGTTTTAACCATGCTATAAGTCATATGCACTAACTATAGCTGCACTATTGGTCACATGAAGACAGGTCTGTTCACCTCAACCAAGAATGCAGAGTTTAGTTGCATAAATAATTTCATATTAACTTTTTTTGTAGAAGGAGTTAGCACAACTTTGGATTCTGATGGAAGTAATATATCTTGATATCTAGGTGTTATTTGCATGTTGCATTTAAATATTTGTAATATATTTGTAAATATGTTGCTTCTTAGATTTTTTATTTCTAATATAATTTTCTAAAAGGCTTAGCCTTCCTCCTTTCCTCAGTCATAGAATTTTACTTCCTTTAATTAATTAGAATATGACTACTTTATTTTTAATTGTAATTGCTAAATGTATATTAACATCACTTTACACATACAAAATCTAATTATTATGTGACCATGCTCAAGAAATAAGAGCTTCTACACTGTTTATCTGATAAAGATTATTTCCATAGTAGGCATTCTATCTTTTGATATGGGCATGGAGAGTAGCTTAACATGGACAAAAATATAATCAGTGCATTTGCTGATTGTGCTTACAACAATCTCATAGAATATTTAAGGCCAAATAATTATTTTAATTTAATCTGAAATTAAAATAAAATAAAATAATAATATTACATTTAAATAATAATAATAAAAGTAATAAAATTCTGCATCTCTCCATAGTACATAAGCTAAGGGAGCTGTGTGTTTATAGATAGGTGTATATATATTTAACATTTTTTAATACACAGCACAAATGGGGTTGTAAGTACAGTCCAGAAGGAAAGGCTACACTGGTGGTGATAGCATACAGCTCAACTGATGTGCACTGTGCATACCTGAACAGAGGCAAAACAGCTGATCTGGCTAGAAAACCAGAATCACATGAACAGGGTTGTATGGTGAGTGTTGTCTTCAGGAAAAAGAGCAGTTCAAGAAATAAGGCTGAATTCCCACATCAATTTATTTTTCATGATTACACTTTAAAATATTATATTTATAAATGATATTTATTTATGAAGATTATAAACAATATGCTGAAATTAATAAGATTAGGACCAGGAACAAAATGAAATAAAACATACACAGAGGTGCAAATCTCTACACAGATGTCAATATTTGGGTAGTTTATGCAAAGAGGTTACAAATAAAGAAACAACTATCAACATTGGAGGGAAGGAGCTGCAATAGATAATGAAGGTATTGTCTCTGAAACAATTAGAGTGGCAATCAGTGAATGAAGTATAGACTGGTGAGGCCACCCCTCAAATCCTGTGTTCAGCTTTGGTTCCCTCATTCCAAGAAGGACACTGAGGTGCTGAAGTGTGCCCAGAGTAGGCCAGTGAAGCTCATGAAGGCCCTGGAGCACACATCCTGTGAGGAGCAGCTCAGGGAGCTGGGGTTGTTTACCCTGGAGAAAAGAAGGCTCAGGTGGCCTGAGACCTTACTGCTCTCTGCAACTACCTGAGTTTGTAGCCCGGTGAGGGTCAGTCAAAAGGAAATGGCCTGAAGCTGGGCTAGGGAAGATTTAGATTGGTTATTAGGAAAACTGCTTCACAGAAAGAATGGTCAAGCACTGGAAGATGTTGCCCAGAGAAGTGATGGAATTACCACCCCTGGAAGTGTTCAAAAAAACACGCAGATGAGGCACTTAGGGACATGGTTTAGTGGTGGACTTAATGGCCTTAAGGGTCTTTTGCCATCTAAGTGATTCTATGATAAGTAAATACTCATTGGAGATCAAATAGCACCACTGTAGAGAATTTTGTATAGTCAGCAATACAGTAATCACTCATTTCCTTGACGCATAATTTTAAAAGTTAATTCATTACACAGTAGCTGCAGGGAAGAACTAAATGAACTGCAATAATTTTTATGCCATTTAAAATGTTGCATACTTGCAAAATAAACAGTATGTAAACACAAACCAGTATTTGTTGATTTTCAATTTTCTCACACTGCAATCTTTTTAAATCAAAAACATGCATTAAGATATTTCAAAAATCTTTTAATGTGACCAAGAAAAAATAAAACAGAGTGGATAATTTTCTTTTTTTAGTAATCTAAGGGAAGTAATTCTCAAATAATGAAAATTAATAATGAGTTGAGAAATTGACATTTTTACTTTTAGGAATACCACAGAGAATGGTATTTGCTCCTCTGAAAAACAGTGGTTTTTTTTTTTTAGACAACAAATAAACATTAATCAGACTCATTGTTGTGCACTGAGAGCCATCTACAAAGGTTCTGAAAAATTGCATTGAGTCAGGAATGTAATATGTAATTATATATAATACCTACTTGTAGACCTCCAGTTCAATATTCAGTGTTGCTGTCACAAACACTTACCACTCATAACTTTAATATATTTTCAAACTTAGGATAAAATGTCACACTACTTTTTAGATAAACTGCCACTAGCTCCTTATTGTGGTTGTAAGGAGGTCTGGCATAGTAACTTTTCTAGAAGGTCATGCAGGGTCAACTAATCCAAACATGAATTATCCCCTTTTTTTAATGCTACAAGCAGCTTTAGTGCAAAGTTCCTTACGTGTTTTTTTTTTTGTCTTGACAGAATGACAGAGTTAAAGTGTATCACTACCAACTAATTCTATTTTTGGCATTTCATAATTTATTAAAAGCTTAAATTACATGTCAATTGCAACAGCAGTTTTGGTGGCCTGAACATCTCTCTAGGAACTTAAATGAGACTGCAAATCCATTCGTCACTGTTCATTTAGAGCATTACCAACTGCTTCCTTTTTTCACCATTTATGACTGATAGCATTAAGCTGTTACTAGTTTCTGAATATATAAAGTAATACAGCCATCTTAACAATAACTATACTTTTCAGAACAGAAATCTAAAAACTTTTCAATGCAATTACTTTCTTGAACACAAACCAATTATTACTACTACCTCTGCATGCTGATATTTTCTGAAGAAACATCACTCAATTTGTACTTATATTCAAGTAATTTAAAAAGTGCATACTTTTGAAATCTCCATCCCCAAATGTCAATGGATAGGCTCCTGGCTTTTCAATCTTGTACATTTCCTCTATAAAAAGGATTTTGCAATCATTTATTGTGTCTTCTGGACCTCTGAAAAACAAAAAGAATAAAAAATACATTCAACTTAGTTCCTCAGACCGAGATTCTGTACTTTTTGAATCCTAAACAATAAGATAAAGAAGCCTTTTTTTATCCCTGATAGGATACTTTATTTCAATTCACCTACAAAAATCAGTCTATCACGGTAACTTCTAAGAAAAAAATAAAACACATATTTAGGGCTTGCTTAAAGAAAAGACTACTCCATTATCCTCAGATTGTCTGGCACTTCAGTATGTCTTTATAGACAGTAATCCTACATGGCTTAATTTCCTTCTAGAACCTCAAAATGTTTTTATTGGCTGAACACAGCAGACCAGCAAAACCATATCTTCTGGAATACAGCATCTCAAACATTATTATAAAAGTATAGTACTACAAACAAACCAGAAATGTGACCTGAAAGACAGGAAAATAGTTGGAACCTATAGAGCAAGAAAAGCAGCAGAAAATTTCAAATCCCCTTCTATGACTTTTAACTGTTTCTCAACTCTGGAAAGCCACATACAATACTGTATTGAATTATAAATAGTACTGCTATGTCAGGTTTCAGCACAAATTCTTAGTGATTAGTAATAACAAATAATCCAAGACTCCACAACAATAATGCCACAAGACTTCTAGAAAATATTAAATGTAAGGGTTTTCATCTACTCTTATTAAAATATATTTGTATCTACACAGATTGTAATTCAAATGGAAACATATCTAGGAAGAAATGGCCATAATAACACAAACAGTTGTAAAGCACTCCCTTTTCCTTCCTCCTTAGGATAATACAGTGCTCTCTTCAACTGCCTGTTCTCTAACACATTCAATTTACTACCTGATCTAGAAGTAAGCAGGAATTTTCAGTATAATAAAATACTGATGCGTATCTGTGAGAATCTATCACACAGGTGACTTGAAAACAGGTTTGAAGAAAGCCAGCCAGGTAGGAGATCCCTATAAAAAGATCTAGTCTGCAAAATGTAATTAGACGACAGACACCCAGGGAAACAAGATATAAGATTCATATTCAGTAATGATAACTGCAACAACAGAAAATCTCCAGAAACATCAGGCTTCAGTCTGGAATCTGTGGTTCTCTGCCCTACCTCTTGGCCTGTTCTCACCACTTCCTTTGTGCTGACTACCAGTTCTTGAACTCTGACAGATGATGACCTAACTAAGACAGAAATAAACTAAGCCAGGGAAAAGCCATGGGTGACAAATCATTTTTTCAAGCCCGTAACACTGCAGTATTCAGGTCTCCATGGAACTGGGGTTGAGAGGACTCCATCAGTGTCTTGATTGACTCTAATTTCCTTTTAAGTGTACTAACAGCTATTTACTTAGGCACCTGTATTTATTTTGACCTTTTTCTTTCCCAGCAGTTTTTGGAGAAAAAACATTCCCCATTGTTAATCACATGCATAAACAGTAAATGCTAGCAATTTTCAAATATTTAGGCTATTTGAACAGAATATGCAAATGCTTCATCAATGCAAATATATCCATCAGAAAAATAACTGTTTGATTTCCTGATCAGGAAAAGAATGTATTTAGAGTTAACTACATTTGCACCCTAAGGGGATCATACTTTAAAGCAGTTTTGGCCATTGTGAGTAACACCTCAGGTTAGCATGCAAAGACGCTTTGAATTATCCACAAAACTGAGCAATTCACAATCACAATGACACAATACATTCAAATATAGAAATTACAAGATGTAAATATAATCTTTGGCAGGAAAACTGAATCAACAAACTCTTACAAGCACCAATATCTCCCAGGTTATTTTGTGGACTTTGGAGAGTCTGTTTTTAACTGTCCCATATGTCTTGTTTTTCCTAGATTATTTAAAGTTAAAACCAAAACAAAACACACCTATTGACATTCTTTAATGCCATAAATCTATACTAGAATCTTTCTTACTTTTAGCACTGCTTAACTGCCTATGCAATGTTATTCCCCTAGGACTTATTTCTTACAGAACTCAAAGTTGTAATCTAATTTAAAACAAAAATACAAAACTATTACTTTTTTCAAATAGTTAAATTTTATACTTAATGACTGATATTCTCAAATTCTAGTAAATTTCAGACAAATTTAAGCATATTTTACATTGACTTTTGCCTCTCCTCTCCCCTCCCCTCCCCTTCACAGTGTGTTATGGTTTAGAGTTATTTAACTTACCTTTCCCCCCAACCCCTGCATTTTCCCCAGAAAACTAAAAAGCTGCTGTTAAAAAAATAGCTTTTTATTCTCTGTATTCTCTGCATACAGTCTATGGTCAAGAAGGAAGGTGGTAAACCACCATACAGCTTTACCCAGAAATCTAGACACTTGCTATTTATATCTTTGGGAAACAAGTCAAACTTGAGTTCAGTAGAATATTAATTAGGAGTAAATTCCAATGGTGCCAATTTGAACTATAAAATTACTTATAACTACAATCATTATGACATTGTTTCCTTAAAAGATACCATGAGAAGATTTATAAGTTGGTTCAATGATGTAAGTGTTCCAAACAGTAACAGCAAAGCTCTTGCAAAGTATGCAGAAGCACAGACTTTTATCATTAACTTTATTACAAAGTATCATCTCAAAAAATGTTATTTCCACCTCAAAGTGTTGAAGTGCAACAAACTTTTTTAGTTTAGCTAGCTAAATGAAAAACTCCTCTAATTAACACTGTAAAACAAAGAACTCTTGAAATAATAATTAAAAATTAGTACAGCTGGATGGCATGTTTTTCTCTCATAGCACTGCAATCCTACTTACTAGCAATATTATTCCCTATATCTAGGCAGTACTTATTAAAGTGATGGAATTCATAGTTTCTCTATCACACACACTAGATTATGGTAGACATTCCTTCTCTTTTTGCCCTGTATTTTTCCTTTGAGATAAGAACACTCAGAAAGCAACTTCCAGGCTAAGTTTTTCCTAAAGTCTATTCAGCATTTTAACCAGGGAAAACATTTTATTTTCTGCTATGAGTTGCATAAGAAGTAAGCTAATACTATCAAATAACATTACAAAGCTGGTATGTTCCAACTAATGTCATGGCTGCATATCTGGAACTACAGAGGAAGATCAACTAACATTGTGAAAATGATGGCTAATACTAAATGGTTAGTCCTTACCAAAGCTAAAAAAATCTGCTCAGCTATTTGCTCATAAAAGAGTAATTCCTCTGCCACAGTACATATTCAATGCTTTAATAATGATCATGTGATTTTTAAATTATGGTTATCTGACAAAATTGTGGCTATTTTATGCTTTCAAGTGTATAAACCTTCTTCATTTCTTCACCCTACCATACCAAAAATGAGATTATGCAATATAAATGGGATGTTTGTATTTCAAGCAAGAACTCTAAATCTTCTGAAATAATTAAATCCCAAAACAAAGCCAGATCCTTCAACACAGCAGAATTCCTAATGCAAGCTTTCCTTTGAGATAGGTTAGCTAAAGCCAGAGAGAAACCTTCAGCTGAACCTTCTTTTATTTGCATTTTCCCCCTGCATATTTCCTTTTTTTTTAACCTTCAGGTAGCAAAACACTTTAGACATTCGAAATCACAGTTGACTAGACATGTGACAAGTGGTCATTATCCTGGATATTTCAAAGGTCAGCTTCACAGAAAAGAAAAGCTGGTGGACAGTTACCATGCTCAGAGAACTTTATAACTTCTTACAATCTGAGAGATTCAGTGACAATTGTCAGATCTCTGTCTGGAAATTTCTTGGTTTATCACTTTAGCACACTGAAATCAAAAGTATAGTATTTTAACACACCCTAAAGTCAAAATACAATGCTGAATAAAAATGGGGGAAAAAACTACCAGAAAAATACACACAGACTTCATATTCATACTAAGAATAATAATGAAAAGTGTCTAATATTGATTTATATTTAAGCCTGCTAAGAGCAAAACCTTACTCACACTGTCATGCTTACCACAAACAATTAATTCACAGTCAGTCTCTATGGCTAATGTCAAAAGGTACTGTCCAGGTCAGTAGAGAAACAGCCACAATCATAATAAAACCTAACAGAATATAATGTTGGCTATGCTCTCCAAATACACAAATTCTCTTAACAAACAATATACAAATCAAAACAAAACCAGATTTACTATCACATTCTGTATCTATTTTTTCATATGCAACACTTTGTTTACATGCCTTACATCAATCAGCCTTTATTCTGCTTTTGTAAAGCTTTCAGACAGCAACTCTTTCTGTTCTGCATCAACAAATCATAGTTAAACAACTTCTTAAAAAGCACACAATCTTTCAATATTACAATTCAAAATGCTTATTAGAACTTTTAATATCATCTCCTTAGAAGCAGCTGACTGGAGATTTTATTTTAAACAGACTTGTTTCAAAGGTGACTTTAAAATCTTCCCACATTTAGACAGCATATTACATTGATAATCTCACCAAATTCTGCTAGGTTGTACTGAATTACATAGAGGTTCTATGTAAAATTTGGGGTTTTATTGCATGCAAGCAAAAAAGCAGAGAGCATTTACAAGATTTTTTTCAGAATATTCCACACACATTTGTTTAATCATCAAAATAAAAATACACAGTTACAAAATAGGACAGTATTAGCTCTGCTTTTAATTCAACTTTTCATTTATTACACAAGTATTATAAAGACATGTGGCAACTTCCACACTAAGCAAAGAATTTATTACTCTCTTTCTATAACACTAGTATTTAAACAATTGGAAAAAAATTAAATTAACATTTTCTAGGCTATGTTGAGGACCATATTCTAATATGAATTTTGAAAACAAAACACACATACTCCCAAACCTACAAATTCATACTGTGCACACACATACAAGTCAGGCAGGATATTACTGTTTCTAATGTCAGCCATAGGTGATGTGCTTGATGCATTTACAAAACAATGTATTATAGCTCATGATTCCAGATTCTGAGAGCAGAGACTTGGACACAGAGACTCACTCTCCTCCTTAGCAGGGGAGCTGTAGGCAGGTGGACATTAGAGTACCTGGGGAAAGAACTGGCCTGAGAGAACAGCCAGCAACCATGTCAGAGGCTCATGACTCTGTGCACATCCCTGCCCCACCACTCAGACCACACCAAGGAGTGGAGCCTGCAGGAGGTCCTGATCCTGCCCCAAACCCAGCCCCGTCCATGGTGGTGCAGGAACGCCCCTGATGGGGAGAGGAATCCACTGCCACCACCCCAGCTGCTCCCTTCCTGTAGCCAGGACTATGTCTGTAACTGGCACTATCACAAATGCTCAGAAGGCATCTACAGCTTCCAAATCCAAGTTTAAACACACAGATGTTAACACCCAAATGTCCATGAAAAACCAAGTTAAAAAGCAGATCAATGACCCATAAAGGCAACACACTAAAGGCTTCATATGTGAAAAACAAAGATACAAGAGTTGTGCTTAGCATCACAGGACACAGTCTAAGCTCAATTGACTTTGTGTGTTTGCAGACTGAACTGCAGTGCCCAGAAACAATATTAAGGGTCTGTTCAAGACATCATTCCAAGGGTCTGGGCTAGTCAACAAGTTTCTTCATGCTAGGAAGAAGCAAAGATACAAACAGGTGATTCCTACTATAAGAGGTTAAATACTCCTATCCAGATTTTGAATTATATTGCAATTCAGTGAGTAGATGCAGCGCACACACTCATCATGAGCTAAGATAAAGTTACAAGAGACCAATCTGTGAACCCTGCCAGACTGAATGAGAACCTCAACTCAAAAACAAAGACATGAGAAGAAGCACCTCCCTTCATAAAAAACTCACAGAGATACTGCCAGGATGAGAAGACCTTCCAAAAAACAAAGATTAGAAGAGTCCTGAAAGCACAGAAACACATTAGCATTCTGGAAAAAACAAACAAAATACAAAGCAAAACCCAAAACAAACTAACGAACAAACCACAAACACAAAAAACACAAACTCCCCAAATATCCCCAAAACCTAAGTGAATAAATCAACAACGACAACAAACCCCCAAAATTTAAGGTGCTTTAAAACCAAGCAACCAATCAACCAACCAAAATCAAACAAACCCAACCAATCACACAAAAAGGAAAAAAAAAAGCAAGCCATGAAAACTTCTGAAGGTATCCACCTTCAGAAATCATAAGAGAATACAATAGCACAGAATCAAAGAATCACAAAGATGTTTCCAAAAATGGTCATGTCAAACCAAAAGCAGAACTGCTTGCAAAGGAGAAACCCACATTTCTAGCCTAGAAAGTTTGTAATGAATTTATTATCATGGCTTGAATGCATATGATAGCATTACTGTAATGAAAAAGCTTGGAATCCGGGGATTCTCCTCCTCAGAACATGATAAATTTGATTCAATAAGAATTCCTGAAAGTCAGAAAATCCTAGAGAGAAAAAGACGTCCTAACTAATTTAGCATTTAGAGGGCAGCTGCTTATCTTGGAATGTCTTCATTCCTTATATTGCCCAACTGTCTTCAGGAAAATCACAGCAAATGCTTCCACCATGATTTCCAATTTCATTAGTGCATGATATTAAATCCTCCATTCAAGTGTCCAACAGCCATTACATAATGGTAATACAGCCTTTCTGGTCTTCTGTGTTTGTCTGGAATCTCTGATAATCCCGTAATTATTAATTTTTATGTTGATAAATCCAAATGCCCATATACTTGTGGGTTTGACTGTTGAAGAGATTCCCCAACAAACAAGTGAGAAAAGCACACTTTTGTGCCTCCCTGAAACACCTATACATTAATGCATGGGCAATGAACAAAGGGGATTACAGAGGTCTGTGTAATTAATGCAGCTCCATGACCACACTGAGATCATGGAGACTTGATGGGATAGCTCACATGACTGGAATGCTGTGGCTAATCAGTAAGGGCTCTACAGGAAGAAGAGGCTAGGAAGAGTAAGAGCAGCTGTCCCTTATATGAGGGCAGATGAGAAACTAGTCCAGAGCTTACAGATCAAGGTTAGCAGACAGAGCATTAGTGATGCTGTAATGGGTACCTGATATAGAGAGTAAATCTACAAAGTCTCCTTCAGACAATTGGAAAAAGTTTCTAGGCCCTGTTCTCACAGGGATATTTTCTCAACTGGAAAATGTTTACAGGCCCTGTTCTCACAGGGAAATTGAAGCACCATGGCATCTGCTGGAAGGTCAACAAAGCAGAACACAAACAATAGAGGGAATTTCTGGAATGCAGTGGTAACAACTTCCTGATCATGGAAAAGCAAATTGCTAGACTGATACATACAAACTGTGAAGAACTTGTCATGGGACATTAAATTGGTCTGCAATGATGATGAGATGATGGAGTTCAGAATCCTTGGAGGAAGGGTAAAGCACAAGACAACCATGGATTTCAGGACAGTAAAATGTAATCTCTGAAGAGATCTACTTGGAAAAATTCTACAAGATACCCTATAGAGATGGACCCAGTAAAGCTAATTGATATTTAAGCATCATCCCAAACTCAAACATGGTCTATCATCATGTGCAGGACATCAAAGGCAACAGGAAGCTGACAGAAATTAATAAAGAGCTTAGATATAAAAAGGAAATGTGTGAGAGATGGAAGCTGGGATGGCTTATCTGGGGCAGGAAGAGGTATCCTATTGTGTAGGTGAAGGGCTGGGAAAGCCAAGGTTACTGTTACTGATTTGAATCAGGGGAATAAAATTCTATGACAGGAAAGGAAAACTAGAGAAAATGCAGGGCCACTGCTCAATATAGCAGGGCCCCTAATAATAATAAACACAGAAAACTCAAGGTACTCTGCACTTTCTTTGCCTCAAGTATTTACTGCTAAGACCAGTGTTTAAGAACCTGAGGTCCCCAAGAGTAGAAGGAATGGCTGAAGCAAGGAAGACTTAGCCTCAGTGGAAAAATAGGTTATGGAGCATTTAGACAGGACATATAGAAGTCCATTGGCTCTAACAGGTCATACTTAAAAGCTCTGAGGGAGCTGCCTGATGTTTGGATGTGTGTACTCTTAGTCCTGTTACTAAAAAGTTATGACACCTTCCTGTTAAATAGGAGAGAGCAAATATCACACCTATCTTCAAGAAGGAAGATTGATGACAGATTGATCAGCTTCAACTCAGTTCCTGGGAAAGTGAATATTAGTTGCCTCTGACACCATTTAGATTTGGACAGAAGGGAGTTTCATCATGTTAAACAAAGAAAAATTCAAGTACTGCACAGAGGGAATACCAGTACCTGCTGAGTGTCTCCACCTGCCTGGAGAGCAGCTTGGTAGAGACAGGCCCGGAGGAACATTTAAAAACCAGAAAAAAACAAAAAAAACCAAGCTGACCATAAACCAGTTATTTGCCCTTGCAAGCAAAGAAGGTCTACAGCTTCTTGGACTACATTAAGAGCAGCACTGCCAGCAGGTAGAGGGGTAGAGGGAAAGCAATTGCCAATCATGACTCAGCATTAGTTAGGCCAGGTATAGGCTCCCCAGAGAACACAGACATGGGTTTACAGGAGTGGTTCCAGAAAAGGGATACAAAAATGATTAATAGGCTTGATACAGAAGTGTTTAGTCCAGAGAACAGAAGGGTTATGTGAGGATGTTTCTTACCTATGTGTATAAACAGGGAGCCAGACTGCTCTCAGTAGTCCTCTCTCAAGATAAGAGGTAAAAGACACAAATACACAAAAAATGCATTTTATGCGGCAGGAGTGAATTTTCTTTTTACAGTCGATTGTTCAGAAAGCTTGTTGAGTAACCACCCATAACATTATTAAAAGCCCCACTACGCTTAGTCCTAGACAAAGTGCTCTGGCTGATCCTGCTTGAACAATATCAAGAGTTCCTTTCCATCTTTGAAGTTTCTCTTAAATTTATACATATGTTTCAACACCACTCCTTTATTCTTTTTATTTTCATAATGCTTTGCCCAGTATTGCTCATCAGTTCTTCCCACCCAGTTTCCACCACTATACCCACCCAACTGCTTGCCTTTTTGCACTTAAATTTGTTTTCTTCTGTTCTTCCTCTTCTGTTTGGACTTACTTTCCTCAGTAGGAAGAAATAAACTTCAGAATACTTCTAAATACCCCTAAAAAGCCAGTCAAAAGACTCTGTAGTTCCAAGTCTGCATGTTTATTAAAGAAAGGACACTTACAAATACTGAAGATATAGTTTATGTTCTGGAAAACCAAACAAAACCCTCAAGATCCAAGTCAGCCCATTCTTCACCTTCAAAATATACTTTTACAGTTATGGCTAGGACACCCAAAACATTTGAAATTTTAACACTTTTTACTTATGCTTTTTTCTGGTTTTTTTTTAAAGCAATTAATGTTTCAACACATAATTAATTGAAATGTTAAGCTTTTAAATGTAATCCAAAGAATCAATTTTCTGCCTCTCTGCTGAAATTCACTGCATTTTATATATCTCTCTTTTGTCCATTGAGATGAGAGGGTGTTTGTTTTCAGCTGAATGGAATAGTAGGTGGAATATTCTTGATGCATTTTAATTAGTGCTTAGTAAAGGACAGTAAATGCCTTTCCCCAGTCTTCTACTTACTCTTCTTTTTATACAGCCCAAATACTCCTAATCTTCATTACACACTGCTGGTTCATATTCACCTTGCTTTCTACCAAGACCCACACATCCCTCTCATCAGACCTCCTTCCCGGTGAGTACTGCTTCAAGTTCAACCTGCTTCAACCTGGGTTGTGCCTGGGTGGAAGAAATCTCTGTATTTATCCATCTTGACTTTCTTGAGTCTCCTGCCACCCATTCCTCCTCTGCTTGTTCATGTCTCTCTGCTTGGAAGTACTACCCCTGAATTTCCATCAATTTACTGTGTCTGCAAACTTGGCAAGAGTCCACTGTTTTGCCAAAAGATACTGAACAGTACAGGTCCTTAGGACACATCTTGCAGTTCCTTGCCTGTCATCACTTCCCAAGTAGCATGTAACTTACTAACCACTATCCTCTGAGGCCAATCATTCAATGTTTTCTTTTTCTAAACCCACCTGGCTGTCCATCCTCCAGTTTACTACAGGAATCACCAGACTGAGACAGGATAATGGGACACTTGACATTGAATTAAATCACAACTTTTGCTCTGTCCTTGGTGGTGGGGGTTAGGTTTCTCTCTGTTCCATTTAACTTAGGGATTTTTTTCCCTGCTAGTTGCTAGGAAACACTAACAACTGGGTACTTAAGAAAAACAAAAGATGTGGCCAAGCTCAGGGGAGGAGGGCATCTTGTCGAACTTCTCTTATCTGGAAGAACTGGGATGACAAAAGATAGGGCTGGGGCAACTGCTTTCCCTCTCTTTCTCTCCCTCTAGGCTTCGGATGAGGACAGTCAGAGCTGCCCTGCTTCTTCTGCTGTGGGGTGAGCCTCTGCTCAGGACAGCAGCCACTGAACTGAGACCTTATTATCACCTACCTCACTAAGAGAGGGACCTATCACCGTCTGCTCGGGTGCCCGGGATCTTGACTCGCCCCTCTCTGCCCTGCAGGGAGCCGGGCTGCCCCTGTCCTGCTCCCGCCACTTCTTCAGCACCGCTCCGAGCTTTCGCTGCACTGTAGCTCCGCACTCCCTGTCCTCCAAGATATCCTGCTGATCAAGCTTGCTGTTTCCGTAAGTCCTGCTGGAGCACAGGGATCGGCTGCCCCAGGGTTTGTGCACCACAGCCTCCCCACCATCCCTGCCCGGGCCGAGCCGCCATTACCGCGCGCTGCCCGAGCCGTGCCACAGCGCCCCCTGCAGCCGCGGGGAGTCACCACACCCGCCCTGCCCGCCGGGAGCCAGCAGCGCCCCTGCTGTCTGCGAGCGGAACTGCACCAGCGGGGAAGGCGCCTGCGGCCCAGAGAGGGCTGGGACCGGGTTTGGGCTCTGCTCGGTGTCAGCGCCACAGCTGCTGCTGCTGTTTGCTCTGTCATGCATACTAGGAAAGAACTGTTAGTCCTGCTCTCATATCTTTGCCTGAGAACCCCTTAATTTCAAACTTATAATAATTTGGAGTGAAGGGGTTTACATTTTCCATTCCAAGAGAGGCTCCTGCCCTCCCTTAGCAGACTGACACCTGTTTTTCAAACCAAGGCACTTGGCTACAGAGAAAATAATTTTATCAGAGTAGGCAGATGACTTTGTAAGGCACAATTTACTCTTATAAAAAAATTTCACCTTGGCTATTCCTAATCATCACAATTTCACCAGCACTTCATGAAAACAGTCCCCTTTCTCCCAAAGACTGAAATAAGGCTGACTAGCCCTCTTTTAAAACAGATGCAGGATTTGCCTTTCTGCAGTTGTCAGGGACAAAAGTCAAAGTGGTATTATTAAAAGTAAAATGTTTGTTGACATGTTTGTTGACATAAGCTGTGCATTTAACCAGGTTTTGATGCACAGAATTTACTCACTCCTTTCCCTTGGGATGATTTGCCCTCCAAAGTCTTACCCTTTTCACCAGCAGGACTAAAAGGATCTTAAATAATTTGGCTTACTCTTTTGGCTCTCTCTGAAAGGCAGATATGGTTTGCCAATAAAATCCTGGAATTTCAAAAAACAGTATATTCACAGTCCAAAAGACTTAACACAAATTACAAGCATCTAGTCTACTTTCCCTCCATTTTAGGAAACCAACCTGAAACAATCAGTTTCCCCATATTGCTACTTAAGATCAGCCAATATGCAGGGAAATGACACAAAGGACAAATCAGTTACTTTTTATGTTCTCTTTTTAAGAAAAGGAAGTATGCAGATCAAATATATGTTCCATATCAGAAAATAATTAGGGACAAGCAAATCTTAAACCAGTAATCCTTCAAATGCTTTCTAGTCTTGGGAACCTCCTGAAGATTTGTCCTCTTTGATGTAGAACAATGAAGCATGCAGATAAGGAGTGCGAAGGAATAGCTATGATCAGTGTAGAACATGTCCATCACAACTAATGAGTGTTCGTAAAATAGAAACTTCTGTCCAAAGGGAAAGGAGAAAGAAATAAGAAAAGGATATCTGTAAGTCAGCCAAATACTTCTCAAAATGTACTCTTTCATAGAATCATAGAACAGTTGGGTTGAAAGGGACCCTAAAGATCATCTAGTTCCAATCCCTGGCCAGGGACACTTTCCACTAGGCCAGACTGCTTAGAGTTCCACCCAACCTGGCCTTGAACACTAACAGGGATGGGGTATCCACATCTTCCCTGGGCAACCTGTTCCTATGCCTCACCACCCTCATACTACAAAATTTCTTCCCAGTATCTACTCTAAAACAAATATTTTAATTTGAAGCCATTGCCCTTTGTTCTCTGTCTACATGCTGTTGTAAAAAGTCTCTCTGGTTTTTTTGAAGACTCTCTTCAGGTACTGAAAGGTTGTAATTAGGTCACACTGAGGCCTTATCTTCTCCAGGTGGAGCAAGTCTCCTTTTCCCAGCCTTTCCTAATAGAAGAGGTGTTCCATTCCCCTCAACTATCTTGGCCTCTTCTGGACTTGCTTCAATTGGTCCATGTCCTTTCCATCCCCTGCCAGGAACCTGGATGCAGCCCTGCAGGTGGGGTCTCAGCAGAGCAGAGCAGAGGGGCAGAATCCCCTCCCTGGCCTTGCTGCCCACACTGCTCTGGATGCAGCCCAGGACATTTGGCTTTCTGGGCTGTGAGTGCCCATGGCTGCGTCACATCCAGCCTCTCATTCACCAGCACCCCAAGTCCTTTTCAAGGCTGAGGTCCATGAGTCTCTCCTTAGCTGGTATCAACACCACGAGTTTAATGCCATAGTTGCTGAATCAAGGTACTGTATCTTGTAAATATCTTGCAAAGAGGACAAGTCCTACACTGAATGGTTACAGGATTCACTCTGCTCATGATCTCTTAATGAGTAATTCTCTGTCAGATAATGTTTTTGTTTGACATTTGACAGAAACAATACAGCCTGAATAACAACATTTCTCTAGAATCCAGGATGTCCCAATATCTCCTGGGATATTTGTCCTGTACCTGGATCCTTAACCAAAGGCACTTCACACTACTCAGAAGTCTCTAATAATATTCTGTACTTAGGCCTATTGAATCTTTTAATTCTTGACTTTTCCTCAAAACTGAAACCACAACTGAAGAAGGGCTAAAAATCTAATCTTGAATTTAGAAGTGAAGAGCTTAATGTACAGTAAACTTCACTTCTAAGTTCAAATAGAGAATTACACTCACATACCACTTCAGCTAACATGATTTCTTTTGTCCAATGAGGTAATTAAGTAGTATGCAAAATATTCTGGGTGTCAAGAGTCATTCCTGTTACGAGTTGTGAGATTATTCCCTAAGGCTGTGTAGCACAAAAAGAGCAGTCTCTAGCCATAGACACTAGTAAAAGCAGTACAAAGAAATGCTTAAAAAGTTCTAGGCATCACCTCTACAGATTCATCATCAAAAATCCCAGCAGGATTCTTGGCCACTCAGAATCTATCTTGATTTGAAACAGTCTTGTTGATTTAAGAGGTGTTCTGTTCTTCAAAGGAGGTGACCAGCTCCACTGAGGTCACAAGAAGAGGAAAGTGAGACATATAAATTCACCTTTTTACTAGTTTTGTTGCCTAGAAGAAATATGCCACTTTTACATCTGTGCAAAAAACCTGTAGGTAAGGTCTTCAGCAATTAAAATTCTTATTACTAGGATACCTGCTGATATAGCATGAAAGTTATTTGAGAAAATGGGTCCAAGTAAATACTGTTATTATTTCACACAGCATCAAAACAATGTCCTCCCACATCAACCAGCAATAGTCAAAGACACTACAAATAAAATAAATAAACAAAGATGCTACTTTGGGTAGAAAATTATGCAAGCATTAGTAAGATATAAACCACATTAATGAAAATTCCAGACCTAAAGAAGAAGCACTGTGAGAACTGTACTATTGGGCATCTACCAACTCATGACAACAACTCTAACATGATGATTATCACAATATATACTGAGAGTGATAGGAAGTATGGTACTGTTATTTTCCAAAGTGTCAAAACAAGGTACAACTACCAATAACTTTCTTTTTAACTAGATAGAAATTCTCAGAGGCACAGGAATTCTTGAAATTATAAACAAAAAACCCCATGCACAGCTTGTTTCACTCACTATTACAGAATACCTCACTATTCGGTAAAGCATTTAATTTCTGTGCCTTTGCAAAGCTGTACAAACAAATATATGTATGATTTTTTTAAAAATCAGAAGTTAAATATAAATGGAAAATCTTGTCCAAAAAGAAGTAAAGGGAGAAGTTAAAAGTAAAATCTGTACAGGTAGCATAAAGATAATTTTAAAATATCATATTGCATTCTGAGAATAAAACATGCTAGATAAGAATAAAAGGAGTAGTAGGATGATAAATATGAATGCACACCATGAAAAAAAAAGAGGAAGACAAACAGCAGATCTGGCATGTTACAAGAAAAATACAACAAAAATATTTAAAAATTAAGAGAAAGTAATCTGAAAAAAAATTCCTTTTTGGGAGCAGGAATGCTCATACAAAACCCTGCAGAACTAAAGATGACATATACGAACATGAAAATTTAAGACCATTGTATTACATTCCTTTACAGCTGCATAGGTGAAGACATGAAACTTATTCACCTAAAGAAGACTGAACATTCACTCACCTAAAGAAGAAAATTATGTTCACTCTGTATAATTTATATCTACATTCTTACACACCTCCAAAGGCTTAAGCAAAAAAAAGAGTTTTGGTATTGACAGAGTCCTTGCTTGTCCTCAGACTTTCAAGTGTTTAGTGAGGAAAACTAAGATCTAATTTTGTCTCTATTTTCAATTCTAGGAAGGAGCGACTGCAGAGCATCATTTGATCTACTTTGGTTTGATTTGGTATGGTGAATTTAAACATATCTGCTGGCTCCAAGGCTAAATTCTGAACAGTTAGCCTCAAAGACAACGTCATATTATTCTGGACTACAAACAAGTGTTGTCGTTAGGAAATAAAACACTCTCCCCAAAGGGAAAAACAGAGGATATTTAAAACCAGAGATGGAACACCTTGCCAGTTAAAATAAATTCAGAGAGACAGATACTCCAAAATAAGAAACTCACATTCAGAGATCCTGAACTGCAATCATGCACACAGAGTCATGAGAAACCTTAAGTCCTATTCCATGCCCAAAGCACTGCTATTTCCCTAATATTTGTATCTGAGACACAGAAAATCCTGTTCTATATGTTTTAGACATCCTAAAATTACAAATTTCAGCTGCAATATGAATACTATAGAAATAAGAATTAATAATAGGTGGTCAGTTATTCTGCATAATGATGTTTGCCTCCCCTATTCAGTCTCATCCTCTATTTGGTAAAATTCGCTATTTCATATATATTTTCCAAAAGATGAGCTAATGATGACAGACTGCACAGGAATTTTCCTTTTGGTTATGACTAAGATATGAGTAACAGTAATACAAAACAAATACACATGTCAAAATGTGCACCAAAAAAAAGTATTCAGCATATGTTCTACTAGCTTCAAAGCATGACCACAAACAGAATATTCTTGTTATTTCCAGTGATTATACCAATAGCTTCAGGAAATCATTGTCAAAAATGGCAAGATCAATAAATTAAACCTTCAAATATGTCCACTGTGCTGTTTTCCTCCCAACTCCTTTCAGAAGGTATAAGTGTTATTATCAGGGGGAACCCTATTGTACCAGGCACAGTACTGACAGTATTTGAATTTAGCATCTTCTAGTCTGAAGCATAACTATCAGTTTATTTAGATATAGAAAAGACTACTCTATAGAGTTCCAAGCAGAATTTTTTACTAGCCACCAGGAGCTTCCTTTTGCCAATATAAAACTGTCTTAGGTTGGAAATATGGGGTATTCTATTCCTATTTGTTAGAGGTGGGGCAGTTATCTTCCGTTAATTGGGCAGCTTTCTTTATCTCTTCCACAACCAATCCTCCCTCAGGGAGAAATCTTCTGTTAATGAGCCATTGAGTGTCACTGCATGACTGATAAAACGGCATCATCCCATTGGGAGATGCTCTGTCCAGGGGGAAGAGCCAAGCATTCCTACCTGGATATGATCTGAGACTTGGAACACCACAGGCAGCTTTTCCCACTGGATTCCCAGAGGTGTATAGCTGTCTTCCCCACTGGATTCCCAGATGAAGACCAGGCCCATTGACACCACCACTGGACCTTCAGAGGAAAACTGCACCCTTCTACAGGATCACTGCTTCTACAGAACCGCACCTGTCTCTGCAGGACTGCAGCCACCATTTTATCAGACTGCTACCGACATCCTGACCAACAGGGTACCAGGTTGTATTCTGACTCTGTCAGTAGTTTTGCTTTTTTTTTTGTACTATTACATTTGCATTTTTAGTTTTCCTAGTAAAGAACTGTTATTCCTAGTCCCATATCTTTGCCTGAGAGCCTTTTCGTTTCAAAATTATAGTAATTCGGAGGGAGGGGGTTTACATTTTCCATCTCAGGGGAGGTTCCTGCCTTCCTTAGCAGACACCTGTCTTGTCAAATCAAGACAAAAACATATTTTGATCATCCTATTTTTAACGGATGGGGAAAACTCTGAAAGAATCCTTGCAGGCAGTTTTAAATAATGTTATCAACTGACATTTGAACTAGATGTAAACTGTACTCTGGGCAGTTCTATTTTTAGAAGGCCATGAAACCCATCCCTGACTCACCAAATGCCACTAGCACTAAATGCACTACAATGAAAATCTGCGTCTCTCCATTGATCCTGTCCTCCATTTCTTAATCTCTTCTCTCTTTCAAGTTAATAATTCAAAATATCTTCTCATTTTTTTCTAGGTTTGTATTTCAAGTCTGGGTTTTTTTTTGCTTTGCCTACAAAACACGTCCATGTGCCTGCTCTACTTAATAAAAGATGACTATAATGCACTGAGAATGTCTAGGAAACTACTATAATTCTAAATTTAAAACTCACCCCCAAAACAGACTTTCATTTACTTGCATGCTTTACTGAGCCAATGTCTTTGCTATTTCCCAGTACTAGATAAGATTGCACTTTTACACAAAATACGGAATTAGACCAGATTCACAGCAACTTCTGTGCGTCTCTCCCAAGTAACCATGACTCACACTAAGTCTTCCTACAGATACAGCATCCTCTTTTCTTGTAAAGAAAACTACAAGGTATACTAGTAGTCCAATTCATTTTCAGGAATACATTCCCAGAACAATGGTAACACTCATGAGTAAATGTGGGATGTGCCAACATTAAATCATCCACTGGTCATCTGTTCCTTCCCTAAGAAGGCAACAACACAACTTACTGACATCAATATCTTAAGGATATCTGCACTAAACACTACTCCTAAAGAACTGTACAGAAGTTTTAAAAGGAAATAGTAAAACAAAACAAAGATATTCAGGTGATCTCAGTCACAATGAAAACTTAACAGCAGCTCCACACTCTACTTATCAGAGGTTATAATACTAAATAAATATTTTATTCTTTAAAAATTTATTTAGCCAGTTTACAGACTTATTCAAACTGTCAGAGATGACTCATATTCAGTGAGACCTAGGGGTTCCCAATTATCTAAAAAATTACTGGAACATGCTCTGATCAATCTGAATCACACATAATACATAAAAACCTTTATGGTTGCCTCTGGCAATCTCCTGAAAATTAAAAATTCTGACTTACAGTTAAGTCTGCACATTGTAAAAACCATGCATTGTAATTTTGTAATTCACACAGCTGTGGAATCAAAGAACCACATTAAAATTAATCTAGTGGTGACTAGCAGATAAAAAAAAAACCAAATACATTTCATATTACATGTAGAGATTTTCTGAGTTGGTCAAGCAAATCTTACCCCAGCAGAATTTTAGCATGAACCTCTTTGTTAGTCCTTGAGATTTCTCTCAAAGAGGTAATTTCTGCATCAAACCAAAATCCTCTTTCTTCTGGTGTCTCAACATTGTAGTTAACCATCACCACATCACCCACTTTTAGCTCACTCCACTTCAGAATGGTTCTTGCTCGGGGCCGAAGATTAACTGTGTCCATTTCTATTATGCCATTTTCTGGGTACCTTGAAAAGCAAAACCAACAACACCAATGATTATGACTATGGGAACAGTAAAAAGAAAGTCACAGACAACTTTATTCAGAAATAAAAGTTTTTAAATGTTCTTTGGGCACACAAAAACCATAAAATCTGACTTATTATCCTTTTAAAAATATGGCTTTCCTCTAAATACAGACTAAGAATTTGTTTCATCTCAGATGGGAAAAATAGCTTCCATGAGTTTTAAAAAAAAAATCAGTAAACCTATATGCACTTCTCAATAATTTAGTGTTATTTGACAGGACTCTAACTAAAATCCCAATGAAGGAAGGAAATTTGAGATGCTTTTTAAATTTGAGATACTTTTCATTTCAACTACAGTTAGTAGTTTTCATTACATGTTTTCATGAAAACTACAGTTTTCTTATATTCCTCTGAATAAGGCAACTATTACTTGATACTAGAGCCTGTATTTGCACGTGTGCTGGAAAAATAGCAGAATGTAGACAGGATCAAAATACTAATTGCCAAAAAAAAAAAAAAGCTAGCCTTCAACAAGAAGTTAAAAGACGCTAAAGTGAAGTTCCTTTTTCATACTGTGTGTAGGCAGATAATCCCCCACCACTTAGCTTGTACTACGTGAGTTCATAGAAAAATTTAACAGGGAAAATGAAATTAGTCTATTGCAAATAAACAGGTGCTATTAAAATTATCCCTTCTTAACAAACAACGCTGAGGATGATGTATCTAAAATTATATTTTCATCATGAAATTACTGGCACTTTAACAAGAGCGCTCACAGTTAAATTAATATACCTTTATCAAACCACATTGTTAAATATTAATGGCAACATCCAACTCTTACTAATAAAAGTCTGGCTCTACCACTTTACAACATACTTCCCCTTATAGTAAACAAGAATATTTCAAGGTCTTGGGAAAATTGCACATTGCAACTTACTAGTAGTAAGTTGTACTAGTGGTACTAAAACAACCGTCATTAAGAGCATGAGAACGACAGACTATAGCCTGAAATCAGGATGTCTACTCCTGAACAGTTGACTGAAAGCCCATCAATGAAACTGGACACATTTTAAACTGGTTCATTTTGCTTGTTTTATGCCTTCTCTTGAATCTAACAGACCAGTTTGCTACTACTGATGTGGGGGGCTGGAGGAACAGGGGAGATTTACTGATAGTTTTGTTTAATGAAGCATGAACGGCAACAGTTTAAGAGTGGGTGTACCTTCCAATAAACTAATGGCTAAGTAAAAGAACATATCTCTAACTACTTAAAAAGTTAAATACAAAGCCTGTTTTTGCACCAACATTTTTATGACCCTAATTATAAAATTCCTCACAACAGAAGTTACATCATACAAAGACTGTGATCAAGTCATTATCGAAACAATAGTTTCATACAACGTAACTCTCCACATTTCCTGAGGTTTTTTTGCCCATATTGTTTCCAAATTCAGCGCATACTGAAAAGCTAACATTTGAGGTTTTGCCTTTATGCCATGCAGCTTTCACCTAAAGAATTACCATATTGTTCTACCATATTAATTATTATTTTAACTGTTATAGCCACAAAAACCATGATTGATTCACCTACACATAATAAGAAAAAGTAAAAAAACAGCTATAGAGATCATGCCTACTTTATTGAATGCCTAAATAACATCACATTATTGTACAACAGGCTACTGAAATCTTAAGACAGCTATGTTTGACCTACTAATCAGTTTCAAAAGTTTTACAGTAAAACCTTCCTAAAGGTTGTAGAAGACAGCAAGTAGAACATAGCAAATACTCAGTTTACTGGAACTCTGAAACCAAAATATTGCCTAAACATCAGGAAACTATAGAAGATAGATCAAAACCAGACACCATTTATGTAGTGAAATAATCAAATAAGAAATACATATGGAATCATAAATATAACAAATAAACATTTTAGAAGTTCCTATGTCACTATTAAAAAAAAATTGACTTACAAGAGTTAACATTCATAAAAACTTAACCTGATCTGAAAAATCTATTCTCTTCTGAAAGTAAAATGTCTTTAGCTTCTGTTTTTCCTGGGCGAGCTTTGGACAAGGGTTTTTCCCTAAATTAAGATTCATATCTTAATATGAATGAATATCTTAATGTCTTTCTCACCTCTACAGAACTCAGAACAGATCCTTCCTATTGTACTGATGAGGAATTTCAACACGTCATCATTAACAATGTCTCCACCTTTGTTCTTAGAAGTAGTTCATGAAAAAACCCAAGTAAAAATATTGCCTATCAGTTATCAAAAGACACTTCCCCCCCCCAGTCCCCTTTTATAAACAGAAACTGTTTTCTAAAGGAAGAAAAGGAAGGCTGACTCTCCACTGAGTGCATTTTCCCTCTAATCATCTGGTCAAAAACGCAAACTAACAAACTTTAGAAAAAAACAAATGAGATGTCTTTTGCCACATTTTACCTTTCTTTTGCAAAGGGTTACAGATATTGAATGTTTTAACTGCTGTGCACACAGAGAAATATTTTCATGGTTGCTGATGAATGCTACTAGCTATTTAACCCTTCATATTGGTCCATAACTGATACCTCAGGCAAAACAGCAGAAGCTTGCCACAAGTTTTTGAGTTAGGCTAAAAACTGCAGAGTTAAACTCTGTATGTTAAGGTCAGTACCACTATTCATTTTTATACTATTAAGTCCTATTGAGTACTTTCACAGTAAACTTGTGCCCTCAAATGTGTCTAATGCCACAATTTATTTAAATAAGAAAAAAATGACGGTCACATTAGAAAATTCTACTACCTCACATTCATTTTCCTAAAGTTTAACATGCCATTTGTAAAAATCACATTAATTTAAAATCTAATTCTTAAATATGGAAGAATAATATTTAGCATAGATCACAAGATATGGATGTAGATAAATCAAAATATAAAGAGAATAAATATGGTATTGTAACCTCAAGAATTACCTGAAAATTAATTCTTGCCCATTCCAGGAAGCTTTAATAAAGGACTACTGTGAGACATGAACATATGCTGAAAGTGTTTTCTCATTTATTGAGTTACATTTAAAATCCTAAGATCACACTCAAGAGAAAACAAAAATTTTCACAGCAATGTTTTAATTAGCCTAGCATAAATTTGTACAGTTGAAATGAAGATTATATGGCAAAATTAAACCTTGAAATTTAAAACAGCTGTGGACAGTTTCTTGGTTTTCCATGTTTTTAGGAAATTTGGCAACTAATACTGAAAAAAAGAGCTGTAACAGCAAGCATAATCATAAGAATTTAATGAATATTTCCCATAGGAGTCTCTATCTATCTCTAATTTAATTCTTCCCTGTAGCATTTCCAACACTAGCATAGCAAGGACTTCTTGAGAATTCCTATCTTTGTAGACAGTCTCCATAGCAAAGAATTATTCATCAAGCAAAAATTCCAGTATTTCTTAGTTATGGCCAGATGGTTGGCAGTGGTTCCTAAAATGCTCCAACGCCAGGACACATAGTATTTCCATGTCAGAATAAACCCAAGCCTACTCAGTTTACTGAGACCTTGCAACATATCCTCTCACACTTTTCCCAGCTGTTACTAGAACAAATAGAACTGGAAAAATAAAAACAAAAGTAAAGACTTCCCCAACCACTGTCCACACTAGTACAGCAAGGAATGATAGTGCAGATGCACAATTTTAAAAATTATTTTCCAATACTAATAAAATTGAAGTATCATTTATTTTCTCAATCATAAAATTCAGAAATGAGTCATCCCAACTCTGGAATGAAGGAATAGAAGGGCAAAAACAAAAAAAGAAACAGAAAGGAATGAACTCTTGGAAGAGGTAAATCTGACTAAGAAGGCAGAACTGGTTAAAAATTAGGTTGCTACCACCCCACGCCCTTCTAACCTGAGAAAAAAATCAGCCCAGTTTTGCTGTACTGTTTGAGAAAGCCAACACAGTGTTACAAAAAGCACTACACTGTAAGGCACAATTATGAATGGAAAAAAAAATCATTGGGGTAGTCAAGCTGTGCACTTCCAAAAAACCAGTAGGTCTGATAATTTGTTATTACAAGAAAAACAAGTAATATATTTCAAAAGACAGACTTGAAGGGATACTGAATATCAATAAAGATAAAAAAATCAGTCACATGGAACATAAACAAGATTTTGAGAACTCGACCTAACAACTAATAACAGAATTAAGCAGCTTAAACACTGAGAAACTGTATCAATAGCCTGAAGAGAATGATCTTAGTTTCCCAATTACTTTAATTCTGAGTTTCCAAAAATGTAACTTCTAGTCTTACACGACTACGCTGTCGTGTAAGTATTCAGACAACATGGATACTCTGAAAGGAGACAACCTGGAAATAAGTATATCAAAACAGAAGTTCAGAAGTGTAAGAAATACACAGAACATTCAATTTTTAATACAATAATTTTGTATTACAAGTTTAAGTAATGTGAATATCGTGAAAAACAGGTTTACTTCCCTGGATAGCAGACAAGTCATGCATTTTTTCAAAAAACTTTCCTCAGAAATGCAAGGAGAACACCTAGAGCTAATTCAAGATAAATTAATATGTGGTAACATTCAATCTTACTCTCACTGTTTACACAATTTTTTTAAGCCAAGAATCAGTTTTAAACAAAAAAAAACTTTAACTGTTATTATTTTAGTTGTTCTCTCAAACACTTGCCAGGACAACAAAGCTTCCCTCCCTTAGCTCAAATCCTTTCTAAAGAGACATAAGAAGCACCTAGATTGTCTCCTCAAGCTTTTTCCTATTCAGTTTGCACAAGGAACCTACCACATCAGAAATCAGAGTCTTACAGTTAATGGCTGTTGCCAAAACCCTGACTACAATACAAATACTCAGACATTATAAAACACAAAATAAGCAGTCAGAAACCCAATGCAAATGGGACAAATAACCTTACAAGGAACTAACTTCTGAAAATGAAGAGCAGCAGTGTGTAGCTACTCCCATAAAATACTTTCAAGTATGAATGATTCTGGTGGCATGCTTTCTAGTGAGGATATATAGAAAAAAAGACATCTGACATATCAGCTCTTTGATTACTTTAAGATTGTCTAATAAACTGTATGAGGTAAAAATTTTGAATGAGTAAACAAACTAATCACTGATACTAGGAAGTGGAAAACAAAATTACATTGCTAGGAGAGGTGCTCCAAAGTAGTCACTCAGACTACTTACAAATATAATTATATATATTTTGTGACTGACATAAGGTCAGAAAGAACATGTGGTACCCATAGGAACAGATTGTCTTAACATTCTACTTAGCAGACAATATAGCTTTCATTCCTCTTTCTCTTCTGAAATTCTAAACTCTCCAACATAAACAAAAGGATGTAAGTGCTATAAAGAAAACTACAGTTTATAGCTCCCATAAGTTTGTCATGTTTCTAGCCATTAACTTCATGTCCTTCAAAAGGAATCCCTTTCCTCACTTCAGTGTCTCAGACTAGAGTCAGGAATCTCATAATACGTATCCTCCTGATTTGCATTCTTTTCTGTGTTAAATGTTTATAAAGAAAAGTCAGATAACTCAACTAAACATTTACAAGGGTTAATTGAGAAACACATAGCATGCAAAGGAATGTATTTTGACACTTCTTCACAGAAGACAAAACAGAGCAGTTTGCATCATGCACTATCACTAATGCTGCAGAAAGCAGCTACCTCTCAAAGAAGCAGGGAATCTTTCCTATATGAGGCCCCACTGGATATAGGATTAATTTATTTGACTGACGAATGAAAAACCCAGTAACATTCACCTAGTAAACCTAGTTTTTAGATATATTAGGAAACAAGAGCACTTCATTGTACAGTCACATAACTACAAAATTCAATGCAACTTCACTATCAGATATACACAGCTGGAAAGCAAAGTATAAGAAAGAAGTAGAAGCTACCTCATCTGAGAACGACCCATAATGTCTTTTGGTGTCCAAAAATCAATTTATCAGTAGTGTGATCTAAGTGAATTCTCAGATTAAATCCCAGCCTACTCCCTGTATGTGAAAATTTCATATTAAAAACATTCAGAAAATAGACCTGGCTAAGCAAGTCTCGTCTTCAAACCATTCCTTGAGAAAATAAAAGCAAGCTTAATACTATTATTCTCTCGACAATCTCTTCAGCTGTGAATTACACTTTCAAGTACAAAGTGGGTTTTTTTGACCAGGCAGTACTTAGAACTTTTCTCCTCATTGCCCTCAGTATAGTCTGTGCTCTCCAGCTATAAGACTGTGTCTTGCATATTGCTTTAACAGCCACACAGGATGACTACACTTTCTTGACCTCTGTGGCAGCACAGTGAAATCCTAATTTTCTTAATATGTGAGTGTGTGTACATCTTTAAAATCTGAGGGCATTACTCCACAGCTTACATTAAGCATGAAGTAAAGAGAAGCAATTAGTTCCCTAGAAGAAATAACTACGGCATACTTTATATGGCATATGACGCAGATATTACCTCATGGTTTAAAATAAAATTCTCTGATTGTAATAAAACATGAGGGGAATATCATCAGCCAGAACAATGGCCTTGTAAGAAGTTACCTACACTTGAGCCACACTTAATCTGTACTTGCATGTAAGTTGGCATACTGAAATTTCTCATGCTGCAGAAACATCCAGCCTCCCTGTGGCTTCTGCTGAGGGCCTTCTTAAATGGAAAGACTTTATTACAAATGACTGGAACAAGAAAAGAAAGGACAACACATTACTTGATTGCAATCCAAATACTTAGGGTAAACCCTAAGTCTTCCTGCTGCTTTGGGGATGATCAAGAAGCCAATACTTGCAGAATGAGAACTTTCTCCCTGAAACTAAGTACACGATAACCAGTGCTACACCAGTAACAAATATGAAATACAATAAGGTAAGAGGAAAGGGCAAATGCTGATATAACACAGCATTGTAGGCATGTCCTTATGGTGCCACTCTGCTACTGAAATGTCCTGTTTCTGATTTGGAAGTGATTCTTAAGCAAGCTTAAGAATGTGGTGGAGATCACCTACAGTTATCTCAGCTAATTTTAGGACCTCAGCATGTGCTGGCTTCCTCACAAGTCCTTTCAAATCCTGATTCAGCTTTTTTATGTTCAAGACAGGTTAATTTCTTCTGTATTTAAAGTCAGTTGCTGGGAGCAGAAGAAAGAAATGTATGATGATTTTGTATGAACCCTGATAGCACATCCTCACTTCAAAGTGTTTAATGGCTCCTTGTGATACCCACAAATGCAAACGTGAAATGGAAATACAGGGAATAAAGTCTAAGGGGAGGAAGAAACACTGACAAAAACAGGAACACACCTTCAAACTGCTGACATCAGGGAAAAACCTGCATTCAGAAATGGAAAGCAGAAGATGGACTGTCACGCAGAAGTTACATAGCCAGAAAGGGATGTCAAGAAATTTGATACTGCCTGAAGGTCAGCATTGGTAATAAAACTGGTATTTTGGTGTCTTGCTCACTGGTGAAATTAGGGCTCTCAAACAAGTATAAATCTTTGAACTGGAGTCAAAATTCTTGGTAAGTGCAATCTGAAACTGAGTTCTTTTCCTCCCAATGGCCCAAGGTTTTCTCTCTGCAGAAATAAGTGGGCCTTATAACTATTGCAGCAATTTAGTTAAATACTAGACACATAGCTGGGGTGGGGCATGGTGGTGGAAGTGGTGGGAGAAAACTACTACAGAAACAACTCACTCACCAGAGCTGTTATCTACAAAATCACCGACGAATGCGTAGTACATCCTATCTGCAGCAGTCACAGCTGGTAGGAAAGCTCTGTTTAGTCAGAAGGTGGTTACCCCTTTGAGATTACTATAATTAATTCTTGCCCAGAAAGGGAAATTTCCCTTAACTATACTCTTTGCAAAAAGAGCTCTCTCATATTTTTTCCTTTCACATTCACTCTAACTACACTACTTAAACAAGAAACAGAAAGAGGAACAAGCAAACACTGAACCCCTCCGAGGAGGAACACTTTTATGAAATCTAAAACTGCATATTAAAGCATTTAGGTTTTGTACAGGACTTGTGATATGTAAGTCTAGCAGCACCTGGTGCTAAAGCCAGCTTTCTCACTTAAGAAAAGGACAAGTCCTTCTTCACCCCTTAAGAAAAACTGCTATAGGAGAATGTAGTGATCTAAGGGGTAGAGTAGACCAATTCAATGCATTACAGGTGACCTGACCTATCCCTGTAATCCTATCAACTGTAATCTTCATGGTGATTTTTCTTTTTCAAATTGGAAAAGCATCAGTTATGATTTGTGTGTGTGCATTTGTGCCCATCTCTGACATACAGTTTCTCCAATGTATTAAAGTAATTTTGATGGCTTTACTGGCACCAGGTTTATGTCTTTCATTTTTAAGTAATTTTTGCTCTATATTTTTACTCTATCTATAATGGAGAGTGTGTCATGTCTGTGTCATGTAAGAACACCTGTTGTAGGAAAGATGGAGCTAAAACTATGTCACCCATGAGAGCCACTATCTATCAGAGATAAAAAAGAAAAAAGCTTCTCCAAAACAGCACCACAAGGACAGACTAGAAAATGCCAAGTACATCTGGCAGCAAAATGCTTAATCCAAACCTGAAAAACAAAACACCCACACACAAGTAACTGTGCAGGGCATAGTACTCACAGTAAGATAGGACGCTTGAAGAACAGGAGTGAAGAGATAAATTAATATGTTTCTGTAGCAGAAAACAACTGTGTGTCAAAGTACACCATGATCTTCCTACTTATCCACATCAAGCAAAGAGGCGGCAGAATAAAAGTGTTGTCTACAGACATCAGAGGTAAACACTAATGTATGAAAACAAAGTGGTAGAAGTACAAATGTAGTTACAATAGGAATGTGCATGTTGGATAATGCTAAAAGAAAAAAAGTGAGCCCCCAAAAGAATTGTATCAGGAACATCCATCAAGAACTTTCACTCATAAATTTACAAGTTGCACTTTCCAATAATATTTCTTTCCAAAAGCTCTAACTTCCAATATCTTAAGACTGATCAGTTTAACTGTGACCATCTTGCTACATTATGATTCTGTGCCTTACTCAATTTTATTGGCTAAATGTATGGAGCTGCTATACATAAGCACCTTGTAGGAGTAAAAAGACTGTCTTCACTTGCTGAAAGGGAAGTACACATAAATAGAGGTCAATCTTTTAGTTTAGTAAGACTATACCAAAGAAAAATTAGAACTGTTGTGAAACTTTTCTACTTCTGTAATTCCAACTCATAAAAAATAATACATCTAAAAAAAAAAAAAAAAAAAAAAAAAAAAAAAAAAAAAAAAAAAAAAAAAAAACCAAACCATACCAAACCATAATTTCACAGCAATAGTTACAAACACTTTCTCAGAAATGGATGCCAATTACTAACTTACAGATATCCACAGTAATGTAAAATCAGACAATATTAAAGACAAGTCTGAAATCACACCACCGAGGACAGTAATTGCACAGAAAAATATTTTTGTTTTGATCATAATAGTTGACTATGTAACTTTCAAATTTTTAATTCTCTAACTTTTTAAGTAAAATGCTTAGAGTTGCAGATATGGAATCCAAACTTAGCAGAGTCAAAAAAGTGCATTAAGTTGTATCTATTACTAGTACAAGAAACAATAAGTCCTCTCTGTAATTCAGATGCAGTTATGTAATAAGATATGTAGAGTAGAAATAGCTACTGTAAAAAAGTGTTGTGGAAATCTACATTTAGTTAATATTTAATATACTCTGCATCCTTCTACCTCAACCTTATATTTCACTGACTACAGTATTTTTACTAATCTCAGTATCAAAAATTTAAAATACTCAACTAATTAAAAATTTTATTTGTTTCAAAGCTTAACTTACTGCTTTAACACATTATTACCAAAAAACTTGCAGAACAATTTCCCAAGCAAATGAAGCTGTGCAAAGCCTGCTCATAAATACAAAATCCTTTCAAACTCAAGGTTTCCCACCCACACATTGCAGGCTCTAGAATTTGTTATGACTAGAGAAGGGACAAAAAGCCCTAAACTAACTTGATAAAACTCTACCCTTAATGCCCTCTTCCTCCAGTTCAGGATCAGTTTCAAGCCCTCAGTCACGAAGTTCTCAATAACAAATCTCTACTATAAGAGCAGATCCAAAATTTTGTGCACAATTACTCTATTTGGAATAAAATAAATCCAAATTAAGTAACACAAATTTGCTTCAATGGGAGCTCTCCTTCAGCTCTATTTAGAGGAATTCCATATACACCAGAAATATTTTTTTAAAAAAAATTTAAAAAACCTTACTTGAAAAAAACAACTGTAAAAATTTAGTTAAATAGTTCTTTTTCTTATGTAGAAAGGATGCATATTCTTATATAGAAAGATATTCTTATAAGGAGAAGATACTAATACTTCACAAATATTTAGGCATGAAAGACATCATTGCTGCCAATGGATTTGCTATATCCAACTGAAAAGTGTTATATTTTTTTTTACTTTTTCGTTTCTTGGTTGCAATATTGAACTTGCTTTCTTTGATTCCAAGCTTCTTCAAGAAATTCTTGGTTTATACAAACCAAATAACAACATGTGATGTCCTCAAAATAGTATCAGTAGCACTTACTCATCATACTTGATATGATAAATAGCTTCTTCATCAGTGTCCATACAGTCTGAATAAGATGTGGAAGGTGTACTGTCCAAATTATTTGCATTTTCTCTAGAATGATCTTGATTTAAGTTTCCATTAGTCCTTTTGTAAGTGCTACCACTCTTCCCTTGAGCTTTACCATTCTTATGTCCCTTTGTTGCTCGGGTAACATTTTCTATATGAGCTTCAAACCAGGCTCCAATGTTGATATCACGGGCATCCACCAATTCATTTATCTAAAAGGAAAATTCAATAATGAGTTTATGCTCATTTTATAAAACACCAATTATTAAGAAAAAATAAATCAGACAACTTACTGTGCTACTGCTCAACTTTGTTATCAGTAAAACAATAAACTATAATAACTACTTGCAAGTTCAAGTAATATGCAGTCATAAATACTTTTATTTGCACTTCTAGTATTTTATTATTCTTCCTTCATTAAAATCTAGTATAAATATAAATTATATGTCATTTTAAAAAGCAATGCTAACTTTTTATTCCCTTCAAATCCAAAAATTTGCCTGTTCTCTTCCATTGTCCTTTTCTCTTGTTTCACCCACTGTTCTTTATGGCTATGATAAGCACACACAGTATTAAAATACTAGTTCAAAACCAAAGAGTTACAGACCTTCCTGAGCCTCCAACCTGGAATTATTATTTAGCTTTCTACCTTTCTGTCCGGCAAGATTTTTTTAATCATTAAAGACTCAAGGATAGATAGGAAGAAATCTAACTAGATTGCCACCAGAATCAGCCAGAATGTTATGACTGTAAGAAATGGAACTCATCTCCAGAATTTCTCCCTTCTGTACCCACAGTATTACTACTGGTATTAAGCAACTGAACCATTTTACTATTCTAAATCTTGTTGCATTTTCTCAAGTCTTCAGATAGTAAACAGATGTTCCCTTAATAATACTGAGAATGCTGAAATAAAATATTTAAAACACACTTCAACAGTACATCAACTATAAAAAATTATAACAACAGAATTACTGCAGATTAAAAATCTTTAATTATCAATATGAGACACATGCAGATATGCATATACATAAATACACATATGGTTTAAGCGACAGTCTTTGTCAGGTACCAACATTGTGCCATTCAGATACTTACTTTCACAGACTCCAAAGGCTAATTTCTAAGATATGAATAATCTTATTGTATTTTCACAGGAGCAAAATTCAATAGGTTTTAGTATTTAGAGTAAAGCAATCCTTTAGTATCTGAAAGCACAACTGATAGCAGTTTGAACTAACAAGTTTATCCCATTAAAGGAATTCCTGGTTTACTCTTGCCATTCCTCTTCTTCAGATAACTTCCCAAACCTTATGTTTGTTCTTCCGCATATGTAAAATACCAACATGTATTTTTATTTTTACTTTCTTAGAATTTACAGTATTCAAAGTACAACTTATTACCAGGATGACAATTTAAGCCACATGACAAACAAATCAGAGAAGGAGAGCCATATTTTAAATCTAACAATCTATTCTAAATATGAACAGTGAATTCTGACACTTCTAAAAGGAACCTTCATGTAGGCATCCCTATGTAATCTTACATGTTTGAACTAGCTGCAGCTCAGTGGTGCTTTACTTCCTCTTCTCCAAACAGCTGAATGAGATACACACTATTAAGGATTCCCCATCTACTGCTACTTCATGCAACCAGTTATGCAAGTGCCAAAGAAGCCACGGTAGCCAAGTTAAAATCCATCATATCCAGATACAGAACAACAAAAAATAGTAGTCAAACAATACATCAATGTAAACTCCCTTAATCATTCCTTTAAAATACATGCATATGTAATTACATGTGAATAATTACACAACATACTTCCCATGCTTGCAAAGAGTAAGAGCAAATAATTATTACCACAGACTCCTGAGGAGCATAATACAACAATTTTGTGCAAGTGGAGTTTGGTTTAAGAACTGTTTTATTAGTAGCTATTTGTGAATAGTATTAAACAAACACTGAATTTAATTACAGATTCCATTTGTGTGGTTTTTTTCCAAGCAAGTGTTCTTGGCTAAAATGTTTTTACTGCAGTCAGTGTTTTTTTGAAAGAAAAACTGACCACGTTAGAATCAGAAAATGAAACACACATACATTTCTGAAAGAGCTTTGTTTTTTCTAACATCATTCCTGCATGCCCAAGTCACTGTAACTGCTCTCTTGCAATTTATCGTGTTATTCCTCTTTTTGGCCATTGCTTAGCCAAGGTAGTGTTGTTCAGTAATATCAGGTCCATCTTGGGATGGTCTCCCAGTTCTTAGATCAGATACCACTAACAATTCTTAGTAACAAGGAACAAGAGTTGCACATAAATCCATCCACTACTAGTCCTTCAGAGCCCACAGAACTGTATCAGATGTCAGTACAACCAGACTATAAAACAAGCTACAATATTCTGATTTATATAATATACAATGACCGCACAGAGAAACTCTGTTTAAATCAGTATTTTAACCATCTACCAATAATTTATTATTAACTTTTAGTTCCAATACCAGCTCTACCATTATTTTTTTATAGTTTTTTGAATTGCAGGTTCCATACCAACTAACTTTCCTTCTGGTAACTGAAATCAGAAAGAGAGAGCAGAGCACAGAGGTTTGGAATATCCACAGCATAGAGTAAGTAACAGGTATCTTGTTGAGTCTAGCTCTGGATGGAGATCCAGCGAGACACAGGACTTTGCGCAGACAGAGTAAGTTAAAACATTTCTTCAAGTAACTAAACTACTCCTTATTGTTTGACAATGAAATGCAAAAATCACTAAATATATCCACCTATTTAGCCACCTAATGTACCTCAGTTTATTAGGCTCTAGGCCTTTTCTACTGACTTGTATTAAGTAAGTTTGCAACCTTTGAACTACAATACTGGGTAAAAATACATTCTTCAAAGTTTTCAAATACTGTAATTAGAAATTTGTGTCCATTTATACTGTTACCTATAAATAGCAAACAGTGAAATTACTATACCCTTAATTTTCTCTAGATATATTGAAAACACATTGTTGACTGAAAAAGTAATACTTCACAAGTAATGAAGGAGAAAGTCTTAGCTCTCTGGAATGAGACATAACAAAAATTTCAGCTGACTTGACAAAATAGGTCTCCTTGAGTATGCTTGCTGATACCACCATTCTTTGTGATATTTTCTGATTTAATTCTGAACAAAGCAACTAAGAGACTACTTGATATTTAACACATTGAAATGTAATATTCTTGAAAAATAAACATTTTAGTACTCTTTTCCTCAGATCAGTCTTTCTGATATTTTGACACTCCTTGATTAATTGTCAAGCTTAAGAACTGAAGAACTGGAGCTCTTCCCATTGTAATAAATGGATATAAAAGAAAAAGAAGCACATAAGCGTGAGTCTCCATATTTAAGCTACTGATTTTGTGACTTCCTGATTTCTCAGAGAACAAATAGAAGTCTAACTGAAATTACCTTGTATATGTGTGGCAGCCTCTGTTGCATTAAGGCTACAGAAATTTGGCAGAGAATGAACCCCCTGGTGTTCCAGCTGGACTTCAGAGATCAGAGGGCTGGGTGCCACTGGGCTTGATTCCTAATCAATTCAGCACTATGTTTGGTTGTGTTCAGATTGTGTTCACAATCCAGATTCATCAATAGTGCAGCTCATTGAAGCACCAGGTGGCGGGTTCAGGATCGCCAGTGAGCAACTCACTAACCACAGAGTGTTAATATGTGTCATGACAGAAGGTAACAGTAACAGAGATCTGTTAGCTCTATAAACACCTATATGTTAATATTCATGTAAACTAAAAAATGTTTATATATATATATATGTGTGTGTGTGTGTGTGTGTGTGTATATTCAGTTATAATAATAAATATTCCCAAACATAAATAAGTATTCATATGTGTATGAATAAATACTCCTGGGTCTGCTCCAATGCAACTGAGAGGTACAAAGCCCACCTAAATGTGCCCCTTCAGAGAAGGAGGAGAGACATTGTCAGCCTATACCAAGCAAGCAGAGGTGTCTTCCCCCTCTGTCTTTTGTCTCAAAAATACCCCTTCTATATTATAATTTTTGGTCCTACCCAAAAGGAACAACTTCATATTACAGGTGGGGTTGTGGTGACTGTGGTCTTACACAGACATGTTCTTTTTTCATCTGCATTTCTAGGTGTGAAAATTACTATGCAAACTGGACTTAACGAAGATCTTAATAAATTTGGGTGAGAATTTACAATTGATACAAAAGGTAAAATAAACACTTTAGTCCATCTGCTGAGGTGGCAGTAAAGGCTCTCTGACCTCTCTGCCTGATAGTCTTTGTGCACATCCTTATCTCCATAAAGAAAACAGACTTTCAGCAAGGCTTGTCATACATGGTGTAGGAGGAGTGAGGCAAACGCCTGGTGCAGCTGTTCCTCTGTACCTCGCTGGAACAACACAGGGCCATGAGCCCTCTGCTTCACTCCAGACATTGCTCCATTTTTAGACTTTGCTTGAGCCAGGAGCAAGAACAGCCAGAGAGTGGCCCAGCTCATGATTTTCTCAGCCAGATTTGTTAATTCCTCAAAGACTTAAGGCAACACTGTAGCAAGCTGCATTTATGGCAACTTCAACTTTCTTTTCCTTCTCTGTAATTGTGGACATTTTCTAGCAAAATAATTACTGTTATGGCTATGTCTTATCTAAGAGAAACACCCAAAGAGGAGGTGAAATACTATCATTCCTTACAGATACATATACATGGATGTATTAATATACACACATTCTACTAAATTTCCAATAAGCTAGCAATCTGGAAACTGCGCCTTTTCTGTTTAAATCAAACTTTTGGTACTCTGATGTAATCCTTCTAACAATACTGAAAAATTCAACAAGGCACAAAACTAAATGAATACTAGGTATGCAATTCCTAAAAAATCTACATTAAAAAAGGTATCACTACATAACATATAGCTTAAAGAAATTGTGTTTTTCTACAATTTATCTAGTTCTAATGCAGCATTGAATCATTAGTACTAAAACAATTATTTGGAAAGCATGAAGAAAAAAGAAGGGTAAAAGCTACACTTTAACACATTTTCTTTATTAGCTTCTTTTGTTCACAAGAAAGTATTTGTTTCAGAGCTATTCTAAGTTTTTCAATAATCTGTTTTGAAGAACACAGTGTGTCAGAGTTTGAGAACTCTCCTGAAAAGTGAGATTGGTCCAAGGGACATGCTCATGACTCTCCAAGAGTGAGTTTAAATTATGTGAATTTCATTTAAGCCAAATTGGGGAATTAACTAATAAAAGAACGCAATGAGGATACAGTCTTTGAAACAATAAAACAATACTTTTCTAAAAATAAAATTAAATCCTCAGGAGTGAAGTTTGTACGTACCTTGTACAATCCAATGCCAGGATCAATGAGAAATGAGCGAGACGATGTAGATGGCTGACTTGGTGATCCGCTGTTTGTTTTTTTGACTTTGTTCTTGCAGTTGGAAGCAGCACAGGGATTGACTTCTCCATCCTGATCTGTCACAGATGCAGCGGTAGGAGCTTCAGAATCAGAACGTATCAAAAGCTGAACTATGTCATTTAATCCAACATTGTAGTCAAATAAAGTGTGTCCATCTTCAAGCTGTCAAAAGAAACGTGTACTTGTAAAACTCTACCTTAAGGTACCTAAGTAGTTTTTAAATTTTCTTTTTATAGACAATAATTATGCAGACTAGAATTATGCAGACCTTACTGATAATTAAAAACCTATGTCTTGAGTATATGAAAACGCGAGCTCCTCAAGCTAACTGCAACCATATTTTCATTGATTAAAAATCACTGGAAGACTTAAAACTAAGAACAGACATCTCTACAAAATCATGTCGCCTACCTACAATTAAGCTAAGAAACACAAGAAATGACGAGTTAGGAAATACAAGAAGCAGTACTGCTACTTTGCTCAGTTAAATACTATTAATGACCTAGGGCATCTTTGAAGCAGAGATTTGATTCACCTGAAAGTACAATGTATTGCTTTGAGACAGCAAAATTAGTATTAGCTACACTTTACTTCACACTGCAGTGGGAGAAAAACATGCATGACTGAAAAACATGCACTAAAAAACGGACATCTTTCCAAACTGTTCTAACAAAAAAGTTATCCACCCCCTTTCTCAAGAACAGGTGTTATTTTCAACACCAATTGATATTTCATAAATTTTTTCAAACTGAACAGGTTTCATCAGCTTGTGGGCAGTATCCATACAACAAGAAAAAGGGGGGAAAAGAAGGAACAGAAAAGAAAAAAAAAGGAGCACCTCTCCAGTTCCTCACTAATAGTTTTCTCTAACATTCAAAGGATTTCAGGATAGACAAAACCGGCATCCATATTTCTTTCTCCATCCCCTCTGCTTTTTCAAAACAACTCTGAAAGGCAGGGGACTGTTATGAACAGAAGCTGACAGTCAATCAATGAACCAGTTCTTCTTCCATGAACTTAAAATCTTGCAAAAAAATTAACTTTCCTTACTGCTGATAATTACTGGACCTACAGCTGGGACCTGTAAACAGGAGTATTCATAGTTTGAGTTGAAGCTGACACAGCTGTCTGGTCAACAGGTACAGGAAAAATCTCACTCAGCTGCCCATTTTCAAAGCAGTTCAACACACAGCACACAAAACCATACTGAAGATTTTCATGCTGTAACTATTAAAGGAATACAAGTCTTCAAGCAGAAATCTCCAGTAGCTGTGATTGTTCAGGTGGACTACCAACACTGCCTCATATGCCTGGGCCTTCTTCATACTGACAAGTAAGGTGCTTAAGTAACCTTTTCCATCCCACCATGTCATGACTGCCTACACTTTTGACAACTCTTTCACAAAGGGCATAGAAGTGTTCTTGCAGTCCTACTACACTCCAGGATTTTTGGGTGTTCATACCACAAGTATTTTCACTGTTAATAAGTTTAAAGCATTATTCTTATATTCAAAGTACAAAGAAACCCAAAACAAAGACTAATAATGACATTGCAAAACTGCACTGGAGGGGATATCCACCTTGCTACAGCTTCTGATCACTACTCCAGGCCATATTTAAGATTAAACCCCTCCCAAGTGATTTTTCTTAGTTGCAAAATGGTTAAAAAGTTCAGCAGTACATCTGCAAAAGAGACCAATTCTGAAATAATGAATAAATTGGATGTTATTGGAGACACATAACTGCTCCATTTTCTGTTCCAACTGGATTGCACAAACTGTGGCAGAGATTACAGTGTAGTTCCTAGAATCCTATATATAAGGAAGGAATAAGGAAATCTTCTGAAAGCTAATGCACTGGAGAAAAAAAGGTAACTTTGCTCCTGGTAGACCAAAAGTATGTAAGCAGCATGCAGATGAGAGCTTTGCTCCTCTGCCTTTGCTCCTGCTCTCTCAGGACAGGTCCTGTGCAGATTGACAGAAAAATATTTTGGGGTACAGCAGTTTAAAATTTAAAGTTAATTCAGTAAAGATGTAAATCTGAACAACCTGAATTATCTACAATAGGTAGGTAAATGTCTTGTGTCTAGTCCTCGCAATCTATTCTTCAGTCATGAATGCAGATTAAGTTATATAACTAATCCACAAGTAAGTCCTCTCTATTAGCAGAAAAGGTAAAAGAAACCCCAACTTCAAATAAATGAGGGGGGAAAAAGGAATGTCTCCAGGAATGGTTATATTTAACATACACAGAAACAAAGACTTACCAAGGCTAGGCCTTGAGTAACAAGCTGCCTTCTCTAACAGCAGGCGCACAAACCAGCATACCCAAACTACCTATTCCTGCATAACAGTAAGACAAGTCTCCTCTTTGCAGGCATTCAAAATCCACCTGGAAATGTTCCTACTGACCTGTTCGAAGTTGCCCTGCTTTGGTGGGTGTGGGTTGCCCTGCTTTGGTGGGTGTGGGTTGCACTAAATGACCTCCAGAGGCCCCTTCCAACCCTAAATAATCTGTTATTTGGTCTACTCAGCTTTGATGAACATGAACTAAATGATTGGCCAAACAAACTGATGACTGCAAAGTCATCTAATTTACAGAATAAATGTATAAAAAATTAGACTATTAAATGGTTGAGAAAGTGGTTGGATGGTGGCATCCAGAGGGTAGTGGTCAATGGCTCAAAGTCCAAATATTATTAATTAATCTTCGTTAATGACACAGACAATGGAATTGAGTGCACTCTCAGCAAGTCTGATGACACCAGGCTGAGTGGTGCTGTTAACAGACTTGAAGGCTGGGATATCCAGAGGGACCTGGACAGGCTGGAGAAGTATGTCTGTGGGAATCTCATGAGGTTTAATAAGATCAAGTGTAAGGTACTGCATCTGGGTCAGAGCAATCCCCTGATACCAGCACAGGCTGGGGATGAACAGATCCCAGCAGCCCTGCCCAGAAGGAATTGGGGGTGCTGGTGGCTGAGAGGCTGGACATGACCCAGCCATGGGCACTCCCAGCCCAGAGAGCCACACGTGTCCTGGGCTGCATCCAGAGCAGGGTGGGCAGCAGGGCCAGGGAGGGGATTCTGCCCCTCTGCTCTGCTCTGCTGAGACCCCACCTGCAGGGCTGCATTCCCAGCACAGGAAGGACATGGAACTGTTGGAGGGAGTCCAGAGGAGGCCAAAAGCATGATTGGAGTGACAGAGATGGAGCAACTCTCCTACAAGGAAATTGAGATTTTTTTCAGCCTGGAGAAGAGAAGGCTTAAGGGTCACCTAATTGCAAACTTCCAGTTCCCAAAGGGAGCCTACAAGATGGAGAGGAATCTTTAATAATGGCATGTAGTAACAAAACAAGAGGCAATCGCTTCAAACCTGAAAGAGAACTGGTTCAAATTAGATATTAGGAAGAAATTCTTTACAGAGGGTAGTAAGACACTGAAACAGGTTGCCTGGAGAATCTGTGGATGCCTCATTCCTCAAAGTTCAGGGAGAGATTGGATGGGGCCCTAAGCACCTGTGAAAGGTGTCCCTGCCCACAGCAGTGCATTTGGAACAAGATGATCTTTACAGTCCGTTCGAACCCAAACCATTCTATTATTCTATGATCTGCCAAAGTGATTGTGGCTTGTTTTTTCCCCTCTGTTTTTATCACTTATACTCTCTGCAGGAATATTTTATGACACCAGATTATTCTGTGAGGGAAACAGCTCCTCTATGAGCAAGAAGTACGTTCCTGAGCATGAGCAACTGTATAACTTTAGACCAAGTTGATACAATGCAAGTGTCTGCTTCTAGAAACAAAGCAGAGTACCACAGAAACTCAACCAGCAGAACTAATCACGTGGTTTTTGACTTGCAAGAACCGATATGTGAATCTGCAGGTATACCTACGCTTAGCCATCACTTCATCACCGACAACTGAAATCTTGGAGTAACAAATTTCGAAAAAAAAACTTGGAGTAACAAATTTCAAAAACAGTGTTTAGAGAAATTTCACACAGGAGAGCAGATGGTTTTTCTGATGGTTTTTTGATGGTTTTTCTTGAATTACAGTAGACAATTTTATCCCATTCTGCTGCATAAAGACACTAAGAAGATTCCCTAAAAATATGTTTGCCCGGACAGCACATTAAAAGAAAAGAAACAAACATTACATGTTTAATAAGCATTTAAAGTCACTCGTCAATCACAAGTTCATATATGCAAATGAGAAACAAAAGTAATCACACAAGTATCAGATAATCAATCTCCTTCAACTCAGCTATGATTTCTTAATGGGTGATTAGAACATGTCCAAGAGCAAAAATAACTGAACAGGCAATTTCATTTATGAAATTTTACCAGCTCTTCTGATTCTACTGCCTTAAGAAAAAGATGGATTTTTTTTCCTTAGTAGTAGATTTCACTTTCAGTTTCAATTCCTCTTAAAGACTGGCATGCTTCAAAAGCCTTTATGGCTTCATTAACATATTCTGAATAAAACAACACTAAAGAGCAACTAGCTTTACTGTATCTAGCACTCTATCACTATTCTAAATACATATAAGTTGATAAAAAGATTACATCTTCCAAATGTATTTTCATCATAATGTAAGATGTAACAGTGTCTGTTATAGACACTATCAATTTCAAAAGAGTCCTAGAGAAGGTTTTTATAAATACTTAAAGGTAACACAGCACTGTGCTTACACTACTACACAAGAGCAGCCACAGAAATGCAATAGTGGAATTGATACCTACCTACTATCACTGTTAGAAGAACTGTCCTGAAATATCAAGCCACAAATTACTTTAAAAGCATGTAGAAGCTGCACTTACATGAGCATGAATAATCATGCAGAATGTGGTATGATACTGCATTACTTGGGTAAAAAAAATTGCCTGACAAGTAATTTACCAATTACTATCACACTAACTACAAGTCCCAGCAGAAGGACAGCTCATTATGGCTTCTACAGCAGGTGAAGAGACCTCCCAAGAAAGCACAAAGTAATGGTTATATCTTAATGAGTGATCCAGGAGCAGGATGACCTTAATCCAGCCACTGCACTTGACAATAAAGATCTTTAATCACCTATGAAAGTGTGCCTTTAAGCATCTTCTGAGGTTTTCTTTTCCAAGAAATGTGCCTGTATCTAGCAATAAAGATGAAATAAACCACAATAATGCAGATGAGCTCTTTAATTAACAATGTAGGATGAAAAATTAAGTGACATCAATCTTAATTCTACATAGGCATTACATGCACCAGGCAAATTTAACAGGAAATGTGTAAGAGTAAAGATCTTCAAGTTCAGTAAAAAACTTGGTTAGGAGTTTGTTAGAAGTTATCCAGAGGGTATTAGTCTGAAGAAATCAAGAATCTGTAACTTCCAGCTGGGTGCTCACTGGATGCAAGCAAAGTGAACTTCCAGAACTTCATGTATTTTCCATCTTAAGATTGGTGTACAAACCTAACTTTTCCTGCCTGAAATAGGCTGTTGGAATTAAATTCCACAGAAACATTCAAACATACCTCTAACAAGCGCCTAGTAACAGAAAACTCAAAATCAACTTGTCAGCATGTAACAGTGAATTTTGGGCAATGGGATCAGCTCAGGAGAAAAACAATGCAATAACCTTTACTGTCCAACACTGGACCCTTGATTATGGACTTCAGCCATTCTCAGAGTGTGCTCAGTTTGCTTACATTTCAAAGCTGAAAGAGAACCTGATCAGTATTTTTAATTTCACATTAAAAAACTGTACCTCCACCTGGATTCTAATCAAAAGAATGCTTAAGGACTCTGGTATCTTTAAATACATCTATTAACCACATTCAGAGTAGTAGGCACATAGTCAGTTTTTTACAGTAACTGTGTAGTGACACTGTTTCACATGTAAGTGCAGTTGTCTCAGCTACAACAGAGACAAAAGCGAAATAAAGGGAGAATCTAGTAGCCAACCATCTAAGAAAGTTAATGTCTTTACAGATTTAATATAGGCTGACTTCAAGTGTACAAAACTCCAAGACATCCACTTCCTCCTCAAGCAACTGTAGTTTTAACAATATTTGTTACAGGTTCCATACAGTCTGCTCTGTCAAAAAATATTTTGTCTGATCATTCTACTAAAACATCCCACATTCTTCTGTCACATGGGGCAATTTTTTTTATGCCATCAGTGAAGTGTTTTAGACATGTATCAGTAACTGTTGAATGCCCAAGGTATTTCCAGCCCTGAACAATGCAACTCCTCAAACAATCCATTATATCAAGAGGATAAGAAGGCAAACATCTCTAAGCAGAGACTGCATATCTATGAGGTTTACAGGCTCCTTCTCACATGTCTACAGCAGACCAGTTCTGAAGTGTGGGCTTGGGCTTCACTATACTTCCTCCACATTTAACTGAGGTTTTTACATATATACTCTGCAAGACATAAACACACTCTGTTCATACTGGTTTTTCTCTGGTACTCCTGCAAGTTTTCTCCTAACTCTCCCCTCCTATTTTTAGCGGAGATCCTAATACAAACCAAATAGCTACACCTACTCATCTTACACAAAATCTAACTACAATACAGATTTACTTTTCTAAATAGGAAATAAGTTCTATCTATACAAAAGAAACCATGGGTCACCCTCAGAAATACAAAAAGAAATCCCAGGTTAGACTTACTAGTGCTTTTTGTCCTGATTTGGATTTCATGGCTTGCTGTTAAAAAATATATGCAAATGGCAGATCATTCCATAATTTCAAGAAGGAGAATGAATTCATCAATTAAAAAGATTTTTAAAAAAGATAAAATCATTGCTGTGTCTTTGCTCTCTCTTTTAGAGAAACACACAAGTAGGTGAATTATCTGGACAACCAAGCTCTCTGACAGGCTTTAGATCCATATTCCTCTAAAACAGAATACAGACAGACCACAACATTTCGTAACACAGTAACCAAAGAAGTTATTAGTGTCTGGAGAATATGGTCTAAATTAGACTCAGTTCTGTCAATTTTTTGCCCCAAGACTCACATTTCAAAGCAGCCTACAAGAACATTTGAATATGTGATGCCACCGAAAACTCCAAGTAGGCGACACAAGCTAGCCTTTATATCAGAGAATATGCTCCCTTTTGACTGCTTATGTGTGTTATACAACAGCTAAGGACCTGCCCTGGACAGAAGGAAAAAGACAGTCATAAAACTGGATAGTATCAAATGACTTTCTATCAATTAAGTGTATTTTAAGTAGGTATCATAGTCTCAGAGAGATTCCCACAGAAAGCATACAGTGAAAATAATTCCTAGGTAACAAGAATATGGAAGCTTTCCTAATTTAACAAAGGCTTTTCTACAACTGCAGTTACAACCAAAGAGTTTGATTGTACCACAGTGTAAATATGCTGTGTTTGTTCAACTCTCCCCACAAAGAGGAAGTCTGTCATGCTATAAAAAGCCACACAACATAGAAACAAATTACAGAATCTTGTTGCTGATACTGTCGGCAATTACACATCAATCTCGGTATAAACATAATGATAAATGTACATTAGTCATCTTCATACTCAATCAACAAGACTAACTTTCTCTGAGAAGACATTGACACTTTTCCTGAAGCTCTGTACCTAAAATTAAGAACAAAAGCGTACATTCTCCAATAAACGAGAGGGTTTTACACCTTTTCTACAAAACTATTTGCAGAGTGTGTAAGTGGTATCAAGGTATTTTACCTTTTGGTCTGAAATAAATACAATCCAAAACAGATTCCAGTGTACAAGACTAGTACTGACACAAAAACAGCTGAAAGTCAAGAGCTGCAAGATTTCCTGACTTTATCAGAAAATCACAGTAAATGCAGCTATGTTCAGTCTCAACTAATGGCTTCAGAGGGTTCAAGTCTGCACCTCTTCTAAATTAAATTTTTTCTAAAGCAGATTATGTTTTGAAGATTATTTATTTCTTTGTTGCTGAGATACAGAGAAAAAAAGTTAATTTAGATATGCTAGTTTCTTCTTGGATGAAACTCTAAGTCCCATTAAAGGAACATTTGCTCATTAACTTCTAGCTGGAAGTCAGAGCAGCAAGGTTTCTCTTCTTCTGCCATTCTAAGGAGCCCTCTAATTATTACGTAAATAGAAGTTCATGTTGCCTTCTGGATGCTCTTGGATGTTATTTGATACTGTCCTTGAAAAATAAAAAAAAAAAAAGAAAATAAAAGAAAAAAAAAAAAGAAGCAAGCATGTCAAAATATATAGCTGCATAGAGACCCTCAGCAGCATGGAAAGAATCATCCATCCCTGCGCTGATTAGATGAGAAGGGTCAAGTACCTCCTGTATGATGGTATGGGCCTCTATAGCAAAGGCAACTGAAGTTCAGCAACAGTGGTGCCAGCGAGAGCAAAGGGCTATCTGCAGCTTGTGAGGACACCTGTAATGAAGAACTGGTTATTATCTCAAGCTTCCATAGTCAACAACAAAATTCTAAAAACCACACCAAAAAACCCCAATAACAAAGTACATTTTTACATAATTTTACAGTTAAATCATTAAGAACAGAGATTTAATTAATAGCTTTTAAAGAATAGAATCCTCTCATAACTATCTGTGTTATTGATATTAACATTTGATTACATATTATTGTGGAAAATCATCATAATCTAGTGTCAGTGTAGACCTTGCATTCTTCATCTAAGGGTTTGTAGAGTTCTTTATAATATAAAAAACATATTCCTTTTCTAAGAGCTTCCAGACTAATTTTAAAAAGTACATGTACTAAACTATCCTAACTAAATTACATTAATGTGTGACTCAAGTGTGCAGTGTGAGTTTTGGGGATGTCCTGCACAGGATGAAGAGTTGGATTCGATGATACCTGTGTGTCCCTTCCAACTCAGCGTATTCTGTGATTCTGGGAGTAAATATATAGATGTCATAAAATACCGCCCTAAAGTTGGCTGCAATTTCTTAGAGGTTACATAATGCTCTTTCAGGTTCCTAATACTTAAATAAGACATACAAAACAGCATAAAGTATACTGTTATCACCTATGTTTCTTTGCTTTGCCTTCAGTTTAGGTGCTTTAAATAAAAAAGACAATCAGATCCAAGAATGGTAAATTGCATTAGTAGCTTTACAGTAACAATTTAACAAACAGATAATTTTAGTAAACTTCTGCAATCATATAATAAAAACTCACTCACAGGCCCAACAAACCTACTATCAGGTAAGTTTTGAATATACACCATTAATTCACTATGTTGGGAATTTTGGCATGCAGTCTGATCATATCTGACCTGAAGACTCCAGATGACTGTCCTCACACTACAGAGCTACTTGTTACCAGCTTCATCAAAGAATGGCAATTACTTCCCTTCTAAGGTTTCTTCAAACTGATTCTCTAAAACAAAAAAACTTAACTGCTCCAGCTGAAGATTTCTCACCCCATATTTCTGCCTGAAGCAGATGGGGTTTGGACAGCTTCAGCTGAAAATATTTACAATTTTCCAAGCAAAATGAAGCTGGGAAGAGTCTGTGCTAAGAAACTCAATTATTCTATGAATAGGCTTAGCACTCCCATTCTTGAGGGAAAGACTTCAAGTATTGCTTTTCAAGCTTTTGGGAAATTCACCCAAGTTGAAAGTATTAAGAAAAACTTAAACATACAGTATACAAACCTGAAGTTTGGAAGCCCCACTCACATGAGATTCTACCCACTATTCATGTACCAGCCCAGGTTATAGAGCTCTCGCATAATAAAGGTATGCCCTATTGCCAGATTTTTAACTGTGTGTTTTACTGAAGCTACTTTACCACAAGCATGTTCTCATGCAAAGCCAAAGCTCCTCCATTCCTCTTATCCCTCTATTGTTTCAGTTAAATTTTACAGAAACAAAACTCAAATACTTGGACAAACTAGTCTGACAAACTAGACTTTAAATATTCAACTTGCATGGCTAAGTAACACAATGCATACTACCATAGTTCGAGCACAAAAGCAGAGCTGAATTTCTTCTAGTGAGGTAGGCCTGATTTGCAGCAATTTTCACCTCACATAAATAAACAGCTTCAATATTCTCACCTCCTCCTGCTGACTTCAGTCCCCCATGAAACAGCTTAGGAGTGGTTTCCTTACCAACAAGATTAATGACTTCAAAACTTGTTTCATTCACTGACTCCTACAAATATCAGCAAAGAAGCCTTTGGGCTCCAATGTCTTTTTTCCCCTATTTTGATAAGCACTATGGAAAAGATACTGAGATAATGGGGTTTTTTAACAGTAGTCATCTACAAATTTTCACCAAATTCAAATTCCAACAGGGTGGGATGGGATGATGAGAGAAACCAACAAAAGACATTAGTTCTTATCTTCCACAAATAGTAGATATTGCTGAAATACAAGAGTGTGCATGTTTAGTTATATGCAAAACATAAGTAGATATTAATACTCTTACAGTATTATAGAAAACCTCAAGCTCTCTGGTGCATTTTCAAATTTAAACTTCCATGTACTTTTACTGCTCTATTTTTCCAGTATTGTAACTGAAAGAAACTAGAAATCCCACAATGACTGCTTGGCTCTACAGAAAATCTGCTCTCATAGGTCAAAATGGAAAGATATCTCCTTTGCTTTCATAAGTAAACTAAGAATTTCTATTCTCAAGAACAGCTTCACATGCTTTCCAATTAGGAGAAAGAATATACTGCTGGAAATCAGATTGTTGTCTTGCTTTTCTGAATTTCTCTAAGAACAAGTTTACTCAAAGTTAACACATAACACAGAAAAATATTAGATGCAAATAGTCTGTAGTGGGGCAAGGTTAAAATATGTTTTATTCCAGCATAAGGAAATATTTGTGGCCCTATAGGAAAATCCTTCCAGATAATGATCCACCAGCTTCAAGAGGGAAAGTGAGAGACATCACTGCAGGTTTCTATGTTCAGTAGACTTCTCTGGCTAAGTGCAGAGTTAGGAATAAAAAAAACTTTCAGGCAAAGTTCCACCTCAATCTAGAATATGCCTTTACTTCTGCGGCTAGTAGAGTCATTCAGCTTGGCAGAAACGTGGAGCCCCAGAGAGCACAGGATGTCCTGTACACATTATAGAGTAATACTATCTTGGTCATGTGAATGGTAGGTTCTTCTGACCTACCATTAACAACACTTAACAACACAAACAGCAATCTTCTGACAGTAAAAGATGCCAACCTATTCAACAAAGTAGTGCTATTCCTGGCATTTACAAGAAAAAAAAACAAACCACAACACAACAGAAATACAAAGTACTACATTAATGACAACACTAGGTTTCCTCCAGTAGTTCTAGGGTATTTTAACCCTTAAAAATAGACACGAGAAGTACTGACCACTTAAGTTCTTACATTTGCCTTTGAAAATCAGACAACAGCAAACTACAGAATAGCGTATTAACTGGATACAGAGACTCCTGCAAAATTATGGCTCCAGCTCAAAATCTCAGTTGAAATTGTTCTCTACTGCAAGCTAAGAACATGATGCTGTTGAAATTCAGCCCACAAACAATGACTCACTTAGGTTTCTACATCCTTATAACCTCATATACCTCCCATTTTTAGGAGGGCATTACTTAGACAGGCTTCCCACCACTTGTAAGATCCAGGGATTTCTAGAAGTTCCCAGGTAGACTACAGTAAGCAACATTCAGTAGCAGGATCGTGGTTCTACTAGCAGACTGTACAGATTTAACCATACTGAGCTCTAAACAGATAAAATAAGAAAAGAATTTCACCTAGATAATATTTTTAACAACACAAACAGCAATCTTCAGGGGGTGTTTAAGTTTTCACCTCAGTATACTCCTTTCTGTTTATCTCATATTTAACTAAAGTGACCTTTTAGTATTTTTAATAATAAAATGAATATTGTTTTATTTTATCACAGCCCTAAAAGAATTAAGTTATTTAGCTTCATGTTCTCAACATCCAGTTTTACTTGTGCAAGAGCAACCCTTCTGATCTTTTTTCTTATGAGCACCATGGAAACAGAAAAACAACCCATAATAAAGAAGGAAACTTCTGAATTAATCATGGTAATTACAAGAAAATTAACATTTATGGGGAGTGAAACTATAAAAACCCAGTTCCCTAACTCTTCACTAACACGATCCCAACTGTGCCCTAACTGGATATACTAAGTACCAAACTCACACATGCTGCTCATGTAGGCAACTTCAGCTATAATATTTCACTATCCCGTTTTCTCAAGCAAGACATTTGTTAAGTAAAACGTTCACGCTAATTGGACTGGCCACTGGCAGATTACACAGGAAAGCACAACTCATTACAGGCTCATCTTCCCTGCTTCTCAGATAAAGAATTTAGGGTAAAAACCTCGGGTTTGCCCCACATAGACATCTTTACCCAAAGAAGTGTGCTAGCACATAACAAAGCTAAGTTATACAACTCCAAGACTCATGTTCCTTGATTCGGTCCCTTCAGAAAAACACGTATTTGTACACAATGTTCCTTAGAGACCAGCCCTCACAAGTCCTGACTGTCACCAATCTGTAGAACACAAAAATCTAGTCATTTGCTATTTGTTCAAAATCCTAGCCACTAATGCTTGCCTCCTGGTTAACAGTTAAATTTATCTTTTTTAAGTTTTCTCTACGTGTTTGTAAAGATGCACACTTTATGTCTTTTGAGGCAGAAATCTCACTGCTGTGCATTACTCAAAACTCATCTGCTGTAAGAAGATGCATCTTCGGAGTCACTTTCCCTGAACTGTACCACACACTCGGTGCCTTCCGCGTCAGGTAATAGCTATGCTTCACTTTCACTACTTGAGCACTGCGCACACCTCGTAGTTTACGCAACGCGGCTTCAAAGGTTACACCCATCAGCGAAGTTACAGCCTGAGGCCACCTATTCGGAGCAAAATCTTTCCATCGCCCCAGGGGAGGGGAGGCTCCACCTCATGGAAGACTTCCAATCACCCCTGCCATAGCGGCTTCCCGTGGTGGGGACGAAGCGCCTCGCAGGACTACCAAAAATCGTCCTTATCCCGCCCGGGACATGCCGGGACTCACAAGTCGAGGACACCGTGGCATCACAACTTCTGCCCGAGCAAATTAACCCCGCGCCGCCTCCTCTGCCGGCCCCGCCACGCGCGGACCCGGGGTGGCGTTTTCCCGGGAAACCGCTCGCGGTCGGCCCGCTTCCCGCCCTGCCCGGCCTGGATGCGGCGGGGCGGAGGAGAGCGGGGTAGCTCCCTCCATCCCCCCGCATCCCTCCGGCTACTGTCACTTGGACAGGATGAAGGCGGGAGCCGAGGGAGGAGCCTCTCGCCGCTCAGGTGGGAAAACAAACACACAAAGGGGTCTCACCAAGACCCCGTGAGGGGTTTTACTGCGGTTTTTACTTCATCGGGAAAACGGGCGTCCTGTAGCATTCCATCAGGGTGGGCTTCCCGCTGCCCTCCCTTCCTCCCAGACCCAGGAGTAAACAAAAGCGAGAGCTCACAGAACAGCACATGGGTGGAGACGGGGACCCCTGAGCCGCACAAAGAGCCGGGCCCGGGATTAGGGGAGACCCCTGAGGGTCCGCCTGCATAGGGGAGCTCCCGCCTCACCTGCTTGCCCCGGTAGAAGAGCCGCTGGCGGTCGGGGCTCACGCGGAAGGTCTCCTCGATCTTCTCCCGCAGGCACTCGATCTTGGTGAGGCGGCTCAGGTCGTCGATGGTCTGGGTCTCCGTGCCGTCGATGGTGCGGACCTGGATCCACATGGTGCGCGCTCTGCCGCCCGCTCGCTCGGCCGGCCGCGGGCGAAGGATGGGAGACACAGGCAAGGGGTGGGAACGGGGTCCGCTCCGCGGGCTAGCGCCCACGGCGTAGGAGGTGCCGGAGAGCGGTCTGGACGCTACCCCGCTCTTTGTTTGGCCCGACGGGGCAGGAATTTCAAACCCCGCGCAGCGGGCGCGACCCTCCTGCCCGCAATACGGGCCGCCCGTCCCGCTCGGCGGGGTGCGGGAGAAGGAAAGGGAGCCGAGCAGATCCCACGGCGCTCCCCGATCCTGCCAAGGCAGCGCAGACCGCGGCGGGTGCCGGCAGGCCGGCGGCGGGCAGGGCTACGGGGATGCGCCGGAAGCCATCGCCCGGCCCGGGCACTGTTTACCGGGGAGCGCCGCCGCGCTCACATGGAGGTCACGGCGCCAACGCCGATCTCGCGAGAGCGCCCGGCCGCGGCCGTGCAGACAACACGGCGGGGTGGGGGCGGGGGCAGCGAGGCGGGCACGCGGCACCACCACGCCCCCTCCCGCCGCGCGCCCCTGCCCCGCCCGCTCCGCCCCGCGCGCTGTGCCCGGCCGGCGCGGGGCCCGCGGGGGGAGCGGAGGCGGCCGTTGGCGTCTCCATGGCGGCGCGCGCGGCGCCGAGGGCTGTGAGGGCCCTGCGCCCGGAGCTGGCGGCAGGGCAGCCCCCGGCGTACGTGGGCAACCGGGAACAGCGCTTCCCAGGATATAAAGCTACATGTAACCCTGCCCCAAAGATACAGATTAATACTAGCGGTCGATACAAATACGGGGCGAGACTAGAAAAGGAAAGAAGAACCTTCGTTTACGCCGCGAATCTGGTGTACGTTTGGATCTCTGTATTTTTCTGTATCGGGTAATTCTGCTAATTAACCACTAGGTAAATCTAGAATTACACAGCTGTTGTGGGCTAGCCCTGTTGGGCAGCTGGGCGCCACACATTCCTTTGGTCACTCTGTCACAGGGAGGTGGAAAACAAAGAAAGAAGGTTGAAAGTGAGAAAATGGGCATCTAAATAGCAACAATTTAATTAAAACGGTTAAAATTTAGTTATAAACAAAAGTTGTGCACACAAGACAAAATGAGGAAGTATTTGAGTACGTAAAATTGACAGGCACCTGTGCATTTATCCATTTCTACAAAACCAGAGCCTTGTCATGTTTAAAGGTTGCTTAGGAAGACAAGCACCTTAACTCCTAATAATACCCTGCTCTTTCTCCTTCTTATCCCAGCTCTCATTGCTGAGTGTGACACGAGGTGTGTGGTGTCACCAGCCTTCCCCACTGGGTCCCTATTGTATTTTCAGGCAACTCCGACAAGGGGAGAGAGAAATGATGCATCTGACTACACTGATATCAGAAGGCTAATTAACTACTTTATTATACTGTATTATTCTATACATCTAAACTGAATCTGCCAAGCACTCAACCCTGCACACACTGCATTCCAACTGCACAGAATCTCGTGACTGTCAGCCAACAGTCCTGACACACACACACACTCTTGGCCCTGATAGGCCAAGGAAACAAAACACCATCACTTTGGGTAAACAATCTCCATATTGCATTCTACGTTTGCACAAGCACAGGCACAGCAAATGATAAGAATTGTGTTTTCTTTCTCTGAGGTTCAGAGATTGTGAATCCCAGAAATATTCTTGGGAAGAATTGTGCCTTGCTTTTCTCTGTGAAGAGAAGTGTGGGGCTACAGGTCTCTTCCTGGTGAACTCCTCCAGCCTACTGGCTGGCAGTGTTGTCCCAAATACAAATTCTTCTGTCTGTTGTGTAAGAAGCTGACCTATACAAGATACTTGTTTCTTTCATGTTTGTGCAGAGGTGAACGCACAAAACCAGCTACAGTCAGGCTAAAAATCTCTATTTTCATAACACAGAAGTATAAGCATACCTAATTTCTAATTAGATGCCTATTTAATAGCCATTGAACCCAAATAAAGGAAATTTAGATTAGATATATAGAAGAAATTCTTTACTGTGGGGGTGATGAGACAGAAATACAGGTTGGCCAGAGAAGTTGTGGATACTCCATCCCTGGAAGTGTTCAAAGCCAGTTTGGATGGGGCATTGAGGAACTGGGCTAGTGGAGGTGCCCTTGCCCATCACAAGGAGACTGAAACTAGATGTTTTTTAAAGTCCCTTCCAAACCAAACCATTTTATGATTCTATGATCTTTTGCCCATTTTGATGTAAAGGCAGGATATATTTTAAATTTATTGCTCATGTTCAGTGTGTGAGGGACTTCAGCTGAAGGTGGGTAGCCTAAACTTTAGAGGTGTGGTTTTCATGCAATAATGAGCTAAGTTAAGCTAAAGGACACAGGTGTAGCTGATTTTGCTAACTTGAGTAAAATTTATTATATACTGCCAGACAGTTTCCTACTTATCTGTTGTTCTCAGTTATTCACTCTGCAAAATCTTTTCCTTAAGTCATTCACCATTCATGATTCTCCCCTTTGAGACCTAAATTTCTCAATCTGAATATGAGACCATTTGAGCTTCATTTGTTTTATCAAAAAAATCTCCTCTTGTTTTCTCTCAAATTCCAAGGGATTTCCTCACACCAACAAGTACCACTGTATATTTCCTCTTTTTGTTAGCACCCCTCTTACTGTTCTTTGTATTAATGAAATTTGAGAATCATTTAGCATTGATATTAGCCATCATCATTATTTGGTATGTTCTAGAAAGTACACTTTTACATGCTTCCATAATATATGCATACACTTAAGACACAATAAACAATAAGTACCACTAGTAAAAGGATAAATCATCAACACAGTTGTTTCAGCTATCCTTTATTTGGTAACCATGCTTTTTACCATATTACATGTGAGTCATTTAAAGAGTGTAGTAACTCATTGCCACCCCTGCTCCTGTGATCAAAAAGGGCACTGCATTCAGGTCTGCAGGCTAAAAAGAACAACTTCCAGGTCACAGTTCAGATCTATCTCTCTCCTTGGTCCAGACAGTTCCTTTTTAAATTCTTCACCAAAATCAGCCTTTGATGGCATAAATGCATAGGTTGCCTGTGACATTTGCCAAGATGTACAAATAAGCTCTGTGGTCACATATCAAAAACCATCAGAAGGGTAGAGAGCCGCATGTGCCTTTGCAGAGCTGACCTCTTCTTTTATATTACAGAGCACCAGGAAGCTGGCGAGATGTTTATAGCTGTTCATGCAATTTACAGACCTTACACATCTCTCTGCTGGGAAAGATCCCTTCACTTTCATCCCTGCTGCTGGGAAAGTTCCTTTAATTCTCAACTTAACTGGACACTTTGGCAAACCTTCTGAAACTCAATAAAGCCAAATGCAGGGGTCCTGAACCCAGGAAGAAATAACCCTATGCATCATTGCTGGGGGCTGACCTTCTGGAAAGTATCTTTCAGGAGGAGCTGGGGATCCTGCTGAACGATTTTTAACAAAAATTTGCAAAATTAAAAATCGTTAACACCACTATAGCATTAAGAAAGAGGCATTCTTTATTCAGCCAGATGCACAAAGGATTGTTTCCTCTGAAACACTGGGCAAGCTAAGTACAGAAAAAGCTCCAATAATATTCATTGATTTTCCTAGAATTAACATACATATGATAATAATTTCCCTAAAATCATTGATATATGTTCTCTCCCTTTTGCACTTGTGTTCTTCTGTCCTGGGGGTCTCTTTGGTGGTCCCTGATGGTCACTGACCCCTAAGTCATACCTGGCCACCTGGTGAACTGGTAAAAAGTTGGCACAACTGGGCTGGTTGCATTCCAGTTCTTCTTCCTACAGGATAAGTATTGTGCAGTTCCATAGGCCAGTGGTTTTTGAAGAATAAGCATTGTATTAACCCACTAGGTACAAACGATTTTTCTTCTGGCAACTTTCCCACCCTTTGAGGCTTGTGAAGCTTGTCTTCTCCTTGAGCCTTCCTAAGCCCCACCTTGCTTTTTTACCAACACCATGTAACTTCCTTGTGTTAAATGAGAAATCATGTTTTTTCAGCAGCTCACAGCAAGCATCGTAATCACAATTATTAATATGGTCACAATTATACTTTGCAAAAGGGAGGCCCAGCAACCAGTCAGAGAAAATCCAAGTCCTTTAAATAGGTTATTTAACCAGTTACTTTCTAATCCTGCCCTTAATTCTCTTTGAGATGCAGCAATATATTTAGCTGATCATCCAATTAAACAGTCACATCTGGAATGTGCACACAACTATTGTTTAAATTCAAGCAAGCACGTACTTCATGTAAGAGCAATGGATCTAAAGCCAATCTGTTTTGTAGGGTTGTTTTAGCTGTGGCTTGCAACTTTTCATTTATTTCTGCAAAGCCCAAGTGAGTTGCATTTGCTAGAGTTTCCATTTGTAGAGTCAAATGTGTGTGGCTGGTCTATTCCTAAAGGTAGATAACTGAGGAGTAAGATAGACTCTGAAGGCCATCTCACTATAGTCTGCATATTGGGATGTTTCCAAGTTTTGTCATGTTTAACTTCTCCCCTTAGCTGGGTTCCCAGTGGTGACTCCTTCCACAAGGGACAGAACATTAGTACTCCTAATGTCCACTGTTCTCTTGATTCTCCTGAGGGTAAATGTGTGGTCCAAATTCCATTACTTCCTACCTGTGCTGTAGGTCCTAATGATTTTACAATGTCCTGCTGACAGTCTATATCTCTCCAAGTCTCATTGTTTTTTGGGCCAGACCAGGTGTCATTAAGAAAGGCAGAATAATTTCTACAAACACATCCCAACCTTAGAACCTGGGCCACAGATATGAGCTTCTTTACCTGAGGATCCTACTGATGCACACAGATATTTGAGGCAATTCGACTTTTCCTTTCTATTTCTCTATTTCCCAAAGTTTTTCCTGACGTTTTATCTTATACTTAAATTGTGGAGGTACAATTATCTGCCCACATGAGGTTACCAATCAGCTGCTGGGATTTTTCATAACTTTTAAGGATTGAGCTAACTGCCTGTCCTGACTTTTATAATTTGGTTTTTGTTCTAGCTTTTTCAGCTTTTTGCTAGGTATTTTTCAGCTACTTCTTTGGCTGTTTTATCAGCTAATTGATTCCCTGCATTAACTGGGGAGTTTCCAAACTGGTTGATTGTGGGAACACAGCCATCTGGGATAAATAGTGGTTTTGCCTCAGTAGCATATACAGGAGGCATCAACCTGAGGCCATGGGAAGCAGGGTATTGAAAGGGAAATATCTAGTCAGGTCATGGCAAGAAGAGTGTGGTCATGGGTCAATATGTTAATGGAACTATTCTATATTAAGTCATGTTTCTGGTTCTTGTTGTCAGTTGGTTTGGAACCTGTCACATGTAAGGTCACATTCTGAGTTTACGTTCGTGATTGGAAGCTTACCCTCAGAATATCCCTATATCTTGTTATGTTCACCACTCTCCACATCTTTTGATCTTGCTCCTCAGACTGTGTGGTTTCTGCGTTTGTTATTTTGCTACTAAAGATCTTTATTTTTGGGCAAGTTCATCACACCCCTTCCTCTGTTTTGTGCCATGCTCCCCCAACTGAGCCAGACTAGGGTTTGCAGTAAGATTGACTGTGACAGTTGATGGGCTTCACAAGTTCATTACAGCCACTTCTTTTGGCTTTTACACACTCTGTAGTAGTTAACTATTTTCTTTTTAATACTTCCTAGGAGACTCTGGTAACAATCCACTATCCTTTCATATGATTTAATGGGCATGTATTATCCCAAAACCATTTTTAAGTCAGTCCATATGTTGACCCTTTGCCAGCACTAAGTGTAAAGCCATTAATTCTGCTTTTTGTGCTGATGAGTTCTTAAGTAAAGTCTGGATTTCTATCACCTGGGTCAAGGTTACCATTGCATACCCAGCTGCACATCTTCCATTTCGTACCATGCTGCTCCCACCAGCTCCAGTTCTGGGTCCTGGATAGAATCACTATTGAGGTGAAGTCTTAAGTTCAACATTTCCCTGCTCCAGTAAGGCAACTTGGTATTTTAGCATCCTGCTAAGAAGGGTCATAGATCTTGTACAGTTCTTGGCTCCAGAGTCTGACAAATGGCTTCCTTTTGGCTGCTTCCCAAGGCTTTTTGGCTGCTTTTTCCTTGCAACATAACAAAACCAAGTTATATTACTGCCTCACTTTTTTTCCTGTTTGTGCCGTTTTCTTTGATATCCTGTATCCAGATTGTGTAAGAAATTTAACAGACTTCTAGTAGGACTGAGGCACTTCCTTCATTGATTGCTGGTAGAATATAATCTATATGTTGTAGTAAAACTCTGTGCAGATTTTTCTTTTCCAACTTTCCGCTTTCTTTTGCCGGCTAATTGCCGGACACACGGGGCTGTTTTGAAGCCCTGGGATAGCAGAGTCCATGTTAGCTGAACCTTCCACCCAAATTTTGAATTCTCCCATTCAAAATTGAACTCTCCAGTTTTGATCATCCAGGCCTCTCAGTTACCTGTACCACTGGGGTTACAGCACTCTCTACTTCCTCTGGTGTTTCTTCTACCTCATTGGATTGCTGTAACATAAAAATCTTTGTCTCAATGGCTTTTCATTCAGGTATTTGAATTTATATTTCCTCATCCAGGAAAGTTATATGATTATTCAATTTTCCCAAAAAATCTCTCCTCAACAAGGGAATTGAGCATTCAGGCTTATACAAAAACTGATGTGTCTCCCACTGTTTTCTTAGTTTAAATGGTAACTGTTGTAGAAAAAAAAGGCCTTTTCTCTTTCCTCTCTCCCACACCCACAACACTTACTGGTTCCAAGCGAAGTTTTCTTCTGCATGTATTCAGTACCAAATAAGGTGCTCCAATATAATTTTTTAAAATTACCTGTTTTAAAATTACCTGTTTATTCTCCAAGAATAATGTAACCAGGGCCTCAGCTGAGGATGATTCCCTGGTCCCCTTCGGCGGGGACCATCCCTGAGGATGGTCCCCTTCGGGGAAATTCTTCATTTATGGTTATGAGCTTGATGATTTGAAGAGCTAGGTTTAGGTTTCCTGTCTGATTTCCCCTGGCCTGGGACCCCTCCCTTTTCCAATGCCCCCTTTCTTTACAAACTGCTGAAGTATACTTCAGCCACCAATTATTACAATACTCAGCCAAGTGAGCAGCAGTTTTGAGCCAATGTCTTGTGAAAAAACGTCTTGTATAACCCACTAGGTGCAAATGATTTTTCATCTGTCAACACATCAACCCGTCCATGAGTCAAGAGTTTCTGAGTTTCTGTCCATGAGCAAGCAGTGTTGAAGAAAGAAAGACAAGAAAGACAATGCTACCCTGGGGTGCATTAGGAAGAACATTGCCAGCAGGTTGAGGGAGCCAGGCTTTTCTCAGTGATGCCAAGGAAGAGAACAAGAGATAATGTGTAGGAACTGATGCACAGAAAGTTCCATCTGAATACAAGGAAGATCTTCCGTACTGTGTGATTGACCATTCACTATAGAAGATTGCCAAGAAAGGTTTTGTAGTCTCCCTCACTGGCAATATTCAAGAACCCTCTGTACACACTCCTGTGCCATGTGCTCTAGGATAGTCTGCTTCAACAGGGAGGTTGGACCAGATGTCCCAGTGTGCTCCCTTCCAACCTCACCCATTCTCTGATTCTGTAAAAGGCTCAGATCTTCATGTGCTTCCAGTTTGATCAGGCATTGTTTTATTGTCACCAGGTCTGCTCCTGGTTTGAGTTCTACTTTTAAGTGGAGTCATCGTGTTTGCTTTAGCTGGTTTCTTTGAATCTCATAAAGGAGGGATTACCACATTAAATATTGCCTCCTGGGTGTCATTCTCAGGCTCTTCTGAGGTCTGAGTCATTAGTAAACAGGTTCAAGCCTTCCATGACTTTACTTGTGAATTATATAGCTATAGAGAGTTTTCAAAAAAAAAAAAAAAGTCATTTGAGCATTTAACTTGCATTAGTAAATCTCATCCTAACAAGGGAAGAGGATATTCTAGCATATGTAGAAACTAATTAGTCAGTTTAGTATCTCCAATTGTACAATTTATGAGTTATAGGAATGGCTGCAAAGCTCTTCTTCCACTGTCCCAGTAATTGCTATTTTAACTTTGCTTAGCAGAGTCTTACAGATAGTTATTACTAAACATGAGAGCCCTCTACAAATCAAATATCTCTTGTTTAATTCCCTGGTTTTACTTCCGGACATGCCTTGATATTTTCCCCTGGTCATATTTAGTCATTGTCAAAAAATCCTCCAATATCACAATAACTACATCTTCTGATTAACCCATCCTGCCTGTAAATAATGCAAGGATTTAGGGCAAAGGCAAGGCAAAGAAGCCTCTTTCAGACCCCTGCCTAATTGCTCCCGTTTCACCTTTTCTAATACCATTCTGTTTTCTTCCACAATAAAAAGGTATTCAGTATAGCTTACATATCCCCTCTATTGGAGTTAAAAGTCAGCACCATAATTTCCAAAAACTTCCTTTAAGATTCTCTTGGTAGGAACCAATGATCATTTGCAGTTCAACAAATCTGAAGTATTAAAAGGGACATGTATGAAAGACTAGCAGACCCTCTGCTTCCTTTGCTGGATTGCAAGGTGACTGTTTCACTGGCTGGGAGGGAGTCTGGCCTGAGTCTGGTCCACAGTAGGACTAAAATCTGCACTACCTTTCATATACTTTTTATTTTGATATATGTTCTCTTTATCCATCCCTGCCCCAATGTTATATGTGGTGGAAAGGAGGAAACTAATGCTCACAGATATTCCAGTTCCTCCCCTCCACAGCATACTTGCTGGTTTTCCTCCTCAATACATGGCACCAACATATCTCATCCCCTTTTACACTTTCCAGAATATAACCCAGATGGCTACAAAAAAAAGGAGGAAAAAAAGGAAAAATTATTTAGAAAGCAATAGTGTCCTCTTTGGTCAATGGTGGTACTGATGAGAAAAGTAGGTAATGCCAAAGGGCGAACTGAGTGAGTAGCACAGTGTGTAGGGTGGGATGGAGGTGACAGTAGCTCAAAAATTATTGGAATTATTACAGCAAGGAAATGAGTCAAGAATAAGAAGGTAAAACATGGGTGAAGTGAGAAAAGTGCTAAGATCTAATTGGGAGCAAACTTAATAAATTAGTGACAAAAAAACACAGAGTTGAATAGAAAAGAAAAAATTGACATGGTATTTTATAAGACAAAGCTAGTTTTCTTAGAAAAATCTATAGAACAAGAGTGAACAAAATGAAACAAATAAATTGAGAATGACACAATGATAAGCATTATTTGATTTTAAAATGGAGTTCTTTTTACAATGGAGTATTCAAGAGAAAACTATTATGCTTTTTTTTGGTTTGTTTTTTGAGATAAAATATCAAAAAATTAAAAATATGGGTTGAAAAGTGGGAACTATTAGAAAGGGACCTTTGCATATGTAGGAGTTTTCATAGTTTTCCATGGGCAGGTTGCTTTAGCATGAAAATAAAGATAATCGGTCACTTAGGATTATGTTTGTACTGGTATTTGAAATGCTGCCTGAATTCTTAAGAATACTGTAGATCCTTTTGCAAACTTTATCTTTGCCTGTAGGAGACCTCTGTAATGACCTTAATGTGGATAGGGTAATGGTGGTAGCAGAAGAAGCGAGCAATTAACTTGACAAAGAGACAAATGTGCAGGACGTGTGAGGAGGGGTGGAAGAATGGAAGCATCGTGCCAAGCAAAGAAAGTAGAAAGAAGCCCCTGGAAGAGGGAAGTATGAGCCACAGTTTTAAGAAGGAGCTATGCAAGGGGAGCAGAAGAAGGAAAAGATAGGAGTTTTTAAGGACTTTTTTTCTGGACAGTCTTGTAATGACTTGCAGACAATACCCCCAATCTCTGTGGGTATTTCACTTTTATCAGATGTGTCTTCTGGGAAAGAGGAAGAGAAGAAGGAAATTGAAACTATCCTTCTGCTGAGCTGAATAGAAATGTGTCTCTTAACTCCCATGAAGTCAATGTGACTATTTCAGCATGGAAAGAAGAGAGAAAACCAGGATGGCTGACTTCATTAAACTAATTTAAACTTGATGAAAAGAACAGAAGCAAATGAAGTACAATTGTTACAAATAATGCAGAGTGCATAAGCATGGTATCCTATATGTAGAGTTGACTGTGCTTTCCATCAGGGAAGTTATGAAATAGAGAAAAATTGTGACAGAGTTCATAACATAAATATTTCTTTTTGATTATAATGGAAACAGAACTGCTAACAACTCTGCCTCATTAAAAACAATAACTGTAGCAATGATTCTTCTGCCAGAAGGGTTGAGGCAAAAGTTGTTATCATTGATGTGGGCTCTGTGACAGCTGGAATGAGAAGCTTACAATAAGCAGCCTAAGAGTTAAAGGCAACAGAGAAGTGAGTGTTTTGCCTTGATTAGAAGTAATAAAAGTTCTTTTTATGTACATTGAGAAGAGTCCCGGTGCTAGGGACCATTGTACCTGCCCATGGAGTGGTGTACTTAAAGCTCAGGGAAGTCTTTCTACAATCTGCTTTTATATATTTGCATAACATTTTTTCTGAATGGTGAAAAAGGTAAAAAGAAGTAAGGAGACTACATCATTCTAATTAGTCTTTTCCAGAACTGATTCAGAATTTCACATGCTTTTTTACATATTTCTGCTCCTTCTAGCAAACTTGCTTTAAGAATTTAACTCCTTATATACTTTTGTCTGTTAAAAGCTTGTTAATTCCTGATAGTGAAGTTGTTGACCTTAATTATTTCAGATGTCACTAATCTTTGTAGTGAAAACTAACATTTCATGAGATAGTAATTTCTGCTCTATGTATGATTTAGAACCTTTTTCTTGGTTTGGATTGTTCTTGTCAGTTTAGGTATCAATATGATATATTGCAGCATATTGGAATATTTCATTTTTAATGGAAATGTAGTGATTTTTTAAAGAATTATGGTTTTTAATTGTGTTTCAATTTTGTCATCATTGAAATGGCTGAGACATTATATTTTCTTTCAAGCTTTTGTTTATTAATTCTGTGATGTTTTTGCCACATCTAATCATATTGCATTCTCTACATTCATCTTTCTAAAAAGATGCTAAAGAGCAAAACAATTGTTGAGTATAGTGTTCATAGTTACGTAGTTTATTGTTTTAATATAAATAAATATTTTATGTGTATCATAAAACCAGTCTTCTCTAGCAAGGCAGATGAATGTTAAAGTATTTCATAATTACTTGAGAAATTTAAATGGCAAGGAGTGCTATTAATGCTTAGTTGGTCAATTGGCATTTTGAGGTATTAGGGGATGAACACGCAACTCATCATGTAAGCATAGAAGTTAGAAAATTGAGAGTAAAACTTATTATTTCTCACACTGTTATGTAAAAGGAAGGGGGCATATCTACTCGCTGTGTTGTTGTCCATTCTTTCTCTGACTCACAAATGGTAGTCTCTGTAAATCTGAGCCTCTGTTATTCTGGAAATTATATGAAAGGATTATATATATGAGGCCATTCAGAGCTTTCCACCATACCATTGGCTTTTATGCATGTTGGTGTTTCTGTGTAAAACACAGAATGGTGTAAACACAGTCTTAACATAGAGCTGTATTCAGTCCTCAAAATTTGTCTTAATCAGGAGTACAAACCAAATTCCTTTTAAAAATTTCCAGGTAGTTTGGAGCCTTACTATGTGAGATACCACCTTTTCTTTACTAAGTTGTCTTGGGGTGATTTTATGATGAGACTTTATGCCCTAATCATCTGCATTATGCCAAGAAATGGCTGCTGCAGCTTTAAGATGGGTCCTGGGCTGTGGTGGGGAGCCTTTGGCTTCTGCTCGGTTTGGTTCCAGCCTTTGCTCTCCGGAGCGCACCGGGTGTGGACTCGGATGCTACATTGTTGCTTTTGTTGGATAAATTTTTGCTTGCTTGAAGCAAAAAGTTGGGGTTTCTCTCCCTTCCCCCTAGCCTGGACGCTGTACCGGGAATCCTCTCCGCTGTTTTTGGGTTTTTTGCTTGACATGTTTCGGCTTTTGCTTTGTTGACTTTTTTTTCAGTCCGTCCAGGGAACTGGTGGGGGGCTGCACCCAACCCAAGACCTCGTAGAAGCTGAACCAACACGAGAAATTACACTAAAATCTACCAATTTCACCTGCTGTGAGGAGAAGACCAATGCCAGAAATCCAACAGGTTCCCAGCTGCTGAGTAAACATTTTTTCTCTCCCTTCCCCTGAGACAAAGAGCCAGCCGCCACTTTTGCCTCCTGGTCACTCAGTGAGGTGGGGGTGGGATATAAGGTTCAATTTTTTTTAACCTTTTTTTTCCCCCACTTTCAGACTAATATTCATTATTCTCGTTGGCAAAAGGGGATTGGAGCCCTTCTCTTTAAAGAAAAAATATTTTTTCTCTCTAAGCCAAGACACAAGTCATCATTGTAGGACTGAAACTGTCCCATGATCTCACCACATGAGCCAGCACTGTGCCCAGGTGGCCAAGAAGGCCAGTGGCATCCTGGCTTGTGGCCAGCAGAACCAGGGCAGTCATATTCCCTCTGCACTCAGCACTGGTGAGCCCACACCCCAAGTCCTCTGTCCAGTTTTTGTCCCCTCCTTACTGCAAAGGCATTGAGGTGCTGAAGTGTTTCCAGAGAAGGGCAACAAAGCTGGTGAGGTATCTGGAGGGCAATTCCTATGAGGAGTGACTGAAGGAGCCAGAGTTGCTTAGCATGAAGAATAGAAGGCTGAGGGGGAATGTTATCACTTTCTACAACTTCCTGAAACGAAGGTGGGGATCACTTTCTTCTCCCAGGTAATAAGTGACTGGATAAAGGAAAACAGCCTCAGGTTGCACCAGGGGAGATTTAGATTGGCTATTAGGAAATGTGTGGATGTGACAATTAGGGACATTGTTTAGTGGTGAACATGGCAGGGCTAGGTTAACAGCTGGACTCAATAATTTTACAGGTCCTTTCCAACCTAAACGATTCTGTAGACTTACCTCATCAACAAGGTCATTTCAAGATCCAGTTCTTCTTCAAACTCAATAAGATGCATTGCATCATGTTTAACCAAACACAGCAATTTCTTGTGGATCCAGGTATGACTGTAGGTTAACAGTGTCTCATCAGCAAAAGCAACAGCATTTACTCTAATTCTTAGAACAGCTCCCGGTAAAACAGCACTAAGAGTAGCTCATAATTCCTAAAGATTATGCCCAGATTAATAAAACTATAATCCTATTACACCAAAATCTGCAAGCGTAAAGACTAGAAATAGCACATATCAGGACACTAGTTTCAAGTCTAAACCTCGATGCAATGACGTCTCCATAGTTTATAAGTATTAGTATGTGTTACAGCAGTCTAGCTCTTTCACTGGCTCAACAATGTCAGCTAATTCTCCCTGAAATGCTAGCTCAGCAGACCCACCTTCCAGACTGATCTAGTTTTTCACTCATAGCATATCTAGCCTTTCCTGTATAACTTCATCCTTTGCTACCCTTCCAAACTGAAATGCTAACCTCATTTTACTGTCTAATTAAAGACAATTGCTTCTTTTGTGTCTGTTAACCTAGGAGTAAAGGTTCTGGGTTTGCAATTGTGTTAGTATATAAGCTGACCTCTGAAAATTAGTAAAAAACCCCTCTATCTGCTTGACCCCATTAAAAACCAAGAATAAAGTTGGTACTTCTCAAAGAAGATCTTCAATATTTGCTTAAAAATATGAAAGGAACAAATAGGAGAAACATTTCCAGTAATTATTTCTTAATTACAAAAATATTTACTTATGAAGGCTGAAGCAATGAGTCATCAGTTAAGGAATACATGCATGCCAAACTTTACTGGGTTTTATTTGCATAATATATGAAGTTTGATCTGCTGAAAATGTATTCATCTGTAAGGGTGTATCTTTTCTTATATAGTGATCAGATTATTAATTAAAGGCCAGCTAGAAAAGTATTTCAAAGCTGAAACTGTGTGTACCAAAGGCAGATTTTTTTTCTTCTCAACATCATAAGCTCCAGAAAATACAAGTAAAGGAGGAAGAATATAATTCATAATCAAATGGTCACTACTGTATTTTGCTTAAATGCAGAAAAATAAGTATGAGAAAATAAATTATAATAGAAATCAAGATGATGCATACTAAAAATGACTAGGTGTCACAAATATGTAAGTAATATAAGGTCAGTGGGGAAGAAAACCCTCTCTCACCATAAGAGAATATCAGGTGCTTGTGACCACCTGATGAACCTGAATGTACATAAGTATATGAGACCAGATAAGATGCATCCCACAGACCTGAAGAAACTGGCTGATGCAGTAGCCAAACCACTCGAACAGGCGTGGCAGTTAGGTGAAGTCCCAGGTGACTGGGAAAGAGGAGACATTGTATCCATTTTTTAAAAGCGTAGGAAAGAGCACACTGGGAAGTACCAGCCTGTCAGCCCCAGCTCTATGCCTGGGAAGATCATGGAACTGATCTTCCTACAAGCTGTGCTAAGGCACATGGAGGACAGGGAGGTGATTTGAAAAAATCAGCACTGCTTCAAGAAGTACAAGTCTTGACAGAATAATGTATTGGTCTCTTACAATGGAGTGTCTCCATCAGTGGAAAAGGAAGAGCTATGGATGAAATGTGTCTGAGTTTCTTAAGGTCTTTTACATGGTGCTCCTAGAACAGCCTTCCCTCTAAAGTGGAAATACATGGTTAGATAGATGGATGGTTGATTCTATAGGGAATTGACTGGGGGATCTCATCCAGAGAATAGTGGTCAATGTCCAAAGGTACATCAGTAAGAAGTGGTGTTCCTCAGGGGTCCTTCCTGGGATCACTACTGTTTCCTACCTTTATTTCTGTCATAGACAAAGGGATTGAGTGCAGTCTCAGCAAGTTTATTGACAACACCAAGCTGAGTGGTACAGTTGACAAACCTGAGAGAGGATGCCATACAGACAGACTTTGACAGACTTAAGAAATGGGCCCACAAAAACATCATGATACTCAACAAATTCAAACGCAAAGTCATATATCTGGGTCTATCCACTCAATGTGTGTAAAGAGAGATTGCCAGAGAGGAATGAGGCAAAAAAATTAGTTGAGCATTTAAATTTGTTGAGCCTTCTCCTCATGTGTTTTTATTGCTTTGCTGATTAGGGGGTGGGGGTTACACTTTACTTTTCCTTCTCTTCCGCTTCTGGTTGACATGCCTTCAGAAGTACTTATTATACTTTATATATCTTGCCAAGCTCAGGGCTGGGTCTTTCTTAGCTGTAATTACAAATGCTGCTTATCTAAACATTTACATTTTTTGAAGTTGTAGAGGAGATAACAATTTTACCCCTAGAAAGCTATATTATAATTTCATCAAGTACTTTTTGGTGGCAACAGGATTTTTCTTTTTAGAAATACTTCTGTTCCTGAATATCAGAGAAGAGGTTCATTAATTGTGTGCAACACAAAACAGCAACGAGCAAGACATTTCTAAATAGTTCATATTTGCTCCTCATTACACAGAAAATGCAGAACACTCTTGTCCCAGGTTATCCTAGGGGCCTGTGAGAAAGAGGGCTTTCCTCTGCCAACAGTTGTACTGAAATCACTGAACAGCACAAAATTTTCTGGTTAAACATCTAGACTTTTACAATGATGGGTAGGCTAAGTGGGAGTAATCTCATAGAAATTCAACACCTAACACTTCTGGTGTCAAGTGTAGACCTATGAGTGAAACATTTAGGCTAATTGCACATCATGTGCTAAAATGAGATACCCAAGAAGTACATCCAAAACTGACAACATGATGAGTAGGGGATGATTTCAATTCAGTAGGGACAATAGATTCCCTACTAAATCTGTCTTGATTTAGAAGGGCAGAAACACTAAGGGAAGTCTTAGATTCTGTTTTGCAACTAATACGGTCAGCTACAAATAGCTAGTTCTAGATAACCATTTAGTCAGTTTGCAATAAATGGGTTGGAATTTTCTTTAACTAACATATGTGTTTGACATATTCTATACATACAGGTAGGTATCACCTCCTAAAGGTAATGTAAGTCAGTTCTTCCAGCTACTTAATTGACTTGGTATAAGTGATTGTGATTTTGGTTTGCTGCGGTGGCATTCTGAGCATCTATGTGTCCAGTGTGGTATAAAACTATCAGCCTTTATACACCATGACAGTGAAACTTAATTTCTGGGGAAAAAATAGGAGTCTGTATCTCCTCACACTTACATATCTGTTATGTTCAACATACACAGAATGTTATGTTCAACATACACAGAATGACATATTCTACATATCAGATAGAAATGATAATGTAAGAAAAAAGCTAAGACTGAAAAATAAAGGCTGAATGATATATGACCTTACAATATTGAGTAAAAACATTCTTGGATATCAGTAGAATTTCATATGAGTAAGGGATTAAGAGGATTTCTTTCTCAAGAGAATGAATCTGTGTCTGGTGACAGAATTGGTCCATTATTTCTATTGTTTTCATCATGCCTTTATTTTAAAATGGTTTTTAGTTACCTGCATTTAAGGGGATTAGCAGAGAATAAAAAAAAGGAGAATTAAGAAATTTCATACTGCTCTATGGGATATAGACTAGAAATTGAAAACATTTGTAGAATTTTATCAGACATATTCAGGAACCTTTTAATTCACATTGTTGGTTTTTTCACATAAAAGGCTTTGCAATAAAATCTCTCTAGGAATATTGCTAACTAAATGGTAGTAGTTTACTAACTAAATGGCAAAACAAAAATAAATAGGGCTTTAGCTTTTCAATACAAGATGCAGACCTGAGTTATGAGTTATCCTTAATAACTTAAGGCCCTGCCATGTGTTAACTTGTGGAGATCATACAGTTGCAAATGTTACCATCTGCTTTAAAACTATTACATCAGAAAAGTCAATGTAATCAGCTCTCTGATATATCACATCTTGCATATATCTAGATCTAATTAAAGAAAGCACCATTTGTTGTAGGATCAACTTGCTGATAAAAGTAATGTAAATCTCAACTGTAAACTCAAACTGCTGCAGGAACCAGAGTGTACTCTGACGACACCTCTCCTTTTTGCTATCCTTGACTCTCCTAAGCTGAGCATTATCAACACTTCTCTGTTCCTTAGGTTTTTTTGTCCTGTTGCCTTTACAAGGTTTCTGAGGAGGATGGATTACTCAGTGTTAGGATGACTATGCCTAGCTCTTTCTGTGGTGCATTATTAGAGGATGAAATAATCCAATCCAATTTTGGTTTTGTTTTCTTTTTTTTTTTTTTTTTTTTTTCCTAGTGTATTATCTGGGTTTGGGGTTTTCTTTGGCTTGGGTTGATTTGGGGTTTTTTTTAGCCATTTTTTATAATATTTCAGACATCTTTTACACTCACATATTAGAAGCCACTCTTTTCTACAGAACTTGCTCTTCGATGTTTTGGGGGACACCTTCCAGCTGCAAACCCACAGACTGTAAGTGGAGATGCTTTTTCATTTACTGTGAGCAGCTTCCTGAGGCAGTGGAAGTCATCAAATGCCATTGCAATATGGGAATACACAGTGCTCAAAGTACACACCCTGAGAGTGGTAAGGGAGCCATCCAGTGGGCTCTAGTGAGACACACAGTCATAAGAAGTTAAAATTGACTAATCACCGGGGAGTTTCTGTCTTACTTTTTGTCTTTGTTGTGGATAACTAATTTTCCTTGAAATGTAAAAATCTCTGAAGATCAGGTATGGAGCTGCACTTTCTAAATACTCATTCTAAATACTCTAATTAAGCTTTGAACACCAAGCTCGGGGGTATTTTTCAGTTTATATAATAGAAAGTGATGAATAAAATAATGAATAAGGTTGGAAGTCATTTAATTAATCCTTTGCTATCTATTTGAAAGACAGTTTAATCCTAATGGTTTTGATGATATTTTAACTGAATTTAAATTTCCAAATTCTTATTAAAGATTTCTTTAGATTCTTTTGAAAGATTCTTACAGCTCATTTATGGATGATTTTTCTATGATACACTCACTTTACCAGAGGAAACTAAAAAATAATGGAAATTATGACTTCTAATGCTTACAGCAACTGAAGGTCTTCAATCCAGAAAAATTTACATTATAGCTCAAGGAATAAGTAGAAATCACCACTCCTTTCTAATCTTGGAGAAAATACTAATTGCAAGGAAGATTAATTTTTATCTTTATTGCAAATAATCTAGCACATAGTACCTTTTTTTCCTAAAAATTTAACTCATCCAAAATTGATCAGGGATCGATCTTCAGTAAAAATGCTTGACTTTGTTCCTTGACAAAGAATGTCTTAAATAGTTGCAAGATGAGATATAATCACAAAAAAAGAAGCAGCGAGCAACTATCAATTGAAAAAGTAAGAAGAATGCACAATACCAGAGATGGATTTCAAATTTTTGTTGCTCCCTGTATGGTATAATAGTATAATAGTATGGTATCATTTCGGAGGCTTGCTTCTCTTCTGATCACCACTCAAGTCTGTAATTTAGCACAGAATCTTTTGTTGAAGTTCATCTGACATAACTGTAAATATAGTTTATTAAGTAGGCCTGTTTTAAACTTTTTATCTCAGGCAACTCCAAGAACATCAAGAGTTTTTATTCACATTTTCATAAATGATAAGCAAATCAAATTTTCAATTATCTTAATAAGTAGTCTAGGTATGTATGCAAAACCTGCTGAGTTTAGCTAAGTTAGAATATCAAATAATCAATGTAGTTCCACAATGAGCAAAAAATAGATTGCAATCATATTCAAAAAATGTCATATTCCTGTGTTACAAATACAATATGAAATATAGATTATACTACGTGTTACTTCACTGTCTATTTGCTACAAAATTTGAGGTCTTTCAGGATGTTTTAATCGCTCTTTTAATTTTGTTTATTTCTTTTACTACTGTGTCTGAAGGCCCATAAGTTTCTTACAAGCCTGAAACAAATGCACATACAAATTTGGGTACTTCATAGGCAGGAGCTCCAGTAGCTCAGGATATAATTTCTTAATGCTGTAGTATACAAAGGCTGCCTCTGATTAACATAGCATTGCAAAGCCTTACTTAATTTTTGTCAACAATTTAGTCTTGCGAATTTTGCCATACAGGTCTATGCAAATTTGCCTGTCGGAACAATAAAAGCCCTGCTAAAATTTGTCTTTCTGTAAAACTGTTGCAATCGGGTTTTTTTTACTGTAGCAGTTGATTGTAGGACTATTTTGTAAGAACTCCCCTATTTAATGAAAATGTGTTTTCTGGTTGTTTCATTCAAAATACAGTTATTTTATATTTCAGAGAGAAAGAAAGAGTGGATTAGAGAATTCTCTGTATAGTTATTCTAGTACTAATAATTCATTTTCATTGAGAATAAAGCAGTTGAAAATAATGAATGTCAGGAGAAAAACCTCCTTTTTCAGCTTTTTACTGACTTGTAATTTGGCGATGGTTGGCTGGTAAGTGAGTGGATGCTGTTCTTAAATGCAGTTTGTCTCCAATTCTTTACAAGACCAGCACAATTCATGCTACTGTTTGGAAAAAAGGTTTTCAGACCTGTTATAGTATGCTCTGCATGATGCATTTCCTGATAATTCAAAACAAGTGTAGAATGGTTTCTCCTTTTTCATGGTGATTTTATTCCTTAGCCTCATTATTTTCTAGTTTTCTGTTTCTTTTTTTTTTTTTTTCTGGGGTGGGGGGTGGTGGTGTGTAGGGGCAGGAGGCGGGCTAGGGAGAGTAGCTTTGGCTACAGGAATACAGTTCCTTGCCAGTGCTGGGCTATTTTGTACGTTGAGGGAGGAAAGGTCAACAAATAGACCTTCTGTATTGATTCCCAAAAGAACTGAGAGGAAGTAAGTAGTCCAAAACGTATTCTTCCTGCATCTCTTTGCAAAGGTCTGGGGGAGGTGATGAAGTCTGCTTTTGAAATGTAATAACAGTTTAAAAAATGGTAATTAAGAACATAAAGTACTGAAACTGATAAACAAACTATGACTGTTCTGACATAGACAATATTTCATTAATATATTTTTACTACTAGAAATACACCGGAATGTTTTATGATTGACAGCTACTGTATGAGCAGCTACACTATATAAACTAGACTAGATGAGAATGTAGATGAGAAAACTATATGAACTCTAGATGAGAATGTCAAGCAGTTCCTTCTTCCAGCATCTACAGAAAAAAGGGTCTTACCATCTCAGGTTTCAGTGTCCTTATCATCTTCCCATTCTCCTGCTAAAAAAAAAGCCAAATAGCTGATCTTTTCTTAGACTTCTGGTTATGAGACAGCACCGAGCTATACTTGACTCATGTTTGCTGAACTAATCAGTTACTGGCCAATACAAAACATTTTCAAAGGGTACCCTGAGAAAGAGACACTTTATTTTTGAGATTAAATTTTCAGCCGATGAAATCACATTCCAGTTAACTACCGACTTTCAAAGTAAATTGTTTTCAAAGCATAAGGTAAAATTCTTTCAGGTTTTACAATTGCATCTGACCTGCCTCGACAAGTCTTTAGTGCCATATTTTCATGTTTTGGTCATTCTCTTATATTAAAAACCATTCAAACAGAAGTGAATTCAACTACAGTCTTCATTGTGTAGCTAAAGTGGCAAGGGATCAAGAAGCAGAACTGTTACTAGGAGATCTGAGAAACAGTAATTCACAGTAGCCCTAAAGCCTTTCTGAGTCTGCCTCTGCCAACACTAGCAGGTTTCAAATGAAAAACCTCAGAGCCACTGTTTTCCAAATGCCAACTTCTTAGCTGTGTTACCCCACACTGGTTGATCTGGCCAAGAAAATTATTGTCCTTATTTTTCAATTTTGTCAGGCATTACTAGTGTGCATCACCTTGGTAAAAGTGTGATTCGTGATTTGCCCTATTTAAGACCGAAGTAAGAGCAGAATTTAAAATATTTGTGTTCTAATGCGTGTGGAAGCACAACATTCAAACCTAAGGAAACTGATAGTGGCAGTACTACTACCTTAAGCAGTAGTTGTATTTACCCATTTTAAATGTAGTTGAAATTTACAGTTCAGCAGTAGAATGTGGAGGATGGTGAGGCAGATCTCCCATTAAGGACAACAGAGTTCATTACCACCACATTTTTAATAGAAGTCACCTTGTTAATATCATTATTTTCTTTGTGCAAGACAAAAACAGTCTAAATGCCAGCAATAAGGTCATTCTTCACAGAAAAGGATGGTATTGTATCCCCCAAGGAGGAGGGGACTAGCCAAAAAGCATTTTAACTTCACTATTATATCTCAGGTTATAACTGATATTGCAATCTCTCTGTCTTAATCCCCCCCAAAATACCTTCATCAGAATGCCATCTGCTCTCAATGATAGTCAAGTAACTCATATAGTAGAGTTATGTAAAAAAATATTGACCATTTATAAATTAACAATTCAGTGTAGAACCAATAACCTTCTTTGTTTTCCAAAAGCATATCCCACTCTGATTAGGTGTATGATTTGGTATAACAGTGCAATTATACTAGTATATGTGATGCAAGTGCAAGTATACTGGTATATACAGTATACTAGTATATATATATATATATATACATACTAGTATAATTGCTGATCTCCTATCAGCATTAGATAAACAGCAGCTCTGCTGTTTGTTGGTGATGATGCCACAAAACTGCCCACAGATTAGCTAGTTTGGGTAGGAGTGGGAGAATCACTTGTCAGCAAATTACCTTATCCTTATAGTTAATAAATACATAATTATTAGAGCTGTTAAAAGAGTAAACACATTCACTTGTGTTTATTGAATGATTAAGGTTCTGTAATCAGAACTTGGACCTCACTGAAATGTTATTCCAACAGAGTTTGTTTAGATGTTTGTTTAAGGTCAGACATTATAGGAAAGTACAACAAAGGATAGAGAGACTAAGATTTCAGGCAAGAAAGAATGGGGCTTATAGTGCATTTCCTTGTCTGGCATGGTCTCTCCTGTGGAGCATTGTACTTTTTGCGGATTTTAGTACATTTTAAATTTTAAGGGGAAGCATAAAGAGTGAAAGTTCTTCTGGGTTAAATTACTAGAAACGGAGTGTCTATTATGTCTCTAATATCATAACCAGAATCTATTGCTCAGCTGATTCCTTCCATTTTCGTGGTTGTTATGTATTTGCACAGGTAGTTCATAAACTTCAGCAATCCAGCATGGTAAATTCCTAGTCCTATGAAATTCAATTTGATAGTCAACTTCAAGCCTTACTACTAGGTTTAGGGTATTGCCAAACGGAAGCTGGAAAATTCCGACAAAGATATAGATTAATCTTTTTAAATAAAAAGAGTTCATCATCATAAATTAAAAAATTGAACAGGATGAAAAGACAAAACAAAACACAATTATAGCATCTGTTTGTCCATAAAAACACCATGCCCTTCCATAAAGACTACAGGACTGGAGCCCAAGAGAGGCAAACCTCAGTGCAAAGCTAAATATACTGTCACTGAGGTTTGCAGAAAGTTTATAGTAAGAATACTGTGTAACTGTGTTTCTAAATTGTCAATTCAAAGTCATCAAAGCCTTAAATATGTTTTGAGTAATCAAGATGAAAGCTGTGTAAAGTTGAGCTCATTTTCCTGATCTTTGCCACATATCAGAAATTACTGTAACAGACTTAAGACAATTATATGTAGCTTAAATACTGAAATTAAAGCAAAACCACAGTTAAATATGGGTAATAAGACAAAACACATTAATCTAGTTGTTTTATAGCAAACCAATTTTTTTTTAATGTTTCTTTAAGGAAAATTGCGTCATGGCCTTGAGCGCATCAGCAGGTTCTAATTGCCATGAGAAGCCTGTAACCCTCTTTCACTTTATGCCTCTTGTATGAACTCTTCCCCTCACTGAGTGGCTGTTTTTATTTAAGGCTAAATCAGTTTCCCTTGCCAAAAATGCAACCCTTGTTACTAACCTTGACAAGTTACTAACATGCCCGTTTGTAACTCGTTACTCCAAATGTCTGTAATGAGTCCCTCAAAAATGTATCTCAACTTTTAAATAAAAATAAATGTAAATCCTCTGCATTTCTTATGTCTATTTCACAGTCATACTAACTTAAATTGAACAAATTTTCTTAAGTATAACAAATAGCTTAATGAAGACTCATGACAGAGGTTTGTGGTAAATAATTTTTCTCTGTTTCTCTGAAGAAAAGAAAAAGCTGCATTTAGAAAGGGAAGATCAGGTTTACTTCAGTAGAGTTTGCCTAAGTACAGTACAATTAGAAGACTCACAACTACTAATTTGATAGCAAATTTCAGTTGCCTTCTAGCATGCATGAACCTGCTGTTAAACTCACCAATTCTTTGGGGTCTGAATTTCTATCAATAACAATTTCTGCATTACAGTAAAGGCAGACAAAGTTTCTAATTTTAAACTTCTTTTTTTTTACAATTAGGATCATATATGAAACTTTGTAACACAATGCTGGCAAACACTTTATCTATGTCCACAGTTAAAACTTTCTAAACGTATTCACTTTTATATAGTACACATATACCTAAACATTGCCAATCACCTCATCTATTAAATTGCTTTAAGTTCCAAAAATTATTTGGGGTTGAAGTTCTTTCTAGCTTATTGCCAGTGACTTGTTACATTTCATTAGAACAAAAAACATATAAATTACTTTATTTCAAAAAGTCAACAGTCAACTAAAAAAAGTCAACTAAAATGAAAAGTCAACTAAAATGTCAAAATCAATCCTGATTGACGCATTCACAAGACACTTTGCTTTGCTTTGCTTTGCTTTGCTTTGCTTTGGAATTCATCCTCTAAAGTATTTATTCTCTGATAGATATGGAAAACCTGTTAAAACCTTACTGTTTAGCTGTGAGAATGCACACAGATGTCAGACATACCATGGAGCTTCAATTATGCATTAGAAAAAGCAGAGAAATGTGTGTAGGAATCTGGGAGTCATAAGTTAGAATTATGGATTTGCCTGGTATTTGCTAAGTAATTTTTCTGTCTGTAGTTTATTTAAAATATACACAATGAGCTTTGTATCTACATTTATGAAACTGATTCAGAACAGACTGTGAGTGTTATTGCAAGCTATACCAATGCAGGCAATGTCACTGTTTACAATACCCCACCTTCAGCTATCCTGCTTTTTTACAATTCTAGCATGAGGAGTAGGTATGGATTTTCACCAAATCAGTATGTTTGGAGCACGATACATACTCAATTTTATATCTTGGAAAGGTGTACATGTATGAATACAATGAGAGTTAAGGAGCTGAATTTATGGTTTTAGTACAGACAGTGATGCTGTCATCACTGATTTGCACAGATTCTGACTGTTGTCAGAATGAATTTTTCAGTTACCTCTAAAAAAGTAGATAATACTGAAAACACTGGACACAGAATGAAGAAGACATTGTAGAACTCTTACAGTAAGTTAGTCTACCAACAAAGAGATCACTCAAGGCTGATACTTGAGGATTTATTTCAATGTCCTTCTGAAAGGAAAATTCCATAAGAAAAAAAGTTCTATTCTCATCCAAAGTGTTTATATCCCATTTCCATGTCCTTGGGGGTTCTCCCAAAAGCATTTTTCCCTGGTATAAATTCCTCTTACAGAATAGGTCCGGCAGCAGTTATCATAGAGTAACTGAGGTGGGAAGAGACCTCCAGAAATCACTTAGTCAGCTCTGTTGTCCAAGGCAGGCTGAACACAAATTTTACTCAAAAAATTTTACACAATTTTTTGCTTGTTACGAACACCATCACTTTTTGGCTAATTCACAGCTGACTTGGCGATCCATTGGACCATCAGTAAATCTTAGAGTTCTTTTCATCTAGTGCAAGAACTGAGGTTTGTGAGGCTACACTTTGTAAACTCCAGTTTCATCAACCGTGTTGTGTTTGCATGGCCTGGTTTTGGTAGCAGAGGGGATGTGCGTGTGTGGTGTGTATATGTGCGGATTGCAGGGCTTGCTTCTGTGAGAAGCTGCTGGCAGCTTCTTCCATGCCCAGCCAAGCCAATCCCTGGTGGCTTGAAAGACTGACTTGCACCTAGCCAAGGCTGGGCAAAGTAGAAATGGTGGTAATACCTCTGTGATAAGAGATTTAAGAAGAAATGGAGACAAAAAACTGTTGCACAGTTTTAATATCAGCCAGAGAAGAGTAGAGTGGAACATGTGAGAACAACTCTACAGACACTGACATCAGTGAAGAAGAAGAGGGAGGAGGTGCTCCAAGTACTGGAGCTGAGATTCCTCTGCAGGCCATGGTGCAGACCCTTGTGAGAGAGCCCTGCCCCTGCAGCCCATGGAGATCCATGGGGATCCATCTGCAGCCCATGGAGGAGCCCATGCTGCAGTGGATGGATACCTGGGAGGAGGCTGCAATCCTATGGGAAACCTATGGAAAGAGGGGCCCTGCTCCCAGGCTGGAGCAGCCTGCCCTTGGAGGACTGCACCCTGTGGAAGAGTGACCCACACTGCAGCACTCCAGGGATGACTGTTGCCTATGGGATGGACTCACTCTGGAGAAGTTCATGGAGATCTGTCTCCATGGGAGGGGAGCCCAAAGTGCAGCAGGGGAAGGACTCCTCTCCCTGAGCAGTGGGAGAAGCCACTGTCATGGACTGACCATAACCCCCATTCCCATTCTCCTTGCAGGGTAGGATGTAGAGCTGGGAAGGAGCAAAGGGGGGAAGGCTTTTTTAAGGTGTTTATTTTACTTCTCATTATCCTGCCCTAATTTTATTAGTAACAAAAATGTACTTCTCTTTGCTTCCCCATATTTTGTACCTTTTAGCTATCCTTTTTCCCTTTTCTTGTGTGTATTTCTTCTCTATACTTCTTTTAGGTCTCATCTGTTCTGTTTCTCTTAGTTGGTGAGCAGCAGCAGTGGCACACAAGGTCAGTCCAGGTATGAGGGACAAATTGGGCTCTATAAGGGGATTGCCAAGCTCACAAACACCCAACAGCATCCCAGAGCCCAATGAGGACTGGAAAGCCCCCAAAGACAGTCAGGCATGGTGGTGGGTGAGGTAAAGTGAGATGGCCTGCTATTGAATCAGCAACTGTGGTGAAATCACTCTCCTAGGACTGACACGTGTCCCATCCCAAAATTGCTTCAGGTACTATACTGAGATATCCCCCCCCAAGGTAAGACCACCTGCACTGATTAAGACATATGATTAAAGTCACTCTTCATGTAAAATTGAAGAAGTAGTACAAAAGTGAGTCAAGAATGAGAAGTTAGGGAAGATTCCATTGCAAATTCAGTCAATAGGCCAAACCTGTGGTCTCCCCCTTAGGGATGCCAATTGGGTAAGAGCTGTACTCTAATGCATGCTGAATCATCATCTCAAGTTAGCTTTTATTAGGGATTAAAGTTTGTTAGTATACTGTTTTGAATTACTATATTGCTTTAATTATGTTTTTGCAGTCAGATGCTATCATCAGGAACCCTTGAACCTGTCATAATTATATAAATAAATAGAGTTATTCTGTAAATGAGAAACATGAGTCCTTCAAGGGCACTGGCAGTCACTTGCAGTGGGTAAAGGTAAGAAGACCCAGGACAGGGTGTCTCTCTTTGGTCTGTGACCCTAAACAAGTCAGTTGAACCGCCTTCCAATCTGGTGAATGGCTCAGTGAAGGGTCCCCATAATGAGACACTGACAGACTGGTCAGGCACAAGGGTCTCAGCTTTCCTGGGGCATGGACAGACTAATCAAACATTAGGGGTTTGAGAAAATCTCCCTTTTCATGTGACAAGTGCCAGACTGAAACTTGGTGGGACAAATCTCATGGCTGCAGTCTAACTACTGATGGCTACAGGCTCTCCAGAAGAGACAGGTGAGGAAAGAGAGAGGCAGAGGGGTGGCCCTCTACATCAGGAGGTAGACTGAGTGTGAAGAGCTGTCTCTGAAGAGCAGCCATGAGCAGGGCAAATGCCTGTGGCTAAGGATCAGGGACCAAAGCAACAAAGGGAACCTTGTGGATGGTTTAAGTGCAGACCCCTGATCAAAGGGACTCTATTGATGAAGCCTTCTTGCTCCAGCTACGGGAGCCATCATCATGCTCACAGGCTCTTGTCCTGCAGGGGCACTTCAACCATCCCAAACTCTGCTGGGAAAGCAGCATAGCAAGCTGCAGGCAAGCCAGGAGACTCTTGGAAAGCATGAGGGATACTTTCTGGAGCAAAGGAATAGACAGCAGCCCTACCAGAGGGGATACAATCCTGGATCTGAAGGGCACCAGTGGAAGTGAGCTGATGTTGAACATCAGGGTTGGAAGGAGTCTGGGCTGCAGTGACCACACATTGCTGGAGTCTGCAGTCCTGAGGGGTATGGGCCAGGTGAGGAACAAAGTTAGGCCCCTGAACTTTAGGAGAGCAGACTTCCAGCTCTTCAAGGAGATAGCCAGTGAGATCCACTGGGAGACTTCCCTCAGGGACGAGGGAGTGGAACAGAGCTGGCAGATCTTTAAGGAAGTCTTCCACCAAGTGCAAGAGCTGGCAATCCCCGGAGCAAGAAACTGGGCAAGGAAGACAAGGGAACAGCAGGGCTGAGTAGGGAACTGCTGGTCAGACTGAAGGGAAAGAAGCAAATGGACAAGCAGTTGAAGTTAGGATGGGTGGCCCAGGAAGAGCTTGAAGAGACCTGGAATTGATCTTGGCAAAGGACACAAAGAATAACAGGGAGGGCTTCTACAGGCACGTTAACCACAAAAGGAAGGCCAAAGAAGGTGACCCCCTCTGATAAATAAGGGTGGAAACTGGTAACAATGAATAAGGAGAAGGCTGAGGTACTCAACATCATTTTGCTTCAGTCTCCAAGGGCAACATTTCTTCCCAAACCTCTTGAGAGGATGGACAGTAGGACAGGAACTGAGGGAACAAAGTCCTTCCCACTGCAAGTAAAGATCAGATTCATGTCCACTTAAGGAACATGAGGGTACAGAGGTCTGTTGGGCCCAATGAGATGCAAACCAGAATCCTGAGGGAATGGCTGATGTATTTACCAAGCTGTTCTCCATGATATTTGAAAGTGTCTTGGAAGTCAGGTGAAATCCTGGGTAATAGGAAAGAGGAAAATATTGTACCCATCTTCAAAAAAGGTAAAAAGGAGGACTCCTGGAAGTACCAGCTTGTCAGCCTCACCTCTGTGTCTAGGATGATCATGGAACAGACCCTCCCGGAAGCTATGTTAAGGCACACATAGGACAGGGAGGTGATTTGGGACAGCCAGCACAGCTGCACCAAGGACAGATCCTGCCAGACCAAGCCAGTGACCTTCTGTGGTGGGTGACGGCATCGGTGGCCAAGGGAAGGGCAAAAGATGTCATATATCTGGACTTCTGTAAAGCCTTAGGCTCCCACAATATCCTCTTTCAAGGATGGAAGGAGATGAATTTGTTGAGTGGATTGTTAGGTGGATGAGAAATTGGTTGGATGGCGGCATCCAAAGGGTTGTGGCCAATGTGATGAGTAGTGTGTCTCAGAGGTCCATACGGGGACCAGTGCTATTTAACATTTTCATTATGACATAGACAAATGGATTGGATGCACCCTCAGCAAATTAGCAGGTGACACCAAGCTGAGTGATACAGTTGGCACACCTGAAACATGGGATGTCATCCAAAAGGCTCTGGAAAAGCTTGAGAAGTGGATCCTTAGGAATCTCACAAGGTTTAGCAAAGAATACTGTTTTGGCTGGTGTAGAGTAAACCTCCACAGTGGCTGCTATGGGGCTGTGTTTTGATTTGTGCTGAATACAGAGTTGATAATATAGAGATAATTTTGTTACTGCTGAGCAGGGCTTGCACAGAGCCAAGGCCTTTTCTGCTTTTGGTACAGCCACACTGGGGAGGAGAGTGGGGGGTGCTCAGGAGGTCAGGAGGAGATGCAGCCAGAATAGGTGACACAAACTGACCAAAGGGATAATCCAGACCCTGTGACAATCCATCCTCAGTGTATAAAGTGAGAGGAAGAAGGAGAAATCGGGTGGGGGGGTGCTTTTGGAACAATGGTGTTTTTCTTCCCAAGTCACTGTTAGGTGTGATGGAGCTCTCCTAGAGCTGGCTGAACACCTGCCGAACACCTGCCTGTCCATGGGAAGCACTGAATTAATCCCATGTTTTACTTGTGTTTGGCTTCTGCTCTCCCTTTTAAACTGTTCTTATCTCATCCCCTGAGCTCTTCAGCTTTTACCCTTCTGATTCTCTCCCCAGCCCTGCTGATGAGAGTGAATGAGACACTGTTGGGGTTTGGCTGCTGTTTGGGATCAAATTATGATACAAAACCTAGTGGAAGGTGCTGCATCTGGATTGGGACAACCCCTGGTACAAGCGCAGGCTGGGATGAGCAGATCAGAGCTGCCCTGCTGAAAATGATTTGGGTGTGTTGGGTGATGAGAGGCTGGACATGACCCAGCCATGGGCACTCCCAGCCCAGAGAGCCACACGTGTCCTGGGCTGCATCCAGAGTAGGGTGGGCAGCAGGGCCAGGGAGGGGATTCTGCCCCTCTGCCCTGCCCTGCTGAGACCCCACCTGCAGGGCTGCATCAGCTCTGGGGTCCCAGCACTGGAAGGACATGGAACTGTTGGAGTGAGTCCAGAGGAGGCCACCAAGATGATCAGAAGGCTGGAGAACCTCTCCTATGAGGAAGCTGAGACAATTGAAGAAGAAAGGCCAAGAAAGGATGCACCTTCAGGGAGACCTAATTGCAACCTTCTAGTACCTGAAGGGAGCCTACAAGAAACATGGAGAGATTTTTTTTTTTTTTTGTAAGAACATATAGTGACAGGACAAAGGGCAATAGTTTCAAATTGAAAACCAGTAGGTTTCAATTAGATATCAGGAAAAAATTATTTTGTGTTTTTTCTCTCAAATGTCAATCCTTTTTCTAGACTTCATTGCCCCATTATTTGTGTACTTCTTATATTTAGTCTCTGTAAAACACATCCCTTTGTCAATAAAGTGGCAGGAAAGTTGGATTAACCAACAATTTTGTTTCTTCTATCAATTCCTGCTAATTGCTTCTATTACCCGCCTTGACACCAGGCTTGATGCAAACAACTTCACCAGAACACTGAAAATCTTCTGGCTTTCTCTTTGTAAATATTTTTATGAGAAAGCAGTTAAAATGTCAAGTTTGATGTTATAGAGCCCAAAAAGGTCATCTTAATGTTTAAGAAAAGGTCATGCCTATATTTAGCCCCAACTTCAATATATATAAAAGAAAAATATATTAATTGCCAGAAATGAATTTTTCTGATAGTAATTTTTGCAGCTTGTGAAATTTAGGTAACACAGCTTGGTCTATCTGATCTCTATGTTACCTAATGTACCTAATTGTACCTATGTTACCTAATACCTAATGTATATTCTGATTTCTTTAACAAAATCATAGTTTATTCATTATTTTCACTGTTGCAGTGGAGAATGGAGTAGATCCTTACACAATAGGCTTGAGTTCACTCTAGTGAAATGCTCTTACTGAGATCATTCAAATATTGGGAAGATAATTATTGCAAGAACTATGTCAGAAACAATCAGGTGAAATGACACTAACTTTTAAATATTACTGTTAATCATATTGCAATTACTTTTTATCTTCCAAATGACCTCTTACTCTCCTTATACAATTTTCTGCTTTGAAATGGCCTGCGTGTTTTGAGTTTTCTGGAGATCAAGAAGCAATCTTTCACTTCTGATGACATTTCTTCTGACTCTGAATGTGTTTTCTTTGGCCTCAAGCCTGTATGTAATCCTGAAAACATTGTGCCTTGAGGTTAAATCAACAGGATTTATTTTTTCTTTTATATTGTTCATCTGTGTGTTCATGTACGTTCTATTGCATCCTTTCACTCTTTGGATTAAGTGCTCTGTGAGTTCCAAGACACAGAAGCTTCCTTTGAATTATAGGATCACAAGATACTTTATGTTGGAAAGAGCTGCTGGAGGTCATTTTGTCAAACCACCTGTTCAAAGAAGCTTTGGTGAGGTTGCACAGAGCCATCTTCTACTGAATCTAGAAAAATTTAGAAGATGAATACTTTGTATTCTGCTCCAATTCCTCCAATCATCTGTGTTTTTCTTTTTCTTTACAGGCAGTGAAAATTCATAACTTGTTACTTCTGCCTATTGTTCTTCTGATGTGCGCCTCTAAGGAAAGTTTGGTTCCATCTTCTCTGCAATCCCCCTGCAGGTAGGTGAAGAGCTTCCTTCTAATCTCCAGTGTAAACAAAAACTGCTGTCCAAGCTCTTCCTCCTCAGGTGCTCCGTCCTCCTTACTTTCTCTTGCCTCTGCTCAGCCTTGCTCCAGTAGGTGGTGGAAAGCCCAAAATTGAACACAGTACTACTGTGTTATGGATGGATTGATGTGCTGCACTTGTAACAGAAATGTAGCAATGTGTTTTTTGGTCTTAACCAGTGATTTACCAAAGTTTCATAGTAAATGTGAGAGTTGTTAAATCAGAAGTGGTGGCAAGGAGCTCTTAAGTGTTTACTGCATAAAGGACAGGGTCAGGCAGAACTATCAGAGACCTTGCTGTTGACTCAGAGGTTCAGAAAGGACCCTGTTGCTTTCTAAACTTCTTTCATGAGGGGAGCTCACATGCTGCTGCATCCAGACTTAGTCCCAGACTTAGTCCATGTCTGAATGATGACATGGGCACAATCAATCCCTTATATCTTAGGCAGGATTTCAAAGTTTAGGATCCTATTGATCCCTTACCAAGGATCTGTTACAACAAGGAATCTCTCAGCCTTGAGGAGTAACCTTGAGAGGTGTCCCTGCTCAAGGGAAGGTCCTGGCTGCAGCCTGCTGTCCCATGGAGAGATCAATGGGCCCTGGGCTGTCCTTTGTTTGTGGGGGAGGATGGCTGACTTGCACCAGCTCTACTTGGGCTTGGCACGTGCTCAACTAGCCCTTGCCTTGTTGAACAAGAATTATGGACCTTGGCTGTTGAGCAAGAGTTATGGCCCTGAACTATTGTATCTGTCAGTCAGATGCACCACAAGCATCACTGGTGGCCATTGCTCGAGTAGAAATGGGGGAAGTGGGGACACACCATCACATGCAGACATAGTCTTGAAAATGCCAAATAGAGGGAAAAGTTCTTTCCTTGACCTCTTATTCTGCACCTTTCAGTCATTCCAGACTAGGCTAGATCCAGGACATCTAGGCTCTATGTAATCTGGAAATTAATATTGAGGTATGAAAAAAGAAATATATTTTTTGTTTTCAGCTAAATGAGAACTTTTTATAGTTGATGATGTGATGAAATGTGGATAGCAGTTTACAAGAGACCACAAGATGGTGCTAGAGATGGACGACTTCAAGGAGCTGTACAGTAGCAGCCACTGTGTCTTGTTTCTGGGCACCAGTCAGGCCAGAGGCAATGAAGGGAGGGCCTGGTAGAGGATCTTCTTTTCTGCAGTCTCTTTGTATAAACAGGGAATATGGAGAGTCACACTTACAGCACACAAACAGATTTCTTTGGTTAGAGAAATTATGGACAAGCAGAATCACAACCAAAGTGATGCTAAAATAATGTCTGTTTATATGCATCTTCAAAATTCATACCATGTACATGTAAAAGTAGCAACACTCAAGGGAGAGTATTTTTCTGTTTGAATCAGCTGGGAATTAGAAGACACACATGTACTGTATTTACTGGGATGGCACCCTGACCACATCATCCTGTCTAAGAAAAAAGAACCCTTGACATCGGACTGTGAGTGCACGGTGAGCATTTAACACCAGGGAAGAGGCATAAATGAGTCCTTCTACCGAGATGTTGTGTTACTGAAGATCCTTAGCTGAAACTGCATAATTTGGATTGCTTACAAGTTTTAGCAGTTTTGTAATTGCACCTATGTGAGATTGTAAAAATTTGTTTAGACTGTAGAGACATTCAGTGTCTACTGAATGTTGAACAAGGATTATGGCCCTTGGCTGCTGAGCAGGAGTTATGGCCCTGAATCACAAACATCACTGGTGGCCATTGCTCGAGCAGAAATGGGGGAAGTGGGGACACACCATCACGTGCAGACATAGCCTTGAAAAAATGCTAAATAGAGGCAAGAAAAATGACAACTTCTAATTCCAATTTCTAGCTCTTTTGGTTCCCTATAATGAAGGAAGTGTATGTAACACAGAGAAATATCACTTGCTTTACAGTTATTGTAGTTCTTCTCACAGGTTTTATTGTAGGAAGTCACAAATATGGTCAAAATACTACAAGTAATATATGAAGAATACTTGCATTACATTGGTCTAAGCAAACAAAATGCAGTACTTTATTTAAGGCACAGCTTTGGAAGGGCAGAAATACAAGAGTGACATATATATATTATTTTAATAATTATCACATCTGTTAAATGAAAGTTAAAGAATATAATTGTTGTTTTAAACAGCAAAATACTAATTATATTTCATATTTGAATGTTAGACACATTGGATTTTATTGTAAAGTGTTTGAAACTATATTTTTCTGAAAGGCTAAAAATGAAAGCCATTCTGAAATGGCTTTCATTTTCTGTTTTAAAATAAAATTTCTAAATTATTTCCACCTCACATATTAAAAACTTTTCTGCCACTCACAAGACACTTAGATTAGTGGGAACTGGAAAATGTCAATTTGAAGGGATTTTATGATCAAAAATAAGACTTCAGCAAAGATCAGGATAGAGAATTTTTAAACTTGCTTTACTCTGTACATTAAAAATTATGAAGTTGTCTGATTTTACTGTGTTTTATGAGAAAAGAAGTCAAATGATATTACTATCTTAGATATCAAATCCAAAATTTTACAAAATTATGACTGCTGTATTCCATAAGGGTTTATTTTCCCTTGAATTGTTAAAAAGATGGCACATGGTAAATGTACAAAATTCTGCATATAACCATAATTTAAAATTTAACTATAAAACAGATTAAAATTTAACTGAGGTAAATGTTACTTTTGTGGTGATATCAGCAATGCTGATTTCATTAATATGCTTTGTACAAGCTTTATGGTGACTTGTTGTCTTTTCATCAACTTCCCATCTAGCCATATAGATCCACAATCTATAATTTAGTGAGGTGACTACACTACACTACCAATAATAAATGTATGACTATGAAGTGTTAGTGTATCAGATAGTGAAATTAATGTACTTACTACGACTGAATCTATTTCTTGTGCAACATCTTAAGCAGTTTAAGTTAACTTGATTCTAGTGTAATAAATGCTGATTTATTATATTAATATCTAGAGTTTTGGGTTTTTCTTCATGCTAACTCTTGGCAGTTTATTGGCAGGTCTAGAGCTTGTAAGTATTATTTAGAAAATATTTAAAAGCTCTCTTCAATGAGCATTATAACTAACATAAAGATTTTCGCTATTTGAAGAATACAACAAGCAAGCTATGAAATCTTTTAAGGTCTCACAGACCTTTGGAGTTTAGTTTACAACAGAAAATTGCATTATTGCAATGTGCATTGGTGTGATTGACTGACTGGTGTTAGGATTCTTATTTCAGCTGTGCATTGTTTATTATACTTACACAGGATTACTCCTGCAAGTGTGTTATATTGTAGGCTGCTTTGCTGCAATTAAGCAGCAGTCTCTTGGTGTAGGTGCACTATTTAGACACATACAGTCTCAAATTACTTGCATCACAGAAAATTGCCACTAAATCAGAGTGGAAGGTAATGTACAGCAATGAAGAGCCAGATCTTTAACCCTTAGTGATCCTGATAATTTTCAGGTTGTTTTCTCATGTATTTCAAATAGGTTATGGTTTGCGGGGCATGGTCTATGGACATTTAAGTGTCAACATCTTCCACTTGACATTGACAGACCCTGTAGCCCAAAGTTAAGTACTCTTATGGGTCCTCCAGTGTAGCCCACATAAACACTTTATTTTGTTCAGTAATTTTGAACATTACTGTTTTTCTGATGCTGTTCTGCACTCTGCTTTGCAATTTAACATGCAATTGTATTTCCCTCTATGACTCAGAAGTGGAAGCCAATATGTCAGAGCAATTTTCTGCTGTGTTTGCAGGCATCTGTTATGGCCCATCAGTTCAATGTGCCTCCATCCCTCTGCCTGCACATTGTGCATCTGATGCTCTGTGTACATTTTCTTAGAGAGCTGCCGTGCTGGAGAGATGCTGAAATTGCATAGTGTGCTACATGGGCTGGCTTGGAGCTACAGGTGCAGAGACATCTTCTAGCTTCCAGCATCTTCCCTTATTCTCAGATAGAGTCAAGACACCTTTTCTTACTCTTTCTCCAAGTCAGTCAGTCAGGATATGCACATATGCATTTAACAACTTCTGAAAGTTTTCTTGTCACACTCAGGTGAGCTTATAAGACACAGTTTATAAAAAGTAAAATGTTTATCGCATGGAAAACTAATGGCATATTTTATGATCATATTAATATATGTTCCTTATTGTTGCCATCTTTGAAATATCCCCTGTATATTTTCCCACACCAGAATATTTTGTTTCCTTAAAAACACAGTTGGAAGGTAGGACACAGAGATTGATCAGTTAGTATGCTTTTCAAACTTAGCCTTCCTCTTTTGCTATTGAATATCCAGAAATAAAGGATTTTGGTGGCTTAGAAATTATGAAAATGTAAAAATTTAGCCCAAACAGAAATTAGCTGGTGTCAAACTTCCTCATCTTCTTAGGAGATGTATGGGCACTTAGGCCACTGAAAGGTAGACAAGTTACTTTTCCTGTAAATACGACACCCTGAAGTAAAAATTTTTGTCCTCATTGGGCTCTTTGTTTTCCAGCTTGCGAATATCAAGTGAGTCATCATTCACACACAGATAGTAACTTCTGTCTTCATAGCATTGGAACTGCACTGAATCTCCTTGGTAATGCATGATGAAAAAGTTATTATCTTCACTCAGCTATGAAAATACACAAAGTAAAAAACACATTGTATTTCTAATGCGATTCCATAATGTCAAATGTGACAAAAATTCATATATGCTGTTGGTTTGTTATATTTTATGCTTGTTATACTTTTCTCCAGTGACTCATATTTACCAATTTTTAAATAAACCTTAGGCAACAATTAATAATTTTGGGATAGATTCTGTGATAACTATGAATAAAAGTAATACCCATGTCCCTCAAAAGACTGAGTAATACCAGACTAATAGATGCATTCCTTTGCTTCACAAAAACACCAGCACAGTTTCCTCAGTGTATTTATGATAACTTAAGTTTTTCATTTGGTTATTTTCTCACCTTAGGCCTACCCTATCAATTGCCACTAGCAGTAAAATGCCCATCCACAGTTTTGCTTGCCTCTTTTGAAATAAAATTAGAATGTTACAGTAGAAACTACTCTTAAACAACTTAAGCTCTATTACCTGTGGCTTTTCTGTATATCTCCAGGTTCCAATGCACTTTTTAAAAAGATCCATCTCTGGAGCAGTAGCTATTGTCTAAGGAGCTACTCTGTGTGTGTGGGTGGGTGAGTGGGTGGGTGGGTGTATATATTTGTGCTGACTGGGCATCTCAGAGTGGGGATGGAAAAAGAATTACAAAAAACCATCGTGCTAGAGAGAGGAAGAGTATGTACTGAAATCTGCAGAAACTGCTAAGCTTGGGGCTCCAAAGGGCTGCTGAAACTGCCCATGGTCTCCAGCGCTCCTCCAGCGCCTACCACAGGTCGTGTAATCCACATCACATCCGAGCAGCTGCTGTAGCTGGACAGAGGTTACTGGGCAGTGTGTGTGAGCACAGCTGCTGGAACCAGCAGCCCTGGGTGTGACTGTGCACAGCTCCTGGAACCTGCTGGGCTGGGGGTATGAGCCCCTGCTCCTGCCTCTGTGCGCTGAGAGAAGGAGTAACTGTCAATACTGTGTGAGTAGTTACCTGATGCTAATAGTGGGACATTAATTAATAGAAGGTTGAGATTTTTGTTTCCCCCAAGGCAGCTTCCTGCCAGAGGGCAGGGAATTTAGAGTATCTTTTGGGAAAGACTGAACATATAAAAATCAAATTACTTTAACTTTCCTTTTGAATGACCTTGTTCAACACTCTTGCTCTGCCTATGTTCTATAAGTCTGCCCATGTTCTTCCCAGTTCTATAACTCTGACTAGTCTGGTGTATTATCATTCCTTAAGGGGAGCTCTAAAAGGAAACAGAATCCTTGAGGAAAAGCAGGAGTGCATGTAAAGGTACTAGCTTGCTGGAGATAACAGTGTTGGCAATAACCACCTTTTGGCAGAAGGAGAAATGCGTCCTTTTAGCCCGTATGACAACAGGAGATGGAAAGAAATTGTCCTGCAGTTATTGCAGAATACCTCAAGGAAACTTGGGGAATACACCTGTTATCAGCAAAGCTATAATGGGAAGCAGCTAGAATATTCTGTCCTGATCAATTCAATGTAACAACAGTGTCTGCAGCTTCAAAAAAAAATTACAGTTTTAAAAAATACTGCTAAGGAAGTTGAAAAAGATTTGTCTTTGGGGAAACAAATACCTACTAGGGACTCAGAATGGTAAAAAGTAAACATAAAAGGAATAAGAATGTTTGGTGAAAGAAAACCAGTAGAAGCAAGGAGAGAGATTCATATGTATAATGCAGAAATTCACGCTAGAGCAAGGGAGATTCCAAAGGGGTTTTGTAAAGCAAAATTTACATGCTCGCAAAGGCAAATTGAGATTCAGAAATTTAAAAATACCTACTGTACCTGCATGAAATGATGGAAAATTAGATGGAAAACTGTAAGAGGAAAATGATTTGGAGAATGACACTATTTGGCTGGGAGAAGGAAGAACTCAAAATAGAAGTATAATGAAACACCGTTAGGGCTCGGATGTGCAGTAGGTCTTTGGAAAGAGCAAAATGTTTTGCAAGAATTCATGGAAGAGGTGATTTTCTATTATAACCTGTAAAGGAAGATGATGAGAAAACCTGGAGAATGTGGTGGACTACTGCCAGATAATGTTCCTCCTGAGGACAGTTTCTACAGTAGGACTCAAGACAATTTGCAAGTTCCAAGAAAAAAGCTACTGATTTTTAGTTACAATCTGATATTTTGCTTTCCATTGCATTAAATGAAGAACCAATTTACAGCTTAGGTCTCACATTTAATGACAAAAAATTCACCTTTATTCATGTCCCACAGGTGGTTCACAATGCACTTGAAATAGAACACATATGCTCATGTCAGAAAAATGCCACAAATATTGTCTTACAGGCTAAAGAAAAACGGGTCAGAGAGTAGTATACAAGTTTTAAAATGAATAGACTCAAAATTATATAAAGTCAGATCAATTATGGCACAATGAGCATTACTCCAAGCTAGGTTCAAATCCTGCACTGTAACCTAGGAAGAAACTAGAAGATAAAAAGGAACGGATTTGAAGGCCAGCTGAAACAGAACATCTTGTGGTATTATAATGTGTTACACAAAGGAGTGTAGGGCACACTGCAATCTACATTTTGCCTCAGATCAAAGAGAATCAAAGGAATCAAAGAGCATGTGATCAAAGAGACATGAGTCGTGCAATGATGATAAGCAAACTAGTAAAACTGAGCTGCCACCTCAATTGTATCACAGAAGTTATGGACATTGAAAGGCATTACAAATTAGTTATGTGGTTTGTGGCTAAAACAGGATTGATGACACACCACTGAAAATTTTGGCTGTTGTGCAGTGCATGCACAACACCATGAGCTTCTCGTTCTTTCCACTCAGACTCAGTGCGTAAGCTGGGATGGACAAGAGGATGAGATGGAACACAGCTGGGAGGACAGTTGTGTTAGAGTGGCCAGAGGGATACTCTATGTCATGTGATGTCATGGCCAGTCATAAAGGATGTAAAGGATAGGAAATGTGGGGTTGGGAGGATGGGTGTCTGCTTCTGAGAAGACTACTACTCAGACACTGTCTGAGCATTGGTCAGGGGAGGAGATGACTAAGTGCTTTTGCATCATTTGTGGTTTTTTCTGACCTTCATATGTTTTACTTTTGAGTTTTTTCCTTAATTCAAAAATTTCCTTACTTTTGCTCTTGCTGTTCTCTAATAAACTGATAGTGCGGTGTTGGCTCTTGCAAATGTTAAATGTATGTTATAAGGTTAGAAGAAGTTCTGTTAAGATCTGGTGTCTTTTCATATAAGTTTTGTAATATTGAAAGTTAATATCTGACCACTGGAAAGTTGAAGCAAGAAGGACTGCACAGACTCCAAAAGGTGGGACAAAGGAAGAGCTGGGTCGGAAGAGTGACATATGGATGAGTGTGGGGAGGGCTGGCTTACCAGGGGGTTGGCTTGTCAATAGCATATGTAAGGATTACTGCAGGTGTGGGCAGTGTGTGTCTGGCTGCAGCTAAGCACCCAGCACTGCCCCTTTTTCCTTATTCAGTCCCTTGTTGTGGTTCAATAAACCTTTCTAAATGTTAAGAAGTGAGGTGTCATTTCTCACATACTCTGTCCCCTGGCAGGAGAGTAGGTCTGGTGCAGGGGCTTGGATGCTGGCTGGAGCAACACACCTCAGTCTATTTTTTTACCACAGCTGGTCCTTCCTGAAAAATAGTAGGGCTGTGCTTCCAGCCCTGGGTCAGTCAGCTTCAGGTGTATTGGACATCCCTCCACTGAAAGTAAACTTTGGCCTGTACACTGCTGCCAAAGTGATCAATAAAAATGCTTTGGCAATATCAGCTGTGGCATTCACTCTGCCACCTTTGATTCCATTCATACTGAAGGTGCAGGATCTCTGATACAGCAGCCCTGAATGAAAGGAATGTTCAGCCCAGAACAGTCCACTTTCAACATCCATCAGACTTCTACACTGGCCATATGTGACCACTGAAGAGTGAGTGAGGCTTGCAGATCACTCCTTGGCTTTTCAATAGATGAATCAACTTTTGGAGCAAAAAACCCCAAAAACCTCAGGCTGCATGCTGGGTGCCAAAAAGGACCATCAGCTTGCTGCCAAGCACAGTAAACATGGCATTGTCAGTACTTACAAGGTAAAAACTTCAGGATCAAGGTATCTTAGTGGGCCTCACCAGATTTTACATGTTTAGAGTTTATTTTGGCCTACTGGAGTAAAGAATAAGTGTCTTAATAAAGTCTTTCATGAATGCACAGCCCCTGGTATAATCTCCTTCCTTCTTGTCTTCATCAAACTACTCAGTAAAACAGAGAGGACTGTGGAATAAAAACTTTTACAGCTCTTAATAGAACTTTCACAGCTGCAGTACTTCAGGTCCCAGTCCACCCAGGCTGGGATATTCCAGTCAAAATTTTGGCAAATGCTGTCCAGATACAATGATCTAATAGCCTTGCATTGTCCAGCAAGGAACAATAACTTGAAGAAAAACAGCCTGATCCAGCAATTGAAATTGCTGAATTCTATCCTTTAGTATTCTTTTATGCATATGTGTTAATTAATGAAGATTTGAAACAGAGGGAAAATTGAGTGCTACTAGTACTTCAGAAAAGATGAGAGGGTGATGAATACATCATCAAAAGTCTGAGTGTAGCAATGGGTCAAGAATACATTAAATATTATGGTTGAACCAGAACAGAAATTACATTAAAATGAGATACTACAGATGTAGTAGTGTATATGTACTGAAGATGTGTGCTTCTTTGATAACCATTGTATGCTCACAAATTTCTGCACTTCCAGAAGAGTAAAAAAAAGAGAAATAGTAAAAAATTCGCACATAATTAACGCAAATGATAAAATGGGAGCTGTCTTACCTACTGGGAGAATTATGAGCGATGGGTGGGGGAACAGCGAAAACCTTTTAAGTGGAGAATCTAAAGTGAAATACTGTTCTGTAGCCCTGAGATCATTCTGTTGTGTAGTTAACTGCATTTTTTTCTATGATATTATTAATTATGATAAGCATGGTCTATTATAGAGTTAGAATAATCACAGTTATAAGCAAATGCTCCTGAGTGAACTGTTGGGGTTGGCTTGTGCACTACTGCTCTGGCTGGGATGCTGACACTGTGTGAAATGTGTGAGGCCATAGTTGTGCCTACAGTGCAGTTTTCCACTCCTGCCACAACAGCATTGCAATAAATATTGGTATTGCCTTTCTGACTTAATCCCCAATTAGAATCAGATGTTATTGTAAACTATTACTTGCTGTAATTTTAAATAATTATTTTATTGTTATTACAATCTAATTAACATATTAAAATTTAATTTAATAAAAGATGTTTCAATTAATATTGATTGTGAACCATGTCTCAATGTTTCAATTGCCTTGGTTACAGAAATGAATGTTTACAACACATACAACTTGTTTACAGCTATACAACTCTTCCTGGTATAACGATAGGGTCCACAGATTCTCACATTTCTGCTAATTCTACTGGCAGTCTTCAAACAGAAAAAAAGAAAATGCCTGTCTTTAAGATTAGCTATGCAAAGCTAGTAGATTAAATATCACATTGCAGCTCTGAGTAGCTTTGTCATTATCCATGAGAAGTATTTCTCCATCTCATTGCACTACTCCCACACTTTCTCATCCTAAGGACAATGCAGGCATTATTCATCACACCAGGAATTATTTACTGATCGGTACATTCATTTTAGAAGGTTTATGAAGAATCTCATGATTCAGAGTTGCCTATGACTTTGCCTCTTTACCCAACTGGATGTGGTTCAAGTGCAGACTTTTGATTTCTCCTCATACAAATGAGTGACTGTTTTTCTTCTATTTCAGGGTATCAGTAAGAAACCATGATGAGCAGATCATCATGGTTTGTCTTACTACGTAATGAATGGGTTCCCAGAAAGAATTTTTGATTTTAACACTTTTTAAAAACCCAAAGTGATATATAGATCTCTACAGTTATTGTTACAGCTCTTTCCAGATGTCTCCCAAAACTTGCTGACCTAAGGACACTAAACCTCTGTGAACAGCTCCAGTTTAAAAACTGTATGAAATAAAAAAGTGTATTAAATATAATTAGCAAAAGTCAATATGACTGTGATCATTTATAACATACAAGGCGGGGACTAAAAGTTGCATTAAAAATTTCCTAAGCTTTGCTGCTTTCTCCTGTGGGGAGCCAAAGAATATTACTGGCAGAAGAGAACCTTCAGTTCAAGCAGAACTTGAACTGAAGGACCCACTTAGATTTTCCAGGCTCAGAATGTAGCAGATTTGTTCATTAATTATCAGTAGTGTAGCTCATACCTGTTGAAAACCATCTCAGATAGATGTCAATTTACCGGAATTGGAAATTCAATGCTTTCTGATTTAGGAGAAAGGTCAGCATTTTAGAAATTTTAGGCTGGGAATTTCAGGTTTTCAGGGTTTCACAGTCCCTCTTATGAAGTTCTGAAACTACTTGGGTCCAGAGAGTTCTAATTTTGCCTAGTGAAATTGGAAAGATTGGCTTTTCAGTTGAATAATAAAGCCACAGGGCTACAATCCTAATTAAAAATATTATTAGTTATATTTCCTTAGTTTTGCATTTTCTCTAGGTTATAACATCTACTATCCTAAAGTTTAGGTATCCCAAAGAGCAACTGATTTCCTTCATGTGCCTACTATGTTTTATCATTTCTATACAGAGAAGAGTCAACAAAACCAAGCTTTTGTCAAAAAACATGTGAAGAAACCACTCAGTTATCTGTATTTCTGTCCACAACACATTACTCCCAATTTATAATCATCTGATGACACGAAATCCATCAGATGAATTTCTGATTCATCTGAAAAAACCCTGAAAATGACAGGGTTTTATTACTTCCCAGAAGTTTATGACTGATGGATTCATTAGTTCTTTAAACATCATAACTTTTGTAATCTGATCCTTCTAGATCCCTTCTGCTAATGTACTCACCCAGATTTTCTGTATCTTGCCGAAGAATTTGCACCAGATAAAATCTACTTTGTGTCTCCCATCATTTTGTATAAGCATAATAATACAGGAAACATATCCACCTTTCATGTTTCAATAGAAAGTCAGATATTTTGCCTGGAGATTGAAGGATGTAGTCATAATTGTATTTTCCCTTTTCTGAGAAAAAAAAATCAACTCAAAGAAAAGTAAGCAATTTGTCACTTAATGAGTAACAGGATGAGTTTAGATGCCCTTTTTACACACCTGTATTTGCATACACAGTCTCACACATAGGTTTTTATTTGTTTGATCATGATTGTATACCTGTTTAAAGTCAGGATCTTCATGGTTGCAAGTTTTCATATCACATCTCTTCACTGAAGGACAATCTGGCTCTGAACAGGATGCTTTTAAGACCTGTGTTTACAACAAACAGATTTATTAATTTTGTAATTTAATTTGGTAATTTTTTCATCATATTTTGCTTTTCAAACCCATCAAATGCGGCGTTAGTTCTAAAAAAAACCTATCTTTTTTTTTAAAGTTCATTAATTATTACATTCAAATAATCCCAGATTAATAAATTGATAAATTATTAAAAAATTTCATTAATATATTCCTCTTTCACAATTTGCACTGCAAAATGAATTGGGTTGAAAGCAAATACTCAAGACAGTCCTTCAAACTATGTAATGCCCAGGTCCTATCTAGAAATGCAGCCCTTATTGAACCATATTGTACCAGGATACCAAAACTTTTTCCAGATAAGAAGCCTTGTCCTGTTCCATACCAGAATTCCTGTTGAGACTAAGGAAATTATTTATATTGTGCTGGAAAAAGAAAGGTTTGTGATCTTTCCAAGGTTTTACACATTTGGTAGATGCTAAATATGTCTTCATCTTCAGATAAGAACTGCTTTCTATTGTGTCAAGAAAAAGAAAAGAATGATAAACAATTCTTATTTCACTTGGTGCACCTGTTGTTGTGCACAGGTGGAATGTGTTATGGAGATTTGTTTACCAAAGAGTGATTTCTTAATTGGCCACTGGTGATGGCCCTTGGATTCAATTGACCAATCTGGTCCAAGCTATGTCGGACTGTTTGCGAGGGCGATGAGTTTCTTAGAAGTATGGTATGGCACGGCATGGCACGGCATGGCACGGCATGGCATGGTATGGTATGGTATGGTATGGTATGGTATAATAAAGCAATTGATCAGCCTTCTGAAATCATGGCGTCAATGTTAATTATCACGCCACTGGGGACCCATGCTACGATAAATCCATTAAGGCTCAACACTCAGTTCTTCTCTTGATTTGGTGGAACACCCTTCAAAAAATTGATTTATGAGAAGGCAACCTCTGAACCAGAAAAATCCTTTAAAAATAGTTGCTGTTTCAGGGACAGAAAGGAAAATCCCTTTCTGTGAGTAATAGGGTAAAATATGATTTATGTGTCTTACAATATATATTTCCCTAGAAAAATTCAGGAAATAGATTTTATGAAGAGTCATTTGTGAGTTAAAAACAAATGAAAAAATCCAAGACTTTTTGAGAAAGCATTTGGTGATTTCCACCATCATGCATGGCTGACATTAGACAGAGGGTTATTCTTTATCTCAACATCTCTGTATAAACAGAGCTTCCTGGACCTTTGCTCTGCTGTAGACGGTAAATTGCAACATAGCATTCTTCCTCAGACAGATTTAGCACTGATTATAGTCCCTCTCTGGGGAAGACTAGCCTTGCCTTCCCTTCCTATCAGAAGCAAACCTTCACAAGATTGGAGAAAATGGGAATGTTTAGACACCAGATGGCAAATGTTTGAAACTGGATGTTCAGCTGTGTTTTCTCTTCATCACATTCCTTGTTCTGTGATGTGTATTCATTGGAAGAAAATAATTTCCATCTTAAACTCATCTCTTTCCAAGGCAAGATTTCTGCTTTTTACTCTCCTCTTATTTTCCTGCATGTTTTCCGGCTAAGAAGCTCCCTCTTCCTCCACAGAGACTGGACCCCAACATCCCTGACTGTCTTCTAGTGGCAGTAATCAACTACCCAACCCAAAATTTTTTGCAATAATCTTCTCTGAGTATTTCACAAAAAAGAATAAGGGGACATACTCAGAAGTTATGAAATGTGGAAGGTGGTAAGAAAAATGAATTTGAAAAGTCCTGTGGGGGAAATTGTCTTACAGTAAGAGAGAGCACCCACATGTTATAAAGAAAATAAACAACTTACCTTCAGGGAGAGATGTTTCTTACCCTTGCACAACAAGACAAATTCATTAAGCTTTGATCTCTGTGTGAGGCTCACCAAATTTTTAGAATCTGTTTTACACAGAAGATAATATTGTAATAATATGAGTATCACTTTATAAAATAAAGAAGAGCTGAATATGCTCTACAAAGAGAAAACATACTTAAGACATGGGAATAAAAATAAATACAATCACTCTTGATACCATTCTCTTGTCTAAAGTATTTAACGCCTGTGACTTTGTGAGACTTTAAATTTCCCATATATATAGTTAATTTCTCTACTTTTATGGTCAATGTATGAAATATCAGTTGTACATTACTACATGTCATATGAACTACAAAGGCAAATGTAGTGGTAGATAACTCATATGTGTAGTAAACACGTTTACTGTATACACCTGGCTATGTATATGTCAATATGCAAAATGTAGCATTTTTTCCCCTCTACTTTTTGCATGTTTCTAGATAATAATCCTTTTACTATTATAATTGTGGGTACATTGGATAAATTCCATTTTTGAGCTAATACTGTTTTTTACCTTCAGGAAGTAAGACAACAATGCTAAAGTGACAATGTTCATTGTTACCTTCTGGTACTTCAAGATGTCAGCAAAAAGTAAATAAATTAAGGTACCCTTTACCAACTCATACAGCACACAAGAACATTACCTAGCAAAACCCAATATATATGTATTACATACATTGTAATTACATATTACAATGATTGTTCAATGATGCTATACTTATCTGACTGACTCGCAAACTTACTTCAAAAAACACCACTTATGCTTTTAGAAGTATGACAAGCGTTCCATTTAAGGCAGAAAATATAAAAGAAAGTGGCAGTTGATCTATATGTTTAACTGCAGCTGAATACAAATTTAAAAATGTTAGATTATTATGCATTACCACTTACAGTTAAGGAGTTTGGAGGTTTTTTATGTGTTACCAAAGGCATGTTTTAGCTTTTTAAGGATATGCAGAATTAGCCGAATGTATTCATCTCACTTGACTAATTTTAGCTTCTCTTGGACCTGATTTAATTGCCTTAACTTTCCTTAACTGTAATACTTTTGTATTATTCTTCTGAAGGAATTTTTCTGAGACTGCTTTAGCATGAAAATAGCATTAAAAATCCTTGTTAAAAATTGAGAAAAACTCAAACTGACTATGCTTTATTTGGTTTAAATGAGTATTTAGATAAATATAGTAGGCTACTATAGCAGGTCTACAATTCTGTTATTTTGTATTACTTTTTGTGATATCACCTTAGATTGCCTCAGGGGCAATTGTCCAGTTTTAGTTGTAGCATTTAAGAGACACATCAACAGGCAAGAGAGGTTTCTTATCAAAGTCAAGAGTGTTCTCTCTTGAAGGCAAGAGTGACAACAAAGGAGGTATGCAGGAGTCCATCCAGCTCACCAGGGACATCCATCAACATGACTTATATCCTAACTATCCTTATCTTTCTCCATCTAGAGTTTATTGTGACTTGCTTATACATTGTTTAGTCTGAGTAAGTCCAAAGGAGCCCAACTTTATCACCTCTAAAAGATGTCACAAGTGGTCTATCAAGCAGCCAGAGAATGGCAAGGAAAGCAAGGAACCTTTTTGTGATTGTATATCAATGATACTTCCACTCTGATGGATTTTGAATTAATTACCTTGTCTCTCTGGTCACTAAAACCTTACCAGAGTCTAAGGGGCAATTTAAAAATCCATGCAAAGAAAATGCCTTGAAATTAAATAAATAAAAAAAGTCTTGCTTAGGGATATCCCTAAAATGTAAAGCTTTGGGATTTGGGAGGTTATCAGTATTTTTATACCGTTCCTTAGAAATCTTCATTTGTCCCTTCTTCAAGGTACATCTGGTACTGGACCAGATTTGTTTTTATTGTTACAGGAGCCCTTGATGATTGGAATTAGAGTGCATTTTTCTTCCACTGTAATACCTGAACTAATATACCTTTGATTTTCTCAATAATTTCGTAAGTGTACAATATGAAAGTTCCCAAAGCCTCCTCCTTCTTCATATTAATTTCTCTTTGGTTTTCCTCTCCTGCTAAAACAGGTCTTCACTTTGACTCATATGCCAGCAATGGAACACCCACATTTTTCTACAAAAACAATTTTGTATACAATATATTCCCTTACATACATTTGTTTTCAGTCCAAGTCACTACTCCTAATTTACAAATTTTGTAGCTTTGAAGATTTCTTCTTATGGAACACAGGAAGGCTCTTTTATTTTTAGACCTGTCCAGTAACCTGAGCTAAGTGAAAAATCTGATACAATATGTAATTTCTAATGGCAAGTCTATGTGTAAAACACTACTACCTTCTTTTCCTATGCTCTAATATATCTTCAAAACCACACCCTAACAAAGAGATGATACCTTTTTTTCCCCCAAGATGTTTTTCCTTACCTGCTGCTTCATTCCTTGTGAACACGCTTAACCACGCAATATCTAAAATAGAAGGTATTTAACAAATACGTGGAATCAGAGATCTAAGCATTCCTCAGATTTAAAAATAATAGAAACAGTTTCAAGAATTGTTTTGAAACACAATCTGAGAAAAAATGTGTAATTGCAACAGACATCAGATTTCTTTTCTTGAGAGTCTCCGAATTCACTCAAACTTGTAAGGCCGTACAGTTCGACTTGTGAACAGGTACACTGAAGCCTGAACACTGAGCTTAAAAAGTGTATTGACTGCTTAATTTTATTTTGCAACAGAGAATGCACCTAAGAAACAAGGGATTGGTAACCAGCTGTAAAGCCTTCTGTGCTATTAAAGAGGAGCCTGAAGTCCTCTGGCATGAAAGTGAGTATCTTAATATTAAATGTATGGGACTGGAAGGCAACAAGTAACAATAGCAGATTGTTTCTGGCTTTTCTAACATCAGCCTGAATCACACAGCCAGTCAGCTGAGGAAAACATCATCCACTTCTGGTAAAAATGTCATAAACATCCTTGATACAACTTTTTCCTAATATTATGTTGTTGCAACTGTGTCATGAATATATGTCTTTGGTGCTTATGTGTGCAATTATATTACACAACATTTCCTTTTTTGTTGTTGTTGGGGTTTTTGGGCCTTTTTTGTTTGGTTTGATTTTGGTTTCATTTTTGTGTTCTAGGAATATCAGTATCTTCTACATCAGGCTTGTCAGACCATGTATCTGTTCACAAACTGCTTCCATTGTATACCTATACTGGTTTTGGTTCAGTTCATAAATTAACAATAATAATTGTCTGAGTGACTCCAAAATTTGATGGAGTTATCAAGGAAAAGATACTGAAAAATATATAAAACACACTTAAGTACCCTATCAGTATAGCTGTCATTATTCTCAATTTAATAGAATGAAAGTTTTAGTAATTCAATTAAAGATTAATTAATCAATTAATCCAACTAAAAGATTTCAACTTTTTCCTCTATTTTGGTTAAAAATATGTTTTATTGAGTTTTTTTTCCTACTTTCACATCTCTGGAAATGATACCATTCTAGAATAATTGCATCATTCTAGAATAATTGCATTTGATATTATTTAATTTTTCTCTACCGAAATCATATCCTCTAACAAGTCTTTGGATGATGATAGTTATGTTAACATCTCTGGTGTCAAATACTTAAGCCCTTTTTGAGACAAAAGAGTTCAATTAAAAACAAAAGATTTCAATTAAAAACAAAATAACCCCACAAATTCCAAAATGTGCCCTATTCTCCATTTTGCATTTGTTTTTGAGCATTACCTTTCCTTTGTCTCTCTTTTGAGCTAAATGTCTAGACTTCTCACTTAATCAAATGAGTGTAAACAAAATCATCTTATCATTTAAATATATAATAAACCTACTGCAAATCAGGATAAAAGTATTCTTGTATCATTATCAATATTCATACAGATCCAATATATTGTTATGTCTACAGAGAACAGGATCACAGAATCATTTAGGTTGGAAAAGACCCTTATGATCATTGAATACAACCATAATCTGACACTGCCAAGTACACTATGTTCCTAATCACCACATCCAAACACCTAAATCCCTACAGAGTGGAGACACAAACACTTTCCTGAGCAGCCTGTTCCAAAGCTTGGCAGCACTTGCAACAGAGACATTTTTCCTAATATTTAATCTAAATTTCCCCTGGACCACCCGAGGCTGTTTCCCTTCATCCAGCCTCTTGTTGCCTGGGAGAAGGTAACAAGACCCGCACCCGGATACACCTTCCGGTTTGGCAGCTGTAGAGATAAGGTCCCTCCTGAGCCTGTTTTCCTCCAGGCTAAACACCCCCAGCTCCCTCCACTGCTCCTCACAGGACTTGTGCTCCAAACCCTTCCCCAGCTCCACTGCCCTTCTCTGGACATGCTCCAGCACCTCAATGTCTTTGTTGGAGAGAGGGGCCCAGGGACACATGACACATAATAGTACATTTGAGAATTTCCTGAGTACTACACATGCAATTGGTGAGTTTCGGTATGTAAGGAGTATTACCTTCATGGGATTGTGAATCCTTGGTAGATATTTCATGATGACCATCTTCATCTATATCAAAATGCACTGTTTTTGAATCTTCAGTTAGTATATAGCATTTCAATGTTTGTCGCAGGCTAAACCCTAATAAAAAATGAGTTATACTTCATTTTACTATCAACAAAGAAATTACATCATTCCATTAGAAAAAGATCAAGGGCATTTTTAAACAATCTTTACTTGATAATCTATGTATATTTGAACTATGAGCAGTATAGCCAACATACTAGAAATTATCTAGTGGGCTTAAGCAGCTGTTTTGAGGACTTGGTAGTGGTGTGAAGAAGGACAATAAATATTTCTTTGCTTAGAAGGTTATGTCAGTGACCTGACCAGGAAACTTGCCTGTTTCCCAGTTTTGCCTTTTGAATATTGGATGTGGGTATAAATAGGACTTTTAGGTAAGAGTGCTAGCTAAAAAGCAGCATTTAGTTTGGGGATCAGATATCTTGTCCTGAAAAAAAAACCAAAACACAAACCAACAAACCAGGTCTTTCTAACTAAAAGCTTCCAGGAGGGAAATTGCTCCCTTTCATTCCTAAATGCGACTGTGTTGTTCTGGATGTCAGAAGGATGTATGTCTGGACACCTGGATATGAGACATCTCCAGAATAACACTATAAATCACAATTTTGATTATGTTCAGCTGAACATTGTTTTACTGGAAGAGATTTGATACTTTCAAATGCAGTTAAGACATTTCTGAAATGACAAAGACCTCCAGGGTATGCTGTGAGATAAAAAATCCTGCCTTTGCCAGAATAATTAGCCAAACAAAACAACACGATACACAGAATGCATCAGCAGTAGCATAATGTTTTAGGAATGCTTGACTTCACAAAAAACTTTTTTACTTATTTTATAATAAGATACCTCCTCTGAAACATCTGTATCTAGGCAAATATTTTGAAAAAATTGCATTTTTTTCAAGAAGCTTTCTTTCCACCCTGTTTAGGCTGAGCAGAAACTCCTCTGCTCAGTAAGAGGGGGAGAAGGATGATGCACATCCTGACAGCTTGAATCACACACTCCAGAAGTGGCAGGTTCTGTGTTGGACCTTTGATTATATGTATAGCTGATTTGTGGTTGGACAAAGATTTTCTCTTCAAAGGCAGCTGGCAATCAGGCTTCCAAAAAAAAAAGATGTGGTGTTCTAAAAAGCAACAGAGCAACTACAATAATCAATACAGCAAACTTTTTAAAAATTTTATCTTGAAGTAGCTATAGTGTAAGAATTCTACTTATAACTAGAATTACAGTGCCCAAAGAACTAGTACTAGCCCAAACTAGAATGGTTGGCAGGTCTGCTAATCATTCATCCTTCTCCAGGGAGGTACATTTGTACATTATGAATTACTGGTATGAACATGGTGGGGTGAAAAATGTAATGTCAGTATTTTAAGGAGTATTTCTGTTCTGGTTATTTTAAAGGTAGCTTTGGGGTGTCTATTTTTCACCAAATATTTTTCTTTTTGACAGAATTATAGAAAAGCTGTTTCGCATGCTTAATTTTGTTGGGTTTTGCCTTGGATTGGAATACTCTTTTCAAGATTACAAACATATTTGTCACTAAGGGAAGAGTTACCTGGCTTTCCAGGAGCTGTTGTCGTACTTCCAAGACATTTCTTCTTCACAGACAGCCTTCTACGGAGAGGCATTTGATACGGCTTTCTACGGCCTGAGCGGAGCAGCATTGTCGAGGCGTTGAAGAAATACTGATGACGATGATCTCACTTGACTTCCTTTTTGAGTCCTAAAGCAGGAGTTAGAATTTGTCACAAGACTTTGTGTTTCCATTGAGAAACAAGTTTTCAAATATAATTTTGATAAATGACAGTTAATAGAAGTAGATGGACTCTAAAAATGTTTGACTGCTTGCATGATCCAAGCCTTTGTCTTGCAAAAAAACTGCATTTCCAGCGATGGTAAATCAGTTAACTACCTAAACTTTCACTAAGATGCATGCCAACATGGATAACACAGTTGTGTTGAACGAATATGTTTTGAAAGACTTCCCCTTGGATAATATATAAGCAGTGTTTGTGGCTTCAGTTTTTGTTTGTCAATCATAGGAAGCTACCTACATTTTGCTAACTGAATTGAAAAATCACATCCATTCTGTGGATACAGCATAAGATAATTGTCAAAGTATTAATAAGTGATTGAAAATTATGCTAACTACAAAACAGCATGATCTGACTTTCAGAGGTATACATAGGTATATTGCAGTCTTAAACTAAGGTTCGGGAAATCTTGCCTCAGAAATGAGGACTTGAATTTGGAAACTTGAGGAATATGTTATAATTATTAAGGAATATCAGATTAGATACCTGAAGGAGAGCTTGATATCTAAGAATGTGAACTGCTTTGATGGTGAAACCACCCAGGCAGCTACTAAGGTAATCCAAAGTTGTAATTCAAATCACTGCATTTCAGGATAGCTAAGGACCTTACTTTGGTTTAAAGAAAGGAAAGCTGAAATTCTGAAGTCTACGTGCTCTCCTGAAGTCACTTGTTTATGGCAAGTGTTTATGGCAAGTGCAGACCAAAGAAAACAACAAGCTTCAATTCTGTCAGGTATCCTGGAGAATGAAACAACTGAAAATGGGTATGATTTTAGCCCCATGCAGCCTTGCACAGAATAATTAAATATCTGTCAGACAAGAAAGATTATGGCTCTGACACAAGTGTAATGGTTTGTAAATTCACCCAAGGAAGAGTAGGGCAGTTCTGTTTCCTGGTTTGGCTCACTTTCCTGATGCAAAGCTTCGTATTAAATTTTTTACATGAAATGAAAAACTTCTGCCCCGGCAGTTCTCTTGTTACCAGACTAAAAGGGATAACTACGGCTCTTATTCAGTCTCTTCAACTCTAGTTATAAAAACATTCAATTAGATCACTGAAAAGTGAAACATTTGTTATATGGGATTGCTCTTCCTTGTGAATAGGGCTCAGATAATTTATGATAACTGGCAGTCAGAGGTAGAACGAAAAGGCTGGGTCTCCCACATCCTGCTGAAACTGCTTTATCACTGAGCATTCTTAACAAAAGAAAACATTCTTTGTGGTTTTTTTCGCTAGGAAACTGGTCTCTGGAAACTTCCACCTGAATCGGGCTCTATGGTGTGTGTGGACAGTAGTGCCACCTTGTGGATCTTGAGAGACGTAAATCTCTAGGAGTTCATTAACAGAGCCTCAAGACTTTGCTGGGTCTGCGAGGCTCAAAACCACACAATCACTTACTCAAGTTTCCTACTAAACACAAGTGTAATTCTAGTTTGGCTGCTCTTGATCATAAGTTCTGAAGATCCCAATTCCTGGTTTTGATCTATCTTCAGTCTTGTACCTGCATAACTTACACTCACAACGGTAAGACAAAAGGAGAATGACCACAATTCAGGACTGAAGAATTCCTGAAGAGGGCAGGCCAGTTCAAAGACATTTTCAGAAACATGTTTAGGAAGTGGATAAATTCTGAAGTAACTTTCTATGATGAACTATGGACAGGTAACCTTGATGTTAGGAAGGACTGTACTAAATTTTAATTAGTTTGTCTTGTTTAAACAAGTAGAAAATAGAAAAGTCTGTGGTAGAACTTCACCTCTGTTGGCTCTCCAGAAGCCAATTAGTTGTTCTCCAGAACAATTAAAACTCCCTAAAATAAATAAAACAAGCGTTCACACCTTGAATTGCCATATATTCCTTAAGACTGAGTGACGTATAAATGCTCCGATTTCAAGAAACTTTTCCTGTCATTACATGTTCTTATATACATGTCACCTATGCCCACATTTTTCACTCTTTGTCATAGTCTTTTATGCTGTGTATATCTTCCTATGTTGATTTCTTTATCCTAATGTCTTTCATACCTATTTCTTCAGTAATTTCTCTCTTCTGTACGGTATACATTGAAGTGGACTAAGAAAACTTGGATATTGTTCTTGGCTGCAGATGCGTCAACCACTGTTTTCATAACTTGGATCTGATTAGTTTCATTTTGCATCCAAACTAAGTATAAAGGAATTAAAGGTCTCTAAACTGCTGAAACTAGCAGCAGTCTAATTACTCTTAATAAACTAATGAGTATGTTTGTGGCCAAAGACAACAAGATCATACTAAAAGCAGAAGAAATTTGTTTTTTACCACTACATGGATTATATTAATTCATTGATATGAAGACAGCAAAGAAAACCTGTTATATAGCCTCTCTTGCTCCTGTTGTGATCTTGTTTGCTCTCTCTTTCATTTAACCCCAAGATACATGTGATTACAAAATTAAATTAAATCAAATTCAGTGCATAAAAACATTTAAACTTTGGAATTCATCCACATGGTGGTATGTTCCAAATATTATCTCATACCATGCTGACAAATTCCTAACATGATAAGTCTAAGATCCTTACAGGGTCAGAACTGTTTTAGTTGAGTATATTGGGTCACAGCTGTCAGGCCTGCTAGCAGAGGTAGTAACTCCTCCACATTTATTCCAATTTAAAAGTGGATTAAAAAGAATTTTTGGCATCCTCTAGCTAATAAAAAGTGAGGTTTACAAAATCTATTATCTAAACTAGACACAGGAATACACAAAAATGAACATAAACTAGATGAAGAAAGAGTTTTCTTAAGAAAACTTTAGGATCAACTGAAATAATCACTCTTTCATAAAATTTCAACAGTCTGATAACATAATCTTAAATTATTTAATCCTGCTGTAATCTGCCATTCTTGCTTACCTTACTTCGTCTCTGCTGGGATACTTCTACTGAACAGAATGCTAGAAGCAGCTCTGTTACAGCCAATTTATTGTCTGAACAGAGGGCAGGAAGCCAAACCTCTGAATAAAACAAAAGTCTGACGTGGATCTAATCTTCTAGATCTCTCACACTCTCATTTATATCAACATTCCAATTGTTCTAACTATTCCTGGAATTAAAAAAGGGTTGGAAATTGTAGGAGCAAACTTTTAAATGCCTATTTCTGTGTGATGCCACAGAAGCTTTTCTGCCTAGAACTGCACGCAAATTTTTAGCCACTAGTTTTGTGTATTCTATTCCTATATTTTATGTCACTAATATTGTTCTTGTTATCTGTCATTCTTCTAGGGCTGAGTCATGTGCAGATACTAGGGTTATAGTAATACAGACACATTAAAAGTAGGAGTGTAGCCTCTGTTTCAGGGAACTCAAAACAAACATTTTCCCAGCTATCAAATGGGCTTTGCCTGTATGGCATCAATTCCCATACGTGGACTGCTAAAAGTGGATGTGATTCCTGCCTTTGCCCATGAGGCCCCCGTAATACGTAGGTTTTCGTTAACAAATTTAGCACGTTCAGTTGGCCTTATCTACCTGTTTGCATTTCAAACCCTTCACTCCTATTGGTGAGTCCTTCCTATTCATATTATCTAACCCTTTTTTAATTAGCAAGCCTTGCATTTTTACAGGAATAAGTAACATTTTTATTTACTCACAGAAATGAGAAAAAATCCCCTAAAACCAATTACATTTACTTTTTTGGCCAAAGCATTCTTAAAATCAAGAAGCTACTGCTTTTATCTAGAGTTTGTTTACTATATAAAGAAGGTTACATAATTTATCTGTGTTTGGTTTAGGATAAGGCTTTTTCATTTTCCAAGCCCTCACCAAACACTGGTAATGTATTGGGTCAACAGAAAAACTTTATTGAAACACATACTTAGTGACAAAGCAATGTGATACTTTGAAATCAGGTCTTTGTCTATTACCCAAACAGTCTGCAAAATGTGGGGAAGTTTCTAAATGGCATGGTGTAAGATTGTCCTTTCAGTACACAATAGTCCTAATTTTGTAGGGATAGAGTTAATTTTCATGCTGGTATATGGCATAATGTTGTGATTTAGATTTAGGATGAGAATAATGTTGATAGCAGACTGATGGGTGAAGTGTTAAGCATTAAGACAAGGACTCTTTCTGTTTCTCACATCACACTACCAGTGAGGAGGCTGCGAGACACGAGTAGCTGGGAGGAGACAGAGGTGATATAGCTGACCGTGACTGACTGGAAGGATATTCCATACTATATGGTGTAAAGCTCAGTAATATCAGCTGCAGATAAAGCTGGCTGGGGGCTTGGGAACAGCTGTGTATCTGCTAGCAGGTGGCTACCAGTCACATTGTGAATTACTTGTTTTGTATACTCTAATTTTAATGACAGTTATTTTTGTTTCCCCTTCTGTTTCTGGCCTATTAAGCTGTCTTTATCTCAATGGGTGAATTTAATGGTTTTTCCCCCAGGTCTCTTACTTATCCTGGGGTGGCGACAGGGAAGTGAGCAAGTGTTTTGTATGGTGTTAGCTGCCTGCTGAGTTAAACCACAAGAGTCCATTTTGGCACCCAACCCATGGGTGTGAAGAGTTAAGATAACCACTGTTCTGACATGTTAAAACAAAATCGTTATAAGCAATTAGTTGCATTGGTTTAATAGTTACTGGCCACAATGTTGATTTATTTGATCTCAATGTTGTTGTGTGTTCTCAGAGTTGCATTGGGTAACACCTTACTTGCTGTGTTCCGTGCTGTGTCATTTCTCAGCTCTGGGTTAGGGTTATGATGTTGTTGACCCTTGTAACGTGGGTTTTTGATATAAGATGCCTCTTGGCAGGACTGAGGCAGTGTGTACACCCAGCATCGCTGCTGCACCTGCACGGCAGGAGCTGCCTGTTGGGAATGACACATAACTACACCTCCAGGGGTCCATCCGTGGGAATGACACTCTCTGCCATCCTTCCCTTCTCCTCCAGGTGAGTTACATTACCTCTTGGAAAGTATCCCCAGGGTGTCCAAACCAGCACCTTTGCATTGCTATGACACATGAATATGTCTCAGATCTTGTGTAAGGTTACACAACTAGGTAAGAACATCACCCACAGGTCTGCCCTAAGGCTGCATAGTTATGAGTGGCAAGGAGTGTGGGATAGGATGAGCAAGTGCCTAGGGCAGTGGGCATCTCACAGTGTTTTAAGACTTCACCTCTAAAAAAGTGAGGAATGCAGAAAAATTTATTAAAATATTTGGGCAAGATGAGCTGTCACCTGATAATTCCAGAGAGACACAAATCACTGCAATGTGCTGGGGCCTGGTCCAGGCTGACTGAGATCTGTTCAGCAGAGCTCAGTGCCTGCTGCAGGAGGGAAGGTCTCTGGAACTAGAAGCAAAGTGACAGAGTCCAAGGCTGAAACAGAAAACCAAACTGTGCCAGTCTTATCTGAGATTGTATGCAAGGAGAAATACTGGAAGAAGAAGTGTGTGGAAGTGGCTGACAGCTGGTCTGTGAGCTAGGAAGAGTGAGCTAGAAGAAGCTGGTAAGAGTTGTGTTTACCCCTGAAAGGAATTCTGCCAAGGTTGTTGACATGGAAACTAAGAAGAAGAAGATAAACAAAAGAAACCTGCAGTTGAATGTTAGTTGGAAACAGTGGTGTAGACTGCTCTGTAACAATGTGTTGATTTATTGTAACCAATGAAGAAGTATAAACTTTGTTGGGAATGTATAAAGGACAGCATGCTGTTATAATAAAGAGAGAAGCCTTTTGAAATTGTATAGTGTTCTTCTGTGTGTTGTGACTGTCCCAACAGCGACAGAAGTGGACACATTTAATAAGGAATAAAGTAGCTGCCTCTAAGAGGGGTCAGGAAGCAGACTGCTCCAAGCAGGGTCATCACAAGGTAGCTGGGAAGATGGGTAGCTCAGTGGGCCTATGACACGTTGACACGTTGGGCCTTCGAAGAAGAGATGCAATGTACAAATGGGTTTTTGAATGGGGATGGACTTATCATGGACATTATCCAATACCATGGACCATCTCTCCAGCTCTGAAAGTCTACTACAAGAGACGAAGCCCGAAGCTATGGACTAATTTTACTCCATTTTAGAGGGATGACCCATAGACTAAGGGAAAGGTATCTCTGTGTATGTATCAAAAGACAGGGAAGGATGCATTGGGAAGTGTGGAACCTGGACATGACATAAATGATACAGAATAAAGGGTGGATATTGCTCTGGTTTTATTGGGGACAGAGTTAATTTTTGCCTTAGTCGGTATAGGATTGAGTGACAGATTGACGATAAGAATAATGTTGATGACACACTGATGTTTTAGATTTTACTAAGCAGTGTTGACACTAACTGAAGGAATTTGCAGGTCTTCCCACTGCCACAGCTGTGAGGAATCTGGGGCACAATAAGCTGGAGGGGAAACAGGGAAGGGTGGTGGTGGAAAGTGGGCCCACAGCTGTTAGGTTACCTTCCAGATTAAACCACAATAAGGAGAAATGCAATGAAAAATTTATTATGTGGCAAAAATATTTTTATTTGTTTTAATACAGTTGTTCAGATGCTATACTGAGTCAAGCTGACCTTCCATCTTGACCTTTACAGTTTCTTTTAAACTTCATTGTTTTATTGGTCCCATCAGCAATAACAGCACCAACAGTAGAAAAACCTAATGATGATTTTGTGCAGATCCTGATGAAAATTATCAAGTTACCATGTTAGAAGTGAAACAGGGGAGGACACTCATCTGGGCAACTCTGCACACTTCTCTTCTAGGTTGGCCACTGAGAAGCATTTTCCATTCTCTGTCTGTTTCCAACATTGCCTGCCCCGCTCCTACTTCCTGGCACCTATGTCTCCCTTTCTCTTGCTCAATCTCACACTTTCTTTCTCTCTTTCTTTCTTTGCTTGCTTGCTTGCCTTTATTCTCCAAGCTCCACCATTAGAGTTAATGATTTTCATTGATCATGGACCCCCCTTAATAACTTTATGCCTACAGTTGCAACATTAGGTTCAGTCCATTACAGGACAGGCTTTCAAAATTCTCTTCTAATTCAAATTAATATGTCATATTAAATTGTCTTGAAAGGTAACAACCTCTAGAAAACAGTGAGAGAGAGAAAAACATCAATGAAGTTATTGAAAAAATATTTTATGTGTAACTATTGGCATGGGAGTAGCGAGAAAAACAGCTGCCTACAACTGGTTTGTGTTTTTTGTCTTTAGAAATTCATCTGCAAAAAGTAAATATTTGCAGAAAAGAGAAGAAAGAAAAGTTTCCCGGTACCACATGCCACTGCATGAATAATTTTGAGCATACGGTAAATACTAGCTATTTTATCAGCCATATAATTTGCCAACAATTTGCAGGAGATCTAATTCAAAACCTCTCGAGCTGGAAAAACACCTGGAACATAGCCAATAGACTGTACTACACAAAATGATCAGATATGTATAATTTGTACTCCAGGGCATAGACAGATTTACACTGGGGAAAAGATCAATTGCAAGTAGTAATAGTGTGAAGAAAGCCTTTTCTAAACATTTTCAGTGGAGGCGATTGAAAACATTAAAATAGATTGTGTGAGATAGGATGGAGATGTCAGCTCAAAAAAACTTGCTCTAGTTCAGAGTACAGGGTTTCTATTCTAAAGTCCAGAATATATATTAACATTTGAATGAGAAGTTCTTGTTTTTCTTCACACTGAGGTCTTTCTCCCCTAAAGGTATAAAAAACCAACCCAAATATAGTTAGCAGTAATATATTTTCTAACTGACCAAAACTGACATGGTAATTTATTAATGCATTTTCTTGGAAATTGTTGGGTTTTTAGAATATTTTAAGAACATTGTAGAATAAGCATTTGACTTCCAACTTAATCTTGCTTCACATCCTGTTAACATGGCATGCTAAAGACATTTATATGACTAAACAGAGCCCACTGTAACCTATCTATTGCTCCCAGTACTTCCAAACTGTCATTAAATAATTCTGTTTTATGTGCAGTGGAGACATCTACTATTGAAAAGAGTGGGGACTTATTTAAACCTTCATGTGTTTCTGTTTACAGCAGAAGGCTTATGACATAGTAAGGTCTATGCTGACCACTGCTGAAAAATCTACACTTTTTTGGAAGTTTGTTCTTAAAAAGATACACACAAAAGGGAAAAGTGATGTGTATAAATGAAAACTATTTCTGCTCAGTGCTAAATTACTATTTTTTAACATTTCTCTAAGTCTAGAGTTCTTATACCAAATGTTACTGTAAATGTTTTTTACTCATTAAGGGTTAACTATTTTTGGTATTTCTTGCAATAAGAGAAGGATGATGCCTCTTGAACTCAAGATGGCAAAAGAGTCTGAAGGAGACTGAGGAGAGAACCTCATTGCAGATACAACTTCCTCACAAGGGGAAGATGAGGGACAGGCACTGATCTCTTCACTGTGACAGGACCAGTAACAAGATCCAAGGGAATGGCCTGAAGTTGTGTCAGGAGAGGTTTAGGTTGGATATCAGGAAAAGGTTCTTCACCCAGAGGGTGGTTGGGCATTGGACAAGGCTCCTCAGGAATGTGGTCACAGCATCAGCCTGACAGAACTCAAGAAGCTTTTGGACAATGCTCTCAGGCACATGATGTGACTCTTGGTATGACAGAGCCAGGAGGTGGACTGAATGATCCCTGTGGGTCCCTTCCAACTCAGGATGGTCTATAATTCTAACACCCTGAGGTGCTGTAAGCCAGCAAATAGAAGAAAATATAGGGGCTGTCAGAATATCTTCTTGGACTACAGTGGTTTGTCTTTATTGCATGCAAATATTTTGTGGAGCCTCCATCCTTGAAGGTACTGAAAACCCAACTGAATGAGACCCTGAGAAAACAGTTCTGTTTTCCCCCACTTTGAGCATGGAGGCATGGAGGCAACAGACACACAGAGATCTGTTTCAACCTCCACTATACTGTGATTCTGTGAAATAAAAATTAAGAAAATATTATGGGGTTTATATTGATTAATTAATTACTCTGACTTTTATAAATCTCTTATTTTGAAACAATTATATTTTCTCTTTGAATGTATAATAAAACCAGATATGTAGAAGAGATGTGGCTGAATGAGACGAAAGACTGTTATATTTTAATCAAATTCTGCTGATAGATTCCTGTAACTTTTGCAACAACACTTCAGAACAAGAGTCGGTGTTTGTACAGACAATCCTTTTAATTTATGCTTTTTGAATATTGCCCAGTCTTTCCAATATTCCTCATTGATGGACAATAGCATATAAGAGTTGTCTTGAGGTGTGCTGTATGTGCAAGGTGTGTCTATATGTAAGGTGACTATGCGTTGCCACAGATTCTTTCACACCATCCACCAGGAACAGTGACATACAACACATACTCTAGAATTGTTGATGTCATGAACATATTTGGAGGAGTTCTCTTTCCCCTGTCAGAAGTGGACGTTCATATCTGTGTGACTACAGTTTAGCCCTTGTCCTGATTTATCTTCTCTGATACTGTATAAGACAGTCTTTACAGTTAATTTTTATAGAAGAACTGAATGGGCAGTGAATGGAACAGATGTTTAAGTCATCCAAACATTGGCTCTCTGTGCATTTTAATCTCTGCACTAATCATTCTCAAAACCTCTCTTAGATATGAAAATTATATCTGTGTATTTTATCTCCACTCTCCAGCATTGGGAAGAGGAAATAATTGCCATTCCTATAATACCACAAAAATTTTTAAAAAGCCTCAGGTACACAATTAGACACAATAAAGTATAATTGCAAAACCTTTCACATAAATAAATATTAGGTCTGTATGAAGCATTTTTTTGCCTTTCCTGTGTTGCACAATTACAGACAGCAGAGTGAAAATAAACAGTGTTGGAGATTACTAAATTCCTGCTACTAGTTTTCTAAGGGACTAGGCATATTTCTGAGGCATATGTAGTTGTGTTGTCTGTCTGTCCTCTCCAGCCACTTTTTAATCTGCTGGATAATTTTGACTAAGTTTGGCAAGAGTGTGGAAGGAGGAAGCCTAGATGAAAAAAATACACATTTTTTAAAGTTCTGTGAACATCAGCAGCTGAGCAGCAGGCGACTGACAAACATTGCTAAATGAAATACTGCAGCCTGATCTCATCAGTTATTCTTCCAGCTTGGCTAAGGACCTAGTTATCAGCCTGTACGTACTGGATGTCCAGACGTCAGGTGTAAATGGCAAAAACAAGGGATCTGAACTCTGGAGTTTATTACTGAACCAAGAGATTAGATGTTTTACCCTACTTGATTATCTGGGAGAATCATTCCCTCGTCACATTTCCAGCTCTCAACCTGTGCCCTTTAAAGGACGGTCTCTGCTGGTCATCTGGCATGATTGGGCAGGAAATCATGTGATTCCTGCTGTGCCACTTCCTGTAGCAGCCATCTGTGTTAGGCATTAGTGGTCAAAGTCCCTGGGCATCCTACAGCATTCATCTCCATACAGTTCTCATGCCATCTAGAATCAAGAAAGAAACCATTTGAATGTGCTCAATTGCTTTCTTCTTTCTCTAATTCTAAAAAGACATCGTGACAGAAATTTGGATCATATCATTTTATGTTAATTTAAAAAATATTTAGTCATGGTCTTTGTTGGAGAATGGATTTTTTATGCATTGTAACACATCATAAAATTTTAATTCTTCTTGAAGTTGCTGAGAATTACTTATTTTAAGGAGAACTGTACTTTTTCAGTACTACATGGTGCAGAAGCTTGAATGCAAAACAGCTTTCAGCTCTGAGGACTCAAAAAAGGAGGAAAGTCTCTAAAGTGCAGAATTCAAAGACAGTTTCAGTTTTTTCTGCCTGTTTGTATTCTAATTGTCAATGATGGTATCTCTGGTGCTAGAAAGTAGCACCGTATCCCTAAAAGGGAGAAAGATGCAATTAAAGGTGGTGGAACATGAGAGAGGATGAAAAAGATAGCAGAATAACTCAACTGAAACATTTCAGAGATTGATTATTTTCTTCACACTTCATATCCCCTGTTTCTTTGCCAAGAATTTTGTGCATCTCATAAGAGGAAACTTCAGGTGGCAGACCTGCAAACGGAAAGCACATTGTTAGCGTTTTCTAGAGTTTGGTGTTCATTTTATTTACCATTACTTTATGTCAGCAGAAGGAACATGTAGCTACTTGAGCATGCAGTTTGAATGGCTCCGGTAGCAATGTTAATCCACTCACCTCACAGAAGAGTTCAAGGACCCTTAATGTGGGCTATATTCTATGTCACCATGGAGGTCATCAGGAGCAGAAACCTGCACTTTGGACCCCTGGCTTTAATGTATGAAATAGAAGAAGCAGAATGAAGGAAAATGGGAGCCACTCAGTCACTATTTATGACACTGCTAGAAGAAGAAGTAAATTATACACTGAGTGAATGTGTATTATATAAAAAAAGATTTTTTTTCTGACTTGTGAAGTATAACCTAAAGTTGAAGGTGGAAGGTACTTTTTAATCCCCCTTTACTACGCCTGAAGCAGGGAATGTGATTTCAAGGTACAAGAATTCAGGCCTTCACAGTCAATTTTAGTTATCTTCCTAAGCATTCTAGCATTCTGTCCTGCTGCTACAGAAACCATCCTTCTTTTTTCATTCTACATCCTGTAACAGGCAGCTCTGACCTGTTAGAAAACAACTCTTCAGTGCCCTAACATGAACATTATAATTCTGCCAGTCTAAACAATTCTTTGAGGTAATATCTTTTACAAAAATGCTATAGATCTCTTATCTATAAGATAGAAAACTACTAGAGGACCTTTGGATTTAAGAACTTTAGACTAAAATATTCTTTTTGTATATATTTTACACATTTTTTGAGAGTTGTATATAAAACTCTGAAAATGCACATATAAAATCTTGGTAAGTGTTAAAAATGGCCACAAGTAACTCAGGGATTTAAACCAGCTGAGGTTTGCTTAGCTATTCATCATCTTAGTCTATACAGTATTTGTAACTTCTTTGTAGTTTGATAACACTGATTTCAGATTGAAAGCAAATGTAAAGACAAAGTATCTGGTTAGGGCATATGATAAAAACTTATACTCAAATCAAAGTTTAGGAAGAGACTAATTATTTACATCATCATTGCGTCTCTGTAGAAGTCATGGATGCTTTCATGGTCAGGCTGTGATACTCTCTTTACTTTACATCCCTTGAATGTGACCTCCATGACATGCCGATGCTCTGTCACTCAAAATTTACATCAGACGTGGTCATCTCTGACAGTTGTCTCTTTTCCTTTGCTAGATCATCCTATCCTTTGCGAACTGTATATGGAAGATTACTCTTTCCCAAGCATATGTCACATTTCTTTCTCATGGTGTATGCTTATCCACTTGACATTTGCACTGTTCTGTACACACCTAAGACATTGTGGGTAATATTGTAATGACAAAATTTCTTGCTGTCTTTGTGGTAATATCAAGGCAGAGGTGCTCACTTGGTGTAATATTCTTTGAAATTATCATGCATATCCAAACTTACATGATTAAAATGTATGCAAATCTCTATCACACCATTTTGCAAAAATTGTATATCCAATTCAGATGTATGGACAGAAACTGTAAGAATATTTATCAGCTCTATTTATTCTTTGAAAACTTTTGAGTTTTTTTAAAATTGTTGGGGGGGTTGGGAGGGGTTTTGGTTTTTTTGTTTGTTTGTTTGTTTGTTTTTTGTCTTTTTTTTTTTTGGTTTTTGGTTTTGGTTGCTTTTTTGTTGGTTTTTTTTTTTTAATGATATGTGAGTCATAGCTCCTACTAACACTGAGTATATAAAATGAAACTCCATTATTACAAGTTTTCCAAAATGTTTGCTTCTGCTTCAGCAGTTCTACCCTGGTACATTGGTCACCTCAGATTTAAGGCAGGAATCACACATGGCATTTATTCAACAGTGCACTCGTGTGGCAAGGCTTCGGAAGTACATAGATAATGTATCACAGAACTTCTTGAATAAAATGTATTTTTCTTATTACATAAGAAAATACAAAAAAGTTCTTATAGATTGATACAATGATGTTTCCCACTCTAATCCTTTTTTTAAAATTATTTTTTAGCCTACTTTGATTGCATACCTAGGAAAAATATCCTCTTTCAAATACTTTGGTGATACAAGTCAGAGCTCCCAATAAAGGATATTATCTTGTTTTGTCATATGCGGGCCATTCTTCACTGAAATTTAATTTCAGAGTGTTGACTCGATATCTTAATTTCTTTCATCACCATAAATTTCAATTTTTGACAGGAGATCTGAATATAGCTGAGATGTTATCACACCAAAATCTCTGAACACATTTTGTGGCCACTCAGCCTATGAATTTTATGCAGAATTATGACTACAAGTTCTTATATTCTTAAAGCAAGGCCACATATATAGCAAGAAGCAAAAATGTCTATTAAGTTACTGGGTATTGCTGCAGAGAGTATAAATGAGCCAGGACATGAGTGCTGCAAGCCAGATATCCAACAAGCACAAAACTTCTAAAAGAGCTGCAGCCTCATCTAGTTTTATTTAATTTACACTAGAAATTCCCACTGTTACTTGAATGGTTGCTTTCCTCAGTTATGTTTTTCGTACAGTTGATTTAACCTCCGCACATGTTGCTGGAATCCTTCCACCACTTGCCCCTCAGATGATGACTCTCCACTTTCAGCTTGGAGTGGGACTTAGACAAGATGAACACTATTCCTGAGATCAGTTATTAAAGAAAACACAACACAGCATTCCCTCTGTTTTGCAACAGGACATATTGGTCCTTATGATCCCAGTACAAGAAAGGGATTCAGACTCTGCGAAGTATCATTTCAAACGCAATTTCTTAGAGTTAACATTATAAAGAAAGTGAGAACGGTTATCTTACAGCATTTCAGATTCCACAAACCATAAGCAGCGCAGCACCAAATGGATCTGTAATGAGGGTGCATCATGAAGACTCTGTCTGTGGAAAGGCTATCCCATGATGGTCATTCAAGGTATAAGAGGATTTCCTTTAAAAATCCCAACTTTATTAATCCTTTCTACTGTCAGAGAGAATGTTTGCATAAGGATTTCTGGCTGCAGTTTTAGAAAGAGGCAAGTTATAGAGATGCCACTACAGTGTGGGAGCTGCCCATGGCTCTCTAACAGAGTACTGCTTGATTTTATCCTGTGGGCATGCGATACACACAGCAGAACACAGACCTGAAGGCCATCCTGTATGTTGCTACACTTGGGTTAGCTATTGCATGGATCACTAGAGTCTTAACGCACAATGATCCTTCCAAGCAGGCCCACCTTCCTGCAGTGTGGAGGCATTTATTCCTATTAAGGGAACACCATTATGAGCAACGTCTGTCTCTGGAGTGATCTCTGAAGAACAAGAATGCCATTACAGAAGTAGAGGCAGAAGTAGAGAAGTAGAGTCCTGCTCCCTTACGTTCATTCTCTTCCCCTCTACTCCCCTCAGCAGGGTGCCCTCAGCTTTTCATACAGTTCGGAATGTGAAGAGGACAAAACCAAAGACACGCACGGAGGTGTGTCTCCAAGAGCTTTGCAGTGCTGTGCAGACCATTACAACTGTGGGGCTCCCTGGGGTCCCTTAGGATCTCTTACAGGGGTGCGCAGGACTGGAGGAAACGTGAGGGCACACGTGAGAGCACTACAAGTGCACCCCAGGCTAGGACAGCGTCGTTAGTAGCAGCCTCCCCTCACAACGCACCAGCTCCTAAGGCAAGTCGGGCAGAACCGAGTGTAGAACTGAGTGCTTTTGTGAGCTGCTGCTTCGCTTCGGCGGCTGAACACTTGTGGCACACCTCTGACGGGAGACGACAGACCCGTTAGGTGACAGTTTTCTCTCAGCCGCCGCAGCACGGCAGCAGCACTCTGCGGGGCCGGGGCGCGCCACCGGCGCCGCCGGCGCCGCGGGGAGGCGCCATGGAGCAGCCCCGTCCCGCCCCGCCCCGCCCCTGAGGGGGTTCGCTGCGAGGCTCCGCGCCCGCCCACCCGAGGGTGTTCGCTGCGAGGCTCCGCGGCCGCCGCGAGGCCCCGCCCAGCCCCGCGCGCACCAGAGGCCGCCCCTGAGTCGCGCCGCCGGCTCCGAGGTGGGCGCCCTCTGATGACGTCACATCCCACCCGGCGCTCGCCACCACCGCAGGCGCACCGCCGCCGGCCGGGCGCGCGCATGCGCGCTGGGGTGAGACGCTCCGCGTCCTTTCCCCGTCGGGGGGGGTACCCGCGCCCCCACCCTCCCCTCTGCTCGCGCTGTCGCGCGCGCCGCCCGTTACCCGACGGACGCCGCGCGGGGCCGGCACGCGCCGCCTGCCCGTCGGGAACGCGCGCGCGGCGCGGAGGGAGGTCCCGGCCAGCCCGGCGGGAACGGCGCACGCGGGGTGCGGGATGCGCCGGTGCTGCCGGCGGCGGGGGGGGGAGAAGGGGGCGGGCCCCGAGGGCGAGGGCGCTGTCCCCGGGCGGGCGGGGCCGCGCGCTAGCCCAGTCGGTGCCTCTCCCCCGGCGGCCGCGTCCCGCCCCCCGGGCCGGCGGGGCACTGAGCGGTGTCTGTGTGCGCAGGTGAGCCCGGTGCGGATGCGGCGGCCGAGCGAGGCGCAGCGCCGCGGTCCCCGGCAGGTGCCGGAAAACGAGCCTGGGGCGGGAGACATGGAATCCGACGGAGACCTCCCGGCGGAACGGCCCTCGGCCCCTCAGAGTGGGATGGAGGAGCCTGAGAAGGAGGCAGATGATGAGGGAGGGAACACTGCCTTGCAGCAGAGCCTGAATCCCGAGCTGCAGCAGGGGTACCGCATCCTGCGCGAGTTCCTGCTGGAGAAGTACCGGCCTCTGACGGCGCCGTTCCTGAAGCCCCTCGCGGATCAGGCATTTTTCGGGGAAGAAGGCTCTGGCTCCCTCTTGGGCCGTAAGAGCAGCCAGTCCTTGCAGCAGATGCCCGCTGGAATATGGCTATTGAAAATGGAAGAGAAATTTTCCAGTGGGCAGTACACAGGGATAGCAGATTTCGTGTGTGACTTCCGGCTCATGCTGGAGACTTGCTATCGGCTGCACGGTGTGGATCACTGGCTCTCCAAACAGGCCCAGAAGCTGGAGATGATGCTGGAACAGAAGTTGGCGCTGCTATCCCGGTAGGTGTAGGAAACTATAGGGGCCGCGCAGCGTGTTCTTTACATAAAGTAGAACAGGAGGGTGTGTTTCTTTAAATTCCGTTAAAGGAAAACAAGCGTCGAACAAAACCGCCCAACAGAAAGAACCCTGAAACTTTCAGTACTTTGATGAAGATTAACGTTTCCTGCTGGGAACTATTCAAATCTTAATTCAAAATGCTTTGGAATTCCAAACCTCAAAATGCCAAATAGAGCACAGCATTTCCTGACTAAGATTTTCCTTCTGAAAGAAGCCTTTTGTGAGCATGGAGGAACACTTGTCAAGATGTCAAATGCTTCTTTCTTTATTTTATTTTGTCGCAAAACTGCGTAAACTCTGTATGAATATTTAGCAATATTTAGCAATAATTTGAAATTGTTATTTTTACAATTTGTGAAATTTTTACCGCCCTTAAAATACATAGGAATAAAATACTAAGCCGAAGTTACCTGCTTTGAAATGGTAATCATAATCATAAAATGAGAGACAGTGCTTGCCATAGTATAGTCTTAAATGGCAAAATGGAAATCGCGGTAAGTTGAAATGTAAGTCCCGGGCAGGGACTTCTTTCTTATCAGCCAAAGCAGCTGAAACACAGAAAGCTCTCGAGATACATGGTAGAAAGCGCAATTTTAATCACAACTGAAGTACATGCTTTCTCTTGAACTGGTCATAGTTTAGTCATTATCAGAAAACCATGGTGGCCTCTTACAGTGAAAAGCCCACTGGTCTTCTGAATAACATAGTATTCTGGATGTAAAAAAAACCAAGAGGTGTTTTTGGTGAAGGATGAAGGTAAAGAAGGAACAGTGTTGGGAAATATGTAAAGCTCTGTGTGTCCATCAGCATTATGTTTGCTAGTGACATTGTGAACTGCGAGCTGGTAAGAACGTTGTTCGTGTAGGAAGGACACTTCAGGAAAGTGGTGCAGAAGTCACCTGAAAGCAGAGTGAATGTATTCAGTGCTGCTGTAGCAACAGTATATTTGAAACTGTTTCTGTGTAACGGCAGTTTTGGGACAGTCTGATGGTAGAAAGGAAGGAGCTGAACGTAGTGGGGCGTGAATGTTCCTAGTTTGCTAAAGTAAAACCTGATTTTAAAAAAGAATAAATTCCTGGCTTAATAGAGTTACAGCTGGCAGATAAATAACCAAATACAACTTGGAAGATTTTGTGTTGTCAAATAGCAATATAGGTATTTACTAAAAAATAAATTCAATTGCTTTTGTCTTTCTTCCATTTAATGGACAGTCTTTTTCAGATAAATATTAGGAAATATTGAACTCTCTAAAGATAATCTTGCCTCAGTATATAGTGAGTTTGTCTTGTATTAACTCTTCAGAGATTTGTAAAGATTTTTTCATTATGTCTATGTGCACTAGCTTAATAAAAGTTTCTAGGACCTGTAAGTATGAAGGATTACAGAACCTAGAAGTCTCAAAGTTCTTTTACAATTTTTAATTAGAAAAATTTGTTTGAAGTGTTTAACATAATTTTATTTGTAAAATGAAATTGAAGAGCTACTTCTTGCAACAGTCGTTCTTATGTTATTACAGAGTAGTGTTTAGGTCAATGATCCCCTTCAAGTGATTCAATGGAATCAATTAATAGTGGTTGTATAATTCCTGAATACTACAAGCCACAGAAAATTACCTTAGAATGGAGGTTCCTGTTGAATGGAGGTTGGATTTTTCTCTTCTGTCCCTCAAATGTTTTCACAGGTTGTGAAAAACTCATACAAGTTTTAATGGAGTCTTTTGAAAAACGTAAGAAAAAATGTAACTTTGCAGACAAATTTGTAGTGTTTTGTCTTTCAATTTTTGGAGTTTAAAATAGGAAGAAACTGGTGTTTAACATATGCTTCCCCAACCTAAACCAACTAATAGATCCCCAAACCCTTCCCCTAATAGACCCACCACCCTGCCCCCTATTTTTAGGTATCTGCTAAAAAGGATACTTTCTTATCATAGGTATTGTGGAAGTCTTTTCTTTCCAAATACTTGTGGACTAAGATAGAGAATTCCATCTCTAAATAATATTTGGTAACTTGTGGTAAATATGCAGTTTTAACTGGTGTGAAAACATAGGTCATATTAATGTGTTTGGTTTAAAATTTCATAAAGGAATTTTCAAAATGGAAAAAATAACTGCTTTTATCTGAGTAAGCATGCTTGATCCATGGTTGGTAGGCTAGGTATTGAGGTGCCACTGGTACAGAAGTTCATAGTTGTGAATTGGCTTGCTTTTTTCTCCTAGGCATTTAAGAGAGAAAACATCATTAGCTGTAACATCTAGAGGATGCTATGGGCAGGAGGATGAAAAAACAACAGCATGCATTTCTACAAGACGTCGTTCCACGCCTCGCAATTTAGTAGGTTTGTCAACAGGCATGTTTGAGTCTGTGATGGTTCAGGTTCTAAGACAAGAGGAGCAACTGAGAGCAAAAGAGGAAAAGAGGTAATAAGAAAGATTATTTACTTTTAGTTTTAAATAATTGTCTTCCTAGTTTTCTAAAGAGGCTAGCTCCTTATGGCTTTTTCAGGTAAATAAATGTGGCGCTCTTGTAGTCTCAAGTTCATGGCTTCAATACAGTGCATCCACAAAGCAAAAAATTAGTACCACTTCCTTGAAAAATTGCTGAGGTCATTTAAGTTTTGAATTAAATTACAGCTGCTCTTATTTTAGTGTAGCAAAACTTCTAATATTAACTGAAAGCATCCACAGTAATTTCCTGCTAGTGCATTATGGTTTATGATATGTATCCTTGGACAGTTTTTCATGCAATAATTAGATAAAAAACTACCAGAATGCTTAACTACGGTCTAATTCCATGATTTTGTCACTGCTTCTCTCACTGATAGCCAGAAGCAAATCATGTCTGTCAGTTCCTCTGCTGTTACCTCACTGATGCAGCATTTCAGCTTGTCAGTTAGGTAATAATTTTAGATTGTTCATGTAAATAACTCTGAGATTTTGTGGTCTTCTTAAATTTAAGAGCTAAATAATTCCAGCCAGTCTTTAATGTTAATATGTTTTACTTTGGGGAAAATGAAGCTTTGAAGTTTATTTTAACAGTAATTTGTGTGACTGGGTCTAAACATGGCTCACAATGGTAAGACAGTATTTGCTTCAGGAAGCAAAATATTTCTAGCTTTTTTTCAAAGTTTACAGCTTTGTAGACTTTTCCCCATATGTGACCAGCTCACTTTTAATTTTGCAGGTCGTCTTCATTTTCAGCAGATTTGAAGCTATGTGGCTGACTTAGCTGTTAGACAGTACTTTTCTCTGTAGAACTTTCTTCTAATCCACCAATCTTCTGATCACACTTTGCCAAAAAAAATCAAAGATCCCTAGGGTAAAATTGTTTCTTTGGTAAAATTCTCTTAATTTTTGCTCAACTCTGTGTTCTAGAACTTGATAACGATGTTTTGAAAAAGGGTATTTTGATTGGATTTTAATTTATTGCTAGAGTCTGTAGAACAGTTTACCAAACAAGATAAAAATTATGCTTTCATACACCTGTTTTAAGTACATTGCTGCAAAACCGTACTAATTAACTGTTAAGTCCATGTATCTGGATATACTCAAAAGTCCCAGATCCTGGACAAAAGATGGTTGATTCTACAGAATGTTCCACGATAACAGAAAAAACCCACAACTGGCTTGCCTCTTTACACCCTAAAATTTTGAACTGTACCACTTATTAAGTAAAAAAAAAATCTGTCAGTAGATAGCTGGTTTAATATTTCTTTGAATCTATTGACCTCTCCAAGTAATTTTGCTTCAAATTTCTTATCTCAGTTTTGTTTCTTAATCGCGCCATGTTTTTAAAGTAATTTGGACCTCTCTGTACCAATTGTTTCTCAGCTCACCAAAAATGTTCTGGAAGTACCTTTTCTGAGCGCTTTCATGAAAAGGGCTTGGCAATTGGAAGGCCTATAGAGTTAGTTGCATATTTCCAGTGAGGATCACATTTTACAGTATGTACAAATTTTCAAAGTGGTGCACATATAAATGCACATACTTTCAACACTATTTTTATTTGAAAATGTATTGCAAGTTTCTAAACTTTTGGCTTATCACTAAAGTATATATTAATGTTATTAAGAAGAGACAATGGTTATTCTGCTACTTTTTTTGTTTTCTTTAGAAATCTAATACACTGAAGTTGGCACAGAAGAAGTACTTTCTAAACAGTATGGAAGACTGCAGCTTTGGGTGTTTTAGTTGGAGAGCACAGTGCTGGTGAATGAGTTGTATTTGGATAGGCAGCATCTGCTCTTCACCCAACTTTAAAATGAGTTATCAGGAACATAAAAAAAGGGCTCAGTTTCTGGCTACCTAGTGGGCGACTCAAAGTACTTGTAGCTGTGATTTATGCTTGTAGCCATAATTCATCTTAGTTTAGAATGTCTAAGAGTTGCATACTTTCAGTCCCAGAAAAGTAAGACTGCAAATGCAAGGGCCTTTCTATAAAACTTAGCCTCATATCTAAAGAAATTGCCTGTTGAAGTCCAAGTTTATACATAATTCTTTGCTTTAGATATTTAGATACTTTCATAAGACACAGACATTTTATGGTAAGACTTAAATAAAAATAAAATTAAATTTAAAATACTCAAACATATGAATAAATATCTTCATGTATATTGTATAGAAATAAAAATAAAATTAAAATTAAATTATGTAGGCAGTTCTGTGTCTTTTATCTCTGAAAACATGATCCTCAGATAGGTTTCAGACATGTTCATTAAAACATTTAAATAACTGAATTCTGGCTACAAGATAGTAATTTAATTAAGGAACTTGTGGAATAAAGTTTGCTTATATAGTCAATTTTGCTTTGTATGAGGGTGTTAGCATGGAATTAACTGGATCCAATGAAAAATATGGAGTATCTTGGCTTATTTTAGAGTAAGGTGTAATATTGTTAATCTGTATGTAATTTCCTATTTTATTTTTGAAAGTAAGTTTGTAAAAACAAGTTATTGTTAACTAAAACAGTTCTCTGTGTCTTGTCATTAAGAGTTCCAGTGTTCTGACCTTTTACCTGTGAATCAACACCTAAGTAGGTTAGATGTGGTAATTGGGAAAACAAAATAAAATCTAGTCATTGTCTCCTCTCCCCACCAAGAAATCTGTTGCAAGTAAGAAGGAATTTGCTGGTAATATGTGTTGGCTGCCTTAAATAACAGAGGAAATTATCACAAGAGTAGAGTTATGTTGGGACTTTGTTTAAAACTAGTGGTAATAGAAAAAAATGACAGTAATTTCCCATTTTGGTTGATGCATTCTGCACTGCAAAGTAAGACAAACTAAGTAAAACTTAATATTACTGTGCTCTTTTTAACTTCGAGATAAGTATGTTTGACATACTGTAGTTCTGGTTTTTTTCCTCTCTCATTTTCTTTTGTTCACCTACTATCTGAATTTTCATGAAATTTCTTTTAATAGGCAGAGAGATCAAGAAAGAAAAGAAGCAGAAGAAGCTAGTCAGAAAGAAATAGAAGAATGGGAAGAATCACTTTTAGCTCAAGCAGCACCTACAAGGATGGAGACAATGTGGGAGATTCCAGCTATTGGTCATTTTCTTTGCTTGGCCCAACAGATTTTAAATTTACCTGAAATAGTATTCTATGAATTGGAACGTTGTCTTCTGATGCCTCAGTGTAATGTTTTTTTATCTAAAATAATGACTTCTTTGTTAAGTCCTCCTCATCGCAGACCTACATTACATCGCAGGCCTACATTTTCCTACAGGACTTGGGAGGCAGCACTCAGAAAGAAAGTGCAACACTGGTATACTGTTGTGGGGCAGACTGACAATCCTAATGCTGCTGCAGAAAAACTTGGATTGTGTCCCCAGTTTTTCAAAGTTCTTGGAGAAGTTAATCCCTTGGAGGAAAAACCATTTCATGAGCTACCATTCTATCAAAAAGTATGGCTGCTAAAAGGTCTTTGTGACTTCGTATATGAAACACAAAAGGATGTTCAGGATGCAGTGCTAGGTCAGCCTATCCATGAATGCAGAGAAGTAATTCTTGGTTATGACTGCTTGGAAAATGCATATGTTCACTTTCCACAGTTCTGTGGTGCAGATGTTCGAATTTACAAACAAAAACCTTTTCAGGCTCCTGAATTCCCATCTCTTCCCATCAAAGTTAAAAAAGTGCCACGTATTAAATTGGAAAGAGTAAAACATGAATATGTAAGCAAAAGCAATGGGGAGGTCAGTTCTGCTGGGAGAGAGTTGCTGTGTCATTCCAAGACAGAAGGAGAGAAAAGTATGGACATTGTTATCTGTCCAGAAAAAAAAACACGTTTAGGTGGCTTCAGAGTCACTACAGAGGAAATGAAGGTTGACTGTGAAATAAAAGCCTCAAGAGTTTGTGACATCAAAAAATCTGGTTGTTATAAAGAGAACTTCAGGAATTTGATTACTTCAGGAGAGATTGTGGATATGGGTGGTCATCCTAGCTCCAAAGAAATAACAGATGTGGAGAATGGACAAGGTTGCGCTGAAATGTCCAGAATAAGACCTGAGCTGAGTCCATTCCAGGGGAACACACTGAAAGCTTGCCAAATGCATGTCAACGGCACTTATAATGAAAACCAAGGCAGAAATTACCATGAATCTGCTGAAGAAACGGTGCTAGAGACCTTACTGCAAAATAAGAAGAAACTAAGTAAGATGCTAGCAAAAAAGAAGAAAAAGAAAAAAAAGAAGTTGAAAGATATTCTAAATGAAAATCTACAGAGAAGACTTGATGACTTGCAAAGAAAGCGTGAGATTCATCTTCATCCATTCAAATCTTATAAGTCTGAGATCCAGAACAAATTGTTTTTAATTAAAAAGAAAGCAAAACATAAGAAGCACAAGTCTGGTAAGTTGGCATTTTTACTTATAGTAAAAATTAGGAGGATACAGATGTTTTTTAAAGTTGTTTTCTAGTTGATAAGTCTTTATTTTGTGAAAAAGGAGAGTCTTATTGCATTAGACAATTCGGATATTAACTTTAGAGTCAAAGTTACCTACCTGATAACACAAGCATATAAAACATCGTTTGATCAAACTGTGATTCATTTGCAGAATGTATCTTTAGAGAACAAAATTCATTGCAAGAGTTAATTTGTTGAAAAAATATTCAGGACAATAAATGTAGCCGACTGGTTAGCGTCAGAGAGTGTCACTTGAAGGCATTTTATGGTATCTTATATTATAGCAATTGTGGAAATGTTTCTCCATTTTCTGGTTTATATTATCTTATCCAAATTATGAAGAATCACAGAGTATTTACATGAGATGATGAATCTAAAGTCATTCATAGTGAAACTGTGCACCAGACAGTACTGCTTTGACTGTGGGCCTGGGTCCAACAATCAGAATGCATCAGCATCAGAATTTATGCTGATGACATTTTTATTACAGAATTGGGCAGCATCTGGTTAAGTGTTTCAGGTAAGTGATACACAATCCAGATTTCAGTTAACTCACTGGAAAAGAGTTTCAAAGGTATTTGCAAACTGTAAAGGTACAAAAACCTTAAGTTCAAATTGTTCAGGTAGCTGTAGTATTTTTGATATCACGTAAAGCAACGTAAAAGCTTAATCCTTTTGAGTCCTGAGCTAAGCTATCTGTGCTAGATTTTAGCAGATTCTTTCCAACATTATATTTTTTGAAGTGACAGGGTGCTTTTTAGAGCAGTGTAGACTGACAGATAAATATTGGATTTCATCTGAAAAGCAGAAAGCCAAAACCAAGAATCTGAGTGACAAAAAAATCTTGTAAAGATTAAGAAACTAGCCAAGATCTGATGGCAGTGCATGTAGCTAGAAGTCAAAAGTTAAAGCTAAGAAATTTAAAGCTAAGTAATATTTAGATCATAAATATTTGCACATAACAGCCAAAGAACTGTCTTACTATTTAAATCACAAATTCCTCCTTCCAAAATACTCCTCTGCCCACATCTAAACAGAAGTTTCAAGAGTTGCAGTTGAAGTTCATATATGTAGTATTCAGGGAAACTAACGTATTTTACATTTGCATTTGTAAATTAGCTCTCCTAATGTGTCACTGTTTTCAGTCTTCTTAAAACCAAGCAAACTGAATAACAACCCAAATGGCAAACAAGGACTTTAGTTTGGAGAAGTGTGTCCTTTATCTCCTGATATGTTGATGCATTTCCCATCTTATTCTGACTACTTCTTCATTTGACCTTGCTGGAGAAAATTTTGCAATAACGTTACAGCATTGCAAGAAAGCGCTTTTCTTCCTATGGTTGTTAAATCTCCATTGGTCCTATGCTGCTAGGCTGAAATGGATAGGATTGGATCCAATTCGTTACAATAACTTGTTTTATAATGTTTCCTAATGTTAAGGGCTAAGTAGTATTTCTTAAAGACTGTCTGAAATTAAATCTTCTGTTTAAAGGTTCCCTTACAATATAGAGCAGAAAAAGTGGTTTAGTAAAGCTTGTTCTGAGTCCCCAAAGACACCTGACTTAAATCTGATCTAGTCATAATAACTCTTCACAATGTTCTTTAAAAGAAAGTAGAAGAGAACATCAGGAATGTAAGAGTGAGTACTTTTCAACAAAATTATTTTTTCCTGCTATTGGTTCTCTTAGGCAGCTAAATGTAACTGACCCACAGTTTGTGTTTCTATTGAGATGATTTGCATATTCCTGACTTGCTGTGGCAGTGGTACCCATAGTGAATATAGACTGGTCATGCAGTTTTTCCATCTGAAAACTTCACAGAAATATTGTGAGCAGAACTTAGTGGAGAATACAGCTATGTTAAGACCTTTACCATAGTGACAGAGTTTTCTTACAATTTATGAAAAGGTGTGACCACTGTACTGAATCTATGTTTTTGAAACAAGGTGATGGTTATTATTGTGGCAGTGTTCTGTGACAGAATTATTGACAGAGTAGTACTGAATGTTATGGAAAGATAGTCAGACCAGTTCTGTAAACAAGTGCATGCTATGCATTAATTCTTAAATGTTATTTTCTTACTGGAGTTCGATAAGTTTCAGTGCAAGGCACGCTGCAAGAGCATGAGAATCCTACAATTGCATGTTTGAAACAGGGATTGGATGAAATTCAAAACAACTGTAGGGCTGAGAAAATAGAAGGGACCAGAGGCTGCTTGAAATAACTGTCATGTGCCTGATGCAGAGGTTGTAGTAAATGTAAATTGAGTCTCTTTTTATTCCAGTTGATCTAGAAAACACCAATACAGCACACAATTTTAGAAGAACCTTGGATGTAAATTCTGTACCATATACTCATGCTCTGGAAAATTCATGGCTGTCTACCTGCTTGAAGTCCATTTTACTATATATTTTATTTCTTTAGAGTACCATTACGTTTTGTGTATGAAGTCAAGCATTGCTTGGATGAATTCAAGAAAATTAATTCAACAGCCTGGCAGCAATGTTGTAGTGCCTGGTTTACTGTCCTTGAGAGTTTTTATTCAGAAGTCTTCTGGAGACTTTTTAGTGTTGTAAAAACTTTGGCATGTTGTCTAACCTGTAGATAAAGGAGCAGCCTGTTGATCATGTTGAAGACATTAAGTGAGGTGTTCCAGCAAGTAACAATGTACTCCATGCTTAAGCTTCAGTGCCATGTCTTCAGAAACATGTACCACTCAGATTTTATCGGGTTTCGGACATTGTTCTGTAAATCAGCAATATTAATGCACTTGTTCAGACCGACTTAGCTCATTTGACTGTATAAAAGTTTATGCTGTGTCAATATGGAAGCTTCAAAACTCGATAATAATGCTTCATTTTCCAGATTGTATCATGTTATATTTTGTAAAGAAGAGCTGTTGGGAGCGAGATAGAAGAATAGAAGATTAAAAGGAAACAGGATACATATAGTAGTTGCCAAATCTCTGAAAGACATAAAGTGTGTCTTACAAATTTGTTAATGGAAAGATAACAGGGCCTGTTGTTTAATTTGAGAACACTGCAGTTACTGCTAGAATTTAGTGAAAAAAACAGAAATTCTTGCAATTGGACAGGGCTAACTTAACTGTATTCTACCATGACAAATACTACTGAGTTAGTGTTTGATATTAAAAACATCTGTTCCCTCATCTGGGATAACAAGACCCTCCTCCATATCCAAGAAAAAAGTTGCAGTCTTATAAAAAAATTATTAAAATAAGTTTTTATTCAAAATTCCACTGTGTTGTCACATTATAATTTGAAGCATGGATTGACATTGCTTTTGTTCTTCAAGGAGAGGCCACAAGAACTCATATACCACAGTTCATAATAAAAAGTTTTACTAGATCTGTAAAAACGTTTCTGTTTTCAAATCACATTGATACCAATGCAGAAGAAGTTATAGATGATATTGTTCTTGCTGAAGTAATTTACAAGCATCAAGAACATTTGTGGGGCTTCATGTTTTATTAGTCTCATTTTTATGCCAAAAATAGTACTAGAACAGATCTGAATTATCTCTTTGTTTCCCCTTCTTCACCTTTAGATGGCAAGACCAACTTGAGATGGCTTATGTTTTAGTTGCATCTAATCTCCCTAGTGTGGTTTTTGGATGGTCTTAATTAGTGTTCAGATCCTAGTTATGTTACTTTTTTAATTGCTATTCACTGACAGTGTCTGTAGAATTTGTTTCAGCCTGAAAGAAAAACCTGTGGCAGTCAGATTTCTCCTGGACCTACCGAACTTTAGTTTAATGTCTAAGAATTTTCACAGAGCTGGCTAAGGGGTTCTTGGTTAATAAAATGTTGATTACCTATGAACTCCTCTTGGGAGTGAGATGCCTCATAGTCTCTTCCACTCTAAACTGAAACCAAACTGAGATATGGAGCCTTTTGGAAAAGGCTATGTGGAGACATAATTAATGATTGTGGCACAGTAAATTGTTAGTGAATGTAAAGTTGCACTGGAATATCCTTAAATGTGGACAGGAAGTAGGCTGTGTTGAATTGAGTAGGTGAACTAAGCAAATTATGTATATGAGATTCTTAATTTATAAATATTTAACTAAGGTTTAGTAAGGTTATGCTAAAGTTCTAAGGTTTTTCTTATTGATTGCTTTTAGTCAATAATTAAGTTTATTTGTATGTTGAGTATGCTCTGAAAGACACAGTGCGCCATGTTTCAAAATGCACTGTGATCTACCTACTGTCAGAAACATTACTTCATCTGCTCAGGAATTAATATAAGTCTTTGAGATAATTTCTTCATCCAGTATTATGGACAAAAGATCTCTAGCAGACCTCAGTGACTGATTTGAGAAGTTCCCTCTCACCAGTGATTTTGTTATCCCAAGACGGCATTAGTACCTGGGTGTTTATAACCAATTACATAGAAAAGATACTTAGGTTTATTACACAGTTGCAAGTCTGGGTGCTGAGGGGGATAGCCACAGAACATAACACCTCCGGACCACAAAACTGGATTTTTATGTACTTACTAAAAATGTATTTCACCTATGTAATATATATGAATTACAGATAACTGCCAATTGGGAAGCATTTGGTTTCTGTTACCATTGTTTAAAGCTGAGAAATAATTTTTGGAAAACCAGATACAAGCTTTTCTAAAAGGGAGAAATTATCAGTACTACCACTAAAACTTCTTTTTAATATCAATTTTGTATTTTAAAAAGGTGTTACTGAGGTAGAAGATGAATTTGCCGTAAGTAGTTTGCTGTATATGTGAATTCCCTCCCATAATATAAGTATGTGTAAGGTTTTTTTTTACATTTTTAATACATGATATCAAAAAACACCTACACCATAGGACATTTGGTGTCAAAAACATGGAAGAAGACTGTGATGTTGCTCTATACACATACATGCTTAGCTCACAGCAATTACCAGCAGTTCTGTAGGTCTTTTGGTACATGTATTCCAACAGCTATGCTTTATGATATGTCAGACTCTATTTATAATTTAATGAGTAAGGCTCATTTTCTTATGCTTCTAGATGGTTTCTTTTAATTCTTGGTCTGTCTATAACTCTGAATCTTTCCTACTTCATGCTTTTCAGATGCTGATGTGAAGAAAGAAATGTTTATTTTATTTGGGTTTCTAATAATTTATAACTCTTTCTAAAAATTTTCCTCCTTTTCATAAGAATATGTTAGGGAAAAAAGAGAATATTTCTGTTTAACTATTACTTCTTAAATTACACTACATCATACATCATATAGAACTGTATGCTGAAAATAGTCAAGTAAATATTTGTTGAAAAATATGTTGAAAGTATTCAAGTTAAATGAAAGTTCTATTTTAAACATTAAAATTTTCCTTTTCGTAAAGAAACAAGAAAATCTAGCTGCCTTTTTTTTTGTCATTTCATTTTCTTTCCAGATAACATTTTTTAAAAGGGCTGTAGCAAGGAGCCACCATATGACCAGACTTCTTTTTGAGTCATTTTGTCAAAAATGCTTCTAAGCGTCTACTTTAGTTCTTGCAATGAACAGCATTGGTTTCAGTAGTAGAATGCAGCTGTATTCATAGAGCGTATAACAAAAATGTGGACATTTTTGCCCATTGTCAGAATGTTTGGGTTATTGTTCTAGTAAATAAGCTTCTCTGTTTTATCACTTGTTCTCTAATGTGAAATATGTAAGTATTTATTTTTAGTAGTTGAGGGCTCTTTAAATTTTTAAATATATTTAGTATGGGTAGTTTCTAGGTTGCTTTATTCATTTTAATATAGTTTGATTTTATGTGGAGCTTCAGATCTAGATTCTTCAAGCCCTGCGCCTTGTCCCATAAGTGTGTTTATTTCAGAGTCAGGTAAGATGTACAGGAAACTCACAGTGTAAGAAACTGGAACAATAGATGCATGGGCATCTATGAATATTTGTATGCATGTGTACATACACATTTGCACACACTTAAAGCATCTGTTAGGAAGAAGATTCAGTGCAATATTTTCATTAATTTAAATATTGAATCTGCCTGTGCTTGTATTCTTACCAAGTGCCTGCAGTCATGCTAGTTGACAACAAATTCCACATTAAATAATTATTTTCTTCTCTTTATGTTTAAGCTTTTAAATTACTGTTTGGGACTCCTGAATGTGAACAAGTGATAATGATAGAATGATGGTTTTGGCCTGAGTGAACAGGTTAAAGGTGATCTTGTTTGAATTTACCATATGAATGTAGAAATAACCATATAAGAAACTTCGCTGTCTTGCTTAGTGACATAACTACTTGATTTGAGAAATATATATGATTTGTGAACTCTTTTACTGTAGGCAGTAAAGCACTTCGTTACCTTCACAGAGATTTTTTTGTTACATCCATTTATATATAGCACAGCTATGTGTGAAGTGCATTATAGGAAGTTGTTTGCCTTCTAAAAATTTTAGGTATTGCCACAGGCAGAAAAAACAAATCAATCTAATTTCCTTGGGTAAATTCAATATGTTCAATCAGGGATTTCTAGGGTTTCTAGTGTTTTCCGGGTATCTTTTTACCATTAGATACAGATATCCTAGATCCTAAAGTGTAATTCTTTAGAGTGTCAAAGAAACAAATCTTGCAGGTAAGATGCTACATTTCTTATGTTTGTGTCTTAAGTTTTGGATTTCACTTCTTTCAGAAGAGTGGTGTCAATGTTACTTTTGTGACTTAGATTTTTAGATGCTGTATTATTGAAACTGTAGTAGGCTTTTTTCTTCTTTTTTTTTCCTTCTACTCCACACAAAAGATTGCAGTACACAGATACTTGTTCAATGCTTACTTCTGCTGAGTCTAGTTCTGATTCATCAAGTTTACATGACTGAAAACCATCTGTTAGTTGCAGTTTAACTTACAAGCCTGTATGTAATTTAGTTTTATTAATAAAGTACAATGAACAGCATTATGAAGCTTTTCTCTTTTAATCTTACAAGGAAAAAAATCGTTATCTAAAAAAGCAATCACAAAGAAGAGGAAAGGTATCAGAAAGTCTACCATACCAGAATTTCAGGTAAATTATTTTATTTTTTGTTTCAAGCACTTGAAATCTGAATATCTATGAAATAAGTCCTTTAGTTTCTGATAGAGACCTTGGAAATACTAACTGAAGCTTCTTCTAGTTTTTAAGGCTTAAACGGATATTTTTGGAAGTACATTTCACCTTCTTGTGGTAGAAAATATTTTACCATTTTTATGAAGTGCAGCTGAAACACTATTTTTAGTATTGTTTATGATCTCAGATATATCTGTTACAGTAAAAAGCCTGTAAAAACTAGGACTTGTTAAAGACATTTTTATGATAAATATAACTGTTTGGGTTAAAATTACTTGGTTTTTCATGAGGTGTGACAATGTGATTCTTGAATTGAAATCTGGCTTGGTTAAGTGAAGGGACTTGCAAAAACTTTATAGGCAACTGTGCTTACCCTGCTTGCAGCTGTTATTCCTTATCAGCATGTGATTTCTAGGCCTCTAGGACCTCTTAGGCGATAGAAAGTAACAAGAGTATTAATTATGTTAATATCATTTTATTGTACTGTAGTAGAAGTGTTACATTACTTCAGTTCTAAGTTGCTCTTTATGTATTCAAGGCTGCTTGGATTGAAGTTTTCCTTTGGCTATCTTTTTTTTTTCCCTTCAGAAAGCAATCTGTGCAAGTTTGGCCAGTAGGCATTGAATCATGGCTATTTTGTAATACCCTCATCCTGAATCAGTTGGTTCCATCATGATCATGTGTTTCAGATGGAGCTAGTAGAATTTCTTGTGTTAAAATTGGGTAGTAACAGACAATGTTGAGAGATAACTGATATTTAAGTGTACACTGACTTTATCTATATTGTAATGGTGGTGACTAAAATGTTTTCTAATAGCTCCAGAAAACAGGTGGGTGTCTAATTTTTTTTTCCCATGCACTTTGTCTGCAGGCCATGGATATATACAGTTAGTTCAGAAGTAATTTCTTGCATGATTAAACAACTGCATTTAAGTAGTCTATCTAAAATGTAGTCCAACCTTTTAGCTTTAGTAGATAAAACATATGTATATCTATCTAAATGTATACTTATCTTCTGTAAAACCTTTAATTAAAATGTGGCAAAAGACTTCTGACTCTTTTGATCAAAGCTAGGACTCATATATCTGTTTTAGGTGAGGCTCAAACTGATTAGTATTGAGCGTTTTAATCTTACTAGGGAGCTTTTTAACAACCTGACTAATTCAAGAGGTATGACTGTTAGAAGAATTTGCAAGTATTAAACCTTTTATATTTGGAATAATACTAAGATTTTTGGCAGTCTAGTAATTTATGCTTCAATATATTTTGCCTCACATACACAAATGGCCAAACTTTATGAAATTATGTAAGTAGTTGAAGGCACAAGTATATTTTTTAAATATTTGGTAAAACAGCTTAGAGCTTTCAGGCCCTGTGAGATATGATGGGAGGACATAGCCACAAGAATTTTGCTATTCATGTCTATATATTAGTTCTTTTGGAGTGAAAGTTAATAAATTAAGAAGTATAATATGTTTCATGTGCCTGCAGCCTACAAATGTAAAAAACCCGCATACCCAACCAGAAGGCGCTTCAGTTTCTAAGATTAAGTTCTTATACTTGAGTATAGATCTTCTGAAAATCATGACTTGGCTTTAAAGCTGAGTAAAAGAGTACTAATAAGTGTTTGATTATGTGCAGTGATACAAATCAAAATCAATTATTAGTGAAAATTCAGAAGGTAATAGTGCTACTTAATCTAACATTTAGAATACCATTTTTATAATATATAGCTCAAGACTGCTTGAAAAAAATCCCCAAAGCTCTGCAAACAACAAAACAAACTCAAATCAAAAGGAGATGCAAATTAAATTCTTTTTACCAAATAAAATGCACAAAACCAAGTCTTGGTTTTAATATTTCGAGAATTATTGGAGAAGTGGGTTTACAGCTTCATAGATTGTTATTGAGTTGTCTCTTGCTTATTGTTCTGAGTTGCTCATTAACATTTTAAAGAAATTAATGGTAGTTATAGTGCTCTACAGAAGAGATACTAAAGTGTTTTGCAGCTTTTTCCCAGTTACAGAGTACATTTAGGTTTGGTACCCAGTGTTTCATTTAGTCTTTTCTCCTTTCAGCTCATGTACATTCACACATAGCTGTATAGACCTACATGTATGATAATTAAGGAGAAAAGGAGCATGCATGCTCTGTTTCAGTGTGTCTTTAACAATTTCAGTTTTATCATCTATGGTCTATATTAAATGCAGATCCCAAGAGAGGGCTATCTGGACCTTTTCCACATATAGATGTCAGTGATAAAAGGGCAGCTTCATAGGAAATACAATTATAATTAACAGTCATTACACAACTAACTTGAAATAAAGCGTGAGACCCTGTTGAAGTGAGTTAAAATTCCGCAAAAAGTTTGTCTGAAGTTAAGGGGGCAAGGAAGGAGCATCAATGATCTGGGGAATGCACTGGGTTCTATGATGCTAAAGAGTTCATTTGTAAGTTGATTACAGGAGAGTCCCAAGTTAGAATGGAGCTTGAGCCCCCTGTCTTCCCTTAGAAAGTTCAGGGCAGATTTTTTTTGTCTTTCTTCCTTGAAGTCCTAGGAGTCAATGAAGGTCTTTGAGAGATTACTGAAATCTGAGGTTGCATCATAACATGAAAGTTGAACACTGAATTTGAAATTTTACTGAATATCTGAATCTTCCACTTCAATTGGAGTATAATTGGTATACAATTGAAAACCAGGATGCTTATTGCCTATGAAAAATAAGTCTCTATGTAGTAAGTACTGTGCCACATGTGGTGGTTTTTTTGTTGCAGTTAACATGTACACAACTAATGAGATTACATTAATATAAATATTTACAGGCTAAATCTTTAAGCCACCATGTAGTGTTCTACAGAATAGGAACTAATCTTTCATTCTCTCTGATAATTCAAAATGGAACCACTTTTTCACTTCGCTTCACTTTCACTTATTTTCTTCAGGTGATTAGAAGGCATGTTCTTCAAGAGCCATATGTGAAACTACCAGTAAGCTATCAAAATGTGACAAAATTATTAGACTGTAACATTAGTATCTTTTTTTTTTTTGCCTTTATGTTAACTTATCCATTAAAACATACAAAACATATTAGAAGGAAATGTTGTTTGCAGAAAATTGAATTGCTAAATTCCACCAATTACCAGCCATTAGCAAGGAACACTGAAATATAAATAAGAATCTCATTGGGAGAAATAGCATCTAGAGTCCATATCAAAATGTATAAAGTACACTACACTTTGTTATTTTCATCACTGTTCTTTTCATCCTTCCTTCAAAACACTAGCTTCATTCTCTAAGATAGATGATGTGAGAGAAGTTTCAGAATTAGTTTTTTCCCAGTCAGTGTGCATCTTTATTTCCTCATCTCAAATTGTACTGGAATGAAAAAATTTAAGTTTTTTCTTGAACCTTTTTATAGTGCTTTTCAGTTCAGTATTGGAGTATTTAAAATGCTAAACTCATTTTGACTGTAAATCCTCCAAGTTCAGCTGCTGTTACCTTCCTTATTTTATCAGTAGGTAATTGACACACAGTTATGGTCCTCATATGTACTTCTCATCTAATGAAAATTGTCACTTAGAGATTTGATTATTCTTGCCTGTCACTCCCAACCCCAAGGCAATTAAACTTTATTTATTGGCATTGTTTTTTGCATTGATGTGGTTTGGATTGGTCTCGTAGGAGAAAATAAAAAGCAAATAGACTTTAGTAATTGAATTGTCAGGTGTATAGTCAAAAAATTGATTATAGTTGTGTAGGGAAAACCTTTATCCATGCCTTCATTGACTTCTGTCAAGGACTTTGTGATGTACTTTTTTGCTTAATAATATAGTGTCATGGATTTCCTCACAGGCCAGACACAGCCAGTATTTGGCTTCAGTTTATAATTTAGGTAACTGGGACTCCTTCAAGTCCTTCAAGTGCAGGACATGCATTTTGACCCTAATTATCCATAGAGTTACCCATAGTCATTCTGTTTTCTGGGTCAAGAGAGATGCCTTTCACAAGTAAATTTTGTATACACAGTCTGTGGCAAGACACTGCCAATTTCCTTATTAATTTGTTATTCTAAACTTGATAAATGTAAAAATGGTAAACTTTGATTTAAGTCACTCAATTTCCTCAATGCTTCAAATGTACACAATGTTATGGAAATAATGGCACGTGTGCACTTGAGGTTTCTGAAATTTACTTTGCTAAAAGTGTTAATTCATTTTTTTAATAGTGACTAGCAAAAGTGCTGCTTCTAACATGAATTTGCTGAAAATCTAAAACCGCACTTGAATTTTAAGTAAAAATATGTTGTTATAAACTACTGATTTGGGACAAATACTTAGCAGTTATTTGATAAAAACATTTTTGTGAGGGTGAGTTTTGTATTGTTTTTTTAATTTCATTTTCTTAAATTATTGCTACATGTTTTCAGTAGAAAGGAAAACGTGTCCACCTAAGGGTGTTCTGAAGAAACAAGTCTTATTATAACATAATTCAACAGAACCTAACATCTTAATAATTTCTAGTTTTTTTAGTCTTAACTTGCCCTAGATGATGGTAAGACAAAATATACAGATCACCTTTGTTTGACAATTTTTTCAAGGAAATAGCATCCATTTTCTGAAAGGAAAAAATATAATAAGCTGATTTCTAAAGAAAAGAATAAGAATAATATAATACTTTTTCCAAATATACATTAAGTAGGTAGATTTGGTAGATGACTAGGTTGCCTTAGAATCATCAAGGTAGGAAGAGACTTTCAAGATTATGCAGTCTAACTGCCCACCCAGCACTACCACTGTCCACTGAAACCGCTAAACCACATCGCCAGATCCAGATGCCTCTTGAACATATCCAGGGATGGAATACTTTGTGTAAGCATATAAAGTTATGGTCAGGAAAAGTTGTACCAAGTGTAATATGTTATAAACACAGCATACTACAAAGCTAGTATACTTATTTTGCCAGGGAATTTTTTGGTACTTAAAGCTGTTCTAAGTCATCACTGTACTTGAAAGAAATTTGGTAGTTGTCATTCACAGAAGTTTTAAGAAAATACCTACATTTTGAAATGGAAGCTTACAGGTAGAGATATGGTTTATGTCTGAAGAATAAGAGAATTTTCTACTTAGATTTTCCTTTTCTCAACAAGTCCTGATTTTTGTTTGGGTTTTTTTATGTTTAAAAATACTATAAGAAAATACAAATGAAATGGTGGCACTAAGTAATAATGTGCTTTTAAATTTTATTTAATTTCAATGTACATTTTCCAAGTCCCACATCACCAAGTGTTTGTGTTCATTTGTTTTTTAGCTTATTTGCACTAATCTTGATGAACTCAGGGAATTAATCACAAAGATTGAGAATGAACTCAAAGATCTGGAGGACATTAAAAAGAAATCGGTATGTGACATTAAAAGCTTTCTCTTGTATTGATATGAAACAGTGTCAGTTACCTGCTGAGGCCTGTCAACTCAATTTTTTATGCTCTTCAGTAACTGCATGAAAACCTCCTAAAGTTGATACCTGGGGACTGTAATCTTAATCTTTCCTGTGTGTGATGCTCTGTTCTCAATGTTTTTATTATATTTTTATGAATTCAGTACCTGTGTTAGCACTTATCCATGCCAAAACAAAATATAGATAGTGGTAATACCTTAAAATGAGTAGTTCATCTCCATTAAACATGTGACTCTTTTGCCCTGAAGATAAGTTCTTACCAACAAATAATTACAGGATAGAATTCTCATATCTGCCTATGTAGTCTTGATCAGAATTTCTACTGAGCTAGAATTCTTAATTGTTTTTTTTTTTTTGCATGTGTTATTAAAATTTACTTTGTTTAATATTTATTGAAGGAGTTTGTAGCAGAAAACATGCCATCTGGCTTTTGATATCAGATTGAGATACAAATTTTACCAATATACTCCGGATCACTGAGTCTGTGCAACTGAAAACCTCAAAGGAATAACAGACAAGAGAATCCAGCATGCCTTTTGTAGAAGGCAGTGATTCTTATTAGAATGGTAGTTGGGTTTAAATACGTGAATAGTTGAAACAGCCTTCAACAGAACTCTTACTACTTTTTTCATTGTAGTTCTGTTTATTGAACCTTTGGTAGGGACTTCTATGGTGGCAATTTCTATGAAAAAGTAGTAGTTAGAAGTGTTGATTTTTCTATGTTAGAAATCAGGCTGCTTCTAATTCAAGTGAAAGTTTATAGTCTCATGAAGAATCAATATATTCTGAAGTTATTTCAGTAGGGGAGAGAGCTGTGGTAGAAGAGAGACAAATAAGTTAGGATTCTAAAAGAGAAGTATCAGTGCAATTAGCATAATTGTTAATGTAGACAAAGGAATAATACCAGCCTAATCTTGAAATTATTTTGTAGTTGCTAAATTGTAAACTGGTTTTATCATAAGAATCCCAAGAGGTTATCAGAAGAGCTACATCAGCAATAGGATAAAAAGCCCAAAGTTAGAGTATATATATGCTAAAATAGCATATAGATTGTATTGATATGCTACAGCATATCAATAATCTTAGTGTAGGTGAGACTTTCAGTCTGCTAGTAAAACTGTAGGAACATGACTTCTTCAAGGGTAGACAAATGCTAAATATGTCATAATTGCACTTTAAACTGAAATTTGATAATGTCATTATCTAAGTAAGTTGCATGACTTCAGCAGGAATACTATGTTTAGTTCTAATTGCACCGTCTTAAAAAACTCAAACAGTTAAGTACAGGGGAATTAAGATACAATTCATTCAGCATTCAGTAGTTGTGAGGTAAGGACAATCTTTTGTTGTGTCTTTATAGACCTATCACATAATGATTCTGTGTCTCTAAACACTTGTGTTGTTAGAAATGTAGAGAAAAAGGGTTAGGATTAATTGCTGAAGAAGTGGTTATGAGGAAACAGTAAAGTGAGATACTGGTTTTGAAAAAAATATTTATCTGGGAAGTATTATATTTACCTTTTAAACATTCAAATAGAAAAATGTTAAATTAGGTGAATAGTCATAAATTTGAACTTGTTAAAATGAACTTTTGCTTTGTAAGGAAAATCTTTAGGATTTCATTTTTGAAGTCTAACACCATGTGTCATTATGTTTGATGTCTGAAAAACTGGAGAAAATGCAGACTTTCATTCTTCAGCTCTAACCAAATGACACTGGCAGTATCAGAAGCATCCAGAATTGAGTTTGTCCTGGTTTTTTTAAGTGCATATTCTGTTAAATAAAACAATTTTCTAATTTGATAATGGAAATTTGACCTAATGTGAAAATCTATTTTAATGATGGCACTTACATGCTGTTCATTGACTTCTTTCTTGTTTTAAGTGAAAGATGGTGATGTTCTTACTACTTCATGGTAATTTAATATTGATTTTTGTTTGCAATAATGACCTGGGTGAAGCCATAGGAATCTTTCTTCTTCACAAGTAACCTCCTTGGTAATTTCAGTTGTAGAAATTGCTAGCACAGGCTGCTGAGAAAAACTTTCAAGGCAAGCTTTACTGTTATGTTAAATAATAACATATTTTAGAAGTACAGCTTATTTAACTTTAAATTAAGACTTTCAGGTGTAACCTTTTCTTAGTTGTAACCTCCCTTTTGTTACCTTGAAGACCATTCTAGAGTACGTAAAAGGAATTCCTTCTCCAGAACTTGGAAGTAATGGAGACTGTAATGAAAGAGCTGAGCTACAGGGCCTTTTTAGTATGAATAAACTTACACTGTTTTCCCTCATTTTTTGTAGGTAGTTGGACTGGTTGTATCTGATACTTTTCACAACATCAACTTGAGACAACAAATGACATGACAGATTTTTGTTTGGCAAGTTAAAATAAAATTAGAATAGGGTTATGTAATAGAAAGTAATGGATAATTTTAAGTTTTGGCATTTCTACAAGTTCCTTTCACAACAATGTTGGAAAGTATTGGAAATGTTGGAAAGTATTTTTATTGTTTGGTTGATTAAAACAGTTTGGTTCTTTACTTTTCTATACCTGTATTGTCTTTGGATTAGCTATGAGTAGTATTTTTCCTTTTAAAAAGCTTTGCGCTTTTTCTTGAATCCTGGTGAGTTTGTTATACCCATGATGAGATTTGCTTTGTGCTAGTTTGCTGTGTCTGTTTAGAGTAGAAAATTAAATTTTACCTAAGTTTTTTAATTTTGAAGAGTTCAACTCTGTACTTGAACTCTAGACACAGTTCTGAAGCAATTCTGCAATTTCACATATGCTTTCAACTGATATAAGCCAAAACTACTGCCAAATAAATAGCTCCTACTCCCTGTGTCTCTGGAAGCTTCTGTTTTCTGTGCTATCCCATGTGAGAGGCTAGCAAAATTTTTTTTTCTATTGCATGGTGAGAGTTAGATTATGGTAAACCTACCTACTTATTTGGGCTGGTGAATTGTTTGTAAGCCAGACCAGTTTTCTAATGCAATTTATCATGGAGTTGCACAAATACCTGTGCTTGTATTCTGCTACAGGTTAAGTGGTTGTTGTAAGAACAGAAATGTCCATCTTCAGGCAAAAGAAAATGGGACTGATTTTGCAGTTGTATGTGATGTTATTATCAGGCTGCTCTAAAAAGTCTATTCCTTCAGCTACTTACTAATTCCTCTCCTTACTGCGTATTACATATCCAGAGGGAGAGGAGAAATCAGATTTGGTATTGTACCTGACTTAAACATTTGGAAATAAGTGAAGGAAATATAAATATAAGGAAGAATATTAAAAGTGCAGAAAGGGGACTTAAAGGACTTAAAGTTTAATGATCTGCGCTTAGTGAAAGGCTGATACCCTAAGGAATGTCTAAGCTAGAATGTCTTCTAGCTCTTATATATTGCTTAGGACATGTGAAACTGCATCCTTTAATTTTAAAAACTGGACTAAAGGTTGAATCAATAGAAAAAGCCCAGAATTTACAGCAATGAAAATTAGATACTAGTAGAAATTAGGTCTTTTTTGTTGCTAATACTTGCATAGATAAGGTGTGGGTAAAATTACATGCAGTCAGTAAAGTAGGAGTAGAAGAACATACTGGCTAAAAATTCTATTGATATTTTGTTGAGTTTTTAGCTCTTGTAAGTTTTTTGAGTATTTAGTCTGTATATATAATATTCATGGTCATTTGTTGAATGTGAGCTCCTAGAAATTTTCTATAACTAGCAAATTGACCAAGATTTGTAAAGTAGCTTAATTCCACACTTGAAGTGGTATTGTTGGAAAAATAATTTTGACAAACGCACATGGTAGGGAGGCATTTTGCTAGTATATTTAGGATCACATAAAGACTTCAATCTAATATAGAAAGTTTCTTGTAAGAGAAGAGGCAGTAAAGTAATGCATTATGTTGTATCACTACACAGGGTAAGAACTATCAGTCTCTGGCATTTTGGATCCCACTTTTCCCTAGGTCTTCTCTGTCTGGTCAAATCAGTGGGACTTGCAGTGTGAATGAAAATCTTCTTACTGCCTTTCAGATAATCTGCCTCTGATGTGATGTGAAGGATTTTTTTGTGTGTGTATGAAACTGTTAATTAAGCTGCTTGGTTGATCAGTTTTATGTACTTAACTGTTGCATATCATAGCAGATTTTTTTTATTATTATTTTTTCAAACCCTACTTGACATTGTGTAGTATGAAAGTGACAGGACTGCTGGCGCTTGCATATAATAGTGAACTTAGGGCTTTTTTGCAGATGCTAGCTGAATTTGCAGTAAAATGAATGGAGTTTTTAACATGAACCTGGAAAGATGTCTTGTTTACTAAGTGCAAGACTTTATTTTGGTAGCACTATTGGATTTGATTCATGCCCTCTAAGTCTGATGGTTAAATGCATAGCTGTGTAGAGGGTGAACAGGGAGGCTGGAGCCCAGGATTTCCACAGATAAGCTGAGAAGGTTAAACCGAATAATGGGCAGTACCTTCCTAAAGTAAAGGAGACTGCATCGTCCCTAGAGAGAGAGAAAAGTCAGACAAAGGTTGCTTAGTCTAAGGACACCAGCCAAGGTAACAACTAATTGTGGTTTGGAGAAAAGGCGTTATTGTTTGCAGAGGTCTGTAACACCCTGATGTCCTTGACTAAGTAGCTAAAAAAGTAAAATCCTCCCTTTTAAAGGTTTTGTGTTCTGCTATTGTTCCTGGAGCTTATAATGAAATGGTCCCAGGGGGTTGAATGCCTTTGTCTATCTTTGGAAATGGATATTTGTTTTAGCAGGTGAGTCAAAAGGCCTGAAAGGAAACTGTGGTTTTCTGCAGCATTAAGTTACCTGCAAAAACACCCTCTCATATATATTTCAGACTACACCTGAAAATTTAAAGTGAAAAACCCACTGGTTTAGGTCAGAAATAGTTAGAACTTCAGACAAATTAACTTGTGGGGCTATTAAAAGGAATATATTGATGCAGCCTGGAACATACTTTCCTTGTCCGTTTTTTATGAGATTCTGAATAAGCTGCTGTTAAATTCGTTCATGAGGTGTAAGTATCTAAACTCAGAGACCGCTTTCTGAGGTTTTTCATTGATTAGCTACATTTTATTTTTAAAAATATGTTAATACATGGAAAAAAAATGCAAAATGGTTCATTTTAAAAGTTTATAAAATATTCTCTCTCTGTTCTGTGAGGAAATAGGAAATATTGTTATGTGTTTGAAAATGTTTGGCAGGGAAACTGTTTAGACAAAAATCTAAAGGGACTTCTGAAGAATTTCCCTTCAGCAGAAACTCATGTAACCATCAAAAATAGTTTAGGGCTCTTACTAATAGTCATTCAGACCTCAACTTTGCAAACAATGAAGTGGAAAAACCTACTGTGTCTTCTCATTTGCAGCCTAGGAAAACATTTTTATTATTGGGTTAAATCTTATTCAGTTTTTATTCAGAGGTTGATTTCCTCTCCCCATCCCTGCCCCCTCTTGTCCTGACCACTTCCTCCCTCCCTGGTGAAATATGTGCCATGCTTGGGACTTTTGCATGTAAAGCGTTTTCAGTTATAGCTGTTTTCATCAGCATTACTGTATTTACATAGATATGCACACAGACAGTAAATATTATAATCTGAGAAATCTGTGTATGCACACCTATTTGCAGGTTTAAACTGCAGGTAAAATGAGCTACAATAAAAGAGAAACCCAATAAATGCTTGGGTTCAAGGGTATTAATAGATAGACTTCAAGTCTTGCAGCTGAAACATTTTCTTTTAATTTAAGCTTAGTTTCTCTGTTAGTATGTATCTTCATCTGTTATGTATCTTACATGCTCTCTTTTTGCATCCTTATCCTGAAAACTTGATTTGTATTTTAATCACTTCAAAATTCTGTTATTGCTTCTCTATGTCTTGCCTGCATCTCTTGGAAACACTAATATGAGCCCAAAATACTGAATTTTGAGACAGATTTACACATTTACATCCATGCAGCTTCTTCTATCTCTGAGAACAGATTGAAGATGTGGATCATTTGTAATATTTAGTTGTATAATATAAATGAATAAGGCCAATTTTAGGCTTTGGTTTTTGAAATCTTCTCCACAATACTTGATCATCTTCTCTGATATTTTTAACTTGGGCTCATCTCACTAACATTCAATATTTTTTTTCATGGTCTTCAGTTTTTCTAAGCTTTTCCAGTTTTCTGTCTTTATTGTCTACTTTTTGCACAGTTATTTTCTCTTGAACTTTCATGCCTTTCCATGTGTGACTGACTAAACCTCCAATAAATATATTTATTGGAGAAGCTGTCTTTAAACCACTTTTGCCACATACCTTTCTACAGTTCCAAATGTGGAAGTGTGGGTTCTGCATGAGACATCAATGTGTACTCATACATTTTTGTTACAGAAATACTACTATGTATTCAGAACATTTCACAATGCTTTAGATATTGGTCAATCAGTATATTCTTTGAAGAAATAATTCAAGACATTCCTGTCAGCGCATAGTACTAGCAAAACAGCTGCTTTTAAGACACTCATCTGAAGAATACAGAAACACTCCTATATCCAGAGTTAAGAAGAGAAAAATACTCAGATATATGAGAGGGACTTAAGTACAACTTAAAAAACATAGATGTTTTGTAAACAGTTTAAGATGCTACATACATCCATTTTCTTTGTAAGTTCCAGAGGTGTAAGTTAGTTGATAACTTTGAAGTTCTAATGGAGGAGTAAAACGCGACAATTCAGTGGTGGATAATTTCACTGCTCTGGGTTCAACAGTAAGCTCATGCTGATAATAAACTTTCTCTTGTGGTTTTGTGGTTTATATATTTTATATATATTTATGTTTTTTCTAAAAAAAGTGGTATATTGATCAACACTGTGATGATTGTGTAGTAATTGTGCCTAAAGAAAATTGGAATGTGGCTAAACATTTGAATGAAAATCATTTCATAGTAATGAACTGAATCAGGAGACAAAGACAGTCTTGGTAGCAAGAAATTTATTGCACTTTGTTTTGATGTTGTTTTTTGTTTGTTTTACTTTATTTGGCTATAGTAGAAAGAAGAGAGTATGAGATCATTTTAGGATATAACTTTGTGTGATCAGAAATATAGGTCATGGAAGTGCATGCTGGAGTCAGGACTTCTCATTAGTTGCTGGTAAATGCTAAAAGATAAAATTGATTAAGAGATGTCATAAGTGAATTTGTTTTATAATTTACTACAAGCCATTCTTCCTGACTCTACTTAATCCCAGTCTTCAAACAATGTCAGAGGTTGGTTAGCTGTTGCTATATATTTATACTGTTTGGAATGATGTTGCTGAAAGTAAAATGCAAGATACTGACTCTCAGGAACTTCTACTGTAGAAGATAACTCTAAGCATTTTCAAAATTAAAACACTTTCAATAACAGGTGAGTTTGCATAGTATGAAAACATGATCTTGTAATGCATTCTTATTCAGTCAAAATTGGAAGTGACTGAAATTGTAGTACTTGGCCCATAAATAAGTTATTAAGAACATTCAGCATTTATCCATATATGATTTGAAAAAGTTACTGATGTCTTTTCTTTAGGTATCTGTTGTCCAAAGCAGCTGGTGATCGCCAACTCCCTCTCTGTGTGACATCACTAGAAAACGCTAGACTGGTGATGTCACACATACCACAGAACCCCGCAGCAGAATGGAGCAGGCCTATTAAGGGTAAGTTTCCTCCCTCCACCACCACCCCTTTTCAACAATATTGCATGGTTTTATAAGATTACTAATTTTCTTTACTTTATGTCCCTGGGATATAATGTAAAGATTACAGACAATCTTATAAAACTGCTTAATATTGTGGTGTTGTGTGTGTGTGTTTATTTAAAAGCAAAACAAAAACTCATATAAAAAGTTCAGTCCTTACCCCATGTATCAATATCCTGGCTCCAGTCTGCTTTGGGGTTCCATGATAAGTATACCAGAATAATGTATGTTGGTGCATCGATCACAGAGAGTGGAGTCAGCATTTCCTGGCTGCTCTGGATGTCAGAAACCTTATTTTAAAAGGTGAGTTTTCAGTTGAATGTGTTGAATGTCTCTCTGCATTTAAACGGAAACATTCAGCCCATTTGTAAAATGTATTTTTATTGTGTTCTTATTTTTGAAATTTACTTGTAAGCTGACATAGCCTAAAGTCACATTGTAAACTTCTCTATATAGTCCTTTTTTTCCTCTGTTATTTTCCTGTGTTAATACCTTATATTGTGTTTCCAGAAAAAAAAATAGTGTCTTGTTTGTCACTAATTGGAACAACATGGTATGTAAATTTGGTTTAATATCATTCTCAGTGATCTGGACAAGGGGATCAAGGGCACCCTCAGTCAGTTCACAGATAACACGAAGCTGGGTGGGAGTGTTGATCTGCTGGAGGGCAGGAAGGCTCTGCAGAGGGGTCTGGGCAGGCTGGACCATGGGCCAAGGCCAGTGGTGTGAGGTTCAACAAGGCCCAGTGCTGGGTCCTGCCCTTGGGTCACAGCAAGCCCAGGCAGTGCCACAGGCTGGGGCAGAGTGGCTGCAAAGCTGCCACAGGAAAAGGCCCTGGGGGTGCTGGTGACAGCAGCTGAACATGAGCCAGCAGTGCCCAGGTGGCCAAGAAGGCCAATGGCACACTTCAAATCCTGTGTTCAGTTCTGGGTCCCTCACTACAAGAACGACATTTCGGTGCTGAAGTGGGACCAGAGAAGGGCAATGGAGCTGGTGAAGTGTCTGAAACATAAATCTTGTAAGAAGCAGCTGAGGGTGTTGAGCCTGAAGAAAAGGAGGCGTAGGAGAGACCACAGCTGCCTGGAAGGAGTATGTAGCCAGGTGGGGGTTGGCATCTTTTCCCAGGGAACAAGTGCTGTATGTTTCTGATGAACATACCTTTGGAGATCCAGCCTGAACCTCCTAAGCCTCAGTTTGTAGCTGATTTCTTACAATGTATCATTGGTATTTTTGAGACTTTACAATGCAGATATTTGTGAAAACAAGTGTATTATCTATAGAAATTAGTGGGCAGCTATGTAATAGGGAGTTAAGTCATAGCTTTATCAATTATTGATTTGCCTTTCCCCCCTCTGAATAAAAGACTAGCACTGGACTGTGTTAGAGAATCAAATTGCACATGAAAAGAAATGTTAAATTTTGTTGTGATGGATCTTAAGATTATATAAATGTTTTTAATGTCTCTTTTTACTGTGTAATATTTAAGGAATAATAACATCTAGCATTTATATGTTTGCACAGAAAATCAACTAAACCACAATAATTTAAAAGAGAAGGATTTTTTATAGCCTTTTTTGGCCTATACTCTTCAGTCCTGACTACTTATGAGGAAAAAAGATTCTTCTCATGGCTAAAATTTGTTCATTCTTCTATTAACAGGTTTTTGGTCAATTCTAAAACCCCACTAAGAAAAATAAGTAATTGTAACAAAGAAAAATAATTAATCTATGCTTTTTAAAATGATATTGCTATAAAATTTTCATTGAAATTACTTGGAAGAATGGTTCCTCTTTGCCTGTTTCTCCACCCTGTTGAGGTCATTCTGAAGGGTTGCACAGCTCTCTGGGGTATTGGCCACTGCTTCCAGCTTTGTGTCATTGGTGAACTCACTGAGGAGGCATCTGCCACTTCATCCAAGTCACTGATGAACAAGTTAAACAATACTGGACCAGTACTGAACTCTTGGGGACAGCCCTAGAGACAGGCCTCCTACTAGAGCTGCTAATCCTTTAGAATTAGGGGGCAGGAATTGGCTAGCTTTTTACGTTTGTTTTTGTAAGCAGAGAGAAAAGTAATATATTTGTTTTTCTGTGAAGTATTAATGAAGTCAGTAAAGTCTTGAAGTCTGTTTTTGACTAAACATTGCACATGTGCTGGCTGCCTAACAGTTGCTGCTTCAAATTTATTCAGTGGTTAGCTGATACTTATTTTTCTCTTAAATACTCTTTTTTTCCTAAAGCCAAGACCTTAGCCTTATTTAAAGATAAATAAGGCTCAGAAATTAATAATTTCTTGGAGTTTTTACTTTGCAGTGATTTTTCATGTATTTTTAATATTGCATCTTCACACTTTTTTTTGCTATGTTAACTGCATGTAGAGTATTTCTATTTCACAATAGTAGTAGCATTGTTTAGTTTTGCTATTTGATTTTTTTTTTGAGACAATGCACTAATGCTCTGCAGTACATAAATATGTTATTTTAAACAGTCTGCAAAATGTTTTGTTTACCTTACAAGAAAAAGATGTCTGTGCATGTAATATTCTTTTGTATGTTAACAATTAATTCTGTTGATTGCTGACTTTAAGAGATGATGCCAAATGCTCTGGTAGACTACAGTATGCACAAGGTCTGTTTTTTGGTGTAGTGATTAGTGACGGGTTTTATGCATGAGACTGGCCACAAGTGAAGGAAATTATAATACAGTTTACTGGCTTGTCTGTGTGTTCAGCATTGGTTGTTATGTGGTAATGTGGCATAATGATCCTACTTGAAATCTTTGCTTTTGTAATTTTAATTGAAGAATGAAGGTAACTGTTTGTTTTGTAATGTAACATGTAAATGATTATCCATAAAAAAAATAGATACCTGGTCTTCAAACAAGCATTCAAGCTGAGTGATCTTGTACATTGAAAAGATCTGCTGAAGTGTGTAGAGAGAAATTGTCCAAAGTCCTTGGGAAGGTTTTCTTGTAGACTGCTGAAAGGGAGCTGTGACAAGCTTTATCCAGATTTTCTTGTCTTAGCTTTCTTGGTGTACTAGACCACAGGAAGCTGTGAAGGATATGTGCACTATGAAAAGCTAAATATGTATATGAAATAAGTAAGTTCTCAAGTCCTGCTTCTTTTTCTTACAGAACCATAGTCTCTTTAGTGTTTTACATCTTCTTTGACAAGTCGAGAGCTAAAATCTTCATTTACATAAAATGCACAGAGTTGGTTGAACTATACTACATCTCTTTTATAACAGTTACATATATATGCATTGTTCAGTCTTTTGTGCAATGAACTACAGTATAAAGTTTTGGGAAAAAATATGTACAAGGGGTATGTGTGAGTGTTAAGGGGTGTGTTCTGCAGCAGCGTGGCCAGCATGGTTGTAATTTCCCAATGTCTTCTCTCCTTATTCAGACTTTCTAGATTTATGAAAACATGAATATAAGATTACATATATCAGTTTTGAAAATAAAACTTTTAATTTTATGTTTGAATTAAGAGCTTAAGGGATATATGTTGGAAAACTGGGCTTTGGGGCATAGTCTGTTGCTTCATAAAAGACAAATTTGCTAAACTTCTCTTTTAAAAAAAGCTTTTTTTCTAGAACTTCAAATAAAATGTAACAGAAAAACATTGTGATTTTTATCCTTGAAAATTGTGGTAAGGTTTCTTTTGCAAATAATAATGTTATACTTTATACCACTTCTCTTAAATGAGATTAAGGTGCAATTTTCTGTAAAAATTTTAACTTGGAAAAGTGTACAAATGTGGTTGATTTCCCTGAACTGAATAGATTACTACCCATGTTGGTTACTCATTTAAGTAATTTTAAGCCCATGGAGTATTTGTAGAATCCTGTTTCAATTTTAATTTTGACCTGTGAAAAGTGAGCATCCTTGCAGTATTACTTTTCCAACTATGACATTAGCCTTCTGTAGTATTAAAATAAAAGTTATAATGTCCTAGATAGATATAACTTGGAAGGGTGGATGTAACTCTGGAAGTTCCTAATCTTTTCTTCCAGTTGTCTTCCTCATATGCTATATCCATGTACCAGGATTATTGTAGTACTAGTAAAATCTAACAAGATTTAAGTCTAATGCAATGATAAATAAATGGAATTTATGTTTTCAGGGAAGATGGTTCCACCGGAAGCAAGCAGTAAAGGAATTGCATGGTACATTGTTACGACTGCTTAATGAACTGTTACCATGGGAACCAAAGCTAATTAAAGCATTTCAGAGAAACAGGTAATTACCTGCTTTTTTTTTTTTTCAACAGTGGTGCATGGGATGAAAAACAGAGCCAAATTCACCTTTTAAATACTGATCTATAAGTTGGCTTCTTAAATAAATAAAAGTAAAATAGTTTGAGGAGAGGAGTGAGGCACTGGCAATACTTTAGTAGGAAGAAGTATCTTATATACCAGATTTACTGTCTCCAAAAAAATTTGAGCTTAACCCGGTAGTGGTAGTGTTTTTTTCCTCTAAAACACTCTAGAATCCTTAAGCATGCTGATCAATAGTATACTGCAAGACCGCTAGGATTTGTATTTCTGCTTATTTGGTTAAGAGGTGCTGAAAACCTTTCTCTAGAGGAATATATCAGGGCTTCTTAGAATACTTTAACTACCTACTATGTAAAGCAACCTATATTAACTATTAATGAATTCTCCACAGAGCAATTCTTGAAGCATTGTTTTGAGGTCTTTGTAACACAATAAATTAGAAATGCATCTGGAAAGAAGTATGTCAGAGGAATATGAGTGAAATAGTGACAGGTTTAAATCTAGTAAAGTGCAAGTATTAGTAACAGTGAAACTACTACTCTGATTATAAATCATGGAGAGATTAGATACTATCTTTCAGCTCTGCCATTTTTTCCTGTTAACCGTACAGCTGTTGCTATAATTGTACCTTAGTTTTGCCATGTAGACAATTAAAAAGCAAGGAATGATTAGAGGTTTGAACTCTGTAACAAAGGATAGGAAGAGAGGCTTCTTAAATGTTGGGTGTGAAGGAAGCAAGTTACACTGTTTTGTGGTGCAGAGCTAATGCTGGAAAGTGTAAAAGGTGTTATGTTTAAAAAAACAAAAACATAATACAAAAGATATTACATTGGTTCCTCAGTAGCTCATTTTGTGAATATCATCCATGAATTAAAATTCTTATTTGAAAATTTGGGATATTGTTGAATATTTTGCTTTCAATAATGTACCCAAATACAAGTTTTGGGTTTTTCCTATTCCTTTCTCTTCTCATTCCTGTTCATTTTCCTTAGCTGTTAATTTCTTCCTGTCTTTCACAATTTAGAATCCTTCTGGATACCTGGCAGATAGTATTACTGTCAGGAAGAATTTAGTTTTCCAGTATGTGAAGTCTATAGTTATACCCTTTTAGTAAATTCTGTTGTGGAATGGTTTGGTGCTCAGTATTCTTGTCTGTCAAATCAAAGAATCATAGAATGGTTTGGATTAGAAGAGACCTTAAAGATCATCCAATTCCAATCCCCCTGGGCAGGGGCACCTTTTGTAAATGAGGCTCCATGAAACCCCAACTAATCTGGCCTTCCAGGGATGGGGCTTCAGCAACTTTTCTGGACAGCCTGTTCTAGTGCCTCACCATGGTTGCACTTCAGAATTTCTTCCCAATTTCTAATCCAAACCTACTCTCTTTCAATTTGAAGCCATTGCCCCTTGTATTCTCACTACCAGCTCTTGAACAAGTCTCTCTCCCTTCCTTTTTTGAAGGCTCCCTTCACATACTAGAAGGCTGCAATTAGGTCTCACCGGAGCTGCCTCTTTTCCAGACTGACCAATCTCTCTCAGTCTTTCTGCACAGGAGGTGTTCCATCCCTCTGATCGTCTTGGTGGCGTCCTCTGGAGTCACTCCAACAGTTCCAGGTCCTTCCTGTGCTGGGAGCCCAGAGCTGATGCAGCCCTGCAGGTGGGGTCTCAGCAGAGCAGAGCAGAGGGGCAGAATCCCCTCCCTGGCCCTGCTGCCCACACTGCTCTGGATGCAGCCCAGGACACGTGTGGCTCTCTGGGCTGGGAGTGCCCATGGCTGGGTCATGTCCAGCCTCTCATCACCCACCAGCACCCCAATTCCTTCTGGGCAGGGCTGCTGGGATCTGTTCATCCCCAGCCTGTGCTGAGACTGGGGGTTTCCCCAACCCAGGTGCAGCACCTTGCACTTTGCCTTGTTAAAATAAATGAGATTTTCCCATGGATCCATTTTTTCAAGCTTGCCTAGGTCCCTCTGGATGGCATTCCATCCTCTAGGTGTGTCAGCTACACTGTTCAGCTTGGTGGCATCTGCAAACTTTCTGAGAGGGCCCTCAATCCCTCTGTCTCTGTAACTAGTGATGATATTAAATAACTTTGGTCTGAGTATGGACCCCTGAGGGACACCACTTGTCACTGATGTCCATCACTGTGCCATTGACCAGTACCCTCTGGATGCCACCATCCAACTAATTTCTTATCCATCTAATGGTCTGCTTGTCAAATCCCAATCTCTCTGATTTAGGAGACAAGGATCTTGCAGGGGACCATGTCAAAGGCTCTTCAGAAATCCAGATAAAAGACAACTTTAGCCATTCCCTTGTCCACTGATGTAGTCAGTCCATCCTAGAAGAACACTGAATTTGTCACTCAGGACTTGCCATTGGAGCAGCTGTGCTGGCTGTCTCAAATCACCTCCCTGTGCCTTAGCATAGGTTCTAGGAGTCTGTTCTGTGATCTTCCTCACCAGAGGAAAGGCTGACAGGTCTGAGGGTCCTCCTTTCTACCTTTTTTTAAGATGTGTACAATGTCTTGCCACCTGGGACTTCACCTGACTACTAAGATTTTTTCAAATATCATGGAGAGTGGCTTGGAGAATACATCAGCCAACTCCCTCTCTTCGGTACATTCACATTCTTCAGGTGATCATGAACCTGATATTTACTTAGAGTGGGAGGGACTTTATTCTCCCAATCCCTATCCTGCTGTCCATCCTCTCAAGAGGTTTGGGAAGAAATGTTGCCCTTGGAGACTGAAGCAAAATGATGTTGAGTACCTCAGCCTTCTCCTTATTCATTGTTACCAGTTTCCACCCTTATTTATCAGAGGGGGTCACCTTCTTTGGCCTTCCTTTTGTGGTTAACGTGCCTGTAGAAGCCCTCCCTGTTATTCTTTGTGTCCTTTGCCAAGATCAATTCCAGGTCTCTTCAAGCTCTTCCTGGGCCACCCATCCTAACTTCAACTGCTTGTCCATTTGCTTCTTTCCCTTCAGTCTGACCAGCAGTTCCCTACTCAGCCCTGCTGTTCCCTTGTCTTCTTTGCCCAGTTTCTTGCTCCTGGGGATTGCCAGCTCTTGCACTTGGTGGAAGACTTCCTTAAAGATCTGCCAGCTCTGTTCCACTCCCTCGTCCCTGAGGGAAGTCTCCCAGTGGATCTCACTGGCTATCTCCTTGAAGAGCTGGAAGTCTGCTCTCCTAAAGTTCAGGGGCCTAACTTTGTTCCTCACCTGGCCCATACCCCTCAGGACTGCAGACTCCAGCAATGTGTGGTCACTGCAGCCCAGACTCCTTCCAACCCTGATGTTCAACATCAGCTCACTTCCACTGGTGCCCTTCAGATCCAGGATTGTATCCCCTCTGGTAGGGCTGCTGTGTATTCCTTTGCTCCAGAAAGTATCCCTCATGCTTTCCAAGAGTCTCCTGGCTTGCCTGCAGCTTGCTATGCTGCTTTCCCAGCAGAGTTTGGGATGGTTGAAGTGCCCCTGCAGGACAAGAGCCTGTGAGCATGATGATGGCTCCCGTAGCTGGAGCAAGAAGGCTTCATCAATAGAGTCCCTTTGATCAGGGGTCTGCACTTAAACCATCCACAAGGTTCCCTTTGTTGCTTTGGTCCCTGATCCTTAGCCACAGGCATTTGCCCTGCTCATGGCTGCTCTTCAGAGACAGCTCTTCACACTCAGTCTACCTCCTGATGTAGAGGGCCACCCCTCTGCCTCTCTCTTTCCTCACCTGTCTCTTCTGGAGAGCCTGTAGCCATCAGTAGTCACACTCCAGTCACATCCCACCAGGTTTCAGTAATGGCAAGAAGATCATAACTTTCTTGGAGTACAGTGGCTTCCAGCTTCTGTTTGTTGCCAGTGTTGCATCAATATGGTCATAGAACACAGAACTGTCATCCAAAGTGTGTTAAATGCTATATATTAGCTGTGATTGATAGGAGTAAATTTTAGTCTGGGACAGTGTAGTTGAGATCTTACGTATGTGTGTGCTGGTAGCTTGAGAAGCGTGCACTTGGAATGCAAGATAACTTGCCAAATTAACTGAATTCAACTTGTGTCTTTAGTATGTGTGTTTTATGCTGTAACCCTAGTTTATTCAACGAGGAAATCCTCAGTATTTCCATGACATAACTTTTTGGACATACACATAGCATACTAGGGACCAGGTCGATCTCAAGAGCGATGTTTACAAATCATGGGGAGAAAAGAAAGATGTATGGAGGATTCTAGGTCACTGTCTTGGTCTGATTCATTATGCAGCTGCTAAGCAGTTGTGTAGCACCAGTGACAGTGGTGAAGAAAGGTGTCACGTAAAAGGGAAAAAGCAATTGAAGAAAATTTGCTACAGTGCTGTAAACATCAGTTCCCCCATAAGTCTCACTGCAGCTGCTGTGTCTCACTGCAGCTGTCTACAGGGTGTCTCAGCGAGGTACTAACATCTCCTAGTTAAATAACGGTGTTTAACTTCCAAGGTGTGAAGGGCTGGGCAACACTTCTTCCTCCAGATGCCACATCTGGACCGACCCTCCCTCCCTCCCTCCCTCCCTCCCTCCCTCCGTCCCCCTATTATTGTCTTTAACTAGGAGGAGCAGACTTTATGATCAAAATCCTTTTCTTTCCCTTCTGAAAGATCCTCTGTCTTTTCAAGATTATGACAGAGTATAATGTTGAATTGTATTTGAATAGCAGCAAGGTTTAAAAGAGAAAGTGACTTGTGCCCACTGATTTCAATTGTTCGCTGGCCTCACAGCAGAGGTTCCTCAAAAGAAAAAAGGAAATTACATCCGCAAACTTTAGTACAGTAGTAGTTCCCAATGTGCTCCTATAGTTGTTCCACACCTAGACTTCAAGCTCAAAATCCTGATGGCAGAGTTGAAGTATTGTCCACACGACATCTTCATACAGGCTTCAGTGTCTGCTCTCAGTGAGAGTGTCAAAGCTGGGAGTAAATTACTAGATCTCACTGACCCTTAGAAGCCCCACCAGGCTCTCCATCTATGCCGCCTGTCTATGATCCCATTTCAGGTCATTCTGCAGTCTTCAGTCTCTGCTGGGGGTGTGCCAGTCTCCAGCTCAATTGCAGCAGTTACTGTGCCTGGCTGCAGATCCCACTCATGTGGACTGACCTGCAGACTGACCTTCTACCTGCATCATTACTGTGGAGCTGCCCAGAAATCACTCAACTGGGTCCTGGCCCTGGCAGCCATCACTGCAGGATCCTGGTCCTGATCTTAAACTTTGAATTGACTTTCCAGTTTGATCTCAGACCTGCCTCAGCATCAGAAACTTGCTTGTTAATCTGGGCTCTTGGTTGAAGCCAGTTACCATCCCTAGACCTGCCCTGCAGCCACATTCAGTGGGAGTGGAATAGCTTGCTGACTGGTGAGGCTCATGCCCTACCAGCTGTGACATCATTCATGGCTCCTCCCTCTACAACTCATAGAGAGCAGTTGGCCATTGCTGCATTCAATGCAAACAACTGTTATACTAATGCAGAACAATGAGTAAATTTAAGATCTTACTGTTACTGTCATAAGGGTTAGGTCGAGAATAGTCTAGATTCTATTCCACACAAGGTGTTAATTGCTATAATCTATTTATCCATTTCCTAAATAATCCTTCTGGGCATTGTGTTGGTTAGCACCAGCTGAATCCTGAAGTTCAATGTATTGGTACACTAAAATAGCCACTACATCCCATGTAAACAGGAGATGTAAAAATGGTTCAGAAGAAGGGACAATGAAAACACGTACAGGTTAGCAGGATCAAGGTAAGTAGATGTGCTTATGAATGGTGTTCAAATGAGTGAAGTACCTGTGTATTTCTGTCATATGCACATTCTTTAGTGGAGTGTGAACCTATGGAAATCATAGCAGCAGCTGTTCTAATGGGCCAGAGATAAGAAAGTGTTCTTAAGGAGAAAGTTACGATACAGTCTCATAACTGAGCCAGAGGCATGATGTGTTTAAGAAAAACTATATTTACTGAATTCTCTTCTTGGGGTTGCCTTCAAAGTAAGAAACTATAACTTTTACAGTTAATACTCAAGTCTGTACAGGTATATTTGTCACAGGAAAGATGAAGGAGGGAAAGGAATATGGATACAGTAAAACAGTAATGGTCATTTGACTCAGTCTTTTTGCTGTTGTTAGAGGACTTAATGAAATAGAATTCAGTTTTGGTAAAGTAAGGGACGTTGCTCTCATTTCACATTTTCTGGTTTTAGAGACTTGCAGACAGGGCTACACTGTAATTATTTGAAGGGTACAGGCAATTAAATCTAGACCAACTTTTTGTTTGGCAACAAACAGAAATAAAATTAATGTTTAAAAGTATGTTTTTTTAGTAAAGTTAGTTTTGTTATTTTTAAGGTCTAGATTGAAGAAGGACTATGATGACTTTAAAAGACATCCAGACCATGATAAATTTACCAGAGAATTGTGGAGTAATGATGAAAGTGAAGTTGATTCTGGCAAAGAATCTTTTGCAGTAGTATGCGGTAAATCATCAGAGTCTGCAGAACATATAGACGTTCCCAAAAAAGATCACGCAGACAATGGTAAGCATTTACTGGAATTCAGTAGCTTGAACTTGATTCAGGAGCTGAATTGAGTTCGTTTGGGAACCAAATTTTTCCATGTGAGTTTGAGTCCTACTTTTTACCTTAACTCTACCACTGATAATATGAAAATGGCTTGTGGTGCATATCTGTCAGATGTAGATTTGAAGAAGGCAAACATGACCAAGATGAAAATTCTACTTTATTGAAATTTTTGCCATTTTTTGTGCTTAACTATCTCTGTGAAAACATAGTTAGATCTGTGTGGAATTTTATGGTGGGTTGACCTTGGCCAGCTGCCAGATGCCTGTCCTATCACTGTCACCCCTACCTTCCTTAAGAGGCTAGGGAGAAAAAACAATGTGGAAAAGCTTAATGGTCAAGATACAGACAAGAGAGATCATTCACTGGTTACTGTCACAGTCAAAATAGACTCACTTCAGGAGAATTAAATTGAATTTGTTATCAATTAAGAATAGAGTAGAATGGTGAGAAACAAATACAAAACCTAAACCCCTCCCTTTCACATATCCACCTTCTTCTAAGGCTTATCTTCATTCCCAATTCTTCCACCTCCTCCCTTGTCAAATATCATAGGAAGGATTGAATCTGGGGATTGAGGTCAGTTCTTAACAGTTAGTCCCTTCTGCTCCTTCCTCATCCCTGTTCCATTGTGAGGTCCCCACTATGGAATTCAGTGCTTCACAAACTGCATCGTTGTGGGTCCTCTCCGTAGGCTAGAGTTTTTCAGCATAAGACTGTGTGGATCTCCCATTTGCCGCAGTTCCTGTCAGGAACCTGCTTCAGAGTGGGCTCTTCATGGGCTGTAACTTCCTTCAAGGCATTCTCCTCACCTGCAGTAGAGTGGGGTTCTCAAGTATCTTCAATATACATACCTGTTCCAGCAGGTTCCTCCATAGGAGCAGGTAAACCTGCTTGATCAGAGGTCTTACTGGGTTGCAGGGGAATCCATTCCATTCCAGTGCCTGGAGCACCTATTACCCCTCCTTCTTTGTTTACCTTGGTGCCTACAGAATTGTGTTTCTACACTTTTTCCTCGGTCCATTCTATCACATGCTTCTACAAAGCATTATCCGTGAGACATCACCAGCTTGGTTGACAGGCTCAGCCATGTCCTGCAGTGGATTTGTTTTGGAGTCAGCTGTGTCTGGCACAAGGCAATTCCTGGCCTCTCTCCTTGGAGAGGACCCCCTGCAGCCCCGTGCAATCAAAACCTCAATGCATGGCCCTTCTGTCCACCTGGCCCTCCTGCATGCATCTTCAGCCCTCTTACCGCTTCATGCATCCCCTGCTCACTGGCTAGTCCAGCTTGATGCTCACTATGAAACATGGCATTCACATCACCGCACAGGCATCCCCCACTCACAAGTCCAACTGTTAGGCCAGCCTAGACCCCCAGGACCTCCTGCTCACCAGCTAGTCTAGCTTGAAGTTTATCAGTGAATACACACTCACTGGATTTGGGGAGGATACAGACACTCACCCCCCGGCAGCTGTCACTAGGCCCACAGGCTGTAACCTCTTGCAGCTGTCCTTGCAGCTCCCCTTATCTCTACAGATTGCTTCATGGGTTGTATAGCTGTACCAATTCCCTTACCCTTCCTGCCTCTGTCTCCAGGATCTCCCCTGGTTTATAATCATATTAGGTTCAGAAAGTTATCTTCGTGCAAGAGGCCTCTGCAGTTTCCTGATAGCCCATTAATTGGGGTGATTGGTGAAGTTGTTTCTTGACATTGTCTCAATTTTTGTTTGGTTAGATCTATGTCTCTATATTTTTTCCTGGCTTTTCCCTTTTCTCCCCTCAAGATAACCTTGCTGGAATATACATTTTTGTGCTTTCACATACTGTTGTCAATTAACCTAACTGACAAGGTTTGGTTTTCCTAACTGTCTCCCATTGCTGGTCAGGTTTCAGTCCATGTATGTTCTTGTTTATTACTTCCTCCTTTCCCTATTACCCCCTTTTTGTATAGCAAAGATCCTTGAACAGATGCCTTAAAAAATTAGACATTTCCTTCCACATAACTTTAGTCTTGTAAACTAGTGTATTGCCTTTAGCAAGACACTGTAAAACTGTTTTATAGGGGTATCAGTTGCAAGCATGTAAAACACAGTTTCTGTTTTAATATCCTTGCAGATGAAATGAAACTATTAGAGATGAATTTACCTGCAGGAAAAAACAGAATTCTGAAAAAAGAATCAGCTTCTAAAGAGATACAGAAGACACTGCCTAAATGCATTAAACGACAGTTCAAGCAAAATAGTTGTCTGGATCAAAGCACTACTGAACTTTCACCAAGGAAGAAAGTGAAACTGAGCACTGATGATGCTGTGGTCCAGAGTTCAGAAAGTAGCCTGCAGTTGGATAGTTGCTTGACTGAGCTGAAACAATTTGAAGGGTCAACTCTAGAGCTGCTTTCCTTGACAGATCCTGCAACATCGGTATCAAACTTTCTGAAAGGGACCAAACCCATCCAGGCCTTGCTTGCCAAGAATACTGGGAACAAAGTGACCTTAACAAATCGACTGTTGCCTCCTGCAAGCATGAATGTATCTACTTCTGAAAAATCAGTTTTACCAGCTTTGGAATCATCACTGATCAAACCAGCATTGCCCTGCCAGGCCAGTTCAAAGACTCCTTTACAAATGGTATACAAAATGCCAAATGGCCACTGCGTACCAATAGATGTTCCCAACAACTCAGTGAAAATTCAAATGCAAGCTATGATTGACCCTAAAAATGGAGAAAAAGTCATGCAACAAGTTCTTATTTTACCTAAGAATTTTCTTCTTCAGCAGAAGGAAGAAAAAATTGTGTCCAAGGATATTCAGTCACTACAACAAAAGTCATTTGAGATCCACTGTACATCCTCACCAAAAATGCCAAACGTCAGTGTTTCTTTAACACCTGTTCTGGTAACAAGCCCTGCAAATAGCACTCAGTCACCCACTACAGTTTTTAGCAAGAATACTACCCCCTCATCACAAGTGGCTGGTCCCATGAACACTACACAACCATTGTCTAGTGTAACTTCAGCAGATAACTTATCAATAATTAAGGTAAGCCAAAGTGACAGTGGCAAATTCAAGACTACAGTTTTGGCTGCTACATTGCCTGTGTCTTTGGCTTCACCTACTCTTTCCACAGCTAGCCAATCCTTGACACCAGCAACAGCATTAAGTGCATCTACAAACACTGATTCTGCCTCTCACAGTGTAGCATCACAGCAGCAAACTGACTCCCTTGAAACTAAGCAAGAGCTAAAGACAGTGTGTGTAAGAGAATCACAATCTATCCTGGTCACAACACGAGGTGGGAACACTGGAATTGTTAAAGTGCAAACAAACCCTGACCAGATTTCACCTAGTAGTTTATGTCCTAGTTCAGTTTTCACTTACACGTCTCAACTTCAGGCCTTTCTTGTGCCAAAAACCACAGCCGTATCATGCTCTAGTCTTCCATTCGTAGCAACAGCCACGTCTGGTCTCCCACATAGTGGACAATCATCTCCTTCTGGATTTGCCCCCTCAACAACTTCTTTTGTTAACATTCCAGCTTCTCCTGCTGATTTTACCCAGGCAATGGAGAAAAATACCAAATTCACACTACAGCAGCCAGCTGTTTGGGATTCTTTGTGTCGAGTAAGAGAGGACTCCTGCCATGTGTCTTCTTCTTTATCCTCCATTCCATTAGCTAGCAATTTGGTGTCAGCAGCTCCAAACAGCCTTGTTAGTGTGACTAGCACTGGACAATGTAATATTGTCAAAACTCCAAATTCTTCTGTGCAGCATCAAGGGGATACTAAAGTGAAAACAAAATCTGTTACACAATCTGAGTCCAACTCTACAACAAATGGAGAGTTAATCAGTGGTACTCCAGTCCAGAAATTTACATTAATCACAAATCCACCAATTTTATCTCCCTCTGGGGCATCAGGGGTCAATATTATACCTTGTCCAGCATCCACTGCTGTTAATGCTCAGAAGCTGGTTTTCATTAACACACAAATTGCCAATGGCCCATCAACCACCAATCTCGTTGCAGAGTCATTGAAACAGAAACTTCCTTCTTCCCTGACCAAAACCTTTATTAATGCCACAGAGCGCCCACAGTTGGTTTTGATCCCATCTACAGTAGGAGCACCAATAAGAATAAATTCATCACCAACTATTGCTCAAGTAAAAGATGTGAAAATTGGACTAAATATAGGTCAGACCATTGTAAATACTAAAGGCAGTGCACAGGAGGCTGTACCAGTTAATATATTGCACTCTGGCATTTCTAAAGGAGAAGACAAGAAGAGGACAGCCTCGGCCCTATCCTTGACAAGTAGTACTGTGGTTCCTGTTCCAAGTTTTGCTGTGTCAGCTAATGAATCTGTATGTGTTGCAACAAAAGCTGAAAATGCCTTTACAATGACAACAGCAAATGCACAAGTAGAATCTGTTTCAGTTACATCAAGTGGAACTTCCTCTGGGGCACAGCCTACTGTCTTGATTGGTGGCAATGATCCCTCAAGAATAAGGCCAGTTCTGAGTAATCGACTTTGTACATCAAATATTGGAAATACTGTGGGTATATCAACTGTGAAGACAGGACATCTTGCTTCGTCTGTGCTGATTTCAACACAGCCAACAGTATCTCCACAAAACTTAGCATCTGCTCTGCAATTTCCAGTCATTAGCTTGCCTGGACCTGCAGCCACCCCCCACAAGGTGTTACATACAGTTCCTCAATTGGCAGCAGTTCCAGCTCCTCTTCCAGTACCAAAAAGACAGTTACCCACGCTGGTTCAGTTTCAGTCATCAGGAATTTCGGCTGCTGTGTCAAGTCATGCAGGTATTCACAAACCTCAGAGTGTGTTGCCCCCTCCATCGCCAAATACAGGTGAAATAATTAGTTTTCCCAGTCTTTCCACCCTACAATGCCAGCAGGTGCCTCCCAGTACAGAGAAACAAAGTCGTGATTATGCTTGTGCTTCTGCTGTTCAGATGTCTGAAGCTTCGCCCCCTGTAACAAGCAAAACAGGAGGAATTCCGTTGAATGAACCTTCCGCTCAACAGAAAATAGTCATTAACACTTGCATGCCTTTGGCACCTGGAACTCAGATAATGATTAATGGTACTCGCTTTGTTGTTCCACTACAAGGCCTTGGAGCTGGCAGCCATGTTCTTCTTCTCTCCTGTAATACAAAACAGACTCCTTTAACAATTAACCATGGTCAAGAGCCTCAAGGTGTACCAACTGTTAATCCAATAACCTCAAAAATCATCCTAGCACCAAGTCATTCATTAAGTTGGCAAATACCAAAACATCCTTTGAAAAGCTCTACAAAAATTGTGAACTCTTTTGGAGCTCCAGATGCTTTACCCATCGTACATGCAACACCTCAGATATTTGATACTCCAGCTAGCTCATGCACTCCACTGTCTGCAGTAACTCTGTCTGTATCTTCAGTGACAAAGTCTCCCATTAATGTAGCTGCATCTTCTGTTTCTGCTGTTCATCCTCTGAACTCTCATTTACCAAGCAACACATCAATGTTTCAGCTAGATGGTTCTATCAAAAAACTGTTGGTCAGTCCAGAGGGAGCCATACTGAATGCTCTAAATACTTCAGCACCAAAAGTTCCTTCCCTGTGTTCATCACTGCTTCCTGTTGTTAGTTCCACAAACAGAAATGCTACTGCGGTCTTCCCTGCATCTCAGTCATCTTGCCTTGATAAACCTGACAAAGCTGCACCCTGAATTTACTACAAATGAGCCACTTTGAAATTCTGGGGCATTCTTCAAACTTTGGAAGTTGTTAACTATTGAAAAATTTATTATAATGTTTTAAGCAATTGGTTTACTCAATAATAACAAGGTTACAGTTCTTACCTGTTTACCTGAGGGGATGTGGAGAAACAAAAATTTTAGTTTGTGAGAAGTTTTCAGAAAGTTCTCTAGTAAAAGGCTAGGAGATGACCAATTAATTCATTTAACAGTTTGAAGAAATCTCACAATTTGCACATGTTCCATCTTACACTATGGACTGTTAGCCAGTGTGTTAATGACAGTACATATCTCCTTTTTATTTGTCAAATTTATTTTTGACTTGTTTCTTTAAAAAAAATTATGCATTGTAAAAATGCAATCTACAGTATAGAATTGTACATATTCCTGAACTCCTAAAAACCTGTACTAAATAATATGTACAAAGAACTATGCTGTCTTATTTATGTTTTGTTTACATAATGTATAGTTTTTTAAGTATTTTAGTAACTTTGGACCAGTGTACTGTTTAGCAACAATGCAGAATAATCTGCATGTAATAAATCAAGTTGCTGTACTGCTTTGTGTTGGCAGTAGTTAAAAATATGTGTATCTGTTACACCATGGGAGAATACATACATACATACATACATACATACATACATACATACATACATACATACATACATACATACATAACTTTCCTTTGGTGTATGGTAGAATGAAATTATTTAATCTCTTCTGTTCTTCTCTGATTTTACATTTCATGTGATTTGACAGGATTTGGAAGGAAGGCCTCCTTATTGTTCCTCATGATATAGGGCAGGATAACCCATACTTCATCCATTCTTAATGGTTTGGTTATGTTGCCTAAATAACTGGAGTGAAATGGTAAGGCTACAAATGGCTTCCTATACACCAGTCTAAGTCACACTGATTGCTCTTAAGGACTGCCATGCTTTGTCTTAAAGCTCAAAGATCTGTTGAACAATTCATTGTTCTCTGTTTTACAGCCTTGTATGTATTTCCACATTATCTGGGAACTGTAAGAAGGTCACTCACTAATCTTCCATCTAGCCATAACAACTACCCATTTGTTTTTTCCACTGGTCATGCTTTCTAGCTCTGTATGTTTTCTTTAGCTTATAAGTGGTCTATCTGGAAGGACAGTGCTAAAACATCATACAAGATTAAAAGAAGCTTTATTAGTACTTTGAATGGGGATAATTTACATATTGCATAAACCTTCCCTTTTTATACAGTGTATTCAGTATTTATTGGCTTAGTTTCAGCATTTGATCTGATAAAACCTTTGGGTTATTTTTTGCAGATCTGCTGAGTTAACAGCTGCCTGCTCATGGAGATAAGTTTTTTATATCTTTTGTGATTTTGCATATAGAGAAAGGGTGCCCATTTTATCTTATGGAAGATGGTAATTTTAGAATTGTTGTCTTCGTATGTGTTGGATTTTTTGTGGAGTTTGTTGGTTTGGGTTTTTTTAGAAACTAGAACGGAGGATTTCAGAAAAGCTTATGAATAAGAGTTGCCTTTTAAATAGCTATGACAAAGGGGATACAAGCTTACATATCTGTATTTAGCCATGTTTGTAGACTGAGTTTCATAAAAATGAAGCTTCAACCTTTGCTTTCATCCTGTTGAATTTTCTACTTCCCTTCCCCTTTTGCTGTACACAGTTTTGCAGTTCAGATGTTGACTTGAAGAATAGGACCACATCTTACTGCCTCTGTCAGCTGCTGTTTAAATTGTTCTGAAAAGTAACCTGATAGCTATTTAGCTGAAGTTCTGGGAAACTGGAGGGAAGAAAGGCTTGTGCCTTCCATGGGAACCTTTCCTTTTGCACTAATTAAAAGAATTTCACTGGGGAATTGCATCTTTCTGGATCAGAAATCTCCATCTTATCTTAGAGCTGGGAAAAATGGAAGCTGTCAGTTTTGGGATGAAAGAAGGTTTGTTTAAATTCAGAAAAAGCTACCTGCTACAATTTTCCTACTTCTCATGGAAGGTGTTTTGTAATTGATTTTAAAGACACCTGGTACTAAGGGTGTCTGCATGCCCTTGTAGAGTTTACAGTACTAAGGATCTCTAAGTCTGACTGCATTTTACAGTTGAATGCTGCAGGTGTCTTTTCCAACACAGGGAGATGGCAGAGAATGGCAGTTTTTTCATGGACATTTTACCCATATGTACCAGCAACTCATTTTAGTTCCATTTCACTGCTTGAACCTTGGGATTTGCTTTTTTTGATTTTTCTCTTGCAATGATTGTTTTTTCCTTTTTTCTAATTTATGCTTACTGTAGAGTGAATTGTCTACATTGTTTGGAAAGCTCAAGTCAAGGTTCTAATATTGAAGTTGTTCTTGATGGAGAAAAAATTCTTGCATGACATTTTTCTGTGTGCTAATGTAATGGAAAGATTTATGCTATAATTCTAATAAAGAGAAAAGTTAGAAAGGCTGAATTTAGGAACTCAGGACTCAAGTAACTTGCTTGAATGATTTCGAAGAAATTTTCTGAATTAATATGGCAATATTTTATGATTTTCATAAATATTTTATAATTTGGCAGACATAAACTTTACAACATGAGAAGTTTGATTAGTTTGATTACAGTTTTCATGGATTTTTATTCTCAGACATATGTTCACATTCCAAATCCTACTGGAGAAAGACTTGAGACTGCTATGTAATAGGCTTGCAAATTCATTATGTAAAACCAAATTTTAGTAATTTTTGTGAATAAAATTCCTATTCTCAATACTCTTTTTGAATAGTATGAATTTCAGTCAGGGATAAGGCTTTTTTTCAAGCGAACCTAAATACCCGTTGACAATTTGCGATGTACCTTTTGCACTCCACCAAATGAATAGTGCTACCAGTAGCACAAAAAGAACTGTAAAAAAGTAGATTATATTCACAGGCACAATGAAAAAGCAAAACTGCCTGAATCTTGACTTGAAATTAAAAAGACATTTAATGAAACATATAAACATAGATGTATAAATCAGCCTTTTAAGAAAATATGTTCAATATTTCAGAGCTTGTAAAATGCCTTGCTTTTGGACACCCTCTGATATTGTATACAATATTCAAACACTATATTACATGCAAAATTCTAGCTTCACTAATGACTTTGAATATTCTGAATGACATCCTTTTATTTACCTGAATGGACATGTTCTGCATAATAGTTTTGCTTTGCTATGAATAGAAAATTACATTAATTTTGCTTCATTGTTCAAACTCTTATGTGTGTGCTGCCATTTTCTCATAGGGATTCTGCCACCTTAGAAGCAATTAATATTTGACAAGTCTTAGAGGTCATAGAAGTACCTATTCAAACCAAGTGTTTCTGCCAAGTCATTCAAACCTGTGCTGATTTCACTGTGTAACATGGCAAAGGGTTTAATGTGAAAAGGGAAGCAAAAATTCTCCTGGTGAGTGAAGAGAAACTAATATGTCTCATGGGAGTAGGTCAGAAAAATACTAAAAGGTAGCATTTGTAGGGCATCCATAGCTGCCACAGTGTGTGTGGTTCATAGTTGGTTTTGCTTATACTTTGTGGTAGTGCAGAACTTTAGTAGCCCAAATTAATTTTAAAGTAAATTAATAATTTTTATTGAAGCATGAATGTTTCTTATGTTAGGAGTGTTTCCTTTGAATAGAATGGCCAGAGGTGCTCACAAAAACTTAATTTATGTAGACTGCTCTCTGTAAGCTGCACCTCGGATGAGTTCACTGACTCAAAATAGTAAGAAAAATAAGATTAATAATACTGCATCAGAATTAAGATCCATCTATCCTATTATGATGGCCATCAATCCCAGCATCAGCTAGTCTCCTGAAGCACTTGACAGTAGCATTCCAAAAGAGCACAAAACCAGGTCTGAATACTCTTTTAGTATCCACTTATCTGTGAGCCAGAGTATTCCTCACACAGCTGTGATTTTTTTTTTCCTATTTAATAGCTTTCAGTGTATTTCTCTTGATGAAATACACCAATCCTTTCAAGAATTCATGGAAGTATATAAAAAGACTATTACTATCCACAGCATCCAGTGGTAAAGAGTTAGTAAATAAATCTCCTTTCTGGTTTTCAAACCTGGCACCTGCTAGTTTAATTTGATGCAAATAATATTTATATTGTAAGATAAAATGAGCCTTTGCTCTTTGCTATTTTCCCATATGGCCTATGTAGACCTTTGCCATGTTGATTGTCTCTTTTCCAGAATAAAGAGAAGTTGTGAATTCAATTATTTCTTTCATGGAAGTAATCAGTTGCTGTCATTGCTGTGTATACCTTTTCAATTTTACCGTATCCTTGAGATGTGCTATCAGAAGAGTGCATGTTCTAAAGGTCCTATGAGCTATTCAGCAGTGTGTTGATGAGTTTTCTTCATAATAATTATTTCAGTCTTTGTGGGTTGGTTTCTGACTATTATTTAGCCTTGTACTAACTTTTTCATAGATATATGAATTGTAAACCAACTTCACATCAGTGTCCATTTAATTCATCCAATAAATCTATACCACTTGCAGAATATTTTAGCTGTAAAGACATGATCTTTAAAACAGGTTATTGAAACCACTGCAAGTCTGGCACTCTCTGTTCCTATTTTTCTTGATTTTATGTCTCTTGAAGATGTAAAAGGGCAAACTGCTGTAATGATTTTCAACATGATGCTTTTAAAATCTCATTGTTTTTGTGCATAGGATATAAGATAAAATCTGTATATGGTCATTTTATACCATACCAGATGGGCATCCATATAAGGATTTTTTAGTTCTTCAAGAAGCCACTTTCTAAATGTGACAAAGAGCAATGTTATTTAAAAAAATTTCCTTGAAACTACAGTGGCATAAAAGCAAACTTAAAAATCTTGATAATTCTTGGTCTATTTTCCTATTTTGTCAAACTATGGAATTGTCTAGTCAGTAATCACACCTGAATGTCTTGAGTAAACTTGGAAATCAGGATAGTTCATTGTTTCATATGTGACTGGTCCAGGAATTCTTCAGAAATTTGGTGTCCTTACAGTCTTTTATTACAATCTCAGCTGAACTAAGCACATTTAATGAAAATGGTATGTAAAGGTAATGCAAAGGAAATATAATTTATTGCTTATAATATTTCTTGAAATTGTTTGTTACTCAGAAGGTCCATTAAAATATGCATAAATATGATTTCCAACCTTTTGCAGATGAAGACAATGAAGTTCTGAGTTCTCATAGCAACATGGAGAAACTGGGAATAGAATCCTTGGTCCCCTGACTCCTTCCAGCATCCCATCCATAACTAAAGGTTAGACACCTAGATTACTGCTTTATCTTCCCCTATTCTCACTTTTTACAATGAAGAAAATATTTGGAAAATGCAATTATTTCAGGAATGTGAGGAACATTGAAAAATAGCATTTATAAAAATTAAATAGCAAAGAGAAGTAAGATAGTAAAGAAACAATTGTGATTTTTTTGATTGTCTTCAGGCTTTAGAACTTTGCTTTTCAATGCCAATGTCATAAAGAGAAGACAATATACTTATTTAACTAGTTGTTCATATTGATTCCATCTCAAGTATAAATACACAAGAATGAATAAATAAGGATAAAATAAGACTATTTCAGCTGTCAATTGGTCATTGCCATCTGGTACCAACATACACATTGAGATCTGCCTTCATAACATACTGCTATTTATGGAATCATTGCTCATTCTTTTTTTTAATCACATGCAGCAGTGAAATTGAATAACAGAGGAATTAGTGACTGGTATTACTGTGTAGTCACAAGGTGTCTTCCTTATAATAAAGGAAGGATAGTATCATGATGGATTCCATTTACATAATATTAAAAGCTGGTATTTTTAATAAATTTAAAAATTTAAAATTATAATAAATTTTTACTACTGAGAAGGAGGAATTGTGTGCATGTATTTTTAAAGAACATTTACAATTCGTATTAGCAACACAGCAATACTAAAATTGCAGTAATTTGTTTGAGGCTTGTCTGGACAGTATTCTACAGTTCAACTACGTTATGCCTTCAAAATATTGTTCTTGCCAGTAGAGTGCTTTTTGCAATGTGATCATAGAAGGACAAAAAGTGGGAGAGGCCTATCTGAAGTATTTCCCTCCTCCATGGCCTAAGAAATTAATGGAAAACCAATACATTTTTTAAAAGAGAGCCCATGTCTGAAAGTGAATGTTTTAGTTAGGCAAATGAAATGCAAGTGATGTGGCTGGTGCAGCACACCTGTCCTTGTATTAGCTGCACCTTGGACTGGGTGTTTCACTTGCTGTAGTGGCCAGTAGGCAATGCTTAGTGGAAAAAATTAAGAAATAGATCAAGTATGAGTTAGTTTTCCCAGTATGTATACACAGTGCCAACAATAATTCCAGCAAAACTGTGTGAACTCAGCCTGAGCTTGTCTTGACATGAAAGGGCAGATTTTGCAGCCAAAAAATCAGGTACTACAAAAATGTGAGCAGTAATTCAGAGAGGCAGAGCAGCAGTAATAGCGATATAAAAGCATAAAACTGCTTATCTATTGTAAGGAGCGATGCATGAATTGTGTTTGATGGCAGAAGGTTTGAATGAGGAGTTGACTGAAGTTGTTAATGGGGCCAAAATCCAGGGAGTGAAGATCGTGTGGGCTGCATATCCTGGGAATTATGAATGTAAGAAAGACAAGCTCCTTAAATCTGTGTTGATACCAAAAATGTTCAGGTTGAGTTTCCTGGAGATAGAGAAATAGGAGTAATTTATAACAAGGTAGACACCTGACACCTTTTAATCCTTGCAAGGATTTCTCTACAGGATATTAATGTCAGGGAATAGTCATACTTACCATATGTTTTTTGGTTTTTTTTTTGTTTTAATGCAAATTCTGAAGCAGTTCTAAGGTTTTTCTTTTTTATAGTTTCCAGATAACCATCCTAAAATTCTTCTTGCAGAATCAAATCTAGCACTGAACTATGTCTAAAAAGGGCCACTCTTTTGCTCCAGAATGTCAGAAGCAGTAAGTTACTTGAGGCGTACATGGTGCTATGGAGAAATAGAAGTCAATTACTTTTGCCAAGGTGAGTGGGAAAGGACAAATTGATAGAACTTGGAAGATGATACTTTTTTCTTAAGAAACTTATTTTCAACAAAAATGAGTCAGATCTTTCCCCTTATAGCTACAAGATGATGGTAAGGTAAGTGAAAAAAAAGAACTGTGAAGAAAGAAGGCTGCTTTTCTGTGTATGCAGAGAACATAGCAAACGTGCAGCAGAGAATTCTGTTTCTCCCATCCAGAGATGGAAGGTAGTGGAGTTGAAAAAACTTCACAAAACTAGTATTGAAAGACTGAAGTATTTATATTAGGCCATCACTCTTTTTTTTGTACTGATTTTAACTCATGTAATGTATCTCTCAGGAAAGGAGCAAATAAAGCTTGTGGTCCAAACATCCAATTGAGGCTGTACTAAAATGGTTTGGAAATGTGAAAGCACATGTGCTGCTTAAGCACTGTTCAGATTTTCACCCATGTTAATCCACCAAGACTGGAGTTTGCAGCTATCCCATGCAAAGAGCTTTCTGGGGAAACAAGAGGAGGCAGTAACTGTGACATTTAATGTCAATAGTGTTGTCACAATGGATTATAAATTCTGTCCTTTTTTCTCTAGTTAAATATGGCCCAGTAGTCTCTGGTTCTTTTTTGATGAATAAATGTCATAGAATCACAGAAGCAGAGAATGGGTGAGGTTGGAAGGCACCGCAGCAGATAACCTCATCCAGTCTCCCTGCTCAAGCAGGATCATGCCAGAGCGCATTGCACAGGATTGCTCCAGATGGTCCTTGAATATTTCCAGTGAGGGAGACTCCACAACCTCTCTGGGCAATCTGTTCCACTGTGAGTTGTGACCCAGTGGGATTTGAGAGATGGTTCATGGTGGGTGAGGGTAAGATGGATGAGCCTTTCTTCTTCATATTGCTGTAAGCACGAGGCAGTTCGGAACACCACTATCCCCAAAATGTCTTTTGTGTTGGCACAAGAGTAAAATCTATGTGGACAAAACATCTAGAAGAGCTAGATTTTGGCAGCAATGGAAGCATTCTGTTCATTAGAAATCTAAGACTGCTGCCTTTGAGTCAAATACTTTTTGTATAAAATAAGTAATGTAAAAATTTGAGGTTCTCTAAGGATGCAAAATATAGAGAGTTAATTCCAAAAAGTGCACAAGTGCTGGATTTTAGCTGGCAGCATATATGGGATGTTTAGATAATACTGGTAGATAGCCTTTTAAACTTTGTATTGCTGCTAGTTTGCCTCTATTACTGCATGTCAAGTCCAGTGCAGACCTATGTCCAAAAGATAACACTGGAAATTTCAAGCACTGTTCAGCTCTAATGGGCTGTAAAATATGTTTAATGAAATGGCATGAACACACAACAACCTTTCAGCCTTGTTGCACAGTTTAGTACATAGTCAACAGAAAAGTACAAGTGCAGAAATGCTACTTCTCAAAGACAAAGAAATTCATTAACATTTTTCCTTTACATAAGAAGTGAAAAGAAGGTTGCTTTTTAAGGCAAAAAATGTACTCTTATGTCATGTGAGTACATGGACATAACACCAACAAAGTAATGGATATTCTACCAATGTTAGACATAAAAATGAAGCAAAATATATCACTGAAAAATTACAAGCAATATGGCTAATACGAATCCAGTTCTTAGAGCCAAGATAATATACATACATCTCCAGCTGTAGCAGAAGTTAAGTCAAAGGACATTGCTGAGGTGAATGTCACTGGATTCTCCTAGCAAACAGCTCCAAATGCCAGTCATTTACACTAGACTAGTGAGACTCTAAAAAAGCAAGCACTTCCTAAGGAAGGTTCATGATACTTTTTTTTATGATAACTTTCTGACATGTATAGACTGTACCGTTCGACTCTTTGCTCAAGAGGATGTTTGCCTGCATGGTGCAGTATGCCAGGAAGATTGAACTCCTGGGACTTGCTGCATTTTACCTTTCTTCAATATCTTTGAAGGCTACATTAAGGCTTGTAACTGCATTAGAAAGTAGATGCTCCAACAGGCTCATACCAGGAATCCAAACACAGACAGTGTAACTACTATTGCCATTCTAATTTACCAATCTAACCAAAACACACTATATTAGGAAGGGGTCTGTTTTTGAAGTGTTTCTGCATCTACGTCAGGGTTCCATGCATGGCTATGGAGAAGTTCCTAAGATCCTCTTGTACAGATAAGCTGTAATAACAGTGTGTCTGCTGCTCTGATAGTGCAGATAAGCAGCAAGCAGAGCATCATTCTCCAGCTATGACCAGCCACCTCTTCATCAGCATTCTGGGGAAAAACTCAAATTGCCCATGAATTTCTTCATTAGCTTTTTTTGATGGCAGAAAATGAAGCACAAATATCATGTTTGTTCAAAATTATAGTTGTAATACAAGGCATCTGATAGCAGCCTGATTGCAAAGCGGGTGAAAACCAGAGGAACAGAAGGTCTTTGACTTTTATGTCCTCTCTATTACATACATGACCAAACTAAAGAAATTATGAATCTAAATTTTGGTGACCAGTTGCTGGGGTCATATAACTGTCTAATCTGAAACACTTTCCAGGAAGGTTGAACACCCACCCTATACCATGTTCTCCATGTACAGTAGTTAAAACACTTCTGTCCATTTCTCTTTAAAGGAGCAGATGTCCTGGAATGTTTTAACTAGTCTTTGGTAAAGTGCAGTGTTATTGAGTGCAATACAGAAAGTACCAGTTCTTGCATCATGCAACTTTGGCAATTACAGGTCCCTTTTTTTCAAGGTCTGACCTGTCTTGTATCAGTGTTTCTTTGTTTTAATGAGTCAGCAGCCAGACTCTGCCAGGTACCATCACTGGGTATAGAGCCAGATTTGAAAAATGGAACTTAGAATGGCATTCAGCACGACTAATGAAGTTTACAACTATTTGAGTGCTCTGTGAAGCTCTATTTTATGCTCTTATTTTAATGCACTTAAATCTGAGACCACTGTTTGACTGTGTCTATCAAGTAAAAATACTACTTTCACCATAAGAAAAAAGGAGACGACTTTCTGAAAACTAAGGATACGTTACCAGGAGGGCTTATCTATTCTTTAAGTATCTATAAATTCAGCTCAAAGTTTAATTGTCCCAGTTCTGGCTGCTGAAGAGTTTTAACAATTTAGCCTTACATAGTTCCACATTTCTACTTCATCAGTATTAACTTCTTCATGAGCTTTTGCAACATCTGGTAATATATTTAATTCTGACACTACTGAAAATGTGTGCAATCAAGTAAAGCTTTTTGAACTCTAAGCACTTCTTCATAGTAAGTAATCTCTATTAATTTTTAATTGATTTTTTTTCTCAGACATGAGAAAATGACTGCATATGTCAGTTCTATTCCACTGTAGTGCTACAGTCTTTTGAAAGGCAGCTGCCCTAGAGTAGAGAAATGCTGAGTGCTGAGCTGCTAAAGATATCAGCACCGAGTTTTATCTTACCAGTCCTGCAAGAAAATTAGTCGGCCATTGTGTTCTACATCTCTAGTGCTTACTAGCTATAAGATGGCGTTTTTTATGTTTTCCTGTGTATTCTTCTTCCTGTTGCTAAATAATTCCACAATTTTTTCCTGAGAGGCGGATATTGGAAATGACACAGGTAAGCAGCTTTTTAGGTTAAAATTCAAAAATATGTCTCTAAGTTTTTAAATAAATATATAAACTAAGTTTATAAAGACATATGGATGGATTATAACCTTTCACAGCAATTACTGATATTTATTACCTTCCAACAATTTTAATCTATATAAACATTTTTATTACAGAAGAAACATTTCAAAAAACCCATCTTTATTATTTGTCAACATAAATGGAGTTTATGTTAGGCAAGTAACCCGTGCCTTGTGTTGAAAACTTACTTTGTTTTAATGTGTTTGTGTATTTCATGACAAAGAACTAGATTCTTTACTAATATCAGTTAATAATTGCTTTATGAAATCAGTTTTCTTCTTTAACTACTTTTGATTTTAATGAATGTTGTACCATTCTAGCTGTCTCCTGTGAGATATTACGCCTTGTGTATAAATTTACTGATCTGCATATAATCTTAAGTAATAATCTGGCAAGCAAGCAATAACAAAAAGGTTGAGTAAACAGTAACTATCAAATGTATGTAGCTAGTTTATGCAAATCAAAATCCTTAGTTTTGTATTACTGCTAGTGTTCTGACAAGCTTGGGAAATTAACATCTAGGAGTCTGCTGTATTCTGTATTCTTCAAGAAACATGTTTTTTGTGCATTTTCTTATATAGTTTCATCATATTAGAAAGAAATTACATGTAAGTCTTTAAATTTACAAAGTTCTTTTGCTCTCTCACATGACTGCCACAAGGAAATGAAAGAGGATGTCATTATATCCATTGCAGTATGAAATAATATGGACTCCAAGTTGCCTGGATTGATCATGTTTTATAAGGAATTAATTCATTACAGGTACATAAACAAGTAATGTGAGGTTAAAGTGTGTTGTAAAACATAGTCACTTTTTGGAAGTAGATTTTAAAACTGCTGGTGAGGAAAACAGTTTGTAAAAGGACAGGTAGTCAAAATTGTTTGGTTCATTTTGTGACAGATTCTTTTACATTACATTCTAAGGAATAGTTGTTTGGGGTTTTTTGGGGGGTTTTTTTTGTGGTTTTTTTTTTTTTGTTTGTGTGTCTGTTGTTGTTTTGGTTTTTTGGGGCTTTTTGTTATTTTTTTAAAGAAAGGGAAAGATGAAGACAAAGGTGCTGTCACTTTTTACGCTAATTGATACTGAACAGTGTGTCACTACAGATCTATGTAGACCTGTGAAGGATTCAAGATGACTAGACCATAATGTATTAATCTGACTGCAAGAAGTGAAAAGCTTAAAACAAAAGCACATTCAGATTTATTAAGGCATTTCAAGGACCAGTTCTGTAAATTAGGCAGGAATACTTTTCAGCAACTGCTAATGAAGACGTGTTTTTTTCTTTTGTATGATTGTAGCTTTAAGCAAGTTATACAGGAAATATAAGCATATACAGGAAATAAAGAGCGAGCATGAGTGAATGGAATCAGTATGTTGATGGTTTCAAATTTCATCTTATCATGGTGAATAAGGTGGTGGTGACTGATCTGCAGCAATTTTGTCATAAGCTGGTGGAGCATCAGGTACCTGTGGTAAGGAAAATGGGTATGAAAGATCAAAAAATATCCCAATTGAATTATAAGGAAAATGACAAGAAAATGACCTTAAACACACAGCAAGCTATTTACCACCATATTAGATACAGTTCTATGACTTAAAGAAGCCAAGCTCCTTCATTGTGTCTATTTTTTAAGGTTACTTTTTGGTAGTATGTTTTCTGGTTTTGCATCAGATTCACTTTATTGCTCTTGTTCATCCAAAGAGAGAATTTTCAATGTTAAAAAGGCAGGAATAATTTTCTGATATATATGGGGTGGTTTTAGATTGATAATTCAGACAAATATTGAAGGTTTTAAGAGTCTTGATGCAGGCATATTGTCGTATTTCTAGTGGTAAAAATTTGAGCAGCATATTTTAAATGTTTGAGGTTAGCCTCTTCTCAATTCTAAAGCAATTTAAACACACCCATTTATATATACTTATCACTTAATTTACCTTTTTGAAAATTGAAATCTTAAATACAATCATCTTTCTGTAATTAGAAGAGCTAACACATTGAAGTTTTATAATATACTCTGATAATGCTTATCAGAGTATAGTGTGTACAGACACAATTTTGTTGTTTGTCTGAATGGTAGAAAATCAGTTAGGGAGATGTTTGGGGTTTTTCAGTATTTTTCAGCATTCAGGTGTTGCATCATTCTAATAGATTGCAAAATGATCATACAGCTTAAGAATAAATATAAATTGAAGACAATAGTTTTAAAGTAAGCATTTTAAATAGTAGATGTAATATTTTTCTTTAGTTTTTCACAGTACAAATTTTTCCAAATACTACTTTCTAAGTTGATATTGAAGCACTGAAGACTCAAAGTAGGAGGGAATACACCATGGGAGAAATCATCAAGTGTCTGTTTAACAATATTATCTCACCATGTCTTACTCAGTTTTAAGTGAGGTCTTGACTTGCAACTTACCACAGAATTAAAGTCTCTGTAGTCCTGCAGAGCCATTTTGCAGTCCAGTATTTCTCCCTCACCTACCACGTTTCGTATTGTGCTCACACTAGAGCTTTTGCTCTGTGACAGATCATAAAGAAATATGGGGGAGGTGAAAGGAAGAAGAGATTGTGAAGTTGGAGCAAAACTTGACAGCACATATACAGTATGTATTAGAATCTGGGATTAGACACAATGCAAGTAAGAAAGATACCTCACCTAACACTTTTTGCTGTCTGCTGAGACATATGCTCTCTCTCCTGTGTAATCCAGCTACATTGACAGAAAAATAAGTACTGCATTTTTCAGACTGATGCAGGAAATGACATCTCATGTACCCAAATGCCTCCTATTTTTTATGCCAGCTATTTTTTTCCTTAATCCCGAACTTTTTTGTTTTCCATTTTTTCAGCATTTCTTTTGTACACATTCTGTACCAATTCTCCCCTAGCCAGAAATAGCCTAAGAAAAAATTGATTTTCAAAACCAGAAAGTAGAAATCTCTCACGAGATGGAATCAAAAAACAGATTATGCTTTTTGCCAGGACATGCAAAACAGACATTTGGTTTGATTTTTGAAGGGTTTTTTTGAGTCTTGAGTCTTCATTTTTTGCAACATTTCACTAAGAAAGTTCAGCTTTCAGGTATTCTGCCAGTTGATATATGTATTGGATAGATAACTGGATAATTGGATAGAAAGAGACTGAGACAAAGTGACCAGAAACAGCAAGGAAATGGAGTTGCTGACTTAGATGAGACCTTTGCTGGGTTTTTTAGTCACAAACAGTTACTTATATCTTCTTCAAAATATTAGGTTAACTAAAAGATACTGTAAAACACGTATTTGCCCAAAGCTTTGCCTTGGTTTCAGCTGGAGTAGAGTTCATTTTCTTTTAAACAGCTGGTACAGTGCTTTGTTTTGGATTCATTATGAGACTAATGCTGGTAACACAATGATTATTTGGTTTTTGTTCAGTAGCTCTTGCTCTAAGTCAGAGACTTTTCAGTCGCTCATGCTTTGCCATTGAGAGGATGCACAAGAAACAGGGAGGGCTCGTGGCTGGGACACCTGACCTGGACTAGTCAAAGGGACATTCCACACTGGAGAACATCACGCTCAGTGTAAAAATAAGGGATTTGGCTGGGAGGAGTTGATTGCTGCTCAGGAATGAGATGGACATCAGTTAGGGGTGGTGAGAAACTGTTTTGGGCATCATTTGTTCCTTTGGGGTTTTAGTCCTCTCTTTCTCACCTTTTTTATGATGATCATTAGTAGTAGATGAATATATTTTGTTTCAATTACTGAGCTGTTCTAATTTAACCCCTGAAGTTCACCTTTTCTTTCCTATTCTCCTCCACACCAGGGTGGCAGTGGGAAATAAGCAAGTGTCCACACAGTGATTAATTGCTGTCTGGGGTTAAACCATAACAAGCTTTCACTTGAAAGAATTAAAAAAGACCTCCCTTTCATAGAAGACGGAGCAAAACTTAAAAAATAAAGTTTTGGAACTTCTAACAGCAGTTGTTATGAGAGAGATTGTACCTTATTTTTAAAATAGCTTCTAAGAAGACACAGATGAAAATATTTTTAAAGTAGTCTTTAGAAAACAAATCTCAAACCTGTCCACTTTTTTGTAAATCTTAAAATTGCAAGTCAAATTTTGCATGGATGAATCTCACATCATCCATAGGTGAGCGTATTTACCTTCTCTTCTTCCTGGATTTACTCTAATTTACCCCTTATTTAGGGGTAAATCTTATGAACAGTGAATATATTACTTTTATTTAAATGAAAGGACACTGAATGTCTCTTCATTTTGTGTAAATATAAATAGAATGCTTTCTACAAATAATTTTTTTTACTGATCTTACAAAATTTACAGATAAATTTTTTTACTGATATGTTGTGCAGAGTTGGGCAACTGGTTTCATGTCCCTTTGCTTCTGGTTCTTCTTACCCCTTTGTCTGACTTGCATGTTCTTTGGGGCAGGTTGTGTTTCATATGTGGTTTTGTCTGTGACATATGTCAGTGTAAATACTGCTTGAGATAGTGATGTCTTGTTACAGATTTTATGTTCTCTGCATTATTGTTATGCAAATCAAGGTAATTTGTTGTCAAAATAATAGCATGAGAGAAAATGAGCTGCCACACTTACCTGCAGACTTTTGTAGCCACTACGTCTTTTGTAATACCAGCAGCCGAAGGCAAGTAAAATTGCCAGCACCAAAATGAAAAGTCCAATACCCAGAGCTCTGTTGGGAAAGCAAAACAAAATTTGCACCACAACTAAATGCATCCTCCCAGGAGCAAGTATGGTTAGACCAAAAGTTTGTGTCAGCAACTTTTTGTCAGAGGAAGCCATGGAGCAGAATTTACTTCAGAAAATAGGCAAAGTATCAATAACTTCATTTAGTTTCTGTAGATTTACCTGTTAGCTAATTTCTCTACCAAGTTCTTATAAACATTTTAAAAATATATTTATTTGAAAATAATTATCTACCAGTGACTACTAATTCCAAAATCATACCTGTCTGTAAGTCTCTCAAATCACAGCATTGTGATATTGCAAGTGAATGTGAATTAAATTAAATGCCACATCTGCAATGATGCAGCTCATGTTTCTTTGCTAAATTTCTTTGGGCAGCAAGTATTTAAAATGTATCATAATTGCATCATATTGCAACAACTTTTAATGAAGGAAGTTTTTTTTGATGCATAAAACACATTGCAACCTTAAAACATGAGTAAGAAACTTTGAATTATTCATAAAGAGTTCTATAAGGATTTAGTTCTTGCATGACATACCAGGCACATTGTTGGCATCACTGGGTCATTTTAGGGAAAATATGTTTTGCAAATTGTGCTGTAAAACACCCTTCCCTCACTGCTTGCTGAGGACTTGGCAGAAGCAGCACATTTCCACTTTACATCAAAAAGCAAGCTGACAAAGTAATTTCAAATTTCCTAGTCACAAAAAGCCTTCTTTTAGTTTTAATATCCTCCCTGTTGAGAAATACTGAATTCATTCCCCAATTTTTTGTTCTTTCCCTGTTCAGGAACAGAAGAATATATGAAATGATTAAAGGGAAAAGAGTATGGGGAAAAATTGCTGTGTGAATCAGGATAAACCCATTCTAACATACACAGAGTTCACAGCAGTCACTTTCTGATGCAGCCAAAGTTGTGAGATGGCTCCACTGGTTTTCCTACTCTCGCCAGCACAGTTGAAACTTGGAGGGACTACTTCTCCAGGCAACTGGTGCCCTCCCTACATTTTTAGACTTCTTGCTTGTCACATGTTGTGTTGTTTTAGCTGTCCATTAGCCTGTATGCCCTTGTCCTGGTTTAGGGCAAATTTAGGAGAAAACCCAGGATGTGTTTCTGGAGCTGGTACTTCTGACTGCACATTTGCCATCTAACTCCTTCCCTAACTACTCACAGGATAGTATGGAAAGTGTGTATGCAATTTCTTGCCATTCCAGTTAAAGCTGAAGTTCTGCTGCTAAGAATCTAGGGCTCATATCTAGAATACTTCTGGTACTGGAAGGAGAAGGTCACTTTTGGTACTGGAAGGAGAGAGTCACATATCTAGAAAAACTACTTACAGATGCAGCCACAAGAATTCACAGCAGTTAGAGGTGAGCATGCCTAGTCTCAAGTGCTGAAACATGACTAGCCAGCCTTTTTTTTTTTTTTCTTTTTTTTTTTTTATAAGAACTGAACTGCTTTGGATGGACTATTAGAGAGCTTTCCCCTTTGTTTATTCTTTCCACCAGGGCTGATGGAAGAGCAGCTATCTTACAGTATGAGTGTTTGCAACAAGTCATAGTTTGGGGCCCAGTAAGCCAGTACTAACACAATTCACATACAGATATTCCAAGCACACTGGAATTACTTGCCTTATGTAGTAAAACATGAGCAGTTGGGTGGTGTCTCTAATAATCCCAGACCAAACATATTTTATTGTAATTCAAAGATAAAAAATATTTGGCAGAAACAATTTAGGAGTCATGTTTGTATGGCACTGAAGTCTTTTGCTCTTTTTTTTAACCATTTCTCCGGGGGGTTTTCGCCATTCTTTAGGGTGAGACAATGTCTCTTTGAGGTTCCTAAGAGAGGTCTGTGAATCTAGAGATTTAGGGTACAGATCACCTTGCAACAGCCTTAGAAGTAAATTCTAAATAAACCTCAATAAACCTGGTAAAGGATGATGACTTGTGATCATATTATTTAACTCTAGATTCTTGAATTCTGCATTTCTGATTTTTCATATCATTGATGGCTCTCTAAGGTTGCCCCTTGACAAACATTAGAGAGACCTATAAGATAGTTAAAAGGCACTCCATCTATATACAACAGTGAATTTTTTGGATACAATTTTCTGGTTTTCTTTCAATACAAATTCTTTCACCAGCTTACATGCTAACATAGGTTTTCATTTACACTTACTCTTCCACTGCAAAATAGACATGTCCTTTCCCTCTAAAGTGGTTGCTGTCCAGGTGGTTATATCTTCTGGGCATTTTGTGAGATTGGTCCTGCTCAAACCTACAGGGTAGAAACACAGTGTGTCAGTGTGATAAATAATTTGTTACCATTGAAGCTTAATATTTTCAGCTTCTTTGTTTTAATGTGAGCATTTTAGAGAGGCAGGATAATCTGATATTTTCAGAATCAAGTAGATTCCTATACACACAACTAAATCCCAATTTAGGATAAAGCTCAAAACCATAACTATAAGTCTACATATTAGTATCATCACTGACATCAAGGTGTTTGCAACTGAGTGTAACAGAGTTTGCAGAATTTGATGTGGTCTGTTTAGGTACCAAGCGATGGCAGATTTCTAAAGCAAAATTGAGAATATAGAAAAAAAGGCAATTTTCCTGGACAAGAAAAACTATTTAGAAGAAAAAATAATACTGATCTTAACAATAGTTGTTTTTCTATTCTGTAATTCCCTGTAAACACTCAGGGGATAGGTTTTCAGTCACTGGATGCTCTCAGAGATCTGTTGAATTTCAGATGGGAATACTGATTCATGTCTGCTGACAATCTAAACTCAGATGTGTAGTAATTAATTTTATTGTAAATAAAATTGTAATTTATATTACAATCTTCATTCCCAGTCTTAAGGTGGTAATCACAGCTGTCTGAACAGTTAAAAATCTATTCCATCAAATGTAGTGAAGAAGAAATCCTCAAGTAATCATGTTTCTGTAATGTGAAGAGCACAACAACAGATCCTTACTTGATTGTATCCCACTAATCTACCCACCCTATACAAGTAAATTAGAAAACACAATGGCTTTACTGAAGATAATTCTAGCCAAGGAAATAAAGCATATTGAGTTCACTTAGAGACAGTCAAGCCTCTTCTAAAGCATAATTTTTAAACAAAGCTGAAAACTTTGTGTAAAACAAAAAATATAAATCTTACCTTCTTCAGACCTGTATTCTGTCTGTTAACTGAAGGCATATGCAGCTTTCTTTTACTTGGTCTGTTTTTTTCTCCTTTGATCTGTCCTCTTATGACTATCACGAGTTTAAATTCCTTTCAGTTCAGCTTCTGAATGCATTAATTAGCATGAAAGGGGCAAGGAGACAACTTCTCATTTTATTCTGCATCCTTCCCTCTTAAAAAGCAGCAGAAAAATCTGTTATTTCTTGATTAATTACATGTGCTCTGAGAGACAGCCCAACACCTTTTTACCTGCCCAATAAGCACAAGCTCCTAGAGTGGGCAGACTGTTTCTAGATTCAAACATGTTTTCATCTAAGGCTGCTTATATTATTAGAGAGGACTGATATTTTTGCATGTATTTACTATAGCTTTGTTTGTGCAGTCTTTTTGCACCATTTTAACACTGTGCAATATAGTATATGTAGACCAAAACTCATTACCCTGTGACAGAAGTGTCTTTGATTAAGGTAAGTAGAGTTTAATTCTATACTGAGAAGCAAATACTGCAACAAAAAGAGGGTACATCCCATGGGCTGCAGAACTAATGAAGCCGGGCTTTTGCCTTTGTTAACGCTGTAGTAATTCCATTAACAAGGTCAGGCAAGAAATGGCAGCCTGTGATTGATTCAAAGGTCTGGGTACTGTGATATACCAGCAGTTAGTTACAGCCAAAAGAGCAAGGAGATAAAAGAGCCATCTTCTGCTTGTCATTTGTCCTAATGAATCATTAATCTGAGCCTCTCTGTCCCTCTAAAATTTTTTTTTAAGTTTGAAGGATTAAACCTTTTTAAGGTTTTACTTGTCTTTGAAGCTGTGCACAGGGTTCTAAATATAGTAAAAATGGCTGACAGACTCAAGAGAAAATTCCTCACACAGGGCACCAGTTGTGGGAATACCAGTCATTGGTGTTTGTGGGTCTGCATTGAAGGCACTTGAGACAGTAATTCGTGTTTGGACTCAAGTGTTTATTATTTCTTATCAGTAAAACAGTCTCACTTCTCTGAGTTTGGCAGCTTTTCATTAGAAGGCACCAAATGGCTAACAATGTCTTGTTACAAGGTCTTTTAAGACTAAACTATCCAATTAAGAACTGACACCTGGATTATTTTCCCTTTTGACCCAATAACTGATCCCAAAGAGCCCGCAGCGCATAATTTCTGCCCAATTACAAACTGCCACCCAAACACATGGAGAAGAAGGAAGAAGAAGCATGAAGAAGAAACCCAGGATGACACCCTGTGCCCTCCATCTTGCTTCCATCCACAACATGCTAAAAATCCCAAAACCTAAATTTCTCACCAAGTAATACACGTACACTACTCTCTATAATCTATTTCATACTTTTGAGGATTCTAGTCTATCTTGAAGTCTAGGAAGCTTTCTCCATGAATGAGGGTCAAAGTCAGTGCTCCCCTGGGGGTCAGGGCACCCCAGAGCAGACAGAGAAATATTCCCAAGGTTTCCACAGGAAAGAACAGACAGTGTGATTGACCAACATTCATTTCATTAGGAAGTCAGATAAAAAGTATTAACATCAGTATTTTTTAGCTAGGATGGGGCTGATTCTTGTATTTTTCCTAATTATGGTAAAAACCTGACCTGTCTATATATTTTTTCATGGTAGTGCCTAGAGACTGGACCAGAGGCAGTGACCACAGTCTGAAACACAGGCTGTGCTCTCTGAACATCAGGAAACCCTTTTTTCTGTGAGGATGACTGGGCACTGGCACAGGTTGCCCAGAGAGTTTGTCGAGTCTCCCCCACTGGAGATCTGCAAAAGCCATTTGGGCACAGTCATGGGCAACCAGCTCCAAATGGCTCTGCTGCAGCAGGGGTTAGACCACAGGACCTCTAGAGGTGCCTTCCAAACTCTGTCATTCTGTTATTAATGCCAGATCTAGTTGGTTTTGCTAGACCCGGTAAAAGTTTGAAGCAACACGGTTTTTGCAGAGGGGAAAACAAGGGGTACAGGAAGAATGAACAGTGAGGAGCATAAATTTGCTAATTTGGGCAAGTTAACTCAGATGAACTCAATAGGAATTTCAAAGGTGAAAGAAGGGAAGTTTCTGTAAATATCCATGTATGTAAAACTGTAAGTGGACGCTATTACAGTCTGTCAAGTTCCTAAGAGACATGCCAGCCCTTGTGCACTCTGAAATGTTGTAAAGTTCCTTATCAAATCATGTGTTTTCCTGAAGAAAAGCTTCACTTCTGGAAGAGGATGATAACTAAAGCTTGCTTGATCAAGCTGCTTGATCTTGTGAGAATCAAAACATTAATAAAGAAAATCCACGTGATTTCTTCATGTAGCAAAACCAGTCTCTGACCCTTACTTCCCTCAAGTGACGTGTAGGGTAAAATGTCAACTGCTTGAGTATTATGTGTTCTGAATGAATCTCTTGTTAATAGTATAACAGGAAAGGGAAAAAAAAAAAAAAACAAACAGTTTTGTCATGGATCTGTGGTGCCCTCTGCAATGTAAATGCAGAATGCTGCTATTGAGGATTTGGATGGATGAAGAAACGAAACACCACATCCTGCTTTTGATCTCAATCTTTTTACAAAATGTTATTTCTCTGATACAGTGCTGCTAACTCCATCAGTGTAAAGTCACTAGGGTTGACACATGGATTCCAAAGGTGTTTTGTTTTCAAAGATAACTTTTCAGGAGTAGAGGATGGAAGAGGAGTACTTTAGAGAAACCCCAGAGTAACCCAGCTTTTTTCTTACAGCCAAACCTGTGGCAAATCCAGGACGCTCTGATGAATCTTGGTGAAAGGTAGGAAATGAATGCTTCTGGTGTAACTATAAATAACAGGCTTGACCTTTGAAAAAGAATAGCTGTTAGATGGTTTTGTGCTGTTGACATTACGATCCCATCTTTCTAGGACAAGATTCTGGGATTTTTATTAATTTACTTCCTTTAACTGATAATTATTTTTCTCTGATATTTGAGGCTTCCTACAGCACATAGAGCAAAGAAAAACAAGTACAACCTGATTTAGTTTTGAATTTTATGGGAAACTCACAGGTATTTCACTGCTAAATCTACATTACCAGTAACACAGTACAGTAAGAGAAAATAAGGAATTATATCCTTTCAGTTTGTCCTGAGGATCCTTGTCTGTCCATGGTTTGGGGATTTACTTTGAAGGAGGTGTTGTCTGGCTTCCATACTGAAGAACTCCACTATAGGCTGGATTTGAAGCTTTTTGAAAAGAAGCTATTCCTCAACTTGCTTCTACCTTGACTGCAGGCCCCTCCAGGGAGCAACATGTCCTGTGCAACTGCCTTGCACAAGCACCATAAATATGTTCATCCTGAAAGCCTGGTTCATGACAGAAACTTCCTCCTCAAGTAATTTCCAAATGAAGCTGTGGTCCTTACTGTCAGACCCATCTCCCTCTGCTCCACCTCTAAATCTTACAGTAAAAGAAGGAATGGTAGTCTTAATCCCGTAGAAGCTGTGCCAAGAGAATGTCGTGATTACAGTGGTGCCTTTGTTACTCTACCATGTTTTTCTAAAGAAAAATGTCTGAACAGCTTTCTGGCAGTTTTCCTTTGAGCCTATTTTGTCTGTGGTAAACTGGACAAGGGCATTGTTCAGATTTGTGGGGCTTTCTCCGTGCGATGCAGAATGATCAGCCATAGGTGAAAAACTTTTGGATGCAGTTGGATGCTATCAAGGTGAGGTTGAATTGTTTCCCTTGCATCTAATTTCAGAAGGACATACCTGGATTCAAGAGAATGGTAGTGCTTTCCAAAGCCTCATGACCCTGTTTCCACTGAAACTAACTTTGCTAACTTTTGGGGTGAGAAACTCCTTACAGGTGGGCTGCTGATTTAGGCCTCTGAGGCCATCTATTGAAGAAAGTTAGTATAGTCAACACTGACTACATTCTTAGAACTTGGATCAAAAGAGTCCTTTGCAATAGGTTGCTCAGGGAGGTGGTAGAGTCACCATCCCTGAAGATGTTTCAGAGGCATGTGCACTGGACAATGTGGTTTGGATTTAGAGGTGACAGTGTCAGTGCTGGGTGGATGGTTGGACTTGATGATCTTAAAGGTCTCTTCCAACATTGGTGATTCTGTGATTCTAAGTAATCCCTGTATTAAGAGTCCAGTGAAATTTAAATTGGAATATTAATTAATTTTACTTGGAGCTGCAGCTGAAGTAAAAGCAGTTCCAAAATAAATACAAACACTCAGTACTTGAGCTCTGGATATGAGGGGAGCTGACTTCAGGCTGCTCAGGGAATTAGTGAGTTAGATACCCTGGAAAGATACCTGCTTTTGCAGGTGCTGGAGTCTGTCAATGCTGGTCACATTTTAACCACCATCTTCTAAGGGCATAGGAAGAGGCAATTCCCAAATGCCAGAAGTCAAGCAGGGGAGGCAGAAGATGGCTTGGCTGAGCAGGAATCTTCTTTGGGAGGTAGAGGCAAGAAAAGAAGGTGTAGGCTCAGCAGAAGCAAGGTCAGATGACATGGGAGGATTACAGAGATGCTGCTCACCACTGCAGAGAGAAAATTTGTCATGCTGAAACAGTAAAAAGCTTTTTCAAATATATTAATGGCAAAAGGCAATGTAGAAATAACATCAGCCTGTTACAGGATGAGGATGATCATCTCAAAAACAGTGACATGGACAAGGCAGAGATGTTCAACACTTCTTTGTCTCTACTTTCAACACCAGTAAGGGACAAAGGGGATCCCACTGCCTGGAGCTGGAGTACCCTGGCTATGAGAATGATCAGCTCCCATGATCCTGAAATTGTACAAAATGTCCAGCCCACAGCTGGGTAAACACATCATGTGATGGGTGATCAACTGACTGATGGGCTGCACAAAGAGTTGCAGTGAATGGGGTGGCATCAGGCTGGTGACCTGTCACTAGTGGGGTTCCACAGGGCTCCACCTTACGGCTTAGGTGCTCTTCAACATCTTAATGATTTGGACGCAGGACTTGAACACTAAGTTTGCTGAAGACATTAAATTGAGAGGAGCTGTTCACTTCTTTGAAGGCAGAGAGGCCTTGCAGGGCTACCTTGACAAATTGCAGGTCACCAAACAAATGAAGTTTAACAAGGGAAGGTGTCAGATTCTGGCCCTGAGATGAGACAACCCCGGATGTGTGTATAGACTAGGGAATGAGGCTGAAGAGCAGCACTGCAGGAAGGGACATCAGGGTCCTGGTCTGTGGAAAGTTGAACATGAGTCAGGGCCACCATGTCCTGGGGGTATCAGGGACAGCATCTCCAGCCAGGTAAAGGAGGGGATTGTCCTGCTATGCTCTGCTCTGGGACAGCCTCACCTTGAGTGCTGGGGGCAGCTCTGGGTGCCAGAGTAAAAGAGGGTAATGAGGAGGCCTCCTGCCCAAAGGAGGGTGATGAGGAGGATGAGGTGTCTGGAGGGGAAGCCATGTGAGCAGTGGCTGAGGTCACTTGGTCTGTTCAGTGTGACTGAGGGGAGATCTCATTGGGGTCTTCAGCATCCTCATGAGGGGAAGAGGAGGGGCAGGCACTGATCTCTTCTCTGTGGTGACAGTGAGAGAACCCGAGGGAATGGCCTGAAGCTGTGTCAGGGGAGGTTTAGGCTGGATATCAGGAAAAGGTTCTTCACCCGGAAGGTAGTTGGGCACTGGAAGAGGCTCCCCAAGGAAGTGGTCAGAGCACCAAGCCTGACAGAGTTCAAGAAGCATTTGGACAATGTTCTCAGGCACATGGTGTGATTCGTGGGATGGTCAGGAGTTGAACTTCAATGATCCTGATTGACCCGTTCCAATTCAGTGTATCCCATGATTCTATGATTTGACTTCTTTTGTGCCATTAGACAGATACATAGCAACAAGATTGACAGTGTGTCCAAGGGACTAATATTATTTAGTGCATTTAGCCAAAAAAATTAAAGTATTTCTCAGAAGATACTGTTCAGCCTGGTGGGAACCAGGGGAAATCTCCAGCCTGAGCCTTGACAAAGCTAGTTCTGAGCTCAGACTGGGCTGCTCAGGACTTCAGCCATTCAGGCCATGAAAGCCCCAAGGATGTTATCAGCCCAACTATGCCGGACTATGTCCGTGCTGCCAGGCTCTCCTCATAGCTTCAGCCTGAGCTCTCTCTGTTTCAGCTTTGCTGCTGCCTCACCCTCATACCATGCACTGCTGTGAACAGCCCAGCTGCATCTCCTCTATTCCTCCTCTTGGTGCCAGGGATGCTGTTTGTTACCCCCAAAGCTGCTGCTCCCCTGGCTGAACCGGCCCACAGAGGTTCACAGAGGCTGAACCAGAGGTTCCACAGCCTCTCAGTGATCCTCTCCTGAACCCAGTCATCTTTGTCAACTTCTTTCCTGTGCTTTGCTGCTCCAAAATGCATGCACAACCATGGAGCAGAGGGGAACAATCCCCTCCCTTGACCTACTCCTTGTGCCCCTGTTCTTCCAGCACAGTGTGCCACTAAGTGCCTTCTTTGCTGCCTATATCAAAATAAATTGGTGACAGGGCTTGTAAATAAAATACAGAATTTTAACAGAGTGCCAGAGCTGGAAACTGCATCTATTAAACATTTCCCCATTCTTCCCACCTCCAGCAATACCACCTCCACTTTATAAAATGAAGAGTTATTTTAAGTAGTGGAACGCTGCAGAAGACTGTAGAATAATACTCAGAAAAATCTAAAATTTTCAACTGATAAGTTTAAAAAGGATTTTTGTCAGGTGTGTCAGAGCCTTACTACAAGACTTTGCACACTCAGTTGCTCTCCTTCCAATGTGTGTTCTTCAGTCAAGCCCCCACAGGTAGTTGATTTATTAATGGTTCGTCTGATTCCCTGTAAGTTAAATTAAATTTTAGTTCTTATGAGACAAGAAGTAATTCTTTCAGATGAGAGATTTAAGTAAATTCAACTTCACAGAGGAAGTGTTTCAATGGTGAAAATTTCTGAAGTTTTTAAGTAGGGCAGATATGATATTCATAATAGTTTGAAGGCTTTAAAGTACTACATATTTTTCCTTTCAGTGTTTCTTTCTAGATGTTATTCAACCTTTTCTCCCTTAAATTCTGTCTTTCCCTAATACAGTAAAATTACAAAAAAACCCAGTTGTTTGGATACAGAGTCTTTTTTATTCTTATAAATAAAGACTTTAGTCAAAGTATTTGCCTTAGGAAAATTGGAATGTGGGACTGAAGGGGACATCAGGAAGTCATCTAGCCCATTCTAGTACTCTGAAACACATATATTTATATCCTTGATTATGTGTTACCTATTCTCTGATGTCTCTGTATTTTCATATTCTGCATTCATATCCTGCATTGTATCTGAACAGACAACAATGAAGCTTTTCCCATATTACATAACTGCCTTTCTGGGAATGATATAAATTACCAGTTGTTTTAACAAGAAAAGGAATTAATCACGTTTTTTCCATCTCAGACTATTATGGATTTGAATGCTGTTCTCATGCCCTATAAAAATTTTTTCTTCTAAATCAGGCAAACTTTATTTCTTATACTTTTCCCTTAATTTCTTAATTGTCTCATTTATGTTGAACTTAATTCTTTGCAACTCATGTACTTCTTCCAGTTAACTCTGTTTTGCAAGCATTATCTCCTCTGCATTACCATTGTTATCTCCTCTATATTATCATAACACAGAAAGACATTTGCTATTTTAAATACAGGGTTGCATTTGAGATTCTCTACTCAGTTTGAAGTCCACTGTAGCCTTAGTTCTTCCTATACTACTCATTAATCCTTCTCCATTTTGTGTGGGTGTATTTTGCTTTTTACTTCTGATATCTAGGACTGCATTTCTCTCTACTGTATTCTGTTACTCATATAACTTTTACCTTTTACCAGGTTTGTTTATTTATTTATCTTATTCCAGCACTGCTCTGTAGAGTACCTGCAAATCCTTCAGCTCAAAACTGTATTCATTTACTTGTGCTTTCAGATACAACTTGTTTACTGAAAATACTGGGCACCACTTCCCCAAGTAAGCATTTGTGAGCTGATGCCTCTTCCTTTTTTTTAGCAATAGCTGCAGTCTGTGATTGAGGGTAGAGTTTGTATCTGCTGCACACATGCTTCATGGCAATTTAATTTAGGCTATGGTTTGCCTATTTCATTTAGCACAGCCCTCTGGGACTCTACTGAAGGCTTGCGTAGTCAAAATGCAACTTCAATATCAAAATAATATGGTAATGGTTACTGCTCTACTTTGCATGTAAATTAATTACTTTCTTCTTTTGTTTCAAACAGTTGTACCCAAAATTTCTGTTCTTCTAAATGCTAATAATAGTGAGTTTGGCAAAAACAAAACACTTCCATGTGTCCTTGAGAGGCTGTCAGAGGTCTCATGTAGTCACACCACTACATTGTGCTCTCCATACCTTCTGGTTTGATGCTTCGGGATATGGAGGGAGGGGTAAGGTAACGTTGACTTTTCTGGTTTGTTTCTAATCTTGCTTCCTCTTATTTTTCTCTGTTGGAGTCGATCTAAAATAATTAAAAATCCAGCTGATAGGACAAGAATGGCTCCTGCCATGTAGAAGCCTGCTCTGTAATCTCCAGCCATGTCCACAATCAGACCTGGAGAGAAACAAATGACAGGAATATGATTGATGGAGAACAGATGAATGTAAATTAGCTCAGCATTGTGAATATATCCTCTTACAAAGGCAGTGTACTGGCTACATACTTGTCTGGCAGATTTCTACACCGTAAGCACAAGGAATATCACCCCAGTATAGCATTTTTCATTTTTCATTTTTGTGTTTTGAAACACAATTAATGTCTCATTGTTTTTCATTTGTGAATTGCTAGTGAAACAATATATTAGACAGTTTTAAGTACTTTCCAACCAAAAGTGTGGCAGACAGTGCAGGTACTGGCAGAAAGACAGACTGTGCAGCTGTGTATGTGAGCAACTCAATGTTCTGTGGGGTAGCTGTCACCAGTTGCTGTAATTTGGACCACAACTACAGCATGAGCGAGTTTAAAGAAGGGAAGGAGATTCATCTGCTGGAGACAAAATTGGAGAATTTGTCTGACGTGTTATGGGTTTCCAGTCCATCATTTTACAAAGAGTCACGGAAGCTAACAAAAAGACCTTGGTTTTCAGGGACATTGAAACCAACCAAAATATATGATGCCATTGTGTATTATACTGAAAAATCTCTACAGTACAGTAGTACAGTAGTAGCACTGCAGCAGTGTGTCAGCTGTCCTGTGGGTATGATGGCACATTCCTTTGTGGGCTGATGAAGGTTGCTTGCTTTTGGGAAGTTTGTCCATGTTTAGGGTACTTCCTCGCCCTTATTCTAAATTAAGATCAGCCCTATATAGGCACAGGAACCATGAACTCAAATCTTTTAGATTTTACACTCAAAGGAGGAGAGGAGAGCTTGAGAGGCACTTAGGGTTCCCTGCTCTTCCATATCTTCTTTGTAGTTCACTAAGTATACAAAAAGGGGTCGCACTGATTCCCGGATAATTAGTACTAGTGACCAGCCACTATACACTGTATTTTATTCAGATCTTTCCAACACATTTTCGATACTGTTCTGTTTCAAACCCTCTACAAATCTTCTGGTTCCTGTATTTCAAAAGTGAATTAAAATATTCCAGTATTCAGTTGGACTCATTTGCAACCCATTAGCAATGTCATTACCACAAAAGTCACTTGTAGTGAGTGAACAATGGTCTTTGGATGAGGACTCAGATCTGCATTGTACAAGTCACACTGGTCTTTTTTTTTTTTTTTTTGCCATATCACTTTTCAAAGCCTCTACATCTTGCGGTTCATTTGTCTTGCATTTTTCCAAGATGACTATATCTTTTTGCCAGCCCATAAATCCATGTGCTGTCTCATTGTCTGCTCCCTCTTCCCACTGTTCTTATGTGCTGCCTTCCCTGTTTATTATACTAGCTGGCTCAAATGCTGTCTAAAACCAGCAGGCATTTCTCTGAATATTTCCTTGAGGTTTGCATAGCCTAAGGTTTCAGGCTGTTCAATTTGAACTTCTGTAGAAACCCTCCCAACAATACCAACATTTGTGCAACATCAGTGTTCTCAAATTTCAGTTTCTTCTCTGAAAGTGTGTGTCTGCTGCTTGTCCCAAAGGCGCACTTTCTTAGCTAGATAGTTGGAGGCCATCAAGTGGCATTATGTGGGATTCAGGAAGCAGGACCACCATGTGAACCCTAGCTTTCATCCCTCCTTTCTTGTGTGAAGGCATCTCCAAAATCACACAGAAGAGAGGGAGCAGTGTATTTTGAAGAGGATTTAAACTGACTATTTGTTTTTATGTACTTCTTGGCTCAGATGCCCCTGAGCTAAAAAAGGGGGGAAGTTGAGTGCAGATCCAGATCTTTTCAGTTCAGATTACCACTCCCCTTTCCTCTTTTAAACTGTATTTGGCAGTGAGTTGTCTTAACTTACCCGCAAGAGGAGGCCCCACAAAACCTCCAGTGCTTCGAATAAGCATGAAAAGTCCTAGGGCACTGTCAAATTCTGGCATGCCTACAACATCTACTAGCACTGTAATGTGAATGGCGACCGTTGTACCAAAGAAGAATCCATAGAAGCCAGTGAATATTGCCAGGGAAAGGTAATTGTTAGCCAGTGGCAAGAGCATCAGGGAAGTACTGATCAATGTAATCGCCATTGCCAGCAAATGAATGCTTTTGGTAACGTGGAGGTTGGCATACCAGCCACACAGCAATCTGCCTCCAAAGTCCACCATAGCCAAAATGGATAGGAGGGATGCAGTCCATGATTCATCTATTCCCAGGCTGTAGCTAAGTGGAACTAAAAATAATGGAGGAACAAAAAAACTCATAGCAGCTAATATACCAAAAATGGCATAAAGTACAAATTCTGGTCGCCTCACAAGCATCCAGTTGAAGGTTTTGGGCCTGATGGTAGACTGATCTTCTTTGTCTGTCCTGGATGCACCATTGCCAGGTGGTGTTTCAGTTTCATGATGGCTGGCCTCAAGGAAGCAGCTGCTTGCCAGGGGTCGCATCAGTACTCCACAGACACAAATATTGAGTTGGATGCCACCTATGATCAAGAGGGCACCTTTCCATCCATATTGACCAATCAACCACTGGAAAAATGGCCCAAAGATGAATGCAAAGGCACATTCTCCAGCACTGGCAATAGCATTGGCCAAAGCCCTTTTCTTGGAGAAATAGTGGCTAACAATGCTAATGGCTGGTGTCCACGAAAAAGAAATGCCAAGACCTGAAAAACATCAATAGAAATAGCATAGGTTAGACACTATTGAGGTATTTTGTGAAGGTAGAAATTAAAGCAGTCAGTGCTTCTACATTTGCAAAGTTGAAAAGTGTTAGAAAGAAAACATTTTTGCCCAGAAGAAGCATGAGCTTAGCTGGAGTAGGTGTAAGGGTATACTTGTGGCTATATTATATTCTGTACATTGTATATATTCAAGTGAAAAAGCAGAACATGAAGTATATACATTATTACATTTGCACTTAAAAAAAAAGAATTTGGTTTCACAGCTCTGCCAGTGCATGAGAAATCCCATGGTCATGGGGTTGAAGCTAGGCAGATCCCAGTGTCCATGCTGTGTGTGTTAAGGCTGGTACTAGGTCAGACCAGCTGGTTAAGCTGAGCTGTGTTCAGGGTAGACATGAGTGAGGTGGGACATGAGGGAAGTTGGTGTATTGCCTCTATTTGCTCTTCATTTTCTTGCTCAACTGCTTTGAGCAAATTTAAAACCTGCTCTAACTTAGAGTTATTTTGATGGCTCCCTAGACTCTTTGGCAGCCCAGGACTGCCAAAGGGTTCAAATTCCAGACATTTTCTCAGGCATCCAGTGCAGAATTCAGAATGGTTTATTTTATTCCCTGCTAGCTTTGCTTCCTGTTCCAGGAAAGTCTGCTAGCTGTTGGAGACAACTTTCTGGCCTGGTTTTGCCTGAAGTAAAGGAAAGGATTGGAATAAAATGAAAGCCTGGGACTCTGTTCAAACCATAAGATAAGCTGATACAAAGTATAGAATTTGGGATCTCCCTGTCTTTTTACTTCAGTTCCCTTTATGAAGTTTTTTTAAACCTTCACAAAGCTCTTATCTCTGAATGAAAAACAAAACATTTAATTTTCTGCTTGCATATAATTTGCAAGTGTAAATTATTGGCATCTAAATATTTGTCTTCTTTGTTGATGCAGATTTCCTGTACAAACTCTTATTTCCAGAGTGAAATGGGAGGGAAATCACTTTTAAAGAACATTGCTTGTTCTGGCTGCTCATAAAGTCAAAATAGATAGCAGATTTTAAAACTCCTACCACTAGCACCCTCAAATACGTTGCTGGTGGAAGAAAGCCATGAAGCCATAAATTCATACCCTGTAGGAAGCCAGTTGTTGCATACAACCAGACCATGTTGAGTCCAAAAAATCCCAATGCCATTCCTGAAAAAGCCAGAAGTCCTCCAGTGATCACAACTGTCCGATGGGTATATTGTACACACAGTGAACTGGCAACAGGGGCTAGATAAGCAGAAAAATCGGAGAAAGAAAAATACATTTGAACATTAATCTGATCAACATGGCCAAATAAATAAAACATTTTGACGGTGACTACCCTTATAATGCTTGACACAAACAGCCTTAATTCTGCTGGATGGGATAGGAGGTCAATCAAAATTTCAAAATTTTATCCTTGCTGATAGAGAAATTACTGTTCCTGAGGCACAGATTTGAAAATATATTCAACATATGTGGACTCTTTTAAAGGGAAAGAGCATTTTAGTGCCTTCCTTGTAGTAGGACAGTTCTACTGACTTTCGTGTAAGGATACAGCTACCAACAAGACAGAACCTCACAGACTGTTTTAGCAGAAGATGAAGATTCAGCCACGGAATCTATAGGTTCATCTATAAAAACTGTACTATTGAGAATGTGTTATTGATATGTCTGGCATGAAAACTTTCTGAAGAAAACTAACTTTTGTTTTCTAGAATTTTGCAAAAATCAACCCTTAATGGAATTTTAAAAGTTTATAAAGGACCAAAAATTAGGGTTTATTTTGTGGTAATACTTTTTACAGAAAATTGGCAGTTCATTTCTTAAATCTTTATTTAGTTGTACAGTTTCTCACAACAGAGTGCAGGGGCTCTTCAACACAAGGGCAAAGGTGCAGGTGGTACAGATCTGATGGTGCAGCAGCTGCTTTGGTCTCTAGTCACTGTCTGGAAACACCTGAAATGTCAGAGATATTTTTGCTTAATTACGGATAGTTTTACTGCCTGGCTGGTTTTTTCCATCAGCATCACAAGAGTCGAGGTCAAAGCCATAGGATTTCTTTAAATGGCCGTGGCCACTAGGGGGTTCCCAAGTACCACCTGGCATGAACCAGCTCCCTAAAATCTGTTAAATATCCTGGGAACTGGAGTTCATGCATAAAACCGAATTCAGTTAACAGGGACCACGCTTCTAAATATAAATAAGTAGGAAGACAATTATTAAAAGAGAGCAGCCGGCAAGTAAGGTTTCACAGTACTTTGTAGGGGCAGGTTGTTGTACATTAACCTGTGCTAATAAGAATTAAGAGAATTTGGTAGCTAGGATGAGTGAAATAAACCTGACAGAGTACTAGTTGTTGCAAAATCTTCAGCATGTACATTGCCTGACAGCAGAAAGACCTGGCAGGAGTTACATAAACTTCAAATGTCTCATCAGGTTTTACAGCAAAAATCTGATAATTTTATAAACATGTTAAAATGATACTGAAATTCAGTCATTATCTTACTATGTAGTACATGAGACATGATAAAGTACATGCAGTTGGTGAATCATAAAATATGATGAAAAAAAGAAGAGAAAAGTTGACACAGGGTAACATCCATGAAAGTTCTTGAAGACAAGAAAAAGAACTGCAGCTGGAGCAGAAATATTACTAAATCTCAATTCTTAAATAGTAAATAAGAAGAATAAACAGGCTGAAATTAAACATGGAGTAGCAAGAGAAAGAAAGAAGCTAGCCACAGAACTGGAAATGGGTAAAATAGCTTGACTCCAGAGTTTGAAAGGACAAGGGCAACACACAGAAAATGCACAAGCAATGGAAAGGGATGACAACAAGAGTACAAAGAGAAAGGTGTTGGGAGGTGTACATCAGTAGCCAGAGAAGGCTGGTGAAGGTGATGGGGAGAATCCTTACTGTGGTAAACTGAACAGCCTGTTGCAAGTGCAGACCTTGGGAGTGGAAGCACATGCTCTCCTTCAACACAAGAAACAGACCTGCTGTTGAAAGGATTCAAATAGGAAAAAATAATTCAGTGATCATCCTTCTACTGAGCCAAGTGACACTTAAGGTTTCCCAGAGAGAGACATTAAGAAAGACTAAGCAGGCCGGGAAACATGCTCAAAGAACTGGAGGCTCAGGTGATTTTCATCAGGAAGTTTGTGGTCCCTATAAATGAAGCAAGGCAGAAGAAGATGAGGACAATTATGTATTGACCTGAGACATTTATAAACTACTATATAGAGGGGGTTTGGAATGTTTGACCACCAAGCTTTATTCACTGAAAGAGGATTATTTTCAATGGATTTCAAAGGATGAAAAGCAACTTCTGCTGAAAATTATAGCTGCCTTCCTTGAAGTAGGCTGGCCTCCCATGTGGCTAGGCAAATATATTATTTTTCTGGTTTATACTTGATATTATTGTGTTAAATGCTCTATTCCTTCATACATTCCTATACAATGTAAATATATGCTATAACAAAACAAAACCTAACCAAAACAGGACTGTTAAGTTTTTCCATCCTGTGCTGCGTTTTTCTTCTCATGAACTTCAAATGCCTGAATGACACAATAGTATCACAATATGTCAGTGATACATCTATTTTGTTAACCAAATTGATAGATTACCATTTATTAATTTCTGCGGTCTGTGAAGCAGGTTTTTCAAATTTTTTTTTCAGTTAATTATATCTGTCACTGCCAAGCAGGCATCAAGGATAATAGTTTATGGAACTGATAAAATCTTTTCAACTCATGACTTATTTTATCTTTTTACTTTGACTTTGGGTTACTCTTTTTTCCTACTGAATACATTTTTCAAAGAAGGATCAGTTGCTCTTGATGTTTGGAAATACTGGAGTTCCAAGCAATAATACTGATAGGTGTGGACTGAGTAGGATGCATGTAATTATACGGTGTCTATGCAAAGAAGTGTCTTCGGAAAGAAAATTATGATAGCATTTATTATGTAAGGATATTTACCTATAGCAACCATATATCTCTATGAGAATATGCAGAGCAGATTTCACAAATTCTGTACAGTTCAAGCCTGCACATGTTTGGAATCCTCACATCATGTGAAGGATCATGCAGTTTGCAGGGCACTAAGGACTCTCTAAACAACCAAGCTGAGTCAAATGCAGTATGTTTCTTATTTTTCCCTCCTTCATTTGATGTCATGTGGTATTTGACCTCACTGCCTTTGACTGGGATATTTCACTCTATCTTCCTCTACTCTCTGCTTGCATGGCCATGTCTTTATTGAGTTCTCTCTGTGTGAATAGATTGTTTTTTTCTTTTTAACCCTGTGAGTTTTCTGGTAGATCAGTAACTTGGAATCATAGTAAGAGGGGTGAAGAAGACATAGAGTTGGTAATACATGCAAAGAAAGGGGATCTTGGTGAATATAAAAAGAAGTGGGAAAAAGCAGGACTGAGAATAATTTTGGTAGCAGATGGCTTACCTGATGGATGGGGTCACAATCCTTGTATTCTGAAGTACTTTGAAAAAGTACTTCAGACAGTCACACTGAGATCAGTGAGCTTGCACAAACTGTTTTAAGAGCTTGATTCAACTAGCTCTGTGGCTATTATTCCTAGTGAGTTTAACTCAAAGCCTGTAGCAAAACTTAATCATGAGTTTAGGTAAATGATGTTTTTCAAGCAATCAGATTCCTATGTTTATAGAGTTTTGTTATTAACCCATTCCAAATATGAGGCAGTAAATGCCAATTTTCTGAAATTTTTCTGTATTTTCTGTAGAGACTTCTGAAGGAAATCTAGACCTTATATGTTGCTGGGATTGGGGTTTTTTTAAGGAAGACTTCCAAACTTTCTCAGGTGATTAATATTAAAATAAAATGCTAGAGGAGTACTACTACCTACCTCCTAAATGAAAGACTGTAATGGTTACTGATGTGATCCAAGAAGTGGTGCTTGCAAGTTCATCAAAGTGCTGCTGGATTTCAACAAAGAACAGACCAAAAGTCTTGAGGACAGCAGCAGTGAGGCCCATCACCATGAAGGCTGACACTACCACAACCCATCCATAGCCACCGTCTGGTGGATTGCTGTCTTTAGCCTGCATCTTTTCTAATTCTTAGTTCTTCTCTGGTGTTTGGGTTGTTTTTTCCTTTTTTTTTTCTGGAGTGGTAGTGATGGTGATGAGGTTTTTTAACAGATCTGCAAATTGGTAGAAGGCCCATGGTTAAAGAAATTAATTAAAATATTCTAGTAATGGCTTACACAAGTAATTATCAAGTTAAAATACAACATTCATTACAGTGGTTTGACTGAAAATATTACCTGAGTAACAGAGGTCTGAAGACACAGAAGACTGAATAAAGAAATTTTAAAAAAAATTCAAGTACAGAGTTAAGAAAACAAAAGAAGTATGCAGATGTGAACCAAGGAGAGAAGATAATGGGAAGATATTCAGACATGAAGATTTTCAAAGATAGAAGAATTTTAGGGTCCTCAACATTTTAGCATTTATAAATATTAATCATTCCTGTAATGCCAAGCATTTTTGCCAAAATGGTGCACATCCATCCTTGCAAAGATATATTCATAGGCAAGAATATCTTATTAAGCACAAAACTGAAAAAGCATATTTCCCTTTAAAAGTTTTGTGCAAACATGCAGCAATCATGCAGTGCATGGAGGACCTGGGATCTGGCTGGAGGGAGAGAAACATTCATACATTTTTCTGATTTCTTCATGGACACTAAATGCTGAGCAGGGATATTGTACAAGATACAGAAGACCAAAAAATACCTGTCTCAGGAGGAGAATGGGAAACTTGAGATAGCTGAAGATATACTATACTTAAAATTCTCTACCCTCTGTGCACCTGGGAAAAAATGAGCTGCATGAGGGAACCCGCACCACTTGAAGTTATCCAGTACAAAGAAGCAGTCACTAGTCCTGTGATTTGCTCCCTTGAGGTGCATGATCTCAGGAGGATCTGAATCACTGCAGCAGGGTGGGGAGAAGAAGCCATCAGAGCCTTGTAGGGATCAGAAACAAAATCATTCTACTGCCCCATATCTAGACTGACAAGGCACTGGACTCATTTGCACATCTTAAAAAATCTTAGAACAGCCACAAGAGAGGGAGAGACTGCCTTGTGTTGAGGTCTGTACGAAAGAATCAGGTTTTCATACCCACAGTTTCTGGGGTCATCTTAAGCAAGTTGTCAGATCTTGCTGTGCCTGTTTTCTCAGTTGTCAATTGTAGCTAATACTTTCAAAGGTCATAAATTTTGTAAAGTTGGACGCATTAATACTTGTATTAGTGCTCAGTTTACTATAAGAAAATACAGAAATTATATCAAGCTGTAGCTGTAGCATTCTGACAATGCTGAGCTCAAGTAGCATGGTCATAATTTTGTTTGAGGCTTGGAAGAACACAAAAAGGACACAACACTCAAGCTAAATGAGCCTGCCTAGGGAGAGTGATACTGATATTTCTGCATTCTGCAAAGACATGCCTGGGCAAGGGATTATAATTTGGGCCACAAGACAGATAGAAGAAATCCTGCTGCTTACCAGGCAACACCCAGACTAAAACAGGCATGATAAAATCTGCATGACACCACCCAGCACCCTTCACTTTCATTAGGCAAACTCTGTCCCAGGAGGAGAATAAATTGGGCCTTACTGCACACAGTAAGGCCCAATTTATGCTTAAATGAACAGCATGTTTCCTTACGACAAATATATCTTTTATGTCACAGCTCAGAATTCATCTTCCAGTTCCTTTTAATGATCACAGTGTTACATGTAACTCCCAAATAAAATTATTATTTCAGTTCCATTATTAATTAATAAGGTAGTTATTTTCCAGCAGCGCTATGGATTTGAAAGCAGTGCAGCTACATCCTATAGGGAATTGCTGGAATGCCTGAACAGGGTAGAAGAAAGCATAGATATTACAATAAGGGAACATGTTTCTGACACCACACTTTGCTTTCTTCCTCCTTCACTTGCAAGAGAAAGTTTATTATAAGATTATGTAATTGCAAACACCCTAAGCTGAAAAAAGCCACATAGGATCTCCTTTTGCTCTTAACTATTGAGTAATGGTAAACAGTAAGGTATTAATATCCTCACTTACTCATTTTGTCCCTGGAGTTAACCTTCTAAATAAAAAGGAGTACCTGTAGGGTACTGCTCCTTCTGTTGTGCCTGGTCATACACAAGGTGCCTCAAAAATGTAAAGCTGTGCCTGGAAGCATAAGCATTCTATCTAGCATCCCACTGACTCCTACCTCCAAAATTTCTCATGGCAGCTGGAACAGATGTCCTGTGAGACATGGACTTAAATCAGGAAAGCCTGTGCTTGGTGTCTGCATCAGCAAGAGCAGACAGCTCTGTTAGTAGTGTTATTATGCTCATGGCAAATTTTGCCAGCAAGAACACACAGGCAAGAGTGCAACCTTTATCTTTGCACCTGGATAGCTACAAAGACACTTTCTGAGGCACTGGGGCTGTTCCTCTATTAATGCTCTACAAGTTCTCCAAGCTATTTCTGTTTTGATTCATGCCAATTATTCAAAAAGCTTATCAGACAATAATAAAAATAAATTATAAAATGCTTATCTCATTGCTTGCATTTTAGGGTGCCACATAAACTTGTGAAGATGGATACTTGTTCTACTTGGTTATCTTGTGCTCCATGTTCTAATTTGCTTTTTACAAAAGAGCAAATTAGTTGAATACTTTTGCTGCACATTGCAAAACAACATGGTGGTGGAATCAAGAAAAAACTCTTGTTAGTATGAATCCTAAGCTTGTTGTTTTCAGGCAACTCATACTTAACACTCCCATGTATTCACTGTCTCTGAATGGAGGCTGAGTGGGCTCCTTGTGAGCTGGTGATACTTTACAGATATAGGTCCCCCAAGAAGACAAAAAAGGGCAAGTATTAAGTTTTTCCACACTTAGATAAAAAATGTGACTTTGTAATGGGTTTTTGGTTTGGGTTTCCAGTGCAAATATTGTACTATTACCTTGAATTTGGACTTAGGAAAAAAAAAAAAAAGAGAAAAGGAAGAAAAACATACTTAATATACATAGACACAAAAGTACTTTTACCAAAGGCTGATACCATGAAACAGGAGCTATGTAAAACTAAGTACAAAATATAGCTTTAATAAATTAACAACAGATTAATTAAATAGTTGTGTTTTATTGGTTGTATTAGAAGAAAGATGGAAAGAAACAAAGAAATCAATTGTAATTTATGCTGAAACTTCCTCTACACATGTGACTTGGTACACAGGCAAGGATCAGGCTATGTTTGTCACATTCAGATACCTTATAATTTTCATCTAACACTCAGACTGGCTCTGCTGATGCTCACTTGTCACTAGAGCTTCAACTACAGTAGGGTCGTACTAGTTACTTCTCCTCAGACACAAATACAGGAGGAATTCTTCATTAAATTTTCCTTTCTAACTTCACAGCATCATTTTAGGAGTCAGTCTAATGAGTATGATCTATAGCAATTTATAGATAAAGCATACTAGGATGGTAAAGAGGGGCTGAATGCTATGAGCAACCAGTTAGAAGTAACAAAAATCAAGTGTAGTATCAAGAAATTACCTTATTCAGCCAAGGCTTGTATGGGATATGAAACTCTTCCTTCACCTTCCAGTTGTATGTAAGTTCTTGAGTTGTGCTGAAAACTACCAGGTCATCTCTCTCATCTGAACTACCATCTGGCTAGCTGAACAAACCAATTTGTCTCCTTCAGGATGTGTAAGCATTGGATTTTATAAGAATCCCCTCCTCCCCTCCTCAAAAATCATTTGACTCCACCTATACGCAGAAAAACAAAGTTCTGTCCTGACTAGAGATCAGAGAAACAAAATTAGGAATGGGTGGAGGAAACTTACAAGAGGAATGCAGATTTTGTTATTTATCTGCACTATACTTACACTAGCCTTGGACTGCTGTCCATGTTTTCTACTGAACTCAACTATGGGACCAACCAGAAAGTTCAGATGTGTCAGCTGGCTTCAGACTCCCCTGTGTTCTGGGGCATTTACTGCAAATGTTTATCAAATTTGAAATTCATTTGTGGCTTCCCCTCTGCTTGTGCTGTTGAGCAGATGTTGGCTGCAGTGAGCATCACATAGCCTGCAGCAACTACAGAAGTTACAGGAAGCTTGAATGTGCTCTCCTGAGCATGATATATGCATATTTGAACCTTTCACCACACCAGAGCAGTCCTTTACTTGTGTGATTTTAGAGCCCCCAGTTAAATACTGCTGGTCCTTGTAAAACTTTTCTCTCACAGCTGTCACTGTTGGTTTATTGGAACTTATTCCCTTTCCTACCAATTTACCTTGCACTAAGGTTGTAGTGGCCACACTGCTATTGTAATTGTTGGGGGGGGGGGGGGCAGGGTGGGCAGTAGCTTGTTCCATTTTGTAGTATTTTTATTTACATGTTCGTATACTTACTTCATTACTTGATTAATAATCTGTGTAGTTTGTGTGTGCTAAGGGAAGTATAAATATGCAGTTGACCTGCATAACTAGAGAAACAGATATATTTCATATTTTGGCATATTTGAATGCGAAGCCAGCAAGTTTGCAACATGACATTCTAATTTTCTTTTGCTGGGAAAATTATTTAGAGTATGTTTTAGGGCTGGAGAAGACAAAAATATGGCAAAGGAAAATTATGGGGTAGTTTTTGAAGTTGAATTAGTGTGCAGTCTTGATAAAAAAGTTGCTGCCACTCCTACTTCACCTTCTCACTACCATGTGAGTTTTCATGCAGTGAACTAGACTGGTGAACTGACCCTGCTGTTCGCTACACTGGTGCAGTTTCCCAATTTGGCAAAATTAATTGTGTGCTTTTACAATGCAGAAGGCAGGAAAAAAAAAGTAGCCAGGAATGAAACTTGACAGATGCTTAATCCAGAGGCAAAATTCACATGGTGGTTGTATACAACCAATGTATTCACATGCCCCTTGAGCCCACCACATTCTGACCCATGATGTTGCTGGGCACAGGGGTGTGACTGATTCGCCTGCAGTTCCACTGGCTCCTTATTGCTTCACTAAAAACAGTAGTTATGGTTCCCCTTTGCCAGTCATTGACAGCTCCACCAGCTTCACTGCCATGACTTACTTCTCAGATGTGACATTGTGGCTCAGTCACTTCCTCTGCCCAATCCCTCAGAACCCACGGCTCACCCAGTGAGCCTCCTGGTGTTTCTGCCTGACTTCCTCATTGTCAGGATGCTTGTAATAGGTGGGCCTTGAATATTGTATTACAGTTATGGGAATTCAAGTCTATGGACAAAATAATGAAGTCTGGAATATTTCACTGATCACTCCATCAGGTTATTTTTAACATTATATTCACTGATATTACTGGGGATTATGTGCAAAGGAATATTGTCATGGCCTGTCATGACTCTCTCTTAAAACCAGAATGGTCTTAGCGGTACTACACTGAATGTTCATTTTCTACAGTCCTTCCTACTAAATACATTTAGTCTTTACTCATACTATGTAGTTTGGGTTATCCAGAACTACTATTATGCATTAAGACCACAGTACATTTTGCTCATTTGATCAGGCTAAAATATTTTCACAATTTTCTGTTACCATACAGAAGAAATTTTATGCTATACCTGTGTACAGTACTTCTCCTTAATCATCTATTGGTTTTCTCCACATGTTAAATTTACAAATAAAATTTAATTATCTTTTATTTCTACTTAAAAAGTAAGAAAAAAAATTGTAGACTGCACTTCTATTAAACTGCTTACATTATTTGTTGTTCAACATTTAAGCATCTTAGAAAACTCTTACAAGAACTTTCATGTTTCCATTCATACACTGGAGGAAAAAAGTTTATTCCAGGTGGCAAGAAGAGTCACTTCTCCTCAGATCTATTTTGTCAGCTCAGTTTTCACTAGTTCCAAGTTAGCTTCCAAGTTAAGTGCTTGAGTAAGCACGAAATACATTCACAGGTAGACTGCTCCATGAAATATTTGGTGTAGAGTGAAATGAGAATCTCCCTGGAACATCTGTACTTCAATAACAGTGATTCATGATTATGAAGAGATTATGCTTAAATGCTGTCTGTCAAGTCATAAAGAATATATTGAACCATTCAGGAGTTAGTGTGTCTTGGCTTTTATTACTAGGCTCATAGAATGAAATTGTCAATGGTTGGAACAGAGGCTCGATATGTATGTATTTCTAAAACGCCTTTTTCTCAGTATTGTTGAAACTGAAAGTAGTGATTGTGTTCTCGGCTGCTGTAAATAATTTCATCTCCACTGATTTCAAAATACTTTTACTTCACTCCTTTCACCACCAGAGAATTTCTTCATTGATTTCTCAATGGGAACAGGGCTGTCTTTGAAGAAGACACAACATACCTACCTATTGCCTCTTAATTGTTATTATTGCAGTATATATAAAATATGGTAAAAAAGTCTCTGAAATGAAGTTCTTATTTAAAAAACTGCACAAATGTTGAAAGCCAGCCTTGCATAAAGTCTCCTCATAGTCAGCTGTGCTCAGATGGAAAGCAGAGAGCTTATTGAAACCATGCCTCCTGCATTCATCAGTCTTTCGTAGTGATCATGCTTGTCCGTCTGCTTGGAACTACCTGCTCTTATCCCATACATATTCTTTTTTTTTTTTTTGACCAAAGCCTTCTGACAGCATTGATAAACAGATAGTAAGCCAAGATAAAACACTCCCAGGTCATATGATCCATCAGCTAAGAGAATATTGATTGAAATGACTGAATCAAAATGACTTTGTTTGATTTGTGGTGTTAAGTGATTACTAATGTAATAGAGGTAGCCTGAACATAAATATTCAGAGAACTGTGTGCAGGAGAGATAGCATATGAAAAGATTGGAAAACTGTTATGTAAGAAATAAACATGGTGACATCACTGCCAAAATAGCTGAAATGGAATGATAAATGAACCTGCGTAATTAATGTGGATGAATACAGACGTACTTAAAGTCTTGAAGGAAAAAATTAATCTTGATATGATTAGAGAAGAAGAACCAGGGTGGTGATTCAGTTGCATAAAGTTAGGATTACAAAAGAGGTGTGTTTTGTGGAGACAGGATAGCTGGCAGATATCAGAGGGGCTAAAGAGCAGAAAGAGGTAGCAAATAAGCAAGTGAGTGATTAGGGTTTGTTAGAAGTTGTCAGACTGTAAAAAGCAAGCTATTTAACAAATAAAAGAAGAATAAGTGGCTTGGTTTTGGACTGGGTTCTGGTTATCTGATTACCAGTTAAACAAATTCTTATTAGTTTAAGATTGACTGAAGTTTTACAGGCTGGGAGCAAATGAAGAAAAAGCTGTCCTGAAATTACAGTCACGTGTGCTGATTGCTCCCTTCCCCAGGGAAACATCAATCCCTGGCCTCCCTTTATAACAAAGGAAATGCTCAGCCTGCATGGAATGGGGGGCAGAGTATCTACAGGGAAGAGGGTGACATAGAGCCTGACTTGGCTGCAAGTGGAGGGTATATTTATCTGAACAAAGGTTGTTTTGTTTTTCAACAAGCAAGAATCAGCTCATTTTCTCTGTGTAATTCTTGGTTGTCATTATAGCTTCCATTACAAAATTATAGGGTAAGAAGAGGAGGGGACACAGGAAATGAGTACTGCTAAACAGGGAAGAGGGTAATGCACTGCTTACCAAATCAAAATGGTCAAGTACAGTGCTGATGCAAACAAGAGTCTCTCTGTGCCCTATCAATCTAGCAGCATCTGTGGGTGGCTTCTCCCACTTCCTGTTCTGAAAAGAGTGACCAGGGTCTAATCATTCTGCTTTAATTATAGCATGAAGGTGAAAATGCCCAATTCTTGGGTATATCTGGAGTGTCAATAAGGCATTTTCTGTCTTCATAGCTTAGGAAACAGATGGATGTGTTTGGCTAAATTAGCCCTAAATGTCCCACCATTGATGTCTGGGAAAGATTTTTGCAAGGATTCAGCTGAGAGCACAGACATTAAGGGATATAAGCTCATTAGACTTCCTGTCCTATTTTCTTAAACCAACCTGTGACACACTGTGCTATCCATGGCTAGGTGCTGTATTGTGGAAAGATGATAAAGTGAGGAAATAAAGTCCAAAAAGAAGAAGTGCCAGTTTCCTTGACAGCATGAAGTGTGCCTGTATAGAAGAGTTCTGAGAATGGACATCAGCTTGTATTGAACTGAATACAAGGCTACACAAGGCTGCCCTGTATTTCTATAAGGATGGATTATTGAAATTTCAATATTCTTGAAAATATTCTTCCTAGTTTCATTTTTAAAACTAGGATGGCAACAGATAATGAAGATTGTGTGTTGTCTCAGAGCAATACTGAACACTTACAAAATTTGCAAGGCAAACATTTGCAGTACACAGAATAAGAACCAGGCCACAATTAAGGGACGGCAACTGGACTGTTGGTAGTAGTGCCCAAAACATCCACCTTGAAGACAGGGCAGAAAATTGGTTTAGTATGAGCTTCTAGTTATAACATTGTGGTTACAGGAGTGAGGTAACTGCTGGATGTATGGTTGAAGAGATGAAAGATCTGTGCCTGAGGGAGGAATAAAGATCTAGCTCTATTGCAGCAGCAAGGCTCAGTGATCCAACACCACCTTCTGTGCAGGGAAGCAAGATTTTTCCAAGCCCGCATCTGACACTAAGGAAAGGCTGACATAATAGGTCCTGGAAACTCAGAATGTAAAATCTGATTCTTCTTCCTCACAGAGTTTTCTGCTGAGTCCAAATTTCATTGAAAGCTGGTCTGTCAGAGAAACTGTGGGACACTGAGTGGATGGCTGGAACATGCTGCAGTGACAGAACCAGATTCCCAAGACAGCCAGACAGAACTGTCACTTCAAAGCTGTGGCAACATACTTATGTTAAAGCAAATAAAGATCTCTGCCTCCCTGCAGAGTAGCAATGATCTTACCTTTGTATGTGTCACTGGTGTAGGTGCTGCAATGCTACTTCTGTTGGTTTAGCAATGCAGGTAAGTTACTAGAAAACTTGAAATCATCAGAATGGTTAGCAGGAGCATGTGAAAGGGCTGGAAAATCACCAGTTGATAAAACTTAAGCTTGAAGATGAATGTAAGAGGGGTCTTGATCATGATGTATTAACACCTACACTAGACTAGACAACTTGTAACAAAGGGATTTTCAATTTATTGGTCAATGATGTATGAAGATTCGACGGATAGAAAATGGAAGCTAAGAAATTAATACCACAGTAAGTCACATTTGAATAAGAAAGGTGACAATGGGAACAATTTACCTGCTATTTCATCACTGCTTATTTTTAGTCAAAACTGAATGTTCTTCTGAAGATAGTGTTCTAGTTCTATTGCCCTAAGTAGCTGATGGTGGCCTTAGCATATAAAACATTTATATCTGTACTTTTCTGTAAAGCAAGAATGCTAACTTGCTATGACTTAACTTAGTTTTGCTACTAAACTAGAAAATAAATCCAACCCATAGTCCTTATCAATAAGGAATTGTCTTTTTACTTTTTCTGATTAAAACAAGGTTTACAAGTATAATTAATGCTCAGTGAACATGGGTTTTTCCTATTTTGTGAGCTGACAAAAAAAAGCCAGCTTGGATTGCAAGATACTAGGTTAAACACCAGCCTTCTTGACAAAAAGTCAAACTGAATTTATGCTGAATAATTTGATTGGAAATCAGATCCAATTATCTTAAATTGGTCATTCCAGACTAACAGAGCAATAAAGGGCACTGTGATTGTTGATAAATTTGACCCTGAAATTACAGTCATGTCAAAACATGTAAGCACTATAATTCCAGTCTAATTCATACCCCGCAGTGCCCTCCCAAATGCTGTGCTCAGAACAGAAGATAAAAGGGCTGTTGCTCTTTCAGGCATACAAAGTCTTTCTGATCGAAAGCAGGAAATTACTTCCGAATTTTGAATTGGCAGAATTTTTAAAATTGTTTTGATCTGTAAGAATATGACTGTGACAAAAATTAGTATGTTCAAGACGTTTTCTTAACAAGGGGTGGTTTAATGTTCAAATATTGCCCAAAAAATAAAAGGAGAATTATAAGGAAAACAATGAAATTTTTCTAGAGTTCCAATCCTCATGTAGACCTAGAGCCAAAAGAAAGCTACACATTAACAAATGACATGTAGCTCCTACTTCTCAAAGTGTGCATAATGCTTCAGATCAATAATGTAGACATAGTAAAACTGATGCGAAACAAAATATGTTGCTGGAGAGCTACTGGCCCTGCCTAAAGCTGCTTAGGTAAGTCTTTTGGGAGTGGTGGCCCCCCAGTATTTTAACACTGATGATATTATGCTTTAAATCAAAATAAGAGATGAAAGTCTGTATTTGATTCCTTGATTGTCTTCTCTATATAACTTCAAGACCTACACAAGAATTTCAAAGGAGAAATAGAGACCTACATTCAATAGCAAGCCTGTCTTTCTTTAAAACCATGTTTTCTTAAGTATATTCATACTTAAAAAGTATTAATAACCTGTATGAATATACTTAAGTATATTCATACAGGTTATTAATATGACATTGTCAAAGGGCAGTTTCCATTCCATGACATATTTGGGGGGGGTCACATTTGATTTGTTTTGTTTATTTTGTTATTTGTGTTGCAAATCTTTCACTGGACTAATTCTGCACTGGTATTTTTAAAAAATATTTGAAAATTTTTTAAAAAAATTATATTGGAATTTTTCATAGTAGTTTCTAATGTAACATCTACTTTTGAGAATGTAACCTGTAGGAATGTTTGTCTGCTTGTGAAGGGAGAGGTAACATAGGTAAGTGAGACAAAAGCAGAAAGGAAGAAAAACTGAACAAAACAGAATAAACCAAGACTCTCAGCCTAGAACTGTGTTACTGGGTCATAGCGTAATTGGGAGTTGCAAATCATAAATCATCACTAATAATGTTGTCTGTACTGAGGATGCAGTGAAGCAAATCAGAAAACTTGCTAAGCCTGAGTATGGAAATTTCCTAAAGAACCTGGGGTGTGCAAAGAGCATAGTCATCACCTTTCAGTGCACCACTTTTTTCAGACTTTTTAATTCCAAAGAGTATTGCAAATCCTATTAGTGTTCATATGCCAATAAGGGCAGGGTAGAAAGGAGCGGTGTTCAGTGTTTATCTGCACCACTGGATTTATTGAAACTGCCATTTCTTTAGATCATTACATATTTTGTTTCCAGATTACATCACAAAGCAGCAAAAAGTAGGTATCTTTTAGGATATCTTCAAAAATGGTGAAGAACACTGGAAAGCAGTATGAAAAACATAGGGAAAATGACCACAAAAAGTGGTCATCTTCTGTGCCATCATTCAAAGGCAGTGTGAGAGCAGGAGGAAGTGTTCTCTCCCAAGGAGAACCATGTGGAGTGCTGCATGAGTGACGGTCCTTGTCACTGCTCGGGCCTCATCCTCGCAGGTGCTCTCCTTAGCATAAGTTCACTAGAAGCCACTATTCACTAGCACCTCCTGGCACTATTGCTCTGCACCCCAGCCTACCTGAGCTCCAGCCTGGGCACTGCTACAACTATGAAATGCCAAAGATATAATGCAGTGGAGGGTGAAACCCTGCAAGAACCATCAGTGCTGTTACGTTTTTTTAGGGTGGGGGTTAGGGTTGAGGCACTTTGCCGCTCCCCTACATGGCACCACTGTTACTTCTGTGAACTGTGAACTTTCCTTTCTGCTTTAACAAAAACAAAACCAACCAACCACTGAAAACAACTAAAAGAAGCAAGAAACCAGGGAAAGCCTTGAACACCTTTGTGAGCAAGCACATATCACATGGGGCAGTCTTTGGTCAGGTGCAGGGTCAGGTGGATGCTCCCCCTGGAGCTGTGGCTGCACAGAGGGCCCAGGGCTTCACCTCTGTCAGGCCACCACTTCCATGGACAGTCACTGCTGAGGGCTTCCCTGCCTCAGTGTGCAGCCAAACCAGGCCCAGCTGCACTGGCTGTGCCCAGTTACAGGCCCCTGAGGACAACAGCGACATGGAGCTCCTGGAGCAGGTCTGACAGAGAGAAACAAAGGTGGCTAAAGAATTGGAGCATCTCTTTTATGAGGAAAGGCTGAGAGAGTTAGGCTTGGTCAGCCTCAAAAAAATATGTCTGTGAGATGGCATTCTCAGTGTAAGTCTCTGAAGGGAGGGTGCCAAGAGGATGGACCTGGCTCTTCTTAGCAGCTCTGAGCAACAGGACAAGAGGGCAGAAGACAAGACGACAATGGGCAGAAAATTATGCACAGGAGGTTCCACCTGAGCACGAGGAAGAAACCTTTATCTTTAAGGTGCAGGTGACTGAGCACTGGAACAGATTGCTCAGAGAGGCTGTGGACTTTCCCTCATTGGGGATATTCAAGAACAGTATGGACAAATCCTGCGCCATGTGTCTGGGATCACCCTGCTTGAGCAGGGAGGCTGGACCAGGTGACTTGCCGTTGCCCTCTAACCCGACCGTCCCACCGGCGGTGCGAGAGCTGCAGAGCCAGCGCCACCGCCGGGGCCTGTGCCGGGCCACGTGAGCGGCGGGCGGGGCCGGGCCGGGCCGCGCTCTGACCCTCGCCCGTGCCCGTACGGCGGCTGCGCGGCGGGAGGGCGGACGGCACGGCCATGGAGCGCGGCGGCGACACGGCCGGGTGGCGGCTCCGCGCCACCGCCGCACAGCGCGACCGCCGCCGGCCGCCGCCGCGAGAGGACGGCGACCCCGGCGCGGGCGGCAAGAAGCGGGGCGGGCGGCGGCCGCTGCTGCCGCTGCCCGAGGCGCGGGGGGCGCCGCTGGTGCTGCTGTACCTGCTGGGGCTGCGGGCGCTGGCGCAGGTGTCGCACCGGCAGCTGCTGAGCCGCCCGCCCGCCGCCGCCGGACCCCGCGACTTCAGCGCCTCCCGCGCCAGGTACGGCGGGGACGCCGGGCGGGAGGCGGCCGGGGTGGGTGGCGGTCCCTGGCAGAGGGGTCGTGTAGCGCTGTGCCCTGGCGAGTGCTCGGAGCTGATGGAGCAGCGCCTCCCCCATAGTTCAGTTCCAGTAGTCTCGTGTAGTGCTCAGTGTCTGGGAAAGCTTCAAGTTTTCAGTTGTTATGTCACCGAGACGTCGGGAAGACTAAAACTGTCACTTGAATTTCAGTTTTGGAGTGTTAGCATCAGGTGTATGTCTTGATAAAAGTGTGCTTTTTCCGACATTCAGAAAAAGACATATACGCATATACAGAACCTCGCTAAAGGTAAAATCTTTAGCTTCTCCATTCACCCTTCTGCTTCTTTTTAAATTGATATGTTCAGATCAGAAAACCAATACCATGGCTTACTATCATGGTAAATAGTTAAAAAGAAGAAGTCCTAATCAGGCCTATATTCCTATTACAAGTTACCATCTAACTGGCTGTAGCCTCTTCTGCCTACCTTGAGTTTTGAAATAGAACCATCTACAAAAATGTTACAGTTGTAGATAAGTTACATACTAAATGTATTGATGCTTAAGTTTTAATTTATGTCTTACAGGGGATATCTTGACAACATTACAGCAATTGGGCCCAGAACAGTTGGAAGTCCAGAAAATGAAGTTCTTGCAGTTAACTACCTCTTAGAACAAATCAGGGGAATAGAAAGAGAAAGCACGGATGCTCACAAGATATCTGTAGACATACAGAGGCCCACAGGCTCCTTCAGCATTGACTTTTTAGGGGGCTTTACTAGTTACTATGCAAACATAACCAATGTGGTAGTAAAGCTGGAACCTCGCAATGGAGCTGAGCATGCAGTGTTATCCAATTGTCACTTTGATTCCGTACCAAATACCCCAGGTGGGTCCGTGTGTTTGTTCCATGTTTCTGTGTGTGACATGAGCTGCAGGGCTTGGCTCATGGATTTCTCCTACCAAGTAGCCACACTAGAATAATGCACGTGCCAACTAGTCAGCTTGGTCTCAGTGAAACTCATTGTTTAGAGTGACAGGTTGATCCTGTTAAACTCAGGATTTCACTCTCATTTTCTGGTAGGCAGTGATTTACAGATGCTTATCTGGATTTCTGGGAAGTTTGGATGTATCTGCCTTTCTTGTACTTCACTGCTTATGCATATTTTTTATGTGCTGTTTCCACCCATCGTCCAGGTCTTTTCATACTTCTGTACTGATTTAATCCTGGTTTTCCTTTCACAGGATGCTTTGTGCCAGAGATTATGCCCACACGCATTAACGAGTCTGTTTTCCCCTCCTACTGGTATCTCAGATTTTCAGTCTGATATGCTTAAGATACGCCAGTTGTTTTTTTTTCTTTCCATATTCAAAGCTTCTATCTCAAAAGACTGTAGTCATCAAAGGCTGGAGTACTATTACCTTGATAGTGTGAATATATTTTACCTGCTAGTTTGATTGTCACTTTTGCGTACTCTCTTATTCTTGTTCCTCTATATTTTTAAAATCTAATCCTTTAAAATTGTTATTGCAGCAAGGGTGTAAACTGCTTTGTAAATTTGTGGGTTTAACAAAGCTAGGAAGGTATGGATCTAAAACACGAAATCTGTTGTAACACTCAGCCACAGGTGTGTGCCTGTTATTACAGTTAAAAAACACCCACAGATGGCACTCACCAATGGTACAGCTTTTACTGGAGTTTCTTCATTTACATCCCACACAATATTTTATTTTTTTGGTGGCAAGCCTTCTGTTTTGTAGCACATGTGACTAGTCTTCATTATTAAGGAAACAGTTGAGTGTTAGCTAGAGAAACAAAGCTTTTGCTGGACTCCTGCCTTTTTTCTGAACATAAATTGTGTATTGAACGTCTCTTTCTCAATTGTATTTGTACAACATGAGCTTCTAAATTTAGCTTAATAAATGCATGATTACTATACATGCTCTGTGACTGAGGAACTGCAGAGATGCTAATTACTGCATGTATAGTCTGTGTATGTCTACCAAGACTTAGAGTATTTCACAAGCATAGTACTATGATAATTAAAAATTGTTTTCAAATTGATGTCCTATGTAAATTGTGTGTTGATTTCTGTGGATTATAAAACAGGATTATGTTTACATCAGTTATTTTCTTTACAGTTACTCAGACACTAAAATATTTCACCAACCTTGCTCGGAAGTGCCAAAAACATAGGAGTGGTTTGTATAGGATTTTAGAGAAAACTGCAGAGGAGCCAGAAATCATCCTGTGTGCTTGTTCTTAATCACAAAGCAGCCTAGCCCTTTACAGCAGCAAGGAGTTGCTCTGCCTTTTGTTTTCTTAGTATGCCACTTGCACATTACCTAAGCAAGAGTCTTTTGTTCTCTTCTCCCGTGTTCTCTTAGCTATTTGCTTACAGCCCTTTTTTTCATTACCAGAAAGGTGGGCTTTTAACCAGAATCAGCATGACTCAAAGATCAGCGAGTAATACATTTGAAAATCAGATAATAAAATATAATCTGCTTGTGGTGCTTATAGACACAAAATGTGTGAAGCAAATCTCAGTAAATAATTTATTTTAAAAAATAGAAAGCTTGTGTTCCTTGTGAAGAAAAAAACATAAACTCTGAAGTCCTAAAATATGTCTCTTGTTCTGATTCTACTACTCTTTAGTTTATATGGCCTATTTGATTATTTTCTGATAAACTTGACAGCAAAAACGTTCTTGAAATTATCATTGCAGACATGATGTGGTTTTCTTAGTTTAACGATATCTGCTGTAAAATCTGTGACAACCTCCTGTCAGTTTTGTTGTGTATGAGGTATTGGGGTATGTTTTCTCTGCAAGTTTGTGTAATAGTCTATGGCAGCATGGCTGCTTTTGTCAGATGTATATCTCTTGAAGCCAGTAACTTTTGTTTTTCTTAGCCTCACAGCAAGGCAGGTAAATGACTAACCTCACTGTAAACTATATGCATCTGCTGAGTTTTCAATACAGCATTTTAAATAAAATAATTAGATGTGGCTAAGAGCAGATTCCTGATAAACTGGGGTAGCAGTTAAGGTCCCTTTCAACTCAGAATGTTCTGTGGTTTTTGTGAAATTAGTGAAAACCTGTGACAATCAGGGCTTTAAATCAGGTATTTGGGTGGTGATCTATGGAAAGCTTTTGTCAGAACAAGGCCATAATTTCTGAGAAATAGGATAGAGAATTGTGTATTGGAAGGATTTCAAATTTACTTATTCTATGCAATAAACTAAAGCTAAAACCTAGACTAAGATTTATGTTTGTTTATATTAGGAATATGTTGTTTTCGTAGCAGATACTTCTTAAGTTTTGCCTGGTGACAAGCTTTGGAAAAGCTGCTCTTTTTTTTCTTTAATGTGTAAATTGAACATTTTGAGCAGCTAACAAGTGTACCTAAATAGCGTGCTGACTCCTGAACTTGAGGAGTGTTGAACTTGTTGGCATCTCAGTGCATGTCAGCAACATCCATGCAACCCAGGCCCACAGGAATGAGGTTTAAATTTCTGTTTTCTCCCAGATTTTATTTATTAGAGCAGGATAGGGAGGTGCTACAGCTTGCACCAAAGTGAGGGAAGTGGGAAAATGGGAGGCCTTGACTCAAAGATGGCTGCTTAATCAAGATAAAAAACCAGTGGGGCGTGGGAGGTGTGAGATTGTAGTTGGATGAGAAACTCAAAGACAACAGAGATTAGAGTGAAAGGGGTTTCTGCAAAGAAAGAAGGGCAATGAAAAGCATCTGATCATGAAAATCTTTTATATAATGTTTACCTTATGGAGACTTTTAAAGGTGTGAATTCTGGTATTTCCTTAGCTTTATTTTGCAGTCTTAGCTTTATGTTACTTTGAGGTTTTGTCCTCCTAATTGAATGCATTGTAACAGTGTAGAGCACTTCAGGGTGACTTTTGTGGGAATGTATATTTCTTAAAATTTGAGTGCTGTCAATGAAAATTATATCCTTATTTGTTCATGTTGTATTTAGGAAAATAGATAATTATCACATTGCTTTCCTAGTAGCCTGGTTAGTCTGTTTCTCTGGAACAGTAGTGTTGAATCTGATGTCTTGTCATTCACTTGCCCAACTTCTGAATTTATTTTTTCTTTCATCTGTTGCTTTCAACTGGTATAGACAGAGGGTACAAGCAGCACCAAAAAATATACTAAAGCTTAACACAATTGTACTGCAGTTATATTAAAACTGCAATAGCATAAACCATTTTCTCTCTCGTTTTTGTTACAAATCTGTGTGTTTGTTGTAAGCCTTATTATTTTGCTGATTATTTTAAGGTGCCAGCGATGATGCTGTTAGCTGTGCAGTGATGCTTGAAATACTTAACACACTTTCAAAATCATCGCAGTCCCTGCAGCATGCTGTCATATTCTTGTTTAATGGTGCAGAAGAAAATATTTTACAGGTGAGAATGTGCCAGAATTAAAAATTATACATCAAAGCAGTATATTAAAGCTCTTAACAAATGAAAGATGTAGCTTGTGTTTAATCTCTTGAAATATTCATTGATTACCTGTCTTTTCTGAGTAGAATGTGTATAATTTCAAAGGAAAGCATGCAGTTGGATTAAGGGTATTGTATATATTAGTTTAAATAGAAGACCTGCATTTTCTGCATCTCTTTGTGTTTTCTGCCTTTTGCCTTGAGTTATATGCAGTCTTGAATGATGGAAAATAACATTTAGGCTTGTCTGGTAGATGTTTGACCTATATTTTTTGTTTCCCCATCAAGGCTAGTCATGGCTTCATTACACAACATGAGTGGGCCAAGTCAATCAGAGCTTTTATTAACCTGGAGGCAGCAGGTGTAGGAGGAAAAGAACTTGTTTTTCAAACAGGTATGAGCTTGCATTGTGTCCAATTTCTACACTAGGATAATTTGATAATAAATTATGCAGACTTGAAGGAATATTGAAAATTACTCATAAGCAAAAGACAAGAGAACATCTGTGCCTTTTTCCTGGTCCTGTGCACCATTTAAATTGTTCTTAGTCTTTAGATAGTTATAGGCTAAAGCTCTACCACAGAAGTTGCTTCATAGGTGGGAAGCCTGTGGAGGGCAGAATAACAGAATTGGGTTTCCCTTTCACTTTAGGATAAAAAGGAGAAAAGTGTTTTGGTAGTACATATATCTTAACACTCATACTTTCACATGTTCTATTTATTTTTCACAGAAGTTCTTGTAAAATCAGGAAGATGTTGGCATTAGAACTCCATCTCATGCTCAGGAAGCAGCAAAACTTCTGTGTTTTGTAGGCTGCGGTTAGACCTGTGCCCCATCCTAGCTGGACTGCGGACATTCTTGTCCTGATGAAGCCCTTAGGTGTTTACTTGCACTGAATGCTTTAGGGGGACAGACTTTTTTCTAAACAGCAGTACTGATGTGTGATACATGATGGATTAGAAGCTTGGCTAAAGGTTGTGACTTCTTCATTAATGCTAGGTCTTTTTGGGACATGGCTTCTCTGCTCTGCCATTGTTGCTCTCCAGCACGGGAGGCAACAGTGGCTTAGTTTTTTTCCCCTCAGGTGTAGCTAATTCTTTCTCTCAAGTGTGAGTCATTCATCCAACACAATTGTGCTTACTATATGCTCTGCGGGGCAAGAGTGTTAAATCTCCAGTGAGTTACTTTGTGTTATTTGTTACCGTGAGAATGCATATCCTAACTGAAGTTCAAAATATATTTGCTGTGAATTTTCTGCTCATCTTTTGTTAGGACCTGAGAATCCTTGGTTGGTACAAGCGTATGTAGTTGCAGCCAAACATCCCTTTGCCTCTGTGGTGGCACAGGAAATATTTCAGAGTGGCATTATCCCAGCAGATACTGACTTCCGTATCTACAGGGATTTTGGCAATGTTCCAGGTATGTTATCAAAAGGCATGTCAATATACATTACATTTTTATAACAAGGACACTCATCTCTGGTTGACTATTGAACATCCTCAAATTTGATCTGTCACAGTGGGAGGGAATTTCCCTGTTCCTTTCCTAAGGAAAGAGTTTTTAGATTGAGTTTGTCATATAGTTTGCTAGGGATGTTTTTAGATGACTGGTGTTTTCCAGAAAGAAGCTTCCTGGTAGAAAAGTTTCTTGAAAATCAGGAAAATACTCCAGGAATTAACAGTACTCTATTAAATATTCTGGTTTGAAATATTTTGGTACATGATGTTAATAACCTGCTTGCAGGAATGAAAATGAAATGTCTGTACCTAATAGATAAAGCAAATTCATCTTCTTTAGAGATAGTGACATAGTCATTAATGCATTTTCATTTTCCTTGGGTTTTGTTTGGTTGGGGATTTTTATTGTTGTTGTTTTTTTGTTTTGTTGTTTTTGTTTGGTTGTCGTGGGTAGGTTTTTTCCCTTACTGGTGGTGGTGTTTTTTGGGGGGGATTTGGCTGTTGGTTTTTAGGGGGTTTTGGTGGGTTTTGTTTGTTTTTTTCCATAATCAAGGACTGGACAGAAGCTTTTTAGTTTTGTTAATCTGTGTACAGCTTGCTGTCCTTTCTGTGGAGAATGAACCATGGGAAAGAAATGTGAAATGTTCACTCAATGAACACAGTTCAAAAGACTGTAAATTTCTGTAAAGTCCTTGTTGTCCAGGACAGGTTGTCATTGGAGTCACTTTCAAGAAAAGTGATGTTTTTTAATTGATTATTGGTACAAAGCAGTTGTTCTGACATATTCTGTACTGTTCTGAAGTACGCTTCTCGTCTGAAAATAAAGTAGCTGATTTTGTACAATGTGTTCTTTGTTCAGAATCATACCTGGATGGTAAATGATTTCTCACTGACCTCTGGGGTTTCTTTTATAAACCGATAAAAAATAATTAAGTTTAACAACTGGTTTGTTTCTCAGAATTGAGACCTAATTTGCTAAAAATCGTGAGAATTCAGATTGCAGGTAGCAGCTTTTTGCATATGCAGCTGAACAGGTGAATGGGATACACCGAATGTATAACTTATCAAGCAGAGGGTTTAACCTTTGGGTTTTGGTAAATACTTTTGTTTGCACATTAGAAGTACAAAGAGCGCACCTGGTATTTTGAGAAGGTGCTCTGTAGTTTCACAGTGCTGCTTTTTATTACTTTTCAGCATGAACATTTATTGAAGTGTTGCAAGTAAGCATTTGGCAAGCACCTTGTACATCTTGTACATGAGACTGAGATGATCTGGTGTTTTCATGTGTTTCTCCAGTTAGGTACAGATGTCCTGGGAATGGGTGCATGCAAAAGGACAGATACATTAAATTATTTTAAAGCTGTTCTCTTTTAAAGACACTGGAAGTCCAGTTAGTTTTCCTTCTGTAAAGAAGACTACTTTGTTCATCTCTAAGGATAATGACTGGGTTACAAAGTAGAGCAGCATTTTCTGTAAAGTATATGGGAGGATTTCACGTATTTGTTTTGGGGTTTTAGGATTGTATAGATTTTAAAAATGCTGCTTTTCTTTTTGTAGGAATAGATTTGGCTTTTATTGAAAATGGCTACATTTACCATACAAAATATGACACATCAGACAGAATTTTGACAGATTCCATTCAGAGAGCAGGTTGGTATTTTAAGGATTCAATAATTTACCAAAGAGTAGTATTGTAGCTGCTTTTTCATTTTGCTGTAAGACTGCTGTAGCATAAATTAATAATTTTAATGACACATTTAATACATGTTGTTTGTGTTCTCAAGAACACAAAGAAAGAATTAACTGAATACATACATTTTAAATAAAAAAGAAATATAGTTGGTCAGCTTGGGAAGATAAACTTTACCAGCATCCAGTGACATTAGATTCCACGGTTGCTTTCAAATCAAAGTTATTGTCTCTCCATTGATACCTGATTATTCAGCATTCTCTGTTCCTTTTATCTCACTAAGTCCCATTATTGGTTAATGTTTTTCATCAGAAGCTTTTGAGTAGTTTGGTGGAATAGAGACTGATCTATCAACAGAGATTTTTGGATTAGAATGGACCTCAGGCAAACTTATGTGGTAGCACGCAGACTGTGTAAACAGGATTTATTTTCTACAACAGGTTGTGCTCATAGCAGGCTATTTGACAGAATGCAGTAAAGAAAATTATGAAGAACTTTAATTTCCCAGGAAAAGCTAGCATAATCCTAAATGTCTCCAGGATTTTGACTATTTACTCTTCAAGTTCATACAGAAGCCAGCTTAGATGACCACCATGAATTATGGTTTTAAACACTTCCTTGCACCAATTTAGCTGCAGGACAGAAAATAATGCTTTTAAATTCCTGTTGGAAAGGTGATTTTACTGGTCATGATGGTTATATGTAGAACTTGTCCCATTAAATATATGACAGATTAAAAAGAAAAAAAGACAAACTTTACAGCCGGTAAGCACTTTTAATGGTCTAAAAAAGCAAAATCAAAGTTTAGAATGATTGCTCTCATTTGGCTGTGCTGTGTAAAAGCAAAAGATGATTGGTTCCTGGAGGCTACAGAGTAAAATAGTGGTCTTGTCTTTACAGTCATATAGGGAAGGAAAGGCAGGTAATTCATAGTCATGGAAACCTGGAGGGATTGCTTAGTAGTTAGGAAAGGATGAAGATTAGGAAATTATAAATTCTTCTCTGGGTTAGCCTTCAAGTCCAGTGCTAAATATCAGAAGTGAAGAAGAGTTTGTGGGCCGAAAGCTTGACTGTTGCCTTCACTGAGGTCATGTCTAAGTGCATGAGACTTCCCGGGTATACTTATTTTGACAGCTGGATAGAATAACTCATGAAGATAATATTTGTATATTGTCAAATACCTGTTTGAGTATAATCATTTGTGTATTCATGCCTTTGTTGAGGATATTTCTATACAATCTTTCAGAATGGTTATATTAAAAATGCTGTGTGGTAATTTATTAACCTTGATATAATTATACTGTGCCTCTGCTCCTTTAATAGGTGACAATATTCTGGCTGTCCTAAAATACCTAGCTACATCAGAAAAGTTGGCTAAATCTTTTGAGTATCGACATGGAAATGTTGTGTTCTTTGATATACTTGGTTTATTTGTCCTGGCTTATCCTGCTCGTGTTGGCACAATTATGAACTATATTACATCAGCAATTGCTTTTTTTTATTTAAGCAAAAAAGTATTACAGCCAAAACCCAGAGGTAAGTCTAGGTGATTTTGGGTTTTGTTTGTTTGTTTGTATTTGGGGTTTTTTTTGGGTGTGTTTTTGTTTGTTTTTTTTTCGTCGGTTATTTTTTTGCTTTTTTTGTTTTTTTAATTGCATTATTCATCAATAAATAGTAATTACAAGATGCAAAAGCGCAGGTGAAAAAGTGTTCAGGCCATTACAGCATCTGATTAGTTGAACTTCAGAAATAAATTTTAGGTGTGCAGCATGCCATAGGGGTTGCTTTGTGTTTAAATCTTAATATTAATATCTGAATATTAATAATGGTGAAAGAATATGATAGGCCTAGATGTCTAGCATTTATGAATCATGATTTTGTCTATTATCATTTCATGAAGGTTAAAATCTAATCTTTTAAAGATTTGGAAATTGAAAAAAAAAAGCCAAGTATCCATATTATGGGGTTTTTTTTGTTAATTCAGATATGGTGTCAGAACCATGTTTCTTCATCACTTGTCTGTAGACAGGACCGAGTAAGGAAAAAATAGGGAAAATGACAGCAAAATTTAATAGTGTAAACCAACTTAAATCTAGTTAGACCTTCTTAGTATGTGTAGGAACATGTTTATTTAAAAGAAATAAGGCTTAAGAAATCACCCCATCTTCTCCTCAACATCCAGAATACATTTTTGGAGTAAGAAAATGTTACAAGAAAAGCAACTCAAATTTTTTGTTGTTCTTGGGGGAAATGAGGAGAGGGACTTGTGGGTTTTTTTGGTGGTTTGTTGGTTTGGTTTGGTTTTGTATTTTTTCAGGGGAGAGTTTTTATTTTGGTTTGGAGTTTTTTGGTTCATTTTTTGTTGGGTTTCTTGTTGGGCTTTTCTGTATACTTAAAAGTGGAACCATGGCTCCACTGGCCCCCTAGTAAAATTTTTGCTAGAAAATTAAGAAAGCTGTAATCTGCAAAATACACCAGTATTCTGGGAATAAACATTGCAGCAGGGATGTTGCAAACAGACATGCAAAGAATTAGGCTAAGTGATGCAAACTATGCTGTTGAGATACCTTCACAGGGGATCCCTTTATTTCGGTCATTAAAGTAGTTACACTATGGGGTAATTAAAATTTTGATGATAGTCTGCAGTAGAATGCACAAGTATTGAATGAGACTTCTTTTTTCTTCTTCATAGCTGTTCATAACCTGAAGAAGTTACTGACTGCATTCAGCTTAACCCTGACAAGCTGGGTGTGCACACTGGTGGCAGTCCTTATGGTAGCAATGTTTGTCTCCTTCATTGGACGGGCTCTTTCTTGGTACACCCATTTCTATGTTTCTGTGTCTCTCTATGGCACTGCAGCTGCAGCTAAGCTCATTCTTGTGCACATGCTAGCCAAGAAGTTCTTCTACAAGGTAGGCAAGGCTTTGTTGTTATTGTTGAAGGGCAATGAGGTGTTTAATCTGTGGAAGATAAATTTGAGCTGCTAAAAAAAAAGCAAAAAGTTTTTAGTATTTAAAGTGTCACTGTGAAAAATTGCTTCATCTAAACATAGAGATTGTTCTGCTAAATCAGAGAGGTAAGAGCTATGTGATTTAAAGCAGCTTTGACCTTTAGGAGATGTTTCATAAAAAAGACAGGAGCCTTTGTGACTTAGGTCACAGCAACCCCAGGCAGTGCCACAGGCTGGGGCAGAGTGGCTGCAAAGCTGCCACAGGAAAAGGCCCTGGGGGTGCTGGTGACAGCAGCTGAACATGAGCCAGCAGTGCCCAGGTGGCCAAGAAGGCCAATGGCATCCTGGCCTGTGCCAGCAATGGTGTGGCCAGCAGGAGCAGGGCAGGGATTGTCCCCCTGTACTGGGCACTGGTGAGGCCACACCTCAAATCCTGTGCTCAGTTTTGGGCCCCTCACTCCAAGAAAGACATGGAAGTGCTGGAGCATGTCCAGAGAAGGGCAGTGGAGCTGGGGAAGGGTCTGGAGCACAAGTTCTGTGAGGAGCAGTTGAGGGAGCTGGAGTTGTTTAGGCTGGTGAAAAGGAGGCTCAGGGGGGACCTTCTCACTCTCTACAACTGCCTGAAGGGAGGGTATAGCCAGATGGGGTTTGGTCTCATCTCCCAGACAACCAGGACCAGGACAAGAAGAAATGTAAAGTTATGCCAGGGGAGATTCAGATTAGATATTAAGAGACATTTCTTTATGGAAAGGATTATCATGCTCTGAAACAGGCTGCCCAGGGAAAGGGTTGGGTCACCATCCTTGGAGGTATTTAAAAGATGTGGCACTTAGGGACATGGTTTACCAGTGGTCTTGGCAGTGCAAGGCTTAGATCAAATGATCTCAAAGGTATTTTCCAACTTAAACAATTCTGTGATTATTCTGATTTATGGTTGTTTTGACCACAGCTGGAGATGTAACAGAGCTCTGTCTGTGTTCTTCTCTGCAATAGGTAAAAGTCATTTAGGCCCCTGCAAAGCTCAGTGAAGATTTGGTGTGTTACTTTTCCATTGCTGTCATTTGTCATGAGTACTGTCTGTTTACCTGTTTTGCTTAGGATTCTTTTTTATGGACTAACCAATGTGATTTAATGTGTGTAATAATTTCATAATTATGGATTATAACAGTCTCATATGGTTTTGTGTTAAATACGAATAATCTTGAGGTATCTGATAGATGACACTCCTCCAGGGCAGAAGTTGACTACTCAGGCCTGCTAGGTTGAGGTTTTAGGTGCAGTAATATTTAGTCATTCAGCTTGCTGTTACTAATATTGTCTCGGCCATTTGGGTAGGTTTTGGGCAAGGGAATTTAGGAAGCCTTAGTTGTCATCCAAATACAAATGTTTGAAAAAGTTTTAAGAACTTCATGCCATTTGATTGTATGAAAAATTCTGAGTGGATCCATTGTGTCTTTCTCTGGAAGTAGGTTTTTTGAAAGTTTTTGGGGAAGGGGAGTGTTAAGTGGTACACATATCTTACTAAATGTATTTATTTTGTGTTTTCCCTTTGTGGAAAAGATGAGCCATTTATAAAATAGATGCAATGTTACCGTTTTTCAGTTGTCTGGATGAGCTGGTTGTTACTTTCATTAGCTGTTAAGACATTTCAGGCTCTGGATCTACTTCATGGCTACTGATTGCCTAATCATCAGATCAGCCATCTGAAAATCAGAAGTGCTGCATGCTGTAGCTTGCACTAGACTGTACAGTTAACGTTGCTTGCATTTGACTTAAAAGTTGCATAAAAAATTTGGAAGCCAGTTTCTTCCTTAACTATCAGAAGCAGATTCATGGCTCAACAACTTGTGAGTTGATAAGCTTTATGTTTTGAAATAGGTTTGGCAACTTTTATGTTTCTTCACTCTCCTCTTTTTTTTCCTTCTAACCCCGAAACTGAAGTAGGTGCTTTCTGATAACCATTGTTCATGCAAGCAGTCCCTTGTGCTACTAGCAGGATTTGCAGTTAGGAATCATGCCATGCAAACACTGCAGAATTGCCCATGTAATTTTAAAAAAAACCAAACCCAAAGCAAATCATATTTTTGATGGTTAAATTTCTTCTCCCCACCCCCCCCGCCCCCTGAAACATATCTGCTGTTGTCTCACATATTATGTCTTTTATTCAAAACAAGTAACATATTTTAATAAACAGACCTCTGAAGTGACAGCTTGTGGCATGACCTAAAGAGGGACCAATATAATATTTGTGCATTAATAACAGTGCTTGTGTAATAAGTCTTTTAATAGTTGTTCAAAAACAAGTTTACATTCTCAGGAGGTCCAGATAATTTTTCACCCTTAAGTATTACACAGTTTTTTAATATGCTGTGTTACTTTTTTTAAAAAAGGCTCTATTTGCCTGAAACACTAGCCTTGTGTATTCTTTGGTATTGTCATTTGTACATCGCCTTCCTCCTTCTTCCCCAGCCTGTGTAATATCTTTTTCAAGTTATTTCAGCAGATTTAGAAAATTAATAAAAAACTTATACTGTCATGGATAATTCTTTATGGTAAGAGGATGGTGAGATGGTGCTATTCAAAATTGTTTTGCCCAAGGAAAACAATTGTATACAAAGAATGTGGATTTTTTTATGTGTTCTCATGAGATGGGACCTATGGAATGTTTTTACTTCTTTTTGTTACAGAATGTGAATGAGCAGTTCCTGGGAGATGTTTTTTTCGATGCCTCATTGATGATTTGGTCCATAGCATTGGCTGTGATGACTCACATGGGCCTTTGTTCAGCATTCATTTGTACATTGTGGGTAGCGTTTCCTTTACTCACTAAGCTGATGATCCACAAGGAATTCAGCCAAAAGGGTATGGATTTTGACGGGTAGATATTATGTTTCTAAACTTGTACCCCTACTCTTATTTAAGCAAAAGAAATCGAAACATTGACTTTGAGTAATCAAATTAACTAAGTCACATTTTTGTCATGAAAAAAGTGTTCTTGAACTAAAGACAGTTTGAAAGTGTGAGAAGCTTTAAAAAAATACACTGAAAAACATCCCAGGTCTCAGGCTGTAAGAACATTATGTGACTATATTAATAAGTGATCAGAATTTTGATGAATAGTAAGGTTCATAAAAATATAATAATATTTAAATGATGCTTGGGACAGTAAACGTTTCAAATTTTTTTTGTAATACAAGATTAATTTTGTGGTGATTTTGAAAATTATACTGGTGTTACCTGTGCAAAATGAGATCGTCCCATATCCATGTTAGGGATGAGGACCAGAATTGTGTATTGGGACTTGCAGCAGTATATCCTTGTGGATATTTCAATAAAGTTGTGTGTTTATGTCCTAAGGTTTTATTTTTTCGTCTTTTGTTTTTTCCTGTTCTGTACAGGTGCCACAATAAAGTTTATTGCGATGTACATGCTGGGGATGTTTGTTCCCTATCTGTATATGCTGTATCTTAGTTGGACTGTGTTTGAAATGTTTACACCTGTCATGGGACGAAGTGGTTCAGAAATTCCACCAGATATGGTGTTGGCAGGATTTATTGTGATCTTCACTGTAATCCTGTCTTCCTATTTTGTAAGTAAATTTGCAAATGTTGTTTAAAACCCTTGAGCTTTCTCTATAGTTTAGAGTAAGATGTGCTTTTTAATTAATACTGGAAGTTAGTGATAGTTTGACAGTGTCTTAAACATTACAGGGAATTTCTAGAACATATGTCAAAGATTCCACAGTTTGTGTTAGTCAAAGAAAGATCATTGAAGAGGAGCTTATATTGCTCTATGGTGATGTAGTACAGGCTGATATAAAATATGAAATGTAATGCTAAATTTTGAGTAGAGATTGAGTAGAAATTTGATTTAGGTGTAATATATGACTGAACAATACGTATACAAACTTCAAAAAGAATACTCAGATTTGTGGGTTTTTTCTGCTGCCATAGGACCTGGAAAAATTGGTTTGTTGGTTGGTTTTTGGTTTTTTTTTGTTGGCAGATGTTTTAAAAACAAGAAAATTTTGAAAGTTCCAGGAACTACTCACTTTATTTCTTTTTAAAAAAGAAATCATCTTAAAAATACTAGTTCTAAATACTGAGATTAAAAAGACATAATTGCAAGTATCACCTCACAAAGACACTTCTTTTTAATGTACCTTCAGTTCGATAATTGAATTTTAGAATTATGCAAGTAGTGTTTTATATTTATATGTTGCAGTTTTATAACTGGACTATTTTTTTTATTCTCTAGATTAACTTCATTTACCTTGTCAAAAGTACAAAAACGACGCTAGTAACTTTAACTACTGTGTTTGTAGTCACTCTGATTCTCGTTTGTAGTGGAATCTTCTTTCCTTACAGTTCTGATGCAGCTAATCCAAAGCCTAAGCGAGTCTTTCTCCAGGTAAGAAAATGTTTGCATGTTGTATGACCTCTTTTGGTTGCAAGAATGTTTAGTTTTTTCAAGGCTTAATATCCCCTTTCTTTCTTGGTTTAAAAGCTCTAATGATTATTCTTGGTTTTGAAACAATTGATAATGTTTCTCTTGTTCACTCTGTGTTCAGCTCACCTTTGTCAGAAGAGCAGGGTGTTTTAGGGGGGTTTAAGTAGGTGAATTGTATAACAAATGGTAATTTAAAAAGTGAATATAGTTTGAGGTGGGCTAAAACAGTCATCTTCTGATAGTGTTTTTATGATATGTTTTTTATCTGAGTAATTCTTGCATTTACATTCATAAATACTCAGATACATGTTCAGTGCTGAAAAGCCTACTGAAAATGCAGTAGACCTTAAGGTATTTCAGACCTTAAGGATATTTCAGAATCACCTCTGGCTCTTGCAAACTCCAGAGGCTCCATTATCTTTCTGTGTTTGTTCTTTTTTTTCCTTCTAGCATACGAGCAGAAGATTTCATGATCTAGATGGAAATGTGGTTAAAAGTGACTCTGGTATATGGATCAATGGGTTTGATTATAATGGAATATCTCACATAACTCCCCATGTACCTGAAATCAATGACACCATTAGAACTCCATGTGAGGAGCAGGCTCCCTTCTGTGGCCTTCCTTGGATTCTGCCAGTCCATTTCATGTTCCGGTTTGTGTGAACTCTGCCTCATTTGAGCACTTTACTGCAAAGTACAGGGGTCATTTATGCAATTTCACTTACATAAGGGAGGAAAAACTAAGGATAATCTTGGTCTAAAAGTAAATAATCCTTCGTCTGTGTCTTCTGCCGTGGGTCTGCTGCAGGAGCTGTAGAAGTGAATGTGTGGAAATTAGATGTAGGCACCAGAGGAGAAAAAGGTGAAGGGGGGGCCTCCTAAAGGGCAGTTCAGAGGAGGAGGATATATGTCTTCTCCCTTGTTCCCTTCCTTCACTGCAGCTGACAGCAGAGGATGTTTACAGTAGCAGGTCTCTACAGAAGGAAACCAGCTGCTGTGGCTATTTCTCACACCACAAGAATCTTGAGAGCAAAAGTTTATCTGTTTGAAGGTGAAAATGTTCTCACTTGTTTGTTTTGTAATTTAAGGCAGATGAAGGTAATTAATTGACACACTAGTGACAATTTTTCTATTAATATGACCTTTAAATATTTGTCTGGCCAAAAGCTGATTTTACCTGTCTTCTGCTAGAATCAACATCTTTTGAATATTTCATGTAGCAGCAGCACAGTCAGCTTTACTATGGAGAAACTTCTTGTCTTCTGACCTCAGGGTGTTGCATTGAGAATAACATGAAACTTTTTTTTCTCCACAGGAAAAACTGGTATCTTCCTGCTCCAGAAATTTTGCCAAGAAGCCCCATTCAGTTTAAACTTCTGTCCAAGAAGCTGATGCCTTGGAATTCTGTGAGGTTAAGCTTTGAAGTATCTGGTGAGTGACTGAAGCTTCTGGTTTATGATTTGTGTTTATTTTTATGCCCATAATAAATCAGGCTTTGACTCCAGTACTGCAGGTTCTAGTGCAGTTCCCAAGATAGCGAGCTTTCTCAGATTAGCATGAATTAATTCAGTTTCATAGCATACTAGAAACTGTGAGTAGTTTTATAAGAAGAGAAATAAGTCTTGCAGTTCTTATTTCTGTGACTGGTAACTTCATCTGTCTTGAGTAAGTCTTGATTTTACAGAAGGTCCTTTCTAAGCTGGATCTTGTAGTATTTTATATGTTAGTATGTATAAGTCTTTTTTATATTTATTATTATAAAATGTTCTGTGTTCCTCTGTTACCTTAACATCACACTTATCCCAGTGCTTAGGAAAAATTGGAGCATCTTCTGTATAGAAGACATTTCTGTCGTGCTTTGGAAGACATGAATAGTAGCTCAAGGATGCCCTGCTGTTCCAAGGGAAAGCAGGTGGTTACTCTGCCTCTGCCTGTTGATCCCTGTGGACACATCTCTGTCCCTGCAGGCCCGAGCCACATGTCCCTGTACGTGCGGCCGCGCGTGGGCTCCGCGCTGTCCCGCTGGTCCCTCGGGGATGGAATGCCGGTCGCCAGCCTGGGGGGAGACTACTTTGTGTTCTACTCCCATGGGCTGCATGCAGCTCCCTGGCACTTCTGGGTGGAACTGACGGTGAGTGCGGCACTGCTGGAAACTGGTGATGCCTTGGTCCACCCTCTTCCCACCACGGCTGCATTCCTGTGTGAAAAGTGTCACTGTAACTTCCTAATGCTTTGGTTTATTTGGTAGATCTTAATTCTAGTATCCTTCTTTTGATAGGTCAGCTTTATACATCAGCTCCCATGTATTTCCCATGATAGTCCACCAGCTTGTAAACACTCAAGGGAAAAATACTTTTCTTGTCTGCATGGTCTTTGATTATAAGTTTTGATTTCTCTGATCTTCCCCTCACAGTTCCTGAAGTTTTACCTTTACTACTGTTATTTCAAAGTTGTTTTTTATTATTATGAGTAGTTCTCTTTCCCTTTCTTTTCTCTTGTTTGCTTGGTTTTGGGGAATTATAGAATCCTTGGTGGAAAATGTACCTGTCCTGAAGCTGAAGAGAGCTGTAAAAGCTTTGTTTCCTAAATTTTCTTTTGCCTTATTTTCAGCTGGAAGCAAGGCTTCCAGCCTTCCTGTTTGAGTGGGATTCGACTCAACATAACCCTCTCACTCTATAACTTTATGTCCTGCTTCCACCTAAGCTTCTACTCAGCCTTTGCCCTAAGCAGCCCAGGCCTAGCCTTCCACTGAACCCACCTAATCTCAGCCCTACCATGTTTAGAGAGCATAGTACTGTCCATCTATTATCTATCTGCCTCCCCACCCTTCTAACTTGCAAAGGAATAATTTTTTGCAGACCTGTATGTTTTTAATATAGGTTTAGCGGTATGTTGTTGTATGTATGTTTTTACTATAGGTTTAGCACTTATCCTTTGAGTAAATATTACAAGTATCTTTGAAAGGTCAGAAAGCCCATTTTTCCTTCCTGCACCAGGCAGTCTAAACACAAATAATCCTCAAAGGGTACTCAATAAGGTAGATTGGAGTCTCAAGTGTGACAAGCCTCACGAGCCAAATAGAGGCAAAGCTAGGCAGAAGGGGATTTGCTGTAGAAGGATCAGTGTAAACACTGTGTTGGAGTCCATGTCTTGATTTGTCAGCAAAACAGACAAACACTGAAGCAGGAGCATGTGGAAGCTGTGTAACACATCAGAGGCACTGTGATCTAAACATCTGGTTGCCAGTTCCTTTCAAATTGAACTCGTCATGTAATCAGACTGATATGTTGAAGATAGGGAGTGTTTTAACATAGAAGACAAAGAGCTGCAGGATGGACAAAGAACTGCAGGACAGATACTGTCTATAGAAAACTACATCTGAATTGATGTATATTGAAGTGTCAGGAGCAATCATAAAGATTGTGTTGTCCTTTTCTCATTTTCAGGCCCCAGAGAAGCATTCTGATGGAATAGTCTCCCTTGCCATAGCAGCACATTACTTTTTTGGGGAAGATCAAAAGTCACCTCAACTCTATGCCTTACTGGAGAGGTTTCCAAACTGGACGTTTTCTTCTGGCTGGTCCTGTACCTATGATCTTTTTGTCTTTTAATTTTGACAGCAATGCTGCAGGGCTGATAGGGTTATCTCTGATGCAGCACGCCCTTATGGCAAGCACTTTCTAACAAGATGCCAGAGACTTCAGCAAGAATTTAAAATACTTCAGCAAATGCGTTTCTTTGGCAGTTTGACTGTTTAAAGACTACTGCTATCTTGGGGATATAATGATACTTTTCTGAATGCAGTTCACCTTGGCTCTTCCACTGAAGTGGCAGTTTGGCTAGTGGGTTTCTTAAAATGAAAACTACACTTGACGAGGTAATATTAGCATAATAAATAGTGGCAATTGTAATGGGAGGACTTAATGGAATTATTTTGATACTGTGTAAAATACAACTGTACTTGACTGATACATGGAGTATCACCTACCAATCCTATCCGTCCTATTCAAGTCTGATCTCCAGCTAGAAGGTGTTTGTTCCTGTGGAAGCACGGCAGAGGTGGCAAAGTCCCAGGCATTACTTTTGTCACTGGATGAAGTCACTGATAGCTGTGGTACTCATGTTGGTTGCATTGAGTCCTTGGCAAATGCACAATGCAGAGAAATCAATATTATGATGGGACATGGTAATTGTTTATCCAAATTGTATGTTTCTGTTAAAAAACTTAGTCCTACCCCTTTTCCTGTCTTTCTGGTGTTACAGCATGAGTGGCTAAGTTCAACCTAACTACCATCTTGTGGTTTTGTTCCTGTTGGGATCTTTCACTATCAGCACATGAGCATGTGACTTGCTCTCTCATACATAAGAGTGCTAAGTCCTTACTCCTTTAAGTGGATGTCTTATAATTAACCTACTCTAAATTTTTAGTTTCCTTCCAATTTATTAGAATTGGCTAATTTTGGTATCTCCTCTGGAGAAACTTTTGGTAGTGTGTCGGTATTGCACTTGCTAATACATTTTACTATTTCTTAAAATAAAGTTTCCTTTCCTTAAGGAAAAGCACCTAAAAGAGTAATCTTGAAAAGATGTCTAATATTCTGGATTGCTCTTATTTTATTTTCATAGGATGGATTTTTATAAATGTCTGTGTTTTAGAGTATCTTCCAATTTTAATTGGCAAGCTTTGAAACCAGAAGCTACTGACCTCTTTTTTATACTTACCATCTTTTTGGGGTTTTTTAGTGCAGTGGTTAATAGTTAAGGGTAATTTTTAAAATTCAAAGAACTTGCTATATCTGAAGGAACTTAATGGTTTTTTCCAAATTATATATAAAACATTTGGCTATATCAATATCACACTACAAATTTAAATAGTTAATCTCATGAGTATTGCCTAATGTCATGCAGAGCAGATTTTGTGCAGGCATCATTTTGAGTAGAAACATGCTAGTACTGATAAGTTTGCAGAGCACATGAAAGAAAATTGTGTGACAGTTAATTTGTGTGAGCTGTGATGGATAACAGATCTTCAGTCAGGTATTTTTCCTTTAGATTGTTCTGTAGTAGTGTGTAATAGTGGAAAGAACCAGTTTCATTGGTTGGTCAAGGGACATTAACAAAGATTGTCAACTAACTCATGGACTAGGGTAAGAGGTTTAATTACTGTAATCATAATGAACTGGCCATCAGTATCTTAAAACCTGGGGGTTTATACATTAATGTGCATTAATCATCACTTGATTGTATCTGATTTGAAAGTACAATCCCTATATTATTTAAAAGTGCTATTAATGATTTGAAAATCAGAGTTATAAACTAATAAACTCCTGTGTCTTGAATCTCAACGAATGTGTTGTACTGTACTCTAGCTGATGCACAGCTAGTTAACTAAAGCTGCACTGATATTTACCATCTTTCTCAGTTTTGAGTTTTGTGTTTTCCTTATGATTTAAAGCTTTGGAAGTGCTGTGTGAAGAATTCATATGGGGAGCCAAAAATATAAAAATGCCTGTTGGCAATTTCTGAAACTTTAAGTGAAGCAATAACTTCTGCTGTCTCAGGATTTAATCCTTGTTAAATAAATTTATTATGAGGTATATCTGGTTTGTTGCAAGTTTCTGTCTTTGTAAATAAAAGCAAAACTTGATTAGTGACACTTGATTTTTAGCATGATTAAAGGCTATATATTTGCGTTTCCATTCATTGCAGTAATGTTTTACTTGAACTTGGGGTAGAAATACTGCTAAGAGCAGTATAATACTGCTGGGTCTGACAGCTGGTGTTAGAGCTGTGTGGAAGATAAGCTTGGCCAAAGAATGCAAAAATCATCTGAGCTGAGAAAAGTCAAAATGGGAATTCTGGTTGGTTTCCTGGAGAGGAGGGTGGTTTTTGAAAAAGATGTGATACAGAGGAGTCACTGGTAGCCAAGCTAAGTGCTCTTTGCAAAATTGATGTTTGAGACCAGTTTTATTGTTAATCTAAGACAAAAAAAGAGGATGGAAAAATTCTCTGTTTGTGTCCATCTGCTTCCCTATTCAAGTACAAGCAGATGAGTCTTCTGCTACTGTGGGTTACTATTTCTCCTAAGAAAAGCTATGTGTGATTTACTCTCTGAAATGTATGAAATGCAAGCAGCTAGTAACTTTAAGGATACAAGGGCATAGAGTAGAAACATTATTTATTCTTAGTAGAGGCAGTAAACAGTTGGTTAAAATTACCTTGTGCTCATTGGAAACAATTTACATCCACAGCATTTTCTCAATTGCTTTCTTATGGTTTTCCCCTCATTTTGATGGCTTTGAGAATCTACTATGTTTTCTATTAAAATATGTATTTCTGAAGCTGAGTACTAAGCATTTTATCAATTTAAGCAAAGGAGACCCCTACCTACATGTTGTTGTTATGCAATCTAGTGCATCCTTACAGTGTGTCACCATACCTTCAAGATTGTCTTTCAAGTAGAAGCATGCATTTGAAGAAAGAAGTGTTGGGATAGGTGCAATGAACAGGAAAATTTCAGCTATCATACACAAACTGTTGAGCTGAGTGGGGCTGTTCTGTGCTAGTAAGACCTGTCTTTGATGTCTGTCAGTCTGTGTTGGATTGCAGTTCTCCTGGAGAAACACCAATCAAATAGATAAGATCTGACAAGTCTATACAGAGGTAGTTGTAGCAGGTGGGATGTAGCTGAAGAACAGTTTGTCTGCATGGCAAAGCTGTTCCATACTTTTCTCCCTTGAGGGCTAACATAATCTGACTTTTGATAATTGTCTGGAAGGGACCTGCAGGATGACCCATTTTAGAACTTGGTATGTGGTCTTGGTGGAGAATGGTAGAAAGACATGCAAGATCAGTCAACCTACGTTCTGTGGTTACTGTTAATTTATGTAACTGGCTTCCGTTTTGAACACAGAACATTCATTCTCAACCTTCATGTAAATCCCTTTCAGTCTCGGGGGAATAAATTGATCCTAGAAATTAGCCAGGCTCTCTTGTTCACTGTGAAAGAGGTTCTGTTGGGCTGCAACTCTTCATGGTTCTGTCAAAACTGTGGGTGCAGCTTAAGAACATGCTAAGCATTAAAGCAGAGTCTTGAGCAGGAAGTATAAGCCAGTTTAGGGAGATCTGTATTTCAAGCAGGGTGTCAAGTATCAATGTTCCTCAGCAAACATGTTTTTAAAAAAATTCAGTTGCAGAAAGATTAAAGAATCAGTCTTAAAAACTAGCAGTGATTCATCTAAAATGGAATAGTTCTTTCAATCTGTTCTGAGAATGGAACAAATAGAAGCTTCAAAGCCAATAAGTGGACAGGTGAATTTAAGTAACCATCTTAGAAGGCTGCCCATGCAGAGTTTATTTGGAGATGGTTTTTTCAAGGGAGAAGGTGGTGGCTTGTTCTGTTTGGGTGGTTTTGTTTTGAGGTTTTTGTTTTGTATTGTTCGGGCAGGATTTTTTTGTTTTATTCTTTTGTATTTGTTGGGTTTTTTTGGGGGTGTGGAGTTTTTTGGATAAAAAAGGAAAGAGTAGTTAGGTGCTTTGTGTCTGCTATGTAGTAGCTTTAGGCTCCAGCTCTGGACTCTTAAAGCCTTCTCTCAGTGCTCTCTGAATAAGTAAACCCAAGGAATTTCCCATTTCAGGGGCCACATGATAAACAGAACACTCAAGTTTGTATCTCTCTTTTCTCTGTTTAAACACTGGGATGACTTCCACCACTCACCCTGTGCTGCCATTCCTGTCCCTGCCTACTAGAGTACTTCAGCAGTGTTCAGCTCTAGGACAGGAGACGAAGCTGAAACAGTAGATTGTGTCGGTTGCCTTTATGTTCCCTCTTACTGTGGGAAATCCATCCTCCAGTTGAACCCAGCTTACCACCCTCAGCAAGTTACCCATCATCTTTTATAATATCATTATCGCCCCACACAACTTCTCCCCTCAGTTTATTATGAAAAGGACCTCCGTTGTACAGGTTCTGGCTAGATTATGAATTCAGGTGTTTCTGCTTACAGTGGGTCTCAAACCTGTAGCTTAGAGACACTTTGGCTTGAAAACCATTTGAACTGGTTTCTTTGACCTAAAACATGCTGAGGAAAAATTAGTTTACTTGGGTTGACAAAAGTGATAGTGAAAAAGTACCTTCAGAAATGCAATTTGATTCAAGCAGTTTTGTAGGTATACCTGGTGTGAAAGGATCTAATAGCAAATAATACAGAGTATTCCTGTTTTTCTGGAACAGTTTTGCACAGGATGAGAAACAGATCAAGAAAACTTGATGATGTGCAAATTGTTGTGAAGGAGGAAATCTTACATCAGCCAGTTTTATGTGAGCTGGATACACGAAGTGAAAAGAGTGTCAACATGTTGGGATTTCATAAAAAGATGTTTATCCTCATCTGGTTAAGTGGCCCATTTTTCCTATCTTTAGTTAAATAGTGCATATTTGTGGATGACTAGACCTTTTGTGGAGGGTTAACCCTGGGTAGCTGATGGGTACCTATCAAACAGCTGACCCTCCCCTCAGCAAACCAGGAGGAGAAAAGGGGATGAGAAAAATTCATGGGTTGAGACAGGGACATTACTCACTGGTACCCACAACAGATGAAAGAAACTGGCCTTGGGAAAATTATTTTATTACCAATTAAAATATGATTACCAAACACTTTCCCCTACCTCCCCTTCCTTCCCAGATTCATTCTTCTGCCTTCTCTCTCACCATGGTGTAGAAGAACTGGGGATAGTCAGTTAAGAGTCAGGTCATGGTCAGTCCATACAATTTCCTCTCTGCTTCCTTCCTTTCCTCACTATTGCCCTGCTCCAGCATGGGGTCCGCTCCATGGGATACCGTCTCTCATAAACTGCTTCAAAGTGGATTCTCATTCTCCTCTTGCTGGGGTGGTCCTTCAGGAAGAGACTGTTCCAGCATGGATCCCTGTGGGCCACAGTTGCTGCCAGAAATCTGCTCCTGTGTGGGCTTTTTGGGCTGCAGCTTCCTTCAGGGCTCATCCATCCACCTGCTTAGTGTGGGTGCTCCAAGGCTGCCACTGTGGGTATCTGCTCCAGCGTGCTCCACAGTGGGCTGCAGGTGTAGAGCCTCTTCCTCATCATTTAAAGGACTGAGCTGCTGAGCAGTACCACAGCAGTAAGAGGCTGATTAGCAAGACTATATAATTTAATGTGTGTATTTACTTGCATTGAGCCACAGGCTCCAGGGAATCTCTATTCCAGTGCCTGGACTACCTCCACCTGCTCCTCCATTATGGGCCTGGCTGCCTGTGCAGGACTCTTCCTCACTCATATTCCACAGCATTTTTTACTCCTTGTTAAATACATTACAGAGAGGAGGTACCAGCTTATGTTTGTTGGAACTGGCTCTGTCTGACACAGGCCTCCCTTGCCACCACACCCTTGCCACCTAAACGCACTACATCTCTTTTCACAGCAGCAGGTGGATGTAACTTCAAAGATGCACTAATAAGGCAAAGGCTTGATTCCTTCATCCTGTAAAAAAAAAGCTGCAGGAGTATAAAAAACAATTTCATCAGGTGGTTTCTCTGAGAGCTTTGTCTCTCTAAGATGGCCTACCTGAATGGCTTGCAGTCAGAAATAGTTCTTTTTCACAGGAGTAACTTCAAGTAAAGTTGAATATATTTGTCTTTTAATTACAAGTATAACAGCAGTGAAATCAAAATACAAAATTAGCATGTAAGATTTGCATAGAGATAATTACTACTAAAGAAGTACAAACTTCTAAAATTTCACAACTAAAAAGATTTACCTGCTAAACAACAGTAGCACAGTAGTAAGATATGAATATTAAGAATGTTAATATATCAGTTAATGTATGTTTTACTTGCACAGATCCAAAACCTGAACAGCAGAACGCTGACCAGGATGGGCTTGGCTTACATCATTACCACAGAACCACAGAAAAATATTAACTTGAAGCACAGTTTTTATTTCTTTTAACATAGATTAAGCAGGTTTCTTTATCATAAAAAAAGCTTTAAGTATTATCCCCTTAAAACAATAATGAATTTTGACGTCAGGTCACAAGAGGCTTGTAGGTATGATAGACATTATCTGTAACCAGTAGCTACAATGCAGAATAAGCTTAATGCTGGGACTCAGACTGAGTTTCTTTCCTCTAACTTCAGTCTCAAGTTTCAACTCTTAAAATGAAGTTCAAGTTGCATTCATTAATAGCTCCAGCTTTCCACGTAATACTCGCAATTATTGCACTTGTACTGGTTGTATTGGCTTAGAAAAGCCATTCTAAAGCAACAGTTTAATATCTGTACATTTTAAAGCACTTGATCTTATCTACAAAGGAAATAAAGATGATGAAACCACAATTCATTTAAAACTTAATTGTGAATAGTCTTAATTTCAGAGTTTAAATGGATGTGCATTTAGTAACTACACTAGAAAAGCAACAGATGCTGTAACTACCATAGGATGACTAGTTTGGTCCATGTCAGTAATCAAATGATGTTATAAAAAATAAACTAGTTTATCGTGTATAAAATGAGTAATGTTGCATTTTTGTTCAGATTGCACAGTACAAACAAGCTAATATCTAAATTAATACTGTTACAGGTAGTTATTACATAGGGACAGCAGCTAGAAAAAATAAGTACCTCAAAGCAACAGACTTCTGCAGCCAGGTTTTCATAACATTGTATGAAAGTTAAATATGTCTTAGTTAGAAGTATGCATATTATAAAATGTTTGAAAAATGTTTAAGTATGAGCTGTTAAACTAGTTTTCCATAGCAAGAGTATATGATGATTATTTACATTTTAAAAATCCATTTATCAGAAAAGAATTTACAATTAAATAAATAACCTTCAGCAGTCCCTTAACCCAACTACAAGATCTGTTAAGTGGCAGTAAAAAAACAGGTAAGCCACCTTGTGTCAGTGTTAGGTCAGTAAAGTATGCCTCATCCAGAAAGAAGTGCAACTCTGCTTTAACTTTGCTAGTCATCTAGAAACATGCAAACACACATAGGTACCTCCAAATATGGTACAGTCTTGAGTATTTGTACAAGATTATTCACAAAAACATACAATATATTTTACAGTCCTTTAATACAAAATATCGGTATCAAACCAATCTGAACTGCATTGATCAGACATTTATTAGGCAGGCAAGCTGCAAAGAAAACAGTTTTTATATTTAATCCCCTGTTCGCCTTTTAAACTCAAGCAAGATATAAGTAGTTTCTTCAGAACGTGTTGGTGACGTAAAGGTACTGATGAACACAGGCTGAATCTGTCTCCATGTGTGTTCACTCTCCAACACTATTTAAAGTATCAAAATGTAAAGCTGCAGTCTGGCCGTTGCATCAAAAAAGAGTCATGCCTCCTTTTGAAATTATTTGATGAAACTGGTGTTTAGTTATCCCCACTAAAAATTTCAAAGACTGAAATATTAAAAAACCAAAACAAACAAACAAAATTAAAAAGAGAGTTCAAATCCAAAACACAGAAGCAGATCTAAGAGCTGGTTTGCTTCCTTTCACACCTGAACAAATGGAAGTTGTTCACCTTCCATTTAAGACACAACACAGTCATAACTGCCTTCTTGGAATGAATCCTCATCCTCTGTCTTAGCCTTGTCCTCTTCATGTCTGCTTGCATTGCTGCTTCCAGCATCACTCTGAGGATTAGTGCCATGGCTAGATGAAGTCCTGCTTTCCTCAGCTCTTGGGTTCGCTTGTTCAGGAACCTTAGAAGGATTCACTGGCTGAAATGCTTCTGGTTGTACTTGCTCTTCTACTATTTCATTTAGTTTCTGGATCTGTGGTTTGATGATACTTAGAAATGGCTTGTACCCAGGGCTAGGAAGAGAATGGGATGAAACACCATAAATGAATTAAAATTAGTACTTCTGTCATGTACCTGAAATCAGAAATGTTTATAAATAAAGAGAAAAAGGCAACCCTGATCAAACAATAAAAGTTGGAAAGCTCTGGGTTTGTTTTGGTTTGGTTTGTGTTTTGGGGTTTTTTTTCCCAGTTTGATCACAACTCTCTAAAGTGAGGTTTGAGATAAGGAAAAGATAATAACTTTTGTTACTTTTTAGGTAACAAAATATCTACAGCTCAAATGAAAATGAAGATAGAAAGTAACACTTACCAATCTGTAGAAGCCCACTTGTCAACAGCATCTAGGCCAGTCTTAATATTCTGACAGATTTCTCCATCAATATCAGAGGACTGCATGATACTGAAAACCTGGCTGATAACTGAAGATTCTCTGAGAATAAGGCCTATGACAACACACCAATCCAGACATCCTGCTTCCATGAAGATATGTAGCAAATACCTATATGGAGAGAAAGGCTGTTTATTTTTCTACTCCCAAGACAAAAATTGCAGTGTGATTGTGCAGATTGTTTCTTTCTCCAAATGCCGCAAGCCAGCAATTCTCAGTCTCAAAGGTGTCATTACTTACCGCAGCTGCACCTGTGACTTGTGTGGCCCTTTACTGGCCAGCTCTAGAGAGAGCTGCTCAAGCTCTGACTGAGTTAAACTTAGACTGGAGAAGTTTTCATCCACCATGGTCCAGTCTCCATCCACCATAGAACTTGTTTCAGTCAGGTCCGTTGCTGAACCAATGCTGCATTCATCACCTATCAAAAACACTCAGAAACATAAGGGAAAAAAGAAACTACTTACTTTAGTAAGACTCAGAATTTCTGAACTACTTCCTATAAAAATTGACAAACAGTAATGCTTTACAGTGCATCACAGTTACTTCAGGCATATTGTCCATCCCGCTTCAGCATTCTTCTTGTCACACTGGATGGTAGAACTAATGTTGCAGGAATGCAATAGCTTTTCTATCCAGTAAAAATAATTCAGGAGAATTATTATCAGTAAGGCATCCTAGTATCTGCTGGCAATCATCATAAAAGCACCAATACAGCATCTTGCATACTATAGTCATAGAATTAAGTCCAGGAAGGGTTACAGTCTGTCTAAAATTCTGCTTATTTAACTTTAAATTTTGTTAAAATGAAGTTTCAATAGAAAATTATTTTCTTCATACAAAACCATGAAGATTTCACGTTTTGTAATGTAAATATTTACCAGCACAAAATACAAAAAGAAGTATTTCCAGTAAAAACATGAAGAGCACATGCAGTAACAGAATTTTCAGAGGAACAGTAACAAAGCTAAAAACATTACAGTGGTGAGTCATGAAGGCACCTACTCTTGAGAACTATTTCCATATTAAAGCATATGCATCTTTTCTTGGAAAAAGTTTAGGAAGTCAAAAGGTTATTTGATTATATTCTTGCCCATAAATACCAGTGCTGGATTAGTAATTTATGAAATTTTTATTAGAATTCAGCTTGCAATGTTTTGAAGGCTATTAATTTCGTTTCTTTAGAAATAAACTGCTTCAAACTGTGTAGCAAAGTCCATTGAACTCAAAGGTCTTCATCCAGCTCAGAAAAAAACCCCCACATATACCTATTTATATAAAGACCAGTAGTGGCAGACAGCAGTAAAGTCAATGCAATGAAAAGAGGTAACTATTTTCTTGCAGTCTCCAGATTTAAAAAACAAGAGAAACAGGAGTGAAAATAAAATGAGACCGTGCTCAAGCAGACAGAAAACATCTCCAAATGCTCTGAATCTCACAGAAGAGAAGGCTCTACAGTTGTAAAAATTAAGAAAAAAAACTGTAGCTCACACTATGTACTTAGATCTTTGCCCTAATGGAGTGGAAATCACATGATTTAGATACTGTTGAAAACGCTCTATGCTCAAGGACAAGAAGAAGTATACAAAATTTTAAAAAGAATACAATGGTCTGACAAACTTTTCCCATATCCTTCTGTATTCAGAAAAAATACATACAAAGTACAATTTCTATTTTAGTAAGCTCGTCATACATTGCACCTTTTATAAAGCAATTTACATAAAGCCTTAGGAAAAAATACAACTATATGGATCTCTAATTTCCTCAACTTCCTCAATAAGTGATATATCTAATATCATTCTTAGGAAACCCAAAAGCACAAAGTTCATGCAATTAGAGCTGTTCCAACACCTGCAAGAGGCTGATTTATGCAAGAGACAAGGAAACAAAAAACCACAACGTAGGACACTCTTCCTATCCAGACTGAAAAAATATTGAACTTCAAGTTATCACCACAGATAGAAACTTCAGCAAATATTCCATATTCAACTTCATGTCCTTAGAGATGTACAACATGGGCATTACCTTTCTGCTGTAAAAAATTTGATTCACTTTTCAATAAGTCCTTTTTTTTTCCTGAATTTTTCTTATCAGTAGTTGAGAAGGGACAATACAACAGTGACACACAAATATCAAAATATAAGCACACACTTCACATTCTTCCAATGAGCAGATAGAAGGAAGAGTGACTAACCTTTACTTAGCAAAGGAGAAAGGAATGCATCTTGCATGTGTGGTCCATGGGATGAAACAGTATCAATCTCTCTCTGAGAAGAGCTGATAGTACCAAGCCAGCTACGACTGCGAGGTGTGTTTGAAATCCCTGTGTCCATTTCCATGTTTACAAAGGTGTCTGTAGACTGAGATTTTAGTAGTTGTTCCCCCACAGCTAGAAAAATCAAAACACACCATAGAAAAATCATGCAAGTATCCAGAAGGAAATTTAGACAGTTCTCTCCTGGCATTTCAGGAAGCTAAAATTTGCATCTAAGTCAATATTAAGGGGACCAATGAAATTCAAGGGAATGCAGCAAGTTTAGGCATTTCAGGAATTTCTAACTAGCTTTTTATGAGAGCACTGGCATAAAAGAAGCATGATGTAATAAAGTGTTAGCATCAACAGAAGTAAATAATGATGCTGTTACTAAAAAGAGGAAGACTTGGCAGCAATGTCAGCCTTGCCATATGGAGATAAGGTAGCAAATGTCAACTTTGCCGTAAGGAGGTAAGGTAGTGAACTGAGAGATCAGTAACATAAAGGAGGCTTAGAAGTCTTCTAAGTTCTTACTGTCTAACAAAGTAAATTTCAAACATTAGGAACATTACTATTTATTTTTTAAGAAGTTAAAAGCTCATCAAGAGACTACAAAAGAATATTGATTTTAGTTATTTTCTGCAGCAGAATTTACACTGAAGCAATGTCCATGTTGAGTTCAACATCTACAGTGATGTCCAATTCAGTACACCTGAGAAAGCAGGAGAGGTACTGTCTATGCTAAACAGAATCTCTTAAAAAAATACACTCTCTGTGAGAAAGCTGTGCAGGTGGCAAGCCTCAGCCTGTTCTTATCTTGGCTAAACAGAGGCAGAACAGACCAGAACAGAGATTCACAGATGTAGCATTGCAGGAGGGAAATCTGAGTTTGAAATATATCAAACTCAGATGCTACTGTACCTGTCTTGTACTTTCCATTCTTGAAAGGTGAATTAATGGATGAAGCTGGTATAACTGGAAATGGCCAGAGGAAATCCTTGTGTAGCTTTTTCAAAGCACACACAAAATCCTCCACACGGGCAGCTCTGGCTCGCTCCTTGCACAACCAGCCGATCAGCTCAAAGCCCAACTGTGCAGCAAAGCAGCCAAGGTCTTTCAGCTTGATTTCCTCCAGCAGACGCCGAGCATGCCGCCAGAGCATCATGTCAATATACATGTTCTCAGCACAGTCACTGTCTTTACTCCACCTACACACACAGCACAGAACAGCCAAGTGAACACTGATAAAGCTGAGTCACAAAGGCCACAACTGCAGAACATCAAGTCACCAGAGTAGTAAAAGGGGAGCTTTCTATATAACAGCAGAAGCAGTTTCCCTAGTTCCTTGCTGTTTATATTCTCTAAAAGATCCCACTGCCTCAACAGGTAGGTGAAAAAAAGGATTTAAGTTACAACAGCAGCAGTTTTTATAGAACATTAAACTATTAGCAATGCAGAAAAAAGTAAAGTAGGAGATAAAAGGCAGATGACATTGCAAAGTTTAGAGAAATAGTCAAGTATTGGCCCACAGCCCTTCCTATCCAAACCTTTAAGACAGTACTCTCTATTAAAAATTCCTAAATTCAGAATTTATACTAGGATGGTTTTAGAAATCAGGATGGGGAAAAACGCCAAAGCAAAGATAATAATTTCAGTTCAATCCTACTTCTGAACTGTAATACCTATCAATATCAAGTCGGTACACAGCAGCTTTAGAGGAGTTCACCCCAAGGCATAAAAGGTTCTATCTGTAGCTTGGAAACACAGTGCCAGATCAAGATGTGCACGGTAGCAGAGCAGTACACTGTGAACTGTGAGCAGTTCAAAATGCATTTTTCAGAAAAACAGGTCCTTTAAATATGAGGCACGTGATCTCACTAGCTACTTAAATTACTACACATGTAATATGTACCACATCCAGTGGTTTCAGAGTCTTTGGGTCAGCAATATCTATGTAAGCATACCTGTGCATACATACAAACATACATACATGTATTTACACATGTGAGAATATATTTTCCCAAGAATGTTATGAGACACAAACAGTACAAAAGTTGTGAAATTATAAATGCAAAAAATGTGGAAGGAGATTATGACAAATCTATCAAATAATTTATTTCTATAACTTAAATTAGTAAGAAGTTAGTCCTCTACCTAATAAAGTGGGGAATGAGAAGACATTACCTTTTTCCAGACGGGCCAGAGGGCATACTCAGAGTCTTTGTCAGATTAAATTTGCTATGGAGATTCTCCGCTGATTGGGATAAACTAATGCTGCGGTGCCTGAAGAATTCAAAACCACTACTTGAACTAGGTTCCTAAAAGCAAGAAAACCAAAACATACACTGAAAGTACCAAACATTATATATAATATGAAGATTAATCATACAAGGCATGATGCTCAGTATTTACTCTTCTCATCACAAACCTGAGTTGTTGGTGTAGTTGGGGGTGTTTCTGTTTCTCCAGAGCCAATGGCTTTAAGAAATCTAATCATATGACGACAGAGATCCCACTTTCCCTGCTCTAAGGCAGTATTAAATAGGAGAGTAGCGTGTTGTCTGCTAACTGCTGGAACTTCCATATTCTGCAAGAAACAAAGCATAATTAAGTGATTTAGTTTTACTATAGAAGATCTGAAGTTCTATTAAGTCAAGCCACACTACTTCACATTCGAGTATACCAAAGATTATAAACAATAAATTTCATGCTATAATTTTCCCATTTAAAACAGTAAACTAACTACTTACACTGCATGATCTTACCACCATTCATAACTGGATATAATATCAACAGAAAACTGTCACATTAAAGATCTGTTGAACATGCACAACTTTGATATTACTTTTTTTTAAAAATACTGCAATATTAGTAAATATCAGTACTCTTGCAATATATCTGGTGCTGTTACCTGTAGGATAATAAGGTAAGAGGCAGCTGTGTCCAAGTCCTGGGCCATTAAGCACTCTTCAAATAAGTCCTTCGGGTTTCCAACAGCAGCAAAAAGGTAATTCCACAGGGCATATTCTGTCTTCCTAGCACAATGAACAACTGTCTGCAGGAAGAGGGGGAATTCTGTAATGAACTTCGCCACAGTGGGAAGGAGAGGGTCGGGAATGGGTTCCCGCGAGGTAGCTTCTTCTTCCAGCACTTCATGAAGCATCAGTTCTAGTACATGAGGGAAGTATGGTAATGTGGCACAGGAGTGGGCCAAAAGCAAGGCTTGTTCACCGAGGTTCCTAACCAAGAGCTGGCGTAAAATGTGATGGAGGTAGATCTGAGAGGTTCTCTCAACAATGGAGAACGGAAAGAGAACCTCTAAGTGTTCTCTAGCACTGGTTTGAGTGTATAAACAGTCATAGAGCACAGTGTCATTAACAGCACCAAGAACCAAGGCATCTTCAAACAAAACAGCCAATGGGTATATGTTGATGTGGAAAGGCAGCATGATCCGTCTTGACAGAAAGGAATGCGGTTTTCGATGATCTCTGGGAAACAGGGGAAGCCAGACTTTCATACCTGCCCCACCACAGCTGAGCCACAGAGCCTCCAGTAAGTGGCGTTTCTGTTTGTTAATCCTGCAAGTAGTCCATACATTTTCAACAGACTGGGCTAGGACAACTGGAGCACAAAAAGGCAGCTATTTAAAATGAAAAAAAAAAAAATCAGTATCCATTATTCCTTTTATTTTTACCCTATTCAAAAGAACTCAATTTTTCAGCTAAGTATTGTCTTCAAACATGTTATTCTTCTAACATAGAAGAAACAAATCTGCTTCTCTCTTATCTGCATCCTAGCATGTGACAAAACACCACTTAACACCTATAACTATTAACTCAAGACATTTCTTTTTGTAACCTCCTTAATAGTTAGTCAGGAAGCAGAGATATAAGAATAAAGGTGAAAAATAAAAACCTGTTCTCTGCTTCTTCAGTTAGCCCCCAAGTCCAACCTAGAATTGACAAATCTTTATCTGAATTTTCCAAATTTCAGTCTCCCAATGTGCTTGTTTCACATAGAATTGGTTTTCGTCAGCTCAGAAGAATTGAAAGTTCAGTAATTGATTTGTATTGTTGTTATTGCCAAGAACTCTGTAAATGTACTCTGCAAAAAATGATAATGTTCCATAAACATACAAAACTGTTCTGGACAGACTAGAGATTTTCTGTTATTGGTGCATATGAAATTTTGGGCAGTATCTTTAATCTTAAAACTTGTCTATTTTATTTCAATATAACTAGCGAACACAAGCAAATGCTCATATACTTCCAGCCAACAATTCTGTCAGTAAGCACAAATACTGCCTTGCTGATGGTCTTATTTTCTTTATGTCTGGACCACTCTCTTGCACAGCTTCTTCCATCACTGCCATCTTTGAAGCCATACACAGTACTCCACATACATTTACTCACATGCTTTCTTTGATTAGGATTATTATCTTTATCTCGTATCTGGGGTCCAGATCGATCCCTTTGCAACATGATAAGTTGTCCTGCTAAGTTAAGCATAATACTTTCAGCTTCACAAGCCTAAGGATAGAAAGAATATTATGCAAATTATTTAAGCTTTTTGAATTATAATTTTACTCATAACCACATTAAAAACCCAGAAAAAATGTAAATTAAATGTCCCACTTTACAGAGATGACTAACAGCTGAATTCAATATAGAAGGACTCAGAAAAATCAAGAACAAGTTCTTGTGCAAAGGAGTAAATACTGGAAGGTTTCTTATTCAGCAAACTCATTCCATGTGTTTAATATGGACTTTTTCCAACCATGTGTCTTAAAATGGGCAATCCACCAGCATTCCAAGAAAAATGAAAGTCTGTATTCTTATCAGTATCATCACAGTATGATTGCCAGTATCTGACTCCAAAGACAACATTGGTACACAACCCAAGAGCTGAGCCAAAAAGAGCTGAGCCACACTTGTACAGCATCTTGAACTTTGATTTAGCTGCAGTTAGAGAAAAATTGTTTAAGGTGTGTCAAGAAAGCAAACTATTCTGCTCAGTTAAGTCTACTCCCATTTTGATTTACGACAAAAATCCAAGTTCTCTTCGCATGTGCTTTCAGTGCCCTGACAAAATTCTGAAGGTTAAGACAGGGATCTTCACATCTTAAGTCATTGTTTGGCTGTTGCAGAATTTACAAAGAGTGCCTCATAGGGTCAATATGCCATCTTTTAATTTTTTCTATTTATTCTTTGAGTAATGGATATGTTGTTGCAAGAAAGGTAATTCCTAATGCCATGGATTGTTCTGGATTTTGACGGTTAATACATGATAGAGCAACATACCCTTGATAGAGTTAAATTTAATTTGTTCACCAAGACTTGGTCTCAAACTTTTCAAGTTAAGAAGAGAAGGTACGAAATAAAATCTAAACTCTTAGGTCTCTATCCACCCCCTCATCCCCAATTCCCACATAACATGTCAATATAGTGAACATCAGAAAAAGCACATTCTGGATTTTACCATATAGAAGAGTCACTGATTCATGACTGATTTATCAGCCAGGTAATCTTTAAGGAGTAAGCTAACAAATTCAGGCACCAATTCTATCAAATTTCGAGATCTGTTACCTGCTGAGGCATCTTCAAGGTGATGCCAGTCTCTGTTCTCACTGATGTCAAGGTAACAGACACTACAAGAAAAGGATGAGGAATGTACCGAGACATGGATACTTCTTGAAGAATTTGGATACTGGCAGTAGGATTAAGACTGAAAGGAAAATGACTACACTTAGAAATTTTACAACAGTACTTAACATGAAATAACTACCTTGAAGTAAACCTAACAAAAATAAGCAACTTACCCTTAGCAAACAATTTACTCTATGAAACAAATGACATTCCTTTAATCAGGAATAAGTAGAAATGCCCACATATCTACTCTATATAAAGTTACCAAACAAACCTAAAATGGGTTACTGATCTTGATACTTTGGGAAATACAGCTATGCATTGATAGAAGACAACATCAGATACTTCAGAATATGACTCTATTGACTCTTCAATGAGACAGTTTCCAGGTTCAGGTTCCATTGGGAGCTTTTTTAAAAGCATTAAAAATATTTTTCTCTGAAGTTCATCAACAACTTGCTTTTTTCTACCACAAAAAGGTCCCCTCTTGCTAAAAAGAAGATACCATTACTGTAAGAAAAATCACCTACATAGGGACTTAAACCCCCCATCTCTGAATCTTTATCTCCTCCTTAGATTCACTAATCTTAATTGTCTGAAAGCACCTGGCATATTTCACATTGCTACTCCTTTTGTACTAAAACAATTCCTCAACACCTCACCAAGACCAAACCTTTTCATCTTTGCAAGCCTGCTACCACCTTCCCTTCACTAATTAGTGCTTCTAATATTAGAAACATGTTTTTATTTTAAAATATTCAAATATGTGGGTGTCTTTTAGTCCCTTTTTTTCCTATTCATATTCAGTTTTCAAGTTCCTACAATTTATGAACATGTTTGTTCAGACAGCTGGAAATGTGCATACATCAGCCACTACCTACCTCTACCTTGCATGGGCCTATCAGTATGCGTGCAAATGAAAACACTCATGAACTTGTGCATAAAGATAACACCACTCCATATTTTAAAAATCTGACTCCACCAGTTATCAAATACCTTTGTATTACTGTAGGATTTTACTCAGACTGAGAGCAGGTCTACAGGTACCTTACTGCAAAAGCATTCAAATAGTGACACTCACCCCTCAGACCGTCTCTCAATACTGTAAAGGCAAATGGAACAATCTGCTCTGAACAATATCACAATGTCCCGGAAGACACTCAGTAGTAACGTGTTTGCCTGCACTTTGGTGATGTGAGCAAACGCGTTGTCAAGGTTAGACGTTCGCAGGTAGATTCTCAGCTAAAAGGAAAAGGAGTAGTTTGTAAACATGTTCTGTTTACCAGGAAGGTAATAGTAATTCCACTTTTGATTATTTTCTTTATTGTGGAATGGTTGTCAAGAATTTTTACCAAGACACACTACTGAGTTTTTGTTTCACCAAGTATTTTATCCTTTGCATCCATTCTATTATTATAACCAAAGCAGTTAAAGCACAGTACAGCCAAAGCTGAAATACTGAACACAATCATAAGGAAGGAACCTTATTCACCAGTTTTAAAAAGCAAAGAGTAAGTAAATCTCCTCTGCCCATATAGTTTAAAAGCTTGCAAAATTCTCCCAAAATACTGTAAACAGGTATCTCAGAACACACTTCATGCTAATATGCAAAAGTGTCACAAAGTTTTCAGAACAACGAGTAGATTCACTGTAGTCAGCAGTAAACAGTTTTTAATAACAACAACAAAAATTTTCTGCAAAGAATTACTTATATATTAATATATAAACTCTGAATATAACCAAAAGCCACCGAAGTTTATCATGTATAAACATGTTCACAATATCACAATAAATTTCATGTTTATAATACTACTGTCATACAGATCAGATATTTTAATCATTATATGTTTACTTTGAAGAAAAGTATCTCACCTCTTCCTGGTGATCATTTAAATTATAACATGCAAGAACAATGAAGTCATTCCACCATGCTAAGCCACCTGTTACCATCATAGTTTGCTCCTGAAAAGAAAAAAGCAAGCAGATGACATATAGGTATGTATTTTTATACACTTACACACACAGACATATACATTATATGGGTAATTTCTTAAAGTCATGCATGATCTCTGTAAGCTTTATGCTTAGTGGCAAGACTATGAATAAGAAGTTCTTAATGTTTAAAATAACCAAAGTACTAAAGAGTAGTATGTGAAGGACAAACCTCATCCTACAAAATATAGTTCCACAGTTCTTCATGCTACTGGCATCCCTGGACTCTCTCAATTGTGTTTCTAGCCTGAATTTATAAGCTTTACATCCAAAGCTACATCACATGAACTCTCAGATAAAACAAATGGAATTAAGTGACTGACTATATGCATGCAAAATTGGAACACTCTGCTAATATTCAGACACAAATTAAGTGTGTCAAAACCACAAGACCTGTGTTTCAGACACTTTATGAGAAACACATGTATAACCAGCAACCCTAATCCCAAGTGTGTATACAGGCTGTTTACTTGAAAATGATACTCTTTAATTTTCTCCAAGTCTCACATCCCAACAAATAACATCTTCCCTGTGCACCAGAATAAAATTCCATAACCTCTCACCTGGGTAATGTTTCCAAACAGCTTCCATTTTTTGGTGAGTAAAGAATAATGTGCAAAACCAAACTTGCCAACAACAGCTACATTCTGTCCAAGCTTGTCAATAGCTGAAAACTGTAAAAAAGAAATAAAAGCCGCCAGAACCTCAGATGGGAACTTATTTAAACTACATATCCTATCCAAATATGCACCACAAGGCAACAACATCAGACTCAAAACGTGTAAAGTATCTTCACGTTTCATACTTTACTAACACAGTTTTCTCTCTGTAATGTAAATTAATTATTTCATTTTCAGAGTTCAGCCAATCCTAAGGATAACCCTCCAATATTTTTAAATAAGCATGAACATATTCTTAAAATAACTCACCCTTATAGGCCAGTTGCTCTCTAGATATGTACTATGAATCTAAAAAAAAAAAAGAAAATGAAAACCACATGACTACACCAACTACCATTAAAGTACCGATTAATTGCCACATCCTACAGCAATTTGGACAATGTCGGTTTCTTTTCAAAACACTATCATGAAGGTATTTAATGTTGGAAATTTGTTTTTAAATACAATTACAGCCCACACACCAAAAGTTATTGATGCCTAAATGCTACCCTGTTTTGAATACACAAAACATCAAAATGCATTAGCAACACACACCAATTAATAATATATTACAGATTAATAGTCACAATTTGCTCAGCTCTCCTCCCAGCTACTTCCCTCTCTAAGAGAATATTTCAAAGGAACATAAAGATTTTGATAAATACAGTCTTCAGAGAGGACTTTCAGTATAGGGATGAAATTTCTAATCCTGTCACAAATACACACCAGCATATCCAAAAGCCTTCCTATGAGAGGACCTTACTGGAATACATCAGATCAATCTCAATTTGGTATTCTTCACGTCACATGGGATGATACAAAATCAGCCTAGAACTCCATTCTCCAATCTGACACAAGGAAGGTAGGTACTCTTGAGACCAAGGCACTGTCCTTTTTCATGGATATGCTGCTCTGCACCGTAATTCTAATTGTTTCAGCTTTACTTTTACCACAGAACAAAGATATCTCCTTCCTATACCAGTTTTAGAAGACAGAAGAGCTACTTGGCCAGCTAAAGTGGAAATTCAACAGTATCTAGAACCTGCCTGATATGCCTAGAATCAAATACTTTTTAATACTACTGATTCATGTGCTATGTGAAGAACAAAATACTGGGGATCCTTCAGAAATCTGTTTTAAAAGTGTCACCAATTCAACCATCAAAGAATACACATTAGAATTACAGATTAAAAGATATTTATCTTTTTATTTATATTACAGTAAAAATAGAAGTCCCATTACTACCCTGGAAACAATTTCCTCTTTGAAAGTCTGATATTGTGAAGTTTTAGTTATATGCTTAAATAGATGCCATTTTTTATGTTTGAAAATACAGATGGAGTCAGAAGACTATATACATCAGCTGAATATATTTTAAAGCATTTTGCATAAATAAAAAAACAAACACCTAAATTATTTCTTGTGTGTTGCACTTATTCTCTCTTTCAAAGCCCAGGAAAGTAATTAACTACTCCTTCCCAAAGTCATAAAAGCTTTTAAGACTGTATTTATTGGCTAGGAGGCAAACTCATACTCACAAGGCTGATAGGACCAACACTGTTTTACCTTTTGTCAATGAGAAAAAGCTGCACCATGGCAAACCCCCAGCGACAATAAAAAGGCAATGATCTCATACCAGAGTAAAAAGGTCCGGCAGAGAGTGAGGAGATCAGCTGCATATTCTATTCCTACAAACTCTTGCAAGCACGAAGCACATACGGGCAACCAGGATCAATTACCTGTACAACATGCCAATGCCGGTGTCCTAGTAAAGTGCTTAAACCCTGAGAATCTAAACTGCCATCTGAAAATGGGCCTCTTTCCCTGGTGTGGTTATGTTCAGAGTGTGCCAAAGTATTTCTGGGACTCTGAGTCTGTGCTGCATCTCCACAGTTCAAATATAAGCGATCTTCTCCTTGAAGGAGGACTTGCTCCTGGTTACTCTATATTAAAACCAAACAAAAACAAAACAAAAGAAAAAAAAGCAACTTTGAATTCCACATACAGAAAACAAAGGTTTATTTGTATGTATTTGTATGTATTATAAATACATATAAATGTAAAAATACATATAATTATGTATTTATATTTACATGATGAATATATTAAGAGATTCTAGGTAAACAATATGAAATATTGCATAGCAATATTTTCACAGTACCATTTTAAAGGCTCTATGACAAAAAAGAAAGACAACTCTAATGGCTGCAGAACAGACTTAAACCTGAGAGAACAACTCAGAGGTCACCCAAAACTGGAAGTATGATCTAAAACAAGGATATATTTATCAACAAAAAAACTTACCATACAAGGATTAACAGTGAGTGCACTCTTGATGAACTGAAACTGCAGAATACCAAACTGCTGAGCTTCATTATTTGCATTTCTTTCAAGTTTCATGTTTGAAGAAGAACTCCCATCAATAACCCAGAGATGATACCCTTCTGATCCCCAGGTCTGAAGGTAAAAGAATAACAATAATAAAATTACCAGCCCAACACTACATACACATATATAAATGTAATACTATATATTCTCATAAAACAAGAACTACAGAAACTGATTGCAACTGATCTTATGATATACATGAGCCTGGAAAAAATCCACACATTTTGTTGTTCTAAACCATATTATTATAAGAATCAAACAGTAAAATTCACAAGGTACAGTAAGAATCTAGCTTGAATAATTTCTTGTCTTATGTTAAAAAAGTAATGATTAAATGAAGCGTAACTGTGCAAAGACACCCACATAAGTAATGAAGACTGCTTAGTTCGCCGTTTAGGGCAACAAAAAAAAAAATTCAAACAAAGAGCCAGGTATGAAACAATCCTGATTTCCAAAATTACAATGGCTGCTGCTCATCAAATTCAATTATATCAGAATTTCAATTTTTGAAATTTTTTAAGAGGTAAATTTAAAAGGTACTGTCATTGCATATATGTACCTTCACTTGGGATGCATCTTCATAGCAACTATGCCAATCTTCATAGCAACTATGTCATGATGAATAAACCAAATTGTTTTAGAAATACTACAAAAAATTCATCATGGTTTGTATGAGGCCTTGTAGACTGTGTCTGAAATTTGTTCTAATTTAAAATTTACTGCAATTTATTCTATTTATTTATTGATTTTACAGACTAGCAGGATTGGATTTAATGTTAACTAGTTTGTATTAAAAAAAACAGTTCAGTTTCTCTGGAATTAATAATCTTAGTGAAGTTACTTTAAGTGTCAAAGGCCAGCTAGTAAATTTAGAGAAATAAGGAAGTCTACAATTAATGTTGATCTGTGTCTGACTGCACTTTGAAATACAGACCAGATAAAAAAGCAAAATTAAGAAAAAAATCACAAGTGTTCATTCTTAATATTAAAAGCAAAGTCAAGAAAAGGCATGTCATGCATACTTCATGAAAAAAATTCATCAGTTGTCCTTTTGTCCTTCAATAAAACATTTCATCATACTATGAAAACTAATTAGGCAAAAGAAAGTTTGATTTTCTGAAAATCTGTTATACTAAAAACAATTAAAAACATTAAGAGTCATCCTACTACAGTGTTTTTACATTCCTGCTTACCATGGAACGGATTTTTAGAGGGTCCTTTTTGGCACCATCAGATTGATACCTTAAAAACAGAACAGAACAAGTCTGAGTTTGCAAATGACTTCATCAGAATAATAAATTAAATTCCTATCTTGTGTTTTCATATGGTTCTACATTGAACCTCATCTCAAATGGTACAGCTTGTTTGATCCACGACACTACAGAAAAGGCAATGCAACTGTCAGATGTCTAGCATAAACTATTTGAAATACAGGCACTGAGGGAATTTTAATATTTGCTTGGCCCAAGCTTACTTCTAGGGTAATTTTCTTTTACAGACAAAAAGACCATTATAAAATAAAAATAATATATTTTTCTTTATATTTAAATGATCGCCTCCTAAATATTTTCCAAGATATCTCAATATCTAAGAAATCATAAAGGAAAAAGAGAATTTTAAAAAGCTAATTCGGTAATTTAATTTCTACTTAAATTCTTTTAATTATAAAAACAAACACTTCTAATAATCTCTTTACAATGTCATTAAAAATACTCACGCAAAATCGCCTCCTAAAGTACAGATAAGCTGAGCACCAAAAACACTCCATAAGGACAAACCTCCACATTCCCAGGTCACCATCACAACACAGCTATCAGGTGACCATCTGATTAGTTTAACGGGTCCTGTTTTATTCCAAATATCTGTTTAAAAGTAGACAACAAAGTAAGTGAAAACAGTGAAAGTCCTTCAACTGGTTTCACTGGAAAAGTATAAACAAAAATATATGGAAGTAAATATTTAATTTTTCAATTAACTGATGCATTTATCAAACTGACCCTCTCAAAGTGAATAAGTAGCAAACAAAAAACAGTTTCTTTCCAATGCATGCTTGGTTTCATAAGAAACTAATAATACAGGAAAACATGCCAGAAGTACACTGCTATAAGACAACCACAGAACCACAATTCTAATAAAGTAATTTTTCAGACAATAGAGGCACTTAACACAACTGTAAAACTTATTTATGGATTTGTTTTTTAACTGAAAACCAATAGACACACACATTTTCAGTTGAGGATGCAATTTACCTACTTCATATGCTCCTTACTCTCAAGCACAGAATACTACATGAAAAAATACACTGCAGTGCAGGAAGAAAGCTGCAGTACTCAGTATTTTTTCTGTACTCTGTATATCAGTCACTTCAAATTAATTCACAGTTCTATTATACTCATTATCAGTTTTGGCAATAACCTTTAATTTCCTGAGGTTATTGAAAATTAATTTTAAGACTAAGAATTAGTTAAAAACCCCACAAAAACACAAACCACCCACCCAAACCCTCACATACACAAAACACATCCAAGAGTTAATTAAAAAGCAAGCCGCTAAAAGTGCAAAGACACAAGAGTTAATTACTATAAACAGACAGGAGTAAATACTATTCACATCAGTGATTATGCAAACAAACAGAGGTTAACTAGCCAATGATAAAAAATAGAGTATACCCTAAAAGCAGCTGGAAAATTCTAGCAATAAAAGTAGCTCACCAGGATATTGTTTTGGTGTCAGTTCCAATTTATGAGAAAACTGCATGGCGCCAGTGGTGGTATCTATTGTATAAACCTGCACAGAGCCACTGGAAGACATTACACATGCTTTAGACTACGGACCATTTGGATTTCTTACCAGTTTCAAGAGGCTAAGAAAAGATGCTATTTCTCTCACCAGTAACAAATTTATCTAGAACAGAGATGTTGAATCAAATTATAGTCAAAGAACTTTGTGAAACAAATTTCTAAGATGTTTTCCAGAAGGCATCAGAGGACCCAAACCACCAGCCCTAGAATAATTCATGTACTGGAAAGACTTCATTCTCCTAAGATACATATGTACATACAGTCCACATACATTTATGGCTTCCAACTGCCAGACAATCCATGAGGGAAGGCAGTAGTTACTCAGTGCCAAAGTTTCATCAGGGATGTACTAAGGCATACTATGATCAGTTAATCAAAGTAACTATTCCTGTTTCTGAGAAAACACCAACACACTGTATTGTTACTACAAACAAGAGTACTGGTTCTTAAGAGGACAGATGAAAAATAAAACAGATTTTTAAAAATGTTATAAAACGAAACCTAAGTAAAATACAATCAAAGAAAATAAAAGGCTGCACTCCAAGGCCATCTTAAGCAGTATTACACAGGGGGGACCTGAAGGAGCAGTATGCAAAATACCACAACTAAAAGCACTTCTGCAAGATTTAATTTACAAATATTCACAGTTACTCTAACAGGCAATATTTTTCTTGACCAAATCATAACTGCACAGAGCATCTTCTCAGTTGAGTGCCAAGTGCTGATTCTTGTCCAATATTACTATGACTAACTACTTAAAACTCACTTTATAATCCCGCTTTGAGATTAGCTGGGATTGCAGCACTTTCCAATCCTTGCTACTGGTCAAGCCATCTTTCAATTTTTTTTCCCCAGACGTGAACAGCAAACATGAATCTCAATTGTAGTTCAACCAAGCAACCATTTCTTTCCACCTCTCTCCTGACTCCTTGACAGCACATTATGTTATCTCCAGGCAGACTGATTATTTTCATCTTTACAGTTCTTGCAACCCAACTTAGTAAGAAGTAACTACTAATTCAGATTTATAATGAAACAATCTCCCCCTGCTCTGAACCAGCCTTAAAAAACTTACTTGGCACATCCAAACGCCATTAGCCTGTATTTATTATTCACTGCCACACAAGTTCCATCAACTACATCTTGTGCCCAAACACCATGGAGCTGCTGTAGAGAAAGGAATTCAGAAGATTTTTGTTAAACAGTGCTTTTATTAATAGCAGTCAGCTTCTATCCATGTCCACCATATTACACATCTGCAAGTTGACCTTTATGATCTCAACATTTCTATTCATGTCGAGACCAAATGACATGGCTCAAACAAATAAAATCCAGTAAATGCAAAACTGGTTTCATTCTTTTTAATATAAATTAGAGAGAGATAACAGTATGTAAGAAAAACTTATTAATAACAAAATAAGTCAATACCTGTAAGGCAAAAAAGTTCCTAACACTGTCTAGGGAAAAAAAATGGTAGATGGTACTAAGAATGAAGAAAGAAAGAAAAACATAAAAGTAAGTTTCCATCTGCAACAGCTGAGATCACAAGTGTTTTAAGTGGGTAAAGGAATCTGATATAGATCTATTCTTTTCAGTATTCTGTAGCTAAAACACAGATATTTAACAACAAAATGTAATAGTTTTTAGGCTGAATTACAGGTGAGAAAACTTGGAAAAGATTCCTGTAAAAGAAATTCTGAAGTATGCTTGTCACTATGAGAAAGAGACAGACTTGATAAGAACTAAGTCCTAGACATAGTACTTAGGAGATACCACTTCCTGTCATCCCACTTGTAACTTCTAACAGGAAGGCTGTTGGTCTGACACAATAAGACACAGTCTGTAACGACAATTTCAATGAATAAATGGAAGTTATTATCAATTATGGCCTCCCACTGGTACCAACTCTATAAAAATCTAGCTCAAATTATGCTACAAAATGCAGCCTTGTTCTTATGTCATCTCTTAAGCAGATGTTAAATTTTAGTTTCTTTGTAGCTGAACAGAATGTAAAGTAAAAAGCTGACTGAAATGCAGAAACCAAGGAAAACACAGTTATTGTGCATGGTAGAAATGCTAAAGGAAATATACCTCAGCAGTGAATCTACTTGACATCGGTGTAATGAAACCAACTCTGCCATCATTAAAAACAACAGCAAAGCCATCAAGCGTGGCACAGTATTCCATATCTCTGATGTAAACATCTTCAAATCCCATAAGTGAACCTGCTGAGAAAGTATGAGCAATTTAAAAATAAGTGAACACAGAAATATTGCAAACTAACAGACATTTCAGATATTTACTTATTACTTCAATGAGAAAACCTGATTTAAACAGGCTATTTCATTCCCATTTACAAATGGCAAAATTTTCCCATCTCTGCTTAAGAACAGAGAAAATATTTTATGTCAGATGGTATGTCACTAAGAGGTAACTGTTATAACCAATAGAATCCCTAAAACCTACCTCGGGAAGACTGCAGATCTACAGAAAATGGAACTGTACATAGGTTGATGGCCTTCCTCCCATTGGTCATCCCATCCCAGTGAATGAGATGGAGAAATCCATCAGCAGTAGCCACAAGTAGATCTTCTAACATGGACTGCAAACTAATAAAAGATATTTGTTAATCCCTAAAAACACTTCATATTAAATCAATGTCACAGAAGTATCAATTAATATCATGAACACTGTATTACTGCCTCTTGTACCAGCAACTGCATTGTAAAGTTACAAACATTTACCAGGCTGACAAAATATGGTATACACCTCAACTTCTCTCCAGCAATCACTGTTCATGAACAGGTCTGTACTGTTAGAGTAATTGCTTAACTGGGATACTAACTGCTGAAGATCTTTTCAATACTTTTGACTAACCATAAGACATTGCTGACAACAATTAATTATTCATCTATCCCAGAAAATTAACAATACTGCCTAGGCTGTAAATAACTCCCAATACATTTTAATCTGTGGTTGGAATGAACTGGTGAAGGAAATTAGACTCCTTCTAAATCCTTTCTTAAACATTTCCAAACTCCCGACAACTACTGTTAATCTACTTGCATACAAAGCTTTTTCCAGTATATACTGCATGTCTTCCAACAGCCATTTTGTCCTAAGGAGCCTCTTCCCAAACTTCACTTTGTTACTTTTCCCCTCCTCCAACGCTATGAAGTTTCAGCAACTTTTCACGCATACTTATTTATCATGTTCAAAATTTCTTTATAGGACAGGCCATCACCACAAAAAAGCAAGAGGTAAAGAAAAAGGACAAATGTGGACCCTCTGCAGGCATCTGGAGAAATGCTGAAATCCTGCATACAGTTTTTCTCTAACTGACCAATGCCTCCATGAAATCTCTAATACACACTTGGAGCTGAAGGACAAACTCATTTATAGTAATACACAGTAATACTGAGCATACTATATACTTCTGTATGCTGGAAATATCAGTATAGCCAAGCACAGAAAGAATTCTTAAACAGCAATTGACTTTTTCACCTCCTCAGACTTACTAGCTGCTAATAGTAACTTACTAATACTAGTCATTAGTATTAATAAGCGTAAAAACTTACTAGAAGCCTTTTCTTCCATCCAGTTTTCCCTTCACTTTTTAAAAAGCATTGATACATATGGAAAAATTCTCAAGACCCAATTAATGAGCATACCTTGTGATAGAGGCTTGCAAGTCCAGCACTTTCTTCATTTCTAGATTTAATGAAGGAGCACATTGCTCTTCCTTATAATGTGGGGTTCCCTTCAGGTGAGGGCTTCCTCTAAAATACAAGAGAAATGTTTTAATTGAAACAGGTTGTCCTTCAAAAGACGCAAGAGTTACAGACTTACATTCCTGTGGTCTTTTTTTCCCCATATTTATATGTGTGTGTATATATGTATACACCCACACCCCCACAAGCAGCACTGAATATCTAGGATGTAAGTCTGATGCTAAAAGCTTAGTCTAATACATAGACAAAATAAGACAATGAATAGAGAATGAACATTACAATAGCTGTGTGGCCTGCCTTAATACTCCTAAAATAAGGGATATGTATCAGTGAAAAATCTGATTTAATAAATTGTTACTCAACTATTTACAGTAATTAAATTCCTGAATTCTTAAGTATCTCCAATTTATTATTTTTCAAGATGCATTACAGACTTCAAAATTACAGACTTCAAAATGTTTAGGTTTCTTCCATTCCTTTTGCCAGATGAATGTTTATAATATAAATTCAGTATGCATAATACAAGTAGACATCTATCACAGTATTTCATAGGAATATTTCTCCCTGAAGCAAATTAACTAGTTTTTAACCTAAGACCTACTAAGAAGAGTTGACTGAACACTGATTCCATCCCTTTAAACAAACCATTACAAAGTATCAACTTCTAGATGTAGAAAGCATCTTATTTTTGTCTTCCTCATTTTAAATTTCACATTCCATTGATTATGTCACAACATCATTATACATTACTACACAGCATTAAAGTATTCCTTATTTATCTGTGTTATCAGACATGCCATGTGCTTTTTAAACTTTTTTTTAATGAAAACTGACCTACAGTCATAAGTATCATGTCATTCAGCTTATTTATCTAATGAGCATTATGCTAGTAAGCAAAGCAAACTATGAATGCAGCAGGCATTGCAGACAAGAATTAGTAGAATTAGAATCTGTAGTAACTTCAATAGTCAGAAACAATAGAGAAGCACAGAGATTCATGTAATCTTTATCTGTATTTTAATTGACAGAACATTTATTTTAATTTACATCAGTGTAGCAAGTGTAACTGCCTAAGACATGGCAGAAACCAAAGCAGATGCAGCTTTAGAGAAGTTTGACAGCACAAGGATGCATCAATCTCTTCCCTGTCTTGTTTATCTCAGTAGATATCAAGTTCCTTAATTCATTACCATTTTATAGCAATGCTATATTCATATCTGTTATTCTTCGATGGGCACTATACCTTTCCTTGTGTAGCAAGGACAAAGATATATGCCAGCTAAGGTAAGACCAAGGTAACTTTTGTCAATCTGGATTTAGCAGATGGAAGTAGTATCATTTTTTCAGAACAAAACTATGGTGGCTGTGAAGAATTACATCGAAAAATGAGAAAAAATTATTTTAAGGTTAGTTATCTACCACCAAAAGATTTGCAACTTGTATAAATTTTAATAATTAGAATGTTTGGTTTGCATTTTGAACAAAAATTAATTGTAGAAGGCAGCTGTCTTAGGAAAGATCTAGGCCTTCATGTAAGCTAGCTGTCATGGACTGACAGGAACCCTGAAAAAAGCAGTAATTTCTTTTTTTAATAATACTAGCATGGTGGGGTTGTTGTGGTATTTTTAAAAATGTACAAAACCCCAGATGTTTGGAGATAGGCTTTTCAACACATGTGAACATACAGTTCCAGAGAGTATACTCCCAAACTAGATGAAATTACTCTGGTTTATCAACAATCAGTGGTACAACTGAATTGTGCAAGCAAGTGACTAAAACTGAGATGAAAGGGTTGAGTAATGCAGAAATGTTGCTGTTAGGTAGGTATAAGACACAACTTAACATGTCTGTTTTAACTGACTGAAGTACATAACCAAGAGTAAACTCAATGTTTCTACACAGCACAAACTACAAAGCCAGAATGGTAACAACATGGTTTAAAAGACATGTTTTCCAGGAAGAAAAATTTCAAGTCTCCACGTAGGCTGGCTTTCTTTCCCTTCAACACCTTTGATAAAAAAATAGCCTGCAAGAATATTTGAATATTTTCAGTTTCATAAGCTAGTTTTAGTGAATTGGTCACCATCTGTGGTACTTTATCTTTTCCACTGGGGCACTATCATTACTGTCCCAAAAAGGCTTCTTTTATCCACCTTGCAAAAGGACAATCCACACAGAGTTGAGGTACATCACCTTGACTGAAATTCCAAAAATGCCACTATTTCAACTCATTGCCTATGATTTTGTCTAATTTATCAATTCAAAAAGAAACCCCTAGTAGGGGTGCAAAGGAGGTGCTACCAAAAGTACACCGTGTTCATACAGTCCACATCTGCATGAGTCAGCCTTACTGGCTGAGTTCCTTTGACCTTTAAACGAAGAATGCACACAGATGACTGAAGCAGGAAAGAATGTTTGGTCTGGGTTGCCACATCAGCATCTGCTATGGCTACAGCCAAACTTGAAGTTTTGCACAAGAATTGAGAGGAATACATTCCAGCGACTGACCGGCTGCATGTTAAATCAAATATAATCATTGCTATTTGCATAGCATCTGTTAATGTAACAAAGCCTGTGAATAAATCTCTTAAAACTCAGAACTGAGGAAAATCTGCAACCCAAGAAAAACTGAAACATGGAAAGATTAGGGATGCGGTTTTTAAAAGCCCCAACACACCAAACTTTAAAGCATCCTAAATTCAAGAAAGAGGCAGCACCATGCAAAAGCAGAGTCAGACAGCCTCTTCTGGTAGGAAGAATTTGTTATCTGAAATGGTGGGAAGTCCAGGGAGGAAACAGGACACCAGCCAGCTAATTTTTCTAGGTGCACAATACTACATTTATGGCCTCCACTAACTGCACAGAAGTCATACAACATGATGCACAGACAAATTTGTCACTGCTACCAAAAGTATCTAAGAAAACTTAAGAAGTTAATTATAGCAGAATCTGAAAGCCTGTAATTAGGGAGTTTCTTTATAATTGCAATTAAGATACACAACACATATTATATTTAAGTCTGTTTTAGTACTTTAAAATAATGTCCACTGCTTTCTGCTTAGTAATGGAGAATTCTAGCTTGGAGACAGAATTAGCATTAAATTCATATTTAAGTTTCCACTGTACTATTTGGGGTAATCATAGTAATATAGTTGGCAGATATTGTTGGATAATAGTTTAGAAAAATTCAGAAATGCTCTCACAGTAAAAAAATACAGTACTTCAAAAAATACTGTGGCTAATGGCAAACAATGTATTACTTAAAAAACCAACCAAACAACAAACAAGGCAGTAGCATCCATTCTCACTAGCTAAACCACGCAAGTAATGAGAAGCAATGGAGACATTTCACTGAAAAAAATAAGAAAGACTGCAGACACTTAAAATTATTTCTAGAACAATTGTTTGATACAAACAAGGTAAAATATTTTTATACTACTTTTGGGCTATGATCTTCTTAGCTGTTCCTGATAAAATTACTTCTTCAGTAGTACTTAGAGTGGGAAGGAAGGGACAAGAAGAAGATTAAAAATCATGATGCTTCAGCTATTAATTGCAATATTTATATGACAAAAGCAGGGCAATGTTTCTAAAACAATTTACATCATCAACAAGTTGTTCTTCTTGAAGTCAAGAAGGAAAAAAACTGACAACAGCCATTATCTTGGCATTAGCACAATTACACAATTTTTCCTAACCATTTTACAATGGTTCATGTGAACAGTTCAGTTAACGTTCACACTGAAAAGCTGAGGACTTCATTTTTTTATACCTGATTCAAAAAGCCTGTATCATCACCTGTGAGATTTGGTTTTCATGCATCTAGCATCTTTTCACTCCTTAAACCTGCATCTCTCCACCACACACTCCAGGCAGCCACCAGGTGAGGATTAAATACATCTGACTGGATGCAGAGATGTATTCATACAGATTGGCAACAGCTGCACCAACAAAATTAAAGTGAGTTTATGGTAACAACTGTGAAGAATAAGTGCTTAGAAAAGTAGTTCTTAGTATATATAGCCTTTACAACACAATTAGGTAGTAGCACATTTCTGCAGTTTAAGAAACAGCTAGCTAGCATTGATCAACTATACATATAAAAAGGCTAAATGGTTTACTAAATGATTATTTCAGTTGCAAAGATTTCTTGACAACAGTTACAGAACCACAAAATCACTGGGTTGGAAGAGACCTTTAAGGTCATTGAATCCAATCCATGCCCTAACTAAACCATGGCATTGAGTGCCACATCTTTTTTCAACGCATCCAGGAATGGTGACTCCACCACCTCCCTGGGCAGACCATTCCAGTACTTTATCACTCTTTCTGTAAAAAAAGTTTTTCCTGATATCCAACTTGTGTTTCCCTTTAATTAAAAGGTTAAAACATCTTGAACCACCATCAAGAGTTTGCAAGTGCCATAATGGTTAATAAAAGTTCCATACGGTTCCAATGGTTAATAAAAGTGCCATAATGGTTAATAACAGTTCTTCAGCTAATCTAGTTTGAAAAATATATTTTTCAAACAATCCTAAAATCTTACAGGGAAAACCACAATGGTAAAGTTCAGCAGAAGCTTAATGCTGAGCACAAATTACCTAGTAAGTTAATTCACCGTACACCTCATTTATTACCCTTGCAGAGTTTGAAGTTCAAAACCTTTGTACATAGTAATCTTCAGTCATTGAATCAGGAAGAAAATGTCCACTGATGAGGTAATTTATGGCACCTATAAACCATCAGGCTATAGAAAAGGAGATAGATAGCTTTTAAAAATGCCAGAAAGACATGAATAGAGTAACCAGGTATATAAGCAACAATACAGCTTTGAAAACCATCTTATGAACTAGTTTCTTCAAAAATTCATACTGTTTAGATTACAACTGATTTTCAAAGCATTTTCAGAGACTTAATAACCTACACCACTGAGGTCTTATTCTAAATTTACACAACATCCTTATCATTCTCCAAATGCAGGCTCCACTTGAGGATATGAAGAAACCTGACAAAAAAGACTCTCCAATTACCACATTTAGTTAATTAGCCGTGTAAAATTTTTAGATTTTGTCTTTTTTGAAAGGCAAAAATATCCTCAGCACTAAGTCACACATGCTCTTCAAGCAAAAAAACTTCAGTTACTCTCCTTGGCAAACCTCTAAACAGAAACAACAACCAGATCAGTACAGAGAAGCCTCTGATGGTGTTACTCACCTCTTTACTGTCAAGCATAAGAATAGCTATACAAATTCATTTGGAAAATCCTCAAAAAGTTTCCAGTGTACCTTGCCGCAGCTTACAAAGCTGAAAATTTGCTTTTATGCACTGTCACTTTCCTTAAGCAATCGAAGGCAGAGATAAATTTTATTTTAAAATGCTACAATCTTACCTTACATACATTATTTTTCATGTTTTGTCTTGTAGTTACTTTAGGAATTGGGTGGTAAAACCAGACCAAACTAATTGAAGCAGGACTTTGTACTTGTGCTCACTGTAGGAAAATATCCCAGAATGTGGGCTAATGGCCAATACTGATTCTCTTCCAAATCTGCTCTGAACTGGGGCAAAGCATCCAAGAGCTGGAATAAAACTGCACGGTACTCTGGCACAATTTTAATAAACTAAACACCATACAATTACTGCTTTCTTCCCCCTGTTTTTAGTCTCACAAATTAAGCAGGATACTGTAAGTTTTCATTAAGCATGAATGACAGTTCACTCCAAGAACAGACTGGCAATTCCTAGCCAAATATCAACAGTGCCAGAAAAATTTTCTTTGACAGAAAAACTACATTCCTAAAATATCACAATATGACAAAAAAAAACCCCAATAGATTCCAGCAAGAAAAATGAAAAGTTTCCTTTTTTATACATAAATATTCATATGTTGCACTTACAGCATGAGCATTTGTTTCATCATAGAAGTCTAGTAACAGGTTTTTACATATAATATGCATAATACTGAACAAGTTAGTTGCCTAACTCTTACCATACCTACATGAGTAGATTTCATATAGATTAAATCTCTAAAGGTATAAAATAGTGTTTAAGAAGCATTTCCCACTAAACTTTCTTTCAGTATTTAACATGTTCTAAATTTTGTAAGAGCTATGTCCTCAGTTACTAATACAACAAGCTTCAACAGATTTGTGGGCTCCAGCAACAAATTTTAATTTTGGATTTTAGTACTTCCATTAAAACACTGGATTTCAGAATATAAAGACCATTACAACTGGATTATATGAAAAGGAGACAATCATGTGAAATGTGCATTTTTAAACAGGAAATCAATTTTCCTAGGCTCTGATTCCATCTGGTTTAATACAAACAATAGCAGGGTGCAAGAGAAGATCACTCAACCTTACTTTCCAAAATCTCTCTATTTCATAATACTGAAAGATAAGGAAAAGCAAAGACTCTGGCATTCAAACAGGATGGCATCTTAGCCTCAATTCACACTTTAGCTCTCTTACTAAATGTGTGCTGATTAGATTGAGAAAAAAAGAGAGACTTGGCCCTGAAAAAAAATCATGCTGCGATTAGATATGCTAGAATGCATACTAAGCTACAAACAGCCCAAGTATTTCTGTTGCTTCTCATACAGTTTTGTTTCGCTTTCCACATTGAAGCATTTTGTTTGAGCTGGACCAATAAAAAACTTTCATAAGTGCAATTACAGTTTTCACAACAGCTGCATGCTAGAATAGCTGTTAAAACACCAGATACAGGCAAGCTCTTCTGGTCGGTGTTGCTCAAAGGCTACATATAGTAACAATTCTGTATAAAAGTAACTATCAATTGGAGGAACATTTTCTCCACAAACATCCCTCCCCCGGACAACTGACATGCAATTTTGACTTTCAGGAAGTCATTTGATCCTTTTCTTCAAATCAAAGCTAAACCATTATCAAGCAAATTTTAAAGCAGTTATTTAAAATATACCAATACCACATGAAGTTACTTTACTTCAGTGTCCCAATCCAATCTTGAAGACTGCAAAAAATTACTGAAGTCAAGAAATTATCTACCATATACCTAGTACCTGCTTTTCTGACTACCTACTTTTTCTTTCATTTATGGTAAAATATGCACAGTTTGTTTAAACGAGAGCTAAGCTGACAAAAGGATCTAAACACAACCATTCTCAGTATTTTCACCTGCATGTTAACAAACCTAGCTGCAATTTCAATTTCAGGATACTGAATAAACTAGGAAATTTTGTACTAGACCAGTACTGTGGAGCAGCTGAGGATTTTACTGGTGTGTATTCCCAGCACATGACCATCTTGTTATATTGATATGCACAACTTAAGAAATCTGTTCAAGAAGAAGTTGTATTAAGAGGGTTTCCCTTTCTCATTGTAGTCATGACATTGAGTTTTGTATTTCTGCCAGAACTGGCCACTATTATTTAAAGAAAGGCTACTAAAGAACAGGCTTCATTCTACTTACAAAAAGTTAGTAGATATGGGCACTTAATAAACATCAACAATTAGTAATAATAAAGTAAAACATGACTGTACATTCATCTCAGTTTTTACTAACTAGTTTCCAGCAGATGTCACTTCACTAATGCAAGGATTTCCTCATACTTTTTCCAAAAGTCATCGCCCTCTCTCGCACTTTGCCCAGCATAGGTAAATAACCACAAAAGACAGAGCTGGAAGAGTCCTAATTAATATCACCATGACTGCAAAAATGTTCCAAGCAAATGCTTTACCATGAACCATAAGATTTATACAAGTATCACTGAACAGTCACTTCATGCTTTTCAACTTCCAGTGTAGCTACTCAGTACCACTTCAAAGTCACCATTTTCTAATGCCAGCCTTTTATTAAATGCCAACTTGCAAAATAAGCTACTAGAATCCAGGACAGGGGACAGGGAGAGTTAAAAAAGGGAGATAGGTAGGTTTAGTTTCCCCATCAGGTCAACAACCCGACTTCACTTAAGGCACAGCTGCATAATCACTGCTGCCAACACAGAGGAAGGAGCCAAGAACACACTGTTACAGGGGGAGAAAACATTAAGATGTCCCCTTTCAAGCATGAGGCAAGTCACATACAAGGCCTTTCACTGATCTGTAATGGCTTCAGAGTGAAGAAAACTAATTTGGTATTGTTCAGCCCAGCAGAAGTGAAATCCGACCATTTCAATGAAATAATGCCTTTGGAAAATTAATATATGCCAAAAGAAAGATAAAAGTTTCAATTCTAGCTTTTGGTCTCATTTGTCAGTTTGTTCATTTTAGATTGGAGGGTTTTTGTTTGATTAACCTCTGCCAAGTATTTGCTCTACAATGTAAATTAGTGAGACTGCCTACAGGCAGCACACTGTATCTGCACCTGCAAAAGAAGTTCATTCCATTTTAATAACTTAAAGAATCATTTGACATTAATCACAGGAGGCACAATTCATCCACAAATACCTGTGTTTCTTTTGATCTAATGTAATCAGAACAGTAGTAATTTTATTTAGGTTTTCAAAATTGAGGGCTAAGTATAGACAAGCTAGTCATCCCAGTGAATTCAGTGAGATCATTCATCTTCTTAAAGGTAAGCACACACAATAGTCTTAGGAGACTGTGAGGAACCTATTATAAACACACAAACACCTTGTCCTACTCTACGGAATTTGCATTATAGTCCTTTTTGGGCTATACAAATGTATTTTAAAACCCTGATTGTTCAACACACAACTAACAACTAAAACATGCATTTTCAGGTCAACAATTCATATCAATTACTAAACTTTTATAAAAGTTTTATATAAGTTTACAAAGTTAGACTGGTTAGTCACTGATGGCTTAATAGGTATTTTCAAGCCTTCGTACAAGTGATATTCTAAGCAAACTTGACAAAGCTTCTTTTTCAACTTTTATTTTGTGTTTTATATATATTTCCATAAGTGTTCAGATTTTGCCAATTAAAACACCCCCCAAACTTTTCAAAAAGAACAAGAAAAACTCGTAATAAACTACTGCTTAGTTTTCTGCATTATGTAATGTACAGACAAGGATCTACTATCCCTTTATTTATTTGGACAAGTTGCAGCAGCAGGCTGTCTGCCTCTTCCCCTGATGACAGTAAGCCACATGTGAAGAGTCAGCTTGAAAACTGCTATTCAGTTCTCCAATGAGGCAAGTAAAGTAATATAACTTGTCTACATTAGTCTTAAGTTTCTAGAAAAAAGAAAAGTAAATTGCAACAATAAATTCCAGTTAATTCCAGAGCTTTGAGGGCTATTTCACAGGTCAAAAGATGGATTATAGCCATAACAGACAAAAAATTTTCTAGTCAATAAAGGAAAATTCAGTTTTAAATCATTTACTACCTGCTAAGTAATTTCTTCCTACACATATTTGTGAAAGAAGACAGATTTTGAATTTAAATATTTTTGAAAACTCCCTTTATTTTCTTTTAATGTTCATGGTTTAACAGTTACACTGAAAAGAAAAAGAACTCAAAATATCTTCCTCTTACATGACATCTTAGGTAATCCAATACTCCTCAGAGATGCCCATGTGGAGAGATCCATGATTCAACTTTAACTCTTTTTATGAATGTGAAAAAAAAATAAACTGACTAGTACTATCATAATGATGAAGATATATAGAGAGATATATTAAAAAAAAAGAAAAAGTTTCTAGCCAATTAGAAATTGAGAGTGTGCTATTATGTGCATGGACAAATTCAATCCAACCCATGACTACAGATTCTGTCTATCTAAACACACAGACACGTACACATAAACTCCTTGAAGTTTTAGTTTGTCCTGGGCATTTCCCAATTTCGTAAAATCCAAAATCAACTAATCCAAAATCAACCACAAACACACCCAAAATACAGTCGCAATTTAAATGTGTAAGATGTATTCTGTCATTCACAATATGGAAAATAAGATGAAGCCGACAACATAACCATTCTTACTAAAAAGTATCTATTTGCTTTCAAAAATACTGGGATGTTATTCCCCATTTCTTTTAAAAAGACCCTCTAAGTTATGAAAACATCAGGGACAGGATCTATTTTTGAATTGTACCTTAACAGTTCCTAAGACGTGATTTTTTCAACTGAGTTATTCAAAAGGCATCATTAAATCTTGTTGCAGATCATGAACACAACAGACTACCTCAAATTATAAAATTAGACTTTACCTGCTATTAAGCTTTTGAGAGCTGGTAAGAAGGACCTAAGGAATCACACCAGCACACAGCAATCTACTTGAACTGACTCTAACTGACTCTACCCTACACTAACTCTAACTCATAGGAATGATGGTTCATATACTCATCAATGTTAAAACATACTCTGTAATGAAGTATCTTTTGTCATAAAAACTGCTTAGAAGTTGTCTAGTCATATTTTTTCACACTGTGAGGACCCAAAGTTTAAAATACTTACTTAGGATATATTGGCTCATAAAGATACTTGTCTCTTGCTGATGGGATTTCAAAAAATAAGATGTATCCATTTGCAGTCTGAAAGAGAAATACTGGTAAGATAAATATCTAGTCTCAGCATGAGTAAAATCTGCTAATCTTATGTGATTTCTATGTATGTCTCATATATTGAACTCAAATATACATTAATTCAGACATTTAAAATACTGTGTGTTTATATTAATTCCAGATAAAATCCATACCCACCCTTAAAGTCAAGTGAATTGAAAAACGGAAAAACAATCCTGTTTATGCACCAGTCCATCAGAAATTTTCCTCCAACTCATACAAACCTATAAAACCTGACAACTATTTCAGATATGTAGAAATATCTGAATATTTCTAAATAATTCCTATCAACTACATGAATTATGTAGAAAACAAAGTAGAAGGTGGGAAGTACCTGAATAAACTCTCCAAGTGTTTGAACACAAACGGACACTACTGAATGCAAAGAGTTCAGTACTGCCTCTCAGTGTTGGTCATCCAGGTAATTACCAAAAATCCTCACATCACTTATCTTTAGCTACCACAAAACCTGTAAAAATTCAATCCCAAGCCATGTTCTGTCATTCTGGAAGAATGACTTCATACTATATACAGGGAACAAATACAAATCATTTAGTTACCTGATGTTCCAGTCATACCTAGAAGCTGCTTGCATAAGCTTGAAACAAGTAGATGACCAATAATGTTATGTGTTCAAAGCAGTGTCATTTGTTTACAGCATGAATTTATTTTATGGGCAAATTGGTAAATGCATTTTGGTTAAATAGCATTTCCATCCAATTATTTTAATATGGGCTGGGCATGTATCCAAAGCACTGGAGACAAAAAGCACTGAAATGAACGGTTTCACATTTCTTTGCAAGATTGGTTTCCTTTTCTTTGAATAAAGCAACACTCTTGTTAGCTTAATGTATCATTTCATAGATGATATTCACATTTCAGTCAAACATTTCGCTTTAGAAAATTTGTGCTTTGGCTTTGAATTCCAAGAAACACTGTTATTCTCATTCAAAGCGAGTATCTTTTTCAAGCAAGAATAAAATCTGAATAATAATGGTGAGCTTGAGACAGGGTGACAATAAATGGAAGCCTTTCTGTGTGCTGTAATATCATGTTCAGGTATTATGTGGTAAAGAACCGTCTTCATTTCTAACATCTTTACAGGTTCATTCCATTACATCATTAAATATTTAACCCCTAAGTTACCTTATCCTGGAAAGAAGAGTAAAACAATACTGTGAAGTACCTTTATACTGATAATAAGGTACAAAGGGCCTTACTGAACACTATCCAAAGCACAAAGTTGCTATTGTTACAGGTTCATTTCTAAATAGAGCCTCAAATTCCATGAAGAGGGGGATGAAGTGTAGAAGCATTCAAGCACAGACTTCTGGCAAATTGATCATATTCATTTACAGAGGTTTCATTGCTTTAAAAACATTTGAGTGAAACTTACTAAGTAACCATCACTGTCATCCATTCCCTGATCATTCTAATCTTTGACAGTCAGAAGTACAAACACTGAGAATCTTGCCAGGGATTTCATAACATGGTTTCTTGATACCATGTTTAATAAAGCTCTGCCTTAGCTATGGGAATGCACGCTGAAGAGCAGCCTGTATTGAAGGACTGCCTGTAACGTGGGAAGGACCAAAATGCCTTCTACATTTCTCCATAATGAAGCATCTTGACCCAATTCCTAAGTTTGATTTACTACTAGAATTAGCTACCTGGATGTATGTACTAATCTAAACAAGAAAAAGTATTTCCCAGTAACACTGGAAAAATCACAAAGGCAGCAATATGAAAAAAGAAACCACAAAATATAAGGGGTAAAAATAAGATCTGTCTAGGAAATGTGCCAACAGTTTAACAACAGAAGATACTAGTGGAAAAAGAAGTTAGAATTTGTAGGGGATGGTGACACTGAAAATTGCTTAAGCTTGTTTAACTGCATACCTTTACAGTTACTTGAGGTACGTTATAAAGCTTGATATACTGGCCCAAAGTCTGCCTGCAGTACAAATAATATTTACCTCAAAGCATATGCAGTTAAGTGATGTGTTTTCATAAAGACACTTTGAATATTTGGGCTGTCAGAAACAAAAAACATGGTGTATCACTGGTATGGTGAACATAAAATTCAGACTACATTCCATATGATGATGTCATTAAAAAAAAAAGGAAAAAAAAAAAGAATGTACCACTTCATTAATAAGTACGTACTAAGCCTTATCTTCACCTTCTTAAAAACAAAGACTTACTACAGAAAATTACTACAACCAAGTACTCATGAGCACAGGTAGTAATAGGTGATAAACATCACCTAACTCAGCTTTCAAACTGAAATGTTCAAGTGTTGCACAGGACTTCAGTAATTAAGTGATGCTAACTCAGTTCAAAATCACTGGGTTTTTCATTAAAAACTTGCTTTGTCATCGCTCCTTCATTTGAATGTGTTAGTTAAGAAAAAAGAGAAAACTATTCACTTGGACAGAATTCTTCTTGGGCTGAGAGTATCACACATCTGCAGAAACACCTTCTTCATTAAAGCTCCAAAAACTGACTTTCTGCCCTGTCTCACTACAACAAAACCAGCAATACTGTAAATGCGGTCTTTCAGTAGGACTCAGTAACTGTTCCAAATTAAACTATATCTTTTTTTTAAAGTATACTGCAAAACAGCTTATGTTAAAACCACCATAACTAGCATGCTTGACTATATCATTTGTATACATACACCTAGGGATGAAATACCATCCTATGAAACACAAAGAATATTAGAAATCTTATTACAGTCATTATTTTATAAATGATGATCATTTAGAATTTTAATTCACAGAACTTTAGCTTACAAAATGAGACTTTATGGGCATTTACATTCTGACACTATCTGCCAAAAAGAGCACTGTACATTTAGTTGCAGAAAAACTTTAAAGTTCAGTACTGAAGTGGCAAAAACTAAAGCTAATCTGTCAGCTGAACCACAAGGTCTCTTGAGCAAATGGATCACAACATCTCAGAAAAAAAACTCCCACAATATGCAAAGTAATTAAATATAAAAATTCAAATTTCCTCTGAACTACTACTTAAAGGTTTAATTAAAATGTGTTTGGTGCAATATAAAATTGAAGAACTCTTTTTGATCCACAACAAAAATTACAGAGATCTTTCTGATTTTATTGATAATTATTAGTACTCACTGAGAATATAATCTGGCACTAACAGAAATACTTAACTTCATTGATTTCATCAGATATTCTAGGCCATTTTAATACTTTAGACTAATTATTTACTTGCATTAACTTGCATTATGCAAAAGAAAACCAGACCATGGGAAGCTTAGCTGATTTATGATTATCATGATATTGCTAGAGAGAATAACTCCTCCATAAATCATCTAGTGTTTTCCACTAAGATAACAATATCTAATTTAAGATCTGGCCATAATGTTAAGACCTGACCAAAAGACATCAAGAGGATTATCCCATATTGCAACTCTTATAAAACTGTACTTCCACCTTTCTTGTGTTCACCTTGCACCTCAGACTTCAAATACTGCTGCTGAAATAGTCCAAAGTACTGTGAACACAGCACCAGCTATGAAACAAGACTTTATTTCCATGTGAGACAAGATCTCATCTCTAAGATTCCAAACAGAAGAGTTCACATATCACTTATCACTGCCCTTGTTTCTGTGTTCTCAGTGACTTGCAATATTTTTTAACCACCAAAAGCCAGTAATAAGACCACAGTTTCATCTCTTAAGACTCACCTTTAAACTCTATTTATCAAGTTAAACATAATTATGTTACCTAAGTCCACAACTATTTCTTTCATTCACATAACTTTACATTACCGTATTATTTGTTACCAGATTACTAAAGTAATGAGATGTTGTATCACCCCCTGCCTATACATCTAACCACTGTTTTAAGACAAAGAACTGCAGTTCATTCTCACAGGGAAAAATTAATGAATTTTAACAAAAGAAAGCTTCTATTGTCTAAAAAGTCCTTGGTATCATTATATATTTTCACAAGACAAGTATCAATTAAATGTATTTACAGTCTGCAAGGTTCTATAAGCACAGAAATTGGTAAAACAAACTTTTGTTTGCAATAGTTTAACCAGAGTAAGAAGGAAAAATTCTACTTACCGAAACAGCTATCATTGTGCTGTCAGGCCGCCATTCTGCTTGTTTGTAAGGTCCAAACTGAGAAGCTGCTTTTGAAAGTTCCTTGTAGCTTACGATTAATACACTTGGCTGGGGGAAAAAATATAAATCATTATATCTCATATCTAGTAGGAATGAAATGCTTTATATGTTGTGCTATACCTGTTAAGAACTATGTCTCCTTAAACACCTACAACATGTTTCCCTTGAAGGAGGTTAAAAATGAACTTTAAAGAAACTTCATGGAGAACTGTTGCCACACTGTCATTCCCTAATCTCTTTCAAATCCAGGATGTTTGAATAAAATACTTAATTACAGCACAGTAAGGAGTCATTACAGAATACAGAAATAGTTTCAATTTAGATAAAGGGTAACTGATGCTTAAGATGAACAGACACACCTCAAACAGGCTCCTATAATGACAAGGACTGTCAAATGAATTAGGATGAAATATTCTATAGAATATTTGGTACAGACAATTTGCTTAGTTTCTACTAAATGAGCAGGCTGTTGTATTAAAGAGAATGATAATCAGGAAATTTGTTTTCTAGAACAGGTTGTCAGAACCTGCTGAAAATCCACCTCTAGAGTTAGCTGGAAGGATTTTGCAAGTAATGAGGTGCCCCCATTAGCTCCTTTCCTTCTGGGAAGGGAGAAAAGCTTTGGGGTGATGGAAGACCAGACAAAGCTACCATGGGCACTAAGCCTTCATTCCCTTTCATGAATGCAGTAGAGAGCTGCAACACAAAAACCTAATGCAAAGTTGCCCTTCCTTGCTCTAGTGCTTAGAAATGTTAATTCTCCTTAAATATATTGCACATCTGTTTCTATTTTCTTGTTCTTGGATGAATAATAGTTTTCAGCTTAGATGGGTATTTCTCCTTCCATTATCCTCCAACACTTAAAGGACACAAAAGTTAAATTAAGCAGGACATACTTTTTGTTTTGTCAAAGAAGTTACCCCTCATCTTCATACCTAACTTTATCAATTTCAGTTGTCATTCAGATTTGGATCATCAAACATTGTACCAAAAAAAGCACACTGAAAGGGAACCAAGAGGGTACAGAGTAACCACTCATTTAACTGAAATTAACCACAATACCACTAGGCAAAGCTCCCCACAACAACCACAGGTGACAGAAGTTTAATACTGTTCTTTGCTTACTTGATGGACCAGGAGAATCAGTACAATAAATATAAGACATTAATTCTATCCACAAATCTTGTGAGTGTCCATCACTCCAGAATTTAGTAATCCTAGTTAGAATTCCATCCTATTTGGAATCACTTCTTTCAGTTTCCTTTCAGCTGAATTAGTGTCAGATGGGAAGTCTTAGCTTTGTAAATTCACAGCATGACTCGGTGTGCAGCTAATGGCATTATTCTTTAAATTTCACACCCACACAGAACTGAATTATCAAAAATAAAGTCAAACATTTATGAAGTATAACAAGCACATTAATCTTTACCCTAAGAACTATGTGAACCAGCTTTTTCAACTTGAATGGCTTATTTTGCATCAAATTATTTAACATTAAATAGATAACTAATTATTATTACTAGCAGATTCTAGTTGATTGTTCTCAATGAACCACACAGCCTTTCACTGATTGGCTTAGAACCACCCTAACTGCCTTAGATATACTGAGAAAAAGCAGTGTCTTGGTAATCTGCATCATTACTGCAAACCTGGAGATCATTTTTAAGCACTTCCATGCCTGAAGCATTTTAGCTGCTGGCAAAATTAGAAACTCAGTAATACACAATTTTCTTTCTATATTACTATTTTTACAGAATATAATTACAGTATTTATAGTGTAGAATTCATGTGACACCGATTCACATAAAGCTGCTATTACATCTTTGAAGATGGAAGAACATTCTATGTACACATCAGCTACAAGATTTATACAAATTTATTTTTAGGCTTTGTGACTCACAGATGAGGACTTAAGCAGTTAAAAATTATTGCTTGCATTCAAACTGTTATCTTTCTGTAGTTTAAGTAGCTTCTTATTAGAAAGCAGACCCACTTCGAATTAAATAGGTCACAAATGTTACCTAGCGAGATGTCAAATAAGGAAATATTGCACTGATACTAATAATTTCCACATACTCCAGAACTCAAAAGCATGAATTCAGACATGAAGAAAACCCTAACCCCGTTTAAAAGCTTTCCACAGATGTGTGAATGGTCTGGATTAACAAAGATAGAAGGAGAGCTCAAGACCCTGCTCTTCTTATGCATGAGAAACAGTAATTTTACATCTGAAGTCATTTATTATATCTAAAGTGACTGAAAACATATATTGGCACAGGAATATTTCTGTGAACAGGAATATGTGTCCACCTAACTACTTGACTCAAGCACAGCAAGCTACTGAACATTCATTTTAACAAATAAAACCAAAGCAAACAAAAAATCAAAACCAAACACCAAAACAAAACCACCCACCAAAAACCACCAAAAGTGTCGGGGGGAAGGCTAGTTAGTTAGATACTCTCCTCTTTTTAGTTTTATATATTTAATTCATACCCTGTATAGAAATAGTAGGGGTTTAGATTCTATTAATTAGAATTTTTCCTAAATCTTTACCTTTTTTTCTGTTAAGAAACCCCATACCTCCATATAAGCTTCATTACAATTCCAAGTCTTTTACTCTTCTCACTTCTGCATGCAGCTACTAACATTATGAACCTACGCAGGTTAAGCTCAACTAACAAATTATGCCCACTGTCACAAAAAAAACAATATATTAATCCTTCTTCTTTAAAATACTTAAAATCCACTTGCTGAAATATTAATGGTAGAGCCACAGCTTTGGGAAAAACTGGATTCCAGAAACATAGCAAAATAAAGACTTGTTTAAAAAGAAGTAAAAAATTTATTTAGAGGAAGAAGCAAACACCTTCAGTTGTTAAGGAAGAAAGAAGTCAGTAAGCAAGTCACAATTGCAATTTAACATTAAAAAAGCTCCCCAAAATAGATAAGAAGAATATCTAGCATTTTTTAATCTGCTGCAAAGAAATTCTAGCATTTTGTTATGGTACTTTTGTCTCTCAGAAGGAATGTAAGGTCAGGCAAAACAGAAGCTGCCACTCATTTACAAAAGGAACTGTGGCAGTGGATGTTTACAGGATAAGAAAATGGTGAAAAGAAAAATAAGAAATGCAACCTTAAAAACAATAGCACTACTATTACTAACGTGTAAACAAACTCTCCAGTACACTAATTAAAAGTACTGAAAAGAAAAAGAACTTGTTCTCATAGCTAAACTTTATCTCCTTCCATCAATCAGCTGTGAAAAAGAACATGTTCCACAGTTGTTACTCAGAAGTTTTTATGCTTCACAACAAGGTTTTTCTAGAATTAAACATGCCTCTTTTTTACTGGTGTGAGATTATAACATGAAAGCAAATCTGGTTTACATTACCAGAAATTAATTGCACTATTTAGTAAAACAGCAAGGTAGCAAGAAAGCTCCATCCACAAAGCCACCTAAATTCAAACTACCTAAAAACTCACAGGTGCTTCATTGTCAGTTGTACATTAAGAATCCCTCTGGACTTTCCACTATGAAATACAAGATCTGTATCAACATCTGGACAAAATACCTATGCAAACAATCAAAAAAACTGCAACATAAAACACCACAGCCAAACCCATGATGAAATAATCCCTAATTGTTACTGTTTAACTTAATTCTACCTGACCTAGTACAGCAACTTGCTCACTTACCAAGTATTAGCAACATAACCTATGTCAGAACACTTAGCCATGTATAACATAATTTTTATTAAAAAATCTATTAAGGTATACAAACCCTGCAGCAAATTCTCTCAGCAAGCTTAGATATGGGAAATTACCAATTAACTTACCTTAACACAAGCTTTCTACAACATTTGATGAAAATGCAAATCAAACTGACATTAACCAACTGGAAAAAGATACAATCATTTGACAGAATATAAAATAATGAAAAAATTTAGTTTCCTTAAACCAGATTCTCTGGTTTGACTGCAGGTTCACGACAAACTGTGTGTATTGTTGATTTTACAAGTAGGTTGGCAAATACAGTAGAAAACTACTAAGTCTGAAAAGCAAACACATGACCTGACAGCACATATGCAACATGGTCTTATGTATAAGTTCGGGTTTCTTAATGTAACTTCAATCCAAGAACCTGCATGACTGTGAATAATTGTTCAAACCTAGTATTCTCATCTCCTGACTATGTATTACTCTAGATATCAAAAATCCGTCCCACCGAGGATAAAGAAGCCATTTCTTTGACAAACACCTGTCCTGTTTAGTTTTATATGGCAAATGCTTTAACGCTTCATTAGGCTGTAGGCATGACACAAAAATCAAAAATGCTGTTCAGAAGAGCTTATGATCTAAGTGACAAAGATAAGGCTGGGAGAAAACAACAACACAGAACAGAATGAAAGTCTGGTGACACTGTGCAATTTATTTTGTCACTATATGGTCTGTGCTTTGCTTTAAATGCTGAAGCTTTGTAAAATTACAAACTAATAAAACAGAAAGGTTATATGGAGAAAAGCAAACATGTGCACATAAGAAACAGAAAAATTTCTATAGACCACAAAAGGCCATTTTGTCAGTAACAGAATGGTAACTGACAAATGGAGGTGACGAATTTCTAAAAGCAATGTTAATTATAAAATCATAACTCCTTTAATTTAATTTTGAAAGTATTTGGAAAGCTTAGAATCAAGGGAAGACCCACCCAACAGAGCAGACACAGCTTCCAATCGTGTGTTCCATGGCTATTGTGAAATAATTCAGAAAAACAAAGTGCAGAATTGTCAACCACTACCTCTCCCAAATGAAAGTTTTCAGTTAACCTACTTCCCAAAAATGCTGCCAAAAAGCAAAGGCGCATTCTATACATCTTTGGTTTTCTCTTACATGCAACTAACTGGACACTGAAAAATCATAACTGAAAATGCATTTTCCCATCATGCATGTAATTATGACACCGTTTTCAGGGGTCATCTATTTTATAACACAGGAGACACTGAAAGCCTGTAAATCCTACTAAATAACCACATGACAATTTTGGATTTCATCAGATAAATTCATCAATACAACATTTTTTTCCTTATGTAACAACAAGTTTATCTTTTTAATAGAAGCAACAGCACAACTGTTGCTGTTGCTGACAAATAAAAAGAAATCCCCTTCTCAGACAAGTGTCTAAAGGGCCTAAATAAGAGATCAGCATTTTGGGGGTTAAACTACTAAGGAAGAAAACACAGTAAAGGGGTAGGATATCTTAACTTGCACTGATGCTATCTGTATCATATCGTTCACAATACACAGCCAACACAACCACTTATATCAAGACATCTTTGTCCCATTCTGCAGTCAAATTCTAATGAAAAGCCTCCAGAGGCTGCATCCAATTCTATTAAGAAAAAGCCACACACAATAATTCTGTAAATTATTCTGCTTACAGTTCTGAGATGAAAACAAACTTGAAAGCATAGCAAAAACATTTCTTTTTAACAGCCCTCATAAGTAAAAAAACACTACAGAAACAACTGCAGACAATTTTAATGCATTTATTAATATATCTTATGAACTTCATGCACTGTGTCACAAGTAACTCCCTTTATAGTGTGGCAAAATTCCAGGTTACAGAGATCACCTCCTCAACAGAAGCTCTGTTTTAGCCTATTGTATGCTTAGATTTAAAGCACACATTGACTTCAACTCTAATACGGCAACAGCTAGAGACTGAAGAGCACATTTGACAGAGCTGTGAGAGCTGTCTGAACATCAACTTACAAAGCACTTGAAATTAATACCAACTATTTGACAACTTAGGATTCTGACATGCATGCTTTCTCAAAAGCCTATTATAGTTCATTTAGGTGCTCAGACTCAGTATCAGATCATTAGAAAAAAAGAAACCAAAAAAGGAAGAAAAACAAGAGTAAATGTAAATCATAAGTGGAGAAGTATATAGGTAATCAAGAATTCTCCTCTGAATGAGCAGATGGGACAAACTACTCTTAGCTTGAAAGGGCTCACAAAACTGGCTTTGACTGATGAGAGTCATAGCAGATATTCCCAACAACCTACAGGAGATTTCATTAAATATTGAAGGCCAGTACTTATTCCTGTCATTGTCACAAGTTTGTTAACACTAAAGAAAGGAAACGCTGAATGATATTTATATGTACAACTACATCAGCAGACTATTCTTGCTGTACACAACTCACTTGTCAAGAGTTAGGCAGGGAACTCCACTCATCTATGACACCTTCTTCCTTAGCTACATTATCTTGTCTCTTAATACCTAGAGCCCTATGGGTGAATTTCCAGAATTCAAAAGGTAACTAAACCAATTTAAAATTAAAGCCACAACTGTCAAAGGAGTAACACTTTCAAAGGGCCAACTATAATGTTCCTTTCATTCTTTCATCAACTAAATAAACAGGTTTCTATTTGTTCATAAGGCTTAACAGCCCTGTAAAACAACATCACTAGTCCATCACAAGCTCCATTAAAATAGAGGCACAAGCAGGAAAGATGATGACACACAGGACTGCACAGCTGCCTTGTGAAACCTCATCTTCAGTTCCCAAGTCAATCTATCAAACAGCAATTATCTCATTATACCATTTCAGAAAGGTTCTATAACTTGCTGATGTTTCTAATTTCAAGCATCCAACTACTTAAACTACCAGAATGAAAATGTTTGACAAGCTTTTCCATGCTATCAATGAAAATAGTTAAGCTGGCCCTTAAGTGTCAAGGTATTATTTACAGTAGACCTAAAACTTCTGATGTAAGGAAAATGTTTGGAGCAGAGGTCTCCACAATGGGGTGTATTTAACAGAATCCAATGGGGAGCAAGAAAGGATTTTTTTATACCACTAAAAAATAAAATAAAGTAAAAATTTTAAAATGTGTTCATTTTGGTATTACCCCATTCTTTCTTTTTCCTTTTCAAACTCTGGAAGAGGCATCCAAGAGACATGGTTGATGCCCAGAGACTACTAGTGTATAAGAGCATTTGAATAATGTTCTTAATAACACGATTTAACTTCTGGTCGCCCAGAATTGGTCAGGCAGTTGGACTAGGTGACCAATGTAGCTCCCTTCTAAACAGACTAAAAATTATATGCATGTGCTACTGTACTGGTATACACATTATCAAGCATACAAAATGTAGTTTGTGTACAGACTACATTGTGTATGCTTGATAATGTGTATACCAGTACAGTAGCACAGGCATATAATTCATAAATAAATGTCAACATATCTGGGGGCTGTGCTCAACAACCTTTCACCAATACTGGTTCATGATCAAAATCATTCACCAGAGTGGTCTTCTCTGTCTACAACCCAATCTCTCCTTACATGTAAAAAGTCAAGAACTTTTTGGTTCAAAAACACTAGCAGAATTCCATCTGTTTTTTTTCAACACCAGTTACCCTGTTTTGAGTCTTAATACCTACAATGATTCCAAAACAGGAAACAATCCACACTTTGGGATCAACTTTCCTTAGTTCCACTAGTTCTTAGTCCACAGTAGGTGAAAAGGAGTTTTAAACATGACTATGCCACCTTAAAAATACACATACTGAATGTAAACTCACACACCTGGAAGCACTTCAAAGAGCTGTTTCTGAAAATTTCAAAACAGAACTTTTCCCAGTCTCATCACCTCATTCTTAAATGAAACCTTTGATACATAGCTGAGATAGTAACAAGTCTAAACAAGAATACCAGCCAGAAGGCTTTTCTGTGACAAGAAATCAAGTTAGTGCAACCTGGCAGGTTTATCCTTGTTCCAAAAACTGTACTTCTGACCAATGAAAACATCTTCTAGAATGCAATAATTAAATTGAAAAAAAGAAAAGCCTGGGGGAAAAAAAACCAACAAACCACATTCAGGACCCCAGCTAAACATAATGCAAGAAATTCTCTTTTAAAATGACCTTGACCAAAACATTTATTCTTCCAGGTTTCTGATAACAGGCAGTTTTCCACAGAGGCCATGAGACTGTAACATATTTTTCAGTTTAGGATCAGTCAGCGGGTCAGGCCTGGTGCCTGTCGGCACCTTCCTCAAAAGCACCCATTACAAACAGAATCAAAACCTATTTAAAAAATATTAATGGCCTGTAAGTTTAGTCAACTCTTCTGCACCAAGTGAATTCTTCTAGTGCTGTTTGTAGCAAGTCTTACAATGTTTAACGTTTCAAAACAAGTCTAAGCATGCAAGCTAATGAACCTCGTCCTTGAAAACAGACCATAAAGTAAACTACATTCTAGACAACAGGGCACATCTTGTGAAGCATTTCATGAGCCCGTTGTTTTCTATGTCTTTCCACAAAAAAGATCAGTTCTGCTGTGCTGACAGACTACAACTAAAGGTTCAACAACTGGCAAAAACTAAGAAGTGTACACTTTATATACACTGTGTGCCACAAACCGAAGAAATCCATGTGCTGGCTGGATACCTGTCTAGGTTCAAAAAACAGCATGAGCACCCCAGCCAGGAACTAGTGAACAGCCTTACTGAGCACAATAAAACATAACGTGATGAAATTGCTGCATAACTTAAAACAAGATTTTAAGGCTATGACTGTCATTTGACATCTTTCAGTATCATCTTTCTAAAACTGGATTGTTGGTTTTCCCTGGTAATCTGAGATGAACTCTATAAACCACCTGGATCTAGAGATATTTATAGACAGATTTAGGGTCTAATCTAGGCAGTATTTAAAAGGATCCAGCATCAAAATTTAAAGTCAGTATCACAGTTTTCATTGACTGCATCAAATCAAACTGACAAATAGCATTTTTGCTATCAGACTAATACAATGTGAATTAAAAGCAAGGTGATTAATGTCAATTATTCACACAGTTTCCAACTAGATTTAGCTAAACCAGCACTTTCCACGGAAAAGCCATGACAAGTCTTCTTTTAGAGCCACAAAACTTTCAAACTTTCCATAAAAAGAAAACTTAGTGAACTTCTGTGCTACCACATTCGGGGTAATGATAGCGTTTCTTCCATGTTTTACAAAGAATGCTTCATATGTTCTATATTCATAGGTTCGTTTATATAAAACACAGAAAATACAAAGGCAAAAGACATGAAACATATATGCAAAAAACCCTACACTGCTACAAATACTCTTTATATTAAGCACAAGCAGAATGTACAGTCTCAAAAAGAAAGTTGCTTGGAAGTTTAATTTTTTAGGAAAAACCAGTGTTAACTGTAAGCAGATAGGTGTTGCATATTTCCTTAAGACTATACTGCTATCACTAAACACCGTGGATAACCCCTCAGCTTCACAAATACCTGTGAATATCCTGTGAAGTTAGCATCAAATTTTACAACCGTTTCTGGAAGAAAAAAAATTAGCAGACGACGGGGCTTTTCAGCTGGTAGAGCAGCGTCCGAGAGCTTATAAAATGATGGATACTCACTCTGCAGTACCAGATGCTTAGCTGCGATGGGAACAAAACGGCGAAGAAAGCTCTCTGGGGATCCGTCTGGATGTGAAGCGGTCGCTCCAGGGACTCCAGAGGACACAAGAGCCTCTTGGGCCAGCCGCTGAGGAAATACATGGCTGAAGATTTCCAGAGGAGCTGGCGCTCAGCCTGCTCTAGCCTAGGCGGGGGAACAGCGGGGACATCAGCGGAAGGAGAGATACAGCGTCCGCGGCAAGCCACGCATAATCACCGGCACACCGACGGGACCCCTGGGCTCAGCACCACTGGGGACGGGGGGCTGAGATCTCCCCGGCGCAGGGACGAGAGAGCGCCGTAGCCGCCGGGGGCGGAGGAGGATGCGGGCTGGGCAAGGGCCGAGCGGCCTGCGGGAGGCGGCGGCGAGGGGGACGCGGCCGGGCAGTCACTGCTCCGAGCAGGCGTCGGGTCGCTGCGGCGGCGGCAGCGGCGGCTCCGCCCTCCCGCGGGTGTCTTGCCCGCCCGCGCTCCGGATCGGTGTCGTCGCCGTCGCCGAGGCCCCCGCCGCCATCTCCTCCCCCTTCCGCTTCCGCTCCTCTTCCTACTCCTCCTTCTTCCGCTCCTCCTCTTTTTTCCGCTCCTCCCCCTCCGTCTTCTCGTTTTCTCGCTTTTCCTTTTCCTCCTCCTCTTCTTTCTGCTCCTGCTTCTTCTCCTTCTTCTTCTCCCCCTCCTCCCCTCGCTCCGGTGTCCGAGGCCCCGAGGAGCGGTAGCGGCACGGGGGGAGGCGGGCCCGGGGCGGGCCCGAGCGGGAGGAAGTGACGTCATAGAGCTGCCGCGTCACTGGTCCGGGCGGAAAAGGCGCCCCTGGCGTTGGGGCTGAGTGCGGGGACGGAAGGGAGGGGAGCGGCGGGGGGGACAGAGAATCAGAGCCAGAGGTGGCAGGATAAGGAGGAGTGGGTTCAAACTTAAAGAGGGTGGCTTTGGAGTAGATCTGAGGAGGAAGTTATTTGCTGTGAGGGGGATGAGGCCCTGGCACAGGTTGCCCCGCGAAGCTGTGGATGCCCCGTCCCTGGAAGTGTTCAAGGCCAGGCTGGATGGGGGTCTGAGCGACCTGGCCTCGTGGCAGGGGGCTTGGAACTAGATGACCTTTGAAATTCTTTCCTACCTAGCCATTCTGTGGTTCTGTGATGAAGTCCACCTGAGACAGCCTTGTGAGTGTCCGGTGTGAACGTTGCCACTGAGGTGGTTTTGGGGACAAGGATGAGTGCAGGGCACAGTTGCTCACACAGTGAGTGTGCTGCATCTTGGGTTTGGCGTCAGGCTTCTGACAGGTGCTACCACAAACTTCTCTCCCAGCTGATGTGTTGGACTGAGCATCCACACTGTGTTATTTTTACCCAAGACCGGTTTGTTAATCTTATTTCCATCATTGCCCAGATGCTTTTATTCACACACTGTGGAGAGAGCAGGAGCATGTGGTATGAAGAATGGAAATTAGAGAGCTGTAGCTTTAGAGGTAGTAAATGAGGCTTGTTAGTCTTTTTCTATAACTGGAAGATAAAAGGAAATAGAAGAGAACTAAAGGTAAGCTCTTCATGCCATTGCAGGGGCGGTGCCTCTGTTGGAAAGAAATGGCTATTGGTAGAAATAATCAGAAGAGTTTTATGAATCAGTCCCCTTGCACTGCCTGTTAGAGAAGTTTGTCTGGACTGAGCTGTCTGGTAACTGGTCTTACTGCACAAATTACCCAGTGCTCTTCAAAGAACATAGGTTATCTGCACACCTAAGGCCTTCTCTCTCCCTGCAGCTTCCTGGTTACATTACCATATGAATTTTTGTTACCATCTGAGTACCATTTTCCAGCTGAAGTATTTTCATCTGAACACAAGCACAAAAAGAGAAGTGAGTTAAGAGAACACATATATTAGAATCCTAACAAAGCCATAATATAACTTGGAAAAAAATAGTAGTAATGGAACAAAATACCCAGATGTTTCATACCTTAGGCTTTTAAGTAGGGTAGTTGGAAATGCCTTAAAATCAAATTCACCACTCTCAAATATATGCCAACCAGTGCTTTATGCTACAAATACCCTCCTTGCTTTAGTCTTTTCTCAGAATCTTTTTGATCTGTGTTTTTGACTGCTAGCCTTTTAAATTAGGAAATAGAAGTTATGTTAGGAATGTGGCATCATCTCATTTTACTGTCTCTCCTGTTATTCAGGTTATGAAATAAATGGTACAAAATACACACTGAGGAATAGTTACAAGTATAGAATCACCCTTCTGGATTAATTGCATTTAGCCAAGTTCATTTTACTTGAAAGTAAGGAGAGATTTGTCAAAGAAATTCCATTAAGCAGTTAGTAAGAGACCTGCATGTTCCTCATACTTGTTTATAGCTTCCTTAGTTAATGCTGCAGCATCCTAACATGGCTGTGTAAGAAGCAAACATACTTCAGATCGTGCTGTTCATGCTGTGTGCCAAGACCAGTATTAATGAAGAAAACAGCTACTGCTTTTAGTAGTCACTACATGGTAGGATTTTGTGGTAACTGTACAAAAACTACAGGTTTTGGGCAAAAAGTAGAGACTGAAGCCTTTGCAATTTTTGGATTGCTGCTATTGTTCTTTTCTCTGTGGAAAGACACAAGAAATGAAGTTAGAAGTCATGAAGATTGCTCTATGTTGTTAAAAGTGTGACTACTGAAATCCTCATACCAATAATACAATTGTGATCCAAAGTATGTAATGGTTTTGGTACTTTTTTGTAGACTGAATCAAAACCAGATCTAGATGCCTAGGATGGTAAATCAGCAGTGATCAACTTTTTCTTATAATAGTCTGTTTCTAGTTGGCTAGAAAAGCATTTATGAGTCTTGCGGTATGGGAGTGTAACTCAAAATACTCAAGGATGCAAAAGTTGTGTAGAAATTAAATGTGTGCAGTGGGCCAAGCTCAGAGAGTTTCTTGAACAGCTCCGGCAGTGGATACCAAGGCGCAATTACAGGAGATAGTGGCAACACTAGGATAACAAAGCTCAAGGGAATTGTGAAAGCCCTTTATACACAAAGGTCCACTTGTCAGTTGTCATCAACTTCAAGTTGAAAATAAGTCTTGATTGCAGCTGCCTATTTAGTGACAGTCATGTGGTTTTGGAAACCACGCTCCTGAGGTGATTGTGTCCTGGTAAGGAAGAGCTCATGCAGAGCTGTGGGAACATGCAGGGACATTGAACTGTCATAAGTTTGGATATTAGCAGGCTAGTGAAAGGAAGGAGGAGATACTGCTGGTGACAAAGCAGGTCTGGAATGAAAATGTTGGATGAGGATAGCTGTTCTGTGTAGTTGCCTCTGTTAAGATGTGCAGGTGTTGGCCTGAGCTGTTCCTTAGATTGTGCAGCTAGCTCTCACCTAATGTGTTTGCAGCTCTTGCATGAGCAGTAACAGTATTAGTTCCTGCATGTTAAATTAAAAAAAAACAATTACTCCTCCCCCTGCTATTGTCACTGCTAGCAATATAACTCAGAGTAAAAGAAGAAAACTCAAAAAGACTGAGGCATGATCAGAGTCAGTGTCATAAAGTTTTTGCCATGCTGCTTACACATGCAGGCATTGTGTCATATAAAACACACTAAATGTGTGACACTGAGTGAGCATCTGTGTTATGTACATAAAAATGTCTTCATTTAGTCATCTTCACTTAAACTGGTTGTGGAACAAATGAGTTTTTTACCTTGCAGATTTCTGCTGATGGAATGTGAAGATTGCCATAGATTAGCCTGTTAATTAAACTGCCCATGTTGTTAGTCATCCACTGATCCACTAAATGGACGTTTATGTTGAAAACAGTTCCAGATAAACCGGATGAGGTAGGACAAATATCCAAACCATTTTCCCACAGACCATCCACAGAGGTGTTCTCAGAGGGTGAGTTATAATGGTTGTTATCATCCTTAAAGATGAAATCTAAAGTATCAAAATAATAATACCAGAAATTTTTAAAAAACCCAAACACTCCAAAACCAACCCAGTAAAAGGGAAGTGATTTCTTGTAACACCACAAGAAAATCTTGCATATTTTAAAAGTAAAAGGAAGAAAACCAAACAAACAGTGGGTTAGATGCTAAGGCTAGTCAGTTGCAATTAGTAAAGAGGAAAATCACTGTGATTATTTGAGACAATTTCTGAAATCAGCTGAGAGAGCTGGAAGGAGTATTCCTGTGAAGAAACTGTTAGGAAGAAGGGGAAGAACAGTTTATTATATTGTTACTACTCAATGCAGCAATTGAGTAGTAATTTGTGCTTAGGTACAGTAGATGACCTGAAGTACTGGGACAAAAACCAATAATTCCGGTGCAGAATACAGTACAGTTCTTAATCCTAATGTTTAGATTTACTTTCTGACAATTTTTCAAAGTTGTTTACTATATCCAGCTACATTTAAATACAGTAAAAAGCTAATTTTGAGCTAAGAAAATGCAACTAATAAAATCAATTAGAGAAATTCTAGCTGATTTTTCTAGTAGTCACTCACAAATGGTCACAAATTTATTTACCTTTTGATAATTTATAAATTAATGCAATTAATAATGATTGGTTTGAGATCATTCTCTGATTATATGTGATATGCTGCCATCCATTTTATAGTGTATTTTGTAGACATCACACAGTACCATTTCAGTTTTTGACTGAACAATTTATGTCACCAGCAGTATAAAACAGTAGCATTAGAACCCACTTTCCTGAGTTTTTCAGCAGTGTATTGCAGTAATGTTTTGGTTTGGGTTTTTTTTTCTTTCCAGTGGATAAACCAAACAACTGATAAAGTTGTATTCTAAATTTCTTAAATTTATATAGTATTGAAAAGTGGCTTTCACCAAGCATTCAAGAGCCCAAAGCTAAAATTTTCAAGCTTACTAGTGAATTTTAGAGTGGATAAAGTTATGGTTATGATTTAGTTAGAAATCAAATAAATTTGGGCTCAAAATACTTTCTTTTGTTTACTTATCTCTGAGAAAATAGAAAAGGAAATCATGACAGAGGTTATGCATTAACAACCATACCAATATATAAAACCAGACAAAAAGGGAGACAAATATTTCAAAGTTTTTGAATGCCAAAACCATGGTCTATCAGATTTAACATAGCTAGCACAACATTTGCTGAAAATCAAGGTTCTTCACATTATATAGCTCTGAGGAATTCAGTTTGGTTTTCATAACTGCTATAAGTTCAGTGGAGGGTATTAAAAAAAAGAAAGTCTTCTGCATCAGTAAAAATATCCCTAGAAATACAGTCTGTTCTTTCAGACTTCATTATCTGGGTTTCAGTGACTGGTGAATATGCTCTTGGTTTCGTGAATAGCTTACCACTGAAGTATTTGCTTTGTGTACACAATTACTTTGCCAAAAGCCATTGTGGTTTCTGAGCTGCATTCCTTTAATATTTGATGCCTGGAAGACGAAACATCCAGAATCACAGATCATTTTTGAAATCTCAACTTTAGAAAATAATTAAATTATTTTAGATTGTGGAACACACAGTGCTGCCTCCTATGCAAGCACTGACATAATGAACTGCAGATCATTTAATTGCATTAGGTCACTGCTGCTCAATAAAGAGTCTGTGTATAAACTATATATGACTTTGCAAGAGGAAAAAGGGATTGTAGAAGGAGCTAACTGACTCAGGTGTGCATTTACTAACATAATTTTCAGTATGAACCAGTGCTGGAAAGACAGTTTATGTTCACTGTAAATAAACTGACTGAAGAACCATGCAAGCTGCTGTGTGTAGAGGAAATTAATGAAACTTTTTTGGGGTGATAACTGCATGTTTTTACTAGGTAACACCACCTACATGAACTACAGGCTGCACAGTAGGGTTAGAGTGTATTAGATGGATATGGGAGTAGCAGACAAAAGAGTTGGAGAGGTAGTAGCTCTTGTATATGGAAGCGTTGGTAGATAGGATGGCCTAGACTTGCCATGTATTATACGTTTAAATTACTATTTTTTACTAGGTGTTTCTGAAATTTTGTGAACATCTGCTTTATTGTATAATCTGTATAATCTGAAATTCAAAGGAAGTGCACTTGAATTATATTGCTGTACATAACACAGCCATACATGTTATCCGTGACACGTGTAATACAGTGTTACGTGTAATAGATCATGCCTCAACTCTGCTGATGAATTTGAATGTTTTTGGTCTGAAGGTGAACAGTAAAGGACAACAGATGCTGGAGGCAGGAGTCTGATCTGGTGGTGTGTTGAACATCCTCTGCAGCTTGGAACACAGTCTATATCCAAGAGGAAGGGCCCTGACTTTCAGGTGACAAGATGTAAAACACATCCACAGATTTCCTCTTGAGCAGATATAAGGAACAAGTCAAAACAAGAAAGAAAACACTGGGATTTTCTTATATAATCTTTGTGGATCTTAACCTTGTCTTCTATGTCTCCTCATTGTAGGCACTTATTTGGACTGAGATGTGTATTAAATAACCTCTAAAAGTATGTTAAGATGCCAGTGTTTAGCAATGCCCTCTGCAGGCTTTTTTCTTGGTGGTTAGAGAGAGATGTAGTAGCTCCACTCTGTCTTGATTATGTGTTTGTCGTGGTTGAGCAGGTTCTTTTAAAATATTTTCCTGGCTGATCATCACCTGAACTTTGGAATTTTATTCCCAAGCTGCTTGGAAAAATACGCAGAGTGCTGTAAGTGATTCATGAAATGGCACATAAATTACATGCTTGTTTCAAGAGCCTGGTTTCTTATTAGTTTTTGTATTATAACCATATAGTTCTGAGCAACAGGAATTCCAACTCCCCTGTCTTTCCCCTAGAGCTTATGTCTAGGGGAAGCTTATGTCTGTCTGTACTGACCTGGCTATGTCTAAAAAAAAGGTGATCAATTCAGCTTTTAGTTCTTCGTGAACAATGATTACACTGAAAAAAAAAAAATCAACTTTTTTTTAAAGGTCTTTTGTCCCTCTCAGCTAAGTTGATACTGAAAGAGAACTGTTCAAACTTCTCTAAAATACAATGGCGAATACAATGGAAATTGACAGTGTCGGAGACGGCATCATATTTTGAGCTGTTTTCTGTAGAAGTCCAATGTAAAAGAAATTATATACAAATCTTTTTTTACCTATTTGTTAATAATCTATGTATTGTGGCCTAATGTACTTTCCAGTTGCAGGACAGAACTTGGAAATAATTCCTCTCTTGGTAAATTACATAAAAATGGATTGCTCATTCCAAATCATCATTGATTAAATGGTAACCCTTTGAGTGCAAAAATATCATCACATAAAATAGAGCCTTTTCATTAGTGTATTTATTAGTAAATTGTTCTCATTCCTGACTGTGCCCTGCACATTAAACAAAATATGTTTTCTAATTATGAGGCTCAGAACAATGAGGACAGTTACAAGCCAAGAGTTCTGTCTTCTAGTCTGAGACTGTGCAGGGACATCTTTGTGGTCTCTAGGATATCATCAAAGTTTTTGTTGCTAAAATCTTACTAAGAATATGTGTATCACCACACTTAAGTGTGTCAGTTATTTAAGGAGACAGATTGGAAGCTTTTGTCAAGCAGAAGCTCATACTTCAGCAGAAACTGGAGATCTGAAGTGGCAAAGGTGTGACATCAGGACTAGCTAAAATTACACACAGCAAACATGAATGCTGTTATATTCTTAGATAGACCTGACAAATATTCAATAACCTAAAGTAAAAATACAACCATTAAATAAGAATGCACTTGAAAAATTATAGAAAGCTGGTTGACTTTATCCACATTTAGAAAAATCTGTAGGTATTCTGTAGCCTGTTCAGAGGTTTGACGTTGGTAAGTCAACACTGTGTGGAGCTGTAGAGCTTGTTCTTCAGCAGATTTAAATTTGCATCAAAACAGCGAAGTGAAAGGAGAAGTGCTACATGAACTTCTGCTTTTAGGCTATACTGCAGTAATCACATTTTTTCAGTCACTGAATCATGCCAACCTTTTAGCAGTTCCTTGACAGAGTTAAATAGATATTTTCCTAATTGTAATCAAAGCTCTCATTTGCAGTTAATAAAAAAAAAGAGGAGCATTTCAGCTTTTGTAGACCATACCCACAAAAATATGAAATGGGAAGCAAATTGGCTGAATTGCTGGCAGAAGAAAATACAGTTCTGTACACTAAGGCTTACTGGTTTTGAAAACTGTTAATTTATCATTGGATGCCAGCAATCCATTTTTCAGCTTGGATACTGCTTTTTGACTTGGTTTATTACTTAGTTATAGTAAATAAATAAGAACACGCAGAAAACTTCCCATTACTCATCTCTTTAGGCATCCTGTGGTGAAACATAGCCCCAATTGTTCTTAAATAATCTTGGGGAACACAGGTCCTGGAGTGACTGGATTACAGTCTTATTAAGAGTATCTACCAGATTTTATTAAGAATATTATACTGCCATATTAAATGTTATTTTTATCTTTTACTTATTTAGGTCAGGGAAAATTTTTGACCAACCCTGAACATATTGAAAATATCTCTGTGATGGAAATGTAGATGGAAATGTAATGGAAATGGAGATGCAGGCAGGAAGATGTTTAGTCAGAAGACTCATTTAGCAAGCAGGTGCTTTGAGTGCCTTGGCAACTCACATTGACTTCAGTAGTATGTAAATAGATTCAACTGTTTAGCTATACTTTTTAGTGTGAAAGTACTACATACTGTACTGATAAGAGAGAGGTTCGTATTTATAAGTTAAAAATCACTGGAGCATACTTCTAATGCACGGCTAATATCAGCCTTTAAATACTTTTTTAGTAACTGATGTTTTGCCCTAACAAATGCCAGCTCAATATTACTTTACTGATAGTAATAAGAACATTATTTTGTCAGTAAGCTCAAAATGGTCTTGTCACATGAACACAGTGGGCTGTTTTCACCTTTTGATGTCAACAAGGGCAACAAGAAATGATTAAAGGCATCAGAACTGCAGGCTGCTGAGTAGGATATGACCAAGGGTTAAATTCATTGAAAAGAAATGTGAAAAAATATTGTAAATGACATGAGAAGGACTGCAAAGGTGAATGTAGCTTTGACGTATGTGAGAGAGGGCCTGCATATATGTTGATCAGCCAGAGAGGAGGAACAGAATCAGGCCACCTGTGTGTCCATGCTTATGTGAGTTCAGTTTCTGTTTGCATGTGAGACACAGAAGGAAGAGATGAGGGAGAAACATTGGAAAATCTGTCATACTCAATGATATGAGCAAGGACTGGTATTCACTGTCCTTTCCAGTATAAGAACCTAGGAAGTATCCAGTGAAATTTACATTTGGTTAGGTACTAAATGAGCAGAAGGGCAAATTTGGTGTGTTCACTTCTTGAGTAGGCTGTTCCATTGCAGGTATGTGTTTTCTCACCATTTTATGATTTTTTTCCAAAATCAGTTCATCAGCCAGTATGTATTGTTACTTGGTAAGGATGAACAAGATTGCCTAAAGGTGAAAAATCATAATGCCCAGAATGAAAATCACTGTCATTCCTGTGTTGCTTCCATTTGGAATGCACATAATTCACAAGCATTCCCCAGTATTAAATGGGGTAAAACTTTAACCCTTCAATCACAGTGTCCAATGATCTTCCTTCAGCTTTCACTCAGGCAACACATTTCAAAAGGGCATGTTTTATTCTTTGATAGAGTATCCATTTTGAAACCTTGTACAAATAGATTTCTAGTTAATCTCTGTTGGCATTAAAAAAACAGAACCTCAGTGACTCACCAATTACAAATTATTTTTAATGGATGGATTTGCAAAATTTTTTTTTTTTAATTTCCTCTGATGGACATCTGAGAGCTTATAAGACGGCATACAGGCAAAACTATTCTTACAACCTTGCTTTATCAGCTGGAAGAATTTACCAACTTGCAAGGCTTGTAAGCAAGCACAGGACATTGATAACTGAAGTCAGTAGAAAAATTAGGTTTATAGATCTAGTCCTGCAACTGTTCAGTTTTGGAGCTGCTGTTTAACGTAGATACTTGTGACAGCTCAGCACACCTCAGGATTTACCTCTGTGTAAACATGAGAAAAGCAGGTATGCCATTGCTATTCAAAATCTGAAGAAATGTTGTATTTAAAAGAAGTCTTGTCTTGAATCAGGTGACATGTGAGACTTTTATGTAGTCCTTGAAATACTGAGATTTCATTCCTCCTTTCTTCTACTCCCACTAAGAAGTAAATTCCAAAATAATGTTCCTCTTGCTGAGGCAGCAAACTAAAATTCCCATGTTACAGGCAAAGTCCTGTATTTTGCTGTAAAGGTCTCAAGAGAAATTTCCAAATGTGACATGCAAATTAGAATTAAGGAGCTGAAAATTCAGCTTCTGCCGGTAGAATAATGGAGGTGCAGTAATACAGGTTTTTGCACAAGAAGAGAACATTATAATTTCAATATTGACAAACCCAGTGAAAATACTAGCAATCTGGGGTTTCAAGATGTAAATGACAGGTAAAACAGAAACCTCTCTCATGTTGATAGCACTGTTTGGCCTCTTTGACCAGGGCTAGGTGTTCACTAAAAATGTAGGAACGCCAGACCTAGATTCCAAAGTTCTCTTGTTACAAAATACATACTAGCATGCACACATTGCTGCTAGTGCACAGCAAATATTCTTCAAAAGAGTAAAAACACAGCAAGAATTTTTTTTGAAAGTAGAAGAAAGATAACCAGATTTCTCAGTGATAATTGTTGTTTTACCTCACTGTTTCCTATGAGAAGCAACTTGAGCTGTATTTCTCATGGCATACAGAAACCGCCCTCACATGCCTACAACATCCATGTACAGAGCACAGTGCTTGGGCATCAGACAGCTTGTCTGTTTGTATTTAAAATTCTGACTTGAAATGGCATCGTAGTCAAACAGCATAAAATATTCAGATCTCTGTATTAGTAAAATAAAGTCTTTAGAGACTTACTGGCAAGAAAGGGATTATTTGAAACATCAGCCAGACAGCGGTGCTCTGACTTGGTGCAAGTTATATAGATAAAAATGTTAACAAATATGTTGTCATTTCTTTTTTTTTTTTTTCCTTTTCTTGTGGCTATTAGCACATAGTGCTCAAGAGAAATTTGAAATATGAAATATGCAGAGGAGGGCAGCAGGAGAGGAGAAGGACCAGACAGCAAATAGGACTGAAAATCATTAGGGTAGCATACAAAAAACCTTTACTAATTTAACTATCAAATTCCTGATTAAAGATCCCCATTAGAATCCTTTGTCTGTTTGAGGCACACAGTATGCCAGCACAGCAGTTAAATAACTGCATATGAGCACAGTTTGCTTAGCTATTTAACTATTTTCTTTTCACATCCTCAGGGCTGCTTTAGCCAAACTTGTTTCAGATTTTTAGCAGTGTATTCCCTGTTGGGGTGGTGGAGATGATGCAGGAAAGTATCAGTTATTTTCATCATTTTCTTTTTTTTAATAGTACTTGCTTTGTTCTTGCATTTTGTGGTTTGTTTTCTTTTCTTTAGTTGGTGAGATCTTATTATGAGATATTTGTTGTAATTCTCCATTACTCTGCTTGGTAATAGGTCTGTCTGTGGTCAACTGTGCTGATGATTTATTCAGCTGAAAATCACTTGGCTCTGTACTCTGTGATACCTTGTATAACACTATCTTTTAATTTAAAGGCCTTTTCTGAACATGATTATTCTGTAAAGGCAGAACTGCTGCAAAGAAGATCTCTAGCACTTGATATTGCATTATCAGCCCTACCAGTCTTTTGGTCTGCTGACTTGTGAGAAGCAGCAAAATTGCAAAGTCACACTATGTGTCTGTCAGAAGCAGATGTCAGATGACATTTCCTTAAATATAACCAAGTTTCTTTTGAAAAAGAGAGAATAGGTCACTAAAGCATGTAACCAATCCTCCTAACTTGAGATAAGATCTGTCAGCAGCATTGTGGTCAGTTCAGCAGAACTTAGCGGTAAGAGAAGCTGGAACAAGGTTTTTTCCTTGATTAATACTTTCAGAAAAAAAAAATCTAGAGTGGGTGCAGGGATCGTGTCAGCTAAATTTCTGCTCAGAGTTTTCCAAAGCTCTGCTGAGATCTCAAACAGTTCTGAAAGAACTGTTTGAGAAAGGAAAGAAGTAGCGCTGCCATGCAATGAAGAATTTACTGACTTAACTTTTGTCAACAGACATTTAGATGTAAGTATGAATAAATATATATGAGCATATGGGTTTCTTTATTGCAAAAGAAACTCCAAGCCCTTTAATATTTAAAAATGGCAACATGCAGGGCAGTGGTTAAATAATACAGTTAAAGCAGAAGGCACATGATTACTCCAGAAGTGGCTGCTCGAAAAATAGGACTTATAGGAGTCATCCTACTCTAACAGAAAGATGATTGCTATTAAAACTAGGAATATTGAACACAAGATGTGTTATAGAACGCAATGGACTCCTCCTTGTTGGGTGGCTATGTCTAACAGAGGGCTTTAGCTACCCTAGCTACCCTGGCCAGACTCAATGGTGACCCCGCCAGTGCATCCTCTGCCCATGGGCCCACAAACCCTCTTTAAATTCATGTCAGGCACCCAAACATTGCCGGAGCCAAGCTGTAGGTAGGTCTGTGCCCAGCTCTGTCCCTGGCATCCTGACTTGCTGCTTTTCCTGACTGGGCCATTGGTGCATGCTGTTGTAGATTGTCCTGTGTCCAGGCGTGGCTGGCTGTGCCCAGTCAGGACTCCTGGGTGGGTTTTGAACTTGACACAATCACCTTGACTGAAAAGGGTTTGTTTAGAGATGTGTTACCAACCCTTTTCCTACTTAACCTTGGTGTTAAGCTTTGCTGGGGAGGATGTGGTGCTGAGGTTGCTATCTGTTCCTGGCTCATAGCCCCTCATGGGGCAGCCCTGCTCTTGAAGCTCACTGGCAGTTTATCTTGCAAGGACTGTAAAACTAGTTACATGAAGATTGTAATGAAACTTCAGAGATTACTTTTATTTCTTTGATCTCCTTCTGTCTGCTTTTATTAAGGTACATACTTACCTTCTCCATCAGTAAAATACATTTGGAAAACATTTCTAGATTATCAGATAGGAGATATTGCTGCTTCAATTAAGAAACACGCAGTCAGCTAATTGAATCCCTTTCTAAGGAAATTCTTACTTCTTGTGAAATAGATCAGATGACAAATAGCAAGATTCAGTACAAAAAAGTAGTCCCTTTCTCAAGTCTTCTTAGGAGAACTCACACCAAAGATAGAAAATGGGGCCAAACCTTATTCCTTCTGAAAGCAGTCATCTGAGTTCTCAATGTAATTACTCTCTTTTTCAGAAACATAGTCAGCTATTTTCCTGCTACTTTTACCTGCAACTGTTTCCCAAAGTTCAAATAAATATAGTACTGTGATGGTAGGCTGTATGGCCTGCTCTTGGGCAGACACTTTATGAAAGCAGACTGGGTTTTATAGGGTAAAGTGACTATCAGTCAAATGTCTCTAGGCCAGCTGTGTCAAGTCGGCAACTTTAGATAAGTTACCAGTAATATCACTGATTCCTTTATTAGGAGCCTTGTATCACTGTAGCCAGTTTGCCAGGAAACATTATTTTTCCCCAGAATGTTTAAAGTTCAGAATTGATGAGTCAGGCTAGTTTCAGCATTCTGCAATACCAAAAGCAGTGTGCACCCTCTCCTCTGTCCATTGCTGGTGGGTTTTTCAAATAGGGTATTATTCAAGCTGGGTACTGTCCACTCTAGGACAGAGTGGACAGTACCCAATATAGAGCATTCTGCTGCAGTACCTGAGGCATATCAGTTAATGAATGAAGCTCAAAACATGCATATCAACAAAAGATGCATGACTTGTATCAATACCCAGCACACAGCACATGCATAGATGATGACCTTTGACTGGAGAATATCCTTGGCCTTTTCTGCATGGTCCTGGGATCCTGTCTGTCTAGTTGATTTTTGTAATCACTTCCTATCATTCTTCACAGCTTTCCATATTTGAGTCAAGAAACTTTTAGCTTCTACCCATTATCAATTCTCCTGTCAGGCCAAATTCACAACTAAACTGGTTTTAGACAATAATCAGTCACCTTGAAGCACTAGGAGTGTTACATTATCCTAGTGCACAGTTTGGCTTCCAGAATAGTGGTGTCTGCAGTATTAGAGACCAGATAGTCAGCAGTGACTAACTGAGCAGAGTTGGCTTGTGCCCAACTGGCTTCCACAGTATGTCTTGTTCAAGTCTGCCTTGGCTGAAGAAAGAAAATGCTTGCCAGCCTTGGACAGTTTTCACCCATCTCTCTGCAGTCTCGGATACAATTGTACAACTCAGCATTGTGGAAATACTGGGAGTATCCAACCCAGCTTCTTCCAGTGGAGGTTCTAGGAGGACAGGGGCTCTAACCTTCTGTCCTCTTACAGCAGTGGTCATAAGCATTTTTAGTTTTGGAAAACTGAACAACTCTGTAGAAAAGAAGTTTGAGACTTTTTATAAAGGACACAAACAGTTCTTCATACACCTAAGATAGTGGCAATTAAAACAATGGAGTGAGTAGTCTCTTCTGAAGTTAAACCTATATTAAGAGAAGAATGTATGGGACAGTAGAAATCATTCATTCACCACATATACTAATTTTCATCCATCTCTGTGAAATTTCATTTAAATAAGCTTCACAGATGGGAATTCACCAGATTCACCATCTCTTAGGTTTGGTGAATTAGATTCTGTACCTGGTTTTGGGCATTTAACTAGACCGGAAGCAGACTCTAACCCCTGACATCTTCCCCAGTATCTCAGCAAGGTCTACTCTCTTGCATTTTACTTCACAACTCTTTAGGAGCATAAAGTACATGCATGGCAAACATAGAGAAAATCAAAGACTTTGCTTGGAGGTCTAAAATATTGCTTCTGCTCTATAAATTTTTCAGAAAGCTGTCTTGCTTTCTCAGTTTTCATACCAGTCTGAGGGAGATCTGTGCACTAGGACCACAATATTTTGGGGTTGTACAGAAGCATGGCTCAGCAGTTATAACTTCTTATATGAACTGGGAAGTCCTTTGAACTCACAGTGCTTCATCTGACTTTATTAGTTTCACAAACATTCTGTGTCCCTCTTGAAAAAAAAATGTTGACCTTCTCCTGTTCCCTATTCTCACCAACAGCTTCTCCTTTCTTAGTGATTTTCTCAAGTTTATACATCTATTCACTGATGCCTAGCCTCTGTTTCACCAGGTTTGCATAGTTAAGACTGACAATTATCTATTATTCTTCTGTAAGGATTATGTTTGTCCTATCACCTGAAAAAGGTTGACTTCCTACACAAATACTGTTGTCCAGTAGCACAGAAGTCCTCTTGCTAGCAATGTTGTGATTAGAACCCCAAATTTCTGACTAGGTAGGTTCCTCCCCTCACTAGTGAAAGTACCACCTTCACCAGCAGAGACTCAGGCAATCATCTCACCCTACTGCCTGAAAAACACCTCTAAGGAATGAGCTTAAGCCCACTGTGCAAATTTCTACTGCATCATTCTTTATGTAAAATGGTTTCTAACATAGACTTTACATGAAAGATGTTTCACTTCTCACTTGGAAAAGCCCATTAAGGAAATGTGCTTGTGAGTAAACAAACATTAGCTGCTGAAAATTGCATTGAAAATAAATGCAGAAGTGAACTCAGTAGTTCATTAAAGTCAGCTTTTAACAATATTTGTACAGTGCACTTACCTGTTTCAGCTACTTTTTACCTTATGGCTGTGTATTGAGTTTGAGTGAAATATTAACAAGCACTGGCTATAAAAAAGTATTACACAGCATGCTTGACATATGGTGAGGAAAACCAGGATATCTTGTTGAACCACATCGTAGTCATTGATCTAAGGCTATACTTTAAGGCCACGTGTTCATCAGAGTAAAAGAAAAATCAGATAATTACAAAGGATATGGAAGTTAATTTGAACAACAGGTTTACAGTCAAAGATCATTTTGGGTTAGAAGGGACTTCTAAGATTGCTTAGTTGATCCCCATCCCCACAGAAGGAAAAGACAAGTTAGACTTATTCCTGTAACTGTGACCCTCACTGTATAGAGATGGTTTGTAAAACTATCTCTGTAACTATTTTGTGGAGTAGGTAGGTATCAGTTTTGGTGGTAAACCGTATGGTTCTGTCAGATGAAAGAAATTCTCTAAGAAAAGATGACTGCAGTATTTCTTAAGGAAGAATAGAGGTTTCTTGATGTCCAAAATTCTAAAAGGCATTTCCAATTGCTCCCATAGTCAGAATCAGCTGCTGGTTTTCTAGTATGCCGACTTAGTCTTATAAGGCATTTCAATTGGCTGTTAGGAATATCTCTTCTGCTTCAGTCTTCTTCCAGAGATATTAACCTTCTTGATGTTAGCAGTTGCTTTCAGACGTGTCTATGGTAATGGGAATCAAGAAAATAGTATGGGTTTAGGCTGCTACCAGTATGAAAGTGAACTTGGTACAAACAGCTAATCTTATTCTGCTCTATGCTCTTAATCACAGACCAAGCTGCAGTTCACAGCTACTGAAAATGTTGCAGTTGTAGAAAAGCTGAAATAAACCTACTGTAAGCCCTTAAAATCTCTGGTTGATAGCAGAGGTGAGGAATTAACAGAAAGACTAATCACCCTATTTGCCAGTTGCTCCTGTGCTAAAATGGCATGTACCTCACTCATACATAGTAAAGCAGGTCAGTGGATTGGAAAAGTAGATTTTCCTTAGCCATACCAGAAAAATTCAATACTGAAAACAAACTCTCTACTTGCTTGTGAAAAATGGTCATCATGAAAGTTCAGTGAACTATGTTTTAGGTGACTATAAACCACTGAGTATATTCATTGCACATGTTTTCACAAACATTCCACCAACTTCAGTTGAATCCCTACTTTTTTCCAGTACACTAAGATGCTGCTGCTTATGACATGGACCTAGTTGAGACAAATGTATGGAGATGAATAGAGGCAGTACATATCAGAAAGAGTAACAGTATCTTTTTATGCAAGGTATCCTCTCTGCCATTCAAAAATGTCAGATGACAGTACAATTAAGTCAAATTTTAAAAATACCTAATAGTTTTATGGTCTAACATCATCATGACTCACCATCAAGTTCAAAACTATAAAAAAAACAAAGAAAAAACAACAACACCAAACAAACAAAAACCCCCAACAACCCAATTTTTTTTAAAAACCCAGCAAACAAACAAAACAACAACAACAAAAAACACAGAGAGAGCACCACAGACAAACAGAACACAAACCCTTCAAACATTTTGCAGGCAGTGTGTATGTGAGAACTCACTTCAGCTGTTTGGAGATCACAGCATGTAAAACAGTAGGTGAAGCAGAAAGAACAGAGACTCATCATGTCACACGTGTATCATGTGCTCAGTGGTTTACAGTAAAAGACAAGTCTTGCATGAATTCATAGACATATATAGACTGCCAAGCTGCTGACAAGCTACCTTTCACATACTCAGATGTGACAGTCAGCTTCATAAGCATCGAGCAAGAGCTGGTGAAAATAGAAACTCATGAGCTTTTGGCTTTTCTAGGTATTCTTACAGTTATTGCAGTAAACAGTGCTATTGTTCCATTCATAATGAAATAGAGTGGACAGGTCATAGGAGTGTTGTGGAAAGCTGAGCTGCCTCTGCCTAGGGATGCCAGGTGAAACCTTTCAGTGTACAATCCAGTAAGAGGGAAAGCAGGGTGTTTGCCTTGCCTGTAAAATGGGCAGGAAATGCTACCCACACTTGTTCTGCATTGCTCACACCAAGGCAGCATTTACTCACCAGTATAAAGTAATGACAAGATGACTTCCATTTCAGCAAGGAACAATGATAATCACTATAACCTAATTGCAAAGACTGCAGTGTACTATTTATGTCCATCCACATAAATTCATTTTTATTACTTCGATTTCATTTTCATGAGGAAAAAAACAGAAAAATGCAAAATTAACTCTTTCCAGAAATACAGTGGGTTAGATTTCACCCCAGCTGACAGAAGAGCAAGGGCTCATAGTTCCCAGCAGAGTACAAATCTGGAACAGAGAGAAATTGCTTGACCTTATGTACTGACCCTTAAGTATTGCTAAATGGTGCAAGCCAGGGCAGTTCCCAAGCTGCTATTCCATATTAAGCTAACCAATGCTTTAAGAAGCTGCCTCTGATTCTCTGACATGTGCCAGATTTGCCATGTCAGCAAGGACATAGGACATAGCAAGCCTAGTGTGGATTTGTCTCAGCTGAATCCAGTGGCTACAAATGGGTAATTAAAGGTGCAATACATAGATATTAAATTACAGATGATGTCAGAGAGAGATTAGTTTTTCTCCTCCAAAGAAAAATCAATGGCAGTCCTGCTTTTTAAAACCACCTGTCCTGGTGAAACAAGAGAGGGTGAATGCTGATGTTCTGGTCTCCTAGCAGCACTGTAGGTCCACTTTTTGCTGGAATAAATAGCTGCAAAGTGACACTGGAGAACCAGTTCCCATCCAAATTCAGAGTAACTACTATGCAAAAACTTCAATCAGTGGAACTCTTCTAAGAGCAAGGTCATAACAGAAGTAGCTTCCATGTGAACACCTTTCTTCAATCTTGTTACATCTATTTTAGTAGAAAACACAGCTTACCAAAGCCACTGGTCTTTCAAAACAATATGACAGATCTTACCGAGTGCCCTTACTTCACTATCTCATGACTGACTAAGAGGAAAAGGTGTTTCATTTTGGATGTTTTCCCAAATCTGGCATTCCAGTATTAGGAAGCAAAGCAGCCTGGCATGGAAAAGACTCACTTCTTCATCTGAACAAAGGCAAAATTACTGTTTAAAAATAACCAGTGCAGAAATCTATCTGAGCTTCATTTTCACTTTTGCTTCCAAATTCCTCCTAAAGAAAATTCTGTTGAATAATCAGTTCAAATTTGAAACTTTTTACGTAGCATAATATCACAGTTCATGTTTTTTTACCTGACTTACTTGTGAGGTTTTATATAGACATTAAAATTCTCTTATGCAACATAATGTTGACTTATTGCTAGTATTGGGTTGGTTTTTTTTTTTTTTTGTCTGTCATTTTATTTAATTTCAACCTCTTATTGCTCTTGATATGAAATATCTTCCAGCTGTTGCAATGATACAAGTTATACAAGTGCATACACTGATGCGAGAGGGTACTTCTGGTAATACGCAGTTTAATGTGTTAGAAAATTTGGAAATGGGATATGGGCATGTAATGATGCTTCCAACAGAAAGATAATTGACATAAGATAGCATTTACAGCTTTTATTCAAATTCCACAAGATTTTTTACTCCAAGCACCATTCCTGATACTGGAACAGTTGATAAAGGCATTCTTAAAGAAAAATCCCTTGAGCAACAGTAAGTCCAAAAGTAAAGTGTATCAAATGCTCTCAGCTGACCTCTCCACAGTGGTAAACCACATTTCATGACAGCATGGTTCTCAGTAACTTCAAGAAGATACGGTATCTGAGGAGGCATATCTTTCCATCACTGCAGTGTAAATACATCCCCATGTGTCCACTTTTTATCCTAAGGCTAAAGTGCTGTAATTTTCTTTTGAAGTCCCCAAAAACTGATGGAAAAAGTGCAAATTGTGGCATGTAGATGAAGAATTTTCACGGACTCACACTCCCACTGTCTCTTGAAGCTGTGGCAGTTGACAAGTATAAAGCCTAAGTCTGAGAGTTAAAATCATCACCTTAAAGAAAGAAAATGCAATAGTATTAGTTTAAAAATCTGCAGTGATTTAAGTATAAAAAGCCTGATTTTAACAACTGAGTCGTAAAGAGTGAAAGCTCAGTCTCCTGGTTATCAGGAGACTATCATGCTGAAGTTACCATGGCTCCTTAAAGCTGTTATAATTTAAAAGAACATCTGCTGGGATCTTTTCCCAGGAAAGAATTACCTCTTTCATCTGTAGTCCAAAGTCTGAATTTTCTATTACAACAAAGCTATCACTCATTTTCAGCCATATAAATGAAATAACAAAACTGAAATCTGTTTAGAGAGCATCCATGGTAATGATTGTCAGTAAATATGTGCATGTGATTAAAAGTGTGCAGAACTGGGACTTCAGCGATGAGTTTAAGTGTCCTATATATTCGGTTCTGATACAGCTCGAGCTGTAAGTTAAAACTGGTAACATTAACAGTCCTTGTTACTGTAACCAGGACTGTATGGGTCATTTCCAAGGCACTGTGGTAAATTATCTGTGGCTTTATGCTTCAACTACCTACTCATCATGGAAAAAAGGTTCTTTCCAGGGTTTCTTAAAAACATCCAATGCTGAGAAATATAAATGTTTGTCATCTGACTTACTGCATGTTGCAAGTAAGACAAAGTTTTTTTGTCATTAAAATGAAGAAGTAAAACCACAAAGAATGGCCTTGTCTCCTTTAATTTCTTCATTTCACTAAGTGCACAGAAGAGGCTACAAAGTGGAAAAATACAAAAGTAATACAAAAAGCCAGGGGAAGCCAAGCTATGCTCGGACAATATGCCATGGAATGATGTCTGGACATGCACTAACGCTGTTCTCCAGAATGCTGCTTGCCTTGAGCTTGTGTTCATTCAACAATGCATGGCATGATGCCACTGAAGTTTCACACTGTCACATGAAAAATAAGAATGAGACTTTGCCTGCAGCAAGGTTTCTGGAAGGTGGAAGTGTCTTTCTGAAAGTGTTGTTTCAATTGTAATATCTACTGATGGCAGTGGATCAAACACAGTTAAGATGCAAACATGACAACCTGAGGTGATTTGGAAATCAGCGAATTCATGCTCTCTTCATCCAATCTCTAGCTTTCACCTACAAAATTTATTTTTTAAGCTGGTGACTTTTTCATGTATTTTTTTAGCAGTGAGAAATATGGGTGGATTCTCAAAAAAATCCTGTCCTTGGAAAAGCCCTGAGTTGTCTCTGTGTTCACTTGGTTAGCTGCATCACAGTATTACTCCATTTGTCCTCCTTGGCAGCCTCAGGGCTGACCTCAATTCACTATGTGAGGGTCTGCTTGGACACCAAGGGAATTATGGCTGAACCAAGCACCTCTGTACCTAACACTGGCCACAGCCTCTCACCTCACAGTGCATTAGCCTGTCAAACTGTTATCTCTAGGTAACAGAATTGATTTATGTCAGTAGGTATATTAAGACTTTTCTTGTCAGATTGATTTATGGTTTTCTATGGTCATATCATTTTTTTTTTTCAGTTCAGTTTTAGTATGGAACAGTTAGATGCATCCTGACAGTTTTTTAGGTATTGTCTTCCCTCTGAAACATAAAAATTTCTGGATGTCTCGGCAAGTCAGATTCTCATAAGACAAGAAGTAGCCTAGGAGATGATATAATATTCCAGATAAATGAGGTATCATTTTATTTGTTGTTAAAACCTGTAGCCTGAGCTAAAAGTATAACAGACTATTGCCACAAAAATCTTGGTGCTATCCAAAACAACCAGCTTTCTGTGAGTATCCTTCTCAGCCAAGACTACTAGAACCCCAGCTAGTATACAGAGGTGTATGCTGAGTTGTATATGAAAGGTATTGGTACCTCAGTGAAAGGGAACCAATATTTATAATTTTTTGCATTGCCCAAGAGAAAGTCAAAACTTTAGAAACGTCATTTTTTAAAAACTCAAGAATAAAAGAGTTTTTAACTCAAAACTTAAAACTCAAAACTACCCTCTATTCTGATGTAACATTATTTAGGTTTCAATCTACATATTTTTTAAGATTTTAGATGTAAGAAGGAAAAATCTGTAAATGTAAATTTTAAAAATTGCCTATGACTTACTGTTCTCATCCTTTGCATTAGGGTTCAGTTTTCTTTTCCTGTCTGTTAAAGTAAATATATACAAATTTAGCATAAACATTTCTAGATTTGAAAGAAACTATATTGTAACTATAACTATTCAACAAATCTTTAGATTAAACTGAGCTATAAGTACAGTTGTTTTATTAAATAATATCAAATAAATAAACTTCTCTCCATTTCTTTTATTTTACAAAACTTGAATCAAAAACTTTACAAAACTTGAATCAAATTCTGAAGTCATAATGTTAAGACTCTCCTTTCATGACTATAAATACATATAGTCTGGTTTACTGGAGTCTGTTCATGTGCAAGAAAATACTAGCTTTATTAGTTTTGTACTACTGCACATGCAAACAAGGAAGGAAATACTGCAATAGTCCTGTATCACACCATTTTAGTTGTAGAGGCATAATGGAGTTGAAAAATAAAAAATCTGTGTAATATATTGTAGCCACAGTGTCTTTGTAGCTATAAAGAAAACACTGTTCAAACTATGCTTTTACAGTCTTCATGCAAGGCAAAGTTTGTGCTCTGTACAGAATACTAACTGGTCAGCTTTAAAAATGTATCTTTCCATACACCTTGTCTCACATAAGTAACACAGTGAGGAAAATAAAACCCAATTAAAATTATCCAAGATCTCATATTCTACCCTCTTGTCATCTAGAAATAAAATGTGACTGAAGTCATGCAAGTGTGCCTTATTAAAATTTCCTCAAGGTTGTTCACAGGAAAAAGTAAAGAAATAGTGAAAAGTTTCACTATGTGAAGTAAAATGTACCTTTTTTGGGTTGCTCATTCTTGAATGATTTTCTCTTCTGAAATATTATTAGTGCAGAGAGTAGGACAGCTACAGTCACACATGTGGGGATGATTAAAGAGATCAGGAATTTTTGTCCACTATACTGTGTACTCATTAAAGCTGTTAAAAACATTAAAGGAGAGTAAATTTATAACTTACAAAACAGGCATTGTTTCTCAAGTTATTGGTTCTGTTCCTCCAAAGTCTTGCTCTGACTAAACAAAGGATTTGTAAAATTTATCAACATAGTGATTTACACTCATATTATGAATAATTTGTTCTGAATTATTACTGTGAAAAGCCTTTAAAAAAGCCAGTCAAATCTTTCATTTGTATGGGATTTAAGTTTGTCACCATCCTATTGGCATCTGCCTTTGAAATATTTCTATATATTGATGAGACCTCCTCTCAGTCTTCTCCAAACTAAACAGTGTCTCCTCATAAGAGAGATGCTTCAGTCCCCTCATCATCCCTGTGGCCGTTGCTGAACCCACTCCAGTACCTCCTCTCTCTCGTGTCCTGAGGAGCCCAGAACTGGGCACAGCACTCCAGATGTGGCCTCACTACTGCTGAGTAAAGGAGCAGGATCATCTGCCTCAACCTGCTGGCAATGTCCTTCCTAATGTGCCCCAGGATACCATTAGCTTTCTTGGCTGCCTCATGGAGAGCTTTTTGTCTGCCAGGATTCCTAGGTCCTTCCATCCACTTCACAGATGTCAGCTCCAGCCTGTGCTGGCACAGCACACGAGGCAATTCCTCCCCAGGTGCAGGACCTTAGACTCCGTTCAACCTCACTAGATTTCTCTCTGCCCAGCCCTCCGGCTTATCAAGGTCCATGCCTTCAGGTGGATCAGTCACTGCACACAGTTTAGTGTCACCAGCAAACCTGTGGAGAGTGCTTTTGATTCCTTTGTCTGGGTTGTTGATAAATTGAATAAGACTGGACCCAGTACTGATCCTTAGGGAATGCCACCTACAACAGGCTTCCATCTGGATTCTATTCCTCTGATCACGACCTTGTGGACTCTGTAATTTACCAGTTCTTGATCCTGTTCATCTAACCCATATTTCCTGAGCTTAGCCATGAGGATATTAGGGGTGACAGTGTCAAAAGCCTTGCTGAAGTCAAGGTAGACAGCTAGATAGAACAATTAAGTAGGAGACTATCAAGGAAGATGCCCATGCAGCTGAAAAAATTCCCTCTGTATTGGCAGGAAAATAAGGAAAGCTACTCTAAAATTAAAATATACAGAAAAATACAGACTGGTTTGTTGGAGTGGAAGCTAGCTGAGACTTCAAAGACACAAATAATACTGGCTTGTTCAGTTAAACAAGAATCAATATTACACTGATTTCTAGAACTGAACTCCAGTGATAGAGCATAGCACATGATATATGTATGAACACTGCCATGTACAAGTTCAAGGTCATACGAACCCAAAGTGGAAAAGTGACCTGAAGTTTCTCCATTCAGTTCTTTATTCCAGAAGACACACGTGTAGTTCTCACTCATATTTGGTTTGAATGTCAGGATGCTGGTGACATTGTAGAGACCATCTGCAGTCAGTGTATAGGTGGTATTTGCAGATCCGCTGAGATTGAAGTTCTCATTTTGCCAGAAAACCTCTGCCAGAGGAAAGCCTTCTGACTGGCACATAAAAACAAACTTGTCTTCACCTGGTATTCTCATTACTTGAGTATTTATTCTCTTGTAAGATGCTGCATGAGAAGTTTTTGAGTGAAATTGTTGTATGCAACAACAGTCATTTTCCCACTTCACTTTCCCTGCTTCCTTTTAATCCTATGCATTGTCTCTGGCTATATCTGTGGAACACTTATTTAAAATTATGAAGGATGTTTTGTAGAACAATGCAAAATGAATTATTCAATCCTTACCATGCCTACAGCAAAAGAACACACTTCAGTGTGTTTATGCAGGGCAACAGTTGACACTAAATTTATGATTTATTAAGACAGAAGAGACAAGTGGAATCTTATGGGACTTATTTTCACTTTTAGAATATGCCACTTCCAGAAAGCCTGATTTCATGTTTGTTTTACCGTAGCTTATAAACAGTGTAATGTTTTCATCATATTAGAAAAAGAATTGACTTTTCATAGGAACTAATGTGGGTCTTAAGAATGTCTGTGTCCATTTTTGCATTTGATAAATATTTTTATTTAAATATCTGGGTGGGAAATGAATGCTGCCTTGCATCACACAGACATGCAACTAGTGGGAAACACCAAAAATCTTTCAAAGATCTAGACTGTCTTACTTTCCATTAACATATACGTTTATTACTAATGCCCATTTGGCTTCAATGGACACAGAAAATCACATGTCCTTGCTCTGGGAAATGTAGTCACTTGGGGAATCCCCAGCCACTTGGGTCATTGCAGCGGGATTCATAAGTGTATCAAAGCATCTCTGAGAAACTTTTTGGAATGACCAGAGGGTGGCCCAATAAGGGGACCAAAGGAGACGAGGGAGGTGGTGGCACTGGAGAAGAAGGCTGTAGAAAGAAGGATGGAAGGAGAACAGATGTTGTCCCTCCCCTGCACCAGGTGCTCTGGGAGGAGCTCAGCTATGGAAAGGCTAGGCACCACTAAGACGACTGTTTTGGTTCAGCTGGGGGCTGAGCACAAAGTCTTGGTGGGACAACTAGCAACAAATTCCTTCAGATTAACCAGTTTCTGCAAGCCTGTAGGAATTTAGTAGAGACATCTCAACGAGCATACAATTAGATTTAATTTAACCCCTCACCTCTTACATCCAAAGCAATGTATTTGTAGTCCACGCCCTGGTAGTCAATGAGACAAAGGTATGATCCTGCATCTGTGATCTTAACATTGGTGATCTGGAGGATGGCTCGTCCCAGCTTCAGTTCACTGTGCAGAAGTGATGCTCTTCCTACATCATCAGGATGTTGAGATGGACAGAGTGTGTTCCCATTGCGGAAGGTGCACACCTCTTTTGATTTCAACAAGCCCTGCCTTTTCTGCTCCCAAATAACAGTCAGAAGTCTTAGATCCACTGAGCCATTCACAGGGAATCTGCATTCCATGGTCACGTTGCTCCCATATTCTGCAGTGTGGAGCTGTTGAGGAACTTCAACTGTAAATAAAGCTATGTATGGAAAAGAGAACAGTTTCATTTGTTTCATCAAAATATGTTCTGATTTTCTTTAAAGTTGGGCAAAACTGTGTCACACAGTCAGGGGTATATGGCTACTGATTTGACTAAAAGTTTTAAGCATTTTTTGTTCATATTCACACTAATATTTTTACCATATAGTAATAATAGCAAATCATCTATATTCTGTATTGATTACAGAGTCTGAAAGATGAGGGCAGAGTGACCAAATTTTTGGTGGTGGGTTTTGTTTGTTTTTTGAGGTTTTTTTGCATTTTTTGAGTAACTTAAGGCTAGGCCAGTGGTTACACAGGGACCATTTTTATCAAACTGTGATATGGTCTCTTACATGTCCTAAGGTTGTAATAAAAGCAACAATTAATTGTGGAAATTGTAAATCTAATGTCACTATCCTTTACAAGGAGGAATACCAGTGTAGTTCGTGTTAAACGGAGTTGCACTGGATAAATGTGTATAGCTCAAAATTGCTATGTAGCAATTACAGTCTCCACAAACCTGGAACCATGTGAGTATCATTTGATCTCATGCGTTTTCTCAGATATGTGCAACAGTATTGCAGAAAACATATCAAAATAATCTCAGCCATTCACCCAATCTGAAATTAATATTGTTATCAATAGGTTGCCATTTTAAAGTGTACTTGATATGGTTATTTCTAATACATCATTCAATATACTTTGTTACTACTTTCCATATTGGATGTGCTATGTATTGGTAGACAATTCAGGAGCACTTGGAAGTGTTGGTAGTGACACTGCAAAGAGAAGTCCATGCAACTGTAGCAAGGGAGAAAATTTTGTGAAAAAGTGCCTAGCTCCTTCTGGGTTTTAGCCAAGCTGCTTCTGCTACAGGCATGAACAGGGGAACACAAGTGATTATACTTCACACCATCTCACACTTCCCAGTGGGCATTGGTTGCTTTGGTCATTCTCCTTCTCACAGCCATGCCACTGATGCTGGACATCTCAGCTGCCAATGCACAATATGTTCCCTGACTCTGGAAAGTGACAGACACCTGTCCTGTGCTCAGTCAGTGCCTGTGCCTTCTATAAGATAGAAAGCAGAGGCTCCAGACATTACTGACCATTCATGCAAGTATTGCTGGAGGTGCTGAAGCCCACATGCTAAAAGCTGCATTAGTTCTGTTAGTGGAACTGAAAAGCAGTTTCTCTCTTACCTGAAACCATGGAGATCTGTATTTCCAGCAACAGTATTGTGAGGATTTGGAACATTTTCTCAGGTAGATCTGAAATAAAAGTTTTGCAAAGAATTGCAAAGAAATAAAGAATTGCATTAGAACTTGCAACAACTACCTTCTGCTGAGGCAGATCAGAGCCATGCTAGCCTTTAAAATCCATCAGAGCTCATAAACAGCAAAAAAAGAAACAAACTCTAGGCTACCAGCAGAAACTAGGAAAATCTGTATTAGAGCAACTCATGCACACACAAAGAATATGAACCAATGGCAATGAAACAGTGGCAATAAAGAGAAATGAAACAATTCCACAACTTCAGTCATGACATTTTCAGGATCTGTAGCTTGCAGGCAGTTTCAAATAGTCTGACAGGGAAATGCTTTTATATTTTTTACTATCCACAAATAATAATCACTTGCAATTGACTTCTCCCATGTAGGAGAGATTCATGAACAAGCACAAGCAGATGTTATAACTGTCTGTACATGATCCAGTTTACAAGATTTTTAACCCTGCTTTTGTTTCAGCTTTGCTTTGCATGGGGTATTTTGCAGTTTCCTATTGCCTTAAACCTAAAGACCAGGAAATCCCTGAACACATTGTGAGGCAGTGGAAATCTCAGGATGGATAAATTGAAGTTTGCTTCAGAAAGGATTAAAATGAAGACTTACTGCTGCTATTCTTTCACTTTACATATGGCAATGTCTGATGTGTACAAATCGCCTTGTATTACTGATAGTAAACCATCATCCCTGGAATAATGCAAAAGAAGAAAGTACAGTTTTAGAGTGAATGTATTTGTGTTCCAGTAGGAAGCAAACTATCACATATTTTTCATACTACTGTATACAGACCAACATAACTAAAAAGAGGAAAAAATTCAAACAACAAAGAAGCACCAGAGGCAAAATTCATAACAAAACTTATGAGATAATAGAAAAGACAGAAGAATTACTTTGAATAAAGCTTGTTAACATGTAGTATAATCTGAAAAGAAATAGTGAATAAGACCCAGAAATAAGCTACAAGGAAGTAAAGAAGAGAAGGAGCAATTTTAGACTTCCCCAGAGCTAGACTTACTGGAGGAGGGGTTTAATTTTACTTCCCTATTCTTTTGTGGGCTCAGCTTGAAACATTCTGGTTCAAATTTTCTCAGGTTCTGCATTTCTCTCATTGCTTCTACCCTAGAGCTTTCAGTATCTTGGAAAATGAAGCTCAAAGCTTAGCAAATTAGCAGGCAAAATTATGGGACTTTTTGATGTGATGTCACAAATAAAGGTTTATATGCAAGCTACTGTAAGCAGACTTATTACATGTAAATGAAAGCTAGTTACCTTTATCAGAGGTATTTAATACATGATGAATCATAATTACTATGGCTGTGTGAGAAAGGAGCTAATAAACACCATCAGTATCTCTATCTTCCAGATGCAGAAGTAAAGACTGTTACTATTTACCATCCTTCGTCTCCTACTACACTCACTTCTCCACACAGCTTACCTATTAGAAGATGGACATAAGGGAAAGAACTGAATGAAGAATGAAACTATTTCTCATCAATATTTAGATCCTTGGATTAATCTTATGTGAGACATTTTAGGTATTCTGCTCTCTTTTTATCATCTAGAGTACATTGAAAATGCAGAGATGTTTATTTTTTAATGTAGGAGATAGTATTTTAAAAAATACACATATTACTGATAGTAAAAATAAGAAGATACACAATCTGCCCCAGCAGATAATCATAATTATTACATATCAAGAAAATCTTGTCTGACCAGAGGGATTAGTTTTAGAAAAGCATTACACATAATATAAATACACAAAAGAAAACAAATATTAGAACATTTTAACTTGGGATACTGAAAGCAGTCATAGAATGCTTGTGGGAAGGAGGAAGGATCTGTATTAAAAAGATCAAGGATCTATTAGCACAGATGTGTATTAGAAAGATCAAGGATTTGTCAGCAAGGATCTGTATTAGAAGGCATCCTTCCTTATTTCCATAATCTCACAAGCAGACATCAAGTTGTTGTGCAATCTTAGTGCAATTTACCCATGCAACTTCATCATGTGGCTCTGACACACTTCCATAGAAAAGCCTGCACCAGCATCTAGAGGGTGATTTCTTCTGAGCTTGCACTACTAGCCATTCATGGTGTTACAGAATAGACCCCATGTTCTCCCTGCTTTTCAGAAAACATATGTCATGTCCTGCTCTTCAACAGTCCTTGTACACAACTATCCTAACTTATCCTAAGCTTATGCAAAAGTCTTTTGTTTTTCTGTTAAGAAAAAGGCCACTTCTAAAATGTATTCATCATATGCCTGTTACAAATTCACAGGGATAAAAGAAGGAACACTGTGCCATAAAATTAGTACTTAATGCATCTTACAGCAAAGTGAGGAATTGAAAATACACATCTGAGAACAGTATGAAGTAGCATGACATTTCAAGACCAATTCAGATGAAGTCAGTAAATTGATTTCCCAGACCAATCTGCAGAAGAAAAAGCAAGTTATCACACAGTGCTCTGTGATTATGAGAGTTAAGTCGTAAAAACCTTGGATAATTGAGGTGGTAAAAAGCATCACATCAAACATCTAAAGATCATCATGGCTTTTTAAGAGTTGTAATAGTTTCAATGAAGATTTGGGGCCCAAGAAAAAGTTTGAACATGACCAATGAAAAAAAAAGTATGACAATGATCAGGGAAAATGAGGAATATAATATTTTCTTTTTGTACAGCTTTTTTGCTTTTACTGAAAGTACAAAGTTGAAAACCATACTTGACTTCATTGGGCCACAAGCAATATATTCTGGTAAATTTTCTTAATGAATGCTGACTGAAATCCCGATGGTAATGATAATAAATTGCTGAAGTTCCATCAAAGATGGAAATTATACTAAGTATTATTTTCTCCTCTTGATTCATTCAGTTGATCATGCCTGTAACTTTAACCCTGGTCCCAGCTCACTAATCCAGAGGGTTTATAACACTTGTCTAAAAAAAATGGGTAATTTTTGGCCTTACTTCGTACAAAATCTTTAGTGGTTGTCCAAAATCCTTCTGTAAGGACTGAGAAGGACATTTCTTGTTCCTTTGGAAAATTTAGACTCCCATTTCCAACTGTACAAGCTCTATGCTCCATGCAACTATATGATTCAATTTTCAAAATAATGTATAGACTTTATTCCATTCTACAGACAGAAGTGAAAAGGTGCTATCTTGACTGGATGTTATAAGGATGCTCTCAGGAACTGAAACAGGTGGCAAAATATGAACATCAATCTGCTACACGCTTAAACTGTGGAGCTCTTGAGCAAAAGCTTGAGTAGCTCATTTAAGTAGCTGTGCTTTTATAGACCTCTTTGGTATGTGTTTATTGTTATTTACTGGATCCTATTTTCAGAAAACACTCGTGTGTTTTCACCACAGTGCGTTGGCAACTGAGGTTGGCACCAGTCTGGTGGTAAGAGTTAGGACTGATTTGGCATTAGTGGCAACTCTCACAATGTTCATAATGTTAAGTTTACAAGAAGTATTTTAAGCAAAGGAACATGAAGATCACAGAATATTTTGCATTCTACTCCACTGTAATAATGATTGAAACACACATCTGAGTAATGTAAATTAAATCCTACTGTTTTCACCCATGAAAGGTCATAATGCTTTTCTTAAGTAAAAGAAGCATCTTAATGTAAGATCCTCTACCTTTGATTAGTACCCTTGCTATGATTGCTCCTGCACACGGCAGGGGGTTTGGAGTAGATCACCTTTAAAAGTTCCTTCCAACTCAAATCATTCTATGGTTCTGTAGTTCTATGATTATTCTCAACACAAGTTTAACAAAGGATCCTGAACATCCTGAGAATCTTTGTGCTGTTCACTAAACAAAACAACCAGAGACACAGTCACTGATACAGGGACCTTATAGTCTTATAAATAATGGGAAACCCTTTCCTGGAAACATTGTTTCAGCTATTAAAAGATTTGTTTTCCAGCAAATGGATGATTTAGAACAGTAAACACATTTGGTGTCTACATAATGAAATTTAGCAGCATTAAGCAAGGAGAGCTTTTTAGATCCATAGCTTCCACTAGAATAATCAGACCAGTTGGAAAAGCTAAACAAGATTTCAAGCACACTGGCTTTCCTCCAGGTTTAAAGCAGGAGTCAAATCAACACAGAAGTTCACAATAATCTCTCAGATTTCACTCTGGAATATCAAACTATTAAAGGACTAAGGAAGGGATACTTGCTTCTCTTTAAGTTCAATGGCTATGGTAGACAGACCCTTCTTTGAATTGTATTTCCCTGAGACCAAGGTATCCCATTGGCAGCACTTCTGAAGTGATCCTGCTTGGTTGTAGCAGGTATAATACAGTTGTTTTTACAACATAGAGGGAAGTGGGGACATTGAACTCCACGGCTGGGAGCTAGGAGGATGGAAATGTCACCAGGCTGGCCAGTTGGCCTGTGTTCACCTCCACACAAACTGTCCTGTACACTTCTGCAAAAAGGTTTTGCAAGTGGTCTTACATCCTGAGACATCTTGAGCTGGTAGACTTTGTTACGGATTTGAAATACAAATATTGCAGTCGATCTGTTCACTCCTACATTCAATGTTTTTGCTCCTCTGCTGACAGACTCTGCAATGTTAGTGAGCTGAGATCAGCTATGTTTTTGTAATGACTGTGCTTTTCCTAACCCCTCTCCTTCTGCACTCTCTGTCTTATTGTACTGCAAAGCTAGTACCCTTACTAAGCACAGGCCAGTGCCTTCTGGAAATAATCCAAAATTACAAACTCACCTTAATCAAAAGCAATCAAGCTGTGTTAACAGGCATCTGACTTGGCTCCATTTGACTCTCCTTGTGTGAAATGGAGTATTATGCTCAAAAAAACTATCTTCTCATGCACCTATGTACACAGTAAAAGATTATATGGTCCCAGTCACAGTTTCTTTTGTCTTTTTCTGTTAATTACTGAAACTCCCCTGCCTTCTGTACATTTTGCAAAAACTTGCATGGAAGCAAGTTTTCTCAACAGCTTTCTTTTAACACTCTCACATGTGCAAAAAGACACAACTTGTTGACATCTTCATGAAATGGCTAAACTGATTTTACTTTCTGTGGAAGGATCCAGTTTAAAAAAAAGAAACAAACCAAAAAAATTAAATAAAAAACTTTAAAAATACTAGGTCAGAAAATAAACAAGAGAATAAACAAATAACAAGCATTAGATACTCATACAAACTACAACTGTTCCGTATCTCACCATCAGAAAAAAGGCACTTTTTTCCTATTTCAGGAATTTAATAAAAAATCCTAGCCATGCATATTAAAATTTGTTCAAAGGCCATTTCTCCAGCCTGTCTCAGTGTATTTTGTGGACATAATCTCTTGTTCTTATTTTCTCAAACCTGCCTTATCCAAATACCACCTCACCTGGTGTTCTTGTCTTTTGCACACGTGTTGCAGTCCCTTGTTGCCCACCTCGCCACACAGGCAATTTATTGTTGGGACAATTGGTTTGTTCCTGATGTTTACACGTGACGGCCTATTTGCATAATTTCAGTCTGCTCTCCATCTTCCTTCAGCCTTCAGATGAAGATATATAATTTCTCACTTCCTCCTTTGCTCACACTATCGGTGAATTCTCACTTTCCCTGCATTGTTTAACTGTCACCTGTTGAATATTTTCCACTGTCAGTTTTTTGTTCCATGACAAATATAATCATTCTAATACAGCTGAATTTTTTTTTCTATAGATACGAGGATAGAATTGGGGTGAAATTTTGTTACATTTAAAAAGCAGCTGTGTATGTCATAGAACTTTTCAGAGCCTTTCTGCTGTTAGCAGCATTACTGAATACAGACTCACACACACTGCAAATTTTCTTTTGTATCTCTAGCTTCTACAGAAAGAAAGACTTAGAGAGGCACAAGAACTTCTCTTCATAGCCTATGCTTCTTCTGGGGTGCAGAAGGTGAAAGTCTCCAGACTTGCTGTACAATCAAAACAACCTGCAGGTAGTATGTTAGTAACAACTAAAAGAAAGTAAACAGGAATATATAGATACAAATATATACAGAGGTTTTTTTCTCCATTCAAATCCTCCCTGAAATTCAGGATGAAATATTTACTAAGAGCTACATCCTCATATACAAGCTGAAGAGGCTCACCAGCACCACTCCTCTGCCTTTGCCTATGAGAGCAGATAGAGTTGTAAGAGAGTTACAACTTCTAAAAATATTAGGGTCAGAAATTTATATGGACCTGTGTTTTAGGATCTGGAACTTATCCAGTCTTTCATTCAGAATCAGAGTCTGTATCTCAGTAATAATTTGAAAATAAACTTAAGTAAATCTTAAGAATCTAGGAAAAAACCTGCAATCCATCAGCCAGAAATACAGGAAAAATCAATTTGCATTTTATCAGTGTTATACTCACATCAGATCTTTATGCAGGTCATTGCAATCTGATTCACGTAACAGCAAAGATTCCCAAAACTCTATCCTATTTGCACAATTGCAGAAACTACCCAAGTCATATGACAGTGGATAACATGCACCAATAGCACAGCTTGTAGGCTGATCTTATTCAGCTTGTAGGCTAATCTTTATGTCATAAAAACCTGACTATGTTGAAAGGACTTTTCTCAGAACATTGTTAGTTTCAGTTTCATGCTGAATGTACACTGAGATCACTTCTCTGCATTGCTGAGAATGTGCATGCATCCAACAAAATTATACAAATCATTCTGTAAAATCTGTGTGCTCAAATTCTGCTTTTGATTATACCCATGATTTTCAGTGGGTTTATAACCATTTAAAGCAGTGTACAGCATTGGCATCTGAACTTGCATTTACTAGGACTGCTGTACATTCATCATAATTTTCTTACTTTCATCAGATTAATTTTACAAGAATTTGTCAAGCAATTACCTAATATTTGCAGAATCTATTTCCTCTTAATTTTTATCTAGGTTGATGTTATTACCAAAAAAAAAAAAAAAAAAATCATTATGAGGCTAATCAAACACTTCAGTGAGGTTGTGAATCTCCATGCTTACAAATGCACCAAACTTTACAAGACAAAGCCTGTGCAATTGTTTTTACGATGTCACTGCTTTGAGTGGAAGATTGGATTAAGTGACTGATAGATCTCCTTCTGATAAAGTATTTTGTTCTATCAAGCAGCTTTATCAATGGACGCATCTTTTCATTTTTCATCACTCTATCTTTTAATTTATGATGACATAATGAGTGAGAGACATAAAAGAGATACGGATGTGTTTGTGCTACACATTCTCTTTTGTCTCCTATTAGATTCTCACTGCTCGTGAGAATTGTGCTCTACCTCAACACAAAAAATGATCATGGCTTTACTCCTGCAAATCCTAGCTGGTTTGGGAAGATGTATGATTGCCTGCCTCACAGTTCCAGACTGATTTATGAAATTATGTCTCCTGCTGCCTAGTACAGAGCAAACTAGTTCAACAAAACCACTGCTACATTACTTTATTCTTCTTCAGTAAGCTTATCATGTGTAGCCCTGTCACACAAAGTAATTCATGAGTAGTCTCACCTTTTCCCAGAAAAGCTCCAATGACTTCTTTAGCAGAGGTCAATGATTTGGATGACAGAAAAGAAACACCAAAGTTACTTTACAATCACCATCACCTGCTCATTCTGAGCTAGTCCTGCCTACAGTATGTTCCCATATTGGAACAAGGAGACAGCTCAGTGAAAATGCCCAAGAATAAGTGACTTGCCTTGGGCATCACAAGAACCCAGTAGTATCTGACTTGCCTGGGACAATCATATACTTGCAGAGCCAGAAAAATATGGAGAGAGAGAGAGAGAGAGAGAGAGAGAGAGAGAGAGAGAGAGAGAGAGAGAGTGAATCTGGGACAATATGCTGAAAAAACAGAAGCCCTACTGTTAAGGTCTGCAAAAGCAGAAATTCCACTCTTAAGACCTCTGTTGTTTTCCTGGCTAGCCCATGCTTGAATGATGCACCATTGGAATTTTTTTAACCAAAGGGGAAAAGGGACACAATCAAAAGTCCTGCAGTTCTGCTCTATGAAAAGCTGTGCAGGTCAACAGCAATGATTCTATTTTTTCATATTATTAGATCTTTATTGGAATTGTAATTGTCAATAGCTTTCATATTCTACAAAATTAAATGCTACATCAAAAAGCAGGCCACCACACTGGTTCATAGTTACATTTGTAAAATAAATGAGTCCTGAACTGAAATAGCAATAAGCCAATTTTGATTGTGCACATGAACCAGGCTTTTCTGGTCACTTTTGGAAATCTAATAATGCTTGGCTACTAGGAAGTAAAATGCAGCTTACTGAAGCTAAGTCTGCTCCTGCTTGCTGCTGTATTTAGTCTTCCAGAGAGCCGAAAACCCTGAAGCATCATGCAAATGTTTTTAATGGAAGAAAAAATGTTACTACACATATAGTGTTTAACTACATTTTTTGTGTTAGGACAGGAAGGATTTCCACTTACCTAGTTCTCATAAACTAAATGCTCTATTTTCACTTTGGTGTGTATTCTCCCTGTGTAATGAGTGGAAAATACTTTACCTGAAACCACTTATGGCATTGAAGGATAAACACGTGGGCCTGTCTCCCTGTATTCATAAAACTGAAGCCACAAAACTTAAATTATACTAAAAGCTTAATTTCTAAAATAAGATTGGACAAGTTCAGCTTTGTATTTCAGAGAAGTTTAAAAGAGAGCTTATTTATTCGTGAGGGCAGGGCTTTTTGCTTTACCTGTTATTCACCTTATGTTGTGCTTTTCTAAAGAAGTAGCAAAATTTTATGCTTCCCATCAACCACTCAGGAATTCAAGCACTGTCATTTTAGAAGTTAGGGTTCAGCTAAAGAATTTCTATTTTTATCCCCTCATTTCATTATCTTACTCATCTGATATACGGCACTCTCAACAGTAACCTGCCCTTTCTCCTACTGGGAAAAGAGAAATATAACAGTTCCTGCTGTAGAGTAGAGTTTGATAAAGACATTAACTTCAGTTCCATAACACTAAGCAAGCACTGCCTTGCAAAGGCTTATAAGAACTAACAAGAAGAGACTTCTTCACTTTTACTGTAAAATGCACACAACTTGTCCAGTCTCAAACAGGAAGTAGAAAGTGAAAAGGTTATCTTGTCTTGAAAGGGAATTATTTATGTGGTGATATGATTCTATATTTTTGTGCTGAGTCAGTACTTGGTCTACAAATGGCCGTGATATTTCAAAAACCTCTCTGTAGATAATTAAAATTTGGCTATCACCTTCAATGACACCCAGATTCAAAAAGCATGTTGGGAAGCAGGAGGAGATATTCAAGTTCACATAGTAACCTTGAAGAGTCAAATGGGAAGAATCAGTATCAGAATATACAAGGTCTGCAACGAATCAGGGAAATGACTCTGTAGTAACTATTTTACTTAGCTGTGGTTGACCAACCCCATTATGATTCTGACAGACATTTCTCTATTCTACTAAAGAGGACAGCTTTCCCAGATTATTAAACACAACCTTGCATTAGCTACTTTGAATACTGCCAGCAGTGAAGCCCTGCCATTCACGAATGAGGACTGTGTCCACATTCTTGGGACTGCACAATACATTATTTATTTTCAAATGAAAAATAAAATCTGAGTCCAGTGAGATTCCAGTTCTCTGCCATCTGTTCTTTGTGGGAGCCATTAGAGGAAGGTCATGGCTGTAGACTCTCTCCTACGCCTAAATCTTAGATACTGTTTTTTCTCAGAAATATGCAAATAGAGCTTACACTACCTGCTGACAGGTTAAGGAATGGAGGAAAAACCACAAGAAAAGCAAAACGTGTTTTATTAAAAAAATACAATTGTGAATACCATTGTAATAAATTTTTTTCACCTGTGTATGATCCCCCCCGCAAAGAGCTATGCACTTAGCAAAATATAGCATAACAATAACTTGTGAAACAGGATCCAAGAACAGGTTTCTTCAGCATTTCTATGTAATCACATGTGCAGTTATTTCATGTCCTAGAAGTACGTAGGTTTTCCTTTTTCCATTCCCAAGAAAACAAAATGGTAATCTAAAGCAAGGGCTGTTTTTCCTAAATGTCCAAAGAACTGTATTATCCCCAGACTGTGAATCAGAAGACAGTGAGCAGTAAACAAGTAGTGCCAGCAATATCATGAGGAAATTAAATGCCCACGATCCTTTTCAAAGAAAATATCAAAAAGCTTAGTATTATTTAATTCCCAAACCATAGTTACCAAGAATTTTAAATCATCTTTTTCAGGCGCTGAGAGTATCTGGTAGTTTAATAATGAAAATGCCCTGCATGTATGGCAATTTGTCTTGTTGCACCTTTTATGAGGATCAAAGTATTGAAAAGATTCTTTAAGCTATGGAAAACCAGTTATGTGCAGGAAATTGTGAGCTCAGGTGAAGAAGGAAGAAAAAAAGGTTCAGAAGATGACCTATCAAGAGCTAGCTATGAAATTCATGATGGTCATAGACCTAAAGTGCTTTACCTGAAAGATACACTTAATTAAATTAAATGTTTGAAAGATACATTTGCCTAAACTTGAGAAGGTAGAAACTTTGATATTTAAATAAATACCTCACTATCTAGTCACATATATAGAATCCATTCAATAATTTTTTATGCTATAATAATTTTTTTAACTTCATTAAATTTTTCCTGTGTTACAACAATATAGAAGATTGCCATCACACAATAAATACAAAAAACAATATCCCCTTCAATACATTGAACACAGAACATTTGAGCTGACAAATCTTCACAATAGAGGGAAAAAGTCTTCCCCTGTTCTCTCTAGGTCTTCTCAATTTGCATATCTGTAATAGGAAGAATTATATGAAAAAAATATCAAATTACAAAATAATGAATGCACTGAACACTTCATAGTTTTGCACCCCTTTCCTAGAGTTTGAAGGTACCAAAAAGTTTCCTTCATCTAAAATTAAATTAATTAAAAGATCAAACAGGAAAAGATGATCATGGGAGGAAATAAAAGTGGTAGTTCAAACATAAAACAGTATAGCAAATACAGTGAGATTGCTGTTGCTTAGGTCCCCCTTTCTTTCAAAACCTTTTAAAATTCTTTCAAATACATTTAGTGCTCCCTCTGTCAGTATTCCCAGTGGCATATCGCCAGACCCTAACTCTTTGGCTTGGAGATCTACACCTGCAGGACCAGCAGGCTTACCTGTAAGTTTACTGTAGTAAAGCGTAGCAGGGAGGGATTTGGGATGCAATTAACGCAAGTGCTTTACAAGAAAGTGTGAGAAAAACCTCAGTAATTTCACCCTCCTGTTCTACACCATAGGATGTTTCACAGATTTGAGATATTTGATTCATATGTTTTCTTGCTTTGTTGAGAGAGAATCGCACAGCTTGGGACCTGCTCAAGTAGGTGTGACAGGTTCCTGTCCCCTCCCTCATTGCCATCACCACCCTTACAGATATGCATGAACAACTCTTTCTAAAGCAAGTGCAAGCTGGAAAAAGCGACTGGTTTGGGTTTTTATATATCTCCACATCACATTTTCCTTTGTATATCTTTCTATTTTAAAAACTAGATTCATTATTTGATGTAACAAACAGTACACAATGAGTTATGATGGTGAGTTTGTAAGACACAGAATGGGAGGCTGTATTATCTCTTGAAGGCTCTGTCTGTTGAAACAAGAGGTTAAATAAACTAGTCCTGAATCAATGCTCCAGTGACCAGGATGGTTTATGCTGTGTAAAATTTGCTACTAATTTTTCCTTCATCATTTATACTTACATTTCAGCTCTCTGTCTTCAAAAGAAGCATCTCTGCAGTTGTGTGTATCCTTATCTTTTGCAAGTTCTGTAAGCAAAGGACATATATACACGCAGCAGTGAGCATAGCTTAAACTTTTCCTATAGTGATAGATCTGTATTAGAAACTGCCACCCCAGGCCACTCAGGATCTAGAATGACTTGAATGCAGAGTAAGGGATGAGATTAGCACCAAATGCTGTTTCTGTTTGGGCAAGTACTCTCAAGAGAGTTTTTCTTCAGAAAAATGCCAATAGCCAGCATGAACCAATTTTCACATAGCAATTTAATTTGTGGTGGTCTCCAAATACCCATACCACAAATTAAAAGTAAGTCAGCCAGTAACCATCTTGACAGGCAGCAAAAGGATTTTAATCTCTTCTCTGTGGCTGTAAATATTAAGTATCTTTTCTTCATTTCTTTCAATAGCACCTGTCATGGTGGTACTGGCCTTCCACTGAGCTTTGCTCATAGTAAATAGCATCAATATCACAACACAGAAACTAAAGCTTCCCTGAGTTTCTCTCAACAGGGCCAAACTCTCTGTCATGAATGTTGTGACAAAGACCCTCAAACGCATGCTATGATACTGGAAAAAACAGAGGAATGTGCCAACACAGTTCAAATTGCAGCAAAAAGTCTGCACATCAGGATGTGATGCCATTCTGAGCTATTACGTTCCAGGGAGCCTGTCCCATCCTATTGCAGACTTTCCAAAACACAGTAAACTGCTCTGTCCTTTTCTTGTGCATATCAGGAGTGCATCAGTTCCTGGAACAAGTATGCTTTTCATTCCTTTTAAAAGGACGACACAGTCACGAAAAGCCATTCTTCAATTGTAATTTATAGTTGTTATGTAAATGAAATGTAAAAAGCATTATAAAATGGAATTTAAATCTCCATTTGGTTGTCACCATTACAAAGTTAATTCTCAAGTAAGAGAATTTCTTATTTCTACAAGAATCACACTCTGCAAGATTTATGCCGTATGTACATACTTGCTATCGATAGACTCTCCACAGGTGTTCTGTTACTCTTATTTGCTCTAGCTGAAACAAAACAAAAAAAAAACAATTTAAAAACAACCCAAAATACTTGCCTTAGATCTAATGAGGAGCTTAAACACATTGGTGGGAGGGGCACACATTACATAGTGTAATTATTTGTTCTCAAAACACTACATTTCTTCCAAAACTTTAAAATAAATTCTTCAGTACTCCCAATCTGTTGGTTTCCTTTCCAACTTCCTTTTCTTGTTTCTAAGCTGGAACTCCATTGATACTATGCACTAAAATCACTGGAAAATACATGTTCAAATGGTTTCCCACTCCATCTTTTCACCCAGAATTTGAACATATCAGAAAACAGGGAACAGAAAGGGGATCATCTTCTCAGTGTTTTTTGAGGGGAAAAATGCTCACATTCTGGAAAGATTCTGTTCTGAAACAACCACTTGTCCAGTAACCCAGGACAGCTTAGGATTCAAGATAAAAAACTTATTGTCACTTATAGTGTAAACTTACAGTTTAGCTTTTGAATCAACTTGTAGTTTATCAAACACACACACACTCACACATGTATGTGTGTATGTAGACATAGATATGAAAGCTAATGTGATGTGCATTATCACATACACACACAAACAAATATTAGTCAGGCAACCTAGGAAACTTCTGACCTTCAATGAAATCCCCAGTGGGATTCTTTTGAGCAGTCAAGGATTTTGCTGTCCCTTCTTCCACTTTCATGTTCTCCTCCTATTCCTATTATGTTCTTAGGGCAAGTGAATTGTTATACTTGCAGGATTATCTGCAGTCCTCTTGCAGCCTGTTAGAATCACCTGCAAGTCTGTTAAGCTTATGAATACTTCTCTCAGGACTTTTCCATAGCCACCCACCTCCCCCACCCAACCCATGAAAGAAAAAGAAATTAACAGTACTTCTTTCAGTTTAAGTAACAAGTTTAAAAGTTTTTTTCTTTTATTTTGGGTGCTAGCTATAGTCTTTTCATACTCAGACAACCTACAAATTATTTCTGCAAGTTTTTATTTTGTTAGCTAGCAAGTGAAAACAAATTATTGCCAAATACTTTAGCTTTGTATATACTGTGATGCTGAAAATATCCAATATTAATTCAGGAAGTGAACTGAGAAAGCTCAAAACTTAGTAAGGAAATCAATTAAATATTCACTTAAAAAAACAGGTGCTCTCACATTTCAGTGAAATTCTCTATTTCAGAGAATGCAGAATAAGAACCACTAAAAAACCTCCAGTATCCTGTCTGCTACCAGCATTCTGGTCCCCAGTCAAAAAGGAGGACACAGAACAGGAACCTTCAATTTCCAGTAGGTAAAAAATAAGTGCTTTGATGATGCAATAGGTTAGACACTATTCTTACTGCTTACATCCTTACCTACAAGAAAGATTAACAGACACACATGGCTAAGTGGGGTTTGTGAGGGGTTGATAACGTGTTTCCCTCTGTCAACTTGCTAGTATCTACTCAAGTCCAGTAAAGAAAGAGAAATAAATGATATGGTAAAAAACTGTCTCATTCCACTCAGCAAGGATGAGTTAACAGAGCAGATTGATAACAACTGAGACACTCTAAAATAAATAATTTGCATACCTTTTCTTATGCAGAGCAGAAATAGAAGCACTGATCCAACAAAAGCAGTTGCAATGAGAGTTGCTCCAACAAAGCGTCTGCTCTCAGTCTGGAGAATGCCATCAGTTGAATCTTCAAGAAAAACAGGTGGGGGATAAGACATTACATAATTGCATAGGATCCTGCCTTTGCCTTTCATTTTCATTGTATTATTTTCGCTATGAGCAATTAAGACATAGTAACAACTTTATAGATTGTGTCTAAGGTCAGGTGTTAATGGTGCACATAACACTTTTTTCAAATAAGGTGGGGGGAAGCTAGAACATATTAATATTTTTCTCTGTTCTCTGCATTCCATGTGATAGTGCCTTTGATCCCATCAGAATTCTGCTTGTCAAAGTGTTACATCTGGCTTAGTTTCCCATCAGGATTACACAAAAAAGGTAATTGAAAAAGAGGACACAGTTCCTTTCATCTGGTAATGATTGCTCCAGATGGAAGGGGTAAGTGGTCTCCTTGAATTCCAGATATTTTTCTTGTTAAAATGAGACTTGCCCATTGAAAGAATTACTTGGTTTTCTCACTCTAAACATGGCTGTTTCAACCTTTGTCATGTCCAAAAAGTGTGACTGCACAGATGTTTTTAAAACTAGATGGTGAACTGAATCAGGGAAATGACCTCAGTAACAGTCTGACGAAGAGAAATACTGGTTTTGAGTTGGATTGGGTCTCCAGTCTGGTTGAAAACATATCAGGCTACATTGCAGAAAAGAATAATCAAAAGCAGAAGCAGAAGAGAAGCTGCCCAGTTAAAAGGTTTAATTAGGAATTGTATTGGTCTTGTCCATTTAGGAGTTTTCCTTCAATTCTGACTTTATGAGGGAAAAAAAATCTGTATACAAGTACTTAAATTTAAATATGCTCAAAGCAAAGGCTGTAGTGGCAGGAAAAGACCATATTGTTCAAGTTTATGTGACAGTAATCATCAACAAACTAGAATAATCTTGGAAGATGGAAGGATTTAATTTCCAGATGCTGAGTTACATGTCTTCCAAATAATGGAACTTTTAAAACATTTAGACTCAATTTCCAGATACCTGCAGGTCACACAAAATTCCTGTCTTTAAATTCTGACCATACATGCATGATTAACATGTTCGTATGGTGAAAGTATACATTAATAACAAAACTTAATGACACAGGTATTTCTTTCTAGCCTCTTCAAAATTTGGAAAGAGAAAAAAATCACAGCTGATTCGACTGGGACAAAATTACATTGGCACCTTGAAGTGTATTACCGTAAATGAAATTTAGAAGTGTTACCTGCTATGTGTAAAATGGCAGTTGTATTTTCTTGTAGTTCTTTATTCCAGAATATACAGTAAAAAATGTCATCAATTCCACTTTTGATTGTGAGGGTACTTGTCACACGATACAACTGGTCACTTGCAGTTTCAAATTTTGTGTTTGCCTTGTAAGTCAAATCTTCATAGTTTCTATTATGCCAAATCACTTCAGCTTCTGGGTATCCTTCTGACTGACACGTCAACTTCCATTCGTTGTGTCCTGTGCTCACCACTCCTTGGTTTATAATTCTGTAAGGAGCTGAACAATTGGAAAAAAAAAAATCATTACCATTAGGGAGCTAGAAGAACAGCCTGTATTAGATGAAAGACACCTTTTCTTTTTCCCCAGCCCCCAGGGTCAAGTTTCAGCTTGGATTTTGACAGGAAAGGTAAGTAACACTATTGAGTCTGTAACTGGAGGTACAGGATTTATTACAATTTTGATGTGGTTTAGAAAGCTCACTAGGCTTTATGGTCTTTGTACTCTACACATGATTTTGCAACCTGATTCCTTTCAAGTCATGGCAGGTTTAAAGGACAGAACACGGATTCAGCCTAAACAGAAGCGCCAAGTTACACAGCTGTGCAAGCACCATCAGACAGCTCCCGTCTCCAATGAGGTTTATTTAACTGCTAATCCAGATATATCTTACTTCAGGGTCTCCTCTGAAATCTTTTAAGAGTATCAGAGTATTGAACCTCTGGTAGTAGCACACGCACCCTTAACTTTCAGGTGGATTGTCTTGTAGTCAGCTCCCCCATAGTCAACAACACAGCGGTAAACCCCTGCATCTCTGAGCTTCACATCAGTGATCTGAAGGACAGACTGTCCCAAGTTCAGGCTCTCTTTCAACAATTTTATTCTTCCCCTAAAGTCACTGTGCTGATTTTTGAGGTCTTCCTCTCCTTTGCGAAGTACATAAACCTGCTTCAACTCATCTTTCTTATCCCAGCTAACACTTAAATCTCTAAACTCTAATTTCCCATTCACTGGAAATGTGCATTCCATGGTCACATTGTTCCCACGTTCCACAATGCAGAGTGACTGAGGAGCTTCAACTATGAATAAAGCTGAAAAACAAAATTTGGAAGAAAACTTAGTTTTTCAATAATACACCTAATCTTTAAAGTCATGTCTTATCATAACCATAGGAAATTTTAAGGACCAAAGTATCTTCTCTGTTCTGAAAAGTTAAACATTTTGGTATGTAGTTGTCCAAGTATGTGATAAAACACAAGACCTCTGCTGTATACACACACAATGGGCACTCATATCTGCAGACACCTGCTTTGTGCACACACATAGTGTGATGCTGTACTAAAAACAGTGAACTGTATATGCACAGCCCTCAGCTGTTGCTTTGAGGAAATACTGCCGTGGTAACAGGCAGGTGTTAGTAATGGGAATGTTCTGTTTATATAAATGCCAATTGTTTTTTACCCACAATGTTAAAGAATACACAACATTTCCCAGGTTTGATAGAGTCTAGAAAACCTTTGGTGTAATGCTAATTATACCTTGTTTGAAATGGTGCCTCTGCTGGAACACTGACAGGGATTTTAACCTGGCCCTATATCAAAATACATGCATCTAGTTTAATGTAAAGCTGTGCTTAGACCTTTTTACTTAAAACATTAAGGGAAAAAACCTCAAATGCTATCAACTGAATTTAAACTGGAGAAATTAATATTTCTGTGCTTATATATGGAAAGAAAACACACTAAAATAGTTCTACTGCTTTTTACGGCTTCTTACCATTTAGGAAATGCCAGTAGAATAAAAATACATAGAAAAACAAAGGCCGTCCCATGATGCAGATGGAACCTGAACCAATAAAAAATAGACAAATATAAATAAATACTCATTTTCTGAGTTGCACTGTCAAATACACTTCATAGCAATCCACACAAAGAACTGGACAGGAGACACTGAATCCCACCCTATTTAAAAACAGGATGAAACTGCACCCAGTAGATAATCAGGCAGAAGTCTTCCTGCATGGATGGGTCCAGGAAAAACATCTTACTTTATTTGCTTTAAATATCTGTTCTTGACAGATGGCTAAATAAATCCTCTATCATTATCTGTGGATAAGTGAGTAAGTACTCACAAATACCCAGTTGTACCCCTAACTATAGCAGGGAATGTTCCTCCAATTAGGAGAATGAAAGAGTTTTCTATACTGTCAGTGCAGGAAATAGAACTTGGTTCTTCCCCACCTGTTCATTTTATTTTAACATACTGTGAATACACCCTGCTTTTTTACCCTGGTCCCACAGTACATACCAGAAGGCTCACAAAGTTACATATATTGTGAAAACAATTAATGCTGTAGTTCATTTCATAACATGTATTTATGCAATAACAGCTATGAATCAACTGTTCACACAGTAGTGCCTTTGTAAAACAGTGACAAAGCCAGTCAATCTACAAGCAGAATCTATTGCCTTGAATTTCTGATGCTTTACATCTGAATACAAAAGTCATTTCACTTTTCTGTCAGAAGTTTTTCCCCTCTTTACTGACATAGGCTTTATAGTCCTACATAATATTTTAACATTTTAAAATGCTTATTAATATCAACTCATACATTTAATCTTCACACACCCACTGCTTTTGGTAAGTCTGTATTTTAAGCCATATATAAAGAAAATGGTAATTTGTTTCTAAATAAAGTTCTAATTTTGGACCCACAAACATCCACCAAAATAAGAAACGATTGCCTTTAGCTGTTTTCTAGTGGTAGTTTCAGAATCTGTATAAGAAATTAGACAACTGTAATGCTCATGACACTTCCTAACTGATTAAATTCTATCTTGACTGCCATTCTTCACAATTTTTATGTTTCATCCTTCCTTCTCTGATTGTCAACTTTAAGATGACAGTGAAAAAACAATTTTGTCTTGAATTCATAAGACACATGTGCCCTTACAGTGCTGTGGCTTAAGGGAACTAGACTCCTTCTAACAATTTGATTCAATTTACTTCTTTTCCTCAGACTGCTGCTGCCTGATCCCAATAGCTGATTTGCAGCATGCAATGCATATGGAGCTGAGAAAGGAAGGCAATCCATTATATTGTTAACAATGTAAGCATAGTCTGAAAACAGGCACAGGAAAAATTCAAAGAAGACTCTCAGGGTGCAAGATCTGATTAATTGATAAATCCTAGGCTTCAAAAAGTGGTTAGGTACCAGACTTACTCCTTAGCCATATGTGATGTCCTTGAAAGCACAAGAAAATTGCAGCCCAATCCTGTGGGTCCCCAAGAGCTTCTCTGAACGCGTATGCGTCAGAATGCCTCCATCATGATTCCCCTGCTAGAGTAACATGCACTCCAGACCACCAACTAAGCTCCAACATAAAGCTTCTCAAACAAGATAGAGGTATACCCATCACACAAATGTACCATAATCACCCTTATTCTAGAGACAAGCCTACCACTGAGACTGACTGGGTATAGTTCACTCCCCGTATCAGAATGACCAGAGTTGCAGCACACTCAGACTCAAAATACTTTCCTTTTTTTTTATTTTAAAGTAGAGGCTGTAGACTGCTTGTAACAAAGCAGACTGCTTGAACTAGTACACTGCTCGGAACAAACAGTATGTGCTCTACGGTCAGGATACTGAAAGATACCCATATTCCTGCCTGCAACCCCTATCCACCTTTTTGACAGGAAAACTGAGTATTGGCATGATCTCCAGGAAGGGTGCTCTGATTAACTCCTGGAAGACAGACAACAAGTTAGCTTTTATAGTCCCAAGAGCCATGTTTATGTCCTGCAATTGCTGACACTTTTCAGCATGCTTTCTCCCACTGTAGAGGAAAACAAGCTTTACAATACACAAAAGAAGTATGACTATTACTTACAAATTTCTTCAAGACTGAGAAAGTTTGCTGCTGTATTCAATTTTTCACTTTCAGAGGGAAAAAAATGTAGGTCCAGGTGAAATCCAGGTGCACATGCAAAAAGAAAACCACTGCAATAACCATGATAGAAACTTCTTCTGTTTTACCCTGAGCAGAAGAATCCTCTGGATAGTTTGAGACCTTGACATCAATCAAAGTCCTTTACTAAAGCTTGCTATTTTTCTTACAGTACGTACCACAATGTCCTTTCTGTCCTCGTGCCAGCTTCCAACATCTGTGGCAAATAGTTTTTTAAAAGCAAAGTATATTCTAAACTGTACAAATTGCTCCTCAGTACTGCTGCTGCATGTTTCTGCCACAATCAAATGAAAAAGACAGCAAAAAACAGAACTATTTGTCAAAAGACTTCATGTGACAATTTAAATGTTGATGTAAGTACACCTACTTCTTTAGGAAACTTCCCCATTATTGGAAAGTTCCCCAGCAGGGAAAATTCTGTATTGCTAACAGTGGTTCACTGTAACCAAACACACGAATGCTGCAAAAACTTGAACATAAAATGCCATGGGCACTTTAAGAAACACATAAGCTAATCAAAGCTATGTGTGAGCACCAGTCACACATTGCAGGTGGTTATCCATCTACACACACTCAGGGTCCTAGATTATTAATCTCAAGCCATGCCAAAAAGCTGTTAACAACAACTAGAACTTCCCACACAACTTTCTCATGTCTGTAAAGGTCATAGGAATAGAAATAATGTAGGAATAACAGGAAAAGCATTTCCTGCCCTCCTCTTGTAAAGACAGATATTCTCTTCCCAAAATTTGGACACAGTGAAGGCCACTTGCCTTGCTACTGTGTAGTGAAAAAAGAGTTCCTAATCCTATATACTACATTAGCAAAAAATAGAGAGTACTACCTTTTTCATTTTCTTGATTCTAGAAGTCCTCTAAGAATACAGAACCCCCCTCCCCCCTCAAGCATTAGAAGCAAAAGGATAAACTCACATTAACTTGTAGACTGTACAGGGAGAATCGAGTCAACAGCACAATAATACAACTCTAACCATATGTTTCAGTGTAAATTCATTCTCTTGTCTTCGCATACATCAGAAAAAGGTTGAAATTCTCAGAGTTAAAATACTGTAAAATGAACACTCTAAAAATTTTCACTGTTTTCTTCTTTCCACTTGACAGCCTGCTCACAGTATCTGTCATGGAAGAAAAAACACGTGATGTACAAAACTGATATGGTTCATGTTTTTACTTGATGTGTGAGATGAATGTGGAAACCGTGGTATATAAAATAGCTGAATGTAACATTTAGGTTGTAACAACCTGAAACTACCTTAGGAGATTGAGGGGGTGGATATTCGCAGTAGGTGAGACCGATAAATGTTAATTTCCACTGGTTTTTTTGCTGCTCTTAAAAATAGGCTAAGTTATATTGTCTCAGTAAAGGAAAAAAAAAAAGGTGCAACAGAAAGAAACTGAAACACATTTATAAAATACCGTGAGATCACAGAAGCCACCTTTCAACATAGTGACCTTTCAATGTCAGGAAATTCAGGAAATTAGTTTCTGCTTTTTCACTGCTTACCTTGAGGTCACAGGGTTGCATTTTTCATGTAAATTTTTAGCAGCAAATAAAAGACCTGGACAGGTGGTGTTTTGCTTTGTTGAGTTTCTTTTTGTTCTTATTTAATTTTGTTGCTTCTACACATATACTCCTATATATATACATACACACATACACACACACATCTACACATCTACATGCACACAAGCGCATCTTTGCGCATCTTACCACTGCTGTGGTGGAGTTTGAGTTTTGGGGTTTTTTCACCTGTTTTGCAACGAACTTCCCGGACACCTATCTCAGTCCTGCCTGCCACCGTGCATTCCCAAGCAGACACCTTCAGCGAGCACGCCCCCGGGCAGGCTCGGGTGGCCGCCGGTGCCGTGGCCACCTCAGGGTGGGATGAGGCCGGTGCAGCACCGGGACGGGCTCCGGCCGCCAGCAGCCCCGCGCCCCGCATTGCCGCCGTCCGGCTCCTCCTAGCCTGGCGGCTCCTCCCTGCCTGGGGCTCTCTCCGCCGCGGCCGCCGCAGCTGTGCGGAGCGTCTCCCGCCCCATCTCGGCCAGGCCTCGGTCGGACCAGGTGTGCTACACCCCGGCCCCGGCCTCGGTCGGACCAGGTGTGCTACACCCCGGCCCCGGCCCCGGCCCCGGCCCCGGCCCCGGCCCCGGCCCCGGCCCCGGCCCCGGCCCCGGCCCCGGCCCCGGCCCCGGCCCCCCCGCTGACGCTGCGGCTGCGCCGGCCGCGGCAGCGCCGGGAACTGCTCCCGGCCGCGGCCCTTCGCGGAAAGCCGTGCCGAAAACCCCCCGCGCCGTGCTCCTGCGCCTCACCTTTCCCAGCGCTTCAGCCGTGGCGGAGCAGGGAGTTCTCCAGGAAACCTCTCTGTTCCTGAGAGCCGTGAGCTCTAAACAACAAAACCAAAAGCGACATCAGTACTGCCTCGCCCTGCGTCTGTTGCCTTTTGTTTATCCTTTCTTTTTGACATGGTGAGATCATTTATTGTAAATGGATTGCTTGCACTTTCTAAACGGATGCATTTCCAGTACTCATGCGGAGGACTGGAAATGCATCACAGTATCCAGGATATCCATGAATTCCCGGAGCTATGTCCTGCTTCTCGAGAGACAAAGAAGCAATTTATTTTAATAGCTCTGTTCCCTGCCACTTAAATAGCCTTCTGGGAAACAACCTCCAACATGATAATATGATCTGGACATTCAGTGTTGTGTATAGTTTTTATGCTGCAATAATATTTCTTAGGTTATGAAACATAACAAGATCAGCCATAACTTTTCTGCGAGAAAGCAACCTGAAATAAGAATATTACTCAGGACATTACCAAAGAACCAAAGAGTGGTTATGAGAGTGTTTTACTAATGAGTGTATTTACAGGGTAAAATATAAATCAAATACAAAATTGTGATACACGGTAGCATAGACGTCTAAGAGATGTGTACTGAAAGAGGGGAAGGACACCCAAACCTCTGTGCTCTCTATACCCTCAGCATCAGGTACTGCCACCTGCAGTATGAAGTTAATGGTTTTGTGGGCCATAAGCCAGCAGGTGTTTGAGAAACCACAGGAATCCCTACCTGGAAGCCATCAGGTTTTCTGTTGATACAGCACATTGATGTGGAGGTTTTTAACAGCAATCGGTTTAATTATGTTCAAATCTTCCAAAAACATATAACATGAGTCCCTCAGAAAGAAGAATGTTGATATTAGGTTATGCAATAGAAACTCCTCTGCACACCCCTCACACTCCTCTGCACACCCCTCACACAGACAGACAGACTGCTGTCGCTGCTGCTTCCAGGCCTTTCCCATAGGGGATATCAGCCCAACAGAGACATATCTCCACAAGCACAGAGAAGCACAGAGGTCTCAAGGCAGGTAGGAGCCCAAACAGATGACTTAGAGGAAGCTCTCATTTTAAGAAGCTTCAAATTGTTTAGCAATAAACATGACATTTGTAAATGGCAAATTTACTTACACAACTATGTGGTGTACGTGAGTTACAAAAGAGTCACAAAACCAGACAAAATAATCATAAGCCAAGCTATGACGTTTCTTTCCAGTAAGAACAAAAAATGACTGCAAAAACATTCCCAGATTGAAGTGGAAGCTTCTAGTTTATGATAAATGCTTTAAGTTAACTAAGACCAGATAACATAGGGACTTCCCCTACAACAAACAAAAAATGCTGTGTCAAAGCTACAGGCTTATCTTTGCTCTGTGTAGCTGCTAGGATTTTCCTTCACACAGTTCCTATTTTCAAAAGTCAAATAGTAAAACAAAAAAATAGGTAAAAATCTACAAGGTTGCAATCATCTTTCTTCATTAATGTAAAATATTAGAAGTCTGGATTGTTTTGCTGAACATTCATTCCTAAAATGTAAAAAGAAAAGTTACTCTTACAAGTTAAATAATTAGTTGTTATGGGGTTAAAATGTTTTCTGGTCGTCTATGTTTACAGTCAGTACACTTCTGGCATACTTAAGTAAATATACTGTAAAACAAGGAATTTGGCTTGCTAAACAGTACAAATTCAGGACATTGGTCTTCAATTTATTTCTTCAGTTTCTTTCAAACTAGCTGTTTTGACTGATAAATTTTGGAATTCAGTTTTGTAGATAATCTTTCAATTTCAATTAAATCAGTCAGGCAGACTGATACAGATACAGCCTACTTTCCAGATACTAGTTCTACAAGCTATCTCTAGCATAATATGTTTCCTTCTCAATCTGGATTATATAATTGAAGAGAATAATGAATTGTTTAACATTCAAGTCATTATGGTAGAATTCAAACTGATGCATCCAAGTGCATTACATATAAAGATAAGAGGAAGAACACTTGCTTTCTTTCAAATATTTCTTCTAGTTCTAATTCTGTGTTCCTCTTTCTTCCTCATCATGTAAAAATCACAAATAAATTACCTAATAAAAATCTGTGTCAGCTCAAATTACAACTATTTCATTTTTTACTTGACTCTTTTTTTTTTTTTTTAAATTAGGTATCACAGTCAGCATTTCCAAGGTTCAATCATTTTTGGATCAGCTGTTTGTGGAGAAAATATGCCTTATAATTTAAATATTATTTTAAACAATATGACAAGAACAAGGGAGACATGATTGCCTGTCTAATGGATACCAGATTTGTGTTACTTTAAATGTTACTTTTTTTAAAAATGTCTTTATGACTTTGCATGGGTCTTTTGTAATGGCAGCAATACCTGTTGCTTTCTGGACTAGAGAAATACTGCCTACCTTCAGAAATGCTGACAATCTAACAGCACCGTGCAATATATGATACTGCCTGATTTTTTCCTCTCCATACCATGACCTGACAGACTGGGAATTAGAACAGGAGAGGCTATATCCCCCAGTGTGGTGCCATGAATATTTACAATATCAGTGAAATCCTATAATTCAAGCCACAAGTGGTACCAATCAAGAGAGGTAAGAGCTGCAGCCCCTGCTGCAAGTGGGCTCCTGACAGTGTTTGAAGTCTGATGTAGCTCAAAGCAGTCTCCCTTCCACAGGGAATCACAGTGGTTTCTTATGCCCTATGGAAACTAGTCTCCATTCTCCATGCTACTTCTTAAGTCCTAGATCCTTTCTTCAGAAACCTGTACTGTTTTTCTAGCAAAAAGTTACAGTTCTGCTCCTCCACCTCTCCCTTATCTGTTCCAGTATTATTGAAATCTGCTGCCCCATCGTGCTAACCCCTCCATAGAAAGCAGATCTCTGTAACACAGAGGTTTGCCAGGGCTGCACTACAGAGGTCTAGTGCACTCTGAAACTCCTTTCTCCTCAAGGAAAGATTTGGACAGACCAAAATGGTTTGCTTGGTTGCAAGGGGCTCAGTGGGTGAAGATGGATGGTATCTTTGGTAACCTGCTTTGAAAGAATGTTATAGTCTCACAAATTTATCAGTCACAATTCTCTCTGATGAAGTCTCGTTAAATACCTGTCAGTGGCTGCCAGTGCAGTAGTGCCATCTTGCGTGGAGCTGGAGTATACCAATAAATTTCTCCCCTGGTTCTCTGCTGCATCAGAGATCCAGGGGAGAAATTAAATACTTGTTGAATACTTCAAAAAGTCACAGACATTTTCAAAATATCACTACAATAATTCAAGTTCTTGGAAGTTCTTTACTTCAAGTTTTTACTTCAAGTAAAAATGCTAAGCAAGTTTCCACAAGAGAAAAATATTAAAATATTTTTTCCTTACTTTTTTCTCATTTTTGCTCTACCAGTAAAAAAAAAAAAAAAAAGAGGAAAAATGGGAAGACAGCTGTCTTCTTAGTATTTTTTAAAGAAAACTATTTGGAAAATGCCCAAATTTAGAAAATAAGTATTGTCAAAAACAGTATTTGCAGATCAGTATATCAGCAAATTGAAGGAGTAGACTGTTTCTGGAAAAATATTAATTCTTGCAGTAAGACAAGACGTCAAATTGCACTGTGAGGTGGTGTTCAAAGTGCTGTGTATCCTCACAGACTCAAGTTGGAAAACTGAATGAGATACTCTTTAGTGCCAAAAGAATTCTGGATATTAGAGCATGCTGTTAATATTATGAGGGCTGTAGATTTGATCCCCATATGGGCCATTCATTTGAGAGTCAGACTTGATGATCCTTGTGGGTCTCTTCCAACTCAGAATATTCTGTGATTTTGTAATTCTAGCACTTATTTGTATCACTGTTTTAAAGGCCAACTGACAGAACATAATTTCTGACTCAGTATTTTAAAGTATGAAAATTTAGTTAAAAATATTGAGTCAGAAATTTAAGTATGAAAAGTATGAAAATTTAGTTTCTTTGGATTTCAAAGCCAGCCTGTAATTACGGATGATGATGTCATGAAAACATTCTGACACATGATGAAAGGCAGAGCAAGATAAAAAGCGTTAAGCAACAAAGGCATTTTTAATTATTTTCCTTGTTGATTTACATGTATTGCCTAGATGTATCACCCCCGAGTGGTAAGCCTACCAGGGCCTGTGTGTCTATTGGGATGGGTTTCTTCAAATTTCTTGAGATAGTTTCTATAGCGGAAGAGTGGCGGGACCCAGGACAGGCTCCTCCCGGGGGCGGCTCTCCTCATCCTCACCCGGTTCTCCTGGCTCGCCGGCACCCCCTGTTTCGTGTTTTCTGCGCTGCAGGGTGCGATGGGGCTCGTCTCCTCGAAGGCCATGAACGACAGCCTGAAAAGGCAGCAGGAGCTTTATGGGCTGCGGGTACCAGAGTGCGGGGGAGGCTCTCCCGCGGCTCACTGCCTGGCCACGGCTGGACTGGCAGCTTCACCTGCTGGACTTCGCTGTCCTCCCAGGGTTAAAGGGGCTCCATTCACGTGCTCCGCCAGTTCCTGTGTGGTTACCTAGTGCAGCAGGTTCAGGTGTGTAAAGCACCTGTTCTCTGTGTCAAAAGACTTCCTCAAGAGTCTGTCTTAACAAGTTGTAGAAGTGGAAACTATCATTAAAGTAGCTAGACCCTAAAAATAGTTTTGGAAACCTACTTTGAAAAGTACATTTATGTTGAAGTTGAGCTGTGTTACTGCATTGTAACACTGGAGTGTTAAGAAACATATATATGTTAAAGTGAATCTGTTATAATGGAGTTGCTAAAACATGGATCTTATACTTTTAAAAGATATGAGTTAAATATGTTTCAACTCTCCCACCATTAAAAAAATCTTTTAAACAGTTCTTTCTTTAAGTTCAATCAGGTTGCTGCAGCTGAATTTTTCAAGAAACTCAGAATAGGGCATGGGGATGTTTTATTCCCTCTCATAAAATAAGAAACTATCAGCAAAGAAAAAGGAAAACCAGTTTGATTAGGGCTCAGAAAGTTGTGCTGAACAGACCTACAGTATAGCACTAGCTTTCTGATTTATTGTTAAATATCTTGTAACTTACTCATAATATTTATATGCCAAGTGCTGGAATGCAATCTGAAGGATTTAGCTGGAGTCCATTCCTTTAGTTATGCATTTAAATTGAACTCAGGTAAAATTTTTAGAATGTTTAAAGTAGTGATGGATGAACTTCCAATTTACTAAATTGCCAGTAGATGGCATATTCTAGTTTATAAAGCAGTGCCCAGTAGTAGGTTTTGTAGGATCACAAGTTAACTCCGAATGCGACCTAAGAAGAAGAAACATAGCATAAGGAAAGATTATATAATAAAAGAGTGGATAACTCTTAAGTGTTCAAAGAAGAGCAACCTTTTGCATGACTTGTAGACATCATTTTCTGTCTGTGCTGTGTTACATGTTTCTTAGATGCAACCACAAGTTTTGTGTACAATTTTTCCCCCCTCCTGCAGAGAGGTGCTCCTCCTACCCCCAAGGTTTTTGGAAATCCAAATAACAGGAAGATTTTCAGTTTGACAGATTGATAGTGAAATTACAGTGGAAGCTTGCTTCACAAACTGCTTCTCTGTTGGGTAAATAAAATTGAGGAAAGACTTGAATTCAAGCTAACATTTGTAGAGGTAGTTGCAGAGTTTGAATGCCAGTCTTTGCCTTGGCTAGTTCTAGCTCAAATGCTCAGGCACTTATAAAAAACAAACTTTGAAAGCAGTTACAAAAATTCCCTTTCAAAATTATATATAAATGTCCAAAATTTTTGCAAGTTGTTCTTCAGGAACTTCCCCTTCACTGTATTTCTTCTTTTTGACAATAGTTACACTGAGAATAGTATATTTCTTTCTAGCACTGCAAACACCTGATAATCTCTGATTCCTACTGTGTTTGCAGACACACCTGCCATGTTAGAAAAGCCCCATCTTTTGAAAATACATGAAGTGTACAGCTGAATCGGGTGTAAAAGATTCAGTGGGGGCCAGGAAGAGAGCTAAATTCCAAGTGATTAGGAGATGGAAGAATGTAGCCCTGCTTCAAACTTGGGGAGAGTGTAGGGAAGAGGGAAGACTGCCATTTGTCTTTTCCATATGTGACTAAAACCTGTGATGTGGAGTTTACTGCTAGACTTTCAAGCTATTTGTAGAAAATTATATAACCTGATATATGTGCTTTAGACAAAATTGTGACTAGAAATGCTTGGAGAAGTTGGGTCATGCTAGGACCAGAATGAAACAGCTTAACTTAAAGCATTGATATATATATTCTTACGGTGAAATACTGGGACTTGGATGCTATCAGTTCACCCATCTTTCTCTGAAAACCATCATATTTATTAATAAAATAGAAGCTTACACTTGAAGCAATATGATGTACTTATACAATATGTTCTTGTATAAGATATTCAAAAATAATTATTTGTTTTAAATGTAAATCGACCCCAAAACAACATGTGGGATCCGAACTTCTCAGAGCTTTTCATAGCTTCTGAACGTTCTTAAAGAATCCCATGATTAAGATGTTAAAGAAATAGGGTAAAATTGTCACTCCAAGCTAATTGACGTGGATCAACAAGTCATCAAAATTGTTTCACCTAGAATGCTTGCCCTACTATCAGTATGTTGTGACAGTGCACAGAAATTAGCTAGCTACTCTTTGGGTAGACCTGGAATGAAACACAGTTGGTATTGGTGAGAGAGTCAGAGATTTTTGTGCTATTAATTTCTGTGACAGAACACTTTTTTTTTTTTTTTTAAGAAAACAATCCCAAATAGGTGTATGCTCTCCTCTGAAGAGAGAGAAAATGCAAAGCTGTTTAGTGATTGACTTATTTCATGTAGAAGATTGTAGATTTGAAAGAGACAGTTGCAAAAATAAGAAGACAATAACATGATAAAAGTTGATAAAGATTTCTCCACATCACCAACTGTGGTGCATGCTAAAGCTCAGTCAGTTTTAGTCATTCTGGTATGTGCTGGACAGCCAAACCAGCTTGACTATTTTAGCATAAGACAATATTAAAAGATGTTGTGCATGGGTTTTTTCTTTATGCCTTTCTTGGGATAACTCTGAAAAGGAGGGATTGTGGCCTTGTAAATTGTATCTTAATGCTTTTTGGAAGAATAATAAAACCTCAACTCTTTGCCTTGATGTTGAAGGACTTGCCAGTTGTTTGTATTGTCTTTGTGTGGCTCCAGAATGAAATACCAGTCTGTGTCAAGTGGAGACTGTTTGTGGTAGAAGTTTGTTGAGGCTTCGTTTTTATCACAAGCCTGCTCCTTAAAGTGTAGCTTGCAAAATTATTTTCAAACACTTTACTATCCAGATCTACAGCTCAAGACTAGTATATGGCCTTGCAGAGTGCTTTTAGTGAGGCTGAATAGGCTAGAGCAGGTCTCTGCTCCAGGCCACAGAGCAGTTTTAGCAGATTTTTATTTTTTTAATGAGTTCTATGTGTCCTCTTAACACAATTAAATGAGGGAATTGCATATATTTTTTTAGTTTTAGTTCTGTACTTTCTGTTCTAGTTTTCTTTTATTCCTTGTCTTTTTTTAACATCCCAAATGTATACCTTAAGAAAGCTATTGCAATAACTATTTATTAAGAAAGCCATTTTAAAATGTACAAGGCAGCCTGGAAAAAGATGCGTATCTGAAAGTGGCAAGTAAGAATGCAGAAATGTTTGTGGCCAATTATGCTTTCCTCAATATGGATCAGAACACTTTAAATATTTCTTATTAATATTTCTAGATGGTGACTTTACTGGCTAGAACTAGGTGTCAAGAAGCCTGACAGGTTGCTTTTAAATAAGAAATTGTCTGACTTCACATACTGTGAAGATATATTGAAGATATTTCCTAAAGACTTTATTGTGATGAGAGAGACTTAAGTTTGGTTAAATGCATTATACAAGTGTATTGCCTTCAAATAATATTAAAAATACAAAAACAATCTTGTATACTCTGTGTAGTGTTATTTAGAGTGATAAGAAGCAAAATCATGGTAGAAGATCACAGTACAGATTTAAATTTTAATTACCTGCCAAATAATTTGATTCTAGGATTGCATAAAGCAGAGCTTACTAACTTTGCACCTCAGAGTAGTATTTTTGCAGTGATGTGTAAAAGACATTCTAAGCACAATTCAAACGGCTTTTGATTTAGGAGCCTCACATAGAAAAGCCTAAGTTCTCCTGCCAAATTTTAGCCAGATTTCCTAATACATAGAGAGGAACCAAAAATTCTCTCTTTAGTTTTGAACAGAAGCCCACCAAGTCAGTACTATGCCATTACCTCCTGTGACACCCCACTCCACTCTGCCAGTTAGATTTTAGTTTATGTGCTGCTGTTATTTTTATACTGCTTTTGGCTCTAAAAAGTTGCTTTTCTTTTCTTTCCTTGGGAAGCACTACTCAGAAACTGATTAATATCCCAGTTTTCCTGTATATAGCATGTCTGCGCTACTTGAAAGGTAACCCTACAGAGGAGAAAGCTGAGATTTTGTTTTAATAACAGGGTTTTTGTTTATTTTTCCCAGTGGTATTATAAGAAGATGAAGATATCTTGATGTGTATAGGAATAGTACTGCATAATAAGCAGTGTTTTCTAGTCCATACAACTAAAAAAATTAAGTCCTAGTAGCATTTAAAATCCTTCATGACTGTTTTCAGGTATATCTCAGTGAATAAGTTCTATTGCTTAATTAGAAGAATTTTTTTCATTGGAACTCCACAAATAATTGGTGATACACTGAATCCTTTATTGACTGACCTTTTTTACTGTTTCTCATATAAGCTTCATCATTAATAATGAGATCTGAATTAAGGAATACTTTGTAATTTTGTTGTATCACTCTTTTCTCTATTATGAGATGATAGATGGAAAGGCATGGATGAAAAGACTGATTTGCTTTAATATCTTTATATGTAACCATCAGACCTAGGGTTTAAGTGCATCTCTTGACGTTGTCAAGTCATTGAAGTTTTCACCTAGATGCATTTCTGGGAAAACTTTACGAAAAAGCAGTGAGGAGAGAAGCAGTGATTCAGAGTCAGAGAATGGAAGAGACAATTGTGCTGCATAAGGGCCTGCTTAGAAAAGTGAAGTAAAGGGTAGTAAATGGAGCACAAAGAATTCTCTAAGCTGTTGCAGAGCACTTTACTCTGGTTTTGAATTCCTGGGGTTTGATGCAAATACCAGGAAATGAAAAACCTCAGTGTTTTCTCCAAATCAAAAAATTAATCACATTCTTCCATCCTAAAAAGGTGTTTCTACTACAGCAGCACAATAGGAGCATTCTGCTGTTGCAGCAGATATTAAATAAAGAAGCCTAGAATGTATCTAGTCCTGGCAGAAGCTTTTATGAGACAGTGTGCTGGGATTTTCTGCAGTGTTGATGGTTCTGGACAAAGGAACTCTGTACATGCTCAAGCACAGATGTACACAGCCTGAGAAACAAGCACAAAGAACAAGAGCTGTCTCTGGTCACAGTACTGCAACGTCATGGGAATAACTGAGATATGGTAGGACAGTTCATACACCTTGAAATCTCTAAAAGAGAGGTACTAGCTCTTCAGGAAAGACAGGAAGGAAAGACAAGTAGTAGTGATGCCCATGATGAGAAGGTGTAGCATGTGAGTTAAAGTCAAAGGAGAGTCCACAAAACATGACACTATGGAGGGAGCATGCTGCAGGTCATCAATCAGAATGACAAAATACATGAAGAAACAGGTTATTCTTTTAAACAACTGAAGAAAGTCTCTGGATTACTAACTGATTCTCATGAGACTGTAGTCTCCCTAAAATCTGCTGAATATCTGCTGAAAATCTGCCATAAATAGGAAGACATAAACAATTGGGTACATTCCTGCAAAATGTGAGTAATAACTGCTTGATACAGGTTGGGCCATCAGTACTAGATGGGCCATCCAAGAGCCATCATGCACAGCTGAATTTTTTATTTACAAATGAAGGAGACCTATAATATTACAGTCAGGCTTGATTGTAGCAAGATGAGTTGCAGACCCTGGACACTGGGAGAAAGGATTTCGTCTTGCTTGGGAAACTGGTAGGCGAGATGCCATAGGAGCTCTGAAGGATAAAGGAGTTCAGGAAAGCTGACATGATTTAAGTGTCAGCTAAGTGTCCTTGGCCACAACACAGACTGAGAGCTGAAAAATGGGAGCAATTCTGTAGAGATGAGGGGACACTGGAAGACAGCAACTAGGGCATAAGTCAGCAGTGTACCCTGACAGAAGAGAGAGACAAAAGGACAAATGAGGGCTTTTTAAGCTATAGTGAAGCCAGTAGGTTGACAAAATTTTCTGTTGTCATCTGTTCAGTGCTTTGTTAAATCCATTTAAATACTGCATCCACTTTTTGCCCCCCTTCTTCCCCAGTGCGAGAATAACGTAGGTGAAAAAGAGCAGCTTTTGCAGCAGACCACCAAAATGGCCAAGGGCAGGAGCACTTCTTGCAAGGAGGCCAAGTGCACTGTGCTTACTTAGCCTGAAATGAGATGCCTTCTGGGGAGCAGGATCTGAGGGCAGCCACCCACCAACTGTGAGTAATCAAGAAAGTATAGCCAGAAAGTGCAAGAGGTAATGGGTATACATTGAAACGGGATTTGAGGAACAGCGCAGACTGAGTGTAAGGAGAAACCTTTTCCCCTGCAAGGTCAATCCAGCAGTGGAGCAAAGGCTCAGTGATGCTTCCATCTTTGGAGGTTTTCAAGAACTGGCAGGATGAAAGCCCTCAGCAGCCTGGTCTCCTGGTCTGATCACATAGATATTCTGAGTAAGAACTCTCTGCTGAGGTTGAACCCGTTATTTTATGATTCCCTAACACCCACAGAAGCCGGCTGTGGCTCACTGTATTTTTTGGATCCTTTGAGGGAGGATTTTCTTACCTCTCTTTCTTCCCAGACTGAGAATTATGAGCAGTTACTGCTTGATGTCTGCACTTGTACTGGGCACCACATGCACAGCAGCAGTCTGTTGAAACAAGATGTGACTTGGTCTAACTTTTAACCGGCAGCTGTCAGACAGACTTTAGAAGTATGTTAAGTGATAATGACAAGGGATGGAGAAGGGGATTGGGAATTAAAGTCTCCATGTGCCCTGCCTGTCAGAGTGCAAAAACAAAGCAAAAATCTTGTTTGTGGGAATAATTTACCTGGAAAAGAATTGTTCAATCTCCTGTGTGTTTCGGAAGTTTTGTAATATATATTGCTGTGTTAGCAGATACATTTCTCCTATACTCTATGTAGAATTATATATCCAGTATTAGCATATACATAAGTCAGTTGAAATCAGAAATTTCAGTACAAGGTTATAACCATTATTTAAGCAAAACACATTAAAAAAGTATTGCTTTGAGATGACAGCAGGTCAGCACTGTCAGTCTTTCAGGCTCAGAATAAGTTATACAGGAGGAGCCAAGAATCATTGAAAGTGCTGGAAACAAAATAAAACTAGTTAGTGCTTATGGCATGTCATTGTTTTATTGGTTTTTGGGAGTTGCAGTTGGAGTGATTTGGAGGGTTTTTTTGGTAGAATTTTGGGGTTTTTTTTCCTTCCTAGCAGGAGGATTTCTTACTAAACAAAAAGATATTCTTCTCAGTGGGAAAGCATCATTGCTTTCAGGACTCAAATACAGTCTCCTGAATTAATCTTTGATGGGAGACACTAAACTTGTAAGAAAATAAACATGCTAGAAAAATAATATACTTCTGACAGATCTTGTATTTTCCAATAATAAAAATGTTTTATTATAACCTGTCTACAGCATGAATCTCTGGATAGTCTCAATCCCTCCTCTCTCCCTATTTTATTATGTCAGACTCTAAAGTGCATTCCTTTCTCCAGGTAATATTGGATAGCCAGGAAACAGTCATTGATCTGCTTTCATAGCAGTTAGTCTTTGAGAGTTTATATTGCTCCCTGTATCCTCCTGTGTGGATATGGAAAAGATTCTATATTCTTGGTTAAAAAAAAAGACAAGACCAAGTAAATCTAGAAAAGTAAGGGCTTATTTTTCTTTGTTTTGACAATGCAGTGGTAGTACTTTTTATTTCCTTCTTTTTTTTTTTTCTTTTTTCCTTTTTTCCCCTGGTTTTTTAAATCTTTCCTTGGTTTTTTAAAACTTTCCTTGGTTTTTAAAATATTTTCTTTCTTTTGGGGTCACTAACATCATCTAGGTTTATTTTGAGTCATGATAAAACTACATTATCCTATTTTAATTAGGACCAGATGGTGGTATGGAAAATCCCCTACAGTTCTGTATCTCAGTGGATACTTTAACCCACCCCCCGCCCCTTCCCCTGCCCCTTCCCCCGCCCCACTTTGTTTTAACAGCTTCTTTTGAAGTTTTGGCAGTGATGCAAATTAATAAAGGAAATAAAAACAAAAGGCATTTCTTCCTCAGTTAGTTAAAAATGTGGAGTAAGTGGGCAGATAGTATAAAACATTGCTAGGGAAACTCATCCTCTAGTTCAGTAAGGCATAGTCTGCTTTTTCATAGATTTCTAGTGGTTTTTGAAGTTCTTACATCTGAAGAAATTTCTAGTGAAGTTACTATGGTAAAATGTGACAGGATGTATATAGTAAAGAGACAAATGAAGTATTTTAAGCATTTCTTCAAGTGAAAAATGAGATTACACATTTAGCAGAGATAAAGTACAAGCAGTATTTGTATCTGCATATTTAAGAACATAATGTTTCTGTACAAATAAGTAACTTCCTTAAGTTATTGTTTTTGTGATATTTGAACTGAATCATGGATTCTACACATAGCACTTTGCTGGACTTCCTTTACTACAGATACTGAGAATTTTGTGAGTGAAAGATAAGGAAGACCTGATTTATTTATCAGACAGCTCATGGGTCTACTCTGACCTCCTCTCCTCAGTTTGTTTTAAATTCCTTAGAATTAAAAATATACTAAGAATGTATAGATAATATTAAGATAGATTAGTAGAGTTTTTTTGAGAAACTAGACACCTGACCACATTCTTAAAGACAAGTGCAAAATGTTAATGGAAATTAGATGAGGAAAAACCAAAACTTTTGAAAAACAAAAACATTAAAGTCTTTTTGATACGTAGTAGGCTCAGTCTTGGTACTCCATCTTAAACAGGTACGAGGAATTCATAGAATCATAAAATATGCTGAGTGAAAGGGAGCCATCAGGATCATCATGTCCAACTCCTGGCCCTGCACCTCATAAGCCTATTGTTTGTTCTTGGTAGGGACTTATATCTGGCACATGTCCTGGTCCTTTATTCTGGAACTCTTTTTGAGTAATGAGCTATAAGTAGAAATGGAAAAGAGAGTATGAGAAAGTATGAGTAAGGGCAGGGGGGAGATGACATCTCTTTCATTTAAAGAGGATTATATTTACAAATACAATTTTGGGGTTCCGTTGGTTATTTTTTTTTCCTTAATAAATTCAATTAGCTCATTACTCAGTCAAAACTCTATCAATTATTATCAGTTGATCTTAAAATGAAATGGTGCTTAAAATGCATATGTGCACTATGTTTTGACTCTTGGCAGGAAACATGGCTAGTGTTAAAATGCCAGTGAGTTTCTGAAGAAGAAAATTTTCTTCATGCTTCTTCTCTTTCATTGATAAAAAAGGAAAGTACGGACACAGGTTTCTGCAGTTCTTCCTGAGCCTAATAAAACTTTTTGTGATGACATTTTTCCATCTATAGATTTGTCACCTTATCTTTGTTAGTAAAAGATCAACTACCTCTATAATGAAACCTGAAAAATTTAATTTCTCTTAATGTCTCAGACACTGAGTCATTTTCTTCAGGATCATGTAAATCCCTAACCTTTTCCTCCCCAAAGTTTTCAGTGAAATTTAGTCAAAAGGACTTTTTTTTAGTTCTAGTAAAATGAAAACAGTTGTTCCCATTCTTTCTCGTGAAGTAAAATGTAAGCAAGTTTTGCCTTTCCAGATTACTACCATCTGTTTCCCTTTGGGGTGGGAAATAGCTAGATTTGTTTTCTATTGACAAGATACTAGTAGCGCTTACGACATCACTAATGCATTTGTCTTGAAGCCTTACATAAATTGTTTTGCCCCTTAGGTGATCTGGGCTTAATTCTGGGAAATAAATGCTCTCTGGTAACAATTCTATGTCCTTATTAGTTTCTCCTCATCAAATGGAACAGAACAAGATAAATGATACCTGTACTCAGGAAGATTAGAACCATCTGTCTTGCAGGGGAAAAGCCAGTTTGGGTGGTATTAGCTGACAGATTGTATACTCTGCCTGATCACTGTAAAGAAACAAATGAAGTGGTTAACAAAGAGCAGATTTTAATAGCTATTTCTAATATGTAATGACTACCAGCAAAAGATGCAAAACAGACTGGTTGCTGCACTAGTAGTGAGACAAATATTAATTAAATTTATTCACTTAAATCAATTATACCAGCATTTTTTGGGGGAATATCTGTGACTAGTACATATCATTGTGAATACAGCTTGCAAATTTTGTCTTGCTTGGAGGTGAACCTCCAGCTTACCTTTATATATTTAGTCTCAATTTGTTGGAGGAATTTAACTGACTTCAAAGAAAAAGTGCCTTCTGAAACTGCTTCCTATGACACAACAAATTTACCATAGTTCCTTTCCTCTTAATAGAGCAAACCTATTGTTTTAGTCTTTTGTTAAGTCCACTGAAGTAAAATTTAGTCTTTTACTTGCTTTCTATGGAATACTATTTCCTGAATGTTAAGTTTCGGGGGGGTGGGGAATAGCTCTTACTCAGTTATTAGTCAGATATATAAATTACTTGATTTTGTAATATTAACTCTTTGTTTTATATGTTTTGATCTATTTTACTATTCCTTCAACATTGATACCTGCTTTTACATAACTGGCTATTCAATGACTTTGGTTTGTCTCATATAAAACTTCTGAGAATTCTGAACGCTGGTAACAGTACCTTAAAATTTCACTTACTTTTGTTGATAAGATTATTAAATGCAGGTGGTGGATGCCCTTCTGCACTCTGCTGCATGTTTGTTGCCTAAAAGACACATAGAAGAAAAATAAGAATGCTGGGTTACTGTCAAGAAATTTTGTCTTCATGCTTTGCCCATTAAATTGAGTCTGTCCTTTGTGCAGCACAAAATCTCACATGGATTTGAGAGCTTTTGATATTATTTCTTCTTTATAAAGAGTGCAAATTCAGTACCTTATTGACAAAAAAAGGAATATAAAGGATTTGGTGCTAATAACATGAAGGTCATGGGTTCAACCCACAACTGTTCACATAAGGGTTGGGACTTGATTCTGGTGGGTCCCTTCCAACTCAGAATATTTTGTGATTCTGTGTGATTTTTTTTTTCACACAGAAACAGTGCAGTTTATATTCTGGCTTGTGGCTAATATTGTGAGACCCTTTTTCTCATAACTCTTTGCTTCTAAATAATTTGTAACCTGTCTTTGTGTGGGGAAGCTTTAAAAATTAAGTTTTCTTTTTAAAGTGCAGTTTCTTGCAGTGCTAATAATTTTAATTGCTTTGTGTACTTGATGTGAAAAATATCTGCAAACAAGCTTTGAAGCAGCAGGATAAAACATTTAGGTCTGATTTATTTTAACTGTTTGATCTAGAGGCCCATTTCCTGAGATGTCTGTGGGCACGCTGATCATAGAACCAAGCAGACACTGCATAATTATTTTAAGTTGTCATCTCTGTATTGCACTCTGGTGGCTTACAACGGAGGTGTAGAGATAGGTATCATTATTCTATTTTTCATTTATTTTTGCCAAAGAACCATTTGCAGCAGCTTCTTGTTTTACCTATTGATTAGAAAAAAGGACACCAAGAATAAGTCACGCGAGCTGTTAGTCTTTCATCTACCGATGAAATGCCACATATAGCTGTACTATCTGCACACTAACTTTCATACATGTTTTGGAAGGAATTTGCAGATTTTTTTACGTGTGATTGTCACTTTTTTAATATAATTTAAGCCTTATTTTTCATTACAGCTCTGAGTCCTCAGAAGCTAGAAGTTAGTACTTTTTAAAAGAATGCTTTCAGAGTGTCTGAACACTGAAAAACTGTAAGTGAAAATAAGCTATTATAGGCAGAGTAGCCATGGCCTCTAACAGATGTATTAACCTGTGACAAAACTGGAGAGCTCTTTTACATGAGTGTAAGGGAATCCCAAAAGTTTCTTTAAGTTTCAGTTTTCTTAGATTTATACAATGGGTTTCAGAACATAAGTAAAAATGGTGTTTATGTGATTATTTCTTTTAAGGTAGTTAATTCCCTTCCTGTCCAAATATCTGTTTACCGGGGCATCAATATAATTATGTCTTAATGATAGTGACAATAAATATGTTCTCTATAGATTTACTGCCATGACTGCTCTCAAGCTAAGTGTTTGTTCAGCCCAGTATTTTAGATAGGTTGGGTAAAAGAGCATATCTCCCATGAGAGCCATTAAGCATATTGGGCTGCAAATTGACTCCTTATTGAGGGGTGATTACTGTCTCTTCCTCTGCATAGACACTTAGACTCACACAGAATACACCATCGAAATAATATTTAATACATGTGGGCAGTGAAGAAGAGAGCATTTTGCACTGGCTCTGCTTTTAATTTCTATTGAGTATTTGTACACCACCTTCCATCCTATTTGGGTGTACAAAACCAAAGTAGCATCCATTCCATCTACACATGGAAGAGAGAAAACAAGCTAAGAGTCTAAAGTATGAGAAATTTCTAGTCAAGTGAAGATGTGATTTGTAATCCAGAGAAGGATTTTTTTGCAAGTTGTCAAAGTCAATTAAATATTTCAGATGAGAATTTTCTCCCACTGGATTTTAATCAATTAAATGGTGATATAAATGCTCTTTTGTGTGGTTTGACATCATTGTGGCAGTCTGAAGAATAATCAGTAGAAATGATAAGGATGGTTACCACTGACAAGTTTATTAGCATTATCAGTTTCCCAGTAACTGACCTTTTCCCTCTGTGCCTCACTTCTCTTCATCTGTCATGATTCATTTTGTAACATTGATTTCCTTTTACTCTAACAGTTTCTGTGTGACAGACTTCAAAATCCCAATCAGCCCTTACAGTTGCTCACACAGTGTTGAGAAACTACTAGCTGTATTTAAAGAAAAAATGGGAAATTTATTTCTTATTGGGCCCTCTTGAGAGTGTTATAAAATTTAAAATGTCACTTGCTACTGGTACCCATTTATTTTGAAATACTATACTTAATTTTTAAAATTATGCAATCAATATTTTTGCCAATATAGAAGTTGCTATTGCCACTTTTTTATTATTTTATTAACTGTGTCTATAAAATCATGGTCTGACTGTTACAGGATACAAGTAATTGAAAAGCGTGCTGGGATGTGCACCCATGTATCCACATTACAGCCTCAGCTCTCCTGTGCTATGCACAGCAACCTGGCTAGGAAAATTACAGTATCTCTCTTCCTCCTGTTCCAAAGCTACACTTCAGATCCTTTATCTGTAGTTTTTAGTGCAAGTATAGTCATGTAAATCATTCCTATTGAAGTTTTTATGGCTATGTAGATGGGCCATTTGTGTACTTAAAATGAAAGAGAATTTGTTCCCTAAGACAATGGCACTTGGATGGTGAATGGTTGTTCACCTGATAAGTGTGATGTGCACCTGTGGCTTGTTTTCTCAATAATCAGCTTTTCCCATCAGTAAGACTTTTCTAAATAAAATACAGCCCATCTCTGCTAAGTCCGAATTACATACTTTTTTTTTGTCTTGTTACCTATAAAATTCTATAAAATGTTTTGCAGTAAAAATGAATACCTACTGTTCTTAATTCTTCTGTTCTGCCATAATGAAAAATAAGTAATCTTAAAAATTACTGTAAAGTAAGTCCTAAGATAGTAGGACTTGGTGTTTTTCATAAAATCTGCATGTTAATATATCAAAAGTCTTTCACTATCCCAGTGTGACTGACATTTTCAATAGAACACATGTGGAGGAAAATAAGACACAATTACTAGGAAATTAACAGCTGAAAATGGAATATTGATTTGAACTGCAGTCAAACACGGTTTGGTTTTCTTTCATCTAATTTCGAGTCATTTTTTGTGGTAGACTTCTGATCCTTTTCCTATATACATATGTTTTCAAATCCTGACTGCCTTAAGGTCTTAAGGCAGTCACTTAAGGCACTGGTTTTTTGCCTTAAGGTCTACCATGATCTAGTTATTCGCCAGTTTATGACCAGCACGTCAGGATATCTTGTCCATTCAAAACTACTCATCTCCAGATATTCACTTAAGATTGGCATGTTAAATGAATAAGCATAAGGATATTGCACAGGAATTGTTTTAATTTTTAAAAGACTAGTTTAGAGGAGTTGCCTGAGTGCTCATGTAGGTGTTTCATTTTGATACTTAGAGCATCCAAAATTTATTTAAAGATATATACGCTTTTACAGTCAAGAATTGCTTTTAAACCTATTTAACTTATCAGATGTCAGGTCTGGATATGTTAAAGCAGTATTTGATTGCACAGGATAGGCAGGTGCCCTGCCTTTTGTCTGCTTTGTCAGAATATGCCGGAGAGGTGCTCCCTGCTGTGCTACACAGTGGCTACAGAGCTCCCTGAAAAGAGCTCAGGTGTACCCCAGACTGGTTTTTCTACAGTTATTCTGCTAAGTTTAAGTCATGTGATGAAACAGTATTTAGTAAGACTACTTCGGCCATAATTGTTGCTCAGTTTTTCCTTTTCCTTAAGGAGAGTTTGAAATCCAGTGGCGTCAGTGTGGAATTGCCCTGGAACGCTTAGAGCATTTAGACTAAATCTCTTAATTACTCAGATTCCTGTTGTAATCCTAACAGCTACCGAACTGTAGTCTTTTGTTTTGCAAGATGAAACTATGACAAGTAACAAAACTGATCTTGAAAATGGAAAGCGTGAATAAAGATTTTTGTTGGAATAAAGGAGTACAGAACAAAGGGTACTTCTGGCATTTGAGAGACGTAATCCTGGGCTTGGCATAAAACCACATAGGTTTTGGAGCATGTATTCATGTATTGTTACTAAGTTTTCTCTGTATAAATTGTGACTAAATAAAAATTGGATTACAAATCTCTGCATCAGTACTGTAGCTTACTTAGGATCCCCAAACTTATCTCAGGGCTTTCTTGGTGCTACATTGGTGCTATCTTGTAAACTATTCTTTGTAATAACATAAAACTTCAGTAATAGCAAGATTTAAATTATTCTTTTAGCCAAATGTCACTAGATCTGCTTTTTACTGCCTTCTGTGGATTAGTATTCCTCTGAAATAATTGTTTCTTGGCTGTCACATTTCGTCATGTACAAAGAGAATGTTCATCTCTAAGACTTGTAATTCCAAAAATTTCCTTCAATATTTCTTTTTTTAAAAGAAATTAATTTAAATACAATATTGTGTTTCATCTGGTTTAAATTTTACATCTACACAGAAGAAGTTTGCTCAAAGAAAAGGAATTACAGGCATTTTTCTATGCATTTCATTCCACCACTTGTTTTTTGATGGAGAAAGTTGAGGGTTATTTCACTCAAGTGAAAGAAAAAAGATCTAGTTAGAAAAGAATATGAAAAATGTTTGATAATGTTATCTGGCTGCTGTCTATAATATAGAATACAAGTTGTTTTCAATTATCATAGGTTATTTATATGAACTATTTGTAGATATACATGAAAGTACCCTTGGACTTCTGGAATTTGATATGACAGTCTCCTGCAGCATGGTGTTTGTTTGACTTTATTGTTTGTGACTTATCTTTTTCTTTCAGCACAAGAGCTGTCAAAGTATAACAAGTGTGAGGGTTTTTTTGTTGGGTTTTTTTCGGGGTTTTGTGTGTGTATTTGTTTTTAAAGAAATCATGTTAGGATCCTTTACTTTACTTTTGTAAGTTTGAACTTACAGCCTTCTTTTTATCCCATACCTACTTCTTTCTAAACACTGTGCATGTTAAACTGCCTGTTTTCCTTCTTCTCCATTATTCCCTTTTAGCAAGACCTATATTTCATCAGCATATCCTTGTCCCACTTCCTTACCATGTGCTTCTTCAAATTGAAGCTCATTTAGGGTAATACTGTGCATCTTGGAAGCACAGGTCCTTATCTGTGCTGACAGGCAAACAAAGGATCCCTTAATATTTTTCACATATGTGGAAACTACACCTATAATCACACTGAAGATGAAAATAAAGTCATTAAATGGATATTACATGTCATTATTTTATCTTATCACGTCAGCCCTCAGCGATTTACCAGGCTTAGGATATTTGGGACCAAAATGGGTCCAATTGATGAGCAGTGTACTTGTTTATTTTAGAATTTCCAACTGCCTTGTAGGTGACAAAATAAAATCTAATTATTTTGATATTTTATTAAGTGGTCAGTCAGCCATTATATAATTACTTCTGAAAAAAAAGAAAACCAAAACAAAGCAATCTGAAAATTATGGCTATCAGAAAGGTAAAGCCTGTTGATATTTTTTGTGAGAACAACAATTGCAATGTAAGTCTTGAGGAAAGAGAAACAGATGAAATAGTACTGTGAGACTATAGTGAATGCTGTTTTTCCTACTGTGTACAATTATATATAATTAGATCTGTCCTTTTTTCATTATGCTGTCTCAAAATTATTTCTACCTATCTAGATACTGAATGAACTTGTAAATAAGATAGCAAGATCAACACAGTCTGAAGAAATAATTAGTAACAATTTAACAGAAATTGTTCTGTTCAGGCTAAATCAATAGTAATGGAGATGAATAAATGGGTGGAAACCTTAAGTAATTACAAATCCTTTAAATTATTCTTTAATTACAAAACAGGAGAAAAGAACATATTTAATTACTCTTAGAGATTCATTAGAAGAGAAGTTTCTGAATTAAGTCTTTGTTCTTTCTTCCCTAGAATACACTCATTTAGGCAGCTGGTATTCTGTTTCCTGTACCTTGTTGAACTTCTCATCCAACTTGGTTAGCTAGCCTAGACATACAAACCCAGGTATTCAATTTTTTCCCCACAAGATGAGTTATAAACATTGCTGTGAAGAAGACTTCTTCTTGTTCTGTTAACTAACTTCTCCACTTTGGTTTCACACTGCTTATTTTTGGCACAATTATTATTTTTTCATCCCTCTAAAAAGGAAATTCTTCTTGTGTTCTACATAGTTGAGAGGAACTTCTGAGAAATACTGAATTTACCTTACTTAAATGAAAATGTAAGAGTAGATTTAGATGGGGCATGTAACTAAAAAAAAATAAACCTAATGGTCTGCTTTTTTATTCTTCTGTACCATAGAAAGTTCTTCTTGGACATGTGAATATATTGACTATATTGTACTTTTGAACAGTTTTAAATTTTAGTTATAGAAGTATTTCCCTATGGACTTTTGATATATATTTATTATCTATAAAAACTCTGTTGCCTTCACAGTGCTTTTCTATATTTGTAACTGTGGTGTTGCAGAAGAGTTATGAGCTTTATGATGCATCATGAGGCAGAAGAAATCCTGAAAGGGAAAAGAGGTGTCAAGATTGACTCTAAAATGATTACAACTAAATTAGAATTAAGCAGAATGAATTGGGAAAGCAGGTACTCTATGAATCAGCATGGAAATGCAAAGGTCAGAGAATCTTAATCTAGAGAGTCCTGCTGAGACTTGTGTCCCACTCAAAACCTAACACTGCAAAAAATTTTGCTTGTCTGGACCTTGAGAAGCACAATTAGAAAGATTCTGCATAAAAGCATTTGCTAATTGACCTAAATGGTTTTTGGCTAGAAACTATTTCTGAAGAAGGCCATTCTCAATCAAAAGCCATGAAAGATTGCCTTCTTAGTTACTGTTTTGGATTTATAGACCACTGAGAGATTGAGTCAATCTTTAAAATTAATGGATGACTTAGATTTGTTTAACTTGTCTCCCTTCTTTAGCTGGAAAGGCAACTAGCACTGCAGAACCTGATGAGAGACAAACAGCCATGCAGATTGCTTGGACATGAGAATTTCTCAAATATTTCAGGACATTTTTTGGACACTTACTACTGTAGTTTTAACAACTGGATATGAAGTTCATTCCATAACAGAAAATATAAGTATATTACATTATATATTTCTATTTTGCTGCGTTTTGGTTTTGCATTACATGTAGTTATTTTTATCCAGTAGTTGCTCAGAGATTGATCAAATGACAAATGGACTCTGAATTCTGTCTGCATTGAGTGTGTTCTGGTTATGTCTGTACTGCAGATTTATTTAAAAGCAGACACATGAGCTGACAATAAAATGACAATAAAATATCTGAAGTACAAAAAGTCCAGTACAAAATAACAGTTGTGTGTGGAAGAGGAGAGAGTATTTAAAAGCCATGCTATTTTCTTGTCTGTACTGAGATTTAATGAATTGTTAGTGAGTAGCACATTCTCCATGTGGATTTTTTTTAATGCAGGGAACAAGTGGACGTATTCTGAAGTCTGCTCACTTAAATTTGAATCAACTTACCCAAGGGAAAAAGAAACCTGGCTAATAAAGCTATACTGCATAGGGAAGAACTTGCCCTACAGTACTCTTGGTTGATAATGCTTTCTTGGGCTGTAATACGTTTAGAGGGAATTAGGAAATATTTGTGTTTTTGTGTATGTAGTGAAGATTAAATGCACCTTATGCATTATGGGTTCTCTGTAGCATTTGGAAATGAACATAGAATCTACACTGTTATGTGTTGCAAGTGGCTGGGTATATGGCACTGCACATGCATGCTAAACGAGTTAGATCATCCCTTATTTGTTAATATCTTCAAAAATCACTATTGCATTTTTAAAATACTCTTGGGTTGAGAAAGAAGGCAACCAGAAGACAAATGTTTCTGAGGAAAGAAAGACTTGCTCTTTGAGTAGAGATTTTTAGAAGGATACACAACTATATACAAGTCCTAGACAGTCAAGGTCAGCCTAGAGCAATAAAAAGGAAGAACCGAGCAGTTTTACTGCCAATACTTCCCTTATGCTTTGTATTTTCCTATCATTATGATATGGGCTATGGGACACTGTTGCAAAGGATTAAAGGTATGTAAGTCTGTCCTGTTCTCACAGAGAACCAAGCTTCAGATAACCTGTTATGGTTTTTTTTAATGACTGGGAGAAATCTTGTAATAGATATTTGATGGTTTCTTTGACAGAAATATTATGTCTCATTTCTTTTCCTGCTGTTGAAATCAGATATTTTGCTAGTCAAGAGTACTCATTTCTTTTCAGTTAAGACTGTCATTTTCTCTTCTTGTTTCAAACACAGCTGATGTAAGAATTGGATATCTGAGAGAAGTGACAGATGTAGTGATTTACTTCTGTATTCCACTCTCCTGCTGTTTTTTTGGGGAAAGGGTTAGGGATTACAATATAAAGGAATAGAGACATGAATCATGGCCTTACCCCTTGATGAACAAACACAGTCATCAGGTGATGATCTTACTGCAGTGTCCTGCTAAGACTGAAGAAAGGTGAGTCCTGGAAAGTGGGGTCTTGCCTCACAGTTGTCCCTTGTCTATGTGATTAAATTATATACATTGTGTTGAAGTTTATGGAGATTCATTTATGTTAACTCTGATTCCTAGTGAAGGAGACTGGCTCAGTGAGTGTTGACTGTAAGTGAAAACAGCATCAGACCATGGCATGTCACCTTTACAAATTGACTTAGTTAACTAAATCTAACTAATTGTCTTGTCTGCTACTGGCACAACTGTATTGAAACAAAATAAAAATCTGTTTTAGCACTTAGTCTTTAGCCTCCAGATCTAACACTTGGGTTTCCTAACTCCATATGCTTCATGGGAAATAGTGGTAGGTTAATTAGACAAAGTCTGCTGTAGTTCCTACTGCATGCAGGTGCAAATACATTTAGGTGATGCAGGATTGTATACCTGTGACCATTTACCCAACAGCATTAAACAAACTTCCCTGGATTTTATTATGAAGAGTCAGCTAAGCATAGGGAAGAAGGGGTAGTTCTTAGAAATAAAAGTGTTGAAAAGGAGATTAGTACACACAGAGCAGAATTAGCACTTGAAATTTAGAATTTATATGTAATGTGTTTACTGTGTACCATGTGGTCCATAGGTTGAAGAGGAGCAATGGTATCCTATTGCTTTCCAAATATGAAAAGTCATCTTCGTGACTTCAGATCCATTAGGAGAACTTCAGCAGTATGCAAGGCTTGTGAAAATGTTTCGCAGAAAAGAAACTGTGGAACCAAATAGAAAATAAAATAGAATATTCCAAACTAACTCTGTCTTTTCCAGATTTTTTTTCTAAAAGAAATGTGGTAGATCCATTATAAACTCGTGAAAGCATTTGATGGGGTATTACCTAAAGATTAAGTTAGCATGAAAGACATGGAAATTAGTAGAGAGGTAAGCATGGGAGTAAATAAATTATGTCAAATCTTGGGCTTGAAAAGGAAGGCTAGGCTTCAGTAGGGTTATTAACAATATTTCTCAAGATTTGGTCTGGATCTTCATTTGCTTTATATTTTAAATTATGAGTAGCTTATCCTAATCGAATCTTTGGGTGACAAACTTGATTAAGTTCATCAACAAAGAAGAAATAAGCTGTAGTGCAAGAAGAATTGATGTTCTGAAGAAATGAGACAACAAAATAGGATTCAATTTGATAATGTCAGCAAGAAACTGGGGATTAATAGGAATTTCTACCACCAGAGCTCATCAGCTGGAAATGGTAGAAAAAGGGAAAACTTGAATGCTGATGATGAGCAGAATGAGTATAATGTGATGAAATATCACATCATCCAAATAATGTGATGAAATTGAGTTAAGCAAAGTCTAGAAGCATCAAGTGAGGTTTCCTAGTGTCACGGCATGGTTGAGTTGGAAGGAATCTGAAGGTTATCTGGTCCAAGCCCCCTGCTCAGACAGGATCATCCATAGCCAATTGCCCAGGAAAATGTCCAAAAGGCTTTTGAATATATCCAGGGATGCATATTTCACAACCTTAGTACAAACAGAGTACAGATGGGAAGGTGCAGGAAAATAACTCCTGTGGAAATTTATATGTAATTCAGATCACTTCTGGAAAGGGAATCTGTAATTTTACTGAAGAGCTGAAACTATTAGGGAATGACAAGCTGCCTTGCAAGAGGAAAAAAAGTGATTAATTTGATTTAATTTTGTAAAAAGACATGAGAGATTTGGGTCTACAGATCCTACTTACAGGATAGGATAAAGGAAAGTAAGAGAAGGAAATTAGACTAATTACCAATATCAGCACTAGATTAAAAGGAAATGGAATAGCCTGGATGAATCTGGTCTGAAAATCAGGTTCAGGAGTTCAATTTTATTTTACGATTAAAATTACGTAGTTGAAGAGAAAGTTTTATGACACAATTAACCTGCAGCCACAATGCTTATTCTCAATACTCAACTGATCCCCGTGTTCACTCCCATACCTTTGCAAACATTTCTCTGCTTGTCTATCTATTCTGTTGGTGCATGCCGTGCTTAATCTCTCTGGTGTAATAATGAATGTATACACCATTCCCTTTACTGTTCTTTCTTTAAATGGTCTCTTTCTTCCAGGGTACACCTATCGTCAACCTCATAGCCAGTTCCTTCTCCTAAAATAATCTGCAGTTATTTCTGTGCTGCATGGTGAACCTTGTATCTGAACTAACTTGATCACATAACATCTGCATCTGCTGCCTTTTACCCTTTGGCATCATTTTATACCCCTGAAAGGTTTCATTGTTTCTCTTTCATTAGGCATTTTGTTTCTGATCTTGCTTACAGCTATTTTTTCCTTCTGTCTCTAGCCTACTTCACCAAAAATTATCTCATTATTTTAGTATTCTTCCACACTGAAATATTGGAAGGGTATTTTTCCTGCTCTATAGCTTGGGCTAATTAAAACCCAAACTGAAGACATAGAGGGAAATACCTGTTGCGAGTTCTGCTTGTGCTGTTGGAAGGTCCTAAATTTCCAGGGCTGTGTATCAGGACCTAATCTTTTGGGTATGTCAGGGTTACAGAACAGCTATCAAACTATCTTTTCTAAACCTCTGAGGACACCAAGAATCAACCCGCTGTCTGTGTTCTTGGCGTTGCTGTTTTGCTTTTCCTCCTAGTCCACGTACACATTGCTGGTGTTTTCCACACAAATTACTAGAGGAGGGGATGGATTTTATGGCCAGCCTCTAATTGCACAGAACATCTCCACTCAGCAATGGAGCTCTGGCTGCCTTTTCTGAGATTTAGATAGATGAGTCCTTGTGTCCTGAGCAGTCAGTGGGGCAATGTCCTCTACTACATGTGAGGGACAGGCACAGAGATTTGTCTGTCTAAATCCCTGTCCCCAGGATCTCTCACTATTTCATAATCAGATGCTATATGCAACTGACTGATGTTGTGGGAGTGGTAACTGGTGTTGGATATTACTGATGGTCCCAGGCACTGCAGTACTATAAAAATTACATCTGGGAGATGTCAGTGCTCAGACCTGTTTTATAGAATGACCATAATCCTGACTGCATTGCAATATTCAGTCAGGCTGATCACACATAAATACAGTTTAAAACCACTGCTATAAGGATCAGAAAGCTGGGACTTAAGACAGATAAATAAGAATGTTGGCCTTGTGCCAAGTGGCATCAGCCAAAACAAATGCATTCTTTGCCTAATCTTCATCTCTTCTTATATCACAATCAGACCACCACAACCTATGTACGATGTTCAGTCTGTATCTTTGTTTTTTGGATTCTCTGTCCTAGATGTTTTCATTCCAGCCTTACCCAGAGCATTCTTCACTCTACAACTTTTCCCTGCTATGCTTCATGTTTAGGTAACTGTCTTAGCAAAGCTTTTTGTGAGCAGTGGGCTTTGAGCAATGCTTCTTCAAGTCCTGTGCTGCCCACATTCTGACGCCTTTTAGGCTTGTCCTGAGGCACAAAGAAAGACTGTGCCCAAATATGGCACATCTGTGACACTGTGTAAAAGTTTACTTGTTAAAGTTTATGTACACCTTCATGTGAATGTCTGATCCACTTTCTTCTCAGATTCCTAATCACCCCACCAGTCCAAAATTCCTTAGAGACAACTTTGCTGGTATATTGCATCAGCTTATTTATAAAATACATAGCTATGACTTGCTATTTTGCTAATGTGGTCCAAACAAGAATGTAGGCCAAACAAATCAGTTTCTTAAGTTTTTTTTCCTTTGCTTTCTAGTTGTAAGACTGGGGAAATTTACCTTTCTTTCTTTCTTTCTTTCTTTCTTTCTTTCTTTCTTTCTTTCTTTCTTTCTTTCTTTCTTTCTTTCTTTCTTTCTTTCTTTCCTTCTTTCTTTCCTTCTTTCTTTCCTTTCCTTCTTTCTTTCCTTCTTTCTTTCCTTCTTTCTTTCTTTCTTTCTTTCTTTCTTTCTTTCTTTCTTTCTTTCTTTCTTTCTTTCTTTCTTTCTTTCTTTCTTTTTCTTTCTTTCTTTCTTTCTTTCTTTCTTTCTTTCTTTCTTTCTTTCTTTCTTTCTTTCTTTCTTTCTTTCTTTCTTTCTTTCTTTCTTTCTTTCCTTCTTTCTTTCCTTCTTTCTTTCCTTCTTTCTTTCTTTCTTTCTTTCTTTCTTTCTTTCTTTCTTTCTTTCTTTCTTTCTTTCTTTCTTTCTTTCTTTCTTTCTTTTCTTTTCTTTTCTTTTCATTTATTTTTTTTTACGGTGTAGCAGAGAACATACGTGCTGCACAGAGCACTTTGCTAGAATTGCCTAAAGGACCTCTTACATGTAAAGATTTGTAGAATATCAGAATATCTCAGAGCAATTTCTTCATAGAAAAATAGGAAGATGGTATTAAAGCTACATATCTGAAATGTGATTATAATACTGCATTTAACATAACTAAATCATTAAAAATTTGATAAGATTATGAGTTCTTATAAAAAATTAATGGATTTTTAAAAATTAGTACTTTCTAAAGCAATTGGTTTCATATTATATGTATCTCTTAAAAATAATCATTATTCTGTAGTATATTTTCCTTGTTTATAATGAAATATTGAATTTGCACTGTCTATTCAGAGTCTGAAAAAAACTTTCACTGGTAGTAAAAAAGTCTGGTACTGACCAAACTCAGTATAACCAATAAAGATACGGTAATTGGTAGTTACAAGTTTGTATAAATATATAAATAAATATATACCATTTTCAAATACATTTCAGGATACACAGCTCAATTTGAAGTCAGGAGCAGGCAGTCAATTTCTTTGAAAAATAAGACACTTTTTATTTGCTGTTCTTTAGGCAGTGAACTCACCATCTCTGCTTCTGGAATAAACAGCTTTTATCAGAAGTAGGTTCAGAAGTAAACACATAACTTGCTAACTGTGTGTTTTACTGTTAGGGAAAACTGTGTTAAAGTATGAGCAGAGATAGCTTCTGAAGAAGAGGAAACAAATTATGTAGCTATTTCCTGAATCTTTTTCATGCTTGTTCAACATTCTGAAACTCAGGATAATTTGTTTTTCAATACTTGAAATCAGAGTTTCACTACTAAGATGAATATTAACTTAGGCTAACAGCAAGCAAAATTATTAATGTATGTTTTTGTAATGAGTAGATCCAAGTGGCCTTACAAGTACTGAAAAATTGAGGGATTTTTTTGCATGCCTTTAGCATGGTATATCCCAAGAATATAGTTTTAGTATACTTTAATGTTCTGATGTCACACTTGGAAAAATTGTTTCTGTATTGGAAAGCTTGTTTGGAAACAGATTATTTTGTGTTTTGGATGGAAATTCTTCTAGCATTAATCTAATTGTGGAATGAAAAACAAATGCTCAAAAAGCATCCAAAAATTAATTAAGCCAAAGTCTATACTGACAATTTGTTGACTTAAAAATTAAATTCCAGCTGGAGATAATGCCCCAAATATGACTTTGAAGACTACTTAACTAAACTCAGAATATTGCTACAATAAGATAGGCAAATATATAATGGAACAAAAGCTTCTCAACGCAGAAGAAATTAGCACAGTTTCCATGGTTTGACTTCTGAAAGCGCATTAACTTCTGCATTCAGTCCCTTCTGTAATTGGTTCTGTCCCCTGCATGCTAACAATGCACACAGTCTGTAACTGATCTCAAATGTGATGAGTTTTAATGGTCAGTGTAAGAAAATGAACACAAGTACTCCACTTTCTTGTTTTGCTTGGAATAACAGAGCATGTGCTATGTTCCCTCCAAGTTCTGAAGTCCACCTTCCTTTAATTTTGAAGAAGACTTGTATGTTTTGATATCTGTCATCTATTGATAGATACTCTTTTTTCCAAAAAAGAAAAACAATTGAACCAGCCTTTTTGGGTATTTCTATGTCTCCATCTGTGCCTTTTAGCCCATATTTTAATCCTATGAAAGGCATTTTCACAAGAGAACAGTTTTAACAGACCATACAACAGTTTTTACTTATAAATCTTAGAAAATTAGGAAATACCCTAATCATATCCACTCTGAATTAAGAATCAATATCTGTGTGCTTGTGACAGATTCCTGACTATGATGTTTGATCAAAAGCCATTGTTAAAGGGAGAAAAATCATGGTGCAGGTAGCAGTTTTAGGGGATAATAGGGTAGCTATATATTAATCCATCCAAACTAAATTTGATTTTTTTTCTCCTGAAGTTTGAACTTAGATCAATAATGTTAGTCTATTGCAAGATTCCACACTAAAATGTGACAGAAATGAGGTAAGTTTCATCCAATATTACACAGTATCAGTGAAATGTACCAAATTTATTAAGGAAAAGGCTCTAAGCAAGATGGTGTAACCCACAATTAGATTTAGATGGGCTATATAGAATGTGCCAAGAATCATCAAGGAGTTAAGGGTTATTCACCTTTATTGTCCATATTTTTTACTGTTTGCCTTGCTTTTGTTTTTTGAAAAATGCATGGTTTTGTTTTGAAGATGCTCATTCTTTGTTGCAGAGCTAGTTATTCTACTGCCAGTGTATTAATCAAAATGCTTGCATGTGCTGTGTGCAGTCATATCTGTGACATAGTGACAGATACAGAATAATTGAATGGTATAACTTCCTTCAGAGGACAGTGAAATAAAACAGGGGCTTAGCAGTGACAAGATTTACTTGGGGTAAATACATGCTTACAGCACAAGTTGCCCACATTCATCATATTTGTTACAGAAATAAATAAAGTGCCTAAAACATCCTGCTCCTTTCTGTCATTTGTGCTCAACTGGCCTCAGCTGCTAGACTTACTTTAATGTATCACAACAACTGTCTTTGTTTCCATGAATCACTGGGGAAAAAAAGGAGAGCAATTCCAGGGGGAGCCTGTTCTGGCCTGAAGGCACTACTCTTACCACCTTAATTCTGTTGGGTTTTTCTGGTTATTATGTCTGATAGTCATATATCCTGAATCAGTATCATTTGGAGCAGGATTGTTCTGGAAAAGGGAGAAGTCAGTCATGATTAGGATGCCAAAAGTAAGCTGTTTGTGTTCTAATTATAGGTATGAACCCCAGGAAGTGCATGCCACCTGCAAGCCACAAGTGCCTCCACCTCACTCTTGTTTATCTGATTGTGATAGTATGTATGAGCATTGAGGAGAAACAAGCAAAGTCGCTTTGGAGAGTCCAGTTTGGACCCTTCCACAATAAGGAAAGTTGAAAATCACAGCCCCTTCCTACATGCTTTGGAGTTATTTTATTGCTGACTGCATGTCACTGCTTTTAAAAGAAGGGAAAGCACTCATGTGGATATATAAAAACAAGATTGTTTCTGCATTATTATTAATTTTCTTAATTAGCCTTGGACTTCATCATGCAAAAATGCATGGATTTCTTAACTTTTTCAATTATGAGCTTTCTTAAGATTGAACTGTTTTCTAAACTGCACAATCCTCTATTGAAGGTAACTGGATAATGCTCATGCTTGTTCATCAATAACATTGATGCAGTGGTATTTCCCATTTGTTGCAGAATCCTGTATGGTACTAAGCAAACTTTAGAAATGCTGTAAATTCATGTTTGGACAGCTTTCAAAAACTAAGTTGTCCTTGCAGCAGTGAATTGCATGAATTTGAAATAGAGTCTCTGGAAAATGTCTAATGAAATCAGTAAGTTTTTGTCTTACTGCTGATTTTCTTTGTCTGACATTTGTAAGTCATGGGAATAAGGCTTTAATTCAAGGTATTCAAGGCTACTGAGATATTGTTAAAGGATATCTTTTTTAATTAGCCCCCAGTTTTCATGAAACCTCCTTTACCTTCTAAAAACTTTGCTATTGCTCAACAGATTAATAATTTGGTACAAGGAGAGAAGTAGTGCAATTATCTTTACCCTTTTTTAAGAAATTAAAAGATAAAAAGTACTTGCATTGAGCCAATACACTGGATGTACCTGCCTTGAAGATCATGAATGGAAATTAGTTTCTTTGTTCTGCTGTTGTTTTTTCTTCTTTAAAAAACAAACAGTAGGACATTATATAGTTACTTCAGATTTGTTAAATTTACATTATTAATCTTCTTCTGCATGTTTTGTTTTGAATAGTAGTTTTTCCAGTCACTCAGGAGGTACTATCCTTCTTGCCTTGTCCTGGTAGTGCTTTTTAACATTACTACAGCTTTTCAGACACTGAAAACAAATATGTTGTCTAGAAGGCTACTTAAAGTCCATGCAGAAGTCCACCTGATGTGACGGTATTTTCAGAAAAAGTCCACGAGACCAACAAAATCAAGGTACTGCTCTCAAAATTCAAGTTGTAATCACCCCTGCACAATTTCTGTCTGTAACAATATAGTAGGTAAGACTTCAGCTGAGGGAGGAACAGATCAAGGTTTTGTTCTTCAGGAATTTCAGATTAGCAGACTCCACTTCTGCAGATTGCATCCTAGCAACACTCTGGATAATGGTGCTTACTGTTGAAGAGGTACTACTGTTTAAACACTTAAGACTGGACCAAAAAGAAAACTGTCCAAGTTTTGGCTGGGGAAGATTTTAATTTTTAATTTGGCTGAGGCAGATTTTAATTTTTTTTTGGTGGCTAGTATTGATCTGTGTTTTGGATTTGTGCTGAACACGTGGTTAATAATAAAGAGGTGTTTTTGTTATTGCTGAAAAGGTAAGAGCCAAGGCCCTTTCTGCTTTTGGTACTGCCACACTGGTGAGGGGACCGGGGGTGCTTGTGAGGAGATACAGCCAGGACAGATGACCCAAAATGACTAAAGGGATATCATGGTGGTATATGAAGTGGGGGAAAATGGAAGAAGGAGAAAGGAGGGTACATTTGGAGCCATGGCATTAGTCTTCCCAAGATGGCTGAATACCTGTCTGCCCACAGGAAGCAATGAATCAATTCCTGGTTTTCTTTGCTTTTGTGTGCAGGTTTTGCTTTCCTTATTAAACTGCCATGACTTTTCTCACTTTTCTAAGTCTTTCCCCAGTCATATTAATTCAGGAATTAGTGAGTGGCTGCATGGGGCTTGGGTAGCTGGCTAGGGTTAAACACAACTTTGCTCACTATTTTAGCCCTCCACAGCCTTGTTCTAGATCCAGATCAGTGCAAAACACCCAAGTCCTCCTTGAAAAGGAGACTGGAGTCTTTAACTTCTCTGCCAGCACAAGTGAATCCTACACCTTTATACACTAGTCTGTAGATGTGTATCTTCTCTGTACTCTCCTTCAGGATTGAGTTTTGAGGGTTTTTTATAAGCCAACAATACTCAAAGGATTGAAAGCATAGCCTTCATATGAAAGGATCTACAGACAACAGCTTCAAAGGATTTAAAGAGAGATGAACTTTTTCTGGTTCTTCACAGTATGACTTCTTATAAAAGGTGACAGCAACTGCTTCTAGTCCTGTTATACTGGGGGAAAAACCAAAAAACCAACAAAGCCAACAAACAAATCCAGAAGTAAGGTTTACTTTCACAGAGTGCATAGTTCTGTGTGGAGTCCGAAGACCACCACTCTTGTCAGCAAGAGCCTGCTGGGCCCCATTCAGGAGACACACAGATGTGGAGCTCCAAATCTCTAGGATGCCCACACTGGACCCAGGGTATCTCTGACACTTGGATGCCTATGGCTGCCACTGAACTCAGGCGTCCAGTACAACAAACCTGAGAGGAACCCAGGCTCTGAAATCCCCCTTCAAGTATCCACAGCTTAAGTACTTCCTTGAAAGGGCATTTCTTTTACTTCATTTGTTTCTGTCTTTTTATGTCAAGACAACATTTTTAGGACACAAACATAGTTATGGAGATTCTAGACCTACAATAGAAAAAAAAGTCGAAATTAAGTTTTTCACGTTTTCAAAACAACACGAAAGGGCATCGGCACTGCTATCTGGCCACAAACAGGCCCAGAGCCGGCTGAGGCCCAGAGCCGGCGTGTCTCCGGGTAGGTGTGGGCCGGGAGCCCGAGGAGGGAGGCCGAAGGTGAGGCACGGCGGCGTGAAGAGCCGGGACAGCTAGCAAGGGCAGAAAGAGGGCAAAGCGCTGCCCGAGGGCTCCTCGACGGCTGTCGCAGGAACAAGGACCGCCCGGCAGGAGACGACAGCCGCGGCACCGGGGAAGGGGAGGGGGCTCGGGGCCGGGGCCGGGGCCAGGGCGGTGACTCAGCGCCGCTCGCAGCGCATAAAAGGCGGGCGGCGGGCAGCGGCGGGGCTGGGCTGGCCGCGCGGTCGGGGGCGGTGTGGCGGCCGTCGGGTCTGCTGGGAACGTGCCCGCGGGACGAGGACGGCGCGATGGGGATGGCCAAGCTGCGAGTGCTGTACGCCGCCGTGGCACTGCTGTGCGCGGCACCGCCGGGGCACCCCGGCGCCGTGCTACCTGCGGGCGAGGGGGACGGGTACGGGGTGAAGCTGTGCGGCCGCGAGTTCATCCGCGCCGTCATCTTCACCTGCGGCGGGTCCCGCTGGAAGCGGCTCTCCCTGCTGGCGGTGGAGCCGGCGCCCGCGGCCGGTGAGTGTCCCAGGAGCGAGCAGAGGGGCAGGCGGCTGTCGGGGCGCTTCGCTCGCTGCCGAGCGACGGGCTGCGAGGAGGGATGGAGAGAACGGGAGGGAATGGGGAAGGGCGAGCGCCCCGCGGCGCCTCTGGCTCCTCCCGCTCTGAGCCGCTGAGGGAAGGTCCCCGTCCCTTTCTCGCTTTCCCTCTAGATCCTAGTTGGCATTCCGAGACTTTTGGAAGGACGCCCTCAGATTCAGAGGGAAGGGGACGGCAGGTCCTGGGGCATTATTTGCGGGGATAATACGCAAAGTTTTTGGTCAGTTCGGAGATACCGCGCGGCTGCGCAGGGCTGCTGGCCGCAGAGGAGCTTCTGCTACAAAATCCCGCAAAATCCCACTTCTCCCCTCTCTTGGCCGTGTAGGGTGGTCTGATGCGCCCTGGGGAGCGGTGGGAATGCCTGTCGCTATGGCTTCTCCCCCTTCCCAAGGCTCCGTAATTCCTGGGGCGGCGGAACGAAGTGGGGCTCCCGGCGGGGTTTCCCTCCGGACGGGAGCCCTGGCGCCGCGCTGCCCCTCAGAGCTCCCGGGATGCGTGGGAGCGCACGGACGTGGCATCGCGCCGATGTTATCACTCCCCGGTGCTACCCTGCATCAAAGAGTTGGCACGCTGGGGAGCGTGGACTCTGGTGCTCCGGGTTACAGTCTTTGGGCTGTGCTCCCAAGCTGCGGTAAATGTAACAGTAATTTTAAGTTATTACTCTGATTTATGTTGGTATTTTGAATACGTTTTTTAAAAGGACAGAAGTTGTAATTATGACTAAAACGTGCAATGGAAGAGATTATTTTCTTCTGATTAAACACACTTCAGTGAAATAACCTAAGACTTCAGGCAGCTAATGAAGCCAGTATTCTGGGAATTTTTGCCACTTTTTTTCTCCCCCAACAGGTTGAGTAAAAGATAAAAGTAACTTTTGTAATTATAACAAATTACTTACATACAGCCTCTGTGGGGATTATGTACTTTCCCAGAAAATTTTGCTTTCCTTTTTGTTAACAGTAGCTTCTGAGAACAGCAGTCACTAAGGAGCCTCCACTATGCTGCATGAAGTCTAACTAGAAGACTTCAGCCCAAAAGACTATTAAAGGGCAGTCACTGTCTAATTACTAAAGTAGCTACAGCTTTTATTTTTGCACATACTCAGGCTGCTGTTCTATCTGAAACTTAGGTTCTATATACTAATTAGGCATATTTAAGTAAATACAAAAGTTGCTGGATAGTCTCATGTTCTTTCAGCTTTCTGAAACAAAAAAAATAACTATTAACAGCATTAAGATCACAAGACAAAGACTTGTTTTGGATTCTTTTAAAATTAGGAATTGAAGAAGCTGTTTTTCTTCACATTAGTTGAAGTAGGCAATGCTACTTGCATTGCAGAAGTAAAATCAAGAGAAACAGTGTAAGGTGAAAGGAAGTAGGGCTGTATTTTTGAGAACACTTTAGTCAGTGAGATGAAGAATGCCATAAGTAAATTCTGCAAGCCCCTGATATGCCTTGAGAAATGAAAGAAATGAGAGGAAAGCATCAGTTTAAAATAGCTATAGAAAAATGCCATCTACGACTCAGTTTACATACAATCTTTGCTTATTTAGTCCTTCCTACATTTCTTCTTCACATGATGCTACTTAGTGTGATTGTGCACAGGAGAGGAGGGGTCTGATCTAATGCATCCAACACAAGACACAGCTCTGTGGTGTTTCTGGATACATGCCTTTACAACAAAATTCTATTTCTGTGGAAAAAATGAGACTTCTCCTTCAATAAAACTGCAGTTGTTGACAGGATGCCTTTACTTCAGTTACAGTTGTTTCTGTGCATTCTGCATGTCTAACAAGAGGTACAGACTTTAAAATACAGATTCTGCTAAAAGTAAGCTACAAGTAAATCATGGTGTGGAGACTCTCAAGTACTGACAGTTCTCCCACATAACAGTGTTCCATTTAAAACTGAATGGGTTTTGTTGCTGTTTGTTAGAGCTGTGTAATCCTTTTGATGCTCCTACTCTCTGAATTTAAGATTAAGTCTTCTCTTTAAAACAGATTCTGCGCAAACAGCAAGTAACAAACTACTGGGAAGCTTCAACCTGCAATCAGTTTTGGATCCTGAAGTGGAGCAGCTGCAGAGAAGCAGCCCATTTCTTGGATGGGAGACGTTTAAGGACTTGTATAGTTTAAATTACTATAATGAATATGTACCTGTGGCAGGTGACTTTAAAAAGCTTGTTCGCCAGGTAGAGGAAGCTATTCAGAAGGACAGGGGAGGAACAGGAAATGCAAATCCTGTGGAATCAAGCAGCTACCTTTGGGCCAGGTATCCCAGAAGAAAACGGGAGTCTCTGGGTTTGGCAGGAATGTGTTGCAAATGGGGCTGTACAAAAGCTGAAATTAGCACTATATGCAGAGTTTAAAATCCTCTCTACACTTTTGCATGAAATCAGTGTATGTTGCAGTACTACTTGATTGATTACTTCATGGAGGAAGAAAACTCTTGCTGTATTTTATCTTGTCTATATGTGCCAATCAATATAGCTGGTTTTCTTTAAAAAAAAACCAAAACCAACAAAACAAAATATAAATGTAATTGCAATGAGTTTGTTTTGCTGCAGTAACTTCTAATCTATATTTTTTACTAAGTCTTTTCATTTTAATGTTGAGCCTTTACACTTATATTACGAATGTATTATATCTTTGTAACACTTAAAGAAAAACTTCAATATTTCAATAAAATGTAATTATACTAAGTGTTGCCAAATTATTGTTCCTCTGTCAAAATAATGAATATAGAATCATAGAATGGCTTTTGTTGGAAGGGACCCTAAAGATCACCTAGTTCCATCCCCCCTGTCATAGGCAGAGACACCTTCCCCTGGATGAAGTTGTTCAGGGTCCCATCCAGTTTTGGCCTTTAATACTGCCAGGGATGGGGCATCCACAGAAGGCCAAAGCTTCTCTGGGCGATCTGTTCCAGAGTCTCACCTCACGGGGAACAATTTCTTCCTCAATATTCAACGGAAATTCTCCCTCTTTTAGTTTGAACCCCTTATTTCTACTGCTACTAACTCTCTAATGAAGAGTTCCACCAGCTTCCTTGTAACATCCAACAATAATAAAATGGGATTCATGGTACAAAGCTGTAGAGGGAGAGTATTTTGCCACTTGAAATCCCACTTGACACTGACTCAGCTTGCTGATTATTTTGACCACGTTTTCCATTTCCTTGTAATTGCAGAATTGTTTTTATGCAGTGTTATCTTTATAGAGACTTTACTGCAACACAACACTTGCAGCCTGCATTTTTTTATATTGATGTCTAGGCTTAAATAGTTAGAGTATTAACACTTCAGTCATTCCTTGTTTACTTTACTTCCCCATTTTTTCCCTACTGTGGCTGAGAGTGCTGGATATGCATCAAGTAACTTGCTGTACAGACACTTAGACATCTTTCTGTGCATTCTTAAAGTATGCTGGTCTACACTAATTCAGATGTACTTCTAAGTTGCTAATTGGTACTGTATTTATGAATAGCTGATTTATTCCTTGTAGTTTCTAATCCTTTTGCCTTCCTGCATGTTTTTCTCAGCTGTAAAAAAGTTATATTTCTAGCAATATGGTTCCTGAGGTGAGGGTTTTGGTTTTCCTGACCTCTGTGTGATGCTCAAGGTAACTTTGTACCAGCAGTTGACTCAGAGTATACTTCAGGGCTTAGGCTGTGTGGTTGATGCCTTTGGCTTTGTTCTTCAAAGTATCTTTTGACAAGTATTCATTGATTAGACTACTGCTCTCTGCAATTATTGCATATTTTTTTAAATTCCTTTTCTTAAGATATTATAGTTACTGCAGGAATTAGGCATCTATCAATCCTTTTTATTTTTTAAGACATGAGTTTAATTCAGTAGAGATTGGGCAGAATGGACATTCAGTACGAATGCTGTTATCTTCCACGTGAAAAGAACCATCTCTTCTGTCCTTGTAGCAATATTTATGAAGAAATGAGTTGTCTTCTTAAATGTCTTAGTTGTAGTGACTGTAAGATGCTTTTTGCCACTCTGAGTGGAAACAGCAACTGTGTGACATTCTGCTATAGTTGGTGTGGGTTTGTTTTTGCAACAGATTAGCTAAATGTCTACAGCCTGGCTTCCAGAAACTTCTCTTCACACATAGTTTTGGGGTTGGGTTTTGATTAGGATTTCTTAGAAGATTACAGGAGGAATTTGAGGGGAAGTATTCCTTATTTCTGAGCAGTTTCAAGCATTTTTGGAGTTAAGATTACTTAGTACTAAGGTGAGGAATAAGAGGTAGATAGAATCCCTACGAAAAGCCAAAATATGAAAATTCCATGTGAGAAGAAAGTGAAAATTATCCTATATGCATTTGTCTTGCTAGAAAACTGTCTCCAAGCTTTTGAAAAGGAATATTGGAGAAGGTGAATGGTTATATCCAGTAAATGGTTATAGCTGACTTGAGTGAAACAAAGATGTAGTTAAAACCTTAAATTTGTGAGTTTAAGCCTTGAATGGAACAATCTGGAGTTTAACTTGCTGGGTTAGATGTAAGCCATTGGTAAAACTATAAATAGTGTAAGTGAAAATAGTGTTTGAGTGGAAGTGCTTCAGGCTGAGATGGGATTATAAATAGAAAAATCAGTCTTTATCTGATATAAACAGGCTTTTCTCAGAGGCATGAGTCAACCCAGAGAATAGGTGTAATTTGTGTTTTCATTTGGTTTCTGTAATAGGCCTTGTCATAGTCTGTAACAACTTTAACAGGCAGGCCATGGCAAAGGCAGATAGCACAGACAAAAATTAAGTCTGTGTTTTAGAGTAAGAAAATATTTGTGTACAAATTACAGTGTGCAAAGGGTCCCTTTCCCTTCCTTCTCCCTCATCTTAGTTAATTATATACAAATATTTATTCATTGTATGATATTGTTCATTACATACTAGCAGATAACTAGCATTTATATATCTATACATACACTATAATTAGTTTATTACATAGGAATACAAACAAGGACAAGGAAGAGGACAGGAAACAAAAAATGGCTTGATGTCTTAAATCATATTCAAAATCATGTTTTAATTGGCATGCTAGAGACTTGATTGGATAGTGGACACAGGCATGTATGACCCTTTCAGGAAAGATCTTTAACACTAAAAGGGTATTTCCAGGATGTTTATTCTTAGATCAGAAGGACTTTTGGAAACTGGAGTGACTAAACATTTCTCAGTAAAAAGGATATTGCTGTTACGTAGGGGACTATGGTAGACTGTAAATAAAGTTGTTAATGGAGATGAGTCTTTCTCTGTGTGATCAAAGAACTTAACAGAAACAGAAAAACTTCATACTACTGGGAAATTTAAATTACCATTTTGATGAGAAAGTGATACAAAAGGACACAAACTACACAGAAAATTCAGGAAAGGTGTTGAAGCACTCTGCAGAAGATGGAGAAAACAGCTGGAAGAAAGTGTGCTACTTAAGAAAAGATCTAGCTGAGAATGTGGACATAGTGGGCACCATAAGAAAAAAATTTACCAATATAGAGTAGCTACAAGGATTAAAAGTATTTCCCTGATTTTAATTCACCACACTATTAGTCACTTACCAAGGATCTGTTGTGGATTAATGATCTGCCTCACGCATGGCAGGATCTGTCAGGTAAGGAATCTGAAATCCCAAGAAGTGTCCCTACTCATCTGTTGCACAGTCCAGCTGCAGTTCAGGCAGAGCTCCAGCTGGGTCCATCCTAATGGTGGTACCTATTGAGTGAGGTAGTTGGCTGCTGGTGAACAGTAGAGGCTAGATAGATGTCTTAATTTTAGCTATGGTGTCCTGTTCCCTGCGTTGGATTACATGCATTCTTAGGTTTGGAACACCATTTGAAATCAAACCACTTTTATGCCCTTTTATGAGAGCCAGGGCTTGTTAAGCTAGGTGTTTGCCTCCCCCAGGCTTAGACTCCAAAGTTGTTAATAGCTATCTGTGGGAATTCAAAAAAGATGAGAGGTTTCTAGTGGTAGGAAAAAAAATATGATTGGATAGAAAACTACTGATCAGAATTTAGTCTAATTCTAATTCAAAGGGCAAGAGGAAATGTAGCAAACAATCAAGTGAACAATATGAGTACTTATAAGATGATGAAGAGCCATCAACATGGATTAAAAAAAAATCAAATATTGTGATTAGATGTTATATTTCTTGCTATCAAAACGTATAGTATTCATAATTAAACCAGGGTAAGACAGAACAAACTTAATTACTAGAAAATATTCATTCTGTCAGATCCTCTTTGAATCATGTTTCTGCTATGTAACAAAGGTGTGTTTTCAAGGCAGAGAGACAGACCATCTGAATTCACAGCATCTTCCCTTTGGTATAGTATTATTTGACATTTCCATTAATTGCTTATATGGAATGAGACAGTGAAGTCGCAGAAACTGGCAAACAGATGCAGAGGAATTTACAAATGGTATTGAGAAGGAAGGGACTGGAATTACATTGGAAGTCTTCAATCTGGTCTTCAAAAATTGGGGAAATTGCTTCCTATGTTTAGGAACAATCAAAATCTTTTGCCATCAAAACATTCTTTTAAACAGCAATGTCTTTGGCTGGCTTTGCTGGCACACAAATGAATAGAGTGAAAGGACCCTTATGGTAGGTCCATTTTTTTTGAAGACTGAAGTCAAGCTTAAGTTCAACCTTAAATGTTACTTGGGATCTTCTCAGAGGTACTTTCAGAGGTAAGAATCTGCTTATTTGTAAGTGCCACACTTCCCATGTGAAAGCTGCTGTATGCAGACTAGATGTTAAGGTTGATTTACCTTTTTCATTTATAGATCAGTATCTTTGAGAAGCCAGTCCTAAAAGTGACCTGATAGTTAGAAAAGTCCATTGATCTGACCAGCTGTAGCTCAGGAAACACATCCAACATCCACATTTAATAGATACCTTTTTCAACTGCTCTTGATGTAATTGTTTAGCTTTTTGTTGTTTTATTGTTCTTGTTAGTTAAATTCAATAACAGACTTATTATTGCTAAGAGAAGTTCTTGTTGGGGAGAAATTACTGCAATTTTAAATGTATTGCAATACCCTTAACCTAGATACTCAGATAAATTTAACTATTTTAAATAATTGATTTGTTAATATTAAATTTCTTAATGAAGTCTTCTAAAAGTTATGTGAAATTTTTTCTATATAATGTAAAGACCAAAGCTAAAATGACTTGTCTAGGTTCAGTAGGAGAGTAGACAAGATTATAGTGTCAAAGTGAAATCACTTATACAATTACATTTGTTGGACACTTATTCTTTTTTAAGAAGACAGTAATATGATTCAGCTGTATTACAGAGATGAAACAAAATGATAATTTTCTTTCCCCATGCAACATTCAACCAGATATCACCCAGATAAAATTGATTTTATATATTTAAAATATTTGTACTGATCACATCCTTTGAACTTAAACAGAAATTTTTTGCTACCCTTGTTTAGGTAGTCTGATTTATGGCAGTTCTGATACAACTCTGCAATAGTAAGTTCTTTTCTCCTGACATGCTTAATCTAGCGTTTGGTTCTCTTCACATTTCCATTTCTTCTGAAAGTCTTTTCCAGGTGGTAGGTACCTTTATGGAAGTCATCTGACAAAACTGCAATCTTATTATTGTCCCTTATTACAATAAAACAAATTGAGATGTGTGTAACCAGACTTATCTCCACAGGTACAGTAGTTCAAGACCGAAGACTGACTGAACATTTTAAGTATTTTGTTCTGTCATTTGTTATGCAAGCAGAACATGTTTGACATGTTCCTCTCTGTTCAATCATTCAATTTGAAGATCCTAAAATACAGACAATAGAAGAAAATGGTGTTTGGGGGACATCCAGTGTGTTAGACCCTGGCTACTATTTATTGGACGCTGCTCATTACTAGACAGTGCCCTCAGTGAGGAGGAGGAAAGCAGACCAGAAGGCACTGTGGCCACTCAAACTGCAGCTGAATCAGGGGAGTAACCCCTGCTGGTAGCAGCTGCCCCTGTACAGAAGAAGATACCCAAAACCAAATCAGTTTACTTTGTGAGGGATGAAGAGGAAGCAGAACCCTCACCACAAGAGGGAAGAGGCAGGGCCAGAGATAATTATCCAATCCCCACCCCTGTGTGAGCTGCAAGACATAGGAAAAGATTTCAACCACCAGAGAGGAGAGGTTCCCTTGGTCTGTTTGCTCCAAAGCTGGGATATTGTGGCATATGGTATGAAACCAGATGGTAGCAAAGCCAAAGAACTGGGATCCCTATCACAGAATTTGCGCAATGAAAAGGGGATTGGGAAGAGGACAGAAACTCTCAGCCTCTGGAGGTGATTTCTGTCAAATGGGAGGGAAAGGTGTTCTTTCAAGGAAGACTTGGTACACAAAAGGGTGTTCACTGCTGTGAACAAAAAAACCATTTCACAAATATAGTGCCCAAAAGCAGTAAGGTGCAGAAAGCTCACACAGCTTTATGTCCCTTCCCTCCACCAGTCTGAAAACAACTAAGAACTGGAACAAAACGAACTTGGAAGATAGATCATCCATGTTGCACTGCTCATTTTTTTGTTGTTGTTTTTTCTGGATTGCTGAGCTCAGCTGTGTTTGGCACTGTTCCCCAGGCTTGGCTTGGTCCCATGTGGCTAACTGCAGCACCTGTGGGGCTTGATTTGGCTCAGCTGGAGCTTTGGGCTCTGCACAGCTGCTTCTGCTCTGCCAGTCAGGGTATTCACTCCACTGGGCCCTAAAGAACAGAGAAAGGACCAGGGTGACAGAGCAAGGCTGAGTGCACCAGGCTGATCCTGACACCGTCTTGGCTAGGGAGAGCCAAGATGGCACACTTCCCCTTCTTGCTGATCCTTGGCTTTTCCTGCTGATACCATAGCCCCATTGATATGTGTGTGGTTTGCAGTAAACCATGTTGTCACACCCACACAGCACTGAGAATTCCATCCCCACTCCCTGTAACCAGGGCACTGTGAATGTGTGCTGCAGCCCAGCAGATCAAGCAGGTAAACCCCCTGTGGTATGACGGAGGATTGTCAAAAGAAAAATAGGGGAGGGGGGGCGGTCTGCAGATCACTCAAACCTGCCAAGGCAAGCACTACATGGTTACAAATAGTGGCACAACCATCGGATGGCTGGAGAGGTGCCCTGTGCCTCCTGCCACCACCTGGAACTCCATCTTGGCCCTTGAGAAACATGTCCTGTTGGGACATGGCAGCCTTGAGAGAAGTCAGTTGGACAGTGGGACTCATTTCAAAAACAGCCTCATAGACATCTGGACCAGAGAGCACGGTATTGAGTGGGTGGGCAAAGTCAAATGGAAAGATGATAAAGTAATGAAAATCAAGACATTAGAATTTCTAACAAACTAAGAAATGTAAGGTGGTGTAAGGCACTTCTGTCTTAGAGACTTGCATCTCTTTAAATACTGAGAACAAAAGGAAGTGTTTCTTCATCCCAAATTAATTTTCTTAGTGAAAATCCTTATTAAAAAAGAGATTAAAAGCCCCCAGTAGGTAACACTTTTACTTTGGTACATCTAAGTTTCTTCCAGTAGATAAATGCTTAATATGGCTATGCTAGGAGGGTTTGGAAAGTTGTATGTGCTGTATTCTACCTCATCAAATGGAACAGCTGCCTTCAGCAGTGATTTAAATAGCAGTAACAAATTTTAGTGTGCAAAAGAAAATGTTGGCAGGCATGTGTCATCCATTGTATTCAGTTTTTTTTTTTTTAATTTTCACTATCCAAATGCAAAAAGAAACACACAGTTAAGTTTCAGGTACGGATACACAGTTTTCTAAAAATATCCCTTTCATGTTCTCTTGACTAAACCATGTGTTCAAATGTTCACATTTCAATCATAAGTGGCAGGTATCTTTTCCTCCCTGCTCCCTACCACCAAGGGACTTCTTCTTTAATATAAAGTACTGTAAACCTCTTATTCGAAAAGAAAAATTCAGAACAAAACTTCTCAGTCAAACACCTGTTCAGAATTGTTGTCTGGCATGGCACAACATTATTAGTTTATTTTGGTATAGTAATGATTGAATTTTTTTCAGCCAGGTTAGGTGTCTGTGAATATTTCAGACTTAAGGCAGACAATACACAGTTTAGAAATATATTAGCACATATTTGTCATGATATGACATTTTCAGTAGAAAAATCTATCAATTTTTCATAATTCATTGTGCATTTTACATTTCAGAAAGCTTCTCCCATGCTGAACATCATCCTTCTTCCTTTAGTCTTGTTCTTCTATACCTCTGCTTTTGCTCTCAGAACTCTAACCTCTATGTGTTTGTGATCCTACATTCCTGAAAAGCTTGCGATCTTTACACAAGAATTACATTTCTTCATCCTTAATACAGTAACATCTTTTCCCATACATTTCAGGGCAGCTGGTCAACATCTCAACTAAATGCAACAATTAAAAATTTAATTTTAGGGAAAAAATGTAATTCTTACATATACTTTCACAGTTGTATTCATCAGCACATTTAACAACAATTATCTCAACTATGGAAGCTTTTAACCAGTACTAGGACTTGACAAGAACATGTGTTTCTTTTCCTGAAAATTCATTTCTCCTCTGGCTTACTACATGACTGTTGCAAGTTTGTGGAATACTGTGTGGAATAGATTTAAAAACTGACTTTGAAACGTAACATATCTATACTGATAGACAACTAATCAATACTACACAACACAATACTTGATTGCAGAGATTCTATAAGATACATTGTGCACGTATTAAAAAATTCTTTCACTTCCAATATAAGTGCAAAGCAGTAGTTAATATTTTAATTCTACACTGTAGTAGCAGTCATGTATACATAAACCAGCACTTTTTGTATCAACAAAATCAAACAGCATGTTGGGTAGCATAATTATGACACTAATGTATTACAAATGCAATGCCAACTGAAGACATTTTCTAAAACAAAGTACTTAGTCTATTAATACAAATGCCATGTAAAAATATGACATTATCAATGCTACTGTAGATCTGAGAGCTTTCAAAATACAAAATACAGTGTTTTTTGGTGGTGTTGTTGCTTTGTTGGGTTTTTTAAAGGTTACACAATTGGCAGTAGCAAATTCAGCAAAATCACTACATTTATATCCTCAACAGCTTTTTGAGAAAGCCACCAGGTCTGCTCTGGGACATAAATATTGACACTGCAGATGACTATACATCTCCCAAGTCCTAAGCACTACTTGGTCCTATTCTTCCAGCTAAGAACATTAATCCTAAATGCTCAAGCCCTCTGTACAGGCCTCTGGTTGTTAAAAAAGACTGTCTCTGGCCAACAGCACACAGTTACACTGCAGTGTAAAGATACAGCTTTCTCTCAAAATGATATAGTACTAAAGTAAAAAAAAAAAAAACAACAGAACAAAACCCAGAACAAAACAAAAACACTCCACAAGACACTTAAAAATCATCCTTGAATTCACTACTACATTTATGCAATCAAATAGACTATGTAAATAGTCAAACTGTAGTAGAACAAGAAAAAGACCTTTAATTCACTTGAAAAATTAGCAGACTGGAAGATTTCTTCATTGCATTACACAAACTTCCCTGAGATTTCTACATAAATTATGTTTAGTCTACTATGTATTTGAAACCAGTGAGCTACTGAGTGTCATACACTGCAAATGTTACATAATTCCTGCATATGTTATTCAGCTGAAATGCTGTCTCAATACTTTAAAGCTTTATCTCCTTTGTTACAAAAATACACATACACATAACTGAGACTACAAATGCAAAGACATCTTTTGCACAAAATTTCAAATCCTCAAAGCAATGTATAGAAATTGAGAAAACATGTTAAGTTGAACATAGCACTTCAAAGTTCTTTGCAGCTTAAAAACTGTGAAATTGGTTTGAAAAATCATCTATGCAAATGCTTGGTGGCAAGAACACTAACAGAAATAGTTTTAAATGCAATGGGCAGAGAGAAGGTTGATGCTGCTCTCCGTATTTAGCACTCTCTCATACTATAAAATAGTAATTTTGTAGGAGTGACTGTGGGAGAGAAACATCACAGTGGTACAAAATACTGCTATACTGGCACTATATTACACCAAGTACGGATGTTTTTGTTTTGATTTTTTTTTAAGTTTTTTTTTTTAGTTTTTTTAAAAGCTGAGGTTCTTCAATTTCTGATAATATGGATGTAGTTTACCACAAATATTAAGGAGGCTCCACAGTGAAAGTAACTTCTGTTTCACTAACTCACTGCCACAAATTTTAAAAATTAACACTTCATTTTAAATATAAATCTGGATGTCAGGTCAGTTTGCCAAGCTGTATATCCCCTTAACTGAACTTCTCTCAGCAGAAGTCCAAAAAGAACCAGCATTATACTTTGCAAACAATAATGCTTAAGTAAAAACAAACAAACAAACAAGATTATTTGAACTAAAAATAAACAAACCCTGCAATTATACTGCTTTGAGATATGAGATTATCCCCAAGTTTTATGCCTCAAGGCAAAACCGAAGCATTCTCTTGTCCAAAAATTTTTGTTACTTATTTCAAAAGCTGAATTATACAGCATTCAGGTAGCTCTGATCTCCTTCCAGTTCTCAGTAACTGGAATCCTGTCCTTGCCCTATGCTGAGTGTGAGCAATTGCACTTGTAACTCCTTCCAAACAGTCTCATGTTGGGTATTACCACAGAAATAAATATGCTTGGGCCACTTCAATATAGAACAGGATTGATGTGGTTGTGACTGGCCATATCAGATACTGAGTTGTAAGTACTCTTTTTCTGTGCTGGAAGGAAGATATTTAGATGATCATCTTAACAGCAAAGTGAGGAATTGTGAAAGTGAGGGCATTTTCTAGATTTTTAATCCTGCTTTGAAGGTTTCAATTCATTCACTTATGACTCCATGAAAATTACAAGGATGGAAAGAAAAAAAGAGCAGCATTTAAAAGCAGTATACTTAGCTTTTCCTTATTTACACTGAAAACACTGCCTTGTGTAAAATGAATTCACTTCTATGTGTTATCACTGTATCTTCAATTCTATAAAGGCAATCTAATACTCATCAAGAGAGGAGTAAGAATAAAAGGATAACATCTTTGCTTTTTCATTTTTAAATTAAAATTTTTGCATGGATTAGTAAGTTTTCTGTCTCTCCCAGTAAAGCGCAATTTGCTCCCTTTCTCTCAAAATACTTACAGTACATCACACAGCTACATTTCTTTGGATATACTGCTGGCTGATAACTGATTCAGACAGGCACAGCAAACCACTTCTATTTTGTTACACAGAGAAGCCAGTTCTGCATCAACAATGAAAAAATCATGAAACTGTATTAACAGATAAAAGTCTTTGTGCAACACACAAAACAGGGTGCCTAGTCACTATATACTCAGTGTAAAAGTATTTCTAGAAGTCTTTTCTGGGCATCTCTACTTCAACAAAGAAATACACTGGTTTTTTATCTCTTATTTTTGTTACATTTTAAGTTACCTCTTTTTTGTACTGCCAAGTAAGGCAAATAATGGTGTTGCTGAATGACCACCCATTTTTAAATTTAGAAAAATAATTTCTTTCCCTATTGAGAATTTCAACATGTTCTCATAGTAACAAATATATCCTGATAAAAAAGCCCTAGCAGGATTCCTCAGTATGCAGATTGAGATAGGGTATTTGCCACACAGATTTTACTTCCAGCAAGGATAAGATGTGTGCACATGTACATATGTCAAATATACACAGCTGACCAAGTACATTTTGTTCTGCATTCCAACTCATCCTCTGAAGGAGGGACAGTTTTTTCATCCACCCATGTTTTCCCTTATATGATCCACTCGCTGAGCAAGATCCCGAAAGGTGGGGCGCTGGGCAACATTATTGTTCCAGCATTCCTTCATGATAGCATAAATCTGGAGAAGAAAAAAAATATTGATAGTAGGTAAACAGATACCATACATATTTACTTGAAACTGGATTAACGAATATCCAGCTTAACTTTATGCTTCCAAACAACAGCTGCAGAAGAGTGTACCTATACTCTTGCCCAGTGACAGCAAGAACCTAGGATAGGTGGCTCTGCAAAAGCTCTTATTATGAAAGACAATTTTTTAAAAGTAAGCATGAAAATTCACTCAGCTGTTTTTTGAAACTTTTACAAGACTTATGTTACTTTGTTAAGTTTTTTCTTGCTCTTTTTTTTGGGAAGCTCAAAAATGCTTTAACATAACAAGCACCAGTATGACCAGAAATCAGATTTACAAAGACAGTAATTCTGAATAAGACTTCCCCTGCGAAGCTAACATATATTTCTCCACATTTGTATATTAAATTCTTAATTATTCTTCATATATAATCAGAAATAAGCAAAAAAAAAGGTTACTGTGCAAACTGAACCAACTTTGGAAGATATTTCCACTACAATAGTTACATGGCAAGAGTTTTCTTTTTGCCCAAAGATGTACCTGATACCTGGTCTCATACAACTTGCCAAGCTTTTCCCCTACTCTTCTCATTCATTCAATCCAGACTGTTATTACCAATTTCTCATACTTTCAACAGTTTTTCACATATTGCTTAAGAACAATCTGTACAGCTACCAGGAAAAAAATTAGAAACTGTTCCTTATCTTTCAGCAGATTTGAAACACCTGCATTGACCAAGCTGCTTTAGAACCAAGTCTCAAGCAGCTTATAAGCTGCAAGATAAGCTGCTGTAAGCTACAGGTATCTGGAAGATTTATTATCTGTGATGACTGGCCTTCCAGGATCAAAAGGGGATGAATACAGTTTCTGACACAGAGACATTTCCATCTTGCTTTGATAGCTGGAGAAATGTCAGACACTGAAACCTTTGGGTTAGTTAAAATACAGTTTCAGTAAACAGATTTATTATCTTATACATATGACATTCAGGTTATCTACAAAAAGCCAAGCCTTGGCAATTCAACAGTTGCTGTTCTGGTACATAAAATGCAAGAAAGGTTCTTCAAAGACTTCTCTTTCTATTCTCTATACATTTTTTTCTCCCCCGTCACTTCCTGCCTCACTTGTACCATTCTTTTTCTCCTCTATTAGATCACTTGACCCTGATGTTTTCTCTTTCACCAGTTTTAACAGTATTATTTCTTGACTTATTGCCAAGTGTGCTTGACCTTAAAAGGATGCAGCAATTAATCTGAGCTGGCAATTACAGATGTAAAAAACAACAACCCATAACTATTTTCCTTCCATTTTTTCATACTGACTCACCTACACAGCCCAACCAGGTCAGTTTGACTGAACCAGGTTTGGTGCACCCTGCTCTGAAGAATAGAATACTACAAGACTTAGGAGTGGTATGAAATTATTTTTGAAAGCATCTGGTATATAAATAAAACCAAAAGAACACTGAATTAATTTATGTGCTCTGAGGACAGCTCTACAGGTGTACTTTAGTATCTACAAAGAACATGAATACTAATCTGAAGACTCTGAACATAGAAAATATGATTCATATACTTAACTGTGCCTACAGTCTGCAAGTTGAAAATACTTGACGGTGAATAATACACATTATAAACATGAGCCTTCCACACTTGAGAAGGGAACAGTAACAGAAAGGCAGTAATCAGGATAAGAAGCTCTTTACATCCTGGAACTAAATGTGAAAAACCTTAGGTGGATACTAAGATTTTTTTGCTGAATATTACAGATTAAAAAAAAAAATCCAAAGTTCACAGCTTTGAATGAGAATCTCTACATGGGACTTACACAGAACAAGTTATATATACTAATCTTGTTGCCTTAATACATGTATCTTTTTGAAATAGAAGTGTGAGTGCCCAAGTACAGCAGTAAGTTACAGCAGTCCCACTTAATATATCCAGCAAGACTACAGTCTGGGCTCCTGAGGCAGTACAAGCTAAAGAATTAAAAAAAAAAGATTATACTCATCATGAAACTGATAAAATAACAGCACAGCCATTCCACTTGAATAAGTACTTTAGTGGTCCAAGCAGAACAAAATGTTAGTTTTGCATTTGCAGGTACTTGACTGAGCAGGTACTAACTGAGCACCCTTCACACTACAGTAACATTTTAACACAGTCCATCACCTCATCAGGGCATCCATCTGGTCTCGGCAGTCGTCCATTATTCTTCAAAAGCTCTATCAAATGAAATACAATCATCTGCCCTTGTTTATCATTGCCAATCATGCGCATGAATTCCTGAAACAAAAGGCCAATTGTAATATATAATCTTTAGAGGAAAAAAAGATGCTGCAATATTCTTACCAAGCAAAAATTACTTATAAGAATAATAAGAATGAATTGAATAGTACATAACAATGATCAAATTATAAATTACATGTCCAGAGAATATATCAAAATTAAAGATTTTTTTTTGTGTGTAAAATTAAATAATGACATGGAATAGAATAAAATGGAATGATACATATACAATTTAAAGCACTACGTGAAAAATCTTTAAAAATGTTGATCATCATCTGATGATTTGACTACCCTGGATAAAGAGAAGACTGAGGTTTTAAATTACTTCTATGCCTGAGTCCTCAAAGGCAAGTGTTCCAGGCACACTGCCCAAGTAGAGAAAGGCAGATGGAGGGACTGAGAGAATGAAGACCCTAAGACCACTGTAGGAGAGGGTCATGCTCATGACCATCTAAGGAAACTGAATGTGCAGAAGTCTGTGGGACCTGAAGAAATTTATTCAAGGGTCCTGAGGGAGTTGGCAGATGAAGTTGTTAAGGCAAAATTTGTGATGACTGGAAAAAGGGAAAGTAACCCTGATTTTTGAAGACGGGAAAGTGAAAGACACAATGAACAACAAGCTAGTCAGTCTCACCTCTGCCAGGCAAGATCATGGAGCCAATTCTCCTACACATCATGCTAAGGCATATGGAAAACAAAGAAGTGACGGGAAACAAACAACATGGCTTTACTAAGGGCACAAATTTTTTCCTGAGAAATCTAGTAACCTTCTATGATAGAGCTACCTAGACTTATACAAAGTTTGGCACTGTCCCACATGACATTCTTGTCTCTAAATGGGAGAGACATGGGTTTGAGGTATGGGTGCCTCAGTGGATAAAGACGTGGCTGGAAGGCTGCACTCAGAGCTGTGGTCAATGGCTCACTGTCCACCGGGAGAGCAGTGATGGGTGGTGTCCCTGAGGGTTCAGCACCAGGGCCCAAACTGCTCAGCATGTCTGCAGGGGACGTGGACAGTGAGACTGAGGGCACCCTCAGACGTTCCCTGGCCACGGCCTGCGCGGGCAGCCACGTCCTGCAGGGAAGGGTCCCATCCTGAGGGACCTGGGCAGGCTGGAGAGCTGGGCCCATGCAAACCTCATGATGCTCAGCAAGGAGAAGCAAAAGGTTCTGCCCATGGGCCATGGCAATCCTGGACACACCTGTGGGCAGGAAGGGGATGTGATTGAAAGCAGCCATGTGGAGAAGGACTTGGGGGTGATGGTTGATGGAAAAACTCCATGTGACCCAGCCATGGGCACTGGCTGCCCAGAGAGCCAAACGTGTCCTGGGCTGCATCCAAAGCACTGCTGCCAGCAGGGCCAGGGAGGGGATTCTGTCTGCTCAGACCCCACCTGCAGTGCTGCATCAGCTCTGGGATCCCAGCACAGGAGGAACATGGACCTGTTGGAGTGAGTCCAGAGAAGGCCATGAGATTGATAAGAGGACGGGAGCATTTCCTTATGAGGACAGACTGAGGAACTTGTGTCTGTTCTGCCTGGAGAAGAGAAAGTTGTGTGGAGACCTCACAGCAACTTCCAGGATCTGAAGGGGGCCTACAGCAAAGGTGAAGAGGGGGAGAGGGACTCTTAATCAGGAACTGCAGTGATAGGACAAGGAGTAATGGGTACAATCTGAAAGGGGAGGAACAAAGGTAATTAGGAAGAAATTCTTTTACTGTAAGGATGGTGAGACAGTGGAAGAGGTTGCCCAGAGAAGCTGTGGCTGCCCCATCCCTGGGGGTGTTCAAAGCTGGGCTGAGGGCTCTGAGTAACCTCATCTAGTGGGAGGTATCCTTGCCTATGGCAGGGAGGATTGGGACGAGATGATCTTTAACGTCCCTTCCAACACATAACATTCTGTGCTTCTGTGATTAATTAGTTTTAAAAGGATTAAACTCACAGCTGGTTCTAAAGAGCTCTGTGGAACACTAAAATAACTAATGCTTTGAAAAATGCTAAATAGAAAACAGATATTGTCATGCTTATGTATTAAAAACGGTTAGCAGGACTAATCAGTAACGACACAGCAGAAAAATTAGTATAATTAAAGCCAGAAAAAATGGCTTAGATAAACCTTGCTCTCCAAAAAACCAAAATAACCCAAAAAGCAGATGAAAACCTCACTCAGACTGCCAGACATCCAAAGTAAATGAGGATGTAGTATTAACTGAAAAAAATTTCTAAGCACAACATAAAGCATTTTTTTTTTCCTCCAATGCTTCAAAATTTCTTTAATGATCCTTGACATGACAGTGTGAAACACCCATTGGCTGAATGTGTAAATGGCCAGGTTTTGAAAACAATATATAAGTATATGTTGCAGTGTGGTTTCCTGTCTCACCTATCCCAACCCCCTCAGGTACGCCAACCTTTCCCCCTCCCCCTTTGCCCTCCTGCCTAGGAGCTGCCCATCAATCTTAAACCTTCCAGCAAGGCGTGGTGTGATTGGCAGATGCCCCCCAGGCCTGGGCTCATTGGTTTGTCCTAGCGTCCACATCCTCTGACCCTTCCCCTGCTCACACCTGGTTGGCCCTCACCTGTCCGTCCCCTCCCCCTGTCCCTGGGGCTTAAAAAGGACACGAGACCATGCGGTGTCTGTCTGTCTGAGAGCTGTTACCACATTCAGAAGTCTACCATGCTACAATAAAACTCTGGATCTAAGCTCCACGGCAGAACCTGCTTCTTTTCTCTTCACCATCGTCTGAACCTTTTCTACCAAAGGTAAACTGAGTTCCTATTTTGCCTGGACTTGTTCTGAGCGCCCAGCCGCAGCACCCAGCTGGCCAAAGGCATCTCTGGGGTGAAAGATGCCACAGCTGCCGCCTTTGGTCCAGCAGCGAGGCCAGACGAAGCCAGGCAGGACACACCCGAAACATTCGGGGTCTAATATTTAATAAGTATAAAGACTACAAGAGTTGAACAGACCACTTTGGTTAAATTTACCAAATTACCTTTTCTTGATGCATACCAATAGGATAACCAACCTGATGAAGTTGTGAATGCACGTGTAGAATTGATTCATTGAAAGAATAGTCCACTTGTGCTCGTGGACTCTATCACTTTTCATTTCACAATCCTTCTGAAGAACTCTAGGTGTCTTTATTTATGTTCTTATGCTGGAAGAGCTGTCCTGAGTTCTTCCTTGAAACCTCTGATAGCTCATTGTATGGAATTACTGAGAGGTCCACTGAGGCCAGTGCAGAGGTATCCTCCAAAGGCATTTCTGCCTATCATCACTATTCAGCTCTCAAAACCAGATTTGTCAGGACTGACTGTCTGGCCAAGGGTGAGGCCAGCTCCAGTAAATATAGGAGCCTGAACTCTCCTCTGTTATGCCCATGGTTACTGCTAGGTGAAAATAAGATCATGTACCTTATTTTCAATTGGAGGATAATAGTATCTTTCTTCACCCACTGTAAATTCGTCTTCAGACACCAGTCAGCAGTCTGCAAAAAGCCACTCCTTTTTTTCCTTTAACTTTGCTAACTTACTAACTTGGGTTCTGCTAACATAACTTACATAAGGAACTTAAGGTATTTTAACTTAATTTCTATGTATGTGTTTGGCTCAGCCTTAAATTTGGAACAACATTAAAAATAAAGGTCATGCAATGGACTGGTTGCAGCTGGGATAACTCTCCACAAAGGATCAGAAAGAACAACCTATAACAAGAGATTTTAAAATATTTTTCAAACAGAAGTTACAGAATGAATAAGATATGCACAGACTATGAAGTAATTTTCAAATCTTCTTTCTTTCTTATGGCTTGATACCAGTTACATTTTAGTTACTACTTCAGACTAGATGCTGTCTCAAACACTAAGGTATCTCCAGAAAAGGATCAGTAAACATCAACCTATTGAGGTACATGACAGTCTAGGAAATTCAAATAAACAAATTTTCTGAGATTCATAAACTATATACTTACAGCTGGTGGGCTTTTGCTTTTGTCGATATAGGTGAAGAGTTCATACAAGACCACACCAAAGCTCCACACATCTGAGGCCACAGAAAATTTGCTTTCTGTCAGAGATTCTGGAGCGTACCTGCAACACACAGTACAAGGAAAATTGCTCTCTGCAACATGTGCCATTTTGATTTTGAAAACATTTGTTTTAGTAAGACAGATTTCTTTTTCATGAGTAAGTGTTCTTTATTCATTGATATTAGCATGTTCTCATTTCTTTTTGGTACCTTCAATTACTAACTACTCCTTTAATAATAGTTAATTGATTTTGAAAACCAAATCCACCTTAAACAAACACAGTTGGTGATAACTATAACCAAGTTTGATTTTTTTTCCAACAAGGTTGTAGATGTATTTCTTATTTGTAGTGCAAGTCAACAGGAATTTGATGTGATTAGACCTGCAAAGAAAGACAATTACAGCCTTCCATCACTTTCAGTGAACTGTGTTGCAGGCACTTTTGGAACTAAACTGTACCTCTCCAATAACATCTACTAAGCTGCCATTTTGTATAATTTATTCTTTAGGTAAACAGTGCCTGAGTCAGAATTAAAATACAGACTAAAATCGCATGTATGGAATGGCATTTTCTCTTGGGGTGTATCCAACTGATCTCAGCTGGAAGACATGAATGACCAGTTTTTAAGGAACTAGAATACCTAAAAATGTGAAAGAATCCAGGAAAATGGGCCATTTTAGACTTCCTTTATATCTGAATATATTTTTTGTTGGATGCTATTTCCTTTAAATACGTATTTTTTTGGATCTTTGTTTTGGGAGTTTTCTTGGGTTTTTAAAAATATGTTGAAAAGTCCTAGATGCTACTCTGTGAAGTGAAATACCATGCAAATGACTTTCACAATGCTGGAAAACTGATGTGGAGCTTGCAAGTAAGAATTCCACAACATGCAAAATGAATTGGCTAAAAGGGTAAAAACTGAAAACATGCCATGATTTCACATACCAAAAGAAGACTTACCAAAATATAGGACTTTCACCAGGTTCTTTCACTTTGTAGTATTCTTTGTCTTGTGGCAAAACTTTTGTCAATCCAAAATCTCCAATTTTAACTCTGTTCTCATTCTCCACCAAGATATTTCTTGTTGCTAAATCTCGGTGAACATATCTTTTTGTTCCTAGATACTCCATGCCCTAGGTGTAGAGGTTACAAACAGAAGAGGAAAAGAGTTATTTTTACCACTACATAGCTGCACTTTCCCTAAGAGGATGAATTAACCTCAAAGTTAAAACCAAAACCAGGTTTGTCTTCTCCAAGTCCAAGCTCAGTGACTTCCATTTAAAAGAAGGGAGACAGACTAATCACCTGTCAGAGCCAAGTATTTTTTTGATTATGCAGCTGGATAAATGCTACCACTCCTTTCTGTGCCCAAATGCAGTTGGCTGGTGATATGTAGAAGGAAAAAAATTGGGCTAAGCTACACAATCCAGAGCACATGAGAAGATTGTCCAACATATCCATTTCATTTAGCTTTTTTCTTCATTTTCTGCATCTGCTTTCCTGAATGCTTCCATGAAATTTTGTATTATGATTCCTTGAATTTGACTATTATTCACTGTATTCCCAACAGTGTGCTTTGTATCTCTTTCGTATGGACAATTATTCACCAATACAGTTCTGCTTATTGTTACATTCCCACAGATTGCTGTAACAAAGTGTTGGTCTGAAGGCATGTTGTCTTTTGCTGCTGATGATCCCTTCTTACCCATGCACTTAGTTACTTTCACTAACAGTGAAATTTGGAAAAAGTGTGTGTAGTGGCATTACTAAAACAAGAAAGTCTTGCTTAGACAGCAATAAATGGAGGACTGAGACTGATGCTGCACAATGTCAAGAGATACCCAACTCATACATGAAAGGAATCACCAAGCAAGTTGTCAGTTGCATAGTTTTATAAGAAAGCTTATCACCCTTTCAACACAACGGAAAAGTTAAATTACACAAATAGCATTGGTGATCTCAAAAGTTCTGAAAAGCAATGTTATTACTAGTCATGCCAAAAGGCTTATTTCTTTCTCTAATCTTTTTTTTTCTTAATGTCAGAAACCTCAGAGTTTGGCTACAAAGTACAGTCTTTCTCTCAGATTCTAGTACCTCCCAGTACCATTAGGTGGCATTGCTGTTCTCTCACAGCTCATTCCAGAACTGTTCAAAAATGCCCTATTCCTCATTGCCAGCTTTTTCACTGCCATAAATACCAAACCTTACTTCAAAGTGAGGGTTCTGTCTTACTGGTACAACTAGCCTATGAAAATGCTACAGCTTTTTCTTACTACAATGTACTATCTGAAAACAGCCCTAAAGTTTGATGACAGTAACTTTTCTGTTAGCCTGGAAAACACATAAGACAGATCTTTAATTGAAATCATGCAAATTCTAAGTGGATATCACAATCCTGTGGCTCTCGTCTGACAACAGAGTTTAAATGTGATTTAAAATGTTTCTGTCTTTAAAACTGGCTCACCAGCAAGGACACCTGAAACACTTCAAACACTAGGAGAAGAAAAACCCTTTCCCAGTATAGTAGCAAGGAACCAAAACACAATAAACAACCACATTCATCTTAACCCTCAGGTAATGGGTGTGCCTTCATTTCTCTCATACACTTCAGAGGAAAACAGCAAGGCAGAGGCAGAAAGGTTTTTTCATCAAACCCCCCCAAGATTACGGACTGACAGAAACACACAGCAGAAAGATGAGATGTGAGATGCTGAAAGACCAAACATTGCAAGAAAAGCAAAACCAGCTGAAAAGTGTAACATGATCAGCTAAACAAAGAAAAAGCATTCAGGTTCCATTTTCACAATATCAGGTACTCACTAATTATGTTGTTTTGGAGAAACAGAATGCCACAGATTAAAGAAATCTTAAAGCAACCTATATAACCTCTACTTTGCAGATTGTACAGCAAAACACTCCAAAGCAAGGTACATACACTGTAACTCTTAGATTCCACTTTTCTTAGAAGTGAAAACATTTCTTTAAGAGCAAGCTCTATGTGGATTTCCTACATTTTCATACATTGTCCCCATGTCATTATCAAAACTGGATGTTTTCCCGCTTTAGTATCTGCAGGATGCATATTTTATCTCCCTTTCTCTTGGCTGGTGCTTGGTACTTAGGAAGGAATAGTCTCATCTGCTATTTCAATTTCTCACCGTCCTGAAGACCTGTAATATTTTCAAAGTTCTTTCATGTATGTATATGTACACACACACTAAGGTCCTTTTTCTTTGTAGTTTCTGAATACAGTTCCTTTCCCAAAGATTTCTACCATATTTGCACAGCCATCAAGGGTCAAAATCTACCTTCCAGTCCTCCCAATGAAGGCCTCAGACCAGGGTCCTGAGACATGATGCCACTGTTATTTCATCAAGCTTTGAATGAAAGCCTGAGGACTTCTACACGTTTGCAGCTTCTTATGAGAGTGCACAAGGCCAGCACCTTGAGGTCACAGGCTGAGATGGACACAGAATAAAACAGCTAACTGTTTTATTAATAATTTATTTTATTTATAAAGCAGCCTTTGTGTACTCAAAAATCCATGTTGCGTCTTACTTCCATGAAAGATTTGGTCACCACCCTCATAGGTGGTGCTGTTTTTTAAGATTCTTCCAGGTCTCTGGTTGAACAAAGATTGTTCATAATGACTTACCAGCATAAAAACGTAATTTTGTTGCAGAAGTAAGTGTGAGATAATTTCTTAGGCCTGTAACCAGAGAATGACTTCTTGTTTTGGAGACACAGATCAGAGAGCTCTTCAACCCTCTGAAGTGGGCGGTCACCTATTCAATCCTTTCTCTCTCCAAAGACACTTGCCATGGACTTGCTAACTTTTTTTGTTTTCCCACATTCCACACTGTTTGCCCATGATTGAGCTTCTCCCAGAGACTACCCACATTGTTGTGCTTCAGTGAAGCACATGAATAGGTGAGATAAGCTGTTAAGGGTGCAGCATTCCTCATACATGCAAGAGGTTCAGCAGCTAAAAGGTTAGTCCAGTTTCAAGCAGGGAACCAGCAAGCTCTTTTCACCATGAGAAAGTTTGAATCTCAGGAAAAGGTCTTGGCTCTGGCAGAGATTCTCCCCTGATTGTCAGACCTTTTCTGCAGATATTGCAGAAGCTAAGTCTTAGGACCTTAGGATCTTAAGGTGGCAGGGCACAATTACCAGACATAAGAATATTTGTGGACAACATACTCTAATAAACACCCTCATCCATCATAGTGTGATGAGGAACTTGACAGAAGATCTCACCAAGCCACTCTCCATCATCTGTCATCAGTCCAGGTACACTGGGGATGTCCCAGATGACTGAAAGGTGGCCAGTGGGACACCCATCCAAAAAAGGCCAGAAGAAGGATCTGGGAAACAAAAAGGGCCAAAAGACAGATCTGGGAAACTACAGGGCAGTCAGCTCAGCTCAGTGCTGGGCAAGGTTATGGAACAGATCATCTTGAGTGCCACCACACGGCACCTACAGGATGGCCAAGGGCTCAGACCCAGCCAGGATTTAGGAGGGGCAGGTCCTGCCTGGCCAACCTGATCTCCTTTTATGACCAGGTGACCTGCCTGGTGGATGCAGGAAAGGCTGTGGATGTTGGGATGTTGTCTACCTGGATTTCAGCAAGGCCATTGACACTGTCTCCCACAGCACACTGCTAGAAAAGCTGGCAGCCCACGGCTTGGACAGGAGCACTCTGTGCTGAGTTCAGAACTGGCTGGATGGCTGGGCCCAGAGGGTGGAGGTGAACGGTGCCACATCCAGTGGGTGGCTGGTCACCAGTGGTGTCCCCCAGGGATTTGTGTTGGGCCCTGTCCTGTTTAATGCCTTCACTGATGCTCTGGATGAGGGGATCGAATATATCCTCAGTAAATTCATGGACAACACCAGGTAGGGTGGGAGTTTTGATCTGCTGGAGTATAGTGGGGCTCTGCAGGAGGACCTGGACATGCTGGATCAATGGGCTGAATGCAGCAGTATGAGGTTCAACAAGACCAAGTGCCAGGTCTTGCACTTTGGCCACAACAAGCCCAGGCAGAGCTCCAGGCTGGGGACAGAGTGGCTGGGCAGTGGTCAGGCAGAAAGGAACCTGGGGATACTGACTGACAGCTGCTGAACATGAGCCAGCAGTGCCCAGGTGGCCAAGAAGGCCAATGGCATCCTGGCCTGTGCCAGCAATGGTGTGGCCAGCAGGAGCAGGGCAGGGATTGTCCCCCTGTACTCAGCACTGGTGAGGCTGCACCTCAAATCCTGTGTCCAGTTCCTGGCCTCTGAATTTAGGAAGGACATTGAGGTGCTGGAGCATGTCCAGAGAAGGGCAATGAAGCTGGTGAAGGTTCTGGAGCACAAGTCCTGTGAGGAGCAGTTGAGGGAGCTGAGGTTGTTTAGCCTGAACAAAAGGAGGGTCAGTGGGGACTTCATCCCTCTCTACAGCTCCCTAAAAAGAGGCTGTAGCCAGATGAGGGTTAGGCTCTTTTCCCAGGCAACCAGCAATAGGATCAGAGGACACAACTGCAGCTGGGGAGGTTTTGGTTGGACATTAAGAAGAAATTGTTTACAGAAAGGATGATTGGGAATTGGAATGGGCTGTTCAGGAGGATAATTGGGAATTGGAATGGGCTGTGGGGGAGTTACTGTCCATGAAAGTCTTTAAGGAAAGATTGCATGTGCCATGGCCTGAATGACTGTTCATTCATAGGTTGGACTCAATGATCTCAAATGCCTTTTCCAGCGTAGTTGATTCTGTGATTATGCAATCCTATGTAACCTACTGCTTCCATGTCTTTGATGTAGGTATTGAGAAAAGAAATTTAAAAATATTTCTGGTACATGTCTTGAGGGGGTATGGTTATATCTTTTGTCTCTCTCCTCCTCACTCCCATTTATTTTTCTTTTCTCAAATTTCTAAATATGCAATGAAATCTCAGGTGTCTCTAGTTTCTAATATCTAAAACATAATTACAGAATAAAACTAGGGAAGGTATAAGCCCTCTTTATAAGGAAAATGAGATCACAAGAAAGATCAGATGTTTGTACCACTTTTCAGGATTTTATGAATTAGGTTTGGTACCAAATAATTTATTACAGGTTTGGGTACTTCTAAGGCCTCTAGTTCTGCATACAGAAGTCATGTATCTTTGCTCTTACAGTTTAAAGTAAATTGTTTAAACATACACATGTTGTTATGCTGTTTTTATAGCTGAATGTCAAATTTCTGAAAATTCCATTATAGAATGTTTTGCCTGAGTGAGTATATTAACTCCTACAATACTTTAGGGAGTCACCTTAGGGAGAAAAGTGAGTATATTCTGCCTCAGTCAGCAGATAGACCAGTCTCAGCATCCTGTATTGAGATACCCAGAAGTTTTTCCAGGTCTTGATTACATTGCTACTTTTTCTGAGGGTTATGTGGTGCTAGCAGCCCAACCACATTATAGAAGATACACCAAAATAACCAGTTATTGTTGGATGGAAAAAGGAGAAAAAACTTCATTAAAAAAAATATATATAATTTGAAATGTCCTACCTTGCATATCTGAGATGCATACAGCAAAAGCTTCTTGTGGTCCAGCCTCTCCTTGTGTTTCTGCAGATAATCTCGTAAACTTCCATATGGTAAGTATTCCATAATTAATCTTAGATTCCTCCGTCCTTTTACAGCAATAACAAAAAGTACAAATGTAATTTTTTATGTAATTTTCCAAAGATGAGTTTTTTTAATAGAAGCGTTTCAATTCCTCTATCAGTAGCTATAATATAAAATGGACTTAATACAAAAATATTAATTTATGATCTATACATCACTATGCAATGTTTCATATCCTAATTAACTGCATTTCCTCAAAAAATGCCACTTATTGAAACTCAACAACAATGTGGATATGCTTCGAAAATTAATATATCACTAATCAATATCATCTCATCAATACTTCATCTACTATTGCTAAGGCAAAGTAGAAGTCTGTATGTCTGTGTTGTCAAGATGAAACTCAGAATGGTAAGTGACATCAACTTGTTACTAATGTTATCATCTTTCAAAAAACTTCCTTTGTTTTGTACTCTCTCAGTCCTGGAAAATTTAAGACAAATGAGTGACTGTCATAAACACTTACCTCTCTGAACTTCTCAGTATGCATATTTAGGTGTATTCAATATAGCACATACCTGCACTGTAGCATACTCCTTTGTATTTAACGATGTTATCATGCTGCAGTGATTTAAGTATTTCAATTTCTCTTTCAAAATCCCTAAGATGCTCTTCTGTGCTATGTTGCAGCTTTTTCACAGCAACCACCTCCCCAGTATTATCCTGCAGCGGGTCATACCGGCACATCTCAACACTGCCAAAATTTCCCTAGGTCACAAATGGAAACACTTGGGAGTTAAAAACAAGTCCACATCATTCACTCTTTGCGTTTCCTAGAGTACATGTTTGCTCATGTAGAGTGTAGTTTTTGTTCAGTGCTCACAGTACTAAGCATTAAGGTTATGTGATTAATTATTTAAGTGAAAGGCCACAAAACTTCCCTGAGAGGAAAAGTGCAGGACTGAGGCTAACAGTTGAAAAGAAATATATTCCATGAAAGGAAGCAAACAGAACAAGAAACGAGGACAAGGAAAGAGGGTGATGTCCATCTATTTTCTCTCCTTTCACAAATTTCCACTTCCACTGGACTAATACTTTTCCTGCATTTGCATAAATGCCTTTGTCTTGCTTCTTAATTCTGCTCTTTTTAATTTTGGCTCCTTTCCAATTTGTTTCAATGTTCTGGTTTTGTCTCTTTCTTCATTTATATTGTCTTTTGTCTTCCTTTATGCAGCCATCACCTACCACTCTGCTGTTCTCCCTATGCTATGCTATCACAGTGAACAACTATCTGCAAACAGAAATACTTGTGCTACTTCACTTTCAGGCTGCTTCTGTACTTGAAGCCAAAAGAATACTGGTAAAAACCAAATAAAACAGCAAAGAACCATTCTAGAAAAATAGTACTTGGTGAAGATCTGCCAGCTGCACTTGGTCATCTGTCTAGGTCTGCTTTCACACAGCCAGGCTGCAATGACTTGCAAAACTAGTAACCAAATGCTGATTTCTAAGACCAAAAGTTCAAGGCCTACATGTATCTTGAAGACATATATCTTCCTTTTGAATGTAGAGGCTGTATATTCAGATTTCTCAGAATATGCATGCAAAAAACCACCAATCCTACTAGTTCTGCACAAGAATGCTCCAGAGTTTTGTTAACTGAATATCTAGTGCATGTGTGTATCTATCTATCTACCTACCCATCTATCTATCCATCTATCATTTATGTCAGGCAGCTCTGCATTACTTAAAAGTACTTAGCCTTTTGGTGTGACTGGATTCATTGTGGACGTTAGCTAATTTTCTTCTAAGAATACTGTGAAAGTGAAAAAAGAGCTAGAAGGAACTGCACATGTTGCTCAGATATGACTGAAATTATTAACTTCTAAAACAGAAATTTCACTGCCAATAATGTATATGGGGTCATCAAAGGATAACTGAAAACCATAGTTATTTCCTAAACTATTACAAAATTTTGAAACATCTTACCTTGCCAAGTTGCTGTAAAAACTTAAGATGTCTTTCTTCAAATTGTGTTGGGTCCCGATCTTCAAAAGCACCAGAAAATCCAAGTGCTCCAATTCTCATATTTGGCAACATATCACTTTCTGTCAATAGCTCATAATCTGAAAGGTAGAAGGAAGAAGGGAAGAAAGGGAACAGAGTAGTTAACAAGAAAAGGAAGAACCTTATTACAGTCATGGCCTGTTCTACTTTTGTTAGGCATACTTCAAGCTCAGTAGAATATTGAGAGCCACCTTTATTTCCATGCAGTAATTTGCAGTCAAATACAATGATGTATTGCAAAAAACATACTAAAAAGAAAGTGAACCAATAGGAAACAGGAGTTGTTTTGATCCTATTATATCGCAAACTCACCTGGAGTGAACAAACTGTTCAGATCACGTATAATTGCTCTAAAAGAAGGCCTGAAATCTGGCTCATAATCCATGCAGTTGTTGATGAGGTTTGCAAGTTCTGTCCAATTGGGGGCAGGAAGCTGGTGCCTATCTTCATAAAACTGTAGTTTCTGGAATTAAACAGGTAAGTCATTTTACATTTTACAACCATGAAGAGTTGCAGAAGCCTTAACATTCTCCTAAGAGTAGCCAAAAATTACAGCTCTAAACCTAGACTTGTTAAATCACCAAATGTCCATCCCACCAATGTTAATCTAAGGCAAGGCTGGTATAATTTATAGTGATCAGTTCAGAAATTAGTGGTAGAAGATAAGAGGATAGAGAACGATGAGAAAAATAGTGTCTCCTTTATTGGCAATTTCATAAATCCTCAGATGGGTAGGTCCAGCAGAAAATTCTACTGACCTGTGAACTGGCTGCACTGACAGTTGTGAAAAGCTTTGTGAGCATTATGAAAGAATGTAGGGCAACTTCTGAAATACTTAGATATCTATAAGCTAGGTCTAGGTAACCTTGGAGATATTGTAAGAGCTGATTACAATACCTGAGAAATCAAATCAGGCTTTATGGGAAGGTTACAGTACCTTTACAAAAGTAATTCTATTAGTACTTTTGTGGCATAGTGAAGTATTCTTTTTGCTTGCAACGAAAGAAGCAAATACATATTAATTAGTTTTTTTATGGAATATGTTTCTCCTCCATCTCCTGCCCCTACCTGAGATAAAAGTTAACATTACTCATTTAGCTAAAATAGTAGAATTGTTGCAACACACAAAGTACTGCTGTATTTAAGATGTTCAATTACAAGAATGCTAATTAAAATCCATGCACACTTGTTATGAGTACTTTTCTGTTTAAAGTGAAACACTGCTGCAACAAAGCAACAAAAATATGAACTAGATAATACTGACAATTGTCCCCGTAAAAATCAAAATAAACAACATAAAAACAAACTTCAAATCATCTCTTCTGGTTATTACCTACAAGCAAATATGTCTTTTTCCTACAGTGGTCATAGGCCACACCACTTTACATTCATATGGTTACAACAGTAGATGTTCTAAATTAGAAGTGTTCAAAGAAATGCTATGACTGCAGACCCAGTAATACTTACTCTTGAAGAATCTAGTGCACTCAGGGGTTTGTCTCCTCCACTGCAGATTTCCCACAAAGTGGTACCAAAACTCCATTTGTCTGTGGCTAGGCTTAGTTGTTTGGGATTCTCAATACATTCAGGAGGAACCCAGGGTATTCTCTCAAGAAGGACTGTGCAATCACACAAAGAAAACTTGTTAAGATAAATAATGATACCATAAAATTCCCTAACATTTTGATTTGGTAAAAATTACTTTAATACAGACAGGTATTTCATTGCAATGTACTAATAATATTTTTCCAAGTATTTGTTTCCACAAAGAAAATCAAATTATGGAATATGGACAAAAATTAAAATAATATTTGTGAATCAAAGAGGGAGATCCATTTGTTTTACTGTAAAATAAGCCTAAAAGTATAAAATTGCCTTAATATAATTTCCATGTTACATTTGTTCTGTGATTTCTCTATTTCTCCAATCTTACCAAGACTCAACAGCTATCACAAACAACTAAGACATCAATGAATAAAAGATACTTTGCTAGTGGTTGGCATATTATGGCACAGCAAAAGGCACCATAAAAAGGAATTTTACACTATGTGATTTTTAAGCTATTGCTACTGACTGTAGTAACAAGTTAAAATATGGGATTGTACTGATTTGGATTAAGAGCTCCTTAAAATGAGATCTCATAAGAATAATGTAAGCTTCATATTAAAACAGGGAGAATTTAAATAGTTTACTGGCAAATAATGACACTGCACTATATACAAGCTGTTAGATACATTACTTCTTTAGACATCAATAAAAAGTACCAAGTAAGAAGTGTTTTCATTAAAAAGAAAGACCATAAAAGCAATAGTAAGGTTACTTCCATTCCATTAGCATAACAACCTTGCACACATTTTCCATTTAGCTAATTATGCTGTTTGTAAAGCATTGGAACAGTCTTAAGAGTGGATGATAACCCAGTATTTTTAACATCATCAACCAGCTCTAGGTATTCACAAAGAAATGCAATGAAGATGATTTTTAACTGCCAGTCAGCATTTTCAAAAGTGCATTTGGTTTCAGTTCTGAAAGTTCTTGATCAATTACAAGACACTAAGTTCAGCAGCTATCTGCAAATGTAAGAGACTATATTGTATATTTACAATAAAATATAACAATACTACTACCAATGAAACATGGGTTGAAAATGAGAACAGCAGGGAAAAAAGCTCACACAATGGAGAACTGTGGCCTTATTTCCTGTAGCTGTTTGCTAATTTAAAAGGTACACTCAAAACTGCTTGGCTAAGACTGTAGCGATAATTATAAAATTACACACAGATCAAGGAACTTACTATGACAGAATTAGATTAGATGGTGGTCAAAAAAAACCCCACCCTTAAACTTATTTTTCAAGTCAGAAGCATTGAACAAGAAAGTTGATGCAAAGACTTACTATCTCTTGGCAAAACTGTAATACTGATGCCAGGATCACTTAGCTTTATAAATGGGAGGTTTCCAGACTTCCTGTCTTCCTCTCTGATAAGCAAGATATTTTTTGCACAGACATTCCCATGAACAAGGCCTTTGTCCTCCTATAAACAGAAATACATCTTTTACAAACTGCCCAAAAGTCTTACTGTTGAAGAGATATTTAAAAACAAATACTGTACAGCATGAGGGAAACATCAGCAAATAAAATAATGATCACAGATTAAGTTGACCAAACTCCTGATACTCCACCAGTTTCTCTCAAACTTACAGTTTTCAGCCAATTTTTGTTATTTGCCTAAAGTCTGAAACAATTTGACATTTTTGAACTCAGAAGAATGCTCATCCATCCACTTAAAATTAATATAAGAATATTTAAATATTGTTAAAGGAAAGACTTTTCTAGTAACATATCCTGTCTTGAATAATGGCCTTTATATGTAACTGGAAAGACTGTAAGGTTGAGACCTAATGCCCAAGAAGAATGCACTAGCAGAGTGAACAGTACAGTGTTTTCCTCTCCCAGTGGTTAAGTATTAACACTACCAGGAAATAGTTTATGTTCAGCATCGTAAGCTGAGGTGGGAAGCCCAGAAAGGACTGATTTGTGGGGGTGGTGGGGGGAAAGCACTACTGCAAATGTGTTTATATTTCATGCTAAAACATAAAGCATTAAAAAAGAATGGACATTCAACTACACTTTGTTCAAGATACAAAGTCTGTCTCTGGATATCTACTAAATAGCTGGTATATGGCCAATCCATTATCAAAACCCTCCAGAGTTTTAAGAATTCAGGTAATAGCTCAGCCTTTCTACACACATTAGTCAGAATCACTTGAATTCTGCAATTAACAAAACTGAACCACTTACCAGAAAATGCATGGCTAATGCCAACTGTTTGGCTACTTCCAGCTTCCACAAAATGTTGATAACATTTTTGTTCTTTTTCAAGTATGTGTCCAAGGATCCAAATTTTACATATTCTTGTACAAGGATGTCTGATTCATAATGATAAAAAGAGTAACAATTAAAACCAACAACAAATAATAAAATTTCAGAGCAGATTAATGACTTTAATAGTACACTTCTTTTGATACCTTGTTGGTGATCTAACTATAAATTTCAACTTCTGTGGTATCTGAGTACTGCCATGAATACTGTATGTTCTTTATACTTTTTCAGAGTGTGGAAGTTCACCTAATTTCTTTTTACTAGATTTAATCTTTTAGGGTTAATTATTTAGATTTAATCTTTTACAGATTAGGTTAAAATCCAGTGAGCATCTTTCCACCCTCACCTGAAAGGCACAATAATGTAACTGTTGATGAAGCATAGTAGTGTACAGCACTATCAATGTGGTGAGCTGAATAACATTCAAGTCATTCACTTCATAGTTGTTTACTATCTATATTCTTACTGGAAAATGCAATGCTTTATTGACAAAAGATGCTTTGCTTGAAAACAGACAAGTATTTTCCCTAAAATTGTGCATATGTGTATGACATATGCCTTCATGCAGCCATCTAGCAAATTACGGCAGAAGCAAGAACTGCCATCTTCATCACTTTCAACACAACAATTTCAAATCACATGACTGAATCCTTGCCCTCAGCTGCAAGATGCTCACATTGAAGCTACTAGTATTATCTCACTGTAACAAAAAACCACAGATTTTTTTAACAAATTCATTTTAGAGACAGCAAATACTTTTTTTTTTGCAATTATGTGAAACAATTTTTATCGAATTTGTACATCAAGTGTGTAAACCGCTGAATCAATAAACAGCCTTAAAACTGTAGTAAGTCTCTTACCTTCAGAAAGAGAATCATTCCTAGAGGACAGCTATGATCTAAAGGTGAAATATGTAATCATATACCTCTTGCTTTTCAATTATTTCTCTTCAATTATAAACTTGATCTAACTGAAATTTTATATATTGTCCCTATATGTGTGTGTGGTAAAATGAATAAAATACAAAAAACCCATGTGGTTGTCTTGGCCAAACATAATGCTGTGCCTTTTCCAGCCTTCTATGAGAGGTAATTTCTGATTACAGAGGTAAATTCTGATTACTGAATCCACCGTCTCTTTTGGAAATTCTTTCTCCCTAATGAATGTAACCACCTACCTAATATGCCCATACAATTATAAAATGCTTCCTTTCATACAAATTTCTAATCACAGAAAATAAATGGTTTTGGGCAAACTGACGTTTCAGCCCAAAGACTGAATGAAGAAGAAAAAATGTCAAAGTGAGATCCAGCAGTCATATTTGAAGACAAATTAGCACATGGCAACCATCCAAAATTAAGATTTCATTTCAAGATGGTATAAATGTATTTCAGGTGTTCTTAAAAAAACTTATTAATACATAGTCACAAAGCTGTAAGCTAAACTGGAAAGACATTAAACTTTTGCAGACAACGCAAACATTTTACTGCTGCTAAAATTTTGTAGTGTGTTTGCTCAATTACCAGGACCTCAGAATGGGATCTCTAAACCAAACTTCTCAAAGTTATATTTGTGCTCATAAAGTCAGCACAGGTGGTAAAGGGCAGCAATGTCTGTTTCTAATCACAGTTAATGAAGATTTTTCTGGGTAGCAGAGTACCTCCCTTTCTAGCTAACCACAGCTGATATAATGTAAGGATGCAATTTTTCTGGCCACTTCATTCCAGAGGCACAGCAAAACTCATCTCAGACAGAACAGACATGACTGAGTCATCTACAGAGGTTACTATTCACACTGACTGTACTTTAAACAATTTTCCCTTTTCTTTGTTTTTACTATTAACTAGCGCTCAGATACCAAGGCTAATACTGCAGCAGCATGAACATGTATTAGCTGTCCAGCTGGTGTTGAACTTCTGCTGTTTTGTTTGCTTTTTCTCTGGTTTTATCAAAAAAAATGTCAAACTCTAATAGAGACGTATAAAAATTGGTAAAAAAATAATTAATTTCTACTTACTCTCTTCTCCACAAACACAGACTCCATAATTTAACACCAAGTGTTTGTAAGAAAGCTGGCTCATCATACTTGCTGCTTCAAAAAAGGACTTTTTGGAAGGAGAGGGAGAGATTGAGAAAGAAAATACATCAGTAAAAACAAAGCCCCAAAGTTCTAATAAATTTACTAAAACAATTTTTTAAAAACATTTCAACTATCTCTTTGCAAAGACCCTATGTAACATATTTTATATTGTTGTTGGTTTGTGTTTGGCAACTGTTTCTTGTTTGGTTTGTTTTTGCTTCAGTGTTTTTGTCGTGGAGTTTTTTTCCTAATTTTCTTTTTTAAAATAACTGGTAGTACACATTCCAGATAGGTTAACAACCTCTTTTTCTCTGCTGGCAAGTGTATCTCAACATTTTTAAAATAATCCTTTTTTTTTTCAGTGTAAATTACCTAGGTAAATTGAAGGCAAATTTATCATACACTATTCACTTTCTAATTTATTCTGCCATATGCACTGTTCAGTTTCCAATTGATTTCTTTGTAGCACATTATTAAGTTAAAACAGAAAAAATTATTATGTAATTCATCCACTACTGCAAGACCTTCTCCAACTTTTTCAGGAAAGTTTCAAATACTTTTATTGCTTGCTTTATTTTTTTATTCTGTTCAGTGGCACCTCCGCCTACACTTGCTTGTGTACTGGTTATTCACCCAACAAAGTGAAGTGAAAATGAGAAAATTTTCCTTCAGGTGACTATATCTTTATTTATATCCTCTGAACTTTTAGTAACTGATTAATACTTTAGAATACAAATTTATCACCTATGTTATCAAAAGCAGTATTATAGTTACATTACTGTAATAAACATTACTACATCTTGTGAAATTCAGTTCTCACATACAGAGTCTTGGGATTGATTACACTACCAGTTTATTAGTTTGTGCACAAAAGCATTTCAGGTCTGCTACAACCATCACTCAAAAAGTGAGAAGGCTCAGTGATTATGGGTGAATCCATGTATGGCAAGTTTTTCTCATACATAAATACTTCTGATTACTTGATTTTATTGGAAAATCTGAAGACAGTCTACCCAGAGGAAGTTTTTTTCCATAAATGGTCCCTTGTCTGTAAATAATGAATTTACTGGTTAAGACAATCCTGTGGCCATACTACCCCTCCTCTGGTACTTTAACTGTATAAATTACTTGTTCTTCAGATCTCAATGAGTAGTTCTGAATTCTCTCACAGGTGGTGGGAACAGGGGAAATAAAGTACATAGGTGTACTTCCCAAAGCCAGTCTCAAATCCATATTCCCCGTGTCACAAGTTCAAGCATGAGCTTGGTTCAACATAGAACTCTATACCACACAAATACTCATTTATGAAGTAAATGGGTAATGCTTATGAAAAGAAGAAGAGTAATGCTCAGCATAGCATGGACAAATGTTATATAGCAGTCAACAATCACACCAACCTCAGAGTAGTTTCTGTGCACTTTATCCAGCACCTTTAAAAGAACTTCAGTTTGATGGAGCTGGCCATAGTCTCCTACTTCTTTCCTTACACCTTTGAAAATCTTAGTAAATGTGCCCTGTCCAAGACTCTCCTCCTAAAAGGAAGGAAGGATACAGACAGAAATAAAATTAAAAATATCTGCCTGTTTTAAAAGACATCTTTAGAACTCCCCCCTGTATAAGCATATGCAAGTCTTTAGAGGTGTGCTGGGTGTAGAGTCCAGCCGAGAAGGAAAGGAAGCAACTATATCAGAAACATCTTAAATTTTTGCTTGTCTTTCATTGATTACTCAAGGATCTCAGAAAACAACTTGCTGCAAGAACCAGAGAGGAAGCAATTCCATTAAATATGTATTTAGACATCTCTAGAACCAAATAACTGTTATTGCAGTCAAAACAATGCTTCTTAATTATAAAAAAAATAGTTATTTGCATTACTGAAAAATAAAATAAATTATTTTCCACAACTCTAAGGAAAGATTACAGCAAAATCTCCTAGCTCGGGTAAGATTCCTTTAAACACACACCTAGGTTTTTAAAAATTGGTGCATATTAAACCCAAAATCTGCAGTAGAAAAAGCAACAAACTGACTTACGAATATCAAGTCCTCATTACGGATTTTGTGAAAAACCATCTGATTGACATTATTGTGTCTCTGTAGCATAGGTGATGAAGGTACATCAGAAACGCTATTGCTTCTGAAGACTAGGAGATTTGATTTATCTGGGAGAAGAAAGAGGGAAAGGAAAACCAAAGTAAATTTGTAAAATATAAAACTAAACCAATACTGTTTCAGAAGGGTTGCTAATGAGGGCTCCTGATTCAACACAAACAAGATATCACATTGAGATCAGTGTATTTTAAAAGCCACACAGCATTAAACTGAAATCAGACTCTTGTATTTTCTAATCAGCAAAATCATCTAGGTTCACTCATGAGTTTTATGTTTCTTTTGATAAACATTATGAAAATATTCCTAGCTCCTTTCACATTTTAACTGCTGCACTATTTGTAATAACAACTGGGGATGGAAAAGGGGATGTCAATTACCTTCTGTTATAATACAAAGTCAAGCTAGTCTTATACTAAAACTAAACCTGAAAAGTATGTCTTTGTGGGTATCTGCTCATATCCACGATTATATTTATTCAATAATTTATCATTCTGATGCATATAAATTTTTTATTTAAATGGAATAATGTTAAAAATTTATTCTCTATAATGTGCATGCATATTTACTTGTTACATCATTTCTAAGGTTTTGAATCCATTGACTATTTTCAATCAAATCTGAGAGAAGTAAAAGTTGTATCATATAGTCTGTTCTGGCAAGTTTGTCTTTAAATAAGAACTTTGATAAAGACAAAGACAATATTAAACTGTATGTAGTACTACTTAGGAGGGCAGATATTTAAAGCTTTCATAAAGCAGAAAGATATGAATATCAAAGGCAGGGAAAAAAATTAAATGCAAATGCAAGAAAAATCCCCTCCTCAGGCAGAAGCCCTATTCCATGTGTATTTTTTTAGTGTTAAAAAGGAGCTGAAACCACACTGCAGACTTGACCTAGCTCAGCTAAGATCAACAATGACAGAAATTCACTGACATTGTTGGTTCCATTGCCTATGGAAGTATTCTCAGTGATAAATTATTCATTTAGTAGCTCTTTCCTTCTCAAGAAATGAAAACACTTGACGTAAGAAGAAATGCTGCGGCACACAATCCACTGCAATTAAGAAACCAGTTTTGCTTCTAATCACGAAGCAAAATGACTGCTTCTTGAAGATTATCTTACACAAAAATTTTGCAGACACCATGACTGGAAACTATGACTAAGAAGATGAATAAATAGATCAGTGAAATTTAAAAAAACCCACGCAAATGTATCACAGAATCACAAAACATTTTGAGTTGGAGGGGACCACAAGGATTATCAAGTCCAGCTCCTGGCCTTGCACAGGACCATCTCCAAAAGTCACACCACATGCCTGAGGGCATTGTCCAAACGCTTCTTGAACTCTGTCAGGTTTGGTGCTGTGACCACTGCCCTGGGGAGCCTCTTCCAGTGCCCAGCCACCCTCAGGGTGAAAAAGCTTTTTCTAATACCCAACCTAAACCTCCCCTGACACAGATTCAGGCCATTCCCTCGGGTCCTGTCACTGTCACCACAGAGCAGAGATCAGTGCCTGCCCCTCCTCTTCCCCTCATGAGGAAGTTTTAACTGCAGTGAGGTGTCTCCCCATTCCCCTCTTCTCCAGGCTGAACAGAAAAAATTACTTCAGCCACTCCTCATACAGCTTCCCCTCCAAATCCTCCACCATCCTCACGGCCCTCCTTTGGATGCTCTCCAATAGTTTTATACTTCTCTTTTATTGTGGCACCCAGAGCTGCCCCCAGCACTGGAGGTGAGGCTGCCCTAGTGCAGAGCACAGCAGGACAATCCCCTCCCTTGCCCAGCTGGCCATGCTGGGCCTGATGCCCCCCAGGACATGCTTGGCTCTCCTGGCTGCCAAGGCACTGCTGACCCATGTTCAGCTTGCCACAGACCAGAAACTCCAGGTCCCTTTCCATGGCACTGCTCTCCAGCAACTCATTCCCCAATCTGTACATGCAGGGTTGCCCCATCCGAGCTTCAGAATCTGGCATTTTCCTTCACATGAAACTTCGTATGATAGGTCATTGCCCCATTCTCTGAGGTCTCTTTAAAAGGCTTCCCTGCCTTCAAGGGTACCAATAGTTCCTCCCAGTTTTGTATCATGCATCTACCTGAGAGTCATTTAGTATTAACTTATTTTTAAGTCTTTAATCTAGAAAATAGAAAACTTTCTGCTTAGAAATAATCTCTCTCTTACCTTTTGGTTTTGGAGGACAGCATTTGATGAACTGGAAAATTATGCTGTCTGAACGGACAGTTTCTGTCTGGTAACAGGTCAAGAGATCCTTAAGATTGCTAAAACTTCTCTTGGTTCCACTAAGATTATATTCTCCGTTCTCATTCTTCGTAATCAAGCAGTGCTTATAATCTGTAGTACTGTCACGCTGCAGAAAATAATTCCATTAAAAATGAAATTGATTAATATTTAATATTCGAAAGCTTATCTAAACGTATAGCACTCTACTAATTAGAGAAAGGATGCCTCAGTAAAATATGATCATAATTTGTTATTTTGTTCTCACTATGTAATATTGATTCTGAGAAAATATGACTCTACTCCCATCACTGGAACTAGCATGTTGATACTAGAGAAAAACAAATGTTAATGAAATCTGAAAAGATGGAGCTGAGAAAACAGATAATGGATCCTAGGAAAAATCCTTTAGAGCTATTATGGAAAGCTCATTCACCCTGACACGGGGTTGCATCAAAACAAAATTTTGCTGGAAGCAATAGCCCTAATGCTTATGCTCCATGTTTGTTTGGCAGGCATTTGGAGATCTCAGCTGTAATTTTGCTTTCATGTCATCTCCAGCACAGTTCTAAGAAATTACTTCCTAATATGTATTTTTAATATGCACTGAATTTTTTCACAAAGACTCTTGAAAAGATACCATTAAACATTTTTAAGCAAGATGAACTATTAATAGTGCTTTTGTGATCCTGTATCTCAATCCTGCAACAAATGTTTCAACAAATTTTGAATATAAAACATCTTCAAATGACTTGCACAAGCCTCAGGGAAAAAAAAAAGTTGCAGTAAAGTCACTTAAAGGCAATGGTAGTCTTCTCTCACAAGCTTGACTCTCAACTTTGCCTTTCTAAGCTTGTTCAGGAACTGATTTCTTTGTCTATGAAATTCCCTACCAAACATACCTCATTGACTGGACATAACATTTCTCCATTCACACGTCAGCATTACTTGGTCATTTTCAGAGATGTACCTGTCTCTGACAGTATTAGCAAACTTGCTAGCTCGCTGTATACCAGCAGGAAAATTCTAGTATTACCTTTCCTAGCAAAAAACACAAAGGGAGCTCTTCTAATGTAATTAAAGATAATCCATTCTTGAAAAAAGATCATCAAATTATTTAACAGCAATAATAAAGCATTATATCATCACGAGCTGCAATGCCAGAGAGAACAGGTACATCTGGTTCTCTAAATAACATATGCATTTCCAGGGTGGCTTTCTCTCTAGCTAACAACAGAAATACCCAGGAGATTTGTGTTGATGTAACAGCTGCAAATAATATGGCTGGCCCAGTACTGGGGATGAAGACAATACCCAAACCCAGAAGAACCTGTGAAGGAGGCACTCTCAGATTGTCAAAGTCTGTATACCCAATCTAATGAAGCCCCACTTGTGAGGGGGGAGGAGGTATGTGGAAAACCCAGGGAAAAACTCAAGTAAAAATCCCCAAACATTAAAAAAACAGAAAACCCATCAGATTGCTCCAGCTCCATCTCTCAAATATTTACCCCAACATCACAGTCCCAAGATCCATGTCATTATCTCCAGAACTCTTAAGCTCTCTTCCCTTGGTCTCCAAGGCATGTGGCATGTGCATTAGCAATTCTGTATCAACTCTGACCTTTCTCACAAGACCCTGAAAATTGCCTTGTCTGACAAAAGTAGCTATAGAATATACATACCAGACAAACATTCTGGAGGAAAATTCAGAATAATTTACTGAACATCTCAGGCTCATTGTTATATCACAACAAAAATTTAATAGGCACTAAGACAGAATACAAACCTCTATAGCAAAGGTAAGGAAATATTTTTTAAAATCTTTAGGACTGCAGCGAAGGACATAGAAACCAGTCTGATTACCCGCTTTCTTCAGTTTACTGATAGCAAAGTCCATGCTGCAGTAAAAAGAAAATGTTTAATATTGCATAATTGCAAAATGCAGATAGATAAGATGTTGAATAATGAGCAATATTAACAAATATCTAATAGAACAATAATTAAAACTTTCAATTTTGTACAGCTTTCTTTAAGATAATCTCTCTGCCCTTTATTTTCCAATATATAGGGTGATTGCTTAAAGAGAGAACAGCATATTAAAATTTTTTCATACTAAACCATCACACTTATTTATCCAATAAGAAATGTTAAGGGCTAAAAAAACATATTCGCCATAGCTTATGATATGATTTTCAACATGCATTATGAAAGAAGCTATAATAAAATTACCTAACAAATAAGCTTAAATTAGCAAAACATTTGTGTGGCTGAAAAAGGTGGGTTTAACCAGGAAAATGGCTAACAAGAAAAAAGAGCTCAAATAAAAGACATTCATTATTATTATAAGAACTAATTTCCTCTTAAACAAGCCTTGCTAACTCACTATTTCTATCTCTATCAAGGAATTATCTTTCCACTTAATTTTTAAAACATGTCACAAAGGCACTGTATTTTACAAGAGAAAAATAAGATGAAAAATATAAAGCATTTTAGTTACATAAATGCAATTAAAAACACTTTAAGATGCCTACCACAGTTCACAGACAACTAAAGCTCATCTTCCAAAAAAATATTGAATTGTCATATTACTAAAAAAAATACTTACAAAATTGGCCCATGACAGTTGCTTTGGATATTTTCAAGGACTGATGGTGGTGCTACTTCTTTACAGAGATAATGATGGGCATCCGCTGTTAATCTGTAATATCCATCAATTAATGATACAAAGGAGAGAGCTTCTCTTAATGACTGAAATTCAGCCTCCTGTTCAATTGCCAGAGAACAATGTGGGGCAGGGAGGGAAAGAGAATTTCAATCTTTAATAGGCAACAAAAAATTCCTGAATATGCTAATGTTATAAAAGATATGCATATATGTGCACATTAAAGTCATTAATAAAAGCAGTTTTTAACTGATGTTTGTACCTTCTACCTTCTTGTTATGATTCAAAACTTGATAGCAACTTTCAATATCAAATCCAAACCAAAGAAAACAGAGAAGCTGTGGATGCCTTATAACTGGAACAGGCTTTTGAGCAATCTGCTCTAATGAACTGTGTCCCAGCCCATGGCAGGGTCGTCGGAACCAGTTGATCTTTAAAGTCCCTCCCAACTCCAACCATTCCACGATTCTATGAAATCTGCCTTAAAAACAAAACCCCTTAATCTAAATAGATGAAACAGCAGAGGAATGTCAATATGAAAGCATTTGAAAGGGAAAAACGAGTAGATACAAGTCAGCATGCAGATACCTACTGCACTGCCAATACAGTCTGGTTCATTTCCCTAAAGGAAAGCCTTCACTTATCAAAGATTTATATGTCTGCCTTCAAGCAGAAAAGAAAAATCTCCAGGAAAGTACCTGCCTGAAAACTTAATTACTAGTCAGCAAAAACTGGCATCCTCAGGTGGATCACAGACAGAAGATGACTTTTTACTACTATGAAGACTGGTACACTGGAGAGGAGCAGGGAGAAAAATCGTGTGGTCAAAGGAAAATGGGTGTGAAAAAAGGTCTTATGCACAGTATGATTAACAGATAACAGCAGGGAAAAAATTACATTAATCTGCAACAACATATTAATTGCTGCAAATAAAACAAAAACAGAGAAGCATTTTCTGAGTCACCCTAGGTTTCATTCAGTAGTGTAACCCAAGAGAACAGGCTTTAGTATGTGTTTGCCTGTGACACCAGAGACATACTTAGCTGAGCATAATTATTGGGCAAGTTCTTTGCTAGAGACCAATAAAAAGAGGTGTTTTTGAATAAGTGTCAAGAATTTAGTGTCTTTAAACTCCTTTTTAAGAGGACCAGGACCTGGAAACAACTGCAGCCCATGGTGCAGACCATGGTGAGGCAGCTATGCCTCTGCAGCCCATGGAAGTTCATAGTGCAGCAGAGATCCCCCTGCAGCCCATGAAGAACCTCAAGTCACAGAAGAAGGATGTGCTTCAAGGAGGTTGTGAGCCCATGGGAAGCCTACAGGGAAACATAGGTGTTGGCAGGATTTGTGGCCCCATGAGCCACTATGGAGCTGTGGAGAAGCCTGTTCCTGGAGAACTGCACTTTGTGGCAGTGACCAGCACTGGAGCAGTTCATGAAGAACTGCACCCTGTGGAAACAATTTGCATTGGAGAAGTTAATGAAGGACTCTCCACCATTGGAGGGATCCCTTGCTGGAGCAGGGGATGAGTTGAGGAAGACCGAGAGGCAAGGACAACATGCAATTAACTGACCATACCTCCCATTCTCAATGCTCTACACTGCTGAGGGGAAGGAAGTAGAGAATAAGGAATAAAGTTGGCCCATAAAGAAGGGAGGGGTGGTGGGAAAATATTTTTAGGATTTTTTTATTCTCATTACCCTACTCTGAAACAAATTCAATTAATTTCCCTGAGTCAATTCTGTTTTGTCCATGATGGTTAATACGTCAGCGATATCTATCCTTATCTTGACCCACAAGCCTTTCATTGCATTTTCTCTCCTCTGTTCAAGCTGAAGAGGGGAGTGATTAGAGCAGATTTGGTGGGCATCTGGTGCCCAGCCAGGATCAACCCACCCCACAATTCTGTGATAGTTATGCCTGCTAGAAAGCCTAACTCAAATGCAAGGTTGTAGTTCAAGTAAAAAAACCTTTTACATTTGGGTATAAAACACTTTCTTAAGATCTTCTTCACAGTAAAAGCAGTAACATTAATTTTGTCCTGATACTTATTTTGTATCATCATTCCTCAGAACATTTTGAAGCTTTTTTGAATGTGTTGGTCTCTAGCAGACAGCTTATCAGGACACCATGGAAACAGCACACTTGAGAACTGAAACCATGGACTCAGGTTTAAGACTAATAAACAAAAGAACCAGTCTGTGTACCAGAAATTTTCCTCAGATATAAACATCTATTTCTATTTCATTTCAAGCACATAGCTTTGGATGCAGAAAACCATTAGTGTTCTGATAACACCCCTTACACTGCTGATAGTGTTTAGTTTTATCTCATGCTTATTAATGTAATCATGGATTATACAATACTATGCATACAACAATCACACAGCTTGCTCAAAGCATTATCTATCAGAAAGAACAGCAACCAAAGTAAACAGACCAGATTCTTGCTGTCTTGTTTGTGAATGGTGACAATTCTTCTCTCACTGGAGCCTTCTTGGCTCGCTTGTTTAATGCTGACATCAATAATATCAGGAAAATCACAGTATGTTTGTAAATCCTGCAACAAATATCATATAATTTGAGTAATAACATAAATGGCAATTAAAAATCCTCACCTATTTGTAGCATTCTACAATTCTGAACTTGTAAGCTAACAACAAAGAGGATTATAAAACCTTAAACATGCCAATTACAAGCAAATAAAGGATTTTTTCCTTTATGGAATCATGACTAGGAACATAAGTTGAAGAACAGACAGAGATCCAGGAACCATGAACAGAAATATCCACATATGAGCTTGGGTTTTTATCATTGTAGATATTTCTTCACTCTGTAGTATTTTATGAACAGTGGAACATTTAGATTACTTTTTTGAGAAGGTTTTTTTTTTTGTGAGCTTATTATTGGCATCCTGATTAAACAGGTTTAGAAAGCCTGTTAACAATACAAAATGTCATAACCTCATTCAGAGTGATACAAGCTGCAAATCTGTAGCTGGATGAAGAAAAATGTACAGTAGTCCTCTCAAGTCCTATCTACTTGTTCTTCTGGTTGGTGAAAATGTAAACTTGCAAAACAAATTTCTTCACAATCTACTCCACATATGTCATTACATACAAATAAATAAAAATTATTTTTCAGTTCAGTATCTAAGTAACAATTCATCGGTAAAGCTTACTGAAACAAGTTACAATCATGTTTACAAGCATCCATATTAATTAATCCGGTTTTCAAAACCAACTTTATACATAGTTTCTTTACCAGTGAAAATGGTGTCTACCAGTGTCTGTCAATAATAGGATGATAATATTTTTAATTATGAAAAAATAATTTGGCAATCTTTATAAAAAACATTATTCATTCAAATGCTATGCTTACTAAAGTCTTGGTTGCCAAGCCCAAACAGCATAGTACGCATACACTTTGTACACCTAAAACTGGAAATTGCAGAATCTGACATTTATTACAGCTCCTGTCAGAGCAATTTGCATTTACAGGAAAATTAGGGAAGGCAGAGGGCTGATACATAGCAACTATTAATGAAGTAATTGTCAATCTACAAATATTCCAAGAACACCACACTTCAAAAAATATGGGCATGTAATCAGATTTACTTTTTGCTAAGTATTGAAAAACCCCACTAGCATATAGAATTTTTTACAAATTATTACAGCACACTATAGAAATGCAACTTTTTGTACTTTGGTCTTGTCTGCTACATATTACAAATCAAAATTACCAAACCAATGAAATTATTTTGAGAAAAACACACATACTCCAGTTTGCCTTTACTTTTACCTTTGCATAACTCCCACACTCTCAATGTACACTGTTTTGAGTTTCTATCGGGTTTTGGTAAACTCAACATAATGAACAGTCATGATGGGAAATCTCACACACACACACACAAAATAATACCGATAAATAAAAATGCAGCCGTATGTGATTACTAGCACTTATAGGAACCACTAAGCACCTAATTCCTGAAGAAAGACTATAGGGACTCCACAATCACACAGATGTCATTTTAAATTTGCTAACTGAGACACTGGTAGGTTTCTAACTGCAGCAGGAAAGAGGTATAGGAGAATTTGCCTCTTGTTTGGAGTCCTTAGATCACTGCTTTCAAAGAAGATTTGGGGAATTTCTGCATTTTATCTACACCTGGGGGCATGGTCATTACATTTTCACATTTTTTATATGCCATTGTGAAGTAAAATTTGCCTACCAACTTTGCTTGAGGTAAATCAGAACTTCTAAAACAAGCTTACTACTCTGTTCCATAACAAGTTATTAAAATAATTTTTTAAAATTACCTGCTCTCCAAGTGTCTCACAGTCTTTAAGTTTTCCCCTTGAACATTGAATTCCACCATTTCCAGTTATTACAACGGTTGCAAAACTTTCCTCTCCAGAAGGACCTCCACCGGGTTCTTTTACTTCAAAAACCTCTGAATAGAAGGCAGGCTGAAGGGTTTCCAGATTTATGAGATACTTAAGTTTCAAGTTTCTGGCAGTAGCTTTGCATTGGCCAAACTGTTGAATAAATTTGCGGAACCTGTACCTTATTCTTTTTCGCGTCAAAATGTGGTAGTCTTGGATTTTTGCTCGCACACACTTAGGTAAAAACATTTTGTAGCTGTGAATACATAACCAGACAAAAAAAGCTACTAATTTTATCCATTAAATCCAGCAAAGATAATTAGTTCTGTGCTAAACAAGTCAACATTGAAAAGACCTTTTCTAAATGTACTGTTATTTTTACAACTGTAGGATAACAAAAATCCTTTCTTAGATCTGTGGTATGTTCTTTCAAACAGAGCCCCCTGTCTTCTTCCATTTTCCATTTTTTCCTTCATTTAATTGCGACATAAACTACATAACGCATTTTCCATAATTCAAAGATATCTGTTCCTTCATTAGAGAAGTTCTAAGGTAAGGCAGCAGAAGTTACAAAATTGCTCTGTTTGGTGTAGAAATTGTAAAGAGGATACTCCATGGCAATTACATGGATAAAGGACAGATTTCCTGGCTGAAAATACAGGTGGTAGAATAAAAAACTGTGGTTGGCTGTCATTGAAGTTCCTATGTTAGGGACAGAATTAACTCAGCTGGAGTAGAAACTGATAGGATTGATAAACCCAAGTGAGTTGATAAACTCAAGAAAGTTTAGCAGAGATCTGCCCAAGATGGTTAAGAGCCTGGAGCACATGATATGAGAGAAGAGGCATATGGGAGCTTGATTTGTTCAGCCTGGAGAAAAGTAGGCCCAGGTATGGTGTTCTACTAATTGTCATCTATCAATACGAAAGGACAAGAGAGGATTATCAGTATCACAGAGGAGACTGAGTAGGTACAGAGAAAATCTTTCACAATGACCATGGTCATGCAGAGGACAAAGGAATTACAGGGGAATCTCCATATCTGGACATTTTCAGAACTTGACTGGGTGAGGCCCTGAGTCCCTTCACCTAACTTTGAATTCGACCGTGACAGGAACAGGGGCTTGGATCTGATGACATCCAGAAGATGTCTCACCTAAAATTATTGCTTACATATTTTCTTGCACAATAAGCTGCTGCCTTACCTTTCATCAAGAGAGTCAAATCCATGTCTCCAAATCATGAATGGTCATCACGACACAATTTTTTTATTAATTTCTAGTTTACATAATAGGTAAAATTATGTAACTATTTTACATCAACACATCAACTGCCAACAGGTGAACACCTTCTCCTACACACTAACGCGCAAAAATACAACATTTAGGCATGAGATAGATGTGAAACAGTTACAAATTATGGAATCACCTGACTGAATTGTAAATAGCCATTGGGGTTTGGTCCTTTTCTTTGGCCACTCTCATCATATCTAGAACAGCCATTCCAAGGCATTCTTCTTGTGTTTCGTGAGTAACAGGCATCTGTACCCATCCATCCAAAAAATCAGCTCGCCACTGAGAAAGAACGCAAGAAAGCAAATGAAATCTGGTGCACTGCTGCTTAACAAGAATGGAGGTTTGGGGTGCAGTTGTTAGGGGGAGCTGTGGTTGTGTTGTTTGAATGTTTATATTTGGTTTGTTTAGAGGGTTTTATTGGCTTGGTTCTTTAAAGACTGAATGACCTACTTCATCCACAAAAAGATGTACTTATTCATAAGGAATACCAGCTGCTATTATGCTTAGAAGCACTGTTTTGAACTTCATCTCTCCAAATACACAATAGGGCATGGAATTTAATTTCCAGCTTGAGAGGGCTTCAGGCTTTCAAGAGCCTACAGAGTTACTAGGAGAAGATGGAAAGGGAATAGATGCTAATAACACTCACCAATCTGCAGTTAAAAACAGGAGAGCAAAGCATACCTGTGCGAATAGGTAAGACATGACAAGATCGTCAAGGACGGGGCTTTCTGCTCCTCGAAGAACACCATACCGGTATGCTCTGTTGCTGCCACTGCAATACCAGTGGGGAAAATAAAACCTGGTAGGAAATAAATTCAAGCAAATGTTAATAAACAGATATTTTGGTTACCAGCATCAGACTTTACTGCTCTCAAATACATGTAACTAGTGTTGCTGATCTGAAGGAGCACTATGAAACCCCAGTTACTCAATGAAGACTTCAGATCCAGTTATTGATATTTTAAAGTACCATAGTATTCTAGCAAGGTGATAAACTGTACTGAGAGGAATGAGAACCTTTGCTAAGTTATTCTCACTAATAAGAATACAGAGAATTTTATTAGTGCCTTCCAGCTTCTTTTGAAACAGTTCCCAAAAAAACATTTGGGCCAAATTATATGATGTAAATAAATTAAGCAGTTTACAAAATGAAAACTGTGACTACAGTTTTAGTTGTCCACATTCAATTATAAGGTTAGGGAAAAATGGTTGCATTGCAGAAACATGTCTGACTATGCAGGACAATTACTCTGCATTTCAGAAGCTACTACTTATTTCAAACCTGCAAGCACAGAGGAGATGAGATGCATCATTATTAAGAAAGCTTTTTACTTCTAGTGTATTTTTATTGTTTGTTTCTTCAATATGACACTGGTAAACACATTGGATAGAGAAAATTAATAAAGTACAAAATTCATATCACTCCAGTATTTTTGATTCTTTTAGCTCCCTGTTTTCCAGAAAAAGCCAGCAATCTGTCCATAACTTCTAAGAGACTACAGTTCAACTAAATATCATATTGGTTGTGTTCTCTCACACAGTCTTGTTTTATCATGAAAAGTGTACAACATTTTATTTAGATTACCTTATCCGGTAAATTAGGATGAGCCTGGTTGTTTCATCCACATGGAAGATGTGATTTGGGGGATACCACATTCTGTCTGTTTCACTCATGAGTGCAAACATGTTATGATACACTGGCATGATACCTACATGAGGGGCAGAGAAGCACACATCAGCAGGAAACAGTTTTCACAAAATATTTTAAAAATATTGTGGGTTAAAAGCAGCAGATTGCCACAGTCCTCTACTACTATGGGCAACAGGTATCAGTACTGCCAACAACACTGCAATCACAATCCCATAACCTGCAGGCTGCTTTGCTGGTTAAATTTTTCATTCTTCCTTTATGCTGACTTTGTTCACCTGTTGTCCTATACCCACTGTTAGATAACAAGATTTTCCATTTTCTCTGTATGACATTTAATAAAATGTCTTCTTAGCCTCTCAGTTTAGAAACAGCTTACAACAGTAGACTTCTTTTCCTGCCTTTCCAAAATCAGATCATTTGATTTGAGCATTGATTTTACAACTAAGCATTGATTTTAAGATTTTAGACTGATTAAAAATTAGAAGTAAAGCAATACAAAGAAAATTGTAGTGACTAGGACAACCACTAGCCATTTTCATTTTAGTAACTCAGTTTGCAACAAACCCAAACATATACTGTTAAAATAAAACAGAACTGGAAAATATTTTTTTCCCTCAACAACTTTGATTTATGCTAATGGTAACTGACAAGCAATCCTACTTAATTAGAAACTAAAAAAATCAGTTGAGCATCAACTCTTCAGCAGCACCAGAATTTTAATTTGACTTTAATGCTCCCAGCTGAAACATAGCCTACGACTCAGCATTGTACTGTGCTGCAATGTGATGCATCCCTATGATGCCAGTGTTAGATCTGGAAAACAGGTTAACTGCCTGAAAACTGATAGCACAAAAGGATGAACTGCAGGTATTGACATGCATATTCTGAAGACAGAAAGAGACACAGGTCGAGAGGCCAGAGAGTAGGATGAAAAATTACGATGTCAAAGTTACAGTAGGTCATAGCTAAAGAAAACTTTACATTAAAACAATATACTTTGGGGTAAGAAAGCAAAAAAAAAAAAAGGAAAAACAAACAGGTAATGACAATAAAAGTAACTTAAAATGACGTTATGAGACAAAAGAATTCTGGGAAAAGTCAAAATACCAACACTCCAGCTCAAAGACTTAGAATGAAGGAATTGAAATCCTCGCAACAAACCAGGAGCAGAAAAAACTCCTTTATTTCTTCTTCTGTTCTGAACCACATGTAGGTAACTACTGAAAGGGGAAGACCTCACATTTCTTTCACCACATCTAAACAGCATGTAAGACAACCAGAAGAAACAACCAACCAATTCCACATATAAAACCACATAGCCCTTTGGAATAAAACATATTTCAGTCTTAAACAGCAACTAGCTTAATAAATTTGATACAAAAAAGGGTTTGCTTCTATAAGGGTCTAGTAAGAGGGCTAAGAACTAGAGTTCTGTTGCATATTTGCGAAGATTAAACTGCTGAAATCTGTAGGCCAGTCATCTAACACCTTCTTAAACCAAAGCTCTACAAAACATACCAGAACTGCAGGTCTTAACATATGATTTTCTAAGAAAAGGAGTCACAGACTTACAGGAAACTAGAGAAAGGGAAAGCGTTATATAAGGCAATGAAAGGGAAACCAAAACGAAACCAATCCCCCACAGGAATAAAACTGAAGGGATAAATAACTGAAAGATTGGCTGTAATTCTAAATGTTGCAAATTTATGGTGCAGTATTACATATTTGATCCATCCAAGTTTTGAGGTTTTTTTTTGAGGTTTTTTTTATGGAGATAAAAAGAGACCTACCCCGTACAACTAAACATGGTTCTCATTTGATGTGTAAAGTGGGATGAACTATACTATACTACATGTCAGCTGTCCACAAAGCAGTAACTTAGCAGTTACCAACTTAGTAGCTTGATGGCTGTGTGGTGTATGTATCCCCAACAATTTCAGATCAATTATAGTGTAATGTATGTGAGAGTCACTAGCCTGTTTCATGACTATTGCTAGATGCTAAACACCATTCGGGGCAATGCTGAATATTTTCTATATAGCTAGTGAGACCTAGTTAGCCTCCCTAATACATTTACCCAAACTACTAACCATCCCATGTATGCTTACTGACCAACATTTCAAAACCATATTCTTAAATTCAAATGCTAAGCTGCTGTATTTGACCAAACACATTACAGACACCACAATCACCATGCCACCTCACACCTCAAAAAACCCCACAGGGATTCCAAGATCCTACCATTGCCATTCTGAAACTTTAACCAAGACATGACCGTGGAACTCCCCCTACAAATCAGAAATACTTATATTTTGCCCTCCCCCTGTCTTTCTTTGTATGAAAAGTAAACTCTGCACTCTTCCATCCCTCATATTTTGGCATTTATAGTTCTGAATGGTAACTTGCACCATTCACTGGCAGTATTTAAGAACACAGAGATCATGCATATTTTTCAAGAAAAGGAGTTTCACTTTTTTATTTCTTCCCCTTTAGAACTATTACTTTGCTTTGTTCAACAATTGCTCAACAATTATAAAACAGAGCAAATGCCTTTATTAAATAGAGTCTTAAAAATTGTCCACAAAAATCTGACAAAAGCAGAGAGACCAGAAACTTCTTTTCATGTAATTCTTACCACCACTATTAACTGCAGGGTCTTTTAAAGTGAAGAAAACGGCAATATTTAAATGTTTTCTCTAGAAACAATGAAAGTCTAAAAACTGGAGTGGGGAATAAAAGTCTTCTGCTGAAGCCTAGATATGTCAACAATAGCGATAACTTAGGAGAAATATAAATGTAGGTGAAGGTAAATAAAATCATAAGAGCCATTCACAACAGGTACTGAAAAGCCTCCCCTGGAGTTTTGCGCCGCATTAACCATGCTATCAGCTCAATCTGTGAGGAATTAAGAGAGAAGATAGTGACTCAGACATAATTAATCAGAATTTTCACTGCTTTGATTCTCCTGCAAGGGATATCAAGTAAATTTTCTGGAATATTGCAATGACAAGATCTCTTTAAATTTATTTATTTATTGCATAAGGCTAAAGAAATTAGTATATATATAGTATGTGTGTATATATATATATATATATATATATAGTATATTCATACTATATAGTACATAGTATATATACTTGAGTATAGTCAAATAACATCACAAAAGACTACAACACAGCATAGGTTTATACTTCAAACTTCTGTTTCAAACCTAAAAAAAAGTAGAGTCTTCTTTTCCTCATTATGATTTTAGAGCTTCACATCCAGACAAGTCTCACTACTTCATTTATCCTGAAGCAGCTAAGAAAACACAGTTTTTCTGTATCTCCTCTTTATTAGCATTAGGAACCCTTTCTCCCACACAGTATATTTTCATCAGGTAGTGTCCCTCTTCTAAGAAAAAATAAGAAACAGGAAGTGTAAATCACAACAAGCCATGACACCACTATGAAATGTTAAAGTCATGCAGAGTCTGCAATAGAAATACTGTTGTATGAAACTCTCAACTCAAGCGTGTAAGTCATTAGATATAAAAAGATGGAAGCAATTAGTTAAATGATTAATAAAAATCTCAAATTTTCTATATAAAAGTCTAATACATACATTAGTTCTCATACAGCTGGAAGTAAACTGTTTAAAACTTATAGAGCCCTGCATATACCAGATGAAAATTTGCTTGCCTTTCCTGACATAAAAATAGTATCTTGCATTATCATTCATACAAACTGGAGGCTTACCAAACCCTAAACATCACATTCAATGTCACTATCCTGTCAACAAAATGGTTTCTGAATAGTCAATCAAAGCTTCTATTTCTTTTCCTGGAAAAATAGAATTGCCCAGAGTTCTGATTAATTCATTCCCCAGCTAGTGGGGGAGAGCAGGGGGGCTGCATGTTCCAGGTGGATTTTCAGGAAAGCCTATCACCTAAAGGAAGACAAACAAAGAAAAACCAAACAACAACACGACCTCACAATAACAAGCAAACACACACACACACTCACACACACGAAAAAAACCCCCTGAAACCAAACAAAACCACCGAACAAAAAAAACAAACCCTCAGTGAACAGTTACACTCAATGACAACTCTGAGCTACGTGAACACTGAGTCGTGTCAATTCTGGAAATTCAGCATGCATAGAATTCCCTTGTTAACAGCACAGAATCTCTTCTCGAGCATAGAAGCAAAGACTACAAATCATAACATTATGCAATGCACTCTCTGCCTTGAAAACATTTCATTGATTGACTGCAAACACTGCCACCATTTGTCACATAAAATGCTTTGAAACAGTGCTTTTACTTACTTATCATTAAAAACTCTCTGCCATTTTATGGTTTTCCAAGAGAGACCAGAATTTTTCAAGGGTTGTACCATGGAAATTCCGACAAATTGCAAATTTGCAATTCAGATGGGTGAGAATTAAAATGAAGATACAGCTAACACAAAGATTCTGCAACCTCTAGAATGATTTCTCTATTTCATTTCCATCATCAGTTAGTTCCTCTAATACCACTCTCCCCCTCAGACTAAGAACAATACCTTTTCTTCAATTTGGTGTGACATTTCTAATCTTTTACTTGGCAATTAACTAGCTAACATGCAAGAACTGAACCATGACTAACTCATCAATTTAAATTTAATGTCAAGACACCTTATTTATTTTTGCATTTCTGCTTGGAAAATGTGATAGTCACTTTTACGTACAGTTTTCCTTATAAAAATACAAACTCACAAAAATGTTTATATTTATTATATTTTCCCAAACCAGAGAACTGTTTTTAAATAAAGTTTTTTAAAAAAATGGCCAAGCTTTTGCATGCATGTATCAAACTGGCAGAAAAATATTTAGACAGACTAATATTTTTATAGCCAATACATACCAGATATAACAGATCTAATGTCAAATTAGCAGTGACTGGAAAATTTTCAATTGTTTGAACTCTTTAAAAGATACGTAACAAAACTCTCTGACTGCTGATGTTTGCCTAGATGCAGTCCTGCTTTGCCTCCAACAGCAGTCATACTTGGATATAATCTGCTCTGCTGTCAAAAGATCTATCAGTTGTTCAGATCACAAAATTCATTAACAATTACCAAATTTGTCATATTTCAGTCTTCCTTACTACCCAAATCACTCCCTTCTTAACCAAGTATTCTGACTCACAGCTTACTCCTGAAAGATGAGTCTTGCAAACAAACATTACATGACTGTATGGAGTCATATGTGTTCTGCTGTACAACCAAAAAATCATCTCAGAAAAAAAAAAGTAAACAATAAGAAGCAATGACTCATGATTTAAGCACAAATGGTTTCTATGAAAGAGAAAAAAAGAACAAAAAGATGATCACTTTCATACCCAGAGATTGTAGGAACGAATTTGTTTTATTAAAAAATTCAATGTACTTTTGCAAAGAAAGATGTATACACAAAATGCATATTTGAATTATTTTACTACAGATTTCAGCCCTGGTGTATGTTAGACTCTAGGTAAATGCAACAATTCAAAGGTATTCTTAGATATCAATGTATTATTTATTTATATTATACCACCCTGTTATTTACATACTTTATTTCCTAAACCATTACAAAGAGCATCAACCACACACACAAGCATTCATGTTATATCTAACAGAACAGTTTCCTTCTGCAAAGTGATTAAGCATGTACAATATACAAAATATGCACATAACTTCCAGGACCAATCCGTTTTGCAGGGCTGCATCAGGAAGTAATTCATGCTATTTGCAGCTCCTGCTATGATTTAATTATTCAAACTGTATCTTAGCTCAATGAAAGAAGACTTTCAGTTACAGGATGGTATACCTTTAAATTATTTGAAAAAACATGGCAGTCACCCAGTTCAGCTTCACAACCATTCTAATGGGAACAGTTTTACAGCCTGCTGCTAACTACATCTGAAAGAACAGAGAAATTAGCACTTCAGTCTAAATGCCACCATTTTGATAGAGCTTTGGATTGTTGAAAACTTTCTTGTAGGAAGCTGGATTTCATGGCTTTATTAGATAAACTCTTAGGTATATACTTACCACAGGCTTTACAGGCAACAGCACAAATCTCTTCTGCAACATATTCTCCAGCTGAAAATTGAAGGTAATCTCCTTCTGTCTTCCCAGGAGAATGATAAAGGAACACTTGAAGCAATGGTTCTGTCTGCTTGGGTGCACTGCTATTTCCACGGACGTCACCATTCTGGTGGACAGTAGAAGTTGCTGTACTTTCCATATTTGTCATTGTAAGACAAGCCATAGTTTGTTCTGGTTCTGTTCAGAGCATCTGTCTGAAAGAAATATAAGAAATACTTCTTGACTAACTGTACTTGGTTTTATTTGTAATATTCATATTCAGTGACAGTACTGTTCTGACACTGAAAAATCATTAGAACTTGAAGACAAGCAAATAGCTTAGGTGATTTATGAAAAGCTAAGTTTCTCTTCAATTTACCACACAGCCATAGAGGAAAAGCCACCAACAGTATTAGAGGAAAAAACAAAATATAAACTTGGGAGTCCAGATAGAGGATTATCACTTCTCACTGGATTTTAGACAGCATGTGCTCACCTGCAATATGCTAATTAAACCTGAAATCCAAAAGAATTGTTTTAATGAGATCTGTACAACTCATTTGACTCCCAATTTAAACTTAGAAGACAAAAAAAACTAGCACTGATGAAGAGAAGGATAGAAATAGCACCTTGCAGCTGAGTTTTCTTTGTAAGCAGACACTTCAAAAAAGTGCTGAGATGAGAATCTAACAGACATGGTTTACATCTAGGAATGGGAGATCGTCCAAGACCACCTACTTTCAGAAAAAAAAAATTTAATCTGCCATCAAAATAACAGTCCTCTCTGATAAATGTAATCAAAGGAGATTAATAATGTAATAAATAACCACAGATATATCTGATAATGAAAAAAAAGTTTAAAAATGTGAGATTAGACAGCATATTCCAAAAGCCAGTTGAAGAGTATCTTTGCTTCTCTGTGGCAGCATCATAATTTTAATTGGTATAATCCCTGCTTAAGACAAAAGCTTATATAACAGTCAAAAAGTTTGCTTTTTATTAGAAGTCATTCCAAGTAGCTACCACCTGGAATTCTGCATTTTTTTATTCTGAAAATGCAGAATAGGTTCAAACAAGACAATTAAAAATATTTAATTTTTTAGAATCAAAGTATGTTTTCGGCCACAATGATGTTGCCCTGACCCCTCCTTCTCTTTGAGCTGAACAACCCTAACTGTCTCAGCCCTTCCTCATGGAAGAGGCACTCCAGCCCTCTGATTGTTTTTGTGGCCCTTCTCTGGACTCACTCCAAATGTTCCCTGTCTTTCCTGTGCTAGGGGCCCCAGAGCTGGACACAGGACTTCAAGTGCAGTCTCACAAAAACACACCAGAGGAGGAGAATCACACCCTTTGACCTGCTGGCAATGCTTCTGTGAATATGGTGAAATTGGTTTTCTGGGGTGCCAGTGCACATTGCCAGCTCACACCTCAGTTTTTATCTACCAGGATCCCCAAGACTTCATCCACAGGGCTGCTCTCAAATCCATTCACCCTCCAGCCTGTACTGATCCTAGAGATTGCTCTAACCTAGATGCAAGACCAGGTGCACTTGGCGTTGTTGAACTTCATGAGTTTCCCATGGAATCACTTCTCAGGTCTGCCAAGGGGCCTCTGGATTGGTGTCCCTTCCCTCAGTCCCTTCAGCTGCACTAGTCAAGTTGGTGCCATTCCCAAACTCACTAAAGGGTCTACATGTTGCTGCTTAATATATTGAATGGTTAATAAAGATACTCTACTTGAAAATGTAAATGCTTAAGTTAAAAATATGCTTATTGTTCTGCATAGGCATATGGGTGTTACATTCTTAATGCATGATTTTCAACAGCTTTTGTTTATATTGAACTCTGCTGCTTTATCAGGAAAGAGCTGTTTGGAACATGTTCTGGCATTTTAAAAAAAATTTTCTGTTCCTAACTAGAATTATCTAAGAAAGAATGAGTGTATGAATATTAATTAATGTGGGCTAAAGATGATGTGTGCTATGGAAACCACAACAGTTATATCAGCAGGAAATAAAAGCTGAACATCTTAAATAAGGAAAGCATTAACTTAATGAGTTTTGAGATGACAAAAGTATTCAATTACATAAACAAGAGGATAAGACTGTGTTACCATTATGCTAATTCTGTAGGAAAGAGAAAAGAAAAAAGATACCATCACCAAGCGAAAAATCCATTCTTTTACTTCCCAAACTAAGCAACATGAAGAACCAGTGTGTTATAGATATATAAATATGAATGTCTAGACACAAATGTCATTCACTACATTACTTAGGCCCTTATGTAGGGGATACACAGATTTCCTGTGCCTCATTTACAAAGCCAGCCACCTTTAACTGAAAAGATATGTGCTTTTAGCTCCAAAGGTAGCACAGGTAATGAGTCCATGTTTAACTAAGGAAAAAAAGCATCCCTCCTCACTCAACAAGGAATAATTGTTTTTTAGAAGAAAAAAACCACCACATGACTATAAACATTATATTTAAAAGATTTCACACTACCTTTGTCGACATTATGCAAGACATAAAGCTTGTGCTCTACAACTTGCTTTTATAAAACACTCACAGCTTTAATAACACAGGGAGCCATCTTTAATTACTACAGTAGTTTTTCCAAAATACTCCAAAATTAACCCTCTGTTTATTCAAACCTTAACCTGAACTGACAGATTTTTCATCTTGGTCACTAGGCTTTATGCCTATCCAAAACTGAATGGAAATGTAATTTGTCAACCTAACTGAAAACTTGTCCAGTTTCAGAAGTGTACTAAACAAATGTGCTTGTGCCTGCCTCTCCTTCATAAAGTCTGTGTATTTACAACATATTTGTCCTTTCAAAAAACTCCCATCATTCCCTCTTTGTTTCCATATTAAAAAAATCAATAAACCAAGAAGGGAACCTTACTTAATCACACCTAAGAATGTGAAATAGCAATGAATGCAGTAAAAAATGCAAACTAAATACTCTACTCACTCTGTTCTATTTGTTGTGCTAATTTCAAAGGTTCCATGTGACAATGTGAAAAAAAACCTCAAGGGATACTATTTGTAAAATTGTGACATCACTTCAAATTAAATAACTTTCAAGTTTGCCTTTAACTATGTTAAAGTGCAGACAAAGCAGGTGAAACCAAGAAATAGTCCTACATTATTTTCTTCACTGAAAATAGAAAACATGTTTTCTTGGCCTCTGCCTTATACATGTAAGTAAAGCAGTTATATGGACAGAGTCTCACGTGCAAAGTAACTGAAACGCAAGGTCACCACTCACTGGTGAAAACAAAACAAAACTCCTTTCACTTGTTTTTCTTATCAGACAAGTCTCAAATTAGACACACTTAGTTTTCCCTGCTTTGGTCCATTCAGAGACCACTATATTAGCACAACAGAAACACTAAACATGGCAAAAAAAATTAACTACTGTTGATCTAGTATATTTAAAATATGACCTATTCTTCTGATGGAGCTAAGCATTTAGAGACAAAATATCAGGGAGACAATAGCATACCTATTTGCAGAACTCTCTGAGTATAATTTTCTGGAGTATATAGATTTGTTCATATTGTAATTCAAAATAATTTCTGTGTTTTTGTAAAGAATGTAAATAATTCTCACCGTTCTATGAAAGGATTTAACATATTCAGAAAACGACTTTTGTAGATAAGTTACTCAGTACCACAAAGGTATTTGTTTGAACAACAAAAGCCCCTATACCAAGTCCCACACATCTTAGAGTGGATGTCTGACACAACGAAGGCTCAATAAAAAAAATGGCCGAACCAATTATCCAAGTAATAAATAGGAATAGGTAACAAAGTCTGAGGTAAGGATGATGTTTTGGAGATGACAACTACTAGCTGTAAGACATGTGATTCTGGTACTCTGTTCTGATGAACAGAGTATTTGATTCAATAGAATTATTTTATATTCCTAATACAGATAATATCTTAAGCCATGGCTTCTAAAGGATAAGATTAATCATTCTATACATTGCTGTAACCACAATCACCAGCATGTACAACAGAACATGTCTAAATACAATTCTCTGTTGATGTGTGTATCAGCAATGCACCTGAAAATTATTTTCACCAGCCCCCCTGCGTTGCAGTAATTCAATAATTTTAAGTCAACAATCAAGAAAACGGTTAATGAGATCGAAAATCATGACTCACAGAAGACATTTCACTAAAACATGGAGGACATACAAAATTCTCACAATTTAATAATACACATCATTCACAGCCTTCAAAAGATTGGTTTTCAACTTACAGGGTTTCTTTTTGGGGAGGGGGGTGGCAGAAGCATTTGAGGCAACAGGTGGCTCTTGAAGGGAAGCCTCCTGAGCAAGGGTCTTTAGCCATACCACTTCAAATGTATCATTTCAAAGGTTTAAAAATGAGAGCATCCTCTCACTACAGATAAATCCTCAACAGTTAATTACCTTTTTATCACTTGGGAAATCTCTGTACTAAACATGGGAGTGATGAAGCCCTTTAAATAAGCATGTCACAAGACATCCACTTGCTGCAGGAATCCACAGAAAGTCAGAAAAAGCAGGCACGCATGCAGAGGTGGAACATATTGTATCTGCATTAAAAGTACAATATTAAAAAATGTTAATGGCTGTGAACAATACATAATGAATGATTACTGAAGAAATCAAATCTGCTTTTAGATACAGATGAAGTGATCCCCTCCTGTCTTATTTGCCCAAATTCCTACCCTTTGCCAAGAACTTAAAATTTAGCCTTTTTTAAATACAAAATTTTTAAAAAAATTAAACCACATTTTTGGTACTGAGACTTCTTCTCAGTTCTAGCAAGAAAGTGGTATAGAAGCTAGATATCTGACTTCAAACATTATCACCAGGTTTTTTTTGCACACAACGTGTTTTTCTTTTCTGTGAATACATCACCAGTTTAAAAAAAAACTGCTGATGGCATTACATGGAGAAAATAGAAACGAAAAAGGGAAAGTAATCACAAAAAGAGACATGGTATGTTCACTTCATGTAATAAGCCACAACAATTAATTCTCTTTGAAAACTGACAACATCCACACATTTCAATTCATGTGGAAGTTAAGATCAACTGTCTTGCAGCAGGAAGGGCAAGGGCACACCCACCCTTTGCTCTCATTGCACAACACTTCTGTGGTTGCAGGAAACTATTTGAAAGTGCTTAAGCACAACAGCAGCTTCCTGCAGCAATGGAAAAATATAGATATATTCCCTTTGTGACCCTCCCAACACAGAAAGAGCCTGACAGAGAACCAAAAATCGATTTTAAAACTGAACAAAGGTGAGGGAAATAAAATGGAAGTTTGAAGGGGGCAGAATTCAGAATGGAGAACTCTTCAAATTTTATGTTGGATGCCTCTTCAGACAGGTATCCCCCTGAACAGGAGTGAAGACTTCAACACAGCTTCCTCAGTGCCATGTGCTGTGTTGACTGAGTCTATCACGAATATCACACTCCCTTCTTCCGTCCCCAAAAAAGAACCCATCTCAGTGAGCAGTAAATTCAGCTTCTTTCCCCACAGCAGTCAGACTGGTGGCAATGATTAGCATTTCTCCTCTTGCAATACTAGCTTTAGAGACAGACAGTTTTGCCTTGCTTGGACAGCTGTGTATTTTGTATGCACCTCCTCCAAGCGCTTCAGACCACACAAGGATCTGATGTGTGAAGGCCAGCACAGTCAGCACAAGTTTTTTCCATACCTGTGCTGAAATGCTGGAAGGAGAGAGGAAGGGTTGTTTGGGGGAGAGCTGTCTATCTCTGACCTACTGAGCACACATTCCATGCACACTGATCTGAGAGCACGACCTTCAAACAAAGCAGAGAACAACCACCTGTTCATGCAGGTTTCAGATCAAGGGGCCTTGTGGGTATTCTAATTTATCTTCTATTTTTAAAGTACTGTTCCATGCTCAGAACTGCTAGCATTTAAGTCCCAGTCAGGCTCCTGAATTTAACCAAAACTGCATGAAGATTTATCTGTGTTTAACTATGTTGTTTTTCCACAAATCCAGCAGAATAAGGATTGCAACATTTTGAATACCTTTGATAATACTGCAGCTTGTGCTTCACAGGCAAAAAAATCAATGAAGCAGCCTAATAGAAAATCTGTTCTTCACATGATGAACAAAAATAATTGCTTGTTTATGAAGAAGCAGCTTTCAGCTGTGAACAAGAAGCATGGACACTCAGAGATTAAAAACTCCAAGCTCAACAGGTTCATGTGACATATTTCTCTCTTTCTCCCCCACCCCATCTACAGGATCTGCATTAAGGCCTTATAAAACTATTCAGTTCACACACTTTTAGACTAAGTCTCATCTAATCTAATAATAAAAATTACTCCTTTAGAAGCAGACCTGCTGCACTGATCTCACAGTCCACCATCTTGTCAGTGACCTAGCTCCCCTATTTCCTCCTTCCTTCTATTTGTTCAAGTCTACACCATCTTACATTTCTGGTAGCTGCAAGGATGTAAATGCCCAATTCCAAAATGAACTCAAGAGACTAATTAACCTCAGCCAAAATAAATTACTCCATCATCTCTGATTTGCCACTGTCTGCAAAGAGCACAATACAGCATTTATTATTTCAACAAGTCTTCAGAACTGCTATAAATATGATTAATGTTTGTGCCTGTGTCACCAACTGCTCAGTTTACTAGTGAAAGAAGAAAGATTAAATAGTATTTTCTATTGACAAGCAAGGCCTTGAAGACATAAGCTGTCTCCCAACAGCTCAGTATGTTTACTGCCAGTAAACCAAAGATGACAGTAATGCGCACACCGTCCATCTGCTTATTTACATGTCCTTCTTTCAAGGAATTTGAATGAACATCAATAATGAAAGCCTTCCCAAGTAATGGTGGGTAGGTGGTACAGCAGGGTGCATTGCCTGGAATGGGATGAACCAACTTGAACAATGCTCTATTTTGCAAAGCTATCTATAGTGAACTAAAGAGGGTGTCATGCTGCTTTCGGTGTTGGGTTATGCTAAACCGGCTTGACTCATCAACACCAAAGTTTAACATGCTGATAATGAGGTGGAGATGTGGCAGATCTGGTAAAGTGTCCTTATCTAAAAATGCTAAGGTGACACCGTTGTCGATACAGATAAGTAACATCAATCTCTACTTAATAGTTTTTAGGGGGTTTCTTTGCTAGCTTTAATGGAATTGCTTTAATAAAATTGTTTTGACATAGCACACACTATACTATCCTAATTTAACTTCTATAATGCATAGTAAATAATTCTGATTAAGATCTTCATGTCTAATCATTAATTATAGTAAATAATTCATTTTTATATTATTAGATCTGGTTTGCCTCCCTTAATCCTGTGGGACAAAGCTGTACAAAGGTTCAATGACAACCCTATAATTTCTTAGACCTAAAACTATTAGTTTGGCATTAAGATTGGATCTAGCCACACCAGGCTTCTCTTTGAGAAGGAGTTTAAAAGGCAAGCGCGTCCCTTCTGCACCTCATGACTCAATGGGAACTTTTCTAATAAACTTTGTATGAAGGTCTCACTCTACCTGTGACAGGAGATTAAGACTGCAGCAAAGTATCATAAAAAGTGCTAACAAGTCTTACATTAGCCGGCAGTGATAGAACATCACAAGGGTATTATGCATCTTGTTCCAAGACGACCAAAATCAAGTTTTTACCTCTAAATCCAAACTTAGACTGAGAAAAAAGTCAGCTTCCCACTTGCCATAATTTTGGCTAGTTTGTTTGATTTACACTTAATATGTATAATTAATATTTAATTACAGTCTTTGCAGTTCAGTTTGAATACACAGACAAATGGAGCACAATTAAACATGCCCATAACAAGTGCTCAGCATGGCTTGTTATGCTATTAAAAGTTTAAAATCTTCTGACAATAACAATAGTTTTCATATTCAGCATATATGACATGAGTTATCCTTGCAAATCTGATTTTCTTTGCATGTGCAAGCTTGTTTCAGTGGGCTGCTTTAAAAACAAAAGTATACTAAATTCAAGGAAGCAAATGCATACACTATGCTGACAGGCAATAAAGTATTGTATTTTTAAAACATCACCTGTTACAGAAGGACAGCGCTTTTTAATGGACCAACAAAAGGTTACAAAGGCCTTGTTCAGTCCAAGCATGCCACATCAGTGAGAATTTCACCAAAAAAGTCACAGCAACAGATTCACATATTTCCAATACATAATCATAAGAAAATATTCTCCAGACTAACTTTGCCAAAATATTCAACAATACTTTTAAAAATACTAAGCAATCTGGAAAATCTGAGAACTTCTTTCCATTATTTGGATAACACTCATAAATAAAATTAATCTACATTTTAAATGCACCATCTTCTGCATTAAAACTCTGTTGTCTTTTCTCAGGTAATATTTATTCTTACCTTAAAACCAGCTTTCACAAAAATATAAAATATTCTCCTAAAGCATATTCAAAGATGTTTAGTTAACAAGGAGTGCATTTTCAGTTTTCCTGGTCATTTTTCTGATATGCTCTGCCTATTGTTCTTCTGCCATGAGGTAAAGCCACACAAGAAAACAACTGCTCCTACAAGTAACAAGCCAAAAATTAAGTAACTCCAAAGGAGTTTTCCTATATTATCAGCTGTATACTAATACCACACAAGAACTTTTCATACACCAAAATTTGAATGCATGTGGTAGCAAGCAAATACATACAGAAGGTGACAGATTAACATATCAATGACAAAACATGCCCCCCAAAAAAAGAAAGGTAGAGAAGCAAAGATAACATTTGCTTACAGTTTTCACTTGGAAAACCACTCCCAGTATCCACAATTCAGTCCATGAACTTGTGTGTAAGAAAAGAATAATGGTCCTGGCCTGATCTGCTTGCATGACACACAGGGACTAAGTGGATAGCTGTTAATATGAGGATTATCCCATTTTCATTCTGATTAGAAATTTTTAAATTGTGATTTTTAAGTTCTTCACAAGAGAATGAAGTGATCACTGTACTTATTGAGGAAGAAAACTACCTGGGGCTGCTGTCAGAAAATGAATGAGCACCGTGCTCAGGTAAAAGCCTCAACACCACAGTAACATGCCAAGTAGGTGAGTTACCAGAGAAGTAATCAAATCAAAGACTTGCCCAGAAGAAACAGCTCTGTTTAGATTCCATTAGAACTTTGGAAAAAGTTGGTCCATATCTGCAAAACATTTCAGTTTCACCATGGTGATAAATTTCAGCAAAAGTCTATTTCATCAGAAAATTTCCAAGCAATTCAAATAGTTGCCCAATCATTTGGCACAGATTATGTCCCAAGATAATAGCATCTGAGGGTCCTTAGTCCATTCAGAGCCACCATTATCTGCACATCTTTATATACGCAGAAGACATAGGAAAAGTACCAATAATGGCTCAGGGAGGCCTTTTGCATGAAGCATGTGAAAAATATCACCAATTTACCTTTATTAGCTTACATATCTCCCAAATTCTTTTAAAGTGATGCAATAAAAGATGACAACACCAAAATTAGGACTAAGTGATATTTTCACAAGTATGCTACATCATACTAGATTTTTTTTTGTAAACTGTACTGAAAATTGAGTACTGTTTAATAGCTTAAAACATGGAACAAAAGATTGTTCTAAGTTACTTACTAAAGCACAGGTCTTCCTGAATTGGTTCTTTGATTTCTTTCAGAAAGACATTAAATAGGAATTCCCAATGCCCCTGTGTACATGGGGAAACTAATTCAAAGTAAAAAGCAGGATTGCTTGCTACTGGTCTCATTCTGCCTAGTTGGATTTTGGTTACAAAAAACTATTCTACAGTGAGCAATCAAAGCACCAGTTTCTACACAGGAAAAACTACCAATATATTATGAAGAAGTTGAGAAATGATAAAAAAAGATTCAATGAAAAAATATTAATGTTAAAAAGTATTCCAACAAACCACCAAAGAAGAAGAAAAAAGTATTTTTCTATTAAAAGTCATTTTTGTTAAAAATACTGTCTTTTACCTTCAACTTACTTTGAAGTTAAAAATACTTCAACAACCTCTAGAGAATATATAAGACAGTTACAACCTCACTCACAAGTTAAAAAATACTGGAAGCACAAACAAAAGCAAAAATTACAACACCAAAGTAGTCTGTGAAATTACTTCATTTTCTTAAATGTTGCAAGATCGAGACAGTCGGGATGTGATGCTGGAAGACACTTTTGAAAAGCTAGCTATTCTTTCCCAGATGCAATTCCTGCTGTCATAATTGAAGAGCCATTTGTGAAAACATGAACCAGCACTTGTCTCTACAGTACTGCAGGGCCAAAGAATAGCATCAACAGTTGCAAAGCAGATGTTGGCTTACAGATGCTGTCAAGAGCCACACAGGCTGGTGCTAAGCTATCACAAGTCATACATATTCCACACTGCAGTCAGTGAGTGCTGAAGGGTGGCACGGCAGGCACCAGCTGTGTCACAATGGAAAAGGTTTCAAACCAGTTGCTCTTCTCCCAGCCTTTTGTGGCAGCAGGGATTTCCCAGGTACATTCTGGTTTTAGCAGCTTAACTGTGGAATAGATAGAACAGAGAACAGCCAAGACCCACCACTTGCTGTGGTCTGGTACTTCTGAAAGATGTCTGACTTTCGAAAGTTCTTTATCCTCTCCCTCTACAGATGGACTCTGGAGTTCTGAGTCTATAAAAAATATTATCCTCTAAGTAAATATCAACACAACAGTTTAACCAAGCAGAGTTACTTACTGGTAGAAATTAAAAAGTTCTCTTCCTCACAGAAGAAAGATAATTTCTCACAGCAAACATTTTTGTGAGGAAAACCAGTCATAACTCTTTCCAGTTGCCATTGGCTATTAGTATAAATTACCCTGCTTGCATTTGTTCAGGAAGCTTTTTCCAAGACCTGGATTTTAAAAACTTAAACTCTTTTGGACTTCCTTCTGAATTCTGTCATCTCCATTTTCTTGCACTCTTATCTCACTTCCCCAGTCTGGCAACTTCCCTCCTCAGAGCTTAGTAACACTACAGCCTCTACAGTAACTGTCATATGTGTTTACACTACACGCAGAGCTCAAGAAGGCTGAAGAGCTAGAATTTTCCTGAGAACCAGGAGCAGAAGATTATGTAGTAGGGATAAAGGGCAGTGACATCACGAAGTATCCTCTAGGCAAGTAGGAGGTAAACAGAAAGAGGAAGAGCCATTCTAAAGGCAAATGTCAAAACAATGTTTAAAAACATGCTTTCCCCTTCACTTTATTTTGTGGCTTTTCTCTTTCAACACAGATTGCATTTAGTAACATAAAAGAAAAAAGAGACAAAAGAAAAAAAAGAGGGAAATTAATAATCCTGATTCCTGCCCAAGAATCAGAACATCTTAAGAAAAAAATCTGTTACTCAAACCTCAAAGACTGTTTAATGAAATTTGCAGTCACTTAAGTGAGAAATAATTCCATGGAACAGTAACACCAGGTCTCTTCATTCTATCATTCTAGGTGAAATGGTGCCTCCAGTTTCAACTCCAGAATATCCCAACTGAAACTACTACTCTTTGCCAAACTTCTAAATATCTAGCCTTAGAGATTAAAGGTACACTTTTACAGTCTGTCATACACAGTAAAGTACCATGGAGAATATAATAATCATAACCCCAACCAGCTCTTCTGCCTACAAAAAGAAAAACCACAAGAAGATCCACTATGCTCAACATAACACAATGTTATGTTTGTAAAATGTCACTCCTGCTGCTCCCAATTTCACAGATTATTTGGCTTCTTTCTCCTCCCAGTTTTCATCATCTGACCAAAGCAAAGGGTAAAGTGGTCTTGGACAAGAAAATTGCAATAGTAGGCTGAGAGACAAAACATGCATTACCTTGATTCCTGTAACATTTTTTCTGGGAAAAATATGGGAGAAAACAAATCTAGTAAATCTGAGACAGAGACATCAAAAATGTGAAAACATCTGGATGAAGGAACTACTCCTATGCCAGCTACACTATCTGAACAGAATCTGGAAACACGTGCTTCAACAAATTAGCTCTTTGCAGAAATAACTGTCAGCATGTAAACAGGATAACAGTTAAGTCAGAGTGAATCAGCAAACTCTTCCAAACAGCCAAGAGCAATAGATGTCAGTGTCTCCTCTGGACTCTCCAGAAATACTTTCTTCAGCCTACCCTGCTTTTTCAGCTTCAGTTAAGAAACTGTACTTCAAAAGGTCAGATCTAATGCAAATTTCATTGTACAAATTCCCTCCTCAAGGTGCGGGAGTTTCTAGGGGATTTTGGTGTCATTGCCCTCCTTCCTCCTTGTCTTTGGAAAAGTGCCTAAAGTCTTGTAAAGGAAACCAAGCTGGCTCTTTACAGCGACACATCAGTTACAGGAACCCAGGACACTAATATTATTTACAGCCCTGCCTTAAAAAACACTCTCCTCCCCAGAAAACCAAGCAAACAAACAAACAAACAAATCCCCCCAAAAATCCAGCCAAAGGAAAAACCAACAAAACAGAACACTCCCCTCCCTGCTCTCCAACTTAGATCCCATACAGTTTCAACAAGGTTTCGACTAGGTACTTTTATGAAAGTAGAGTCAGGGCCTGATCACATAAAATGAGACAACAAAACATAACAAAGACCATCTGAGAGATACAAACAACAATCTGAGATATTCAAGCAACTGCCACAGAAATATTTCAAATAAAATTATTTTTGTAGAAGTTTGATCAAATAGTAAAGCCAAGACTATGTAAATGCATTCACAAGCCTATCAAATAATGATCCAGAGTTCAATCACTGTATCAATATATAAATATTTATATCAATATATTAACATTGCAATTATATAGAAAGATATTATAACATATAAATACTGCAGCTTCTTGTTACTCTTTAGAAGAAGAGCTGAAGTATTTTTGCAAAAGAATACATTCTTTTTTTTAAATCCTATGTTAATGCTTAGTATTGCTGAATAATTTATGACAGCAATGTTGATGCTTTATCTTTACAATTCAGGAAAATGTACTTGCTTGATAGTTTATTTAGTGTTTCCTTAAACACCAATGGCCTGCGAGTTCTCCACTTGTTCCCTATCTGAAATACCAGACAGCTTTTTCAAAGATACTGCACTACTTGCTTTGCCAAGATCATGTTATCTCCATAAACGCAGATTGTCAGAAAAAAATGCTGGCCAGAAAACCCAGGGCTCTGAAAGCAAACAAAGGTTTTTCATAAAATATACCACTAGCAGAGATTCTGCAGAAGTCTAATAGAAGTGACAAGGAGAAAGAAACATTAAGACAAGCATATTTTCACAATGTAGCATTTCAAATAGTCTGTGTTCTCTTGAACATTTTAAAAAAAGAACAGACTGGTGCTTCCCCAAACACTGCAGAAAAGTCAAATTATCATCATGTGTATCCAGTATTTACAGAACTCTGTTTTGAGTATGATTAAGCATTCAATTGTGCACTTCACTTTCAAAGAGAAAGAAAATATTCCAAAATAAGATAAACTGAGAACTTCCTATATTCACATTGACTGTTCCCCAAGCGCTGAAATAAGAATGACACAAACCTTTTTTCATGATTTTTGAAATTATATCCTGAAATACCGTAAGAAAATTGCAGAAGACAAGAGCATGAAAATTGTGCCCCAACAGACTAAAAAGATCTAGCAGACTACCTGACAGTCTCAAGAAATAAAAAACATAGTGGAAAAACAAGGAACTCTTTAAATGAGATATACAATACCTTTAGAATAAATACCTATTTAAAAAACATTTTTTTTTCTTTCAGAAACAAGAGTGTCAAACTACTGAAAAAACCAGTTAAGAAAGATGTAGATTCTGTATTTCCTGATTTTAAAACATGAAGAGTAGATGCACTGTTACAAAATAGGTTTTAGATAATCCTATGTTACTGAACTTGATGAAGGGAGGAAGAAAGCCCAAGTGTAACTGACTGGTTTATGATATATAGAAGATTAGACAGGAAGATACAATGTTCTTTTCTGGATTTTAAAATAAGATGTTACAGATTGTGCTATTATCAGTTCCTTTATGACAAGCCATTATAAAATAAAGATTAAGCATTCAAAGCACAACAGTATTAAATAACTGGTCACTTGTTGAAAAAATGTTACATTGCAAAATTCCCACTAAACAATTATTTAACTCCCACTAAAATTCTTTCTGATGACAGAAAACTAGAAAAAAAATCCTGAAAACACTCAGATCTCTCAGTACCTAAGTTAAACTCCAACACAAGTTTTGCCTCTGAGCCCTGAAGGCTTTCACCCACCTTTCAATGTCCTTAGCATTGTGGGAACTCACCCAAATTTTCTGCAGATGTATGCACTCAGTAACATGAACCAGGGCACCTCAGCTCTCCCTGCAAGTCCCCACTCCAACTCAGCAATCATACTGTTCTAATCATGTCTAAAAGCATTTTTTTCCAACCCACTCATGGATAGGAAATTTGAATCTACCAAGGTGATCTGTTCAAAATCTAAGATATTCCATTCTCTAAATTACATAACAACTCTTTCCTAGATTATCTCAGACTTACAAGCCACTTAAGTTTTTTACAGAACTTTTCAGCATATTTGGCATAGTTATTTGCAGCTTCACTTCAGCTGTGATGAAATAAAAATTTCATATCTCTCCCCAGGTTTTGGAACGAGCTGTTGCACAGAAGTGTGGACCCCAAGAACCACTTCCAAAAGTAAAGCAGAACAACTAATGCAAAGTCGACAAAAGCAAGCTGTGACCATGATGCAATGAAAAATCCAGCTAGTCCCCCCAAAAATGTCTGTAAACAATACTGCAGACTCTTTGACACTACTCCATTGAATGCAATGATTAGATAAGCTGGAGCTAAGTCTAGAATACAATACAAAGTGCAACACAGTTTATTACAGCCAAGTTTCTTCATAATTTGCTAATTATAATAAATTCTTACTCAAATACTGAGTAAGAATTGTCTCCATCTGAACTAGTTGCTCTAAGAGGTAAAGTTTTGTACATACATTTACAAGACAAATTGCTTGAAGCCCACTGAAATGAACTCAAAGATTAAAACCAACCATGGCCTCTCCTCTCCTTATGCATGCTTTGAGCTCCCAAAGATACTCCTAAACAAACTACAAATCACTATAAATACTAGTAGTTCTTAGATTTGCTAAATATAATTCCAATTAGCAAACAAAAGCCAATTAAAAATCCTAGGCAGGAATTAATAATGTCTGAGCAGACCACTTCTGACCAGGCATTCCAGCACCTATAAAAGGACATCCCTCTCCCCTCTATAGCCTTTTAGAGTTTGTCATGTCTACCAGTAACCAGGCTTTTAAATACTTTTTTTTCCTTAACTGGGACTTAGTAAGGACTTCGACTACTAGTAAGTACAATAAAAAGTCCACCCATATCTGGGCCCAAACTACACATAAAAATATTTGTCCGCCAATCCACCAAATAATAAGTGAATTAAGTTTCAAGTCATTAAAGTAAATAAGGATACAGGGCACTAAATCCCTTTGACTGGCACACAGACAAAAAGAAAATATAAAAAAAACCCCAGCCAAATGACAGAAGAAGTCAGCCCGAGGCCTTCATTTTTTAGATCACTGAGAGCACTCTTCAGTATCAAATTTGGTTAAAAACAAACCCCTACAATGTGGCTTTGCCACAAAAGAGAACATACTTCTGTCAGGGACAAAGGTAGCATCAGTGTCACCAGAACACTTCCCCTATTCTAGGTGATCTCTATATATGTGAACAAGTTTGTAACAACACATAATAATCCTAATATTTTCAGTTTCCACTGGAGTTCAATACTAGGATGCTTTACATAAAACACTGTCACTTCTCTTACTTTCTGAATCTAATACAAAGGTCTAAATAATTTCCATAGGTTCACACTGTTAACCACTGGTAAACCAGATATAAACAAAATTCTTTGATTCATGAAATATTTAAGAGAAAAAATTTCATTGCAAAGGAAGCTTTATCTCATCATTCTTTTCATATAAGGTAAATAGTTGAAAAATCTCCAAATTGCTTGAATACTGAAAAAAAAAATCCATTTTAAATTTCAACTCTTACTGTAACTTTTCCCACACTGTTCCTCATGTTTGATCTTTCAGTTTTAGTATACAGAGGAAACCTCAGGCAGAGGAAAGAGAAAAGCTCTTCTGAACACAGAGTTCAACACAAAGGGCATGAATAAGGAAGAAACCAAGGAAAAGAAAAAGCACTGAGGGAAAGACATAGATGCAATATATCAACATATGTAACACCTCTCAAAGTAACTAAACACAGTGACTCTGCACAGTATTTATTAACTCTGTTTTCAATTACTCTTTAGAGTTCAGAAAAGATATATAAGTAGGTAACAAACGTGACACTACTGTGAACAACTCTATCAAAAGCTGTAGGTGTATTGTTCAGTACCTCATAGGTGAGCAAGATATTCCTCATGCCTACAACAGAAACAAAATGCTTAGTCACTGTGGTCCTGCTCCACTCTAAATGTCATTACTATGCAGGACGTAATGCCCTCTACATTATTTCAAAGCAGTAAAACAAACTCACAAAAACACGCTCTTGTTATTCTTCCATCTGCACTAAGAAATGGTAAGTTTTCATTCACCAGATGCATCCCCCTTCCACCTCCCTGAAAACTGACAAAGATCACCACTGAACACTTGGCCTAACTACAGGCACAAGCAGCATATGTCACCACAACCACATCTCAGGATAGTTGTAGGCTGGGATGGATTCTGCCTGTCACTTCAGACAGGCAGTCAGAATCACAAGAAAGGTCTGGCGGGTTGACCTTGGCTGGAGGCCAGGTGCCCACTAAGCCACACTACCACTCCACTTTTCAGCTGGACAGGAGAGAAAAAAGATGGAAAACAACTCAGAGGTTGAGATAAGGCAGTTTAGTAAAGCAAAGCAAAAGTTCATGCATGCATAAGCAAAGACAAAAAACCCTTATTCGCCACTTCCCATCAGCAAGCAATGTGCAGCCACTGCCCATGAAGCAGGGCTGCAGCACATGTCACAGTTGCTCTGGAAGGCAAACACTGTAAATAACCAGTGCCCTTCTCCTCCTCCTTTACATAGCTTTTCCATCTGAGCTGACGCCATATGGTATGGAATATCCCTTTGGTCAGTTTGGGTCAGCTGTCCTGGTTATGTCCTCTGCCAAGATTTTGCCCAGCCCCAAGCTGCTGGTGGGAGGGTGGAATGATGGAGAGACAGAGCTGGTGCTGTGCAGAGCTGACAGCAGCAGCCAAAACTCTGGTGTGTCACCAACACATTTGTAGCTACCAATGCAAAGCACAGCAGTGTGAGGGCCCCTGTGGGAAAATGAACTCCATCCTAGCCAGACCCAAGACAAAGAAGTGCAGCAGAGGTTATGGTAGTTAAATAACTCTTGTACTTGACAAAGGATTTTAGAAACCTAGAATCTGAAATCAAAATAACATAAGTGGCTCTTGAGCTTCTTTTTACCAGAAGCTTCTGTGGACAGCAAGACAGGGTAATGGAAGGATGCCTTCTCTGATGAAGGATCCTATCTCATCTGATACAGAAACTTCCTAAAACCAAATTATCTCCCTCTCAGACTGTGTCCTGTTAGGCAGTGTAAGCACAGCAGCTGAGTCACACTGAAGATTTTATGGCATTTTATGTGTTGTACACAATCTCCACCAGAAAGAAAAAGAGTGGGCAACAAGTAAAACAAGCAAATCTTTGAGGGAAAAAATGAGAGCGAATTGAGAGAGAAAGGACAATATGACCTGTATTAGAAAATGACACATCAGATCTTCCAGAAAAATCTGAGTACTCCTTACTCTAAAACCTGGATGTTGCTTGAATAGTCTACAAGTTTACTAGGTCAAAAGCACAGATTAATATGCCAAGTAGCCCAAACTTCCCTCAAAAGCAGCTGCTTTTCCTCTTTACCTATCCTCACTCCCCCTCCCTACTAAGCATTTCTAATAAAGAGAATTTCTCCTCTCCTCTCCTCTCTCACCTACAATTGGGTACAAAACCAGGTTCAAATTTTAGCTGAAATAACCTCAGTCATTTAGCACTTACTCCACTCCCTTTAAAACTAATTAAAAATTAATTTAACTTGTTTAAAACTAATTAAAAGTGCATGATTCAAAGGCAGGCATAACCTTAATACACACATGGTGAAATCAATGCTTGTGCTTAAGCAAATGAGAAAAACTAGAAGGTTGGAGCCTGCTTCATCTTGGTAGGCATAGGAAAACAGTAACTATTGAACATGACCGAACATCTGGATGCCATTTGATTCCTAGAAAAATCCAAAAAGAGGCATCCTGTGAAAATTAAGTTCTTCCAGAGCATTATGTTTTAAACTTCAGAAACATAACTGAACACAAATGAAAACTTGGGAAGAAGTTCCAAGTACTCCTGAGAAGAAAGTATCTTCTCATGGATTATTTTCTGGGAGGCAGTGACAGGTACCAGAGGAGGGGGATACTCCATGACCAGAGGAATAAGTAAAAGCATGAGTCTCAGTTCAGGTGGAAGATGAAAACAGTGCACTGAGTCACATGTTGAAAATCAAGAAAACCAAGAAAAGCATAGATATTTCTCCCACTTAATCTTCTACAGCTCTACATCATTGTCTTGTCCAAAAGAGTACTTAGGACTCTTCTATTCCCCTTCTACCTCTGGCAAATATGGTCTCTCCTCATCAGGTCCCAGACTCATCCAACTAAACCAGTGCTATGTCACTCCCCACCAAGGACACTCTTTTTCCAGTTTTTGTTGGTTCTATTGAGTATACCCTGCATTGCCAATCTAACAAATCAGATACTGCAGAGGATACAGTAAAGAACATTTCCCTTACTAAGGTTAAGAAATTCATTGACTTCTCATTCACATGGTGTCCAAATAACAGCTACACATGAAGAGAAATAAGAAGCATGAATAGTTGAAGTTTAAAATATACCACAGGTGGTTCAGTGCATTCTGTTCCCCTCCTTGCCCCCATTCTCTCCCTCCCCATCTACAGAGAAGGAGGACTGATTATTTTAAGCCTTAGCAAATGTTTCTTCAGTCACTTTCCAAGAAGCATTTACTTATTCTCTCAATGGGCTGGAAAAAGTTGATGGAGGAGAGATCACATTGCTGAGCATCAGGGGTGGTGATTAGGAACTTTAAGCTGAAGATTTTAGTCATTATTCCCTCTTTAAACATGGGAGGGAAATATCAAGAGGTAGCCCATGCCTTTGAGCCCTACAACTGCAGCCTTTGAGCATTAAAACCTATTGCCACCCTCCTATTGCTGACATCTTCAGGCTGGTTTTTTTAATTAAGGTAGAACAAATGAAACCTACAAAAATAATATTTTAAACTGACATAAAATTAAAGGAAGCAGGAGTAAATACCTTAATGGGAAAAAAAAACCAAAACAAAACAACCAAAGACTACAGGAGCTAATCTGGGGAAGAAAATAAAAAGGAGAAGGTTTAAGGAGTCTCAATAGAGCCCTTGAGCAAGATCAAGTTAAAACAAACGTTCAAATCACTGTTTTAATCTTCCCATTGTGGGGTGAGAAAAAACACCAGTAGAAGTGACTGCTTTTTCTTAATGAACGTCAGCCACCACAGCACAAGAGGTCACGGACCAGCTGGAGCAGAACACTTATTGTCCCCTGTACTCGGCACTGGTGAAGCCACACATTCAATCCTGTGGCAGTACTGGCCCCATCATGACAAGGACATCAAGGTGCTGGAGCATGTACAGTGAAGGGCAAAGGAACTGGTGAAGGGTCTGGAGCATAAATTCTTGTGGGGAGCAGCTGAGGGAGCTGAGATTCTTCAGCCTAGGGAAAAGGAGGCTCAGGGGTGACCTTATCACCTCATCAGTCTCTGTCTGTAGCTGCTATGAGAAAGGAGGTTGTTGCAAGGCAGTGTCCCTTCTCCCAAGTAACAGGACAAGGGGAAATGACTAAAGTTGTGCAAAGAGAGGTTCAGGCTGGACATAATGAAAAAAATTCTTCACTGTAAGAGTGGTTAAGCACTGGGATAAGCTGCTCAGGAAATGGTGGATTCACCATCCCTGGAGGAGTTCAAAGGAGTAGACACAGCACTTTATGCTATGGTTTTAGTGGGCATGGTGGTGTTCAGTCAAATGCTGGACTTCCCTTGGAGGTATTTTCCAACCTTTATGATTCTATGTCTCTATAGCATGCTTTGCATGCTCCTAATGACAGAATAAATCAGTCTCAACTACTGTTTAGTCTCAACTACTGGCAAATGTTACCTGTTGCAGAACCAACTAGCCTTACTAAAAGAAATCAGAACAGTAAATACTTGTAACAACACAATCTTCCAGAAGAACAAAGCAGCTCTAATCCTGTGGTTCCAGCTGTGTACCCTCTGATCTGCCACTCTCAAAAAGAATGGAGAGAGAACAAAGTAGCTATGTTATTTCCTTACCACTTGGAACATACAATGAATGAAATAAATAACAATAAACATCTGGCTTTCTTCCAAGTACATACAAAATCAAATTGAACGAATAGTTCTGCATAGTCCATAAACTCACAGGTATGGATTTCATACCTGTTCAGATTTTTCTTGGGCAGACTGTGCAAACATCTTGCTCACATAAACCAGTTTTGCTTCATCCTGGAAGGAAAGTACATAGTTTTTCTATAGAGCTTTTAAAACACCCAGCCTAACAGGGGGGTGAAGAGGCTTCAGCAACTTGTGCCAGCTTTTATAACACTGGTTTATAAAATACATCCATGCCAGCCAACTCTTCTCCAGTCAAAAAAAAAAAAAATCACTACTATGGTTTCAATGCCCTAATGAAGCACTGCTGGTCTTAAACGACAGCTCCCAACAGCTTCTGAAGCAGTTTGTCATTTCCTTGTGTCTTGTCACAGCATTCACCCCACGTACCTTGCTTTTGTAAAATGAGTCTGAAGGCTGTGCAGCCACAGAGAAGTTGAAAAGGTCAAAGCACAGACTGCAGAGAAACAAACCTAGATGTTCAGAAGCACTAAAAGCAAGAGCAACACAATTAACTGATTCTCACCTGTCAATGCTAAGTTAATATTGGTCTTTCTATAGCGTGATTTCTCAGAAATCCTGTTCATTTATGTTTGAAAAGGGCTGTATTACATCAAACACACAACAAGCTCTCCCACAATGTGCATGTGGAATGTTAGTGCATGTTTTATCTATTCAGCCATCAAAATTAAACAAACACATTTGTACATCTCCTTCCTTCAGCTCTTTTACATACAATTATCATAACATATATGATGAATTTATGGGAAATTAGAGACAGGTCTGCCTTTAAGATAAGTTAAGATAAGCCTTTAAGTTCTCTTTCAGTTTTTCAAAATAATTCAAATTAAAGGTAACTGTTTTTCTACTTCAAGTACTTGCTTGTATTGCAGAAGTTCTCCTTGTTAATAGTATGCAGTTCTACAATTGGTGAAGTATTTGCTTTGTGATCAGCATCACAGCAAGAAACAGTTTATCACAAATGGTTTTGTGATTATTAAATTTCCCTAGACTACCAATGTGATGAGTTTGAAAAATTTAATTTCCCTTTAGTACCAGTATGTGACATAAATTTCTTATCGACTACTGCCCAGATTCAACTGTCTACACAAGAACAAGAAAAGAAACTGACAGAATAAAGCCTACCAAGTTCCTTCTTACTACTACTTGATACTTCCTTGGATTTTGCTTGCAGTGGTGGCTTGAAGCCCAGTGCCCACTTAAGACATACCACAATACAACAGCTTTCAACAAAACTGCTACAGACTGATATTCTTTACTAGCATAGACAGTATGAGAAACATTAATTAGTGCTTATGGTGATATGATTTTCAAGTATGTGAAAATTTCAACTTGGCGACAAAGCTAATAAATATGTCCATATCTTTTGGACAGACACAACATCAAAAAGGAATCTTGTTGCATGCATTTTGCACTACAGCTTTTGCCTAACTGCATTCCTTTCCTCCTTGTTTGTTGAACACTCAGAACAGGGAACTTTCTTGGTTCAAAACCTGAATTCCTAACTACGTGCTTTCTTCGCCATTCCCTGGTCTTTCACATCTCCTGATCCCAGTGTTCTTAGCTGCTACTGTTACTTCTACAATGAAAGCGTACCAGAAAGTGTTTCTGGAACACCTACATCCCGCTGTAACTACAAAGCAGTGAAAAAAACCTTAATTCTTCACACTCACTAGTTATGAAACATTTCTTTCTTAGTCTACCCCTTCTGTTTCTTTCGGCTATATGAAGCATTCCCTCCTTCTTTTCCTCAAACTGCTAACTAATAAATTGTGACACCTGTAAATCCAATCCCAGTTTTGAAATATCTCTAGAGAATTTAGCAACAGCAAATAAGGTTCTTTTATTTATTTATGAAAAAAAGCCAAAAAAGCCACTTTGGAGTGGCTTTGACTTAATGCATGCAAAGCTAACTAGATGTACTTGGTCACCTTTTTCTTTTCTAAACATCTGTTGTGGTTAAGGAATGGCACTCCTCAGTTCAGTGCTCCCACCGGTACTCTCCCAAACCAACACCACTTGCTTGATCTTCCCTTCCCACTCTGGCAGGATGGAGTTGAGAACTGGAGACGCAAAAGGTGACAAGCATAGGTTGAGATAAGAACAAGTTACTGGAAACAGCAATGAGATAACAAAATGAACAATAACAGCAACAGAAGTTCTACCTGGATATAAGGATGAATTTCTTTACTGTGCAGGTGACTGTGCACTGGAACAGATTGTCCAGAAAGGCTGTGGGGTCTTCCTTAGCGGAGATATCCAGGAACTGTCTGGACACAATCCTATGCCATGTGCTCCGCGGTGGCCCTGCTTGAGCAGAGAGGTTGGGCCAGACAACCCACTATGGACCTTCTAACTTTAAACACTCTTTGAGCCTGTGTCTTTTCTCAGCTACTGTCATTGTTTGACTAATTTTTAGGCTAATTTTCAACTGCCTACAAAACAATTCTGCTACTTGTATTTTTTCTCTACCTAAACTACAACAGGCAACTTGATTTTGAGAGTTAAACCTCTCTCAGTACATGTTTTCCAGGCCATTTTTTGGTTCACTTGTTTCAGAACAGGCATTCAGAGGATGAGACCAAAGGCACATCTAGTTCTAGTGGCCAGTAAAAAGCAAAGTGCCCAGAAAAGAGCTAGGAGCAGAACAAGCCCACAATAGTACTTTCCCCAGGTAGTTTCCTAGTGATCCAAGATTCACAAATATTTTAAACCAAGACGAATTTAAAAGAAACAGCTTTGTGATATTTACCTGAAAACAACCACCTTCCTCTCTACAACTACCTGAAAGAAGGCCATAGTGATTTGGGGTTTAGTATCTTCTTCCAGGTAATAAGCGACAGAACAATAAGAAATGGCCTTAAGCTGCACATGGGGAGATTTAGTTTGGATATTGGGAAAAATTTCTTCACTGAAAGGGAAGTCAGGCATTGTAACAGGCTGCCCATGGAGGTGGTGGAATCACCATCCCTGAAAGTGTTCAAAAGGCATATGGATGTGGCACACAGGGATATAATTTCGTGGTGAACATAGTGTCCTAGGTTAATTGTTGGCCTCAATCTCAGAGATCTTTTCCAGTCTTAGCAATTCTATGACTCTATGAAAAATTATACAAGTGCTTGTCCCTTCACACATGAAAATCATCAGACCAGAAGATAATAAGGTCCTAGAATTAAGTTTAAAAGTCTGACTTTTTTCTCCCCGAATGATTAACCTTAAGAACACCCAATCCTCATTTCCATGTAATTTCTTCTGTTTTCTTTCTCCATCTTTTCTTGTCACTTTCTACAGTTTACTTCTTTCTCCCATCCTACTGACTAACACTCTTCTTCTGTGACCCAAAAGGGGAAGGGAATTAGAGTAACTTACTGACTTAAAAGACAGATAATCATGATCAGTCACTCAGGAAGTCAACTTGCAAGGTAAAAAGCAAACTCAGAGCAGCACATCTGACAGGTATTTTCAGACAAGAAAAATACATACATGAGCAGTCTTTGCATGACCTAGGATGGACAAGTCATAATAAAATAACAATTCCATACTAAAATAACTGGGTAAACAGGGCAAGAAAGGAAAAGAAAGAATGCAGGCCGTTTTGCTGCCAGGTAAGACACAGATTACAGCAGCAAAATTAGGCAGGACTGCAGATCCGTTTGGCAAGGACAATGACTCACACTGGAATACATCATGGGGTGAGGCAGAACTACCTAAGTTAATTATCTAGAGATCTTTAAAGAATTTGAGGAGGAAGGCAACTGACCTTCTCCAATAAAGCCTCCTGACCCTTAAGTAGGAAAAGACAGGCATACACTAAAGGAAAAATCCTGGCAGTGCTTTTATTGAGGCATAACTGATTATACAGGCTGACCAGCAGAGAGAGCTGCATGAACTGGAAAGCCTGCCTCCCAAATGGGGCACCAGACAACACAGACCTTCTGGAATAGCAGTAGGGGCAGCATTTAATTAACAGTGTAAGATATAAGGTATGCAGATTGGTACACACACAAACTGACAGACCACAAGAGAACTGAAGACCACACATTAGCTCAATTCTCATACAAAAGTGGTAGGTCTCCCGGCAACACATGAGAAGAATGCAGTTATGGAAAGTTCTTATATGAAAGTGGCACTTCAAAAAACATCAACACAATTTGGACTATTGAAATCAACACAATTTAGACTACTACTTGAGCTGCTGGCAAAACTGTGGAGGCAGAGGAGGCAAGTGTTAACATTACTGCAAATTCAAACAAAATCTTTTGAATACATGAGGGATCAACATGTAGTTTATGAAGTCCAAAGAAACCTCACTTCAATTCTCAACTTTCCAATTAACTCTTCTACATGCTATTTTTCAGTACATAAACAGATATATTTAACCATTTAAACCCCACTAAAAACCAGAGAAACTGTGAAAGATACCTATTGTATAAACATGCCAAAGAAATAAAAGTTCAGTGAACCAAGGGCATTTGCTGGAAAATTTACCTGTAAGAGGGTTATGTTCGGAGCTTAACAAGCAGCTTAACTAATTATGAATGTCTACAAAACAAGCCACACTGCTATTCTAACATCACCAAAATCTAAGATTATGTATTATTATGTATAATTATGTATAATTATGTATTTATTATATAATTAGTGCAGTCTAGTTTTTGACTACAGTGGTTTCACATTAGCTTAAATCTGTGAAATTCTGGAAAGCTAAAGTCTTATTCTCTCTTTCATCTGGTATTCCTAATTGCTCCCTACTTGTTTAGCAGTTGTCTTTATACTGGGACAACATTCAGTAAAACAGTTTCAGTTAGTACTATTCAAAAGTTTTCAGCATTTACTGAAGTTTTCTGCATTTTTTTTCACTCCAAAAACACAGGATTGCTAGCACAGATGCAGAGACATGTATGGGAACATGCCACTCCAACTGCCATACGCTGACTGGAAAATGTATCCTACTTGAAAACGCACCACAGGAAACTGATGTTTCTCTAAATCTGCAGAAAAACCAGCAGAGTTAAGAAAAAGCTGGTTTGTAGACGGAAACTTCTATTTTCTTAGGAAGATACTCAAAGAAAATCTGAAAATAAAAGGTTTCATACAGAAAAAAAGACATGAGCATACTTTGTACTTAGTGAGGCATTTAATTTAACCACAAATATCCATACAGGTTCAGTAGACATTTGCAGGGATTTAGACTTAATATCCCATTGCATTCCGCCTTCAGAAACAAGAAGAAACCCACACTTTAGAAAGCTTGTTAGACACACTATTTAGAATCTCAAAGTAATAATCAAAAGGGAATCAAAACCAAGCAATACTATTTACCCTAGTGTTACGATTATTCATACACAGGTGCAATTTAAGCAAATATTTTCTTTGGTGTGAAACAATACACCGTTTTCATACAGCAACAAAACTGAAAGTCACAATTATTACATGAGAAAGTGAAAAATAATAACATTACTACTACTACTACTACTAATAATAATAGATTAATATAGTTGGAAGGCACTTATGGTGGTCATTTGGCTTGTTATCCCTGCTCAAAGTAGAGTCAAATTATACCAGGCTTAAAGCCTATATAGCAAAATTTATACCATTTTCAGAGGTGGATATTTCACAACTTTTCTGAACAATTTTTTCCAGTGTTCAGACTGTCCTCCTGCTGAAAAATATTTCCTTAATACCTAACAAAAATTTCCCATGCTCCTTGTGTTTGTTTTCTCTCATCCAAACACCCTGTGCCTTCAAGAAAAAGTCCAACTCCATATTTTTTATAGCCTCCCATCAGGTAGCTGAAGACAACAAATCGATGTCTCCTTAGACTTCTCCAAACGAAAATACACAATTCCCTCAGCACACAGTACATTATGTACTCCAGCTGTATTTATCTTTGGCAGTACTTCACTGATCTTTTTCCAGCATGCCAATGTTGGAATGATCTAGTAATAAGAAGCTTTGAACTGGAATCACAATCAGACAAAATGAGATAGAAGCCTTTCAAGTAGAACTTTCTTTTAAAAGACATGCATTTTAATATCAGTGTTAAGTTAGATACTCAAGAAAAATGCAGCCTACACTTGGGAAATAATTGAGCATGCCCTGAGCAGTAATCACAGTAACTCCTGCTATAGTGAGATCTGAATTTAATATAAATTTTCAATGTATTTGAGCAGAAAACACATCTTATAAGCACTACCTATAAATATGGAGCAGATTATGTGTTCTTTATACATACACACATACAATAAACATCAGGCACATTCAATTTTATGTATATACTTCAAATATATAAAGGACTTAATCATCGTGGGTGGAGACCTGGCTGAAATCCAAAACAGAAGTACAGTTTTATAGTTTCTGCATTTATTTAGGATTATTCTAGTTTGAAGACTATCTAGACAACAAATGACAAATGTAAAAATACTTAACAATTGCAAAAATTCAGGACTACATCAAAGAATAAAGCTATCATTCATAAACATTTGTTGTCTGTTAAAGTTGCGCATATTTGATACAATCACTAAACTTGCTGGAAGAGCTTCTAACTTGCAAAAGTCAGCAAAACAATTGCAAGATCTGCATATGAAAGAAGGAACAGTAATCCAAAATTTTATTTTTATATAGGAACTTTCCTATGCAACAAAAACAAACACAAAGTAGCTGGTTCAATTTAAAGTTTCTTTGCACTAACATGATTTTTTTTTTCCAAGCAGTGCAGACCAAACTTTAAAATGAGAGAAACCCCTTTCCTCAAACCTGAAGGATGTTTCACAATACTCTACAACAGACTTTGCTAGACTACATGAAAGACAGCAATATTTTACTCCAAGTAACATCAATGACCAATGAACTCAATCTGTAAATGGGGAAAAAAACCTACAGACAGATTCAGATTGATTCCTGGAAATGAATAGGTTTTTTCTGGGTTCTACATAAAGATAGAAAAGGACTTGGTTGCTTTTTGCTTTTCTTTTAAACTAAGATGCCTTGTGGGATGATTACATCAACCAGCAAGTAATGTCAGTGAGAAAAAAAAAAATTCAGACAATCCATTTTATTATCGGAAGAGATATTACTAATTGCAAAATGTCTGGAGATTAAAGGTTTTTCTTCCCTTGCAACTACTATAAAGTATGTCTCTGCAACCCAGTCTGCCAATTAATACAAGCAAGGACTATAACCTCTTTCATGCTGTCCACTGCCTATCCTCCAGCCCCTAGTCCTCCATTACCTTTAGAAGTTTCAAGAGGAAATGGACACTGGAGTTTTCCCATACTTCTTCTCAACATTTAGCTTACATTGCAAGAGTGTTTTGGGACATAGAAGTTTGTTAAATTTAGACTAAGAACTTCAAGATTTTAACAATAAACAGGACCTGCTACACAGAAATATTGTCAAAGTAACAAATCCAGTGGGTGCTAAATGGTGGCAGCCTCCAAAATGCTCCATCTGATATTTTATCTAGAACAATTACCTTTTAGTAGCCTACTTACCTCAGCAATAACTCAGAAATCAATCTAAATAAAAAGATAATATACATAAAACCTGCTTTATTAAGCAAATACCTGAGCCACATATTACTCAAAGTTGAATCATGTCCACATACCTCAAAATGAAAATGGCTTACTTCAAATGAATTCAAATAAATTTTGCTGATTTCACAAGGCTTTGAATGAGATCCCAAGAAGGGAAGCAGAACTTGAATCCTCATACCAAAAAACAAAACAAAACAAAACAAAAAACCACAAAAAACCCAAAAAAAAAAAAAAAACCCTCAAATTAAAATTTGCAGCTCAGTATGATTATGGAGTCAAACATGCTTGGTTGTTGACTTGCTTTATGCATATTAATCTAATGTAAATTTCAACTTGAATCCCAAAAGATCAGAAACCAGGTTTCTAGTGATAATACTGAATCTTTTGCATGTACGTGTCTGGTTATTTTTAAATACAGGGAAACAGAAAAAAAAAAAAAGTGCACCAGATGCAGATCCTCTTTAAAAGCACTTCAAAACATATCCTTCAAAGCCACTTCAATGGCTGTAAGCATGTTTCCAGTTATGACTAGTCTTTCATTCTTAGTAATTTAGGGACCTTATTTTATAGTGAATGTAATCAAAACTCCTTGCTTTGATGAAAGCCACGTATATGTTGTACCTCTGGAACAGTATTTCTTCAAATTACTTCAAGTACTGTAACAATACTGAGTAACTAGGCATAATGATGTTGTCAGTTTAATTCCCACCCCTTCTCACTGCAGCAGAAGGACTAGAAATAAAACATGACAAATAAAAGCCTACTGGCATTCTTCACCTATGGTACACAACTCCAGTTAATTCAGTTGTCCTTTAACTCAGTCAAAAGAGGATCACTGCAGCACTGAAAACCCCATCTCATGGAGCCCTTCAAGAATGTGTCTGCTAGGCCTTAAACACAGAAGAAAGTGTCAGTACTCCAAACTTTTAACCCCCCTCTCACCTCAGTGTTTTCTGGTCAAGGGCGTCGATCATCCTATTTGTAGGAGGTGCTGGTAAGAGTGACAGCAAGCTTCCACATACCTTCTCATCTCAGCCTTGCCAAACACCTTCCTATTAATGCTGTCCACCTCACCCTATTAGCAATTCTACTCTATAACCAAACAAACACAGAAATACTTGTATGGTTGTCTTCCTTTACACTCTGCTTCTGTGTGTTTGTGACTGACAGATTGGGTAGGAAACTTTTGCCAATTCAGTAATACAGGAGGTACCAGCTAGGCAGCCAAAGACTTCACACATCAGAACTCACATTCTGGTGAATGGACACATTATTGAAACAAGGGTGTTTTTCATTGTGACCAAACCAGGTTAAATATCATTACATCTTAATCCTTTTACAAATTCAAAACAGTCCCATATTCAGTCCAGTTGCCTTCCTAGAGCTACAGTTGCTCTCTAATCAGTCCTTCCTGTACTGCCTTTGTTCAGCTACTGAGGGCCACCTTACTGGCCCTTCACTTCACAAGCTTTTTCAATGCAGTAGCTTGACTAGGGCAAGTGGTTAAATATTTTTCCCCTTACCACACAAATGCAAATATATTGCTTGTACTCATCCTGCAAAACCTCTAAATACTTCTCAAGCTGAGCGTTTAGCCCAGCAGAACTATAATTATGCTAGTAGCTAAATTCCCTTCAATTTTTTTTTCTGGTTTTGCTCCTCCCTTCTCTTTTATACATGATAATCCTCTCCCTGCCCTGAAAAAGGCAGAAGGAAAAAAAGGAGGAGAAAAAGAATCCCACTCTTCTTCTTGCCGCTTTACTCTATATCTCTGATCTATTCTGTATTTTGTAAAAGCTCCTGACTTTAATTCCTTTTCCTTTATTTATTCAGGGCATTCTCCATTTCCTATTTCCTCCTTCCTTTCCTAGCAGCTGGACTCCTCAAAGGAACTGGTTCTGCCCCTTTGAGAGGTTTGGGCTTTTTTTCCTTTTGGTAGAAGACAAAAGAGCCAGCTCTCCCCAGTATTTCATTTCTTTATCACTCAAGGGCATACAAGTTGCTTTCAGAGTTGATAATCTTCCATGTCTTCTTGTGTAACGGCTCTCAAGTCGATAATTTTAAATAATCCATTGCAAATAGAAATTATCAATAATCTGCAAACAGGCAACACTCAAAGAATGTCTTCTAATGGGGAAACAAGTTAAAAACTTACATAAACTCTAGAATATACAAGGAAATATATCTAGAAAAAAGTTTTAGAAAAGTAATGTTCATGTAATCATTAGAGGTAGTATTGCCACAAAAACTGACAATTTTTTCTTACTTCTGCAATGCAAAATACTTCATTTCTGCCTGTGATGAAGTTTAAATTACCAATTTCAGAAGTTTCAGCACTATGAGCGAGCTAAAAATTACATAAAGGGCTGTTTTCATCTTCTGTTTTTTGTGTGAAAGAAACACACCATTGCATATATAGATGATATGTTGCTGTTATCAAGTCTAGATATCAGGCATCTGTTCTAAATAAATGGTTTAGTTATCATAGTAGCCTTGACAGTAAACATGACGTTCCTAAGTCAACCAGGACTTTCAGGTTACAAGGACAAAAATGAAAAGACACACAAATTATCAACCTGACACTCCTACATAGTCTGTGTAATCCACAGCTGACCTGCCATTTCTTTCATTACTTGTACACACAATTTAACACTTTAAGTATGGCCGTAATCATATAATGAGATTTGCTAAAGCCAGACTTTGTGTGAACTAGTCCAACAGTAGCATTTTGATGATCTACTTGCTGAACACCAAGAGTACTTTTCAAATGTTTTGTAACTAGCAGAAACAGTAGCATTAGCCATACACATTTAAAATGCTCTATCACATTTGGAAGGTATATGAATTTCTAATAATTACCTAGAAGTGACTCCAATATTCTATGAAATAGAAGCACATCATAATTTAAAATACAGAATTACTAATGTTCTGTACATATGCAATGATAGCCTATTAAAGACTCCCTCTCATAAAAACAACAGAATTGTATAATATTTTAAAGTAAACATTACACTTACAGCACCGTACTTATGAGTATGTCATTGTTTCAGTAACAAAAAATATTATGTAGCAATTCACCCAGTGAATAAGTACTGTGATCCAATATTTTAATTATGACTTCAAAAGGGTCTCATCCATTACACAGATAAAACTTTAAAATAAAAGAGAAAATGAGACATCACAAACTGTAATTGCAAAACCAATCCTGTACATGATCTGTGTCAGTAGATGGAGGTGTCATAAATAAAAGGTTTATTAAGCTGACACTTTATTCCATCACATGGCCTAAAAAATGAAAGGATGGTGTTAGAGTTCTAGATACTGAGAATTTTAGACTGAAATACATACTTCTGCTTATTTCCCTGCCCAGAAACTATAAAGGTGTTGGTGAAAAAGTAGTAAGGAATATGTGCACACACATGTAAGATACAGTATTTTCTGGAGAAATTAACACTAGTTCAGAGAAAATTTTAGTTTAAATTATGAAATCTTTAATGCTCACATACAGCTAGAGTGTCACACCCTCAACCATGGGAAACCAAAACTGAGCAAAACACTTGCAGATAGCATGAATGCCTACTTCAAACACTACCAGATGACCAATCTTTTCTTAGATCAATTGTCTATACTGAGATTATAAAAGAGCATTTCCAAAGTCTTATCACAAAGGACCTCTCCACTGTCAATACAGCAGCCTCACTGAAATCTGGCATTACACAGTACTTTCCAACAGTTACTACTGCTGGAATAATTAAATATGTACAGCAACAGTTAAAGTTAACAAGACATACAAGGATTTGCACCCATTTCTATTGCCATACAGTGCCACTCATCTACCCACACCTTCACAGAACATTCGGTTCACTTTTGTGACACTTCACAGACAAAGAAGCAAGGACACTTGTAACTTTAAGAATCACTAAATACTCCGAGTTGGAAAGGACTCACAGGGATCACTGAGCCCAAGTCTTCAGTGAGTGGCCTGTGTGGGGATTGAACCCACAAGCTCAGCAATACCAGCCTCACTCTCTAACCAACTGAACTAATTTCAGGGTTTCTTGCACCTTCTTAATTACCCATCATCTGTATTTTCTTTCCCTCATTTGTAATACATTTTGACTTCCTACCATTATCCTTGTATGCAGATTAAACATCAGTTCTCATCTACTACCAAGCAAACTTGCCAGTTTCTGTTTTCCTTCCAGACAAAGTACCCATACTTCTCCTTCCTCATACACCAAAAAAAATTATAATCAAAATACTACACCCTTACCCACTGAGGCTAATAGAACTGAGTCTTTTCACAATCTGTTTTTCACAAGAAATTTGTTTTTTCCACTAAAAAATCAAAACTAATTTCTTCTTCAAAACCAGCAACAGTTCTCCTCCAACTTAAAATCAGTTTTCCAACTCCAAAAAGATAATCTTAATATAGCTTAGCCCAGCTTGCAAATCTAATCATATTTAAGGTGCTGTAAAGTGCTTTTTGGTTATTTTATTTTCTTCCCATTTTCTTTCCAGAGGCACTCAAAACTTGACCGGGGAGTTGGCTATAGTAAATCTGAGGACAACAGATCCAGAAAGACAAAAGGTTGTTCCAGCAATGTAAACTGAAAGAAAAAATACTTGGCTAGATGTGGGCCATCAGGTTTGATTCCAAGTAGGTCAGACATTGACTACTGTCAAGATCAGAAAGCAATCTTCAAACCTACTCAATTCAGAGCAGAATGGCTAATGGCCGTTTTATTAATGTGATCAGACGAAGAAATGTAAGAAAGCAACAAAGCCTCAACAGAAGAGATGTGGCTGAACATGAGAGAAAAGTTCTGAAAAAAAAAAGAGTAAAGAGATAGTAAGAAGGTAATGAACAGAGAGGCCTCTGGAAAGATGATGAGACAAAGCTGTTTACATTCTTGCTCCTGCCTTACTTTAAGCCCATATTATTTCCAGAATCCTATTGAGTTCCTGCTTCTGCCTGTAAATTCACCTCATGCTCCACTACTCTGAGAAAGGAATGCAGAAGTATCTTTACTGTTGTGATAAAAGAGAAAAATTCCTTTTCTTACAACACTAGAAATATAACCATTTAGAAACAGTAAGGTTATATTATGCTTATGACCTTATATATATTTTATAATATACATATTATATTCCAATGTCTTTGACTATGACCATCTTCTTTTATTTCTAAGTTCAAAATAGTTATCTTGTGTGCGGAGCAGTATCATTCATATTAGAAAGTTCAAATTAGCATTTTGAACAAACGTATTTTTCCTACCATTTGCTGTGTAAGCTTACCAAAAGCTTACCAAATGAGTCTACATGCCCATTTAACCTTGCTGCTGCATCATGTATGTTTTTGCCACAAAGGCTTTAATGCTTTCTTCCCTTAGTTTTGCTTTTTTCTCCTGTAAATGTCATCGGTGACAATGACTTACCACCTTAATTCCCTAACAGCAAAAGGATGTACAGCAGTTTTGTTTGCTCACTTTCTTCCTCTAAATAATAAGTGAGTAACTGGAAATTATGTCTAGATAAGAAAGATACTGTACCAAACAACAGGTAAGTATTCTAGAATCGCTGTAATGTATTATAAAGAACTGTTCAATGAGAAATTGGATTTTCTTCTTAACCAGAAGTAAATATATTATTATATATTATTTCAACCAATAATACTATAGTGATAATTCCTGCATGTTTACTGCCTCTGAAAATATACCTATGCCTAACAGGGGAAGTAATTGAGATGTTATTTTGCTTTACAACCGGGTTTCTTAAAATTTCTTCTTTCACCTTAATATTTCATAATCAAGAAAGCAGCCCAATAATTTAGGTCATTATAATAAGAAAAGAGTCAGGAACATGAACTCTAAAAAGCAATAGAAACCAAAAAGAAGTGGAAACAAGGCACGTATTCTAATATTATGTATATACTTAGCTCCTCAAGTACAAGAGCAAACTTCAGTAAGAAATGGAAGAATTTTAGCCACAAATAATATCACTAGTACAAGCTCTTATTGAATAAATTTAGAGGTCATTAAATGATGCCAAAAAAATGGCACACTGATCCACAATAAAAATATGTTTCTTCAGGGAAGAAACCTGCATTCCACAATTAACTTTATTAGAATGCAAGGAGATCACAGAGAAACTCTTAAGAAAAGCAAATATTAAAACTTGTAAACTTGTACTCAGGAATCCAGCTTGATCAAAGAACCAAACTGCACTGGCACACCCTCGTAACCAGTTCTAGAAGACATTCATTCCAGCAAAACAGAATGCTTTGGTATCAACAAGTTGAAGTTTAATGACCTGACAAAAACAAAAGACTGAAACACTCCAAAAGTTCCAGCTGGTTTAACAGTCCATGAATCTTAGAGTGTCAAAGATAAAATAAAAAGAAAACAAACAAAAAACACCAAAAAAACCTCGAAATATAAATACATGTGTTCTATCCATGTCATGTATAATTAAGTACTCAGCAATCTAATGGCCAGACAAATTAATTAATTCAAATTAAAAATATCTTCTTTAAGTTATGACTGAAATGAAATATTAAATATTTATATTTAATATAAACCATTCATGTAGCACATTTACTTTTTAAACTGTTGTTCCATGTGTTTTATCACTCAAGGAGCCAAATAGTTCTCTGCACTAATGTTTTTAATTAAACAAGACACATTATGGTGCATTTTTATGTAAGAAGAGATGGAATTTAATGAGTTCAATCTAGACTTTGAATTTTAATTAATTAAATTATGCCAAAGAGCACATTTGCTACAGTTTCCAACTACAGTAATTTTTAACTTACTGTTTGCACACTGCATTTCTAAAATTGAAATGTAACAAAAACATAGGAAACCATTAAAAAAACTACAGTTGACATTATTAAATACAATACTTACAATGAAAAGTTAGAGAACAAAATAAATTCATACAAAACATACTACGTTTTTCAAACTATGCAGTTCAATAAAGAATGAACGTTCAGTTAATTACATGAGCTGAACAGCCTGTTTCTGGTCACAGTATCCTTCAAGGATTTAAGCCAATCATCATTCATCATCACATGGTTATTTTTACACAAACTGGGGGAAGAATATATTCCCAGTTTGGTTGTGGCAAAGTCTCTGGCCACCTACTGTCCTGGCCTTTATTTAGGAATTTGTCAGTATTCACATCTTAGCTGAATTTAAAATTCTGAATCTAGGTCTTATTCCACTGCCCTAACATAGAAAAAAAAACACTGGCAAATGGGAACAAGTTCACAGCACAGGCCACCAACACTGTTGGAGGCTGTAGCATAGACCCTATGAGGACAGACTAGGAAGTAGGGTCTATTCCACCTGGATGAGACTGGGGGAGCCTAACAGCAGTCCCCAGGACCAACATGGAAGTTATTCAAAAGATGGAGCCATGCTCTTGTCCTCCATCCACAGGACAAGAGACAACAGGAGCAAGTTGAAACACAAAATGTTCAGAGAGGAAATAAAGAGAATGTTTGACATCCAGATGATGGCCCAGTGGTCAACATGTTATCTCCATCCTTGGAGATTTTTATGACCTTCCTGGATACAGCTTTTATACCTGTTATGACCTCCTAACTGACCCAAAGTTCTACTTTATGCAGAACTTTGAAGCAGAAAGCAACTGAGGTCCCACTTCACTAAATTATTCTGTGGTTCTATACAGTATCTGTCTTTAACTAAAAGTTACAACATTTGACTAAATTTAGGCTTTAGCAGAATTGTAACTACAACCTCCAAATAGTTTTCTTTAAAACAAACAATAATTTAAAGAAATCCTTTTCATATCTATTAGCTGCTTGTCCACTGAAAATCAGGGATGACGTGCTCTTGTTTTCATTCTGCGCATCCCTGAGCACGAAAGGGGACCATCACTTTTCCTGGCTTCACGGATATTTAACCCATTAACTGCATGATAAAGGGCACTCAAGGTGACTTCCCTTTAGGCATTCTCACTTAGAAATGCTTAAGCTATGTTGCATCAACTCAAAATAATACCGAGTTTTCTACCCAAGACATACTACAGACGTTGGAGAGGGAGCAAAATAGTTTGACACACTAGGACAAAGCACCAAGTGCCCTATATGCTGTTCAAAACTAATGCTTGTTCAGTATTTGCAGAAATGGTTTCAGAAAACCTAAATATAAAGCTGCTCAAAGGCCTTCCATAGAATTTGGTTGAGCAGTCCACAAGTCTACTGCACGGATAAGAAACCAGACAGTCAATGCCTTCTAGCATATTATGGCATGCAGATAATGGCTGTAATATCAAGTCATGACAAACTTCAAATATCCTTCTAAAAAGTCTGACTAAAAAATATTATTTCACCACCCTGCATAGTTATAACAACTGCACAACCACATCACAGCATAACAAACTACAAGAAGAGACATCATGTATTATCAACCTACCAAAAAATTTTTACATCAGGTTCAAAAGTTTGAAAAAATTATGTGTCAAAACACCATAAAAATTGCCAAATACTATAATCTCTTTCAAAAAACAAAGTAAAAACATTTTTGCATTCCAAAGTGAATTTAAAATTCAGCTTTGTGGGTTCACTGGCAGAATTATTGATCAGTGTCATAATTTAGAAATAGTATTCCCAGTTTGGAACTCCCACTAAAAAGAAACCCTGGCTGCTCCCTCCATGTCCCCACTCCAGTGAAAAAAACAAAAGGCAGAGATTACTGGTTGATGTAAGAACAATTTACTGGAAACAGCAATGAGATAAGAAAATGGACAGTAACAGCGACAGTATTAATAACAGAGGTGTACAAAAGAGGGTGATTTACATGCAAAACACTCCCTAAAGACCCCAGGTTCCCTCTTCCCACCACACTTCTTCTTGACCTGATGCCACACCCTTCTTTCCAGAAGTGAGATCACCCTACTTCCAACAGGATGAAGTGCATGGTATAGAATAAGAACCTAGACATTGCCACATGGGCCCAGGCTCTACCCCCTCACTGCTACTGCAGAAAAATTAACTCTGTCTTAGCTGAAACCAGGACAATAAGATAGCAATCTCAGCAAGTGGCAGAGCTCTTTGGAAAGAAACCTGGAAAAAATACCAAAGCCCAAGAAAATTATGGGATGGCTTAAGAGTGCTGCAGTCTGAAGATATCCTTCTAAACACTGCTAATACATGTGCACCACGTTGGGTAGCAAAGGCCATGAGAAACATTCAGTGTCCTGTATGGTTTAAGCTGCTGTGGCTTCCAACTGCTGAAATATGAACAAGTTCAGGTACACCTATGTATGTTACAATCACACATGCAACTACATTGCAAACCTAGCTTCAAATTCATTTGTTTCTGAGTGATTCTGGTCATTACACCTCAGTCAAATAAATTCTCTGGTTTATTTATTCTCCACTTTGATGTACACCTATTTCATCACACTGGTTTTAGGTCTGCCAATGCATAACAATGAAAACTGAAGACTCCAGTTCATTTTCACACCCACTTTGCACAGTGCCTGTATGTTTTACTAAGTTTTGCACTCTTGCTATCACAAACTTAAATCTAACATGCTTATCCCCAGCTTCTGCAAGCATGCTTATGAAATACTCACTGCAATTCAGTACATGTCCATCCTCCTTGCAATGTCCAAAACATGGTTTTAGTGGGCTAGTCTCCAATTTTAGGGAAGAGAAGATACATCAGAATAGAATGCCCTAATGTTACCTTGAAATCACCTTTAACTGAAGAAACCAGGTTAGGAGAAAAGCAGCCAGAAGTACATTTTCACAAGCTCCCTGACAGAGAGCATAGTTACAAAGGTTTATGAAGACCCAGGTATGCGGCAATTAAAAGATAACCATGCACCTATTTACTCAGTTGTTAGAGTAGTTCCAAAGTCTGTCTTTTGGGAGCCAGCTGTTGGATTGACACAAGCTTTACTGCCCACAGCTGAGGATCTGGGTTTTGTGCAATCCAGTGCCCTCCAATTCCACTGGGAACCCAACATTTCTTTTGTAGCTCAGTCCATCTTTGGGGTTATCCAGGATGCGATTACACAACATTTTCTCTGACACTGCAAGCCAGCTTAAGAAGTTATCCTGTCCGCTCCCTTTCCCTCATGCCACTTGTTCCAAATGAGACAAAAAAAATTAATTTTAACTTAGGTCACTTGTGATACAGTTTACAGCACAGACCGATAAAAAACTGTTGTGTTTATACAACCGAGGAAGCAGCAGATTCCAGTGTTTGTGAGAGGCTAAGGAAAGAAAAGTTTTGAGAACAAAGACAGCTTAAGAGAAACAGTTAATACACATGATAAAACTACAACTCCACCTTATTCTTAGATCTTTGTGACTTCATGGTTTATAATTCTCTCTCTATAGTTTATAAACCTCTCTTTCATTAGGAATTAATGTTTGTTTTCCAACTGTCTTTGTCCTCAAATGGTCTTGCATTAGTCTCCCAGTCAAATTTTACCTAATACATAACCCAAACATCACCTGCAACCTATACCTCCATATCTGAATCCATGTAAGTAATCCCTTAATTTCATGTTGAAATTAAAAGGCCTCCCAATCTAAATGGACTTGAATAACTGAGGCCTCTAAAAACGGTTTGATAAGTACAGGTACCAAATGTATCTTTATCTATCAACACTGGATATTTAGAAGGCAAAGGTTTCTTACTAAGAAAATATCTGACAGTACTAGAAACCCAAGCCATAGCCAGTATTATGAAATAATGAATAGTGATGAACATTTTTGTCATAACTATGAAATCCTTGCAGTCAAACAAGACTAACAGATATCAGAGATGGAAAATAGTCATTTAAAGCATACTAGACTTGTACGCTAACACGATTCTTCTAACATATTATCTGCTCACCAAAAAAACTCTCAAAATTCCTGCATAGTTTCTGGTAAACAGAATGATATAGACTGTGCGAAAAAAGGTCTAAAAAACTGATTTAAACTGATTTGATAGTTACTCTCACTAAATACTACAAAAAATGAATCCTTGAGACCAATAAAGTCACATAAAGAAGCATTTTAAAAGTTTTAATTACACATGCTAATAACTTTAATCACAATACTTTGAACATGTATAGTGAATCCATTTAATTAAAACATCTGTAAAAGACTTTCTTAAGTACTGAAACCTACTGCAGCTGCTCAAGCACATAAGCAGAATGATAAAGGTAATACCAGCTAAATCAGCTCCACTGAACTGTCGATAAAAAACCTTACCATGAACAACACATAGATTAAGAACTGGGGTAAACATCAGAAAAGATCCCACATGGGGCTGCATGAAATACCACACCACACATATTTATGCAAGCATATAAGCACTTTCAAAGTCCTAGCCTAAAAACAACTTTGGTGATAACCGGCTTACATGAGACTTGAGCAAGATCAAAACTGAGAGCTAGCCAAGCAAAAAAAAAAAAAAGACAGATAACATCTGATGTCAACAAACATAAAATAATATACCCCTGAAAGAAAAACTTGCAGTCATTCGCAAACGACATTACATTTTAAGCCAAATGTAAGCAGATAAACAAAAAACAATTCACAGGATGTGCAGCTCAGCAGAATCTCTGCTTAATACAGGCACACAAGAGACAAGAAAAAGTGTTCTGATGAAGAGAGGAAAGATATTGAAAACATTCTCAATTCACCTGGAATACTGTCTTTTGTGACATCACAAAAACCACAGAAAAACAGAATTAGTTCATAGATTTGTATGAGCTATGAACAAATACTAAAGACTCTAAGGAAAAAAAAATGCACACATATACCCCCCTTCCCCCATCCCTGCAAAAACAGCATCACACAAAACCAGAAAAAACCAAGAAGACAGAAAATCTAAGCAGCAAGAGCTAACGCCTCCCTTCCTAATATAAGGAAATGTGCAACCATGATTTAAAAGCAAACTACTAACAACAAAAGGAACCACGTAATGCTAGTCATAGTCAAAGACAGATGCAGAGAAAACTCACCTCAGAAAAGGACAATGTTTCTATTGATTTTAAATCAATAGGTGCCTGCACCAGACTGGACAGGTTTTTTCCTACAAATCAGATTTAAAGATTCAGCTTTGACTGTGTGAAACAGTAACTACATAACCAAAATTAGATGGACAATTGCCTTCTAGGCAAGTCATTCTACATAACACATGGGGGTTATCATTGTCCACGTGAACCAGACCTCTCTGCATCCAGAATTGCATTACCCAGAGGGCTTGACATTTGAGTGAGGCACCACCCTTTTTCTTTGAGCATCTTACAGGTTGCAACTGACAGTGACAACCTATCTTACACTTGTACCTTGTAGCTGTCACTGTACTGTTGCGCACAACCAATTTAAGTGAGACATACAGTCTACTCTCTAGACGAACACAGTATACAGCAGAAAGCATGTATTTGTATGCAGCAAAGAAAACTGGATCACCGTTCCTTCAGCAGAACTACTACAAAGAAGCCTCTTTGTATATTCACATTTTTGTACAGTTTTTCACATTTGCATGAAGACTGATCTATCTCACAGAATAATTTTAAAATGTCATATTCAGAAATTCAAGAAAGCTCCTCATTCAACTTTTGATAAAGAAATTGTAACTGAAACAAGTTAAATACAAACGTAAGCATGAGCTCAAATGTTGACTCAGATCAGGCTAGTATTACTCGTATTAGTCATCTTACTGGCCTCTTGCTGAGAACCCCATGGGACACATGAATACATAAAGAACCCACCAAAATCAGTGCACAGCCAGGGTCAGAGGTTTCGAAACAGCAGCTCTATTAAGTCAAATGAGAAAATATAGCTGAGTACTTGCCTAATGATAGGGCTAACATTTGCATGCAAGCCTAGGTAAAAAGTAGCAGGTGTGTTACAAGAAAAATGCTAGTCTGTAACAGAACAGGAGCACTAGGATAGGATAATTTGGGTTGAAAGGCACTGCAGGAGGTCATCTAGTTCAACCCCCTACTTAAAGTTCCAGTTACTTTTCTAAAAAAAGCCACCAGATTTTGGTCACCTTATTCCAGTTGTTTTTTTATTTTTAGAATAACATTTTTTAGAACAAATACTTTTATTTTTCTATTATTGCATGGTCAATTCTGTTAACTGCTTTTTAATTGCAAGTTTGTAACTTTTGATACTCTTCTATTCATAATGAACACCGTTTAATTACTGTCTCAGTTTAATACTACTACGTTTCTGAATTGTGTTTATTTCCCTTTTAAGGCTCTTTCAGATGAGATCTCAGGTTATTTCTTGTAACTGCAAACATCATCACTTAGCTTTTGTTTACATAAGATCATACTGTAAAAATGTCCCAAAGCTGAAATAAAAAGAAACCAATGGCAAAGCAACAACCTCATTAAGCAATTGCTTTTCTCCTAACTTCAGAAAGATGATGACAGCAAATATTCCTTCCCCATGTTGCTGTCATTGGTGCTTACAAAAAATGAAAATCTGCAAATAGGTCAAATTTAGGCTTCTCTGGAAAGTCCACCACAGCTTAAAATCCCTGCTATTTCATATAATAATACTGAAGTTGTTTACATAAGATCATACTGTAAAAATGTCCCAAAGCTGAAATAAAAAGAGACCAATGGCAAAGCAACAATCTCATTCAGCAATTGCTTTTCTCCTAACTTCAGAAAGATGACGCCACTGCTAACACAACATGGCAGTAACACTCACTTCAGTACTATTCTGTGGTCATGCATAACACTACCTCCACATAGTTTGGAAATGGTTATTCTACAGAGATTTCAACTTTTTATTAGCATAATCATAATTTTGAACAGCTACAAGTAAAAAGCAGTAGCAATCTCCTTTCATTTTCCATTCTGCAGTTCTAGTCAGTCTGATTCAACCAACAAGGATGTTGGACCATTTTCTGCATTCCATGTACTTCTTGCTCATTACAACTTCCCCTTCCAGCAGCAAATACTCCTTCCCCATGTTGCTGTCATTGGTGCTTACAAAAAATGAAAATCTGCAAATAGGTCAAATTTAGGCTTCTCTGGAAAGTCCACCACAGCTTAAAATCCCTGCTATTTCATATAATAATACTGAAGTTGTTTAATTCAAGAGTCTAGACTTACACCATGTAAGTCACACAGGATGCATTCTCATCAAGCAGAACACAGTAGTGGCTACTGTATTCCTACTGAATCCTTAAATTACTTTTCTAAAAAGGGAAGAAAAATAGGCATGCCCAAAGAACATCACTACAGTATTAGCACCATATCAGTTATGAAGAAGACTGAGATGCAGGGAAGGAAAAGAAAGTTAATCCATATAACTGATCCAAAATACCCTTAAGTGTGCACAGAGTCTCTCTGTAGTCATCTGTCAATACTGATTTTCCATAAAATAGAAACTTAATAAATACTTCTCTCCCACCTACTTACATACATGTTACATTTAATTAGTAACAGAACAAATTAAGAGATAATAAATTGGTAAGCTTTACAGAGCTAAGATGTCAGAAACAATGATCACAAAGCAAATAATCTCAAGTACAAAATTACACTCAAAATTGTCAATAGCCGTTACAATCTTCCCACTTCTGTACAGCAACCAGAAGGAATACAGTCAGCAAATCCCAGCATAACACAATTTATGAATAACCAAAGGAAGGTGTTATTTTCTCACCTGTGACTGACTGCAGAAGTGAAAAATTTGAAGACAATGCCACAATCAGGTTCTAATTAGACTTCAGTCGCAAAAAAAAAAAAAAAAAAAAAAAAAAAAAAAAGAAAAGAAAAAGAAAAAAATCTGAGGAAGTTTTATCTGAAATTCTTTTCTTAAAAGAAAAAATTATCTTCTGCAAATTAATCAAATCCATTAATTCACAACCCACACCTAACGGAACACTTCCCCACGCAGAAGCAAATTCAACAGACACTTACAGAGAAAAACCACAAGTGTGGTTTTTCGTGACTGTTTGCCCTCCTTCTGCGAAGAGATTTTTTTTTTAACGGCACAAATAAGTATTCGCGAGGAAGTTCTCCCGCAACACACAGCACCTCCACCGAAGAGGCGCGGCAGCCACACTTCCAGCTTCCCCGCCGCCCAGGTCGGCCCCGGCCCGCCCCCCGGGAGCCCTGTTTACGGAGGGGGAGGAAGCCAGCGCGGTGCCCCGCTCACAGCGCTTGGCGGGCAGGGTCGCCCGCCCCCCGAGCGCCCGCCCGCCCCCGCCCGCCGGGGCTGAGCCCCCGCCCGCGGGACGGGGCTCGGGACACGCCGGTGCAGCCGCCACCCCGGCCACCCCCTGGGCCCCGCCGGCGGGCGGGCGCTGCCAGCCCCACTCACCGCGGCCGTGGCTGTGCAGCGCGGCGCGCAGGCAGCGTCCCGCCCGCTCCCTCCCCATGCACGGCGGCGCCGGCTGGGGGACGCGGCGGCAGCTCCGCGCCGACCCGCGCTCTGGCCGCTGCCTCCGGCTGGGCGGCGCTCCCGCCGCGCACGTCATCGCGCGGCTGCGGGCGGGGCGGGTCCCGCCGCGCTGCCCCGGCAAGGCGCGGCCGCTCCGGCGGGGCTCGGCGTGCCGGGCGGGGCGGCGCGTCGCGTCCCTCGGCCCGCAGAGACACCGTGCGGCCGCAGGGCATGCGTCGCGCAACTCGCCCGTGCAGGCGGCAGCCCCCTCATCGCAGAATCGCAGCATACTCTGACTTGGAAAGGGCAAGGGACACACGTGGGTCATCGCGTCCAGCTCTTGGCCCTACACACAGTACCATCCCCTTGAGTCACGTATGTGCTTGAGATCGAAACTCATCTGGAGCTCTCTCAGGTTCCGTCGGCACTAGAGAGGGCACCAGGGTTTTGTCAGTGCGAGAAGCGGAACCGCTGCCGAGCAGGCGAGCGCTGCTCTTTGCCCCTGCTGCCTGTTCGACAGTCGGTGTGGGCAGCGAGGGCTTTTCTTGTCTCCCACAAGTCTCCGTCTGTGGGAGCCCGCCCAGGTGAAAGCTGGAGGGCTTGGGATCAGCGAGCGTGAGGGACAGATCTGGCCTTGTACAGCCACGGCAAACAAGCAGTGCGTCCTTGCTGCGGTCTGGCTGCACAGTAGTGAGTGTGTTAGCTGGGCCAAAGAAAAAAGGTACGGTTGTTTTTTAAGCAAAAAGTGTGTGTGTGCACTAGTTCTGTCCCACCTCTTGGGATTTATTGCACAGTTCTGACTTCTGAAATGCGCACTTTTCTGTCACTTCCTGTCCGATGAGTTTGTTCCTTGTTTTCTTGTCCGTGCCAGGTAAACATGCTTAACCTGAAGGCTCAGGAACTGGGTTGTCTGTTAGACAAAGGATAAACACAAGCTGGGACAGGGAAGAACTAAAAAGCCATGTAAAAGTTTGATGGTTGATGAGTCTCAGACTCATGCTCATGACATTCTTGTTTTCAAAGCAGGCTGTTATGGGTCAACTAGCAATTTGGCACTGTTAAAATGTAATTCTTTAAGGACAATCTTACTTTGTCATTTCATTTCTATGATGTCATGCATGGTCTTTTGCTCTGTACAGAAGAGTACGCCCATGTGCTATAACATCATCCCACAGGTCCTTTAAGGACAAAATCTAGGCCATTTCAGAACTGGAAATTATATCAGTGGCTACGTTGCTTTGTTTTTATTGAATGTGCAGTGTAAAGAATACCTGGTGATTTTGAAATAAAGTCAATTACAGCATGTTTTCTTCGATAATATCTAGTCTTTCATCTCAAATAAAGTTTCTGTGGTATTACGTTCTCTAATAATTTGCTTTTCATGTTTAATGTCTCTCCTCAGTTTGCAGTGTGGAAAACTCACACAAACATGCTGCAGCGACACTGGAAACTTTTTCGAAGCAGAGAAAAGAAAGAAACCCCAAAATAAAAATATTCTGATGCCTCCTAAACATAATTAACTTATATGCCACTGATATCCAGACCACTCAAAAGATAAGGAGAGTACTGTACTACATTGGTTGTGCTCACTGCATGACATAAGACTTTGCTCATCAAGATTTCTGTAGACAGACCCCTGCAAATGCAAAAAATTTAACTTGAATAGATGACAAATCCTTATATTGTTAAGTTTCAGTAGTTTGTCAGCGTCAGGTGTAGTTGGACCTGCAAAATTTCTCAGCTACTGGAATGGTAAAGCACACCATCACTTGCTTAGATTTTGAAAGTCTAATCTGTGTTAGGACTCCAAACTTTATAGCTTATCTAGTGATACCTGGTATTTTTGTTTGTCTTCTATTATAATTAAACGTGTTTTAGTATAACATGGCAAGAAACAGAATTGTCCTAAAAATATTCTTTTTCTCTGGTCTGTTCAGCACTGTTCATAACTTTTCATCAGATTTCTTGCTACTATATCAATTTTTAACAAATCCTTTAAAAGGCATCTGCACTCAAAAACTGTGAACATGTCAGGCTTGCCTCTAACTGCCATTTAAGCACCCCCCTTCCCTTTTTCTAAATGATCATACAGTGTCCATGCATTTGCATGTTAGTATGCTTGGACACCAGTGTCAGTCTGTGGCAGGGAGCTGAAGTACCGTTTTACCTCCACATTGTTCACACATTTCATTTTGTGACTTCACACTCTGTGAATACCCTTGTGTGTAGGGCGTAGTAACACAGGCATAGCCAGAGAATCCAAAAACATGGATGCTAAACAATAAACTTAGTAAATATATGCCCAAATAATGGACAAAATTACCACTAATTATACAAAAAAACATTATTTCTACTTGTGGTGTAGCAGCTTCAAATTTAGTTTGCTTTTCAAAGCAAGTTATGAACTTGCCTTCTGTGCAAAAGGCTTAATTTTACTTACTTGATTACTTCTGTGTTCCAAATTCTGATATTAGTGTGCTGGCCAGGATACAGACTTTGTTTCATTTTCATGTTCAAAAAGCTGAAAAGTACAGAAATAGTTCTGTAGTGGTTCCTTCAAAAATTCTCATAGTTGTCCTTTGATTTATCATTTTCATCTGAAATTAAAATCAAAGCATATTCTCTGTTCAAAGGTAGGGAGTTATTTGCAAAACCTTTGCAAATTATAACACTAAGGAAGTTACTTATTTTAGTCAAATCCATGCATGTATTTCACTTTTCTATCTACTTTTGTAGCAGGATGTGAAATCCGTACTGTTCAGTAAGTACATATGTCATCATGTTTTTTCTTGTTTTCTTTGTGTTGTAGGCTCTGCCTTGGACAAAAATATATTTTGGTTAAAAAACCCATGCTTTCCCTTTAAATATATGGTGCAAAGAACAGTCTTAAAAGAAATGTTTTCATTTTTTATAGTCATTCTCTGAAACCTTTTTCCTGAAGTTGTATGAGTGATTACCTCCTTCCTGGAGGAGAATGGAAGAAAAAGCACCTGTAAATACAGGTTTGTGTATGACTCAGCTTGCAAAAGGACACACTTCTAATTCAACTCCTTTGGGAAAATATAACTTAGGAAAAGAAGCCATCTCTTGGTTTCGATGGCCCCAACAGGAAGCGCAAGATTGTCCCCTTCCAGACATCCGTTTGATACTGTTCCTCTGAGAGACAGTAGAAAGTACCTAAGAATACCTTCTGTAATGTATTTCTGCAAAGACAGCTTTTGGAGCATATACCTAAGAATGCAAAAGGCACTTCTCCAGGCACTAAATTGTACCTCACTGGAAGATGCACTTCTTTGTCAGCTCCTTCTGCAACAGCCCAATGTGTTCTTGATCGGGTACAAAGTGCTGCATCATACAACAATCCCATAGGAAAAAAATTTTAAAAACCCAACAAACATAGAAAAGCCCTACAAGAACAGGCATGAGTTCAGTTGCTGATCAAGTAAAAAGCACTCAGAGACTACAGTGACTAATGCAGGACGGTGACTTCTATAAACTAGAGGAATGGAAACAGGTAATGCTCCCTGTGTGTCCAAAACCGCCCTGTTTCCTTTCCCAGAAGTTTCCAGGAGTTGGATAAGCTTTCATTTTCCAACAGCTCTCTGGGATTCCCTCCAAACTATACAAGGAGAAGACAGAGAAGCCTGCTTTGTAGGCCACAGTGATCAGGAATAGTTCTCTGCCTGACAGATTGTATGAGAGATGGGTATGTCAGATGTCCAGTGGCATTAAATCTTGATTTAAAAGGATTGCATAACAGTATTGCTGCCTTTCTCAATCAACATTGGTAGCATATGCAAAAGTCACACACCTGTAGTGCATGAGATTTCCATCTGCACCTTTCAAATTTAATTGTTCCAGTTTTGTGGATTTCAATAGTTTCTGATAGGTTTTCTGCAAATAAAGATCAAATAATTTGGTTGTTTACTGTTTAGTGAAGCTAATTGCCTCATGTGAGTAGTAAGGTCTGCACTGATCTCCATACCACTTGTGGCTCTCTGAAATGTTGAAATCCTTTGAACACTGTCATCCATGTGGCTCAGTACAGGTTGGTCTGGATCTGATACAGAAATGGAGTAAATTCCTTTCTTGCCAAGTTAGTTGAGTCACAACAGAGCAGCAGCATGGGATTTCCTTTTAAGGAATATGTGCCTTTCTCTTATTAGAGGATAAAACCTAGTGTGCAGCCAACAATTTAGTAGCTGGAAAAAGCAGGCAGGCAAGTAAGCACAAGCAATTGGTTTAACTGTAGAACTTCAAAATAAATTTTTGAAATGCAGTCCACTGATGGGAAATGGCTTGGTATAAATGGTATTATAGGGAACCACAAATTTACTGTCACCCTATGACTTTTTTGCTCAGTAAACATTTAGGTATACTAGTACTACACAGTGAGGAAAAGGGTCAGTAAATCTGAATTTCTACTCAAAATCTGCTAACAGAATGAATAAAATTAATAAAACTGCAGCCTGAGTCTGAAGGAGAATCTTCAAGCACTGAGGACTCAGCTTGTCCTGAGTTTGTTAGTGGCTCTGCTGTCAAAAGTCCTATTGATTGCAATACAAATGCTTTGGGAGTCTATCAGTGTGCCAGGACTCCATCAAGTGACTGTTTCCTAACCAACTTTTGCTTGCATAGGTTCTGTTTTGCTTTGTTTTCCCTTTCATCTTTAAAGCAGGGTATCTTCTGTGCTTAACTGGTATCTGAATACAATAACATGTGCATTTGTCTTAGATTTGCATGGCCAGGTTTTGGTAGTGGGTGAGCTACTGGCTTCTGTTGGAATATGCTGGAAGCATCCTCCGTGTCTGCTAGAGCCAGTGTCAGACACCTTCAAGACAGACATGCTGCTGGCCAAGGCTGGGACAATCAGAAATGATGGTAATTCATTTTGGTAACTTATTTAAGAAGGAAAAAAAGTTATTGGGTAGATGTAATTGCAGCCAGAGAAGAGCAGAGTGAGAGTATGTAAGAGGAACAGCTCTGCAGACAGCCAGGTCAGTGGAGAAGGGGAGACACAAGGCAGACACTGCAGCTGGGATTCCCTCAGAGCACATGGTGCAGCCCATGGTGAGGCAGCTGTGCTCCTGCAGCCCATGGAGATCCACAGGGATGCAGGGATCCATCTGCAGGCTGTGAAGGAGACACACACCAGAGCAGGTGGATGCCCAAAAGAGGCTGTCACCCTATGGGAGGCATATCTTGGCAGGGACCTGCAGACCCAGGGAGAGAGGAGCCTTCACTGGAGCAGGTTTCCTGGTAGTACTTGTGATCCTGTGAGATCTCATACTGGAGCAGGCTGTGCCTGATGGATTGCACCTGTGGAAGAGTGCAATCTTCCTGTGAGATGAGCTCACACTGGAGAAATTAATAGAGAACTGTCTCCTGTGGGAGGCACCCCCCACTGGAGCATGGGAAAGACTTCTCTCCCTGAGCACTGGGAGAAAAAATGTCTGATGAGCTGACCATAACCCCTGTTCCCCTTCTGCCTGCACCATTGCAGGAGGAAGTAGAGCTAGGAAGGAAGAGAAGTGGGGGAAACTGTTTTTAAGATTTGTTTTACTTCTTGTTATCCTGATCTGATTTTCTTGGTCCTAAATTCAACTAATGACCAAATTCAGTCTGTTTTACCTGAGATGGTAATTGGTTTACCAGTCTCACTGACTTTATCTCAAATCATGAGCCTTTCACTACATTTTGTCTCCCATGTCTAGTTGTGAAGGAGAGTGTTAAGAGTAGCTTTGTTGGATACCTGGTATCCAGCCAGGATCAATCCTCTACTGAATTCAAAAGGTTTCCAGTGCGACTGTTATACAAATTGTATTCATATTCATAATAAAGATAAATTAAAATGCCTTCCTAGGTCTACCTATCAATAGGAAAATAACTTTTGACAAAGAAATTGTCTTTGAAAATCCCATGGGAATAGGGAAGTCTACTAGATTGAAAACCTCTCAAAATATATTTTGAAGGGCCGAGGGTCTGTTTTTTCTTTTGAAAAATCAAACTAAAATCACCTCGGCCTTTCTTATCTTAGGGAAATGTGGGGAACAGCCTGCTTTCCTCATATACACAAACTAGTATTTCTCTATTCATTCTTGGAGTTTCCAGATATTTAAAGGGACTCAGAAATTGACCAAAAGTACTCTAATGCACACTTATAGGTTTCCAGCCCAGTTCACCTTCTTCAGGACTTCATTGTATACAGTGTTCATGGCTGTGTAATGACCTGGCATCAATTTGTGGAAAGTAAGATTGTTCTTTGAATTGTGTCTTCACATGTATATATATAATAGAATTTTTTTCTTCTATCTCAATACATGAATGGAGATTTAGATGAGAACATTTGTTATGGCTTTTTAAAATTAATATTTCTAGAAGTAAATGATGTACTGTTTAATAATGTCTGATTTTAAATGCAATGGACTGCAGCTCCACCCATATTCTTTTATCATGCATTATTATGGCAAGTTAACCTTCCTGAGCTTGTTTGGCAGCAGTTATCTATCTGTGAAAGCCAGGAAGCTTCAAAAGTTAATGTTTATGTAAATTCATTTCCATCAGTAGTGTTTCATCCTGTTGGGTTTGGGGTTTTTCTTTGCGTTATTTAACTGTTTTGTAATTTCATCTGCTTTAGTATGTAGCAGGACGTGAGCGTGATACAGCTAGAAACTAAAAGGACAAAAGACAACACAATGGGGTAACAAAAATCCTGTTACGGTCAACTGTTGAAGTTTTTGAATTTCCTCACTCGAGATCTCAACCTTTATTCTTTTTTTTTCATTTTGAAATACATTTAAGATACAATTACTAAGCTATACTTGGATGCTATACAGAAATCAATGTCATGAAAGTGAGCCAAGTGTATCTTGCACATTTTCCTAACTGCCTTCTGTACTCACTTCAATCACCAGAGACCTTAATGAGGGTTCTTGGGTTAGGATGGGGAAGAGAAGTCTTCAGGGAGACTTTATAGCAGCCTTCCAGTTTTAGCAACCTTCCTGTAAAGGAGTCTTACAGGAAGACCAGAGAGACACTTTTTACATGGGCATGTAGTGACAGGACAAAATGGCTTTAAACTGAAGAAAGTAGGTTTCGCTTAGATAATAAGAAGAAATGCTTTATTGTGAGAACACTGAGGTGCTGGAACAGGTTTCCCAGGGAAACTGCAAATGGTCCATCCCTGGAAAATGGAAGATCAAAGTTCAAGATCAAATTGGATGTGACTCTGAGTGACTTAGTATAGTGGAAGATGTCCCTGCCTATGACAGGGGCATTAGAACTAGATGATTTTTAATGTCTCTTCAAACCCAAAGCATTTTATGATTCTGTAAGGGCAAGAAACTTTGATATACACACACAAATATACAAACAAGAAACTTTTATGAAGTGATTCTAGAAGTCTCTAAACTACTTACAGTAAACACAAAGTGAAAAATTTGTTTGTAGTTTTTTCACATAGTATTCTCATTTTAATATTTCACAATGAAGTTAAGACACTGAATTTCACTTTTGTTTCTACTCAGTTTTACTTCTGATTAGTACATAGGAGCAGCAAGTTGTGTTTTGATTCATAGTTCTGGAAAATGATGAGCAGAGCTTAAAATCAGAAACCTATCCAGTCTGAAATACAATTATAAAAATATGCAGTCTGCTGATTCTTCAAATGTGCTTAAGTAATTATTGCTCAAGTGAAAATAGATATGAGACCTATTGCTTTATCAATATTTCTGAAAAAGTTATTTCAGGAAAAAGCTAGATATCAATGTTGGTATCAAATATGCACACTGGCAAAACTGTAATACTAAAATATTTTATGTTAAAAACAAATTATTAGGTATCTTAAACATAGTTGTTTTGCTTTTGAAACTTTGGACCAATTTTAGTTAAAACTAGCAAGAGTATAGGGTTTTCACAAAGAAGTGAATTCCTAGTCTAGATTCAAAAAGGTATGGACCTCTGCAAACCAGCTGAGAGAGGCATGTCCCACATGCCACCGCTTTGGTAATACAGCTTTAATTAAGTGATTGTGGGATCAAAATTTACATAATTTAACCACTGATTTTCACTATTGCTTTGTATTTACATTGGTACAAAAAACATCAAACCCATGTCAAATTGCTGTTTTCTTCTCCTCCCTTATTTCTGAATTCCAAGATCAGTTAAAGATCTTTCTTTGTAATTAAAGCAATAAATCAAATTCAGCTCTTTAATTTCCTATAGAAAAAGAAGCACCCAGCAACTATTAAGTTTGAAAATAATGATAGCTTGTGCCACTCTTAATAGCGTAATGGAAATAAACTAGATATTGGAGCTCTCTGGGACAGCGTTTCAGGATCTAGAAATAGCTTCCACTAACTCCTTTTCTTAGAGGAGGAAGATTTTAAGCAATTCCAGTAAGTATTCCCTGACACTGTGGCACACACAAAATAAAGCAAAAAAGCTCTCCCTAGGGCAAAGAATACATATCACTTGCCATTAAGCTTCCTCAAAGCTTAGGTTATAAAAGATATTGTCAAGGTAGTTGTACCTCGGGCAGAAACAGGAGTTAACTTGATCCTTCCAGGGAGTAGCTTCAGAGTGTGTCATTCCCAAGATACCTTTCATGTATTTATCTAATTGCTTCAAAGAGCAGAACTAGTTCTCATCTACAGAAATTAAGGAAAGCTAGATGTCATGGTTTTCGATCAATGCCAAGCAATGTTGAATCTGGCATTCCCAGGACCAGAGAAGCTGCAAGAGTGCCCTGAAGCCCTGGCACTGCCTTCAACACAGCTAGACCTGTGGAGGAAACCCAGTCCTCTGAGATGAGTCACAGGGTGTCCAACCTTCCTGGTTTTGAACCTCTTCTATTCTGCCTCCTCTGCTGCTACAGAATTGAGTCAGCCATAGACAGAAAGCCTAGAGCTACCAACAACACAGACAGATATTTTTGGTTACCAGAAATTGTGACAACAGGAGCCAGTTTGTGCTTAAGAGATGTTGCAGCAGACAACATAAATAAATAATCTACTGACCTATGGAGAGGTTACCACTCAGTAAATGGCAGAGGAAGCAAATTGAAAAGATTGCAAAGGGAATGGCTTTTACTTGGAACTGCCACTGTTCTGCTTACCCTCAAAAGTGAAACTAACAAGCCCCCAACAGAGCTGTTTGAGTTTAATATTTGGCTAGCAGCCGCAGTAACACCAGAAGAAGTGGATTGTCATGAGAGTGGTTGGTGAGATGGAACTACTGAACTATTAGGGTTAGCATCTGTGAATTTTTTTATATGAGCTAGTGCTGCAAAAATATGCTGGCAAGGGTTTGGAATTTTTTTTTTAATTCCCAAGAAAATGCTAATGGGCAAAAGAACAATATTTTAAAATAGCTTTACGCATTTTAAATATAAACAGACAATTGAAACAGTAGCACAGTTACATTAGTTTCTTCAACTGCATACGTCTATATATTCACGACTTTTATTCCCCACACTGCTTCATTGAAAAACAAGAAGCTAAAAAGTAGTATCTAATCCTCAAAGCTCCTTCTCTTAAGCTAACCTTGTCTTTGTGCTGGAGATAGTCTTTGCAGTAGCAATGGTAGACACCTTATATGATGAAATGCGGTAAGGACCAGTGGAAAGTTAATGACAGAAACTCCCACAGTATTGATAAGCAAACACAACAGTAGGGTGGCTTCCTTAGCAGAAGGTCTTAAAATAATAAAGTATTTCAATTTCATAAGACTGGAGCTTTATGTCAAGATTTTATCTTGTACAATTCAGTTTTAAAGCAGGCCATACATGTTAGTGCCAGTCAGCAAGAAACTTTGATTTTTGGGTGTTAGGCTTAAGTTCCTTTCTTGCTCCACTTTTTTCGAAAACTCAGAGGATTCAGCCAGAGGACTATTACTTTTCAAGATGGCAAGCCTTCAAAGAGACCTCTGAGACAGAAAGATTTGTTTCTACAGCAGGAACTACTAGGGCAGATTTAGTTAGAAGAAATCCAATCTGTCTCTTCACTCTTCTATTTCAGAAATCTTGCATGAAAATCCCTGTATTGAGACAGATCAGTGACCAGTGGAACAAAGAGAGGAAGCTGTCTGGGTGAGTGGCCAGGGGAGAATTCTGTGTGCATAGAGGGAACAGAGAAGTGAAATTATGTAGCAACTCAGAGTCCCACTGCAGCTTAGTGGGGATTATTCTTCCAGCTTGTACAATACAGCAAAGATCATGGATCTAACAGGAAGAGAAGAGATCAGTGGAGAAAGGGATCTATCACAATGGAAAGCTTTCTCAAGTAAAAGTGGCAAAATTTAGTCTTTAGAGGTAAACAAAATAAACCAAACAAATTCTGTGAAAAAAGCAAAGGCAAGAATGTAAACTTCACCAAAACAAACAAACAAGCCCCACCACCCACAAACCAAAACCAACATTAAAAAAGAGCAGAAATAGAATAGGGAGATTCAGGCTTGTAGAGCCCAAAGAAGCTTATAGCCATCATAAAGTGAGGCAAATGTTTGCACAGATCTGAGGTTCTGTAACTCTTGATATTTTCTAGTACAGCTCTCTGTGGGTTAAAAAGGAGTAACTTCATTCTTCTCTACCACTGGCACAGAAGAAGTTCTCCAAAACACAGACTTTGGAACAGAGGATAAAAATGCTTGAAGCCAAGAATTACATTGCATGTAATGCAAAAAATGTACCTTTTAATATTTGTATGCCTATGACTTGGGAATAACAATTCAAATCGTATATTAATTGATTGTTATCAATCAATTAATATACAGTTATTGCCTGGAGAAGATATAAGGCAGAGGAAATCAGTGAGAGACTTCCCTGAAATCACACTAAAAGTGTGAAAAGAGAAGTTTCGGACAAGTTCTTTCATAGCAGCTCTTTCTTTGAAAGTGATTCTGGGAAGAAAATGCCATGAGCATAAATATGATTAAGTTTTCACTCCATGTGTCAGGCAAGTGACAATTTTGGTAATTTCTTGTATTTTCCTTACAATGTCTCAATAGCTATTCAACAATTTCAGACAAAAAATTGCTCTTTTCTGTGAAAACTTGTGAGACTGAGAAGGGAAAAGAAAGGTTATGGAATTCTGCAATATCCTTCTCCTTGGCTGTTAGTTATACTCTCTTTTTGCTTCTTACTGTAAATTTCAACTTTTAAAAAAGTATGCTAACAATGTTTATTTAACTCTGCAAACTGAAACAGATGTTCAGTCTTTATTTGTACTTTAAACTAAAATGAAGAATACCTTTTTAGGCAGCTGGCACGCCCAGCCTCTGGTGGTGCAGCTTTACACTAGCCCCACTCACCCTCTTGTTGAGTAAGAAACTCAACTGTGCCTTGTCTAATAGCCTGCTCTTCTAAGATGCTCTACATAGTATGGAAAAAGACAGATCTTTCAGAACAGCTCCTCTCTTTGAATGCATACATCATTGCTTAAAAAAGTCTAGAGCAAGATCTTGACACTGTTTCAAAAAGACAAAACTTGCTGCTGACATTAATGGTGAAGGATGAAGAAACAGTATTTTTACTAACAATCTGACAAACACATTCCAAAAGAAACAGAAATACCTTTTCCTAGTCTGTCTTATTTAGCCCTGACTCACTGTGGATGTGTTATTTGAAAATATATTATGCAGATTACCTATGTCCAAAAAACCAAGTGAAAATAGGAGATAATAAACTTGTGGCATGAATTATTAAGTAGATTTTTACAAACAATGCTCAGAAACATTCTGCAATAGAAATTCTTTCCAAGTCACATTCTGAATGTTTAGATGTGTTTCTAAATAAAAATACTTTTATGAATCTCTCAGGAAGCCATGCTGTTTCAGGCATCTTCTGAATGCTGGCACACAAACAAAACAGTATGGCTGTGGTTTTCTTCTCTTTTTTCCCCACTTTCATGATGTTAAAAATAAAAAAGAGTAAATAAACAAAATTCATGCATATTTTGATCTAGATGCATCTTGCAAATCTTTAGCATATTATACAGAATCAAAACTTATTATCAGACACACAAAATTGTTTGTCTTCCTGTGCTGAGGGATGATGATTTAGAACCATAGTCTTAACTTATGGAATATATCCACATTCATCAAAGTTAAGAAAATATACCTAATTTATGCAAAATTTGTGAAAGCAGTTTTTTTTGTTATCCTTGGAGACAGTTTAGGATTGAAAAAAGATTTAAGTAACTTTCAAGGAGCAACATGGTGGCAGGTAAAAAATGCAATGGGAAGGGGTAAGGCATTTGTTCTGAAGCATGTAACTTCTGAGGCATCCTGCAAAAGTAAGTGCCCTCCTGGGCCTGTTGCATTTTGTAAAATGGGATGTGTTATTGCCATGTAGTGATGATCACTGGAATCAAGCCCTTAATCCTACTAGTTCATCTGTAGTTAAGCACCACACACCTTCAAGGCCCTACAGATTTTCACCATGGGATCACTGTTGAAGGAGCACTTGGAGCGGTGTGGCCGATGGAAGAACACGCCCAGGCTAGGATGACCAGCCCGTCTCCAGCCAAGGGGGGCGCTTCCCCAACACGAAGCTGGGTATTGCGCCTAAGGCAATAACCTGCCTTCCAGACGGTGGCCGCTATAAATCTCTGAGCCGCAGGATGAAGAGGCGTCTCTCAGTCTCTTTGGTTTTATCGGGTTTATTAGGTCCCGGGGGACCAAACACTCCCAATGGGATCAGGGGTAGGAGCAGAGAGCTGAGACCTAGAGAAACAGAGAACTGAGAGCCCCGAGGTGTGGAAGACCCCGGGTTTTAAAGGGAATGGGAGGGGTGAGGGGTAACGAATCAGGAGAGGGAAGGGAAAAGATACATTGGGGATTGACACAACAACAGAACCAGTCGCGTATAACTGAGGGAGGGGCCCCAGTCCTTGAGCCAATCACCTGACACCCTGGCCAGAAGCTTCTGGAAGAGGAGGCAGGGGTGCCGAGTGACAGGCAGGCAGCCAGGGGTGGAGAACAAAAATGATACATTTGACAACCATAGCAACTGGGGAGGGGTTTGGGGATTGACAGATAACTGGGATTGGGGCAGGACCTTTCAATATGAACAATGGGGGGAACCGAACAAACGAAAAGCGAACCACAACAAGCACTGATGTTTGTTGTATGAGCAGCACAGCGGAGGCTGCCAGGGAAGCGTGGCCAACTGGTACTGAGAAGACGGAGTGACAATGTGGCAAACATACAGCATGAGGACAAATATACAAAGACACAGCCTACCTCTGTGTGCTCAGTTGTGCAGAGCAGTTGCTACTTCAATTTCCATGGGCACCCAGCCACTGAGCACCCTCATGTAAAGAATTTATTTTGGCCTTTGTTTTCTTGTGGCTACACCCTTAATCAATACCACCTTAAACCAGGTTTCTTCTCTGGGTCTCCTTATTGCTACATACACAGAATATTTCTATACTCTCTAATACACAGAGAACACAGCTCTGGCCACTCTTCTTAGTGTATATACATAATCTTACTATTCCAGGAAAGAGATTAGCACTAACACCTGACATCTATTGCTACAGATTTACTACAAATCATCCTAATAATTCTGTCTTGTAGCAATGTCACAATTCAATTTATATCTAGTCTAAGTGCTATTTGGACATTGTGATGCTGTGACACAGTGCATGACTTGCTTCTATTACTCATCCAACGCCATCACCACACAATTCAGCCCACACAATCTCTTCCCTGCAGGATTCTCTGTCTTTTTACCCTTCTCACTGACAACAGGTTATAGGTGTTTTTCAGAGCTTGTCAGTGTTGCTCAGAGGCAACAGGCACAAGGAAGACACTATAGTCCCTATCATCAATGCTCTTTTAAGATACAGCTTACCAGGACCTAAGCAGTAACTGCAAAAGATGCTCCTTCCACATTTTTGTTTAGAGTTGCTGTGATGCAGTTGTGTGTCTCACTTGGGATCCCTTAGGAGCCAGACTATATAGAAGTGGACACACATGAGACACACAAAATAAAAGCATGGAGATGGCCATACAGTATTAAAAAAAAAAAAGGGGGAAATTAACTCATAGACAAAATTATGCATCCTGAAAATTGGTTTCTTTCCTTGTTTGTCTTTTTTTGCCTCTGGTTTCTCAAGAGTATGATTGAGAAACAGGGAAGTAAATGTCAGAATTTGCAAGCACAGAATTATGCCTCTGTGGATTGAAACAAAATCCGTATCACCCATGGGGAAGAGGAAGAAGAGAGAAAGTATATATGCTCTGGCAGTAACAAAACACCATTTTGAAAACATTACCCAAGACAGCCATGTACTTACTGTTTTGGCCCAGCTAAATTACCTACTGTATGCTTCCCCAGACAGTTATTACACTGGCTTCTAGACATATGCCTTTGATAAAGTGCACTTGGGATGAAACAATTTTGCTTCCAATATAATCTCTTCTACTCCAGAAACTGTCCTACAGCAACTTGCTACAGCAAGTTAGCATGGATTTTCTGACATAACCACAGAAGGTGCAGTCAAACTACAATCATAACATCATAGAAGAAAGTTTGACAACAGGTATTACAAAATTGGCAGGAGATGCAAGGTAAAGGCCTATCTTACAAGTACTTTTCACATCACCACTGTGACTGCAACTCTCATGGGACTGCACCTGAAGTGGTGCATTCAGCTCTTGGACTCCAAAATAAGACCTGGACCTCTTGGAGCAAGTCCAGAGGAGGCCCACAGTAAAGATCTGAGGGTTTGAGCACCTCTTCTCACAAGGACAGGCTGTGAGAGTTGGGTTTGTACAGCCTGGACAAGATTCTGTGGAGACCTTACAGCACCTTTAAGTCAGTACCTAATGGAACCTAAAGGAAGGCTGGAAAGGAACTTTTTAAAAGGGCATGTAGTGACAGAACAAGTGGTGATGGCTTTAAGCTAAAGAAGGTACGTTTAGATTAGCTCTTTGAAGAAATTCCTTACTGTGAGGGTAGTGAGCTGCTCTAACAGCAGCTCAATGCCCAGTGTAGCTGTGGATGCCCAATCCCTGCAAGTGTTCAAGGCCAGACTAAATGGGTCCTTGAGCAACCTGGTTGGGGGGGATCTAGTTCCACCTAGCAGGTGGAACTAGATGATTTGTAAGGTCTCTTCCAACCAAAACCATTTTGATTCTATTATCAGAGCTGTTCACCCAAAGGGATTAACTAAATTACTGATGGATTGTTCAGAGCACAGGATTATTTATGTACAGCTAATCACTTCAAATTTAAGTTACCTGAGTATTACTCTGCTATGGATGGACTGAGATGAAAGATGTGTCTCCTAGTAACTATCATCTTCACCATAAAGTCTGTGGCGACCAACACTATGAATTTTTTTCACCAAAAATGCATTTCCTCCGTCCAGCTCTAAAATTAACTATCTTACTGCTCGTGTGATCAGACCACCAAAGCAGATGTCAGTTGCTGTTTTGCCGATAAAGAAGCTTTTATCTGCAGGATTTCCTTCTAATAAGTACTTTTCCCAGAACATGAAGGCCATATAACTTTAAGACAGTTCTAACCTAAAACCTCCTCTAGAATTGTTAATATTTCTCCAAAGAGTGACTGTTCTTGAAAAACTTACCAGTTTCATATACCATTCCTTTTTTCTGTAAGGCAACAAGCAAATTCACAGGATTTGAGTTGTTGCAGCAAGTGTTCTGCTGCAGAGCTATGCAATTTGCAGCAGGGCTAAGGCTTACCAGTCCAATTTTAACACTGAGGTTAAGTACAGGTAATTGTGTAACATAATATCTGCTGCTTGGGCAACTTATTGCCATCTCTATGCCTGGTGCAACTGAACATTTGGAAAAACAGCTGTATAGTTAAGCTTAAAAAGAATAAAGCTTTTAATTTTTGAAATTGTGACAATACTTGCAAATTTTTATTTAAGCAAATTTTGGAAATTGGACCTGTGGCACAAACTTGGATCTTTAATTAATGTAAGCTTTATATTTTTATTCAAGTGGCTTTTAATTTTAGTTTGTACATTTCACCTCTTGGATCAGTAGTGACTTGCATTTTGGGTAATTTTAATTTATGAAATTTCTAGTTTTTTTCATTACATAGCAACAGAAGGGAGCAAGGTAAATTCTTTCACGACTATATTCCTTCTTCTAACTTAAAATGTAAAAAACATAGTCAAGTTATTTTACTTCACATCCTATTGTTTTATTTAGGATTTCCTTAGCTGCAAGTCAAATTTTGGAAAGCTAATAAATTACAGGAATGGCTTCACCCTTTCCCTTCCTCCCTCTCTGGCAACTCCTAAAGTTATTTTTTTAATGTATCAGTTCAAGATAGCCATTTATGTTATGAAGGGCTTAGGAAAGACTTCCAGGCTTTTTTTTTTTTTCCCAGTTGTTGTCTGTTTTGCTTCAAAGGGAAATAAAACCTTATTTAGGAAAAAAAACCAAACTTTATTTTTTCAAATCATGTCTAACAGATTGCAACACAAACAAAGTACAATAAAAAAATTACTCACACGGCCTGCAAAAGTTAACAAGACAGTAATCAAATAATGAACCTCTGTCCAAGTCCTTTTTGGGTCCAATATACATTCTTCATACTACAGAGGTAATGCCCACTTTACAGTGGCATCAGATAAAGTTTGTGAAACCATTTTAACACAGTCACTGGTATCTGCTCTCTCTATATAGCAGCTTTTGACACAGTTTTATATTCCTCCAGACACATGAAGGATAGTCTGAAGTCAAATATAAATTTCTTCCCTTGTGTCAAGAGTTCAGCATTAACTTCCACAGGTTTGCCTGGAATCTACCTGAGGCCTTTCATGAGTAAATATATACAACCTGGTAGAAACTGTTTTGCATCTGTCAATCCATCCCATAGAGCATTATTGGCACTTTAAAAAGGGAGCAGATGCACAAAATATGATGTTGGAACTGAATACATTTTTCTTTCTCAAAGCCTACAGCAATTTTTGCTGCTTTTAACAACAAATTGTGAGCCACGTGTATAGCATGCCAAACAAACCTAAAAAGAATATATGTGATAAGTCAAAAGCTGCCATAGAGGTTTCTCCTCCCATGCCCATCTTTGCAAAAGAGGCTAAAATAAGTCAGTATAGGCTGTGATCTCCTCTACATTATTCTGACATTAGGATAAATAATAGACAGATATTTTATTCTTCTTTGAAGCTGCAACCCTGAGATGAGCTCAGCTGGTTAAAGCTCAGTGCTAATAATGCCAAGGTCGTGGGTTTCATCCCTGTATAGGCTATTCACTTAAGAGTTGGGCTCAGTGATCCTTCTGGGTCCTTTCCAACTCAGACTATTTTGTGATCTGTGAATTTAGTAAATGTAAACAGGAGTGGAGCATTTGACAAATTCTACACACACACAATGTATAAACAAAGAATTGCTGCCATAGCTTTAATTTTCATGCCAATATTATCTCTGCAATTACCTCAATAATCTAATATTTCCATTGTGATCATTTGTTTTGCAATGCAAAGCTTGTTTTTGTTTTCCCTCTCTATCTAAACCTTTCAGAAAAAGCTATGAGTGAAAGCAGTAAATACATAAAACCAGAGCACTCACCTCATTAAGGCCTGAGAGCACAGTGACATGAGGCACTTGTGTCCCATTCAGTGGAATACAGTGCAAAGAGTCCCAAGTCAGCTGAGACTCCAGAGAGCCTCTCCAAGCAGAACAGAATACTGGCATTGCATTTATAAATAGCACAGATCTAAATAGTCTGAAGTCAGCTTTATTGTTTTTGTGCAGTGAGCTTGGGTAACCCTGCGCTGGAATCATCACAGGTCTACCTGTGCCAGAGTAAGTACAGAGACAGGTACGGTTTATTAGATCTTTGCAGCATTTTCTGTCTTTCACAGAGTCTGTACATGTTTTTTATCTTATAGTTTTACTGAGGTTGCAAAATCCAATGCCAACACAGGTCATCAAAACTTTCTCCCCGCCCATGTGCTCTTCCTCAGTGGTCTTTGTTTCAATTTTAAACATGATCTGGAAGAAGCTTCTGAGGTGTCGCAGAAACTCAATTCTGAATGAGAGAAAATAATACTGTTTAAGAAACAAAACAGAAAGTCCAATAGCATTATGTACTAACACATATTCCAACAATGAGCATGTGAATGAAATAAGAAAATATTACTTAGTACAGAGAAACAGGGCTACAAGCTCCAAACACTGTTCTCATTGTGTTGTAGAAGTTGCTAGTGACCCTTCCTGAAACCTCTGCACTCTCTGTAGAAGCAGAGAGAGGAATGGCTGGTAACACAGCAAGACAAAATGGTGAGGAAAGAAGAAAGAAAGGAGAAGAATGTAGCTAGGCAGGTTATTTACTCCTGATGCTGACTCTTCATCAGGGCTATATGAACCCCATACCCCATACCAACCCATGATTCTCCTTTCCCCTGCCTAATGTTTAAAGTAGAAATAAAACAAAAACAGGCATGGGTGCATACTTTAAGAGAGATCCCAAAGCATGTGTTTGATTTCTGACTGATTACTGACTTCTCCACTTCTCAGTTAAATGTTTCATTAGGATTATATTCAGACTTAGAATTCTTCCTGTTTTCTCATTTTCAGGAAAAAAAAAATTCCTTTCATCATTTCAGACAGAAAGGCAACAAAAAACTGAACAATCACACTGATCCTAAACAAACACTGACTGGAGGGTGAGTAACACGAAAACCTATAAAAAAAGAAAAAACCAAAAGCATCCGAGAAAACATTTTTGCTGGCTTCTCCAAAAGAAAGAACATGCAATTGCACCAAAAGACTACAAAAGAAAATTTGTAATTGCTTCTGACAAAAGTTTGGACTCTTCCAGTCATGGCCACAAGCAAGTCTGCAGTCTTGAACAAAGATTTAGTCTCCTCCAGCAACTGGTATGCACCTTTCTTAGTTCAAAAAAATGGAATGTGGATATCCAGTTCACACATTAGCTTGTCTGCTCTACATGCTGAAAGCATAACTGCAGGCTAATCACACATACATCATTACAACAAATCAAGAGTAAGTATCCACAAAATGGGAAGAAGGAGAACAAAAGCCTAAGCCTGTCCCCACTGTGGCATCACGAGGCCTCTGAAAGCCTCTTGGCAGCTCCTATCCACAGAAATTGTGAAGGAGTACAAGGAAAATTGCAGGAGCAAAATTGCTTTATACACTTCAGCTGGGCATGCTGCTGTTTCTGCACTCAGATATATGCATGGGAGAGGAGGAAAATGGCAGGAGCTAGAAAAAGAGAGGCTGTGCCACCTACACTGGTGCGTGCTTGGGATGATCTCACGTATCTCTGGGGCAATCTGCTAAGTACCTCTGCAGGGTGAATGTGGGAACATTGCTTTTCTCCTGCATATCCTTTTCTCCTGCACTTTCCTGGACTGATAACTTGCTTCAGCACAGACACCAGCTTTCTCATCTCTCAAATAAACTAACAGTTGAAAGATAGAACTGAAAAGCACTTTTTCTTCCATGCCTCCCCAGCTGCAAGGTTTCTCACTGCAGCTATAGTAGGCAAATGGGCATATGCTGGCACAAATGCTCCAGTAAAGCTGACAGACCACAAGCTCTGTATCAGCCTTCTCCTTAGCTGGGTCCTTTCACAGGCTCTGGCAGTGTGACAAGAAAGCAGCCAAGCCCAAAACAGGAGAAGTGAACTGCAAGGAGACACTGCAGAATAAACTGTAAAAATGACAGAGGCCATGTGGAGCCAGAGACTCAGGAAAAAATCCTAAAAGGTGATCAGGAAACTCTGCAACATGTTGGTGGGATCAGTTCAGCCCATACCTCTCTGGGCTACCCTGCATCTCTGCATCTTTTTCCTTTTGAATAAAGGCTGAGTGAGAAAAATATCAGCCCCTACATACATGGGAAAGGCTCTCTGGGGTGCAAGCAAGGGGAAGGCTTCCTGGGGACACCAGGGGAAAATGCAGAAGCACCAAAAGGCCAGCTTTGTCTTGTAACAGTGGAAGCACAAGTGGTACAAACCCTGAAAATAGAAGAGAAAGAGGCAGGAAAGTAGAGGTTTGTGACAGAAAGCAGGCTTGTATTAGCTCCGAGGTTGGTCTGGGTTGCAAGTGGGCACCTCAAATAATAGCAGAGGGCACTCCAACCACACAGGCACAGGCTGCAGGACTGAGGGAGGGGGTGAAAGGTACAAAGAAGGTTTATTTGGCTGAAAATTTACACTCTGTGTTCAGGCAAGAACAAGGCAGCAGCTGAACAGAGCTTCTTCTTAGGTGCAGGGACAGCTACATGAGCCACACTGGAGGCCTTGTAGCCAAAACCAACAAGAGTAAAAGGCCTGTTTATCTAAGTGCTGTCTTTTCCCCAAAGCCTGCTAAGAATTACCAACAAGTACACAAGAACTTCACATATTGAGCAAAGCAACCAACTAACAGAGAGAGCAGTGTGAGAGAAGACCTGTGTACCAGCAGTGCATTCTTGGTTCAGCTGCACTGGGGCCTGCACAGGGCTTTGCCTGCTAGCAGCAGCCCCAGCACGGCTCTCCTAAGTCCTGCCACACACCTTCCCTGCAGGAGACAAACTGAGGAGCCGGGAGTGGGCATCCCCAGTCAGGGGAGAAACTGAAAGTGTCAGCTTGGCTGAGCAGAGGCACCCTAACCGCACCTCTTGAAGCCCCTAAACCCTTGCAAAGCCATGGATTGGGGCACTCGGGCTTTGGGGCACAACAGGCTTTCCTGTTGCTGTCTTTCATGTACCCCTGGCGCATGCTGATCCACCTGCATGCAGACAGGTCTGTCCTGCCAGACTGACCTCTGTGAGTTAGTGGGATGGCCAGCACTCTGCATTTGATTTTAAGCTCAGCTTGACAGAAAGGCACTTGCTTCTGTGAAATACAGACACTAAGAAAGGGGTAACAGCAGCTGCTGGCCCTGCAGACTGTTAGCTCCACTGCCACTCAGGACAGCCCTGCTCATGGTGTTTCATTTCCACTCCCCATAGTCAGCTGAAGCAAAGGATGTCTCCTGTGAAAATAAGAAGTTTCCTCATTCTAATGGACATGTTCCAAAGCATTTTGTCCCCATGTGATGCTCTCAGCAGCCAGCTGAACTGTCACATTCATGCTATATTATGCTGGACAGGGAAGCCAATAATATAGCTTTTAAATAACTTCAGATTCTGTAGGGTGAAAGTGTTAAATACAGAGATGTCACAGCTCTGAAAGAAAAGAAGGAACAACGACACGGAACATGACAATACTGCAATTTACTTCATAAGCTTGTATATCCTATGAGTTGCTTGGGAACCAAATTTACCAGTCCTTTATAAACAGCCCTAGTTGAGGGCATAAAAAGCCCTAGTTGTTGAATGCGTAAAAAGCTGCATTCTATCTGAACAGATCCCATAGGATTGATGAGTCACAGATTCTCACAGAATCATAGATTTTACAGTATGCTGCTTCAGTATGACCTTTATCCCTGCTGTATACACCTAGCTTGGAAGAAGTGACAACCCACCAACTTGAATTCATCCTGCTTACAAAATAAACTAGTGTATTTGCTTGATTTTCACAGAAGAAAAAAAAGGGTAAAAAATTTAAAAATACTCACAATGACAAGTGATTGGATTGTCTCATATGCTTAACTGTGCACTTCAGACGCTAATATCTACTCTTCTGATACCTTCCACATGAATACTTACTTTATAGGGGATTACTTCCCCTTTGTGCAATGGGATACTTCCCTGTCTTCCCCTCAAAATCTGATGAATGTTGTTTCCAAGGTATCAGGGGTTGAGAAGAGCAGTTAGGTAATTTTTAGCTCTCATGTGATGGCACCACCATTCTTCAGTTATCACAGTACTGTACCTTTCACGTATACAGCACCGGTACCATGATAACCGAAAAAGGACAGTTCATGCTCTTATTATTTGATGCCATTGCCAGATAAACAAACCTCCCTTCATCTGACTAAAGAATAACTGCTCAGTCTCTAGAAATAACTGTGATCTATTAAATCCCTTGCAAGTCTGAAAAATTAAATTTTTGATAAATTGTTTTGATAAATTTGTTTTGATGAATTTTTTTTTGATAATTTGTTTCCCTAACCAGTTTCTCCTAGAACTCAATTAGGCCACTGCTGTGAAAGATAATAAAAGGTGTTTTTATAAATACATTAAAAACTAAAGGAAGGCCATGGAAAATCTCCATGCTTTAGTGGGTGTGGAAGCAAACATTGTAATCAAGGATGAGGAAAAGGCTGAGGTCCTCAAGGTCTTCTTTGCCTCATTCTTTAACAGTAAGACTCATCCTCAGGGCAACCAGCCCCCTAGATGGGGTACAGGGAGCAGAATAGATCTTCTGCAATACACGATTAAGTACTGAGACATTTAGAATTCTATGGGATTGGATGGAATTCATTCAAGGGTACTGAGGGTGCTGGCAGAAGCATTCACCAAGAAAATCTCCATCTTGTAGCATCAGTCCTGGCTAACTGAACAGGTCCCAGAGGACTGGAAGTTGGCCAGTGATGCTCATACCAGCAGGGTCAGAAGGGAGGACCCGGGGAACTATAGGAATAGCCCATGGCTTGGATGAGTACCCTCTTCACTAGGTAAAAAACCATGTGTATGGCTGGGCCCAGAGAGTATCGGTGCATGGAGTTACATCCAGCTGGTGGCCAGTGACCAGTGGTGTTCTCCAGGGCTCTCTGGGGCCAGTTCTGTTTAATATCTTCATCAGTGATGTGGATGAGGGGATTGAGTGACCCTCAGTCAGTTTGCAAATGACACCAAGCTGGGTGGGAGTGCTGATCTGCTGGAGGGCAGGAAGGCTCTGCAGAGGGATCTGGACAGGCTGGACCATGGGCCCAGGCCAGTGGTGTGAGGTTCAACAAGGCCCAGTGCTGGGTCCTGCCCTTGGGTCACAGCAAGCCCAGGCAGTGCCACAGGCTGGGGCAGAGTGGCTGCAAAGCTGCCACAGGAAAAGGCCCTGGGGGTGCTGGTGACAGCAGCTGATCATGAGCCAGCAGTGCCCAGGTGGCCAAGAAGGCCAATGGCATCCTGGCCTATGCCAGCAACAGTGTGGCCAGCAGGAGCAGGGCAGGGATTGTCCCCCTGTACTCAGCACTGGTGAGGCCACACCTCAAATCCTGTGCTCAAGTTTGAGCCTCTCACTCCAAGAAGGACATTGAGGTGCTGGAGCATGTCTAGAGAAGGACAACAGAGCTGGTGAAGGAATACAAGTCCTGTGAGGAACACCTGAGGGAGCTTGAAATGTTTAGCCTGAAGAAAAAAGGAGGCTCAGGGAGACCTTATTGCTCTCTACAATTGCCTGAAAGGAGATTGTACAGAGGTGAGGGTTTGGTTTCTTCTCCCAGGCAACAAGTGACAGGATTAGAGGAAATGGCCTCAAGCTGCACCAGTGTAGGTTCAGGTTAGACATCAGGAAGAGTTTTTTCACTGCAAGGGCTGTTAAGAATTGAAATGGGCACCCATGGGGGTGGTGGTGGAGTCGCAATCTGTGGAAGTGTTAAACAACCAGATCTAGCACTATAGTCTAGTTGAGAAATAGTGTTCAATCAAAAGTTGGACCTGATCTTAGACGTCTTTTCCAACCTTGATGATTCTATGATTCTGTAACCTGTGTTTACAACTAGCAATGTAAGAAATTAATTTCTTTTCTATCCCCTGAACAACTACCAGCTACAGACAAAGCTTTAGTAAAAACTGAGACTGAAGGACCAGATAGGATTCTGCTGCCCAATAAAACCTTAAAATAGCACATAGCTCCGTGAACTGAAGTCTTAAGCTGTTTCATAGGAAGAATCACTGGCCAGCCATTTGAAATACAACATTTAATGACACAGCTACAGAGAGATCACCAGGGAAAATATAGTAGTGTACACTAGGCAATAAAAAGCCAACTGATGTACACATACATTCCACGTCAAGAACCATCAATAAACCCTGTCTCTGCAATTCTCAGAAACAGGAATAATATAGAACAGTAAGGGACTCATCTAACATATGGAAACAAACCCAAGGCAACTTCACCACTTGTCTCATTTGAAGTCAGGTACAAGTTGTTCTATTTGTTACCATAGGCAAAATCTCCCATATATAAAAATAGCTGTGCAATAAAACTAGTGAATTAAAACAAGACTGTGTAAGTGAACTGAACAAAACAACTTACGTGTATGGAGACAAAGGTCCCAACAGGACTTTGGAAACATCCCGCTGTCCAAGGGTCATAAGGAGCAGAGCAAGGCTTTGATTTGTTGAATCTACACAGCCTCCCTGCAAACCAAAATGTTTTAATAATTAATCTCTGTACAAACCAGCAATTGGGATGGGAGGAGAGTAACAAAGGCAAAAGATACACTTAAAAGGGTGAAATACCACTCCCAATTTTTAAGGGCCAAGAAGATAAAAATCTAGATTTTTTTTAACAATGAAAAATCAATTTCACATGGCTAGGAAAAGAACAGAACTAAAACCCATAAGAAGATCACATTAAATATCCCTCCTAATCTGTTTTAACACCTCAGAATGTAAACACTGAAGAATTTCTTTCCAGTAAATTGAAAAGAGGTATTAGTTCTAGTTGACATGCATCTGAAGATCCATGAATTCCAGCACTATATTATAATAGTTACATTTGGACAAATAGTTCAGTGTTAGCATGTGGAAAACAGCAAGTTAAAAGTTATTTAGCACTTATTCACAAAAACCCTTGCTGCCAACTTTTATGAGTTTACACCTGTAAAACATTTCCCCTCCATCATTAAAATAGAAGATTTTTTATTGCTAGTGAAAGAGCCATACATAAAATTAAGCAGAAGCACACACACTCATGTACATATTTGACTGTAGTAAGTCATATGCAAGGTAAATTGTTCTGTATGTGGAAAATATTTACTATGATGCATACATTAATTAGAACTGGAAGACTAGAATTAGAAAGAATTAGAAATAAGAATTGTTTACAAAGCTGGAATATAAATTTAAAGGGATACCTTCAGTCAAAGCTGCTGTAGAGATCAGCCACATGAAATCTATGAATAGTTTTCTGCTGCATCAGGCCTAATGCTAAGTCTTCAGAATAGGCTCTCTTGAAATCAAAACCTTACTTTTTTAAAACCAAATTCTCTAATAAGGTAAACTGACAACTACCTTTGTTGACAAGGAAGGTAACCTATCATAATTTCAAGACATAACACTATCCAAGAAGGCAAGGGAGAAAATATATTTTGGACTACACAGATTAAGAGAATCAGCCAATGTGACAACCTCAGCACATTTACTCAGTGAGAGGCAGAAAGGCAGAGCCTTTCTGAGAGGGGATACTGAAGACTTAATTTTCAAGATGGCCTTTCTTCTGTGTGACAAGCTGCAGCTCCATTCTTCTGAAAAAAAGTCTGTGCATTAAATGCAAGGAACTACAGCACAGCAAAATAAGTAGCTCTATTCCATTCACTACCATGATCTGACTCCTAAAACATGCTCTTACAGCAGTGCTTGCCCTCTTAACTGTGTGAACTTGATGCACCAAAATGAAGTTCACATAATGTAATGCTGCCTATAGGACTGATAAAAATTTTGCTTTATCTTGAGTGAACAGAGCACTTGCAGAATTTGCTGGTGCAATCTAAAGCCACAGATCTCACCAGCTGTATTTGCCAATGAAACATATACCAAAGCAGATAAGAGTTTAGTAAGGATATTCCTGACACTGGACTTTCTGTAGTTGTAGTTTGATTAGTAATTCAAAATGCTCCTTCTTACTTGGATGAAAACTTCACATTTTCTGAGCTTGTTTTACTTCTCTAGAGTTGAAAACATTATAAAGTATCTACTTTTATAACACAATTTATACAAAAGCTTCAATCAGCATGGAGACAACCATGTCCTAAGAAATAAAACACAATGCATCCATCATGTCCTAACTGCTTACATAAGCTCCCTACATTGCTGCAGTGAGTCAGTCGTCCCCAGTACTGCTGTGCAGCAGCAATCTGCTATGCGCATTTGTGGCGCTGTCCCCTTGAGCCACTCTACCATCTCCTGAGGAATTCTCATTAGACACTGACCTTGATTAATGGCTCCTGGGCAGTTAAGCTCCTTTTTAGCTTACCAGAAACAGTCTGCTCCCAGGAACTTCTGCCTAACAAACTGCTATTTTCTAATGGACAGTCTTGGAACATTATTTTTTTCTAAATCACAGCACAGGTGGAACAATATTATTGTCACTGCACCTTTTGACAAAAATTCCAGTAACAACTGACCCAGATTATGGCCAGAATGGAGAATGACAGAAGGCTAAAGCCAAGCACCTCACAACCCTACTAGCAGCAGTACTAAGCAAGGGTCTTTGAGTTCTCCAAGGCTGCATCAGCACCTCCCTCGAAGTGGTACAGCTCTTGAGGCTCAACAACCCTCAAATCTTCAGTACTTAGAGAACAATCACCAAAAGCTGTTGACAGGGCCTGCGCTGACACACTCAACCCTCAAAGCTTAACCCTTCAAATTGTTTACAGGCACAAAGCCATCTGACATATTTTACTAAACTTGAGGGGAATTTTCAACCTTTTTATATACATCTTTATGTCTATCTGTGTGCATGTATGAATTGATTTAAATACACTACATCAAGTGTAGTATGAATGTTGCCATCTCTTAATTTTTCAAATAAGTTGCTACTGAGCTTATAGAAAATCTCACTGAATACTTTTGTAAATATTAGTCACAGAATCACAAAACGGTTAAGATTGGAAGGGATCACAGCAGGTCAGCTAGTCCAGCCTCCCTGCTCAAGCAGGATCGCCCCAGAGTACATGGCACAGGATTATATCCAGACTGTTCTTGAGTTTCTCCAGTGCATGAGACTCCACAATCTCTTCGGGCAACCTGTTCCAGTGTGCAATCACCTGCACTGTAGAGGATATCTAAAAATATCTTCCTCATATCTAGGTGGAACTTCCTGTGCATCAGTTTCTGTCTAGTGCCTCTTGCCCTAATGCCTGGCACCACCAAGAAGAGCTTGGATCCATCTTCCTGGCACACTCCCTTCATAAGGTCCCCACTCAGTCACCTCTTCTCAACACCAAACAGGAGCAGCTCGCTTGGCCTTTCCTTTGAGAGAGATGCTCCAGTCCTTTAATCATCTTTGTCATCTCCTCTAGACTTGCTCCAGGAGCACCATGCCTCTCTTGTCCTGGACACAGCATTCCATATGTAGCCTCACCAGGGCTGAGTAGAGGGGCAGGATCAACACCCTCAACCTGCTGTCAATGCTCTTCCTAATGCACCCCAGGGCATCATTGGCCTTCCTGGCCACCAGGACACACTCTGGCTCCTGGACAGCATGTTGTCCCCCAGAATACAGACAGCTATTCCCCAGTGGTTCAGTTCCCAGCCTCTGCTAGTGCCCAGGTTATTCTTCCCTACATGCAGAACCCTGCATTTGCCTTTGCTGAATTTCACAGCTCTTCTCTGCCCACCTCTCCACCCTCTCAAGGCCCTTCTGAAGGGCAGCATGGCCCTCTGGGGTATCAACCACTGCTCCCAGCTCTGTGTCATCAGTGAACTCACTGAGAAAACATTTGTGCGTTTGTTCAAGTTATTGGTGGAGAAGTTAAACAATACTGGACCAGTATTGAACTTTGGGGACACCACCAGTGACAGGCCTCCAGCCCGACTCTGCAATACTGATTACAACCTCCTGGGATCTCCCATTCAGCTGGTTCTTAATTCACCTCACTGTCCACTCATCTAATCCACATTTCCAAAATTTGCCTATGAGGATGTTGTAAGAGACAGTGTCAAAAGCCTTGCTGAAGTCAAGGTAGACAATATATCCACTGCTTTTCCCTAATCAATTCATCTAGTTGTTTCATTACAGAAGAGAAGCAGGTCAGTCAAGTATGATTTACCTTTAATGAATCCCTACTGACAACTCCTGTTCACTTTCTTGTCCTCCATGTGGATAGAAATGGCCCCCAGAATCATCTTTCCAAGACTTCATATGAGGCTGACTGTCTGGTAGCTTCCTGGGTCCTTCTTTTCCTTTTTATGCCCAGTGTGATGTTTGCTTCCTTCCAGTCCTCAGGCACTTCTCCTGATCACCACAGCATTTCAAAGATGGTTGTAAATTGCCCACCTTGGTGTCTATCAGCTCTCTCAGCACTTGTGGGTCCATCCCATCAGGGCCCATGGACTTGTAAATGCCAGGTTTGCCTGACTCCAGCTTGGTCCTCCTTTGGCAAGGGAAAGTCTCCATTCAAGCCTTCCTTGTCCCTGGTCTCCTGGGTCAGAGATCCCTGAGGGCTGGTCTTGTCAGTGATGACCAATGCAAAGGCAGCATTCACTAACTGCCTCCTCTGGGTCCTCTGTTAACAGGGTCCCACTTCCATTTAGTATCAGGCCCATATTATCCTTTTTCCCTTTGTTAGAGATGTATTTGAAAAATCCTTTCTTGCTGTCCTTGACATTCTTTGCCAAACTTAATTCCAGGTGGACCTTGGCTTCCCTTGTCTCTTTTCTACATACTCTGACAATATCTCTATATGAATTCCAAGTAACCTGACCCTGCTTCCAGTTCCTGCTTACCCTTGATAATGAGAGTAGTTCTTTATTTATCCATCAGATCTCTTCCCCTTTGCCCAATTTCTTCCATATTTGGAAGCATTGTTCTTGAGCCTGAAGAACCTTGAATATCGACCAACTCTCTTGGACCCCTCATGGTCTCTTGGACTCTGTGGGGTTTGTTCTCATGGCATTCTCCATGAAGATCTCCCTGCAGAAGCTAAAGTTAGCTCTCCTGAAGTCCATGGTTGTGGCTACTTGCTGCCCTGCTTTCTCCTCATCTGGAACTGAGTTCCACACTCTCATGGTCACACCTCCAGCAAAGCCTTATCTGTTTGTTAGTATCAGTTGAGCAGCACACCATTGCCTGGGGGATCCTCCACTATGTCTGTTCAGGAAATTGTCATCTGTGCTTTCCAGGAACCTCCTGGGCTGTTTGTGTTTCATTGTGCTGGTTCTGCAGCAGATGTCAGGGGAGTAAAGTCCCCCAAAAGAACCAGGGCCTGTGACTTTGAGGCTGCTTCAGATGCCTGTAGATGGCCTCATTCACTTTCTCCTGCTGATTGGGCAGCAAATACCCACAACAGCAAACATCCTTACTAGTCTGCTGTTTAATCCTCATCCATAAGCCCATCATCCTCATCAAGACAGAGCTCGACACTGTCAGGGCTGTCTCTCCTGAACACGGTGTAGCCCTTCATGCCAACACATGAACTATGCCACCATGTGTCTGTCACCGCAGTAAGATCAAAGCCCTGCGACTGCATGCAGGTCTTTAGCTCATCTTGTTTGTTCCCCATACTGTGCATACTGGTGCTCATGCACCTTACAGAAGTATTTGATTGTGTCAGCATTCCAGGAGTCAATGATTAAATGCTGCTACGTTCTTCAGACAAATTGTTGATCAAGTCTGAGGCTACATTTTGCAAGGGATACACTTTTGTGACCCAAAGGGAGGACCTCCCTTAACCCTTCTGCAGCCTTATCCTTTTCCATCCTCACCCTTTTTGCATTCCCATTCTCTGTATAAATCATTGTAGATTCACTCTAACCCAATTTTTCTTTGCGTGCTTCAACTGTGTAATAATCAATAGTGAACCTTGCCATCAAACTTTGCAGCACGTCAACAAATTTATACAAAAACTTGCTTTTGACAATACTTTTGCCCATGATTTAAGTAATCTAAACCACTCATTTGCAACCATTCCTGCAAAGGCAGTTCCCAGACAGTGATATTAAGTGATTGCTTGTAATCTAATGACTGAACAGTAACTTCTGCCAAGTGAAGGACTTTACATTCCCAAGGAGGCCAAGTTTTTTTCTATCAATCCACCTGCCACTTATTCAAGAGTCAAAAATTAGAAACAACCCTCGCAAAAGAAATGGGATGGGCAAAGTCAGAGCCAAGGTACATTTGTTCCAAAATAGCTGGTGCTCATTACCAATGTAGAATGCAGCTTCTACACTGTATTAATTCAGTCTATGGCAGTTTCTCCATTATTATTTACACTGACTACAGAGCCAGATCAAGCTAGTTGTGACAATTAGACACAGATCCCTTAAAATCCCATCCATTTTTAAATGTTGTACACATACTAAAGCTGACATGTACATACAAATATCACAACTCCCTGTATTGGACAAAAGCATTTCGAAAAGATTTTTTTCTTTTGAGCTTGAGCCCGGCTTTGACTAAGTGTTAGTTATATTTTGGGATACACACAATTTCCTCCATTACCTGTGTGGTACATATTTGCAGGACTCAGTAATTTGTTATGCAAAAAGTAACAAATTATTGCAAAGGGTTTGTATTTTGGTTTTTGGGGTTTGGGTTTTTTCCCAGAAGAATGGAGCAAAGCCTGACTACACTGAAGTAAGACCATCTTGAAAATTAAGCCATCAATGAAATCCTTCACGCATTTTAGCTCTAGCTCAATAAAACAAACAGTTTTAGCCCTCCTGCCCCTTCAAGGTCCCCTAGCCTTTCTTCATTAAAGAATTCAGCCTTAAATAGGTACACATACTCCCCTATTTTTCATGATTACAAAGAATATAAAAATTAAATCCTTTTCCAGTTCTTCCAGATTTTCCATTCTGCCAATTACTCTCTAAATAAAGCTCCCATAAACAATGTCTTTCAAAGGCAAGAGTTAAAACCCTTACCGCCCTTCTACAATTAAGCTTCAGAAAGAACTGCATATGGATTTGTAATGACAATGCTAGTCAGTCCCTCCATTGCCCCCTCTTGCAGAGCCACTGTAATTAAGGCACTGTGCCACTTATTACTAGTCTATTAGCTCTGACATCTTTCCATCAACAAATGTGCATTAAAAAATCTCTGCTGATTCCAAGAATCATGCAACACAATATCTTTTTGAAGGCTTAGTAAAAGGACTTTTAGCAAAACTCAAATCCTTAGATTTTCTAGGTTTAAACTTTACACAATGGCAAGCACTTTACAAAATGTCCCTGAACCTCTTTCAACAGTAACTGCAACTCCAGCAAATTTGTGGGTGATCCCAACACCTAAAACCTTTAAACAGAGAATTGTCTCCAGTGCTCTCAGGGTGCCCTGGTCTGGTCAACCCTCCCTGGCTCCCACAGCATAGTACCTACTGGTAAAAACACAGATGGTGAAATAATCCCATAAAGAGAAGACCTAAAACCAGGAAAATAAATTCTCCCTTGAGCCCTGTATTCAACAAGTAGGTGGCGTAAAAAGATGTGGGACTTAAAGATTGCCTGTTCAGAGTAATCTATTCTTGCTTTTTTTAGATTTTTAGTTTCATGTAACATATTACCTAGGCAAAGAAACATAAACAACTAGTACATTAAACCTAAAAAGGCACTGTGCACTTTGCAACATGTTCTTATATCCCCTCTGTGTTCAACACTAAATCAAACTGACCTAACAAAAAAACCTAAAAGACCAAACAAAAAATCACCCCAAACAAAAAATAAATGTCCAAAAAGCAAACACCCTAAAAAAGTCCATCCCAAAACAAAAAACAAACTAACCCCCAAAAAATACAAAAGAAAGAAAATGAAGAAGAAATCTCATCTTTCAAAATTCAGGCTAGTACTGTAGGACCACTTGTATCATAGATAAATTCAAGTATGTATTATAAAAACTACATAACAAAACCCATCATATTGCCCATGATGGAGGGAGAGGGGAATTCACTAAATAATGACTAAGCACTGCAGTGAAAAAGTAGCACAACAGCCAAAAATGCTAGCAAACTAGAACTTTTCATAGTAAGCTGCTATAGTGAAGGACAAATAGTCTGTACACTGCTCAGCATTTTTCAGTCTCTCTAGGACAGAAGTCATCCACACATAAGGGAGTCTTCCAGCAGCACCAGCAGTACCATAGCAAGCCACAGCTAACAACCTCACTCACTCAGATTCTGATCTTCAAAGACACTGAAACCTGACAGCCTATTACTTTATGATTCAAAGACTTATCCGACCCTGCTGCCTCCTCAAACATTTTTCCTGTTGTCTTAAGATACTCACTATCCTTTGCAGAACTTGACTCATCATATTCAAATGGTTGCCATACACTAAAGCAGAAAGTTACTTGCTTTAGGCCTTTCCAGTGCTCTTCATTTTGTAAATTCTCTGACATCTGAGTCTGTGCAAAACATATTATCTGGACAAACTGCCTCACTATTTTTAATCTATCAAGTGCTAAATGGTTTCCAAAGGAAAAAAAAAAAACAAACCTATTGTTGCTGATAAAAAGTATGTGTAAACTGGATTTTTGATGTGTCTGGACATATGACTACCAGAAGATCTTTTCCAAGACATTACACAAACAAATGTACCAAAAGATTTTTGCAGTTCACACCTGAAATAAAAATAACTACATGACATACATAATTGCAGAAACAGACAGATGTTTCCACCACTAGCTGTGACTACATTCTCCACACAGGCCAGAGTTTCAAGTACAAGGGATCTAGATGGTACCCAGCAACCCAAAAAGAACATTTTGGCAGTGGCATTTCCATGAGACAAGAAGCCTGGGCAAGAAAAGTCCCTTAGCAACATGATTTATATGCTGAATAACTATAGACAAAATATTAATGGAAGACTGGAAAAAGTGACCAACTGGTAATTCAAACAGATAAAAGATTTGCAACAGGGAAAAAGAAAAATAAAATGGGCACAGACGAACAATCTAACACAGGTATGGATGTGATTTATGAAGTTGAGGGGCTTTTTTATATTTAACTGCATTCCCTAAAATAGAATCTCAATAATGGCAGTTTTAACACTTTGGGAAGTCATATAGCTTATTACAGTTCAGAGTAACTACTTGTTTTTTTAAATAATGAGCAAAATTTGTAGATGACTGCCTCCTAAAGGCCAAATATGTTTTATCAATGCTAAAACATAGTTATTTAAACATCTGTGGAGATAAAAAACAAAGCAGCTGGAAGGTTCTTTATTAAATCAGAAACTCATGTTTGCCAAATCATTTGTAACACTGAAAGCTGCTTATCCACTGAAATTCTTGCCACAAATGAAAATCATTTTAATAAAGAAAAAAATCTATTCTGAATAGAACTGTGATGCACTTAGGATTCCTAAGTAAACACCATCCTAGCCTCTTCCAACAACCCATTAAGACAATTCTTCATACAACCAGCAATTCTCAGCACATTTAACTTTGTTGTCATCATCATAACAAAGTGGTCAACACGGAGCCTTGATGAGTTTTTTTCCCCTTCTGCCACTCCTATGTTCTTCCACTCATAATCTCCCATTCCAACCACTAGTTTAGAAGCATGGACTATATCACCCATCCATATTATTTAGAAGAGTAACAGCCAATGTGAAGCTAACTGAATTCTGTTCCAGACAAAAAGCAACAGAAGAAGAATTTGCCACTCCCGTGATTCATAACAACACATATCAGACATTGGAAATAGCATGCCCCAGTAAGTCATTACACTGTTAAAGGAACCATGCAAAATCACTTTTTACCTGGATGAAAAAGACACTGGCAGCATCAGATCCTTTCTCCACTTGGATCTGAGTCTGTCTGAGGGTGTCACCAAACCACCTATCCTTTTACCTATTTTATCATCCCCTTCCCTTACATTTATATACAAATATACAAAACATATTGGCCACTTACTCTGTAGACCTCCTCAAGCAGCAGCTTAGCACAATTCTGGCCCAGTTCCTCAGGAAGCACAGCTGCTCCCTGGCCCTGAGGGTTTGAGGCTAGCTCAGCACTGAGAATAGTGCCATTGATGGTTTCTGCAGTAAGGCACATGCCAAAACCTGGTGATCTGAAAGAAAGTGAAAAAGTGCATTTGATTTAAGGACAAAATTGGAGTATGAGCCAAGAACTTCAAGTCATAAACGGCTCTTCCCATACGGTGACAAACGTCCTGTTTGATGCAATAGATTGACACTGGAAAAAGAAAATTAACAACTGTACTTAAACCCAGGACCACAGTTGCCACAAAACCCTCTATGTTGGCTTTTCCCGGGCCAAACTTTAAATATGAAAATGAAAAAGAAAATGAAGAGCCATACAAACCTCTGAAATGTTTGGGGTTTTTTTTTAATAGAGGAGGGTACCTTTCAGATGTATTTAATTTGTGCTTCATAAATATTTCAGAGGTATCTGGTGTTTCTTCTCTGCAACATTCCAAACCAAAACTACCCTTCTTTAAGGCTTCAGCTCTTTCCCCTGGAAGCCGCAATATTTAGCATTTTAGACTAATTAGTTAGTATCAAGGATACTGCTATCATACTAGATTCATATTTAAGGTGAATGTCACAGTAGCATCAGAAACCCAGCCAGCCAGGTTGAAAGTGATTCAGTTCCTCTTGCCATGCTATTGTTTACCTCTCTGCATGAACTGCATGTAGTAAAAATAATGTTGCTGCCCCAAATCATTTGACTTTTTAAATTTCATAAACAGATGAAAAACAAAGTTGAGACCCCAAAACTACACAGCTCCCAGAAATATTTTTGCAATTCTGATCCTGTAAGCAGTTTGGAGCCATTAAAGTTACAATCCTGGCATACTAAATGTGATGAAGGATTGGAAAAGACAAAAAATACTAAAAGTTTCTTCAACAATTTCTAGGTTCATAAACTTTCTAATCTAACAAAATTTAACAAAATATTTCAAAAAGCAGAAACAGTGAAAGAAAACATGCATGCCTGCATTTAAGCATACAGACAGAAAACTGTCAAATGAGTTATCCAGAATCTTTCAACCCCAAGGAAGAAGACAGAGATGACAGATACCAGCAAAATTGTCTGAATCGCATCCACCACTTCTGTGTTCTGTCACTAAACAAAATCTGTGGAAGTACAATAAATTAATTTTCCAGTCCTCGCTAGTGAGAGGACAGTCCTTCAGCCATTCAGCAGAAGACAACCCATACTGCTTTAACACTTCCTTAAAACATGTCAGTCCCATCCTTAATATTATCATTTCCATCAGAAGGTGTACAGTCAACTTTAATTCTTGGTTTCCTGAACATATCATGACACCTTGATCTTAATCTCTTCAAAGCAACAGACTTGGAAATGAAGGGAGCTCAAATTGCCTTTAGTGGCAGTAGTGATGTATTTCATTCCTTGCTTAAGAAAACACATCTATCCCTGTTATGTATCTAGTGAATCACCCATTCTTTCTTTGTGAGAAATATTTATTTCAAATCAACAGAATAGAAGGTTGTGATCTAAAAACTCAGTAAAATTAGATCAGGACACCCTAGCAAATGAACAAATCAGAATAACATGTCTGTTTCCTGTAAATTCTGGATACTCACTTTCCAGAGTTGACCCCCTTCATATGGTCTGTGTAGATATAGATGTCTGGGAGGAATTTATTCAGGATGCCCCTTGCAGATTCCACCATTCTGTTTGCCATCTGTGGTGACACTCGGACAGAGTATCTACATTTCTGAGCTAAGAAATGCATTGTAATCGCAAGAAAAAATTGAAAGCAGAGACTGACAAAAGTGAAGAGGCCCCAGTGCATTATTTCAGAAAACATGTGCTTTATACAGCTATTCATGAGCTTTTGTCCATGTGCCTGTACCTAGAGAACCATATGCTTTCTACAGTCTTTTCATTGATATACCTTGAAGTGAAGTACACACAACATGTGCTGAAGAACAGATTATGACTAAGTAAACATCTATCTTGAAAATGCCCTTCATCAAATTTAAATAGCTGTTCTGTCATCTTGTACTTTCTTATGATGGAGGAAGTCTCATGTGCTCTGTTCTTCATAGTTTATTAAAACATGATCCTGAGTGAAGTTTCTGTGAATTAGCAACAAAAAAATCCTGGGAATAAGAAATTAAAGCAAATGTTCTAACAAAAAAAAAAAAAAAAAATTAAAAGGCTCTAAGAAAAATATCTTTGCTATCTCCAACTATTTTGCAGTCTTTTGAGGCTATCAAATTCACTAGCTGTCTAGTCATTTAGCATCTGAAAGTTCCAGGAAAGAACCTATCACTTACCACCCACATCGACCCACCTCCTCACAGTCCATAAGAGATGAACAGCCTTTCTGATCGTGTACTCAGGTGCTGCTTCAGAGGAACTCCCAAAAGATCTTCAAAGGTACAAAGCACATTATGCTTTAAATTCCAGCCCAACTATAATGCAGACTCACCCTCTACCCATCTGCACATATATTCACACAGCAATGCAGAGAAATACACTCTCAAAACTCCTAGTTAGCAGGGAGGAATTTTCTTTTCTACAAATTTCTATAGCATCTTCTGTGAAGTACGCAAACTCAAAACTTTAGGACCTTAGAGCAAAATCACTAAAAAATAATCAGAAAACTGTTTGTTCTGCACAGTTGATGCACTCAGTATTTTGGATTATATAAAAGGCTGCTGTAATACAATCTTAACAGGAAGATTTCTGTGAGGAAGATTTACTCAGATGAATCTTGGAGGAACAAAAGAACACATAAGAAAGACATAAGGATTTATCCTTCCAGATGTTTTGTATTCTATTGCCTTGAAGGACCACTTAATAGCTAAACTGAGTCTGCCTCTTACCATGCTTAAAGGCAAACCTATACCCCTGAGAAAAGGGCCCAGGAAAGCCTACAGCAAGGTGAAAGTTTAGAATTCAATCAGGTATATCAATCAAAACCTGAGCAAAGGCCCAGAAAAGCATATAGCAAGGTAGAAGTTCAGAATTCAATCAGATACATCAATCAAAGTGGTCCAGAATGGTGCTGCATATTAATGTCAATTTAGAACAATGGCAGTAAAGTCATGATTATTGCTTCCTCCTCCACACAGAAACATATGTACTTACTACAGAGCAGAATGGAGGCATAAGAAAATTACTTCCTCCACCAACCACAGCAACTATCACCAAAAGCACAATGAGGTGCCTTCCTTTCTGTTCTACAGCACATGTATCCAGTAAAACAGCTCTTGCTTGGCACTACTGCACCTACCTAAATGCTGCGATTGGACAAGGTAGTCAAAACATCCAGTTTATACACACAGCTGTGATGGCATGCCATAAACTAAAAGAAGAAATAGGCTGCAAATCTACACCTCTGGCAGAAAACGTGACCTCCTTCCTGCTTTCTTTTTGAGTAATCAATGCCAAATCATGTTTGGGACTCTCAAACACAAATTAAACTACATGTTGGCCACTGCTTAAGACAGTTTCATGTAAGGGATTTCTGCCTTCTTTCAATGACAGCAGATTCATGACAGATACCATACAAAGGCCACAAGAGAAAAAGAAATTAAATAAGAAATAATCCAAAACATTGGCTAGATTTGCGGTTGTTTGAAAAAGTAAGGAGTTCACAAGAGTATTTTGTGCCCTTATCTCCAGGCAGAATAAAACCTCCTGTACTTCCGCCTGCACTGGTACCACAACTTTCTTTCAAAACACACCAAAAAGCTCAGTGTGTGCTGCAAGGTGTAAACTGAACTAAGATTTAACTATCACCTTAAACTGTCATCCCATCTAACTTCTGCTAAACTAGTAACTGCCTATTTAATGCACAACTGAACTACATTGGTTACTACTGAATTTACGCACCAAGTAAGATTACTTTAAGTGCTCCTACATTATGTGATGGAAGGTATTTTAACTTTTTCTTGCTATCGGAAAGATTTTAAATAGTGCCATTCAGCTTTGAATTCATTCAATAGCCTACAGATGCTTTTTGAATAGCAATGTTTTGAACACAGGAGTTTTGAGGCACAGTCCTGAATATGACCCCTCGGTGTAATGTTGGCCTGTGTTACCTAGATACATGCTCAGAAAGGTGGGTGCACTTCTACAACTTCCAAATTAGTTCTTTTTAATAAGTAAACGCATTTAAAAGTAGAAAAACAGACAGACAAACAAAAAGGATACGCAGTTCCTCTGATGCGCTTGATTTTTCCAGGGTCTGTGAACTGAACAGGCTGCAAGACCTTTCTCACTGGGCAAGAAAACAGTATCTCTCCACCCCCTTTGGGAGGCATTCCTCTTCGATTGATCTAGAACAAATAATGGAGGAAAAAAAACAGGTTAGTAAATAGTACAAAGAATGTACTTATACACCCCAGAATTACACTTTTATTTCTCAGAGTATAAAATGTTTTAAGTAGGGGCATTTTGTGAATACAGGCAAGAAAACCACATCCTAAAAGCCGAAATGGATTTTGCATCAAAACTAAAAGCAGGCATTGATTTCTTTGTTCCTCTCAAGTAAAGTAAAGCATGGCTTCTCAATACGAAACAGTGCAAAACCAAACAAAAACATCTTTACTAAAACGACCTTGTCTTAAGTCTTGTCTCTAGTAGCAGATTGCACCTTGCTGCTGAGGAGACAAGAACTATTTGATTTGAGCTCAGTTGATTACACCATGGTGCTGATAATGCCAAGGTCGTGGCTTTGATTCCCATATGGAACATTCACTTAAGATTTGGACTTGATGATCCTTACAGGTCCTTTCCAACTCAGAATATTCTGTATGTGAGGGACTAGAATGAACTCATTCCCACTAACAAGTGTGTCTAGCCTGAGCCAGTCCCACCATTCCAAGCCAAGGATGGAGCTGGGACATGGGCCAGTGAGTGGGTCTGGGCAGGGAGGCCCACAGCCAGACAGGGCAGGGCTGTGGCTAGCTGAAGGCCAGCCCTGCTGCAGGGTCACAGGAGCAGAGGCTGACAGTGCCAGGACAATGACATGGGCACTTGGGCCAGGATGGGGGTGAAGGGTGAACCTTTGCAGAGCAAGGCACCAGCAGGCCCCAGTAGTGCAGCCAGACCCCTCACACATTTCTCCCACCTAAAAGAAACCCAAATGTTGTTTTGTATCCAGATTTACTGGGCCTCTGAAGACTGTAGTCTTCAAGAAAAACTTCTTTCCTCTATTTTTCCTGGAGACAAACCTCAACGACCCAAACACAGATTCAGCTCTCCTACAGGTGAAACAGGTTAATGATACCGTTTTTAATTCTTAGCCCCAAGCATGGGGCAGAATGAACGAGTAGAAATAAAAAGATAATAAATGAACTGAAAAGCAACAAAAAGCAAAAAGATTTCTAACTCTTCTTTGGAGACTCAGAAAAGTCACTACTTTCTCCTTACCCTATCACTGTGTGGCTCGTAGCCACAACAAATTATCTGTTAGAGACAGAAACCCACAGCAAGAACATGGTCCCAGGCTTTTATGAAATTATGCAGGAGCATAATTTCAACACATGCTTGAAAAGAAAGGAACAAACTGTCTTACCTTGATTTCCAGACTTTCACCATCAATTCCAAACTTCTTCAGAAGGGGTAGAGCTGTTGCCTTAAGGACATCAACCTATGTGGAGCACAGAATTTTAAGAACAGACTTTCTATTGGAAGTTAGGTTAGTCAGTAATTTAAAAAATCACTAAATTATGAGGTGACTAACAGAGACAAGTCTTCTTCATAGAAGGTATTTTATGGGAAAACATGGGAATGCAGCACAGAGAGCTTAATCTAGTTAGCCTACCACAATACATCATTATTAAAAAAAAATTCCTAGAACAAATTACTGGCAGATAGAATTTCCTGTTCTGGCTTTCTTCCTCAGCCTGATTTTGAGTGCCATTATGTAAAACACAGTACTTATTTCTCTGATCAGTGAAACATTTCTCTGAACATTCCTACGTTAATGAGTAAATAATATTCCTCTGTTATTACTAAAAAATTCCTATAGCTAAACAAATTAATGCAAGGACCACTGCATTTTTTCAATCATCACTGCAAGAGCATGCCCTTGATTTGGCAGAAAGATCATTCTATCAACAACTTCTTTTTACCTGTTTCTAAGAAACAGAAGCTTATAGGTAGCTTCTACTGAAGCACTTAAAAGAATCTGAAGAGGGTAACACATCATCAGTGTATTCCCTTTTAAGCCAGGTGCTCACCAGGTCCAGGTCTGAACAGAATTATCCTTGCCATTGCTCTTCCTAATTCCTAAGACTACAGGGATTGCCCTCTTCTTCCATCTTCCAAAACTTCAGTAGTGTTGCCAAACATGATATAAATTATTTAGCAGTGCAACAGCACAGGGAGTTACCCAAGACAAATAGCTGTGGAGAGACAGGATCAGGACAGCATGACCAAAGAAAAGATAAACACAGATGAAGGAAACAGTCATGAGGTAGACAGCACTTGAGAAGGCAGATAAAAAGCACCCTCTTTCCCATGCCTTCAGCCAAAATTCATAATTCTTGAATTTCATTTTCTCTGCTTTGAAGAGAGCGCAAGCCACTGACAAAATTGCAGCACATACCTCACCTACAAATCTGTGAACATTTTGTTGGTGGTACCTGAGGAGCTATGAGTGTATGTTGTAGTTCTCAAATCCTGATCGACAATATATCTCCTTTTTTACAGAAAGACATTTGGTGGTGTTTTTAGTATCAATATTTCAATGTCTACATTAAAATAAACAAAACTGCAAGCCAAGCCAATGCTTGACTTCTTTTAATTTAAAAAGTTTACGGTTTTTTAAAGCCAGGCTACCTTGCTTTGGCCCTTCAATAGTATTCATTAACTATACAAATTTGACTTTTGGAGTAAAGCCTTTAATAACATGCATGTGCACAAGCATGTGAATACCACTGGCAGAAATCTCAACAAGCTGATCTGGTTCAAATTAAAATTACACAATGTTTCTTCCTCCTTCTCATGAAACAAAACATACCAGTAAAAAATAAAAACTTTACTGTGTAGGTTAAGAACTCAAAAAACTTCAAGACTACTTGTAGTTTTCAGTCCTCAGAAAAATTCCAGGCATAATACTTAGAGGTACCAGACAGACAAATAATAAGACTGACTGTTCCAATTTTGCTGCCTAAACAGAGGAGGCAATCAGCAGTATTTGAAGAATGGGAAAAGGCTGTTCTGCCTCCCAGGCAAGCAGGGAGTTGTGCAGGATGTGAAGCAGTTCACTGAAAATTACAAAACAGCAGCTGAACTGAGCTGTAAACCCATTTTTCTATCCTTTTGCCTATCCTCAGCCATAAACCCCATCCCTTAGCTCCCCTTGGAGGGCAGTTATTCCATTTCTAGAACAGACAGCATAACACCAAGTTGCACCTAAACAGATGCATCATACAACTGATGGTATACCTCACCACAAATGACAACATTCTAAGTCACATAAATATTGATTATTTGCAAAGTTGTGTAAATGCAAATCACGCATCACTTCCCTTTAAATAAATCTACAGTAGCTAAGAAAAAGGTAGAAAAGTAATTTTAAGAATCCCTTATCCAGTCCAAAGATATTTAAAAAAACCAAACACTGAAATAGAGAGCCTGCAGCACACGGATACCTGAGAAAGGGAAAAGCACCAGTTGGCCTGTATATCCATTGGCATGGCACTTACCATTGAGCCCACCTAACATACGGTGTTACGTTTCACAAAAAAGGGCCTAGACTGGGAGAAGGGGAAGGGGAAAATCAGAGTTTAACAGGGAAGAAAGAACCGTGGGAAGAAAACTCAGCAGGAAAAACTGCTTGTTTTCTACAGACAACTGTTGAATTCTGATTAAGTTTGACAATTACTGCTCCTAAGCTGAAATTTCACATACTAGTCTCATGTCAGCATGACAGTCATTTGAACTCAAAGGCCCCATGGTATAGCTGTAAAAAACTTTAACATGTGGAAACACAAACATCAAGAATGATTACTCTAAAACAGGGTACTGCAGCTATATCTAAATGTCAGAATAACAATACATAGAGAAGGAAAGGAAATAGAAGCTATCAATTGCGTGCCACCTCCATTCCCTTCAAAAAGGCACCTTACAAAGGGCATCCTCTGTATACATAATCATTAGACGGAGAAACTTAAAACTGCCTTAACCCAGTCCCACATGGTTGGTCCCACAAGCTACCCAGGGTCAGGTCTTGCCAGTGGCAGCACAGGAAAACACATTGCAGGTGTAGACTGCCAATGAATAGTCCAGGCTGGTATTCCAAAGGCTTATCTCTTCCTGACAAGTGAGAGCAAGTAGTATTCCTTTCACCCATTCAGGATGTATCACTCACACAGTAATACTGTGCAGTATTATCATACAATCATAGAATGTTTTAGGGTTGGAAGGGACCTTAAAGATCACGTAGTTCCACTTGCCCCTGCCATGGGCAGGGACGCCTCCCACTAGACCAGGTCCCTGTCCAGCCTGGCTTTGAACACTGCCAGGGGGTGTGGCATTCACAACGTCTCAGGCTGATTTGTTCCAGTGTCTAATGAGGCACCAAATAACATGGATATTAATAATGTCAGCACAGTCCCACTTGGAACTAGTGCATGTTCAGTGGCCACGGTACTCTTTAGGAGTTATGCCAGTTGTCAAAGAGCTTTGCATTGGGCCCTGTTGGAGGGTTATAAATGTATGTAAACAAACACCACAGTAAACACATGCTCTTATACTCCAGGAACGCAGCCTGACCTGTGCTTCACTGAACTCAGTTGAAGTTTTCCTTCTACCAAGATGTCCTTTAGAAACTCTTCCTCTCACCTGAATCTCTTCTACTCTCCTCACAGCAGGAGAGCCACCATACTCCCTTGCACGCAGCTGACAAGGATGTCTCTGGTGAAAACTCAAACGACATAGCAATCACAAATACTTCTGTGTAAATGGCTGTGTAAAAGCCAAGATATCAGTGCTGAAAGCAGACTTCACAAAGCCCAGTGGGTCAGCCTACCTGTTCACTGCCACCATGAGAGAAAGGTCACAGTCCCCTGGTTGCACACATATTCCTGCTACTTGCCTCCCACTGGCTACAGTTCTTCAAAAACTGCTCCAGTGCAGATTCCCCATGAGTTCACAAGTCCTGCCAGCAAACCTGCTCCAGCATAGGCTCCTCTCTCCACAGGCCTGCAGGTCCTGCCAGGATTCTGCTCCAGTGCAGGCTTCCCATGGGTTCATAGCCACATTCAGGCATCCACCTGCTCCACCTGCAGCATGGGGCCCTGCACTGGCTGCAGGTGGACGTATGCTTTGCTGGTGGCATCTATGGGTGGCAGAAGGACAGCTGCCTCACCATGGTCTTCATTATGGGCTACAGGGGAATCTCTGCTCCAGTGCATAGAACTCCTCCCATTTTTCACTGACCCTGCTCTCTCCAGGGCTGTTTCTCTCACGCATTCTCACTCTTCTCTCCATTTCCAGATTATTCCACTGTTCTACCCCCTCACTCTTCCTCCTTAAAGCTGTTACCTGAGCAGTGCTACCACCATCACTGATGGGCTCAGACTTGGCCAGCAGTGGGTCTGTTTTGGAGCCAGCCAATGTGGCCTCTGCCAGATGAAGGTGAAACTTTGGTCAGCTTCTAACAGAAGCCACAGTCTGTAGCATCCCAGCTCACAAAATCCAGCCATGCAAATCCAATACAACCTACTAGATTGAAATAGAAAGGTTGCTACATGAAGACCAGCAGGTAAAACACCTAAGCTTCCACACTGTAGTCACACTAGTTTGCCTTTCCACCTTTGGAAAGCAGGAAGCATACAGATAGATAAATTCAAGCACCTCTTTTTGGGCAAGCATAGGTAACAACTGTTCACTGAGTTCATATACACCCTCTGTCTACTGAAAAATAAAAACCAAAATCGATTTAAAACCAAGTTTCCATTTACATAAGCATACAAGTAAATTAGGGTAACGCTTAAATTTGTGCTTTTAGTCTCAGAAACCAGTAGAGACATATGTTATACCAAACAACTTGTAGAAGTCTTCTAAGTACCTTATTGGTGTGCACCAGGATTAATGTTTACTCAGGCAAGTTAAACAGACATAAGCCAGGGTGAAACCAATTTTAGGACCTGATATTCAGTTACAACCACTTAACAGCAAGCAAGTATGAGCTGAGTCACAGTAACTGAAGTTGTTACTGTTGTCACTAAGAACTAAAACGTAGTCTCTACTATAGCACAATGAACTTAAGATGTAACTCTTTACATGCATTTGATTTACATTCAGCATACAGAGCTTGGGAGTCAGCTGATGTATGCCAACTCACCTGTCTAAATTTTGGCAACAGTAAGCACCCTTCAAGAACAAAATGGCCTTAATTCTTGCACTCATTTGAACTAAAACAGTTTAATCTCAGGCCCATGCAACTGATGCCCAAAAGGAGGTAATTCCCAGAATCAAGACTCTATTGTTTAAATGAGTGTCCAAATTTACTTGAAAGTAATATGAACATTGGACTACTCTTCATCTCCAGATTACTGCAAGAATTTCTCCATTGTGATTAAACAGTCAACAAAAAAGGACTTCTTTGATTCTTAATACTTACAATAAGTACTTTTAATCACTATGACTGAAAGGGTAGCAAAAAATACTTCCTCTTTTTTTCTAATAGTGCTGTGTACAACCCACTTTGATCATCCCTTGAGTCATGGGGATGTCTCACAGAGCCACAGGTGAGAGAGTAAGATTTTTAAATGAACAGAGAAACATAGCTGAAAAGTCATAAATTCGAGCAGGACTCAGGGGCTCGTGTACTACCTGCAGTTACACTTCACAGGTATTTGTATTCATTTAAACTGGTTACATTTTCAGATTACAATGTGTCCTTAATTTACTCGGAGGAAAACAGGCAGTGTCCAATCACCATTCAAAAAGAAAAGAGTAATGCTGTTCTCTAAAAGTAGAAGTTTATGTTTGGAGTTTTTGGAGAAAAATAAATATAGCGTGTGACCACCAATCATTTCTTCAGCATTCTGATCACGTCTCCCACAGCTCATTTCTGGTGAAAACTCAAACTCCCACAGCTCATTTCTGGTGAAAACCAGTTTTCTGGTGAAAACTGGTACAAAACAAAGGACTGCAGATAAGTAATAGAAACTAAGGCAAGCATTTCATAGCCATTTCACCTACCACACTTTCTGGCATGTTTCTGAAGAACCAGAGACTTATTTCATATTTTTGCTACTGTAATTGCCTAATCACCATGTGACTCCAGTTTCTAATAGAAAGAAGGCTTGAAGCAGCAGTGGTATGACTATGTCCAGAACCCAACAGAAGAGAAAGATTCCTTCCTTTTTGCACTCATATTTTGAAGACACTTTCTTCTTTATAGAGTAAATACAAGTGTGGGGCAAGAGAAATAATCCATTGAAATTCTAAGAGAAGAGAAGAACCAAACCTGTGTTAGGGCCTCACAATGCATTTAAAAGGAGTTTGCAGGGGAAAAGACAGAAGCCACACAGAACTGAAAGTCAGCTCAGTCAGGGAGATTACAAACTGAAATTCAGAGTGTGATACACTCTAGTTTAGCAGGTGCTTCTTTGACTCAGCGAGTTTACTAATGCAGCAACAATGGATACTTCTGGAAGTGAGGGATGCTAAAAATTCAACATGATTTAGACACTTCTTCCCAATCTTGTTATTTTAGGGGGACAAAAAATCCTTCTCTGATACTTAAACTTTATTACTTACCGAAGGATCTACTTGATCATTTGTTACTCCCCTCAAGACAATCTTCAATGGATGCTTCATGAAAGGTGCCAAGCAGAGCAGACTTTCCAAGTAATAGCCAATACCACGGCTGGGGCTGCAGTCATGTTCCAATGAGCCTCCGTACAGGAGACCAGGCTGATAGTACAAGGTCGTACCTGGGGAAGGGGTCAGGGGAGCAAACCAAATGAGAGCACTGTAAAACACTGGCCATTAAAACAGCACAAAAATACTTTGTAACAACATATGAGGCAAATTGAAGACAGGAGACTATATGGAAGGCTAAAGCACTTCCAGCACACTATTTACATGTCTGCAGGTAATAAATGGGTCAACACATGAGTATCTGTCAGTCCTGCACACTACTTTCTTCCTTTCCCCTCCCCCTTAAACCAAGGATCTCTTAGCAATCTCCAAAATGCTGATATAAGCAATTATTATTCTCCACAGAAGCTAAACCTTCATCAGTCTATTAGGTCTTGGCATATTTGATGCTAATTCATTCACTTTACTTACCAACTAAAGATCATTACAACCCTTAAAAAACCCAAAACCTCACACCAGGTGAGTCTGAGGTTTCACATGAAATGCTTTTCACTCTAATCAAACTCTTTTCTAAGCGTGAATAAGCAGGCAGTCTGGCTAAGAAGTTTGCCTCTGTAGAGGATAAATCTTTTTCTTCTACAAAAATCAATTCTGGTACAGAGGAACCTTGCCCACTGTGAAATCCTGCATACCTAACAAAATACTAATTTTACTAAATTTCTTGGGCAATAGAGCTTCCTTAGCTCCCTGCATTATGGTAGAGCATTGACCTTCTTGCATGTGATCAATTAATACAAAACTTGTCAACTTTGTTATTTCTGATCTTCTCAGTCAATCTTACCTGAACACCTACCTCTATCAAGACAAGACTTCCATTCTACTGCAGAAACTGATAAATCCTGAAGACCAAGCAGAAAAAAATACAGATCTCACCTGTTTGGTTTATTTCAATCCTTGAGCCATTGGTCACTTTGTCAATCAGGCGAATAAAACTTGCTTCAAAATCTAAGGAGTAGAGCACAGACAGAATTGTAAAGTTTCTTAGAAGTTCAACACCTTACCTGTGCTTTTTTTAATCTTTTCCTGCCTTCCATGACAGTAAGGCTACTCTCACTCTTCAAGTTGTGCTGTAATGCCACCACATGTGAAAAGGGTATTCTCTGTAAAAACAGAGATGTTAACATGAGCCTCCACACTTATAGGCATCTCAAATCAATTGAGATGCCCTCAGATGCAGCAGCTAGACTAGTCACACAGCACATAATAAAAGCGGATGTTTCTGACCACAGTGGCTTCAGGGATTGCTCTTGTCCAGGACAAAACCTTTGACAATTTACATTTTAGTCAGTACAAAGCAAAACAGACAAATCATAGCAAACAGGACCCCATATACTGAAGCTTGACAAGCTAATAACAGCTTCACATTATTCTCTGTAAAAGTGCTAGCTTAAAAGAAAAGGACATTTAGATGTGAAGTGCTACTGCTGCATATCTGTTCCACAAACAAAATTAGTTGTTTGCAGACTCTAAAATTTTCCATTTCCAAAACAGTTTTGCACATACTTAGGGTAGAGAGCCACAAGTCATCCCACTGCCTCTTTTCTTGCTTACTGTGTCCACTATACCGTAGCAGTTTGTGTGGAAATGATTCCTCAGTTTCTCTCAATTGTGTGGACTCTCACCCAGAGACAAAGGACAAGCAGATTTAACCCAACCTAAATCCAAAAGTACCAACCAACCATAACCAAAAGGAAATAACACACACCAAAATAAACAAACAAATAAAACACCCCAAAAAACAAAACGAAACCAAAACAGAAACACCTGAAAAAAGCCATCCCAGGAAGAATATGCTAGTATTCTAATGCTAGTATCCCAATACAGTACAGGCTCAGTATCAAGGAAGATAGGTGAATACATGCAGAATTCAAAACCCAGTTAGTTTTAAGAGCCAACAGCATCTGCATAATTGTAGGCTGCAGAACTCACTTAGCAATAATCCTGTGTTATTTCTTACACAGTAATCAGGTTTTTCTTTCTCAATGTGATTCTAGGATGTAATAGATATTTAAACCACAGAGCTACCTGCAGAATTTACAGTTTGTCAATATTTGCATAATATGATTGATGCCTCAGTCATACAATACTGGTTCTGCTCTCTTTCTAAACTATGACAGCTTATATGCTTACAAAGTTTATATCACTTTATAAGCACTGGGGCATCTTCCAGTGCAAGAGTGCATGTGAGCACACATTTCACTCTTGGAGAACACCAGTTGCAGAGTTTACAAAAGCTCTAGTCATGAAAAGCAAAAGAGCTGCATGCTGAATTATCAACACAAATCAGGATTTATTGTTATTATTTTTCTGTTACAGTTATAGTTTACACTTGAACCCATACTTTACACTTGAACCCATACTTAAAAAGTAAATTCAAACACTCTTTAAAAAAACATGGCAATAGCTACAAACTTCATCACCACCAAATGCTCCACAGTGATAATAAATACTTTGGATTGTGGTAAATGTTAAGTCAAGCACACAAGAATGCTTTGGCAGTTTTTGAGTAGAATTTTTAGCTACACACCCAAGGCTCCTCAGGAGACAGAGAAGTATCTACCCCTGTTCTGAACTTTATAACAGGGGGTTATAAAGTTCAGAACAGGGGTAGATACTCCTTGCCCAAAAAATAACTGTTTCTTCCTCAAACTCTGTCCTATGTTTTATTACTTCAGTTATGATGGAATTCATCCTGGGATGCCAAAGGCTTTATACGAGAATGACGATGATACTCCCTAAGAAAGACTTCCCTTAAACAAAACTGCAGAAATGAGAATAAATTATTTCACCTCTTTCACCTTTCCTGCTTCGGCAAACCCTGACAAAAATCAAAACATAAAACGTGACCTATTCAAAGTGCACGAACGTGAGCTCCCACCAGCACAGGGAGCACACGACGCTTGGGCACGGGCACGCGGCAGGAACGATGGCCCAAGAGACAGGGAATTAATTCTGCCATCCCGACTGCCAAGGCACCGTCACGGGAACGAGAACCAGCTCCGGGGCTGTGGAGAGGCTCCCGCACACGCAGCGAGCCGGTCAGAGCCCCGCCGGGCGCGGAGCGAACGGCGCTGCCCCGTGGGGCGGGACGGGCGGCCCGGCAGAGCAACACCAGCCCCGTCCCACCGGGACGGCCCGGCAGGGCAGCGCCAGCCCGGCCGCCAGCCCCGGCCCTTGATGGCCCGCTCTGAAGAAAAGGCGTGACCCGCGAAGGCAAGGCTGCCGAGCAGAGCCGAGCCGAGCCGAACCGAGCCGGCGGGACGGGGATGGTACTGTCCCGTTCCCCTCTCCCCGTCCGCCGGGCAGCGAGAGAGGCTACGGCAGGAGCCGGCGGGTATGTGACAGCCTCCCTGCTCCGGCCTCCTTCACTGGCCCTGCCGCTCCCGCGCCTTCTCCTCCTCCTCCTCTCTCCCAAGCCCCGCAACCCACGTGTGACAGCTACACCCGAGATGGCTGCGCGGGCGCTCAGGGGAGAGCGCATCCACGGGAAGACACCGGGACTCGGCTGGGTCCCTACTTCTCAGTGGGGCCCGCCCAGATGCAGCCCGGGCTGTCCCAGCTCCCCGTGGGGGTCTGCCCCTGCCCGGCAGCAGGTCCCGGGCACAGCCGGAGCTCCGCCGCCCCCCGACCTCCTGCCCCGCGGCCGCCGGTGCCGCCGCTCACCGCGGAGGCCGGGGTCCTCCTCCTTGGCACGGATCTTGCGGATCTTCAGCGGGCGGCCGCTGAGCGTGGCCAGCACCAGGCGCTGCCGCAGGAAGTTGCATCCCGTGTAGCTGAGGCACTGCGCCTCGCCCGCCGCGCCGCCCGCCATCCCGCTGCCCACGTGGTTGGGAACAGGAAGCGCTGGGACAGCGGCGGGGGCAAAGGGCAGGGGGCGGGCAGGGCTCGCACCGCCCCCCGTGCTTCGTGCTCCGCGCTCGGCGGCGGGGCCGTGGCGGCAAGGGACGGGCTGAGTTTGTCGCGGCACGGGTGCCAGCCTCTGCCTTTTCCTCTGCTCTCCCAGCCTGCGTGTTTTCAGTTGAAACTTAAGGAGTGTGGAACTGTCGGGAGATGTGTCTGACCGGAGCTCGGCCCGCTGCTCCTCCGGGTGAGGTGGGCTCTCCTTCGGCGGGCGGGTAAGGACGGTCCAGAGCGGAACGTGGTGCCCGCACAAGGGTACTGCCCCCACATCCAAATGAGTCGGTTTCTGGGAACATGTTCCTTAGGCAGTACTTTTCAGTAATTTATTTCCTACTTTAAGGAAAACGATGGAGGAATGAGTCCTGCTCGCGGTCCTTGGGACAGCCTTTTTGCTTAATGATAGTGACAGAGTCCCGGTGTCCTGGAGGAGACCGACTAAAGCTTTCAGTCTCTTACTTTAAGAGAAACATCGATTACAGTGGAGGTGTGACAATGTTAATTGTTAGGCTACACATATGTGCCCATGAAAAGAAGTTTATTGGAATGGAATACTCTAGTTGTAGGGGATGTACAAGAATAATTTAGCCCAACTGCTTCACTTCAGGGCTGACCCAAAGGTAAAGCAGGCTCTTAAAGGCTCTGTCCAAATGCCCCTTACACATTGATAGGCTCAGGGCATCATCAAGCTTGACCACCCTCTCTGTAAAGAAATGCTTCCTAATGGCGAGTCTGAACCTCCCCTGGTGCAGCTTTGAACCATTCCCACACATCCTGTCACTGGGTCCCAGGGAGGAGAGATCAGCACCTCCCTCCCCACTTCCCCTCCTCAGGAAGCTGTAGAGAGCAAGGAGGTTGCCCCTCAGCTGCTTTTCTCCAGACTAGACAAGCCCTAAGCCCTTAGCAGCCCCTCACAGGCCATGGTGTCTAGTCCTTCCACCAGACGCCTTCTTGCCCTTCTCCAGACACCTTCGAGGACCTTCCCATGGTTCTGAAATGGTGGAGCCCAGAGCTGCACCCAGCACTGCACAGGAGGCCCTGCCCTAACAACGGGACACACAGGGACAGTCACCCCTGTAGACTACCACAGCTGGTGCACCCAGGATGGGGTTTGCTGTGCCCAGGCTGGCATTTGCTGCATCCAGCATGGGGTTTGCTGCACTCAGGATGGGGTTTGCTGCAGCCAGATGGGGTTTCCTGCACTCAGGATGGGGTTTGCTGCTCTCAGGATGGGGTTTGCTGCATCCAGCATGGGGTTTGCTGCACTCAGGATGGGGTTTGCTGCATCCAGCATGGGGTTTGCTGCACTCAGGATGGGGTTTGCTGCTCTCAGGATGGGGTTTGCTGCTCTCAGGATGGGGTTTGCTGCTCTCAGGATGGGGTTTGCTGCACTCAGGATGGGGTTAGCTGCTCTCAGGATGGGGTTTGCTGCTCTCAGGATGGGGTTTGCTGCTCTCAGGATGGGGTTTGCTGCAGCCAGGATGGGGTTTGCTGCACTCAGGATGGGGTTTGCTGTGCCCAGATGGGGTTTGCTGCTCTCAGGATGGGGTTTGCTGCTCTCAGGATGGGGTTTGCTGCACTCAGGATGGGGTTTGCTGCTCTCAGGATGGGGTTTGCTGCAGCCAAGATGGGGTTTGCTGCAGCCAGGATGGTGTTTGCTGCTCTCAGGATGGGGTTTGCTGCTCTCAGGATGGGGTTTGCTGCAGCCAGGATGGGGTTTGCTGCTCTCAGGATGGGGTTTGCTGCAGCCAGGATGGGGTTTGCTGCTCTCAGGATGGGGTTTGCTGTGCCCAGATGGTGTTTGCTGCACTCAGGATGGGGTTAGCTGCTCTCAGGATGGGGTTTGCTGCTCTCAGGATGGGGTTTGCTGCTCTCAGGATGGGGTTTGCTGTGCCCAGATGGGGTTTGCTGCCCCCCTGGCTGCCAGGGTACACTGCTGGCTGCCACAGAGCCTGCTGCCAACCAGCACCCCTTGAGCCCTCTCTGCAACCCCAGAGCCGCCCCTCTCCCAGTTTAGACTCGTGTGTGGCATTTCTCTATCCCAGGTGCAGAATCTGGCATTTTGACTTGTCATTTTCATGTCACTGGTGATTGCCCAGTGCTCCACTCTATCCAGATCCCTCTCTCTGTAAGGCCTCTTGTCCTTCAGGAGAATCAACAGCACCTTACACAGCTGTACAGCAAAAGTCAGACAATTTTCCTTACAAATGATAATACTTTTTATTTTACTAAATTGTTTTCCAGAGACTAAAAGTTCTTTTTGAAACCCATGATACACACACTTTACAGAAACTGAAGGAACTAAGCCATCTATTATCAGCTCCTTGCTGACTTTTGTGATCAACATGCATGAGGGTTTTTTTTGTGTTGATACACTGGCCTGCAAGCTTTGTATCAAAGAAAAGCAGAATGATTTAGTTTGGAAGGGATCTTTCAAGATCATCTAGTCAACCTCATGCTATGGGCAGGGACCAGGTTGCTAAAAGCCCCGTACAACCTTGTTTTCAACACTTAGAGGTCCCCATTGGGCATCCACAGCTTCTGTCAGCAACTTGTGCCAGTGCCTCACCACCTTCACTGTAGAAAAATTTTTCCTTATGGCCAGAGTAAATCTACCCTCTTTCAGTTTAAAACTCCTGCCCTTTGTCCTGTCATTATTTCTGGGTAAAAATTCTGCCTCTGTCTCTCTGATAAGCTCCCTTAAATACTGAAAGACAGCAATGAGTGCTCACCAAGGCTCTTTCTTCTCCAGGCTGATCAATCTCAGCTCTTTCAGCCTTTCCTCAAGAAGAAATTATTCCAGCCCACCAATCATTTTTATGGCCTGCATCTACACTGACTGAATCAGGTCCATGTTGCAGAACCAGAGTCAGAATCACAGAATTGTTTAGGTTGGAAAATACCTTTGAGATCATCAAGTCCAACCTATGACCAAACATCACCTTGTTGCCTTGACCATGGCACTGAGTGCCACATTCAGTCTTTTCTTAAAAAAACTCAGGGACAGTGACTCCACCACCTCCCTGGGCAGCACATTCCAATACCCAATCAGCCTTTTTGTGAAGAAATTCCTCCTAATATCCAACCTAACTATTCCCTGGCACAGCTTAAGACTGTCCTCTTGTCTTTCCTGAACTGAGGACTCCACAGCTGGATGCAAAAATCCAGATGGGGTCTCACATATGTGGAGTAGAAAAGGGCAATCATGCCCCTTGACCAGCTGGACACACTGCTCTTTATGCTCAAGTCCAATTTTTCACATACTGTATCCTAAATTTCTTCTCCACTTAATCCATTTACCACATAGACTGTGCAGATTCTGTGGATTTCCCAGACCCAGGTGTTGAGGCAAAAAATCAAACCCAGAAAAATTGTGCATCTAAATCAAAAGACCACATCTGTGTAGAAACAAAGCCTAAGAAATTTTATTAAAGGAAGCATGTTGAGAAATTTGTGGAAAAGGAGGATCAAAAAATGGCAGCAGTTAAACAGCATTTGATCACGTATGTGGTGCCCAAGATTTCTGAGATATGGGAAGAAATATCTAGAGCTATTCATGGTTCATGTGCAGATGAACCTCTCTGTATTTTTAGAAAAAGAGAGTCTTGTCATGGACAGTTTAGTGGAATCAAAGAATTGTAGCTTTCTGTGTGTAAGAAATAAGTTGCCAATTACAGCTCTGATCTAGAACATAACAGAAAATAGGGTGGTGCTTGGGCAGCTTAAATTCTTTTCTGTTATGCACTGAGCAGAACTAGGAGAAGACTGAGTGTAAGGTAAAGAACATACATATCTTCCCGGACCTAATAAATCTATGTCCAAACTTCACAAAAAAGTTTTAAAACTTTCTTGATTAATCAGTGGTTTGTTTTCCTGTTTACAAACAATAAATTCAGTCAAGTGTCTGCATAATTCCTTTGGGTTTCAGAGTCTGGAGGGTATTTTGGAATTCCAGAACAAACAGTGCTAAACTCCATGATTAATGGAGAAGAAGTCTGGCACTTACTGTTTCCTATTTTCAGGGAACAACTTTGTGTTCTTTAATTTCCTTCACTCACAGGCCTTTTAGACATAATTTCAGGGTAGTAGTTAACAGTTTGCTGTGAGGTTGTGGGTGTGGCACACTCCCACTGAAATCAAGTGTCTTCTTCTGTGAAGACAGCTGTGTGAAAGGCTTTCAGGTGCTGCTGCTGGGACTATGTTTTTCACTGCATTGTCTGAACTCTGTGTCTTAGATTTGCATCAAAAATGTCTAGTCAACTGCGTCTACTTTGAATGAACTCTTTTCTGTGGTTCATTTCTCTTCCTTTCTGTACTCCCCTGTGCTCCCACACATGTATTTTTAGTTGTGTCCATCCTGTCCTTCTTCTGTGACTTCCAATTACTTGCTATCATCTGTTAACAATTTGCAAGTATCTGCTTTATGTCAAGGCATGGGAAAACAAAACTGGGAGAACAAAACAGAAAACAGTCTTCCCCAAAAAATTTTCCATTGGTAGTCAGAATTTTCTCATGTAACTGAAATAAGATACCTCTGTAAAAAAATCACTGGCATATATATTCTGCTGGTATAATGTAAGTATCCTTATAATGAGAGCTCTATCTGTCATAAAAATACCCAGTGACATAAAGGAGGGGTTTTGTTTCCCTGGGAATGCTAGTAGCTTGTTGTGCTAGAAGTTCAAGGATTTCTGGGGTCAGGAAAATTATTTTTATCAACTGCCTAGAGGTGGCACAGAGAGACTGAGTGGCACCTCAGAGATATATACATGTCATCATCTGGGCAGCTGTTACAATTTAACCTCAAAATGTAAAGCTATTACTGGCTTACCTTAGTACTCAGGGAAATGTTAATTTTCATTTGATCAGTGGTTGGAGAACATAATAGTTTAATCACTTGGGATAAATAATACAGAAAATGTCATTACAGAAGCTTCAAAAAGAGATCTGCCTTCTGGTAATCTATGGGGGCTCCAAGAATGCAGAAAGATAACACTTTTCTCTGAATTTCTGTTGGTTTACATACCTCCCAAGACTTTTCACAGAGTCTCAGAAACACAGCTATGTAACTTCTCTTTTACTTGAACTTAATTTATTTTCCTATTTATGTTTACTTTGAGAGATTTCTAAACAATCTGTGATGAGTGCTTTTATAGGATTAAAATTACAAACTCCAAATACAGCTCAAAAGAACCACTGAGACAACAGAAATGTTTTCCAAATAATTAAAATTCTGTATTTGATTATTATCCACTTGTGACTTGAACAAAATATTGCCATTGCTCGTAACAGGACATAAGCCTTGTACTGAGTTTCCAAGGCATCAGAACAGAAGCTAGTCAGATTTGCACTGTCTGAATGTTCTTTGAGCTGCTTGCAGCTTTGGTATGCTTCCTTTAATTGTGAGAGCAGTTTTGACAGGTTTTCTATGGGTAATTTATTTTTCTTGTGTTATTTTTTCTTTTCTTGGATGCAGACCTGGACCTGGACACATTTGGTTTAGCAAAAAAGACAAAGAAACTATCTAATATAGGTGCAAGGTACTATATATATTAAAACTCAGATGTAATGTAGAGCTACAGACTAGTGAAGAAAAAGCAAGGTACAAAAGTGTGTTAGCAAGAATACAAAAACTACTCCAAGTGAGCCCTACAGGGATGAAGAAGAAACTGTCAACAGAAGCCTGGCATTCTTCCTGGTGAGGGAGTCCAGATGCTGATGACTCACCATAACCCCACCACCCTCATCTGAGTGAGACCACCTTGGGGCCCAGGCAAAAAGGGGAGAGAGGTAAACACAACACCAGGAGAATGGGAAAAACCAAGTGTGTGTGGAGCAATTAATTATTTCTATAATAAAGAATAAAACCTAATAATGGTAAGTTAGCATAAACTTTCTGTAATAATTAATAATTCTTGAATGACACTGTTAAAGTTTCAAATATGTTAATAGATTTTTCACTTTATAAATAATGTGTGTTTTAGCTTTGTCATAAATAAGGTTTGAGTGTACACAAGCTTGGTGTGCAGGCAATGAATTTCTGTCTGAAGAATACACATTCCCTAGGAAACTTAGAGTTTTGGAACAACCCGTGCTATGTATAAGTGTTAATTTGCTATACTCAGCCATCTGGGAGGAATAATTCATTAGGCTTTTTACTAAAGGTAGGAGTGACATCAGAAAAATGATAGTGTTTTATCCCTCTTTGCAATAAAACACTATTTAAATCCAAATAAAAAATCACAGCTCTACATTTTGGGTTTGTAAAGAGTTATGTCTTTGCTACTTTAGAGGACAGTTCAACAGCAACATTTCATCTTCTGTATTTCAACTTATATAAAAAAAAAAAAATCTGCTCCTCAAGTGTTCTTGATGGTATATATTTTTTGAGGGAGAATTTTCAGCTGTGTTGTGTATATATGTTAGCCTTCACTGGATAAGTATTTCATGCATTGTTTTAAAAAACATTATTAATGGGGTATCTTGTTTACAAATACAGCATCACAGCCTTATCCAGGTAGGAATCCAGATCTGTAGCCCAATCTGTGGACCAAAGCAAGGTCAGACTGGGTTGCTCAGGGCTTTATCTGGTTGTGTCTTAAAAATGTCAGGGAACTGAGTCTACTTAAATTCCACTGCCTGACTGACTGAGTCCTACCACTCATCTTAATAAGCAGCCTGTCCCTGCCTTCTCAGTAACCTTCTCATGGGTGCTAGAAGGCTGCTGTAGGTACTCCTGAACCCTTCTTGTCTCCAGTTTGAACAAACATGGTTCCATCTGTCTGTGGCAGTATCTCTTCTCTATCCCCTGATCATCTTGGTCACTCTCTGCTAAACCTGCCCCAACTGATCAATGCCTGGTTTGTACTGGAGGGCCCACTACTGGCCACAGCACACAGATGTGGGCTAAGAAGTGCCTAATACAAAGGGATAACCGTTTTCCCTGATGGAGTGGCTACCCTCCTGTTAATATGGCTCAGGATGTTAGTGTCCACATGCTGGACGGTGCTTAGCTGGCTGTAGGCCGGTTCTCCCCAGTCTTCTCCAGCAGAGTTTCTTCCTTGCTGGTCAGTTCCCAGCCTGCACTGTTGGAAGCGGTGTCCTGGATGCAGGACTTTGTACCTGCTCTTGCTGAATTTTGTCAGTGTCCTGCTTGGCCCCTTTCCCCATCTGTTGTTGCAGAGCTCCACCTCCGGCCCCTAAGCCCATGTGCTCAGGCCACATGGTTTGGTGTTACTCACAAAACTGATGAGGGTGCGCTCTCTCTCTTCTTCCAGAGTTATTCACAGACACTAGACAGGACAAGGCACCAGGACAGGCCCTGGAAATACATGCTCATTAACAGCTTTTGGTAGGGTACAAAACACTAAGCACTACACTTCTATTCCAGCCAGACTTAAGCCCATCAAATTGTCCACCCCTCCACCAAATGAGGCACAAAAATTATGTGGGAGACCATGTCATAGTACCATGTCCTGACAACTAGGGTACTATGACTCCTTCCTCGTGCAAGCCACCACTTCATTTTGATACAAAGTACAACACTTGGTAAGTAGTTACCCAACAGTACTAAAATAATTCTGTATCAAACTCAGAAGAAAGGACTTATATCTCCAAGGAGCATACCTGACAGAAACTCTCCTGATGGTTTAAGGCTTAAAAAGCCTCTTCAAAGCATCTCTTATGTTTGAAAAAATGCTGAGTAATATGAAAGATTATTTATTAGTAAGAACATTTGGATTTGTTTGAAACAAGATTTTGATTACTAGTCAGTCACCATGAGGGTTACTTCTATACTCACTAAGCAAGAGTTAAGTTTTTAATTTATACCGGTACATTACATGTGTGAAAAAGATTAATCAGAATATAGTGCAAGTTGTGTTACATAAATATTGACTACTCTGTTAAGATGTGAATAATTAAGTCTGAATGAAGATGATGAAATGTCATTTTCCAAACAATGTAATGAGGCTGTTAAAAAAACACTTGCATGTCTATAAATACAGAATAGCTGTATAAAGACTTGTATACAAACTAGTGAACCATTGACCCCATTTCTTCCATTATTTCCTTTTCCACTTCTGAGTATGTCACAACTACTCACAAAGCTACTAGAGTGAGGTTTGGACTTCAGGAAAGATAGCCAAGGAAATGGGAACAATAATTTCTTTTACTACCTATTTTCTGTAATCTAAGTACCCACTTCAGTTCTGCAAAGGCCATAGGTTAGTAAGAACCTGTGTGTGTGGGAGAAGTGCCTTTCTATTCTCTTCCACCCCTTCCTCATGAATCTGTTATGAAGTTCAGAGAGGTTCTAAATAGTCTTTAACAAAGGGATTGTCTTAGCATTCCTGTCTAGATTTCTGAGCTGCTCAATAGGCCTGTAGAGAGGCAGAACCTCAGGCTCCCTTTTTAACAGGCAGATAAATTATTGCTGCTTTTTATGCATGGTGGCATTGTAGATTAGATTTAATGATCTCTCTGACTAGTCTAGTTATTTGCTGGATATATATTTCATACAATACCTTCCATTTTCCCATATATTTGCTTTAGGAAGATTTAGCAATACATTTTATGGACTTCTGCCATTCAGAAGTCTCTGAAGTGTGGAGCTTAAAATGAACTGTTTGGCTTCTACCATTTAATGGGCCTTTGCTGCCAAATTTTGTTTAAGACTGTGGTGCTTTGGCAGACTGAGGTGTTGCCCTGGGAACGCTGCTAAAGCCCCAAACGTTTAACTCTTGGTGTCCTAGTACAATCTGGAATAGAGGTACTATCATGTTCATTTTTGAAGGTTCACATTTCTCAGGGTAATGAGACTTATACTCATAGTAAGCTCTATGAGCTAAGCCAGTGCCTTCCTACTTAATTGTTAAGGCAATTAATTTTATTGACTGAGGAGTTTGGGGGCTACATTCCTATCTCTTTACTGTTTTAAAATACCAAACAGTCATTTGAATATTTTCTTATGGCTTTACTTGGTTCAGTGTAAAACTATTGAAATGAAAAAATGTTTTAAACCAGGAAGTTGAATTTAATTGATATTTTGACTCTAGCTCTGCTTTCTGCTCACTTTTCCGTTGTGACCTTTCTGGTACAGTGATTGAGATCCATCAGCATCTCCAGAACCTTTAGCAGAAAGACCCACTTCTCCTGCTGTGGACATGACTGTGAACACTCAGGATATGGGGCAATCTAATGTTTTGGCCAAAATATTGTGTTCTGATGTAGCTGAGAATCACCAAATCATATCTGTGGGAAAGGACATCTTGGTGTTTGGAAGAACACTACTCAGAACAAGGACAACCTGCAGTTGTTCACATTCAAGTATCATAAACAAAACTCAGGCCCAGCTCATTAAAACGCAGCTGCCTGCTGCTAGACAGTGGGAGCTTATTTGTGAGAGATCAGCAAGAGCAGGGCTGTTGCATGAGGGTGAGGGAGCACAGCAAAGTCAGCCTCAGGGCACCTGGGCAGTGCAGTGACAGTGCCAGCAGCCAAGCAGGCATCAGGTGACAGCCAGGTAAAGAGCAAGTCCCAGTTCCGTTTGGGAAGTGGTGGAGTCACCATTTCTGGGGATACTTAAAAGGTGGGCTTGTGTCAATTTGGGGCATGGTTTAGGGATGGACTGGCAAAGCTGGATTACTTGTTGGGCTCGGTGACCCTTAAGGTCTTTTCCAAACCAAACGACTCTTTGATTCTGTGTGTCTGAGGGAGGGCAGGGGCTGACGGCTTAGGGAGCAGCCAAAAGGGGCCTCCTGGGCAGCGGGGAAGCTGGTCATGGCCGGTTGAACATGATACCTAAATGCGGCCTGATGCGACGCTCTAAGACGCAATTTGCTTCATTTATCTTTTTATTATCGTTATGAATTTATCCCTCCCTCCCCCCGTGCACTTACGTAAAGGATCTTTCCTTCCTGCCCCTGATTGACAGCCAGAGAAGCTGCCGCCGCCGTTCCCGGGAAGGACCGGCCCGGGCCGGCCGGCGGGGCGAGGCGGCGCTCCCCGGGAAGGCGGCGCTCCTGCCGCGATCCTGCCGCGATCCTGCCGCGCCCCTGCGCGTCCGCGGCCGGAGCAGCGGGGACAGCGGGGACAGCATGGTGGCGCGGCCGCTGCTCCGCGCCGTCATCATGGGGCCGCCGGGCTCCGGGAAAGGCACCGTCTCCGCTCGGATTATCAAGCACTTCGGCGTGAAGCACCTCTCCAGCGGCGACCTGCTGAGGGACAACATGCAGAAGAAGACAGGTGGGCGCGGGGACGCGGGTGGGGATGTGTGCGCGGCGGCGACAGCCCCTCCTCCTGTCCCCGTCCCGCGGGAACGGTCCCCACGCAGCCCCGCGTGACACAGCTCCGCTCCCAAGGGAAGGGACGCACGCTCCCAACACGCGTTCCTGCCCTTCCCCTCCGAGAAGGGAGGGCACTGCCTTAATGTGGTTTGCTGCTCTCCACCTCCGTGTGCCCGCCGCGCAGACAGAGGTGGGGTGACTTCACACGGCTCTTCTGGAGGCCAGAGGCCACCGAAGCGGGCCTCATATCGGCAGCCCTGGGTCCTCCACACGCTGACACTTGTCAACCTCTTCATGAAAGTGGACGGGGTTGTCCTGTTTTCGTTGTTTCCTTAAACCTCATTGCTTCCTTGTCTTGGCTGCTTTTTGTAAGCACCCAGTGGTTTTTGTACGTGTTTCTAGTAGTTCTGATAGCTTCTCATGGTTTTTCCAGCTGGAAGCATCTTAAAAGGGAAAAATATTCACATCTTCTAACAGTCAAGGCAAGAGGCGGGGTTTTGGACAATCAGACTTTTTTTGGATGTTCATTGGATGGCTAGAAGTAGGGGTGCCTAGAATTGTTAGCAGCTATTCCAAAATTACGCCTAGTCCTGAGCTGGCAGGCATAACATAGTGGTGCTTTAAAAAAAACCCAAAACAACGTGCAAAATTTTCAAACTGCATAGCTTTTAAAATTATTATTGTCTTATGAGTTCATATCATGCTTAGGTTTCAGCAAGGTCTGTGTTTACATACAGTGATGCTTATACTAGATAAATATATGAATTATTCTTGCTGAACAGGTCTAGCTTGGCCTCTGGCCTCAGTTGAGATACCACAGTCCCTCTCTCTAGTGGATTTTTGCAATGATGGAAGGTTCCCTCCTGAGTTGCACATCTGTTTTTCTATATGGTGGGGTGAAAAACCTTGTAAGAGCCATCTCAGGCTGTGTGTGATGAAGTGAGAGTATTATTATTTCCAACAACTTCAAGCTGTAGAATATTCCATTCACTTGTAAGTATCACTGTAGTATTATGCCAAGGTAACTGGCAGTCTTAGTTTTGGAATACTCATAAGCATGTTTGAAGGTGAAGCAGCTGTGATGTGATTCCCATGTCTTCACACAAACTTTGTTTACTCAGTAAGGATAATGACTTTGGTACAGTGACTGACTTTACTATAGTTGATATTTTAGATACTCTAAGTTAAGAATTTGCGAGGAGTACACCTTTGTAGACAGACCTGATCATATTCATGCTATTTCTATTTGGTTTCTATAATATGTTTTTATTTACAGAGGGTCACAAAACTGTTCTGTTATGAACTTTCAGTGGAAGATGTGGTGGGTAGCCATTGCAAGAAAACAAAGGAAATGTTATTTTACCAAGTGTTTTGAGGTTTAAAATGTTTACTAAATACTTTCGGTTTTGTGCAAGACCACAGAGTACCAGAATCATGCTAAAGGTTGTGTGGGAAGAGGAAATTTCCAAGTGGAAATACCATATTGCATGAATTGAGGTGGGAGCCTGAAGTGATGCAGAGAAGTGATTACACAAAGAATTCTAGGTGGGCTGGACAAATGAAGGACTGTGAAGGAGAGCAAACATGTGAAATGGAAGTTTAGCAGAGACATTAAAATCCAAAATAAGGAAAGAAGTCAGTGGACAGCTTAAGAGGTGAAGTTCACTCTAAATTAGCTACAGCAGAATTTACCAGAATCTGCTACAGAGTTTCTCATTCACTAGTAAACCCAGATGAAACTCTACTGTAATTTCATTGAAAGTCAGTCACTAGTTTCAGAAATGGTTCCCAGAGGGTTGAGATGAAGTATGAGGTAGGAGGACTAGGTAGTACACTGAAACTAGGAGAACAACTGAGAGGCAACTCAGCCTAGACAAATTCAGTCAAGGCAAAGATCCAGGAGTTTTGATGACAACAGAAGAGTCCTGCAATTTCCAATTCTTTGGGAAATGAGTTACACTAAGATGGGCAGGTAAAGCCCTTGGAAAATTAGATAAAGCTAACAGAAGTTATATGGTGCAAGTTTTCTATTTGCTGTTTTGTGAAAATGGGCATTGTTGAAAAGTCCTGTTGAAGATGAGTGTCCTTATCATTCTGCAGTTATTATCATGTTCTTTTGGACAGTGGAGAGCCTGTGACCACTTCTCTAATGCTAAGGTAATTACTGTCTGGTTATGGCTAGAGCTTGACTGCTGTAATGTGGTTAGAACCTGCTGATCCTTTGTAAAGCCATGGAACATGGATACCTGCCATCACCTACAAAGGAAAGAAACCTGTATTACCTGTAATTCTGAAGATTGCCATGCCTTTAGTGGTTTCAGACCCAACCTGAAGAAACCCAGAACTAAATAAAACCTACAAAACCCCATGAAATCCCACTCCCAATAGCAGGAATGGGGGGTGGGGGGAACCAGCTCTGAGTTAGTGTATATATATGACTATTTGGGTATGGTTCTGCCTATTTTTTCCCCTCTGTAATCAGGACTTTCTAAATTACCTGAGTTCTGTAAAGGGAGGCAAAAGGCAGCATTTTTCAAGCTCTGTTGGTCTAATAATAGCTTGCCATGTTCTAAACCTTTCTGGGCCCAAAAACTCATGAATCTTTCCAAAGTAAGTTAGAATTGTTCCCTGTCAACCTTGTCTTGCAAATATTTTTAGATCACACATTAAACTACCTAGACATGATTTATTCCTTCTCCCAACCCACTTTTTCAGGGTATATGGTTCAAAGCACACTAGAATAATAAAAAAAGGTATGAAGAAGGGAGGTAGGGAAGAGACACTTTGTACACAGACAGACTGTCATCTTCTTTGCAGTTTGTGATGTGCTGGAGGACTCAGGCACCACAGTCTGACTCTTTTCCATATAGTGAGCTTGTTTTGAAGTCTGGACAAGGTGCGCAGTGCCTATTTCTAAATGGTCTTTGTACTTTTCAAAGCCTGACTACAGATGTGAACAGGCAGTAAGGGAAAATTGTTCCTTTATTATTTTTTTTTCTCATCACCGAATGCAAATCCTATTTGCATTATTTGGGGGCATGTACTGCTTTTCAGCTGCCTCATCTGAAGAAGGGCCTCTGTCCTGTTGCACGTTTCTTGCACTGAGTGATGTGACTGGCATTTATCATTGCTTTCTGCTCAAAGTGGTCATATCTGCGTGGGTATCTCCATCCATCCCATTTTCTCTTTAGTTTTCTGTAACTAGATCTTAACTGGTTGCAAGTAAAGGCTTCTGCAGACCCACAATAAAACCAGTCTAGCTGCAATTCTGGGTTACGTAACATAATTGGGTAATTGTTTTATAAGTGAAAGATATGGAAAATTTGTGCCTAGGACACAACACAGGCAACTGAATTTCTTCCTGGCTATATGTATGATTTGGGTGAACTACAGCATGCTACTGCCTGCCATGTAGGAGCATAGTGTGATAGCTGGAATGACAATGCGTGGATGGAATTTTAGTAAGCCAGTGGGATAAATGACTGGTACTAAATGTTAGTCAGTTCCATGCGAAATACTAGTGTTTGTGTACTTCCATAAATAGTGTACACTATCTATAAATGCCCTCTTGCCACTCTAGTAATCATAAAAATACATACCTGGCAAGCATGTCCCACTGCATACTGCCAAAGGCATTTATGTTTGTAATGAAGCCTAAGTGTAAGTTAATAACTAGCCACTAAGCTAAGAAAATAAACTTTCTTTTCATGAAGTCTGAGGGCTGATATATTAATAAACTTGTATCCTTTCTATTTTTTATTTTGAAGACTCTTGGTTAGTGGCCTCTCCTCATTTTAGTTTTTGGAACTTCACATATCAAATACATACTAGTAAATTTATTCAGAGGGTGTGTGTTTTGCCCTACAGGTGGATCTAATTAATCTGATATGTATTTGTATGGTCAGATCCTAGTTGATCATCTGGATATTTTTTAATTTTGGTAAGCATGCTGTCTGTCTTGTTTACAACTTTTCTCTGTCACCCGATCAAAACAATTTTTTTTTCAGGTTTGTGGCTTTTTCTCACTTGCTGGAGGTCAGAGATAGTGTAATGCAACTTTTACTTTTGCAGAAGTGGGAATCCTTGCCAAGTCCTACATTGACCAAGGACAGCTTATTCCAGATCACATCATGACACAACTAATGCTGAATGAGATAAAAGGTTTAGACCAGTACAACTGGCTATTGGATGGTAAGTTATCATGTTGGATGTCACTATATATGGAGAGAAAATCTGCTCTGGAAAACTTGGGACTGCTTTGGTTGCTGGTAGCCAGCTTGTTGTGAAACTTTCAGCAGATAGTCTGCCCCAGTTTCTTTGGCTGACAAATGCTTTGGATGTACCCTGCCCTCAGAACATTACAGGGATATTTAACTCATGTTAAAAAGGGTAGTTCAACACTCCAGAAAAATTTCAAAACTGGCAACGCTGGTATTTTTTATGATAATTCATATGGTATTTCCCCATTAAAATAGGCATTGAGAAGTTTCTTTTTAAAATATTTTCTTATTAAAGTCCTTGGGGAATGGAAAACTTTTGAAGGATGAGGCTTTGGAATTATCTAAACAGCAAGGTAGGAATGTGATGCGGTAACAAGATAAGTATGGAAAAGTACTGCAGCAGTGTGGAGTGCCATCAAAACTATTGCTCAACTGCCCTAAGAGGTCTCCTTCATTTGCTGTTTGGTTCTGTTCTCCAGAGTGAACTGTTTTGCAGTTCTGCAGTGTAAGCTCATTGCTTCAGCATTCTTGCTAGAGAGAAAATGCATTTGCTGTTGTCTCATGAACTGGATGGCTCTTGTTATTCCAGCCCCTGGGAGAACAGTTGGATGCCCAGCACAAAAACAGTGTCTGGGCTGGATACGTGTTTTTTCAGACTCTAGTCACAACCTGCCTCAGTAGATAAAGAAGTTATTGGTGTAGCTTTCTATTTAGAGGGAGTGAAAAATCCACAGTGGCCTCTCTCCCTAAGTGCTTTATTATAGTTATATTTGTATAGTTGCTTCTCCATACAGTGATATGTTCTCGTGGCTTTAGTCACAGCTGGGCTCCTTCCTGAGAGAAAGGCTTTATTCCCACAGTGAACAGTACAATGAAACCTACACCATAAAGCAAAGAATGGCAGATATTGGGTTTTTTTCCTTTAGTTTCAGGTCCCATGTACACACAGTTCTAATCTTGTGGATCTGGATGTGTAGCAGTATAGTAGTATAGCAGTATAGTAGTAGTAGCTGTGCCCACTGGCAGCTCTCAGCAGGAGGATTGTGTCAAAACCATAAGAGAATAAATCAATTTCTGCAGCATGTTAATGTGCTTCTGCCTTTAAACTTATGCAGCAGAAAGTTTGTCTGCATCAGCATTTGTAATGAAACCCAGTGAATTACTCTAGGGATAGCTCTGGCATAATGGGCTTCACAGGAACAACACTGTTCTGTTGAAATATGTTAACCCATAATCTTAAGTTTGGTAACTGCAATGCAGAACAAACAGATGGGGTCAGTTAGCTCAAACCAGAGCGGCTGAACTGCTTGCATGTTCACTTAGCCAAACACTCATTTACTGCCTTACAATAGGTTGGTGGCTTCTGGAGTCATAGCAGATGTAGCAGTCTGAGTCGTATGTGTCTGTGGGTGTAATCCATTTAGATTTACATGCTGTATAATCTAGAGCACTTTTCTCTGTGTTCCTGGAATCTTCATAATTCATCACCTCTTGCAGATCTTTTTCTGTATAGAGAGAACACTATGTAGGAAATGTCAGTTCAATTTCAATGAAATGCTTTCCTAAAAGCACTTCAATTTGTTGAGGAATTTTCTCATTACTCAGTCCAAAGCAAACTCAATTTCAGCTGCATAACTTAGAAACATGGTGGCTGTTAATAGTAAGAAAGAAGAGCAGTTCTTGAACAGTGTTCAACATCAGTGTTGAAGACCTGGCTCTTCCTCTGCTCTTACCATTTAGAAGCACTTTCATGCAATAATGTGAATGTGTGAGAAATAGGATGAGGGCAGCTCATGACTGTGATGCATGCCAGGTGCAAAAGACTTAATGCACAAGCAAGAACTTGGTCTGAGTTAATAAACTCTGTCTTTTTGTAATGTTTTTCCTTACTCATGCAATGGACAGATCAACATTATGCAAGAGTTTCTTAAGTTTGTGCCTATCGGTACTTGCCTTTATGAGGAAGTTTACTTGTACAGTATGATGCAAATTAGAAGCTACTGAAGAAAATGAGACTATTCTAGAGCTTTTTGAGGAGAGGAACTGTTCCAGTGAGTATAGGACACAATAGCATGTTCTGCAGTAGCTTTGACCACTGAAGGTCTTTGCTCAATATTTCATTTCAAATTCTTTGTGGAGATGTTGGCTTTCTTGTTCTTTGTTCCCACTGCACCCCTCTTAAGTTCCACTAGATTATCTAATAGTTTAAGGCATAGAATAGGGAGCCACAGAGTTCATGGGGAAAAATTCAGCATCTCTGAAGTGAAGAGACAGGTTCCTGATCAGCCTGAGTGTTCTCGCAGTCATCATATCTGAGGACACTTTGATACACTAAAACTTTCACAAACCTTCTAATAGGGAGGTAGGGAAGTGAGGTAGGGAAGAGACACTTTGTACACAGACAGACTGTCATCTTCTTTGCAGTTTGTGATGTGCTGGAGGACTCAGGCACCACAGTCTGACTCTTTTCCATATAGTGAGCTTGTTTTGAAGTCTGGACAAGGTGCGCAGTGCCTATTTCTAAATGGTCTTTGTACTTTTCAAAGCCTGACTACAGATGTGAACAGGCAGTAAGGGAAAATTGTTCCTTTATTATTTTTTTTTTCTCATCACCGAATGCAAGTCCTATTTGCATTATTTGGGGGCATGTACTGCTTTTCAGCTGCCTCATCTGAAGAAGGGCCTCTGTCCTGTTGCACGTTTCATGCACTGAGTGACGTGACTGGCATTTATCATTGCTTTCTGCTCAAAGTGGTCATATCTGCGTGGGTATCTCCATCCATCCCATTTTCTCTTTAGTTTTCTGTAACTAGATCTTAACTGGTTGCAAGTAAAGGCTTCTGCAGACCCACAATAAAACCAGTCTAGCTGCAATGGACAGCTGTATCCTGTACTGCCTCTGGTAAATGGATTTGGCTTACTGCAGCTGAATAAAACAGGTTTGTAATGGCCACCACCTTAAGCCAGACTTACACAGGTCTGAAAGTGAGATATATCACAAATGTTTCTAGGTGGTTCTGAGGGAAACTCTTCACTGGAGCTTCTATTATTCCAAATGTTGATACAGTGCTTTTATTCAGTGTAGTGGTATATGGTGTATATATAAATATAGGGTCTTTTTGCACTTATGTTTTGCACTTTTGGGAAGATTATTAGCTGAAATGAAGAAATAAAAGCTGGGAGGCATTTAAAAAGTTAAAATGCCATGACGCACCGAAATATATTGGAAAATCTGATGTCTCTTCCATCTTTATAGAACATGACAATGCTTTTTGGTTTTTTTGCTGTGTAACAATTATTTTCTTTAATGACTCAATCCAGGTAATTTTTGCTATAACTCTGCTTTCAGAATTTTATGAAGTTGTTTCCTTTAAAAAGGTTTCCCCAGAACAGTTGCTCAGGCAGAAGCGCTCGATAAAGAATGTAACATAGACACTGTGATTGACCTAGACGTTCCATTTGAGACCATAAAGTGTCGGCTTACAGCACGCTGGATCCACCCTGCCAGTGGCAGAGTCTACAATCTCGAATTCAGTCCTCCCAAAGTGCAGGTAAGCAATATGCATTGCTGTTGGCACTAAATAAGTACTGCATTGTGTTTGCTAGCTGCAGTAAAATATTGTTTACATAATGTGTTTCAAAACACAGCAGCTCAGAACAAAAAGGCTCATTTCTTGGGAGTGCAGAATCTTTCAGTTAACACTGTGCTGGTACGAGGGTATGTTAGTGACCTGGCAGAACTTTAAGGTGTTGGACAACGTTATTTGTCCCCTGCAGAGCAGAACACCATGATGTTTTGTAAGCACTTGTTAAAGCTGTTCACTGATCTGGAATACTGTCTGCCTTGTGCACTGGCACAGGATCTGGGCATGGTCTTAGCCTGTTTGCAGCCTGTACAGTCCAAAATGTAGATTTCTTTTCCTTCCTCCAGAGGAGTAATGCTTTATATACAGGAAACACCAAACCACCAGTCAGAGGAATCCACTTAATGCTTTCCCTGTGTTTATATTTAACCAAGATGGGTATTTTCAAGGGAAGAGCTGCTGTACTGCAAAACTGGATGTAGAAACTTTCAAGTCAGGGAAGCTTTTCAACAGATTAATTTTTAACAGATTTTTATGACTTGAGATATCCTAAAGAGGAGATTGAAGATAAAGACTGTACATTGTTCCCTTAAATTTTTTCAAGAACAATTTGCTTTAGTGCAACTCAGCTAAAACCGTATTTCATCCTTAACTCTAAATAACTTAGCTGTTGTGGCATCACATTTCACTTGGAAGCTCTATTAATTTACATCAGATATAGAGCAGGCCCTGCAGCTTTTGAATTTTAGTGTTGCAGGACAAGAGGACAGCTTGAAATACCAGGTAAGCACTGGAAGTGAGCAACTGAAAATATTGCCTTTGTTTTGTTTAAAACAAGGTGCTTAAAGTCATGGTTATTTTCAATTGCAGAAGAGCACAGGCAAGATGGAACAGAGAATTCTCAGACTTACCAGAGTAGGCTTCAGCTGCCAGAGCTTTGCTATTTAGGATCTGTCTTACCTTTCACTAATTAGCAGACTTACCACAACACAGTAGACTGCAATACTTAAATTGAAAACATGGAATAGAGCTAAACAGGTGAAATACAGTTGTCTCTATTATCTTACTAAACCTGCAAAATGCTTGCTTACTTAGTAGGAACATTCACACATTAGGTCCCTACCTCTGTAGGGAAAGCTTCAGCTGACTCTCATGCCATTTTTTTGTACAGCTGTTGTTAAATAACTCTTCTGTTTTGTGACTTAAAATCAAATGGCCATTAACTCCTTTGCCCATTTTAGTATTGTCAAATGAAGGTCCAATTGGTCTCTTATTTCTTGTTATACAGGAATATATTACCAACAGTATTGTTTTCTCTTGCATGTGAAGGTTTTGTCTTCATATTCCCCATATTCTATGAATGTTCCAGAGGACAAATTAGTCAAGTTACTATGGTCTAATATTCACTGGGAATACTGAGAAAATATTTTTAATTGACAGACTGTTTTACTGGAAAGTCAACAACTTAACATTCCAGACAAGAACACAGGCAGCAGCCTCTCTTTATAAGCAGAAATCTACACCCTGATTAAGTGGAAATTAATCATAATTTAAATAGAAAATGACATAAAGCATGCTTAAAGAGAAGTAAAAAGTATCCTCTGGTATTTGCTTTTAACCATGATTAGGGAATTGATGACATTACTGGCGAGCCCCTTGTTCAGCGTGATGATGACAAGCCAGAGACTGTCAGCAAGAGGCTCCAGGCTTATGATGCACAAACAAAACCAGTCCTAGAATATTATCGGTAAGTAGTAAAATCTGTTCTTCAAAATTCCAAAATCTTACTGTGCATCAGCATAGTGAGGAACAGATCTCTCTGCTACAGAATATATTACACCACAACAGTGAGTGTGGTGTGAGTAACTGTGTAGCTTTCATGAACTCAGTCAGAAATCAACCCAGCAGAATGAGTATGATTTTCCAGGGCTGCATGAGACCTTCTGGAACCTGTATGGTAAAATAACCTGCCACTGCAGCCAGCCACATTTAGCTTCATAAAGAATGCTATGCATTACTCAATACATCATAGTACTGCTATGAGCAACAACAGCTCTGGTGGGTGAGGTAACAGACAGTTCCTTTTTTTGCAAGAATTTACAATATTTTGTTTTCTGGATGTATAAGTAGAACTCTGCTAATAAGTGCAATGGGTCAAGAAGCCATACACAAATAGAGAAACTGTTAATGAGGATTTAAATGTGGCTGTTCTAAGAACAGGACTGTGACTAGAACCAGCTAGCAAGACTCTTTAGGAATAAGTAGCTAATTCAGAATTGTCATTTGCATTGTGGAGTGGAAATAAATTACTAGTTCTTTTAAGAGTCAAAATTAGACACAATGTTTCTCCTAATGTAAAGCTGCAAGCATCATACTGCTGATATATGGATTTGTAGGTCACCATGTAGAGCTCTAGTCTTCCCTTGCCTAGACAAAGAAATCAGACTCTGACAACATCAATGGTTGTCCTTTCTGTATTTCCATATTCACCACCCTTCATTGTATCCTTCCAGGACTGTTGAGCAGAAATTAATGTCCAGCCTGCACTTCCAATGCTACAGCTTTCTTGGTGTTACATCACATGCATATTTTCACACTCCTGCCAGGGTAATCTTCAAGTGAGGTGGAGATTTTGGAACAATTCAACAATTTGACATCTGTAATGCTTTCTTCTTTTTCTTCCTTAGGAAAAAAGGGTTATTGAAATCCTTTTCTGGAACAGAAACCAATAAGATCTGGCCACATATCTATGCCTTCCTTCAAACCAAGTTGCCAGATGTGAGCCAGAAAGATGCTACCAACCCCAGGTGAAAATGGGTCAAACTTCTGCTTATCTGTCATAGCTCACTCCCAATTACATGAGATTCTGCAATCTAGATTTGTCCAAGTAGTCTACCAGACTCATCAATAATTTAAGTCCAATGCTGTCCTTAACTTACACTATGGTAGATTTTGTTGCCTGTGGTTACCACTTTAATGCTGTATTTTTTTATATTAAATATACCTAATTTCAAAAATACAGTAACTGTCTTTAACAAAAGCCAGTACTCTTGTGTCTCTTATTTGGAAAACACATTTGCAATATTGATTGATAAAGGACACACATTTCAGAATACATCATAATTAGAAAGCACATTGACTGATTTACTCAATCAGTAAATGAAGCAATGACAAGAACATGCAAGCACATTCCTTGAACATGTGCCTAGCTGGAGCTAGCCAGAAGCTGCAAAGGACAATGACCACTGGTCTACAAAGAGTCATTTCAGACCAGAGCTCCTGTGTATGGAAACTGAACTTATGGAAAGGTTAGCTTCGTGTTTGCTTACACAGATGTGACTTGATTTTGCTCACCATAAATTGCACTTGTATCAGGGCAAATTGTCTAAGCAAGTATTATGTTTCTATTTCTTCCCTCAGAGCAATATTTTGCAGGCATGGGAAATGGAGTTTCAATGATGTGTAACACATTTGGTAAAGCCTCTGTTTCTGTGTGACCCTGCAAGACTTTATCAGTAAAAAGATACTGAACAAATTGTAATCTGGTAAACCTGTAGCTAGATAGCTAGATGATCTTGACCAGTGAATGTCTTTTCTACTATCTTTCAAAACAAGTGCTCACTGATACTAGTGACATGATTTCCAGTGGTCAAAATACTAAGTTTGGCATATTACTGTAGCAATTTTTATTGTAGCAACTGGACTGGTTTTCATGAGGTTCTTGTCTCTGAGCAGCTCTTGTGTTAATTAATTACACAGCTGGAAATACAAACATCCACAGTTCTTAACAGTCCAGGGACTGCAGACACTGCTATTTTTCAGTGAATCCTCCCAGCCCTTTTTTAATGCTTATCAGAGTGGGAGTTTCAGGAGTCAGCAAAATCTGAGGAACAAACAACACTGTCTAGGTAATGTCTGAAGAAGCTGTGTCCTAGTAATGCAGGTTCCAATCTCCTTTAGCAGCGACTGTAAACAGCTACAGAGCTGGGGTGTGGACATACCTTGGACTGCATCTGCACATCCAGTTTTAGCATTATGAATATTGAGACATATTTCAGTCTAAAAAGAGATAGCCATTGTAGAATTTGTGAAGTTTTCCTCCTACTATAAATGAACAATATAAACAGCAGCTACCAGTACGGTTTTCCTTTCATTTAAAGAAAGCTTGCCAAGAAGGTTGACCACTTGTACTGTCCTCTTGAGGAAATGCCTACATACTACAGTGAGAAACCCTGATTAGCTGCTAGTATTCTTACATTTTGATTTCAATAAAAATGTCAATTTTTTTTCACCAGCATACATAAATTTCAGTGAGTAGAAGGAGGGGGGGGGAGGAAATCTCATTATTTGACATTTATTTCTGCACCATCCAGTTTTACCCCCTTAGAAACTCAAGAAATAAGTTCTACTGTGTAATAGGTTGTTAGATCCACTGCTAAGGGTAGCAAGTCACTGTGCTATATTGCCCTTACTACCCTTGTATACAACATTCAGTTAAAAAACAACCTGAAGTTACTTGTTTTCCTTTAAGTTTCCTTTAATATTTAACTAATTATTAAGGAGGAGGCAGTGTTTACTTTCCCTTTCCTGGAGTATTTGTCAAGTTTAACCAGATGCAGTAGAAATTTGTATTTTTTGTCTCAAATTTGCATATGGAACTACTCCTTGCTCTTTAGTCTTCAGACTGTTTGCAAAAGAAGGCTAGTGAATAGAAGTCATATGGAAAGCTACTTCTATGAGTGTATTTGTTATTGCATTGGTACTAATATTCTGGTATATTCTGCAGACTTGACTGTAGGCAAAACTGAAAATTACTGGAATCTATTTCCCGAATCCCATAATAATTAAGGTCGGAAAAAAATTCCAAAATCGAGTTCAACCTCTGACCATCACCACCCTGCCAAATAACTCACAGCACTAGATGCCATGTCCAGTCATTTCTTAAACACTCCCAGGGGTGGTGACTCCATCCAACACTTCCATGGGCAGCCCATTCCAATGCCTGGCAACCCTTTCAGTGAAGGAAGTCCTCCTGATGTCCAACCTGAACTGCCCTGACCACAGCTTGAGGCCATTTCCTCTTGTCCTGTTACTTCTTAGCAGGGAGAACAGCCAAACCCCACCCAGCTATACCCTCCTTTCAGGCAGTTGTAGAGAGTGATAACGTGCCCAAGCCTCCTTTTCACCAGCCTGAACAACCCCAACTCAATCAGCTGCTCCTCACAGAACTTGTGCTCCACAGCTACACCAGCTCCACTGCCCCTCTCCAGACACGCTCCAGCAGCTCCATGTCCTTCCTGGAGTAAAGGGCCCAAAACTGAGCACAGATTTGAGGTGCAGCTGCACCAATGCTGAGTACAGGGGACAATCCCTGCCCTGCTCCTGCTGGCCACACCATTGCTGGCACAGGCCAGGATGCCATTGGCCTTCTTGGCCACCTGGGCTCACATTCAGTCACTGGGCCCAGCACCCCCAGGCCCTTTTCCTGTGAGCAGCTTTCCAGCCACTCTGTATCAGCTTGTGGCACTGCCTGGGGTTGTTCTGCATGAACTAAAAACTGGAGGTAGGCTATGAGCACTGAACTTTTGAAATCAATATGTCATCCAAACCTACATAAAATCAGGGCAATCAGTAATGGATGAAGAATATGTACGGATACCATTACCTGAGGCATAAGCTGTCATTGCTAGTCTTCCAATTAAAGTATACATTTTTATAGACAGACCTGCTCTAATAGCAGCAAGTTAGAAAAGCACAGCAGAGTTCTGGAGTGCAAGATTCTGTTGTCTAGAAAATGTATTTGGATTTCCAGCTTCTTAAACAAGAAGCTTTTAATGCTTTTCCACTTAATGTTTGAGTTGACAATGTCAGAAACTCACTTTGGTTGAACAGCATATGAAGTAACGTGCATGACACTTCCCTATGTGACCTGTAACAAAGCTTTTTGTTTAAACTGAGGTCTTAGCCTAACCCTTGTACAAGTTCCCTTCCTCAATGACTTCAACCACAACAAGACTTGGGTTTAAAAAAATAAATCTGAAGTTAGCCTGATGAACAAGAAGAGAATCAGACTCCCAGAAATCATACAACCCAGCATTCATTTGTAGACAAGTGTTGTTATGTTTTAGGATTAAACCAAGTTATGTTTAATGAAAGTACAATATAACATTTATATCCCCTTAGTAGAGGTAGAAAGCCAGTGTTTTAATCTAATCCATTCAGATCAGAAATACTGATACCAGATACTGATTTATTGCTATTAGTGATAACCAAATTTGAGAGCTTATACTGTCAGCAAGGTAGCATGAATACAGTTGCAATCTCCAATATTCAGAGTAAAACATATCCACATCTGTAGTAAGACAATAGCAGATTCTACCAAGAATCTGCTGCTTCTTGTAAACATTGTATTTGTGCAGATGTTTAATTTCTAAAATCATGAAAGGCAAGGTTAGTAGCAGAAAACACATCCAGTTTCACATTCGGCAATATAAGAACCCTGCTCTTCAAGGACAACTAAAAACCTAGCAGCACATTTCAAACAATATTACAAGTTTTTTCTTAATTACCCACCCTTCAAAGTCCCTCCCCACCCCCCCAAATCAAATCAAGACAACAAAATTCTGACACGAAAAATAAAGTGCAGTACCCAGAAAAATAAGTGTCAAGAAAATAGCCATGTTTGTTTCTTTGGGGAAAAAAAAAAAAAGGGAAATAAAAGAGTACTTCGCCTCAGTCTTAAAAAGTACTAAAATGTGTCCATCATTTTGGATTCTTCTTCATCTCTTTGTATCACAGAGTTGAAACTGCAGACATCTGCGTTTATGGAACCTTGTAGATCTCCTGTGTTCTGCAACAGATGAAAAACTGACAGCTTAATGCTTCATAATTATATAGATGGAGGGGGAGAGAGAGAGAAACAAAGACTGCTTCCATTGTCCATCTTATGATGAGACAAATTTACAATAGAAAGGAAGTAAGATCTGATAACATCCTCCACCCCTATTTTGTCACTGTGTCAAGAATTTTTTAAATTTGCTAGCATAGCTTGTATTTGATCTTAATACTTCTAGCACCTAACTGCACATTTATATAAAATTCAGCTGTTTGATCTACCTCTGAGAGGTACTTTAATCAAATTATTTCAAACAAATACTTTCAATTGTGACTCCTTACTAATACATAATTTTTGACAATCTTTTAAGTTGTTTCTTCATTACAGAATGTGGCCATAACTGGAACTGCAAAAAACACCTAAGCATACCCTTTTATAGGAAGACTTTCCTTAAACTTAAACTTCCTTAAAGTTGTGAGGCCCCTGGTAGTGTTCAAGGCCTGGCTGGATGGGGCTGTCTGGCCTATGAAAGGTGTCCCTGCCATGGCAGGGAGTTTGGAACTAGATGATCTTTAGGGTCCGCTCCAACTCAAACCATTCTATGATTCTGTAACTTACTTGACTGATCCCATGATTTTACACTGCTTGTGGTGATGACTGGGAATACAGTTCTAAGATCTGATCAGATTTATCATGCAGTGTTTATTTTAGGAATGAAAATGTAAAGGCAATGAACAAACATATACTTTTGACCTTTTGCTGATGCTCTGAATTCCAGCAAGTAAAAAGAAAGGCCATAAATGCCTTGTGTATTAATAACACTGCATGATATATCCTAAGCACTAGCAATTCAAGAAATAATCCTCTTTATATCTCAGAAAGGTACAGCTTCTCTAGTAGGACCTAATCCTGCTTTAGTTAAATTAAATTTTGGAAATAATAAACCTACCTGTAAAAAAGATGTCCATTCTCCCACACAGCCAGGACTGACATTGAGATCATGGAGTAACATGGTTTGAAAGCCATGCGATTGTGACCAGATTCTCACTCTCGCCTTGAATGCCTCAAGTTCACTTTTAAAGGCCTCAAAGTAGCCTTCTCCTGTCTGCAAAGAAAAAAATGAAGTATTTGTTCTTTAGTCATTTGTTCTTTTGAATTGTAAGCTTACACAGTGCTGAAAAAAATCCAGGCAGTAATGACACGTTATACCTTTTGGGGAATAACACCTGTGAACAACTCAGGGATAAAGTTAGTCAATTTAAAGTTGTTTCATGCAGATTTATGTTTCATGCAGATTTCTTTTTAAGACAATCTGTAGCATTTATATGCTTAAGTAAAGTAGCTGATTTATCTGAGAACATGTAAAATCGAACCTAATTTTAGCCTGTAATTTATTCCAACTCAGAAGGTATCCTTACAACAGGTGCTTGTTGAAGCCCTTAGATCAAAAGTAAAGCACAAACTAACCCACATTTTAACTATACTAGTTTAGGCAACATTAAGATCCATTAGAGTCTTGAACAACTGAACAGTCTATAGCAAATCACAGTTTCAGTTTTCCCACCTTTTTCCTACGAAGCTCTGGATTGCCCTATTTCAGTCATGAGAAAGGGACACTTTATATAGCTGCCTCACAGTAAGGGGGAGACTTTGAAAACGTGTGTAATTAGTCAATAGTCAGACCAGTTTGAGATCCGTTCGTGTTTGCTGTTCTTAGTTATTACTCGTCTGTGACACACCTGCTGTCCCCCAGCCGCATCTTGCTTTCCACCTACAAGCAAAATCCGCTAAGCTTTCATTAGCAGAACCAGAATTATAACAAAGTGTTCTATCTAGAAAATAATTGCTATCAAAACTCTTTCCCATAAGCCTAAATCAGTCAAAAATTTCTTTAGCTTCACATGGTTGGGAAGAAATCCCTTCTAAAACACTTGTCTCGTATCAAGAGTTTCTCACATTATTACCCAAGTTGACTTACTTTGGCTTTTTGGAAAAAGAGACGAAAACATCCTCTTGGATCCACATTGCAGCTTCTGGCAATTTCTATAATAAACTGCATTACAACTGCTTGGTGTGCTACTTGCTCCATCAGAGCTCTTTTCTGAAAAAAAAGTTAGTCATGATTTAAAGATATATTTCTAAAATTCAGCAGAATTTCCTTTTGTTCCAGTTCCTAAGCAGATGTGAACTGATGCTTACAGAAATAAGAGGACTCATAGTTAGCTCTAACTAGACATAAATGTGACAATGCACTATCAATAAAGTAGAGGGGGCTGGAAGAACAGTTAAACAGCTAATGAATTTGGTCACATTTCTACTGTGCAAATAGGAAAATGTGTGCTTCCAAAGATTTAAACATCTTCATACCTGTTCAGCTTCTAGATGAAAACACCACAACATGAGATATCTAGATGTTTCTTCACATACAAGGTATGGATGATCAGACAAAAACCTTTGACTATCATCCCATCTGCTCAGCATGCCTAATAAGAGAAACACAGTTAAGATATTCTAAACAGATAAATGATTTAATGCAGCAAGGAAGTTACCTGTGTTGATACCAAGTATACATAACAACTTTGCAATTTACTAACCTCAGAATAACAGCATGCAGCTAAATTTGGGGGTTTTATTTATACATCTATCAATGCTGAAAGAGCATCACTAGAAGGCATAATTAGTCTTTGAAGATACTAAAAGCAGATTATAACAGTCATGCACTTCTAGTAATGCTGATAATTTATTTTTAATCAGTCCTCACAAGCTAACAAAGTGGTGCAAATATCTGTTAATTACAACATCAAATAGCTTAAAAAGTTTATGGACAGATATTTACATTAAGTGATTCTAACAAACACAAATCCTCTAAATGTTTGCAAATAAAAACACAAAGAACAGAACCTGTAATCTGTCAAAAATTAAAGAATATAGTTTGCTAGACTTTTAGAGAATTCAAATTAATTATACAAACACCTTGATCTCAAAAAACAAACCCAGTATTTCCAGTATTGGAAAGTTAATTAGAACTTTGAATGGCAGTATCATGGCACTAGCTTCAAGTAACAAGCCAAATGTAAAAATCAGAACTCAATACTCATAGCACTTCCAGTTGTCCTATCTCTGACAGTCATTATTGGCAACAGGTACCAGATGTACAGCTTCACCCGTCTATCAGCACATAATTATAACAGGGCTAAAGATAATTCAATGGTAATGACCTGAGCTAATCTTAATTCTAGCAAACAAATGCTGAGAGAGAAAGCAACAGGTTGTATTTCTTTTAGACTGTTTTCAAGTTACTCTGTGCAAGTTCTTCATTGTTTTGAAGCCAGAAGAGGATCCAGAAGCAAGACTCATGCAATATAGCGGAGTCCACACTGCCCCTTGGCAGAGCTAGCATGGAACAAGTGACTTCAGAAAGCATTAATGTACTGTGGCTTTCTACAATGGACTTATGTATCACAAATTAAAATAATAACATGGCTTTGAACTCAGGAAGTATTAAAAAAAATTACCTTCTGTAATAAGGTTGCTTCTTTAACAGTCTAATTTGAATTTAGACAAAGAGTAATTTTGCCCAACTCTCAGCTAGGAAGCCTACAAGATAGCCTCTTCTTTTTTTACCTGCTGAAATGCACAGCAGGAGAGATATTTTCTAATTCCAATATCATTACACTGAATAGTTAAGGTACTTAAGAGAACCTGTGCCTATTACTACTATTTGCATACTCTTGACAGTGTTGTGCCTTTACTTGATACTTGAAAGGCTTGCTAAGGTTAACAGGGCTCAAAGCCCTTTCTTTAAAACTGCTTTAAGTCCTCCAGAAGCCAAAAAAAAAAAAAAAAAAAAGTAAAAACAACTTTGTAAGAACAACTGAATTCTGCCAATCCAGTCTTATTCTTGATTGTTCCAGAATTCCAAATATGGCAATACTATACTATAGCACGAAACCAGCCCGAATGGCAAGCACTTCAGAGAACCCTACAAATTTTAGATTACAAGATCAGCTTTGTGCTCAGTCGAGTTTAACAATTGTGACAGAGCTAAAGTGACACCTAGTGGATAACTAAGTATAGTTTTAAACGCACAATTCTGAGCACACATACTCTCAGTGTAGGTGTTAACAAATATGTCCATTTAATCAGCCATTACCCTTATAAATTAACAGGTAACAGAAAATCATTTAATAAAAGATTTAACTTAATCTCCTTTAAAAAAGGAGGGAGCCATGGATGACCCAGCCACTTTTATATACATGACTTATATGTCTAGGAATGTCCCTGTCTTTTCCCACTGGTGTGGAATATCCCTGGAGTCCTGATAAAATAAAACTGAACAGTCTGTCATTTAGGTCTTTCATTTATTAGCATTCATTCTGTACAAGAAGGAGCAAACCAAAAAATTCTGTAGGAACCACAAGATGTTGGAAAAGCAGACTCACCGAAGTGTCTAATCTTTTGTTCATGTTTTTGCATAAGTGGTTCAGACACAGACTCATCTTCAATTTCTTTTCTTTTTTGATTAATAAAACTCTGAGGAAGAGAAAGATTGTACTATTACATAAAATCCACACATACATACTGTTTAGTGACATAAAGGAGTGTGGTGGTTTGACAGGAAATGTGTTTTTTGGGATGCTGTGTTTTTGACCAATGGATATTCAGGCTTTAATATTGGCATTTAACCTGGCCATTGCAACATGGACACACCTCTGAGAACATGGGGTTAAAAGCAGAGCTCTCCCCTGGGAGCCTCCTCTTGGGTTTCTGGTGGGAAAGAGTTCGGGTCTCTCCCCCGGCCCAGCTGCTGGCTGGGCAGGGGGAGGGGAAAGCCATGTGGCCGAGAGAGGTAGGCCTGAGCCCGGGGGTGGAAGAGAGAGAGAGAGAGAGAGAGAGACCGGGAGCCATCGGGCAGCCCCCCCTGAGAGACACAGAGAGAGAGAGAGGGAGACGCTGCCTGAGACTGTAACCTTGAAGCTTGATAAACATGGGCCTGTGCCGGCAGCACGGCTGGGACGGAGAAGAGGGGGGGGTTCAGCCGGCCGCTTGTAGGAGCTTTTAACCCCTTTTTGGAGAATGAGAACTTTACAGATCATTGACCTTTCCTAGAAGAGAGATAGAGTGGAAGATGAGGAAGGAAATGGGCCAGTGTGAGAGAGGTCTGGGCAAGCGAGAGATAGTGGAAGAATAGAGAAGAATCCTAGTGGGAAGAGATGATGGAGTAGCTTTTGCTGGACTCTTTTTGTATAGCCATGGACAGAACCATGTTCCTTGTGACACAGAGACTGCATCTAGGGGGAGGCAATGGCCTCAGAACCAAGAGGGTTCAGTGTTGGTGCCCCTCGGCCCCAGGGAGTGAAAAATATGGGGGGGACAGGTGTCCCAAAGGAGAGACTGTGGGGACAGGTGTCCCAAAGGAGAGACTGTGCCTTTTTTGGATCGGGACAGAGCATCCTTAAAAGACAACCCTAGAAGCAGCTCTGGTCCGTGTTCAGTGGTGAGAGCACTGGACATGAAAGGAAGAAGTCACGACGGCAGATGTACTCCGGGCGGTGCCACGAGTGACACAGAAACACACGAGGCTTCAGCTGTGTTTCCAGGGGAAGCCCATGGTACAAGAAGGACTCCTCTCCTCTTGATGAACTGAGGATTGATTGTCTAAAAGGTGCTGCTGGACCGAGAGTTGGTGATTTGAGGAATAGATGTATTGTGTTGGAAATTTGGTGGGGGGAGGAGGAAATGCACTTGTGAAGTTTTCATTTTCCCTGTGTGTGTGTTCCTTTTTATCTGTAGTTGTAGAGTAGTTAATAAAGTTCTGGTTCTTTTTTTCCCTAAGTAGGAGCCTGCTTTGCTTATTCCTGGTCACATCTCACAGCAGAAACCAGGGAGAAGGTATCTTCATGGGGGCACTGGCATCATGCCAGTGTCTAACCATGACAAGGAGTTATTATACTTTAACATACTACTATTTAAATGGCTATGTTCTAATTTTAGAGTTGTATCATATTTGAGGATTTTTTTCAGAAAGTGTCTTACCTAGTAACAGAATTTCAAAGTTTCCTTATAATCTCTGAAAAACTTCTGTTTTCATACAGGAACTTACTGATTTGTTAGTAATGAGAATCATGTACATTGCAGTCTGGATCAGGAGAAATTAGGAGATGTGATAGTGATGAGAAACTAATTTTTGCTTTTTTATATTCTTCATGTCTATTTGTAGCTGTGTAGCCTATTATTGTATAGCTATATAGATTCATAGCTAGAATTTTACCTACTTGGTTAGCAAGAAAGACAAAATACATTCCTAAAAGCTCAATCCTCATCTAGTTTCTTCTGAAGCCAAGGACAACACTCTACCATAAAGCACTAGAGAGGAATTGGGGCTTCAGAAGAGGGCATATTACCTGCCCTTGGTGCAGCTGTGCTGTCCTGAACCACCTCCCTGTCCTACGTGTGCCTGAGCACAGCTCCTAGAAAGGTCTATTCCATGGTATATTCCATGACCTTCGAGGCACAGAGGTGAGTGACATATTGTGTTTTTGTTCTGTACAAGACACAGAAGACACTCAGAGACTAGTAACAACTGGAATGAACAAAACAGGCTAGCACTTGCTTCCACACACACATGATGTAGGTCATACCTTATTAAAAACTTCTTTACTAACAGGATCTGTGTTCCATAGATTCTGTCGTTCCCTCTGGTTTAGCGCTTCTTCTTTTCTTCTCCACTCTTCCTCCCTCCATCTCAACTCGGCAGCTTCAGTCCTTGCTTGAGCAGATTCCTGATCACAGGATTCTGAATTATGCAGTGCTAAATTACCAAATTTTTGCTGGGCTTCTGCTAGGTTCCATGTGCATTCTACAGAGTGCTTCACAAACTCTCTTTCTTTTTGGCAGGCTAATTCAATCCCTTGGCTGTATGTCTGTGAGGAAAATCAGACATGCTATTTATGGAGAGAAAATTGTTGATTTACAGTTTCTATAGAAGCAGACTGGCCTAAATCCCAAAGCTAATAATAATGCACCTGGAAGGCACCTTAGATATGCAGCATTATAATAGCAGAAGTGATGAAGCATGGCAATGTACAGCTATGTCTTCTAGAAAGAGATTTCCAATTCAAGTCACCCTAAGTTTATTAAGAGTATTTGCAGAATCATGGATCATGTGCTGCTATCAGTAATAGTCTCAAGACTGTAAAAATACTTTTGACACAGCTGAAATCCCTCTGGCTGTCTTAGGGCTGGAACATTAGCAGCAGCCAAGTGTCAGAATACTCTGAATATACACTTCTGATAAGAAAGTATTGGGCTTACAATGTCAGATCACAACAGTAAAGTAACTGCTACTCCCTGCATTTCAGTATTAGTACCCAAACAAATGGCCAACATCTTCTCTTGAACTGACACAAGAAGTGGTATTTAAGTTATAAAGCGGCCAAGGCCCAGCACAAACACATGCTCCTTCAGGTCAAATCTGTTGAGGATGTCACCACTCATAACTGGGAGAGAAAAGGGACATCTTAAACAACCCTATTTATATTATTTCCAGGTGTGTGCTCAGAATTCACACTCACTAATATGCCAAGCCTTTCTCACCAAGAGTGAAGAAAAATGCATCCATATGCATTAGTTCCTCAGCCTTCCACTGCCACGTTATGAAATCTGCAGTGCTGATAGCCTCTGGCAGGGGCACACGAAGGACAATTTGTGAAAGACTATCTGAAGGAAACTTTAACGCAAGTAAATCAAACTTATTGTCCCAACTTTGTCTGAGAACTACAGCAATTTTATTTCTGCAGTAACAAGAAGAAAATTCCACCGTTGGAAAAGTAACGTCATGGCAGCTGCTTGTGAGACCACACAGAATTCCTTACAACGCGTTTATAAATCGCCGCCTCGCCCTGGCCAACAGAGAAACACACCGCCTACCTATCTGCTCCTTGGGCACGGGGACGCTGGGATAACTCAGCCCAGCTCCTTCCGCATCGCCTGCCCGCGGTGGAGCTGCTACCAGGGCGGCCCGCCAGACCCCACCTGTCCCCACCGGCCCTCGGAGCCCCGGCGGGCGCTCCGGCACGGCCCCGGCTCGGCAAGGCGACCCCGCTCCCGCCGCCGCCCCTCCGCGGGCCGCGCCGCCCGGCACCGACCCGCACCGCGCCCCCGGGCGCCAGACGCGGGGAGAGGGGCCGGGGCTGCGGGGCACGGGCGTACCTGCACCTCCGGCAAGCGCTGGCGGAAGGCGGCAGCCTGTGTCCGCTCCTCGTCCTCCTCCTCCGGGGCGCCGCCGTCCCGGGAGCGCGGCAGCCACAGCGCCATGCCCGGTGCCGTCCCGGCGGCGCGACCCGTTCGCCGGAACTGGGGTAGCGACACTTCCGCCGATGGCAGCGAGGCCGGGAGCACCCGCCCTCGGCGCGTCGGGAGGAGCGAGTGGCGAGCTCGCCTCAGGGGCGGTAATAAAGGCAGCGGGGCCGGCGGGGCGGGCCCTGCCGCGGGTCCGCCTCGGCCCCGGCTCCGCCCCGGCCCCAGCTCCCGCCCTTGCCGTGGGTGGCGCCTCTGTCCGTGCCTCCGCCTTTGTGCCTGGTTCGTCGCTGTCTCTGCCGCTGGCCCTGTCCTGTGCTGTCAGTTGTCCCTATGCCTTTCCCTAATCCTGCCTTTTCCGTGCCTCTGGAAGGCCGCTCACCTTCCTGCAGGCTGCTGCACGGCACTGGCAAACAACCACGTGTGTGTGTGTGTGTACATATATATACGATCCTTCAGTCCTAAGAGCTCCTGGGGTGCTGTCTAGGGTGTTGTAATAGCTTGGCTCTCATCTGGGAATGGAAGTTAGCATATAATGAGGCCATACCTTTGTGATAGCGCCCCTGCAGAGATTAAAATGTGCCCTCGTTGTAGCCGTACTTTTTTACCCATGGATTGGCTGTTTAGCTCTTCCTCCAAACAGAAGGTGCTGATTGATTCTTTGGGGGTCGTAGGTGTAAAGTTTGCAAGAAAAATACGCCAGGAGCTTCAGATTAAATGGGAAGGTAGGGGACCTGTTGCTGTGTGTTGTTTAACAAAAGGATTACTGCTGTGGCCAAAGGGATTATATGTTGATCACAACAGTCCTCATCAGATAGAAGAAAAAGAAAATTATGGTTTTCATTCAATCATTTTCTTGTAATCAAATGTTTCTGTGAAATGCTAAGGCCTATGACATTTAGTCCCTGTTACATGGGACAATAAAAGCCAAAAATACAAAATGAGAGAACTCCCAATGATAGCTCTTAACCTGGCATTTTGAGGTTATCAGTAATAACACCAAGGGCCACTGAGTCCGTTCTGAGATAGGGTCCTGCAGACCTGGACTGGTGCACATGCCTAAGACTAGACCAAGGAGTTTCATGTGAAAGTATTCTTTTCTTTCATAAGGGTACATTTCCTGATATGTTTCTGGCTGAGAAACCAAGATATTTCTCAGTTTGTGCATCTTGGATGAACACAAAAAGGCAGAATGAATGCCTTCCCCCTGTTACTTCTCTCTTGTCTCATAAGGTGTGCTTTGAAAAGGTGTCTTTGGTTTGTTGTATGTTTTGGGATAGAAACTGATGTCTCAAGTCTTGTATGAGGTATAATTCAGGTGTAATGTTATTTATCTTTACAAGTGATAAGTTATTCTTGTTTCACATGTATCTCAGCATAATAAGATGCATTATTAGGCCCATTCCTCAAATGGAACTGTACATTTCTTTAAGATTTTATGATCTGGAATGTTGACATAAGTGATAATGAGAGGTCATCTCCAACATGGACAGTTCTTACCTAATATTAGTAACAGCAATAGTCTATATGAGGGTAATTGAAGTTATTTTGATTCAGATATGATTGATCTGGGATCAATATGATGCCCTAATTATAATATGGCTATCATCTGTTGAGCTTTCTGTCTGTATAGAAGACATATTATGTAAATGAAGATCTAAATAAATGATGGACGAGTGGTTTTAGTGCACTTTTACATGTCACTCAAACACCTGGAACTGATCATAAGAGGAGTGTCAGTGTTTTTCCTGTATCTTATTGTATGTTATGCATGTTGTGTTTCAAGATTGTTTTTTAAAAAATGGTGTAAGACAGCATGCCTGTGGCTACTGACAAGCAAGCCCATGCTGAAACCATTTGCAAAACAGGTATGCAATAAGTTTAGAGGAACAGTATATTTCTTATCTATTTGGTCCAAAGTCTTCTTGATAGTTTTCCAAATTACTCTTACTACCTGTATGTTTCTCAAAAAATGTTTACATCTGGCTCTCAAGAGGCTTTTCTTTGAGTAGCATGATTGCTTTTCCTTTCCCCTCTGGTTGTCCTTGACACAAGTGGAAAACCACACATGGAAACTAAACTATTATTCTCATTAAGGCCTTTTCGCAGTCTCAAAACAGATGCAACTCTGAACACATAACTCTTTGATCTCTATGCAATGAAATCCCACAGCCATGTTATAACCAGAAGTGGGAAATGTAACCCACTTCCAAAGAGTAGTTTCTTATACGTTTACTTAATGCTAAGTAATTCACATGAAGTAGGTCTTGTTAGATAAGTTCATCTTTTTTCTTACCACACATTAGGGGTTTTTTGTGCCTGTCACCTTCATTAGTAGGTGTTGACAAACAGTGAAGTAGCACATTTTCTTGGAGAAAACATTGCTTAGGTCAGCCCTCTTTAAAAAAGACTTGCTAAAATATTGTCTGAAAACACTGCCGTCATTCAAAGAAGGACGTTAATGCCTTAAAAAAAAAAGAGCAGCAAATATTAATAAAACAAGAGGAATGCAGCTGAATGCATCTTCTCTAAATAGGTAGAATGTCTGACTTTTATGCCCAAATAAAATCAGTGGTAAAATTCCAATTTACTTCAAAGGGGTCAGAATTTCACTCCAAGGTGTGCAAAGAGCATTTGAATAAGACACAATTCATTGTAGCAAAATAGACAAGAGCTAAAGGCAGTCAAATGCATTCAAATTTGTTTCTTAAAAGGTATTTCACAGGTGATATCTTAACTGATTTTGTTTTTATAAGACATTCAAACACACTTTACATAATACACAGAAACATAAAGGAAAACTTCCTTACATTTTCTCATTTGCCCATAACCTCTGTGGAGAATTACTGTCCTTTAAGGTGTTTAGAGTTACAGCTTTTAATCTTTTAATTTGGGAGGTGTCCTATAGGATTGGCTGAGAATTCAAGTGTTTTTCAAACATATATTTCCTAATTGTGGTTCTTCTGGTTTACAGTTCAAAGAATTTTACTCAGGGTACTGTAAACCTGATATTTTTTCCCTACAAATTACAGGCTGTTCTAAAGTCGATGCCTATATGAATGAATATGAAATTTCAGCTTTGTTTTTTACAAAACATTGCATAACTTAAAAAATGTAAATCATATCCTAAAATACACGGTAACATATAATATTAGCTAAGTGTTTTGCTCAGTGGCTGCTTGGCAAAAAATATGAGAATTATTTTGAATAGATATTGAAGTGTTCCTGTGAATGCTGGTTTGTTTAATGAGTGTTATAATTAATTTATTTGCTTCTTACTGTTTTCCCATAGATGTTTGAAGGTGCTTTAGCTCCTGCTGAAGAAAGCAAAATATAGAAAGTGTGATATTTGAATAGGTGATAATTAAAACTGAAAAAGTAGATCCATGTATTCACATAATGAGTCTCTTTCTCTGACTGTCTTTCCAGAGTACATGACCTGGTACATATTGGTCCCCCTTTATGTTGCACTTATTTGAGCCTTTTGAATGTCAGCCTTTATAAGCAAGCTGCCCTCAAATAAATTACATCATTTTTCCATTCTTAGGACAGGCTGTGTTCTGACACCTAGTGTGATACACTGGGCTAACTTGACATTGTGCTTTTCATTTTTCTATCAGCAATTTTGCATTTTGAAGTCTAACAGGTAATGTCACATTTAATGGTTAGGCAGTCTTTTAAAAGCCAAAATCTATTGCTTGTAAGGGGATATAGGAGAGAAAAAAAATTATTTACAACAATGGCCTGTCTACATTCTGTTTTGCCATTGCTAGTAAACTTTCAACCGTCATACCTACAGAAGCATATGTTTAGTTAAAATATTTTTATTTATTTATAAAATTTTATTTTTATTTATTTATAAAATTTTAATTTAAGCTATTTCCTTAATAGCTATTTAAGCTATTTCCCTTAGCTTTAATTCACTTGCAATTCCTTTGTCTTAAAAGGGTTTCAGGTTTTTGTCCTTCTGGAGCAAGCCATTCCTGTTAAAATCAACAGAAGCTCAAGCAGAAGCCACTGACTATCCCATTATCCTGATGGATTTACAATCCATCAGGTATCAATCACAGAGACCGACTGTCCTGATAGTACTTTTATGTGTGTATCTATTAATAATGAAAATAATATTAGAACAAATACTTAAGGAACCAAAGTAGATAGTAGCTCTGCATCTATCTCCTTTCTCATCTATCGTTTATCCACTCTTCTCATTTCTTTGCTGTTCTCCCTCCATTCCTTTCTGTATGCGTAGCTTTTGATTACAGTCCCAGGTGTAAACAGTACATCTATTCTATCACTCAGCCACCCTGCTGTATTTTATTTTTCATCTATCACTTAATGTAATAAAATTTGAATTAACTCATCTTGTGTCTTCAGGTAATAGGCAAATAAATATAAATATTCTTCCATATGCTAATTGATTTGATACTGTAAAGGATATTAGTATCAGGATACTAAGGATACTGGTGTTAGTTTTATGTCATGCACCCTAGCTTTCTCTCCCTTATAAATTTAAGGCCCTCCTCCACTGGTATTTCTTTCTACTCCATAATTACTTGTATATTGTGGGTACACATTTGAGTAAAAAAAATTCTTTTCTGATTTGAATAGTTTGAATGATTTGTTAAGATCAGTCATGATGCTTTAGTTCCTTCATCCTAATCTTCTTGTTTTTGATAGCAGTCTAGTTTTCTGGTTACATTCAACTAGAACACAAAAATGTAAAGTTCATCTTGTTAGATAGTCATCTTCAGGCTTCATATTGTGTGTTCTTGTAAGATGGGAAAAAGGCAAATGGACATGGGTTGGCAGGTGAGTGCTACTGTTGAGGTCATGGATTATGGAGCATTCATGTATGTTCTAAAACTGCAGGCTATTTACTAAAATTGGTTATTATTCTGTTACATCAAATTAAAAATATACTTTATGTTCCCCATGTTACAAATATTTCCTGTACATTTGGTATTTGTTTTTCAAGATATTTTGCTTGAGGTAGTCATCTTTCCCTTTCCTTTTTGCTTTATGCTTTGAAGAGTTGCTGGTATATTAAAGGGTAATTTGTGATACTGTTCCTGGTTCAAAAACCTCAGTGATACTGGAGAAGGATGCAAAAACTAAATTGAGATAATCTGTTATTATTATCTCTACATAAAAGCCTAAACAAGGGAAAAAAAAGAGGGTGATCTAGCTTAGTACAGAGAGTGCTCATTTTCTTGTATGATTACTTTCATGCAGGCTTTGTGGGTATCATGCTGATAACTAGGTGTAGTGTATAAAGTTTGTTTGTCCCCTGGGCATAGCGTAATTTTTCTGTGTGTCAGGACAGAAAAGACTGATCAGTAATACCTCTAAAAGGGATGAGACTCTTTTAAGTAATGCCAAAGGATTTAGCAATATCATCAACATATTTTTGCTATTTAGAATATCTGTTCTTTATTCTGCATAGTACTGACATATCCTTCATCCATCAAATGCCATCTGTTTTCATTCTTGTTGTTGTTTGGCTCTGCAAAATTATGGAGCTTTGAGATTTGGCTTACTGATTTGTACTGTGGGATATACTATCTTCTTTCAACTTTTTAAATTTAAAAGATATTGACAAAAGCAAAGTCTATTCCTCACAAGAGGACAAAAGTTTTTTTTGGTTGTTGTAAAGCTGGGATCCATTAGAAAGGCAGAAAAGCAGTGTGACTAAAAAAGATGAAACTTTGCCTGCAATCAAACATGGTAGTCTCATTATTAACTTCTACTGAAAATTGTCAGCCTTGTAGCATGGTTTGCAGGTTTTGTTTTTCCTCTGATTAGAAGTGAACATGTCCCCACTTCTGTAAAGACACAGAACCTGTCTAAGTGAAGGGAGCAGCAGCTTTTTTAGCAGAATATCTATTGTGGCCATCTTAGTGTCACATCTCAGGAAGGCAAAACCCCTGCTATACTTTCTAACCCAGATACTTGACAGTGTGCCATATAGCTTTCCTCCTGTGCTGGGAGCTTATGAAAGTATTTTCTTTCTCTGGCTGTGCCACCTGTATGGAGCAGCACTGATCTCCTTTACTCAGAACACAGTTAATAGGCTTCTGAAGGGAGAAAAGAGCTAAAGACAAGTGTGGTGTAGGGCTTGACAAGACTTTGCCATGGTAACCCAGGACGATTCACCTCCCTCATCCAAGTATGTACAATCCCAGGTACATCAAATCTGGTCATGGTAATCTGGGGTACCTTACTTCTCCCCATCCGCATATGCAGACTCCCTCATATGCTTTGTGTTATAAAACATAAGGCATGTTTTATCTGGTGGAAGTAGCCAGGATAGCTTGCTTCCTTCATCACCTGCACTCAACTTTGCACAGGTACCAGTGTGATGACCAGCTCCCAGTCTTGGAATTCAGACAAAAGCAGTGGGATCCCTGGGGAACAAAACAGAACTTTGCACATACGTGTAAGTAAAGCCAGTTAATCAGTGCAACTTTTATTATCTGCCCCTGCAGTGCTATCCTTTGAGCTGTACTCCCATGCAGTTCCACTGGTCCCCCATTTGATTAGGGTTTGTGTACTGATAATGCCATGCTTTCAGCAAAGCCAAAGTTGTTGACTGTTGTGCCTTGTCCTTGAGAGACTAGCATGACCTTCTGCTTGTAATGCGTGGTTACTTACACCCTCAGTTTGTAGGACACTGCTTGCATGCTGTATGGCTTGTTGGCCAAATTACACAATGTTCATTTACTACATGCTGGCTCTCTGGAGGAAATACATTTTGAAAATTATGGTGATTGTCTTTTAGCACTACTTTATGATGACACATCTGCTGAACAAACATTAGAGTGTTGTAATGTCATATCAAAATTTTTTATTTTATTCCTGCAGTAGGTGGATTAGAATATTTAATTCTTTTCCCTGTGTGAGACAATTTCTAATTGTACTGAAAACACTGAAAAATCAAGATCAAGATTTAGTAATCTGTGTATAAACATATGCCTTATGCATATTTTATAAAATATGCACTAGCATGACATCCTCTATCACAGCTGTGGACATTCTCTACAACCTAAATAAGTAGTCAGCCTTCAAGTCTTGTAGTTGTGTCCATCCCCAACATACTTCTCTTCAATGCTTTGAAAGTTAATGACAGCATCAAACTCCAGGACTGCTCTGCTAAACCAAATCTTTCAAAACCAGTGCAAACGTAAATGGTTTCCCAACCTCTTACCCTCTTCATTTCCTGTTCAGAAAACAAAGTAATCAGCTGCAGCAAAGTAAGAGTTCTGGGGATATATTGAATAAGCCATTTTCTGGAGAAGTAATTATCTTTTAGTCAAGCAGGCAGAAAACCCCTGATGTTGTTGTATTCTTTCCTATATACAAATACAGGACCAAATGGTTTGGGCTTGCTGTATTTCTCTGGTTTTGTTTGCTGTGTTCAGGAATGCAAACTGAAATGTTCCCTGACAACAGAGAAGGACAGTAAGCTGGTTTCCAACATCTGCAGGATTCTTAATCCTGCTAAATATGTGCCATTCCTGTACCACGCTTCCTAGGCCCACTAATGTTTCACTACTGTGACTGTGGTCACAAGGGTTTTCAGGATGAAGAAGAGACGAGAATGTTGACTCCATGATCAGAAGGCTTGATTTATTATTTTATGATATATGTTACATTAGACTATACTAAAAAGAAATAGAAAGGAAAAAGTTTCTTCAGCAGCTAGCTAAGCTAAGAATAGAAAAGAATGAATAACAAAGATCTGTGTCTCAGACAGAGCAAGAGCCAGCTCTGCCATGAGTGGTCAAGAAATCCAAACACCCACAGGAGACCAATCACCTGTTGCATTCCACAGCAGCAGATAACCATTGTTTACTTTGGTTGCTGAACTGCAGCTTGTCACAAGGAAAAATCCTAAGAAAGGATTTTTCATGAAAGATGTCTGCGACACACTACCACCTGCTTCTGAAAGCATCACTAGGCGCAAGACAAGCATCATTCTGTCAAGAGCATTCACTCATTCATTCACATTTATAAATATATGAAGTTTTCATTTGCACAGCAATGACAATTCTATATAACAACCCTGACAGCTATTTTTAATAGGTGTCTCTTTCTTCTTTTAGTAGGGGATGACTGTGCATTTTATGAAGGGAGTACAGGAGACTTTCTGTTCCCAGAATGCAAGCTGACTCCTGCCTGTTGTGGTGTGGATAGAGAATTAGTGATGACAGTTTCTCCTTATTTTCTGGTAAGTTGCCTGAAACTAGTGCTTATCATACCTGTCTGAAGAAAGGACTGGAGTGGTAGTGGCAATTTTGTGTGGAATCGAGTTTGACTCTCTCTTTGATCCTCTTGAGCAGAGGGGAATGCTCCTGCACACTTTTGAATATAGAAGTGCTGAGAGAATGTTCCAAGTACAGCCATCCTAACAATTAAATTTGTAAGTCACACCCTGTAGGCTGGTAGAAGATCTAATGACAAAACATGTTTAGCTATATGCCTTCATCCACAGCTGGTGTGAAAGGTCCAGTCACTTAAAAGATTTTCAAGATTCTTTGTACCAGTGGCCTTTGGGGATGCCAGATTTCTGTCCATTTTCTTTATCTCACGTACATGCCTTGTTTTTTTCCCTTTGCCTATTCTAACTCTTCTCTTGGGGGTCTTTTATTTTTGTAAGGCCTCCCACTGCCTATTCTTTCTAGGGTTCATTGTTTCCAGAAGGAGAAACAGCAGCCTAGAATAATTATATTTTCATACTTCTCACTACATTATGGATTAGATTATGCAAAAGAAGCAATGAAACTGACTTCAGTTTTATTAATATGAATGTATTTCAGCATACAATAGCTTTGAACAGGGAGGGTCATCTTTCCTGTGAACTCAGTTTTGCACTCATTCATTCATAAGGTTCTTGTGCTTACTCTACAAACTAGTAATGGCATTATTTCACATCACAAAATCAGGTATTATATATAAAGTATATAATATATTGCAAGTATAGCAATACTAGACTTAAAAAAAAATCTGTTACAAAGTTCTGCCTAATACAGGAATACTTTCAATACATTTGGAATAGAAATTTAGAAATATATGCTCAGGTTAACTAAACATTACTTTGTACAAATCTTTAACTTGATCCTTAAGAACCTGATGAAGACAAAGAAGGTGGTGACATATTTTAAAGGAACAGGTGATTCAGGGGTACCCTCAAACTAGCTTAGATCCAGAAGGAGAAATGGCAGCATCACCTCATTTCTCTGGCTGGGTCTGGGCCAGCCAGATGCTGCACTCAAATTACTAATATGTCATCATATTTCCTTCCAGGTGTACCTTATTTCTTTCCTTCTTTATCACTACTGCTTATATTTTATCCTCTTTGCATAAGGGTAGGGGCAAATGAAGTTTGAAGGTACCATACCATGATTTCTCTGTCATTCTTGTAGAAGAAAGAGACTAGCTTCTAGAAATGCACAATTCAAAGTCTAAGATAAGTGAACAGCTGTTGTTTTTGTTGTCAGGCATCATTAGTGTCTTTACAGTATTTTTCATGGCATTACCTGCCTTGAAAAGCAAATCTGAATTTCTTTTTCACATCACTTTAGAAAGTGTCCTTTGGGTTAAGCTAGTCCACCTCCACCACTCTACAAAAGGAGCTGCTACTTACACATTAAAGAACTGTATGTATTTTTTGTAGATCAAGGGTTTCTATTCCCCTTTCTTCACAATACTGGCTTTATGAGGAAGTGTCAAAGTCACTACCAAGTGCCTGGGTCAGTGCCTCAAGCGTATGTTTGGAACACGCTGGCCTTGTGCATCATGTTCCCCTTCTGGTACAGTTTATACCAATTAAAAGAGCAGACTAAAATCAAAGTGCTGCTTTTCATAGGAAAACTCCTTTGCCACTGTTATTTGCTGGTGAATTTGCTGTAAGGCTTCTTTAGCTAAAGTGCCTCCTTTAGTCACTTCTGATTATGCAGTTTCAATGGAGGTTTTGAAGTGTTCTGATTATAAGAGTGATGCATATGCAGTGATTAACAGTTATTATCAAGGGAATAACACCAAAAATAGAGTTCTGCATGAAGACAACTATTGGAGAGCTTCCACTTCAGTACAGAAGGAAAAATTAGGTAAGCATTTATGGTAAGGATGAAGATCTGGTTCCAATTTTTACAACCTATTACAGAGTCTATTTGAGTCTACATTTACTATTGCATTTGTATCTAGATATCATAGACAAATTTCTGGTGAAAATCAGGTTAATGAGTTAGGAATATTTAGGAAAGGAAAAGATATTCCTGAATTTTAAATTCAAAAGACACATTAAAAAAAATTTTTTTAAGCTTCTCCTTTTATTTTGGACATAAACCAATCCGTACATTTCAATATTTGGTAAGGATTTAATGAGCAGGGTTTTTTCATATTTTTGAGCTAGGCCTTCTGCTTCCTTCTGAAATCTCTGGGCCTGTTTGCACTTACTGATAGGCCAAGTAGGCTGAGGCACCTGGTGATATGGCAATGTTTGTCAGTCCCCCTGGTTCTACTTACATCAATCAAATTCTTTTTTTAGTCATTGAAGTTAGTGGAAAAGGTTTCTGGGGTTTCATCTGTAAGCCTTTGAGTTTAGCCAGTGGGGTGTTCCATCTGAATGTTTCAAAGCACTAAAAATTACTAGGACAGTGTTCTTCTGACTATTTATATATATAGAGGAACATATCTCAGGTGATAAGCATTTCCAATCTAAAATGATAGCTAGCTAGAGTAACTTGGCTTTGCCTAGGTCCTGGTCTTGTATTCCTCAGTTTGCATGTTTTACCAACCCTATATTTAAGAGTCGTGTATTTTAAGTGCTACCACGAATATGTTGAGCTGTTATGAGTTACATTCTTTAAATCCAGCCATGGAGAATCATGAAATGCTTCAGCTTGAGATGGACCTCTGGAGGCCACTTAGTCCAAACTCCCCTTAAAGCAGGTGCAGTTAGAGTAAACTGCTTGAGGCCTTGTGTGGTTGAGTTTTGAATATTTCCAAGGACAGAGAATTGATAGCTACTCTGAGCTGACCACAACCATGGTAAAAAAAGAGTTTTCCCTCCATCTAATTAAAAGTTACACCATTTATTCTTGCCTGAAAAAAAGCCTGGCTTAATCTTCCCTATATCCTCACATCGGATAGTCATAGACAACCGCACAATCTCAGAATAATAGAATTGTTTCTATTGGAAAACATTTCATGAAACCAACTCTCTTGCTCACACAGGGTCAGCTAGAACTAGTTACTCAAAATCATGCCCAGTTGTTCATTGAATGTCTTAACCTTTCTGGGCAATGTGTTTGACCAGCCTCACAGTAGAACAGTGTTTTCTTGTGTTCAGATGGAATTCCATGGTTTTCAATTTGTGCCCATTGCCTCTTGTCTCTGAGCAGCACTGAAAAGAGCCTGGCATTGCACTCTTCATTCCAACCCCTCAGGTATTTATACATGTGGGTAAGGTACCCCCAAGCCTCTCTTCTCCAGGCTGAGCAGTCTCAGCTCTTTCAGGCTTTCCTCATTTGGAAGATGTTCCAGTCTCCTAGTCATCTTTGTAGTCCTTCACTGTCCAGTAAGTCCATCTTGTTTTTGTATTGGAGAGCTCATAGCTGGACACAGTGCTCCATGTGTGGCTTTAGAAATGAGTAGAGACAAAAGACCACCTCCCTTCACATTGCTTTCAGTTCCCTTCCTAATGTGGCCTAGGAGGCTGTTGGCTGCCTTTGCTATCAGCTTGCATCACTATCTCATGGTCAGCTTGTTCACCAAAGTCCTCAAATCCTTTTCTGGAGTGCTGTTCTTTAGTCAGCCAGGCCACAGCATGTAACAGTGCTATGTGTTTTTCCTCCCCAGATGCAGACATCTGCATTCATCCTCATTGCTCTTTAAGAGATTTCTCTCAGATATCCTTTTCTGGTGGACCAAGACCCTCTGAGTCTTACCTTATCTCTGATCTACAATCACCTTATAGATCAGCTAGTCCTTCTAGTTGTGTACTGTGTACTTGCTGAAAGATGTACTCATGGTTATCGGTGAAGATGTTTAACAGTGCTGGTCCCAAAACTTGGATACACCACTAATGACTTGTCTCTAAACCAGGGATCGCAGCACTCTGGGCTTGGCAGGTAGGCCATTTTAATACACCTAATTGTATGCTTCTTTAACCTGTATTTTGCCAGCTGTTCTGAGTCTGTTAGGGGAGCCAGTGTCACAAGTCTTACTGAAATTGATGTAAACAACTTCCATCATCCTATTCTCCCATCATCCACCAAAACAGTTACATCATCCACATTGTGGTAAGGTATTGGGTTAGTCAAGCATGGCTTCCTCTTCATAAATCCATGTTGACTACCATGTTGTACTTAACCTGTTTGGAAAAATGTCTTCTAGGATTAGTTGTTCCTTTATCTGCCCAGAGATTGTGGTGAAGCTGCTCTGCCTGTAGTACCCTTGATGTTTCATGTTGCCACTCTTGAAAATAGAAGTAACATTTTCTTTCCTCCACTCTTCAGGAATCTTTCCCAGTTGACATGACATTTCGAGGTAATAAAGAGTGGACTTGCAGTGGCATCATGCAGCTTCCCCATCACTTATGGGTCCAACCTCTTATGGTTCATGAATTTATATATGTACAGTTTGTTGAGGCTCTCTTTAATATATTTTTCCTTTTGTGGAGGGCCAGGCATGTTCCAAACTTTCCTCTGTTTTCTGGGGCTTAGGATTCCTCAAGGACAGTTTTACCAGAAAACACGGAGGCAAAGAAGGTATTGAATATCTCAGACTTTTCCATGTTCTTTGTTATCAGCACCTCTACCCCATCCAGGAAGAGTTTACATTTTCCCTAGCTGTCCTTTTATTCCTTTTGCTATTTGCTACAACTACACATAGAACTCTCTTTTGTTACCCTTCATGTGCAGAAATGTTGCTAGATTCCTCTCCAGGCTGGCCCTGGCTTTCCTGGTGCTATCACAACAGCTCTGTATCCCTCCTGCACAATCTTTCCCAGCTTTCACTGTGATATGTGTTTCCTTTTGAGTTCAGTTAGGAACAACATTGTCATTCCAGTCTCTAGCTGCCTTTCATTTCCTACTTGTTGGGATGGAGCTTGTTGATCTTGTAGGAGGTGATTCTTGAATATCAGCCAAATCTCCCCTCCCCTCCCCTTCCCAGAACTTCCTTTCCCGGAACTTCCCTTCCCTTCCCTCCAAATCCAGAGCTGAAGAAGTTTCCCTGCCTCTTTCACACTTCTCTACCATTTGAAGGAGATCAAAGAAAGGGAGGAATTTGGTAAAAACAACAAAACCAACCAAATAAAACACCAATCCACAATCAAAATAACCTCAAAATCAAACAAATAAACAAAAACCAAAACAGAAAACCTCTCCAAAACAACAGCAACAAATAACCCTAAAACAATGACAAAAACAATGACAACAACAACAACAAAACAACTCAGAATAAAAACAAACCCCTCCAGATCCTCAAAACTTGAGCAAAACCCAGCTGCCTGCATCCACCCAGCTACCTGCATCAGTGTGCTGACACTCTCAGCTGTGCTTGGAGAGATGCATACAGGTAACATCTGTCACTCACAAAAGCTTTTTTGAGTTGAAATTTGCAATGTTTATATATGAACTTTGCATGATGTGCCACTTGTGCTCTTGCCTGTGTTATTTCAATAAATTGAAGCAAACCAGTTTGATAAGCTTTTATTGATGCCACAGCTCTATCAACACTGTGCCTGAGACACAGGCCTTTCTGATCCTCCAGCTCAGGGGTTCATCTGCGCCCCCAAAACTGGTGTTGATCATCATGGTAAGAGGATTTGCAAACCCTGAAATCTCTTGCAAAGCTGTAACTGTGAGGATGGGGCTATTTCACCCCAAATATTGGCAGCAATTGTCATGTGGGATGGGCATTCTGGGGTGCGTGTTTGTCAGATGGAGGCATCGCTTTTCTCTCCATCTTCTGCTGTCACAGAGCAGAGAAGGAAAGGCTTTTTTTTGCAAACCCACTTGTGTTCAGCATCACATCTTTTAACTTCAAAATCCTTGGCTCTCAGTGTCCCACACCCTTCATCCATCTCGTGCAGAGAGGTGCCAAGCCTGTAAAACAAAAATTGTATTGCTGAAGAGGAGGAAACTCTCCAAATCTTGCAGAAAAGGAGATGTGGGGTGGGGTTGTTCTGCCCTTTTCCTGCACTGTCTCACTGTGCATAATTTCTTGCTGGAGGATGACCAGATTTGAGGAGAGTTGCTGTACCTGCAGTAAGATCTACAAGGAGCACGTGTGGAGCACGAAAAGCTCCACACATTATTGCATGGGTCTGGTGGGAGCTGTGGGGTTACTGTGCTCCGGTACAGTTCCCCAACCTTTGTTCTACAGAACTTTGCTGGGGGGAATATGAGACTCTTGCATAAACTCCAACATCTTGGAGAGATGGGTCAGAGCATGAATTGGGTCTGGAATGGAGCAAAGCTGCTGTTTACACCAACAGACTGTGGATACACTTACATTTTGGGGTTGAAAGGTGTGTTGTCTACCCATTTCCACACCTTCTGATGTGACCTTAATCCAATCCAAACTGGTGGTGGGCTCTTGCCTGAAACAGTCTTGATGTGCTCCTGGAAAATAGAAGTGATCAGTTGCTCCCAAAATCTATCTCTGGAGGTTTCATGGCAATCAAATTCACAGAGTAAATCTGACTCCCAAATTCATGAGACATGAATTTCCCCCATACTTTGAATGTGTGCCCAAACCCTCCTGTTGATAGGCACTTTTTTCTTCCCTGCCCACCTAAAAATCAGGACTTTTTTGTCCTTTTTAAGCCTTCTTCTCCCTATTTACCTTTTCTTTCTTGTCCTGGAGCACCACCAACTGGGAGTCCTGGTTCTCACAGCTTTTCATGCCTTGAGTCCAGTTTCCCAATTCCTCAGAAAGCCAGTAGCATCTTTCCCCGTGAAGCTGCCAGTCCTGGGGACACAGCTTGCAGCCAGCATAGGCTGAAGGGGAGAAAAAGCCATGAGACACTCTGAAGGGCTGTCAGGTTATTCCCCGGCCACCAGCTAAAGGTACTGAAGGTACCCCATCCCACACCCCAGCTCTTTCCCCATTGCTGGATTTTTCACATCGATGTGGTTTTACCAGCCACTGGAGAGAAGGAAGGTTACTGAAGCTGGGTGACCACAAGGACATTATTGGCTGGTGGAGGTGGAGGAAGAGTGGCAAGAAACCTCCTCCCTAGGGCTGATGCTGCTCCTCCATGGAGGAGGGATCAGCAAAAATTGCATGGAAAAGAGGATTTTTCCTTGCAAGGCTCCTCTTTGCCAAATAACTCTTGTGGTCTCACAACCCCAATGGTCTCTCTCCTTCAAATAGAAGACCCCCACAAAAGTCTCACCTGAACATCTCCCAGCAGAGTCAGATTGAAAAGGGGATTACCTGTGGGGTTGTCCCCTTGGGGCTTGCAGAAATACCGCACCAGGGATGAAAACATGCACTGCTCCACTTGGTTCCTTCCCTGGATCCCAGTGCCTAGCTGCGGAACACTTGTCACCACTGGCTGTGGGAACCCCTGAAAAACTTGGAGCAGTAATCCGGGGTAAGAAGCTGCAGCCGTTTGGGGATAAAAACCACAAACCCTACAAAACCGGGTTTCATTTTCTTATACAGTTGCTTAAACCAGCCTGAAAAACATGGCTTGTATTCTTCACCCTTGTTTGATAGCTATGGGTATAATCCAGGTTTACTCAGAATGGGCTTATTCTTGATGGGTGATGTTGCATCTCTACAGGACAACCTTGTCCCCTCCAAAGACTGAAATGCTGAAATAAACCCCAATTTCCCCTCCCCAGCTGCTCACTGGAGTGTGAGGTGTAGATAAGAGCTGGTTACTCACCCCGCACAGTCAGCACCACCACCAGGACCAGCAGGATGAGTTGCCCCAGCCCCCCGGCTATGAGAAGGAGCCTGTGCCACCATGGACAGAAGGCAGGTGCTGAAAGAGGCCACATTTGCTTTAAAAAATGAAAGATGAAAATACTGGGGGTTTAGAGGGAAAAAAAAAAGCCCCTCTGTCAAGCTGGTGAGTTTGAGCAGAAGTTTACAGCTTCTTTGCTTCCTCCAAAGAAGTAAACCACCACTGATGTGGTCTAGGGTGAGGGTGGTTTCTCAGGTGGAGGAGGGGCTGCAGGAGCCTCAGGAGCATCCTTGGGCACCCAAGGATGGATCTTGGGGGATGGGAAACCATTCTGAAATAGGCTTAATTTAGAGCTCCTGCTATAGCTGGGAGTTGGTGAGACAAAGGTCACTCCAGCTCTCATCTCCACTAGGATTCCAGACAGGATCTCAGCAGCATTCCTTCCCACCCAGGTGTGTTGGCTCATGTTAGGTTTCTTGGCACCCATTTTGCCCCCCAGGTGAAGAGTCTCAGAAGCCAAATGGCTTCCAGATATCTGTCACCCTCTCTCATCCTTTCCTTTCTCTTATTCCCCCTCTTTTCAAGCCAGGATGCTGCCTTAGAAGACATTTAACCCACAACAATGTTCTCCATGGTCTTGGAAACCTTAACATGGAGATGAAGCAAGCAAGCAAACCTAAAAGTAAACAAATCCAAAAATCTTCCCAAAATTTGAAACAAGCATTTTCTCCCCAAAATAGCAGTTACCACGATGCTTCTCAGCAGAAGAACTGTCCCCAGGATGCCTTAAATCAGCATAAACAATTTCCCCAGCCATGGTCGCTCAGAAGGTCCCAGAAGCAGCCCAAAAGTGACACTGTCCTCAGACAACCCCTTGCCTTGTGACCTATGCACTCACAGCTGCATCTGCTCCAGGAAATGGTATTGGCTACGGCTTTTATCTGCTTTTCAGTTTGTACATATGTACATTTATATATGTGTGTGTGTGTGTGTGTGTATTCTACACCCTTCCCTTGTAAGTGGAATTTGGTGAAGAGGGAATGGGTGTCCTGCAGCCAGGAAGAGGCGGCACACCTGGAGGTGTAGAAACATCTGTGGGTTTGGTGGTTGTGTTAAACATCTATGAAAGCAGAATTAATAAATAATCATTTCAAAAAGCCTTTAAATAAGGTTTTTGACTGTGAGGGGGTAGATCAGTGTGACCACAGGCAGGTGGGGAAGAGACAGGTGACATTTGGTGTTTCTTCCCCAGAATATGGGCTGGGAGTGACTTGAAATGCCTTTTGCTCCATGTGACTTATTCTGCTGGTTTTGATATAATATTTGGTCTCTGTTTTATCCTGGGGCAAAGAGATCCAATGTGGTCAAGGGTTGCTCAGCTCCTGCCCAGGATGAGGTAAGAATCTGGATTTCCTGCTGCCTGTCTGCTGCTAATGAATTTTATTTTCTTACTTTATTTTATTTTGACTTTTTCACCTGCAAGCCCATCCTCCCACTCCTGATGTATCCTTTTACACCGTCTAGACCTATGTTTCCTCCAGGTTTGGGAGTCTTTGACTTCTGCATGGAACAACCAACAATTTTCAGCCTACAGTAACCTTTCCTCCTCCCTTTTCTTAGGGTTTTTTGGTGTTAAGCCCAGCTTTTAGTCAGTGCCACAATATCCCAAAGCAACACCTTTTTACAGAGGCAAAAATGATGTTTTTTTCCTCAGACACCCAAAAAAAAAAACAAACAAGCAAAATGTAGAAATTTGCCCCAATAGCTATCACCACACAGAAATAGGGTAAATAAGAAGATAAACCCAAAGGCCCCAGTAGGAAAAAGCACCGTGTTATTTTATTTTGAAATTATTTTAAAATTTTTAGTTAAAGTAAAAGAAATATTTTTATTTTAAATTTGTGTTTCTGAACTTTTTATTTTTGTTTTTTTTTATCGTCTCATGATTATTTTTAGTTTCTTCCCCTCCCCCCAGCCTTTTCTTTGTCACAGAAAGTTTTTGTGGTGAGCTGCTATCAGCCAGCCTTCCTGCCCTCTGCAAAGGCAGCTGCTCCAGTGGTGTGTGACCACTGATTACAAAAAACCCCAAAAAATACAAAATAAATTAGGTTTTAGGGTAAAACCTGCAGCTGGGTAGCTTAATTGCAAGAACACTTATTTTTTTTTTATATTTTTACAGTAAAAAACCTTATAAAATGTGCTGAAAGGAACTGTACTTCTCCCTTGTAGAATCCCCGAACGCTGTTCTGGGGTGCCCTGACATCCTGGAACAGAGTGATGTCTGGCAGTGTTTCCTCCAACTGCACACTAAAAAAAGCAAAAAAGCATTTTTGGACTGTCCATCTCCCTCGCTGAGAAAAATTTCCAGAAATGCTGGGAAAGAAGGTGAAGTGTTGCTGGGTGGAGCTGGAGGGGAACCCCTGGTTCTGCGGGTGGGCAGGTGGCCCTGGGCAGGCAGCCCCTTCTTCATTGCCCTCGAGGAGGCACAGGAAAATCCCTAAGAATACAATAAAATAAACCAAAACAACATTTTTTTTAAAATACTTTGTTTCTCTTCACAGGAGCAGGTTGTACCTCAGCACTGGGCTTGTTCCCACAGAGCAGACACAGGTGACAGGGTTTGGGATGGCCTGGGGGCTGAGGGGAGGTGGTCTTAAATTTTGACTGGAAGAGAGAATTTCAGTTGCAGGGAGAAGTTTTTAATTGCAGGAGAAAATTTTAATTGAGGGCATTTTAATAGGGGAAGAATATTTTAAATGGGGGGAGAAAACTTTAATTTAGGAGAGAAAACTTTAGTAGAGAAAACCTTAATTTTGGAGAGAAAATATTAACTGAAAAGAAGATATTAATTGAGGGGAGAAGTTATTGATTGGGGGAAAAACTTTAATGAGGAGAAAAATTTACAGGGAGGAAAATTTAATTGCAGCAGAAAATTTTAACTGCAGGGAGAAAATGTTACCAGAGGAGACTTCAATTTTAATTTTTAAGATTTTAATAGGTGGGGAAAACTAATTTGGGATGAAAGTGTGATTGCAGAGAGAAAAATTGACATAGAGGGAGAAAATTTTAGCTGAGGGGAGAAAAGTATAACTAACCAGATAAAACTAATTAGGGGGAGAGGAAATTTTAATTGTAGGGACAAGATTTTAATTCTGTGGGAAAATTTCAGGTGGGGAGAAAAATTTAAATATGGTGCAGGGAGACAATTTTAAATTGTGAGAAAATTTTAATTGAGCATGGAGAGCCTTTGTGACACCTCTGATAGATGAAACTTTGCTTGGCAGGTGAGGCAAGAGCACCTGTAGAGGTGGAACCCCAAAAATGGAGGAAATAAGAGTTTATTCCGGATTTTTGGGCATGGAAAGGAGCAAGCGGGCAGGTAACTGTAAGGCAGGGAACTGTAGAATCACTGGGTTTAGGTTTTATTTTGATACTTCTGTAATTTGAGAATCAAACCCAGCTGAAGTAAGGTTGTAGGGGAGAAAAAGCTTTTTCTGGCGCTTCCCTTAAGGGAAAATTTTTGTCACTCAGCAGATAGAATTTTTGCTCTAAACAGACCAATTTCAGACACGATGGGTTATTCAAATTTAGCATTAAACTTTCCTGAGGCTCTTGAGTAACTGATTCTTTTCAGTATGTTTTTTTACCCACAAATATTCCATTTTTTGGTTGATTTCCATTTGTTGATTTTAAATTTTTTTAATAAATCTTTTTTTTTTTTTTTATATTTGGCTTCTGACTTACTTTCTAATATTTTTTCCAGGAAGAAGAGGGGAGAGGAGGGTTTTTCCCATGACATTTGGTTCATATGATGGAAACAAAAAGGGAAAATCTTAAACAAAAAAATGGGAGAAGTCCTACTGGATGAAAACACTAAGATTTTTGTATAAAACCCCTAGGAAAGAGAATTTTCTTTGCTCATGGTGAAGGAAAAGTGTATATTCTGGATCACAAGACACAGAAATTGAGGTCATGACCCAAAGTGTCTTAGTTTAGGTGGAGAAAAAAACTCCACTGAACTTTAATAATGAGGTAAATCCCAGAAATTAAAGCAGATTTTTAATTATGGTACATTTCATTAGTTTGCATCTGGAGCTGGGGAGGAAACTGTTCCCCAAAGAGCTCCCATAAATAAAAAAATAGCTACTTTTGTTCCACGTGAAGAAGAATATTTGGTGTTTCTCATACAAAATGACCCCAAGTCCAGTGCCATTGTCACGAGGCCAAACCCTTGATCCTGGCATGGCCCGTGGCGTGCTGCTGCCCTGGGAGCCCCTGCAGAGGCACTGAAGGTCTGCTCTCCTGCAGGTCACAGCATGGAGATGAAGCCAGAGGCACGTGTCGCCTGCCAGGTGATGCTGGCAGTGCTTTTCACAGCTCTGCTCATCACAGCCATCACTTTTGCAGGTGAATGTCGAAGTTTTAGTCTCACAGGTAATGTCTCTGAGATATTTTGGCTTGTTGAATTTGTGACAGATTTATTTCCATGTTCCTGCGGAAGACAAAGCCCACCCAAGTTGCTGTTCTCTCTGTGAGAAGGACATTTTCGAGCAGTCTTTCTACAGAAGAACAAACCCATCCCCATGGTGTGAGAACTGATGTCGTCAAGAAACCCTTAGAAAATCAACAGGAAGAGCCATTTCAGGAGTACAGTCACACAGAAGTATTTTTTTCAGAGAAGAAGGGGCCTGGAGATGTTGGCATGAGTCCCACCAAGTCAAGAAGTGTGCAGTCATTTTCACTACTTTTGCATTAATGACAGAGAGCAAGACCCAAGGGCATGTTTAGGGATAGGGCTACTCTGAAACTCCTCTTTAAAATGTACTTTTTGAAGTCTGACACCCTATTTTCTTCTTTGAAGCTGCAGCACCTGTATTTCTTATGCAACATCACAAGCTGGGCCACGATGAGCTTATTTTCTCACAGGATCTCTCCTGGTATCTTAATTTTTCTCTTCTCCTACAGTTGAGGAAGGTGAAGACTTTTGGAAGCCATGGGGTAGAGGATGATCTCTCCACCCCAGAGAGGAAAGGGGAAGGTGCTGCTTGTTAACGTTGTTCTATTCTTAATGACAGTGCAAGCTTTTCAGCCTCATGCCCAGCCCTGCTTTCAGTGCCCCTTTGACTGGATCAGGTACCGAGGAAAATGCTACTATTTTTCTGAGGTTGAAGGGAACTGGACATACAGCCAGGACAACTGCTCAGCGCTTGGTGCTTCCTTGGCCATGCTGGACAGCACGGAGGACTTGGTAAGGAGACATGAGGACCTGCTTGGCATGGGGGGAAAAAACCAAAAGCGCTGTATTTGAAACCTTTTGGTTTCTGTGACTGCTCTTCCAGAATCTGTTTTGAAGATCTGGGGTGAGAATTTGGGGAAAAGGCCTTGAGGGTATGTCATCATGGGTCTCTTCAAATTCCTCACCAAAGCCAACTGCTGCAAGGACTGTAGGGATAAACTCCTGTTTCTAGATGACATTTTCTGATAGCAGATTGAAATGTTCAAGCCCCAAAGAAGCCCTAAAGCAGCATAAGCAACTGGCAAAATGGAGGGTTTTGGTTGGAAGAAGGTAAAAATCTTTCCCTCTCTTTCAGAGATTTGTGATGAGGTACAAAGGCATCTCAGAGCATTGGATTGGCCTTTTGCGGGAGGATGAGGAGCAGCCATGGCTGTGGGTGAATCGCTCACCTCTATCTCACCTGTGAGTCCATGTTTTTCATTATTAAGGTGTTGGTTGGTGTTTCCTCAGCCGCAAAATGTGCATTTCTTCTTGTACTTGAAGTAAATCCAGAGGTAGCAATGGGACAATGTTTGGGAAGGGCAACATTGCATCTGGAACTGCTCTTTGTTTTCCCCTTTGACCTAAAAGATGGGAGTGGTATATTTGGTGAGAAAATCCTAAGTTTGGATTTTTTATTTTAAGTTTGTTTCTCTCTTGCAAAGCTTTGGGTTTCATATTAGAAATAGATCAGTGTCAGTGTTTTGGCATGCTGGTGCCCATGAGGATGCCTGAGAACTGAAGCTGAGGGAGGCCTATGTGTTACTTTTCTCCTTTTTCCTGCTGCTCCATCTGAAATGGGTTATGTCCTCTGTACTTCCAGGTTTCGGATCCGTGGTAGTGGGCTCTGTGCTTACCTGGATGACAATGGGCTCAGCTCCTCCCACTGCAGCACTGAGAGGAGCTGGATTTGTAATAAACATGAGCTGCAGAGCTCAGGCAAGGGCAACAGGATGAGACGGCCTCCAAACCTCTGTGTCAGCTCCTTGGGTGCTGCAGGGAGGCCTTCTCACTCCCAGGTATCTGGTGCACCCTAGGGACATGAAAGAAAATCTCAAAAAGATTTTGAAACCCCTGGGCAAGGAGTTATTGGCGTTTCCAGAGGCCAACAAAGTGTTTCTGGGACAAGGCAGACTTTGGGGATCCACATGAGATAGTTCTTAAGAATCTGAGGGAGTGGGGTTGGGTGGAAGGGCAGCTCTGGGGGCTCTTTTTGGGTTTGGGGCAACTTGGTGATGGCCTGAATACAGATGCCTTCTACTTCTTAGAGAAAAAGAAATTTATTCTATCTGGAGCATATTTACATGCTAAATACTTGGAAATACATCTCAAGTGTAGGGAACAGCAGAGGAAAAGAGTGGGGACAGTGGATGTGAGCACATCCTTGTGATAACAAGGGGATTTAAATGATATAAAACAATAGTAAATGATAAGTTTTAATATGAGGAATAGCTGCTAGTATTAATACAAAGTCTGCAAAAATCAAGATTTTTAATTTGTGCTGGAAGCCCAGCCAATCATAGGCACTGAGGTCAGCAAAAGGAAACTTCCAGAGGAAGCTGTATTTGGGAGAAAAAAATGAAGATTTTAGCTCAAAACAAGCTCATGGAAGTCCAGCTCCTGTTAACAAGCTTTGCATGAATTTAACAACTTAAGATGAGCCGTGCTAAGCTCAGACCCAATATCCCCATGGCACAACCCAAAAGAGAGACATCTAAGATGAAGGAAGGACCATGAACTGAGTTAGAAATTACTCCAAGACTTGGAAAATTAGAGTTGAGGAGCATCAACCAGCATTTCCAACCACTGTGATGCAACCAGCTTTTGGGAGGATCTTCTCAGGGCATCAGCCCTTGGGGGATAGTTTAATGGTTGAGAGGAGCACGCAAAAGTAGGGGAAGACCCTCTCCCCACTGAAGGAGGCAGGCAAAGTGAAGATGCGTTGGCGTCTGCTGACAGCGTAGAAAGAGACCTGTCCCACCTCATAGTCCAGGTAGACCCCAATCTCCCCATTGAGGAGTGGGACAGAGGTGTGGGAGGGAGCTGTGAGGGCAACACAGAGCTCATCATACTTCTGCAAGCCCCAGATTTCAGTGTTGGGCTTGAAGAGGACCCGGCCTTTCCTCTGAACTGACTCACGGGCCACCCCCACGGCCCAGAAGCGCCCATTAGCCTCCACCTCCCAGTAGTGCCGGCCCGAGGTGAAGCCCTCGCTGCCCAGCATGCACGGGTCTGTGTCGAAACGGCCTGGACCCTCGGGCCACTGGCATCGAGGTCTGCCCCAGGTGGCTTCCTTGAGGTCCTCAGAGAGGATCACCTCTGGGCCCACTGTGGCTGGATCCAGGGTTACATCCACTGAAAAGCAAAACAGAGAATGAATCAGAAGCCAAATTTAAGCCTAGAGAAAATACACTCCCAAAATGCCTTCACTGGTGACTTTTCAAAGAGAAAAGGAGAGGAAAGGTGAGGCTGCAGATGTAAGTGTGAAGAGGTGGAAGTAGGAGATGGAGGATATATATCCAGTTGAGGCTGGAGATGGAAGAACAAAGAGATGGAGGTTGGAGACAGAGGCCCTAGGGAGACAGAAGGTGGAGCTGGAGAATCTCCAACCCCATTGAACATCTCAGCCCAGAAAACACAAGGAATGGGTACTTTGCTCCTTTCAAGCTGCCTCTGATTACCTTCAAACTGTTTGGCGGTGTGGTAGTCCAGGGCAAGGTCCCATGTGCATGGCCGTGGTTTGAGGAAGAAAGCCATTGTACCCTCAGAGCCTTTCTTCCTGACTGGAGGCACAGAACAAGGAAAGAAAGGATAAAATCAAATTATTATCCTTCATCACTATCTCAGCTTCTGCCCCTTTCTATGTAAAAAAATGTGTTTAAACCACTACATTTAATCAAAGTACTTCAAGAAAATAGCATTATTTTTATTCAACAGTTGCAACAGAGCTTGGTTCATTTATGGGAAGACCCTTGGAGATGGGTTAAATCAATTAATTCCCTAATTACCATGAAGGGAACATGAGTAGCACATTGGGATGAACCCATCTCCATTGTAGATATTATTATACCCCCAAATCTCCATTGCTTGAGTTGGCTGAAGGCTGAATCTATCCATCTTAAATCCATTTCTGCCTCCACCATTCATCAGTCAAATCTGACAAAGTTATTTGACTGAGGAAAGTCCCTAAAATTGAGATAAGCCACCTTCACCTCTCACATCCAGAGAAATCTTGTGAGAGGGGAAGTTTGCTATTGACCTTGGAGAAAATGTGTATGGGGGAGATAAGAGCTGGCACCAAATGGCTTCAAATTCATCCTCTGGAAGTCAGTGTAGGGTTTTGCATGCAAACAAGGGATTGCCCATGCTAAAGGGCCCTGGGAATGAGTAGTAAAGCCCCAAAATGATCGAATAAACCATGCTGTGACAGTTGAAAACAAACAGGTTGCTTCTTTTCCATGTGTTTTTGCCTGCAAATCTGCAGATAAGGGGATTAAAGCAGCAGGGTAATGAGTAAAAGTGAGAAAAAGGTGAGAAAATCACCCAAATGGAGATAAAATCAGGAGCCATGCTGTTTCTCATCCAAATTCCCTGGCTGGATTGTTACAGGTAGAAGTAAATAATAATCACGACCCTCCATTGCAAAATACCTTTAGATCCTGAGACCAATGCAAGGGTAAATCCCTTCCCTTCTTGAGTTCATGGGATGGGGAGGGGACTCAAAATCCCCTTTCTCCCCCCCTCCCCCCCAGCATCAGGGTGATGTAACCCCCCTATCGGCACTGGGATTTTCCCTCTTACTCAAACCTTCTTGGTGTTTTCCTTGCTGTCGCTGGTGCTGTATTCAGGTTCCTCCAGATGGTTTTCTTCTACTGGCTGCTTCTCCACTGAGTTTTTTTTCTTGGGATTTTTTTCTTCCTCTCTCTGGCACAGGCTCAGCCAAAGCTCAGTCCTGTCTCAGCCTCTGCCAGCTTTTATCAGCCAAGAAGGGAGGAGCCCTCCAATCTCTTGCCTGCAGATGGGGCCATGACGTGCTTGGACACCTGCACCATCTGATTGCCTCTTTTTTCCCCCATATCAGGGCCATTTATTTTCTCAACACAGGCACTGGGGAGGAAAGGGAGGAAAATTAAAGCACTGCAAAAAAACCCATTATTGCATGGCACCACAAGGGAAAAATCAGTTAAATTTTGCCCCCCTAGTTCTCCAAACCTGACTCTGGCCCCTTACACCTGATGGAGGTGAACAAGGCAAAGTTGGGAGCAGCTTCCAGGTGAGGAATGTGACAGCAATGCCTGGAAATAAGACAAACTTGTGGATATAAAATTTGTTTAAAGACTACTTGTGGGTGATGATGTTTGCTTTTCCAGCTGGGGCAGCTTGTGCCGGGAACTGAGCACAGGAACACCCAGGGGCGGTTCAAGGGCAGGCAGCTTCACCCCGGGCCACGGCCAACCCCCAGCACTCTTTTCTCCTTGCCAGGAGGGCAGCATGGCCACAGCAGCCACAGAAATCCCCTCTGCTGACACTGGCCAGAGCTTCATCTCTTGGTGCTGAAGGGACAAAAACCCCTCAGGAGGCAATGGGTGAGACACCACAGGCTGTGGTCATGAAGACTTCTGGAGGACCAGATGAAACCTGTGAGATTGCCTTCCTGTGACCCATCAGTCCTTCCCCCTCTCTCTCCCCATGAAAAAAAGGTGCAAAGTGAAAATATTTTAATTTCTTCTTGGGAAAGCAAAGCTCTAGTGCCTGCTCCTAGCTGCGGGAAAAACACAAAATTAGTTGATCCTTGCTTTCCAGGGAAGGCAATGAGGGGGCTTTTTTGGGGGGACTATTTGCTTTCCTCCCCTGAATAATGTAAGATTTTGAAGGCAGGATTATACAAACAAGCTGATTGCTTCACTTGTGGGTTGTTTTGTTGTTTTTGTTTGTTTGGTTGGTTTTGGTTTGGTGGTTTTTTGTGTGTGTGTGTATTCAGGAGAAAATCCAGTCTCATGTGCAATCCTTAAGGAAGGTGTTGGCAGAATTTCTGGACTGGAGAGCAAGTGAAGAGAAGAGACACCAGGACTACCTGATACAGGTTATTCAGCAGTCTGAATGAGTCTTTGGGTATGTATTTTTCCCCAAGCCCCTCTTGAAGAAACAGGTGGGATCATATCCAAGAGGCATCCTGGCACCCTGTAAAGTCCTACATCCAGTTGGAGTGGTTGGTGCAGATCCTGGGCAGGTTTGGCAAGCACCACCTCCATGTGCAGCTGCTTATTATCCACACTTTAAATCAATGTCATGGTGCTGCTTATTTTCATCCCAGACTGAGTCATAAAGGGACATTTGTTAACATGGAATTATCACTCCCCCCTGCTTCTCAGGACGTAGATTGGTTGGACAGAATATAGAGAGGAATGGCAACAGGGGAGGGAAAAGGAGAACCATGACGTGAAGTACATAATTATCCTGCAGTCGCTAATTAGCTGCATCCCCAGCGCTGCCCCAGTGTTACAGCCCCCCTGGCTACAGCAGAAGCACTTTTGTCCTTTAACTCAGTAGGGGAAAATTCAGGTCTGAGGGTTGCTTATGGATTTCTTGTCTCCTTCAGGAGATGAGTGAAGCCGAGCGGCGCTGCATCGAGGCTGAGTTTGAGCGGCTGCGCCGCTGCTGGCGGAGCGGGAGCGCACCGTGCTGCGGCGGCTGGCTAAGCTGGACGGCACCTTCACAGCTACCCATGCCGAAAAATCATTGCGGGTGGCCGAGGGGGTTGCACAGCTCCACAGACTCATCGGGCAGCTGGAGGCCAGGTGCTTGTCCCAGGTGAGTGCCTTTCTTACCCAAAAGCTGTCCCAAAGTGCTGCCTATGGGGTCTTGAACTCCCTTTTTTCTCCCTTTTTCCTTTTAGGATGTTGGGAGGATCGTAAGCAGGTATGTGGCAACTGGTTGCTTCATGTCCCTATCACTCCAGCTGTGGAGAGGTGCTTGGCTGCTACATCCATCACATAACATCTGTCCCTCTAATTTCTTTTCCCAGCTTGAGTGAAATGAGGTTCCACCTCCCCTCGGGGCTCCCCAAGCAGCTGGATAAGAGCCTGAGCTCCTGCCACCAAAGCGATGCTCTGTGGAAGGCCCTGGAGAAGTTCAGAGGTATTTGGGTAGAAATCGGATATTTTAGGAGAATTCGGAGGCTTTGGGGAGGAATGCAGAGGTATTTGGGATAATTTGGATATTCAGATATGTTCAGATAATTCAGAGATTCGTCTGTATTGGGGGGAGGAATTCAGCGTTATTTTGGGAGGAATTCAGTTGCATTTTGGGATAATTTAGTTATATGGGGAGAAGTCAGAGGCATTTCAGGAGGAAGAGGAGCTTGTCCTAGGGAAGGGCAGCAGAAAGCTCTGCACCTGCTCACTCCCCACCTTCTTCCCTCCTCCCAGACACAGATCCCCCCATGGGTCTCCCCACAGCAAAGATGATGCTGGAGACTGGCACGACTCCTCTCCTACAGCTTTTGGCAGAGAGAAAAAGGGTGTGGTGGGATGAGGAGGAGGAGCAGGATGAGGGCAGAGAGGCCTGCTGAGGCCAGGAGCTGGCCTAGTAGCCGTCAGGGGGTCATTGCCAGGAGATGCAGGATGCGGACACAGTAGATGGACTCTGCAAGATACCACTTGTGCATCCTTATCCTAGGTGCTGCCCATACTCCTAGGGAGAGAAATGGTTTTATGAAAACTCCCCTCCTAGCTGCTATAATTAGTAACCAATCTTCTGTTGCTGCTCATCATGTAGGTCATGAATTAAAGGCGAAAAAAACCCCAACAAACAAAGAAACGCCCCCGATTTTTCTTTTGTGCATGCGCGTGCGCGTGTTCGTGTGCGTGTGTGTATGCATAGGCTAGATTTCAAGGTATTTTTTGGTTCCGCTGGGCCAGGGAGAAGGGAGCAGGCGAGTAAGGGGCACACACGGGTCCCGGTTCTCGGGTGCGGAGTGGCGGACCTGTCTCGGGTCCTAAACTATACAGCCTTGACTGAGAACAGCACGTCCCGCTCCTCCCCGCCGCTGGAAGCGGCTGCCGCGGCTCTGGCTGTCGCCTGCCCTCACACGATAAGCGGCCACTCCCCGCGGGACCGCGCCTGTCCCGTCCCGCCGTGCAGCTCTCAGTGGCCATCCCCCGCTGCGGCTCTTTAATTCTATTTATTTTATTCTGCTCTGTACATTCCATTCACATCTCTTCATCTCTCCCCCCCCCTCGCACCCCCCCCCTCCAGTGCGGCCCCTCTGCCGCCACCCCGCCCGTACCGTGGTGCAGCTCCCGGAGCCTGGGCAGCGACCAGGGCGGCTCGCACCGCACCACCCGCTCGGTGCGCCTCTAGTAGCGCTGTCTCGCCCTCGAGGCAGCTCTTCTGGTGACTCCGGCACCGGCACGGCTCGGTTCGGCTCCGGTATCGCCGCCTTGTCCCGCGGCGCAGCTCTTTGGGACGCGGGGCAGCGGCCGCCCCGAGGGGCAGCTCACACAGCACCGCCACGGCCAGCCAAGGCAGCGGCCACCCCCAGAGGCAGCTTTTTTCTTCGCCTCGCCTCGCCCGCTCTCTTCGTGTAGCCCCTTCACCGCCACCTCACCCCGAGGAGAAAAGTCCTGGGAAAATATTTATACCTAGCATATTCCCGACTTCTCTTGCTGCTGCAGAATCCTTATGTAGGCTGAGATTCTCCTTCGAAAAGAACAGTAAGTGCCTGAAATAATTAAGAATTAACTAAGGATTAGGTTGGTCTGCTGAAACCAAAGTAATCTTCGGGTGTTTCTTAGAAGTATAATTAAAAAAAAAAAAAAAAGAAGAAAAAAGAGGGTTTGTTTGGTTTATTTTGGTCCTTTTTTTTTTTTTTTTTTTTTTTTGCCCCGAGACATCCATCTTCGTGTTTTGTTTGGGTTCGGTTTCGCAGTCCCGCCCTGCCCCGCTCCACACACGGAGGAGGCAGTGGCGGGACCGCACAGCGCCGCTGGCCGAGATCAAACAATGACAAGGAGTTTTCCATGCGCTCCCACCCCCCCGGCAGAGGGGCAGAGGCAAACCTGAGGCTATAAACGGCGTTTTTCTGCGACTTACGAATGCCCGGTGCGGTTTTTTTTTTTTCTCATAATTTCTCCCTATTTTTTTTTCCCGTGAAAAAGCCAAAGCTGATCAGTTTTGGGTCACAGCGGATTTTACAACTGTTTGGGAACATCGAACTGCTTTTCTTGTTTTATCTACCTTATTCATAACTACAATTCCTGATTAGTATTTTAAACATTATAGGTTTCTTATTATTTTTATAGCTCTATAATAAAATTTGCATTATTTTAAAACATATATATGTCTTATATTAAAATGAGATATAGTATATTGAAACTCCGTTAACGTTATTATAGTTAAAATACACACAGCGGTGGGGTTTTATTTCACCCTAACCCTCCCGCTCCAAGCTGGTATCCACATGAGCTCCAGGGAACTCTGCTCACTCACCACATTCCTGCTTTAATCCTTGTCTCCTGGAGCCCCCTTCTGGCCTCACTCTCCTTCCCTCGGCGCAGCGGAGGGGTGAGAGTTTCCCGTGTCACTAACTCGTCACTCCTGGGCCCCAGCTGCCGCTGCCTGCGTTCCCTTCTGTCCGTAAACCACAGCTGGCGCTGGCCCGAGGGCCTGTTCCATGCCTGAGGCGGTGGGAATGTCGGACCAGCCCAGGATTGCCTTTGCTTGGGAGGCTCCGGACGCCGGCCCCAGCGTTCCGGCCCGCCGCCGCCTCAGGGGCACCGGGCCAGGCCTCTTTCCGTGCGCGCCTCCCCGAGCGCGTCCTGTAAATAACAATGGCCGCGGGAAACGCCGTCAGATTTCAGGTTTCCTCCAGGAGGAAACCACCTGTCTGCTGCGCTGCTGCGCTGGATTTCTTCCGGGATCCTGTCACGATCCTGAGCTGCGGCCACCATTTCTGCCGGCGCTGCCTGTCGCTGTGCGCGGCGGGCGGCGCTGCGTGCCTGCAGTGCCGGGTGCCGTTCCCGCACGGTGGTGATGCCTCAGGTTTTAGCTTTTAGCTTTTTTCGGGTTCTGTACTGCTTTAGTGTGTAGTTCTGAGCTTCACATTAAGGGATAGTTAGCTGTGTTCACAGAATAGGTGGACAAAACAATTTCTTCTCTAGCTGGGGGCCAAGGAAAACTGATCCAAATCTCAGACCCAAAAGCATAAACAACAGTGGACTGAAGAGAAGAAAACAAGAAGGATGTGGCTTCCAAACTTAGAGCTATAATTGGACAATTAACTCAAACATGCTAATGGACTAGAACTTAAAAAAGTGAGAGATCTCATGATCGGTCATCTATTTTGTGACTATTTTGGTTTGATCTTGGGTGTAGCCCTGGCTGGGCTCTTGTACTGCCCAAGGCGTATCCGCTGAGGCCTTTTAATAAATACTTTATTCTTTAATTCCGTCTAGCCTCTGTTCTAGGTCAGCCTTCACAAGGCATCAGTGGCTTCTGCCCCAACCTGCAGCTGGCCCAATGTGGTGGCAGCCGTGCAGGAGCTGGTCCCGCTGCTGGCACAGGATCTGTGCCACAGGCACCTCACTGTCTTCTGTCACTGTGATGGAGTCCTCGTCTGCGCTGCCTGCACGAGCATCATCCCCACCCCACTGTGCTGCTCAAAGAGGCCGCTCGCTGCTATAGGGTGAGTGGATCCCCATCTTAGACACTCTTCCCCTGCCTGAACGACTCTAAGTTCCCTTAAAACTCAGCCCCCAGAATATGTATTTTGAGCAGACGCAAGGCTTTTCCCTGTCTTTCTATGGGAAAAAAGCAATGCAAGCATCTAGAAGCCAAAACTGAGCTGAAATGCTGCAATTTGGTGAGGGTTAAGTATGAAACAGTATAGCGGGTGGTAATTTTGTGACCAAACCAAAATATTGGAGATTCCAAACTCCTGCTCTCACCTGGCACCTGTGCTGTGGAGGGCTCCTATTCCACTTCTGGGTGCAGAGGGGAAATAGAGGTCCCCAAAGAGGGCTTTGATCTGGCTGTGGGTGGAAGGAGTAGGGGAAAGGGGATGGAAACTGAAGGGTAGTCAGAACTTTTTAAGATCTGGTGGCAACTTTTTTACAGGAGACCTTGGAGAGATGGGATATCCAGCCTGTCTGGGAGACTTGTAGTGCCCAGGTATCACTGTGTGTTTGCATAACTGTATGGATAAGGTGAGGGTGTGCATGCAGCATAACTATGAAGTTCATTATAACATGGGTATGAATGTACATATCTGCTTCAGTGCAGCTGCAGAGGAGGGTGAGGATGGGGCCATCTGCACTGGCCATATCCATGGTACTTTAGGGGTTCCAGCTCTCTCTCCTCCTTTTCTTCCCTTCTCCAGGAGTATAAACCCCTTTTCCCTGCAGAAGCAGTTTGAAGCTTCCCAAAATACCCTGCAAGAGGAGGACAAGTGACATGCTGGGCTGACTGAGGCAGCATAGGAGATAAGACAGGAGATGCTGGTGGGTAGTGTTGCCATCTGGGTGCACCATGGGGGCCACACTGCTTCATTCCCCCTCCAGCATCCTCCTCCTTCTCCTTCATCCCCCAGACTCGAGGCAGGGCTGACAAGCAGAAGCTGCGGGCGATGCTGAAGGGGCTCTGCTGGGTGCTGAGTGACCAGGAATCACAATTTCTTTCCTGGTTCCATCGTGTGTGCTGGAGGTTGGAGGAACAGCAACATGGTGAAGCTGCCGAGATGTCATGGATCCAGCAATGCCATGCAGAGCTCCAGGCCAAGTGCCAGCAACCAGATGGTGACCTGCTATGGGTGAGACAAAACTTAGCCCCAGAATCTGTTCCCCCTCTTTTTACTTTTATTTACAGGAAAGCAGCCCTAAGCATCTTTCTCCCTTCCTCTCCAGGATGTCTGAACCACCTTGAACAGGTATTGGAGCCAAAAACATCACCAGTTTTGGCCCCAAGCCCTCCATTTTTCAGATCTTCTTCTCTCCCTGTTCTTTTCCTCTGGGATTTTTGCTTTGGAGCTGGAGGCGGTTGATGGTTAATCCAAAACTTGGTGGTGATGGGGGAATCTTCCATCATATCTTGCAGGGGTGGGAGCCTTGCCCATGTGAGTAAAGATGTCCCAGTGGTTTTCTAGCAATGGGGAAAGGAAATTTGGCATTGAACAACCCAATTTACTCCTCTCGAGGTGCACAGAGAGCAAGGTACAGCCATCACTGCTGTTGATGTCAGAGCAGGAAACATCTTGAGAATTTTACTTGAAAAACCAACATGCTGGCAGAGGCAGTGACAATTTAAAGGTGCTTGGAGGGTAAAAACTGGGGAAAAAAGGAATTAATTAAGCAAAAATGGGAAGGCAGATTTGACTGGAAAGTGAAAGCATCACAGATGCTCATTTATTTAAAAGAAAATCAGGAATTTATTCCTGATTAGCCTTAAGGGATAGAAGGGTGGGAGGTGCAGAATGCTGTTGATGCTTAATTAGCACCCAAATTAGGACACTAATTATGTGTGGAGAGAGGTGATGCCCCGATGAAGGGGGTTGTGTCTCCCACCTCAGGTGGCCTTGCCTTCTCTGTGCAGCAGGGTGGGTATGGGAAAGGCCCAGGGCGAGATCCAGAGGTAAAAATCTTTGGGGTTGTCTTCTTTTTCCAGACGTCTTGGAGTGCCCTCTGGAGGAAGACTCAGAGGGGTATTGGAGAGGTGAGTCTGGCTTCAGGGACTTACTGAACTCCCATTTGGGTTCAATGCCTGGAGCTGATGCTCTGGTGCAATTTTTGGAGGTGATATTCCAATGCATAGAGGCTCATGAACATCCCTCTCCCTGCCAGCAACCATGACCCTGGATCCAGCCACAGCTCACCCCAAATCCTGGTGTCATTGGATGGCCGGACTGCAGGCCACCAGGAATCACCCCCAGCTCCTCTGCCCTCAGGAATGGAGAGTTTTGAGTCTCTCTGCTGTGTTTTGGGTCAGCAGGATGTTGTGTGGGACTGTCACTGCTGGGCCATGAAGGTTTGTCCTGGTCCTGACAGGGCACTGGGGGTGGCTTGGGAATTCGTGTCCCATAAGGGCTGCTTTGGTCTCAGCCCCAAATGTGGGGTTTGGGCCATGGGGCAGTGCTGGGGCAGCTGCAGGCTCTCACCTGGCCCAGCCCGTGTCTCTGCCTCACAGCCAGACTGTCCAACACATGGAGTGGTTGTGGATTACGCTGGCGGGCGGGTGGCTTTCTGTGATGCTGATAGTCAGACTGAAGTCTTTGCCTTTCCCCCCCACCCACTTGAGGTGGGGGAGATGAGGTGAATAACTCTGGCCACTGCTCTGGCTGGGCAAGTGGCCAGCTTTGCTCACACTCTATCCCTGATTTCCCCAAAAATCTACTATGAGCCTTGCAAGTGCAAACACTTCCACCACCCCAGCAAACACTCCACTCAACAACAAACAGCCCCACTCTTCCCCCAGACCCATTTAATTTTCCTTATAACATCTAATTTAACAATCACATTTCACTCTTTTGCTTCTCAGTGGGAGAACAGAGGTATTTTCAGTTCCTCAGCTATTTGTCAGTGGAAGCTTGGACCAGAGAAATAGGGAGAATGTCCCTAAAAGCTTTTCAAAAACTCATCTTGAGGAAGAAAATGGGCTTTGCTTATGCTGCTAGATGTCTCATAATAAGGTTTTGCAAGTGGAAACTTTTCTGCTTAGGATTTGCAGAGAATTTAGGGGAAGTGGGTTAAAACCATGTTTTATGTTTCTGAGGATCACTCAGGATTGGGCCTTTTCAGGGCTTTGTATTCACTGTCAGGATGTAAGCAGGGAGAGAGATGACAGACAGAATTTCATCCTCCATTTCACTGCCTGCAAGTGAATAGAAGGGGAACAAAACTAAATGAACTGGTATCTTGAAGCAGCAGAAGGTTGTTGTTAGGGTTCAGCCATGGAATAAAGTGCTGTTATCAGCAAGCCCAGACAGGACTGGGCAGGTCTCTGCCTCTTGCAGTCCCAGTCACTCCTTTGCTGCCAGAATTGCCTCCCCATCCACATGCAGTCTTCAGCTTGGTCTGAGGAAGAGGAGAAACTACCAGGAAAGGCAGCAACTTTTATCTTTGGGACCTGAATTTTAGACAAGGGCCCTGACAAAATACAGGTCACAGCTAAACCCATATTACAGTCCAGTTTTATAATTAGTTTTTTCCCTGTTTGGCTCATGGTGAAGTTGGTCTTTCCTTGAAAGACAAGGTCCAGTGATGTATAAAGCAAAGCACTTCTTTGCAGCATGCTGCTCCAACAGATGAGCTTGCAACACTCCATCCATTTTTTGTCTGAAAAGCTTTATGGATATTTAATTTGAAAGTCCATACAAAAAAACCCAAACCCCCCTGCCTTTTTATGTACCTCAATAGCCCCACAGCTGGCTCTCTGGCATTGGGGGGGCAAGGAAAACAGCCTCTTTTGCTCAAGGGCAGCTCAACAGCATCCTGTCAGCAGATGGGCAGCAGATGGTTGGGTGTGGAGGGTGCACAGCCCCCACTCCTTGAGCAGAGCCAGCAGGTGCACCTTGCAGCCCTGCCACCATGGACCCTTGGACCCCAAAACCCTCCTGGTGTGACAGGCACACCTCATACCAGCCCATGAAAGAGGGGAGTTGCTGAAAGTTTTGGTTTTTTTTTTTTTTTTTCCCACAGGAGTCAAAGTTTTTTCCACAAAGCTGGAGCCCGGGGTGCATTTTGCAGGAATTTGGGGCTTGAGGATGAACATTCCCAGGGGGAGTTTTAGCCACTGCCTCCTGCTTCTCCCCATGCTGCTCCTCTTCCACTGACACCTCAGGATCAGACCAAGTGCGAACTGTGCATCCAAGGGAAGTGCAGCAGGCATGGAGGGGCAAACCTGAGTGAGGACTGCAGGCCCTCCACGATGGTGGGAGTGTTAATCTTCTCCTGCTCCTCACTGAGGTCCATTGTAAGCGGAAAGAGGTGGATTTTGGGAGTGGGTTTACAACTGTTCGACTTCTTATCAACTGTTAATAATTTGTTGGTGTTGATGGGTGCTTATAAAAATGGAGATCAAAAGGCAGTTTTAAAAATCAGCAGCTTGTTACGTCCAGAAGGCAGAAAATACAGCTCTAGTGCAACCGGGGGGGGGGGGGGGGGGGTGGGGTGGTCTGTGTTTTTAATCCTCTGGTTTTGGGTATGTTTGCTCCATTTTGGGCCTTCTCCCCAAGGGAGCAGCTAGCACTGTGGAAGATGGGGATTTTCCACCTCGAAACAATGCCCAAAGGGAAGAAATCCCCAAATGAGAGAGGAACTTGTCAAAGAAACGGCGGCCTCTGCACTACTGCCTTGAGGAGAAAGTGCTCCCCAACCCCTTTGTTTTTTTGGGGGGTTGATAAACCCCCGACTCCTTTGTTTTTGAGAAGACTGTCCCCTTTTAAGTGAAAATAAGACTTGTTGTTTTCAGCACTAGCAGTGGACATGGGGAAGAAACAGCTCCAAAAATATCTGTAAGCCCTTCCAGAATTAACTTATATGCTGCTTGGGTGGGAGGGGAGGCTTTAGTTTTTCATGTGTCACCAGTTTGCCCAGTTCCCCACTCCAGGGCCCTTTCCCCCATTTCTTACCCAGTTTGTTGGGATAAAATTCATAATTTCATTTAATTTTTTCCATTTTATAATTTCTCCTACTCTGAGAAGAGGCTTTTTCTCCCCAGAATGAAGCAAAGCAGGATGTTTCTCCCTCCAAGTCCCTTCATTGCTCAAAATCCCCTCCAAAAACCTACATCTGAGGGCTTACTTAAGCTAAAAGAGGCCTTTTTAAACATACGATGAAACGCTATAGCGCATTATAGGGCCTCAGCAGCATGAATAGAGCTGATAGCTGAGTTGAGCAAAAAATATCTGAATTTTGGGTAATTTTTAGTTTTTTGCCTTCTATTCTGTAAAATTGTCACTCTATATGCACCCATGCCTTAGACCTGAATTTCCCTCATAGAGGAGCTTCCCCCTGGAGCTATGGTGAGCCAGCTGTGCTTTGCTGCTCACCCAAATCCTCCACACAAAAACTCACCAAACTCCAAAAAACAAGTATGAACTGAACTTTGTCTTTAAATAAACTGGTTGAGCTCAGTGATTTGTTGTGTCACTCATAACCTGGAACTGGTGTCTTAAACAAGGTGGTTTTGAGCTACACTGCAGTGTTGCCCCAGGTGGGACCCTCCAGGGAATAGGGACAGCCAGAGGTGAGGATATTCAGGGAGAAATTGATCTGTGAGAACCAAGACAGCTAGGCTGGGGGGTTGAGGACTTAGGGGGAAAGGGACCTCTGTGGCTGGCTGGGGACCCAGGGAGGCCAGGGAGATCTGAGGCACGCAGATGACATGCAGTGTTGCAGGTCAGGGGTGGGTGACATACCCACGATGAGGTGGGCCCCTACCCAGCTCCATGACCTCTGCTCCCCCTGCACACTTTTGCAGGGTCAGGGCCAGAGTTCACCACTCAAGTCTGTCCTCAACAGCCAGCCCAGGGGAAGAATGAACTTCTTTATACCGGCACTTTTGTTTGACCAGAAGTGATTGATGTGACTGCTGAAGTGATATAAAATAATGATGCCAAGAAGCAGGAGGACACTGATAGTTCAAAGCAGGTCCAAGCCCACTGTAAAGACCAGATTAATGCTGTAAATGCAGTGTCCTGGGAGGAGCCAGGAAGGTGCACTCTGGTTTCCAGGCCACGAGGAGGTGCTCCAGTTCACTCCTCACCCAAAGTGTAAATCATGGATGATGATACTAAACCCTGCCCTGAGCCTGATGCGGGAGAGGGAGCAGTGCTTCTTGGGCTCATCTCAAGTTCCCCCAAGATGTGTGGCGCTGCTGCAGCCTTGCCAAAGCTCAGTTCAGGGGCGCCAGCAGCATGGGTGGGGGGGCTACACCTTTTGCACCCCCACAGCCCAAGGGTTGGGGCACCCCCAGCCCCTCCACCTGTCTCAGGGACACCCCCCACATACCCACATGACCCAGTCTGAGGCCTCACCCCAAACTCTACTGCTCCTGGTCCCCAGCAAAACTTCGCCCTTCCCTGTGGCTCCTGTCCAGCTTTAGGGTAGCAGCTCTGAAGTGAGAGGTTAGTTTTGAAATCAGTCTTGCTTAGAATATCTCAAACACAGCAGGTTAAAATATTTTTATTAACTTGAAAAGAAATCCCTTTGGGCAGCTATCCTGGTCCTTTATTTCATGCAGGGCTCCGAGCATCCAGTCACATCTAGCTGCCTGGCTACTAGTTCCATCCAGGGGGACTGGATTTGCAGTGCCCAGGATCAGTGTTTGACATCTGAAGCTGGCTGGTCCTCTTCTAAGGTGGTGGGACCTGGGGACAAAGGACAGAGGTAAGCGCCTTGAAGCCCAGGGGCATGGCCAGAGACCTCAGGGACAGGGTACTGGCCCCTGCCCTCCAACATATGGGCTGTTTTCCCACACTGGCCAGCGCCATCTCCACACTGCACTCCGTCTTGAACACACCCAAGGACCAGTTGTCCCATCCACCAGTCACCCCCCTCCATCCTGCTTCCACCTCTCCTCAGCCTGCCTCAGACCCCAGACCCTCCCGGCACCTGCCCAGGTGTGCAGACAGAGCCCTGCACACCTATCACCAGCAAACAGCTGGTGCTCTCTCCCCCCAGCACTGGTGCCCTGACAGGCCATACCCAGTTTATCCTGTGCCCTCTTTTCCACCTCATCCATGCAGTCATCTGTGCTCAGCAGCTCAGTCACGCTAGGCTGGGAAGGAGAGAATGGCTGGCTGCAATGTAGGGCTCAATTCAGCATCCCCAAGCAACACTCCCCACCCATCTTTCCTTGAGGAAACTGAGGTAGGGTGGCTTTCAGATGCTCGGCATCTTTCTCCCAGCCTTGTTCCTCCCTGATGTTCTTCCCTTCACCATCCCCACCTTTTTGGAGAGGTGTAGGACATCCTTGAGCGGTGCATTGGATGTGTCCTGACCCTTGCAGCTTTGTGACTTGAGGAACTTGCTATTGACCAGCTTCCTGAGGGATGGAGCATGGAGATGCTTATTGTCCAGCACTGAGCTTCATCCCACTGTGCCAGAGAGGGGGGCAGAGGGTGCTCCCTACTGACGTGTGTCCCTGCTGACTCCCAAACAACTGCTGTAGGAAACCCATGCCTGTCCCACTGTGCTGAGTCCCCACCAAGCCTGAGGTCAGGCTGAGACAAGATACAACTGATAATATCTGGCTTCAGTGCCACTGAGACCAGGGCTTGAGCAGTGCAGTAGGGGCTTTAAAAGCCCAGACACCTGGGGCAAGTACAGCTGACCCTCTGCTCCCCTACCCTACCCTGCCCTGCCCAGGCCCCCTGGCCCCCATTCCCCTCATTCAGGGCAGAGATCTCCCTTGCCAAGGCAGGACTGTCCTGCATACCAGAGGCCAGTGATGGGTCCCTATGTCCCCTACCTGTGACTGTGCTGTTGTGCTTGCTCCTCTGTGGCGCTGGTAGAGGGGTGTGCAGCATGGCTGCAGGGCAGCGATGGAATCAGCGGCAGTGTGTCAATGTGCCTGGGGAGGGCAGGAGCCATGGGTGGGTGACAATGGTGGGTGACAAGGGACAAATAAGCCACCCCAGCTTGGGGCAGAGCACCAAAACCCATAGACTTGTACCCCACATCACCACTCTGCCTGCTGCCCTCAGGGAGGTGTTCCTGGAGGGAACAATCCACATCTGAAAGACATGGCTTCAGAGGGGGCTCAGCAGAGTCAGGCCCCCCAGACCCCTCAGCAGAGTCAAACCCCTGTGCCTGAGGCAGCAGGGCACAACTACACCCATCCCTGTCTCACCCACGCAGCCCCCCAATGTACCAGTGTTGGGTGCTACTCACGGGCCAGGCACCTGCATGTTAAGCTGCCGGTCACAGGACAGGCACTTGAAAGGGACCAGCAGCTGCCTAAGGGAGAAAGGGCTGGGTGAGCTCCTGACAGGGCTGCAATGCACACAGCCAGCAGCTCACAGGCAGCAACAGGTGCCAGGCACATTGCTGCAGGGAGCCTCAATGTTTGCACAGGGAGCTGTGGCATGTTGGGCCTGGTTTTCTTCCCATCCAAGGGAACAATAGATAAGCTTGCCTTGGCAGCACTGGAACTGCTGAACTGTGTCTGTGGCCCATAGCTGCCCAGAGCAGGCAGGGATATGATAGGAAGGGGGCAGGCACCCACACTGCCATCCAAACCAGCTCTTCCCCTGGTGTCATCGCCTTGTCAGTGCTCACAACTCCCCTCCATCTTGCCAAGGTGGGCAGGTCATGACTGAGGCCTGTGGCACCATGTGTTGCACCCCTGCCCAGGCAAACAACCCTCTGTTCTCCATCCTTGAACCTCTGCACCCACACCCCAGTTCTGGTTTGCACAAGTCTGTTTTGCAGATGCCCATTCTTGTGCCTCCTTTGATGTGGGGAACCTGATACTTATAGGTGAAGAAGGTGCAGCTGCTTTGTCAGCATCCCTGCGGTTTGTTGGCTACATTGTTCTGATGCCAGGGTACCATACAGGAAGGAATGAGGCCAGTGCTGTTGCCAAAGCCAGTACCATCCCCCTGCACTCACTTCTTAATTCCAGCAGCGTCATCAATCTCTACTGTCAACTCATCCTTGAGATCCTTAATGATCTTTGCCCAGTTATCCTCTAGCTGCTTCTGGAAAGGCCCAAGCTCCAGGCGATCCAGCTATGGACAGATGCATACCCTTAACCAGCTGCTCCAGGATGGAACATGGTAATCCACAGGGAAAACCAGCAGAGAAGGCTTTTTTTTTTTTTTCCACAGGGAAACCTCAGAGGGAGGCTGCCTCAGGCTGCAAAGCCCCCAGGGAGCCAGTTTTGTACCGTGAGAATAAGGCACCCCTCACCTTGGAGTCCAGGGCATCACTGAACCGCTGCTGGGCCTCCTGCCAGCGCTGCTCCTGACCTAGCACCCGTCTCAGCAACTCCCGCATCCTCTCCTCCAGATGCTCCATGGTTTCATCAAAATGGGCGCAACTGACTTTGCTGCCCAGGGCAGCTTTGTCCACTTTCTAGCAGGGAGGAAAGGCAGGAGAGCGGTGGGGACAGGGCAGAGGTACAAGAGGCAGGGCCAGCCTCTGTGTGTTGGGGATAGAGGCAGAAACATTCCTGTGAGGCCATCGTGCCCTTTTCAGGACTGTGTGGCCTGCTTACCCTATCACCCCCACGGGGTCAAAGGGACTTAAAGAGATGGACAGAGTGACCTGGCAAGGGATCTGCAGGCAATCTAGAAGTACTCACACCCTCCCCCTTCCCCATCCAGCCAGTTTGCCATTGCATGCCCAAAGGGCAAATTGCATTTATCACCCTGCCCAAGATCCCCTGGGCTGAAGATGGACCTCTCAAGACCATACCAGCAGCAACAGGTCCTCCTTGTCTGCTTTCTTCTCGAGACCCTCCAGGGACCGGAACAGAGCCTTCCAATGCAAAAAGCATCTCATGACACCACAGCAGGGTCAGAGCTGTGTTCTGGCCAGCCAGGGCTCCCTGCTCTTTGGGAAAGGCCATTTGAACCAACAAAGGGCTTGCGAGCAGGTGGGCAGGGGATCAGACCTCTGTGTGATCAGACCAGCCTCGGTGTGCCTGGGGGATACTTTGACCCTCTGGGGGTCCAGCCACCAACCTCAATATCTCTCTGATGCTGGCGATGGTCATCCCGGAGGCTCCCCGTGACGTAGCCAAGCTGCTCGCAGTCCCCTTCCACCCGCACAACAGTGGCCTGGATGCTCTTTAGCAGCTCCTCCTCCTGCTCCAGGGAGAAGGATGACAAGATAGTGTCATGCAAGGGTTGCCCTCAAGGACAGATCTGGGTTACTTGGCTATGAGCACTCAGTACCAGCTGGACATTTGTATCAAGGCTTTAATTTCCTGCCATACTGCTGACCTGTCCAAACCAAGCTGGGGGGTAGCAAGGGGCTGCTCTACATTACAGTGAGCACAGACAGAGGGTCCTGATACAGCCCTCCATATTTCCAGCTGCCCACCTGGGTCTTCTCTGGCAGTGACCTCTGCACCTGCTGTGGCACCAGTGAGTCCACCTGCTGCTGGAGCCTTTCACAGCGGTGTAGGAGCTTCCTCACAAGCTTGTCCGTGTGTGACTCTCCCTGCTGCTGCTTCCCAGTCCCCATCATTGCCCTCAACTCATTCAGCTGCAGAAAGGGGAGAAGGAATAGATTTTGAGATAGAATGGATGCAGCCAGCAGAACCTGGTGCCCAGATGGCCCTGACCAGGCAGGGAGTGTGGCCAGGAACCCCACAAGGAGCAGCCTGCCATTCAATACAACAGTTGGAGTGCTGCCTCCAAACCTCACCTGATCCTGAAGCTGGTCATCTGTAACCACCTGCTGCAGTATGGCCTTGGTAATATTCTGCTCCTGTCTCAGCTCCTTCTGCTCCTGCTTAATCTCCTGCAGTGCAGGCCTAGCCAACAAGATGAGGGCACAAGGCAGGCTGAACCTCCACAAGGCCACTTGGGAGGTGAGCTTTGCTCCCCAAATCTGATACTCCTGGATTGCCACACTCCATACCTCCCCGCTCCCCTGCAGCCCCGTAGGATACAAAATCCTCTCCCCATCCTCTTACTCCAGCTGTAGGGGGATCTCCTTGGTGCCATCCACGTTGCACTCGGCTACAGTCACAGCCAGCTTTCCAAGGGCATCCTGCAGCTGTCTGATCTGGGAAGGGTGGTAGTGGCAGAGTCAGAGCATGGACTCCATGGTCTCCTTTGCCTGCCTCTTCTCTGCCAACTCCCCCTGGCATTCTTGCTGCCCCCTTAGGGACTGATATGGGCTTACCTTCTCCTTCTCACCCTGCAGGTCTCTGGCCAGACTCTGCAGGGAGGACATCTGACCCTGGAGCTCAGATAGGTCTCTGAGGATGCTCTCCATAGTTGGAAGGCCTGCTTGGAAAGCAGGCTTTGTCACAGTGGTGCCACTTTGGGCACTGGGGGTCTCTGTCTGCATCCCAGGAGTGGTGCTCTGCTTACCAGGGCTCTGCCCCAGCTTGTCCATGTCTGAAGTGTAGGGCTTGGCAGAGGCAGGCTGGCCCTGGAGCACCAGTGGCTGGCCAGCAGCATCCTGGAGGTTCCCCTGGAGTGGAGTGAGAAGAGGGACTGCAATCAGAACCCTGAAGCATCCACAACTGAGCTTGTGCCCAAGCCAGAGAGACCCTGGGTGGGCTGTGGCTGCCAAGTACTGGTAGATCTTTACTTTCTTTCTTTCCACATTTTCCCTTTTTTCAGGGCTGTTTAGTTCAAAATGCCTCAGCAACCCTTTGGCTGAGGCAGGCAGTGACCTCTACTGCCAGGTTGATCTGCAGGTAGAGGTGGGGGCCTCCTAGTGGGCAAGGCTGAGTTTCCATGCTTCCCTCACAGGATACCCTTCCTACTCTTCCCTCCCAGTGACCTTCACAGTGGGTGACACCCATGGATGCAGGGCAGGGGTGGCAGGGCAAGATCTTGAGAGGAAGGGAGGCAGGGAGGGCCCAATTCCCTCCCAAAGGCAGCAGCTCACCTGGCCAAGTGCTTCCTGGATCATCCGGATGCCTTCTCCCATGCGGGACTGTGTGGCCTTCATCTCATTGATCTCCTTACAGAGATCCTTGCAGAGATCTGTGGTCTAGGAGAGGTGGGTAAGGGGGATGAACCTCATGGCAGGGTCCCTGGGGACCTGCAGGACCTTTACCTGCACCTGGGGGCACAGCCAGATAGCTGGGCACTGTGGGTTGCACCCTCCATTCATCTGGCATGGCCAGATGCAGCTGAACCTCCAGTGCACAGAGACGTCACTGGCTGCTGTCTCCCACCTGCAACATGCTGATGGTGGCAGCTCACCTGGCCAAGTGCCTCCTTGATCCTCTGGATTTCCTTTCCCATGTTGATCTGCATGGCTTTAATCCCAGCCATCTCCTTGTGGGACTCCTGGGGGAGAGCAGTGGCTTAGGAGAGACACGTGGTGGGGATGAGCCCCAGGCAAGCAGCTCCCCAGAGACTCCCACTCCTGCCCTGGGGAGCCTATGGCACATCCTGGCTCAGCGGGAAAAGACCCAACATGGGAAGGACCCAAGGCACCCCCAGAGCAGTGTTTCAGACCCAGATTTTCTCTCCAAATCTCCCTCCCTTTCCCACAATGAAAGTCAACATGCTGCTCAGAGCTTGGGCTTCAACCAAACCCTCATATAAGGGCACAGACCCCATGGGAGGGGGCATCTTGGAGGGTGGGAAAAGCCTCTACCTTGGAGATGCCACTCTCTTTGGCATCAGTCTTCTCCATCTGTCCCATGTCGGCAGCCCCCGAGGTGACAGGAGAGCCGCTTCTGGTCCCCTCCAGCTCATCCTCCCTCGGCGGCTGGGAAGGCTGCCCTGTGTCCCATGCCCAAGCCTCGGCGGGATGGCTCTGCCCCGGGGCGGGCGCGGATTCCTGGGCCCCCTCCTGGGGGATCACGTCCTGCAGACCCAGCAGGCTCAGGTGTTCCAATATGACCCTCAGCAGTCTGCGGAGCGCCTCCAAGTTGACATTGACTTCGGGCGTCCCGATGGCTTCATCCAGCAGCTGAAACAGGCTGCCTGAGGCCATGGCTGCTGCCCTGCCCGAAAACACAGCACCTGTCCTTCCTCCGTGCTCGGAAGGAAGCTGCAGCTAGGAATGTGGGCAGCCAGCACCCTCCTTCCTCCTCTTTCTCTGCCTTCCAGAGCCCCAGTCGCGGGTCCCTGTGTTTGTGGTGTCGCTTGTTGCCAGGTAACGCCTGGCCCTGGCAGCCGGCTGTCGCGGAGCCATGGAAGAAGATCCCTTACGGATCGGAAGGGACTTCTTACAGATCATGGAGTCCCATGTTTGCAGCTGTGGTGGGCCAGAGACTCCTGGCTGAAGGGGTCCTCCCTGATGGCCCCTTGTTCTTCAGCCACCCCACCTTGGATTGGGGGAACATGTGGTTAGGAACCCCAAAATTCCCTTGCTCCCCTTGATGTCCATCTACATTCCACCTTGGGCTGGGAGGGACAGCAGTGGGGGTTTCCCGACCCCCTCCGTCCCCTCAAGTGTCGCCCCCCCTTGGGCTGCCCCGGTACAGCGCAGTTGAGGGCAGTGATTCAGCAGCCGCCGTGCCTCGAGCCACGGGGCCGAGCACGGGTCATGCTGGAACTCGAGTGCTTCAGAGGAAGTCCTGGACACACACACAGGGACACATGGCCTGAGTTAGGGACCCCCTGCTCAGTCTCAAAATCCTGGAAAGACCCAGGCAGCTGGATGTGGGGGCAGCAAAGAAAGGTGGTTTTGTCCACACCTGCTCCCTCTTTGGGCTCTCAGAGACAGAGGACAGGTGGCACCCCAAAACACAAAACTCCCAGGTATTTGGGGTGCCCACCACAAGCAGGAGGGGACATGTATCTGGGCAGCTCCCCAAAGAGATCCAGATTTTGGTGTGCCCTCCCTGAGATGGTCTACGGATAGGACCCAGATGCTCAGATGGGCCCACAGGACAAGGATGGGATGGTGTCTGGGCGACCCCCTGCAACCAGGAGGAGATCCATGTGTCTGGGGTTCCCCCCAAGGCCAGAAGTGGAACACTGGCATTCAGGCTGTCCCCTCACAACCAGAAGAGGACCCAGGCATCATTTGGGGATTCTGAGGGGAGGCAGTTGGGGGGCATTGGGTAGGGATTTCCCCATCACCTTCTGCACAGTGTAGTGGTTGCCCTTGGAGTTGCTGTTATCCTGAGGGGACTCCCACTCCAGCATCACATTGAACTCCAAAACCTCCTTCACCTCCAGTACTCAGACATGGAGGGGGACAGCTATTCTGTGGGACAGCCTTTGCTCCATGACCCTTAGGCACCCCAAACAGTCCCCAAAACCAGGCCGTGGCCCACAAATATCCACAAATACTCCCCCAAAATGCCTGGCCTAGCACATCCAGCCTCTAAACCACACCCCAAAACACACTGCTCCTATTGCCCCCAGCGCCTCTCATCTCAGTGTGGCCCAGTGGTCCCGATACCCTCAGCCCAGTGCTGCCAGTACTGCTACACTAGGACTCCCAGTATAGCCCATCTCCGTGCTACCAGTGCCCACTGAGAACACACAATGAGAATGCCCTCCTAGGCTGCCAGCAAGCATGTCCTACCTAGCGCAGCCAGCCCAGCTCCCCCATCCTTGTGCTTCCAGTACGCTCAGTTCCAGAGCTCCCACTAGTCCCTGTGCCACTGGTGACATGCAGTGGGAATGCAGCTGTGCCTAAGATCTGCTTTGACACAACCAGGATTTACAGCTCAAATTTTAATTAAGTCCTCCAGCTCCTCTGGTGAGAAACTTGTGAGTGATTCTAACACCCTGGCCCTGACCCTGTTACAGCAGGTTCCTTTGGGGGGAGTAGAGGGCCATGGAGCTGGGAACAGGGCCACTTCAGTGTGGGGATGTCACTCACCCATGACCGTTGAATGGCATGTCCCCTGAGAGTCTGAAGGTCCCTGACCTCACAGGAACCCTCCTATACCAGTGCCCAGAGGTCCTTGTCCCCAGAAGTCCCCATCTCCACTGGAGGTCTGCAGCTAGGAGCAGTACCCTGAGATGGGGCTAAGAGCCCGCATGGGTCTGGGGCAGGTCACCAGGCTATGGGTTCTCATGAGTCACCAGGCACCTTTAAGACCTTGACCCTGTGAGGGGCAAGTGATGCAGAAGCGTTTTGTGTGGTGATGGCAGGATGAGGCCACAGATCCTGTGGTGTCCCAGTATGGGGGTCCACTGGCTGCCTCCTCCCTGCCCATGCACCACTGGTCAGTTTCTGGTCATATCAGAGAATATTAAAGAACAAGTGAATTGCATATGTCATGGTGGTTTTTATGCAATTTTAGATCTTGTGGATCTGATATACCTGACCTGCGTGTGTTGACAGACCTGTGTATGTTTATGTGCAAGTGCTTTCCTTGTTCAGAGTTGAGTCAACTAAAAGTCCCTGAGTATTTTGGAAGGGATGGTGTGTGGGTAACCTGGTCCTCCAGGTCAAATTAAATTAAAGTCACAAACACTATTCAAAATGCAGAGTCCAATCTTGTGCTAAGCTTCTGCAGCCCCAAAACCCCTACAAGAACATAACGACATGGTGTAAAGGGCCAAAATCTGAAGATGCCTTTCTAATACTGATTCTTCGCCACTCTTCAAATCTTCCAGACCAGGAGACTGTGGAAAAGAGGAGATGTTGCTGAAGCAGGGTGTTTCCACATATGTAGAAGGTACATACTTGCAATACTGTGTCAAGAAAAGCATCCTCAGACTTAAGAGGATCTTCAGCATATGCTTTGGTCTCTTGGTTGTAGATGTAGTAGATGAGTAGATGGCAAAACAATACCATCAACACCTGCTCAGTTGAATCTGATCCAGATAAGTAAGTTATAGGTAAACAATCACCTGCTTAGCCTGTGTTTAATAATAGCATACTTCGAATCCAGGTCATCTGTAGTTAGAGGGGTTTCTTGCAATCTCAGCACTCTGCTCTTAAGCTTCTATTTTATTGGAGGAAGAGAGTAATTCTTGCCAAAACTACAGCTAAATCACTAGAGACAATAACATAAACCCTGAATTTCTTGGGGTTTGGTTTTCTTGTTATAGCTAAAGGAACTCTTAAGGAGAAGATAGTAGGCTAAAACAAGAGTAAAGAGAGAAATTATTTATTTATAACACATTAGGAACACTTTTCACAGTACATCATTAACAGGGTGACTAAATAATAAAGTGATCATAAAAGGGTGACTTAAAAAGCTGGTTAAAGACAAGGCAGAGATTATAGGCTAGTCATGGAAACTGGTAGGCTAATTGGTTTCCTCCCATAAGCAAAGCTGCACAAATAAAGACTGTCTCATACTATTTCTGCAAACGTAAAAGACTGATTTACTCAATCTGTACATTTTCTTTTTAATGTATAAATTTACCAATACTTAGATTGACATTTTCATATAGTTTTTGATGTTAAATTTAAATACAGTATTATGTCTCATTAATTTAAGGTGCAATTTATCAAAATCTACAGTAAATATTTTCTTCTTAATCAGGTCTCTTTGGCACACTTCTGGTCTGTCTAAATACAAAAGTGTAGGATTGAATCGAGTATATAACACTGCAGGTATTTGAAGGTTTTTTTGTTAGCAAATGAATGTGATTTTATGCTTACCACAAGCTTATTCACAAAGAAATAACTATATATGAATTTCAGTTTAAGTTATATATAAAATGGCTAAACTACTTCAATGTGCAAGGCAGAAAAAAAAATTCTTACAGCAACTCCTCCCTTGAGAGAGTGATTTTTGCACCATGAAAATCTTGTATAAAATGTTATAGAAAATGGAGATTTTTTTAATGAGGAAGTTCTCGGTGCTTCTTATCTTACAGCAAGCCACCTGAGGACATGATTTTCTAGGTCCAGAAATGGTTCATAAGATACAGTTTAGCTGACAGGTTGGCACTATAGTGGTGTTGCAGCTATAAACTTGCATGTTCAACTGACAAACTAAACCAAAGAGCCAAAAAAACCCAGCCAGTCTGTGTAAGGAGTTTAGTGAAAGTGGCTTCTTTCTATGAGAAAGGTCTCATTCCTATATTCTTGATATATGTATATATCTATCTGCTTTTATTGCAAGGAAGAAACATTTAGAATTTGCACTCTGCATTTTTGTTTTCATGATCTCTTCTTACTTTTGGGCTGACTAATATTTTGTTAAAATCATAAGTGGACAATAGTAAATGGGATTCTGTTTCTGATGGAAATGTATGAGGAAGCCATCAAAGTTGACCTAAATAGGTAAAGTATAACTTTACAAAAGCTCTTCAAGTGCCAGAAGAGCAAACTCAGAGCAATTTATTTCACATCTGAAGGCCAATACCATCATCTGGCATTTACATGAAAGGTATGAGGAAACTTAGCTACATAAATACTGGACCTCTTTCAGTGACTAATTATTTCACAATTGAATAAAAACTAAACCCTATTCACAGTAAAATGTACTTATTTCAAGGCCCTTCTGGTCTGTTTTTTTCCTGAATCACGCAAGTAGTATCCCCTCAGCTGCAGAAATTAGCATTTTGGCAAATGATCAAGTTACAGTGCAACCTGTTTAGAAGGCAAGGATGTAAAAAGGGATTTCATACAGGTACTTTGTGATGTGGTAATGTGTAAAATGCTGTGCTACTCCTGAGTAAAACACATTTTGGCTGTTCCCAGCTAATGACCCATTTATGAGCATGCTGATTCCAGAGAGGCATTTCACAGCCTCAGGAATAGTATATATTCAAAAAAAAAAGTACTTTACAACTGCCTTTTTCTTCAGCCTATAAGTAAGGACTAAAAATGGTGAATTCAACCTTTTGAGGGAGATGAGAAGGGGCAGAACTGGTAAGGAGAATCAGAGTCTGTGTGGTAAATCAGATGTAAGTGAGATGTAATTAATTCTCAATTTCCTTTTAGCTTTTTGAGATATTGCATATGGCCATGCTTAGTGCTCCTGTTTTATCTGAAAGCTATTGGATTTAGAACTGGGATGTCTGTGTAAAGGATATAGTATCAGATTTATCTATAGCAAAGCCTCCATTGATGTAAGATTTCTTGGCCTGTGTTTCATCATTATCAAGTATTCCTGTTTCCAAGGCAAAAGGATTGACTATGTTGACTTCAGAGGTGACATCCATCTGCTCCAGCTCCTTTTTTGAGAGCTTCTCCACTACTCCTGTACCAAAGGCATCTCCCAAGACATTCACCATTGTTCTGAATCGATCCCTACGGAACAAAAAAGTTGTGAGACACACCATTCAGTTGTTTAGAAAATCCTTTTAGTAAAAGTAAGGTACTCTAGCTCATGCAACACTGTTTTCTTCCCAGTGCAGATTTGGGTAATTATTCAATTAAAAGAAAATAGTCTTTTAAAACAAGAATCAGAATTTTACCCACAGGTATTTGAAGAAGTCTGGCATAACTTTCATGAGAAATTATTTTGTACAGGACATGCAAAACTGCAAGTCATGTCACTTGTCTCTTAGAGCAGTAATTCCACTAATGTGGCATAGCCTTACAAAATGTTGGAAGGATCACCTCTCAGGCCCCTGAAGTATGCTACAAAGCTGGCTCCCTTTTGTAATGACAGATTGTGGGGTATAGCAGCAGAGTCTGCATTGTGCCTTTTGTCACTCTAACAGTCATGTCCTCAGCCAGAAGAGCACCTAGCCCAGTATGTCCAGTATTCTGCCCAAAGCTGAAAAAGGGAAAGGCCTGTCTTCTGCTGGCCTCTCCTTATTTAAGGGCTGAAGGACAAACCTACACTAAAAAAGTCCCTTAAAGGAATATGATACTCCTGCACTATTGATTTTTCTCCAGACAGAAATGTGACATGCAGGCCTTAAAAACCTGCTGCTACTTGGCAGAGGAACAACAAATCCTTGCAACATAATAAAATTTGAAAATGTGAAAGTATGGTATGGATGTGAAAGTATGGTATGGAGCGTGGAAGGCCATACTTCCCTGTTTTTCTTTTCAGCTACTGAGCACTACAAAGGCTCTGTGGCAGAACAAGTTTCTCTTTCTGTGCAGAAACATTGAGGTGGATATATTTACAATACTTCACAATACTTCTACAAAACTGCTGAATTCTAGTGCTAAAAAAGTTTTCCATGTGCAACAAAAATATATGGTAGGGAAAGGAAGAGAAAGCAGTAAAGGTTTTAGTAGGAACTGTGTGACAAGTGAGGAAATCAACACCACTGGAAAATCATCTGTTATAACAGCACTATTCTATTTAATTTAATTTACACAGCAAAACATATCTTAGTCTGAAAAATGCCTTAATTAGAACCAGAAACATCTTGAATTATTTGTATGTTTCCATGTACTAATATTGTGCCTAAAACCCACAAAAGCCACAGACTTCTAAAGTGGAGTAAAAATCAGATCCATAAAGTCATGATTGCTCTGAGACATAGGGTATTGTTCTCTTTCTCTCTCACTCCCATAAGGTAAGTAGAGGGCATCAAATGAAATTATTAGGGTGTAGATAAAACAAACAAAATTCAATTATATCTCTGCATCATTAGGATGTGGAATTCATCTCCCTAGGACTTGTGGAAACATGGGTCCCAAAGCAATGAGGCATTCATAGAAGAAGACAAAAATCACTTCTAACTCAGGAGCTCTCTGTTCTGCAATTTGCAGGAGGCTGGACAAATACTTTGGATAAAGGAACCATTATACATTTGGGTGTTCTTAGACTCTTCAGATACCTGCTCTGAGCCAGTGGTTTGTACTGATCTGCACAATCCTTAAAAATATTAAATGCCCACTAGGAATAGAAGAGAGCTGGAGAAAACAAAATTACTGTGGAGCACAGCAAACAAAACTATTAGACCCTGTTGCAGACAGCTGACTGGGAAAATTACTTGTGGATAGAACTGGTTCCTTTGGAGAAATTATGCTTATACATAAATTGAATTGATTCTTGGGTCCATACAGTAGACCTGATTTTCTGGAGACTGGCATTTCTCTCTATTTGAAAAATTGAGTTATATAATAAATAAATTAAATATATCTGTGAAATACATAGGTTGCCACCAGAAATCCTTCAATAAAATGACTGGAAAGGCCAGAGGAGGAACAGCAAGGCATTTATCTTGAATGTAAATAAACCTGAAGAAGAAATGCAAATACTATGAAATTATTAAGATCACTGCATTGATACCAGTGAAATGTCATTCATGCAAACTGCAGGTGAAAAGACCTTGGCCTGACCACCAAAGCTCACACAGTTTAGGAGGCAAAAAACCTGAAGTTATACTTGTTAACTTGTGAATCCTCTATATCATGGGACAAAACTGAGTATTGATAGCCTTCTGACCTCCAGAATACACTCTGTGATTCTTCAGGCTTTTGCAAAATTGGCAGAGATACACACCGGTGTAACTTGAACAGAAAAGATTTCTGGTGAAAAGGCTTCTCTCCAGAAAGAGCAGATGAATGTGACTGAGAGGTTTTGAAGTGTTCTGATATGGTTTGGATTAGGCATAAGAATCACTTTCCAAATTTAGATGTGTGCTTGTTGATTGAAAGCTGGGCCCTGAGTGCTCTCAGTGAAGAACAGTCCTAGCAAAGTAGTGCTGGCAGCATAGATCTGTGTACAACCTGCTATATGTGTGCACATGGAATCCAGGGTCAGTTTTGCTTTGTTCATGTTGTGCTCCACTGCCAGTTTATGGATATCATGTGCTTTGCAGCTTGTGGCTACATTTCATTTTTATGAATGATGTATGTGTTTAGCATAATGTAGTGGCATCTCTGACACTCTAGAGACATTTCTTGGTACTATTTAATTTGTCTGTCTTGAGGATGATGCTCATGATTTATTAGTGATGTGACCACTACTTTAAGGCAGACAGCATCTCTGAATGTGAGGTTATTCACTGCCATCCCATGCAGGACTTATCTCACAATCAAAGCCATTACTGCATTTAACTCTGAACAAGCCTGGCCATAAGAATAATCTTTATCCATTTTCTGCAACTAAATGATTTTATTGCTTTCTTTCTCAGACTCACACATTTCTAGGCAACCTCTGCAAACATTAAAAAAAAAGATAGGGAAAAAGAAAAAGAAAAAAAAATTAAATATGAGGTGCCTTAAACTTACAGAAGCCAGTCAACTGCAATGATCAGAGTAACATCCTCGGCAGGCAGGCCAATGGCACTCAGCACAATCACCATGGTAACAAGTCCGGCTTGGGGCACGCCTGCAGCCCCGATGCTGGCTGCTGTAGCTGTGACGCTAAATCCCAAATAAAACCCAGAAAAGGCATTCAGAATACATGTTACTCTGTTTTCTAGCACAAATAGTTTAATTTCACTGCAAGAAAGAGGCCTAAATGTTTCAGATTTCCTCTTGAATAGTATTTACTCAAAGTCTGGTATCAAGCTTATAGGACAGGCTATGTTCTCATGTACTCTTATGGTTACACTGCAGAATAACAGGCAACACATGTCTAGCAAGCAAACTGGATGGATCAAAGGTAGAGGCTGAGTTAGGTTTGCAAGTGTTTGCAGGGAAGAATAATGGCAATTTTCATAACAGTGTTGTATATCCTGATCCATCCTACCTCCCCATCAGGTTGCACTGGCTAGGCCTTGGATCAAGAAATGAGAATATTTGTTATTTCTTATGCTGTGAATGATAGTTTAAACTTTCCCATGGGGTATCTGAATGTACCATTCACAAAAAAGCTCACTTCCCACAAAATGCATGTGATGGCTTTAGTCTTACCTAATGGTAACTATTTGGCCAATATCCAGTTCTAAGTCATTCAGCTGTGCAATAAATATGGCTGCTACTGCTTCATAAAGAGCAGTGCCATCCATGTTGATGGTAGCTCCGACTGGAAGAACGAACCTTGTGATTCTTTTGTCAATCAAGTTTTTTTCTTCTGCACAGCGGAAAGTGACAGGCAAAGTTGCTGAACTGGCACATAATGAAACACATAAAATAAGTGAAAGCAACAACACACCATTTCTATTATGTTTCCTTTTGCTCAGAGCATGATTTGCTCTATGACTCAAAAGGAGATCTAAGGCAGGAAGGAAGGCCGCACCAGGAAAAAGCAAAGCAACTTCTGTTATACCTTCTAAATATTGGAAGAAATAGCTAAGTGTTAGTTCTCAAAACTACATGGTAAATTGCCATGTTATACGTAGTCACAAAAAATGTTCAACTGCTTAAATGCTGTCAAGTCTGTGGCTAATGAACTGAATGGCAGAGAACTGCCTCCTCCAGGGAGAGGCAGACTCTCATTTGGTGTAAGGTTAACACACTCTGTAGTGTCCTTTGGTTATGACAGAAATAACAATGAAAACAGTATTTCAGCCTCCAGGGGACTGAGAACTGTCCAGCTGATATCAGGGCTTTTAAAAAAGTAGCAATAAAAGCAGAGCACAGACCATGCAATACTACTAGGAACATTACAGAAAAGATACTGGTTTTGTTTACCTGGAAGAGATCATAAGGGCTGTAAGAAGTGCCTGAGCCATCCCCATGGCAAATCGAAAAGGATTTTTCCTTACTATTATTAAGTAGATAAGCGGCAGAACTATACTGGAATGGATTGCAAGTCTGCAAAATAAAATCAACTAGTTAAACAAATAGATCCATCTCATTGTCTTTCTTTACTAAGATGTTGATAATAGGTACCCAGCTCTGTCCTCAAATATAATCATGAAACACTAAAGGTGTTTCACCTAGATGCAAAATTTAGAGAGAATGACACATTAATAAAAAGCAGACTAATGCTGTTCTACACTTCCTTTTGGAGAGAGAGACACCATATATGAATTGTCTCTCCTAAGCTGAGCAAGAATTGACTTGAAAAAATTTTAAACTGATAAAAATTAGAAGCCTAAACTAATACGTAATATTTAAAAGTGATGTGCAGAGGGTGATTTGAAATAACACTAAAACATTTCTCTTTTCTCCCAAATCCTTACAATGCAAACCAGAGACAAATCAGAAAACCAAGTCAAATTATTATTCTCAGTTTGTCTGCCCTTATTACAGAACATGTTTTAGAAATAAAGGTAAATATGCTTTCCAGTCAGGGTCAGCTGAAATGCACATTTTTCTGCAGAATCTTCAAATATGGACCTTTAGAAAAATCCACATCTGCTCTGGGCAAAACTGTCTAAGCTCAGGTCTACAATTAAAATGTGGTGAGATATTTGAGACTATTTAAATGAGGTATATGTAGTCTAAGCATTTTTAATGTTGTAAGATGCTGAAATACTATGTTTTGAAACTATTAATTTTTAAAATTAGGTGGGTTGACTCATAGAAGATCAACTCACTCTCTTGATTTTAGCAGCTCAGATATATTTGCCTGGGCATTTGTATAGGTCTCAGGGATGAAATCATCCTTCAACCTATGCATTAATTTTGAACACTGTGCCGTAATCCTGAATGCACAGGAATGCAGAGCTTGTGGACATTAAGATAAAAGGTAAACTGACTGCTGTAAGTGCGTTTGAAAAAAAATGTATTTGAAGGGTCTGTGAGTATTCCCTATGTTCAAAGGCTGCAATTATAGCACATCTGCTTTTCATGAAAAGAAATTATCACATAGCCTGGAAACATAAACCCAAAAACTGTTGTCACCTATGACCTTGGAATTTTTACTCTGTCCTCACAAAATGTTCATGTGCACATTCCTTTGTTGTAATAATGCTTTATGGTTTCAGAGCAGTTGATAAAGATAGCAATAAATAATGGTACCATTTGTTCTGCCAAAACCAGAAAATTAAGAGACCAGTAGTCACAGTACAGAAATCCACAATGGCATCAAAAATCATCCACAAAACCTACATTCTTGTTTCCTTGAAAAATTATCTTTTCAAAAGGAACAGGCATTGAAGTTTTCATTCTGTATGAGAACATATCACAGAATTGTAGAATCATATGACATATTTAGTGGAATGTAAATAATAACATGCAACATGTCTTGATAAAATTTTGTAAATAACTCTAGAAAGAAATCTAGCAATTTATACATGCACCAACACAAGGCATCATTGTATAAATTGCTAGGTTTGTGACATGCCTGAGAACAAACTGAATATAGGAAAAAAATAAAGTGGTATGGGTGCCATTTGCTGTCTTAATAAAATGTTAATGAGAGTAAGCATTTCAAGTATGTCTAAGTCTAAAAGCATACTGACTTAGTTATTTGAAAAATTTAGATTTGCATCTTTTTAGTAGCATGAACATGACATTATTCAAAATATTTTTGTTTATCTGCTTTGCTACTACTGGTTTTCCTGAAACAAATTTTAAGTAATATTTATTTTTGTTCATAAAATGCAATTATCAGAAAGGAGCAGAATTTTTTATACCAAAATCATAATCAGTAATTGAAAACAGAAATTCTAATAGCATTCATTTTTAAGTTAGGAAGAATCATGTCCCTTAGAATCCCAAGCTGCCATTCCATGTAGGAATATCTCTTACAGGGATGTAGCTTCCTTGATACATTCGGAAGAGAAAAAGGCATAGGCAAGGAGAGGCAAGGAATTGCTGCAGCTTTTTTCTTTTCCTTTCTTTCTTTTTTTCCTTTTTTTTCCTCCTCCCCCCCCTTCAGCTTGAGTTCCCTCTGGCACTTAAATTATGTCTCCACTTTGACTTTCTTCTGCTGTAACTTCTAATATGTCCTCATCATTAATCGTGAGAGACTTGAGATACTTAGTGGCAAATTGTACCAAAGACACTGGGGGAAGTCTGTTCCCTCATGGTGACCTGAATGAGACAGAGAGACTGAGGTGAGCTGCAAACAATGGTGGATGAGTCCTGGTAGGGCTGAGGCTATGAAAGATCATGAATAATTAAGCTGGGGAGAAGGTGAGCTGGTTAGGGAGATTAAAGGAAAGAAAGCAGAGGATAGGACAGACATCTTTAAAAGGAATACAAGAAACATTTAAGATAACCTGCTATTTTCAGGTTCAAGCTTAAAGAGGGGATGAAAAGCAGTTACAGAAGACACCAGTGAACAGAATACACTGCAGACAGGGTCAAACACATAAGAATGAAAACCAAAATGATGGTGGGAACAGCAATTTTTAAGAGACCCAAAGAAAGAGCAACATTTCTCCTTTTTCCTGAGAGGTAAGAAAAAGGGGTATTCTTTCAGGCTGAAAAATGTAGAACAAGCACCTTTTCCTTGCAGCCTATAGCCTTGTGTGTATGTGTCCACATCTGCTCCTGTGATCTGATTATTACATGCTCTCCCGATGGTCAGTTTTGCAGAGAATACACAAAACAATGCCTTGAGCAGCACTCATGGGAGGCTGCTCTGCAGGAGGCAGAAATGCTGCAGAGATCTTCTACCAGAGCACCCATCAGGGAAAATGGTCATATTTGGAGGAACAGAGAATTTTTCTCTCCAAGGATGCAAATTAGTTCTCACTAATGTTTTTGATGGCACCTGGGGATCTACTTAAAATTGTTGTGCCTATCAAACAAATGATTACCAGCTAAACAGGAGGCTATGCAGTGGCAGGTTACTTTGCAATAAAAGTGCTTTGGAGAAGGCATTGTGTCTTCACGCACATCTTTAGAAAGACTTGCCTTGTCACAATACAAATAGTAACCTGTAATCAGTTACCGATAGGTAAATAGTCATAAAACTTGCTATCACATCTAAAACTAAAACTTGCTATCTGATGTAAAACTGAAGTCAAAAGGTAGTAGTAATCCATTAACATATTCCTCCTCTGAATTAACTGGAGTTAATGACATAGAAAACCAGCAGAAGTAATACACTGTCATTCTGTCAATGATTTTTATCTACCTTGGGGTTGGGGTGTCATTTATAATTTCTATAGGAAATATTAGAGTCTTGATTTACCATCTCTTGGTAAATATCAGCTTTTGAAGCATGTAAAAATCTGAGCTATTTTCCAAGTGCAAAGAAATACTCACAAAAACTGCATAATGCATTAGATAAACATAACTTGTACTCATCTCTGTAACATTTTGAAGAAGTAATGAATCAGTGCTATTTCTGGAGCAGTAATTCTTATTTAGAAAGAAATTTTATCTCTGATTTTCAAACAGCTAGTCCAAACATACTGGCTTATGAATAAAACAAAACAACAACCTTGAAATAAATGTGCTTATCTAGCACAGATTAATGCAAAAACCCCAGAGATCCTTCTTGACTATTTATAAAGTAGTTTGCATTTAAGACTAATATATTACCATTCTCTTTGGCTGTCAGAAAGTGTGTGAATGACATTTGAAGAATAGCATGCAAATGCATAACGTGTGGGGAAAGAAACTCTTGAACAATTTCAGACTTAGCCTCTAGACAAAACACATATAAGTCCTTAGTATACTGAAGGAATTATAGGAGTGGATGCTAAGGTAAAGGACCAAGACTTGCCTAGAAGGCTATGCTTCACTGAATTGGAAACAGAAATTTAAGCACATTTATCTTATTGGGACTGTAATATCCATTTATCTGACAAAAGAGTCCTTTGTAGGATAGTCTTCAGAGATAGATAATAACCTGGTAATATAACCTATCATTGGAGCAGTTAAGTTATTCTAAAGTTCCACTGCTGAAAGGTTCCACATTGTGCAGGTGGTAACCTCCTCCACCCAGACTGTTCTAAATAGACAACTGCTAAGAAAAAAGAATAGAAAAAAAGTTCTGATGCTTGGCTATGTTATTCAGATTGCAACTTCTCTTTTTGCAGCCTCACCATCTACCCTAACCTTGGAGGAGGAATTAGCAAACAGTGCAATCCCCAGGGCTTCTCTTGATGTCAGCTGTCTGCTCAGTACTGGGGAGGGAAGGGATCAGTCTCTTTAGCATCCTTTATTGTGCACTGCTCTTACTATACATCTGTATTCAGCAGGGAGTTCAGTCTGTGCTGCAAAACCTTGGGTCCAAAAATTCCATGGAGGCTCCCAACATAATCCACGTATTTGTATAAGTTCGATAGGCTGGCAAGCCCCAATAAAAAATAATTCATAACCTCACCTTTAATACAACAATATTTTCTTCAGCACAAGCTGTGAAGATGAAACAGTGAATACAATAAAGGAATTTACTTTTGGGTTTTGGTTTTTTTTAGAATGCAAGGCAGTGACTTTTTAAAACAGAACATGCATCCAGCAAAATGTGCATTCAAACCATCCTCACATATCCTCACATAATTTTCACTGATGAGAATTTTTGTCTCTGACCTAGAAGACTGGATGTGGTGGATAATTGAGTGGTAGTCAACTGAGCTCCAAAACTGCATACATCTTTAAGAAATGACATACCCACTTATTACTGTAGCCATATAAAGACCCAATTTACGAAAGATTTCCCAGTCCTCGACTTCTATTATCTTCCCAGCAATTAAAAACACGATACCAATTGGCATATACCTAGAAAGGAAAAATAAAGCTATCAAAAATGCATTCTCAGACATACTGCATGCTCACCATGAAATAACTTCTCTCCCAGAGTAATTTTTTTAAAGAGATAAAAAATATGTTTTGATATCCTATTTCACAACAACAGATTTCTTTTTTCTTAAATTATGTTATACATTGGACTTTATTCATTTGCATCAAGGCTACAACAGAGGTGATGAAAGAAGTCTGGAAAATAAAAGTAAATGTAACTCTACACGTAGTCTAGCTAGTATTGTATAACTTGGTGTCAAAGAATACACAGAATACACAGAAGTCAGGAAGGGGTATGGGCATATACCCTGTTACAGCAAATGTTCATGTATAGCCATAGGCTCCCTGGAGGTGGAAGTTTGCAGGGTTGAGACCAGTGTCTGTCTAGTCTGCAATCACACACAGATGGGAAAGGTCTCCTGTAGTTACAGGAGCTGCCCTGCAGCACTGGGGGTTATAGCTGTGTCACTTGCACAGAATAAACCTGATCATGGATCTGAACAGCTGCATAGGCTATGGCCTACAGAAAATTCAAGGGAAATATCAGGAATTATGTTAGCACCAGCTCCATTGCATATTTTTTTTGGTTCCAGAGAGCAGGCTGTCACAGAGACAAGTTATTACTCCAGAGTCTTGAGCAGTATAATTTAATCTATAAATTTGTGAATATATCAAATGTATCCATTTTAAAATAGAAATTATAAATTTATAAAATGTATGTGTGCTATCTCATAAACAAAATTGTATCTTACCCCTGTAGAAAGCAGGTATATCTAGTTCCTCTAAGCACTGAACTTGATGAAAACAGTACTAATTCCTCATACTTTCAGCAGAAAACTCTGTCTTGTTTCAAACAACAGCTCCCACATCTGTAGAAACTCAGGGAGCCTGTAGCCACAGCTTCTTGCACATGCAAGAAAATGGATAATCAATTTATATGTAAATGCCTGTATGGCACGTGCTAAGTCTGGAGTCTCATTGTTGGTAATTTTCTGCAGAGTGAGGCAACCCATCTCACAGGGCTTTAACTTAGCTTGGGACTAAACTAGCTGCTTAGCACAGGACCAGTTGCAGAAATTAATTTACCTTTCTTTAAGGAAGCAAGAATTGTGCAAACCCTGGACAGGTTTGCTGTTTTACATACATCTCAGTATGCTGGGATGTAAGAAAAACCCATGGAAAGGTCAGATCTGACATGGTACTGGTATGAAATGTGCACATGAGCAGAGTATTGTAATAAGTGGCACAAGGCACTCTGAATGTAGGATCAAGCTCTGGAAGGAATTGTGTGTGTTTATAGTCCTGATCCTGTAATTGTGATTTGCACATATAAAATTCTATTAATAGCTGTGAAGTCCCACCAAACACTATCACACACGTTTCTGTATTTTAAATTTATTTTTCTTGTCTGAGAACATTATGAGAATGTAGTCTCACAAAACCTATAAGCAGGAGGTAAATGATACTAAGTTGTATTTTGCATACCATTTTTAATTTTTCTCTGTGCTGTTTCTTGCATATTAATTCAGATTTCTAAAGGAACTTAGATCCAATACAGACATCCTGTGAACATAATGTCTTTCAGAGAATAATGTTCAAGACTCAGAAGGGCATATGAGTGGTAATGCTTATCCTCAAAAGAGGCCTCAAATGACTAGTGCACTAGTTTTTTATAAACATCTAGCAAGAATGTCTAAAATACTCAAGTTTCTTGGGAACCAATAGGACTGCTCCTTTAGTATATATTAAGAAGCCCTGTTTCCAGTTCCCTCAAAAGGATCAAATTCTGTAGAAAGGAAAGTTTTTACCAATCTTTCTTTGAAAGCTGCTTTCTGTAAAGCACTATGCAAAAGCAAACATGAGGTTGAGTCTGCTCTTACCTCTTCAGTGACAAAATCCACTTAAAGAAGTTATTGGAAAATGCTAGTATGCCCTTGAACTTACCACATAATTATCTGAACTATTCTCATTGTAGCTTCGTTCAGCGCATTGAAGAAATCCATCAGCACTTGTCCTTTCTCTCCCATTTTCCCAATAACCACTCCAAAAACAAGGCAAAAGACAATCAACCCCAGCGCATTGATGCCGTTGGAATACATCCCCACAATTTTATATTCTTGGGTTTTGTTCTATAAATTGGAATCAAGAGAAAAAAATACTGAAAATAGTGAATTTACTTTAAAGAGTTCTAAAACGAAAAGACATTTAGATTTTTTTGAAAGACATGAAGCTCTTTCCCAGCCACTCTACTGGCTTTCTGAAATTGCCATGTGGGCAAGTTCAGGAATACACTAAACTGAACTTGAATATTTTGTATTTTAAAGCCATGTATGGATCTGACCAAACCTCAGCAGGGAGTAAAGCACCCCTTAATTTGTGCTGTCCTTTCTATAGACTTCTGACTTGAGTATGGCAAGGTCTAAGTATCCACAGTCATGCTTTCAAGATCTACTCCTCTACACTCAAGATTTACTCCCCACTGGAAAGCAAAACACAGATGCAGAATCCTTGCGTTAGTTTCTGAACAACTCAAGGGTTTGTATCTGGATCTAAGATAAATTCACCACTGCCTAACAACTGGGACATCAGTGTAATTTCATAATTTATAGGAGAATTGTGTGCACATTGCATAAAAATCCTACTAAAGAGGTATTCATACATTCTTCTGTGCAGCCTGAACATATCAACAAAAGCGTGCAATTCTTCACTACATTCTGGTTCAGGATTTAATTAATGTCTCTTCATATAGCCCATCTTCCCATGCTATTATTACTTTGAGATGAAATTTGGAAGGAGTATAATAAAATGTATATTGATTTGGTATTGTTTATAGTTCTGCATTCACATTCTATTGAATTCCTTTCTCCCTCTCCTCCAGAGTAAGTCTAGACTTTATACACCATTAACACCCAAAAGCTTTCTACACCTCTAATGAAAGGCTTTTTAAACCTCTTCACTTTTTTTTCTGTACATTGTTTTTCAGAGTAAAAACTATTAATTAACATATGCTTTATATTGTTTTGTTTTCCATTAAAATATTTATTATTATTTTCAACTAATTTTCTTTTTTAGTGCTTACAATTACAGTTATTGCTACTCAAATATCTCAAGGTGATGTACATCTAGTCTTTCCACAGTGAGTGTTGAATTTTTCACAAAATTTACAATTCATAAGCAGATAAAAGTAATCAATCTACATCTGTTTTCTTTGGACTGGTCAATTACCCATGGGATCCTCTGATGTTCTTAATCCTACTGGAAGGACCTCTAAGCATTTATTAATTAACTTCCATAGTCTTGCTAAAATCCATCTATGTGCTATTTCCAATGATTTCTTCATCACTAACCACATGAAATAAACCAAATTTAGTCTGTTCTTTCTTCCTACTTCATATATTATGAAGGAATGAAAGGATAAAAGGTCGTACCTCTGAAGCCTTTGCTGTTGTAGCTGTTGTAGTGGGTTCCTCTCGAAATATGGAGCTATTTTTATCCACAGCAGTTGTAGTTTTAACTTTTTCACGTTTGGTTTTATACTGGAAAGTTTTTAAAGAAAAAAATCCAGAAGAACTTATTTAGAAAAATGAGAAAACTGAAGAATAGACAAAGGTGCAGTAAAAATATGAGAAAAATTAACCAATTGAAGTGAAGGTAGCAAATATAGACAAACACTTTATTTCCCAATTCATGTGAGCTGTCAGGGCTCTGTTCCTCAGAAGCTGTAGATCAAACAAGAGGTTCACAAATAACATTCTATGAATGCTGCTCCCCAGGATCTTGGATACCCCATGGATGTGCTGCAGTCTTGTGGGGCATGAGCTAGAGCTCCTGACAATGGCAAGAATTTTTTGCTGGAACAAACAGTCTGGAGAGAATTGCTGACAGCCATGCCAGGAGAGGCTCTTGGTGATGTGGTCAGCATAACTAATGCCACTCTGCTAGGCAAACAGACATTGTTAGTGGTCAAATGGGTTACATATTTCCCTTTCCCCTCATTGCCAGGTCTTCAAGGTCCTGTGCACCAAGCAGACAAACCTAACAGTCTTATTCTTCCGCTCCTTACTAGCCTCCAGATTCCTGGCACAAGGCTGACTACTACTCTCCTTATTTGTCTTAAATGCTTCAGGCACCCAGCCAGACAAGCGATGTTGATGATGCAGTCACAGAACAGGCAAATGTAACAGCAGCAGGTACACCGTCCATAAAACCAAGCAGGTATAAGTCCTAGTGAGTAACGTGGACCAAAACTGCTGCAGGACAGTGAGACCTGGTGGTCAGGGATGCCTCCATCATTGTCTGCTTCCTCTGAGGACTGAGTGACCAACCTGCATTCTTTTATATGTTTTTCAAACATAGATTATGGCTGTTATATTGATACAGCAAATTAAGTATTAAGATTTGACCAAATATGCAGTCGCTCCAGGTGATTAGAAAACAAGTTAAATTGTGCTACTATAAAACTGTTCTACACTGATTCTGCTCACAGAAATCCTGTGCTATTCTAAGTTCTGTGCTATACTAATCATAATCCATTAAGAAAACAAGACTTTAATAGTAACTACAGTTTAATGCCACCAGCATTCTGTCAAGGATTGCTAAAAGAGCCTGCCTGTCCCCTTAGTGTGGGGTGGCCAGTAATGATGACAAAAACTACATGGAGAAGTTTTATAAAGTGAGTTGCGCACAGCAGCATATAAATTTCTGATTTAAATTTCTGGGGGAGGTTAGCTGGTAAGTCTAATATATAGACAGAAGTTTCCTCTTTCATCTTGCAACACTCCCTTTTCCTGAAAGATGTCTCCAATAGACTACTAGTTATCATCCTTTTCCTTCAAAGGATTTGGTCTGGCAGTTGATATTAGATGTGAGACACTTCAGGTTGAGGGCTAACTTACACAGACTTTATCAGACACAGAGGGATCTTAAGAACTAGGCAACTAATCCTCTTAAGATGGTTCTTCTAACTCTTGTCCCAAAATGAAACATCTTGTCTTACATGCTGCTTGGTTTCTGCATCCAGCTCTTAAAACAGTGCTTTTTTGGGACTTAATAGCTGATAGCAGAATGTTTATCATAATGGAAATGGAACCAAGATGCCTTAAACCCTCACCTTTTTATAGGAGATGAAGATATTCCTGGACTTCTCAGAAATAAGTCTTGCCTGACAACTTTTTTGTGACATATGAAAATAATTTGTGGTTAACAGTGAAAACTACAGAAATAAAGAGGGATGTGCAAACTTACCTGTTGGAAACAGGCCTGAACAAGGTTCTCTGGGAACATATTCCTGTTATAAAGCATAGAAGCATTTCAATACAACAGCATACTAAGGAAAAGTTGTTTGCTATAAAAAATGATAAAATTTGATGCTAAAAAACAGATCATGTTTTGTTTCTTTTAGCAGAAAGAAGTATATTTAGCATCACCAGAGATAGATAGATAGATAGATAGATAGATAGATAGATAGATAGATAGATAGATAGATAGATTTTTTTTTCCAAAGAAATTAAGGGTTTAAGAGTCCCAATGACTGTTTTCCTGCTTGCACTTGTTGAACTTCTGGGCTTATTTTTTAGTATTTGACATTTCTATTGGTAAGATACTAAACCCAGTGTATTTTATCCCTGCTACATTATCTCCTTGACTTGTGTAAGAAATATAGGACACACCATCTTTATAGGTTATGTCAAATATGGGCAGAAAAGAAAAATAAAAAACTTCTTACAAAAGCTGTGCTGTAAGAATAATATATTTGGTATGCTCTATTGTAGTTTTGAATTCAGAAATTAATCTTCGTTAATGGTAAATTCTCCTGTGTTATTCTGCGGTCAAGGACCATTTTCAAACACCAAAAAATTAGGAGATTTAGTACAATGCAGTTGTGTGACTCGTTTCCAAATGCAAATTTCAGATTCAAACAGTTGCAAGAAGAAAGCATTAATTAGGTATTTGGTAAATATCCAACCCAGTGCAGAAAATGCATTTTATATATATAATACATTTATATACTGAAGTAGAAGTTTTAAAATCTCCCCTAAAGATCTTTCACAAACTCCTGCCTTTGGTTTTCAAGTTTTAAAAGCAAAATCTATTCAAAAGCAAAATCAGTTTGTTTAAGTGTGGGTTTTTCCTTCATCTTTACAAGACTGTCTTGTGTTGAATCCTAAATCTATTATTTCTATCCATATTTTTTAATATAAATATATAGGCAATTCTAATTTCTTTAAAAGAGAATTTCAGATATTTTAACTGCTAATTTACAGTCTTCAACTTCTTTGCAAGAAGTTGAGCTATAATCCATAGCATACCCCCAAACTACTAGATATGTGGCAGTTGATTCTTACGTGACAGATTATGTAAAAATTCTACAAAGGCAAAATGGTGGGCAGGAATGGTGACCCAGAATAGAGACTAAATATACCAGAAGAAAAAAAATCAACAGAAATATTTTTGAAGGTACCACCTAGCCTCTAGCCTCTATTGGAAATGCAGCCTTTATTGGTGTTATTTTTCTTCAAATCCCTTATACACAGTAGCTCTGAAAACCTGCACCTGTCTTCTGCAGACTTTTCTAGGGGTTTCCTTCTTCTAACCACTTTAAAATATCTATCATTGTCCATGATGCTAATGGGGAAAGACACATTATACAGTTGCCTTAGATACTGGTGATGCAGCAAACTTCTTGACTGTGGAACCCCTGGAAATCTTGGCATACTGCATCTGTTACTCTGCATGCTGCCTTGCAGAGGGGAACCACAGCTCTGCAATTTCAGCTGGTTATCTATGCTGGATGACACAGGAGCTGCCAATCAGTAATCCACCAATCCTTTATGGATCTTTTTCTCATAATAGATAAATCTTGCATGTCAGTTTCTGTGAAGGACGGATTTTTCATCACTGGTTTATTAGCTGAAGTCTATGCTGTAAAGAGAATTTCTTTTAAACAAACTGCTTTGAGTAAATTTTAAAATGTCTAATTTGTTGAAATATTACCCTTATTCATCCAAACAGTATCAGAAAGCATTTTATTGTATTACATATCACAACTTAATTTGTGTTGGTTTGAACTTCTGCAAAGGGGATATGGAAACTAAAAATTAAAATCTCACCTGATCAGATCCAGCAAGGCATCAACAGTATTGACTTCTGGGGTACTGCCCATTCTGTCAATCTCACTTGCTCTTTGAGTCACTCCAGGTTTAATGGTCACAACAAGGATAATCCCTGCAGAAAGGAGAAGCAGAGCTCACTGTGCAAGTATATCCTGTGTATCCAAACTCTTTGTGAACTCAACAAACACTTTCCCTGGGTGCTTCTGATAGTATGTGCAGAAAAGTTTGCAGGTGGTGTCCTTAAATGTGTGGGTTCCCCCAGTACAGGAGCTACTTGCAGGTTTGCCCCTAGACTTCATCACTTTAGCTTTGTTTTTGTATGTATCATACTACATCACTACTGCTCACCAAGAGGGTAAGTAACTTTAGCTGGCTTCAGATGAGTGTGCTGCAACTTTTGCAGAGAGAATATATTTAATTGCTATTTCCCTTGTCCTTTATGTAGTCTTCTTGTTACTAGCTTTCAGAAATGAATACAAGTGTGCACCCCAGAGTCACAGGGTGTTTCATTAAAGTTAGGTAGCAATATAGTTATGTAAGAGAAGGCTTCAGAAAAAGAAAGAAATAAAAAAAAAAGTAGATTAAGAAATATTAGATTTGACCTTGTAAATACTGAAATCAATGACAAATTTTTCATTTACTTTAGTGGCTCCATTTTAAGAATTTTTACTATTGTTATTCTCCAAATTCTCAATATATTTTTTTTCTCTTTTTTTTCCCCTTATACAAGTCCAGAGAAAGCCAAAGCAAATGAAACTACTAAATTTCAGTGAAGGGAGAAAGAAGGGAGAAAGCTGTTTGGATGACCCTTCAACCAGGCAGGAACAAGTCTTTCTAATGAATAAAAGCATTACTGTATTTGCATAGCTCTGCATTATGAAACAAGTAATGTCATAATGCCATGGAACAACTTAGAATAGCAAGGACCTTGGGAGATTGTCTGGTTTAACACCTCACCCAAAGTTGGAACAATTTCAAAGTTAGATACATACTAATAATTAGTCTTTATATAACATTCCTTATGTATTCACAGAAATTACCAAGACATATGAGATAGATTGTTTTATTTTATTTCTTATTTAAGAAGGCGGGCTTAGGATGTTTCTTTAAGCAAATACAAAACATGTCAATGTTGCTTGTCAGGAACTTCCTGTAACAGGAGATGAGAATTTTGGAGATCTAGGATTGGAGCCTGGCAGTCACAGAGGGGGAAAAAGCCTTTAAGAAAAGAAACAAGATGACAAAGGAACCAGTATTTTCTGTCATTCTTTCAGGTGTGACACACTACATATTTTCCAATATGAGAATCAGGAACAGGCTATCAGTTTTGCAATTGAGGAAATTCACTTTGTATTTAAGGTTGGTCTTTGACATTCATTCAACTTTCTCACTGCTGGTCATTTTTTATCTCAGCAGACAGCTCCTAATCTTCCCTGAGCTGAAATATATGGTGAAATTGCCTGTGGCTTCACACTGGATATGAACACAGCCCAACCACGGACAGCAGGACAGCTCCTCTTTGTATCTGACTACAGGTAATGTCAGGTTGTCTGGTATGATTCCCCATCTTATCTCCACATCCTGTCTTGAGAAATTAGTAATGTCACAGTGCAGTACATTTGTAATTAGGCAATGCTGATGATTTAAAAAGTTACAGAATCACAGAGTACCTAATATTACAGCAATGACTGTTGTGCAGAAATAATATACAACTGCTCGCAAACCAATCTTCCCAGAAATGTTGGAATCCAAAGCAGCAACACCTGCAAAAAACAGCCACAGAAACAAAACAATAAAAACCAGTCTTATAAGAATGTTGTCATTTTTGTAGAGAGAAGTAATTATTGTCTCTTACTTCTATGCAGAAATTTTTTCCTTATTCAAGATGTTTCTAAATACTTAATTGACATTTGCACTTCTGAAAAATATCTGTAGCTGACCAACATATTTGCTTCTGCTTCTTTTCAAAAATCTGTTTTCCCTTTCCCCCCACCTTTTTTCTAGAACAAAGACAATCGAGCTTTCTTGATTCCCTGATGTTTGTGATTAATTAGATTTCTTTGGTTTACAAGAACATGTCACAATTTAGTTCCTTATTCTGTTAACTCATAGCTTCCCTTTTTCCAGACCTGTAACATTTTGGCTTTAAAGCTAAAAGCCATGTGAAGAGAGTTGCTCAGGCCTGTTATCCCAGGTGGCTCAAAGGCTTATCAGACAAGTAAGGACCATTTCTGCTCAGTTTGTCTTCATTAACAGGTTTACTGTTTTTAGATTTTTGACTAAAGCTTTTTCTGAAGTTTGGGTGGTCCACACTTCTCCACCTGTATATGTCATTGTCAAGAACTGACGGCAGTTTTACTAATGAAGGTAGGGAAAGTGCTGAGACAGGTATTACACTCAGGTCAACTTAGCTCCTGGCAACAATACCAGATGAAACTTCTTGTGAAGTATTTATTAGTTGTTTAAAAGATTTATAAAAGTTGTATGTGTAAAATCAGTAACCAGGGCAAAGTGAGCATTTTGACTCTAAAACTTGTCTGTTTATAACAACATTAGTTAATAATTCACTGCTCTCTCTTTATTATACATTTGTGATCCATTAATACTGTTTTATTGAGTCAGTTTATCAAAGACTGGTTGGATTCCTTTGTATACAAAAGGTAAACCATGAGAAGGATATTTAGCCTCAGAGAAGTGTGATTTTGTAGGGAAAAATAGTTTCAAAAGTGAAGGAAGAAAAATCAAGAGATCTGACATACATGTAACTTACTGATCTTTGAGCTCAAAAAGGATCTTAGCAAGCACAGTTTAACCATGTGTTGATGTCTCATTCAGAAGTTATACTAACAGCACTGACAACTTGTGCCTAGAGTACTCACATAATGTCTTACTAGTTCTGTTAATTGTTATTCAAAATGCAAACAATACTCAGAGGGAAGAATGAAGGTTATTTTATTTCATAATCTGATTATCTTGGGGTCTTCCATGGCATAGTGTATCATAAGATTGAGTACAGAAGAACTACACATATATACAGAAATCATAGTGCAAAGATTCTCTCACTTGTAAAGCAAATTAAGATAATCAATGAACTATTCATATGGCAAAGGAATACAGATTAATGCAGAGAAAAACAATAGCTACAGCTATTACACAAAACTGTCAGCAGTAAGGATATTGTTTGAGCCACAAATAACAGAATGAACACAGAATCTGAGCCTTGATTTCCATTTCTCACCTTGGGAACTGGGGGGAAAAAAGGTAGAAAGGAGGACTTTTCCATTGCTGTGGGCTCGGCTGTGGAAATCATGGCAGCAAGAACTCCTGAGAATGGATAGTTTTGGGAGGAAATGGTTAAAACTGGAAAATATGGGGAGCAGGAGGGAATAGTTTAGACCAAAGTGACCTTGCAGCTGGGAATGCTAAAAATGTCAGTGTGGGAAAACTCAATTTATTATGCCTAGTGTTGTTCAGCCTACGCCTCTTTTGAGAAGTGGAATTCCTGTGGAGAGATAACACACTCTCACAGAGATGCAGGAAGCCTTCTGTTACAGCGAGGCAGGCTGCAAGCACTTCCCCCACACTGGCCACTAGGATGAGCCAAGCCTAAGGGAGCTCTGTCTCCATGTGCCTCGGCCAACCAGCATTGTTGGTGAGGTAATGAAATAAATCTACTCTTTGTGTTTCAGCTGTCACTTGGTGGTTCCCTTGGTTACCTGATTGTGTCAATTCACACCAATAATAACAAAAAATGCTTTCTGTGGACAAGCCTATTTTCAAAGGCTGTTCAATGTTGAAACTTCTGCACTTGATAAATTAACTTGGAAGAATTCACATTTTTTTTTAAAAGAGAGCAAGCAGGTATTGCCACCATTCCGTATCTTTTAATGAAAAGTTCAAAAACCTTGGAAATAATGGAATTTTATTCTACAACTTATGCCTTCCTTTTTTTTTTTCTCTGACAGTCTTGTTGACTTAGTTAAGAGCCGAATAATCATGCAAGTTTATTTCCCTGGAGTAGTCAGTTATAAAGATCCTACAGTAAATATGAAAGGAGATTCCTGTGACAGGAATTCTTCTGTCTCCAAATGAAAGCCCTTTGCAAACTATTATGCTCAGTAGAGTTATAGAGGTATAATAAAGGGTAAACTTTGCCCCTGCCTTTTTAAACTGAGTAATGATCCTGTTAGTGAGCAAGCTGTGCTAGGATCCAGCCTGTCCTTCCATTGTTATGTTGATGCTGCTTTGCTGGTAACCACAAAACCACACAAATTATTTACAGACATGGCTGAATAAGTACAACAATGGTCTGGGGATGATAGGTGTGGGACTTGCATTTTTTGAAAGCTGCTATACTCTGAAACCTGCTATACTCTGAAACCTGCATTCAGAATGATGTTTCCATTTAGAGACTGAAATAGCATTCACTACAAGTGCCACAGACACAGGTTTACACTGGGTGATGTATACTACTAAGCTCCTTTTTTTCATGTTAGCTTGTTACACATAAGAAAATATGATATAGAATAATGGACTTCTATCCAGATATGTCCTACTGTCATGACTGAGCAACTGATAACATAATTGATAGCTACTAGCCTTTTTCTCAAGAAAACTGAAATTAAGATTCCCTTTGTAGTTACATGATGGCTTTAGTTTCACCATGTCTTTCAGTTACTTTGGAACTGAAAGAGTTAATAAAAGATGTATTGAAGAAAGCACTAAAACATTATTAAACTACTACACAACACCAATTTCAGTTCAGAAGAACACTAATTACTCAAACTAAGATGGCACACATGCTGCTTTAAAAGGAAAGTCTGCAGTGTCATGCAAAATTAGATCACAAAAGCAGTGTAATTAGGTTTGGTTATCTACTTCGGATTACAACTAAACTTTTCCAACTAATGTATTTGTTCTTTCTTCCCTCAATATATCCCCGAATTTAAACATGTTTGAACAGATAAACTGGTAATATAATTTACTGTATAGAGTTTGAACAGGCACGATAGATTCTCCTCCGTCCCATAGCATTACACAACTACAGTTATTTCTGATTAGTCCCTTAAGTTTTCCTATAAAATATTTCCTAACTCAGCTGTAGCCACTGAAGCACAAAATGCAATTCTGTGGCTATGATACAAAAAGGCTTAAGAGTGAGATCATCACCAAAGACACTAAACTGATGTTAAAATCTGTTAATCTATCTACCTCTCTGCCCATGTGATTTAGCAGAACAGAGTTAAGGTTTTAATTACTGAAGTAAAATTTTGGAATCAATTGTCTAGTCTGCAATTCACCTCCCACGTTTTCTATGTTACAGTCTCCAGCTTGAAGCTCTTAGTACTCTTCCCTTTTTTTGCTCAATTTTCTCTATTTTGTATGACATACACTTGCAAAAGAATACAACCCAAAAAATCAGTGAAATGAAGTCTCTCCCTTCTACTCTTTCTTCTCTAAGGACCTCAAAACCCTCCTAAAGGGAAATGCTGCACTGCAGGAATTTTTTAAAATTGTACATGTTTAAAACTACTTCCCTGAAATACTACTGGATAAAGCTATCTAAGGGAATAGTCTCATTTAAACAAAACTAAGTTTAAATATGAAACATGGTGTTCCAGAATTTTTCAGGAGTAGCCACTGAACATAAAATATGTCCACTTTAGAGACCTGTAAAAATGCCTATGTACAAATGGCCAAATGGCTTTGGTTTGAGGCACAGCACTGTAATTCCAGAGTTGTTCACTCTGCTCTTGTGAGACCAGTGCTGCGGTCCTGTGAGATCTGGGAGTAAAATGAGTTCTGTGAAGTACTGGAAACAATCACTGGGGTCTTCTGACTTGCTAGATATCATCTTCATAGTTCCCTACGGGATAACATCTACACCCTTAGAATTTCTCATACCATTCTACAGATTGGAATACATGCAACTGTACACACAGATTTATGCTTCCAGGCGCTTTTTTTCAGTACATCATGAGAGATTTAATCATAAATTTGGTGTAGTGGTTGACTCTGTTCAAAAGAAATAATTATACCTAGACCCCCTGGTATTTTTTATTGCTGCTCTACAAATTTCAGTGCCATCATCAAGTCCATCTCTTGCAGTACTTAGCTGTTCTCAGACTTCCAAAGATTGGTGGAAGCTGACAGGATCATCACTTTATCTGCACAACACATTGATCATTATGTATAATCCATAAAAGGCTAGGCTGTTTAACTCCTTTTGCAGCACAGCCACACTTGAGGATCAAGATGTGAGTTTTCTTGATGCCACTTAGCCAGCTTCTAGCACTGACAGTTGTTCTCCTTAAGTGACCCAGGGCCTGAAGGAAGAGTCTGGCTCAAGGTCCTTCCAAGTTCACGCTACTGACAGCCACATGGTATATTTCTCTATTAGTTTTAGAGGCTAATTCAATTCTGACGAAAATCAACTCAAGTATGGTGCATATCAACTGCACACAATTCTCTCAGGGTTCTGATACCCTAATTCCCTATCTAATTCCCAATTGTAATAAAAATATAACCACAAAAGTTCCTGAAGAATAGAACTGTATGGCTTTTAGACCTTTTCAGCTATGACCACAATGCTGATTCAAAGGCAAAACACAGTTCGGAAACTGCTCCAAACTGCTAGCAGCCTTACTGACTAATTGAAGAATTTCTGAGATCACTAGATAAATCACAAAATTATTCTTGACTTCTCCCAGGTGTTCACACTTCATTTCTTCATGTCCATTTTGGCTTTTCTGGCTGCAATATGCAGTCACTACATCATAGAAATTATATGTAAATAAATGATATGTAATTAAATTAAATTAAATTAAATGATGGTGAGCATCCAGGAGAGCAAAAAGTTTTTACAGAATGTTGCATAAGACATAAAAAAATAGAAAACCATAGGTGACTCTTAAAATGCATACAGAGAATTTCAATAGGCAGTCCTTCTAAGGGGATCACAATGTCTTATATAAAAGAAGTAATGTTACTTTATTGCTGGGGTGAACTATGTTATGTGTTGTTGCAAAAAGGTAATATTTATTCTTTAAAAGTACTGAGGAGAAAAACCCAAAAGAGTGCTGACACTCTCTTCTGAGAGTTCTCATTTAATTCACTGGTCATCACAAGGCTAGTTAGTGGTCAGGCCATAAAAACAATCTTAGATGCAAGTGAAAGTTCTGAATTAGTTGCCATCTTCTACTTGCAATGGGAAACACTACCAATGCTAAAACAGTATTTGGCCTTTACCTTCAGAAGACCAACAGGCTTTTTATCTGAGGAGTGAACACCAAATTCTAGCTCCAGTGTTGAGCAAGATTATTGCTTGCACAAGCAGGGTATTGCAAGCTTCCAAAGCCAGTTGTCCTCTGTCTTTTTGTTCTTGGCCCAATATTTCCTTTTGTCCTTGGTCTATGCTCACTTTTTGAAGGGAAAATCCTGCACACCATTTGGAAAATAAGTGCAGTGAGGGAATCACTCTGGTGAATTCAGAGCCTATGCTTTACTGAAGACATTTTTAAGTCATCTATGATTTTTCCCTCTTCCCATTCCAGACTCTGAGCCCTTTCTCTCCCATTTTGCCCTTTTATTTGCATGATGTTGTAGTTAAGCCCTGACTGTCAATAATCTCCTGAAATGTCATTTCCTTCATATTCTCCCTGAAATTTCAGTTTCCAGACTAGTTTAACAGCAATTTCTGTTGCTTCTTCCATAAGCTGAATGGTGAATATTTTTCCTTTTTTTCCTGATGCTCTGTGGAATTCTCTGGGAAATGTAATAACATGTTACTTGTGTTTGAACAAGACTATCAGGACCCAGTAAGTAATTCACAACTGTCTACTGAAATACTACCCACACACAAGACTTCAGAAAGCACGAGGTACTGTCCACTGCTCATCTGAGACAAAGGACTCAGGTTACTGTTGCCACTAGATCATTCTCAAACATCTTTCACTTGATATGCATCTCGTAATTTTGTTTTTTCCTCATGTTTACTGTGTCATGGGGCTTGGAAAGATCTTTTGCAACTAGTCTTTCCCCAGCTAACTGAATAACCTCTTTAGCTAAGTCTCATTAGGAGGACAGTTCCAAGTCAGATGTTGGCTGAGAAGATCAGGTAATGAAAAAGCTATGGCAAATGGAAAGTGATTTGCAGTCTCTCAAATGAGATTTTTCATGGTCTACTATCTTTAGTGTTTTTACCAGAAGTCTTCCATTCCTATTCTGTCAATTCTTCTGTAACAGCAGTTATCCCGTCTATTCAAATGTCATTGTTACTTACTGTAAAGGAAAAGGATTTCTATGGCAGCAATTACCTTTTCAATCGACTTGATAGAAATTTCATTATTGCTCTTCTTTAGAACAAGTGATTGTTATCCCACTAGTAAGTTGTGTCAGTGCAACAAAAAAATGTCTTACAAATGAAATGAGAAAAACTAGCACATGACAGGGGCACAGTATTAGGGAGAGAGTGGGAAAGAGAGATAGATGCATGCAGGTAATGCTTAAGCAATTGTTCTTGCTATTTAAATATCACCAAAAAATTCAAGTCAGAAAATTCTCAGTTTTTAATTACATGATCTAATGAGACTTGGATTAACATGTCAAATATTGGTCTCTTAACTTTGGAGAGGCATTGCAAAAATATTATTTGAAAAAAAATCCCAACAAAGAGACTAAAATGTGGAATATAGCAATAGTTATAACAGCCCAAATACTGAGAGATGTCTTGGTTCATTTAGGATGAGGTTGAAAAAGTTATTGTAATGAACCTTTCTAAATGCCAGACAGGGTGAAATGGCAGATGAACAGTTTATAGCAATGAAAGGGTTAAAGCAATTATAAAACAGAGGGAATTTCTGACCCTGGATATCAGTTTGCTAAGGGATTGTTGTGCTGTCTTCTTGGCAGCTGGCACAATCATTGTATTATGATCTTTCCCTACAGAGCTTATTGGAGACATGCGAAGAAAGAGGGTATTAGTGCTGCCTTCTATTCCTCACTTCTAGGAACATTTTAGTTTTTTCTCTAGAAAGCTCTTAGAGGTTATATAATCTGAAGTTAATGACTTTTCAGGAGAGATGATGTTCCTTGGTTGGAATATAAGAAGAACTTGAAAGGAAGGAAAGTGACATATCTATCTGCCAAGATAGACAGGTGGACAGACTAACAAGATTCACTACAGAAATCAGATTCAGTTCAAGGATGCAGCAGAAATATAGCCCCTGCACTGCTGCTGGTGATACATGTATGGAGTGTATACAGAAAACTGTAGTATTGAAAGTACTTGAATTCCCTCAAAATTATTGGTGGCAAAATGTGTAGGTGGACAAGATTTAACTTCCAAACTATTAAAAAAGCCCTTTAACATGACACTGCATTTTTAATCAATTGTGATATCTGCTCACAGGGAAATGGACTGTAAAAGGTGAATGAAATCTGGTTCATCTAGTTGTATATTTCCTGAGTATCTAGTTGTATATGTCCTGAAGAGTTGTATATGTCCTGAGCTCCACAAGAGAACCACAGAAGACACCAACTGACTTTAGACCCATCTACAGTGGTACCACCAGCAGTGCCCACAGTGATATGGCTAGGACAGGAGGCAGTGACAGCTGGTACCACAAAATGGCTGTTCTGTTGGAGCTGTTTGCCCTTGAGAGCTGGTGGTAATCATGCTCCATGAACCAGAAGGGCACTTCAAAGTTTCATTACTTTAATTTAAAACTTTAAATAATGTAGTGGCTGTCTCAGTTGTATAAGGTACTGATATTGATGGGAAAGGAGTCGATGACTATGACAGAAGTAATCTGAAGAAGAGGGGCACAAAGTCTTGTCCATTAATAACTCATGACTCTGCCATCCTGCCTGCTTCAATGACTGCACATGGACAGCAGGGACAGAACTTCCAACATCCCTCAAGACAGCTGAAGGCAGAACTCATTAGCAGTACTGTAATGTTTTCTGACCTTCACACAATTAATGATACAGAGGAAAGAGGTGAGTCTCCTGTCTGAGCCCAGTTAACTAATTTACTAACACTATACAATGGATCTGATTTTCTTGGAAGCTCTTTTGGCTTAAGAAACAGCAAAGCATACAAAGAACATGCAGGTACTTCAGAAGACAGTCCCTGAGTATGTTAAGCTAGACCAGTAATTTCCCAAGGACTGTGCTGGTGATGCACAGGGCCTGTTAAGGATGCCTAAGGATGTAAGTAATGGAGCATCTCCCAATAGCTGTGCTTCTTGGACTTGTAGAAATAGAAACTGCTGAGGCAGATTTTTGGTGAAATCATTGCCTTTGTACTATTAGTAGCAAGTGCAAGTAAGAGTGTATATTTAGTATTGGGAAAAATGGAACTGGCATGATGCTTCAGACTGCAGTGGACCTGGAGTCAAAGCAGGCCCTGGAGTAAAGCAACAGTTTATTTCTACAGCCATGGAAGCTTTATAGTTTTGCCAGACCCACAGCTCAGCAGACATTGTATTTATAGCTCACTTACAGCTGCCCTGAGAGAGGTAATTGAGACTGTCTTTTTTCCCACTGTTCCTGAAGTATGCCATGTGTACCTGCAAATGCCTCATCAATGGCTTTAAGAAATTTTGGTGTTCCCCATAGCTGAGCCTGCAGAAATTCACAATGCAATCCCCATGCATCTGTTCTAGTCTCTTTGAAGTTGTCTGTGAAGGCTGAAAGTGCAGGGGAGGTCAGAAACATAAGAAAAAGCTTTATTAATAGTTTGTCAGGGAGGAAAGATAAGAAATGAGGCACAGATTATTGCAGAACTTGAAACAGATGTTGAACAGGAGATAAAATCATGTCATTAATATTGAGATCTGAGACATGGACCTGCTGTGCTATGTGTCACATCTTTTAACACAAAGCTAAAATTTCCGGTATTTATGGGTAACTCTGGAAACATCATCAAAGAAAAGGTCATTTATCACATATGTGATGTGAATTTTTTTGACATAATACATTCTAGCCGTGAAGAAGGATCTGCACATCAAGATCCATGGCTTACAGTTTGAAAATCAATGTGGCAGGCAGCATGATATAACCCCATCTGAGAGGGACCAATTGAAAAGAGATGGGAAGCAGACCCATGCTATTATCATAGTATCTGGATGTCTCTGGGATGTTGCATTAAGATCCAGATCGCCTGACACTAGCTACTAACATAGAACTTAGGTGCAGGAAGTAAGGCCAGACACTTTATGCGGACTGATAAAACTTCAGACTAGGCATGTAAGTTTCCTCAGCTTGTACCCAAGTAGAAGGGAACAACTGTTCAGGAAACTTGACAGTTGTCTCCAACCTAAGTTCGATGGGGATCCTGATAGAAAACAGATTTACAAACTTTTCCTGCTGTTGCATACTGTGTGAATCTCACTTCATGAAAAAAAGCTGAAGTGATTAAAGAGGACTAATCTGTTCAGTATGCACCCTTAATGAAATACACTGCACAACTCCAGGGAATTTTCATTCTCAGAATGAAATTAGAGTTGTGAATTTCTAAGACTTTCAAAGATACTTTATATGTCATAAGTACTCCCAAAATGATTAGATTTAAGTGTCAAAACTCCCATGAAGCACACAAGAGATTTCTCTCAATTCTTTCTCCCTACAGGATACCTAAAAATAACATATTTTTGTATTTGTCTAATATTTCTTCTTTTAGAGAATTACTTCAAAAAGAGTGGATTTTGGGTGTGGAGTATTACACTCAGTACAGCTGTAGTTCTGACATCATAGCAATGATCTTGAGTAACACTCTAGGCTTTTGATTTTCATTTTCAATTTTCCTATGTCACTACAGCAGAAGACAAAAAATACAAATAATTTCTTGACATGAATGATGCATTAGTATGCTATTAACCAATTTGAAGCATAGAAATCTCATAGGTAGACAAAAGAGCTCTATATATTGAACCAAATTATCAGGGGTAGACTTTCAGGTGAGAGTAAAGAATCCATTAAAATTATTATGAGAAGAAGAGGAAAATTAAAATTTTGCTCTGAGTTGGAGTATTATTCAGACTATTCCACCCCCAAAGCAAGGTTCTACTAACGAAGATTTTCAGAACAAATACATGCTCAGTGCTTATGCCAGTTTTCTGCTAGGCTACAATTATGCTTCTAGGCAGGTTAGTGGAAAAATTCCACAAATTGCAACTTGTACGCTAAATAAGTACGTAAACAATGCTTTTCATCTCTTATCCTCAAAGGAGCTGAGTTTGTGAATGAAAACCACATTTTACAAAGCCTCCTTCTCTTCAGAGGGAGAATTTTACCTTTTGAATCTCAAAATAGAGGTAAGGGTTTTTCTGCTCTAATTAAAGCTCCAAGGAGAAGGAAGAAGCATGTTCCTAATTTAACTGAGGAAATCAATGAGGGATTTTTTTTACTAAGATGGAATTTATTCCAACAAATTAAAATTATTTTTACTTCAGATTTTGCAGAAAATCCTGAAATCTCAAGGACTGATTCCAACCTCCACTCTCTTTGCTGTGGCTTGATTTACATCATTATGCACAAATGGATTGGGATCTGGTCATGGGACATGCATTTGTCCACAGCTCCTCATCTCTAAAGCATAAGCTGATTCTTCTCAGGGTGTGACATTACCTTTTAAGACATTATGATGCTAAAAAAGAAAACCACAGACTGCATTTTCAAAAATGTCTTGGTGATATATTTTGCATCATAGAATCATAGAATGGTTTGGGTTGGAAGGGAGCTTAAAGATCCTCTAGTTCCAACACAGCTGCCAAGGGCAGGGACACCTTTCACTAGACAGGTTGCTGAGAGCTCCATCCAACATGACTTTGGACAATTCTGGGGATGGGGCAAACACAATTTCCATGGGTTAACCTGTTCCTGAAAAGTGCCTCACAAACTTCAGAGCAAAGAATTTCTTTTCACTATTAAATCTAAACCTACTTGTTTTCAGTTTAAAGCCATTGACCCTTGTCTCAGCACTAGATGCCCATGTAAAAAGACCCCTTGCAGTTCCCTTGTAGACTACATCAAGTGTTGGAATGCTGGAATAAGGTCTCCCTGTCACCTTCTCTTCTGCACATTGAACAAGCCTGTGAACTTGCTGAAGAAGCACTTAGCTCCATCATTAGTCATTGATAAAATGTTAACCAGGACTGGCCCCAGTATTGAATCCTGGGGTACATCACTACTGACTTGTCTCCAACCAGACTTGTGCTGGTGATTGCAACCTTCTGGGTCTGCCCATTCAGACAGGTTTCAATTTGCCTCACTGTGCAATTCTTTAACCTGTATTTTTTCAGTTGATCTGTGGGAATGTTATGTGAGAGTGTCAAAAACCTTACTACTAAAGTCAAGTTAGACCACATGTCCTCTTTGAAATTTTGAATTTTCAGATCAAAAGCAAAATTCACACTTTCAAAAATTACTGTAAAGAAGCAAACAAAGAGGGGAATGAAAAATTTTTGGAAGATCCAGGATTTGTCTTTAGCTATGACTGTAAACAAGACAGCTCACTGTTTGCCTTACTGTTAGTGGAAGGCCACGTATTTCTGCATTTGGCAATGCCTTTCCTAGAATAAGACCCAAAAGCATTTTCCTCCAAAGAAACCTCATCATTCTTGGTTAAATGTAGGATATGCAAGGAAAGCACCATAATCTGCATGCTGGCTAGTTGTCTTTGGTGGGACCAGACGTGTTCTGAGGACGTCCACCTCGCTGGAATACATGTATTATGCAGATGCCTATAGGGCCTGTATCTGATGATCACAGCTGTTGGACCTGTGTATGTGTTCACATCCTCAGAGGCACTTGGGGCCATAATATATTCAAAGCTACTGCAGTTAAAGGAGTAACAACACTTCAGCTGGTCCAGAACGTATGTCTTTTTAGTTTACAAGTTAAGGGGATGCAATTAGCTCACCACGAGAGAAAAACATTGTCATGTTATTGTGCCTTTACTGAAAGTGACGTGTGTGCACCAGAGACAATTACAATGGCTCATTTGGTACATTAACTAGACTGTGATGCTGAGTCCAAAGGTGTCTAGGAAGTTTTGATGCCTTTTGTAAATTTATGTCATATCAAAATACTAGATTTTGGTTACAGGTAACAGCTTTGTGCATGAATCACCAAGACAAAACTGGGAGCAGTGGCTGATGTATGAGATGGTTATATCGTCACTCAAAGGTACCTGCATGGGCTGGCGAATTTGTCTGAGGGAAATCTTCTGGAGTTCAACAAAAAAAAATGCAGAGCCCTACATTTGGGCAGGAATACTGCAGGGAACCAGTGCATGCTGGAGGCTGACTGGCTGGAACAGCTCTGCAGAGAAGGATGTGGGAGTCCTGGCAGACAACAAGCTGACCATGAGACAGTAAGAACTCACAGCCAAAGCTGGCCAACAGACTCCTGGCCAACACTGTGACAAGCACTGTCAGCATGTGGGGGGAGGTGATCTCTCTAAACACATTTGTTAGGCCACACCTGGAGTACTGGGTCTAGTTCTGGGTTCCCCAGTAGAAGAAAGGGATGGAATTACTGGACTTAGTCTAGCAAAGGGCCACAACTATGATGAGGGTTTTAGAGCATCTCTCACATGAGGACAGCTGAGAGAGCAGGGACTGTTCAGTCTGGAGAGGAGAATGCTCAGAGGGACCTTAGTCATGTGTATAAATTGCTGATGTGTGGGAATGAGTACAGAGCCAGGCTCTTAGCAGTAGTGCCCAGAAACAAGACATGAGACAATAGTAAAAAATTTAAAAACCTATGAGATTTAATCTGAACATGAAGACACTGCTTTAGCTGACCATGTGTGTTGATTTGACACAGCCTGGATTATTAGGTAACAGTGGACGGCCATAGAAGTGGCTTCTGTGAGAAGCTGCTAGAAGCTTCCACCATGCCCGACAGAGGCAATTTCTGATGGCTCTGAAGATGGACATGCTGCTGGCACAATTAGAGAGGTTGGTAACACCTCTGTGATGACATATTTAAGAAGAAAAGCAAAACAGCATGTGCACAGTTTTTTCCAGTGGTGGCGATGAGCCGTAGCCGCCGCCATCTCGATGCGGCCCACGGCGGGCCTCGCCTGCCTGGCCACCCCTAGGCAGCCACGCCGTGGGCAGAAGGGCAGAGGCGGTGGTGGCTTTCCCTTCCCAGACCCTGCATGAAGGGAGATGTTAAATGGTGCCAACGCCATGGCAGCCATCACTGCCCGTGTCATGGCAGCGGGGTCACCTGGCCGGCAGCAGAAGCACAACGAGTGACTTCCCAATGTGGAACCTCTCGGCACTGTGGGATCGTGCAGGAATCTCTGAATTGGTAGAACTTGTTGACAATGGTACCTGCAGAGAGCAGTTTTCCTTCTCGTCAGAGAAGAGGAGGAAATGAGGACATGTGAGAGAAAACAACATGGTGGCATCAAGGTCAGTGATGCCTTGAGGGGAAGGAGGTGCTCCAAGTGTCAGAAGTGAGATGAGGACTGTGGTGAAACAAGCTGTCCCCCTGTGATGCATGAAGTCCATGGGGGATGCAGAGATCCACTCGCAGCCCATGGAAGAAGTGCTCCTGCTGGAATGGGTGGATGCTGGAGGGGGCTGTGATCCATGGGAGACCCAAATAGAGAGGGAGGACTACTGGTCCCAGAGATAGAGAGAGGGCCCTTACTTCCAAACTAGAGCAGCCTGTCCTTAGAGGACTGCAGCCTGTGGATGTATGACCCACTCCACAGCAGTTTTGGGAAGACTGTTTGCCTGTGGGAGGGACCCCATGGCAAGGCAGAGAAAAGATTCCTCTTCCTGAGCGAACAGAAATCTCAGGTGATGAACTGACCAGAACCCCCACACCCTGTCTTCCTCCACTGTCAGTGGGAAGGAGGGAGGGGCTGGCAGGGGAAAAGGTGTTTTAAAGGTTTATTTTACTTTTCCTCATCCTCCTCTGACTCTATTAATAATAAATTTATTTTACACCTTCAAATTTGAACCTGGTTTGCCCTTAGAGTATTTTTCTCCCAGTCCTTGTCTCAACTCATGAGCCCTTTGTTAATTTTTTTTCCCCTCTCCTCTGCCCAACTACAATAGAAGAAGGTGAGTGAATGACTTTTGTGGCTATCTGGTGTTTAGCCAGTATCATCACCATGACATCCCGCATGGGCATTGGATTAAATAGTTTCAAGAGATCCCTTCCAACCTCAATCACTCTATATGACTCTGTGTAAAAGAAGAAAAATGACTAGTATGCTTCAAAATCATTCACAGGTCTACTTGTTCAATTCAAATGTGCATTTCTGATGCTTGGAAGGTTAACATACCTGTTTTAAAAGAGGCAATGTCTCATTAACATCCTGAGGATGGATACGGGTAAATAGCATCATGCACCGACATTTGTGGTTCATTTGCAATGCCCTACATACTCTATCGAAGTAGCTTCTGTTTTTATCTATCTTGCTTCCTTTCCCTTGCCTAAAATTCTAATATAGATGTGAAGAAAAATATGCCCTTACTTGCCAAGGAAATTGGATATACCAAGGTCAGAATCAGAGCATCTCATTCTCACCATGAGATGCTGTGATTCTGACCTTGGCATTTCCAATTATACAGTCATTTCTGTATTTGACTGTAATCTGCAATCTGTAAAATCCAAGCTTGTGTTAGCAGTTACAAGTGCAGTTTACTTATACTAGAACATTATACATTTAATGAGCACAATATTTTTTAACAGGACGATTCTTGTTTCTTGTTTCCCCTGTAAGCGGTGGACAGATAGATTTAAAAAATCATTAATTTCATGATTATCCTAATGATCCAATTTATTTCTGAAGACATGAGGCCAACTTCACTCACAAATAAAACCTTGTTCAAAAAAAGAAATGTCCTAATCTTATCTCGGCAGTTACATTTAAACACAATAAATATCCTGGATATTAATTTTCCTGGATAGCCTGACACCAACTAAGGTTCTCCTCACCTTTACACACTAACAATTGTTTATCCTTCCTTCATTCCTTTGGACATAATCCTTGACTATTTTGTGACATCATTTCTCAGTCTGCCTTTGGCAGCTTTCCATTCTGATCTTGCAGCTCTTGACATTCTCCATTTCAATTCTAACACTGGGTTCCTCTCATCCTACATTACAAATATGAATATCTAGGCATGAATATGTTGTCAAAACAGAAGTTTTGTGGAGATGAAAAGGGACCAATGTGTCATGATTCCCTGCAAGAAGCTAAAAGAAAACACAATCCTTGCACCCTCAGTAAAGATTTAAAGAATAAAGAGAAGTTTACTTGGCTTTCCCTTTTTTGAAAAAAGTTATTTCTAAGGAAAGGCTATTTGACGTTCAGTTCTGTCTCCTTGCTTTGGGCTTTCTCCACCAAATCTTTCCAAAGTTTTCTCTGTGGGTGAACTGTTAGCAAATTCTAGCATTTAGGGCAGGGTTCCAGCCAACAGCTTGCTTGCTTTTCCCAGAAGATGGAAGCTTTGCTTCTCTCTTCCCTTCCTGGCCACACAGTCTCCCAAGCACTCGCTTGGTTCAAAGGAGTTTTCAGTTTTGGGGAAGTACAAGGGGACTCACAGAAGGGTTCAGTGAATGCTAGACCTCATGCAAGGTACCTCAGGGAAGTTTGCTGAGACCAAGGAAGTATAGGTCATGAATGTCCTCTTTGTGACAAAAGGCAATGAGATCAGCTCTCTCTTGCTTGTGAAATGGCATCATGAGACTGCTTATAACAGTTAACTCTACCTCAGAATATGCAGTTGCAGCTTTGGGCTTGCAATGTGCTTAACCCACTTCTGAAAATAGGGAGAGAGAGATACAAGAATCTATAGATTTGCAAAATTATTAGCTCACAGCTCTATATAATGTTATAGATAATAGAGCTAATCTTTCTAAATCTTTTCTCATTCTCATTATATAAAGAAATAATTTAACCTAAAAGCATGAAATCTCTATTTCTCAGTATAGAGTTCCATCAAGTTGTTTTTAGGGGTTATATCCTTTAGAAAAAAGCTAACCAATGATAGTCCCACAAGCAACAGTACATTTTGAGTCATACCTGTGATCATACTTGATATGATTAATGGCAGAATGATGAGTTTGAGCATTCTCATCAGCAATTCCCCAGGAAATGCAAAGTAGACCTTATCCAAGTTAGACAGACTGCCATATTCCCGTACCAGCACGCCAATCCCAATACCTAAAAGGGACATAAAAATGTTACACAAATTAGATGTAGTTTATAATAGAAACATGTGAGACAAGGAGAAAAAATAGCACAATAAAAAGAGCAAGAAATAAACGTATTTTCACAACTCTGGTACAACTTCTAAATCACGTAAGATCATATATTTCCTTTTCTAATAAGCAAAGTAATAACACATAATTCTGAAGCAGGATGTCTTTAGGTATGTCTTCGGAAAAATCTGATTAGGTGGTCTGATTATCAGTCCAGTCCAGTACTGACTTTTTACCCACCTTCACTAGTTCTAGAAGACTCATAACTGGCATTAAAAAAATCAATAGACTATATACACTACCAAACACTAAAGAGAGAAGGTGACATAAATACTTCAGATTATTTTTTTTTTGGTGAAAAGCCTACCCATCAGCAACACTTTCAGTACTTGCTGCTCTACATAATTAGGAAAGTGTGTGACTGTAATCACTAAATTAATTTAATAACTTCTAGGAAACAGAACAACAAAAATACACTCTGCTCATTTCACACTCATTTCACAACACAACCGGCCTAAAAATACCAGATTATAAATTCAATCAGTGATTGAGCCATGGCACAAGGAACCTTTATACATCCTCTTATCTTTGGATTATATGAATTATCAGTTCCCACTTCTGAGACAAATCACAGATAAGACTTCTACCAAAAGAAAAAAAATTATGGGTCAAAAGACAAAATTCTTCAGTTTGACAGTTTTCCATTCCAACATGATTTTCAAATTAAAATGACAGTTACAGGAAATGTGTTGATCAGTGTCTAAAAAGCACTAGAACTGTTGTTTCACATAGAAGCTTCAGTCCCGAATGAAAAGAGATCAAGAGATCCAGTTTCTAACTGGATCCAATGAAAGAACAAGTCAGAACTCTCCATCATCAAAATCAAGCTAAATGAAAATTAAAACAGATTAAAAACCAAGTCTTTCCTGTTAATAGAGATGGAAAATTAACCAGATAACCTTCCAAGAAAATGAGCTGCTCTAGTCAACTATTAAGATTTCTGATCAAGGTGTCATCTCTGCCAGTGAATACAGACAGTTTGAATTCCTTGGAGCAATCTTGAATCTTAATAGCCTTGAAGATATTTGCAATATTATGCAAATAACCTTGATTAAAGAATGATAAGACACAATGATATCTACTTCTCATCTAGGTACTGAATAAATGAGTTGAAAATATTTACTCTGCACTTTTAGATAAGCCCAAGCAAGATAAAATTAGATTTGTAAAATGGTTACATGAGTTGAAGTTAGTTGCTAAGGCTTTGATCCTGAAGGTACTAGAGTAAATAGCTGAATCCCACCATACAGGTAATTTCCATGTCTTCAGACAATTCACGTAACTTAGGGTAGACATTTGCTTAAATTGCAGCAAGACTGAACTGCATGTTTATGGCAAGTTGTGTAATGCCACTTTACTTTCAGCAGGTATGACCAGGACTTGTTCTAACCATCTGCCTTTCATTCTATATGACTGTCATATTTGACCAGATGGAATTCTGATAATTGTATATTCAGCCGGATTGCTAGCAGGTAGAAAGATTCACCCTTGTTTTAATTCTTGAGGTTCTATTTTCCACTTCTTTAGATTTCACTACAAAAACTTCCCGCATGCTCTCAAAATTATAGCAGGGTTTCCTTAAGATGTTCCATCTATATACTTATACCTGTTCTGTTTGATTTTTTTGTTGAGGATATTATTTATCTAATGACAATAGCTGAGAACAGAGTTTCAACAGTCTCTTGAAATTACATTATTGCTCTCAATTCCTTATTCATGCAATTCCTTTACCAGGCAACACACTTATATCCATATTAACTTCTGTAGTATGCCAAACTACAGTAAAATGCAGCTACTTTTTAACTGCAGATAGCATCTAGCATATGCTGCTTGAATATATCATGGGAATATAAGAAATTTTATTTTGTAACAGTAAAAGATAAGATTAGAAATTCAGCAGAATAAACTTGCTGTTGTACAGGAAATGGACATATGTAGAACTTTTTGATCCTCATCTCAATAACCAAGTTTAACTTGGAAATTTCTTCTGGGATTTGCAACACACAAAAAGAAGTGTGGTTCTGTGTGGTTACACATTTCACATGGTAACCACTGCTTTTAACATCACATTGATTATAGCAGCCCAAAGCAGAGACAATGTGTTATAAAAATCTCAATTTCTCTAGATGAATGCTACTGATAACTCCCTTACTTCTGAAATTAAAATCAACAATTACTTTTAACAACCTTAAAATACGCTATAGGCATCAAAGCTGCTTCTATATATTAGGATTCCTTTCTTCTTATTTTTTTATTATTATTTTAATTTTAATTTTTTATTATTCTTTAATTTATGGAATAATTTGCTTGCACTTTTTGAAGAGAAAAATGTCATTTTTCCTACTTGCTCTCTTCATCTTTCCTGGAGGAGTTTCAACTACTCCACCTTTCTTCTCATCCGTGATAAACTGGTTTTATTTCTTTTCCATCTATTTTGCTTTTCCTTCTTGTCCACACGGCTAAGTTAGGTTATGATTTTTACCACAAGAGCAAGCTCAATGACACATTCTGCTTAAGCTCCGGATTTCTGCAGTATTGGGCAGATGTGAAGAATGATGGTGGAATAAATGGTACAATCCCATACCTTTAATTTAAATTTTTAAGGAAAACATATCCTTGTAACGGTGCATAGTACAGCACATGCTGTATAGCATGGTGTCTACATTTCTTCTCCCAGCAGCCACCAAGACAGCAAAGGAAAGGTGCAGTCGGGTCCCTGAGATTGCAAGCACAATGAAGGCCACAGGACAATTCTCACATGGCCTAACTCCTTGTTACTGTTCTCCCAGGTAACACATAAGGCTTTTTATAAGCTTGGTAACAGACAGAAAATCCTTCAAAGAAAAGGTGCAAATACAGACGAAGTAAATGAGGGGTGAGGATGAGAGGAGCAAGAGAAGAAAAACAGAGCAGAAGAAAATCACTGAATATAAGCACACCAAGTGAAACCCATTCGCACCCAACTTTCAGGGAGTCCCAGTTTAAAAAGCCAGAGGGAATGCATGTTTCCCCTCTATAGGATCAGCCATTTTTCACTGTGCTACCCAGAAAAAGGGCAGCAGAAAGTGCTGCAAGGGGTTACCTAGCACCTGCAACTGGCTCCACTGTGCGACGTAGCACTAGATCCATTACATCTGCCAAGCCTGAGGCTTTACAGGACCTAGGAGATGATGGCTGTATGTAGAAAGGTGGCAGAACAAGTCTTGCCTGTGTATGTATGTTCGGTGAGTCCACCACTGAAATTAGGTAAAATGTGTCTTGGGAGACCATTATGTTGAAGTTTCTGTCTATCTGCAAAACAATTTCTGTGACATCTGGGTATCTGGTGAACAGTAATTTATTGCCATCTGATCTTCATCTGGAGTGTTTCTTTGCATATTGCTATTCTTTCTGAAATGTTATCTAAGGAAAAAGTAAATTCTTTGTATGGGAACGATTATAGGGCTACTACATTTTTCTTCAAGTACCTTGCTGAAGTTCATGGCACAGATTTGGAAATGAGTAAAAAAACTTACACACATTCTGTTCAAAACATTGGCATAATCTCCATGCTCAGTTATACTAGCACACACGGGGTGTGTCATAGATTGTCCTACAGCTATTGTAAACTTGTAAAAATATGCTGGTCATTCAGAAGCCCGCAAGCAACCCAACATGGAGACCATTTACAATTTTTCAGGAAGTGATAGCTAAACCCTGAACCCTTTTTTGTGAGGTCAAGAAAATACAGATTTTGAATTTCAAAACTCAGAAACCCTGACTATCTGAATCTGTTCAGGATATGCAGTATGACATTACAGTACTTATTTGCTTTACATCATTACTATTGTGGGTTAGTTGCTCTTCAGAACCTGATTACATCCCTGATAAGAATATGGTAAGAAAGCATGCCCCTTTACCTTCACAGGTAGAACAACTCACAATTTTGAAACAGATAACCTAAGTCCACATATATACATGACTGCTTCTGTTTCTCACTGAAAGAGAATATGAAACAGAAAAAAAAAAGTTATCTAACAGGTGGGACTCCCTCATGTTATTTGCATTCATGGATGAGAACACTGGTTTGGGATGCACAGTTTCTACTGACAGGGAGTTCTCCATCAGTGTGCATGACACTGAAGAAACAACATATCACCTCCACCTCCCACTGACTTTATTATGGAATGATCCTTAGGAATGAACCATAAAGGCAATGAGAAAAGGAATCCAGCATATATTTTTGTAAAACTAATAATCTGTTTTGTAAAATTATCTGTTCTGTAGCACATGTATTGCTCTGAAAAAAAAGCTGTGGTATTTATTTTTCCTGTTTTCTTAAAATTTCATAATATGGAAGCTCCTTCTCACTGAAGCAGTTAGTGATCCTGCTGATGCTGTTAGACAGTGTGGGAATTACAGGAATTTTGCTTTGACACAGCACTGAAAGAAGAAAAAAAGTCACATTGTTCAAACCTGGTATTATTTAATTGTACTGTAGCAATATCTATTGTGCTATTAACTAAGTGATTAGGCTCTTCATAATTTCACATTATATGCTGCACAGATGTGACAGACTAAAACAATTACTTCTATAATTTTGGTGAGTCTTAACTGAAGTAACCTCACAGCATATGATTCATGGAACTGAAAAGGCTAGCAAACAAAGTTCACTGACTTGATTTCAAAAACAATACAAAATATTCAATATAAACATGTCAAACTGCAGCACAGACAGGAAGGAGTTTTGCAGTGTGATACATTCTCAGTCCTTTAGTAATATTTTATAAACCAATTTTGTCTGCTCTCTCCATAGAGTTTCTCTTATCACTGGCAGTTTCTTAGTGCAAAGAAATATAGTGCCAACTACAGAACACTAAAAGAGAGAGTGTGGAAGAATATATTACAAAGGCTTATAAACATATTATTTCAGCTCTTTTGCATTATTTTTAATACTTTCTAATGTTACACATTTTACTGTTTTACACTCTATCTTCCAATAAACATACTGATGTGGATTGAAAAAAGATGATTCTTGGAAAAACTGCAGGCAACCACTAAGGTATAAGAGATTCAGGGGTATAATTACATGGTAACTAATCTTAACTCTATGGTTGCTTGTGTTAGCCAGACTACCAGCTTGCTTACAAAGACATGCGAAGAAAAGTTGTCTCAGAAATCTTCCAGAAGAGAGTTTCCGTATCAGCTCTTGATTTACTGAAGAATATTTAGTAGCAATGTATAAGAGAATGCTTGTCCTCTGCCATGGTGAGACCCCCTGATGCTCTCTGATTATCCTGTTGAGGGTCCAGTGGTTGTAAACTCCTTCACACAAGCAACACATTGTCATCTGACTGCAGGGTGAGAAAAGTTCAGGAAGACAGTGACTCCCTGTGATGGACCTTCAGGAATGAAGGCAAGGTGGAATGCTGGCCAGAGGGGTAAAAATCAACTACTCCAGTGTGGGTGTACTCCCTTTACTCACAGTAGGTTTGAAGGCCACTGCAAACAGCAAACCCACATAACTCCTGCTACTTTCTGTGCTGCAGGAGCCTGGAACAGAGCTGATAACATAGGGCAGCCTGTAGCAGTCACCACTAACACAGAGCAGCCTCTCTGCTATGCAGCCCTGCACAAGGCACACCTCATCCTTCGTCAAACCAAGAGCAGTTAGTTCACTCACCCAGGAAAAGGGAAATAGTGGCTATTTTCCTGTGACTAAGTGAGCACAGTTCTGCTGAATCTGAACCAGTACTCCCCCAAACATGCAGAGGGCTAACCAGCTTGATTATTTAACAATGTCTCCTACTGGACTCTGGGTTTCCTCTCCTTTAGCCAAACAGTGTAGATGAATTCCACCTGCACATACCTTCCAAATATTTTCCATGTGCAGATGAAACTTCCTTCAGAAAAAGCCAAGAAAAAAATATACAGGCAAAGGAAGAAAAAAACTTTCGACTGTGCTTCATCTAGCTAGAACTCTTGTAAAGAATCTACCACTAAAAAATAAACTAAGTCATACCAGAGATAAGATCTTTTTCTTTCACAGTTTTCAAAAACTTGTCAACTTATTATATTTATGAAGTAGTGTGCTTACAACCTTAACATAACAAATTTATTTATTTTATAAGCAAGGTCATGTCATAAACAAACAATCTGGGGAAAATGACAATTTTGTCCCAGCAGCTATGCAACCTACATTTCTTCATGGATTTGGATGTGTCCTGGTGAAAACATCTGTTCTGTGGGGAAATACCGTGTGAAACTCATTAAGGTTTCAGGAAAAGCAAAATCAGTGTCAAACACACATGATGGAGGACTATAGGGTAATTAAAAAAAATGAAGAGCCTGCCTTTTGAGAGGAGATGAAGGAGCTTAGTTAGTCCACCATGGATGAGTGAGGTAGGAATATAGAAAATGGTTGAATACTAGTGATGGAGTAATATTTTAATTATTGGATGCATAGTGAAACAATACATTTATAGTGGAAATTGTAAGGCTTTCAACCATCAGATTGAAGAATACAGCTTCCTAGGAGGAGGTACAGCATCAAATGGCCTATATAGCTTTAAGATGGAGCATGGCATGTAACAGAATTTTATCTACAATGGTGCAACCCAAAGCAGCAAAGGCTAGATACGATAACCCAGGGGGTATCCTTCTATCTCTCTATTCCTGTGCTTTACAGTAAAATTGAAAGGTGACCTGACAACAGTAACTTGTCTTTCTTCTTTTGCAGACCTTCCTTATGACCCCTTTCATATATCACTTCTAAAACCATTACCCTTCTCCTTCATCTCATCCATCTATGATGTGTGAGCCTTCTTTAATTATGCAGTCATCCAGACATGTATAGGTCTTAGTGTTTCCACAATGTCTCCAAATGCACTACAATTTATAAAGCAGTGCTTTTGTTTAGACCCCTTTTCTCAGTCATTTCAGAAATTCATGTCTCTCAGTCGTAGCATCCAATGTTTTGCTTATATAGCCTGACACACTACAGTACCATGGGCACTATTACAGTGCCACACACAGAATACCAATAATTTCTCCCCCTTCCTTGTAAAAGCCCACTGATTTTCTGTTCTCTTTCCACAATGTTTTGCTTGCTATCCCAAAGCTGTATAAGCACCTTTGTATATGGATAGCCCAAGAGATATTAGCTCAGTAGAGCACATCAGGAGAAATGCATCTTTACTTAAGACCCCAAAAACACTCAAGAAACTAAATAGTTGGAAGCGGTATAAGAAAGGTGAAAGGCTAGTAACTGTAAATATCTGCCAGATTCTAAACCTTGTTATTACTTCATTCATCAGAGAAAAGGACAGTAAACAAGACATTCTGTTCTAGCTCTCCCCTTGCTGGAAGAGCAATGGAATGATTGTGACTGAGATAAGCAGATGGAAAGCAATTTAGTGGACACTAAAGATAGACAGATAGTAACATGCACTAACATTGTTATTCTGAAACTAATGAAGACTTCAAAGCCTTGAGAAATCAGATATATGATCCAGAAAATTAGCTCAGATTAAGCAAGGCCAGGTTGTTTGCCATTCCAAAAGCATGAAAGCACCACGAAATTTGAGACACTAATTCCAATACAGCCCTGATCTTCAGATGTGATACAGATGTGTTCTCACTGGACAAGACAATATTGTGGGACTATAAGCACAAATGCCTTGCACAAATCCTATGGGGCATTTGTAGGAAAAAAAAAAAGATTTCCCAACAGTGCAACTGATGTTTGCAAGCAGTCTCAACTTGAACATTATCTTTTTAATGGGGTATAGGGTATATAAGATGAAAGTGTCTTTATGCTTTGTTTCTAAAATGTAAGTATAAAAGAAAATAAATTTCCGCAATTACATCTTCCCTTAAATAATATTGGGAAATTGGACACAGTAAATATTTTGCTGATACTAATACTGGTGTTCTTGCTTCAAATGTAAAAATAATACCAGTGGACTTTGGTAGTTTGGGGACTTTTCAGAGTGTAAATTGACATTAGGATCACCCTTTCCAAAGATTTTAAAATTCAGCTCTAGTGATAGTTTCACTTCGCTCACATAAAGTGAAACACAGAGACTGGATTAAAACAAACAATAAAATTGGAAAATTTACATGCCAGAAGAAGAAATAAAAGATGGATTTTCTTTGCTTCAAAACAGCTCAAAAGAGGCATCATGCTTAACTTCAATTACCTTTGAATTCTTTCATTGTCTGACTTCCTGACTTAGAGCATTTTTGATCCTCAGTGGCATATTAAACTGTCAGATTAAATTATTTGTCACTACACATTTTACTTTCCATTGCTAAAATTAAATTCAGACATTTTCTCAGAATTGCTGTGTTTTATACATTTCTGAGGAGATCCCATCCTATATCAATCTGTTGGCAAGTGTTACAGAGAAACACAGATATAAGAATCATCACTGTCTAGAGAGGCACAGAAAGTCACAAGTATTGTCTATGCTGTTCTGAGGCACAGCAAGAGGAAAACAGTTTTCTTTTAAATTTCCATGCTACCACAGTTGATTCAAGATATCTGGTTTTTATTTTTTGTAAATTCCAAATTAATAAAATGCTATGCTTCAGAATTCAAGAAAGAAATTGAATGCTTGGCTTACATCTATACTTGTCAGAAACAAAGCAGTAATTCTTTTGTTTTATTATATTCTCCTTATTCTCCAAGAACTTCTTTCTTGCTGGTTTTGCTAGCATATTTCAAGAGACTATAAATCTGCTTCATTGTTTGGAACCTTACCACTATATTGTGCAAGCAAGAAATGGTACTGAAGACAGCCTAAAATAAGCTAAGAGGCCACTTTTTGATAAGGGTACAAGGAAAATGGTGAAACTTTACTTCTTTACTTCATATCAAGACTGGGCTTTTGCTATTTAAATTGTATTTGCTAGAGACAGTAGCAACTTACTGACAGAGTTAATAGGTTTTTGGGCTTTAGAAGCTGCAGTCAACATCTGCAAAAAAACCTCAGGAATATTGAGCTCCCTGGATTCAGGTTTCCCTATGCCTTCTGCATAGGGAAAGGCCATCAACAGAGTGATAGGTTACTAATTGTTCTGTTGTTGTCTTCACCCTATGAGACATTCATTCTTGTACGAATGCACTGGTGGGCTTCCAGTAATGCAGAACTACTGCTATTAAAACCAGCTGTCGCGTCCCCTTGTCAAGTCTGATTACAGAGGGAGCACAGCCCCTGATTTAGCAGGTATGAATGGACCTGATTTGTCTAGAAACAGAGAAATATTCTTAAAGTGAGACATTACTACTTAATATTATAATATAATAACTTCCATTAACATTATAGAGAATAAAGGCATATCAACTGCTAGGGGGTATCATAAAATACAAGCTAGAAGATTCACTGGCTAGTGCACTTACCAAATCCTGGTAAATCATTTTAGTCACAACACTCAAAGTTTCTGCAATGCTGGTGTTACAACAGGAACTATGTGCATTTAAATCTCACTCTCAAAGGCAGGGAGAAAAGGAGGTCTGACGCCAGCCCAAATCTTTCAACAATGGAACTGCACAAGCAAAGCATCTGATCCTGCAAAGACTGAATAAATTCACTTCAGAGGTGGAAAAGTCAGGTGTTTAGGCATGCTCCAGCCTCAATACCTGACCCCCGCCCTCTCTTTTACTCCACCCCTGCCTTGCATCACCGCTTGCTGCAGCTCGCGTTTTTGCGCGTTCTCTGGCCGCCCGGTCCCGGCTCTCGCTGAGCCACCTCGGACAGCTCCCGCCGCCCCTGTGCTGCCCACCCGGCTCCCGGCCAGCACGAAGGCTCCTTTTTCGTGGTGTCTGAGGCATACAGCGTAAGGACCATGTACATATGTGAAGCAGAGAACGATGGAGAAGGTAATGGCAGAACACAAAAGTGTTTCTCGCTGCCTCTCACTGAGACTGCACTGGCACACCCCTGATGAACAAAGGGCTGAAGAAAGGACACCTGAGATTCACAGTCTCTGGTGCCATTAGCTTTCTCAGTATTGCATTTCTCACATTTCCACATAAATACCTGAACAATTTTAGTGTCCCACACCTGTGCTATTGAGAAAAGCCGAATCCCAAGGCACAGAGAGGTTTAGAGGTATCTTAAGTTCTGAATATGTTTAGGAAGTGACAGACACTCCATTCAGTGATTAAAAAAAAAGTATTTGCAAATTTGGGTGAATTGAATCCCTCAGAATAATCTTTCCCAGACATAATGCTGCTACCAAAAAAAAAAAAAAGCAGCAAATAGATTAAAAAACTATCACATAATCAGCCTTTTCCTTTCATGACTGGTTTGTCTGCGTTGCAGCAGTGACCTTTTTGAGACAAAGTGATGACAAATAAGAAATACTCTATGAGAAACCTGTGAAGTGTGACTTAAACTCTCTGTATGCAATCGCCCTTTGGACACCTGTTTCAGGGTGAGTAATTTTCAGGGATATTTCCGGTTTATTTTGCCTTGATTGTATAATCTGGAAACATGTAACTTTCTATAAAACGGGCTGAAGAAGCACTTGAAGCAAATTGACTTGTAAACTACTTTTCTTAACTCAGTTGCTTTGGGCTCAGTAAGGCCAGTAGAAGAAGAAGATGCAAGATACACCTCCTTTTGCAGATATTTGTGTCAGGCTGCTGCTCTCCTGGTTACACATCTCTTCACATCAGCTTGGTGGCCTAAAGTTGACTCTCTTCTAAGGCAAGGAAAATAACCACTTGAGCCTCAAATTTTGTTTTCTTTGAATATGCATTCAGGTGTTTTCACCCAAAAGACATGACACTCCAGATATTTTGTGTACAGATTGTAAATTACACTGCCCCCCCCCCCCCCCCCCCCCCACACACATTGCTATGAAAGAAATTCTGGTACTTTTGAAAAGGGAAAGGACAGGCAAAAAGTTGAATGCTTAAGATAATAATACTCTTGAAGGAAGTAGTGTTTGGAGTTTGGAATTCTGAGGGGTTTCCATTTCTGTCTCTTTTCAGAGCTGCACACAAGTAATCAGGAAAACTTTTCAACTTAGTAAGGGTACTAGAAAAGATAAGTGTATTTCAATTGGATGCTGAACATGGCTCTGAGGATGATGAGCAAAAATCATGACTCCATATGATAGTGCAGGAATATCAGGTACTTTGCAAGACAGCTGGACAGCTTTCACAGCATATTTTCACAGCTTGATTCATTTATTACTTCCATCTTCTGAAAAGCCTATATTCTCATTTCAAAATGATGTGCTGCTCTTCTGCTCATAAATGCTAAATTGTTCTTCCAAACTAACTAGATTAACAAACCTCAGACCAATTTCCCAGAGTATATTAAAAAAGAATAAATACATAAATTTAATTATGAAGGGTTTGTGGACTCTAGGTATATTACAAACTTTCCTCATGCTGTAGTAAAGCAATAATATACAATTTAACTCCATCTTAACAAGGGTTTCACTGTTCTTCTTGTGTACCTTACTTCACCTTTGAGAGATACTGGAAATGCTGCAGATACACAGTTCCTTGAAAAGGTAATTTGGTCCAAGGCTCACAGAATTACTATGAAGACTCTCTATGACAGTATTATAGAGCTCCCCTGAGTTATGGACTGTTAATTACAGTGTAGCAGGCAGAGAAGTTGAAGGACACAGCAGGTGTTGGGAGACAGTCCTGTTACTGGGAATTTCTATTGGGTATTAGGGGAATTGGGGTCACTTGTCCCCACAGCTCCTGCATTGTCATATGTTGTGGCTCTCAGAGAAATTTAATTTCAGAATGTTGCACCTGTGGAATCACATCACAATCTTCAATTCTAACTACAGACACTGAAGATAATAAGAAGGGAATATTTCTTAACCACCTCTGTAAATCGGAAGTAAGTACGCCAACTTCTGGAAGAATACCTGACAGGAGTATGTGAAAAAGCAATCGTACACATGCAAACACAGACACATAAACACATTCCTCCAGTTGTACAGTCAGATTTTCAAAGCAAGGCCCTTAGCACCTGGTATACCAAACTCACAAAAATATTTTTGAACGAAGTGAGAAAAATCCAGGGATCTTTCAAATACTGAATGTATTGTGGAAAACATGTATATGTAAGCACAGTTCTGATTACAGCTTATAAATAACTGGAAGGAATTCCAAAATAATAATTCTTTTCTGAACAAATTTGCACCGAAATAGGCATGGTTGAGCCAAAATTCAAATTAGCAGAAAAGTCATCTGAAAGAGACAGCAAGTTAAGGAAGTATTTATAGCACCACTTCTATACAGGAGAAAAAAGTGAACAAGACTTTCCAAATAATAACCAAGAGAAAATGAAATAAATAGGGCCAAAATGATGCCCTATGGAAAAACCTCTTCATCTAAGTAACATGGTGCATTTTCTCTGCCCTCTTTGCCCACTTATCCTTAATAAGATGGCGTTCAACTCGTTTTTCCTTCAGAAACTTATTGAGGTACAGGGGATAAATCCTGCTATCTTTACAATGATGGCCCTGAAAACCTCTCTGAAAGCCGGATGGCACTGCCAGACGTTTCACCCCCGAAAACCTCTCCAAAAGCTGGGCGGCATTGCCAAACTCTTCCAGCTGCACCGCTAGCTTGGGCCACCAGAAGCAGCCACCTCGCTGCTCTCCGGCCCTACAGCAGCTTCCCCCGGCGGGGCTGCCACCTGCAGACCAGCAGTAGGCAGGGGCCGCGTCCCCCCAGAGCTGCAGAGGCCCCCCGGGGCACAGCCCGCCGTGGGGACCGGCAGCACGGAGGGCTCACAGCCCCCGGCGCCCGCGCGCTTCTCCGCACGGCGGTCTCACCCCGCCGATCACCGACCTTTGCCACACGGGCCGGAGGGACGCGCGCAGAAGCCGGCCCGGCCAGGAGGGCCCCGGGCCCCCGTTGCCGACCCGGCCGCCCGGGGCTGACAACGCCGCGTCCCCCCGCGCCCAGCCCCGCTCCCGCCCGACCGCCGCGGCACCGCCACACTGCGGGGCTGCTCCCCGCGGCCGCGGCGGTGCCGGGGAAGAGCAGCCCGCCGCCCTCGCCTGCCTTTCGGGTGGGTCGTTAGCACGGCCCCACGCCGCCCAGCCCTGCCCTGCGGCCGCGCAGCCCCCCTCGCCCCGGCGCGGTCCCCGGTCGGGCGCCGCGCCACAGTACGGCCCGGCAAGGCCGTACCGTGCCGGCAAGGCCGGGCGGGGGGCGGCGGCGCCCCGCTCCCTGTCTGCCCCCGCGCTCACCCGCCAGCACGGCGGCCACCGTGCTCAGCAGCAGCCAGTTCTTCCTCACGAAGCTCGGGCAGAGCAATTCCTTCTTCACCGCCTTCGCCATGGCGGGGGTCGGCGGGGCTGGTGCGGTGCGTGTCGCGCGGAGCCGAGTCGAGTCAAGCCGGGCTGAACCGAGCCGAGCCGAGCCGTGCGGAGCCGAGCCGAGCCGGGCCGGGCTGAGTCGAGCCGAGCCGAGCCGAGCCGAGCCGAGCCGAGCCGAGCCGAGCCGAGCCGCCTGCGTGCGCTCCGCAGGGCTGCGCGCTCGCCGCGGGGAGGCGGAGACGTTGCGCTTCACCTGGCAACCGGAGAGCCCGGCCCCCGCCCGCCCCTCGCTCGGCCAGCCCACCTGCCGGCCAGCACAGCCAGCTCCTGCTGACAATATTGGGGACAGCAGGTACACAAATGTCTTGTCGGATTTCCCCCCCGGGATTTCACCCTGGTAGGCTTACATACCAAAATAGCCAAGAAGCGTTCATTTCTTGTGCATCTCACTGGCAATGGTCTCCTTCTCCCTCCCCACCATAAAGCTGATTAAAGCATATATAATATTTGGCCCAGTTCTCTGTGGGTGTATGGTTTTCAATATGTCTATAAACGTGCTGATTTTGATTGTCAAACCCATAGCTCAAAGGTAAATGCAAAGAGCAGCCAAGCCCAACCAAAATCTGCCATTGTCTTGCTGAATGACATGAAGGAGAGAGCAGAATGAAAGTTTATTTTATCTTGTTTAATTGCACTTGATATCATCGATTTCTAACCATACACTACTGAAGTTTACTTATTTCTATCTATAACAACTGGGTAACTAAGGCCTGAAGGAGATCAGCAAAAACTGCAATTGAAACCTTGTCACTTCTGCTCATTCTTCATTCTTCACATGAATCTGGCTGTGCTGTGTGACAGCCTGGAGAAAGAGACAAGTATGTACCTATTTAAATCAGGTAAAAGCACTGAAATCCACCTGCATGAGAAGCAAGAGCTGTCATCAATCTCAAGTGTTAAAGCCTAGACCTAGATGCATAAATTCATATAGACATACCTAAAATTGTTCATATTTTTCAGATGTGTAGAACAACTGCAGTAATTTGTTTGCATCTGTCATCAGGAGAATTAATTTAAAAAAATAAGAGGTAGCCCAGTGGTGGAAAGGAAACAGATGAGTAAATATATTAGTTTAATTAAGCCATAAAATGTGTCAGATCTCTTAAAAGGAAGGCTGGCATGCATTACAAGCTACAGTAAAGCAAAACAAAAATAATTAATGCAAAGAAATGGTAAGGAACAACATTACTATGCCTAGACTTTGGTATGGAAATATCTCAATATATGAGTGGCACTAAAGAGATACATGAAGAAAAAGCACACTGGGTTTCAGGATGGGCAAGATCAGGCATATCTTGTGTAGAAGAGCTCTGACTTTGGATCTCATTGCCACAGGGTATAATTTTTTAAAATTATTATTTCCTCTCATATATACTTAAGAGTCTCAGATGTTGCTTTCAGTAAGTCAAATGTCTGATCTGCTCTAGGAGGGGGTGAATTGGTGCCTCTCTAGATAGTAAGAACAAAATGATTTGCAAGACATCTTCAGAATTTAGGCCATCCTTTAATTTTCTATCTATTTACCTTCTCATGTACCCCTTCTTACAACTTACTCTGCTTCTCTTTTGAGCTGTTTTGGTGAGCTAGGGGAAATTATTCCAATTCAGTTCCTGAAGACTAGCTAAAATAATGTTAGAATTTACTTATTTCTCTATTAAGGTTTTGTATTTCTCTTAATACTAAAACATTCAGTATCCTTTTTCACATTAAGGATTTCAGAGTACTTCTTGGTACATCTAGAATTATCTGCAGCATTCTTAGGACAGAAAAATGCCCTTCTGCAGGTACAAAACAATGTGATTGTAGCTGATATATTTCTTCCTGAAGCTTGAAATACCTTAAAAGAGTTGCACAACCTTAGAAAAAACATAAGACAATTATGCTTTACAACTTGTGAAGGCTAGAGACAGATCTTATTTTTGTGTTCTGCAACAGCAAGACTATATATATTGAATAATATTGAAGACCTCCATATACCTTTTGCTACAGTACAGTGTTCTATTATTTTCTGCTAGTGTTTTGTCCCTAAAAATATTTAAGGAAAAAAACATGCCAAAGTTCTAGGCTTTTTTTCCTTAATAATTTTCTTTATTTTTTTAATTTCATCAAAAATAATTCCACAGCCTTGACCTCAAAAAAAACTAAACCCGAACCCACAAAGTTGATAACACAACACCCATTGAAAATTAAAGAAGGGTGTAAAAAAATCAAGCCTATGAAATAGGGATGTTTTCAACATTCTGATGAGCAAGCTGTTTTAAATTTAATTTTCCTATTATAGAATGATGGACATTGGCTTTGATCCTGGATGTGGAGTCAAGCTGGCAGTTTCTGTAAAGGTAGCTATAAATTAAAAAACCCAACCTCACAAAAAAAGTATCCCAATAAAATGGAAAAAGAAATGTAGCCCAAGCCCATAGATCATTCTTGAAATGTTGAAATTATTCTAAAAACTAATTAATCTATTTGAAAAGACTAAAAGACATAATGCTTTGCAAGACTACCTGCTTGTACACCTAGTGAGTGCAACTACTGAGCAAACATAAATCTATATTCTATTTTAAACATTTTTTTATTTTTGTCTGATTTTGAGACATCGTGGAATCATTATGAAATTAATAGAATACATTTGTGAAAAAATATCAATACACTCTACCTGTAAAGATGATAAGAATATATTCTGTAGCTATATTGATCACTGTTACAAAGTTGTCAGAGTAGATCATGGTCAGGATTGTATGCATGAAAAAATGCTTTAATTTTTTGTGCTTAATTTTTTTAATGTTAATGAAACATACAGAGGAATCAGTCTTGAAAATGTGAACACTGTCCTGGGAAAAAATGACATATATTGACCGTGTTTGGTATTTTTTCCTGAGGCTAAAATAATTCAGATTATTTTGTTGTCGAATTAGGAGTGTACATAAATACATAAATAACCATTCTATTGACAAATTATTACCACATAGTGTCCTAATACTTACACAGTCATGTATTAACTTCCAAACTGTATAACTGTCTTAACTACATTTTAAGTGAATTACTTAAGACCAGCGTAGGAATATTTTCAGCATTTTGAGGCATATGAATGTTTCAGTGCTGGGAGATGCTGGGAGAGCAGTCCTACTGGAGCATGTACAGTACAGTGCAGTGCAGAGCAGAGTGTAGCAAGTGGAAGCTTGCCCTTTCATACATCTTAAAAAAGATCTTCAGTGATTCTAATTAAGAAAGGAAAAAATCACTTCAGTTTTACTTATTTAGACCTTCAACTTTTTCTGCATCGGTTAGCTTACTAATATCATTTTTATAAGTTTTGGTGACAGTTGATTTGTTCCATAGGAAACTAATGAAGTGCCTTTTTCTTCTAGTTTATGGTGAGCATATAAAGGAAACTGCATCAACAGGGAATTAAGGAAATTTTGAGTATTATGTTTTTTAAAATGTTTTGATAAAAAACCAGTATTTTAAAAATATTTCAAAAAATGTGTGCTAATAATCTACATAAAATATGGGTAGAATAGTTGAGGGTTTTAAATTTGCTTTTTTAATTTAATTTTGCTTTTTTAATTTAAGGCCAGTCCACAAGGTAGAAACTTTGCAATAGTTTTTTAATAACATAAAGCCATGAGTATATACAAAATCTGAAAACACAAACTGATCAGTTCTTTCTAATATCTCTTTGTCTTAATGAGAAAATAATGCAGTAAAAATTATAGCATTTCTAAGTTCAGTGAAGTGCCAAGGCATGTGGAACAAAATGCACAAAGACCTTATGTTTCTTATGTCTGTAAATACTTTAGTGTTACTGAGCACCCAAAATCACAGAAGTTTACCTTATAGCCTGGAACATGTCCCTCCTGACATCTGACCTTGAAGTTTAACTTCCATATATGCTATATAATGTAGCATATGTGATAAGAAAAAGTATATGATAGGAAAAATAATTCCTCCACTGAGCTTTACTTGACAGATGCACTGATTGTCCTCAAGGGCAGAGCTGATGGGGGGCTGATTTTATATCTGGTGCCATGAAATTGGTCTAATAGCAGTAGACTTTTCTTTCACAGTTGCTGTTTAATCCAGTGTAGTTTTAAACTACCAGAACCTTTATTGGTATATTTAATTAATCCAACCCTCTCTTATAATTTTAAAGTCACATATTTTTCTATTTCAGCAGCTGTTTCTGAATGCACAGGGGGATCAATCTAACTACATAGAACTTCCAGAATATTACCAGTAGGTGCTTTATCTTCTTTGCACTTGTTTCTCTACTCTTGCCAAAGATACCCTAAACCTTATCAAATTAGTCATTCTTCATGTTTTCTTCAACTGAGATTTTTTAGAATTGTTGAATTATGCTTAACAGTAGATAAAAAGTCTGGATTTGAGCTAAAAGTAACAAAGAGAGGACATTGGGAGGGAGTTTTTTTGTTGTTTGGATTTTGGTTTTTTGTTTGCTTGTTTTGGGAGGGTATCAGTGGTTGTTAGGGTTTTGTTTTGTTTTCCTTAATTAAATGAAATCCTATGCCAGATCAATGAGATTTTTATTGTTGTTGGAGTCAATGGGACCACAACTGGGAGGAAGACAACAGCTGCAGATGGGATTTTTCTTTGCTAGCTTATAGCCCTCTAATATTGAATACCTTTTTTTGCTACCAAAACTCAGTTTTGGTAACTATATGTTCTTTTATCAGCTATTTTTCACTGTTGGTATCAAAACTCATCTGTGTCAAACTAACATAAAAGAATAATGATGAAAAAGTATTAGAATTCCTTGATAATGGTTTACCTGTTAAGCTTTTAAAATCTTGGATGTGGAACTTTACATTCTAGATCACTTCTGGTTTTTTTAGTAAATTGTGTTCCTGGCCTCCGTAAAAATACTGTGTATATTGTCACTTATTTTAATGAAGTTTAGAAGATGTTGTATCCACATCTTACTTGGAGGAATTTCTATCAGTGAGAAAGTGTGATTATTTTTTCTTATTTCAAGCAGTGTAAATATTTCATACTGTGCTTATATGTTCTCCTGGCTGCAGACATTTTATGTTGTAAGAAAGCAGGCAAGCAGAGTGGGAAGGTGGCATCAAATGTGTTTCACAGATTGAGATTTAACTAGTAGTTATGTACTATTAACAGAAGGCTGAAGGAAAGCCAAGCTCTGAAAATCATCACAGGCAGACACGTTTTACAAAGTCACAAATTTCTCATTTGCCTAGAAAGAATGATGGCATATCTGTGAAGTGATCATGAACCAGCAGCAGTGTAAATCCAGGGGCATACTGTGGTAATGATTTTAAAAATGATTCTTCCTTTTCTTAAAAATTCAGCCACTTAAGAGTCCATGAAAAAATCTAGACCAATATGACTGCAAATAGTTTTCCTTCCTAATGACACAAAATGGGTAAGTATGAACAACAAGTATAAGTATGAAGAACACGTATTTCTTACAACACCCTTCTTTAGCCTCATGTGCGAAGGAACTCTGGTAGTAATAAAAAAACTAATTAAATTTGTGAAAGAGTAAAAATACCTGAGTTTCTGCAAAGCATTTAAAAATGTCTGTCAGAGAATATCAGCATGGCAGGGATGAGGTTTGTGTTGAAAGATGATGTCTTCATGGGCAAAATTATTCAGTAAATCTTTGTAGAGTAGACAGACAGATCTACTATCTGGAGTGGAGGTTTACCTTTTCACTTCTGATTTTTGTAATACCTTCTCACCTACTGACTCAGAAATGAACTCTGCTTAAGGCAAATGACTAAAATAAATTTGAACTAGACCTCATATATATTTCCAAGATTTTTGAGCTGTGGATCAGGCATTATTGTTTTCAGATGTACCTTGATATTGAGTGTTGCACAGGATATATTGTTCTTTGGCACACTAATATGTACAAAGCAATTCCATCCCAGAAGAAGAGTTACTTCACAGCAGCACCTGCATCTGACCTCTAGGCCCATGTGAAAAGGCTGGATCTTTACTGTAGTGGCAATCATGTCTCTTAATCTTGAAAAATTAAGAGGTAAAACTGTGTTGAAGAAATACCACTTTATTAGCATAATAATAATTTGTTCCCCAAGTGAAGATGATGATATTTTCTTGCCATCATTTAACCTCCATACTACACAAAGTACGTATGTATTAATACAAGGTAATGGTGCACAAAGCAAAAATTATAGGATAATATTCTACTGCTGCTCCAGCAACTCTGCAGGATGCCTCATTATGCAATATATGGTACAAGTAGCCACACAAAACATATGTCATTATAAAATTATTGATTCTAGCCGGCAGTTGCTTTTTACCAGTCTTCACAAATGACATAAATGAAATTGAAGGACACTGTTCACCCACACTCCATTTGGAGATTTATTTTAATGAAGACGTAATGAAGCAGAACGTTTTCTGGATAGAAGATAATGATAGCAAATGACAAAATTATTTTGGAACTCAAATCTCTTGGTAGCACATTGAAATGGATGAGTGAGTGAACACTAATTTAGAAATGTTCAGCAAGTTTGAGGTAATATGTTAACTGAGATAGCCAAAGATCTGAAGAGCAAAGTAGAGAAAGGAATTCAGAATTATTGGCTATGCAACTCAAAAATGAATTTGACCTTCTGGGACATTTCAAGAGCTTGAAAATACTCAGTGCCCTTGGCATCTTTTCTAGGCAGAACTAAACAGTCATTATATTCCCAATTTGTTCTGAGGAGTTTTATCACAAGATTTGGAGCTTTAGCATGGTCTGTGTCTAAGCCTCAGCTTTTTTAGTTGCCTGCACACATTAGAATAAAAACATCTAATTGTGAGCTAGGATTCTACTTCAAAAGAATGTAAAAAAAAGTGGAAAAATACAATGGTAATGGACTGTAAATGGTTCAAGGAAAGAACTCATCTTTTAAAATATTTTAAAATCTCATTTTATCTGATACCTAGCCTTCTTTCCAGTACTTTCCAGTACCCTACAAGAAAGATGGAGACAGACATTTTACAAGAGCATGTTGTGACAGGACAAGGTGAATGGCTTCAAACCTCAAGAGAGTAGGTTTATATTAGACATTAGGGTTTTTTACTGTGAGAGTGGGAAGACAGTGGAACAGGTCATCTAGAGAAACAGTTCATGGCCCATCCCTTAAGGTGTTCAAGTCCAGTCTGGATGGAGTTCTGAGTGACCTGGTCCACTGGAAGGTTTCCCTGTCCATGGCAGGGGAATTGGAATTAGATGATCTTTAAGCTTTCTGCCAAGCAAAACTGTTCTATGATTCTAAGTCTTGTCTCTGCAACCATTCACCCTTGTCTTCTCAGCACATGCCCTTGTAAAAAGTCCTCTGGCTTTTTTGTAGATGCCTTGTAGATGCTGTAAGACCAATAGAAATTTTTCCTTGAGCTTTTTCCAGGCTGGAAAACTCAAACTGTCTCAGCATGTCTTCATAAAAGAGGTGCTCCAGCCCTCTGGTCACTATTGTGGCCACTCACTTCAAGAGGTTCATGTCCTTCTTATGTTGGGGACCCCAGAGCTGGATCCAGTACTATAGGCTGGATCACAAGAGTGAAATAGAGGGGCAGAATTACCTCCCTCAACCTGCTTGTCACAATTCTTGTGCTGCAGCCCAGGACATGGTTGGCTTTCTGGGCTGCAAGCTCACTTTGCTAGGTCATGTCAAGCTTCTTATCAAACAACAGCCCTTGTCCTCAGGGCAGCTCTCCATCCATTCATTACCCAGCCTGTGTCCATGTTTGGGATGACCCAGCACAGAGGTAGGCACTTGTATCTGACCTTGTTGAACTTCCAGAGGCCCACCTTCCAGCACAGGCTCACCTCTCCAGCCTGTCCAGGTCCCTCTGGATAGCATCCCTGCCCTCCAGTGCATTGGCTGTCCACAGACTGGTGTCATCAGCAAACTTGCTGAGGGTGCTTCCACTGTCCGTGCCACTGCCATGGATACTATATAGCACTGGTCCCCTGAGGAGCACCATTCATCACTGGTCTCCACTTGGACATCAAGCTGTTCCCACAACTCTTTAAGGGCTACCACCCAGCCAATTCCTTATCCACATAGTGTTCCACCCACCAAATTTGTGTCTCTCCAGTTTAGAGACAAGGATGTCATGTGTGACAGTGTCAAATGCTTTGCATAAGTCCAGGTAAATGATGTCAGTTGTTCCTCCCTCATTCACTGTTGCAGTATGATTTTAGGGTTACCCCAAAGCCCTGGATTTCTCCTCCCTCCTTTCCCCACCCTGCCCCCTGCCAAGCACTGTCTGTCAATCCTGGAATTCCAGAAGGGCGTCAAGTGATTGGGCAGATTCAAAAGATGCCCTCCACCCTCCGGGGGGCATTGGGTCATCCAGGTGTCCTTTGTCCCTTGAGACCTCCTCTCCCATACCTGGTTGGTGGGCTCCCTATCCCTCCCTCCTCCCCTCCCCCGGGTAAAAGGGCAAGCAACCATGTGGTCCAGGAGTTCTGTGGTAGGATTTGCTGGATTCAGAGGCCTGTGGGCCAGAATAAAAGCTCTGGATTAAAACCCTCCATCAGAACTGACTCCTTTCCTTCTCTACTGCCGGCAGAGGGAAACCTGAGGAGTGGACCGTCTACGAGAGGAAGATCCATCCCGCCGCCACCGGAGCCCCGGCATGCCTGGACTTATCTCCACGTGCCCAGCTGCAACATCCAGCTAGCCAAAAGCGTCTCCGAGGTGAAACACCACAGTTGCCACCTTTTGGTTCAGCTGCAGGGGTGGACAAGCTCAGGCACGTCCCCTCCACAAAATTGGTAATACCAATAATCCACCAATGCTATAATCCTTCATAGAAGGCCTCCAAACTTGTTAGGCAAAATTTGCCCTTAGTGAAGCCATGCTGGCCGTTGCAAATCACCTCCCTGTACCTTCATTCCAGAAGGATATGCTACATGACCTTGCCAGGCACTGAGATGAGATTGATAGGCCTATAGTTCTCTGGGTGTACCTTATTTCCCTTTTAAAAAATCGGGATTATAGTTCTGCTTTACCAATCAGTGGATTGCCACAACTTCTCGAATATGATACATAACTTAGCCACTTCCTCCATCAATTTCCTCAGGATCTGCAGCTGTACCTCACCAGGTTTATCTCAAAATCCAGCTGACCCTTGGAGCTTTTATTCTGTGTATCCTTTCTCCATGCTCTTAAATTTCTGCTAAGAGAAAATTTCTGCAAGAGCTGGGGAACGAAAGCTGTCAAAGGGTATATTGACCCAGGGAAAACAGGATGAACACCATGGGTTACCATATCTCCACAAACATAGATGAAGTGCTGGCTGACAAATTACAGCCCTCCCTGAGCTGCAATGAAATGTATGCCAAAATTTTAGCTGCAAGAAAAAAGCTGGTGTTATAAAAATGCCCATGATTTGGAGGCAATCTTATTTTGAGACTTGAAGCTTGGCCTTTGAGGTTAGGTTCGAACTGCATGGGAAGTCATAGACCAAATTTTCATGGTTGTAGGGAAGCCTTAGACAGCCAAGCATCTGTCTCAGTGCATTAACTGCAGAAAAAGCCTGCTAGGAGCAAGGAGGGGAAATGAAAGCAGTGTAGTGCAGAGCAGCCAGGTGAATGCTCAGCGAGTGTGGTAAGTAAATCTCATACACAGCTGTTAGTATACAAGAGACAATATTTTAGGGCAAATTATGCAAGCAGTTTGAACAGTAATATGGTCATTGTTTCAATATATCATGTGAGGGATGTTGTTGATAGTAGTTCATAGGAGACAAAGCACTTACTGTCATTCTTAGTGTCATCTTTTCTAACTTTTGACTAATTTAGTCCTATATGTGCCTTTCAGTGATTCAGTTTGTGCTGGTTCAAAACCCAGGTGAAAAATTAAACCCATTGTAGCTGCCCTCTTTTCCCCCTGTCCCTTCTGATAATGGGGGAAACTAGGAGAAATTGTAAATTGGAATCACAACTTACTGAAATAATCACAACAGTATTAGTAACAAAGAGTATACAAGAGGCAGAGAGAGAGTTTTACCCACAAAAAGGTATTCACCGAACATCCACCTGAGCACCAATCAGCATACTCTCTAAATACAGGCAAAATAGAGACCATCACCACATGGCACTCAGCAAAACAGAGGCAGCATGCCAGGGAGGCTCCTCCCCAGTCCAGAAACAATGAAAGACAAGGACAAAACAAAATCTGGAAAACTACTTTTTCCAGATAAGGATCTGTGGTGCAGAGATGTTGGCTCTGGTGGTGGCAGCAGTACTGGTGCAGGCTCTCTCTCCCTTTCTGCCACCACAGTGGCAGCAGTGCTGTGGGTGCAACAGTGGTGGCAGCAGCAGAGTGGCAGCCAGCAGCTCCTGCGTGCTGGCTCTGATGGCTGCAACAGGGTTGGTGCCAGCTCTATCCTGGTGTCTAGTAGCAGTGCAGTCCGGACTCCGCTCTGGCACACGCCCTTCCATGTGCCCCGGCTAAAGATGGTGCCACTTCTGTTTCTGCCCCTAGCGTTTTCCTGTCGAGGCCGCACCCCTCCTCCAGCAGTGATGTGGGTGGTGTAGAATACACAGCACCGAAAGCTCCATCCTCTTGTCCCTGTATCCAGGACAGAGTTCTTAGGCCTTAGGATTCTTACTTATCACCAGGGGTGCAACTATTACTGGTAAGGGAACAATTAGAGGAGGTAATTCTAGTTAATTAATTACAGTAGCCAAAGGAGAAGACTTGAGGCTTTGCTTCAGTCTTCCTGGTAATTTGCTGCTTAGAAATTGTTTAGCTGGAGATCAGTAAACTCTATGGTAAGAAATAGAATTAAAACCATAAGAAATCACCTTCTATTTTTTTTTTATTTTAGATTTTAAAATGAATTTTTTGGACACAATATTGTCATGGAAATGCTGCTGGGCTTGAGGCAGCTGACTTTTCCAGCCTGACAGAAATTTGTGGTCACCAGTGGTAAGCAGGAATTCAACCTATCCTTCTAGCAAGTTTTATAATTAAGTTTCTGCAGGGCAGTTTAAGCATAATTTCACAGTTCTGATAGAAATGTCCTGTAAGAACAAACAACTCTTTCTGAAAATAGCCTTTGGAGAGACAAAATCTCCTGAGAAATAGCTGTAGAAACTCTTTGTCATCCAAAAGGACATAAAGTCCCCCTATGCATCAGGACTTAACTGCAGTACAGCAGATTTGCATGGTAAGGTTTTTGACTGATGAAATATGAAAGTATTTTAACAAGTGAGGAGGTTTGTGCTGTGCTAGCAAAAGGACTTCATGGAAATGACCCCACACTGCTGGTCAGTATCAGGAGCTTGCAGAAGGCAGCTCTTTTCTATGGCAGAAGCGGAAAGTATTCAAGAAGCAATCTGTACATAAATTCAGATAGATTCAGTCCATCTGTGTGTATATTCATCCCCTTGCTTATGTCCTCTTTTCACCTGCTAAGGAATGGAGAGGAACTGGGGTCAAACATGTAGCGGAATATTGTATTTCAAGTTAGTAGATTCAGTTGTAGGTTCACTTTAGAATTTCCAGAGATGTCTCTAGCTCCCCAGGATCTCTCTATCTGGAGACCATACAAAAAGATGAATGTGATTGTTCTCATGCAATCAACCAGTAGGAAGGAGTCAAACATGTTCTTTGTCAAAGCAGGAGTCACAACACAGAAATCATGTTGTATAATCTTCACTGTGTCAGCTGACAGTAGGTTACTTCTTTTCATCTAATGTGTCTGTGGGGCATTCCATTTGTGTTGTCTGTAGTCTAAAGAAATTCTGGTTACATTTAAATTCTGCTACTTTCAGATTACGACCACATGCTTTCTTGAAAATGAAAGTACATTCTACATTGAAAACTAAAATATAATAGCAGGGATAGAGTCTGTCGCAGCGCTGATTTTCCTAGTCTCAAATTTTGTGAATGTAAAAGTCAGCAGTGGTTAACTTTACTGTGACACCCTCCCAAGCCAGTGAATAATGTAAGGGGTTTTTTTTGGTCAAGTCTGTATGTTGAAAATAACAATCAAAAATTTTCTTCCTTTGAGGTGAAAGAGTATGTGGATATTTTGGGGCTAATAATCCTTTCTACCAGCTTGTTATGTTGCCTTTACAGGAAGGTAAGAAGAAACATACAGGGAGATATTTGCCCAGTAAAATGGTGTGTTGGTCACTCAGTTTTCAGCTCTAATGTCATGACATGTCTTCATGAGTTGCAGGAAACAGCAAAGAATTCAACCTGGACAGATCAAGGCACAAAATCTCAGAACATGTGATTTCTGAGTGTATGTGCTGAGAAATACAGAATCACAGAATCAGCTAATTTGAGAAAAAACATTTGAGATCATCCAGTCCAGCCTGTGACTAATGCTACCTTGTCAACCAGACCATGTCACTGAGTGCCACTTTTCTTTCCTTAACCATCCCCAGGGACAGTGAAACCTCCATGTCCCTGGGTTGCCCATTCCAATGTCTATCACCCTTTGTGTGAAGAAATGCCTCCTAATGTCCAACCTGAACCTCCCTTCAAGAAGCTTAAGACTATGTCCTCTTCTAATATTCATAGCTGCCTAGGAGAAAAGGTTGCCTCCCACCTGGCTATAACCTCCTTTCACGGAGTTGTAGAGGACCCCTGATACTCCTCCCCTCCAGGCTAAGTGATCTCAGCTCCCTCAGGCACTCCTTACAGGACAAGAATTTCAGATTCCTCACCAATTTCACTGCCCTTCTATGGACTTGTTTCACCACCTCAATGTCCTTCCTGAATTGAAGGGCCAAGAACTGAGTACAAGATTTGAGGTGTGACCTCACCAGTGCCCAGTACAGGGGAACAATCCCTGCCCTGCTCCTGCTGGCCACACCATTGCTGGCACAGGCCAGGATGCCATTGGCCTTCTTGGCCACCTGGGCACTGCTGGCTCACATTCAGCTGCTGTCACCAGCACCCCCAGGGCCTTTTCCTGTGGCAGCTTTGCAGCCACTCTGCCCCAGCCTGTGGCACTGCCTGGGCTTGCTGTGACCCAAGGGCAGGACCCAGCACTGGGCCTTGTTGAACCTCACACCACTGGCCTGGGCCCATGGTCCAGCCTGTCCAGATCCCTCTGCAGAGCCTTCCTGCCCTCCAGCAGATCAGCACTCCCACCCAGCTTGGTGCCATCCATGAATTTGCTAATGGTAGACTCAAGCTTCTCATCCAGATCACTGATAAACTTAGTAAATAGGACCAGGCCCAACACTGTTTCCTAGGGAACACTACTAGTGATGAGACTGAATATACTTAACTGAAGGGATCAGTTAAATTCTGAACATCTCTATAGTGAAATTACCCTAACTGGGCAGTTTGCAACAACTTTTTCTAATATAACATTTACTGAAGTGAGTAAGCAGTCACACTTTTCTTCTTTGTTATTTTTTGTTTTAATTTCTTTTTCTTTTTTTGTATATTTTTTTCTCAGTTTGAAAAAAACCCCAAACAACCAAACCAGCAAGTAAATTATCCTGTAGAAGCCATTTTTTGGCAATGTGGTTTGCAATTCATAATTTGAAAAGTTTTTCCAATTACCATCATATGTCACTTTAGCTGTGATTTGATGCTGAAAGTCTGTTGTTTGAAGTTTTCCTGAATTCTACAAAATATAATATAATTAATATAATATAATATAATATAATATAATATGATACTATATAATTAATAGCATTAATATAATATAATTATGTATATGTACATTAGGCCACTTTTTTTTTTGTTCAAATTTAAGTCTGGACAAAAAATCACGATAATAACAGCAAAAATAGTCCCTAAATAGTTAGGTTTTTCTATGCTAATTTATTTCTTGCCATCTCCCTAAAATCACTTTGCTTGTATAATCTATTTTGCTGAATAAAAATATTCCATTAGCTAGTAAAATAATTTCAATGTTTTTGTGCAAGCATGAGATTTGTATCATCCTTTTTTAGGAGCTGTCATGTTAAAATAAGGTGACTTCTTATTGCTTACTCCATATCATTTAACAGACTTATTGCTGAATGGGACTCTAATAATTCAGTTTCTTGGAATTGTAAGTAGTTGGAAAATAGGCACCCAACTGGAAATAGTTCAAAATTGCTTTGGTTTTGTGCTCTCAGCAGTAAGTAGATGGATTTGGTTTTTGTCAAGCTATGTTTGCTTTTGACTTCCTCATCTTCAGCACTTTGAAAACTCAGCTTCAGTATCAGATGGATGCTCCACATCAAACTTTGGAAATGTTAGCCTGATAATTATGTCTTGATCCATTTCACTGAAAGCAGTCAGGATCATCTTTAATGCTGTACTTTTCTCATTTCATCCACCCATGCCTATCCATTTTGCTTTCATTTGTTGCTTTTATTTGCATGTGGGGTAGTTTTCCAGCATGCTTTGCTTTGTGCACTTGGATCTGCAGGCTAAGCATGATGTATTTGTCTGTCATACTCTCTCTTTGTGCCCAATGGAAGTGTCCTTTTATCATCGAGCACTCGTTTCACCTCGCTGCATTGCAACAGAGCTTACACAAGCAGTTGTAATACTAATGCTGTTCTAAGAATTAATTGCTGAAGCATTCATCATTAAAAGGAGATATTTTCATCCAAATGTTTTAGGGACAAGGTAGTACTCTTAATTATGTCAAGGACCTTTGAAGTCTCTGATTTCAGCAAGCTGGATTATGCGGTGCTATTACTGTTATTCTGCTCTCCTTTTGTGGCTGAGTGAGACACTTTTCAAAGGTCTAAAAATCCTTCAATGACACAGTGTGAAATTCTTTATTCAGGGAGACATGAGAAAGATCTTGAATATTCATCTATGTTATAAGCCACGTCTATATTTATTTAAGGTGATATTGGATATCTTGCATTTGGCAAGGTAGGAACATTACAGAGAAATTGAATTACAGAGGAGTTTATTTTCACAGAATGGTGCTTTCTTGCCCGTTTTTGTCCATTTTTGATCCGCGTTGTTTTGGAAAGTGAGAGAATCTGACCATGAATTACCTGTGGGTTCAGTTACAAGTACTTGAAAATGGCATCTGATTTTAGTAGAAGATCTGATGTCATTTGTATGTGTTTCAGACTTGAAAAAGGTGGACAAGTGAGAGGAAATTATGTTGTGACTAATGAGTCAGTCATCTTACTCTTGTCAGATATATGAACTGTCAACTTTCTTACAAGACCTTGGCAATCAGGCTGACATTAACTATGAAGTCATTATTGCCTGTAATCTGTAGCTATTTCAAATGAACTCATTACACAATCTATATACCATTGGTATATATTCCATATTTTCCATGTATGGGAATGTTCCCAGATTACAGAAATAGATCTCTTTGTAGAAATATACAATGCGCACCTAAAAGAAAAAAACCTTCTGGTTCATTCAGATTTTTCTTCCCATGTTCCTCCACACAGTGAGTAAACATCAGGGTCAGTCTAAGCTGGCTATTTTTCAGGTAAGTGCATGTTATCATATGCTGCCCTGAATTTTTCCTTGAAACTCTGTTAGGGAAGGGTGGTACTAAAGATGTGCCCAGAGGCCATGATCAATATGCACAGGGTAAGGTGTACGTTGCGAGCAGGTGGGGAGTTATTGTGCTTCAAACTTCTGTGGAATTCTAGATGATGTTTCTAAAAAAAGGCAAATTTTATGTGCTTGCAGTCAGCATAAGTGAGCACAACCTTAGAAAAGCAGTGAAAAGGACTTTGTAGTTGTTTTTTTTCAGCTTGCTTACCAATTCCCTCTCATGGTTTAGTCAAAAGACTATAAGAACTATAAAGACTGGATGTGGAACTCAGTGCCATGGTTTTGTTGATGAGGAGGTGTTACCTTACAGGTAGGACTTGATGATCTCAAAAAGTCTTTTCCAACCTAGTTCATTGGGTGGTTCTGTGATTCTGTGGAAAGACTCCACATCTATGTTTTCATATTACTGTGTCTCTTTTTTGAGATGTAAATAGACAAGAAAAAAGGTATTATGACCTCCTGAGTACACTTTTACTGAACAGTTTTATTTGTTTGAAAAAAAAAATCAAAAACTTGCTATTCATTACTTAGAGAAGTCAACAACACTCCAAACAAGGGTGAAAGAGGTGTAATGAAAGTTAGGTTATCATTACCAGAGTTGTCTTTAAACAAAGTTTGTTATGTTTTCTCTTTGACACAGAATACAGAACAACACTGACAGATTTTATAGCAACTGGATTATTTGGTGGAGATGGTGGGAAAGGAAAGGGAAAGGAGCAATCACTAAAGAAGATTTGAGAGTTTTCCTCATGCATCCCCTTAATATAAATGAACTGTAATATATGCCATTTTCTGACTATATAAAATGCTTGCTGTGGAGGAAAGGAGCTGCTGTGGAGAAAAGGAAGCGTTGTTGTGGAGAAAAGGCAGATTGCCATTGGCCTTCTTGGCCACCTGGGCACTGCTGGCTCATGTTCAGCTGCTGTCACCAGCACCCCCAGGGCCTTTTCCTGTGGCAGCTTTGCAGCCACTCTGCCCCAGCCTGTGGCACTGCCTGGGCTTGCTGTGACCCAAGGGCAGGACCCAGCGCTGGGCCTTGTTGAGCCTCACACCACTGGCCTGGGCCCATGGTCCAGCCTGCCCAGACCCCTCTGCAGAGCCTTCCTGCCCTCCAGCAGATCAGCACTCTGGCCCAACTTGCCTGCAAATTGCAGGCAAGTAGCACTCAATCCCTTGTCCAGGCTGTCAACAAAGAAATTAAACAGAATTGGCCCCAGTACTGAGCCCTGGAGAATCCCACCGGACATCAACAGAATTTAAGTTCATTCACCACCACTCTCTGGGCCTGGCCATCCAGATGATTTTTTACTCAGTGAAGAGTGACAGCAAAGTGTAACTGCATGAAGCAAAAGAATGAGGTATTTTAAAAGAAAGATAATGGAAGGAAACAATAAACATATTTCTGGGCACATGCAACTGAAGGAACCAAAATATTTAAACTCTTAATTAACTATGAGTAAATTACAATTAACCTCTTTTTTTTTTCTGAATGCTGTGATCTAGTGAGGAATTCTTGTGCTATGGAAGAAATGTTGTACTTGTAAGCAGTGTTTAACAAGTAACTAGGATGCAGACAGAAATCCATGAATCCAAATCCTCTCCTAGGACACCATTAAACAGCTGGTATCATGGATTGGATACCTTACAAACAAGATGTAACACAGCAAGCTTATCAAGAGATGAATTGAATAAGGCAAAGGAATGACAATTGAAAGACCACTATGTTTTAAAGCATATGGAAGGGTGGATCTAAGGTAAAGGATCTTTGTTTATCGGTACTTATGTGTTTAAGTGGGATAATAAAAGAAATTGATGCACTTATCACTAACAAGGAAAGTCAGTTTCTACAGATTCAGTTAGTTTATCTGTATCTTCAAATGGTAGTAAATAGTGTACTTCCAAAATTGTCAATTATAGTTATGCCATGTAACCTGACAAGCATTTCATTAGAGTGGCTTAGTCAATCCAGTAACTTCCAGGATTAGTTTTCACCTGACTTTGACTCCTTGCTTTTCCATGTATATCAGAGTCCTTACACTTATCATCATTTGTGTGTGCCAAGAGCATCTCTGGATGACCTGTGTCTCATGCAGAGCAGCTTGGTCTGCTGCTTGTTCAAAGGCTGAAGCAATGCCTCCCTGGCTGTGGCAGGTGTAAGCCTGCAGGACAGAACCTGACAGCATGGAAGCAGACATCGCTATCTATGGAAACAGCCTTAAGAACCATAAGTGTCTGGGATGCAGGGCTGATTGCAAATACATGTCTCTACAAATCTACTGAAGAACATAAGTTACCTGTAATTTATAATCTTTATAATTTCACTATGCAAAGAACTAGCTACTTCAAATTTTCATTTGAATTCTTGACAAAACCTAATTTATGATGAACTTTATAATATTAAGAACAAATGTTTGTTTTACAGCATCATCCCTTTATTGCATAGAGAAACACAGTAAAATTTCAAAAAACATACTTCCCTGTAGTCAAATTCTGCTCTTTGCTATAATCCAATTATCCTGAGGATTGTGAGCATGCATCTGAAACCAGACACTATGGCTCATGCTCACTGAATAATAGTAAATACTGACGTAGCAAACTGTGTTGGTCAAGTTGTTTATGTGGCATATTCAAAATTCCCTGCACTCTCAAAGCCTAGAATTGTCTTAATTTACTCCAGTGTGACGAAAAAAAATTGTGGAACAATTTAGTCTAATTAAGTTAATATTAGAAGGCATTTGTTATTTTCAGAACAGTAGAGCATGAAAAATACAACTACAGTGTAACAACCACAGAGTTAAGAAGTTCCAAGAAGTTCACAGAACAAGATGAAATAAGGATAGAAGAGACTTTGACAAATTTATTCCATTTCCCTTTTCTAGTTATGGTTGTCATCACTATAGGCATGTCTGTCGAATCTGCTGGTGAAAAATCTCCAGTAATTGGGGATTACTGCATGCACCATGATATGCAAACACCATAGCTATCCATTCATTTATTTAAAGTTATAACAGCATCAAAAGAGAAATCTGTTGTAGCCAATTATTCTGCCTTCAATGCACATTCTGATCTTGAACTCAACCAAGGGAGGACCTCCTAATGTACACAGGTCATCTGTCATGCGAGAGATTTAGCAGATGCATGTCAATCTCCATAATCTGTTTTGGAGGGCATGGGAGGAGCAGTTACTGCTTTCTGCTAAAACTTTGTGCCTCGTGTCTCTGTCCAAATTTGTATACACCTCTGCCTGGTTCAGAGTTGTCTACTCTCAACTGAACACAGAAATTACTTGTAATTCTAGGACCTATATCTTGTAATTCTAGGACTGTAATTACTTGTAATTCTAGGACTGTAATTTTTTTTTCTGAAAAAAAAAAGTAGCTGAAAATCAGGGCTGCTAAGTTTCTGATTTTTTTTTTTAATATAGAGAATGGGTAAATTAAATAAACATTTTTCTTCCAGCCTTCAAATGCCAGAACACTGAAAATTTTCATCATGTAGCAAAATTTCTTTTGACCTCCCTGAAGTAAGAATTCCTATCTAATATGTGTAACAATGATTCTGTGGTTAGATTTCCCTGCTGAACGTTCAATGTACTGATTTGTGATGACTCTTTTGTCTCAAAAGGTACAGATTATTCTTATCTCTTACCATGCACAAAAACTTGCACGCATTGGTTTCTTCCCTATTTCAGCAGCTGTGATCTCATCAAGATTTTGTAAGGAATCACCTATGTGGGAAAATAAATTCTCAGTTCCTAGGTGGTGTGGGAATACCCATCTGGATTCATTAGGGCTGATGTTGTTTTCCTTCTTGCTGTTCTGAATTTGCCATTATAGTGATCCGCTCTGTGGTCATAGTTTAGTGATTAGTCTTGCTGTGTGCTGTTTCCTTCCTTGGCAGAAATAAACCCTTGCCTACATCCATCTGTCAGTGGTTGTGTTAAAAAACAGATATTACCATTCTGGGTCAAAGCAAAAGTTAGGCTTGTATCCTGTCTCTAATTATTGTCAGTTCCAGAAGCATCATGGAAATGAATTTACCTCCCATTCCTGTGAATTCTCTCCTGCTCTTAAGCATACAGTTGCATTACCTTCCAGTCTCTTGTTTAAATTGTCCTTTTTTAACTTGTCATCTTTTTTGGGTTTGGTGTTGGTCGGCTCTCATCCATAAGAATACATTTTGATAATAATCTTGTTTCTCAGTAGAAAAACCTGAAAATAGGGGAGTTTTGCTATGATATATGTTAGTCTTTGACAATAAATCAAGTAATTGCACATGTGCCAGCAGCGATCTGCTGGTGTTCATAATAACAATGTGAGAAGACAGGTGGAAGGAGAGAGTTTTCCTCATGCATTCCCCATTGCCATTGTTGAGGCAATCTGAGTAAGAATGTAATGTTTTGTCTAGCAGAGCTTATTTTTTAAAGTGTGATTGTAAAAGCATAGATATGCAATGTTTGTAGTCACGGGAACTTTCTGTGAGTACCAGAGTAGTGCAAGGACCAAGCTTTATTCTGGCATACTAGGCAGTGCTGATGCAAAGGATGTAAGAAGGGAATCATGGAAGTAGGAACATATTTTCTCCCTTTGCTCCTCATATATTGCTGTTCATTCTTTCTATCTGCTTCTGATCAGATACTATTTAGATGGTGAGCAGTTAATTTGCTCAAAAATGAATGCAAGTTTTCTTTTATTCTTCATCAGTTCTTGTGAAAGATACCAGGCAGATGGATGTGGAAACTGAAGCCCTCCACCTACAACAAAAAAAGCAGACATCAACCAGTGTAAGCAATCTTGTGCTGCCTGATGTGTTGGGGCAATGGGGAACTGAGTTTTCACAGCATTAATTTTCTGTTTTCTGTGACACCATTGTTTACATGTTATCTATTACGGGTCACCATTCATTAGGAATGGGGCTGGAGGCTACTAAACAGTTATCAGATGACAAGTGGACTAGGTTTTGATCAAATCAGTTTATAAAAGTTCATGTGTTTAATTTAATTAAAAGAGCTTCTGTGGAGTTTATCATAAGACCATTTTCGGTTACTCTGTTTCCTAGAGGAGGAGGTTTATCTGATCCTGCCTTCTTGCTTGTGAATGTGTTTGCATGTGTCTTTGTATGTGTTTGCTTCCCTCTCTTCTTGGAATAACTTTTGCACCTTGGGAATCCTTAGTTACATGCAAAGAGTCTCAAGATACAAAATTTCTGCAAGTCACATGAGACAGAAAACATAAAAACCCTGCTGAGGAAATACTGTATGACACATACAGTTAAGAAAGAGATTTCATTAGTTATTAAAATAATTTATTTTTTTGGTTTTTAATGTGTTCATTGAATCCTTTTATTTTCTTTGATGTTTGCTACAAAGAGGAGTCTCCTTGGTATGCAGAATCACCTTAGTGGTTTACCTTTAGAGAGGGTAATTAATGTGATCCTAGAATTGGGCTAATTTTTTTCTCCAAGTACTTGAAGCATTTTCCTTGAATTTGAGTTGTTTTTTTTTTCCCCCACAGAATCATAGAATGTCCTGAGCTGGAAGAGATCAACAAGAATCATCGAATCCAACTCCTGGCCCTGCACAGGATATCCCAAGAATCACACCATGTGTGTGAGGGCATTGTCCAAACTTTTTGAATACTTCCAAGCTTGGTGCTGTGGCCACTTCCCTGAAGACCAGGTTCTTGTGCCCAGCCACCCTGTGGGTGAAGAACCTTTTCCTGATATTCAACCTAAACCTCCCCTGACACAAATTCAGGCCATTCCCTCAGGTCCTGTCACTCTCACCACAGAGAAAAGATCAGTGCCTGCCCCTCCTCTTCCCCTAACAGGGGAGGACTGCAATGAGGTTTCCCCTCAGTCTCCTCCAGACTGAATAGAACAAGTGACCCCAGCCACTCCTTGTGGCTTTCCCTCTTTTTTATTAAGTAACCATTATTTTTGCTGAAATTATCAACTCAAATCACTTAGACATTCAGAAACCTTTCTTCAGTATCAACATGTAGAATCCCAGTTTGTAGGAATGTACATCTATAAAGTTTTTCCAGTGAAGTGAAGTAAATAGAGTTCTTCAGGTAGTTTGCAAAAGTAATAGTAAGCAGAGTTTTGCTTCATCGTATGTTGACTCTGTCCTACCTTGCAAAACAATTTTGTCTTATAAATTTTTCTTTGTGTACAGAATGTTTACCATAATTCATGTTATTATCACTTAAATAAGATTAAATCATCAATATTTTTAAACTATATTGCCATCATGGAAAGAAATACATCTGCAAGTAAGGTCACTTAGAATTTTTTTTTCTAATTAGTTAATGGATAGTATTTTTCCTGTTGTGTGTATATGAGGGGGAATATTGCTGATTTTTTGAATAGTGTTGTTAATCAAACACCCTCACCTATATGTATCTTTTTCCCTAAAAGTTTACTCTCTGTGCTGCTGGAAGTATTGTCTGCTGCTCATGGGGGATGCTACTACCCATGACTGGCTCGTATAGTTCCCACTTCTAGAAAAGACTGACAAAAAATACCTTCTACTAATGATACAGTGTAGTACAACAAAATTGGTGACTGAATTTGTGCTGTGAAATTAAGCTACACCTTGGGACTGAGTCTTTTGGTGGGATTTTTCTGAATGCAGATTATATCATGCTCTCATCTATGGCTGAGGACCACAACCAGTCTTTTTGTCTTTAGTTCTGTTTGTGCAGGCCGACTTGGCATAGCAGGCTGGTCCATAACACTTACCTTCAAAGTCCCATTTTAAGAAGATGGCTACATCACACCCTCCTGCAAAGCGATGAAATGCAGGTCAGAGAGGCAGGAGAAAATACTGCTAGTTTCATGCAAAGCTGTTTGTGTGGGGAGTTTCTTAAAGTACAGATTTAATAATTGGGGCTTACATGAAGAGTATAATTCTTGATGCAACACTGGAAGAATTGAGAAGAGAAGGGAGGAAAATTGTTCTTTCTGAACTGGAGAGATGATCACCACATAACATCCCAGTGCAATGACAGCAGAGGAATGATTTGCTGTGAAGTGAGAGTTTGCACTAAGTGATGCTCTGTAGGGTGGTGGGTGATCTAGTAATACTTAAAGGTAATAAGAGTGTATATGGGAATGAAACAAATTATGTGAAACAAATACTGTAAGTGAGATTACAACAGGAAAGAAAGTAATACCAGGTAATGAAAATCAAGTTACCAGCCATTTTCTAGACTTAGAATCCAGTAAGTTGAGTAAGCACTAGATTTCAGATGTTATCAGTAGACTAAATGTTACTTGAATTATTTTTTTTTAATCTAACAGTGATTACATACATCCTGTGAATTAAAGCCAGGTTATTAAGAACATGCAAACATTGACTGTGTACAACAAATTAGTTGTCCTTTTTCATAAAGGACAACTAATTGTCCTTTTTCATAAAGGACAATTTGTAATAGAGCAGTGTTAAGATGTAAAAGAGTCACACACCACAATTTTAAAGGCAATGATCAGATTTTTCTGAATATTTAGTGTACGAACTGAAAACAGTTTTTGCTGACTAGAGTAATAATGCTTCCTAATAGGAACTTACTGTCACAGTAACTAGTTTGCATGGACATCACTAGTCAAATAAGTTTATGTTCAGCCCTGTATTCAAACAGGCTCTTAAGTGTTTGATTTGCACCAAGAGTGGAGAAGTTATGTGTGCCTTTGTGGAAAGAACAGCGCTCCCAAAGCGCTGTCTTTTAACAAGTGAGAATTTCACAATACAGGTCTGGAAAAAATCTGAATGGATCTGAAGGGTTTTCCCAGGAATGACTCTCAATTCTGAGAACAGGAAACAGCATCGGGTGCTGATTATTCTTTCTGTGGTGGTTTAATCCATCCCTTCTTCTTTACTAGGACATCCTGTTGATATACAGCTGATAGTCTTGGTGGAGAATTCCTCAAAGAAGAGGTGTTGGGAAACAGATCGCATCATTTTCTCTGAAGGACCTATTGGTCTTTCATTTCAAAAACATTTTGAAATTTCAGAAGTTAAGACTTCTCAGTCTGCTAGCACAGTGCCCTTCAAATTCTTAAAGCTTCATATGGCAAGGACAACTTTTCAACAAAATGCAGTAGACAGAAAGAGCAGACAAGTATAGTTGCACATCGGGAGTGTGTGGACCATTTATAAATTTGCAGATTTGCTGTATTCAGCGGCCTAGATGCTTAGATTCTGAGCATGTCCATAGCATTTGAGATATGTTCTCAATATAGAAGTCTGTTCTTCTAAACATGCAGATGAAACAACTGTTGGAAAACTGAATTGCAGAGAGAACTCATCCCTGTGTTTAGCATTCCTCTACATCTAGATAGCAACAAGGGGACCCATTTTACTACATAATCAATGCAGAAAAATTTAGGCCCTACAGACAGACCTAAAGTGTCCTCTTGCCCATCACCTCTAATGAAGTGGTGCTGTAGAGAGAAAAAACTCAGTTTTAAAAACCAAATTAGCAAAAAACTTGTGAAGAACCTGGTCTGAAATGTCTGAGTGCATTTGCCTCTCCCAGTTGTGTAGACAAGAAGCATGTGAGGAATCCTGCCTAGTTCTTCCTTGTTTCTTCTGCAGCAGACAACAATCAAGCAGTACTACTATTTGGAAGAAACCTCCAATTTTGTATACACCCGCTGCTGTCACAATTCATTGGATATTAGCCTTCTGTTATAACTTGGCAGTGCAAAGAGCAAATTAGATGATGTTACAATTGTCTTCACCTAGCTGCAGATGAAGGGAGTTTGTATGAAGCTGACATTTGCATTGTAGTGTTAGTTTTGGCTAATCTGCCTCTCCTGCACTGGTTTCCAAACCAAACACAAAAATGGGAGGAGACATAATTGCTGAATAGCTCTGAAGGGTTTTCCCAGGCATTAGTGTCAATTGTGGTAACAGAAAACAGCATGGGGTGCTGATTATTCTTTCAAACTTTTGAATTAAAGCTATGCATAGATCTGGAGACTTCGCAACCTCTTAACACTAGGAAGTTTTATGTGCTGTTCAGTGTGAAAATATGAATTTAATAGTCCACAAACTTCAGCTAAAATGAAAATTTATCTTTATGGGGAGCCACAAAGCCAATAGTATATACTATGATTTTAAACAGTGAAATGATTTTATTACATTGTAGGGACAAGTCTCAGAATATCTACAAATGCAAATATCTATAATGGAAAAATAAGAGAAAGGTAATATTTCCAGCAAAGGTTGAAAGGTAACCCTCGGCAAATATTGAAGGTTGCTTATTTGTTGAAGTGGCTCATTGTGGATCATTGTACCTTGTGCACACTAAAATATACAACATATTTGACACACTGGGACACTCCCACACCCACACCCACATTCTTGGAGGAGTGCATAGGATTTGAAAGGAGGCTGCAGTTAGGGGAAGAAAGCCAAGGTAATTTTGTGCCTTCAATTACAGTGTGGATGGGGTGCTTTTTGTTGGTGTGGACATCCACAGCAAAGGGAAGCAGGACATACAGATAACTATGTTCACGGTATTTTTTACTTCTGATTACCCAAGATTTACATCAACCCTCCTTTTGATGGAAGGTTCTGTTGCGATTTCTACATTATAGCATTGTGTTGCTGAACTGGTATTGCATGTCAGTCCAAAAAGACATGTGGGACCCGCCTTTAGACAGAAAACAGAAGAGCAACACACTGCACTGTGTCACTAACATTGCTTTGAAATATTCATGTCAATATCTTTGAAGATATGTTTATCACTGATTGTACTACAAAACTGTCTGGAACATAAGAGTTTACCAAATTCTTTCTCTTTGTGTTGATTAGCTCAAAAGTAGGGCAATAGCAGAACCCTTAGTAATGTCTTTTGTACCCCAGAACTTTTTATTCATAATATTCATACTTCAAGTTGCAAAATATAACCATGAAAATTATAGTACTGCCATATTTTCCCATGTATTTTTTAAAAATATCACTAAGATTTAATTCTGCATATGAGAGGTGTATGATAGGAAGGACTTAGAGTGGGTGACGAGTCTGTTCAGTTCAATGCAGTTACTCATCACTGTGGGAGGCTGCATTCAAGCAGCCTGGCATCAAGAAAGCACCTGGTCTCAAACTTTTCATCACTGTTTTCCAGAAACAGCTGCCAATTTAGTTATTTATACACCAGCTTGAATTTAGTTATTTCCTGGTTTTTGAACGCTTGACTGTATGACCTGACATACCTTGTTTTTTGTAGCTCTATGTGTAATGTCACACCATTACAAAATGGTGCCTTAAGGCTGTGGGGATAAAAAAAACAAACAAAAAAACCTAGTTCTTGTTTCGACAATTTTTTTTAATAAGTTTTGTTGTACAACCGATCTTTAAGTAGAATTTCATAAAATCTTGATGTACATAAGAAAAATGTGCTTTCTAAAATTATTATAATAAAGGTTGTCACTTAGTGGTGTACAACCTCAAAGATTAGTAAACTGTCTGTATTTCATTTCTTCAGGGTTGTTTACAGAGTCTTTATTCAATCTGATATAAAGGGGTAGTAATGTCTGAAATCAAAGTAGTGAGATGAAAGGTCAGATATGACCTGGAGAATTCACTTGTGGACAATGGGGGGTGTGTGAAATGCCTGTTTCTGGTTTGCCTGCATTGTAGAGCTTACTGTCTCCCAGCAGCAAACTTCTCTGCCTTTCCTGCCCAGCTGATGAAAAGCAGGAGGAATAGCTTTGGGATAAGACACTGAGATGTACGACTATTGCTTGGGGACCCTCAGACTCTGTGGAATTTATCTCCAGTTTGTCTAGCACTCACTCATACCATCTTGTCCTGTGAAGCCACTTGCCTAATCCCAGAGTTGGTTACAAAACTGCAAAGCTATAACCCAAACCAAACCCATGCTGTGATTCCTCTGAAGGCCGCACAACCCTTCTTACTCACTGCAATGAAGTTGATGGTGACCTTTATGAACGTGAATGCCTTTTATGGTGTATACAGTAAAAAGAAGTGAACAACAATCTTCATAAAGGAATTAGCCTTTTAAGCTCTCCAGAGGTATCTGGTTTATAGTAAATTGGAGTGGCTAACTGGATGTTGCCTCTGAGGTAGTGCAACAGTTTACTGCCACAATACACAGGTAAAGATGGAAACTATAAACAGCCTCATTATGAAAAACTGGTCACTGACTGAGAAATGTTTGCTGCAGGGATAAATGAGGTGTTTTCGAAGTACTTGCTAGTACACTCAACCCAGAATGAGCACATGAAAAGATTGATCCAGTCTTGGTACTGGACCACCAGGCCAGTGGCCTCAGGTCGTTTTCCCAGAATGGACTATGCAGTCCAGCCTGCATTTCTGCTCAGACAGATGTACACAGTACTGCAATGCTGAACAGGGAAAGTCACATTGCTTAGTTGGGGGTTTGGTTCACTTCTGGTTTTGATCCTATGTCTGTCTTCCTGTTTCTCCTGTACTTAATAACTTGACACACACTGAAAGTAGATCACAATAGCAGCACCTGGTACAAAGTTTGTAATGTAAATGTATGAAAGGGATATTGGGCCTTTTGTTTCACATTTTTTCCACATTATTTATTGCTAAGAAATCTATTTGGAAGACAGGAAATACTCTAGACTGAACCTATGCTGTTTGCAAGTCCCTGGGTGTGGTAGAATCTGGTTTAGCCAGGGACAGGGACACATCTGCAAATGAGCAGGTTTTTTGGAATGCTGTTGCCAGACATCCACAGGAAGTGTGATTTGAGAATTGTCTTAACTCCTTTACTTAGCATGGGACTGCTGAAGAAACATTGTGGCTTTTTTCATGGGCTGTGGACACAGGCAGCTTTGAAAGAAACTGTACTCTGAGTCAGAGAATTTGTACTCCCTGTCTCTATTTATTATAGAGAACATCTTTGAAGCAGAATTGGATATTGATATGAAATGGAGAGAACTGCTGCAGGTGACTTTAAAGTCACCCAGACTCAAACCCCCTGATTTCTCCCAGCTTGGGAAATTAACTGGGAGAGGAAGAGAGGAAGAAGCCTTTATATTTGTGCTGCCATGATGTCACAATAGGAGTTAAGGAACAAAAAATATCACACCCGAAAAGTGCTTTTCACTCACTGCATTTGTGCTTCATGGTAGGCCTGGTGTCATGACTATTCCCATTTTGTCTCTGAAGCCTGCAACAGACTTCAGGCAGCCCAATGTCTGAGGCTGTTTCCTGGTTTAACAATTGCTGGGACAGTTGTGGGTACCTTGCTTCTCCCTCTGTCACACATCTTTTCTTCACAAAACAAAGGAAGTAGACACAGCAACAGAGGTATGAGGGCTGTTGGATATCCTTTTGTACTGCTGCAAAAAGCAGTAGGCACAACTAGCCTGCCTCCCTGTTTGTGCTTCTTTCACGTATTGAAATACAGATGTTCCCTCTGGACCTGAGGAAACACTTTTATTCTGTGAGGATGCAGAGCCATCAGCTTACAGCTCTTCTCTGGCAGACCAGTGAGCAGATGCTTTTCTTCCAAGCATTTCTGACAGACACTTACATAGGAAATGATGCTTGCTCCAATGTGGTCCCATTTTTTGCCAACAGTGGACTGCACTCATGGGGCAGTAGCCCACCAAACTTTTCCCCTGACCTTTGGAATAACTTCATGATGAGAAACAAGATTCCTGAGCTTACTATTCATTTAACTATTGAATTCAAAGGCAAATGAGGAAAGCAAGGTTGAAAGAGAGCAGAAGTGCCCAAACTTCCTCTGCACCCACAGTGTGTCCACTTTGGGGTGTGTAGTGACCTCCTTAGGTGTTCCCTGAGCCCCAGAAGTATGAGACAGAAAAGGCTCCATGGCTCCAGTGCCTCTCCCTCCTGCTGAAGCTCACATCCCACACATCCACAATCTGTGTTGCTTTTTCTTGCCAGTCATGTGCTGTGGGATCTTCAGGCAGATATGAATATTTCTGGTTCTGAAGGCTCCTAATTTTTTCAGCTACTGCATTACTTATTCCTCTTTAAGTGAAGCTTCTCTGGCTTTTGGCCTTTGATCATCTTCTCTAAATGGTTCTGATGCAATTTACCCCAGTTTGGGTCCCCCTCCCAAACTCACTTTTGTTTACATTTCTCAGGGCCTGAGATGGCGAGGAGTCCTTGATTCCTAGGCTTAGAGAGGAATTGTTTTGTCTGACCAAAATGGGAAATCTGTAGCTAGCATTCTGTATGGAGTTCAGAGTTATACAGTAAAGAATTGCAGGATTACAAATATATGAAAAATATAAAAGCTAAAATCCTAAGGCACCAGTTCACATAGCTATAAAATTAGGGCAAATATATCAAGGCTAAATCTTGATTACATTTCAGGATCATCACAATCATATGATAACAAAATCTTTTGAAATCATGTCACACAGCTGGCAGGGCAAGGACATCCTCTCTTGGTGTCAGAAATGTGTGTGACTGAAGGTGTGTTTGAGCTGCAGTGTTCAAGTGTCTTTTGGGAGCAGTTTTTGTGGAAAATAATTCACAACCCCATCAGAAGTTGCTTTCTAACATGCTTTTGAAAGAGAACAATAAGAATCAAAACCCTTTGGAGGAAGGAGTTTGAAAAGGTTTATAGAGATAAATGTGACTGGTTATGGAAAAGTATGAAAGAAAAGGAGTTTGGAGTCGATGTTGAACAGCAATATTTACATTCCTGGCAACTTTGTTGGTTTTGCCTACTTGAAGATACTGGTAGAATAAGAATGTTCTCCCTTAAAATCAGTTGATGAATCAGTGTTCTGGACAGAATCCAGTTTCTTATCTATCTGGGATCGAGTTACCCTACTTTCCCTATTTTTGTATGCGAACAATGATAAATGGAGATATCAGTCTCCATGGGAGACTAAAATGACATCACTGAAATAGCGATGATGTTTTTAACAACCTTGTAGATGAAACAAATGGGCACAGTTTTGACCTAACATCTTGAGTTATCACAACCTTACATCTTCATTACGTTGTCTTCTTTTTACTGAAACAATGTAGATATGAAACAATGGCAGATTACAGGGATAATGTATTAAACTGATGCAAACTATTTAAAATGCAAGATGTCAAGCAGTGGCTCCAAACATAGCACACATCATCTAAAAAAAACCCCAAATCAAAAAACCATAACACTCTGAAGAAAGCTAAAAGAAAAGAGAAAGTCTTTCCAACTATGAAATTATTTTCCAAATCCTCCTAACTTAGAATCTTGAACATAGCCAGTGTTAAAGAAATTAATTCACTGAAAAAGCACACAACACGCAATGTTCAGGAAAAAATATTGGTTAGTCAGAGAATATCTCTGTGTTTCAATATTTAATTTTGAATCCATATTTTAAAAAGTGTTAAAAGTTTAAAACCAAACCAAAGAAACTGTTTTAGATGCAAGCAGCAACCACAAACCAAATCACTGTTTAAACCAAGCTAAAAAATTGGTGTAACACCAGTTACTTTTATGTATTATAAAAAATTTTGCTTTAACTGGACAAACTTTACAACAGTGGTGATTTTTATAGCATGTATATTTTGTAAAGCAGCTTTGCAAACACTTCCTGAGTAAGCCTCTGCAATATTTTTGTACTTTCCTATATTTGACACTGGTGACATCTTGTGGTAGTTTTAGTCAAGGTAAATAGCAGCTGTTGCTTTTGTCATCCTTACTCTGCAGATTTGCTTACTGCTGAGTGATGGAGTCCTGCAATTGATAAAAATGCAGTGTATGACTTCATGGTGAGGAGATACTACATCTACTAGATTTTAATAAAATAAAACTAGCCTAGTTAAGTGTCAAATCTCACTCCAGCCACAGAAAGGAGAAAACAAAATCAAACTGGTTATAGCCGCAATTAGTCTGTACCAGAAAATTAATGATTCTTTCTGGAAAAGACTACACCCTTGCTGAAAAGGGCTCTTTAATAAAGTTATGGGACAGACGGGGAAGTGTGTATGTAACTCTAGACAATGGGGACTGCAAATGTCACAGTCCTAAGCCTCCCCTCTCATGTGTGCTCAGACAGCAACAAAATGACATGGATATCTTGTCATTCCCAGAACTACAGTGAAAATCCTCTATTAAACAAGAACTACCAGTATTAGTACAGCACAAAGAAAACAACTGATGAATCCTATAAAAATCTGACAGTTTTATCTGTCCTTTTAACCCAAAATACTTTATCCGGTTCACTAGCAAGAAAGACAGTATCACTATAAGGCAAGTAGTAGGCCAAATTGTCAAGTGAAATTATTTCATGCCTGCCTTGCATGGTCCTAGTGACATGGATAGTCTCATCTGCCCTTGCAGAAAATACGGTGGAGGTTTTTATGTTGTAATTTTCCCTGACCCTTGTATGTTTTGTTTAAAGAGGGGTACGTTGCAGACCTAGGAAAGGAAACAGTCAGAAAAGGTACAGCTCCCATGAATTCTAGCCAAGGATATCTGATCCTGTGAATTGCTTAATACAAGGGCAAAAACTGTGGTTTTGAGAAGTTTTTGTAGGAGTCCCACATACACATTATACTTAGCAATGAACTATAATGCCTGCTGCATGAATGCAGTCTTGGATTTCAGTTAGGTGCTGAAACTTTGATGAGGACAACACTGGAAATTCCCCTTCCAAGGCACAGTCCAAGCACCCACGGCAGAACCAATGCAAATGATCAGTTTTGGTGGAAATCAGTAGCTTGCACTGGTACAAGTAGCGTCACAATATTAAGTAAAGCACTGGTGCATCTAGGGCTGAAATTCTATAGCCTTACTAGTAAGAGGACTATGATGTCTAGAAACAATATGATGAGCAAGTGCCTCACCCTGCTCTGGGAATACCAGAAGGACTAAGAGACACATTTGCACAAAAGCTTTTACATGATCACAAGAAAAAGAAAATTAGAAAAATCAGGGATTTATTGTCTTAGAATTTGTGTGTAGAATACTAAATGTCTGAACTACCCATGATTGAACAGTCTGGTCTAGGTCTGGTAGCAGGAATAAATAACAAAGTAAGGTCTCAGAGCTGCTTATCTAAAATTGCATTGAAAGCAATGGCAAAAACATCTGATAAGCATTGTTAATTGCCTAATTCTACTCTCTCATATAACACTTTAAATTGGCTAAAATGCTTTATCCTGCTTACTATTGGTATTTCACCACTTTAGAGGCATTTTCAGGAGGAGCATTATTCAATTTATCACCATGTAAGACCTAAATTGAAAAAGAATTGGAAGTTATATGTCATTTTTTTGGTGAGATATACAAATGATAGGCTAAATGAAACACAAAATCACAGAATGGCAGAGTTTGGAAGGCACCTCTGGAGGTCCTGTGGTCTAACCCCTGCTGCAGCAGAGCCATTTTGAGCTGGCTGCCCATGACTGTGTCCAAATGGCTTTTACAGATCTCCAGTGGGGGAGACTTGACAAATTCTGTGGGCAACCTGCACCAGTGCCCAGTCATCCTCACAGAAAAAAGGGTTTCCTGTTGCTTAGAAAGTACCTCCAGTGTTTCAGTCTAAGCCCATAGACTATGCCCTGCGTTTTGTCTCTGCTCCTGTCACTGAACACCACTGAGGAGAGCATGGCTCTCTTTGTTGCACTCTCTCTTTGGGTATTTGTAGGTATGGATGAGTTCTCTTTTCTGGACTGGACCCATGTCAGCTTTTTCTCATGGTAGACACTCTCCAGTCTCATTAACATCTACTAAAGATTATTGAGAATTACCTCACAGTGGTACAGGTGAGTTAATTCTCACACTCATGTGTGCATCCCAACAAGACTCTGGTATGTTCAGATGGCTTAAGTGATCCCTGACCTGATCCTCTTCCACCAAGGAAGAATTCCCTATGCATTTTCCTTTCTCCACATTTTTCATGTGTCTCTGGGTTTTCTGCAAGATGGAATTGCTAGTAAAGACTGAAGGTATTTTGTACCACAGTGTTTTCTATGTCATAGAATCATGGAACATAGAATGATTTGAGTTGGAAGGGGCCTTAAAGATCATCTAGTTCCAACACTCCCTGCTGTGGGGAAGGACACCTTCCACTTCCTCAGCTTGCTCAGATCCCTATCCAGTTTGGCCTTGGACATTGCCAGGACATCCACAACTCCTCTGGGCAACCTGTTCCAGTGCCTTACCACCTTCACAGTAAAGAATATTTCCTGATATCTAATTCAAACCTACTCTCTTTCAGTTTGAAACCATTCCCCCTTGTCCTGTCACTATATGCTCTGGTACAAATGGAATGATGGAATGCCATGTTCAGCTGCTGTCACCAGCACCCCCAGGGCCTTTTCCTGTGGCAGCTTTGCAGCCACTCTGCCCCAGCCTGTGGCACTGCCTGGGCTTGCTGTGACCCAAGGGCAGGACTTGTACAAAGTCTCTCCAGGTTTCTTGTAGGCTCCCTTCAGGTACTGGAAGGCTGTGATTGGGTCTTCTTTTCTCCAGGCTGAACAAATCCAATTCTCTCAGCCTTTCATCATAGGAGAGGTTCTCCAATACCTCCAATATTCTGGATGCCTTTCCTCTGGACTCATGTCATTTCAGTGCTGGGAGCAGAGAGCTGATGCGGCACTGCAGGTGGGGTCTCAGCAGAGCAGGGCAGAGGGGCAGAATCCCCTCCCTGGCCCTGCTGCCCACACTGCTCTGGATGCAGCCCAGGACACATTTGGCTCTTTGGGTTGGGCGTGCCCATGGCTGGGTCACGTCCAGCCTCTCACCCACCAGCACCCCAAGCCCTTCTCAGCAGGGCGGCTCTGCTCTGTTCATCCCCAGCCTGTGTTGATACCAGGGTTTGCCCAAGTTGCACATGGGGACCATGAAATTCCTATGGATCCACTTCCTGAGCTTGTCCAGGTCCCTCTGAATGGCATTCCATCATTCAGGTGTGCTAAGTATGTCACTCAGCTTGTCACACTTCAGGTGTGTTAAGTATGTCACTCATCTGCAAATTTGCTGGCAGTGCACTCAATCCCTTTGTCTACATCATAAATGAAAATATTAAATAACACTGGTCCCAGTATGGATCTCTGAGGGACACCACTTGTCCCTCTTGTCCATCAGGACTCTGAGCCATTGCCCACAACCCTCTGGGTGCTACCATCCCACTAATTTGTTATTCACCTAACAGTCCACCCATGAAGTCCCTCTCTCTCAATTTTAAGGGAAAAGGATGCTGCGGGGGCCTGTGCCAAAGGCTTTCCAGAAGTCCAGGTAAATGATACCTGTCACCCTTCCCCTGTCCACTCGTGCAGTCACCCCACCACAGAAGGTGACTGGGTTGGTCTGGCAGGACCTGCCCCTGGTGCTGCCATGCTGGCTTTCCTGAACCACCTCCCTGTCCTACGTGTGCCTTAGCACAGCTTTTGGGAGGGTATGTTCCATGATCTTCCCAGGCATGGAGGGAAGGCTGACAGATGGGTAGTTCCCAACGTCCTCCTCTCTACTCTTTTAAAAGATGAGTACGATGTTTTCTTTTTCCAGTCACCTGGGACTTCACATGATTGCCATCACTTTTCACATATCACCAAATTAAATATCACCCAAATATGAGAGTGGCTTTGCAAATACATCAGTCAACTCCCTCAGGACTCAGGGATGCCTCTCATCTTAGTCTTCTGTTACCTACATGCAGGTTCTTTTTTTTTCACCAGCAGGACTGAGAACACCATCTGGGCCCAAGAGTCAAGTTTTGTCTAGCAGTATCATTTCCTTTTCTATGGAAGCTGAGCAGTGGTATTAGTCAGAGAGCCAGACAAGCTTCTGCAGTCCCTACACATTATCCTGGACAGAGGACCCAGCAGGCAGCAGATCTCTTCAATTGATATGTCAGGTCAACAGGTGGTTTATTCTGTACCCTGAACAGTGATTAATTGCAGCAAGGACTCACCCACTGCAATGAATCACTGTTTCCTCCTGGTACTATTGCATGTTTTAGGGTCAGGTGGACCAGATAATTTGCTTGAAGGTGCATGAAGCTCCTACTCAGCTTTGAGGATAGTGAAGCTGCAAGCCTTTAGGTGAGAAAAGAGCCTTCCCTGTTGTGCTGTAAGCCACTTGCTTCCACCTCTTCCACTCTCCAGAGGTTGCACTTACCTTCATATTAGGGATGAACACTGCCACCTTCTCAGCTGCAGGTGGGATTGGTGGCTCTTCAAGCTGTTGAGCCTCAGAGAATGTCCTATCTCTCTTTCCTCTTCCCTTGTGCTATGCAGCCTGATCACTTCCTTTGGGTAACTCCTCATCTTGGCAGCAAAGATCCTCCAAGACTTCACAGTTCCTACAACAAATTAAAATGAAACAACAGATTTTTAATGGAAGCATACTAAATGTTCAAGTAGAAGTAGCTGCTGAAGTACAAATGTCTTCAGGCCGAACATCCTGCTATTATCAAAGAACTGTTCCACTTGCCAGAAATATCTTTCTCATATTAGGTATCTCCAACTTCTGCCACTGCTTGCTATCACTATTTGTCCGTACAGGGATCCTCCTTCACACCACATCTAAGGTGTAGCTCGGTTTCTGTGTAAAGGTAACTTATCTAACTTATCATCACCTCTTATACAGAGACAGCCTAGCCTTACAGCTATTAGTCAGTGCACGGCTTACATACAAAATTGAAACTAAGAAACAAACAAACAGAAAAACCCCTACAACAAACCATTGTAATGCAAGTTACAGAAAGTTTTTATATTAAATGTTTGACAAGTTACAAAGTTTTCATATATATCTGCTGTGAAAATGACCATTAAGTGTAAGACTCTCCCTGGGAATGGTGATGCTCAAGAAAAGTTCATAGCATTTAGAGAAGGCTTTCCTGCAGTCTCATAGGTAGCTTGAAGCAGAAGAGAAACACTTTCTATGAAAAAAATTGTCTGAAACAACTCTTTTGAAACAACTTCAGATATACAATATAGATATGATCAGGGTATGGCTAGGGGAACAGGCTTCAGATACTTGCCAACTAAGGCTTTGAGTTTTCTCCAGGGTTGTAAGAAATGACTCAGAAGGGAGGATGTGAAACAAATGTGAAAAATCGCTGCAGGATTAGATGAAAGGTTATTCCACAGAGGGAATTTATATTGTATATCTGTAGTAAATAAGTAAAACATTGCCCAGTTTCAGATACCAAGTTCACTCTAAGCTCTCTGTGAAGCACTCCTACCTGCAGGTTTTTTGAATGCCATAGGAAGAAAATCTAGTGCCTTCATATTTTTGTGTATCAGCTCTGCTAGGATAATATATTATTGGATCATCATCGCACTGATGGGAAAAATTATGTTCAGAGATCCAAATTATTTTCTCAAGAAACTGTTGACCTGTCTTCATGACTTCATTGATAGGAGCACATTTTGCTTTCAAAAAAGTAAAAGGGGCAGGTCTGAGAGAAATGTCTTGTGAAAATCAGTGGTGAAACAAACTAAAGGAGTATTTGTAGAAATGACTCGATTTCTAAATTCTGCTTCTTGCATTATTATATTAATGGGGTTTACAGATACTGAGGTTATGGCCCTGGACAAATAAGTATTTCTCTCTGCACACTTTTTCCCCTAATCATACTTCCAGCCAAGTGAGAACAATTTATGCTGAAATTGGTGTCCACATTTGAAGCTCCTAAAGTCTTTCGTGCCATACAGGGCATATTATGTGCCATAACAGGCATGTTGTTTTATGGCATATTTTCCTACCTCTACAACATACTTATGGCATCCTTGCCATGCAGAGCTTGGCTGTTCCTGAGTCTCTTTTTTCAAACACAACCTGGCACATCCTACTCTACTGTCAGACCTTGTCTGTGAAGCCCTGACTAGCTTGTGAGAAAGTATGAGGAGGCATGGGCCTGTGTTTTATTCAGATATAAAGCCTTATTATTCAACTGACCTGGAGGTCTCCATGTAGGGTGAGCTGCAGCTGTGTGAAGAGTTTATTGTCTGTTCAGCAGTGGTGCAGTTGGGTGCAGCATCTTCTGCTTCCAATAGGAGAGTAGACAGGAATGTGCTTCAGCTGGGACCTGGACCTCTCTTGTCCTATATAGGAGCTGGAGAGTAACAAAATGGCATGAAGCAACTGTGTTCATGCAGCACAAGCCATGCAAACAGACTACATTCAGTGAATGACATTGTGGGCAGCTCCTTTGATGGATAGTTGGGAGGTTGGAGTTGTATGGATGATGTAAGTCTTTGAGTTGTGTCTGTAATGTCTAACTGGGATACTGGGCACAAATAAAAACACAGTGGGCTGTGAAATCCAGATTGCTGGATGCACTGTGCTGCTGATTGTAGAGGTATTGAGACATGGTTTGAGTGAAAAACAGATACATGGCCTTCTCTAAAAAGATTCAGGCACTAGTTTTCTGTGTGGTGCAGGAAGTGCTTCTTTCTGATATGTTCCCTATTCCTGCACCTGTTCCTGGTTTGGCAAGAGGGTGACTCAATATTCTATGTGAATAGCAATATGTTTTGTGAAGCATGATGATATGAACTTATAAGATAATTGCTGATACAAGAAAACAGATTTTTCTGTTCCCACTGATCTTCCAGGTGACTGCTTAAGTGCTGCTCATTGGTAGCATCAAGGCAAAGACTGCATGATTAACCTTAGGGCTTCTGAGAGAGGTTGTAATTACATCCAGGCTCAATCAGGCTCTTCATCTGTAAATAGAGAACATTCTTTCACCACCTGTATTGCCATTAATTGAGGTGATCTCCACATAAAAAGCACTTAAATACACCTATGAAATGTGGTTTTATTCAGCCGTGATATGACTTATTTTTCAAGAGAAATATTGTTTGAAGTAAAAACAAACTTGGTGCAGATGTCTCTGTTCAATACCAGTTTCTCAGTTCATTGTATCTTGATGGCATCTTCATGGAAATTGAGTGCTTGTTCATGGTCATTTCAGTTGGAAGAACTATAAAACATTTTTCTCTTATTTCTCTACAGCATCAGAATTTGTACTGCTCTCTGAAGCTTTTACAATTTAAAATCATGAGGCATATGGCACTTGCCAGTGAAATGTTTTTGTTCTGAGAGTCTAGACTTAGGAGCTCAGTAGTTACTGCTTTTTGTTAGTTTGAGTTAAACAGCAGCAAATTTAAAAAAAAAAAAATCACTGCTTTCTTGACACAATTTTATGTAGAAGACAACTGAAAGAATCACAAGTGGCTGACCCCTCCAGCACCTCTGGAAATCACTCTGAGCATCATCATGGTCAACAACAGCAAGTTAATCACAGCTTTGAACAAGCAGACAGATTCAAAAACCTTCCTGTTCCCAGTGTTTAACTACACCCATATTAAAAAACATTTCAATACTTCTAGCCTGAGCCTTTCATGCTCCAGCTTGGGTCTCTTGCTTTTTCATCTATTGATGTGCACTTCTGAACAGAATTTGTGTCTACCTTCCCTATATCCTCCCACGAGGTTGTTGAAGGTAAGAGAAAGTGTAACTCTCTGATGAATAAAACAAGAGATGAGGAGAAAGCTCAGGTACTCAATAGCTTTTCCCCCTCAGTCTTCACTAACAATCTCTTCCCGCAGCTCTGAAGTGGATGGGGAGCAAAGTCTGCCCACTATAAGAGATCAGGTTCAAGACTACTTGAGAAATCTGAACAGACATAATCTATGGGACCTGATGAGATACCAGAGTCATGAGGGAATTGGCTGATGTAGTTGCCAGGCCATTTTCCATAATATTTGGAAAGTGATGGCAATCAGGCAAAGTCCCCGGTGAATGGAAAAGGAAACATTGTATCCATCTTTTAAAAGGATAGATATGAGGACGCTGGGAAGTCCTCTGCTCTGTGCCTGACAGACACTGTCTTGTGCTCAAGACAGCCAGCACAACTTCACCAAGGGCAAGTCTTGCCTAACCAGCCAAGCAGTCTTCTGTGATGGAGGGACGAGGTCAGGGGGCAAGGAAGGGATAAAGATGACGTTTATCTGGACTTCTGTAAAGCCTTGTAATGGTTCCCCAAAACATCCTTCTCTCTAAATTGGAGAGAGGAATTTGATGGATGGACTATTCAGTGGAGAAGGCTAAATGGCTGCATCCAGAGGGCAATGGATCCAGAGGTCTGTCTGGAAATCAGTGATGGATGGTGGCCCTTGGGAATCTGTTTTGGGACTGATTCTGTTTAGTGTCTTCATCTGTGATACAGACAAAAGGATCAAGCACTGTCAAAAGTTTGCAGATGACACCAAGCTGAGTGGTGCAGTTGACACATGTGAAGGACAGGATGCCATCAGAGGGACCTGGACAAGCTCATGAAGTGGGTCCACGGGAATGTCATGAGTTTCAAAAAGACCTAATGCAAGGTGCTGGATCTGGGTTAGGGGAACCTCTGGTATTAACACAGGCTGGGGATGAACAGATCAGAGCAGCCTGAAGGCATTGGGGTAACCTTATTTGCAGCCCTTCACTACTTAAGTGGGCTTTATGAAGAAGATTAACACAGACTTTTTTTGGAGGGACTGAAACAACAGGGCAAAAATAGGAAAATAAAAGGGTAGATTCGGACTAGACATCAGGAAACATTTTTTACAATGAGGTGGTAGAACACTGGAACAGCTTGCCCAGCGAGCTTGTGGATGCCTCATCCCTGGGAACACCCAAGGTCAGGTTGGATGGGGCTCTAAGCAATCTGATCGAGGTGAAAATGTCCCTGCTTATTGCAGGAGAGTTGGACTAAATGACCTGCAAAGGTGTCTTCCAACACAAACCATTCTATCATTCTATGAAGTCAAAAAAGCAACAGATCTCCCATCCCTTTTCCCAGGTTGACAGAAGGCTAGGGGGCTCTCCTGAACCTAACCGAATATATTAATCTTTTCCCTATATTATTGGGATCCAAAACTGGACACAGCAATTCATATCCACCTCATAAATGATGAATCATTAACAGATAAAGGATAACTTCCCTGGATATGCTGTCTCTGCCTTTGCCAGTACACCCAAGCATTTGGCTGGGTTTATTTGCTGCAATACTGCTTCCCAGGTAACAGAGTAACAGAATAATTTAGGGTGGAAAAGATATCCAAGACCATCAAGTCCAAGCACTGGTCAAATACCACCATGCCCACTAAACCACAGCATGAAGTGCTGTATTTTTCTTTTTTCTCTGAATGCTTCCAAGGATGATGACTCCACCACTCGCTGAGTAGCCTGTTCCAATGCTTAACCACTCTGTCAGTGCAGATATTTTTCCCAATATCCAACCTGAATATCCTTCCTTGGCACAGTTCCTCTTGTCCTATTGTTAACTGCCTGGAAGAAGAGACAGATCACCATTTCACCACAGACTTCCATGTAGTTGTTCAAAGCAGGACCCCCCTGAGCCTTTTTTCTGCAGGCTAAACAATCCCAGCTCCCTTAGCTGTTCCTCATAGGTCTTGTGCTCTGGAACCTTCACAGCTCCATTACCTCCTCTGGACCTGCTCCAGCACCTCAATGTCCTTCGTGTACTGAGGGGCCCAAAACTGAGCACAGGATCTGAGGTGTGACCTCACCAGTGCTGAGTACAGGGGACAATCCCTGCCCTGCTCCTGCTGGCCACACCATTGCTGGCACAGGCCAGGATGCCATTGGCCTTCTTGGCCACCTGGGCACTGATGGCTCATGTTCAGCTGCTGTCACCAGCACCTCCAGGTCCTTTTCCTGTGGCAGCTTTGCAGCCACTCTGCCCCAGCCTGTGGCACTGCCTGGGCTTGCTGTGACCCAAGGGCAGGACCCAGCACTGGGCCTTGTTGAACCTCACACCACTGGCCTGGGCCCATGGTCCAGCCTGTCCAGATCCCTCTGCAGAGCCTTCCTGCCCTGCAGCAGATCAGCACTCCCACCCAGCTTGGTGTCACCTGCAAACTGAGGGTGCACTCAATCTCCTCATCTAGATCATCCATAAAGAACATAAAACAGAACTGGCCCCAGTACTGAGCCCTGGGGAGCACCACTGGTCACTGGCCACCAGCTGGATGTATCTCCATGCCCCACTAATCTCTGGGCCCAGCCATACAGCCAGGTTTTTACCCTGTGAACAGGGTGCCTGTCTGAGCCATAAGCAGAGACTTTGTCCAGAAGAATTTTGTGGGAAACAGTGTCAAAGGCTTTACTAAAGTTCAAGGAGAAATACCCACAGCCTTTTCCTCATCCTCTAAGGTTGTCACCTGACCATAGAAGGGATCAGGTTGGTCAAGCAAGATGCACATTTCACAAACCCTTGCTGCTGGCCCTGATCCCTTGTATTTCCTGAGCATTGGTGATTAGTCCTAAGGCCTGTAAAGGGTAGTCATGAAAAGTAATAATTTACTGCAGCTTTCTGGGTAAGTGAGTAGTATGAATCTTGAACTAGTCAAAGACACTTGGCTTAACAACACACATTGGAATTAATTTTGTCTCTTTGATTCAGAAACTTGGGCTGGGATAGAAAGTGTGTGAACTTGTAACTCAATGTTTTCAACTTCTGCTTTTTCCCCATTGCCCCATTTTTCCCTGGCCAGGTAGACAATGTTGCTCTCTTAAAAATGTTCAAGAGGCAAGAGATCAAAATGCTGCACAAACTGTCCCTGTCTTGCAGCATAGTTACTCAAGAAATCATGCCAACAGTCACACTGAATTGAACATTCTGCAGTTGGTGGTTGTATCTCCAGGTGACAGGTGAGCCAGTCTGGTTGCCAGGAGATCTCTGTCTACTGCAGAACTTGAAATCTAGCAAAAACAGGTGGTTTCACAGAAATTACTTTTCAGAAACTAATCATATTGACAAATGGCACTAAGATGTCAAAGGCTGAAGGGATCAGTGGGGAGGTCACTACCACACTGCCAGAGCATAACTGTCAGGCATTTTGGGTATCATCAGGGGCTGAAGGCCCAGTTTTTTATCTTAATATATATACGCAGAAAATCTGCACTGGGATTCTGTTGAAGCTGCAGCAGTGTACAATAAAATTATGGCTTCTCAAAAAGCAAGTCTGGAGCATGAAAAGACCCTGTCTCAGGTCTGTCCTACAGAGGTCACTGCAAACCCACGTCTGAGAAAACTGCAATGCTGGTTTGCAGTACTATCACACTAACACTGAATGCAGGCTGAAGTGTCTTTGTCTATCACCAGTATCTATTTACATCTCACATGTTTGCACCGTGGCAAACAAAAATGTCATGTATCCTTTCAGACAGATTCAGGGTAACTTTGAGAGCAAGACATTAGTAAGCATTATGTTTTGACTTCTCTGAGCCACAAAAAAAAAAATTAGGACTCCAGCTCATCCTGTTTTTTAAAGATGGACAATCAACTCTAAGTTAGAATAAAACTTGCATTCTTGGACTTCTGATTTTCCCCTACCTTAAGCAGATTTGCATTTTCACAGATGCCTATAACATTCTGTCTAGGATTTTTGGCGAAATCTTTTTATTGTTTGTTAGTATTGAAGAGTGGTGAAATAGAGTTTTTCAAATTAGAAAAACAGCGAATAGTACCTTTGAAAAACCAGTTTCAACACATGGATTGAACCTCAGATTGCATTTAGGGAAAAGGTTTATGAGATGGTAACCCTTATTTAACAGCAATATGATTATATGAAATAACAGCTTTATTTTTTTGATTACTGTTCAAGTGTTTGTGTGCAGTGTTGGAGTGCAAGTGGTAAAAGAAGATATAGTGATTCTTTTCCTGTGACACTGTTATAGGAACATGGTTTCCAAACCACTGAAATAAGCTTCAGGAAAGAAGCCCAGATAATGCTTCTGTGTACATATTACATTACTATTTTTAAGGCCTAGACTAAAGGAGAACATGCAGGCTTACAGCTGAATTTGGACCTCAAAGAGTTTGATTTAGACCTTGATTCATGAACTTATGGAAGTTCCAGCTTTGGCTGTGGTGGGGTTCTGCAGCCAGTGCTTGGAATGGCTGTGTGTCCTGTGTTTTCCCATGGCATTAGAGCTTCTGCACCTGGGATGGGGCAGCCCTGGATGTACAGAAAAATGAGATGCTGGAAAGCAATGCCACAGAAAGGACCCTGGGAGTCCTGGCTTATGGCAAGTTGAACATGGTCAGCAGTGCCCTGGCAGCCAGGAGGGCCACCCGTGTCCTGGGGGCATCAGGCACAGCATCCTCAGGCACAGCATCCTCAAGCAGAGCATTGTTGTCCTGCGCTGCTCTGCACTGGGGCAGCCTCACCACGAGGGGTGGGGGCAGCTCTGGGTGCCACAATAAAGGAGATATAAAGCTATTGGGGACTGTCCAAAGGGCCATGAACACGGTGAAGGGTCTAGAAGGAAAGCCATATTAGGAGCAGCTGAGGTCAGTTTTTCTGTTCAGCCTGGAGGAGACTGAGGAGAGACCTCATTGCAGTCAACTTCCTTGTGATGGGGAGAGGAGGCAATGGTTTTAAACTGAAATAGGGTAGATTTGCTTGGATACAAGGATGAAATCTTTTACAATGAGGGTGTTGAGACACAGGAACAGATGCTCTGATTAGCTCTGGATGCCCCATCACTGGAAGTGTCTAAGGTCAGGTTTCACACTCTGATCTCGTGAAAGATGTCCCTGCCATGGGTCATCATTATCTTTAAATGTCCCGTTCTAACCATAGCCATGGTATGATTCTATATTTTATAGAAATATATTCTATATTTCTATATAATAAATACCACAGAGGTTTTTTTTATATTTAAACAGTAGAATGTGTAAAAAACCTTGTATACATAGGGAAATGCAGAATATTGAAAAAGGATACTTGAGTATAGACTGTAACAACAAAAGGTCACTTAGGAGTCAGCCATGCTTGAACATATCCACTGACTTTATGACTGCTACTTGACCTACCAGCATCCTTTGTTGCAAAAACAGTAGCAGAGCTTCCTTAGAAACAGATTATTCTGGGGGTGAAACTGTGTTATAATAGCTGCTCTGTCTTGAGCTGAGTAATCATAAGAACCTAAAAAATCACCTAATGATCTTATTATGCCATGTAACAGAAATGATCAGAGGACTTGGGATTACAACAGGCAATTAAAGACAGAGGTGGCTGAGTTTTTTGCCCCTGCTATTTATATTACTAATTTATTAGTTAGCCTGAGGTTTAAAAAAGACTTACCATGGAACATTAATAGTTGGCCAACATCCAAAATTATCATCCAGACCAGAATGGAGAGTAAAAGTCTATTCTATTGAGACCTAAGGTGCTTGTGGTCTTTCGAAGTACAGGTTTTGAGGAGCTCCAGCAAGACCTGAGTAGAAAAATGTGATGCCAAGCTCTCAGTAAATAAGACCCAGTGCCTCATTCTCATATTTGGGTGCCCTTTTCTTACTCTCTCTCTTTCACAATATATCAGGGCCTGTAGGACAGTCCTGGCTGGGCAAATACATTTCATGGAATGAGCCACCTAAAAGAGAAGCTGTCTGAAGAGGCAGTCAGCACTTTCCCCTCTCCCAGACACTATAACATCAAACCTGGAAAGCACCTGGGAATGTATTAATGGTGCAGCAGTGAAAGTTAATTAGCATCTACTTTAGAGATAAGGTTTTCATTTGTGCCAGTATACAAAGGCATATGCTCTGAAAAATCATTAGCTTGAGGAATGCCTTTCTGCCTTCCCATGCTTTCTAGCCAGACAGCATTTCTTTTTGTATTTTCCTTCTTTCCTAGTGTCCCTACCTTGTGACATACTGAAAGCCATGTCTGCAGTCCAGCTAAACACTTAAAACTCGTTTAATTTTAAGTATTTTTATGTTTTTCTATTGAAATCAAATCAATTCAAGCTGTTGAAATGTTTCCCTGTAATAGTAACATGTTGTGCTGTGAAAATTCCAGAAAAAAAAAAAGAAAGACTTTGGAATGCAACAAAAATGTTCATAACTATTGACAGTCATTACTAGCATTCAGTATTGTTTTATTTTAATGGGTGCAGGTTTTCATCAGACATTGATATGATAACTGTTGCTTGGATTTTTGAGTTTATATATGTGCATATGTGTGTACATATATTCTCTCTAGAGATATGGCATCTCTTGCAAAAAAGAGATGATGCCAAAGTTCTTGGATGGCAACAAGAAAGAAAGAAAGAAAAAGATACAATGTGTTATAAAGATTTTTTATATTTAATTTTCCTGTTTCTCTGTGGTTAGGTTCTTCCACAATTTATATAACCCCATGTTATATTTTATGTTGTCAGAGTTGTCAGAAAAATAAAGAACTATATTAGCACATATGACACTTTGAATCTAACCCAGAAACAACAGTCTGAATTCAACTGCACAAGGAATAATTTATAAGTGTTTCTGAAAGTCAGGATTCAGTCTTCATTACAAGTGTGATCAGGAAGGTAGAAAAGGAAAGGAAGGAGATCTCATTAAGTGTCACAGCACTTCTCTGGAAACCTTGGAAGATTTTTCTCCTACAGCTAAAGCTCACTAGATTTGTTTGTCTAATCATTAGATTTAGGAATTTTACTGACAGTGTTATTTTTTCAAGTCAACTCCATTTGAATCCATGAATGCCAGAGATTTTCGTGGAACTGCAAACCCCTTCAGTTACAGCACACAGAAAATTAGTAAGTTGCTTTGAATTAAGAAATTTTAAAAGTGAGCTCCTTACAAAATACATTAAAAATATAAAAAGCAGCATTTTGGGAGGATCAGAATATGTTTTTAGCAATGTAAAGGAAATAGATAGAAATGTACCTAAATCACTTATGCCTATGGATATGTATTGTCAGGTTCACAGAAGTTAGTGAAGTGCATAGCATACCATAGAGTAGAATTTTGTGCAGTATAAGAAATAATAAGTAAAAATGCAGCTTATTAAAAAATTTAGATGCACTTGTGGATTTTTGATCATTTCTGAGACACTCATATGCCCAGAAAGAGTGGAACATGTTAATTGGTGTTATTCTTTTCTGTTTTGGGTTCTTTAAACTGGAGCAAAGAAGCACACAATAGGGAATTGGCAACATTTTAAGGGTTTTTTTGTGCAATGTAGACTCTTACAGCTTAGAATAATTAATTACAATGGAATTAAGTAAAATTGTAGTATTATATAGATCACCATAGCTGTTTTCTTATCCATTTTACAAATGGATGAAAAAAAGAGAAGTTTTTAGCATTGCTTTACTTAAATTCAAGGAAAGACTCAGGAGATGAGTTCCAATACACTATATCCCTGTAGTTCTTATAGAGCCAATTAAATGTGAAGATATGTTGATACAGTTATATCAGCTAGGCTAGGAATATGAGTGAGTACTGTTGTGAGAACAAAGTCAGATCAGTATTTTGATACTGATCTAGCTAGCATATAGATAACTTTCTTATTTCTTACATATGTCTAAACACAACCTTTCGAGAATTTTGTGTGACCAGCCATTTATCTGGACTTTGATTTAATTTCAGTAGAGGCTATAGGAGTCCTTTCTAACTTCAAGTGGAGAAATACTGTTTAAAGGAGAAAATTCAATGGTGCAGAAGCAGAAAACATAGAAACATATTCTACCAGTGAAATATATGATCCCAGGAAAAAGTTAGACTTCTATTAGAATGAATTCTATGTAAAATTGAACAAGAACCAGAGTAACATCAAATTATTCACATGTTGTTTTTAAATTTAACATCTTCTCATAACAGAAATATACTAAAACAATGAAAAGAAGGGAGTGTGGGTGATTTTCTTAAGGACATGGTAGAGAGTACAAAGTCAAGGTACCTTTTACTCAGGCTTCATGGCGACAGCTGTTGCCTTCTAACAGGTAATGGGCTTCCTGTGGCAATACTATGCATTCAACACCATAGCTTCACCCATATGCCTCCCCCAGACCCCCTCCTTAATTGCATGTCACCCTTGAGAAGAGGCACACTGACTGCTGATGACAGCCATGTTTGGGGTGAATTGTTCAATATCTGATCAATTAAGGATCTACTTTTTAGTGTGTTTTCACCCAGTATTTTCTGACCTAAATTAGTTTCTTTTCTAAATTAGTAGAAGTCCAAAGGTACTACAATGAAGAAAGCTAACTACACACATGTCAGTATTTATTACAGGATATGAAGTAAAATTTAACATTAAAAATCAGTGTTGAGGTGAGTAGGCATAGAAACAAGAGTAGGAGAAAAAATTGCAGTGTTATATGCATACCACTGAAGTGATTAATAAAATGCTTACTCTCCCAAACAAGAAAAGTGAGTTTCAACATTGTACTTATCTGCTGTTCAATCTAAAATTGCTGGAGCCTACAAAGAAATCATTATTAATATCAGAAGATCTTACTGTTGGACAAACAGTAGTTCCACTTTATCACAGCATTTTCTTCTAAGGTTTCTAAGTGGACTGTGGGAAATTTCCTTCTTTTTTTCTTACTTTGCCTTCAATTAGCATCCTACCTATAACAATGTTTCTAGCACTGTTATTCATCAGTAAGTATTAGGGAATGGACATCATGCTAGCCTGAAATCCCTCATAGTTTCTCCATGGAAATCAGACATGTTTGGTTTAGTATGCTTTGGTCAACATCAAACTCAATTTGACTTCAAATTTGACTCAGGCATGAAGACAGAGGTACACAAGCAAATGCAGTCCCTCTGTTCTCTTCACCTGTTTGTCAATGTACATGATATTCCCACTTTGTGACCTGAACCACAGCATATGAAATACCTAGAAAAGTGTCAGCTAAGTATTAATATATTCTAGTAAAACTCCACTGCTGATATTAAGTCTTTTCACTGATTATTTTTTTATGAGACTTGGGAAACTTATTCTACTCATCAGTCTCAGTTCCAGCTTCTTCAGGTGCATTGTAGGAATGTAGAATTCCCTTGCAATTAATTTTCATCTAATAATTTTATTTTCTGACCCTAAATAGATAATGACTGCATTCTTCTGTAAAGGTTCTGCATGTGTGTTTGTACCGTATAAAACTAGACTACAATATAATTAAATGAATCCTGTTTACCAGTGCCAGCTTTGTTTGTGCAAGAATACTGGGGAATCAAACTCACTTTCTTTGAGGAGGTTAGTAGAATGCGTGTATTTTTTTCATATTTATTCCACAGGCAGCTTTCTCTCCACCTGACAGCTTACATTTAAGAGTGGGAGTGGAACAGCTTTTATTCATCTCTTCAATTCACAGTGCAGGGTGCATTGCTGGAGCTGCAAGGAGAGGAACTGATTTGTTACAAGGATATCTAGATGCTGTAAGGAACTTTGAAGATCTTAGCAATATGCTCTTCGTAAGTATTAGTTTCTCGCAGTGTGGAGGAGAAATATGTTGTCTCATCTCCCTCATAGCAAGTAAAACCCACTAAAAAAAGTAATATTTTTGAAATCTGGATATAGAAAAAGGAAATAGAACACAGAAAAAAATTCTGAGGCCCTGCTATGTCATGATGGTATCAGACAGCCCACCTTGATGTGCTGTGAAGACCAGCTAAATGCAACCTGTGACCTGTGATTGAAAAGATGAAGAAAAAGGATCAAACCCCAAAACTTATGCCCATATACCCTATTTTTTAACTAGAAAAAAAAGAGGTATCAGCCCCGAGATGCTGGAGCCATGGATGATGGGAAACAGCAGAGGCCCCTTGCAGAGTTCCTTCTTGCCAGGAGTCAGTCTAAGCAAAGATGGGAGAGGTGCAAGACTTAATTTTACAGCTAAACCACGAAAACCCAATTCAATTATATTTTAATATACTGGTGTCAGTAAAAGTATTCAAGATGGAATTAAAGAGCTTTTTTTTTTTTTTGTCATATCCGCTTAACTAGCAAAAATATTGTTCTCATTTACACAGCAACTATGAAAACAGAATAGATATGAAATGGAAGATCTGAGGTAAAATTGAAGGATTAGACCAACAGTGTTAGTTAGTAAGATTTTTTAATCTGTTTCCCCTCCCTCCAAAAATAAACAAACCCAAAACCAAACCCCCAAGACAAGCACATGAACCAAACCCCCCCCCCCCCGAAACCCAAACAGCTTGAAAAAGCTTCCGCATTTCTGTTTGCATCTGAGGAATGGTTGTTCAGACTTGGGTTTGTTCAAATCAGCATGTCCAAGGCAACAAGAGACAAGCCCTCTTAATCTGTTAGTATTCTCTAACCAAGTATCATCGTATTCTAGGTACTCTTCAGATTCTCTGTATTTTCAGTGGAATTTTGCCCTCCCATTAAATTGACTGCCACAATTTCAAAGGTGTTTGGGTCAAAAATTTTTTCAGATTTGCTATAGAAATGCAAAATTAATTTGTCTTACAATCCTAGTACCTAGGTTTTTTCCCCTAAAAGGTGAGTTCTGCTGCTACCAGTATACAGAAGAAAGAGATAAGAAAAACTAAAACCAGCTGTATCTTCTGGTTGTCACATTCCTTATTCTCTGTTCCCTCTGCTACAATGGTTTTCCTCTGGACACTGAAAAAAATCTGAGTTTCCATACATGATGCTTCAACATCAAGAGAGTAATTCCCTTTCCCAAAAAGGCCTCCAAAATACCAATAAAGAAAATAAATTAACTCATCTTTATTCAATTTCTTTCTCCCACTTGAATGAGCTCTTTTCAGAATCTTTAGCCACTGACCATCTCCTGTCAGGGCTCACTTACAAAGATGGTCTTTCCCTGGGACAAAGGTGACAAGGATTTATGTGAGCATGTCTCTCTTTTCCTCCATACCTAGGAATAACATTCTAGGACAACAAACCAAATGACATAATACAAGAATCAGGCTAGGAAGAGACTTTGCAAGGACTGATGGGATACTGTGTTATTCCAACAGACTTTGGGACAGAGAAAAAGAAGAAAAAGGGAACTTTTTTTCTTTAAAAAAGAGTATTTTGAAAAATGCTTCTGTGTTTGATAGTTTGTAAACTGAAGCCTTAATTCAAAGTTCACTGTACCTTCATATAGCACGTAACTATACATTTCCTTGAGCAGTAAATAAAATTTTATTGAACTATGAAAATGTAATTGGGACTGAAGTGACAAATATAAATTTTTATCCTCAGATCTTGGATAGGTGGCAGAAGAATTACTGTGGATTCAGACACATTTCTTGAATTTCAGAATCCACTAGCTCCATTAGATACATGCTTTTTGATAGAGGGGATAAAATTTGCAGTAGAGAATAAGTAGTAGTTTTCTGAAGGACTAAGACATAGCCTTTTCATAATTGGGATGTGTGCTTTATGTGAGGAGTGAGTATGGGTTCATGCTGATGGATATGAATATGCAATGCTGTATGACAGGTATGAACATGCAGTTGTGTCACCCACTAAGAAAACTTTGGATGTACTTACTTTTAATGCACTTATTAGTCTTACCTGTCTTATTTTACATAAACTTTGCTGCTATTTCAGTACACTGAAAATTAAGAATTATCTTTAGATATAAGTTGCAGTTTCTAATGCTAACTTTGTTAATTTGAGGTTCTGATTGTCCTCTTTACTTCATATTCAGGACTTCTCAGCAGGCTACATCCATGGCAGTAAAAACTCTTATCCTCTATGCAAAGGCTGCCTATATCTTGTGTTTTAGACCTTGTGTTTCTCAAGGTGGTACATTGATAGGATTCATCACTTCTTTTCATTTGAAAAATGGAGACAAATTACTTCCCATACATATAAATAATTTAATAAGGCAAAGAGATTTTTTTAATGGTGGTTAGATTTGGTTTCTGATATTGTCAGGGCTTATTTAAAGCAATTTATTTAATGCAAACTCACAGCTTAAAAATACTTCTGCTTTGAATGTGCTATGAACAGTAAATTTACAAGTATCTCATTCTCTAAGTGTCCATACACTTAGAAAAAAATCCCAAAACACTGGAAAGCAATGAAACTTTAAAAGAAAGACTGAAGCCTCAATATGTTTGCTAGGTCTTCTGGGTATGTAAAGAATGCAACACTGACTTCTTGTGAACTTCAGTCACATTAATTGGATGCAATATGAATGAATGACAAAGGACCTTTAGCTTGGAAGAGTTTATTCAGCTAAGGATCAAGGCTGGCCTTGAGGAGCCCAGTGATGTGAAAGCATCAAAACACATCCCCCTCCCTCAACTCTCCTGCTAACAGCTCTCACAGCACAATAGGGATACAGGCTTCCCTTCACCTTGGAAGAAGTAATAATGACTGCCACAGTGTCATTCTTATTCTTGGAGAACTGGGATTTAAAATTGTTTTAAATGCAGGGTTGGCCATGCTTGGCATGAAAGGCCCATGCCTGCTGCAATCTTCAGTTGCCCAACCATGTTACTGGGCTCCCTTGCTGGAGACTCCCTGGCTGATAGGATGCCCTGCCATGAGGTCTGCATGCTCATGTGCTCATGCAGGTGGAGTGATTAGGCAATTTGCTGTTCTCTGAGCCTGGCTTTTTAGCTGCTTTATTCATCTCTAGCTGCAGCTCATTTATATTCTCAATTCCCCAATTACACCAAAGGGGAATAAGATGGACCCAAACTGAAAGAACCAACATGTTTCAGTTGCTGGGCCTTATCCTACATGTGTAGGAGTCTTTTTGAGAGCAATGGGTGCTCTTCTCTTCATGGCATTTACCTCTTGGCTGCAACTGGTACTGCAAGAACTGATCATCAGCTTGGGGCCACAGCATCCCTGTGCTTTTGCTCTGAGTGGATACTGCCAACAATACTGCCAATGGCTCACACTATCACATTGCTAGTCCTGCAATTTCAAGTCAGATTTCCTTCTAATTGAGAAAGGCTCTTGCATGCATATCACAGCTTTCTATGCCTGGTGGAAAAATGCCAGATATTAAGCCCCTTCATCCTCTTTCCCACTTCCAAAGCCCTGTTCCTCTGGTTTACCTGCTACCCTGCCCGTGCACGAGAAAACCATAACGTTTAGGTCCTGTCCAAGCCCACTTACAGCCTCCGTGCAACCCCCCAAGCATTCCTCATAAAGCCCGTAGCGTGTGGCCCCCAGACTATCCTCCAGGGAGCCTGCAGCCCCCAGAGCTTCTAAACATTCCTCCTGCAGAAGTGGTGCAGCACCGCAGCTCCCCCCGGTCCCGTTACACACAGACACAAAATCCTCCCCGCCTCCCCTACTGCAAACACCTCTGGCCTCCAGCGCACCCCTCGGTTCCCTCATCCCCTCTAGCGTCTATGCAGCCCGTCCCCCCTCGAAGCCTCCCCGTCGGCATCTTCCAGCCCCTACATGGCCACCCCACCAATCCCCCTCCACCACCCGCCGGAGCCCCGGCTACCCCCGCCCCTATCCAGCCGTGTCCCCACGCGTCCCCTGGGCGCAGGGGGCGCCGCGGGGCCGCTGCCGGTGGGACGCCGCTTCCCCTGCGTGGCGGAGCAGGCGCGGCTGGCGGGGCCAGCCCGGGCCGCGGGAAGGGTTAACGAGAGGCGGCGGGCACATGACAGCGGGCACGGCCGGCCGCGCTCGGCGGGAGCTGCGCGCTGCCGGCGGGGCAGGCGGGAGGTGAGTGCCCGGAGCCCCGCGGCGGCGCCGCGCCCCGCCGAGCCTGCTCGCACCCGGCGGCGTGCGGCGCGGCACGGCACGGCACGGCACGGCACGGCTCCTCCGCTGCCCCGCTCGCCAGAGCCGTTCGCAGCCCCGCGCCGCCGGCCCCAGCGGGGAGAGGGTGAGTCGGCGGCTCACGGCCTCCGTGTCAGCGCGGGGAGGGCGGAGGAGAAGGGAAAGCAAAACAAGCGCTCTTGTGGTGCCGCCAGTTCGCGGTTACTCACCTCGCCGGCCGGTCCGCCGCCGGGATGGGGACGCAGCTCTGTCTGGAAGGACGGGACAGACACACGCCCGGGAGATTTGTCATCCTATTGGTGAATAAGCGGAGCTAGGTACCCGCGGAGGGAGGCTGCGGAGCGGCGCGGGCGGGAAGCCGGGAGCGGCGGGGGGTGCCGGCCGGAGTGATGCGCATCCCGCGGAGTTGCCGTGCAGAGACTCGCGGCTCTGATGCCGGGCAGTGTCCCGTCCGGAGCTTCCTCTCGTCCAGGGACTGTCCCCGTCCGCAAGAGATGTGTCGTGCTTGGTGAGGTGACAGCTCTCTTCATCTGCCGGCCTGTATGTTGCTAGTAACTCCAACCTCTTAAATTGAAAAGACTCGAGACTCATGGCTTATAGCTGTGCCCTCCTCCCTTGTTCGCTTTTGGCCCCGGCTGAAGCTGCTCATGCTTTGCTGCGAGATCTGTGGGGTGAGCCGCGGTAGTGATAAGGGTGGCCGTAGTTGCTCCCCGGGCCATCAACCCGGCAGTGTATGGTGGCCTCCCGCACTGCCCCACGAGGGTGGTCATGGCGGAGGAACCAAGGCAGGGCAGGTGTCCAGGGCCCCATACCTCTGCCTCTGCATTGCCGTCGGTTCACACGAGGACATTGCTGGTGGTTTCCTACGTCCTGCATGGACAGAAGGTCTCACCATTGCTCATACTGCAGCATTGGTAACTGTGCCTGCACTCCTGGAAAGTTCAAAGCCTTTATAGGCAAAGTGAACAAGGCAGCATTGAGAGTAAAAGATGCACGAATCGGGGCTTGCAGGTACCTTTGTTTGCTAGGTGAGGATGCTGCGGCTACTGATGGCATGTCAGAAAGCCTGCCTCAGACTCAGGTACTTAGATGCCTGATTTGTCTCAGGTTTTTCAAGCACCTTGTCTGAGGGTTGTAGGTAGCCCTGCTGAGAATAACTTTGCTCCTGGAAAGCTCATGTTGTGTTTTTGGAGCAACCACTTGCAGTAGCACTGCTGTGATATTTAAGGTCCTAGTAGAGAGGAAGCTTAGGAGATCTTAATTAACATAATAAGCTTGAGAAGGTTTCTCAGGCAGACTGGCAAAAATGGTAACTAAGCTAGGATATACATCATCCTGTCCACTGATCACGGCTGCTCTTTTGGTGGCAGTTGCAGCAGTATCAATGACTGTGCTCTGCTCTCTGTTTGTACAGTCCCTTGCACAAAGGCATTCCTTTCTGTGACTAATCTTCCTAGGAATTATAGTGATGCAAGTAATAAGTAATTAGTAGATTTCATTATACTAGCTCTGAGAAACTCAATCATATTTGGTTGGTTGCCTTGAGTGCTGTGGAAGATCTTTAGCTATCATTTGCCTTGCTTGTTCATGCTGTATCAAGAGTGCTTTCTGATGATGCACGAGAACTGAAAACTATTCAGATTGTGTGACCTTTTCTAGCTTTCCTTGGCTGACAACCTGGCCTTAGAAAAATGTGATATTTTCAGAGTACTGCAGTTTGGAATCAAGACCCCTGTGGTACTTCAAGAATTCTACTATCAAGAAATGGATACAAATGACCAAAACAGTGGATGCTAATACTATATATTTATTATTCTAAGTAGTGTCTGAGTTCTGAGATGCTGGCAGACATGGAGGGTGGGGAAGATATTCTATATCAATGAGACAAAAGCTAATTTTTTAGCCCCAGTTTTGAAAGCACACTGTCTTCCTTTATTGCAGTTGGGATTCTTGATGTAGCTATTGTTCCAAACCTAATTTCAAACTCTCAATTGTTATTTCTTGCCTAGTTAAATCTCTATGTGGTTTTCCTTTTCAAGGAGAATTTATTACCATGCTCTGTTCTGCGAACCAGAGCCAGATAACTAAAAACACTGTAACACTTCCTATGCATGGGTGCTCTATTTAGAAAATGCATGGTGGTTTACACCTAAATTGGAGTGTGTCTTTCTCACAAGTAGTTGTGAGACACAAAAAACTGAGGAGTCAGTGAAGCTGAGGTGAAGCATCCCTATAGCTTTTGGTGCCTGTTGCTTCTCCCTCCATCACAGTCCTGTCCACCCAGACTGGCTCATCAGGGGTATGATGTCAATACTTCTGAGTATTTCACTCTGGTGCCACTGAGAGATGATGCTCCAAAAACCATGGCCATGCATAGATGGAAGGGCTGATAGGGGAGAATAGAGCTAAAAGGGTAGGTAGATCCTTTGGGTGGCCATGTGGCTGCTCAGCCCTGGGAAGAAGTAAACTTTTTCCTGGAATTGTGCCAAGGAAATTGTTGAGGGGAACGTGGTGAGAGTCTTGGCTATCCATATTCATGTTTGGGATGAGGACAGGCACTCACAGTCTTGGAATGCACAGTCCCTCATAAGGGGTTATGGTTCATGTTTGATTTCTGTAGTGTCTGGTAGCTGTTGTAGAGGTAAGATGTGTCCAGTAGAAAAATAGGCAAGAAAAATAGGAGGTTCAGTGCCTTGTCTTTCAGTCTCCTCCTTTGGGATAGTGCTTGCTACGCCATGTGCAAAATACCAGTGTCTGATAACTACTTCCATGAAGGCATCTCCTGAGCTGGATTTACTATTCCTTAAACTCATCTCCGCAGTGGAGTAATTTAGCTTTTGTTGAAATTGAAAAGTATTTTACCTTTCTTTCAGTGGATGAAGCAGTAAGCCAACTCTGATTAAAACTCTCAGAACTGCCCTGGAAAAGTAGATGATATAGCATACTGTGCTACAGACATAGATTTGTCAATTATTCTTTTGTTTCACTTTCTGAAGGATTAGTGTTTGGATTTTCCAAGGCTTCAGTTCAGCTTGAATTTAAATTTTATTTTTATGAAAGTGAATTTATGAATCATTGCTATGGATTTTGAGCACTTATGTTGTCATAATGTTATTGATGCAGAGTCATAGAACTTGGAGTAATGTCAGCTTAGGAAAAAAGAGACTTTTAAAGCAGTGGACATAAGTGTCCTTTTGACATCTGTGGTGGCACAAAATGGTCACTACAGTATCTTACTGATGGACAGAAATATTGCATTCAAAGATGGAAAGTGCTTCTGTTCCTTTGATAGAACAAAGTAATTTGTCAGTACAGCCATTCAGTTTCAGGTTATTATTATTTCTGGTGGTTTTTTTGGTTGTTTGGTGAAGGGATTTTTGTGCATTTTAACTTAACACATAAAATTTCAACCCTATTCAGGATTGCAAAGCTTATTTCTAAATAAGCCATTGTATTTGGTGCTGTACTCTCACAATTTCCAAGATCACTGTGATTAGAAGTGTATGGGGTTTTACTATTACAGGTAGTTATTTCTGGATCTGATGCAAAAGGTAGTTAGACTTTTAGAAAATAATTCATGTCCTAATTTAATTACTTATATATGATTTAATGCATCTCTAGATAATCTGGTGTTTTGGTCTCATTCAGTTTGGCCACTAATATGAGAAGGTCCTGATTTCCTGATGGAAATTGATATAAAAATATCACAAAATAATAATTTTTTTAATGAGAAGACTTACTCTTTCCAAGGTGCTTTAATATTTTAAAGAAATAATATATTCATTTGCATGTTAATGTTACATTATACATTTTCATGATATAATATGAATGGAGACTAGGGGAAGAAAATGCAGAAGAATGGCTTAACAAGTTCCTACTCTCATAAAAAATTTTGTTTTTTTCTGCTTGCAGGTCAATTGGTTCAAAAGACAGTTTGCTAACATGAGAAAGGAAATTGTGAGTCCAGAGGCCTTTCTTCAAGTGTAAAAACCACAACAGTAGGAAAACATGATGGTATAGAACACTGTCATTCCTTGTAAGATATAATGTTGCTAGAGGAGAATAGCAAGGGACACCAGCATTATAACAACACAAATTGTATATGAACCTCGGGTTTATAAACCTTGTAGGTCTGTGTAACCTATGTAGAAAAATTCTGTTGATTAAACTAAAGGTGCTTTTGTTGAGTAAAGCTAATACATTCAGTATGTTATAATCTTTTCTTGATTATATTTGTACTTTTCCAATGTAGTTAAAATTGCAGACAAGAACTACAGGGAAGAATAATTTTTATTTGTAGCCAGTTTATAGTGACATGGTATAAACCCCTTGCCCGAAAAACATTTCTAAAGACTTAGTCACCTCTGTCCCTGTTAAGGTAAGGGACTTTCTGCTTTTAAAATGAACTCTTAGAATTTAAGAACATTCAGCTCTCCCTGTCCTTGGCTGAATTGGAGAGAGTGATTTATGCTTCATCCAGGCATGAAAATAAGTACTACTGACTTTTATTGTTGTACTTTACAATTTTTATTCCCACAACATAAATATGTAACAATCAAAAATAGTATGTAGAGTAAGACTTTATGACCATTTAAGTGTGGTTAAGACATATCTCGCATAGTTAGTGATTTTGCTCTTTCCTTTGAAGATAACTTGCTTAGGCCTTTCATTTTTAGTGAATTTTACCTGGAAAGTGTGTGTGAATACTTCAGATACATGCATAGATGTCTCTGTAGGCATTTAGATGACTTTCAGTCTAGAAATGTGCTGTGAGCGCAGTTTTGTGAAATAAACAGGATGATTTGTGTTTTTTGACTGTTTACAGATGGAGAAAATGGAGACATTACAGTATCAGAGTAAGCAAAGGTTTAAGTATGAAGGTTTTTCGTTAAATTCCGTGATGAATATTCTGATTGGAATCTTATTGGCTTCAGTGTTGAAAATTTTGTGCTGAAGATAAAGTTACAGTTCAGTGTTTTGCTGCAAAGAAGAACATAACACTTCATTAAAACCTTAATGCACATACGAATTAAAACCATGATTGAAGCTATACTTCAGTTTTGTTGCTGTCAACTTAATTTGTTTGTCTGAACAAGTTAATTAGGCACTGAGTCTGTGATTGAACAAACTGCTTAAACGTGTGCTTAATGCTTAACAGATGAACCTAGTGATGAAAATTGGACCTGAGCTGTTCAGCTGAATTAGGGTTGAAATTATACTCCATCTGTATGATATCTTTGCCCAGTGACTTACTCTGACAAGTGCAGCTTTTGCCTAAAAATCTTCTTTATGTCAGGAAATGTTTATATCTGGTTGATTCTGCCTTGGAGTAGGTTGTGGCTGAGATGATCTCTCAAACCCCTTGCCAGTCTTGTCTTCTAAGATTTAAATAGGAAAACATAAGTGATGAAAAGTCGGAGTTCAAAATTTATTGGTATAATTGGAAAGAAATCCTTGAAAGTTTGCTACTATGTGGCTGTATTTCAATTATGGCATATCTATAGGCTTATAATAAGCATTCAGTTTCAAAGTGATTGCAGTTGTGTTTATGAATGCTTCCGTGCTGTGCTTTCCTCCAGTACTTCTGTGTTGTGAAGAGTTTCAGGGACCACAGAGGCTTTTCTGTGGTTTTGCTGTTTTCTCTTCATGTTGTTTTATGCATATCCTTTAGAATATGAACTGCTATTTTCCTGTTTTGTCATGTGCTTCCCTACTGCATGTGCTTTTCAGCATAGACTGAGGAGATGGCAGAAAAAATTGCAATAGATGAGTTCATCCTAATGACAATTCCCTATCAGAAGGTCTTTTTGAGTCTGGCTGCCTTATTGTACTTGATCAGCATTCACTTAATGTTATGGCTAATTTAGATTGTGAAGGCAGCTGACCTTATTGGAAACTTCAGCTTTTTGAAGAGCAGAGAAAGGAAAAAAAAGGTTTTCTTTGTGTTAGAGCTTAAGTCATTGCTTGGCTTTATTCTTTCTTCCTGAGAGACCATATAGAGCTTGTACTTTGTTTCTTGTAACCAGTAAAGTCACAAAATTAACAGTCATGTGCAGTCCTCTTTCATCTGTTACTTACTACAGCATAATTTATTTTTATTTATGTATTTTTAAACACCTTTTTTAACACCGTTAAACACCTTTTTAAAAAAGGTGTAATACACAGTGGATTTCTCACTGACTTTGGATTGATATCAGTCATAGCTGTGAATCTTTAAAAACACCCTTTAATTACATTAACTTCTTAAAAAGTAATGGGAAGTCATACAGTATGAGCCATTGGACAGCAGGTATTCCTCAGGGATCTAGGATCATCCGTGGACAGTATATCTCACCAATCAGAATTCATGCAGGAGCACCCTGCCCATCTTCAAACAGCAGCACCCCAATCCCAGCTACTGGAAACTTGTCTGCCAGCCTGCACTTGGAGGAGGGATAGCTTGTCAGAGCAGCACCGTTGACAGTTCTATTCACTCCCCTGCCCTAAATTCCAAGAAATGTGTGGTTACAAATGAGAATGACCATTTATTACAGGTCCCACAACCCCCAGAACTGCCAGTCCCACAGTTTTTAAAGCCAATACAACAAGAATTTTCAAACACTTTCTCCCCATGCTGAGGTGAAGATAATACTCATTTTTCTACTGCCATCAGTAATAGCAATTTTTTTTCCAATCACACATATGCAGATGGTATTGGTTTAAGCAGATAGGAGCCAGTCTCTTCTTTACTTCTCTTTTCCTGCGAAGGAAGAGACACTGCAACAAGATGTCTTGATATTTTCCACGACAGAAACTCATCATTTGATTATGTTCGGGACTTTGTATTACACAGCAGTTGCTTGGAATCACTGAGTTGTCCTAAGATTCTTTATAAACAGAATAACCTAACCTTTTGACTCAACAAATCCAGAAAGTATTTTTATGTTCTATGACACCAGAATTTTTGTCAGTGCTATCAGGAATACTCTGTGGATGCATGAACACACCTTTCCACTGGTGACTAACAGCTGCTTACTGATGAAAGCAGCAAGAGTCATGCTTTTTTAAGGTGTCTAGCTGGACATGCTGTAGAGTGCTTTGCCTTGACCATAGAATTGCAATGCATTTCTTGAAACCACTGTTTATGCTGTAGAAATTAATGATGCATAACACTCACAAAATTTGGAGTCTGGTTCTCTGTGAGTAAGTGCTTTTGCTTCAGATGAAAGCATACTTGACTGTCTGCTCTTAGGTCTTAGAAGTCAAAATGGAACATGTAAGTTTGCAATACTTCTTGACTCTGGTCATTCTGGAGATGAGGATACTATTTTGGAGGAGTTTTTAATCATATTTTCAAAATTTATTGCACATGGACATGAGAATTTAATGTATAGAAAATAATTGAATGGTTTAAAATGAAAAAAAATTAAATTAATTTAAAAAGGCTTAGGTTGATATCCAAGTGGAAGTGGAGAAAAGGAGAGAGACTTCCCATTTTATTACAAGTGTGTTGATTCTCTCAATTTCCTCTTTTTGTTCACTACTTCATTTGACAATGTAGGAAGTCTGTCCCTCTTCCACAAGGCTTGCAAACTTGAACCAGTATCATTCCAGAGCTAGTTGAAAGTTAACTGCATGTTGAGTGCTCTGCTGAGTCAGACTGGTGGTAATACATATACATATTCATTGTGTGACCTCTGGGATCACTGATCTGGTGCTCAGAGTGGTGGAGGTGGTGGGTGTAATCCACAGCACACAGAGTGAAAAGAGGTGGACCCCCCACATGATAGTTTTGGAGGAACATTTCTCTCTTTCACTTCAGGCAGAGCCTGATTCTCGCTGTCTTCAAAATTGTACATTTAAAACTGAGAATCCATACTGAGATCTTTAGAGTAGCCCTACATAGCAGCTAATCCACCTACTACAGTATGTGTTGCAGAGCAGCATGGGAAGGTGAAGGGAACATCAGCCAGTTCAATGTCCCTGGTCTGTGCATTTTGAACTGGGATTTTTGTCTGCTGTGCCCAATTACTCTGCTCCTAGATGCTGTCAATTCTGCTTTTCCTTCTTGGCTTAATTAGCTTGCATACCTGTGATATAGTCAACTTTTTTGGTAGGATAGCAAGTAGAAAATTCAGCTGAAGGGCTGGCATAAGGGAAGATTATGTATAAACACTGTAGACATGGTAAAATACTGTGGACTTCAGATATCAGCACTGGTCTTCAAATCTTTCATCAATGCAGCTCTTTGGGCAGAAGTTCTGTTAAAAAATAGTACAATTTTAAAAAGCCAGCTTTTAATTGAATGTTCTATTAAGAAAGTAATTTATTTTAAGGTATGTACATTTCAAAGTGTTCAAATTAGAACTGTGATCTAGTGTAGTGATATCCAAAAGTTATGTATTTGAGGATTTAGTACCAGCATATTATGCACATCTGAATAGTAATTTTGTTTTTTAGGAAGTCTAGTAGCTATTCTTATTGCTTGTCTTGCTCATTCCTATGTGAAGACGATGGATTTTTGAGTGTGAGATGGACCACATTCAGGCATATCTCGAGTGTTCTCGTGTCTCATGTTGTAATAAAAATCCCAAGTCTTTCTGAAAACAGCACATGCTTTCTGAAAGCACCAGTACATTCAATGCTTGTATTTGTTTCTCATATTCAGTCAATGAAAAGATATTTTTGAAGTTCATTGAGAAATATTAAAGATAAACATGTCCCTGTTGGTGTAGGTAGTTGCAGGGGGTAGCTGTGGGAATAATTAGGGACCTCACTTTTGATTTTTCCCTCAACATTATTGGTGAACACTATGGGAGGGAGGATCCAGCTCGGGAAGATGGGTCCTTAATCTGAATCACAGAGATTCAGAACATGTTATGACAATTCATTCAAAGTTTAGGAGGAATAACACAGTATATTGTAGTCTTAAAGCAGCCTGGATTTGGCTGATGAAGAATTTTTACTGTGACCAAAATGCCATGCGGACATGGTGCTAGTGACATCAGTGCAGCTGCCGCACCTCCAGCCACTGCCCTCACAACCTGGTGGAGATGTCCAACATGGACAGGGTGAGGGGAGAGGCGGCCAGAAAACCTGGGTTTTGGTCTTCCTGTGAATATGCTTTGAGCTGGTGTGTCTGGCAGGATTTTCAGTAGTTGTGAGCAGCTCACAGCTGTGAGTGCCTTAGCCATCTCCTTGTGTCTCCCGTTCTCCCTGGCAGCAGGTGATACCACATGTGGGAGGAGTTCAAGCCTTGGAACCAGTCTGGCCTTTTGTTCTACCTTGACTGCTCTACTAAAACCAGCGCAGTCAGCATGTGGGTTTGTGATGAAGACTGTATTACAGTTTTGAATATTTGAAATAAATATGACTGAAATGGAGCTTGAGGAAGCAAATCTGGACATCTGCCCCTCAGATGGGGAACTTCAATAAGAAATACAAAAACTTGTGCAGATAGTAATTTGTTGTCCTTTTCCAGGCATTGAAAAGACAACTGTCATCCATTTCTGAGCTTTCTGTAGTATTGTCCATTCCTTGACATAAAGACAATACTGTATTTTATTTTCTGCTTTCTTGCATATGTGACTGGTATTTTTTTTATGGTAAAATGAGTCAATTAGCTCATGTTAAAATGAGTCAATTTGTTCATGTGTAAGATGAGCTTGTTTTCTGTTAGAGATGATTAGGGATCTTTCTTATCCTGGAAATAGGTGACAGACATCTTGGTATGTTGTTTGATTTTATTTTCCCTTTAGAGACTCTGGAATAAGAAACAGCTCCAGTGCTACTAAGCTGTGTGAGAACTGTGAACTTGGTCAGCAAGGATAATTTGTCTCCAGTTGCCAAAAGAGCCTTGTTTCACTTTTGAACAATAACCACACAGGTCTGTGAGGAGTGTTATATGCTGAAGTGTTAATCAGTAAGCAGCTTGAGCCACACTTGAAATCTCTTTAACGTACTTATTTTGCTCTCTAGTTCTTTTGTTTTTATGTGTCAGTTGGCGCAGACTGAAAAAAAGACATTAATCAGTATTCTGTGCAGTTCCTTATGCAGAAAGCTTTACTAAAGACTCTTTTTTAGTTGTTTTCTATAATCAATAACCAGGCAGTTTTAAAGCCTGGTTATTGATGATATTTAAGTATAAAAATGTAAGTGATAATGATCTTAGTTTTATCCTGTTTGAAATATTTTTCAGCTTTGCAAATCTTTTCGTGGCCTTGATATGTTTGAATAAAACAACATATAATCCATCAACACAAGGAATGCATTGGCATTGGAGTTCTGGCAGTTGTTTCTGGAAACCCATTCTGTAGACAATAAGGATAAGCCTTGATGGATTCTTTTCTCTTGTCTAGGACTTTTCAAAGTGGTACAGCTGTGAACATGAGACTCCTTGAGTTTAAATCAGCAATTAGTTTTAGGGGCTGGATGACCAGCAGTGCTGGTTGGCCTTGAGCAAGTTCACTGCTGCTGTTGGTATGCCTCTCCTAGAATGTGCAAGAAGTTTACGTAACTTTTATGTAAAGTGAATCTGTTTTCTGCACAGATTCCTGTTGCAAGACACTCCTTTGGAGTGCTTATTTCAGGCTTATTTCTCTTCTCCTCTATCCTTCCTATTTCAGGCATGGTTCAACTCCTGAACACAAATGACGTTCAGGCCATTCTTAAACAGAAATGATGGATGTAAGGAATGATTTACATTGACTCTGTACTTTTACAGTCTTTATCTTAAATATTCAGAATTATGCTTAAGAACAAAATGTTGAAGAAAATAAAAAAAGCTGGTGATGCCAAAACTGTGTGTTTTAAAGGCCTCAGGCAACTTAGAAGAATGCCCTGAAGAGTCTAAGGCTTAATGCCAAAAAGGAGCTACTTTACACAAGAGCTGTAAACCCACTCAAGAGTATTAGGCATGTTGCCAACAGTTACCCATTCTGTGTTGAGTATATTTTAACTTCTCTCATACTGTGTCTTATACCCTTTACCCTCCACTTTGTGGACTTGGACAGATTTAAAATTAATGGCAGCAATCCAAAATGCAGTATAGCGAAGGTGTTGGTTCACTTTTCTTTGATTTTCCTAGTCCAAATATTATTCTTTCTGACTAGAGCAAACCCAATAAAGGGGATAGGGTGTATTTATCAATAGATTTCTGACACCTGGTTTCACTATCATGACAGCTTGTGGTTTTCCTCCATTGTCACTGATGCTTATTTATGTCATCCTAAAATTGGCTAATGAGTTTTGTATCCTCCAAGTCCACAGAGAGGAAAATTTGATGCCTCAGGTCAATCTGTTAAAAACAAGAAAACCAAACCAGATCAAACTATTATATTTTCACTTTACTCCGAGAATCTTCAACTCTAGTTAATGATTTTTCAGTTTTGTTTTATCACCAGGAGATGGCACTAATAAAATCTGTTTTCATACAGAGAGATGTATGTTTCAGCCACCCCTTATAGAGGAAATTAGTAACAAAAATCCAGTTGAAGTATGAAAATTCTGGAAGTTTTACACCTGAAAATTCTTGAAAACTGTGTTGAGGCTACCTGGTCCTCTGAGTGAATTAAGATTTCACTATTTTGGTATGAATATGGGTAAGTCACATAAATTTTCTGTGCCTCTATTCTTTTTGTTGGCAAATTTTGGAAAAGTTATTTTTACATTCAAAAAGTGATTTGAGATCTCCACATAAAGTGCAATTTATTGATGTAAACACAAAATTACTTTTAGACCTGCATATGCACCTATAGAGATGGAATATAACATGAAGTCTGTCTATGCCTTTTCACAGAGGAGCAGGCTACCAAAAAGCTGTCCCGTACACACTTCAGCATAGAATTGTGCAAATACTAAATTTTGCAGTTGTATTTGGCATTTTATGTTCTTCCAGAACTATATTGCCTTTTCTAGCAGTACTGTAACATGATCTTCACCATTGTGATGTGTTTCTTTATTTGGTCCCTAGTGCTTCAGACCTGTTTGATGGTGCTGAACAGGAAGCAAAACCACTGTTTGCTTTAGTGTAACTGCTCTGTCCTACCACTCCCCCACAGAAAACAATGAGAAGACAAGCTGCTCTTCTGGCATTTATTCTGAACATAAAATGCAAAGTTGTCTTTAATTTACTTTCAGGGAACTCATACAGCTATAAATGCATGGAACACTCCTGCAAGGAGTTCCGTGTTTGAAATTTAGCTTTGCTTGGACAATAAACTGCTTAACATGTACCTTACCTGTTTCTAACTGGGTTATAAACAGCTTGCATGTGTCCCTTTGTCCATGTTTCTGTTCCTTTTACACCTTCCAGGCTGAATTTCATCTCAGGCCACTGAGGTGTTTGCAGGCATTGTTATACTTCAACTAGTGGAGCATTTCTTTCACTCCCAGTGGTAAGGGTGTGCACCATTTTTTCAGCAGACTTGAGATACCAGCTCAGTATCCACTGAGTGCAGTAGAAGGTGCACTGTGCCTGAAATAGAGTAATAAAGGTTTGCATTTAACTGTCGTATTTGTGGGCCTAAGTCAAATACTGGCATTTTGTACCGATGTTTGTTAAATTCTGCTCATGACATAAGCATGGCCTTCTGTTGTTCCATAGACGTGTTTTGGAGAGATTCAGAATTGTTTAGGTGTCACTGGGCTACACGTGCTGCTGAAGCTGATTAGGTGTTGAATTTTTTTCAGAAGTTGAATTTTTTCAGAAGTTGGAAATCAGCTCAATAATCTCGGCAGAACCGGAAGTTCCCCCAGAAGGGGATGTAAAGAACACATCTCACATGAAATGCAGGAGGGCCTGGGGCAGGAGTAGGGAATGTGCTTTTTTCTTCTGTGAGCCCTTTGCCTCAGTCCTGTGACACAGGATACAGCTGAATACATAGGCCCTTGTGGGGAAAAAAAAAACCCAAAAAAAACCCCCAAGCAAACAAACCTTACCTTGGGGTTATATGTTCAGGCAATATTCTTCAGCTGCAGATCTAAATACATGAAATGGAACTTGAGATAAAAATCTCATTTCGTTGAGGTTTCATGTAGTCAATTCTACAGATACTATATGGTTGATAAGATCAGTGGCTTAAGTGTTTTTTCCTGGGTTTTTTAGAGAAGTCTATCCCTGTTTAGTCTAACCATTTGACACTTTATTAGTTTGGTGGCTCTGTGGGGATTAGTTGCTGGCTGAAGTTAAACCGTGACATGTTGTTAGAGGTTTCAGATGGTGAGTGGAGAGCCTGTCTATAGTGGATTATTATGCTTTAATGAGCAGAGGCCACCAGCTCCTCAGGTTTTTCTGCTTAACAGTGACTGACATTTTTGGCTGAGGACTGTACCAAGCTGCGAGGTCAGTAGAAGAGACATGCCTTTCCCAGCTTTAATTATTACAACAAAGCAGTTGCTGCATAACATTTCCCTTGGAAAACATCCGGAGAGAATTTTTACCTGACAGGTTTCCCTGGAAGTGTTCACATGTCAGGACCATTTTGTCCAAGCAACATCACCAGGGCATGAATCTTCTCTTGGTGCTTGGCGTGGTTGAACTTCAGCCAGTGAGAAGAACTGGTGTCTGGCTGACCCATGGTAGCTGTGTGCAATAGTGAGGAAGCTCTGGCTTTCCCTCTCCACTTTCCCCTTGCAAATGTGTCCAAAAGCCTAATGAATTTTGTCCCCTGAAATGATAATGAGTCATGCTTCAGGCAAATTCCTGTTGAAATCAACGATGTACACAGAAATTCATATTTGGGCTCTAGAAAGGGATTTCTTTGCACATTGATGTAACTTATCTGCATTGTCAGAATTGTTCTACAGAGTTTCCTGTGGCTTTGAGGGCAGCTTGATAGGGTACAATGTTATTTTCTTTCAGAAGGCATTCCTTTGTGTTCAGAAAAGGTTGCTTTGTCTGACTCTACCTTGGTACTTCAATTTTTTAATGAAATTAAGCCTTAAAAGTTAGTAAATTTAATTGAGATGAATAGGAAGAAGAAAATATATTTAAACAATTGTGAATGGATGCAGTACCTGGTAGACCAGGTAATCACATACTTTTCCATTTTTACTTCCTTTCAGTGTCTATCCCTTTTTTCCCTAAAATCAAACAAACAAAATGAAAATAGAAAATGTGCTTTCTACTGCTGTCCAGTCTGTATCTCATCTGCAGGGAAATAAGCTCCATCATATTGAATATTAATCCCAATATTTCCGGGTGGGATGTGCCTGGGCTCGTCTGACCCTTGCTGCTGGACCAAAGGCGGCAGCTGAGGTGTTTCACCTCAGAGACACCTTTGGCCGGCTGGATGCTGCAGCTGGGCACTCGGAACAAATCCAGGCATAGTAGAAACTCAGTTTACCTCTGGTGGAAAAGGTTCAGGCGATGATGAAGAGAAAAAGGAGAGGATTCTATCATGGAGTTTTAATCCAGAGTTTTATTCCAGGATGAGAGACCTCTGAATCTCGTAACAGCTCCCAACAGAATCCCGACCGCATGGTCCCATCTCCTTTTAAGCCTGGGGACAAGGGGAGGGAAGGGACAGGTGAGGCACCAACCAGGTGTGAGGAGGGGAAGGCTCAAGGGATGAAGACACTTGGACAGGCCAATGAGCCCGGACCTGAGGGGCATCTTTTGAACTTGTGCCAGCCACACGATGCCCTTGTTGGAATGTTAAGATTGATGGACAGCTCTTAGCAGCAGGGCAAAGGGGGAGGGGAAAGGAGAGGTTGGCACACCTGGGGGGTTGGGATAGGTGAAACAGGAAATGGCATCACACTGCAACACATCAGATTAAAATCTCTTGCCTACTAAAGAAGCTATATATGGGTCTCCAGTAGGGAATGGGATAATGCACTTTCCCCGCAGTTTCTCTGCAGGAACTGCTATCATTTGCAGGAGAATCCAGGTCTTTCTGCCTTTACAAATATTTTTTTGGTAATTCCTACCTTGTATTTAGTAAAAGTCTTATACAGAATTGAGATTTGAAGAGTTAATTACTGAAATATCTAGCAGTAGATTAAAACTAGTAGATTAAATAGCACCAGTAGATTAAAATTTACAATGTGGCTAAAAAAACACTGTCAAGTATTAGGAGCTGGCAAATTGAAAATGGCAAGTGTCAACTGGAAAGGCAAGTTTCAAAGTCACTTTTGACCTAAAATGTTCTCTCATTTTCCTATTGATCAAAGATAATACTGAAAATTGAAATAGTTAAATTTGGCAGATTTTCTTTCTTCATCCCTTGTCCCTAACTGGTTTAGCTCTACTAAATAGTACTCAGAAGGTTTTGGAGATGGAATCTCCATGCAATGTCTGATCCAGTTCTCTAGTTGCTAGTGGAGGTAACAGTTGCTAATGCTGGTGGAGAATGCTGGTTGGCCTTTATAGAACAGATATGCCAAGCCCTATATAATTTTTCTAAATTAAGCTGTTACAAAAAACAGGATATCTAACCTAATTAGAGAAGAGACTAGAGGTAGATGTTAAGTAGAGATAACGTAAAAAGAGCAGAGTAAAAGCAGTAAGAAGAGAAATCAAAATGTTTATTCATAAATGCCCTATGGTCTATATATATATGGAGTCCTTGCTGGCCACCAGTGCGGGGGTTTGGGTGCAGCAAGGCATGGTCCTTCCCAGTCCTTTGCAAAGTCTTTGTGTCTCTTTTCCCTAAGATGTGACTTTCTGTCCACCCACAGCCATGCTTCTGCCCCTCTTGGCCCTGTGTTGTACCCTGCAATCTCTCCAGCCTGCTCTCCTCCACTAGCCCAGCATCTGCCAAAAGCTGCCCAGCCCCTCTCTTCTCCAGGGGTGACCTTGGTGCAGTCCCTTCTAAAAGGAGCCTGTGGAACCCGGAACATACTGCTCAGGTCAAGCTGTCCCAGCAGCTGTAAGATAGAGGACCTTGAAAGCATGTTGGGAATGTTTCTTTCTTCAAGAAAGAAGAAATATTATCATGTCATTTCCAAAAAATAAGTTTCCAAAAAAGGTTTTGAGTTCCCCTTCAGAGAGGGAGTTTTTAGGCTGGATAATGTTTTATTAAGGTAATAATTTATTCAGGTTACTGAAAAAATTTGTGGTCATCATCACCAAGAGTGATGATTTTATATGAGCATAGGAAATTGTACAGGTTTTTCTGTTAAGGTAGTATTTAGTACTGACTGGAAAAAAAGATGGAAAAATAGAAATGAAAAGTTGCCTGTCTGCTTTTTAGTATCCCCAAATCTTGGGATTTTGATGAAAGATGTTTCTCTTTATTTCACTTGAATGTCTCTTTTCATTAATGTTGCTTGAGTACTTTCAACTAGTGTTATATTCTGCCTTTTGCATAAAAAAGTTACCTTTACTTTACAGTTAAGCATTACAGTTTGTCTTATTCTGTCTGTTTCTGGGACTTGAATGAGATTTGGCCAGTGTAAAGGCCTTGGGGTTACCAAGAGTTTTACTATGAACATTTTGGAAATATCATAAGTACGTGTTTAAAGAAGGAAAAAGAAATCTCTATATGCAGTTAAGTGATTTTTACTTAGGAAGTTAAAAAGAAAATAGGTACTCCAACTAAAATTGCACTTGAGAAAGCCCAGAATAAATTTATAATTCATGCTTTATTCAAATACCAGTATATTGGTATTGACAATATGACAGGCAGTGATCATCATTGCTGACATACCACTTTGGCAGCTAAATACAGTTCTTAACTGTATAGCATACACTTTAACATGCTTGCTCTGTCCTCCTGAGACATTTTTAATAGCTTATTTCAGAGTTCAGTTGTAGCATATTTGACCTAGATTGAACTTGCATTTGTTGTATACTACTGTTAGAACATTTGTTAATAAATCTGCAGTTGGCTGTCAAGTTCCAGCTAACCAAACTATAATTGGCCTGTCAATCAGTATTCACAAATAAATGTTGTTTGTAAAAAAACTATTGACCCAGCATTGATGTCAATTAATTAATGAAATATATCTTCTAACACAATCTTACGAATCTTACGAATGTTTTGATGCTTTTGGCACTAAGAGAGGACTACTTGGATAATTATTTGCATAAACAAGTAGCTATAAATTTAGTTGAATTTCAAATATGAGGAAATGTTTAAAAAACTTCTAGTATTATAAGAGAAAGACTGTTCATCTTGAGACCTCAAGACAACCTGATGGAAGATGGGTTGTCCATGGTGTACCTTCCCTGGCCAACCCACCAGCAGTGGGTTTGTTAATGCTGCTCCATGACTTTTCTTTGTCCAGAGAGGTGCAAGGCTGGTGTGTTTCACTTGCTTAAAACTAAACTGGGATTCTTGCTAGATTTGCTGCACTGCCAGGAGTGGCTTTCTAGATTGACTTCTTGCTTGTCCGTACCTTTACCATCTTGCATCTGCTTTCTCAACTACTTCCCCTCTTTGGTGTGAAATATGGTTACATCTTAGTTCCTTGTGAAAAGCCATTTATTTTTGAATGTACCATGTGTGTTCGTAAGAGAACAGGGAAATTTCTGCAATGAGTACTTGTCTCTGAAATTACTGGGTTCATGTGATGGGAATATTCCTTCTGTTGCAGTGAATTGTTATTTAACTGCACTTGTTGTGCTGTCAAGATGGAAGAAGGAGTAGAGAAATTATACTGTATTTTTTTTTGGTTCATTGGATAGCTCATCTTCTTACAAACATGTCAACAGCAGTGATGGAAGAGGAAAACTAGCTTGTACAAAGACTAAGTACAGTGAATTGTAATTTTGAGAGGTGGAGAAACTGAAACTTGGGGCTTGCAAAAATTCTCTCTTTCACTTGTGTGGGAAAACACCAAACTCCCTAAGTCCAGTGAAGAGTCTAATATGAAAAATAAGTCTGAATAGATATTGATTTTAAATTGTGCCTTTGGCAGATGTAAATATTATCTGACACAGGAAACAGAGACTGAAAACCTTTTGCCTCCTAAATATTACACTGTATGAAGTTAAGGGTTAGTGGAAGTAAAGGATCATCATCTGGACCACAGGAGATGAAAACGTCAGTATATAATAGGGCAACCAGGACTGGAATTACAAAGTGTAATTCAAATACAGATATAATTACTTACCAACACTACTCTTGAATCAAGCTTAGCTTGTGATTGTATTCAGTTCTTCTGTGGGGTTTGTAAGTCTGTTTTCATAGCTTCGTCTTAATATTCAAAAGACTAATTTAGACTTGTGTATTTTCTTATAATTGTGCACTATCATTTTTAAGGGGAAAAACAATTTTTTAAAAATATTTACTTCAACAGACAAATGGCTGAAGCCTTCAAACCTAAACCACAGTGTACAAATCTTCCTCCTAGTAAAAGGAAAAGGATTTTTGTGTGCATTCTGTAGAAGACTCCTGCAAACATCAATCACTATGGTACTAGAAAACTGTACTGAGGAGAAAATATGACTATCCATGGGCCTTGAGAGTGGGAAGATAAGCTCCAGTGTTCTCTCAGAGAGTTCTGAAAATACGATCTGGGAGGTTCTTTCTACACAGCTGTGTCCTCTGTTGGCCATGAGAACAGGAATTTTTTACATTTTTATTATCAGATAATATTGCATGAGTGCTCCCTGTCTCTATCATTAATTTCTTTTTTAATCTAAAGATTTTTAAAATTAACCTCTTCCATTGAGAGAGGTGGTAGGCCTGTGCAGCTGGAAAAACGATTTCCTTCAGATTGTAACAACTTTTCCTTGTCAAAAGGTGAGATTGAAATGTTGAATGAAAGGTTACTGGAGCTGTTTATTTTTAGCATTTGTAGAGGAGTGATAGAAGTTTTATTAGAAAATGCTGGAGTTCTATAGACTATAATAGAAAACTATGCTGATACTGGCTGTTTCTGTGGAAGTGTTGAATGTATGGAAGAAAAGTTTATATTGGATTCTAAATGTTTAAACTGATTTATTTATTTTTAATTAAATCCTGTAATATGGAATTCCACATAGAACAGATTTTGTTGAAATTAATATAGTAAAATAGTGTTAAAAGGAAGCCAACAGAGTTTTGATTAAAACTGCCAAACACTGAGCATCAGTGTTTTCAATCATTCATACTTTGTTGTGAAAGGTGCAGTCTGAAGTTCAGATTACTTCATTCAAATTAGTCAGTTGCTGATGCTAATGAAGTACAAGGTTTAGGGTTTTCTTCTTAGAGTCTATTCTCATCCATTTTCCTGGTGAGTATTCTAATTATTTACACTATTTCTGCTTATTATAAATTTACATAATATATACAGTATATGTACATATCCTAACTTTACATGCTGTTATTTGTGTAACAAAAATTTGAAATGTGAGATGCAAATGTCCTTTATTCCTGTGTACAAATGAATCATATACTGTAGCTAACTTGTAACCAGAAAATAGTGGCTGCTAGTTACTGCTCTGTGTTTGTGATAATACTCTTGCCACCAAAGCAAAAAAACCACATCGGCTTCCTTTTTTATACTGCAGTAGGACATGATGTCATATTTTCCCCCATATATTAAAAAAACCCCAGCCTATGAAATGAAATACCTGCATCGCAATCATGTCTATTACCTTTTGTGGAAAACTACTATTTCTTTCCCTTAACTCTAGTTTTGCTGCCTTCTCAGTAGCAATTCCTGCTCCAGATGCTCTGAGTTGTTGCCAATATTCTGTCAAAATCTGTGACTGTTATGGCACAAAACTGTACAACTGCAAGTTAAAGAAGTGTCTTAATATCTTAAGCATAGTGCTTGTGGTCATATCTCTCCCATACCTGTTACTTGCCTTCTGTATGTGTCTTTTTGCCTGAAATGGACCCTTTTGATGAATGTTGATAAACATTTTCAACATGCTACTGAGTCTGATTCAAAATTTTACAACTTGATCCTTTGCTATAAGCCTTTAATTGAATATGAAATGTGCATTTCTGGCAATGGTGAATATCAACTCTAAGTTAGTGCACATCACAGGCATGATAACTCAGAAAAGACTCAGAAAAGGTTAGTAATTGTCATTTCTCACAACTGATAGTGCATGTCCGAAGCACCTTTGGGCAAGTGTCCTTTAACAGAGGCAGTGAACTCAGATAAGTTGGAGGGCCTAAAAAGCGTGACTTTTGCTTTTCAGCTCTATGATTGTGGGTTTTTTTCCAGTCTATCTTCCACCATCCTTGTTGTGCTCTAATTATTTATTTCCTCATCATTGTTGCCTTCTATTTTTAGACTTTTTGAAGCAATGTTCAAATCTCCTCTCTGTCTCCAATTTCTTTATAGAGTGATGAAGAGCTACTGTGACAGCACTCATGATAAGCAACAATGCTGTAGTGTTAAAAATGCATAGTTTATACACAACTACGGAAAGGCATACATACAGAGCAGGCATAGCTGCAGTGCGCAGTGTCTGCCACTGGAAGGACTGAAGTCTTCTTGCACAAGAAAGTAAGGTGTTGATGCAGATTTCATTGCTTCGCCTTTGACTTTTGGTAAAACCGATACTAATTGAAATTGTGTGTCAGAGCTGAAAGTGTGTGAAGGGATACCTGGAGGAGGAGGAGGGAGAACAAAGTGTACACGCCCCATGTTTACTTAACCATAGTATAATTCTGCCAGCTGGACAAAGGGACTATGCTGCTAATTGCCCTGCTACAAGCCAAGTGGAACACCGAGGACCAAATCTGTGTAAATGACATTCAGGTTACTTGAGAAGTTTTGCAAAGCTGTTCTTCCTGAAGGAGAGACCTGAGAAGTATTGTGCCTCAGAGATCACAGGTTGCACTAGGCAGATGCAGTTCTGATTTACTTTCTTTTCTTTACTCTTACTTCACTATTACTCTTTTACTCTTACTTCACTTCTGCCTTTTTCTAGACCAACGCTGTAGGGTCAGCCTTGGAGTGTGTGTTGTCCTGTTGCTGTGCCCTGATGGAAGAATAGTTGTTTTAGTCTGGTATTACTTGTTTTTTAAGCCTTCAGAAGTGGTTACACTTTGATCCTGGGATTTTAATTGGTGTAGGTGAATTAGAAGGTTTGCTGGCACTTTTGAAAATCTCACTTTATGTTTACAGAAGTAGAGGTGGGGACTGGTGCTGTGCAGGTGTAAGGAGCAGCTGGAGGTTGGGAGCTGGGCTGAGCAAGGTCCCTGCTGTTGCAGACATCATGGTAACATCTAGCTGTATTCTTGCACTGCAGAGGGTAGCTGAAACACCCTTGGTATTCTTATATCGCCAGCTGATAAACATGAACACAGCGTCCTTGGTGTTGGGCGTGGAGGACAAGCAGGGTCTTCTCAGTACCCTTGCCAGTCCTCTTTGGCTTGACTGTGAAAAGAAAATGCACATGAGTACATTTACTGACGGCTCTGTGGTTGAAAAATGTTGATGAATATCAAGTCACACCATTTGAGGCATGCAGCACCTTCTATCACTCATTTTGTGTGTAATAAGTAACTCAGCAAAAACTTCAAAGGAAAAAAAAACATGTAAAACGATGTATTTTTAGCAAAAGATATGTTTACAACCTATGGTTTTAATGTGGGGAAGAGTATGTTTAGAGTGATCTTTAACTTTTTTCCTCACAGTTGAATTTTATAAAAGTAAATTTGTTTTTTATAGGTGTTCATTTATAAGTAGAATTGGGAGTATTTAAGAGTATGAGAAATATATATTCCTATTCCTGACTAATAAAAATGATCCTTCAAGAGCTCAAGCAATTAGCCTGCTTTTGTACAGTCATATAGCAAACGTCAAGACAGGAATTCTGTGCAAAAAATAACAATTTTTTTTTGTGATCTTTATTTTGCATTTCTTTTTATGTTCAGTTTTAGAGATTCTGGTTCAAGAAAGATTGTGAATTCCTCAGTCTCTGAGGAGACTTAAAAAGCTTCTGTAATATATTAAACCAGAAAGAAGAAACCCACATTGATTGGACTAAAAAAAGAAAAGTGCTGCTAAACAAGAACAAATCGTAGTCATGAGCAGTTTCTTTCCACATGACTGCTCCTGTGAATTCCTTCACTGTATCCTAACCTATAAGTTCATTAATGGTCAAACTGAATGATTTGAATAGTTCTTTACCCACATGTGACCGTGTTCACAGGGGTTCTTTGATGAGGGAAGAGACGAGAATGTTGACTCCATGTTCAGAAAGCTTGATTTATTATTTTATGATATATATATATTACATTATAACTATACTAAAAAGAAAAAGAAGGGAAAGGTTTTCTCAGAAGCTAGCTAAGCTAAGCTAAAAATAGAAAAGAAAAGAAGGATAACAAAGGCAGCTCTCTCGGACTCTGTCCGAGATAGCTCAGCCTTGATTGGCCATTAATTATAAACATCCAAGATGGGCCAATCACAGGTGCACCTGTTGCATTCTACAGCAGCAGATAACCATTGTTTACATTCTGTCTCTGAGGCCTCTTAGCTTCTCGGAAGGAAAAATCTGAAAGGATTTTTAGTGAAAAGATGTCTGCGACACCCACAGATCTCCAAAATGAATCTCTTAAATTAGATATTGGAATCTTTTGCAAGGGCTTTGAACATTGAACATAATGATAATAATCTCATTTTTTCCTTTGTGATTACCTAGCATGTTATAACATGACTAAGATTTCTTTCTTTCAAAAAATTTCAAAGAGAAAGAAATGATTTTTTAAGACTTAGGGAAACTAGAAACCACGGGCCAAGTTATGGTCCTAACAAAACTACCCCCAGTAAAGGGACTTTAAAACTTCTATAAAATAGAAAACTTAGGTGTGGCAATTGAGATTTATATGATTTAATTAAAATTGCCAGGTTTTTTCTGATTATAGCTGTGATCCAGTCCCATAAATTAAGAATTGACACAACTTTACTTATGTGAGACAGCGTATTCCCAAGTATTTACATCATTGCACATGGTCAGGCTGTTGGGTTGTTTATCTTTTTGGCCAACCACACTGTACTTTTTCAAACTAATATCACAAAGAACACAGAATCACAGAATTTTCAGGCTTGGAAGGGATCTTTTAGGGAGATAATTTAGTCCAACACCCTGCCAAGGCAGGGTCATTTGGAGCAGTTGTCACAGAAACACGTCCAGCTGAGTTATTAATATCTCCATAGCGGGGGGCTCCACAACCTCCCTTGGTAGCCTATTCCAGTGCTCTTGTTGAGGTGGAACTTGTGTTTTAGTTTATGGCCATTGCTCCTCATCCTGTCATATGCACCACTGAAAAGTGTCTGGCACCATCCTCTTGGCACCTGCCTTTGAGAATTTATATGTATGGATGAGATCCCCTCTGTCTTCTCCAGAGTAAAGAGACCCAGTTCCTGGAGTCTCTCCTCATAAGAGAGATGCTCCAGTCCCCTCATCATCTTTGTGCCCTCTTTGTGGCCTCTGCTGCACCCTCTTCTTGTCTGTCTTGTACTAACCAGCTCTGCATCTCTCTTGTCCTGAGGAGCCCAGAACTGGGCCCAGCACTCCAGGTGAGGCCTCACTAAGGCTGAGTAGTGGGACAGGAAAGTGACAGGACCTCCCTGTGATAGCACCTGCTGGCCATGCCCTTCCTAGTGCCCCCCAGGATACAGTGGGCTCTCCAGGCCACAGGGGTGCTGCCAGTTCATGGTCAGCTTGTGACTGTCACTGACATACCCAGGTACATCTCTGCAGAGCTGCTTCCCAGCAGGTCTGTCCCCACCCTGTTACTGGTACTCGGGGTTGTTTCTCTCCAGGTGCAGAACCCTACACTTGCCTTTGTTGAACCTGCCCAATTCTCAGCCTATTAGGGTCCCATGGAAGGGCAGCACAGCCTTCGGGTCTATCAGCCATTCCCCTCGGTTTCGTATCATCAGCAAACTTGCTGAAGGTTCATTCGATCCCTTTGTCAAGGATGTTGGTAAGCAAGTTGAGTAAGACTGGGATAAGATTGAATAGTATGTTCAGTGAAGCACCCCTCTTTAGCCCATGGATAACCTTTGAAATATTGATAGCTTTTTCCTGCCCCTTAGCTGCAACCATTTGAAAGACAAGGTGGCAGTCTACTTAAAAATTTTGTAATGAACATAACAGGTTTAGAGGAGTAGAAAACATGGAGGAGATCAAAATATAGTAATGAAAACTTCAGACTTTACAGATATCTGTTTAGGAGTTGTTAATTTAAGACCTGTAGTGTCTTTTAAAAATTAAGTCTTATTCCATAAGCAGAAATGCAACACAATCAGCCTGATATAACAAATAGCTGTTGCAGTAATATGTTATTGTTTCTCAGTAGGTATTACAGCTGGGTACAACTAAAAATGCACATGAAACAAAATTATATGGCTTTTAATCACAGAAGCATGTTTCAACACCTAATGCACACATATGTAGGAGCAAAAGTACTATACAGTTCTCTTCAGCTGAGCCTTCAGGATTCCTCATTTCTTGAGTTTCTTAGGCTGAAACATCCTTTTAAAAGAATACCAGGTGATTAAAAGAGCAACAACCTTTATGTGATGAAAACAGAAACTGGCTTTTAATTATTCAGAGTGAAAAAAATTATTCAAATTCAGAGTTCTTGCTGTTTTCTGAAAGATGTAAAACATCCCTGGTTTTACAAAAAATGACTTTCTTTCCTGAAAATGTAAGCCTTGTGAAATTCTGCAACTACATTATTTCCATGGAAAGGTGAGTGTTTAATGCCTATTCAATGTTTTATTTTCCTTTTTATCACAATGGGAAAACATTTCTCATTTCAAAATTGTAATGCTTTTAGAAGTAAATTTGAATTCTGCAGTGATACCAGAAGTCTGGATATTCCTGGGAACTGCTTATCCTCCTTACCTCACTGAGCTGGTTCCCCATGTATTTTTACTTTTCTAGAGGAGTCTCCTAACATTTAGTTGGGTTTTTTCTACAGGAAGTATACCGCATCTGTCTGAATCCAGTTAACTTTCTTTATAGCTGTCCATACAGTGCTGGGGTTTGCATTTTTGACCAGACAGTCTTGATAAGAAACCAGTGATAACACACTAGTGTTTTGGTTCTTGGTAAGCAGTGTTTGCACAGTGTCAAGGTTTTCTCTCCATGACCCTACTGAAAAAAAGGCCACTAGGAAGGGGGTGTGCAAGAGGCTGGGAGGGAACACAGCCAAGACACCTGACGCTGGCTGACCAAAGGGATGTTCCATACTGTATGATGTGCTCAGTCATGACAGCTGAGAGAAAGGAGGAGGATATAAGGGCATTAGTGGAGATGGCATTTATCTCACTGAGCAACTCCTACACAGACTGAGGAAGTGGCTGGACACCTGCCTGCTGATGGGAAGTAGTGAATACATTTCTTATTTTGCTTTGCCTCAGCATGAAGTTTTTGCCTTTTTTATTAAACTGTCCTTATCTTGACTCAGGAGCTTTTTCCATCTTTTCTTCTCCTGGGCTATCTGTGCTATTGTGGGTAGAGAGACCAGCTGGGTGGGCATCTCTCAGCCAGCAAGCTACAACATCTGGGCACTCACTGAGAACTCTTGCCAAACCAGACTACAAATACATACTCTTTCTTCACTCAGCCTGTCCATGCAGACTTGATTCTTGAATGTTGCTTGAGGAAGAGAAGCTAGTTATATAAAGGGAAAAGTACTATAAAAACTGTTTTGGTTATTGCCTTTTCTTCAATTATAAGGACTTTAAGTCTTCTCGGTTGACCCGATTTAGTGTACTGTAGCCTTTTGGAAGTGAATGGACTTTGCTTTGCATTTTTAGCCTGCAGTATGCATTGTAAGTACTTTTAACAGCAAACATGTTCTTTAACATAGAATTTCATGAACTTTAGAATAGAGTGTGAATTTCAGCATTTTTGGGATAAAATGACAGCTGACTGTAAGAGATTTATATCTCATTCACATTAACTCCAGGGAATTGCAGTCCTTGAGTTGTGGGGAATCAAATCCCTGCAATTTAATGAAAATCACACCAGAATACTAAAAAACCACACACTAAATTGTATGAAGAATACATGAATACTTGCATATGACAGAAATTTGAAAAATTACATAAGCAGATCATAAAGCCAAGTTCTGTTTGGAAAAAAATTACTTATGTACTTGTGAATTTAACATCACTGAAATTCACTAGGATGATGTCGTCAAAAATCACATGATCCATTTTGAATATTTTACTCTTATCTATACAGCACATTCTGTCTCTCAAACTAATATGAAGATAGGTACCACTCGATTTTTTTTAGAGGTATGGAGGAGAGATACACAGTTGGGTTGACCAGTTTCCTGAAATGATTTCAGTGTCCATCAGGACATTTGTGTGGGTTTCCACCCTTGAACAAAGGTACTCAGCTCAGCAGAGCACGCAAACACTTGCCTTTTTTATGCCTTTGTCTGTGAGCACTTCTTTCCGCCCTTCAGATGGCCCTTGCAGACACCATTGCATTGGGATACCACTGTGGTTTCCTGTGTCTTTACCTCAGACCTTAGTCAGGAGCCAACTTTGGCTGCCAAACCCTGCCAACACGGCAGCCTCCTCTTTGCGAAGTAATAGCTGTGGTTAAGACGTCATTCTTTGCAAATCAATTTTGGCAAGGATGACAGCTAAGGGCAGGAGCAGGACTGGTATTTAGGGGCCTAAGCCATTCAATTGGTCTTAATCCTCCCTCTTATTAGCCTGGCTTTGTGGAAGGTAGATGGACTCACTTTAAAAAGATGAAACAAGCTTTCATTTTGGTCTTTTCTTTTTGATCACAACAACAAAAGACCTGGGAAACTGATTAATTAGTATGGCTTGGGCTGATGAAAAGACTAAGGAATAAAGAATAAAATTAAAAGAAAAATGTCTAAAGCTTTGAGAGGAGTGGAAGCATGTAGTGCCAATACAGTTTTTAAATACTTCTGTCTGTTTGTATGATTTTCTCAGGCTTTGCCTCTCATTGACATGAAGAACTAAGGTGGCAAGACAAGTAGAGGGTTTTGTTTGGACCATGGTGGTGCTGATAGTGGCCTCCTCTAAAAGTCAGTTTGAATAATAAGAACCACTGTCATTCTATTATTGCAATGCACCTTACTGGCTGTATGTTTCATAGAATGGGATTGCATGTGAAGATAGTAGTAGAAATTTTCAGAGAATTTGTGGTAATCATGCAGGTGGATTTGCAAGGACTAATTTCACAGTCTAGCAAATGTACTTCCAAATAGCTCAGACGTATTCCTATATCTTTAATTGAGAAAATTCATACTATGCATAAGTAAATGAACCTTTCTGGTAGGATAGATGTTAACCACAGGAGTTTTCTTTATGAATTGCACTTGGATTTTGGTTTCTACATACTTATAAATATTAGTTTCATTGGTCTTTATGCTTCCTTAAGGACATGATTTTCTGACTTTATGAATTAAGGACTTTTGGCAAGGTAGTTACAATTACTGAATCCAGGGTATGTTTTAGCTGATTACTGTGAAGGTGGAACAGCAAAAGATCAGTGTGAGAACTTTTTTAATGAAAATAAGATGTGTCAAAATAATTTTCTTTTTCTTGATGAAGTACTTTTGTTTCAGCAAAAGCATTTTTGTTTCCACTGTGTGTGAGGAAAAATTTGCACAATGGTTGGAGATATTGCTACTATAGCAATTCAGATTTTGCTGGTGTCTGATAGACATGCTTGAAATATATACATTAGTTAAGAAGATTATCACTTGAAAATACAATTGTATTTTTACTGAGAAGTTTTTCTGAGGTGATACAATATATTGATATTTAATGAAGCATGAAAGACTTAAATGAACCATGAAAGCAATAGTTAAACTAATTAACTGAGTATAAAGCCTCTTAGAATATGTACATTATGTGGGCTGTATGCTTGTTATTTCTGCCTGGTTAACTGACAACTAGGGTAACATTCTTACCTTTTAGGAGAAACAACCTTTAACAGTATCTTGGTTTTAGTGTGAGGAAAGAAAAAAATGTGCTGCTCAGAATCTCAGGGACAATACTATTTGAAAAATAGTAGTGTCCTTGAACAGTTGACTTTATCTGGGAAACAAAAACGTACTGAATGCGTCTGCAAGCTACTTAGATTCCTGATTCCATACTGCAGTTTCTGAGGTTCTTTCCATGTTAGCATTTGTCACCTGTTTTAAATGGGTATCACTATTAAACAGGTTGGCTTTTTTTTTCCCCCCTTTTTTCTTTTTCTTTTTCTGCTTCTTGTACATTTTAGTGTCTCAGAGGGGGAAAGATGTTTTTCTGAGAAAGAGCAGTCAAATGCCTTGGATTATCTGTAGAGATTTAGAAAGGGAGCCTCACGTGGTATTAGAGTTTAACATTAGACAACACCTTTATTGCATGCTTTTTTTGCTGAATTCATGCTATTACTGGAACATGACGTGCAGCACAGTCTGGCACTGACGTATTAGGTGGCAAAGACTGAGGGCTGGCCCATGCTGGAGGTAGAAAGCAATCTTCTTGCTCTTCTCTGCTCAGGACTCATGCACACAAGGCGGCAGGCTTTGCTTGGAGGATGTTGTCATAGAGCATTGGAGTTAAGGCAGCCTTCATCTACTGAGAATCTGTCTCCTTACCCTTGGTGCTGTGCTGCATCCCCTTTTATAAGTGAGTAAAGGAGGCAGAAGGTTTTCCCTTTGCCTGGGGCCCGGAGGAAGGAAAGGGTCTTCTTCCCATCACTGCTATGCAGGCAAGCTGACAGGAGACACACGGATAAAGTGTGCAACAAAGATGATAGATAACAGTCCAGTGAACACATCAAGAAGTCAGAAATTATGTCTGAACAGGGGGTACATTGCTGTGCTTATTTACTTTGATATATGGAATAGGTCTTTAGAGTAATGGATCTACATGTGCCCAGAGTTGCAGATAGCAAAGCTCCTATGTGGTATTTTCAAAACACTAAGAGCATTTAGACAACAGTAGCTATCTGAGCATGTTTTAATTAAATTTAGGGGAAAGAAAATCAAGAATTAATGGAAAATATTCTAAGAATGTATTTCTAGCATGAAGAAAAGCACAGATGTGAAGTGAATGTTGAACAGTGCTAGAAGTTGTTGTGGCAGATGAAGTGTTACCTAGTACAGAGAATTATTTTTTCTAGAATGTTTTCTTGTTGCCCCTCCATAGTTGGCTGCATTGCAATCAGATGGTATCAACAAAAAAGTATTCTAACAAAATTGCTTGAATTAATTAATTTATTTTGCAGATGACTGCAATACTGTTAAAATGCTGGGCAAAGTGTTTCCCTATTGATTTCACTTGTGTCCTATAATTCACAATATATGAAGAAGTTTTAAAAATATAGTTTTTTTATAAGTAATGCCACATGTAAGTGAAATTGTAGTCTGTGCTTTCACACACATACTGATAAATGCTCTGTGTTTATTTAAGTCAGATTCAGGCAGTAATTGCCCAGTGGCACTGCAGCTGGAAGGTATTATCTCTTATTACCTCTAATTCCAATACAATTATCTTCTGTTCATTCAAATACTTGTAAATTTCCATTTTGATTATAATAATACTTTTCTCATTGTCTGTATTGTAGTGGTATTCTAAGAAGCTGGCCAATTCTGAAACTTAAACCTGTTGGGTTTTTTCCCCTGTTAGTATTCACCGATATATACATATATTGCACTTTTAGTAGAGTTTCTCTTGATTTGTACCAGTTATTTGATTATGAGGCTTGCACAATGTATTAATATTTCAGAAATACAAACTAATTGTCAGGCTAAGTTTTATAGTTTATATAAGTTTAAATAGAAACTGGTTGCTAATACTATGGAAAAGTAGTAGCACAAACCAAAGGTGTACAGCTCCAAGTTTTCTGCAATAAAAAAGCACATACCATATTAGCCTAATAAGGACAAAAGCAGAAGTCATCTAATGTTACTGATAACAAATAGGGAGTTACCCATTCCAGCTAAAACATTTATATTTTAGTTCAGTTAAACATTAACTTGTATGTGCACTAGTTAACTGATAACGTTTTACGCTTTATGCAAAATAAAAAAAACAAAGTAGCTTTCTAAATAACTTTTTTCTAAGTGATAGGTCTTCCTGATATAGATAAAATGGATTCAAAATTAGTATGAGATATTACAGATGCTTGTAGATCCAATTGAAAATCTTTGTTTTACTGTGTTTGTACTTTCCTGGAAGTTTCCTGAACCTGACTGTTTCATAATATATTCTTAGTTTAGTCATTACAAGACCACTGTTTTCATTTGTTTAAATTTAGTGGTTAAAGTGTTCCATAGAAGTAGGTGATATCATTGCTGTCTGCTCTAAACCAGCTAAGTTAATCACCTGTGAGGTATTGTTTTCACTGGTTGGTTCTGGATAATTTTTTACCTCGGTTCCAGTTGAAGGGAGACATTGTTTTTCATTGTGCTTTGTCAGTCTCTTTTGTCTCAGTAGAGTTGCTGAAAGTACATGCTTGATTACTTCATACAAAGATTGCAAGTAACATTGGAAATTAGTGCAAGTTAATTTACCAAATGCACCCTGATAGTGAAAAAGCTGCCTTTACAAGATTCAAAGCATGAAGAATCTTTAAAGTGCATACACAGTACTGTCTCTTAATACCATGCCATCTTATAATTCTGTTTAGTGTATTTTCTTGAGATTATTTTTATTGATTGTAAAGATTAGATCTCTGTAAACAGTGAAGAACATGGGTTATCCAGTACTAGTCAGATTAATGGTGTGTCTATCTTGGTGTTCAGAGTGGACACTGACACGGGATTTGGAGAAAATCTGTTACTAAATTTCATTGTTGAATGCGTTAAGGAAACCATAATCTATAATCATAACCATAATGTTAAAAACAGTGAGCTTTTAGGATCTTAATTTCAGGATGTTCTCTCTAACTACAAATCCTTGGGTTTGTTTTGTTTTGTTTTGTTTTTAAAGATAATAAATGCTAAGAATCACTGTTTCACTAGCATGTAGTGGCTGTGTATTGTAGTTGAGAAACTACAATATTTTGTAAGACTTGCAACACAAATAATAATTCAGCAACTTTTTGAGTCATAGTTTAATAATTTACTTGTACTCTGAAAAACTCCAGCTTACATGCTATTAAAAAAAAGCTCATACCTAATAAACTTGTGACTGAGCTTTTGTCTAGTTCACCTAGAAACTTCAAGGTCTTCCAAAAAGATCTGGACTCCGAGTATGATGCCAGTTTGATGGAGCCCAGATTTCCAAATCAGTAAAGATTTTATTTGATCATATGATCAAAGAGGCAAATGACAATATTCCCTCTAGCCTGCCTTTTAAAAATAAATTTGCTCCCCTTTGAAGCTTCAGTTTAGCACACTTAAAGAAGGTTCGCAGGGTTCTGATATCCATTGCCCTGCAGCTGGTGTCTCTATCTACACAGTTGTTGTGCAACAGAGTTTCCTAGGTGGCTGTGGAAACAATAGAAAAGTGGCCGTTTAGTTTAAGGGCAAAGGGACAAGTGCTAGCTCTCTAGCAGTCATTAATAACTGAAATTGCTGCAGGGGAAGCCTGAAAACTTTGGCAAGCTCAAGGTGAGAGGGACTAAGATATTACCATTGGGAAGCAAGTCTTCTATGCAAACATTTGAGTTTTTTGAGTTACCAGCCACTGCTCCCCCCCCCTCTCCAAATAGGGTGTCAATGACCGGGCAGATATGGTGACAGACAGTAAAGGTGTAGGGGCTGCAACATCCGGAGGATTAAATGTGTTGTGAAAAAAGGCCAAACGTGTTTTCAAACAGCCGTGGTGAGTTTAATCTAGGTGAAGAATACATTCACACAATCTACCTTATTCTATGGTCTCTGTCCTCTACCGTATTTATGGTCTTACAACATGCTGTTTTGCTTGTGCCCTTTTCTCCCCATTTTGGTGAATAGAGAGTCCACAGAAACAAGACTGGAAACCCAATACAAGGGAAACATTAAAACCAACCACTTCTAAAGCTCTTAACGCATACATTTTCTGTGTATGTGTACACAGAAAATCCCCTAGGGAAATTCACTTTTGCTCTCTTATTATAATTCTTTTATTTCTAGCTGTTACTCTAACAGTAATGAGAGAGGTTTTCAGATCAAAGCTACTTTAGTAGCTTTGTTTCATGATGATTAGTTCAGTAACTATAGAATTTATTAATCAAAGAGATGTTTGAATTTGATCTGGTGTTATATATTTGATATGTATGTAGTGTGTTTCAGAACACCTGACAATTAAAACTGGTTTTGCTTTTGTATGTTTTTGTTGACCATGATTTATATATGGAAAGCATAGTTTACAATTTCAAAGGTTTGGTGAAGTAGCTTTTTTTTTTTAAACTGAGATACTTGGACGAATGAACAAATGACTGCTCTTTACATAAAGAAATAGGCAAAGAAATTGGTTGATTTCAGTCAATATCTGATAAAAGAAAATGGTTTTTAAGTGAAACTGATTTCATATCGCATTCTTTCTCCAAAAAGTAAGGGAATTACATAAATTAGGAAAATCTCATCTAAAATTCTGTGTATCTAAAGCAGTTGTATTTTTCTGCATTCTTTGAGTGTTCTTCAGAAGATTACAGTGAAATAATTTTGCATTTCAAGGTTGAGTGAAGCTTAGCTGTTAACCAACTATAGAGAATAAACAGGGAAAACAGGCAGCCCAATGAATGAGGAAGTGAATGGATTAAAATATTTCCATAATTTTTTTTACTGTTTCTACTTGTTAAGTATTACTGTTATATGTTGATAAGGAGCAGTTTTGCTTTATGTGTTATTATGTTTATTTAGAATAAAGCACCTGCTCTGGTTAACTGTAACTCTTACAATGAGCTACTGCAGGACTGATTCCACCTCCTTAGTTCCTGTTTGCTTTATTGGACTGTCTCCTGATCTATATCCTACTATAAAGGAAAAGAAACTACTTCTTTGGCTTATTTAAAATATTGGCTTACATATTTTTCTTAGAATTTACAGTCATTTAAACCTACTGGCATTCTCCTGAGAGTTTCCTGTTTATCTCAGCTGATGTGGATTCAAGGCATCAAAGAATTTCTAGTTGTCCTTACACTATCCAGACATTTCCAGGCTTCAGAACAATGATACAGGGAACCTGGACTGGCACTCTGGGTATGTGATACCATATGCTGATGCTGGAGGTAGCATTCTGACATTTATCCAGAGCTTTTGAGCACACGTTCTGACAGCTTGCTTTTCAGCAGCAGGCTCATGACAGGCCAGGTCCATGTTGGAACTAGCCTGTTTAACTTTATCCTACATCAGATGTGGTCTGTACTTTCGTAGTGGGCTTGAAGCTGGCATAAGCTTCCACTCTTGTGCTCAGACTTAGTTCAACATAGCTGCTGCCTGATTCAGATCAAATTGATATTGTTCAGTGACCTGCAGGGCATGGGCAAGCTATTAATGATGGTCTTTTGACACATTTATGCCTATATGAAGCAGCTGATGAAATGTTATGACTTTGCTTTTCACAGCAGCAAACTTTTACTTTGCAGTCTCTTTCAGTGGTGGGAACTGATGATTTATTCTTCCATGATAATCTTCCCTGCCTTTTTTCAGTGGAAGAATTGTAATTTTTTTGTCATAACAGCAAATGCTTGTCAATGGTAAAAAGAAGAAAATCTTTTGCTTCTGTTTTTGCATAAGAGAAAAGTCCAAACAAATGTTCCTGAGGACTAGAGTCTTGCATAACTTTTGTTTATCATTCCAGTAATACAATCTCCTCAAAGTACTTAATTTCTTATGTTTTCCTTTCAATGGCTAGCAACCAGGCCATTTTTTCTCATCATCCTTACCATAACACAGCAAATTTTCTTACCTGCTGTTGGCATCCCTGAGGTACTGTTTATACACAGATAATAATAGCAGACCCTGTAATTGAAAGGGAAACCAGGATGCATTAAGGATGCAACTTTCTGTATTTTGCAGCACTGGTTTGGCACTACTCCCTTTTCTGGTTTTTCTGCTGGGATTTGTTTTTTTTTCCCCAACATGTAAGCTTCAAGCAACTCAGATTTAGTAATGAGTAAACAGTAATTTCACTGTATCATTGCAGATTGTTATTTGAGATGACATATGGCCTTTCCCTAATGGAAATCTGACAAATACACAGTCCTTGATTTGCTGATATGATAAAGCGGATATTATTGTTACTACTGAAATTTGTTTAAAGTGGCCTTTAAGTAAAGGGTGTTAATGGCATCATCCAGGAAAAGATCAGTATATATTTGGTACAGTTTCTCAATGCTAGTTAGTAGGTTGATGTATTATTAAGTATTCCATACATGCATATATACATACACACACACACACATACACATGCGTATATATATATATAAAAATATATATATATATGCATGTATATATGTATGTACATACACTCTCCAAGCATTACAACTGTATTTCAGTGTCAAACCCAGTTGGGTTTCCTCCATTGTTATAGTACACTTTTATATAATTTGGTGCAGAATATCTTTGATTCTATACACTAAAGGCATTTTCTAAAAAATAGCTAACTGAACATTTATGGTACACACATACATATAGGTATATTAAGTTGGATAATGTATTTTTTATAGTGTGAATGGAGCTTGTAAATTTATTTCACCCCATCCAGGTTTTTGCGAAGAGGAGTAGTATTCATGTTATTATCAGAGGCAATTTAAATTTTTTGCCTAATGTTTGCTACTGGTTCCAGTTCAACTCTCTGTAACATTATAAAATCAACTGCTGAGAAGCACATTGATTCAGCTTTATTGAGTTCAAAATATGTACTTGCTTCACAGGAAAGAAATTGAAACACCTTCTCTTTTTCTTTTGATTTAATTGAACATCTGTAGTGGGAACAGACTGTAATCCTACAAGAGCTTAAATGCTTTGTTGTGGTGTCCACAGTGGGGATCAGTGTGGGGATCATTCTGAGTGCAGAATCAGGAATTCTCTTAACATGTTTGTCCTTGAAAGTATTTGATCTGGAGGGAATTGAAGGATTTGGATTTTCTTCCTTTGACTGGGGGGAGCCATTAATGCCTTAATGTACATCTCTTTGCAGTCTGCAAACCATCTGAAGAACCTGGAGAAAAAGTTGTGTGAGTTGTATGCCCGCTTCAAAAGTAGATTTAATTTAGGAAAATGGTTTACATAGAAATACTTTTCACTGTTTGTCCTGATGTTGCTGTCCTGCTTTGTGGAGTATTCTGAACAGGGAAGCAGCTAGAAATGTGAATTGTCTAATTATTAATTTTCAGCTGTGATGAGAATTTGCTAATGTCCAAAAACTTCCATATTATGACATGCATTTTAACTTTCTAATCTCAATGTGTTTTAATGGAGGCAATTTTGTAAACTACCATCTGTGATCTAAATCACAACAGAAAATACACTGGGCATTTTGAAGGTATGTCCCGGTGGCCAGCTACCTTTTGTGCTACTGTGTAATAGCTATCAGGTTGAGTCATGGCAGCAGTTATTAAAAGCAGACTGTGGCCTTTAAAGAAAGTCCAGAATGCTTCTCAGTTTGATTCAGCTGAGATTCCTCTACCTAGACCTCTGAGGAATGCTGGGTCCAGCTTGAAGAATGCTGGGTTCCAGCTGTAACTCTCTCCTGCTAGTGAAACTACTCAGCCAGCACTGCAGTCTGCATGCATATCAGAGTCTCCTTGCTTTATGCATAGGTAGTGGTAGGAATGATGGAAGGGCTTGCAATGGATTGCAGCTGCAGGGTTTGGTAGGACTCAGGGCACAGTGCTCTTCTGGCAACCTCCTTGGGTTCTCCCTTCCTGTCTTCTTCATAGAGAGCTGTCCTTCAGCTGAGGGCTTTTTACCTGGGGTGCTTATTCTGGTGTTTTTCCATCATGCCTGGTCTTTAGCATATGTACTTCAGCACATGTTTTACACATGCATAATCTATCAATTCCCCTGTAGAATATTGCTATTTATGTTTTGAGAAGTTCGCAAAATTCTTGCGTGGGTCCCCTGTTTTGTCCTCATCCGAAGATTCCCATTACTTTCTGGAGTTTGCAAAGTGATGTGATAAAAATGAGGGAGTTAGATGACAGAGTTCATGCGATGCTACAATGCGAGTTCTGTGCCTCATCATGGATTCATGAGAGAGAAATACTAACCTGCTTTGTTTATTTTAGGAAGTTTTGGTTATGGACACAAGGGCAAATCCATTGGAAAAGGCAGTGGCAACAATGCAATAGTCACCAGCAATCCCATGACAGTTCAACAACTGAGACCTCTTTCATCTTCAGCGAATCAGCTTTCAACAGCATGCAGCCAGATCAGCCCTAGCTTACACAGGTCTATGGATGCTTCCAGCCTGAGTGCCTCTCCATCAGATACAAGGTCCTCAATTACCTTTTTATATTTAATACTTTAAAAGGAGGGGGTTTTAATTCTGCTGTAATCGCAATGCAACATTTCTGGTTATTAAAATCAGAAAATCATTCTCTGTTATGCCATGGGAAATTGAATTCCCTGCAATTTAATTCAGATCAACTATAATCATGCTTCATGTTTGGGTCATTCAAATAATGGGTGAAATTTGGCCACACAAAATCTGTGTATGATAGGATTTTTTTATTAAATAAAGGCTGTTTTATAGTCACAAGCTAGATTTTTGTACTTGGTATAAGAAGTGTTATGGAGGATGGAAGCAAAAATAGTCCACACATTACATCTCCATAGTGCTAAGTGTGCTGTGTTAGTGTCTTTCAAATAACATCAAGGACAGACAAAAAAACCATAAATGCTCTGCACATGTTCCTCTCTCCTCATTAAATGCACTTGCTTTCAAATGGCTTGTTTACCATCTGATAATTAATCAGAACAAGTGTCCTTGAAAATTTGTTTTCCTAGTTCTGTTATGTAGGTAAAGAAAACAATGACCACTTCCTGTTGCCTTTTTATATCACTACCCCACAGATAAACATTTATTAATTAATTTTAAATGCTTAAATAAGTTAGAGATTATGAGTTTGAGTTTTGTCAGCAAACATTAATTAGAGGAAAACAGGTTTTTGAGAACCACCCTATAAGTACATTAGGCACATACCTGGATGTTAAAAATACAGTGAGAAAATATTCCAGTGTATTATTTTGGAATTCACATTCCCCATTGCCTATTGAGTTGAAATGTAGTTTTTATTTACAAAAGACCATAAGAGTCTTTATTCTCAAAGCAGTTTACATTTACTGTGTTGCTTTATTACAAGCCAAGAGACATTCCTGAAATAATTGAAATTGGCACTTTGCAAATGGAATAAAACCTCCCTTTACTCTTAAGATAATTTTTAACATTTCTGTCACTTTAATTGTGAAGACTGAGCCCCCTGGGAAAATATAAAAAATTAATTATGCTTCCTATGTAGACATGTCAGCAAAAACCATTCAGTGCTAAGATGATGACAAATGACAAATCCAAATAGAGATGCCTTTCAGATCAAATAAAACTGATGCTAGAAAAATATAATTGCATACATCCAATTGTTACATACTTAAGTTTTAGGTGTGCCTATGTGGTTCCAAACACTGAATGTGTGGTTGGATGTATCATGTCAGTACTGAGTTATACAGTTTTGATTTTATTTCAAATAAACATTTACTAAGGGCAAACTCAAGTTGAAACTCTGTCAGAATCAAGGCTATGGTGTCCCTAGAGTACCTTTTAATGATTTATCAATGAAGGTGTTATAAAATAAGTTTATCATACAAAGAATGTCAATTTCAGCAGTTTTTACCTCAATTTGTTTGATAGGGCAAAGCAAGTTTAAAGTCAGATTCTAACTCACACTGTCAAAACAGTGTGGCTTTTTTTTCTTTGTGTTTTTTGGGGAGGTTGGTTATTTGTTGTTCAGTTTTGAGCTTTTTTGGGTTGTTTTGATTAAATTTCTTGAACTATGAACTGCTTTTGCCTAAGTGAAGTTGGCTGGTTCTTCCTGGGCAGAGTGCTTTCTCTAGATTTTATCTCTCAGGCACTATGAACTGTGTTCTGGCAGCTCAACCCAAACCAGATTATTTGTTGAATTTACCAAAGCTGAAGTGAATTTTCTTGATTTTTACTGATGGAAGAAAGAAATCAGTTGGCAAAATGAGAGTTTTGCTACACATAGCATCAGATTCTGGTGTACAGACCATGGGGGATAAAACCTTCCCCATATTTTTTGAGTTTCTGCAGACCTGTTTTGGAGTATTCAGTTGTGTTGCATCAAACCAGATGTGTATGATAGGACTTTTTTATTAGATAAAAGCTGTTATATAGTCACAAACTAGATTTTTGTACTCAGTATAGGAAGTGTTATGGAGGATGAAAGCAAAAATAGTCCACATGTTACATCCATGCCATTTGCTTTGATGCAAGTCAGAAAAAGAGCTGGGAAAGAGCAAAGTGTTCTTGGCTAGTAAATAGAAGACCATAAAAAGAGAGAAAAACATAGTTTTCCCTCTTCCATGTTTATGTTCAGGATTCTGATTATACTCTCACATTGTGGCCTCTGTACACAAAGGGAGAATACAACGTAATTGAAAAGTAATCTCTTGTGAATGTTAATGAAAGATCTGGTCCAAACTCAAGCCGGTTTGGTTTACAATAAGCAGATGCAACAATTAGTACCATCTGAGATTCTGGCACCCTGATAGATCTGGTCCCTCATTTTCATATTAGGTGTGTTTATCTTCCTCCTATTAGAAAACTACTCAGTCACAGTGTTGGCTGAATTTTAAATAAATCTTCATTTTTTAGGGAGCCAGAATTTTTAGTATTTTCTGAATTTAGATGCTGAAGTGCTGCAGCTTTTTCAGATTAGCTGGCTCTTACTTATTGTATACTTGAAATTCTGGGCCAGCTTTTTATTTTTGTCCTATTATGATGAGACTTTTAAAAACCAGTTTTTCTTCAGATTCACCAATGGATATGCCCCTTTGTGTTAGGCATTAATAGCTTTTTGTATGACACTGGCCATACTATACATCTGCTTAAAACTCTTGTCAGTATAAAAATAGACTTTTATTAATGCACAATTTCTTTTTCTTTATTTATAGAAGAGAAAATAAAAATTTAAAGAAAAAAAAATTTAAAGAACACCCCTACCCTCTCCTTGTATTTTCTAGGTGTGAATGGTAGCATGGAGAAATCAAACGTTACTTACTTGTCTTGCTTGAAAACTGTGGATCTGTATTTGGGGTCACAACATACTAGCATGATTTAATTGCCCTATAATGGACTGTCCTTTAACAAAGCCTGTTGACAACAGCCCAAACCAACTTTTTCACAAACAGTCATCCCTTTAGATCTAAATGGCACACAAGGCTGGCCTGATAGAGCAGTCTCATTCTTCTCATTTCTCCCAAAGCAAATTGTAGTCAGCATGCTAATTGTGGTTTCTGTCTGTAGTCTGTTTTGCAAGTGCCGTTTAAACCCTCATGGAGTCACATAAGGTCCATGACAGTACCCTGCCCTGACATTGAATCAGAACAGGACGTTTCTTATTCTGACACAGCAGATCAACCATGCATTACAGAGCAAGTATCTTGCGCAAAGGGGCGTTTAACCATCTCTCCCATTGGTCACCACAGCAAGGCTTGCTGCTCTTTTAAGCTACATTTTCCCTGTTTGTGAGCTATCTTACAGCACCTGCAAACTAATTCCTCTCTCTCTCAGGCTGTGCCAAGCTTCCCCTCCAGTGTCCTTGATCCGTCATTGAAATTCTGTGCTTCTTCAAAACTGTGTTGTTAAAATAATAAACCAAATAATTAATTCTCAAAACATAAGATGTAGAGGCTTCTGGGAGATTGTCAGGTTTATCTAGATACATAACCAGTTCTTTCTATTGTAAGAGCTCCTTAAAAATAGAAATTTATATACTGATAGCACCACTAGCTGGTAGGAAATCCAAATCTGCCTGGGTGTGAACTGGAAACAAAGAAATAAATCCCGTTAACCTTCAGCCAGCATTTACAGCTATGACTCAGGGCCCTTGATGCCCCTTTTATTTCCTTTTTATCCCTTTCTATAGAAAACAATACTTTTAAGAGCCTATATATTGAGGGTTTTCAAGCTATTCAAAGAATATTTGCGGGGTAAAGAAGTTCCATAATATCTCTCTGAAAAATGCTCGATAACAGCAAGATTACACTTTTGTGAAAAATTTTGATTGCTGACTTGGAGGCAGATACCTCTTTAAATCAAATCTAGAAAACCTCTTCAACCAGTTCTCCTACATTACTCATTTATTTTGTTTGTTTTGTAAAGCTAGATATTGTCTGTATTTGTAAACTAGATATATAAAACTTCTGTATGGAAGTATTTGTATGTATTACAATTGACAAAGTCATTGTAATACAGGTTGAATATCCATTCTCTTTGGATTAGCTTTCTTTCTGTTTTTTTCAAGCAAAAATAATAGATGACTTAAATCATTATGGGTTTCATAGAAGGCAGGAACATAATGCTTTGGCTTCAGAAGTCCACATCTATTTACACCACAACTGATGAAAAGATATGCAATAATTTCTGCAGTGGTGAATCAAGAATCTTTACAGTAACTTTCTTTAAAAATCTTGAAGTTTTAAAGTTGGCTTCCTAAGTGACCTTTTTACATGTATATTGCCTTTGTATAACTACTGGTACATTAACTGAGTGTGCTAATCTTGAGCACCTAGTATTAGGGAGAGCTTTTCTCACATGAAGCCTTTCCTTAATTTTAAGCATGCGTGTGAAGGTAAAAGATCTACTTCTGAATTGTCTAACTGCTTACTTTATTATACCTTTATTTCAGGTCACTTTTGTCATGTGAGACTCTGGCCTCTACAACATTAAGCTTGTCAGAACGTCACTCCCCTCTGAGTGTTGAACAAGAGTGGTCACATAGGTACAGGACACTTTCTTCTGTTCCTCCTGACCATGGTTTACAAAATGGCAGTGAGCTGGGGGACTTAATAAATTTTTTGCCTGAAGCATCTACATCCAGTGACTCATTACCATCCTACCTATATGGCATGGAAAATAAGAATTCTCCTTACTCCAGTCCTTGCCAGTCCTCAGTCTGGTGTCAATCAGCCCGCTCCAAAAAGAGAGCACTCTCAGTATCTCCTCTGTCTGACGGCATTGGGATCGAGTTCAATACAATCATTCGTACGTCCCCAACTTCTCTGGTGGCCTACATCAACAGCTCCAGGGCATCGCCAGCAAACGTCTCTCCACAGCCTGAGGTCTATGGACATTTTTTGGGAGTGAGAGGAAGGTGTATACCACAAAACTGCTCTGTTTCAACTGCCCAGAAAGGCTTCCACATGGCGAATGGCACTGTCACTTTTCCAGGATATGTTGAGAACGGGAGAGGTGAGTACCAGCGGATGCAGCAGCTGGAGCAAGCCAGCTTGCAGATGGTTGCCACAAATAACATGGTGATCCAGCAGGGTGTGCTGCCCATGGACAGCCAAGCAATGGGCGCCCTGAAAAACGAAGAGCTGGGTGACTTCTCGGGCCCTACTGTTGACATGCCTCTTTCAGCCCTGGTGCTGCCAGCGCCTCCTCCTCAAGGGCCGCCCCCGCCGTACCATGCTCACCAGCGCCGGCACCTGCACAGCCTCCCCAGCCACGTCCCCGCGCTGCAGGCACTGTCTCCTGCCCCGGGCGCCCCGCTGGAGGAAGATGGAGAGCTGGAGGATTTCAATGGCAAGCATGGCTGTTGCTGGGTTGACTGTGGGAAGCTGTATGACCATCAGGAGGAGCTTGTGAGGCACATAGAGAAGATCCACATAGACCAGAGGAAGGGAGAAGACTTTACCTGCTTCTGGGCAGGGTGCCCTCGAAGGTTCAAGCCATTTAATGCCCGTTACAAACTGCTGATTCACATGAGAGTCCACTCAGGAGAGAAGCCGAACAAATGCACAGTGAGTCTGAGTTCTGTCTTAACAACGAAAGGCTCTCTATTACTTAAGAAAATAGAGTGAAGTTGTAATTTTGCCTTTGCTTCTCCCATTTAATGGTGCACTTCTTGAACTAGTCTGTGAGAATGAAATGACTAGTCTGTTCCATCTTCCCACCTAAACAGAAAGGAAAGGTGTTTTTTAATTTGGTACATACCAACAGATAGGATTAGATGAAAAAAAAAAAGTGTTTTCTACATTTATAAACTTTTATTGTAGACTGCAACAAGTAACATGGTAAACCTTCATAATGCAAAACTGAGGCACAGTCAGTACTTAGGTATTTGCATGAAGGATGCATGCAGGAAAAGTGCTGCAGAATAAATGTCACAATTTATCCTGAGAGATTCTTGCATCATGTGACACCTTTTTGACTTTAGGAATTTTCAAGACCTTGCATAATGTTACCACAAGAAACTGAGAAGAGTTGAGCATTTTTTTAAGGCAGTTGTTTGTTCTACTACAAAAAACCAAATCCACATACCTGTTTCTATTAGTACATTAGGAATAAATCCCATAATAATTTTTGTTTTCACAGATTCTAGCAGTAACCATCAACCCCTGATGTTGTATTTTTCTAGCAAGAAAGATTTCTTAGGGTCACTGCAAATCAGTCTAACACATAGGTAGTCACATGGGTTCATAATCTGGCTGTAATCAGTTTGTGCTTGGTCTCTAGTGCACCACCTATAATCTCTGTAATACAGATTCTTGAATTGCCTTACATATAGTCTGTATTTTGGATGACCATGAGCTTAACCTTACTAAGTGCTTATTTAGTGTTGTCAGACAGCAACCTCAGTTTTGAGTCTGCAGCATAAATTATGATGAAAAATAATTCGTTGGAATAACCGCTGATTAAAAAACATGTTTACATGTGGTGAAATTTAAATCAATGCTTGGAGTCTATATCAGTGTATGTGTTGTTGAATAATTTTTCAGCATGATGTAGATGTTTGCTTGTAAAGTTAAGAGAAAAAGTTTGTTTCTTTTATTTTTTCAAAGGGCTAATGTTCTGCAGGATAGAGTGGATATCTTTCCAGATTTCCATACTGCATTTAAAGAATCTAGTAGAGATTGTGTTGTCATGCTAGAAAGGCTTTTTATCCTTCCCTTTTGTCACACCAGAGCCTTAACGCAGGCTCTCTGCTTTCTGAATATTGTTAAATTCCATAATATTATTTTTCTTCTCTCCACATATATTGGATCAGGGTATACCATTAATTTCAGTTCTTCCTCAAGGATTTCTCATCACCTTTATGGGAAGAGAGAGAATGAGGAAAAAAAATTACTATGAGTCAAGAAAGTATTTTTTCAAGGGAATATCACATGTAATTAAAGATACGAAGACAGACATCAGTGGATGAGTAAGAACAGACAATAGGATGAAGAAAGAGGGTAGGAATGATGAAAGAGCAATGAAAAAGAGTAAATATCCAAGAACCCAAGGTCTTTATAATAGAAGAATTATGATGAAGGATCCTGTAATACTGGGGAAAACACTGTGCTGGTAACACACTAAACTCCCTGCTCTCCCTGTTCAGAAAGGGTGCTTACAATGACCTCCTGATTATAAAGCCTCCGTGAGGCACCCTTAGCTTTGAAGATCATTCACTGATGATAAATAATGTGTGAGTGGATAAGGTATTTCCTATGATAAAGTTTTTGAGATTACTAAGCCAAAACTAAAGTGCACACCAAGTCTTGCTGTGTCACCAAAACATAAGAGGTGTCTAGATCAATTTCTCGAAGAGTGATTGTTTTTTAAAGTGTGTTTAATATTACTGGACTGAAGCAAGCATTGCTGGATAGCTCCAAGAAGTTTGTGTATCAGAAGCAGTGCCCACATACTTACCTTTCTTTCATGCTGAGAATTATAATTAAATGTAGAAATACTGAGGGTGATATGATAACCTTCATAACATGAGTGCAAATCTGGAGCGTACGTCCCCTTTCTTGGAATAAACAAGCAGAAACGGCATTCTTTAGCACAGTTTGAATGAAACAACTTGGTGCTTTATCCCTTTACCATTTCACAAATGGTGCGAATTTGGAAAAACGTATTTGGCATTCTAATGTCCAGCAGCCATACTTTCTTGATATATTTAGAAAATTTACTTCAGACAAACATCATACCTTTCTCACCAAGAAGTGAAATTTGCAATCATATCCATGCCATGTAAGGTTTCAAACTGAGTGAGGTATTTGAGAGAACATTTTGGGCAAGATGATAATGAAGAATGACTTCCAAATTAATAAAAAAATTACACTAAAGAAATCTGAAAATTTTCACTAAACCTCTACGAATTTATGCTTTTAAGTACAAAATCAAAACAATCAAATTTATAATCTTTTTTGTCCATCTAGAGTCTTTCTATAATTTACTTTCTGGTTCTAGCTGTAGCATGCCTGTTTCTCTGAAATTACTGAAACTAATAGGCTCTATGTCCACTGTATTTTGCAGTCTAGTAAGAGGAAGTCCAGTATACCAAACAGGAAAAGGGAAAGAAAAGTGGCAAGAATACAACTGTTACATTAATGAACCAGATTTACTGTAAAGAATGTGACAGAAGTAGTAAGCCATGGGGAAGAGCCATCTTAATGTAATCTATCAAGATATCCTGTAATCAAAGGCAGGTGGTTGCACCTGTCATCGTACTGCCATCACACTCTAATCTTTGTGTAAGCATTGCACGTGTTGATGGTTCAAGAACAACAGTTTGCAAGACACAATGTTCTCATTGAGCATAAATTGCAATAGGTCCTAGGCAATATACTTGTCATGTCAATATATTTACTTGTCAGTGTTGTTTATCTCTGTACTGCTGAGCATTGAAGGTGTATTGTTACACATTCTGCTGTGCATCCCCAAGGACTGCTGTGATATACAGTGATCTTTACATCAGCAAGATTCATGAGTTTCGGTAATATTTAAGGTGAAGGTTACTTCTATGTTGTATTGTAATAATAATAGAGATAACATGAAATTAGATACCCAACTTCATAAACTGAACTTCATAACATAGTTTTATTCTTCTGTGTTATTGTTTTGTGCCAATGAAATCACGTACTTCAGAATAGACTTGCAGAACAGCTAGGATTTCAATACTTTATATGCTTATCCTTAAAACCAGAACCATGCTTATAGTTAAAATCAGAGTCAAGTGACCTCAGCATTTGTTTTGCCACATCTGAGTTAATATGTATTTATCTATGTAACAAAAATTTAGGGCAATTTTAAACTAAAGCTGCAAGTGATATTTTACTGTTTAGTTCCTGCTTGTTCTGGATGAGCTGTCTTCTTTGAGTCTGGAAGATAAAAGTGTTGAAGTGTAAATAGTAATCAAATATCAGCACATAAAAACATGTGACAATCAGGATAATCAGATCCAAACTTAAAGAATTTTTTTGGAATAACAAGTCTTTAAATAGTTGTAAAAATGCATTGGGCTCCCTTACTGATCGTTAAACATCTTGCATGTTCTATTCTAACTTACATCACCTGGGAAGCATTCTTCTTTTCAGTGACCTGGTTTAGTGACTAAAAAAATTATTCATGACATAATAATAATAATAATAATAAGAAGAAGAAGAAGAAGAAGAATTTAGTGTCTGCTCCTAAGCTTCTTCATATAAAGTAGATATAGCATGTTCTAATGTGTTGTATTTATCTATTAATCTGTGCATTAGCTTGTACTTTGTCAGAATAAGTCAAAAAAGAAAAAATATGAAGAAAAGTTCATATTGAAGTGCACGTAGTAAGTACAACAGTAGCTGAGATATAATCTGTAACATTTGATAGCAGTTATCTCACATTGGCATTTGAGGCTTCCACAGATTTTGTTTGAATTAGGAAAAGGCTGAATTCCCATTTAGCTGTTGAAACCTCAGAGCAGCAGTTGGCAAATGCTGACCTTTGTTCTCTTTGTCTCTACCTGTGAGCTAATTTTCTACTCAGGTTCCCTTCTTTTATAGTGAACATTTTTACTTTTTAAGTTCAGCTTCAATAAGAGCTATTTAATTAGTCTTATTGTCCTGCTATGCAAACATTAAACTTAACACACTCATTCTGATGTAAGCAGCAACAGCATGATGTTAGAGATAAGTTCAAAGCTCACATTTCACAGCTTTATTCAGATGCACTAAGAATGCTTCCCCTTTTGAGTCTGTTGCTTTTCACTCTTGTTGCTTTCTGTAAACGCTGAGCTATGCTACAGCCTAATGCCTTTAGTATTGATAGTACTACATGACCACATTTTTTAGTGCAGCTATTTGATGTCATATAAACCATTAAAATTGCTAGTATTCCTGTCAGATTTGAAGCAACATCCATTTAACATTTGCTAAATAACTGAAATTATCCCACAACACGTCTGCAAATAATGTAAAAGAGAATGTATGTGAAAAAAAGAACATTAAGCTTAAAATACTTTTTTAATGCTTTTTTTTATGAGACACAAGCAAACTTCCTTGGGTGAGCATGAGTGCTTGGATGGATGTGTATATGTGTGCTGTTTGAAGAACATGTCCTTGGAAAATGTGGAAATTTTGATTAAAACCAGAAATGCATTGTGTAAAAATGATTGGGATTTTTTTTCTATCTTTAGGCCTTAGCATTGTGTCTTCATACGGTATCTTGTATATGGCATGTGCAAATATTTTGATTACAGTATATGCCATGTTTCTTGATAAGACCATATCACATCCTATATTGCACTGAACTCTTGATAAAATAGAAACTATAAAAAAATTTGAATTCGTTTTTCCTTATATGCTTGCAGAAGACCTTTTCACTATGCTAAAGTAGGATTTGAGCACTTTGTCTTAAACAATGTCACAAGAATGGTAATTCAATTGCTGAGTCAATTTGCTGAAAATTAGAAAGAGCTAAATTTACATTTGCCTGTTGCTGATTCTTTCCCTAACTCAGTAAACAAACTGAAACAGAAATAGCACAGAAAAAGCAGAGACGTATGATTAATTAGACTATATCATGGTGTATGGATACAGAAAGTTGGGCTTTAGCTGTCTGTTATAAAGCTAAGCCTCTCTCTAGCTCTCCCAAGTTTAGTATTGCACTAATAGTGCAATATAAGTGATCTTCTTCTGGTCATGGTTATGATGTCTTAGCTGTTTAAAGAAAAAGTAAATTATGAATTCTGGGTGTGCCTCTCCAAACAGCTCAAGCTCATGTGATCACATCAGATGGCAGCTAGTCCAAACTAATGAGTTTTGCTTCTCGGCACTTGTACTAATGGCCTTTCAGTATTGTCCTTTCAGTAGGAAATATATACTGTGTTCATAGTTCAAAATGTAATGATAGGTGCTTTTTCTTTGGCTGCTGAAGATGTACAACTTGCACTTGAGTCCAGTGGGGACAAGAGAGCTTCTGGTACTCAGGGTACTGAGCCTCAAGAGCAGAACATCTCTTTAAGCAATCAAAAATTGCAGAGCAAGCTCCTTTCTACATGTAAATGATGACAGTGAAAAATCGTAGCCAGAGAGCCCGTGTTTTAGGTTTCAGAATAAAATGTTTATGAAACATCTAACTACTTTTTTTTCTTTTAATTAATAATTGATTTTGATGTTAAGTATTTGAATCAGCTTTTTTTTTTTTGCCTTTTGACTTATAGAATTGAAAAATTTAAAACAGAACTTGAATGGAATTTTCCAAACCGACATATTTTTAGTTTCATTGTAATCCAGAATATGAATGTGAAATATCCCAAAATAAAAACGAACATTCCTGATTGCAGAAACACTTATGTTTGTATGGAAGGGTTTCTAATTTATTACCTCTCTGTTTGTAGATAGGCACAAAACCACATTTTATTTATTTTTATTTTCCTGGAGCATAATTTTAATGAAATATAATTTAGATATTTTTCATTGCTGCACCAAACTATAAATAAATGGTAAACTTAAAAAAATGAAGAACTCTTATATTTCATATACATCAAGTAAGGAATCCTAAAACATAATTTACATCTACCAAAATTTCAGCTACAAGAAATTTGGAGGGTGTTTTGGTGTTGGGTTTTTGGTTGGTTGGATTTGGGTTCACATTTTGCGTTTTCGTTTGTTTTTTAAACTTAGGTTTTAAACTAGAAAATTAGTTGAATTCAAAGCTGAGAGGGGTGGGGGGAAGGAGGCTAGCATTACTGTTGATGGTTTGGAGCATTTTTGTGTGAAGATTGGATTACTCTCCAAGTCATGAAATCTTTATAGGTAACTTCTGCTCTTTCCTACTAATTTTCTTTTGCCTTTCCAACATCCCTGTTTGGTTGGTGACTGGACCTCTATCAGAAACAGAGTCAGTAAACTTTGAAACTTTCCATTTAGTGATAGAAAAGGCTAACAATATCTGACAGGAAAACAGAAAATGCAAGTTATGATACGGTTACAATAGCAACAGACAGGGATCTTTCCTAAAAAACATGATTCTGTTTTAAAGCAAGGAAGAGGGAAGTAGAGGGAGCTAGTTAATAGATTGTGCCATCCATTGCAATGTTACTCCTTCAGAAAGGAAATACAGCTTTACTTAAAAGTAAACACACTGTCAGCTTTATTCAGGTGATTGACACTGATTTCCTGAGGATTAGGGGTTTAATTAACGCTTCTGGTGTTCGGTGGAAAACTTCCCAGACATCTAAGTCTTATGGTATATCTGTGAACATAGGCTTTAAATACAAGTGCTGAGCATTAAGCTGCACAGAACAATCATTGGATTACTTGTACGAGCAGTTAGGAAATGGAAAAATGCCAAATAGCTTTTTCACTAAGTATGTTCAGTGCACTACATATGTTCAAGTAGGTTGAAAGCCAAACGCAAATGTATGCTGAAGCGTTTGTACATCCTGAGGCACTCTTTGACATTTTTTCATTATTCAGATTTAGTATAAGATACTGTTACTGCCTTAATTCTTGAAGGACTCAAGGGAAGGGACTGGTTCTGTATTAATGGCTAAGTTGCAAAGCAACAGTCTTATAGACTTCAGTGAGATTTGTCCAGGCATAATCATGCTCAGTTCAGTGATTCCACTCATTTCTATGTCGTGTCTTGAACCACAGAGCCATTTAGGTGGGCCTTTAAGATCACAGAGTCCAGCTGTTTACCCAGCACTTGGGAGACCAGAACAACCCTCCTTCATTACAGCATCCTTTTGGAAATTGTAGAGAGCAATGACTGCAGCCTCATCCCTCCCGCAGCCACAGGAGCTGACGTGTGCCGGCCAGCCGCTCCCAGAGTGGCCCGAGGAGACCACGAATTCCGCCACTCCCAGGTTCTTCGCAAGAACCCCGGGTAGCGGTGCCGTCTGTGGCATGGGTGGAGCAGGTGAGAGCGGGACTACGAAGTTGTGAGGCGAAGGAAGGAGAGAGCGGACACTCGTACGGGTGCCACAGCGCTTCATCGCCCCAGGCGGCAGCAGTGACGGTGCCAGGGAAGGACCGTTCGGGGAGGCACCGATAAAGGGGATGGGCGTGACAGGAGGAGACACGAGGGAACCGATAAACGAAGCCCAGGGAGGAGCGAGGGACACAACTGAGCCAATAAGGATTGCATAGGGGAGGGAAAAGGCTCAGGAGGCAAATCATATCTTAAGTAAGGGATAACTGACATAGAAGGTTCTCGAAACAAAGGGGGGGTGGTTTACAATGATGGACAGGGAACCTGGGCAGCACCAGGAGGGAGGAGATAAACTTATAAGGACATAAAGGGAAGGACTAGGGGATCGGTACCTTGACAGACAGGCCACTGGCGGGAAAACAAGGGACAAACAACTCAGGGACAAACCGTTGTGAGGGAGGAACATGGGGGGAACCACGGATCAAACCATAATCTCAATTTATAAAAAATAACCAACTTTACAACAAAACCTGTTAAAAAACACACAATGCTACAAATGATGTCTCTCCTGAATCTCAAGCACAGTAATCCAAACACTGAGAAGACAAAATTCATCTTGATTCACTCTGATCCTTGAAGCAATTCTCTCTTATTGCATTATAGTCCCAATTAGCTTAGGTGGCATTTAGCAGATGCTAAAATCTTGTTTCCTTTTACAGATACCTACTTGCAGGGTAGGTTTCCAGAGAACTTGGACTGAATAAGGATTAAGCACTGTTCTGGGCACGATTGTAGTATCTGATCTCCCTGTAAGTGGTTGAAACAGGCACCTTGAACAAGGATGATACCACATACAGCCAGTGCATCGGAGTGCTCTGTTACAGAAACATGGTTGCTGTTCATCTTAGGCTAACAGGGTTTGAATAACTGTTGAACAAACTTTTCTGAACAGGGTGCATGGAAACAGGGTGGCCTTTTTAGAGCTAGTCACTGTGAAGATTCCGTCTGTGTCAGTGTAGAGTGCTGGACTACTTAAGAAAAGCAAATTCAGAAAGGAGCTAGTGAGGATGCTGTTGTGTCTAGAACTGTAGTGGTCTGTTGTAGCATTAGGGTTTGCTAAATGTTTTTATAGCCACCTGGTGATTGTTTTCTGATAGCACTCAGAATGTTTATTTTTCCTGTCAATTAAAAACTGTTTCAATTTAGGGTTGACATTTTCTTACCGTTGTTTTTACGGATATACAGCAAATTTATTCCATGAGTATTCAGCTCTTGAGAATTAACACTCACAATTGCAGAGTTCAAGGTCACAAGTGAATCATTTTAGAGAAATGTCACTGTGGTAAGAAATTTTTTTATGTGTTGTTTGTTCATGAAATGTTGAAATGTAATCTTACTCAGCTGTCCATGAAACAATGTGCTTGATAAATAGAGTAGTTGTAAATAATTTCCCACTATCTCTTTTTCTCTTTTTGAATGCTTTCTGTTGGTCATCAACTGGCACAAGCTCAAGTCAAAATCACAGCACGCCTTTATGTTTATTCTGGGTATAATTCTATCAATATGTTAAAACAAAATTAACATTCTTTTGCTCTTTACTGTATTCTTTACTGTTAAACATTTGCAGAATTGCCTCCAAGGTTAATCAGATGTTAACATCAAGCAATACCACTTTTCTTCAAGGTCTGCTGTACTGTCAATGGATGTCTTTTCCTAATAACATTCAAATTTCTGTTTTAAGAAGTTGCAGCTATGCAAACAAGCTTATCTGGGCCAACAATAAAAAATAATTTATTTTAATTAGGAGTTATCACATAACAGAAAAAGACAAGGCTGCTTTTGTTCTATGAAAAGCCTGCTTTGCCTGCTTGCAAAAATGCATGGATTTCTTTCCAATGGCTTTACATAATTGGTATGACAAAGGTTCAGTCCTGTGATCCCTAAAGTTTCCAAATGATTCAGACATACTTGTCCAACTTTGTTTTATGTATTTGATGGTAATCTGTAAGTTGGTAGATGGCATGAACATGAGGTCTGCTTTGTTTGTTTAAAGGAGTGGGATAAGCATAAACTGAATTAGAGAATATTTATGTTGAGACTGCTGAAATTATTGAGACCACATTTTAAAAATGAGCCACTGTTGAGAAACAAGGTTGCTCAGCTCTGACTGTGTCACAAGGACTCTTGAGTTTTCAATGACTCGATAAATGTGGTCTGAATCCATTATGTAAATTAACAATGTGAGCTGCTAAGTTGTGCCGCTGATTTTGTGCCTGCACCAGTGAAGCAGGTCCAGTGTCACATAAGTTGTCAAGGAGACATACAGACTGAGCAAATACTGTAGGAATCATTATAATTGATAGCCCTGTGAGCACGGTAACTGAAAATATGCAATACCTCCCCAATCAAACTCAGGCTATTAAGGTTAGTTAAATGAATCTCTGTGAAGCCTGGGTTGGGGAATGTGGCATTTCACTGAATCAGTGGAGAGTTTGGCTCCAAATTAAAAGCAAGCTGTTTGAAGGATTGTTGACCTGCTTTAATTGTGGGAAGGTTCTCAAAAGTCTATGATGCAAATTTGTGAGAGATGACATTTTTTCCAAAGGCAGATGTTCGCTGGTTCTAGTTCTGATTGTTATAGTAGCTGAAACACCACTTAATGCAACACTCATCTTGAATACTAAGTCTGAATCATCACGCATCTTGAAAAATGGTGATGGCCTCTTTGGACATTTATCTCCCATCATCCTTCAACTATCTACAGTGAAAACTTTTAGATAGTATTTGTAAGGCTTAGAAGACAGAAGAAATAAACTTATCATAGCAGGTTCTGTTTACTAACTTCAGTTCTTATACTTCTATCATCATAATAGTAGTGGAGTACCTTATTTTGTTCCTTTAGGAAAGGAGAGATGGGTCACTGAATCCATCAACATGGCTTTTGCAGCTGAATTAAGGTTAAAAAGTTAACATTGTGTTATTTTATATTGTATTTTGCTGGTGTGATAGATCCTCTGTTACCATCAGGCAAAAATGGTATCAGCAAGGAAGTGGTATGTCTGGACACTCTTTGAACCTGAGGGAGATAGAGAAGGCTAAAGTGACCTGAATAAGGAGAATTGTATGATGCTTATGTGGAGGAGGACAGTGATCATCCAGCCCTTGAACACTTACATGGCTGTGAAGATCTGATACAATTTTATGTCTAAGATATTAGGAATATTTAAAGAGGAACGAAAGATAGAAATGAACTGCTTTGGTAAGGGTAAATGAGAACTTATTCCAGTGAAAATACAATCTTTATAAAGGAAGGAGAGTGAGACAAAATAGTGCTCTATTTCTATTCCCAGTTGACGAAAACGCTAGTAGGTTATCCATCTCTCTGGCATTACCTTGAGATAATGTTTCTTTCTTTAATAGTGTGTATGTGATATAACTGAGAAGCATGAAGCCTTTAGTGGCTCAGAGAATGCAAAACAAGCTTGCAGCAGGGTGAGGCAGCTGCATGTTTCAGAGGAAATGGTGGAGTCATGTCTTGGGTATGAATACAGAGAGCATGTCTAGAAGTGTAGGGATGTTGAATATTTTTGCAACAGACTGCTTGTGGCAGAGGCTGGAAACATGCTGTGATGTGTTCTCTTAGATAACCTGCTGCTTGCATGTGGTATTTCTCCTGCTACTTGTTTCTCCAGAGGATGAGAGGAAGGACATGGTTGAGTAGTTTGACATGTTGTCACAAGGAAGAGGAGAAAATTAGGCTACCAGGCTTTACCTCATGTGTGATGAAGACAAAACACGAATTTGAGGCATTTGTGTTTTATGCATACTTGAAATTTGCATTATTTTTCTCAAATTTTAACCCTTATAGACAAGATTCAGTCACTTTTGTACTAGTTAAAAAGATTTTCAGTCCTTGTACAATTCTGTGTAGAGGAAGCAGGCCACAACGCTAATCCTGGATATGTGGTATTTGGATCTATTCTGGCATGTATCTAGCAAGCTCAGAGTTTAGGAAGAGTCAGCTCAGTTCTGCCTTTTTAAGACTGATAGGTACAATGTTAGTGATCCTGACAGCCTACCTCCGTGTACGGATAAGCCATAAAAACAACATCATCTTTAAAATGGTGGAGGAGATCAAAACACAGTTATTTTGTTTTACCTCTAGAGTGACTCTAGGGAAGATACAAGCAAAATTCTGTTGATGCTTTAGAATCTGACTCATTGCTGTGCATTTGGTAAAGATGCTGTGTATTCCATCAGTTTTCATTCCTACTGAAAGACTTTTTTTTAAAAAGCAAGCATACCCAAACCCTACTTTTAAAAATCCCTTTGTGTGGAAAGAGAGGGCTGAATTAAATAGCTTGAACACTCTAATTTTTGTATGGTACCTGGGGTTCTTTGCATTAATTTACACAGTATTTTGGTTTCCTTGGCCAGTAGGTTTCCCAGAAACTGAACAGTGCAGGTGCAGTAACTTCATTTCTGAAGTTAAATATGTTGGCAAAATGCAATTTCTCTAAATGAAATGGGGACCTAGTTTGCTGACAGGTAGCCTTTTCTTTTAAAGTTGATTAAAATCTTTACAAAGAAAAATGTTTTTAATTGAGTCACAGAGAAATAATTATCCATTCTATACATTCACAGTAGTTTAAATTTTTCAAGGTCATGATCCCATAAAACATTATGTCATTGCTGTCACACTCTCCACTCTAGTCACCACTTCAAAAACAAATGTAGAGGAAGAAAATAATTTAAATGTATTATTTTATTTAAAGTTGCACAGGAAGTTGTGCAGTATTCAACCAGATTAGAAAAGGCACATATATTTTGGGAAAGCTAAAATACTAAATGGAGCACATGTGTCCCTGTTAAGGAGCAGGCACATTTATTAATTAATTCTTTATCTTCCTTTAGTATCTTCATCTAGATCTGCCTGCAGGGTAAGATAAAGTGCTCTGTTCTGAGGTTCTGTCTTCTGGTTGTGATCATACAGGTCTGCTAGCAACTTTTGGTCATTCAAACTTGTTGATATGAAAACCTGAAGAGCAACTTCTTAATTTAGGGAAAGTATTATAGTTTTCTTCATTTGCTGATAGCATTAGGTGCAAGATTTTGTTGTGTGAGAGGGTGATCTAATCTACAGTTATGGGCATTCAGTTTCAAATGATTGTATTCCCTGAGCTTTGCATGTTCCTGGCCCCTGCAAAGCCATGGTAAATCATAGTTTCTGAACACTTAGTCTGTTACAGCTCCTGAGTTCACAAATACATTTTATTTCCCTTTTGGAATTTATTTCCCTTTTGTTGTTTGTATACATATAATACACAATAATTAATAGTTAGTAATTTGTGAAGTGTTTAGTACCTTTTTGCTTTTCAAGTGTACCTCTTAACTGTGTAAGAGAAGGAACTGTCAGATTTGTATAACATCCTCTGTGGGACTCAGTAAGCCTGGTCTCTAAAATACTTGTAGTTCACAGAATCACAGAACTGGTCAGGTTGGAAGGAACCTCAATGGGTTGTATGCTCAAGCAGGGTCATCCCAGAGCACATGGCACAGGACTGTGTCCAGACATTCTTGAATATTCCCCCATGAGGGAGACTCCACAGCCTCTCTGGGCAATCTGTTCCAGTGCTCAGTCACCTGCACAGTAAAGAAGTTCTTCATGTTCAGAAGAACTGTGCATCAGTTTCTGCCCATTAGTCTATCCTCTTGACACTCTCCCTTCAAATACATAAAGACATTAATGAGATCTTCTATCATCCATCTCTTCTCAAGGCTAAACAGGCCCAGCTACCCCAGTCTTTCCTTGTAAGAGATGCTCCAGTCCCTTAATTATCTTCATTCCCCTCCACTAGATCTGCTCCAGGAGCCCCATGTCTTCCCTGGGCTGAGGAGCCCAGGACTGGGCACAGCACTCCAGGTAAGGCTTCACTAGGGCTGAGCAGAGGGAAAGGATCACCTCCCCATACCTGCTGTCAGTGCTCTTCCTAATGCCCCCCATTGGCCTTCTTGGCCACAAGGACACTGCTGGCTCATGGACAATGTGTTGTCCACCAGGACATTCAGGTCTTTCTCCACAGAGCTGCTCCCCAGCAGATCAACTCCCAGCCTCTGCTGGGTTATTCCCATGTACAGGACCCTGCACTTGTCTTTGTTGAATTTCAGACAGCTGTTCTCTGCCCATGTCTCCAACCTGTTGAGGTCCCTCTGAAGGGCTGCACAGTCCCCTGAGGCCCGCTGCTCCCAGCTTTGTGTCATGAGTGAACTCACTGAGGATGCGTCTCTCCCTTTATTGAAGTTATTAATGGAACTGGACCAATTTTGAACCTTTGGAGACACCTCTAGAGACAGACCTCCTAACAGACACTGTGACACTCATTATGACTCTCTGGGATCTGCTGTTCAGCCAGTTTTCAATCCACCTCACTGTCCACTCATCTAGTTCACACTTCCTGAGTTTATCTTTGAGGATGTTGTGAGAGACAGTGTTGAAATACTTGCTAAAGTTGAGGTAGGCAATATCCACTGCTCTTCCTTCAACCCTCCATATACTTGTTTCATTGTGGAGGCAAGCAGGTTGGTCACTGTCAGGGTTTTGCAAAACCACTAGTGACCTTTGCTGTGAAGACTGGAGTGACGTTAGCTTTCTTCCAGTCCTCAGGCACCTCTCCTGATTTCTACAACCTTTCAAAGGTTGTGAGCAGCCCCACAATGGTGTCTGCCAGCTCTCTCAGCATTCATGGATGCATTGCATTAGGGCCGATGGACTTGTGGGTATCCACTTTACCTAGGTGATCTCTAACCCAGTTGTCTTTGACCAGGAGAAATTTTTCCTTGCAAAATTCCTTGCCCTGGTTTCCTGGGCCAGAGATTCCTAAGAGCTGGTCTTGCTAGTGAACACAGTTGCAAAGAAGTTGCGCATCATTTTTGACTCATGTATGTGATTAGCTGCATATTTTGGTGAGAAAAATTTTGAAGTGTATTATAACTGATAGAAGAAAAGCAATTGTTGAAAACTGGGAGTACATTTTCCTAGTGAATTGTGGCCTGGAATCACTCAAATTTATACATTGGTCCTTATGGTGAAAAAACCTGAACCTTAGAATAAATCAATTGTTGGTCATGCATAAGAACTTTTTGACTGATGTGTGAAAACAGAGGGAAGAGTAGGGAAGCAGCAAAGAGCTTGATCACTTTCCTTATATCAAAGATACCCAGGGCATTTTTATTGTGTTTTCTGTGGGGCAATGAGCATTTGAAGCATTGAGCGCAGAGAAATGCCCCTCCTACTGTCCTTGAAGCTGGCCTCTTAGGAATAATATTATCAAGTGGAACAATTTACTGGCTATATTCAGGAGGTCAGGTGGATTTTGTCATACCATTGTTTCATTATTTTAGGGAAATTAATGAGATGCATCCTGATAAGCCTCCAGGTGTATGGTGCATGGCCCATACACCTATATCCCAGGGTATGCATCTTAGGAAATGTGAAGTTTTTACTCACTGGTTTTCCCTGAGTCAAGAGATAGTTGCAAATTGAATTCTTATGTAAAGAAACTGTTCAAAACATGTTTTTGTTAGTTTTGCTTCATATTGTGTATATAAACAGACATTTTGATTTTTGAGAATTCCATTTTTCTGAAAGCCTCATTTTTGCTTGTTATAAATATCTCTTCATAAAATATCTCTTGTGTAAAACATGCTGGCTCCCTTTACTACCTGTTAGAACAGCAAACTAAGTATCTCAGTCTTGGCTACTTGACAAGTGTATGATCTTCATGGCTTGTGGTAATAAAAATATGATAGCCTTACTGTGGATGCCCTTTGGTTTAAGTGGTGCTGTATCAGAATACCCACATGTTAAGGAGAATCACAAGTTTCTTTCCTATCTGTTATGAGGAATTATACTATCTGACGTGCATGACAGAGCATGTATTAGATTGCTAGAGGTATATTGCAAAGTAACACAAGTTTGAGCCATTACAAAATAGTTAAGTTGCAAGACTAAGCCTTTCATAGGTAATGGATTTCTTTTGAGAAATTTGGGTGATTCAGAAATATTTGAACAGAAATCAATCAGAAGTATCACCACACCCTGTAAAAATAGCTAAAGCTGATTCTGCTATGGCTGTAAGCAAGAGTCTTATCTGGCTAAACTTGTATCAAAATTCCAGCTGGTAGTGGGAACTGTATATTTTAAATGAAGCCAAGTAACAAAACAGCATATGCTGTCCTGTCATTTGACTTTTTCTAATAAATATGGCTGTTATTGCGTAACATACTTAGGTTTTTATACTAATTCTGGAGTATCTGCTTAACAGCTCTTCATTTATTAAGATATTAGGCATATATTTTCCCTTAATTGAACACCTGTCATCAACAATATAATAGCACTCTGAAACATGGGTACGCTTAGCATTTCTGTAAACACTGTCAAATGTTTTTAAAATGCCTTTTTAAGTCAGTTGTAAATAGAAGAAAATACCTCTATGTTTCAAGGGCTGATAGCCTCTCAAAGAGAGATGAAAACAGATTTCTCACTTCAAGCAGGAGACCATTGATGGGAATGACAGCAAAATGCATGATCAAGTTTTCCTCACCTGCAGTGTAGAACAGGAGCTACAAGGCTTGGCTGACTCTGGATTAGTATTGATTGCTGACTTTTTTTAAAGGCATGTCTGCATTGTGTTTTGTCTGTTGAAATAAGCACTATTAAAGACCTTAGTTTGCAGTCAGTAATCTCCTAAAATAATTTATTTGCCTGATCCTGTTGCCAGATGCACTATCCAAGTAGAACCACCACTTTTTGTGGTGGCTAAAGAGACTTAGGTGATAAAGCAGTTTGTTACGTTTCTCTGCTTTAAAGTACGTTGATCTTGCTCATGGAAAATATTAGTATTTTCTCCTTTGTTTGAACTGTACCTCTATGTTTTCAGTAATTGTTGTCTGTGACTTAGATCTCATTAGGATTATGCCAAGGTCACTGAATGGCATGTCAGCCTAATTACAGCGGCTTTCAAGCTGAACAGTTCTGACTCACAAACAGGAATTCACAGTTAGGTAAATGAACAATCTGAAATCTCCCAGCCATATGCCATACAATACATAGCTACATGCAGTAAGATGCTGAGTGAAGACTGTATTCCTTGGCTCCAGAGAACAGCAGATAAATTTAAAAAGTCCTTGACTTGAAATGGGACTGAGCACCCCAAGGGTGGGCTGTAAATTGCAGATTTTAGCTGCCTTATTTTAAACAGGTTAAAAACGAACAGTTTGTTTCCCTTATGTTATCTCAGCTGGAAAGTCTTTCAGCAGCAGTGGTGTGAGATATGTGGTTCCCTAAAGGAAGGGCATCTGCTAGCAACAGAGTGACTTGTTCATTGCAAATAGTGAACTATTAAATAGTTCTAAGCTCATCACAGGGAAAAAAAATAAAGACCATGTATCAGGTTAAAAGTCCAGTTCTTAAAAAAAGGCATAAGCAGCCTGTACTCATTTGCCCCAGAAGTTTCCACATGTTGAAAACCATATTATTGATGAAAACCTTCTTATAATTATGTCAGAGTATGTGTCATTGAATATGTTTTTGCACTAAAATCTAATATATTTCTGCAGCTGAATGATTCATGAGAATTCTGTTTGCAATGAGATGCAGTTCCCGTTGTTAGTGTTTTGTGCTCTATGTTTTACCAAACTGACATCCACATACCTTATAAATCTGACTGCCATATGCTTATAAAATATAATTGGCTTTATTTTGTACTTCAAAGGTCATTGCTGTGGTGCCTATCTACAAAGATATCAGATGCATCGAATAAAAAATGTCAGAATACAGAGGAAAGCAGAATACAGCAAGAAATAGAATCTTCTTTCATGCATTCCCAAGTAGATACATCAATAACTTTTATAATTTTGCTTCTAGTCAGTGTTTATTCCGATTAGATAAGATTAACTCAGGTGTTTTTGAGTACAGGTGTGACAAGACAAAACTGCATTTTGCAGTTAAAAAAATAAAATTGTAGTGTACCTTTCATGTTATCCCTAAAGTTAAAATAACTGAAGTGTCTGAGAAATTTCTGTAGACAATAGATATGGTCAGTTCTAATGGCCAGACCTAGGCAATAATCAAGGGTAGAGTTGCATGCTACCATCAAGTAAATTATGGTCCAGATCAAAGAGGCCAAGAAATTCACTCTTTCAAAAGCCTTATCAAGAGCATCTGTCATCCATTGGCTCAAAGCAGCAGTCAGAAGAACCTGGGCAAAAAATTTAGATTTGGGCTAGACTGGAAACCTAAGCAGTCCATGAGTAAATGGTTAAAAAGCAGTAGCTATAACAGAGAACTAAAGACTAGTGATTTTTATCAGAATACTGGGGCAAGATTTAAGATTGAGCAGTCAGTGAGGATCTCTGCTGTATCCTAGGGGGAGTAACCTGGTTGTTGTGGGCTACTCTGTCAGCTTCACGGTCTTGCCTTTCAGGTCCTGGAGTACTAATTTATGGAAGCACAGAAGTGGCCAAGTGCATCTTGGTTATTTTATTTACTCTGAACTGTTTCTAAATCAACTGTTCCTGATCAAAGAAGAACAATTGACATGTGTAATTGGTTGCCTGTCTGGGACAGATAATGTCCTGAAAGGGAAAAGAACTTCTTGAGAGGCTCTTAAGTTTTGTGGCAAAATATAGCTTCCACCTTGGCCTCAGTTATTCAAGATGTCTGAGAATTGTGCTTTGCTGCAGTGGTTTGCAGTCTCTTAAGTGACTAGTTAGGGGAGAGTGAAGAAGCTCCACAGGTCATGTGCCTTATCCATTTTAGAATGTTGTGCACATTTTTGTGTATTCTGTGAGATGTATAGAGTGTGTATACTGTAAGTACAATTACTGAACATAGTAAAAATACTAGGCCATTTTAATGGAGGGAGAAGAATAAGACAGTGGCTAAGTGGTTTTTTTAACATCTAATTTGTTGAATTCATTCTCTCTAATTAAACTCCTAGGCTGACTATAGAATGGAAAAGATGGATCATAAAATAGAAGTAATGTGACTTTTAATTTAAAATGTGCATGGCTGTTGACGCAGATATTTAAAATACAGAATTTTTTCTAGTTAGTTTGAGATATGAGTTTTGAGCTTCTCTTATGAAACCAAAGTGAACCACTAACACATGAGTCATTACAGTCTCTTTTATCAAGATACTATGGCTTGATTTAATTTTCTATGGAAGTACATTGATAGATGAAAAGCCTCACAATTACTTCAATACAAATTAAATAGCTGAACTCCTCGTTAGCACATCAGATATGAATGGTTATTAGTGAATATATTTTGCTATGGTTGACTTTGCAATTGACAGCAGCAGTGCTTGCATGTATAAGGATAATGGTTGACCCCAATCAGCTTGTATAGTCCACAGTGACCTGATGCTTCCTGGGAGAGTGATCAAAGTTCTGTGACTCTTTCTAATGCAAAGAGTTACTCATTATACTCCCCAGGAAATTCTTTGAAGATTTGGGATTTCTGTAATAAACCCGAAGCATGCAGAACAACCACTGTCAGAGGTGGTAAGCTGTTATTCCTTCATGATGGTTTTAGGAGACTAGTACTAGTGTTCCATGGAGATTTGGGACATCTTCATTTATTTTACATTAATGTAAAAGTACACTACATTACTTACATTATTGTAGTAGTCTATATTTCAAAAATCTATGTTCAAAACTTGGTATCTCAGTAGTATCTTTCTGAGAGTTCCACTATGCAAAGGTATGTAAGAGGCAAGGAGAAGTAGCTGATATTCATTACTGTTTTCCTCCTCTGTGTTTATGACTCAGTGTTATGAAATATTAAGATAGGAATGAACATTGCTTAAGACAAAAATCTTAAATTCTCTGAAATATTGTCACTAGACCATTTGGTTGGACATGGTTGGCTCCATAATTTTCCATCTGCATAAACAGAATTATTTAGAAGTCATTGTGCAAGTGTTGCAAAGAACAGGATATAAAATTTTTTAGAAACTCTTCCATACTTTTAAAGTACTTAGATTGGCTAAACACTAGGCAGTACCAGATGATGACACTTGAGGGGAAGATCCACTGTACACCTCACATCACTGCAAAACTTGGGTAAAAATAGATTAATTTTTAGCATACATCATTTTCTCTGTCATTCTTAGAATTTTATATTCCAAGTGAATAGAAAATGGTCTCTCCTAGGAGGCAGGGAAGGAAAGTATTTTGAATAAAACTTTGAAGTTTTATTCATATGGGCGAAACAATGACGTTACAACTGCACTACATACGAGGTAGTTCAGCCCTGCTGCTGCAGCTACTCCTTGAGATCTGAAGGCAGCAGTCTTCCCAGTGGAAAGAAAGGTTCAGAAAAGAGATCTGTGGTCATTTGTAAGCTCAGGGAATGAGCACATCTCCCTTGAATGACCTATAAACAATATATAAAATTTGCGCCCAGGAGTCATAGTCTGTCTGTCTCCTTGATGCTGCTTAACTCTCTGAGAGGGGTTTGGTGCCTCAGACTCTAATGAGAGTCTTTTATCCGCAAAGACTTCTTTTGTGTACCTCACAACCAAAACAAAACCAAACAAGATATACCATCTCTAAGTAAAATCTTGCTCACATGCTTGGAAGAGCCTGAAGACTATGTTAATAGTGCCATCTGGTGACATTTTATGTAGCCCTATGCTATTTTTGAGACCATTCTATATTTTAACTTTTTTTTTCCTATTTATATGAAAACATTTTCAGACATTTTAATGAAATTATCTGGACTAGATCCTCAAACAGCTTTTCCTCTTTAGTCTCGTGACTGCTTTTGAGTGAGTTTTCTCCTCTTGAAGGCAGTTCTTTAGACATGGTGACGTGACAATGGATCGGCAAAGTTGTTTTGGCTGGGGATTCCCCATTGTGAGAGGGATCTCGGACAGTATCAATTGGCAAGTGCTATTAAAATAAAAAAAACCTGCAACCAAACAAAAAAAGTTTCTTGTAACTATTTGCTACAGTATTCTATTCTTCAATTCTATTTAGTCTTGTCCTGGTTCTAAGCCCAGGTGGAGATAGAATGCTGCAGAGCTACTTGCTCAGTCTTCCCTCTCCTTCCCCCCACCCCAGTGGAACGGGAGGAGAATCCAAGCAAAAACTGTGTGTTAAGACAGTTTAATAATTGAAAATAAAGTAAAATACAGTAATAATGGTAAATTATTATAATGATAGTAAAAGGGGAAAAAACAAGTGATGCACAATGCAATTGCTCATCCCCCGTGGACTGTTGCCAGACCCCTCTTGCTGACCCCAGACCAGCCCTTTCCAGGTATCTCCCCCCAGTTTATATACTGGGCATGATGTTCTGTGGTGTGGAATATGCTTTAGGTCAGTTCTGGTCACCAGTCCCAGGTGTGCTTCCTCGCAGTTTCTTTTGCTCACCTCCTCACTGGTGGAGCAGGAGACAAGGAAAAAGAATTCCTTGACTTGGGATAAACACAACTTAGAAAAACCCCAAACATCAGCGTGTTATCAGGGTTCTCATTCTGTATCCAAAACACAACAGTGGAACAGCTACTTAGAAGAAATAATCTCTAACCTAGCTGTTACAGTGCTGGATCAGTTCTGTGAAGAGGAAGCCAAAGAATGGATGTTTTACTCTGGTGGGATACATCAGCAGAGATGCACATGTAATCAAAGATTCCCAAGATTATAAACAGCACTAGAGAATTTGCAATGAAGACACAACATGAAGTTAAAACCAGATAAACTGAGAACCTGTGTGCTTTTAGCACATTTTTTTGCTAATACCTACTTGCCTTCTAAAGGTCTTACTTAAATTTGCAACAGCATTAAGATTAAAGTCTGTAATTGTACCACAAAGTGGAGAGAGAGGAGAAATGCCTGAACTTAACAAACAGATGACTGTTGAATAGCATTCCTTAATGACTTTTTTTTTCCCTAAAGGGTTCAGACCGAGTTATGTTTCCAGACTGCTGAGTGTGTATTATGCTCCAATGGTCTAAAAATCCCCACTTTAACATCTGATGGCATAAGAGCATAACCATCTGAAAGTATAGAAGGAGGTAGAAATTGCTCTTTATGTTTATATTTCTCCAGTATTTGAAATTATTACTCTCTTTAAGTGCATAAGGAAGGCTATAAATCTTTACCATGCCTTGAACAGGCCTGTTACTGTTAACATTCAGTGAAACATGAAAAAGTTTCACCAACTAGGGTTTTTTGTGAGATCGAGACTTCAGCCGATGTGCTGAGTTCTGAGTAAGTACTGTCTCTGTGATACAGGCACGATTCGCGTGTCTGAAGCAATACAGCAGACTCTTGAATGAGTAACATATTTTGAAGACCACAGGACAAAAGAGACATGTCTCTTCTTTTGATGAGAGGGACTTTATTTTGAGATGCTCTTAGTCTGTTAAACATTTAGCCCTCTAATGGGGACTTCTATACTTTTTGCAGTTAAACTTTGAACTAGTAATTTATAATAATTGAAATATCCCTTACAGAAAGATATCTAATCTTGAAAACTTCAGGCAGGAGGAATCAGTAGTTATGCTAATAACTCATTTGCATGATTAATTAAAATTCCATTTTTAAAATGTGCCCTTTTACTGATTTTTGTTTGTATAGTTTCAGCTTTTGAGCATTAGATTAATGCTTTTCTACTACTAAATCAATCAAATAAAGTAGTAAGCCTGGTGTCCTTTAAACAGCAAATACTTAGAAATACTTGCAAATACAAATACTTAGAAAAACTGAAGACCAAACAATAAGCAGTACATTGTGTTATCAGTCCTGTATGATGTAGCTGTAGAAAAACACTTCTCATGCTTGCTCCAATAGTGACATAAAATAAATTTCCCGAGGAATATAAAAAATCAAGCTGTTAGCTTCAATTAAATAAAATGTGTGGGCTACAGTCTGTAATTAAGAAGAGTGTTTCAGTTATTCAGGAGGGATAAGTGTTTTCTGTAATCTGTCACTGCAGATATTAAGTTGGATTCTCTTTTACTTGCAATGGTGTTCTGCTGAAAATATTGGAACATCTGTCTAAATACCTTCTTTTTAAGCATGGTTTAGCAATGTTTTGTCCTTAGCTATTACATGAAGTTGAAATCTAATAGTTTTAAAATGCTTTCACCTCTGAAACAATAAAATAGTTTTTAAGTGTTTGTAACAGGTTTTAAATGTTGAAGGAAAAGCTAAATGATCCTGAGGTGTACTTGTAAATGGTGTCAAAGATACCACTTTTTTTTTCTATGTGCTGGAAAAAATTGTCTCATAAGAGAGTTATACAGGATATGTAGCTTAGTGAGATTTGTCATAGGAATGAAAAATTGCAAAATCTTGACTTGAGAGACTAAAAATGTTGATTCTCCGGGTCAGATCTCTAATATGTTGTTCATTGTTCTTGTAGAAGGTTGATCTGTACCATGGCAGGAGGTGGTATTTATCTGAAGGACAGGGCCCTTATCAGCTTTGCCTTAGCGTTCTCTAAGAGGTGGTTTAGTTTCTGTACAGGCTGTACTCACAGCCTGCCTGTGAGGTGGCTGGATCAGCACGGGGTCTAATTAGCACTATGGTTTCTTGGTAATCTTCCCTGTATCAGTCCCCTTCTGTTTCTAAAGTTGTTTGCTGTATCCATTGAGCCTACATTGTAGTTCTCTACTTGTGGAGAACTCTTCTCCACTGCCATTTCACTTTCCAACTAATTTATCTGTGACTTACATGATATTTGCATCCATAAGCATCAGTGGTATTCTGTTTCTGCTTAGAAATGTGGTGAGAGAACTAGGTGCTTTGAGAGATGGTTCTCTGTTCAAAGTTTTTCAGGCCACATCAGCATTCTTTATCCAGAACTGATTTCAGCATGCATAATCATTTCCCTGCTTCTTCTGGTTGATACAGGTGAACTAATCCAGATACTGCAGGAGAACAGAATTCAAATGGGAATCAGGTGGGTGGGATTTTAAGTTTGGGGACATTTTGACTTCATTTGTGCAGTTTCTGAACTATATATGGATATTTGAGAATATATCTTGTCATTATTCTCTGTGAATATCTGTTTCTGCTAGCACATTGAAGCCTTTGTGGGTCATGCTTAAGAGTTGTTTTTCATTTAGAGAAGTCTTAGAGTAGCTTACCAGTATTGCATATAGAAATGGTTTGCTACATTTCATACAAATCCCATCTCTAATTATGCACAATCGTAAAAAAAACTATTTCTGAGCTGAGTAATTTCCAGACTTCCTTGACAAAAGAGAAGGCACAAATTGTAGATTTCTGCTAGAACTCTTTGTAGTGCATCTACACAATTTACTTTTGCTAAGGATAGTCCTGCATAAAAATAGGAGCTTTCATCTTGGCCTTTCTCAGTTTGCAATGAGGGAATTAAATCAAATTTTTAAGGTGAGGTAATTCTTTGATATGTATGCATCCCTATCTCTTGTTAATGAGCAAGTAATTGGACACTTAAGACTCACTTCCTTTGTGTAGTATGTTAGAAACCAATGCAAAGATGACTAAATGCTTTCTGTAAACATCTAAGTCTTAGTATATGTTTGAGGAGGTAGAACAAAACTATGTCTGGTGCTAGAAAATGCTGGAGAGAAATTGAAATTATGAGAAGACAGACATTAAAATTTATTTAATATGAATCCAGGAAATTTCAAATAAGAATGGGCAAGGCAACTTGTGTAGTTCACTTCTTTAATATTTAATACTGCAAGCAGAGGCACTTGCTCTTAGGTATGGCTGCTTCATCTTCCAAAAAGAAAGAAAAAAACCCAACCAAATCTACCAACCAACCAACCAACCAAAAAAAACACCAAACCAAAACAACCAACCAACCAACCAAAAATCAAACCCAGCTAGAAAGACATGGAGGAATGAGTAACATACAAGGGAGAAAATAATGTGAATCTTGAGAGGAGTCAGAATAGAGTCAGACCTTGAAAAAAGGTTGCTTTCTTTTCCTGAAAGATCTTCCTTACCTAGAAGAATTGTCTTTCTCATCCCTGGAAGTGTTCAGTGCCAGTTTGGATGGGGCTTTTGAGCAACTTGATGCAGTGGTATGTCTGTACTCATGGAAGGGGGTGGACTAGATGATCTTTAAAGGTCCCTTCCAAAGCATTCTGTGATTTTATGAAAGGCGTGGTTGTTTCCAGTGATGCGTCTTACTAACTGAAGCATTGCAAAGTTTTTATCGGAAAACCTAATTGTTCTTTTTAACAGTCTGTTTGATTGTGTCCTCATTACTCTTTTTCAACTTTCTATGTAATTTAGCATACCAACATAGATGTACATCCTAAATATTCCCTTTTATTCAGTTACTACATTTATCTCCTGTATTTTGCTTTTTGTATCCTAGAGGATGTCTTCTTTCTTACCGGTTCTAGAGAGACAAAACATAATTTTTGCATAAGGGGAAGGGCAGTAAAAGCTGAAGGAATTTCTGTGGCACTGTTGGCATTTTGTGGGCCTCCTGCAGTGAGTCAAAAGGATAGAAGCAGGAATAATTATGTGCTTGTTCATGTGCAAATGGATAAGTATTTTTCCATGGTTCAGTTTCAGAGAAGCTCCCCTCCTCAGGATTTTGGGGCATGTGAGTAAAGCAGATACTTAAGTGTTTGTTGCAGCCATGGATAATCCTCTAAATAAATAGGAATTGCATAGTAGAAATGAACTATTTTCTTTGAAGATTGATTAACTATTTCTACTTATAAATTTTAGAGATATTCACAAAAGATATTCTCAAAAATTTTTGTAGTAACATTTCTGCCTGAAGACTTCTGAGGATAAATTAAGTGCCATACAGTAGGATGAAGATTTATGGTTTGACTATAAGTCTCTGCAAGGGCCGCTCTTATACCAAGAAGCTGTAGTTGTCCCATTTGCATTAGCCAGTCTTGCCCCAACCCTGCAGCACTTTGATTTTCTGTGATTTCAGTCTAGGATGCATCTGGGGCACATTCTAATTTCTCAGATAGGAGCCAAGGTTTCTCTCCTGGATGAGAGATCAGGATCTGAGGAGTGCTCATCTACCTTTGGCAAAGCTTATTCTTGTGGTTTACTTTCCTGTTGGCATTGAGGAAGGACAAGTAATGCCTAAGGGTTTTTCTGCCCTGGGTTTTCAGCATCCAACTAAAGCATCTTTTAAGAAGCACTTTTTTAATCATAGGATCATACTCTTGCCTCCTGGAAGTGGGGGTAATTTCTGATAACTGAAGCTGGATGACAGAAATCAGCAGTGACTCTGGGTAATGTTGTATGATTTCCTGCATAGAAATTCCTTTATTCTGGTAGTACTAGGAGCAATCACTGTGTTAATGTGGCATCTAGCACACTATGAAGCCATCTAAACTTGTGTTTTGTATGCCCCTGGCTTACAGTGAAGCATATCTGAACTGTTGTTCATTCAGTTTTCCTACTTCCCACCTCATTCTTTGCTAGCTCAGACTAGGTGTGACCTTCTGTGTAGCACATTGCTCCTGCCCCCCAGCAGCAAAAAAAACCCAGCAGCAGGTAAGACTGCTTTCTCTTGCACATTTGTAGATAGTATATGCCAGTAACGTTCAGCCCTTAAATATGTTTTGGACCTTTTAAATTGAGAATTTTATAACTCTCTACTGTATCTAGATAGTCCTTTTTCTTGTTGAAAATAGAAAAAAAAAGCAGAAGGAGTGGAAAAGTAGGAATGGACATGAATTACAAAAATTCAAGTTTTTCTGAAGCTAAATGAACTTTCCCAATTTAAAGCCCTCAAGGAAACTAATGTAATCTTTGGGTTGATGAGATGAAGCAGTTTTACAATCATGTCTGATGGAAATGAATAATGAATAGGCCAGAGAAGGAACGACCCTTGTTCCTTCTAATGGATGCTAGTTCAAGCATGCAGAGGCAGCAAAATAAATATGATAAAATTCATCAGTGATTGGAATATATCTAGTATGGTGAAACATAGTCTTTTAGAATCTCTGTTTCTGATTTCTGATCTTCTATAATGGAATTTCTGTTTTCTGTAAGGATTTTACTTTTTTTTTTTTTTTTTTTTTTTTTTTTTTTTTTTTTTTTTAATGAAAGAAATGTTTATTCTGTTTCCTGAATGAGGAAAAAGATTCTGGTATTTCAAAATGTAATATCAAATAGTTGTTCCTTTGTTATTGGGTTGTTCCTTTATTATTGTTCCTTGAGTTATTTCTGCCATTAAAAGTAAATCTTTTTGTTGAAGCTAAATGCCATATCTGGTTCTCAAGGTCCAAACTAATGATATAAAAAAACAAAAAAACATTGGTTCAGCATGGAATCATAGAATTACTTGGGTTGGAAGGGACCTTAAAGGCCATCTGGTTTCAAACCTCTGCCATGGGCTGGGAACTTCTGATTAGACAGCTCAGAGCCCCATCCTGCCTCGTCTTGAACACTCCCAGGAATGGGGAATCCGCTCTGCAGCCACTCTGGGCAACCTGTTCCTGTGCCTCACCCCCTTGTACTAATTTCTTACAATATCTACCTTAAAACTACTCTCTTTCAATTTGAAGTCGCTGCCTCTTGTCCTATCACTATGTGCCTTGTAAAAAGTCCCTCTCCAGCTTTCCAAAGGTAGGCTACGTTTGGGTACTGGAAGGTGCTAAAAGGTCTCCTTAAAGCCTTCTTTTCTGCAGGCTAAATGATCCTGGCTGTCTCACCTGTCCTTGTAGGACAGTTGCTCCATTGCCCTGTCAGCTTAGCTGCCTCTTCTGGACTCGCTCCAACAGGTCAGCATCTTTCTTCTGCTGAGGGCCCCAGAACTGGAAATGGGTCACACAAGGGCAGTAAAAGCATAACAGTAAAATCAAAAGCTTACAAAGCAGAAAAATATATATTTGTGTGTGCAATAAGGGCACTTTTTTTTCTGATCAGAATATGCCCTTTTTTTTCGTAAACATTGGAGGGATACCTTTTTCAAAAAAGATTTTTAAAAGTCTATTCAATACAATGCTACTGCCTTGGGGAACGTACCCCAAAAAAAAGATCTGATCTTTTTTTTTGGGATCTAATCACTTTTTTTTTACTTTTCATCATTATTTCCTTTGTAAATAGATGCTTCATGTAAGACATGAGTAAATGGCTGAGCATTACACTTTTCATCAGACATTATCTCTTCTGTTATCACTTTTTCCAGTTTTCCTGACTGTTTATTTAGTTGTAAACCTCCATTGACTCATGTAATTAGAAGTTTCCTTCAGTGTTGACAAAAGTAATCTTTATTGCTTGGTAACAAGCTGTGTAACTCTCTTTTGAACTTCAAGAGAAAGAGGGACTGAAAAAAAAAACATTTGTGGAATGCCAAAAATGGAAGATACCATAGTAATTACTTCAACAGAAAATACTCTTATGTATAATTAGATTATGAAACATCTCTTTATCTACATGATTTATTAAAATCTCACTTTGAGTCTCACTTCCAGATTTGGACTGCCAAGAATATTTCTGAAGGCTTTTCTCTAGTCCCACAGTCCTATAGGTACAGTGATGCTCCAGCTGCTGTTGTTTTTAGTCAGGGTTCTGAGCATCAGCAGTTACAGGCTTTCACTTCCCCAGATTCCATAAAACATGGTTAGTGTTCCTGGAAAGCAAGCTGGATTTAGCAAGAAGCCAGTGAGCTGTTGGGCTTAATTGTGTGGTAACCAGTCAGACTGAGTGCTGTGCCTGCCCAGGCTCCTGGTAAGTTAACCGTATGTATTTCTGTTTAAAGTGAAGCAGAACTTGTTCTGTTTTCAAGTGCACACTAGAATGTACAGCCTGTCAGCAGTAATGGAAAGTATAATAAAGTTTGCAAAATTAACTCTGTGGCTGGGGATGTAGAAGCACCAAAGCCTGATTTCTCTTTAATGTCCTCAGGAGTGAGGGATAGAGGGATATCTGCATGGAAGCCTGTGTCTCAGCAGAACCACTCAGATGTTATGAAAGTAACATTTTTCCATATGTCTTTGTTCTTGCCAGAAGTATATTTGAAGCAATGAATCACAAAGAAAACAGAATCACTTTCTCTAATGTTCACTGAATTCTGTATTACAAGAGGTAGTACCAGGACTACCAGAACTACTGCTGGAAGGTAGTAGCCATTGGGGGACTAGACATTATTTTTTCTCTGTGTGATTGGAAAGTAATCCACAGGCTCTCCTACCATATTAGATTTTTCTTATCAGTTTATTTAAGTTTCAGATGCTGTCTCAAATTTGAATATATTTGTAGTATATCAGGCAAATTTCAAATGAACTTAAAATGTATCTCTTCAAATATATTTTGAATAGCAACATCATGTGTAGAAACAATACTGATAGTATTTTTAAGCTACAAAAATGTGTACACTTTGGCCTTTCTCCAAAGCAAATTTAAAAAGTACAGTGAATGATCTCGGAAGGTCCTTTTGGATCACTCTTAGTAGACAAATCTTTCCTTGAAATAGCCTGAATAGGAGTATGCTTTCAAATTTGTTCTGTATGTTTATCTTCTTCTGTGCAGTTGATAGCAGCCAGAGCTCTTTTATTATACAGATATGGAAGAAAACTGCCATGAAGATTTGGGGTCTGCCATTTAGCACTTGGTAGGTGTTCTTGCCCTGATTTCTGAACTCCATTGGTGGGATTTCACTCTCCTCAGGAAGTTATCTAGGCTCTTCAAATTCTGTGGAGGGAGACACACGGCCAGACACAAACATTTCCAAAGAGGCCATTCATCTGACCCTAAATCAGTCGCTGGATGAGATACCTCAACTTTTCTACAGTGTCTCTAATAACTTTTTCTAGGAACAGATGGTTAAAGGAGATGTTGGCTGCTGTAAACCATTAGCTTTTTGAAGTCACTTGTTGCTGTAGTTTTCTCTGAGTATGATAAAAAAGTAACTATTCACTGGACACTGCACTTACAATGCCCATACTCAGACTCTTGTAACTTCTTACCTCTCTACTGATGCTTCAGTCTTTTGGCAAAGGAAAAGCTAAGAGGAAAAGTGCTTTTCTATTCTAGTCCCTTGCTCTTCTAACAGAGCTCCCATCCAAGCTGGGATGAAAATAATCAGGAGAGATTTTCTTTCCCGTCTTTTCTTGGTCGTTGTTAGCTGATGGTGTGATTATCAGTTTTCAGCTGCTGCCAGCTTTTAGAACTTTTTTCTTAGTAATTAGAACATCAGATTTAGAGTGCTGGAAGTCTCAGAACAGCATTTACCCTTTTCTGATGGCTGCCAATGCTTACAACAAGGGCTAATCTGGGGAAGGCTGAGATATAATGTGAGTCAACAGCACATCAAAAAGCTCATTCTTATATTCTGATTCAGTCTGCAGAGGGGATTTACAAAGGGAACATTCAACCCTCACTGACCAGTTGGTTTGATACTTCTTATTGGTAACTGAATGGGGGCTTGCCTTGTTAAAAGGCATGAACTCCTGCAGAACTGGGTAAACATCCAGCTCCTCAGAGTAAGGGCTTGATGGTCCCATTTCCTTTCCAGTGCAGAATAGGGATCAATAGCTGCAATGAGTAACAAGATATTGATTTTTGCTTGTTTTGCAAGAACATTTTTGACTTAAAATGTATTTCCTGTCTTAGAAATGTGGAAGAAGAAAAAATCAAGTAAAATGTGAAACAGGAAGTAAGATGAGATGAAATATTCATTTGAAAGGAAAATTAACCTAACAGTAATGAAGATAAAAGTTAGAAGCTTGAGATAAATGTCTTCAAATTAAGAAAATTCTATAATTAATGCAGAAACCAAATAGGTTTTTTAGAACATTAACTAATTTAGAAAAAAATATTAATTTATAAGTAATTTTCATGTCTTGTAAAATTTCTGATGGATTGGTTGTAAATTGCCATTTTTCATGTATCATTTCATTCTTTAATGTATATGACTTTTGCAAGTGTGTGTCTGTGGGGTAGATGGTTATAGGCTCCCAAAGGTTTAGTTTAGGATTTTTTCAGGGTCACCTTTTATAAGTTGACTGTAACAGAGTTTTTAATTACTGTACTTTGTTCAGATGTAAAAGGTTTTCTCTCTACATGTAAACATAAAACCCCCCGTTAAAAGCTCTGTGCAAACTATTTTCTGCAAATGCTGCATCCCTTCTAAATTGAGGGAGATGTTTATTAATTTGAAGGCTCGTATCTTCACCTACTTTTTGCGTCCAGTGGCATTTTTAGCTCAGGTGAAAAGAAATATAGGCATGAATTTGTTATAGAAATAGGAATTTTTACTTCAGGTAGAAACAGCTGGGTAGTTGCTTGCAGTTGGGGAAACAGTGAGGTTATTCTATTCTTGTATTACTTTGTCTAAGTATATTTTAGTCTTTTGCTGTTTGTCTAAACTAGTCAGTGTGTGAAAGTTTTGGGGTTTTCTATGCCTCTCACCATTTCTTTATGTGGAAAATATGTGCAGTTTATTTATACATAACTTCTTCAATTTTAATGTAGCAATAATTAGTACCCCATTCACAGGACTGGATTTATCTTCTGTTTGTCACTGTGTAATTCAATAACCAGAGAGTTAACTCCTAAGCCTGACTCATGAAATGTCAAATTTAAGTACCATAATGGAAGAAAAGGTAGGGTGGAAGTTGCTTTTCTTTTATGGATTGGAAATGCTGTATCACCTGTCAGAAGAAGAAACCCCACATCCCCACTGGCACCAGAGAGCTGTGAAATTCCTTATTGAACCTTATTCCTTATTACATGGCTTTGGGCAGGTCCATAAGCATGCAATTTTTTGAGCTTGAAGTCCCATGGGCACTTGCAGTTCTGGGTGACAATGTGTGCAAATATTTGGTGTTGACAGAGCTGAGTGACTCAGCACAGTTTTCATTCTTGACTCCCAGTCAGGTCATAAAATAGTTGTCTTTCTGTCTGTTCCTTGAGGGCTCAATGAAGCTGGCATTTTTGGGAAATACCAGTCGTATTTGTGTCTGATGGAAAATATGATGGCAGTAGCTTCCTTTGGCTCACTTTTTTTCCCTGTGCCCTGCATGCAACACAGAAAGTCCAAAACTTAGCTTTGTAATTGTTAAGGTATTTATGTCCCTTGTTGAATTTAATACTAGGTGACTTTCTCAGTGTCCAATAATATTTTGTTTGCAAGGCAAGGGTTGACAAGATTCTGAGTTTTGACCGTGCTTTCAATATCCAATTATGCCATCTCTGACAAACTGCTCAAATTCAGCTAATGACCATTTCTGTGAAAGAAAAACATGCTACAGGATATCTGAGATCTTATTATTTTTAATTGATTAAATGCACTACTCTGTCTGATGTACAGCCTTTATGGCAGATAGTCATATTACTGCAAGTAAAATGCATGACAAATAGTAACCAAATATTCAAACAAATATGGGGTTTGTTATTGCCTAGGCTAATATATTTCTCTCAGTTTTACTAAGAGAGTGTGTGACTTTGAAACACCCAAAAAAACCCACTTCTGAATAAAACAGTATTTCCTGAAGAGTGAGAAAAAGCTCTTGTCTGTATCCCCCTCAGCACTCAAGACTAGATAACATGACTGTAAGAGCAAGCTCATGCTCTTTCTTCAACAATAGAAGTGTTGCTCGTTCAGAGCTGTAGCTATAGATGATACCCCAGAAAATTTCCAGAGCTTCATTGTTCACCACAGAGACTTAATCAATCCTTCCAGTGTAAGTGTTTCTGTGTTGGTTGTGCTATGTGACCATCTGCCATCTGGTGATGGGATTGTAATGGCTTTGAACAATGTCATAGTCATCAAAACCCTCAAAGAATATGACAAATATCGAGTGGCAGTATTGTCCAGTGTTTCACTTAGAAAGAAAAGAGTGATTTAGGACTCCTTGTGTGGGAGTTTTAAAGTATGTACAGAACCACATAATTTTCAGGAAGGATGGGCTGTGCTTGAGTTGGGGGCAGTATAGGGGATGCTGTGAGCCCACATTATCATCTTCTGCCTACATTTTGCTGTCTCTCAGAAGAATACTTAAGCACAGATTTATTTAGGAAGGCTTAATTTGGTCATCCATCCTCCCCGTGTTTAATCCTTTAAATGTGGAAAAAAACAAGCTGCAACAAGACATCTTTATTTCATATATTTTGCATCAAGGGGTAAAATGACATGCTAATTAAAAGGGTTTTTCCTGAGTTTCAGGGTGAACAGTTACTCACAGATTTGCTAATAGGGTACTTGTTTCTGAGGGTTTAACCTGTGAGTAGCAGCACAGAAGCACAAACACATGCTTTTGTCTTAGCCATATTCTGCCCAATGTGACTGGAGACAGGCTATGCTGGAGTGACAGGTAACACGGGGCCAGATGAGGAGAAGAACCAGAGGAAAAGAAGGAAGGGCGTTCTTCCTAGGAAGACACAAGGAAGAAGATCCTAGAGTGATCATGTCTGGCAGTCTCCTGTTGTGCACAGGGGTGCCACAGGACAGGCTGAGGTCAGGGCATGCTAAACACAGTAGTGAGCACAGATGCTGGTGCACCCTTGGCTGAGCAAAACGGCCGTTTGCACTTTGATGGCTGCACAACTGTGCCCTTTAGGTTAAATGGGAGATTATCCTTGTCCCTGTGAAAAACTGACTATGATCCCAGAATATTTGTCCCAACTGCACCTCAGATTCTCCCATAAAAAGGGAAGGGGTGGCTGAAAGCAAGACTTAAATGGCCCATAACTCTTGAGCTGAGACCTGTATGCAGCTGTTTATGGGGTAAGGCTTTATTTTTGTATTCTAGCTTTGCAAACATATTTTGTTTAACTTAATTTAGTATCTCTAAGCTGTCACAAGAAGTACAAGCCAGTAGTTTACTACATATGTGTATGGAATTGATCAGTAGATATTTGATGAGATATTCATTAAAGTTAAGATAAATTGATGAAGACTAGTTACAACTAGTGTGTCTTATAGGATGATATTGCAATTGAAATCTAACCCCAAAACTTGACTTCTCCAGCATGTGCAATGCATTTATTTTACCTTCTCTAGAACTCTAGAAAATCACTCTGAACTTTGTAGTAGACCTATAGGTTCTAGGGGCTGAGTATTTCCTTATGTCTGTTGAAAGTCTAACAAGGCTTCATGTATCATGAGCTCTTTCCCAACAACTAAAAAGAGAAATAAAACCTGCAGGTTCAGACCGAAGTGTCAGAATTGAAGAGAGGTGTGATGTAAGAGTGGCATGCAGCACTGCATTCTTTTTTTTTTAATGTGGAATTTGTTTTCTCATCAGGACAGCACCTTTTAAAGGTTTTTCTAAGAGGTTTTTGGTGGTGTCTGTTTCAAGTAGGATAAATTAGCATCATACAAAGTTAGTGAATACTTACTTCTTCAGTGCTTGATTGTGATTTCTGTAGCACCTAATATTTAACCTATTTTGCAATTCTTAAGCCATCACAATCTTGCCAAACTCAGGGATCCTAACATTTGTTTTTCCTTAGCAGAGTTTGCACACATGGAAAAAAATGCCAGGAGTCTGGGCACAGCAGAGCCACAGCTTCAGAGGACTCCTCCTGGAAACCAGATTTGGGAAGGGAGATCTAGCTCAGGGTATGCTTCTCACATCCCCATCTTTGCCAGATATAGTCAGTGGTTAAACTGGTGTTTCAGTCCACACCTCTGTCAGGATAAGGCCCTGTACTTAAGTCAGGAATGGAGCTGTCTGTCTGCTCTTTGATCTCTCCTGTTGACTTTCCAGACCAGAGCTGTCATCTTACTCATGTTCTCTGCCAGACATAACTTACAGCAGCACAGTAGCTATGATTAGCCTGCTCACAATTTGTGGCTGAGGTGACAGACCTTATGCAGTTTAGCCAATATGATTAGGTATGACATGGAAATGTAACCTAGAAACCAAGAGTACATGTTCCTTACACAAACAGTTCAGTACAAAACCTGTTATAGTCTATGTCAGACCATTGCAGATATATGTTTTTGCCGAACAGCTGTACCTGAAGCTTAAACAAAACATTTGGAATTCAGTAAATTGAAATGTTTTTAAAGTTTTAAAATTTCTTTTCATATTCTTATTTAGATGTATAATAATTTTATAGATGATAGTTTTATAGAAAAATGCTGCATGAGGATATGGAAATAGTGTATTTACAACTGGAAAAATAGGAGTTTCCACATGCATATTTAGTCAGACCTGTTTATTCTTGTGAAAAATTTGTTTGGGTTAGCTGGCTTTGCCTAACTGTTTATTCTTCAGTTTTTCTGACCAGCCTGGTTGCAGCATGAGATACAGCAGCTGTGTTCAGAACATGTTCAGCATACAGGACTAAAACACAAAAGAGACCATCCTTTCTAACTAGCCTTTTCTATTTTCCTATCAGTGGTTGTTTTAAACCAAAATGTACCTGACTATAGTTAGCCCATATTTTAGAGTTTGCTGTGTGAAGAGGTCATTCATTTACCCACCCACACAGCAGGAATTTCACCCAGCCTGTACTTGAAGGCTATATTGAGGCTCCTGCTGGGAAGCATGGTTGAGAGAGAAGGCTGAGAGAGGCAGAGTCCTGCAGCCTCCCCACTGCAGCCAAGACAAGCTATGCTGTTCTGGAGTGCCCTGGGTCTTCTCATCATTTTAGAGGACACAGGTCTCATTTGAGATTTGATTTTTTAAAGAAAGACAAAACCATCCAAACAACAGAAAATAGAAGTTGGGTGTTTTGGATGTGTGATTCACTTCAGGGAGGCCAGTGCTCCTCTGTGTTGCTGGCAAGGCTGCAATCAAGCCTGTAATCACAGGCTGAGGCAGTGCACAGGCTGTGTCCCCTCCCACGGCCCTGTCACCTCGTCCCCATGCCTGGGTGATAGCTCTGGGGACTGCTGAGGTCCTTGGGGTGCAACTAGGCTTCCCAGATGCCGCACAGGATCAGTTACTGGGGTATATAGCTCTTGCATGAAAATCTACACCTTGCTATATACCTTTCTTGCTTCTGTGTATCATGTTATAACCCGTGCATGCTCTGGGCAAAATTTTGCAGGGTTGACTATGAGGTAACAGGCACTTTGTTTTTATTTGTGGCTGTCTAACCTTACACCCTGCATAGTAATGTAAGGAATAGGTATATGCTTAAAATTTCTCAAAATTATCAGCACAAATGCATAGATGAGACTAAGTTACAGTGCAGATTTCAGACAAATCCCTAGAAAATGACAAATTGCTTTTTCTAAGCTTTGTGAAGAACTCACAGAGTTTGGATAACGCAAACTGGAAAACACTGAAGATTGGAAAAGCTCAGTTAAGCAACCTGTGTATACATAGTGCTGTTTGTGGGATGTCAGTACTTTCCTTGAACTGCTCATTCCATGCTTTGAGTTTATTGACAGTCATTATAGAAAGTAGCCTGTGTGATATGCTGGATCTCATGCCTTTGCCAGGCATTACTGCCCATTCATGGTATTTGAATTATAGCTCAATGACTGCTTCAGTCATGCTTTTATTTCTTTTTTTTAAATAAAATTTCTCCCAGCTCTATGAGTTTTCTAAATTAACTTTATTAGCATTTGCTATAAGCTCTTTTCTATGTATGCCTTTAGGTGTGGACTAATATATTAAGATCATCTTGGAGATCTGCAGTTCTCTGCAGTTGCTGTCCTTTAATCTATGATCTGCTATGACTTTTATTTCCACTGGCATTTTTCTTTAACCTTTAGAAAATCCTGTATCTGAGCTTGAGGTCTCTTCTGAATTAACTTTGGAATAAGTAATTATTTAATTCTCTAGAAAACTGCATCCTAACTGCTTGATCTTCAAATTACTGTTGTAATATATTTGAGGTTCTAATGTTTAAAATATGGGCCTTTTGATCTTGGAATACATAAAAATTACAGCTTATTTGAATCTCAGGTAGAGTTTTCCAGCTCTTTTACAGAAGATGAATTGTCTCCTGAGTGTGCCCATGGTTTGTAGAGGATCCTGTTTAGGGGTGCTGACTATGGACCCTTACATCAGTGAGTCATGTTGTACTGATTCCAGCTGTAAGCTGTTTGCCAGGATAGGTGCTACTCACCAGCAGTCAGCTGCAGGTTCAGCATATCTTTGCTTCTCACAGTGTGATTCACAATTTATTATTGTAACACGTAAAAACTACCTGGATAAAGCCCCTAATAGCACAAATTTAGCCACATTCATAGAGCAGTCAGGAACAAAATATTACTTTTTATGAGGACTGCAGTGTAGAAAATGGGACTGTAAACCTTGCAGTCAATTCTGAACACTGTCAGTGCTGGACTTCAACTGCAGTCACTTTTCACTTTTTCAGGGCTTGCAGGTAGCACCTGTGTTTGATCCAAGAACCAAGAGTTGGGAGAACCAAGGCTAAGAAAGATGAAGAAATAGGGGGTTTAATACTTTCAGATTGTATGCTTTGGTAAAATTTAAAAAAACCCTAACAAAATAAAACAAAACCAGTAATCCAAAACCAAACCAAACCAACCAAAAAATCTCAATAAATCTAAAACAACCCAAAACCAGCCCACAAACACAAGCCAAACAAAATCTCCACTATTACTAAATGATTGAAGGTTTAAAAGTATGCATCATCACATTTCCTTATGCTGAAACACCACAAGGGACATCCACTCCAGTCTCACGCACCATTATAAAGTTATGTCACAGGGAATAAACATGGATATATTTACCACAGAAATCATAGTTTGCCAATCAAAATTGCCACTTTGTTGTCTACTGAAGGTTTTCTTTGTCTAAGGGAACTGCTGATCTGTCAGTCTCCCATCTGTGCCTGGGAAGATCATGGAACAGATCCTTCTAGAAGCTGTGCTAAGGCACAGGGAGATGATTTGGGACAGCCAGCACAGCTGCACCAAGGGCAATTCCTGCCTGATCAACCCAGTGGCCTAGGGTGGGGTGACTGCATCAGTGGGCAAGGAAAGGGCTACAGATGTCATTTATTTGGACTTCTATGAAACCTTTGACATGGTCCCCCACAACATCTTTCTCCCTTAAAACAGTGAGAGTGATTTCATAAGTGGACTGCTAGGTGGATAAGAAAGTGGTTGGTCTGGTCAGCCAGAGGGTTGTGGGCAATGGCTCAGAGTCCTGATGGACATCAGGGACAAGTGGTGTCCCTCAGGGATCCATACTAGGACCAGTGATATTTAATATTTTCGTTTATGACATAGACAAAGGGATTGAGTGCACTGCCAGATGACACCAAGCTGAATGGTGCAATTGACACACCTGAAGGATGGGATGCCATCCAGAGGGACCTGGACAAACTCATGAAGTGAATCTGTGGGAATTTCCTGTGCTTTAACAAGGCCATGTGCAAGGTGCTGCACCTGGGTTGGGGAAACCCCCAGTCTCAGCACAGGCTGGGGATGAACAGATCCCAGCAGCCCTGCCCAGAAGGGCTTGGGGTGCTGGTGGGTGATGAGAGGCTGGACATGACCCAGCCATGGGCACTCCCAGCCCAGAGAGCCACACGTGTCCTGGGCTGCATCCAGAGCAGTGTGGGCAGCAGGGCCAGGGAGGGGATTCTGCCCCTCTGCTCTGCTCTGCTGAGACCCCACCTGCAGGGCTGCATCAGCTCTGGGCTCCCAGCACAGGAAGGACACGTGAATCCAGAGGAAAGGCATTCAGAATACTGGAGGGATTGGAGCACCTCTCCTGTGAAGAAAAGAATTTCAGACTGTTCAGCCTGGAAAAGAGAAGGCTTTGAGGTGACTTAATTGCAGTGTTCCAGTACCTGAAGGGAGCCTAAAGGAAACATGGAGAGAGACTTTTTACAGTGGCATGTAGTGACAGAACAAGGAGGAATAGCTCCAAATTGAGATTAGTTTAATTGGATATTAGGAAGAAATTCTTTACTGTGAGGGTGGTAAGGCACTGGAACTGGTTGCCCAGAGAATGTGTGGATGCCCCATCCCTGGAAGTGTTCAAGGCCTGGTTGGATGGAGCCAAAGCAACCTGATCCAGTGGGACAGGGGGGATTGGAACTAGATGATTTTTAATGTATGATCTTTAATGCCCCTACCAAAGCATCTGAGTTTTTAATTTCAAAAACTCTTTCTTAGAAACAAAAGAAAAATTCACTGAAAATGCATGGAGTCCTAAAACAGGCTAGTAATTGTATGCTTTGACACTAAGTGAAAATAGAGAACTTGACTCATGTACTTGGTCACTCTGGATTTAGTCAGACATTGGATGTTGAGGTAGGAAAAATCCTAATGGCATGAATAATGTGCCAGCAGACTAGACAGACAAGGAGGCAGTAGAGGTTATCACCAGAAATACGTAAATAGAGTTGAGATGAGAGTTCAGGAAAATACAGTGAGTAGATCTATGGATAATGCCCAGCCAGGCAGAATGATTCAAATGATTCCTCCCTCCCCAAATTCCTTCATCGGTGAGTCAGTCTGTGTAAATAAGGACTACAGCCAGACAACTGAATAAATAATTTGGATTCTTTCAACTGAGCAAAGACATGTTCATGACATCATCTGTGTTCTCAAATACCTGTTCTGTTATTAAAGGCTCAGCTTCATTCTAAAGAGCAATTTCTTGTGCTGGTTTTAGTTTATATGTGACCCCAGTACTCCTTATTAGAGGAGACTTATGAGTACATAGATATTGTGACTGTTCTTTGTGAAAGCTTCTGCTGCTTGCACATGATACATATTATAAGCATTGGAGCAATGTAGTCAGAACTTGAGTAATCAAGTCCAGAATACAAAACTGTCTTTTTTCTTCTCCTTTTTTGTTTTTTTTTTTTTTTGTTTGTTTGTTTTTGTGGTTTTTTTTTGTTTTGTTTTGTTTTTTGTTTTGTTTTGTTTTTTGTTTTGGTTGATATCAGTAAGAACAATAATAAGGGACTTTACTTAGGCAGTAATAATGAACCATGTAGGAGCTTAGTAACATTGGCTGAGTAACAGATTTTTCAGGGAAAAAATAATGGTCTTCAGGCTGAATATCATTAAATAATTTTGTTGTGCTGCAAATGAGACTTTTAGGACACAGGGATTTGTAGGTGGTACTACTTCTGTATAACCTGAGATACCATCCTTAACTTGGTCCGGTGATAATCTCTCCAGTTAAACACTGCAGTTCAAGTAGACATGAACTAGTTGAAAAACCTCACTCCTAGATACCAAGAAGTAAATGTACCATTTTGTGAATGATCAACAAAACCTAGACAATACACAAGGGCTGTGTTAGCTTTAGCTAAGGAATAGAGTACTGAAGAAGAGTTCTTGTTCAGTCCCCCTCAAATGTAAAGCAGCTTTTCCAGGCCAACTCTGGCAGAAAAAAATCTAATATGCCACTCATTATAATGATATAGAAGTTTAACACAGCCTGAAGGAAAATGCTTGTGAAATACGTGTTTCTAAAAACACTCCTTGTGGTGGAGAGAATGAGGCAGAGAGTATGACTTTTTCACAGAGAGAAAAGAGATTGAAAGAACAGACCTGAAAAGAACATTAAAATGTTGCAAGATCACATCCTGCAGTTATCCATATAAATGAATATTTGGATAACTCAGCAAGAAAAATCTAGCTGACGAAGTAAAAATGTCATTTGGGTTAACTGAATCTATGGAAGCTAACCCTAAATGAGTCATTAATGTGACTGTGAGGATAAAGGTGATGAAATACTTTACCAATGACTACTATATCTTCCAAGAAATACAGATTTTTAAAACCATAATTGGATAGCTCTCTGAAAGATATGCCTGTTTCAGTGTATAATTTTCTGGTCTTGATACACAGGATAAAGATCTGTAGACTGCAGATAACCCAAATGGTTTTAAGATGTATATAGCACAAATTCAGCAAATCTGATACAAATAAAAGGTGAAATTTGGGATACGTAATATGAAGTAACCTTAAACAAATCCAAGATTAAACTGAACTTTTGATCCTTTCTCTCAACTTTTCTTCTTTTATTGTTTTCTTCTTTTTGCTCTCTCCTGTTTGGTAGAGAAAATGCTTCCCTATTGCAGTTTCTGTCCATAAAGAGAAACAGAGAAGATAGGGTCTGTCCTGAAGTGCATCTGAAGTTCCTGTAGCTTGTGTGAAAATTGGTAACTTGATTCAGTAGGAGCCTAAATTATTACTTCTATTAAGGGAAATGCAGTTAAAATGCAATCATTCAGATTGGTGGAAACTCCCTGTCTAGTCAGTGCCCTTTATTCCAACCTTGCTGTGTCATAGGTTGCTGTTTGTCCCACCAGTGGCAAGGGGCAGATCCCAGGAGAGAGCTGGAGTTGCAGGAAGGGCTGAAGAGGCAAGGCAGGGTGGATAGGAGGGGGAACTATAGTGATTGCAGGCACAGGAAATATTATTGCAGTACTGAGAGAAGGTAAGGGGAAGAAAATAAAACCTGCATGGAACGTCTTGAAAAATGAGAACACTTACTTACAAAAACACTCTACTGGTCTGCCTGTATGAGCAATAATTTTTTTCTGCTGTGCTGTTTACTCCACAGTCCGTACTCCTGTGCTCAAACAGGACACTTGTCCTTTGCACAATAGCTATTCTAATGTCTCCTGCTTAAATTGTTACAAGGCCATGAAGAATTACTCCTTTTTCCCCATGAAGTAATTTTTCTCAATTGTATGAGCTAAATACAACCTATGAATTGATGATAAGATTGTATAAGATTATAATTCTAGCCCAAGATATGATCAAAGATATTTTATCACTAAGCTTAACTATAGAAATTTATTGTGTTATTCACTTTACTTTACAAATTATGCTTCTAATTGAAATACTATTTACTTTTAAGCACAGAGTTACCCTTTTATTAGTCTGACAGTGGCAAACCAATTACTCACCTGAAGCAAAGACATTAGAACCTCAATGTCATACCATAAATATAATCTTTAGTTTTTCTCTTTCTTTATGATGAATAAAGTGTTGATTTGTGTGTTTGTTGAATGAATTAAATTAAGATGAAGAATGCAGGTGCTATTTTTAAATTTTATACGCATTAAAGATATGAAACACAAGGGCATCCTCAGCTGAGGAGTTGAAAGGAAAAGCTACACATTTCAGCTGTTGGCACTGAAGCAGGTTAGTTTGGACTAAAGTCTTAGCTTTAGGTAGCTACTAGAGAGATTCTTGGGATGCTAAAAGTAATGTGAATCCAAACCTGATGCTTACAATATTCACACTAACATGTGTAATGTACCACCAACAAAGTCTTCCCAGAAGAGAAATTCCTCAGTTGCTTGGAGGTTTTTGTTGAGCTTTTTTCTTTAATTATTATTATCTCCTGAATGGGTTTTATACCATGAGTGGACAGAAAGGCCCTCAGAGCAAATTGATAGATTGCCTTTATTCTGTATAAATGGACACTGAAAAAGAAGAGCTCAATTAACCTATTAGTGTGAAAGAACATGTCATCTTGCAAAAGTTTAAACCTTTCACTGCAAGAACAAATGGAAAATTGAGATGCTTCTGAAAGTGGTCTGTAATTAATATGCTAGTCTTTTTTTTAATTACTACTTTAGTAAGCATTTTTAGTTATATATGCAGCTGTATTAAAATTCAGAGGAGTCTTACCACATGCTGCTAGAGGCAGAACAAATTATGAGAAAGTGCATTTTTGAATGTCATGTTCTTTTCTGTAAGTAAATAGAATGGTTCAGCAACAAAACAAAGGAATTAAAGTGTGCTAATCTGTAAAGTAGTAATGAACTCACAGATGAAAATTCAGAGTAACTTAGAAAAACCCCCAACATAAACCAAACCAGTTATATTGTAGTTAAAATAAAGATTCACTTTCTTACATGAGCCTAGTAGTACTGATTTTGAAAGCCGGGTACTGGAACAAAACTGAAATGTTTAAATGCTGATCCTTCGTGGATACCAAATGAAAAGCTGTTCTCACACATGGTATTTTGAGAATGACTGAATGTGGAGTCTGTTCTTATTCCAGGGCTGATTTTGCTAATCACAGTATCCAAGTGTAGGATGTTTGTACCAAAGTTAGACCTGTATCACTGACTTTTTCCATCCATGAAGACAGTACTCCATTCATGTGGACGGTTTGCACCCTAAGTTTGGTTCATATTGACCCTCTTTTTCCACAAATGCTTCATAAATATGCAAAAAAATAAAACCGTTGTGTTTCTCTTTCACTCTGTCTCAGTTATAGTCAGAATTATGTTAAAATGAAAACCCATCCATGATGTATCCTATTCTAATAATGACCCAGGAAATACACTGGAAGCCTGTGAAGGTTTTTTTTGCTGAGCATGACTGCAGAAACTGGTTGTGTTTATCCTCTCATGGAGTCTAAGTATCCTGACCAAAGAGTAAAAATGCTCTTTTTTCCAAGAACTCAGTATTGACATAAAAGATTAATATATAACAATATCATGTATTTGTATATAAAATTTATCCAGAAGAAATTATTTTCAAGTATATACAGTGAGAACATTACTGTGATTTGATAAGGTCTGCATGATACATCGCTTCTGCTGTCTGGTTGTACTTTGGACAGCACGGTGTAAATAAACCTGTTGCTTTCAAGTCCAGTATATTAGAAAGAAAAGCTGCAACTTAGCAAGCTGCTTTTAATACTATGACAATCACAACAAGGACCATAACCAAAAGTTTGATGGCAGGCATACCACCAAAAGAACCAATTTTATCTGTTCAGGAGCATGGGAGCTCATTCTGAAAAGTAATTTAAAGAACTATAGCAGAATCTGTGTAACAAGATGCTCACAAGCAGAACATGTAAAAGAATTAATCCGGTAACTTCTCAGGTATTTATTTAGAGAAGCTGTAAGATCTATTTCCATTCCCAGAAACAACTTGGGGGGACATTGTTTACTTGTAGTGCAAAGAAAAAGAAAGAATTTTAATGATTAAAAAATCTCATTTGTTGAGCTCTAAAATTGTTTGTATCTAGACCTTAGTCAGATCCTTTGAGACCTGAAAATGGTAATGTTTACTTTCTTGAGAAGGTTCTAGTTTATGAATGTTAAAGTTGTGGCTATTCCTTACTCATAAGTATGATTCTGCTAATGGCATAAGAGCCTACAACAATTCATAAGAAACTTTAGGACAATTTATCCTTAATTGTAGTAGGTTTGTTTATTTGTGTTTTTAAATTTCATAAATATGCAAAGAAATCTGACCAAGAAATTGGAAGTGGGATGTTTCTATTGTCTTGATTATTCTATCATCTTAAATTCCCATTTTTCTGATATTTTAGAGATTTGTGGATGGGTTCCCAAGGAGCACTGTTGAACACCAGGTCCCACTCAAAAACTGTAGGCAGCATATCTGGTTGGGTGTATCTGTGAAGTATTTAGAGATGTGATGTGAATGTGGATACTTCCAGGACTTGGAACTTAGAAATGTGGTGTCTGAGGGCTGCAGGGTCTCCAGGTAAGTATTCCCTAGGTTTTCTACCTCTGCTTAGGTCACTGGTAATAAACCATGGCTCAGGCAGTGTTGTCTTTGGCTCAGTTTTGCCATCTAAACACATCTCTGCAGTAGACATATACCATTACTTTGGGAATGTCTTTTCTCCAAATTCAGTTTAGAAAACAATTTAAACAAATCTAGTTCAGAAAGCAGTTGCTTTCAAATACTCAACCTGATAGAAGCATCTCCTGAAACCACTAAAAGAAAGAACCTTTTTCATAGAGCATTTTCCCTGGGTTTTCTCTCCCTGCCCATAAATAAAAAGTTTCCTCCACTCTTCCCCTCTTTACCTACATTGTTGCTCCTTTACATTCTTTGATTTTTTTCCTCTTTAGCTTTTCTCCTCACTGAAGCTTTTCCATTAACTGAAAAGCATAACATTGACATCTTTGCAACAGTGGTGTTTTTTGTTAGATATGTCACCCCCTTTTCTTTGTTGCTTACTTTCTTTATGGCTAGTACTTTCAGGGGCAGTTAGCTGCCCTTCTCCTACAGAATGAAGTACAATGCCAGCCCATGTTTTACTGAGCCACTGGGCAGTATATGCAGAAACATGATGAACTTACTTCAACTGTAAAACGAGAACTTCTCTGATGGCTGAGCTAGGAAGCTGGCAAGAGTCCATGGAGCAATCACGTAGTACTCATTGAAATTCACTGTCACCACTATGGTATTTAATTAGCTGAGTGGTTGGAAACCAGCTACAGGGAAGTGAGAATAAAATTCTGAAAAAAGAAAGCAAGAAAAAAGAGAACAAAAGAGCCAGACAGTCTGTACTGATTCAGACAGAAGATAGGGTCAGTAGTACTTTTTCCATTAGCCCATTTTCAATAGCCTTGATTACAGAACTTGAATTAAGAAATATTTCCTACTGAACTGGTACACAAACACTCCACGAATTTTTACAGAACCCTTCTATTCATCAATATCAAGTACAAATCATGTTATGATTATGAGTCTAAATAATACTGTTATTCTCTCCTGTTAAAGCAGAGACCCTCATTTTTCATTCTAGCTGAGGTGAGAGTTAAACTGCTGTTAAATAAGATGTCCTCATGAATTTCCCTAAGCTTGCATGCATAATATATGCTAGAAGTCAAAAATGTATTGTGCTGAAAGCATCTTTTTATAAAATTTAAACATTTAGCTTGCAAGATTATATTCTTTTATATAACTGATAACTTGAAGAACATTTGTGTTGTGATGTTGAATAGGCTAGGCTAATTTCAGTTTAGCTCTGTCCCAAATGCTTTGTAGCTATGAAGCTTCTACAAGATCCTGAATACCCCACAAGACCTGCCTAATGGATGAGGGAAAGGCTGTGGATGTTGTCTACTTGGACTTCAGGAGAGCCTTTGACACCATCTCCCATGGCATTCTCCTGGAAAAACTGGATCCCCATGGCTTGCACAACCTGCAATGTGAGGTTCAAAGCTGGCTGGATGGCAGGCCAGGAGAGTGGTGGTGAATGGTGCTGCATCCAGCTGGCAGCCAGTCACTAGCGGGGCTTCCCGGGGCTCAGTGTTGTGGCTGGTTCTGTTTAATGATTCTTGATGAGGGGATTGAGAGTATCCTCAGTATGCACACAGACAGCACTAAATTGAATGGGATTTTTGATCTGCTGGAGGGCAGGAAGGCTCTGCAGAGGGATCTGGACAGGCTGGACCATGGGCCCAGGCCAGTGGTGTGAGGTTCAACAAGGCCCAGTGCTGGGTCCTGCGCTTGGGTCACAGCAAGCCCAGGCAGTGCCACAGGCTGGGGCAGAGTGGCTGCAAAGCTGCCACAGGAAAAGGCCCTGGGGGTGCTGGTGACAGCAGCTGAACATGAGCCAGCAGTGCCCAGGTGGCCAAGAAGGCCAATGGCATCCTGGCCTGTGCCAGCAATGGTGTGGCCAGCAGGAGCAGGGCAGGGATTGTCCCCCTGTACTGGGCACTGGTGAGGCCACACCTCAAATCCTGTGCTCAGTTCTGGGCCCCTCACCATAAGAAAGACATTGAGGTGCTGGAGCATGTCCAGAGAATGGCAATGAAGATGTGAAGCGTCAAGAGAGCTGCTCCTGAGAGGAATCTATGGCACCTTATGCATTCTCTACATATTTATTTTTCACTTGAATAGGAAACTGTGCCTCTCAGCACATTTCTGTGTTCTATGGATTTCTTGGATGTTCAATTATATGAGTTCATGTTCAGTAAATTTTGCTCTTCCTTGTACCTATTTCAGATTACTTTGCTGGTTGTGACCAGAACTCTGCATTTTTTAGGTTTTAGTCTCTGTTTTGTGAATTAACATTGTTTATAATTTTGAGCTTTCAATTATTCACATTTTGTTTACTTTTGACTAATGATAATTACCTAAGAATTTGCATTTTCAACTCTGTGGTTTTGTGTGTGCAATTAGTGCCCAAGAAACAGGTGAACTTCATTGTGAGAGTAATTTTGATAATTTCAAAGGTGACAGCTGTTAGTATGAATTTACCAAGATTTCTATTCCTTAGGTTTTACTGGATTTGAATGAAACACAGCAGTAGGCTATGATTTCTGAGAAAGGAAGGAAAATTTGTCTAAGAAGTGAAACAGTGAAAAAACTGAATATAGTGCTCACAGCAAAGAGCAGGGTTATTACAAGTCTGTTCTTTTTTGTTACTCTCCAAAAGCTGAACTGTTCACAAAAGCATCCTTTACTGCCAGTACCCTGACAGCCACATCACAATATTGAACCAGATTGAAACAGACAGAGGTGAGTCAAAGATATCCTGATGTTGTCCACAATTTTTTTGTGCCAAAGGTGTGGTGGTTGTGGTAAGCTGTTTCAACTCCTGATTTCCATAGCAGCAGAAAAAAGAAGTCTAAAAGTCTACAGAAAGCTATGGGCTTTTTTGTTTCCTAGGTCTGCTAAGCTTCCACAAATGCTAAAAACTTTCTTGAGATGCATGCACAATGTGTGAAGTCTTTAAAAGTGCCAAGCATGTACTCACTTATGTGGAAAATACAATTCATACAGATAAGGAAGGTGCTTATTCCTAAAAAAATATTGTTAATGTGGCTACAAGCACCCTAGGAGGAGGTTTCCTACCTCCATGGTCAGCTTTTCCTGCAACAGGTGGGAGAATGATGATCTTTTCAGCCTCCTTGCATTCTATTTAATTATCATGGTCTTCCTCTTTATCAGCTCATGAACTACTTGTCCCTTCTTGTTCTTGGGCATCTATCTTCTCTTTGTCCTTTGAAACTCAATTCAGTCATGAAAAATGAAGTGGTGAGGTAATTTTAAAAACTTATTAAAAAACTCATTAAATTAAAAAGCATTCAAAGAAGTAAGTGTAAAATAAAAAGTTTTGAAACTTTCTGTATGAAGTAAGATAAAACAATTTTAAGTATGTTTTAGTAGCAGAAATGCATTTTTGAATTGTTACTTTTGACATATTCAAGATTAAAAATAACATTTGTTGCATTTTAGCAAAAAATTTAACACGTGTTCATGCTTTTCTTGCAAGCAGCCAAAAGAATTTTTAAAATCAAGATTAAAATTTACAGGCTTTGTTTCAAACTAACCAGTGGCCCCAGAAATAAGCATACTACTGCATCAAGTCTAAAGGGAGAGTAGGGGCAGTGTCCAATGTGACATCTGTGTGAGGCTCTGGCAGGCTGTACCTGTCACTCAAGGTATTGTAAATATAAATTATTGTACCATGCTTTGTGTTTAAATAACTTACTTCACATGGAATATTTTGCAGCAACTAACAGGAATGCTGTTTGCTGTTTTTCTCCAGCAGTGCCACATAACTGTAATAAAAGATTTCTCAGTTCATTTTTAAAGAAATTGTGCTTTTCCAGAGACTGCCCAGCCAAATCAGGCTGAAAAATGAGACAGATTTTGCAAAACTCATCCACCTGTTAATAACCTGAGCATGCACAGCCATAAACCTTGGAAGAAACTATTTCCAGAAACTCTGTGCATCTGTAGGGGGTCATAAAGATAGTGGTGGACAAGGAAAACCAAGAATATTATTCGGAGGGACAAGACTACATGTCTTCCATCATCAGCACTAACTTGTGGAGTTTTAGCCCAGTTTTGTCTGCTAAGTGCTGTATCTTTTTTCCATTTAGAGTAATTTTTAATAGCTGAAATGTACCTGATCAAGAGTTCATAATCCTTTTCTGTTACTGGGCCCTTACTTCAAGTAAATACCCCATTGCTTTCTCATTAGAGGGAGAAAATAGTGATTTGTAATCCAGCTCTGTGATGTAGCTGGCTGTAATTAGAAAATTCTTATGAGTCTTTGATCTATTGCTTGTAACACAATGTAATTTGAGGAAAATAAGATGTGTAAGTTATTATAACTCAGTTTTTGAAAAGTTAATATAGCTTGTTTTAGTAATGATTTTCAAGTAGTTTGACATTGAAAAGACTGGAAAAATATACACTTAATTTTTCAAGTAAAGAGACTGCAATTAATTTACCCTAGGCAAGGTGAACTTGTTTCAGTAAATTAGATCATTTTGCTATTTATGTCCTTGGATTTTATTATGTCAGACATATTAAATCCCATAAACTGATATTCCAAGAACTCACTCACCTGCAACCTGCACTCTAGTTTTCCATACCAAAAAAAAAAAAAAAAACCCAAACAAAACAAACTAACAAAAAAAAAGGGTTCTTTGAAGCCTTATAAAAAAATCTTGTCCTAAATTCCCTGTGACTTCCTTTACAGGTAGATAAAATACATGCCAGGAAGTCCAAAGTGATTCAAATTTATTTGTTTTTCTTTTTCCACTTCTTCCAAGGAGCCTCCTTTGGAATCTTGTTAACTTGTTTATTTCTACTCTTTAGTGCTAGAGCATTGCTTGTGTTTAATGTCTTACTGGGAAAAAAAATGATGAATGTTTTCAAGTTACATTAACCAGCATTCTCTTTGCATTTACAGTAAAAGAAAATCAAAATTAAAGTTGACTTGCTGGCTCCTAAAGAAAGCCAGAGAGGGAAATGTTGATTATCAAACATGAAAACCTATGGTAAAAGCATAGAATTTCAACATCTAGTGGCATTTTCATAAATCTTAATCATGTTGATCACTACTTTAAAGGTGATCATGTTGATCACTTAAAAAAAATTAAAGTAGAAATTAATACAATTGAAGTGGAAAATAATAATGAGATATGGATTCTGTGAGACACAACTGGAAACCCAGTTAATATTAGTATATTAACTTCTGTTTATACAGGTTAGAAGTGTATAAGTCTACCTCATGCACTGGAAGGGAGGGGTGCAGGAACAGCAGAGATCAGTGGGCACTGTGGCTGTTGCACTGGCCATGGAGACTGGGGATGAATCCTAATCCTACAGGAGTAACAGGCAGTGCTCCTGAACTGTGGCCTGAATATCAAATTGGTTACTACTTCCACTGCTGGAGAAATTATGTTGTGAAACTGGGATGTCCAGTAAGCAGAAATATTCAAAGAACTCCTAAATTGGACTTCAACACTTTTTGTTTTGCTCAGTTTTAAAGGCTGAAGACCTCCTTTTCAAAACCCTGTCATGCATGTCAAGAGCTCTTGTCAAGAGCTCAATATTTACAGTGGGTAGGTACCAAGTAATTTGTTTGCATACACTACCTGTATGACTCAATATTGAATGTTTTTGTTTTGTTTTGCTTTGTGTTTTTGATTTTGTTTTGTTTTGATAATAAAGCACATAGGACACTACCAAGCCAATAATTAGTCAAAAACTTAACTGAGCTTTGACACAAAACATTGTTAAGTCATGCAAAACATTGTTAAGTCATTGCATACAGGTTTAACCAGCAGAAATAACACAAAAACCTAGATTCATCATTGTCTATGGCTAGGTAGGAGGTCTAGAGAAGAGGATCTTTGCAATAATTTCACTGCATTGATGATGCCAGAGTCCAGCTTTGAGTGAATTAGAATTTCTCTGCTGATTTTTTTAAAGATTACTTTTGAGAAATTCTCTTTTGTATTTGGATGAGTGAAAACTTAATAACTTACACTGAAACCTGAGGATGAATCTTAGAGTTTCCCTGGAAGGAAAATTTGCAGACTTCTCATCCTCCCTCCCTTTTTCTCCTTTTGTTATCATCTGTAGAAAGATACCTGACATTCTAAAATGCCTGTGCATGAAACTGTAAATTCACACCCACCAGAAAGTTGATGAAAAGCTCTTCTGACCTTGTCATTTGCTTGAGGAGGCTCCACTTCAGTTTTTATAAGCTGAAAAATTGTTGGAAAGCATGTGACTACAAAGTACTGAGGAACAAATTTGTATTCCTTTGTAATACAAGTATTAACAAATTGAAAAAAAATCCAGACTACTCAGGCACAACCATAGATACTGTGCTTTTAAGACAGTGAAATGGCACCATAGAAAGCTTTTCCCAGTAGCTGGTGTCTGCTGGCATTTATTCTTCCTCTGTTCTGCTGGCTTTGAAAGTTGCATAGTAGCATAGGTTTCCCCTAGTCGAGTGCTTATTTGTTAAGGCTTCTTGCTAAAATACTAATGATCAAAACAAACCTACCTGACTTTATGGATGAAGGAACACTGCAACATCATAGCTTCCATCCGAGGTGTTGGTGGAGCAATTAGGAGACCATTTGGCAGCAGTATGCAGTTAAAGTTGGAGTCACCTTTGGCTGGCACCAGTACAATTCGGTGACCTTATCTCACTGATTTGCTCCATATATGTCAATCAAGTGAGAACAATGTTAAAAACACCATGTTTAATTAGATAGCAAAGTATGTTTTTGATTTAAAGGTCTAGTCAGCTGGTTTCATAGTCATAGAATGCTTTGTGTTGGAAGGGGGCTTGAAGATCATCTAGTTTCAGTCCCCCTGCCATAAACAGGGACCCTTTCCACTGGAGGAGGTTGCTCAAAACTGTATCACACTTGGCCCTGAACAGTGCCTGGAAAGTGCAAACAAAACTTCTCTGGACAACCCTGTTCCAGTGCCTGACTGCCTTCACAACAAAGGATTTCTCCTAATATCCAATCAAAACCTACCCTCTTTCAGTTTAAAGCCATTTCTGCTTTTTTTTCTTTTTTTTTCTCCTGTTACAATATGCCCTGGACCTGCAATCAGCATCTCTTTAAAGAAAATTTTTTCACTGAGACCTTTAACCATTTCTCTGTGCAGGTCACTACTAAATGATTGATAATCTAAAAAACTCAGGTCTAGTTTTTCTTCTATAGCTAAGAACAGAATGCCTTGTAAGCATGTCTATTTCTTCTTATTCATAGAATAGCTCATTTCTATAGCACATGTATTGAAAATGAATGCAAAATGCCACTTCTTCTAGAGGTTCTTTTTTATCTTATTCACATTATTTTCTCACTTGTAAAATTTTCTGCGTAACAGAGATCAGTAGTGTCTCACAACCCTTAACTTATGTTGACGTACTGATCCTAACCTTTTTCATTGAGGCCTTTATTCTAAATCTTTATATTCTGATTGGGTACACAAGCTGTGTTTTATTATTTAAAGTTATTCGTGTTCTTGTACAAACAGCACAAATATTTATGAATACACTAAAAGTGTGTTTTCCCTGGATAGTCATCAATGTTGGTTTGAAATCAGTTTTTATAAAAGTGTGCTGAAATATGTAGATTTGCAGAATGCTCAGACTGAATAGACATGTATTTAAAACTTGATTAGAAACAAAACTTGGAAACCCAAGTCCCAGTCTTTACATGTAGCTGTACTGTGCTGTCTTTCACAACTTTGCCATCTTAGTCAGCTTCTGTCCATTATAAGATTTATAAAGCATGATTTCTGATAGAAGCCAGATCCATACAACAGTTAAGGGGATAGTTTTGTAGAAATCTCTAACACTGAAAAATGTGCTTTATTCCCATGAAGAAAAAACAAGTGTGTTTCTACAGTGCAGAAGGTCAGTTAGGTGGAGCTACCTGACCTTGAATTTTAACCTGACAAGTCAAGTTCTGGGATGAATGACTACTCTGAAAAGCTACTATCAAAATGCAGTTTTTTCATTGCTGCTGTACTTCTCTCACTCTGCCTTCAGGAGTCAAGGGTCACAGATTTCTGGTTGAAATTATGAGTAATCTGAACAACTCTGATTCTTTCCTGTTGCTTCCTGAAACAGTTACATATTCTGGGCACATTAAAGGAATTCTGAGAAGATGACATAGGATTATTTACATGTGGATGAGTTATTGTGTACTTTTTGCATGGTACATTTATTCCTTTTCTTTCTGTCACCTATTATCATTCTCTGACACCTGTTAGTGATATAAAGTACCACTTAGTGTGGTAAAAATCTGCGTTTGGTGGGCTTATTTCTTAGTTTTTCAGAAAATAAAAACCATATAATAATGGATTTGTTTACCTATTCTTTTTGATGAAAATCTAAAAAAAAAAAAAAAAAAAAAAAGCTGCTTTGCAACTTAAGGAGCTGCTTTCCCAACTTAGAATCTTTGTGGAACTGTTCATATGCATTTAGCCATTATTTTTGTATTGAATTTTTTGAATTTTACTGCTTCAGGCTGCTAGTGGACAATTATAAAAAGTTCTATATGAATCTTTCCTGATGTAAACTAGGAATACTGAGTTTGGATATTTACTTGGCCCGTTCAACACTTTGACTCTAAAATTTTGAGGTACCACACATGAGAGCAAGAGTTTATCTGGGTGTGTGCGAATGCTAACCATTAAAGTAAATGAAAAGAAAAAATATTTTTCCCCTTCCTCTATATATACCAACGCTTAAGATCAATGTTGATCCATTAAATAAAAATATAAAAAATAGTGTGATTTGTTTTCCATGAGGAGTACTTCACTCTGAAAGTGATCAGCAGTTAGGAAATATGAAGAGTTTCATACCCATTTCTTTCCCTAGTCTTATTTTCCCTCTCCTGTATTCAGATTGGTTTCACCCCTGCCTGATTTTAACAACAAAACTTGCCAGTCAAGGAGTGTGCATATTTTAAAAACTTTTGTCTGCAATGCTTGGCAAGTTGCAATATTTGTCATTTCCACAACTCCTCCTACCACAATGACCATTGCCGTTTTTTTTTTTTTTTCTGCCAGTGAATATAATAGTCCTTTTTTACAACCCTATCCCAAATATAAATTAAAATTAGCTCAATAAAATTATGTTAAGCATAACTTTTTATATCCAGAGAGAAGGGATAGAGAAGGCTAGGAACAATTTAAGATTCATGTCCAATCTTGGCTTCGGATACAGGGCTTTGTTAATGTTGAATTTGCTTTCTTGCTGAAAGGAGGAAAAAATCCCTTCTTGTCACCAGAAATTAAATACTGAATGACATCATTAGGACTCAACAGAATCCTGGGATCCTATGAAGCACTGCTCTGCTTTTCTTTTTTCTTTGTCTCTTTTCCTCTTCTTCTTTCGTTTTCCTTTTTTAAATGGGAACAATGATGTTCAAAGTCATTACATTGCTGATGAACCATTAAGTCACTCAGCCTTGTTTAAATAAGTGTATTTCACATAGACATACAATCCAACAACAGTTATTGTCTCTTAAAACTGGATCCTGTTTGCTGAGCTACATTGCATATGCCTGCTTTCATTAAAAAGATGTATTTCCAAAGACTTTGAAAAATAACTGCTTTACTAAAAATACAGAGAAAATGTGATGGAATTTGAAGGCTTCTAGGGGGAAAACTGAACACATCTTGCTGTCACTGTATTTACAGAACTTTTCTTGTACTATAGGGTAGCATACAGGTGAAGGTCCTGACTCTGCGAAGATTTATTTATGGGATGAGCTTATGGCAGGGCAAGTCATCTCAACTGAACCAAGCAAGAGCTCTTATGGTATTGGGAATAAAAGCCCTTCCAGAAGTGGTGCCTTGAATAGTTAGGAATGTGATGAAAGAAAATATTCCTCTGAAACTTCTCATTTATTTCTCTTCTCCTGTCAAATACCCTATAGCAACTGAGGACATGGTGCTAACTCCAAGTTACCTTATTAATCTGAAAATAATCACAGCAGTGGAGGAGTGGGTTATGAACCATTTGCCACCAAAATAAAGGGATATGGATAATTAGGCCATCATAAGACTCTCACATCTTGTACTTTCAGTGAAGCAAATTCTAGGTATATGTAGGGGGTTTTATGACAGATTTTACCCCACTGTAGTAAATATGGTCTGATATTAAGTATTAAGTGGTTATTATTACATCAGATGAGGAACCTGCCACTGGCCTGATTCAGATATCATTTGGGTGGCCAAGAATATAGAGAGAATTATCTAGTAATGATCTGCTGGATTGGGCTCAAACTGCTCTACTTCCAGCTGCTGTGTGTGATCAACTTTCCAAAAATATGGTCTGAGTCAGCTGGTAACTTCTTTCACAGAGTTTTCTTTCAGACTAAGTGACTTGCATCATCTTTTAACTAAAATGAAAACAACCCAATGCTTCACTATTATCCATGTAGGTCGTATACTGCCTTCAACTATTCCTTCTCTTTAGCTGTTGAAGCTTTATTTTCTTATTCTACAAAATAATTAGTGGTGTTTGTTAACCTCAAGTAATTTAGTTGGTACTGTTTCCACCTCTCTTGGAGTCAGAAGGGCATGCTGTGGCATATGGTCAGGATGCTTGGTGGGCTCTGAGCAGTCATTTACTTTCTTGTAATGCAAAGGCCTCTTTAGTCTGACACTTGTGCTGCTGTCAAAAGCAATGAGGGTCAGCAGTTGTGGTGACAAACTAGTTTTGACAAGCTTAATGACCCCAATAAAGAAAAGTCTGCAGCTTGGATAGCAACTGCAGGATAATTGGTTAGCTCAGCCAAACAAGAAACATGTTAAAATCCCAGATCCTCTCTGGCAGGCCAATTACACCATTCAACAAGAGGTGGAAGGTTGCCATTAGCTTCTAAAGTGATACAAAAGCATCAGTAGGCTGTATTTCAATCAATTTAGTTTGCTGTGATGGGATATCAGGAAACTGAAGGAAACAACAGCCTTTCAAACAGTGTTCATGCTATACATTGTAGAAACCAAAGACAAATCTTCATAATAGCCTTTAGACATTTATGGACAATAGTGTCTTGCAACGTTGCAGGTAAGTATGTGTATGTTGATTCAGCTAGATGCAAAGGACTTATTCAGGCTTTCCCTGGGTTTTCAGACTGTAGAGCAAAGCAACCAAATTGAAGAAATTAAGTAATGTAAATAACAAATTACCAACTGGCATGCAGTTAATGGAGAGTGTTAATGTTTGATCTAAACATATCTTTTTATAAAGAGAACACAACTACTATAGGGACATAGCCACAACATCAGCATCTCATAATTACAGTGTATGCTGTCAATGAACATCAAAATGTCACTGCTAGCAGAGCTAGCAAAAGTTATCAGATCTGCAGGCTTCTTTTAAGTAAACACTGATGCAGGCAGGAAAAGAATCCATATGGCCATCTTACCAGCAATATTATCATCACCAACATTCTTCTTCATTTCTGGGTTCTAGTTCCCCCTCTGAGTTGCAATGTTGAAAGTAAATAAACTAATCCCTCACTTTTTCTGCAAATTGTCAGTTTTCTAGGGGATGCACAAGTTTCCAGTTCAGCGCACCCTCTTTGAGTTATCTTCAAGGTCTGAAACTCAATTGATCTTCAAAGATAAACCATTCCAGTTTCAATGCTTTATTAGTATATAAGATAGAAAAGGAAGAATACAGATACCACAGGTGTTTTCCACAGTTCTGCTGGTATGACTGGAGACAGGAAGTGCTCAGTCCAGCATGATCCATCCTGAGCCTGCCCATTCACTTCAGCTTCTTGGTTCTTCCAGATCTCTAAAACCATGCCAGTTTTCCCTCACTCTTCATTCCCTCCTTCCCACACACTCTTCTTGTTACCTGAAGGTTCTTCAGGTTGTTACCTGAAAATAATCAGGCCTCTCTATTTATGGAGTTATTAATTACAAATGCTTATCAAATTTATCAATCCACTTAATATATTTGTAATATAAATACCAGATTTCCTTACCCTGCCTTTGGACATCTGTCTAGCAAAATGGTAACCTTTTCCATTAAACTTACTTTGAAACAGGAACTCCAAAGAGGTGAAGTGCAATAAAGCTCTTCTGCTGTGTTTTTAACTGATTTTCTGGCATACATCAACATGCACTTTTAGCATTGCACTTGATTAGGAAATGAGCATAATCCAGGCTCAGAGTTAGTATTCTCTTTCAATTAGCTCATGTAAGCTTCATCTGCTATTCATTCCCAATTAGTTCTCATGTTGTGTACTTATCTGCTTTTTATCATCTGCCTTTGTGTTAATGGTAAAAACAATTAAAATAGAGAATATGGTTTGTATTGTCAGTTAAGAAAAACCAAGCACAATGACTTTGTTCAACAGTGCAAAAATAGCTCTGTTGTAGATTCTCTAAAACATCCTTTCACTGTGGGAAAAGATGAGAAAAAAAATGCTTAACTTCACAAGGATAGTTACTTACTGAGTCATCCTTTTATTTTCCTTTGATGAATTTTGAAGCTTTTTTATCCTTGTTCTAAGAAAATTGCACAGCTCATCCCTTGTGCATCTGAATCTGCAGATATTTGGGTTTTGTGTTCTCTTTGGCTGTACTCACAAAGCAATAAAACTTAGCCACAGTCTAAAACGTCCTCTGGGTGTTCCACAACCAGTTGTGGTGTCAGACAAAACACTTAAATGAATCAAGTCTAGTAACTCACTGATTGAACACTTCACTTGAAAAAGGGCATTTGTACTTACCCTTAGCAATTATGCCATGTGTACTGATCTTATTTTTCTTCCTGGCCCTGTTTTGTGCATCTCATTCTTCTTCTTGGCCCTGCATGTTTTGGACTGGCTTCTCTCATCCTAGCTTTGGATTCATTCCCAAGGTGTTTTGCTTCTGTAAATCCTTTGAAGCTTCCCTTGAAAATTATCAATTTCATGATAGGAACAAAATCATTACATAATATTAACAAAACCATTGCATTTATCAAGGCTTGTGATTATTCCACTGACACCCTACATTTATTGCTGAATTCCTGTATTCACTCTTTCTTGCCCTTCTTCTCTAATGATCACCTAAGGTTTATTATAACTGAAACCTCAGTTACATGGTGAGAACCACTTCTGTGTAAGATGTGTAAGACCACATCCCTCAACTTTTTTATTAGCTTATTCCTCAACTTTTCCCGTATTAAATTTTTCATTGTTGAACAGCTTTTTTGGCTCAGCTGAGGGAACTATTTTGCATTTATTACTCACAGTCCCTTCACCACAGCTGTTTTGTCACAAGGATTTTGTTTGCATAAGACAGCATCTCAGTAGATGGGACCAAAATCCCCTGTTTTATGAGTGACTCAAACAAGTACAGGGATCCATGTAGTTTTGCATTACCTTGTCTTCTGGTTTTGGAAACTTGAATCTTTTTATACCATCTGTGTGGCAGAAGAAATAACCCTGTAGTGAGTCAGAAAATACTGGCATTGGCGTTTTCTTGAGCCAGAAGCTGTTGGCTGCTGAGCTCTTTAGAAAAAAAAATCATATTGTGCCCTAACCAGAGTTTTAGCAGCAGCGAGTGTGTGCCAGCAGCTCTGCAGAGCACAGTCGAACTCCAAGCCTTGCCTGGTTGTTCAGAGTGTGTTCTGTGTACTCAGCCTTGCTCTGAACCCCAAGTCCTGCCCCTGGTAACCAGACACATCTGTTGATTTAGATATAGCCCTGCCTCCTTCCAAACCAAGGTCTAACCCAAACATTTGTGCTCCCAGATTCTGCATCACATTGTTATCTCCAGCAGCCTTAACTCACTGGGGACAGTCTGAGTGAAGTGGCTGCATTTGTCCTGAGCACAGCCGTGGTCCAGCCAGGCTCGTGGCTCTACCCTGGCACAGCCATGGTCCAGCCAGGCTCGTGGCCCTACCCTGGCCAGGCCTTGCCTGCAATACAGCCCCAAATACCTTCACAGTGTGATTTCTGCTGACTCCAAATGTTTTCCGCTATCTGCTGTGAGGGCATGTCTGCAGGAGGTTCTGGTGCATGTAAATTGACTTGCAGGTCGTGCAGGATGTACTCAACTTGTTGGAACCAAGGGATGAACTTTGCTGGCATTAAATGGAATGTCACAAAGCTGTAAGCTCTAGCCATTACATGAAATTCATGGTAATTAATTTCTATGTTGTTTTGGGGGGGGGGGGGTTGTTTGTTTGTTTGTTTGTTTGTTTGTTTGTTTTTTGTTTGTTTGGTTGGTTTGTTTTTTCTTTTTCTTGTGTTGAGAGGGAGGAGGAAGAGGAGGAGCAGCAGCCTGGTTTTCTTTCCTGTTGTATGTACATATTGATTCTTTGCATTTGGGTACACTGCACCTAAAGGAGGAAAATAACATCTAAGAGTACATATTTTCTTTTTTGGGCTGTTTTTACTGTCATGGGATCTCAGAAAAAATCTTTCCTAGTTTGACAAGGCACAAACAGGCAAGAAAATTTGGTGTCCTCGAAGGAAGATGGTGCCTATTTCTGCTATTGGCATTCCTTTTGATTTCTGTCTTTCCCATCAAATTATCTATTAAATCCTTTCATTTTAAATTCAAAGCATAATATTTCGATTTTAGTAAATGCTCCTGCAAAGAAAGAGTAAACAGTAAGCAACACTTATACCTTGTCCAACCTTTAGCCTCTTCCATTGGTTTTCTTATCCCTAACTCAGACCCATCAATAAGTTCTGTTGGTTGTTTTGAAAATTATTTTGCTTATGAAGCCACACCGCACTGAAGAACTGCATTGCCATTACATGAATTCTTGTCACCATCTTCTCACAGTCATAGGTTGTTTGCTTCACATTCACATGGCCTTCTGTCTTGCCCTTTTGAATCTGGAGAGCTTGCTCACCAGGTGGGTTTCTGTAAGCTCTCGTAGTTCTCTTTTTAATGCACAGGCTTATAAAATGTGGGAGTATTGTCTGAATTGTCATGAATTTTGAGATTTAGTTGCAGATAGTCAGAAGCATATCTTCCACTGAACAAATTCAATGAAGCAAAAAAGCTTCTTTCTGCCTTTATTCTTATTACACTTCCCAGCAGGGCAGAAGATTAAGGAATGCATACTCCAGATCCGAAAAGAATTTCTAATTTATGTTCTTTCTCAATAAAATACATGGCTTAATCCTTTCTTTAAAGCTTTATTTCTTTCTTTCTTGCCTTTTTTTTTTTTTAACTAATTGAACAAACAGGCCCTAATTGAAGAAAAGCTGAGAGTGTTAAGCAGTCAAGAACAGAAAACAGTTACTGGTCTGAAAAGTGCATTTTGAATGTTGCTGGAAATCTTTATGTGATTTACTCATGGGGCAAGAAATAAACCTCCTTGACTGTTTCATATTGTGATAGACCCCTGCTGATTAAAATGCAAGCACTTTTGCCTCATTTTCCACAACTGTTTTTTTTCTGTGAGTGGTTTGTGTTTTGCCCTGAAAAGATAGCTGTGTAAGTAGCTCTGCTCAGAACAGGAGAAAGTGAGGGTTTTAAATGTTGAATTGTATTATTGATTTCCCCTTTAGCGGGGGACAAAGAGGGAAGAAGAGGTAAGGCTACATTGCTAAACAGCTCAAATACATTTCACTCTAATATTCTGTTTTTTTAGTTTAAATTACCTATTACATATCAGAGTGCAGAGGCAAGTTCTTGATATGACTTTTAGTCTTTGATATGACTAGTTCAGCAGAATCCTACTGTTAATGCCCTTAAAGGTGCTGCAGAGCAATTCAGCCAGCTACATTATGAGTTAAGGCTTTATAATTATCTTGGCTTATGACCTAAGGATTAAGAAACTACTTGTAATTCTACATTCCTTGCATATTCGGAATTCTCACTGACTTTAGTGAAAGTGGGGTATATTTAAGTAATGCAGAATTAGGACCTGGTTATTATGACAGAACTGTTTGAGTATGGGCTGGCAGTAATGCAGCCGTGCTAAGATTGTTTAAGAATTCACCTTTGCCCCGTTTTAATTTGCTTAAGCTTCTGCTGAATAGTAGATCTTGCAGAGTTTGCTGGTCCAGATTTTTTCAGTAGCCATAGATACTAATCTGGATACTTTTCAATAAAGCACCAATAAATCTGATCTAAAAGTAATGGAGTTGTTTTAAAAGTTCTGGAATTCAGAAAATAAGCATCAAATGTGAATTTTCTTTACTTTCTAATTATTTAGCTTTGGGGTTTGTGGAGTGGCTTTTAGGTATTACAGAGCATATTTTGATTAGTTATGCTTCCGAGTGTTTCAGTGAGTGCATTACAACTGTAACCCCAAATTAGCCATTTCAAGTACCAGAAAATGTTGAATATTTACTGATGTATATAGCCTTGAATGTATCTTCAGTGTGATTTACTTGCATACGAATAGTTAAAAGTATCACAAGGTAGTATATTCTTGTTTGCTTCTTATGTACAATTATCAGGATTAAAACTTCTCATAAATATCTGTGAGATGGCATTATCATGGTAGAGGGTAAGTATTAAGAAATAGAGGTAGAAGAAATAAGTATGCTTCATGTCTCTTTTCCTTAAGGATGGAAATTTGAAATTAGTAATATAGTTAGAGGATAGCCAAGTAGTTCTTATAGCTATGTATACAAGTATACTAGATGGCCATAGCTATAAAGATTCACATGTTATATTTTAAGGGAAGAAATCTGCTAAAAAGCAGTGCAACAAGTAAAATTTTGAAATACTACCTATAAAGTTTTGGTCACCATGGCACATTTGTTATAAATCATAATTACTGGCAGAGGTTCTGCCAGAGTGTAACAGAAACAGTCCTTTCTCCATTATGAACTGAGTGGAACATGAATACACCATGAATTGAATAGTTTGAACTTAGTAATTCCATAAGAAACATTCTAGAAGCACTATCTCTTTGATGGAAAAGAGTCAAATAAATTTTGACATATGAAATTTGCAAAAAATTTTCTCCCCTGATGAGGTTGTTGTTGCATAATGCAGAATATCAGACTTTTTGGTGCTTGAAATCAAACAGTGTGCTTCCCATGTATACTTATGCAAGAGCATACTTTGAGAGAGGTGCTTCTCAAACCATTACATACTAGCACAGTTTAATCCTATAGTTATTTTCACTATTAGGTATTCTACTTATATGTGTAAAAATTTTGTTTATGTTGGAGGTTACATATGATTGAGCCAATTTGGCAGATGAAAATAGTGCAGCATGTATGTAAATATTGTAGTAAAAGTAAGAGAATTGCCTTTTTAGTATATGGTTTGCTGCATTTTTTTAGTGAAACTTAAACTTCTAAATTCAAGTCCATGTTTGGCCATGCAAATTTCCTTCTACTAATGATGCCACTTCCTGTATACATTGTGCTTTTTGTCTCAGGCGCTTCAAGCTGAACATTGCTTAATGCAAACAAGTAACACATTAAATTATGCCTTATGCTTTTGCTTTAACAAAATCACTTTAACCAGGCCCTTTAAATTATATCAGTGTCAGTTTGCCAAAAGTGGAGCCAGTCAAGTTGTTTTTTTTCCTGGCATAACAAAAGTACATAATTTCTTTGCACATTAAGTTTGCATTTGCAGAGATGTTCCACTGTATCCTGGTGTATTTTCTACTGTATCTTTGGCATGTTTGCATTTGAGTGCAAATGCTGCACTTGGGAACTATCAAATGGATCTCTTACTGCCCATTTTGCTCTTGACAGTGATCTAGTAGTTTTTTTTAATTAAAAAAAACCCCAAAAAACAACCCAAACTAAGAAAGTTAAGGTTTGACTATTTAAATAATAGAGTTTGCCAAGAGACCCTGTGCCAGATAGCAGCTGGCCTTGTGTACATTTTCTGGGACTAAAAAGAACCTCATACCCTGATTTATAGAACACTGTATTGAAAGTTTTACAGTATCAGCTGTGAGCTATGCACCATAAGTGAGAATTTACTGAGAACTGTCTTAGTGCTTTTCTGCCTATAGTAATCTTTATCTCTGAAAAAGTGGCAACTGGGTGTTAATATTTTCAAATAACTGTAAGAAAAAATACTTTGTTAGTGTCTGTAGAACAGCATGCATGTTTGTTTCAGTTTTTCAGTCCTGATATGAATGTTTATAAATAGGATAGGACAGGATGGGATGTAATGGAATACTCTTATTTCTATGATATAAATAGATATTTGTATGATGTTATTATTTATAGAAAACAGAATGAATCATATATGATAATCTTGACATGGAGTATGGTGAGGAAGAATCCTCAAAACAGTTTATTTCCCATTTCAACTTCCTGGTTTCAGAGCTTCCTGGTTACTTATTCCTTTTTTCCCTAGTGTAATAGAGATCAGATTTTAGTCCTTTGTGAAATTCACAAAGAGCAAATTCTAAACCTACAGAATCTTCTCAGTGAGAATGTGATTTACACTACTGCATCTCCATATTTGAAAGCCTATGGTCTCAATTATAGTGTATCTCTGACATGAAATCCTGTAGAGAACAGAACCACAGAAGTGAGATGTAGCTACATACCTGAAAGGAAATAGCTGGTTTTTTAGTTGACAAAAGGTTGTTTAGTTTTTGCATGTCTATACGAAGGAAAAATTATTCAAATGCACAGGGCTTCTCTGGGGCTTAATGATAATAGTAGCTACCTTAGCAGTGAACAACTTTTAATAGAGAAAGCTGCATGATTACAGATGATAGCTTCAGTTACTTGAGACTCAAAGACAACCTTTTAGAAAAGCCAAAGAGGAAGAGAAAGAAAGGAGTAAAACCGGGGTGGGGGTAGGGGGAAAGAAAAAAGCAAGCACATTCTTCTAAAAGGAAGCAAAGAAAGAATTCCCAAAATGTTCATTTTTCCTCTAATAGTTTCCGTACCATATGGTTTTTGAATCAGTAGCAGCTGATGTATTCAGTAATAGTTCCTTTTGAAGACACTTGTCATAATATTTACCTTCTCTACAGCAACAGAAATAGCTTCTGAGGCTGAAATGGCCATGCTTACTAAGACTGATGAAAACAAGAGACATTACCATGGTGAATGAATCTCTTGACACCATTCTTTCAGGGATAAATAACATCAATTGCACTGTGTTTAATTTCAACAGAGATATTTGTATCCTTAGGCATAGTGTTACTTAGAAAATAAGGTTACATTGTGCCACAGATCTCTAGAACATGAAAAGTATGAAGGCTTCTGGAGATCTGATATGAAAAGGAAAAAAAGAACATGTTACATTTATCAAAAACACAAGAATAAACAAGCCATCTGTAAAGAAATAGTGTGGTAGGCAGGGACAGTTACTTACTCACATACCTCTTCTTCTTGCACTGCAATTTGATGCCATCCTTTGTCCACTGTCCTAACAGACCTGACATCAGAATACCGATCTCCCTGGAAAGGAGATTAAAAGTAAATTTTATTGAGACGCTCAAATAATCTGTCTATATACAGAAATAGTCAAGTGTGTGCAGTGTGACCAAAAAAGTGAGAATTCTTCAAAGGGAATGAAGAAACTAGCCTCTCATGTGCATCTGTCTGAAAAAGTAGCCTGATTCAGTTTCCCATGTGAACCATCTGTCGATTTTTGATCTGTACTGATATGTCCTCTTTTCCATTGATTTCATTGCCTGTATAGGAGCATGTGACTCTTCTTAAAAATACCTAAAAAGATGGATGCATTGGAAAACAGAAGTCAGATTAGGATATAGTCTATTAATCTTGTTCAATCCCTCTACACACACAAAAAAGCATTATGTCATGCTGCTTAGTCAGAAGCTCTTAAAATGTGAGCCTTATGGTTGTGTGCACAGACTAGTCCCATAAGTCTTACATCTGAATCTACTCATATGAACTTTATTCTACATCTATTGAGTATAATAAACATGTTAACTTAGGGTAGGAAGTACAACGAAGCTAAATAACAAATTACTTTAGATTTTGTCATGGTCTGTAATTATCTTTTGTTCGCATTTATATTTATGCATGCTGGATCATAAAATTTAAGGAATCTACCAGAAAAACATGAAGTGAGGATATTGTGGTGAAAGGAACCTTTTTTTTTTTTTTAAGAGGAATGAAAAAGTAATTACCTATAGACCAAATTGTCATTGAAAGACTGGGTAAAGAAATATCTCCTATAATCTGTGTAACGCATATAAACATAATCTGTCATTATTTACTGGAACAATAACTTCCAAGACATTGAATAATTTCATAAGTCTAAGGGTAAAAGCAAAAATAAATGCCAGGCTGTGCATAGTTTTGAGGAAAATATATGACTTTATATAAGCTAGTGCATTCACCAAAGCATTCAGATACCACATTAATGTTCTAACACACCAATGTGTTCTGTTCAGATAGGCACTAAGGTGAAGTGCTGCTCTGAATGCTACATTTTCCCCATTTAAACACTTCAAGGGTTAAAAGCACAATACTCATTTTGCTTTAGATGAACCTGGGCCTTTAAATCTCAGCTGTGGCTGCAGCCTCCTTCTCAGTGAGTGCCTGATGTCAGCAGTTTGAATGATGTCTGACACTAATTATGTGCATTCACAAGATTGCTAGGCTGGAGAGTCTAGGGATATAAAAAGCTTTTTAAAAGGTTTTCACATGAGGTCTTACTCTCATTTTTTTGGAAACACTTCTTTTGCAGAGCGGCACCCTGCTAATACTGTTGAGGAAGGAAAATGGTTACACGGCGATTAATTAATGCTTGAAATGCATTGGTTTTGTTTGAAAGCCCTATAAGGAACAGCTTTTACATCTGTTTTTGTGATAAATACAAAGCTGTGGAGAGATACCTTGTCCTTGTCATACCACCTGCCTTGATGCTGACACAGAAGAACCTATATGGTCAGCATTTCAAAGCATTCAAAATTAAGTGGCAGATGGACATTGCTAAATAATTAATATGCCTTTTAGCTGCTAATGAATCTTAGAAAATGCTGCATGGCTATTGAGTAATTCAAAGATTTGTTTTGGGACCTTATGTATACACAACTCTAGATTTATTTTTTCCTAGATAGTTTTTAAGAATACCATTCCTTCCATTTGCACATATGCATTCATGTATGACAGCATTTCCTGAAATCTAGGAATGGCTTATATTTTTATTGAGATATCTCCCTTCAAAGTTTAAGATTTAAAATTTCTGCTTGTCATGCTTATGGTCAGTTTACAAATATTACAAAAGTAAGCAAGTCAAGCAGCTTGTCAAGCCAATCTCAGACAGTGATTTGCTTGCAAACCAGGTATGGATCAATACATTATATGAGTCAATACAGTGTTCTGGGGTAGGTGTCCCTCTCTTCTTCCAAGTAACAAATGTTAGAATGAAAGAAAATAACTTCCAAGCTGTGCCAGGGAGGGATTAAATTTGATATTAGCAAAAAATTCTTCACTGAAAAAGTTGTCAAGCATTGGAAGAGACTGCTCAGGTCAGTGGTAGAGTCACCATCCCTGGAGATAATAAGAAGACTTGTAGATGTGGTGCTTGGTGACATGGTTTAGTCGTGGATTTGGCAGTGCTGGGGTAATGGCTGGGCTCGATCTGAAGGGTCTTTTCCAACGTAAAAAAGTCCATAGTTCTATGATTTTAAGTTTTTTGTATTAAATTTTATTAGAAGGGCACATACTAGATGTAGAGTACTTCACTTGTTCTCAGAATAGTGGTCCTAAGTAGTTAAACAAAGTTTGTACTTTTAACATGGACTAGTAGAGAAACAGATACTGAGAATATCCCATTGACAGAGATGATCTCATTGCTTTTCCTGGATTATCGCATTATCAAAAGGCACATAGTAAATCAGCCAAATGCAAAGAAATGTAAGCAGAAATGAAGTCATATAGCTTATAATTACAATATGAGAAATTGTGCCTAGAAAAAAGTCTGAGTTGGAATTTAATCCTACCAACTGTTACCAAAACCCTCTGTAAAATGCTATGACTTAAAGAAGGCTAGGATGATCCTGGAATAAGTAAAAAAGGGAGTTTTATTCATGTTACCTGAACACCTAACATTGGTAGGTCTCCACTGAAATATTGATAATGTATTTTATATCCCAGCAGAATATGCAGAAGTAGTCAGAAGGGGACCAAATCATATTGTGTGAGTTTTTAGAGCATGTGTCTATGTGGTCATGTGCAATCAGTCCTGCATTAATGTGGGTTTGCCATGCATTGAGTGGCAAAAAAAAAAAAGAGCTGAGTATGATTTGAGCTGTATATCTTTGAAACTGCTGGTTTTCTTACCTGTGTGGATACAAGGGGAAAAATCCAGTCCCACAGTTATGGTACCATGTATCCTTGGACACCACTGGTGTCCATTGCGCTTAATGAAAAAGAGGTATGGAAGGTAGAGATGTGTATTATTTTATTTTGGTTTTTCATGGAAAGTATTTTTGCTAGGTTAAATTTTCTTATCTTGTTGACCTTTTAAAATCAGTGAGGAATTTCTCCCCTCTGATATGTATCTTAGTTTCTGGGTGCACATTTTTCTTCTCATTTTGCATCATGAAATGTTCCCCATGACTGACAGGTTACTAAGCCAAATGAGCTGGTATTTCCCAACTCTGGGCATGCATTTGAACCACTTGGTTAATATGTCCTCTGTGTGTACTTAGGGTTGGCTTGACTTCCCCCAAGTCAGATTGGCAGAGATTTGAATAGTTCTTCACTGCTCCATCAAGCTCTTGCCATATCAAACTTTCTGAGGTCATTTGGATGTAGCTCATGTGTTTCCCTATACCAGAGCCTTTCGAAGGGGCTCTCAGTCTCTTTTGCTTCTTGCCTGAGACATGCATTCAGTTTTACTGAAGAAAAAATAAATTCTGTCCCTGAAGTATCTAGGTTTGTTACTGAGATTTTGTGTGGACAATAGCTAGCTCTTGTACATAGAAAGCCAGCTGCTGCAATTTAGTGGTTATAGGCAGACTAATGTTTAGCAAAATCAAATTTAAAAAGGAAAACTAACCCTCTCCCAGTAAGCTTAGAGACAGACCAGATGAGGAACATGTAATTAAATGTATTCATTGTAATATCCCATAAATATTTTCTCACACATGACAATGGAGAAGGGAAATGCTGATTCTTCACCGTTCAAAAAATAAAAGATGATCCTTTGCCACAAACAGTGATGCTTAGAAATATTTGCAGATCACTGTATAACTGTTTCAGATGAAAAAAGATATTAAAAGCCAAAACTTGAGGAGAGTAACATTATATTGTATACTGGATTAAACATTTCTGTAAAATGAAGTATTGTTCAGGTGTCAGTATTTCTAAAAGTAATTCATTTCCTTTCATTTTTTGGAGGTTTGGAATCAATTTTGAAGGAAGTCTGAGAAAGCATTGTGTATAGGGAGAAAGCAAATACTTTTGATATGTATAAATTGTTTAAGAGAAGGTTAAATTACTTGATAACAGAAAATACCTCGAATAAAAAAAAGTTACTTTTTACATTGCTTATAATGTTAATACAGCAGAAGAATGACAAAAGAAAATATACTGCCTTGGTGCTGAAGCAAAACCTATTCAGACAGGAAAACGTGAATATATTTAATACCTGATATTATTAGATACTGGATTAAGAAGAAGCTATGTTGACTGTGTTTCACTTTTATATGAAGGCTGCATACTTTTCAGCAAATGTATCAGAGCTCAGACAGATGTCTGCCAGAACAAGTTCTTCAATCCTTGCTATACTAGTGATCAACTGAGATAATCAGAACAGTTCCTTTTGCAGAGAAAACTGACTAATTTCTTTGTCACTTGGCCACTGACTATCTGCTACTGAAGTACTCACACAGGCATTACCATGCTGTTCTACAGTTCAAAAGTCTAAATGTATTACATGAATTCCAGTAAGGGCTCAGAAATGTATGGTGCATCCAGCAGGGCTTTTTGTGTTGCACAGATTATTTTATATAACTTATGAAATTATATTGTCATTTTACAGGAGGGTTGTTTGGTATGCTGAACATCATCTCTGTGTGAACAAGGATGAACAGTGCACTCATGAGAACATGAATGTTTTAAAGTCATAAAACTGTGATTTTTTTCTGTTGATATGCTTTACCATTCCCTTTAAATATATTGTTTCTTCCTTTTCATAATTGTCCTTATAAAAGCAGAAAGTAAACATGAACATATTTTAAAAAGGACTTTAGGAAGTACAGAGAGGAATTTTCCATATGAGCTACTTAATGGTTTCAATTTGCATGCAGCAGTAAAAATAGAAGCTCAGTAACTGATTTCTGTATTGCAGTTTAGGAAAACATTGCACAATTAATTTCACGTAAGATTTGCAAAAAGTCTGGTTTAATCAGGATATGTTTGGGATTGTTAAACAGATTCAGAATGCCAAGGTATGCCATATACTTAAGTGACTACAACAGTTAATACCTTAGAAAACTATGAGTCCCATTTCTAAAACATTTATCAACTACTTGACTTTTTTTCCCCCATAAGTGATCCTGTCTTGTCTGTTATACTTTCACTGAAATATTTTTATCCAGATAGAAAGTATGTTCTGTGTTGTTGAGAAGATTATCTTTTCATTCCTTTTGTCTTAAGGACCCAAGGCTTTAAGAAATTTGATTTATAGAAGAAACATTCATTAACTGTTAGTAAGGATGGTTGTCTTAATAATACAGGCTTGTAGATTGTTTTGCTAGAATGACCTTTCCAGCAATACACATCTATATATTGCCTTGTTAATAGGCCAGACAGTAATTTAAGGCTGTGGGGGGAAGAGGGAACTGTCCTTTCTTCCAATTTATACTGAGCAATGCAGAAGTCTTCAGAAATAATAATTCTAAAATCTGTATGTTAAGATTCCCCAGTTCTGCTTACTTAAACATTTCTGCCTATCTAAAATTAATGGTAATTTTACAGCCATATAAATAATATTTACATGTTTAAATTCATTTACATACTTAAAAATTCAAAGTTTAATAACCTGCAAAATAAACAAAACAGAATCATGTTTCTACAACTTGTTCTTTGGTCTGAGTTGTACCCTATAAAATTAATGACTTCTTGAGATACTAAAATTATTCTCATGTACAGCATAGTTACAGTCATTAGAATGTATGTTTGTTCTTTAATGATGTTAATACAAAATAATAACTTGTCTGTATAAGATAGGCTAATCAGTAGATTTCTTTCTCATTTTAACAGATGTGGTCTTGAATTATTTTAGTTCTTGAGGGTCATTTTTTGAAGGCTCAAAACTGAAAGAGTGCAATTTTATTAGATGTTAGGAAGAGATTTACTGTGAGACCCTGGCACAGGTTGCCCAGAGAAGTTGTCTCAGCCCTGAAAGCATTCAAGCCAAGGCTGGATAGAGCATTGAGTAGCCTGTTCTAACAGGTCTACCTACTCCTGGCAGGGGGGTTGGAACTAAAAGATCTTTTAGATCCTTTCCAACCCAAACCATTCTATAATTGCACAGCTTTTGTGATTAATTTCTTATATCCGTTTTTTAGCTCCCATGTTTTTATGCCGTCTCCACTCTTTACTTTTTCCTAGAGAAAAAGTGATGTTTTTATCAAGGCAATTTTAAGATATATTGGTGTATCTTATTTTTTTTATCCTGTAATATTTTCTAAAAATATATCCTTAAAAGCAAAAATATTTCTACTGTTGCAACTATGTTTTGTATGCATGCTAAAGCTCTGTAAACATAAAGGTGACACTATTTAAAAGCATAAATTAATGTTCAGTGATCAAAACTGGATAATCCGAAAAGCACTGCTTTGTTTTGGATAAAGGGATGGAATATAAATAAAAAATTTCATGGGTCGAGATATTTTCTGAAGTGCATGTGTAGGAAGGATAAATTACAATTATGGTATAGCAGGCGTGGTTCATCCTCTGGATCAAGCTTTACTTTCTTAAGCTTAATTTTAATAGTGCTGGTTTATAGGTAGTGTGTTATACTTTATTCTTCGAACTTGTAATGCTTTTTTTTGCAGTAATCCAAAAGATGTGCTTAAAATTAAGTGATCCAAATTTTTTTCGTCTTTTTTTGAGGATGTTCTGTAGGTTGGGCTGGTTCTGAGAGAAGCCTCTGTTATGCTGAGTTGCTAATATCCAGAGAAGCCTGGAGCTGAGACAAGGATAGCTAGCAGTAGTCTTGAGAACCCCACAGTGACCATTTTGCTCTGTGTGCCACAGGGAGGAGATTCAGCTCGTGCTGCCTTTCCCAGGCAGGTGCTGCACTCTCAGCTGGCTGGTCCCTTTCGGTCTCAGTGTGCCATCTGCAAAATGTAGGACATACCCTCCTAATTCAGCCACACGCAAGGAGGATAGCAACACCCACCCTGAGAAGCCAGGCCCTGCAGAGCTACCCAGCCATAGCTGGCTGGAGGTCTCTGCATGACCTTTTACCCTTCTTTCTGTTCAGTGTTTGCTGTTGCAGTTTACTGTGTGTGCTTTCCTTCCAAATAATTTCTTTCTCTTTTCTAGTTTGAGGGTTGCAAGAAAGCCTTTTCCAGACTAGAAAATCTCAAGATTCACTTAAGGAGCCATACGGGTGAAAAGCCGTACCTTTGCCAGCACCCTGGCTGCCAGAAAGCATTCAGCAACTCCAGCGACCGTGCCAAGCACCAGAGGACACACTTGGACACTGTAAGGACACAGAAGTCCCATTGCAGCCCTCTGAACATTAGAACATCTGCTCCTTTCCTCCAGCTTGGTGGCAGCAGGTAGCCCATAACCTTAGAGGCAGAAGGGTGGACAGTCTGATGGGGCTGTTGGAGCTGCCTCAGAGGTGACCCGGTCATCTAAGCATGCAAGAAGATGGACCCAGGCAGGTTGATAAAAAGACCACAGGTTCCATGGTCTTTGCTGCAGGTAGAACAGTAGCTTTCTCCCACTTAGTTGATCTTTAGGGAAACTGAAGCCCTCTGCAATATAAGGTGCTTTTCTCTGGTGAAAAGTTAAAGGTGGAGCATGTACCAGAAAGTCAAGAGAGAAAATTATTTCGTAAATTTAAAAATTTTTGTGCCAACAGATTGTCCCTGGTAAATTTGAGTGATAGCAGAGATTTGTTTTAAAACCTCTGTTTCAGAAAAGAAATTTTGTGTTTTCTCAGAGATAGTTTCCAAAGGTCGGAAGTCCAGACATACAATTAAAACAATGCTATTTGAATTTAATGGCTGTTTAAAAAAGTAAATTATCCATTTTGAATAGTCAAAACTATGGCTGGCAACTTAATAATTTGCACAACGTGTTTTCAGAAATTCTTTATAGAACATAAGTGAATTAATTGCTGAATAGCTACTTCCAGGAAACAGTTGGACCTAATGTTCATTTAATACTTAGTATTGTGAACCTACAAGTCTTCAGGCAAGACAGACAGCTTAGAACAGGCAATATGAGATATTTATATGAGTTAGATTTATTGGGCATTCTTTTAAGAAAACTATAAAGGTATTACAGGGTATTTTATAGGTATTTTTCTAAAATGAAATATTATTAGAAAATGCGAGCTGAAGGAGTTGGTCAGTACTTCACATTAAAATGGGGTTTTTTGTGTAATACTTTTGAAACTTCAGTGTTCAATGCTTGGTTGGGGTTTTGCTTGCCTTCTTTGTAATATAGTAAACTAACACTTTTTCTTGTTCTCTTTTTCTGAAGCGGATCCTTCTATAATCCTAAACAGTCTTTCTGGGCCTTTACTGCAGTTTCTTTACCTGATTCACTAAAGACTGTAATTTCTGATTAAGTCAAAGATTGCTCTGAGGGTGGAAAAATTGTAAGTATATCTAGCAATATTCCTTGTACTACTAAGAAAAAAAAAGGTAATCATGAAAGGTGCTGTAATGAAAACTTTCCTTATGTTTGTCTTCCTTTAAAACTTTACTTCATCCTTTCCTTTTCTAACAAATTGTGAAGCTTTCTGCGTGTAATAATGTACAATGTTTCTGTTCTGTAGTAATGTGGTTTGTAGCATCCCAAGGCTCAAAAAGTATTCTCTTGAGTTAAAATAATCTGTGATATAACAGTAACTTTATCATTTTTTTCCTTTTTTTTTATTTAGAAACCTTATGCATGTGAGATTCCAGGATGTACTAAGCGATACACAGATCCCAGTTCCCTGAGAAAACATGTGAAAGCCCATTCTTTCAAAGATCAACAAGTCAGGAAAAAGGTGATTTTTCTGCTGTCTTGACCAGTTCAAAGTTTATGTGAAGAAAGCAGTTATAATATTAGATGTTTCAATGCATCTTCAAGTACTTCGGTTGATTTCAGGCTTTAAATGATAAAAAAGAGTAAATAGATTGGTGTGGTTTGTATGTAGATAATTTCATCTCTGACTTAATGGTTTAATGCTTTATGTTTTCTTCTGTAGTTGTTAATCACTTAACAAACACAACAAGGCAAGTAAAAATAATTTTTGCAAACATAAATTCTTGGTGTCAAATTCTGCCACTTGGTAAAAACACAGTATTACAAAATAATGGCCAGTCTCAGATGGAAGGATGGATTTTGAGGGCAGTATGTGGGACTAAGCTCTAAATTGTATTTCATTATTCCAGATACTTCCAATACTACCAAGATATTTCACAATGCTGATTCCCTGTGGTTGTCAAGTCCATGAATCATGAACTGTTTATATGTATAAGTGCATTTCTAAGGAGCTGAGTTGCTACCTAAGGAAATTCTTTTTGAGCATTTTCATCATAGCTCCTATTAATCACTGGCATAATGTTTACAAGGTACAACATAGGTAGTTACTGGACCTTTGTAAAGTTATAATTACTAACTAACATTATGCTTTGGTATTTGAAATATTTCCTGACAGTAATAATTATGAAAAATAAGAACAACAAACATTTTAATGAAGAATTAAGGTTATTTATGGATTTAATTAAAAGTGAAAATTGGCTTAATGCCAAAAAGGTAGTTATGAAAATGTGAATTCATCAAAAACAACCATAAAAATAACTATAAAAATTCCATGGTGATAAAGGCACAGTGGACTAATACTTCAAGCCCTAGGGATCTTTTCTGTTGAAAAGAATGAAACCCTTTGCTGTCACACCCCGTTAGTCATGAATTCCTTTAATATATCGTGCCTGACTGGCTTTAATCCTCTCTTTAACCTCCCTCTGCATACCAAGTGACATTATTGTGTCATCTTAAGTTGCTGACTCTCCAAGACTGTACCTGTAAATGTATCTTTGATGTTGCCTAGACTTAAATAGCAGGATGAAGTATATTTGTAAGAGTAGGATCTTATGTGCTGTGCTGATGTTTACACTGAGTCTTCACCCCGGATTCTGTAGATGTTTCTTCAAAGATTTGACTCTTTCCTTGGCTCTCTAAGATGGGATTATGCAATGGGATAGAGGTAAATTTCCACCTCTGAATTATTTTAAGCAACTTCTGTTGGTATGTGTCTATGACTTACCATACAAGGCAAAATTATTTTTCTGGAAATCTGTAATGCAGTCACTGTTCCCCTTCACTTGCCAACCCTTAGTTATCCACTAAATACTAAATTTAATTGGGAATCTGACCAGGTAATGGCATGAAATCCAATATACCAAGAAGATCCCAGCACAAATGGATTTATTAAAAGTAATTTATTGGATACAATAAAATTTCATTTACTCTTCAAAGGAAAGCAGAGCCATGCGAGAATAAAGATAGTCATGCCCGCTTTAATCATCTTTGTGTATTTTTAAAAATCATTCATAAAAATTAGGGCAAACATCTACACAAATACCATGCAAATATCTGGGAACAGATGCTGAAAATATTTAGTAAAACATTTTAGGTATAATCTCTATACATCATATAGAGATGTGTACATCATTCTGTCTGTCATTTTAAAATATTTTGGTGGGGTAAAAAGCAGTGTTTGCTATCATAGTTTTAAAAGGAAAAATTGCTGACTCTGCCAGGATTTCATCTTTTCATTGGGAAGATAGATGCAATTTCATCTAAGGCAGGAAGTCACTGAATGAAAGCTCCCAAAATGAGAGATTAAAGTGATGCTGAGAGGAATGTTAATGTACAACATGCCCCTCAACTACAATTACTTTTGAAATGTGTTCTCTTTTTAATCTTGTTCTCATTTCAGCTTTGAAAGGACAACAATTTACAAGATGTTTTTGTAAGCTGGCTAGACAAGTAAGCCTATTTTCAGTGGCTACAATTTTTTGATTTCAGTAAAGCACAAATGTCTTTCATCTGTGAACTGATGGTAGTGTATTGAAAATGAAGAATCCATAGCTCTTTTAGTTTGTAAAAACTAAAAACTTTTATTGAAGGTAATGAAAATGAAATTATGGAACATTGTGATACCACAGCAGCTGGATAGAAGCTTTCTAACATAGTTTTGAGTATTAGGGAGCAGGCAGTTGCTGGACACCTGGAGGATCCTGTCTCCAATTGAATGCCTGCGTGTCGGGTAAACAGGGTGTTTATCTTACAGAAATGATCACATATGCATTAGCTTTCCCCCCTTACTGGATGTATATGTTTTACTTTATTTTACATAGTCTCATCTCTTGTCAAAAGTCCTCATAGGTTCCTTGGGGTCTGTCTTCAATGTCCCATGTCCTCTTGGGCTGTTCCTCAGCCCCCATTTTTCAGTAAGTGCAATATAATTTTTTTCATAACTTCAGCTTTGTTAGCCTTGCAGAGCTGAGCTGGCATCCTGCTTGTGTTTTGCATGGGTTCTACTTGTGAAGTTACATCCTTAATCTATTTCTCCAAGGCTTTGCTGTTCTGTTCTTCTGTCCTTGATAAGAGTAAAATGTTGCTCTGTTCTACGCATATCCTTAGAATAATTTTACTCATTATCTTGTCCATATTGTATCATTAACAAAATCCAGATCCCATGCTGCTGGATCACATAAGCACAGTTTGGAGGGGGCCACAGTGGTCATCTGGTCCAACCTCCCTGCTCTGTCATCCCAGAGCACATTGCACAGGATTGTGTGAGACAGTTCTTGAATATTCCCAACGAGGGAGACTCCTTGGCTTCTCTGGGCAATCTGTCCCAGTGCTCAGTCACACTCACAGTGAAGAAGTTCTTCGTGGTGTTCCTGGTGTGCAATTTCCTGTGCATCAGTTTCTGCCTGTTGCCTCTTGTCCTATTGTGTGGCACTGGTGAGAAAAGCCTCTGACACCCTCCCTTCAGAGACATACAGTGTTGAAGAGATCCCCTCTCAGTCATCTCTTCTCAAGGTGAACAGGCCCAACTCCCTCAGCCTTCTTTGTGAGAGAGACCCAGGGGTTTGAAGTCTGTATAGAAGGTCAATACCACTGTTATGGTCTTCATGAAGATCTATTTGTTGTGTAAGATAGAACTCAGCCTTGTACAAGTATGGGATCATTGTCTTTTCCATTCAAGTATACCAGGAAAAGTAATTTGCTACTTCTGTAGCAGTCATGCTGAAGAAATCTGTGTTTGTAAATCTGAAGAAAATATTTAATTCACTTTCAAATACTGAAGTGCAATTCCCACTGTGAATGTAATGGAATGGACTCTCCACTGGCTTTGTAGATCTTGTCATGAATATCTATTGCCTTTCTTAAAGGTTTTCTCTTTTTAAAAAAGTGCATTTTCAAACAGATGAGAGATAATTTTAAGAGGACAAAAAGTTCTGAATTTGTGCAGCTGTTAGGCAAAGATAAAATCAATTTAGTAACATTGACCTCCTCAAGTGAACAATGCAGTGGCTATGCTTTTGGATAGTTTTAATTTTATCTGTACCAGTGAATAACCATTGTCATCTATAACAGTACTTTAAGGCTATCTGTCCTGCCAAAAAAAACCCCCTGAAACTGACAGATTTAAAATATTGTTTCTTTGAAATTAAAAGAAAGTGAAATAATTAAAGATACAGCTAGTTAGCTCCATCTTTGTGAAAAAAGGAAGAGATAATTTGAACAGTTGACATAAACAAGACCAGCTAAAGGGAATGCAAAGTCTTAGTCTGGACTTTGAATTGAAGGATGATTTATACCAAATAATTTCTTTATTCAGCTGACCAGCTTGTGATTTCTTGGCAGTTCTATGTGGCCAGATCATGTCTTGGTACTTTTATTTAATTTATTTATGAGTCAGATATATTACTTAGAGAAGCTTTGAACCCTTTGAATGCTTACCTGACAACTGTCTCTAAAAGCTGTCTGTCCTGTAAACCTGTACTATCTTAGATCATTTAAATGGGTCTGGAGGAACCTATACAAAGATTCAGCTGACCAGATAGGTTAACACCTCAGCAGATACTCAGCGATACTCCTATGTCACTACTTACTTTCAGCCTAACACAGGAATTATGTTTATTTTTCTGGAACAAAAATTTTTGTACTCTCTCTGACAGAAATAAAATATCATAGAGGCATAGCTTCAGGAAAAGCGGTCCAAAGGATATTTCTGAAAATTATCTAGACATGATCAAGATTTTTACAAATTGTAGTTTACATGGCACATGTACCAAATCACTAAGGAATGGAGGGAGTGGTGAGACTGAAGAAGATAAGAGCTATGTGCTGGGCTTCTAGATTGATTTATTTCTTCCTACATTGGTCAGTAAATGTAAAATGATGTCTGAAGAGACACTCTCGAGAAGTTAGCAAAGCATTATCCCAATCACAAATCAAGATGGATGCTACCTATGATATCTGACTGGAAGGAAGTTTTTTCAGGTGTTATTTTTCTGTGCAGGAATAAAGCACAGAAGGCAATCAGAATTTCTCTAATCCTGGTGCTATTTATGCATTATTTCTTCCCTGTTGCATTTATTGCTCTTCCAAGATTGATGGGCTAGCAATGGTAGGAAGTTTTCGGAGTACTATTCCTGATTACAATAAGAAAAATGGTGATAGACTGCACTGCTGAGATGAAGCAGGCAGGATGACACCTCAGCCATATCCACTCCTACTTCACACTGTGATAGAGGCCAGTAGCAGGGCAGACAGTCCATACTAGGTGTGAAGCACACTCAAAGCAATGGGATAAGGATTTAAATCATCTGGCCAAAGCAATTACTGGCATTCCCTTTCCAAGTGGTCTCTGCTGAGCTTGATGAGGGTTCCCATCTGAACTGAGGGGGCTTTACACCTTGCTTATAAAGATGTTATAGATATTCTTCTTCTCTCACTGTGCGACCTCCATATTAGCAAAAAGGGAATATAAAATCCTCACCTTTAGAGGCAGATCTTAATAATTGAATTCTTCTGAAGCCTAGTTATTTTATATTCCTTTTCTATAAGTTCACTTCTTCTCTCTTAGAGCCCTGTAATACATAATGCATATAGAATATAGAATGGTTTGGCCTGGAAGGGGCCTTAAAGAAGATCTAATTTCAGTGCCGTGCCATGGGCAGGGACACCTCCCTCTAGACCAGGTTGCTCAAAGCCCTGTCCAGCCTGGTCTTGAACTCTTCCAGGGATGGGGCATCTACAGCTTCTCTGGACAACCTATCCCAATGTCTCACCACCCTCACAATAAAGAATTTCTCCCTGACATTTAATTTAAACACACTTTCTTTCAGTTTTAAGCCAGTCACCCTTGCCTATCAATACAGTTCCTGAAAGAGTGTCCATCTCCAGCTTCCCTGTAGGCCATCTCCTCTCCTCTCCTCTCCTCTCCTCTCCTCTCCTCTCCTCTCCTCTCCTCTCCTCTCCTCTCCTCTCCTCTCCTCTCCTCTCCTCTCCTCTCCTCTCCTCTCCTCTCCTCTCCTCTCCTCTCCTCTCCTCTCCTCTCCTCTCCTCTCCTCTCCTCTCCTCTCCTCTCCTCTCCTCTCCTCTCCTCTCCTCTCCTCTCCTCTCCTCTCCTCTCCTCTCCTCTCCTCTCCTCTCCCCAGCTTCCTCAGCCTGTCTTTGTAGGGGAGGTGTTCCTATCCTCTGAGGAAATTGGTGGCTTCCTCTGGACTCACTCTAACAGTTCCATGTCCTTCCTGTGCTGGGAGCCCAGAGCTGATGCAGCCCTGCAGGTGGGGTCTCAGCAGGGCAGAGCAGAGGGGCAGAATCCCCTCCCTGGCCCTGCTGCCCACACTGCTCTGGATGCAGCCCAGGACACGTGTGCCTCTCTGGGCTGTGACCACACAATGACAGCTCATGTTGAGTTTTTTGTCAACCATCACTACCATGTCCTTTTCCACAGGGCTGCTCTCAAACACTTTCCAGCCCAGCCCGTAGTATGGTATATAAACCTGTCCACCCTACAATGAAAACAAGAAATGGGAGAAAACCCAATTGTTTTAAGACATTATTTTCTCCTATTGAACAATATTTCTCTGGAACTAAGACATAGAGGTGTTTTCAAAAGGTTAACATGGGAATTTCTATAAGGTTTTGAGAGATTTTCTGGCTTTCTATTATGGGTTATGTCAGCAATTATTTTATTCAAAATAATACAGACCTCTTTGCCTCTTACAGAGCTGCATACCTCATGATAGTTCATTTTTTAATTCTTTTACAGTACAGTAGAAACAGGGTTTTTATTGTGACTACATACTGGTTTTACCACACAAGGGACAAAGCTACCAGTTTGCTTAAAGATTCTAGAAAAAACCAAAATTTTATACTAGTCTTTAGATTTTGTGAATTACACAAGAAGAAAACAGTGTCTGGGGATTTTTTTTAGCTAGTATATTTTGTTTGTTAATTTAATGACAGCTTTCCAACTTTTTCTTTCTTTCTTTCTCAGTATCTGAACGAAGCTTTTTTGCAACTCAAGAAACATGGTGCTTATTGTGTTTCTTACATGAATGAAATTATTTTTTTTAAATATTTTTCTAACTCAGAATGTTTAATTGATGAGGAATGTGGGAGCCAAGGAGGGTTAAAGCATTACACCACTGGTGTTTCAGGTCATTCAGGCACTAAGCTAATTACCAGTAACAGTTTCCATTATGTGACTATATTAATCTGGAAGACCTGCTCTGTTTGTGAACACCATCCTCATGCGGAGCAAACATACGACATATGACATAAGTGGCTTCTGCATCTTTCAGTTTTTGCTTGACCTTATTCAGAAATCTTTGTTCAGATTTCACTGTTTAAACTGCAGTCGGGAGAATGGGTTGAAAGAGAAGCAAACCTATTTTCTTGCTTTGAGAGCAGTTGAAAATAAGGACATTTTCCCTCATTTGTTCTCTATGACATCCACTTAAAAGATGTCACCAATGCAAAAAGAAGTGTATTCAGGGCCACGGGGTCAGTGAGCAGTGCCCATGGCAACTAAGAAACTATTCTGCAGAAGAAAATGCAGTAAGGAGTAAGTGTTTTAATCCCTAACTTCAATCCCTTTACTTCCTGTCTTCAGAATGAAATATAAATCAGACACCATGGCGTTCAGCAATTTTTCATGAAAGGCATGTTTGCAAAAAGGGATTATGAATGGGCAGCAGTGTTTAAGGAATTTAATAATAGAATTTGCTGGAAAACTGTTGAGACTAGGAGTGACCAGTTCTTTTGAGCGTGGTCAGTGAGACACAGGAAGAGAGGCTCTGAAAGCTGTGTACCCCTGGCTGTGGCTGGCCGCCCTGTAGCGGCAGCGGAGCGTGCTGAGGTGGGATGTGCAGGGCATACTTCTCAAGGAACACCCATTGTGGGGGACATGCTTTGCCAGCACTACATTTAGAACTTTGCTCACCAGGGAGAAGGAAAAGTTGAAATCCTCCAGTGGTTTTCCTGGTGTTCTGACAGCTGTGGCTGTTTTATAGCCAGGAGATTGTTGGTTCATTTTATTTATTGGTTAACGTTTGTTATTCCGTATACTGATTCCTTCCTGCACTTGGTTTCTGTCCTGACCTTATACTCCTGTGAGCTCTGGCAGTGTGACATGTTGAAAAGTGCATAAGAAAGAAAAACTAAGTGCTCTCAACCTTATTACGTTAACACCTGTGACAGAAAAAAAGGAAACCAACCCAGATTGTCTCAAAATTCTATAAACAATTTCATGCTCACAGCATTTCATGTTCTTCAGGTCCATTTTTGATATCAAACAATATCCTTTTCTCTATTTCATTGTCTTCACTTCCCTGCAACTGTACATGACTATATACATGACTATACATGACTATGTACATGACTATATAGAGCAGAAATCTTTCTTCTGGTAGAGAGACTCCGTGGTTGGGCTTGGCAGTGCTGGGTCTACACTTGGACTTGGTGGTCATACTGGTATTTTTCAACCTGAATGATTCTATGATTCTCATTAGCCTATCCAACTTCAGTCTGGGCTTTGAATGCACTGTCCTGTTCATTATGCTCCTTAAGCAACACCAGGGTCTGAGCAAGCAAGATTTAAACTGTGCACAGGGTACCTAGGAGGTTGCAGTTCAGCACCCTGATACCAGCATATATACCCTTCAAGTCTTTAGTACTGTCCTCAACAAGGGTTCCTGTTCCAGGGTGAGATCTCTGTGATTTCACACTGCTGGATCTGGATTTGGGCAGCTGCATTGGCAGGTGCTGATTCTGGAGTCCTCAGTACTGCTCCTGAAGCAGCCATATATTGGCCTCGCTTGCAGTGCCCATTTGATGAGGGCTGAATTATGGCTTTAACAACAACAAAAAACCCAACCTGACACAGAAGTGCCCCACAGTAAATCAGAGACAGTAGAAACTCAGAAAGTTAGCATGCTAGCCTAACTAGCACTTCACATCATTGTCTTGCCTGATAAAGACAGCAGAACAGAGCAGCATTTTACTCTGATAAGGAGAATAGAACAACACAGCCTTGAAGAAATAGATGAAGGATGTAATTTAGGCAAACAGAAGCCACACAAAATGCAATCAGTATGCCACTGAGCTCTGCTGATGAAGCAGAAGTTAGGCAAAACAACGATATTGCACTTACACGAAAAAGGGGGTCGAGCCACATAAAAAGGATATGGAACATTGAAAACTGCCAAAGAAGGTCCCAGAGAACCTATAAGGACTTCTGATAAGGTGTAGAGCTGTGTAAAATAAAGTGATACATAAACATCTAGCCAGTGGGGATAGCTGAAGAATGTGTGATTGGTGTGTACAATAAACACTCTGTTTACGTGATGCTCAGGACACTCAGCTGGAAGAAGGATCCCCTGAGTGACCAGCACACTGCACTAAAGAATGCCTGTTCTCTAATAGTCAAATCCATGTTAGAAAATTCCCATCTGGCTGGTATATATTGTGCCATGTAGCACACTAAACAGACAATTCGCGGACAATGAAAATGTACAGGAATGCCTTGAAGAATCTTCGCAAAAGTAGAAGTCATATGGCTGAAGGCTAATGATTTTGACCTCTTGAAAGCAGAGTAGTAGAGCTTTTCAGTTCTAGTCCTAGACTCTCTTCAAGAGATTATTTTGAAGAGAGTATTTTCATGTATGACCTGGTACATGCATGCATTTACGTTCAAATGGAGATAAATACAGAATTCAATATTTAAAGTGAAGGCCAGTGTTATGTAAAGGATGCTGCAGTTAAAGAAAAAAAATTACAAATGTATATTTGTATAAACAATCTTTCTGTATAAACAATAGTTGACGTTATCAATCTACAGATTACCATGGCAATTTTCGGTAATCTGTGATAAGGAGAAAAATATGTTTGTGCTAAATGAAGAACCTGGTGGATAAGTATGTGTTTATTTTACACATTTTTCCTCTCATGAAGTGAAAATTTACCAAACAGATGTATTTTTAGAACAAGAAAGCAAATAATTTTGCAGTAGAAGTGTTTTCTTTGTCAGACTGCATTTACTTGGAAAAATGGATGCTTAGCAATATTGTATAATAGCTATATTCCCAAATCAGCCTGGCACGAAACAGTAGGTTTTTCCTGCTTTTTGAATTGAACTGGTCAGCTATTAGACTGATGTTCACATATAAAATCAGCTACAAGCTTCTTGGAACTGCCTGAAAAAGAGGATGAAATAAAAAAGTCCATAGGTATAATTTGTATAACATTTCAGATTTGATACAACTTGATGTGGGATAGGAAGAGAGGTAATATATGTGTGTGTTTGTGTGTGTGTATTTGTGTGTGTGTGTGTGTGTGTGTGTATGTATTCAAACATCTGTATGACTGCTTTTCAATTTTCAACTGGACTGTGGCTTTTTTGTTTATTTTAGAAAAAGGCCATTGCACTCACTCTAACTGTACTTCCCTTTTTTAAAGTAAGATTTGCAGGGTTTTTTTTTTAATTAGAAGTTTCCTTTCAGATCTGTCCCAGCTGCAATTTTTCCCTTAAAGTGGTCTTCTTGGTAGTCTGTATTGTTTTAGTAGTGATTTAATGCAAAATATTCCTCAAATTAAAATAATACTAACCAAAAGAAAACTCTCTTTTCTATACATAATAAAAGCAGAATTCATTTTAATATTATCAATCTTAATGCAACAGTGTTTTCCTCTTATAATATTGCTTTAAAATCAGAATTTCTTTTTGACTTGAAATTTGCCAAGGTTACCTAATTGTGTAGGTTTCAGGTCTTTTTGATTTTTAATGCAAGACACTGAAACACATTTTTTATGTGTTTTCCTGATTTATGCTAGAACATGAAGATGGAAACCATTTTTATATTGAACTCAAATGTTCAATATAGTAAAACTTTGAGAGTAGCAAAAGTAACCATTTCTTGCATAGAACCTAACGTCACTGCTGTGCAGGTGGGCTAGTTGAGCTTGATTTTTATTGTTTTTTCCGGCCAAATGTTTAATTGAAATGGGATCTAAAGGCAGGGGAAAATAGCACACACACACACACACAGATGCATATCTGAAAGCTGTGGTAGACAATTAGCAGAACATTTATTTTTAGAAGTCTTGCACAGATGACTCCCTGAAAACAAAGGGTACAGAGAAATCCCTTCTGTCTGCATTGCTTCATTGCCCCAAGATATCTGTAGCCTGCAGAGGCAAGAATTAGGACAATTTTTATTGATTCTGTGCCAGTGTCTGTTGTCAGAAAGGTCTAGTACTTTGCAAGAAAGTGCTGGACCTTGAAGCTGATCTTTGTGAGTAAAAGGATGATCTGTATCCAGCAAGAAAAACCATAATATGAGTAAATACTGTCTTACAGCATCGCTTCATAAATTTAAAATTTTCTAGCGGTGACATCTGTGTACTCTCAATGTCATGATACCAGCAGGACGTAATTTTACTCTAACTGTACAAGTAAATATTAAATTACAGGTACTCCTACAGAAAAGTTAGTACAATGTGGCCCTGTGTAGATAGGTTGTGCTTTGCTGTCACAATGACAGCTTAAATTACAGACAATGAAAATGAGGAAAAACTACCTACTTTGAACTTGACATTAGTAAACTTAATACACAGACTATTGAATAGCAGAAATTCCTCCTTGTCTTTATACACAAAACAAAAACAGATCTATAGAATGATTACAGTTAGTGTAAAAAATTCCTGTCAACAAAACATACCAGTATTTAGGGGGTTTTTTTTGCTAGTTTTAGACATGGCAGACACACATCTAACCTGCATGAAAATAAATAGACTATAACTAATGCCTCACTTACATATGTAAATACTTTACTCAGTATTTACACAACATGCATATATATTAAGGACATGTTTATGTAAGCAAGACTTAAAATGTTATGATTTGATGAGATAACTGGCATGTTTGAATGACTGACAGTGTCTAGACTTTACTGAAGAATTAATCGAATTAATCTGAATACATACAGGCAGGTTTTGAAGTTACTGACCTTTTTTGTGTGGTTTAGGATTTCTCAAGCTATACTGCTTCTTTTCTTATAAGTGCATTCATAAACACACCTATCGTATGTTCTCCTTGATGGTGTTTGACTTCTCTCATACAGAAGCAATGCTGAAGAAACTAGTCAGGTGGTAAATAAACATGCAGATCTCAAATGAAACACACATTAGTGAGAGAAAAATTTTTTAAATTATCTTTTCTTGTAAGGAGACATTTTCTCTGGGATTAAGTCATGCATGAAATCAACAGCATGCCTCTGCTTTTGAACTCGAATGTAATGAAATTGAAAACTGAGGAATGAGAATCTTACACCCTTCAAATTATTTGTGCTTGGTTCATTTAATTTGGGTAATTACTTATTCATATACAAAATGTACAGGAGTAGAACGTCCATCCATTGTTCTGAAAGGCAGTTAACATTAGCTGATTTTCACATAAGTTAAACAGTTGTAAACTATGACTGAAATATTATTTGTTTTGTATATTAGAAAAAACTTCCACATTGTGATAATGGAAGTGCTTCTGTATTTCCAAATACAAAACTTCACAAGTCTTACCACAAAATTGAGCTATTAAATTCAAAAACTATTATTTGGACCAAATATCAAATACAGAGGAGTTTTAGGTAAGTAAAGCAATTGATTGCTAACTTGCACTTGGATCAGCCATAAATTTAGGTTACATTCCAGCACACAGAAGGTGGCTGTGCTTACCATGTCAGACTTGTCAGTTATTGATTTCACTAGTCAGTGAGGTAACTCCATGGCCATACAGTTCTCAAAAACAGATTGCCAAGTTTTCAGTCCCAGCATGATTGTACTGGTGCTCAGCTGAGTGATCATGAAAGAAGCAAGATGGTCATGGGGAAGTGACATATTTCTGTCACAGTGCTGGGAGATCTGTGCTGGGGTACAATTCATATAGAAGTCAAAGAGAGTGTCAGCTTCCTTTTATACACTTGGATGGTAAGTCTGCAGTCCAGGCTGGAAAAGAAATACAGTGTTGTTAGAAGAGAGCAAGAAATGGATGGCAGCAGTTATAGCTGGTCAATTATTATTTCTCCTTTATAGCTTTTTCAACTGAAAAAAAAGTTTTACAGTTGCAGTGAACGGTTTGTGGTTTTTACTTGGTTTTAAGATAATTAGTCTTTTCCTTGTCTGTTCTGTATTTCTTGACATACTAAAGAAGAATCATGGCCCCAATTTCCCTGCATTTGTCACAATGCAAGACATTGCTTTCAGTTAAAAAAATTAATTAAGTTTAAAAAAATTAATAAGTTTTCTGTGAAATATGTAAAACTATTTGACTGATATAGTGTGTTGGATTATGCCCTTTTCTGACTTGTGATTGTATTTCTAGAGCTTGTGATTGAAAATACTAAGCAACCATAGCCAATGCATGAAATAAGAACTATCCTCAGAAATCAGATCACAGCTGTCTCACAGTGTTTCTTTCTCTATTTTTGGTATTCTGTTGATGATCCTAGGTTTTCTTCATTTTTATAAGTTTTGAAAAGCCAGAAAATTTATGCCAGCACAGATTGTCATGATAGATTTGTTCTAAATACCAAAGGATATGCAAATGTAAGATTCCTGAGCAGTGCAAATTAGAAAAATCTGTAAAATAGGTGGCTGCATATTTTATTTTAAAATAATTACTTAATTCTTGTAACTAATGTGTAAATACTTAACTCTCATTTTCTTGTTTTTCTCGCTGTTTTATCTGTGAGTGCCATCTGATATAGAAAATGTATCTGTTTCTTAAAATAATTCAGACAACTTTACACAGGCATCTTCTGTGATTGTGTATTCTGTATGATAGAATCCTGATTCTTTTATAGAAGTCATGTTTTTCATATTATATTCACTTTAGATTCCATAGAAATTTAAATTCACATAAGGCTTATTGATAATGTAGTGTAAGGATTTGAATGAGGATATATTTGACATTTAATTTCACAAGCATTGAGTTTCATGAGAAAAAGCCATGTTACTAGTGATAGCAGGAAACCTAGCACAATTACTGGATAACAGCAGAAAATGGCATGTACCAAAGTGGGAGAAATGTTTCTGCTTACAACAGATTGTAAATATGGATAATAAACACAATCATTTGTCAGGGTATTTCTTCACTTCTCCCTCTTCCCCATCCATTCTCCCCCTTCCTACAGTTCTAGAAGAGCAAATGTACCTCACAGAGGTAGTGTACCTCTGGGCTTAATAATGGCTGGTTAAGTTTTTAAGAGAAGAAATCTCCAGCATGCAGAGTGAATGCATAGGTATCACAGGCTATCTCCAGCTACAGGGTTGGGTGTTTAGGAGGTGCAAGACCAACTCTTCACTCAGTTGCCATGGTTTTACAGTAGTGCATATTATCAAAATATTTGGTATATTGAGTGTTTGTTGGTAATATTTGGTAATTTCAGTGTTTATCAGCATTTTGTGGCACAAGGGTCATCTTGTGGCAATGGGTCTTTTTATAGTTGCGTTAAGAATCATTTCCTCTTACTTTTCTTTCTTCATTTGCCTGGCCCTGAGGTGTTCAAGGCAAGGTTGCATGGTGCTCTGAACAGCCTGATCTAGTGGAAGGTGCCTCTGCCTGTGGCAGGGGCACTGGGACTTGGTTCCTTCAAATGAAAACTATTCTGTGATTAATTTCTGAGTATAATATGTGCAGAAATTTGTCTTTTGGTTCCTCTTCCTCCCCTTAGGAGTTGTTTAGATGTGCTAGGCTGTCTTCTAGTTAACTGTTACCTGCTCAGCCCCCATGGCACCAGACAAGAGAGGAGAAGCCTCAGTGGCCTCTGTGAGATTTTCTTCTTGGGAAAGTGCAGCACATCCAAGTGCGCTAGGTCAGGGTTCTTTCCATCATGCTGCACGAACCTAGATGACGTGACAGAATATTTATGGGCATCTCAGCCATTGCAGTAGCCAACATGCTTGTAAGCACAGACCTTCATTTTCCAGGCTTTTAAATGGAAACAAAATGACTTAAAGGAACAGACAATTTTTTTTTATATATAACATTAACATCAGGCAGCAGATCAGGACAGGCATCAGCCCCAGCAGCCTGCAGCAGCATCCATAATCTGTCCTAAACCTCAGGGTGCAGTTTGGCAGTACAGCCACACCATCCTTGTTAGGGTGCTGCAGCCATGACAGAGCACTCTCAGTTCTGCAGTAATGTGAAACAAATATAGTCCTAGTCTGTTTAAGAATGGTGTCTCAAGACAACTTTAGTCCATATTGAAGTGGTCCTATTTCCACTTGCCTGTATATTACCTCTCCTAAGTGGTTGCTCCCAGTCACTCATTTCCAGTGTTATGAGCACCTCTGCTCTTCTGGTCCTATGGTGAGGCAGTTCAGGGCATTAAACCAGCATGAAAATATTTGTATCCATTATAGGACCCCTCTGCTGGTACAAGCATGTCAGACATTTGATAAATCTTCAATACTCATTATCTAGGCCACTCCTCTCTTTTGCAGTCTGTGACAAAAGAGCACTGAATCCTTCTGTCCAAGATCCTACCTGTACAAGTAGTGCTTGTCCTAAGTATAGTCTTGTGTAAGCATCTGGAAGTGTTTTCTTCCTCAGATTCAAAAAGTGCCTGCTAGATTGAAAGAATGGTATTAATGATGATTTAAAAGGGAAGGTTTCTGATTGTGCTCCATTTCTTTCTCTAACCTCAACATTTCTTCATTTTAATTTTTCACTGTCTTAAGATTTTTGTTATTATTTCCTTTCTTTTGTCCATGTCCATGTTTAGTTATAATTTCTCCTTTTTTATCTCTTGTTTTTCAGTTGCGATCAAGCTCAGAGATTGGCCAGGACATCCTGAATGACTGTCTTGCAATCCAGCCCCTCCAGCCAGTCCTGTCACCACAGGATGCTGTAGATAATACCATGGGACATTCCCCAGGGTCTGCTTGTGATATTTACCCAGGTATAAAATAAGACAGATAAAAAGCTGCTGTATTATTCCTCACTTAATATTAGGGATAACTTTGTAGAGTTAGCAATAGCTGCTTTGTATTCATTCGTAGCAATCCCAGCTATGGGGGAAGAAAATAAAATATCCAAAATACATTAAGTTTGGAACTGTTCACTTATAACCTTTTCTTATTATATAATAGCAACTAAAGGCTGAGACACCAGTCATGCAAACACACATCTGCATAAGTCCCAACCACAAAAAAAAAAAAAATGCATTTCTCTCTACAGGCATAACATAAACCCATATCCTTTAAATATCAAATGTACTCTGAATGAATGTAGAATAGAATAGAATGTACTCTGAAATGCATATCTATCTCAGAAGAAGGATAGAATGTGAAAAGCAATATAAAAAAAGATTTTGAACATGTTTTTATGTTTTTCGGAGGGAAGGAAAACCTATCATACTATACCCATGAAAAGACCTAATACAACATAGATGGATATTTTTGTTCTATGGGCATTTGATTATGCAACCAATTTACTTCTGCCATTCCTTGTAAACATCTTGAATACATTATTTAATTTAAAATCACAATATTTTTCCTCTGCCTTATTCATGGATCACGTATCAATTTTTCAATTGATCTACATTAAGAAACTGAAATGCTGCATTATGAGTATAAATATACAATTGACTGTAAATAGACAATAAACACATTAACACTATGAATGTATGATCCTATTGTATTGTTTCAGTTAAATATCTGAGATTTTCCTGCTAAAATACCTTTGTCATACATGCCTACAATGTTTTTGTTAACATTTCAAAAAAATTTGAAACTATCAGTAAATTATGAGTGATAATAAATCTTAAAGCTCACGAGGGCAATGGGCAGGATGTTAACATTTTTAATGCAATATTTTAGTAGTTGTGAGAGCCTCTGTTTTTAACTTTCAGGCAAAATGCATTACATCTTTTGTCACTTCAACTTTTAAGTTGAATAGAGAACCAGATGTAGGAAGTGAATTAATTGGCTTCATTTATGTTATCTGCAGTGATGAAAATGACATTATATGAAGTGGCCACTTCAATAGGTGGTTTTATTTTACTGAGAGGTTTGTAAAACTAGCAATTCTGTTTCATGCTTTTGTCAAGGCTGCTGTGAGTCACACAATAGTTAGTGATGATGTAGGTGTATATGACAAAATTTAGGACGTTTAAAGCTGTGATTGATTGTATTCTAGTTTATTAAGTAGTTGGTATTATTTGTATGCTGTTAACTTTTAAATGCCTTAGTCTGAGTACAGACTGAGTGTGATATTTACTATGCGAAAGAAAAGGGAAATTTCAGATTTTAAAAATGTGATTTTGGCCAGAGAAATTCTGGGAACATGTAATTGGTTATAGTTGTTTATTTTACATTGTGCATTGAGAGGGAGTTGGATAGTGAGGAATGTTGGGATTTTTTAAAAATTATTTATGGTTTTACCAAGTGTAACATGCAAAACTGAGAGATAACAAAGACTCAGCTTTTCCTTTTCTTTTCAAGTTCCTGGACAGAATGGAAGCTGGGATGGGACAGTGTGTCAGATTTCAGAAACTGAGGATATTCTCACAAGAGATGAACACAGCAATCTGTGGGGCACGCCTCCCCAGCTTCCAGGCTACCCTTAAATGTCCAGCTCTGTTTGCTGGGTCAGTCCCAGCACAGGCTGACAGTGGCTTGAACAAGATGCTGCCCATGACAAGCTGGGTAAAGCTGCTGCCTCCAGCCAGCCCTCAGCTGGCAATTGTCTGCCATCATGGTGTTTCATAGACAGCTTCTGAGACTGAGACATTACTTTCTGTAGTCTCATTCGTGCATTGTCTTTCAATACTTGATGTTTGCAGCACTACTAACTGTGAGCCTCCTTTGATATAAAAATATATTTTGGTAGTTTCTTTCCTGGCACTGCTTCCTATTGTATAGCAATTTTTATGGTAATTTAATTTTTATGGTAATTAATCAACGTACTCTGATCAGCATTAATTTCTGTGTAAGTAATAATCTGCTTTCTCTTACATGTCTTCCCAGCTATCCATCATTTGGCAAAGTTCTTGTAGTTCTAGTCACTTGTGTTGTTTCACATCAGTTAGAGGGTACTATGTCAGGCATAGAGCAGTCTGTGTCACTCCATTTTGACAACTACTTGATCCAGTTGAAATAAATTGTTTCATTAAGGACTCATCAAGGATGCTGCAGGGTGATATACTATGTGAACAAATGAGATAAATCTGACAGGCAGGAAATTATTATATTGAAATGGCAAAATGAAAATTATTCATGTCCAATTGAGAGAACCGTAAAATACACAAAAACCTAAATGTCTTGCCTCAGAGAAGCTACCCTTCAAAATTCACTTAAAACAATGTTTTTTTGTAAATACAGCTTTGAGACTTTGGAAAAATTAAACACATTATTTTTACTGGGTACTGTTTGAGACAGCACATTAGCTGAAATGTCTCTGTTCTACTTTTAAAGTAGAAGGAGGAATAGATTTTCATACTTCCAGTGGTGCCCAATCAAACTTTTCTTACCTGAAGGTGATTTCACTTATTATTGATGCACATTTAAAGGTTTTTTTCTTGTAGAAGAATTCTACAGAATAAGTGTTTGAAAGCAAACTGTTAGAAATAGGTAAGAAATGCCAGAAGTACATGTTTAGATGCAAGTCCATTTTCACTCACATAGTAGAACATCTGTAGTGACCACTGTATAGTTTCTCAGTACTGATAAAATACAGAATCTATAGACACAGACACATTTAAACAAAGTGCAACAATAACCTTTTTGATTACAGATCTATTACTTGGAGTTAAGTCTTCAAAAGAGCTTTTTCTTATCTTGTAGTTTTTGTAACTTCATAGAAGAAATCCAAACTGACTATTATCTTATTAATACAGTGAGGTAGCATTACAGCTTCTTTGCTTAAAACTAACACAAAATTACATTTATGGGTCTAAAGCAAACAGACTAAGGGCTAAGCATTATGATAGTATCTAGGTTTAAATTTTGAAAAATACCTAGGCATTTTGGTTTACTTGGTTCACAGGATGAAGGTGAGAGCAATACGCTCATAATAACATGGGGATGATGATTTTTCCTGCTGTGAAACAATATGAACTTACTTTGTGTAGAGCAATCTGGAACCACTAAATCCAGAAGAGTCATAAATAATGCAGCAGAAAAAAACCCCATCTTTTTACTGTGCTGTTTGGATAAAACTTGACCATTTCATATTTATGCATAAGCCAGAATGTGTAATTCATTTATGAGTAGTTACTGAATATCACACTAAGTTCTGCTCCAGAGCAAGCAAAGGATCTTTCTAAAGCTTGTCAACTGCATAATTTTCTTTGCAAGTTGGAATTTAAAAATTATATCAATTATTTGAATGCTAAGTATTTTTTAAATAATGTCTTACACTATATTGTGAAACTTTGACCTAATTACTTCTATGTGTATACTTTCTGTGCTTTGCTTGAGTAACACTTTTCTTTGGATTTTTTCCCTGCTGAAATTGTACTAAGCTGGGTGCTCTGTGCACATAATAAGAAAAAATCCAATCCCTCAGGAATTTGTATCTAAGGTAACAATAGGAAAGTAGGCAGGTACAATAAGCAGGTAGAGGTTAAGGACACATACAGGAATAGATTAATGAAATTATTAATTAATGAAAGGATTTTATTAAAGAAATTGTCCTAGTGAGTCCCTAAGAGGTGTCTGAAAAAAGCAACCTACTTTTCTTTTTTAAAAAAGTCTGTTCTTTTCTTTAAAAATAGTTTTTTAAGGGTGATAGGCTTGGAAAATAGTTACAGCTCATTCCTGTTAGAAAAAACAAGAATGGGAAGGAAGAACTGACATATGAATGGCCCTTGCTGTGAAAAACAGAATTGTATTTGATGTGTAGGGAATGGATGCAAAAGGAGCAGTAATGTAGGACTACCAATAATGAAGAGGATCTCTGTTTTCACCTTTTAGGCTGAATTTAAGTATTGCATACATGTCTAGAGCTCCTGCTTAATGTGATGTAGTCACAGGTAGAACCATACACACATTACAGGGGGCAGAAAGTGTTAATAATATTATCTTAATTTAAGGAGGATAGTTTGCTTCCCTTCAGATTTGCCCTTTTATTTACCAGTTTTACTTATGAGTTTATAATTTCTATTTTGAGACAACTTCATGGTTCTCCAAAAATTGATGTAATGTTTGGGTACGCATTTTTAAGACCATTTACCAATGGACTGCTACAAACATTGTGGGCAACACGGCCACTTGCACCATTTGTGGTTCCATTCATCATGATGAGACTGAACTTCAGAAACTGCAATCCACTAAAAGAGAAGAAAATGAAAGGCAGGGATGTGATCTAGAGATGCCATTTCAGGAATGGCTTAAAATACTGGTCCAGACCCTGCTTTATTCTTCAGTACTTTAATGTTTTCCAGTATCTATGATCTGCCTATAGAATACCTGAAAAGGCATAGAAAAGCCATCAGTGCAGGTGGTCCATGTGAAAGGCCAGCTTTGGAGACAGACTTATTATCTTGAAAATGCAATTTTTACTTCTACTGTACTTCTTAATGCATGATGGCTTCTTGAGTTTCATGCTCACTGGAGACTTCAGATTTAGAGATGAGCTGAGGTTAAAGGTAAAACAGAAAATAGGTTTTTAATTTCCTGGGCTTACCACTTAAAACTCAATACAGCACATATCCACATATTCCTGGCTACAAAATCCGGTGGACTTCCTAGGGGAAGAGAAAGAGGGGAATATATGCAGGTGATGCTTACAAGTGCAAAAAAAATTTCATTTTCTTCTGTGCAATAGTAAATCCGTTGTTTTCAAGGACCTCATAAATATTCCTTACAGAAATAGAAGGCTATATTTAGTAATTAAAAATAAAGCAACCTTGCAAATGTAGGTATGTAACTAACTGAGCTACAACATTAAACCTTCACACTGTCTTACTCTACATGGTAAAAGCTCTCAGCCCTACTCTAAATTCATACTGTCAATAATTAGAAGAGAGATATTTTGGTGGCAGAAATTGTTTTTAAGAGTGCTGGTAGTAAGTCCAAGATGCTCTTCAATTAGAGCATTTTTTTGCAATAATGCATAATTTGCAAATTTCTGCATTTAAATATGTTCCATGAAATTACAGGTTTCTGACTCCATTGAAAAATAACTTCTTTTTGGCCTTAGATTCTGTGACACTTTCAATACTACTTTTTGGCTTTCTTTTTCTTAAAGAAACCTTATTCAGGATCATCCTTTTCTCTTGCAACCACCTAAATTTTTCCTATGCATTGTGAGGGTACATGTGAATTTAGCTTCTCATAGAGAACTGTTTGCAGAAATATTCTCATGGAAAATTCTTATGTACTGATAAATGGATATGTGATGAGACTCCAGAAAAGAAAACAAGACTCCTTCCTCTTTTTGGCTGAAACTTTGTCCCTGTTGAGGTTCACAATCTGAGGTTCATAGTCGGGACTAAGTTGGGACTAAGCTATAATCATATTGTAAAAAATGTTGTAGCTTGGACTTTTTAAGGGATACAGAGGAACAGCACTCATGATTCTTTGGCTTTTATTGAGGTTTTTTGGATTTTTTTCAAAATATCTGAATATGTTTAAAATTTCTTTATAGGTTTTAGTTTATCCTGAATTGATAAGCCTTCTCGTAGCAACCCTTTTGTTACATAATCATAGAATGATAGAATCATAGAATGGTTTGCATTGGAAGAATTCTTAAAGATCATCTAGTTCCAACCCCCTGCCATAGGCAGGGGCACCTTCCACTAGACCACGTTTCTCAATGACCCATCCAGCCTGGCCTTGAACACTTCCAGGGATGGGGCATCCACAGCTTCTCTGGGCAACTTTATCCAGTGTCTCACCACCCTCACAGTAAAGAATTTCTTCCTGACATCTAATCTAAACCTCTTCTCTATTTGTTTAAAACCCACTTAAAACTAACATTTAATTCTACATCTTTGTGTGTGGACCCATATGGTGGTACTACAATTGAGCATGCTGGTTGTCATGAACATTTCACAGAATCACAGAATCTCTAGGTTGGAAGAGACCTTCAAGATCATCGAGTTCAACCCATGCCCTAACACCTCAACTGAAACATGGCACTGAGTGCCACATCCAGTCCTTTCTTACACGCATCCAGGGATGGTGACTCCACCACCTCCCCAGGCAGGCCATTCCAGAACTTTATCACCCTTTCAGTAAAAAACTTTTCCCTAATATCCAAACTGTATTTCCCTTGGTGCAGCTTGAGACTGTGACCTCTGGTTCTGTCAGTTGTTCCCTGGAGAAAGAGATCAAACCCCACCTGACTACAGCCACCTTTCAGGGAGTTGCAGAGAGTGATGAGGTCACCCCTGAGTCTCCTTTTCTCCAGGCTAAACACCCCCAGCTCCCTCGGTCGTTCCTCACAGGGTTTGTGTTCCCAGCCCCTCTCCAGCCTCGTTGCCTCCTCTGGACCTGCTCAGGTGTCTCAAGGTCCTTCCCAAACTGAGGGGCCCAGAACTGGACACAGCACTCAGGGTGCTGCCTCACCAGTGCCGAGTACAGGGGAGAATGACCTCCCTGCTCCTGCTGGCCACACTGTTCCTGACACAGGCCAGGATGCCCTTGGCCTTCTTGGCCACCAGGGCACACTGCTGGCTCATGTCCACTCAGTTGTCACCAGTACCCCCAGGTCCCTTTCCAGCCACACCGTCCCCAGCCTGTAACGCTGCAGGGGGTTATTGTGGCCAAAATGCAGGACTCAGCACTTGGATTTATTAAACTTCATCCCACTGGACTCTGCCCATCCATCCAACCATGCCAGGTCTCTCTGCAGAGCCCTCCTACCCTCCAACAGATCAACACATGACCCCAGCTTAGTGTCATCTGCAAATTTACTAATGAAAGACTCAGTACCCTCATCCATGTCATCAATAAAGGTATTGAACAGAACTGGCCCAGCACAGACCCCTGAGGGACACCACTGCTGACTGGCCCCAGCTGGATGTGGCACTGTTCACCTCCACCCTCCGGGCCCGGCCTCCAGCCAGTTCTGAACCCAGCACAGAGTGCTCCTGTCCAAGCTGTGGGCTGCCAGCTTGTCCAGGAGTGTGCTGTGGGAGACAGTGTCAAAGGCCTTGCTGAAGTCCAAACAGACAAATCCACAGCCTTTCCTGCATCCACCAGGCGGGTCACTTGGTCACAAAAAGAGACCAGGTTGGTCAAACACGACCTACCCCTCCTAAACCCATGCTTTGCTCAGATTCACACCATCTAAATCAGGTATTTAATGGACTGAAAAGACATTGGGAAGGTATTTACTGCCAACGCTTTGAACAAGTAACTCACATGTAACACAGCCTGAACCAGCTAGAAAATGTGCAAGCATGGCTTACAAAATACTTGCATGGAATGCTCATGGTGGTTGTGGAAGAGAACAGCTACATCAAGACGAACAACTTTTGCTACCGTGTGCTGAACACCTGGTCATAATCCAACCTTTTTACTCCTGATCCTGAAGAGGTTAATTTTAAATGCAAATATTACAGTACTGGTAAACTAAGCCATTGTATATTTTTACACAGCTTTGTTAGTTTTTGTCATGGTAAAATGCAGGTTACCCTATTTTTCCAAGGAATAATTTAAATAGTCTCTTTTTATTTAGATAATCAGGGCTTTCCTTTGCAGTGTCCTGATTCATTAAATATTCTCTGTTCTTTTGCTGTCAGAATGTGTGCTTGGTTATTTTTCAGTATTTTCTTCTGTGCTGTATGTAAGATAAAATAAGAATTTCAAAAGTTCATTCCTTTGTTTTTATCTTCTGCACTTGTCCTGATGCTGCGCTGAGAGACAGACATGGAAAACGTAACTTTTGAGGTACATGAGCAAAGTGGGAAAAAAAAAATTCCCCTATCTTACTAAGAAAATGTCCTCGACTTCTTCTTTGCAAGTTATTCTGCTGTTTTAAGTGATGTCTCATCTTCCTGTGGGACCTGCCTCCTGTGTTCCTCTTTAAGGTTTGGGATGTCTTCTGCTGTCAGATGTCTGTCATCACTTGGGTTGTTACTAGGAGGCTCTGGTCCACAGACAAGTTAACAAAGAGCAGAGCCTGGCACCAAGGCACTCCTCCACCTTTGACCACCAACTCAACTTCCCCTAATCTTTGACATTACCTCTACAGCATCTGTATTGGATGCTTTTATTCACAAAGTGGTTTCCTGTCTGTCATCTTGCACTGTGTGTCATTTCCACCAGCTGAAAAATGTCCAGGGCTGCTCCTTAATGGGGCTACAGTATAATTAGACTCCTGAGCATTTTCTTAACTCTGTCTTAGCTTGGTGAATATCCAGTGTGTCACAAAGGTGGGCTTGTAAGGATCAATAGAGTCTTTCCAAGAACATGCTGAGGCTTTGGGAGACAAGGTGAATTTTCACCTTTTTGATCTTCTGTAGCAGAATTCACACTTGTGAATGAAAAATGATGACCTGTGAAATCATTTCCTTGAAGAGTGATCTGTGGTGAGGCTTCCTCTAATGCAGTCTTTCTTCTGCTAGGATTGCAGCATCCATGGACATATTTCAGCCTAGAAAGGTGTTTTATTAGTGACAGTGCCCCTGGGGAGCTGGTTTAAACTCTAGGATTTTATCATGAAACTCAAATCATTAGCATATTCAACATATTCACTAGCATAATGTAAATTTTATAGGTAGAAATTTACTCTGTAACTAGGTCTGAACAATACCTTTTTTTTTTAAAGAGACAGATATGACAGACAAACAGGAGAAGTAATTTTTTTTCTTTTAGACAGACTATCTAATTCATTCTCTGGGTTCATAAAATATTTAAGAGGATGCATTTGTCTGCCAGTCAACATCAGCATAAGCTACTTGACACAAATGTCAGTAGAAATAGTTGTGTAATAGGATTTTCAGAGATACAAAGATTTATATTTGTCTGATTTAAATTTTTTTTTTAAAGGGGCTACCAGAAAATAAGGTTTTAGGATTTGGGATGAACTAATTAGGACATTTGAACAAAGTCCTACATTGCTTTTTTTAGTCAGTAAGGAAACAGGCAGGAAATTTTCCTTATTAGAAAAAATCCAAGAGAAAACACATAGAAAATTATTAAGCTGGTAAAGATGGTTTAAAATTTTTGTATGTATTACTGAGGAATCTGGGCAAATCATAGTAATAATGCTCTTCAATAAATTTGTAATTTTTATAGATGAGGGGAAAACGTAGAAAGCATTTCACACTTTATGAAACTGTTCTTTCTGTTAACTAGTTCTAAAAATACAGATCTTAGGAATATTGACACATCTTCTACAATAGAAGAGTATAGAAGATTTGCAGCCTTATTCAGACAAAAAATTCCAAGACAATGAGCCTGGTTGTGATCATTCATGACTGGTTTTATGGAAATGTCATTTGGAAGCAGCAAAGAATACTTACTTATTTTCATGTGGTTCTTCTTCTTCTCTTTGTGAAAACAACACATCAGAAAACCCGTAGTTTTCTTAGTTTCTAAGAGTTGGCACTACTGCTTGACAGGAGGGGTTATATGTTGGTGTTTGGTCATTTATCAATATTATTGTTGTTTGGTCAGTTGTCAGCATTGTTTCCTGCCTGATGAGCATTATTTCTCTCTTACTTTCAGCAGCTGTGATCCCCAGCACACAGATAAATCAAAGTGGAACAGCAGCTGGGGCAGTGTCCCTGTCCCACCCCAGCAGCCATTCTTCCCCAGGACAAAACATACAGGGCAGTCCTCTGCACCCTCCCCAGGTACCTCTTCTCACAGCTGCTGACTCAGAGAGGTAAGAGCCTGTGCTTCCCAGCTTGAGCCTGAGGCTGGTCTGTCTTCAGAGCTGCCAAGGTGGGGGGAAATACAATTGTTGGTAGGCACTGGTGGCAGCCCTGGCCTAACAACTGCCCTAGGTAGGGGTTTATCAGGAGGAGAGGTGAAGTGGACCATGTTATTCCAGTCTGAGAGGGAGATTTTCCATCCATTTCCATTTCAGGGACTTGCTCCAGTCCCTTCTTGATCCCAGTGGAGGGCCCAAGCAAGGAAAGTGATACCAGCTGGCACACTGAACTTCAGATGACCACAGCCATACCTACAGTATGGGGGCCCTGAGATTCATGTTTCTGTTTACTTGTGGGAGAAGAGTCATATTCTGTCAATATTCTCCCAATACTAAGCATTTCTGAAGGAAGACCTTGCCTTTATTTTTTTAATTGCCCTTTTATGAAGAACAACAGATAATGAACAAATTTTCATTTCACTAGTTTTTTGAGTTTATAGTCAGGATTTGTTTTATGACAGTTATGTATATTTTTACATATGCTGGTTAGGTATGGTAAATTATATGATTTTAGATATCAGTGACACAAAAATCAATTGCTCAGATGTGTCTTGATTTTCATCATTAGACATTCCCTAAATTATTTTCAGCACTCTTTCCAATGATTTAGATAGTGTATGGTACTATAGATGTAGAAATCTACAGCTCATTAAACCAGAAGTCTATCAAATCACAAGTCTGAAGAGGCCTAAGTAAATGTTTCTTAGTGGAAAAGTCAGGAAGATAACATCATCCCACTAAATACTAAACTGTCACTATCTGCTCATGGATACTTAAACATTATTTTTAAAATTTCTTTTTCAGTGCTCTAAGTGATAAATTGCTGTATTTCACTAATGTATTTCAGAGTATTTAATTTCCTTGAGTGACAGATATGACAGTAATTTGAAGAGTACAAAATCCCCAGTGATAAACCTGAAAACAACATTCACTAGATTTCAATTACTGGTAAATGAGCATAATTTCTTTGGATGAAAGCAATATTCACTCTGCCTTGTATCAGGAAGATAGGAGAACATGTGGCATCGAGAAATTAACTACAGGTGAAAGTACATTGTTATTTCAGACTTCACATGTGAATTCAGCCAGTTCTGGAGCCACTGGAAGTTGTTGAGCTTTTTGTGCATCAGTCTGAGATGGAGCTTACTGCCTCATGATCACTGGAGCTCATCTGCTTTGTTCCTCCCTTCCTCCCCACTCCTGCCCCCATGAACCTGGTCTTTTTCCCTTGTGCTGGCTCTGGCCCTCTGTGCTCACCTCTGGGACTGTCCATGCTCTCTTGCCTGACACAGAGGCTCTTCTCTCCCAGTATAGTTTTCTCTTCAATGCATGGCCTGTCCATCCATACCCAATGATTGCCAGAGCACGAGGGGATAGGCAAGGACACATTAACAGTTGTTCTAGGTATAAAGGTAATTATAAAAGACAATGATCTTATTAGCCCATTTCTGAGGTTCTTCTGCTGTAAAACCATAGCAGAGGTGCCTAGAGTGAGACTTCCTTCATTCAATTCATTGAATGCATTTCATACATGAAGATAATAGAGTACTCTACACAATAATAAAAAGCTACCATAGTATATTCCTTTTTCATTTGTTAAGTGTATACACCCTCTCTAAAAAGGCTTTAAGTGCTAATTCCCATGTGTGGAGCTGCTTGGGGTTTAAAAAAGTTCCAGTGTCTTCACTTAGGTAGTGTGACAAATGGTAATTTAAATTCAGAAAAGGAAAAAAGTATTGCAGCAGTGTTGGTTTGATTACAATACATAGGGCAGAAGTTAGGGGAAATGTTTGAAAGAAGATTTAAGGCAGAATCTGTGTATTAAATCTAACAGAGTACACTTGCCTAGGGGCCTTGCAAGTAGGCTGTCACCTCACTTCATCGGTGTGATGAGAACAGTGAAAATGTGAACAAACCTTCAGCAGAGAAAGTGACAGAGATAGTGTCTTTAAAAGGTGTGAATCATCCTGTTTATTTCAACCTCACTGTTGAGAGGACTGCAGGATTTAGGGGTGCAAGCAGAGCATTTGTTGCCCCTCATTTCTAAAGACTCTTAAGGCTGACGAGAAGAACTTAGGGCCAGAGTGTTCGGTTTAGCAGTACCATTATGCTATAATAAGTTCTGCAACAGTAATTCTTTTTGCTTATTTGAGTGTGTGGTTATATTCTCTTTATGATTTCACTGTAAAATAGTAAGTAGCTCAGAGCTAAACTCCCAGAAGCAAAAGCATCTGCATAGTTCTACCCAAGAAGCCAAGACTTCCAACCTTCACGTTACAAAGCCCTTTGTATGTGTTATACAAAGGGGGCTGCCTCAAAGAAGGTCTGTAGTTAATAGTGTGGTTTTGAAATAAGTACATCAACTTCTTGCCAGGCGTGGGGCACTTCAGAGGATTGCCTGAAGTTTTCTTTTTAATTTTCTTTTTAGTGGGCAAACAACACCTATAAATGACAAATGCTTGTGTCGGAGTATTGGTAAGGCTAACCCTGAAGTTGAGCCATAGAGTCACAGAATCCTAGAATAATTTAGGCTGGAAAAGACTCTTAAGACCATCAAGTCCAACTGTTAACCCAACAGTGCCGAGGCCACCACAAAACCATGCACCCAAGTGCCACACACACATCCACATGTCTTTTAAATACCTTCAGGGATGGTGACTCCACCGCTTCCCTGGTGAGCCTGGTCCAATGTCTGCCCACCCTTTCTGTGAAGAAACTTTTCCTGTTACTCAGTCTAAACCTTCTCTGGCACAACTTGACAATGTGTCTTCTTGTCCTGTTGTTTGTTACTTGGGACTTGTTGTTACTGAGTTCCACCTAGCTACAATCTCTTTTCAAAGCAAACCTAGCAAAGTTTGGAATTTTTCTCACACTTTTTTTTTTTCCTCTTTGCCACATTTGCAAGAAACTTAGTTCTCTGATACAATATAGGCACAGAAAATACTGAGAGATTTTATAAAAAGTTACATAGTCTCCCTCCAGGGAGTCTATGTATTGAGGTATCTGCTCACAGCTCTCTTCCTTAAATTCCACTTTAAATTCCACATTCTCCTTTCTTCTTCTCACCAAAGAGAAGATGAGGTACTGGTCAGAGGATTTGTTTGTTCTTTCTACCATCCCTTCTTTCATCTAGATTTTGGTTTTCTTGCCCAAAATATTTCTGTTATGCAAGAAGATTGCATTCCTTAAAAAAAAAAAAAAAAAAAGATGACAACGACAACAACAAAACAACAACTAAACAAAACAAACACAAAACTACAAACAAACAAACAAACAAACAAACAAACAAACAAACAAACAAACAAAAACCCCCAAAACCAAAGCACCCACAAAACTTGTGGCAGAGAAATCATTGGAGAGAAACATGCATCATAGGTAGGTAAAAAATTGAGCTTTTATTATTTTGGTCAAATGAATATATTCGTAACTTTGGGAAAAACATCTTATTTGTTCAATTTTGTTGCTGGCAAAAGGTATGCTTTCCTTAAATGTGTTATTAAAACATGTTTATTTGATTGTCACTTTTAAGTAGCCAGACTAACTTACAGTGCAATATGCTGGGTTTCACAAACTGTGTTACAAGAGAATGTTTCCTTCACTGACAGCAGACTGAGGATCTGTAAAGACACAAAGACACAGCATAAAGTGTGAGTTCAAAGAATGTGAGTTCACAGAAAGAATGTAAGAGCAGAGAAGGGATACACCATCTCAGATTTTTTGGACTTTTTTAGAAATAGAATTCAGGCATTCAGGAAGGAATGATCATGGATTTTTCTTCATTTAACGTTGTCCGAAAGAGCAGCAGTGTACAGGACACTGTTCGAGGCAGCAACCTCTTACAGGGAGCTTGTTCAGTCCTCTGTCCAGCCAAACCTTCAGCTCAGCCAGATGAAAGCCTGATCACCTTACTGTGTGAACTGCATAACATTTGGATATGTTCCCAAACTGCTGAAGCCCAGAAAAAATGACTCAGCCGGTTAAAAGAGCAGCAACACAATAAATAGTTTTGACAAGTTGTAAGAAGAAAACTATGGCCTCTGAAGAAAAAAAAATCAGGGTTTTCAGCTTTAATGTTCAATTTCCACTTCAGCAACATATCTATAGCAACCATAAAGATTCATTTTTTCTGAATGGTGACAAATGCTTTCATTTACATTGCAAAGTTGAAGGGAAAAAAAAGAAGAATGAAGACAGAACTACATCCAACTTAGTTACATAGTTACTGTCTCAAATATTTAATGTTAGTAGCAATTTCTGCCATAGTGTAGCATGGATTAATGGTAGTAAATTATGTCTTTTATATGCAGGTGAAGTTTCGTTTCTTTCAATATATGAAGAAAAATATTTTTAAAAAATTTAAAAATACTTGGTTGCAGTGAAATAAATTGAGGAGTTGCAAAGCACTTGGGTTTCTAGGTGAAGAAACATCTTATATATATTTTTGCTACAGAGACATAAGAGGTTGTTTCCCCACTCAAAAAAAGATTTATTTGTACGTGGCCAACCATGATAAAATAAACTAAATTAAAGCATTATATAAATACACAATTTATACTGTATATTATGACTCTTTGATTTTCCTCTTCCCTTCCTTTTCCACACATTTCTTGGGTTGTGCATGTAGTTGTAGTGACTGTTTACTGGGCCAGCTCCAGTAAAGTATGTGGCATTTTATGTGGCATTTTAACTAATCTCATCAAAACAGATAAGCTTTGGTAATTCATTCATCTTGCTTACTACCAAATCTAGTCATTCTCCAGCAAGACACTTTTTCACAGCTAAAATTGGAAAAGAAAGATTTTCTTGTGGCTCCAGAAACATTTCTGCTTGGATTTTACATCAGGCATAGGATAGGGCAACTTTCTGCAAATCTGGCTGGTTCCTGATTGAATTGACACCTGGGCTTGACTATAGTTCTTGATTACAGTTTCCAAGTGGTATACAAACTGGACCTGAGTGTTTCAGGAACACAATTAAATTAGCTGTTCTCTCAGGAATATAATGAGATTTGTTCAGAGATAAATCTGGGCTGTGACAAGTACAAGTTTCTCTTGTTAAGCAGAAGGAAAGAAAAAGTAGAAAGCTATAGTCATGGATATGGGTAAGCCAGGTTGATTTATAAATAATTATAAAGATCATGTCTACTAAAAAGGAGTCCTGTCTGCCTGTAAAATATAATGTATTATTATTGGGAGGATGCTTTTTGGATGTTAAATCAAAGGTAAATCTGTAAAACTGTGCTTTCCACTTTCAGTTTTGAAAAGGATTTTTCCTATTAGTGGCTACTGGTTAAAATAATTTTTCAGAAATTAATTTTCCTAAATTAATCCTGAAAAGACAAAGGATGATATTCCATGATTTTTAAAATAATCATAATATTTAAAGACTGGTTGTGCTTGGCTCTCAGTCTCTGGCAGGAGATAGCAGTCTTTCTATGTGACTCCTATACAAAAACTAACTCCAGTTTTTACTCAGGAGACATATAACCAGGTAGTTACAGCACTTTTTAAAAACCTCTGATATTTTTATCACAATATAACTACTGATTTCTCTTTCTAAAAAAAAATTGTATCTTAGAATTATTGTGAAATATGTGCATGCTTTGTTCTCTTCCTCCCTGGTTTGTCTTTCAGTCTACTTACAGCAGTTATCTGGAACAATTAAATATTTGACACATTACTCAATGGCTCAGTAGTAACATTTTTATTTCCTCCATCCATATAACTTTTCTGAAGTAATATATGTTTATGAAGTTAATATCACATCAGCACCAGGACCATCCAAACCCTACCTAATATGCTTAAAAATGTGCTTCTCACAGAAAACTGAATAGGCAGGATGCCATCCAGAGTTCATCTTGAGACTTCTTACACTCCAAATGTAGATTATGATTCACCAGAAATGTAGTAAATACCTTTCAAATGAAGTCAAAACCACATAGAGATAGCATGTGGCAGATACAGATTCTTAGCTGCAGCATAAAAGGTCTCAAGTGACTTTTATTTAAATATAGTTATAACCTGTATGATGACCCTACCCAGAGGTGTTCTGTAGAGCTGCTACTGGAGTTGCACCTTCTGTGATATTCAGGGTGTGTTAAAAACTTCCTTGACACTTCTTTAGGAAAAATATGTCTTTATATTAGGGGAGGAAAAAAAAATTATCTAGTATATTGAGGCCCAGTCTCAGGACAACAGGGACCAGATTCATAGTTTAGAACACCGGCAGACTGTGTGAACTGCAGGCACTGATCCCTCCTAGCAGCCACAGAGAGAGGATCCCTCTGATCCCTCCTAGAGCACACAGAGAAGGGTATTCCTCCTCAGCAGACTTGCAGCTTATTTTTAGTGATGGAGAGACAGGCTGATCTGCAACAAGATTTGACATGTCACTTTCCACTCACCTTCTTGCAGAAATGTCATGGTTCTTTTTTGGTGCTTTGGTGCTTGGGAATTTTTCCAGCTCTCCTCTCATTGAAAAAAAAGTGGCCCAGAGCCATTCCAGAGCCATTCATTAAGTAGCCAGATCCCATCAGTCTATTGGCTGCTTTGGGGCACAAACAGAATCTCTTTAAAAACCTAGCTTTCTGCCTGCAAAAAAGATTGCATGACCTATCTTCAATGTACTTTGAGGTATGCAGTTCTAAGGAAATGCAGAAAAAAATCAATAAAAAGTTAAATTCCATAAAACTCTTGTGTAAAATCTTCAAAAGCATTGCATATCCTTGTGCTGCCAGTTATGACAGAGCTGTGCAAAACATAGGGGATGAACCTCTGTGGCAGCTGCACCACCAGATTTGTTCTCAAGCATTCTCTTTTGCCAGTCTTGTAAGTTTGTAGTTTGAGTCCAGGTCAACATTTTGATGTGGTCAGATTCTGGAAGCAATTTAACACTTGCCCTTACCTGCTTTATATTGACATCAGATTGTTTATTTTCAAAAACCTCTGTGTAACATACGAAGATTTCTAGAGTCTGAAACCTGGGCCCGAACCTAATATCTAACAACTCAGTGGCCAATGACCTGAACTGACCTCTCACTGTCAGTGAGCAAGAACAGCTATCTATTGATAAATAAAGTTGGTACAAAGGCTTACAATAAACTGCTGGCAGTGGCTCCAACATCAGGTCTCCCTTGAGGCATGTCCTCCAATTATGGCTTAGACACACACACAGAAGGAGTGGATTAAAAGTAGTTTTCCATGATAAGGGGCAATTCAGCCTGCTAATTTCCCAAATGTCAAGTCTAATGATACATCACCATTTAAAAATATGTCATCTCTATTTGGGCTGCACACTGTTATTTTGGAAGTCTGTATCTGTGCAAATAACTAAAGTGATCTAAATAAAGTAAAAACAATCTTTAGCTCTTATGTGTTGGAGATCTTACAATTTTGGGGTTTTGAACTTCTAGGTTTGTTGCTCCAGCTCCTTCTCATCACATCAGCCCCCACAGAATGTCCATTCAACATCCCATGATGCAGAGACAGACTCCACAACCTCCTCAGCTTCCACAACTTGCAGGGATGCCTCTGAAGACATACCAACAAGCAGGAAGCCCTTCTTTTCAGCCAAATGCCCTTCACATCCAGGGTAAGAAGGAAGAACCTTCATCACTGATGTCAGCTGTTTGTTGCTATTGCAAATCTTCAAATTAAATGCTTCAGGGATTGGCACTGATATTGTTAAGGTACTTTTCCTTGAAAGACCCTAGAAGGTAGCCTTCAGGACCCTGCCTTCAGACTTTCTTAAAATATTTACCTTAGCTGGTTGTTATTCATCCTGGTACAGAGTTACATGTTTCTCTTCATATTGATTTTCAGTGCTGTTCTTGACACAGAATGGCAAAAAATCATGGATGGCTTTTAATTTTCTAAAGTTATGCTTCTAATCCCTCCTGATTTAGCACGTAAGTATTAACTTGCTTTTCAAGAGGTAGGATATTTTTGTCCCTTGCACTTGTGGGGAGATGGAGAATTCTTCCTGTGTAAGCATGGATGACTCTTGCAGCTGTGTTCCCACTTGTGCTGTGTAATCAACATCTACAAGACCTCTCTCTCTCTTCAATCCTGTATATTTCTTCTGTAGCCAAAGAAAAAAATCATCAGCTCGTGGGTTGTTTTGTTTGTTTGTTTTTCTTAGCTGGTGGAGATTGAATGCTAATTACTTTAACATTTCAGGAGTGTGTTGACAGCAGTATTGTTGTTTCCTCTCAAGTGTTTAAATGTATGATTTGCCATACTTATAGACACAATTACATAGCAGACTGGACTTTTAAAGGTCTTAGGAGTCTGCTTATCGATCAGGCTTCCTGAGTATTATCATTGTAGATATCATACGAAACATCCTGGGAAGAGCAAGGTGTATTGGTTTTGCACAGTTTGATTTTTGGTAGCAGAGGGGCCACAAAGATGGCTCCTGTGAGAAGCTGCCAGAAGCTTCTACCATGTCCAGCAGAGCCAATCCGTGATGGCTCTGAGGATGGACATGCTGCTGGCCAAAACTGGGCCAAGGAATGAGGTTGGTAACACCTCTGTGGCGACATATTTGAGAAGAAAATCAGAACAAAGTGGGCACTTCTCTAGTCAGAGAAGAGAAGAGGAGGAGGTGAGAACATGTGAGGGAAGCAATATCTCAGCACCAAGGTCAGTGCAGAAGGAGGGGAGGAGCTGCTCCAGGTGCCAAAGCCAAGATTACTCTGCAGGTGAAGCAGCTGTGCCCCTGCAGCCCATGGGGATCCACGGGGGATGCAGAGATTCACCTGCAGCCCGTGGGGGATGTGCTCATTCTGGAGTAGGTGGATGCCTGGAGGAGGCTGTGATCCAGTGGGAGACTTTATAGGAGAGAGAGGGCCCCTGCTTCCAGGGTGGAGCAGCCTGTCCTTGGAGGACTGTGCCCCATGGAAGAGTGACCACACCACAGCAGTTTTGGGAGGACTGTCTGCCCATGGGAGGGGACTCACGTTGCAAGAGGTGTGATTTGGCTGCTGCTCATGAGAGTGGACCCACAAAGAGAAGTTCACAGAGAACTGTCTCTCATGGGAGGGACCCCACAGCCTCACAGGGGAAGAACTCCTCTCCCTGAACAGCAGAAGAAAATTTTAGTGATGAACAGACCAAAACCCCCATGTCCTGTCTCCCTGTGCTGTTGGTGGGAAGGAGGAGGGTCTGGGCAGGAAAAGGTGTTTCAAGACCTTATTTTACTTCTCATTATCCTCCTCTGATTCTGTTAGTAATAAATTTCACTTTGCAACCTTAAGTTGAGCCTGTTTTGCCCTTGAAGTGTTTTCTCTCAACCTTTATCTCACTCATGAACCTTTTGTTAATTTTTTTCCTTTTTTCCCTCTGCTGCCCAGCTATAGCAGGGAAGGGTGACCGAGTGCCTCTTGTGGGTGCCTGGCATTAGGCCACTGTCAAACCATGACACAAGGCTTCTTTTTTCTATTTTCTTCCACTGATGTAATTAGTCTCTCTCTTGGCAAAGAGAGGAAAGATCTTCCTGAGTTCCCAAATGTGAAGGAGAGAAAAGAAAGTGCCAATCCTGTTACATTCTTCATATTGTACTGGCCACAGAGAAGCAGGATCTGAGTCTGAGGCAGGTGGTTTTCTCCACAAAGTAGTAATTCTTTACAGCACTGATCAGTACTAGAAGAACATGAAATTTACCAATGGACATAAGCAGTTATAGTTGGCTTTCTATATTCCCTGATAGACATTTCACTAATAATGTATAGCCAACAGAGTACAGGGTGAAATTTCCTAATATACAGTTCATTGTCAAATGACATACATGAAGGAACAGGTCCAGTAAATTCCTAGTGCAAGGCTTGAAGGGGTCAGGTTAGCCCTTCTATTTCCACAGTACAAAACGTTTTACTTGATTCCCTTTTTTGTTGAACATTTGGCAAGAAATCATCTTGAAAGGCATTGAGACATTAAGGTCTGTCTTTCTGCCTGGAGCAGAAATTGTCTTTCAATTATACGGATGGCTTTACCACCTTCTTCCTTTCATGGCAATGGGAGTTTTATGAGTCCTAGAAGTTGAGAGCACAACCAGTTGCTCCAGAGTAGAAGACTTTCCAATGAGTCCTGCCTCCCAGGGATTCAGAAATCCCCCTGGATTAATTGCTACTCCACACAGGACTTGCACTGGCTTGTGCAGCAACCTTCATATCTCCTTGGGCATCTTCTCTTCAGGGCAGGCCAAAACAATGCTACTGTGTTCCCATCTCCCTGTCTACTGTCCAAAGAGTATTTAAAAGGATGAAAGATGTAGGTCATCATTCTTTACAAGAAGAAGGCCCAGTAGAGACCCTTATCTGAGTGAATGTCACATTTGAATTGAAGCTCTGTTACATGTCCAAATTTAAGATACAGTTTGATACTATCTTCTGAGTTGAATTTCAAGGGCTTGGACCTTAAACCTGTACCATACTTAATCCCATGTTATCACTACTGTGTCTGCTTCACTCTCCTAGGAAAGCTTATTGAGAAGCTTTCCAAAGCCTGTTGAAAACAGACACTGCTGACAGGAATTATTTGCACACAGATAACAGCTCAAAGTTCAAATTCTAAACAATTTTGCACTTAAAACTAGTAAAAAGACAATGTAGACTGAACTCTTAATTCTTTCTTTTAGTATTGAAACATACAGTACAGTGCAATTCAATACCCACAATGTGGGTATTAAATGTTTTTTCAAAGATCAAGTAACCTATCATCACTGTACAAGGTATTTGGTCAGAATGTACTCACTCCAGCTTAAGCACAGCTGTCTCATCCTATATGCTACACTGAAAGCATTGTCCTGTGTGCCTTAAGGGCTGCTTACCTAAATTCTCTCTCTCAAAAGCAGATGTTTGAAGAGTTTATGTTTTCCCAGTACCAATACAAGGATTGCTGTCTTCCTTGGTCAATTCATTGCAATGCAGAAAAACACCATGGAGTTATCTCCACACGATACTATTATGTATACAAGAAGTGGCTGTGAGAAGTTCTGTTAGTTTCTATCTCCTGCAGTTCATAACCTGCCTTTTCAAGATTTAAAGCACTGTAAATATAGCCACTTCAGCTCAATCTGCTAGTAGACAATGGTGACAATCTGCCTCAGTATGTAGTCTTAAACTTGTCAGTTACATGTAAATTTGCTTTATCAAGGAAGAAAGAGTTTCATTGCCCAAAAGCTTTTTGAAGAAAACGAGTTCTAAACAGACACAATTTCTGAAAGCCTGAACATCTTAAAAGATCATGGTGATCTCAGTACACTATCCTTTAGAGAGAAATATTTATGAGATGCAAGACTGACAGCCTTCTTGTATCTAATAGCTACTTGTATTGTGAAATGTCTTTTCCTTGTAAGAACATTGTCTACAGTTCAAGCTTCATTATTTGTTCTGAGTGATTTTCAACATACACAGTAATGTCAGAGAGGGCTTTCTATTGCCTCAGTTATTACATAATTGACTAAATATTCCCTTTTCTTGCTTGTGAAATTCCCACTATCCTTTGCTGCATGGAATGTTCAGAATTGATGTTAGATGCCTCACTGAGCTGTAGAAATGAAGCTCTTCTTTTCCTTTCATTAGATTGTAGTATCTTTTACTGTATTACCATAAATCTGAAACTATCCTGACTTGAAGACTGGAACTTCCCAGCTAGATGCTTTTGTATGCCAATGTAATATGTGTTTATAGACAGAAGACAGTGCAGGTGCTGGAAATCTGCAACAATTTGTCCAGCACCTGTATTGTATTGGTGATTCTTTTCAACCATGAAAAACTACTCTCATGAGAGGTGTCTGAAAACACAGGCACCTACAGTCCTCAGGCAGCTGCCAGAATATGGTATTGCTTGCTCTGAGACAAGCCAGAAGAGATGTTCTAGCTATGAAAGGAAAGACAGCAACAGAGGCTACTTCTTCACAGTAGAGAGAATTTATTGTGCTGTGTAATATGGAGTAAGGTAAAAGTTCTTTGGGCATGGGTAAAGCTAACTTGCTTTTAGATGATACTGTAAACATTTTTGCACTAGAAATCTGGTTGTTCTTAAAAATTGTGTCTGTAACTCTGTTCACATGTCTTTGTGAGTTAAGCTGATGGCCAGAGCTGTCTGAATTATGGAAGAAATAAAAAAAAAAAAGCAAAGTATTCATTGAAAGAAAATAAAAAGTTGTCATTTCTTTAAAAAAAAAATATGTTAGTTTATATGAGTTAGCTATATTAGTACCTCTATTCAGACAGGTCTACTAGTAACAGCTATCTTTAAATTAAAAATAATAAGATTTTAATAAACAGAAACATTTCTATTTTTTCACATTTGAAAATCTGTCTGTTAGTACAGTATGTGACTTGGATCTCTCTTGTACTCTTCCTTTTGTTCTTCACAGCCAGATGGTACCACATGATTACATGGTGTTCGTGTAATTTGCCTACTGGACATGCAGAAATAGGTATATTTCTGCATGAAATATACCTATATTTCCACAAAGAAACGCTATCTTGAAGTGTTTCAGACCAAAGACAGCTGGAATTTTTACATGCCATAGAAGCAAAGATTACTCAAGCATGGCATATATTTCTGAATGTCAACTATAATGATTTTCTTGAGAAAATATTCTCTCTTTCTTGTGACAGGCAGAGAGATGACTGAGGACAAAATAGATGTCCATCAGAAACTTCCAACCATATGGAAATGATAATTGTGGCAGTCATTCATTACATATCTATAATGAAATCTTTGTCCACAACAGTTCAATAGGATAAGGACACTATTACAAATGTATGTGGACCACAACTGTATGAGTGAATTTGAGCTGAGCTGTCTACCAGGGTTTTTGGCATGAGCCTTCAGAACAAGGCTCTTTATGTTATTAAAAAACAAGAACTTCTTGCTTTTAGAAGCAATTCTTACAGCTTACACGTCTATCATATTCAAAAATATTTCACTTTCCTAGGGAAGTTACGCTGTCATGTCATAGCTGTTTGTTCTGTACCTTGACATCATGAATCTTGGCTGTAGTGTACTGATTCAAAGAAACACAGCTGATGTAACCTTGTGCATGTGTGTATTTTAAATAGTTTAATAAGAGACAAAATTTTACATTCCAGAGTTGCAGCTGAAATGTTCAGTTGCTGGAAATTTATTAGCCAACCTGTTTGCCTTTTTTTTTTTGTTTTTCAAGTGCTGCATGAAACACAGAAAACTGATGGTACAGTTAGTTCCCTAACAGATATCTCAAGTATGGTCAGGGTCTGCTGCCTGAACTGGATTTGGTTTCATGTTATCCTACATTCACCCTTATTGCAGATTATCTTGGGCATGACACTGTGTGAATAAAGACACCAAGTTAGGATATTTTGCTGTGTCGTGTTGGACTCCAGTTCTAAGACTGGCTTGATGCACTGCAGATGCTCACAAAGACATTTAGAATAGTGATAAATAACTGAGGGGAAGAGAACCACATATGTTTATTTCTTGCTTATGACTCTCTGTTCTAAAAGATGGATAATTGACACTGAATTGTGAAAAGAACTTTTACCTATGAAAGTGACACTACTTTTCTGTGCTCTCTTTCCATGACAAAATTTTTTTTCTCAGAGTCTCTACGTATGACTCTACTATCAGCCAGCTGTCTTGGCATCAATGATAGATCCTTGGATTTTATTCAGACTTTACTTGCGTAATCTTCTTTCAGTTTGAATTTAGTATTTTCTTAGATTTTCAGACAGATGCACAGTGTGACTCTGGAGAATACCAGTTCAGACACAGGATTGTGCAGTACAGGGAGAAATTTCCTGAAAAATTTCAGCTTCTAGCCAGTCAGTTCCTCTCACAGGTCATGATGGAATCAGGATGTCCATGTAGTAGCAACCTGAGGAAGTTTTAGGGAGCATCATATCAATATGCTTTATTTGTTTAAAATTATTGAAGACCTGGTGATAGGACAGTTGAGGTTTTTATCATTCTCATGGCCATGGTTCCATATACTCTCTTTTTTATCTCTGTCCAGGTCTTTTTCTGATGGCCTTCTTCTCATTCTAGGCATTTATGGACAGCTTCAGACTTTCTGCCCTCCGCATTATGCTGACACTCAGAAGAACATACAAGACAGTGTTTCTTGCAATATGGTTCCTCCTGTTGACGGCTCAGCTCTCCCATCAGCAGGCCAGGGAGGGCTTGGCATTTTCCATGGAAATTTTTCAGATCATTCTGCTATCAAAGGTAAATAACAGCTGGTCACTCCATGTATGATTGTGTAGAGTTTGTGAACTTCGGCAGATATGCATGAGCTGTGTATTTGGGTGGGACATGGCCTGACAGATTTGACTTTTTACAAAGAGGAGAGAGTTTTCAGACCTTCATGGAGCAGTTGGTGTTGGGAGGCCAGAACTCGCCATGGGTGACAGTAACTACCGGCCTGTGTGCAGTCTGAACACTGTTGAAGGCTTCTCAAGATTATAGCCTGTGGGGCTTACACAGCCTCTGGTTTGTGTATTTGAGCTGAAATGAGGTCCATTGAGCCCTCTGTGATATTTGTGCAGCCACTTCTTTCCACTGCACATATTGTGGCAGGGACCTGAGATGATTCAAACTGCTGATTTTGCTTGGTGCATGTTTGGTTTTTATCAATCTTGAATTTCATTTATTCATGTTTCAATGACAAAAACTTCCTGGATGCACACTCATCTGTGTGCACATAACTTATCTGTGCCTAGATGGAAAGTTCTTAAGGGGCTTGCATGCTGCTCTGGAAGGCTGAAAGATCTCTGTGCAAAGGATCAGTTCAAGACAGTGAGCCTACTCTTAGTGCTCAACTAATGCCCAGGGCTTTTACTGTCCTTCCACACAGGATGAATCCACTTAACAGTTATTGTTCTTTGAAGTCCCTTTTATGTCTTGGTCCTTCAGAAGTGTATTGCAAAGCCAGTGCACCTGTAATTACAAAGAGGAATCTCACAGTATGTAAACATGTTATCCAAAAGATGGGAGTGTGTCTGCAAACAGTTATTCTTGGGCTTACTATTACCACTTGTAAAAGGCAGTAATTTCTGTGCCAGAGTCTACTTTATGGCAATATTCTACAATATTTTGTTGCCTTTTATCCTGTGTTCAATATGATGAAATGTGTTAAACAAGCATGAAGTTTATTTTTAAAATTATCAAAATTTTAACACCCATTAAAATGGGGAGGTTGGTTGCAATGAAATCTGCTCTACTTCAGACTTGATTCTGAGAGAACTGAAAATTCCTACATTGGTAAGCAGTAAATTGTGTAATTAATTTCATACATATGTTGGCTTGTTTATTTTATTTCTGTATTTGATTTAAAACAATTTCCAGTTCTATGCATAAGTATTAGGACATCATTGTATAGTTATCCTACTTATTAACTGGGGCTTTTTTGTTTTGTTTCTTCTTCCAGTGTATGACTTTTCAGCAGGGTCTGTAGATATCTTTGATGATTCAGCTTGCAGCATGCCAGAGGACAGCAGTTTCCTACAAGTAAATGCAGTGGATCATTGTTCCAGCCAGCTTTCTCCTGTATACAGTGAAGGCTAAGTAATGTGTATCTATTTACAAGAACTTGATTCTGTTTCATCTTGCCTTTCTGTTATTTCCCTACAAATTTTTTCTCTCCATGAAACTGCCATGTATGTATGGGGATATGACTAGATATACATACATAATGGAGAGGAAAAAAACAATTACCAAGCATTCTTCATTTAATCAAGCAGCCAACTGGGAAGGAGAATGTTTGGAGAAAGCAAGCTTTGCCAAAATCTTAGCAATTGTTTATTTTCTTCTCATCTGTGGTACAGCAACTATACTTTTAAAATTATTTCTTCTTTTCATTTCTCAAAGGGAATTCAGAGACCAAATAAGAAAACTGGTTGTTGCCTGTAATCCTTTCAAGCGGAATGGGTGCACTTGCAGAAAAACACAGCTTTAGAAAATTCCTTTTTCAAACAAGGAAAAGAAACAAAACCAGAGCATACTACAAACATTTCAAAGGCATAAAGTTTTTGCACAACCTGTCTGCATGTGATAGTTCCAAAGTTTAACACACACCAGTGTCCAAAAGGGAGAGAGGTAGACATACATATAGGCACTACTATTGGAGGCATTGGTGTGGCTTCTTTTTGGATCAAAGGTTGTTGGTAGAGAATTTCTTACAGGCCTCATGTTAGGTGTCCTTTCCTTCCCTCTTTATTTTAAGCCACACAATACAGCTATTCTTGTTTTCCCAATATTCATTCTGACCCTTTAAACATGAATAAGATTATTTAAATATACAAGAAGTTACGTGGGCTTTGTGGCTATTTAGCAGATCTACCAGATAAGCATAAATGCATTTTAACTTTCAGTTGCTTTTTAATTAGATTGTAGAGCATTGTTGCTGTCTGTGCTATAGTCTTTGCCAGGAAGGTTTAAAATCTTTTGTAGGAAAGAGTCTTCCTTAAATTCCACATTTTTAAAAAAAGCTATCTGTACCGATTCAACTAAATTTTGGTTGTCCTAATCTTTTTCCATAACACATTTTCAGAAAGAAGAACTACTTTTAAGTGTACTATGATTCCTCTGATTACTTAGAAAGATAAAACTATACTGATTTGGTGGTTTTGATTTTTCTGATCAATGTCAGGCTCAAGGTCCTCAAATTTAGTCCAGGATGCAAGCAAATTGGGTTGTAAAACATACAAGGTTATGAGTTAAAACCAGTATTTTGCACTGGAGATGCTATCACTGTGATCCTGCATGCCTTGAGAACAGCGCTTACATTAGTAAGATGGAGTTTTTAGGTTTTAATTTCTGTTCATACATTTTGTGGACTTCTTAATGTGTAGTGTACATCATAATATTCTCATGACCTGATAGACTAAGGACAGAAAAGTTCATCCTTGCAGGCTGGACCATAACTATGCTTCAGAAATAAGTCTTCCAAAAAGATAAAATAAAAAGATTTATACAAACTTTTTTTTTTTTCCTGGCAAACTTTTGAGAGTTGTTAAGTCCAATTTGGGTCAAATTCATAACTTAATCTGCAATTATGTGGAACAGATGAATTTGTGTCCAGATGTTTGTGAACATTGGCAATCTTTTGAGGTTTGTATTCATGAAGTATATTCTTATGTGCAGTTATATGCTTAAATATTTTAATGGAAATATTTTCATCTGATACATAGAATATATGGATAAACCATGCACATAAATGAAGTACAACAAGAAGCAAAGTGACTAAAATGTAGCTAATTCTGTGCTAAATTCTTCCCCCATATATTCTGCTTCTCACATCACAAGAGAATGTGTCCCTCTGCTCCTTGCACTAAGAGGTCTAGATGTTACCATATGTGATTTGCATTGCATTAAAAGACAGCACGCATTCTTCACAGCTATACATAGGCAATCAAAAAGACAGTCCTTTTGCATAATGTGCATTGACTGCAAGTTTCACTTTTTAATAAAGCTTTACTTTTGTAGTACCTTAAAGCCCATTCTGTGGTCACTGCACAAATGTAACTTGGTTTAGTAGGAATAATTACTCACACTGAACACTTTAATTTCAAATGTGTGGAATTGTGTTTTGTTCCACCAAAGTCAGCAAGGGCAGGATCAGACTACGTGTGGACACATACATGTACCTATATACTTCCATATATATAAATCCCTCAAAATTCTTTTAAGCACATGATTGTCTGAAATTTGTCCATTGCTGTTTACAAAACTGAAATATTGTTGCTGTCTTCAGATCTGTACCGCCTTGACTTTTAAACTTTTTGAAATATTTTTTTCTAGTATCTGAATGTACAAGTTGTTCTGTAGTGTTGAGAATTATACTTTTTGAAACATGCTGACCAAAGGGAAAGTGGGAGTACAGAATTCAAAAAGGGCATTTTCAGCTTGGGGGTTCATCATTTACATTTAAAAAAGGAAACTTTTGCTAGTCATTAATTCATTCTTTCACATATATATGTATTTACAACTTTCCATGAGCCCTAATCCTAAAAAGAAGGCCCTAGAGAAGAGTCAAATCAAGCACATGAATATGGGCTACCAGTCTGTAAAAAGGTAGGCCTATGTTTACTTCTCATTCAGAGACAAAGAGGATTCTTCACTATTATTTCATTATTCTCTTTGGAGTTGGACTGACTTTGAGGCATCAGTTTAATCACTGAGGGCAATTGCATAAAAAGCCCCATTGTAGCTCATGTATATTGGATATTTAAATAGGGAATCCTGTTTGTCACAATAAAAAATGGTGCTTGAGAAAATACAATTTTGTGGGTTATCTGCATAACTGAGTTATTTGCAAATACTTGTGCCTCCGTGAGTTTTGTGTCGTTATTCTACTTGCTGTATTGTTAAGTTTCTAAAGGGATTCATATCTAAGAGATGAAGTTATTTTAGACTACAGACATTAATCAATATTGAAAATAAATTATTTACAGTTATTCTTTTATACAATGTAACTCTTTCCCGGCTCAGTGGTCTATTTATATCTGCATTAGAAATGGTTCTACACTGGAGTTTAAAATACAGTTTCAAAGTGCATCTGTACAAGTGGAAGTGTATGAGAGTGCACATGTGGATTTAAGGCTCCTTTTCTACATGTGTGGACACACAAACATGTAGGCATTGTGGTTTACTACCACCAGATGCTGAAGAGTGGCAGTGCTAAGGCCATCTATCACACTGTATATTGTTTTCAGCTTTTCTTGAAAAGGTGTGAATGAGTATAAAAATTACATTTTAACTGTTTATTCCCTGTTATCCCTGTGTAATTTTATAGCAGAATTTTCAAATAGCACTTTTTTCTTGTCTGAAATTTTGTTCTTGGTTTGGGGCTTTTTGTATATATATATATGTGTATATATATATGTGTATTTCCTTGAAGCAGTTAAAGCAAAAGACCACAAATGAAAATTAGCTGAGTTTTTATTTAAGAAAAAGGAATCCTTTTGTTCTGTACAGAAAGCAGCATCTGTACAGAAAGCAGCATCTTGTGTAATATTTTTTACACAAAGCACTTTGGTGAGGAGAGAAAGTGGGATCATGTTTTTCCTAAAGGTTACAGAGTAATCTACATATTTATACATGCTTACATATATACATATGATCTTAATTTGCCATACTGTATATCTGGCTGATATACCTTGCTCTAAAGAAATGTCTGTTGTATGTCATGAAAAAAACAAAAATTCAAACAAGTTACACCTTTTGCTCTACCAGCATGTGTAGTTTTGTGATTTTTTTACAGTTATTTTTCATACAATCATAAGTTATTTTTGTCCTGTTTCATAACATTCTGTTTTATGTAAAGTGAAAGGTGTATGTGCATGGTACAAAATAAAACTGGAAAATTGTAATTCCATTACATTACCTATAGAACATGTTATTGTGAGATGCCTTTAAAGAGAACTGCTCCAGGCACTGTCGTTCACCATAAAACTACTAATATTTGTATGGATTCATAGAATTAGAAAGAGAAATAGGAAACAAACTCTTGGAGATTTCTCAAAAAATCCACTCAACTCAGAGTTTTAAGTCTGGATTTAATTATTGTTTTGGTGAGGCTAGAGATTTGTAGAGATAAATGAATGCCTGGGTGTGTGTTTACACCCCAGGTGGAGACACAAATAAAAGAAGAAAATTTAATTACGTTTTTGTGCTGTGATAATTTTTAATTTTTATGGGTTTCTTTGATCATGTGATTTGACAGTACAACATGTCAAGGTATTTTGCTTTTTTGGGTTATTGTTTCTAACATACTCAAGGAATTAAACTATGTCAGAGCACTTAATATAAGGAAAAGAGCATTTTTAAACTGCTTTGGACAAAATGGAAACAAAAGGCAGAGACAGAAGTTGATGCATGCTTATGTCCAAAATACATCCTGAAAACCCAACATGCTTAGGAGATAAGAAATTACCTCATACCACACCCACATATTGGACTAGAAATCAAAGGACAAAATACAAAATAAAATAATTGAGTGGAGAAAAATCCAGTTGCAGAACTGTAAAGAGACCTTTGAAAATAAAGGTCCTAGTTGATCTTACTATGAAATTATTGACATGGTTGCCTCTGTGTCAACCATGAGCAGACAAAAAACTACTAAGCCCACAGCTGCTGACACATATGTGATCCCATAGAGTTTTGCTAAAAATAAGCTTTGCCCAGTGCAATCTTATTTACCCTGCATCTTAATTTAATGTAGGAAATATGCTCCATGGTTTAGCACATGTTGTTAGTGAATTCTATAAGCTACCATGAAGAACTGAGAGCTGCTGAATTCAAGTGTTCCAAAGTTCTTTTTTTTTTTTTTTTTTTAATGGAGAGCTCTTAAAATGAGAAATATACAAGAAGTATACAAGTTCCATATGCAGTGGAAAGTAACATGGCTCAATATACCTCAAAGCCATGTGCTTTTTCCTGCGTGCTTGAGCTGGACCAGTGTTTCATGATGTCCTCAAAACTATCCTATAGAAAAATAAACATTATTATGTCATTATGTGACAGGCATATTCCTCCAAAGAACAATACTTTCTGAATGAAAGTTATCTAAACTTTTTATTTTATAAAGTGTTGGTGTTTGGCGTTTTCCTATTTCAGAATAGAATCATTTTTGAAACATCATAAATTCTTACAAGATAAAAATTTGGGGGGTGGGAGAGATTTTGTCAATTCATTGTGTTCACTCACAGCTGTGAGTTCTCCCATGCAACTGTGCCAAAGCCCACTGTATTTGTGAATTCATATCTTCTCTGCCCTAATGGAAAATACTTCAATAAAGCTTTATGTACAGCAATCTCCTTCAATAGGAGGGGAAAAAATAAACATAATTCTTCCATTCTGAATATGTATCTACTTGTATTTACTGCACCTAATAACACAATACCTTATATTTGCAGATAAGAGTGAGGATGTCTATATGAAAACAAAACTGACCATTTTCCTAGACCATGTTCCTCAGGAAAATTCTTCCCATGATCCTCAAGAAAATACTTGTCCTTCAAACTTGCTGTTTCCTACCTTGGATCACTTTGTAACTCCAAGTATCATATATGTTTTGAATTCCCTGATTTTTAGACTGTGTCTGTTACTCACTGTAAATATGACTTCTTGAAAAGCAGTTTTCAAATTTTTCTCCCATAATGGATAGTCTTAAAGTGGACAATTTGTGCATGACTGTGTATACTCACTGCAACAAGAATCAGAATGGTAAAATTAATCTTACAGAATGAAAAATGTTAGCTCTTTTAAGGTTCCTATGTCTTCTTCCAAAATGTTAGTTTATATTTTTCCTTCACCTTCCTTAAAACTATAATGTTCTCATTTAAAAGCTAAGTATGAAAAATCATTCTACCACATCTTCCCATGCCATTTATAGATTTACAACCAAAGTAAATTTACACAGCAGTCAGTATCATTAATGATTCACAAACGAGATGGGTTAGTTCAGTGAACTGTAACAAAGAACACCTTTCTATGTGTCTAGTTAAACACTCCAACATTCCTTTGTTATAACTAAAAAATGCAAACCTTATGCATGATTGCAGCTAGGTACACAGGATAAAGCATTACAAATACATCTAGGCAGACAGAACAAAATATAACCATTTCCTCAATATTATACTTTTTTCCCTTTTGATCAAAAATTATCAAACATCAAACATCAATAAGTGGGCAAACTTCAAGCTTGGCTGCATGTAGATCATCTAGCTTCAGCTATTCCAGGAATAGACATAGTGAAATTGATTAAGCTCAGGGAAGGGTGAGCTGGCCTTCTTTTTTCCTGAAAACTCTGGCTAAAATCTGTTGGAAAAATAAAAGCCAAAGTGGCTTCTGCAGCTGTGACTGCCCTATTAGACTGGCAGCATTGTGATTTCACTTGTTAAGCCATCACTTTGCACAGCCCACAGTTGAAATGAAACTGTAGTTTTCTTTGACTGGAAGAAGAGGAAGGATACTTTAATGGAAGTTATATTAGTAGTATATGAGGGAAGTTCCTAGAGAAAAAGTTAAAACACTAGTACTGAGCCAGCTTATCCATTGAAAAAGTTGGAATAATGTTACATAGCTCCATTATTGCACAAAACCTTTATGCAATGAGGAGTTAAAACAGTTCTTAAAAGAAATTGGAAGTTTTTACCCTGGAAGTTTAAAATCAGTGAAGGCTGCATTCCTATCATTCACATTTTTTTCCAACCCTTCTGTAGAAGCCTAAAAATGCTTGGTAAAATTTTCTAGTTCCAATGTCAATTTTCTCTTTTGTGACTTTGTTAAGACAGCCCACAAAAGCATTGAATACAGTAGCAGTTACCTAGGTATGTGTAGAAGAGAAACTGTATTAAAATTATTAAACTGATTTTAGGAAACCTTCTAAAATAGAATCTGCACAAAGCAGAACTGTGCAGATTTACTCAATATCAGAATTACTCAAACCAAAGCTGAACCAACATTTATAATAAGGTGATTTTACTCAACTAATGGAAATGCTGCTTAAAGGTTGAACCAGAAAGAATGGCACTCATATCCACTGTGGTACTCTTGTTGCTACACTTTTTTTCCCTATTCGCAGCTGTGTGTCTCAGATACTCGAGAGCCCATTCGATTGTTAGGTGCAGAGTTTGTGCTGGCAGCTGGACTTTTTGTTTTGGTGGCCCTTTTTCACAGAAATCACATGCTATACACACTGCTGAACAAACATAGTTTGAGTAAAGGAGGAGGAAGTTTGCATCTAGCTAAAAGGGACTTATGTAATAGTAGCTTCACTGCATTTACTTTAAAATTTCTTCTTTGATCCTTACCCCTAAAATGACAGTCAAGGAGGCTACACTTAATGGCTCAAAGGACTAAAAGAATTGATCATGCCAATTCTATTGTCCTTCATTTTACTTTCACATCACTATGTGACCTCTAACAGGACATTTACCATACAGGAACAAGCAGTAGCCAGAATGCTTGTCTGATCAGTTTTTCATGCCTTACTGATGAAGTTGTTACTTTCACTGCGTGAATTATGGCCTTACAAAAGTCATCACACACAATGAAGGCTGTTAGCAGATAAACAAGGACCTTAAAGGAAAAGATAGCTAAAAGGAACTTGATGCTCATTTAGACCAAGGGACCACAAGTGCTGCTTAGTGATGCAAACTGGAGGACTCTGATGGCAAAAGGTTCACTGAAGCAATTGGAGACCAATTTGGCCCACAATTGACCACAGCCTGCACCTCTCCCAAATACACCTTCTGCAAAGGTCCGTGGTTTTGGTGACTCTCGCTGCTTGAGAATCCCACCACAGGAAGGATTCTCACAAAGCTGGCCAGCTGCATTTTACACTGGACTTGAAAGGATTATGGTTATTGGGCAACACCAAAGGCACTGGATGTCATTCTGGCTGCCTGTCCTAGAGAAAAACTGGAGCAGAAACCTGATGTAGGGCGGTTTCCCAATTAATGCAACATATAGCATCAAATTAATCCCCATTAATACTGTCCTGTTATTACTGCTGGATCTTTTTGTTTAGTGGGTTTAGCATACTTTTTTAAGGCTAAAATCAGTACTAAGAAAGGAGAGGGGAAAAGTCTTTTTTCTGTTGTTGTCTCTTCTATATTTTTTCTCTTTTGTGTTCAGAAAGTCTTCCTGAAAAAGCACAATAAACATTTAAGACATTTTGGGGCTGCATAAATGTGAATGAGGGTAAATTTACCCCTTTCTCTTTGCAGAAAAAGGTAAGTAGGAAAACTGATGTTGTATGTCTTGCTTGAGAATCATACACAAGTCTAAATTTGAATTTAAGTTTGGATTCAAAAGCAAAAATAAGTCAGAGATAAGTTCAGGAAATGCATCACTGAAGGAAATGTGATATGTGAAGGAAAAAATAAAAGCAGTCATAGTACAACATAGTATGATATATCTCTATATATGTAGAGAGACAGAGAAAGGTCATATAAGAGTTGATAAAAGCATTTTCCTTTCAAAGCTCTCAAAGTTTTTTCCTAAACCAAGAGAAGAAATGCATCATTCACCTAAATTTTAGTTGCCAATGGCACTTATAAGACTATAGATTACATATTTTCAATCTAGGTAAAGCCATTGCCAACATAATCAGAAAGAGAAATCATTGCTTACTAGAAGGCATAGGTTGCTTACAACCTGGAAAACCTTACAGTGGTGGGTTTTGCCTCCTAATTTTGCCTTACCTTGATTTTATGCCCACTGCACTTAAAAGTCTTATTTCAATTCCATGTAAACCCTTGAGCAGATTCTCAGTGGCACTTTACTATATGTACCTGTTAGTAACAAGTGGCCATTTTCACAAATACTATATCATCATTTTGGCATGGCAGAGTTGTACATCCACTCTTCCCTGACACAACCAACTGCATAAACTATACTACAGAGGAGAATTTTGCATGCACAGATTCCTGATCTTTTATTCCTCTATTCTTTTGTCTCACATTTTTGAGAATACCAGGTATGCAGTCTTCCTTGGTATTTCTGTGGCACTTACTGAATACCCTGAGGTTCGTTTGTAAGACAAGTGTGCCTATGTGGGAAGTACAGAAAATCTCATCCCAAAGTCAGGAAGAACCTCTGTGATCTTCTCATCCAGTTTTTTGTTGAAGGGGGATAATAGAAAAGTCTATGAAAGAGTGACATAGAAATGTTAACTTTAATCCAGGCCCCATTTGAACTGAACAAGGAGTGATTATCCTATACAGTCTATAGTTCGAAACCCTGTAATGAACATGAATACCAAATCAAGCCTAGCAAGTGCCACACTAAAAGCTCATCTAAATTTCACATACTTGGGTTTTGGTGGAGAGGAGAGAAAAAGAGAGTAGTCTACTTCTTTAGCCTCTCAAAGCTGCTACTTGCTAAACTATGTGTAGGTCTGTAAATGTTGGAATTAATCCTGTAGCCTTACCTCATCCCACAGGCATTTAACAAAGGCAGTATTCTTGAATGCTGAATTTCAACTAATTATCAGGAGTGAGAGAAAAATGGGACAAAGAGCACCTGACATGATGCCATGTTAATAATTCACTGAGACATCTAGGATAACATGCTTTCAGTACAACATTTCATGCGCTCTAGAAACAGGCTCACTCTTCTCAGCAGAGGAGACAGAGCACTTGCTGAAAAATGGCAGCTAATAAGTGTGCCACCTGTTTGTACATCATTTAACCTGTGTAAGTGTGTAAAGGCTTGTTGCAGCAGGGTTGTATTTTACATCAGGGTTGTATTTTACATGCAGGAATTGGGAGGAGGTTCTTTGCTTCTCTGAATCTCCTTACAGCCTCCAGTTAATTAATCCTGAAAAATGTATGTTGAAATTTCAAACGTGCATCTTTGCACAGTAAGAAAATCTAATGGTGTGCAAGGGCACTCCAGAAACGGTGAAAAATGTTGCCTGACCATGCTTCTTAAAGGGGTCACAATCTTAATGAATTATTTGAATAACATAATTATGACAGCCCCCTAAAATATATACGCATGGCATATCTTGAAAAAAAATTGAAAAGCAGAATCAAGTTATGCCCCAGACCAAATTCAGAGCAAAGATAACACCCCACCATCCCTGCTCCCCAAACTCTCCTTTATGAGTGTGCATTTTCTAATTAAGGATACATTGGAAAGATGCATTGCCCAGATTATCTCCTGGACTTGCTGTCTTTCTACAAGGTCATCACCATCGGGCATCTCTGAAAGGAACAAATTTCAGTGTTACTCATGGTATTACAAGGTTAGCACACGAGGAAAACTCAGGGATATTGGTGAGCCTAACTCCTCTTCAGCCAAGGTGAGCGAGTTCTGTTATGGAATAACATGTTGAGACAGTAAGAGCTGCTATCTAAAATGCAGCAATTGAGTGAAACAATCTTGAGGATTCATCCCTTTTACCTTCCTCTGTATGCAGCAAGAGGAGATGCTGACAAAAATAACAGCACGTTCTGCCTGGGCTCTGCATTTGCTGAGAGATCTAGGCCCCACACCTGCCTGTTCCCTTGGGGTCACAGGTATCTAGAATATTCTTGACAATGTCAGGGAAGGTCTCCTCATGCCTTTTTGAACTCAAGGGATTCTTTGTTGTGTAAAACAATTTACAAGCATCTAGAATGAAGAACAAAAGTTGCTACTGGCCACTGAGTTATTTCAATACCAAAAAGTAAAATCAGCAAGAGGCATGTTTCAAGCAGCAGAACAACTACAAGCATGTGTTTCTTCTACTATTCAAGAGACTTTTTCATCTGTATTATACCAAGAAAAATTATGTGCACAGACAAAAGCAACAAAACAGAGGAAAAAGTCTCTATTTGTTTCAGAGCAAAAGCCCTGGTAACACATGTGGCAGTTGCATAAGACAAGTGAAAATATACAAATTGTTAAAAAAATCCAATCTTATGCCAACCCAAATAATGTCGTTGAGTCACAGAATTCTAAGAAACTGTGCCATCACTCCTGTAACTGCTTATGTGCCTCATTCAGTTGGAATGTGATATTTCTAAATTTTTTCAGTGTCTCAGTCCCATGCTTGACAACATTAATTTTGTTCCACTTCCTTTCTTTATATTTGATAGTTATGGTTTTGAGTTAAGTTTCTCAGATTTTGAAGTAGTGTCACTCTGTTTCCATGGAATTAATTTTATGCTGACAGTGGGAATACACAGAATGCTTGTGTTTAGCAGAAATGGGCTGTGTACTTAATTGATGTTTGAAAAGTTGTGCTGATAAAAAGATTTGGGAAGTTAATACAATGCCTATGACACTGAAACAACAGTTTTTTGTACAGTGGAAAACACAGGCAAGCTTTAAGAGATACCTTAAAATGAGGATTTTTTTCTGTTCTGTAGGAAGCTGGTACTGATCAGATATGTACTTGTGGAATGATGGCAGTCATAATCCCACAGCAGTTTCTCTGAAATTCCTGGAACTAGATTGACATAACTCAGTATTGGCAGAGTCAAAATCAGGTATTCAGCCTTAGAAGGTGACTGTGCTGGGAAGTGCATGCAGATCCACTCCCTTGGAGCGCTGACTCTAAAGAACACTCTACTATAAAAATATTTAAATGACCTTTGGTTTTTAAGACAGCTGGTAGCAGGTATATTTTGCTCCAATGATCTCCTCTATGATGTTCTAGGTAACAAGAGAGGTTATAAAGAAACTACAAACTATTTGCAAGCAGATGCATAGAAATTTGTCATTGGTGTCACATTCTTTACTTTTCAAAATCAAATCTGCCACACATGTGGCAGCATAACGTGTCCTACAGTTATTCTACTAGTCCTACTGTGTTCACAGTCCTAAAAGTGAATGAAGTTAGAAATTTATTACTTAGCAGTCTTAAAAAGTGAGATGCAGTGTGGATAAAATGGTCTCATTTCCACAGTAAAACTACAGTGAAGTCGGGATGTCTTTGTTTGAAAAGACAGGTGTCTGCTAAGGAAGGCAGGGGCCTCCCTTGAAATGGAGAACATAAAACCCTTCCCTCCAAATTATTATAATTGAAATTAAGGGGCTGTCAGGCAATATCTATGGGAGTAGGAATAACAGTTCTTTATTAGGGAAAAAATAAAAATAAAATAAAAATGCAGTAATACAAAACAACAGAGTCAGAATACAACCTGGCACCCTGTTGGTCAGGATGTCGGTAGCAGTCTGATAAAATGGTGGCTGCAGTCCTGCAGTGACAGGTGTGGTTCTGTAGAAGCAGTGATCCTGTAAATGGGTGTAGTTTTCCTCTGAAGGTCCAGTGTAGATGGGCCTGGTCTTCCTCTGTACTTTTAAAGTAAACGCAATCAGCCTCAGTGTAGAGTTTGGTACTAAACTTCCAGTCTCTCACTTCCCACTTTTCATACTTGAGTTGTAAGGAAAAATTTGCTGGGACAGAGTTTGGTGTAGTAACAAACAACAAATTCGGAAAGACATTTTGAGTTTCCTGATTAATAGAGCTTTAAAATGAAGAATCCAACAGCTATTAAACAAGTAACAAATGAATCTGAAATGTTGCAAACAGCAGAACAATGGTTTATTTAAAAAAAAAAAATCCAGTGGAAACTCAAGGAGATTCTAATTGAAGTGCTATTTAAAAGCTATTTAAAAGCTAAGAAACATAATTGCCATAGGTTAACAGTAAACTATCAGTCAAAGAAGTCATTTGGGAGGAAAAACCAGCACAAGTTGGAAATGTACCAATTGCAATGATTACCTTAAATTACAACTTCATGAATAAACTCATGATCTTCAATTCTAAGTGCATTACTGCCAAGAAACTAACTCAAGAAACAGATAGGTGTCTAAATCTATTTGAAAGAAAATGCCTCAGAAAATTACTTCTAAATCCATTTTGAAACCTTTTGATTTGTCAAGAGTTCAACACCTTACTTAAAGTTATGTGGGAAAGATGGTAAGGATATATAATTCACGTAAAAATTTTCTGCTGCATGTTTGCCAGATTGTTAGCAGTCACCTGAAGGAAATCCAGTACCGTATAGCATTTAATGAGGGCCACTATATGGCACTTCAAGTAAAGGACAAGCAGAAAATAGATGGCAAAATTCATAGCTGGAGTACTAAAAATCTTCTCAGCCTTCCTCTTTCTTTAAAACCTATGAGGAAACTTTCAAGCCAAAGTTATAGATTTCTAATGGGTAAAATGAATCCATTAGAAATCAGAGGATGTTATAATTATTTCTACTAATAACACAGGAGAAAACAAAGCCAAAATGAAATAAAACCAACAGCATTTTCTTGTAAGAATCAGCAAAAATGGTGAATGGGAAATAGTACAATGACTACTAACTGTTTTGTGCTATCACACTTACTACTGCTGTTGCTTCTGTCTGATATCATTCTTTTCTTTTCTGTTCTTAGCTTAGCTAGCCTTCTGAGGAGAACCTTTTCTTCTATTCTTTTAGTATAGTTTTAATGTAATGTATATCATAAAATAATAAATCAAGCCTTCTGAAACACAGAGTCAGATCTCTATCTCTTCCTTCAACATAAGACCCCTGTGAACACCATCACACCCCCCCTCACATTTTTTTTCTACACATTTGCATATAATTCCAGCAATTAATTTAGAGACTGTTTTTATGCTGTTCCTTACAGTTATGTTGTTTCTCCCAGGCTAAAAACAAAACCCAAAATAACACCCTCACCCCAAAACCAAAACAACAACCATAACTGAAAAACCAGAAAAAATTACTTATATGAAAAATAAAGTTGAATAATTTAAAGCCACGCTTTTGATGGCTGTCAAGGACAACAACACTCTTAAAAACAATATAAAATTTCCTGTCTGAATGGAGTTTAACTAAGAAAGCTAAACATCTTTATGAAATGGAAAAAATGAGCAGAAGATCTAAACAGCATTATTCTATCTGCAGAGCAATTTCAATTGTATTGCTCTTATGCAAGGCATGGGAAGGTATGGTATAACAGCTGTTTAATTAGGAGGAGTCATAGAATCACAGCAAGAATTATTCACTGTTACAATCATAATTTTCTATTTTATTTTCCTTCCTTTCTCCAGCACAGAAACATTTGTTAGTCTGGGGAGTGCACAGGGAAGTACATACTAGCACACACATTTATGAGAGGACATAAATGTTACTCAACTTTTTACAGTTCTTCCAAGTAGACTGAAGAAAGAAGTGAATACTGAATCAATTACATCTATTCCAACAATGGCAAAGGATGGCAAAGTGCATTCTCATACTTCAAACTGTCAACTTCAGTATTATAGCACTCCATATTTAATGGAGTCTACAACATATCCCATTGTTATAATTTCATAGATAGCACTGATAGCAAACCAGTGTGCTACTTTTGACTCTTGCAGTTTCATAAATGAAAGACAAGTAAAGATAAACTGCTGTCAGGAAACAAAAAAACCCACAGCAACAAAAAAGAAAACACACACTCCTACTCCTTCTCCTACAGCAAAAACTCAGATGACCTGTATATTTGTAAATTAGGAATTTTTTGTCAATGTCTATACTTATGTTAAATGAGTATTAATGACTTGCTATATATTGCCTCCCTCCTAGGAAAGTGTTATAATCTAATGATTAGAGAGATGCCTCTGCCCAAATTAAGGAGCAAAAAAGACTATATGCCAAAGTCAATGGTACAGAATTTATTAATAGTAAATGTTAGGTGAAGAGAGAAAGAAATAGAAAAGAGAGGACGGTAGGGGGGAAGTGAAGGGAAGAGAGACAGATTAAGCAGAAAGATAATTACTGCCCCTGTGGATCCAGTGGTGTGCTGTTCATCCTCTTGTTCTGGTCTACTCAGTAGTGAGGGTGTCCCATAAAACAGAGTTCAAATGGGTTCATACATGCTCAGGTATATGTGGAACACCCAAGCATATTCCCTGTGAGTGTATATTTGGGCTTCTATGGTCACAGATTTTATACTCTTAGCCACAGCAGGCAAAATCCTTTGGTGATATTTACAGTGTTTAACAAAGTTATGAGAGGCAGCATTTGTTTTTCCAAGTTATTTGTCTCAAAGGTGGTTCCAAAAAGTAATATTATGTTCTGTCTTTGCTAAAAGATATTTCTAATAGTTGCCGATTGTCAATATATTGAATATAAAAAGAGGTGAGAAGGGAATACTTTATTGAAAGTGACTGTCAAGAATACTGTGCAGCTAGGCTCAGAGAAAAACTATCATCCATTATACTTCTGATTCTGAGAAATGCTCTTCCACAGTCTGTATGTGAAAGAAGTTAATTTAAACTTTCTTAGGTCCAACAGAAGGAGTCAGACAGCACAGGCCAAGTCTGACAGACATGTTAAATGATGAAATACAGTTTTGGTTTTGCTGAAGACTGGCACTATAGTAAATGTGGTGAGTCTAATGCTGCAGCCTGGCACACATGCATTTCTGCTCCTTATCTGTAGAAGTTCTTAGTGCATAAAATGAGACGGGGAAAGATCTGAGATGTGTGCAGATGCACCAGCAGCTCATGGCTTCCTGCCTATCCCAACCACCACAATGGAAAGTTGCAAAAAAGGTAAATCAATTACTTCTCCTAGGTGAACCATGAAAGGCCTGCTTACAAAAAGTTACCTATCTATTTGCTATGATTCTTCCTCAAGAGGCAAAATTGCTTGACAAGTGTATAAGGAGTATTCACACTACTTGAGCATTTTCCTCAGTGTGGCCACATGACAATTTTGAGATCTGTGAGATAAAACCAGGTATAAGACTGATAGCAAAACATTTTTCCTGGGTGTAATTTTGGAAGAGTCCACTAGTCTTCTCTTAGTGTTACTATTGAAGACACTTAAACTTACAAAGATGCAATTGTCTAGCAACAAAGAAGTATCAAAGAAGATAACCACAAACTCTAGACAATTAAAGGCATTAAATGTACATTAATTTGTGCTTTCCTGTTTGGGAGTAAGAGAATGTATTAGTTCCACGTATATAGTTGCTATGTATGTATATATACATGTGTGTGTGTGTGTGTGTGTGTGTATTTAAAGCACAGGAAGGAAATTCAACACAGGTAAGATGGGGAAAACTGTAAATTCTTAGGGCATCATTATACACATTGAATGTATTTCATGACATGCCAATCAGCCAGAAACTGTATTTGCTGAACACTTTCTTGCTTTAACATTTAATGACACACATTTCATACTGAGACAAATGAAATCACATTTAGACAATCTATAATTTTTAATTTAAATTATCTTTCATTGCCCTTCCAACAAAGGGATTATCTGTTGGAAAATTTTATTGAAATTGGTCTCAAAAAATAAGTATATAAATGTTGGCATTTCAATCACTGTTGTTTTCTACTTCAGCTTCCTTATTCTTGACCCAGACTATTAAATAGATACTTTCCCAAAAAAAGCAGTTAGTATTATTAATTGTACAGATCTACAAATCCTTTATTGAGTTAGGAATGGCTGGTCTAAATCAATACTGCTGCATTAATCTCTGCCAAAGCATGTACATTTTCTGTCAGGTTACCTTCAGCTCACAATGACCATCGTGATGGTAAATCAGATATGTATTCTTGGTAAAACAGAGTACATTGGAGAATGAAATCTTTTTGAGATTTCAAAAAAGGCTATAAGGCAACTTATGGAACACACAGAATCTATGGAAACTGTTAGGAAAGAATATTTTTGTTGGTTTTTTTCCATATTTTAAGTATTCTTTTACAACTGACTCTCTTATGTTACTGCTTTAATAATTTCTTTTCATCTATCAAGCTTCTTATCATAAAAGCATTTGGAGATTTTAGCAATATATGCAGTCAAAAATACATATAAAGACCCAGATAAGGAGATAAAAACCTGAAGAGCCAAGCATTTATAAGGTAATTGTCATGAACGTGTTACAAATGGCAGCACAGAAGTGCAAAAAAGATGGACACAAAAATTCTCTCTCAGACAATGGTGTGGCTGTGCTAGATGTCTCTTTCCTAAGGATATTTTCTGGGAGTAAAGGCAACAGTATGTTTTATAACTTAGCTATCTCTAAATATTTGTGTCAATCAAGTCTCCTCTGAGGATTTTTGAGTGCCTTTGATCAGTTTTAGGCAAATGTGACACGGGTGTCAATGATAACAGCTCTTGCAGATGCACATAAAATAGAGCAAAGAAGAGAAAACTAATCAGCACTCCAATGACTAACTGTCAGGATGCAGCATGAATGCAGTTTGCCTTTAGAAACTGAAAACATACACAGAATATTTCTCATTACAGGACAAATTTTAATATGAGTGCATCTAATCCAAGACAGAGAATAATACAAGCATGAAACAGAAACCATCGGAAATAGTGATTTGTTGCTCATGGAGCTGGATCTTACAGAAATGTGGAAATTCTGAGGGTGGCTAATTTATTAGGTGGAAGGTACATTTTAAAGAGGACTTAGAGGTCCTCTGAAAAAAGACAAATCTATGTGCCACAGGTCTAGTATTTAGTCTAATGAAAGTGAGGTGATTACTAATACACCTACCATGGGAAGCAATAATGAAGTTGAGACCACACAGTAGGTTACAACAGACTTTTAGGCATGATAGAGTAATGCCAGCACATTTATTACTGTCTGAACTGTGGTTTGTTGGACTCAGATCTATCTTTATCTACTTTATCTATCCAACATTCTAATACACATGCTTTAATTACACTATCTGACTATCCCAGCCTTTTAGAAATCATTTTCTGTGCAAAAAAAGTCCTGGTTTAGGGAACTGCAATTATTCACGAGCAGAAACAGTATGAAAAGCACCTCAGACTCAGTCTGAGAAGCTAAAGTTGCTGCTTTTGCTACTGTCACCCAGAAATTAGCTCTCACTGACTCTGTTGTCAGGCTTGGATTAGGAAGCACATCCTAAAGTGCCTGGCAAAGTGAGTTAAACTGTTTCCAGTTTATGTCCAGCTGAAGCTGATGGAGAACATGCTTGATCTGATAATTCAGCATCAACAAGCTTGGTTCAGCAAAATATGTACTTCCTCTGTAGTGTTTTAGTGACAAAAGCCTACAGGTAACAAAACTCATACTGATTTACACTGCACTCTTTATCCCCACCACTACACATTTCACCCAGAAAAGGAGTTACCAGAAGTGTTTCATTAGAAAATATGTATCTGCTTTCTTCCTTGTTGCTGCCTTTTGGAGACATTATAAAGCCATCAGATCTGAAAAGTAACTTTTCTGCTGTCAAATCAGTCCAGAATTCAGAGTAAGATCAAATTTTTACCTAATGCAAGCATTGCCACTTTGTCCCATATTTGCTTTTACAAATACTTGCAAGGAACAAAAACTGTTATGGTTCCTGTATTTTCTAACAGTCTCATTTACGCTATTCAGTAACAGAAAAATAATACCACATAAAAAAGACTCTTGAAATAAGTTGTCTGCCAAAGCAAACACTGTGGTCTTAGATATCTGAAATAAGTCTACAAAATGCATTCTATAGCTACAACAGACTAAGCCATAGAGCTGTAAGAGGGTGCACGAACATTTTCAAATGCCAAGTCCTGAAGAAAGCTGTGAAATGTCATCATTCAATTCACCTCAGCAGACAAAGAAAATCCAGACCTTTGATGACCCCTGCTGAATAAACTAAGCACTGCATTTAAATTATAACTCAAGATGTACTTGGAAGAATAGTTCAGTGCTCACTATCATAAAAAAACCAAAGAAAAGCAATACAAAAAGGACTCATTCTTTTATGACATGCCAAAGAAAACAGCTTTTTTGCAGCTGGACTAGCACCAGACCTGAGAGATGTACAAGATAGTGTAACATCTTGAACAGGTTTAATCTAATGAACTGTATTCCTGCATCCATTAAAAAAAACAGTGAAGCTATCAATACTATATTTCTTTTATGACCCAGAGAAGAGGAATCTTTAAACAGTACAGCAATCACAAGGAGAATCCAGACACCCTCCTGCACTGTCTGACATTGTTTAGGGCACTGAGAAGGTTCCTACTGTTCCTTTCCACAACAGCTCTTTCTGCAAACACTCTGTGCTAAGCCTGTTTTAAGTTCTTCCTTTTGGAGTCATGTACTAATGATGGGAAGCCCTTCATCAAACCAACTCAATGACTCTGCACTTCTCTGGAGAATAATTAAGGGAGATGTAGCATTAGAGAATTATTTATCTCTTTTTCTGTAAATACACTAAGTCCTACAATGACTATGATAACACACAATATAAATTGCTCTTTAAAAGGACAGCATGACGTAGGTTGTTGCATCACAACAGCCATAAAAAACATTTGGAATTTTTTTACACTGGGTCTGAAATGTTATACTAATTTTTTTATATTGTTTTAAAGAAAGAAGCTGGAATTTGTGAATTAATTGCTAACAACTATTATTTCATTATGGGCATGCATATAAAGTAGAAAGTGTCTAACTTAGACATATGCGTAAAAGTTATGTCTGTTTTATAGCTAAGATAAATAATTTATTACAGGTAAGCAATGTATGTACAATACAGACCAGCTGTAGATATTTCTCTACCATTTCTGGTCTTCTGGCAGTGAAATCTAGCACATGTGTGGGAGGCACAAGATAACTGCAAACTTAGAGCTGAAGTGAAGGACGTTTTTACAACCCAATGAAAAGGGAAGCACTAAATCACCAGAGTTTAGACATTACACTTCTATTAATCAGGTATAAAATTTACCAATAACATTCAAACTATTGAACAGACTGAAGAATTTCTTAGTGTAGTGTGACAGTGTTCACAGGGGTTTTCAGGATGGGGAAGAGACGTAGATCTGACTCCATATTTCAGAAGGCTTGATTTATTATTTTATGATATACATTACACTAAAACTATACTAAAAAGAATAGAAGGAAAGGCTCATCTCAGAAGGCTAGCTAAGCTAAGAATTGAATGGAAAGGAATGAAAACAAAGGTCTGTGGCTTGGACAGAGCAAGAGCCAGCTCTGCTGTGAGTGGTCACTAATTCCAAACATCCACACGAGACCAATCACGGATCCACCTGTTGCATTCCACAGCAGCAGACAACCATTGTTTACATTTTGTCTCTGAGGCCTCTCAGCTTCTCAGAAGGGGAAAAATCCTAAGAAAGGATTTTCACAAAAAGGTGTCTACGACAGTGTAATGTAACTTTTTTTGCAGGCAATTCTGAGTTTCACACATGGTTTAAATTTCCCATCTCTCTCTTCTCCATCATCTTAGACCTCAGTCTAACAAAGCCAGACAAATTTATTTCTCACCAGGAATTTCAGAAACGTTACAGAAAACAAACTATTTCCTGGAAAATCATGATATTAATCAATTTGTTTAGAAAAGCAGGACCTGAGAAAATTGAAGAGTCACTGCAAAAAGCCTGGAAGATGCTGCTTTCTTCTACCTAGCAGCTCTTTTCAGGAGAAGGAATGCAGGCAGAACTGGGAAAGCAACCATCTCTGAAGTGGCAAGATGAAAGCATATTCACTTCTAACTCTGCTGAACCACAGAATGTGGTGTCAGGACAGCAAGACTCCCACATTTCCTAAGGAAGCTAGGCTTGCTTTGCACATTTCTTCTAGGAGTTCATCAATTAAAGGAGGGCAGCTCTAGAGAACACAAGAATCTTGTATTTCTTCAAAACTTATTACAATACAGCATTTTGGTCTCTGTTCTAAACAAAAGTGGCTTCAGATTCAGAAAACCATGGCATCAAAAATTAACACTCAACCCAGCTACAAATATAAAAGAAACTTTTCTCCATTTGGCTAATCTGCCAACTTTCATTAACCGTCATGTGTCCTTCAGTCGTGAGGGACAACTCGGAGACAGCCTGTGATACTATATATATATATATCTTGGGCTGTCACTTGAAATTTTAGGCTACAATTACATGTGATCCTGCTACTATGTGTGAAAGTGCTACAAGAAAACCCTGCCACTGTTCTGACGAACAAATCAATAACATAATATGGGTGATGAAGAAACCTCTTGTCACATTTAATGGTTGTTTTTCCAACCTAAATCAGTACATTATGTAACTGAGAGCACTGACCTAATAGCTAGCAGTGCTACTAACATAATGAAAGGGGAAAATAAGGGCCTCAGGAAAGTATCCTTTCAGTCAAAACACAAAACTGCATTATCATGTGGTCAGTAGTTTAGGATATAGATACACCACAGAGAATATGCAACCTGCATAATTAATTTACATTGCTAGATATTGGGTCACCTGAGGATGCCTGTGAAATCAGTGAAAATACAGATCTTTGCTGGGTTTTTTTCTACTAGTAAAAAAAGGTAAAATACTTCCAGATACGTACATTGAAAAAAACAGAGGGATCCAAACAGTTCTCATTGCTGTCCTCACCAAAATATTTCACCACATTTAAATTAGGTAAGCATTGCAGCCTGATGGCATGAAATAAGGCCTTAAAGACTGGGTAATCCTCAACAATAAACACGTATATTTAGATTTGTATCTGTATTAGTCCACACATAAAAATTTTCTTTGTGCTCCAAATACGCTGTGATCTGACTGTTATATAGACTGTTATACAAACCAAAAACTGTTTTGAGTTTCTCTGAGTAACAATTTGATGCTTCTAGCAGGAGGACTTAATATTATCTGATTGCTTGATAAGACAGCCATTACCCTGAACAGACCCTAGGCAAGAGTTTTTTTGTTGTAACTTGACAGTAGGTTTATTGAATTAAATGTGTCTAAGATACAAGGTATTTGTGTCACTTCATACGGCTTGTGTAGATCAGTTTTAGTTTTTTCTCTTTGTAGCCTACTGTGAAAAGAATAATAGTGTTCCCTGAATTTCTTTTATAGTGTGCCCTTCTTGGTGAAGCAAAGTAGAATATTTCAATCACATGGACAATTCCTTTCTCTGAAATTTCTGAAGAATCAGAAGTGGCAAAAACATAATTTTTGCAAATGGAGATCTACTTATCTTACTAATTGCCAGCCATCAGGGCAGTGTGAAAGATCTGTAGGTGTAAGAAATTTCTCTGCCTGATCTCACAAACTGAAAGGGACACTGTCAGGCTAAAACCTATGTTTTAAAACATCTTTTATAAAAAACTTCCATTAAAAAAATCCCTTTTATGTGGACCCATTTTTGATGGGTCTTTCTTTTTCTTTTTTGTTCAATTATAACAACAAAAGCAGACCATGCAGACTCATTTTTGGGTGTATTCATTTTAACATGCTGTTTCACGGTAATACTTGTGGATATTGTGGCATTGATCTGAAATCTCCTGCAGGAATATGCTTTCTTTCAATGCTCTCTACTGTACCAAATGTTTACAAACATTTTAAAACATTAAATATAACTTATAATTAATCCCCATATGTTGATGCAGTTTTTTTTACAAGAGTCATTGATTATCCTTTAAACTAACAAAGAGAGAAAGATTCCTTTTCACTATTGTGACATATTTCATCCTAATTCATTACCCTAATGCCCCTCATTTTTGGTATCAGTTTTTCCTGTTAATGGTATAAAACTTGTACAGAGTACTTTAAAAGGATAAGAAAATGTTATTGAAAAAATATCCTAATTAGATGTTTGCTTCAGTAGCTGCTTTTAGTACAAAAAATTACTTCATGTGTTTTCCCTTCTTCCCCTTCTTTTTAAAGCTTACTCCCTCTTGTGCCTTTCTTAAAGTATCTGGAATTTTTTTACATACTACTTAAATGACAACAAGGTTCCAACAAGACAGACAAGCAATGCAACTAAATGAATTTTGAGGTATCATGATAAGATCATGATGATGACTTTTTTTCCTTATTGTCAGCTGCAACATTCTACTTGCAGCTCCAGGACAAAATCAAAAGTCAGTTGCAAGTTATTCCAAGCAGATAAAGTAAATTTGCATATGCCAAACAATACAGATGAGGTCATTGCTTATGCAACAGGCACCTTAATACTCACATGCAACATTCTTGGAATACAGATAATAAATGGTCTTGTAGATCTCTAGGACATTGTTATTATATACATCAGTGAGAGATCATCAAGTATGTGTTTTCATGTCATGCACGCCAAATTTTAAGTCAGTGTCCTCTATACATTATCTAAATGTTTTTCTGAAATCAACTTTGAAATTTGATGAGATTTTTTTTCTGAAGAAAAAACATTCCAGAGATGCAGAGCGATATTCCAGGTAGATGTTTATTTTTTAGGTTGGATAAGATCTTGAGCAACCTGGTTGAGTGGAAGGTGTCCCTGCCCATGGCAGGGAGAGGTTGGGACTAGATGGTCTTCAAGGTCCCTTCCAACCCTTAACATTCCATGATTCTATGATTTTGTGATTTAGAAAAAGATCTAGATTCAACCTTAAACCCACATAAATCATTCAATGAATAACAATGCTTTAAAATGTCAGTTGCTACCATTCAGGCTAGTTTTCATGAAGTGTAAACCTACAAATATATGGCAGACTGTATGCCCAGTCTGAGAATTCACTACAGACCTATAGACTGCAGAATGCCCCAGATGCCATTGGATCACTGATGTCCATTTATCAGTATTAATCTCTATAAATTTGACCTGCAAAATAATGGGAGGATGTGAAGACTGAAGGTACATCTCGTGGGTGAGACTAAACATCTTGTTTGAACCTCCCATTAAAAACTTTTTATCAATGAAAAAGCAATGTTCTAGATTTTAGGAAAAAAAGCTAACCAAACCATTACAACAAATTTAGAGATATCTGTGTCTTCTGAAGGCCAAAGGTGAGGTGGAAAAAGCATAAAAGAGAGCAACGATATACTAGTATTATTGCTTTGTTTCACCCTGCATAGAATACAACTGGGTCCCAAATCACTTCACCATTGTTTTCTTCAAGAAGAATGAAAATTTAATTCTTCATTCTTGTTTCTCTTTTCTCTGGTGTCCCTTGAAGGAAAAAGGACCTTTTAACTTAGACATTGCTATTGCTTTATCACTTGTGTTTTTCAAAAAAACTGTTTTAACAATTCTATTTAAATGGCTGGAGAAAGGAGCCAGCAGGAACCTCTTGCAGTTTAACAAATGGAGATTCCAAGCACTGCACCTGGGGAGGAAAAACCCCATGAACCAACAGCAGCTCACCCAGGAAGGCCCAGGAGGAACCCGGGCCGGTGGTGAGCGCCCCAGTTCCCTGCCAGGCTCACTGGGAGTGCTGCCAGCGGGACACGGAGGGATCCTGCCCTCTCCCCTGCCCTGTGAGGCCACACCTGGAGTGCTGTGCCTGCTCTGGGCTCTCCCCTCACAGGCTCACAGCCTACGAGAGATGAGGAGCTACTGGGGAGAGCCCAGAGAAGGGCCACAAACACGGTGAAGGAACAGGGGTTTCCCTCTCCTGTGAGGGAAAGCTGAGGGAGCTGGGTCTGTTCTTCCTGGAGAAGATGCAGCAGCACCAGACTCACCACAGGACCTGACAAACTGAGGGGTTTAAGGCCACCAAAAGACGTCTGACACGTCTGAGTGGGGTCTTTTCCCTTTGGGCTGTTTGTTGTGCTCGCCAGGCAACAGCCGGGTGCCAGAGGCTCCTGTATTCGCACACTCGGCCCAGTGTGCGGCCTCCAGCAGGACCCGGGCCCTGTCCTGGCAGTGCCCCACAGCACCACTGAGGGCTCCCGGCCACTTCCTCCGTCCCGGACGCCTCCCGCAGGTACCCTGTGCCACTGGCTGGGCGGGAGCAGAGTGGAAGGGAGATTTCTCCTGCCATGGGGGGCAGCGTGCCTGGGGGAACGGAGGGGGAGGCAGGTGTCGAAGGCAGCTGAGGGGCTGCTCGGTCACTTTCCAGTAAAGTCTCCTTTTCCTGCAAGGAGACCCTTCGGGAGGCCCCCGTCTCCCCTCTCTGCCCACGCTCTGGGCCTTCTCTGCTGCCCGGCTCCCCAGAGAAGCTCTGGCTCCGGGCCCGTCTCTCGGCAGCCCATGGCGCGCGGTGCCGCGGAGGCTCTGCAGGAGAGCGGCTCCGCCGCGCCGGCCGCCTCGAGCGGGGAGCAGCGGGAGGCGGCGGCGGCCGGGCTGTGCCCCATCTGCCTGGGCGACCTGGACAACGCGGCGCACGTGGACACCTGCCTGCACACCTTCTGCTTCGCCTGCATCCGGCAGTGGGCTGCCGTGCGCGCCGCCTGCCCGCTCTGCAGGCAGCGCTTCGGCCGCATCCTGCACTCCGTCAGGGCGGACGACGACTACCAGGAGTACGTGCTCGGCCCGCCCGGCTGCCGCCAGAGCGCCGCGCCCGGCCACAACGCTCTCGGCCCGTCCCCGCACCGGCGCTACCGGCTGCGCCCGCGGCCCCGCCGCCATCCCCCTGCCAGGACAAGGGGGCGGCCGCCAGGGGCCGGACGGAGAGCTCCAAGAAGCTCCGACACCTCTGCCCGATAGGCTCAGGGCAGCGCCCGGCCCGCCCCGCCGCTGGACCTGCCATCCTCTCGCACGTGCTGGGGGCGCGGCTTACGGCCCTCGTGCGCTTGGAATGAACACCCAGAGCATTCCCGGAGCACGCGTCTCTCGCAACCACTTGGTACACTGCATATGAATACACTAATTCGGTGGAGGTGTTATTTCATCTCTGTCTCTCTTTTTCATTACTATTATTATTAGTCATAATAGTATTGTTATTTTTAAAATTATTAAAGTGTTCTTATCTCAACCCAAAAGGTTTATCCTTGTTTTTCCAATACTCCTCCCCAGTAAGGAGAGGGTGACAAGTGGGTGCATGGATCTCAGTTCCTGGCTGGAGTTCTCCAGCTGGAAGAACCCCAGCTTTCATCGGTGCTGGTGCTGGAAAATCATTGGCTTTGGACACAACAAAATTCCATAAGCTTTTCAGAGCATGATTCCCTCAAAACCAAAGGAAACCACTTCAGGCAATGCTTTCTAACAGTACCTTGTTAGTGTAGGATAACAAAAGGCAGAATGGCCAGAACATGCTGCAAACTTCTTTATATAAATGCTGCAACAGAGCCTCTTGAACTCCCAAAGCCTTTCCTCTCCAAGCACCACAACATCGCTGCCTGTAGTAGTGGGGAACAAAGTGACACTGACCCCCTTTATGTATCTGAAGGAGATCACTTTATTGTAAAAATTGTCCCCTTTTTATACCTTTAATCTCTACCTGACATAACTGAAACCAAACCAAGACTTAACAGAATTTAACAGAAAGAAGGCACCCATTGGCTGGCTCAGCTGCTGTGCTGCTGTCCACACGTGCAATCATCCAATCAGCTTCCTAGTCGTACTCTGTCCACGCGTTTCTCCAGCCAATCACAATCTGACTTCCAACTGTCACTCAACTGACTCTCTCCTCACTCATAACTGCCTCGCAGCCCACAACCGACTTCAATCGGCCTTCTGGTGAGCCTAAGCAATAAGCACTTTAACAGTTATAGCCCCATATCCTGCAGCTGCCCAAGCTTTGTGGCCATCAGCCAGAATGCCTGACCTGAAGCAAAGCCAGGTCCATGGACACAAGCCACGCTGACAACCCTCTCCCTCCTGGTGCCTCCACACCCAAATGGATCCGGTCATTCCCCTGTCACAGCCCTCTGAGCCTTCCTCTGACCCTTCCCTACAGCAGCAGCCCAACTCCTCTGGCCCAAAGTGGCTAAAATGCAGGAGAGAGCTGGTTTCAGGCTTCACAAAAGATATACTGCTGGGGACCATCTGTTGACCTGTACCCCTTGCCTTGGTGTTTTTTGCAGAGCAAAGCTCTAAACTCCAAGCATCCCAGAACTTTGGGAGCCACCCAAGAAGCAGACTGACATGCAAGCAAAGCATATCTGTGCCAGGGGCCAAAACGTGGGTTCCCCACCCCTCTCTATCTCTGAGTCTTACTGGGCCCATCCCAGTCCCCCACTTTCAGTCCTCTCCCCAGATACACCAGCACCATATTTGAACATTTCTACGAGCTCCACACAATCCCCTTTTGCTGGGGCAGCCCCACAAACTCTTATCCCACATCCCACATGGTTCCTCAGCCCTGCTGGCAGAGTTCCCATTGCCAGTGAACCCTCTGCACAGCATTCCTGTGGGACCCATCTCCATTGGCAAGGAAGGGTCTGGAGGTCCTGGGGACATGAACATACAAATGACACTGGTGGTGTGCCCTGTAGCCAAAAGGCAAAGAGGCTCTGGGGGGGAGACTGTAAGTGCTGCCAGCAGGACAGGGAGGGATCCCACCCTCATTGTTGGGTTCGGCTGTCTGTCTCTGCCCCAACACGGGTAGTGTGGTTCTTGGGTGGCACGCGTTTTAAAGGACGAGTCTGGACTCTTCAGCTTTTCGGTCTTCGGATTGTTTATTATTTCTTATCTACAAAATTTTCTGTCTGCCCAACAGAGGTCTGATCTGCAAGCAGTCACAGGCACTCTCTGACCACCCACGGGGCGGTCATGTCTTTTTATACTAATATCTACGTACATAATATTTACCTTTATTTCCCAATGCTTTTCACCCATGTTAGCAAGTGCACCTTCACCATAAACCAATCCCCAAGTGCCAACATCACCACAGGAGATGGAGGACAAGAAGTAGAAAGAAGAAGGACAAGACACGCCTTGATCCTTCCATCTTGTCTCCATAACCCCCCTGTACCAAAAACCTTAAAGTCTATACTTCACCTTCTAAATGTGTCTCTTTTACACCTTTTACTCTAAAGTGATTCTCTTGTCCTCGAACTCTTGTTATTTCTGTGGATGGATCAAAATCAAGCCACCAGACACTTCTGGCAACATTCCAGGATTTTCGAGACCCCCAAGGGTTCTCCTGGCATCTCTGGACATTGGGAACGATGTGCTGAGATCCCACACCTCATGACCCTCTTCTCTGCCTGAAAAAATGTGCAAAATTCCATTGTGCAAAACACAAGATGAAGCTTTTTACTGTGGTGGTGACCATAGACTGGGATATTGTTGAATAAGTTGTCTATACATTTAATTGCCATCTTTATACCTTGGAAACAGAAGGTAGTCTTCTTCCCTCTACCTGCTCCCTAGGTACTTGGTTGTGCAAAATTAACTGGTCAAAATAAGCCAGGAACCAACTACTGGGCCTCTTACACTGCTAAGAACAGCTGTGAAGAAGTTATCACTAAGTACAGATTATCTTCTATAAAATATGGAAGAAAAATGCATTAAAACATAGCATGAAGCCAAATTACAGTTCTTGGAGGGTGTGTTGTCTCTAAGTCAATGTTGTCAACCTTATGTATCTAATCCTGCGTGGGACTCAGCATAAGTTCATGTCTTTACTTTACAGAAAAATCTAGAAACTGACTCCCACATATCTACCTTCCAATGTCACCTTAATGCTACTATGTCTGGGCAGAAAAACTTTGTATACAACTTAGCACAGGAAAGTAATAGAATTACCATTTTGTGCTTTAGGCAAGTCAAAAAATATTTTTGCTTTAAATTCAGGAACTCTAATGCAATCACATAATTAGATACTCTTTTCAAGTTTAAAATAGCCAGTGATCTCTGTATGAGGACCCAAAACTAATTTCCTTCAAGTGAATATTATGAAGCTTCAGAAGAGAAAAAAAAATCAATGCCCAGAATTTGTTTGAAGTGATACGTTTTGTTTTTAAAAATGGGAACCCCTCCATATAGTGAAAAGATCAGGAGAAGGCATGAAAGATTAAGTGGCAGATGAGATAATAGACAAGATAATTGCAGAGCATTAAAGACTCAGATTTATTTTTAAGACATTCAAGTTCTATTTAGAAAAGCTTTTTGTTAACTTTTGTGAATCTCAAAAGAATTATCCTAACATGTTGAACAATAATAGGACTAATGGTGTTAAAGCATCATCATTTCCTATTCCAAACCAGCCTATACAGTAACTGGCCACAGAGTGTTTTTGCAGCACAAATAGAAGATAACAAGACTAGAGGAGTCATAATGCAGCAAAACCTCAATATGCCACAAAGAGATTTGTCGTGCTCTGTGCTGGGGTAAGTGACAAGTCCTGAATTTTCTCACTGAGCTACCATGCACAGGGAAGTTGAGCACACTTCCCCTCACAGGCTCACAGGCTCTCAAGCACCATTTTGTTTCTGTGGCACCAGAAAGGTCATGCTAATTCAGGGTGAGAGCTGAGCGTGTGAAAGCTAAGCGGACAGTTCCCTGAAACAGAGCTGCACTAGTTGGATAGAGATAAAAAGAAAAGCAAACATAAATCTGTGTTGATAAGTTAACAGGCAAGCAAATGTGTAGCTTAGCAAAGAAATAGAGAACTGATTTCTGTATTGGTTTGGTCTTGAGACTGTGGAGCTCTCTTGAGACTCCCCTGGTTTTATTCCACCTTTCTGAAACAATGAATAAAGAAAAAAATGCTGCCTATTGTCAAAGCCATCTGCATGCCTTCTAGTGATATTACACTTCTGCATTTATCACATATTTTCAAGAAACTCCTAGACTCTTCTGTTTAGGAAACCTATTCTCTGTGCTTTTACAGAGAAGATTTTCTAAAGAGCTACAGAAAGTGCTTTCCACCTATATTTTTCATCTCCTCAGATTAAAAAAATATTAAAAATATTCTTAAATTATAATTTTAAATATATACATGGAAAGGTACATGTATTTTACATATATACTCATACATACACTTGCTTGTTGATAAAACTACATACATGCATAGATGTGTATATATTACACAAAGCTATAAATATTCATGCCTGACTAAACACTATAGATTGCAAAATGTGGACACCATCGTAACATATGAGATGATCTGTTTCCCTTCTATTACTACAAGCCTGAAATGACACCAGAATATAAATATACGTATTTAAGTGCATTTTTAAAACTATGACTGACAAAAAACAATTCTACAGAGGTTTTTGAAGATGTTCTTAGTTCTATCATTACACTTACAATAGAGATTATTTAACCTTAGATAGTTAGTGAGTTGTTTCTGACCTTAAGGAAGTATGTGAAAATGTTTATTTGTGTGTATAAATTACAGGCAACAAATACTACTACTATGGACAGATTAGAGGAAGGAGCCAAATTCCTGAGGGTGAAGAAGTAAAACATGGGAGGTAAAACTAAAAGAAGACATAAAAATGAAAATCAGTATTTTATGGTTGGTGAAAGAGAGAGAAATTTCCAGAGTGCAGCAGGGCATGTGTAGGTAATGAAAATTACAGTTTAGTGACAGTATGTTTGCATTAGCATGCAGAAGAGCTGTAAGTGAAACATTTTGCTTTGCTCAGAGATAAAAGAATGTTGACATAATTACTGTTGAAAATTAGGATGGCAGCTGAGCCCTGAAAGACATTTCTTATTTGTGTGGATAGATTAGAAAGACCTTACCTCAGATTTCATTCAGGAAGTTCATTCAAACATACAAGAGTTTGTTATGGCAAGAATTTGGGGATCTAGGCATAACGCTGTGTTGAAGATGATGCAACATTATACACTTGAATAGCAGTCAGTGTGATCATTTGTTCTACAGGAAATAAAATGTGCATAAAGAAGTGCTTCTCTTCTGAAAAGCTTCAATAACAGTAAAAAAAAAATAGAATTACCATGGCGACAACGAACAATCTTACATGCCAACATGGAAAAAATAAAACAGGGAAACAAAACAGAAAATCAATTAAGAATTTAGGCGATGATAAACTGCACAGTTTATCATCACAGTCTGATTCTTTATCATGTATTTCAAATATGATTTCAGATTAAACAAACTATTTTCATGTTGCTGGTAGTTTAAAGATCCTCAAGAAACTGAGGCCAAACAAACTGGCTGTAAACAATAAAACCATAAAATCTTATGTCTTTTGTGGAGGGAAAAGAGGCAGAGAAAACAGAAGCAAATTGATTTTTACAAAACTATGCCGAAAAAATTTTTATACTCTCACTTTCTTAACATGCCAAAAACTAACTCACAGAAGGTAAACTTAAAAGTCCATTCTTTTCCTCTTTTCCCATGCTAAATTTTCACCAATTTCGGGAATTTCTCAGCAGTTAATGACATGATGATGTACTATTCTGAGTCTTTTTTAAGTTGGTAAATGAAACTGCTGTGGACAATAGACTACTGTCCTCATTTTCATTACAGTCCCTAGCAAGGGGTCCACATTTTCTACTGGAGCAGTATCTTCTGGGTCTCAGTGGACCTAGAGTAACTTATCTCATATTGTGACTTCATAATGAAAGAACATATGCCAACAGAAAAATTCAGGTTCTCAAGACAGAAGAGGAAATAGAACAGTAAGATTGCACAAGCGAGGACAGGGATAAATAACTGGAAGAGATATGAGGCAGAAACCAAATGAGAAATATCAGGGTATTAATTTTTCACAAAATAGTGTGTCTTGGAAAACATGCTAATAATCATATCCTTTATTCACATAACAGGGAATTTTAGAGATCTGCAGAAGCGTTTTCTGTATAGATCAAAAACTAGTGACACAATTTGGTAAGTCTTGGTGAAAAATATTAATTAAACTATACCCCTGTATTGTTGAGCAGTAGTGTTAGCAGACTCTACACAGACAACTTCTCTGGGAAGGAGTAAAATTTTGTTATTTTATGTCTAGATCCATGGTTTTTTACATAATTTTGGTAATCTCCCTGTCTGTCATCAATCCTCCTTTCTAGAACACTCATTTATTCCTGTGTTTCTTGACTTGGATCCTTTCTGAAATTATCTGAATATCAGCCATGAACCTGTGAAACTGTTTTAAAAGCTTGAAAAAAGCCAATGCTGTCTTACTCATCTGAAAAGGAAGACCTTAACTCAGTGAATTGAATGCATTTATTGCACAGTTTTACAACTTCATTACAGAGGAGTTTCAACATGGTTATGTTTACTCACCTAACAAACAATGGAACAAATTGTTTTGCCTCTGAGAGCTGTCATATGGAGCTCCTGAAGCTTTACATTTACAACATGTGTAATGTGTCTTGAAAAGAGATGGAACCACATCTTCAGTGGTAACAGAGAAATTCTAAGGGTCAGTTTTATACTATTGAAATACTTCTGACCTTGGGCCAAAATGACCTTGGGCTCTTGTGCTGAGCACTTAGTAAGTTTTATTCCAGCATAATAATGAAATAATGCACATAAAGCTACTTAGCAAGAAACATCAGACATGATGTCCTGTGTTAAAGAATAGTTAGGACCCTAGGTTCTGAGGCAGAGTTGGTTTATTTCAGCTTGAGCTGTGTGCCTTTGGAAAGGCATCAACCTACTTCTCTGAGCCTTGGAAACAAGTGTTCTCTTCCAAACTTGGTTTTCAACAGCAGCCTAGGTGGACCATTTGCATGCTAACCTGACAAAGGTTGTGATACCTCTCTGATAGAAGTGCTGGTATATTTACCTCTTCACTGTTAAAATTAGCACTCCTAACTGCCACTGAAACCTATATGCAGGCAAAACAGCTTTTTCTCATATCTGAGATACCAGTTTCTGCGTCAAAACTCCATAATTTCTCAGATATTGGCTGAAGTTACTCACTCAATAACATCTTCACTGCTGCTGCTAGTGAAGCTCTCAGGCACCTGTCCTCAAGCCATAGAGCAGTTTGCAGTTTTGATATTTATATATAGATTCAGTCTGAAAACCAGTCTTTTTCTACATGGAACTGAGCACTATTCTAGTGATAAAACCCCCATATTAGTTTTTACAGTCAGGCACCACTGTGTTTCCAGCTAATACTTACACCACCAAATCTGCCCCTAAGGTACTCTCTTGTTTCTGCCTTTGCATGTCTTCACTGTAGCACACAAGGTTCTCTTGCATGTTGTGATCAATATTCCACTACAAGTTGCTTTTAGCTGACTAGCCTTCTACTGGATATGTTAAGGGACTGACCAGTTTTTATCACTAACACTGGATAGGCTAATTTTCACTTTTGTAAATGTGAATCAAACTAGGGGGAAAAGCCTGAGTTAGTGAAAGGGAATACACAGGAAACAAAGTCAGCAAGGCAAGATGGTTTGACTTAGAAGTTTACTCTTTCTAAGTGAGTGAATTAAGCCAAATTATTCAAAATTCTGCAAAATCTGGGGGCAAGGTTGTGCCATATAGAATTAAAAAAAATACTTTTTGTAAGAATCTGGGATGCATGTGTATTTGACATCTTCCGTTCCCAGAAAAAGCAGAATAAAGGTTGTGTAAATTCATTTCCCATCCACTCAGTCAGTAGAAATCAGGTCAGCTCTACTTACGGCTGCATTAGCATTCAGATCAAGCTCACTTCACTCACATTTCCACCCAAACATCTCATTACAGCAGTCAGTCTAGGCTGTTCAGGGCACAACAGATATTTTCATCTTTTCCACATCTGGCCACTTGAAAGGTGTGCTTTCAGTTTCTCTGACTTTAACTAAAGCAGTTAGAAGCAGTCTTTGTAAGGTCATGGACCAAGTTTTGCTCAGAAGGTGTGACTCATCCACTTCCAAATCCTGATATTGTCCAAGTGTTGTTTGCCTCAATGGCATTGACCATGCAGTAGATATTGGTACTGATGTACCAAGTACAGTAATGTTGCATCAGAAACAAACCTGAAAAAAGTTTGCTTTTTCTTGAAAAATCTTTTGAAAGACCTTTGAGGACTAATATGTTCTAGGTTGTGAAGATAAATATTTGAACATCTGCAATACAGAAAAATATGAGGAGATCAAAAGTGAAGAGATAGACTTATGCTGTATCAGGAGAGATCACAGTTAATGTTGAATTGATATCTCATTTTAAGTGTGTTAGGGTACTGCTTTGAAAGATCTCATACTATCAGAAAGTTATGTTTTAAGTAACTGAATCTACAGAATGATTGAGATATCCTAGGAGAGAAAATACACCCCAGTGTTGACTGCTAGCTTTACAGCTCAGAACTTAGTTTCCAGTGTTTTGGGAACAGCATTTCCTCTGGGAAATGAGACTAGATGCCACTTTTAAGTAATCCCTCCACCATTAAAAAGCAGACAGACAGAAATGTCAGTAGGTGGAGCTGCCTTTCCTGCAGTCAATAGAGAAGTTTCTCTGCAGAAATTGCATTTGCAGGCACCCAGTCAGCTTTTCCCAGTCCCTGGCAGATGGTACTTGAACAAAATATGAACGTGCAAAAGTGCAGCTTTTTTACATCATGTTACCAAAGTGCACAAGTCAGGAGAAGACAGAACACAGAACTGACAATGTTTGTCAGCACAAGCTGTTTATTTTTTCTTCTTCTTGGTTTTTTTTTTGGGTTTTTTTTCTTTTGTGTGATCCTAGTCATGATGAATAGCATTATTTTACAGTTATACGCTTTTGCTCCAGAGCATCTTGTTCACAACAGTAAAACACCCTATAATTCATACTTGGACTGAAGGTAATGCTAATGTAAATATGTCTATTTTCATCATCTTCAGCGCTGAGGTACATGAAGTACATCTTTGCAGATGATAATCAGGCTGACAGTTTTTTCTTTCATTATTGTTCTAGTGAAATAAATATGCAGTTCATGTATTTATTACTAAAGAGTACTTCCACTTCATCTCTCAGCTTGAAGATGTACAGTGTAATGAGGGCTGTGATCAACCCATTGTCTTTATTTTAAAAGGAAGATTCATGAATCTGATTAACTGAAAGAATGATTGTGGTATAAAAATTTCTCAGAATCACTTATATGAGGTGAAGAATAATCATGGTACAAATTTGTGATACATGTCTGAAGATTGGCTTATGTCATATGAAGAATTTCATGTCTGCTTTATTTCTGAGGCCTTGAATAAGTATGGCAAGGAAGGTTCTCTGACCACCATCTTCAAGTTTGACATTCCTGAGTAACTGGTTCATGTTTTTTCACATGGCAGGCCACAACCCAAAACATTAATCTTAAAATGAGTAATTTTGGTTGTGAATGAAGAGTTAATGCTTGCCCTGATAGTCCTAGATATCACAGCAAAATCAGCTCCTCTGGATGTTTACAAAGCACACAGAACATACATCATCTTCTGATTTTATGCACGTCCTTATGGCCTTCTTCAGCAATCCTAATCTCCAATCTTTTTTCCAATATGCCTAAAAAAACTAGCTCATATATGGGGTTTAGCCCATATATGTCCAGGTGATATGCTGGACAAAGGTAGTCTGTCAAAATCTTTGAAGAATTTTTCTAGTTTTGTGGTAAGGGCAAAATGCAAGAAAAATTTTATTTTGTGGTTATGGTGAGGAAAATATGCACAGAATGGTATTTGATTTCACTGTGCTGGTAACAGGTGCAGTGCCTTTGGGCTCATATCTCTTGATACCTTTCTCATTTTAAAATTTCTAAAATAACCAAGAAAGACACTTCTAATAAGGACCTGATTTGCACATGCAGATGACAATAGGAGGTGCTTGAAAGCAGCTCTGAGCAGTAAGGCACTTCAGTGTTCATTAGATGCTAGAGAAGCATGGTTGATATATTTATCTTCAGAGTGACATTTAACCATTCATCTGACTGTAAGATCTTGAAGTAATACACACTCCATCCCCAGTTTCTGCCTGGCCTTCAGATCAGAAGGTGGGGACAACAATGCAAGCTATATAGCTTTGTTTACTTTTTCCTTTCACTTTGTCTCAGTGAAAGGAAAAAAGTCCTCCTGAGCTACAGTTCCATGTACATTGTCACAGGTAATGAGCACTGTTTTTATATTGTCTTAATCTTAACAATCTTTTAAAATCATATTAGGTTTTAGCATCTCTTATGAATGCCTCAGAATCAGGGCCCTTGCCTCTTTCAGCAAAGAATCTCTAGCCAGTGCTAATTTAATCAAACATCAAGAATATCAGTAGTTAAATGGCTGATGATTCCTTCCAGCACATGAGATAAAAACTTTTGTTTCCATGCATATACCAAGAGTTGCACAATTTCAAAAAGTAACTTCTTTTCCTCATTTAAGCTTGATCCATCTGCTAGTTACTAGAAAAGTATCAACTAAATAAACTGAAGATGGTAAGTCTATAGCCTCAAAGCATTGTCTTGACCAGGAACAAGTTTTGGTTTTTAAATTTATGTGGATAATCTGTAAGTGATATTTACTTTAATTTATTGCTTGGCTATTGGTTAAGGGTGTATCCTGGTGAACTGAGAATCCTGAAGTAATGGCCTTGAAACTATTAATCTAAGGCCAGCAACAATTTAGAAGAAGAACATGGTGGGTGTTTTTCTGTATCTTGCAGTTTCCTCTGCTAGGAAGAGGTTGGACCTTGCAGCATTGCCCATCAGCTGATAACAAGATCTTTTGGAGACATGGCCCAGTTACCTCTGTTACACTGTGATAATACAAAGGTACAGGACGTGTTTAGGCTTATGTCAATTAACATCTGTATTACTGAAGACTAATCTCAAGAGAATAAAGTTTGCAGGGTGTAATGACTACTGAGAGAATTTCAGATCAATAAATTTTAAATTAACAACACAAAAATGTTTTTTGCGAGGCAAAGTTGTAAAAAAATAATACTTTGTTCCTATTCAGAGTTGTAATTTTTATTTTAACAATTGGAAAAGCAGATAGGGAAAAGTTTGGAGCCCTTTATTCACTATTGTTCAATAGCCAAGATTCCTCTGTAGAGCTGCTGCCTCACCAAAAGTAAATTTTAAATGTGTATATTATATGTTTCAGTTTTATAATGAGAATTGTCTTAAACAAGGGTGATATTCTTTAATACCAGATTTATTTGCCTTCCTTCTGTGAGAGTTTTTGATATGGCAGGATTATAAGATCAAAATAAGGCAGTAATGTAGAACCATCATGCTGAAAAACTTCAGATAAATTTCATGCTGATATCACATAGCAGCAAGGATGGGCAGAAGGAACAGTCCCATGAGATTTCCATTTTAGTTGTCTAGCTTTACTGCATTAATACAAAAGCCTGATTTCTTACTCTATATTCGTCTGCTTATATCCCACTTTATAGTGAATGTTTTACTACTATAATTACTATTACTACTACTATCACTTAAGGTAAAGAGATAGAGTCTCCTATCCATTGGGGTTTCTTACCTTTTCTTTATCATCACCATAAGTGGAGATCATGACATAAACTGAAAAAAAAAAAGAGAGAGAGAGAGATTTGACAGAGAGGAAAGATAATGTTTACTCTTAACAAAACATTCTTTAGCTTGGAGTTACACATGCTTAAAAGTGTAGTGCGTTCCAACTGTAGCCATACTACTTCGCCTTACCTGCCATTAATTTATTAACTTTTGTCAAGAATTAAGTTTGTTCTAATGTATTTACCCTTGATTTTCTAAGTCTTCATGTCCCATGTAGAAGATAGATAATAATGTGAGTTTTCTCCACTTACTGTGAGCATGATCTTTGAAAGGTTTCCATAATTTCAGTTGGCATGTGTGATGCAGTAATTTTAATGAATGCCTAAGCAGATTGCATCTAGTCCTTTTGTATAGTTAGGAATAATTAACAGTAATGAAAAAACTATTAGCTAATCTCTCAAAACAGTTTTAGATTGTACCTTTGTATATACACATCCTCCAAAATGCCTCAGAAATTCTTTAAATTCCTATTACCTAGAAGTGTGTTTTAAGATCAGTTCCTTCTAAGATCAGTCCTTCTATATATACTGCACAGTATCTTTGTTGATTTAACCATTAGAAAAGTGTAAAATAAGTTTCAAAATTTTCATCACTGCTTTTTGAACAGGTAAGAAAAAAACATGATAAATAGATATGGTAGAACAGATTTCACCTAAACAAACAAATTTCAAGTAGAGCCAGATTTACCTATTCCTTATACTACAGAGTATATTTTAGAAACGATACCTATCTCAATATATTAAATGCACAAGAACTTCAGATTTTACCTTTAGGTCCCTTGTAACAAAGCTCAGAAGTATTATCATATCGTATAGAGGAACCTAATCCATGTGAATATGTTTGGGTTTTCAATATCAATTATCTAGATTCCCCAGTGAGGATTTTTACATTTTATTTAACTGTCTTTTTCAGACATACCTGTATATAGTGTGAGTGACTCTAACATGTATTTCTTTCCCATATTTAGTTTTGTTTGGGGATAGTTACATGAACTAGGAATAATATGGTGTGTTATGTAAAAAGTGAACACTTTTTATGAATATGATACTGTAAATTTTAATAGAATTGAAAATTACTATAAATATTTCAAGTATAATTCTAGAAACAATTACATATGTCCAGCAATAAAAGGAGTTATACTTAGGCAGGGTATACTTAATGACTGAGAAAAAAATACAATCTACTTTAGCTTTCTTTACAGAGGATGGATGGTGGATCATGCTCTGTTACGAATAAACCAGCAATCCCTAGAGAAAGCAATGGTTCCATCAGGCCAAACAAGGAGATTAGTAAAGGTTAAAGGAGATATTGCTTCACTTAACTGGTAAAGTTCCCAGTGATTGAAAAAGGGGAATATAATTTGCATTTTTAAAAAGGATTAAAAAGGAAGACCCAGGGAGCTGCAATATGAGACCCAGTCAGTTTCACCTAGGTGCCTGGCAAGATAGTGGAGCAAATCCTCCTGGAAACTATGGTGAAGTGTATGGAGGACATGGGAATGATGCTCAATTAAATCAGAAAAAATGATTGGTTTACAGCCAACATGGCTTCACTAATGGCAAATTGTGCCTGTCTGATTTGGTGAGCCTCCTAATGGAGTTACAGCATTTGAAGATGGGGGAAGAATGACTGACATAATCTACTTGTCCTTGTGCAAAGCATTTGATGCTGTCCCATGCTACATCCTTGTCTCTGGACTGGGCAAACACTGATGGGTGGAACATTTGGTGGATAAGGAATTGGCTGGATGTTTCACTCAGAGAAATGCAGCCAACAGGTTGATGTCCAGGTGGAGACCAGTGATGACTTGGGTCCCTCAGGGATCTGTACTGAGTATTATTTAACATCTTTGTTGGCAACATGGACAGTGGAATTGAGTGCACCCTTGGCAAGTTTGCTGACAGTGGCAAGCTTAATTGATGCTCTAGGTGCAGTTGATATTCTAGAAAGAAGGAATGGCATCCAGAGGGACATTTACAAGCTTGAGAAATGGTCCAGTGTGAGTTTTACAAAACTCAATGTGGCCAGGTGTTAAGTCCCGTACCTGAGTCAGTCAATCCCAAACATGGATACAGTCTGGATGATAAATGGACTGAGAGCAGCCCTGCAGAGATGGACTTGAGTGTGTTGGTAGATGAGAAGCTCAGCATGAACCAACAATGTGCACTTGCATCCCAGAGAGTCAGCTGTGTTCTGGGCTGCAGCCAAAGCAGTGTGCCCAGCAGGGCAAGAGCGGGGATTCTGCCCCTCAAATCTGATCTCATAAGACCCCACCTGGAGTGCTGCAGCCAGCACTTCTACAGGAGTAAGTCCAGAGGGCCATAAATATGAGGGCTGGACCAAATCTTCTCAAGTGTGAAGACACGCTTGAGACAATTTGGGTTTTGGGACCATTCTTGTTCTTTAAAATATGCTTGCCTGAGGTTTTGTAGGATTAATGACAGTATTGTCATGAGGCTGTTCTGCAATGCGAACTCACTGGATGCAATGCCAGCTAGCTCACAGGTGCCACAGAAGACTGTGCAGGTCAGCTAGTGCTAGCTGGTAGCAACTAGTGCTTAATTGCTGCTTTCTGTTTTAATATCAAATCATGGCCTTTCCTCTCAAATACTAAACTAATTTATTTTATACTCTGAGGGAAATGAAATAAGGTCTCTCCTAATTATTTCATTACTGATTTCACTTCTGTGGCCAAACACTTTCCTAGCACATAAATTCAATACTAACTGTAACACAAAAATTATTGGAAAAGATCAGACACAGGCTGCACAGGTCCCCCCGACTTGTGGACCAATGGGCTGCTGGAGGGGTTTTGCCTTCTCAAGCTTCTTAGCTCCTTCTGTGCATTCAAGGCCAAGGCAGATAAATCATGAAGGCTATAAATCATAGCTTCATCTGATCCTTCTCCTTTCTGTTTTCTCAGACCCCCACCAAAGCCCCACTACAGAAAAATGGAAATACCTGTGAGAAACCTCATTGAATACATAACTCTGATGTGCTAGGATTTGTTGGTTGTACTAAAATCTCTCCTATGTGTCTTTAGCCATCTTCACCCTTCAGTCATTTCATGTCACTATTTCCTCTATTTCCACAGGAATGAAAGAGTAAACATGTATAATTTAAAATATAAAGGAAAAAATCTAATTAAATTTGTGTATTGGCAGAATAATGAAATCAGAGTATTCCCACTTTTATCAGATTTTGCTTTGTCTACCTCTCATCTTTTGGTCATGCTTTGGCTTTTTTTAGATCTTTGTGTCAAAGGGACTCTTTTGACTGTTATGAATGGACTGTGGTTGAGTATTACTGCAGTAACTGTACTAAACCAAGTAGACATTTTTATTCTAGTGACTCCAAATACTCATTTCTGGGAAGCTAATGGCATTTAATCTAGCTGTGAGTGAACAGCAGGCTCCAAAGCAGCCTGTTGATCCCCAAGTCAAGCTCAGCTGATAAACCATTCCCTTTACATCTAACAGCTGGTAATAGATGACATAAATCAGATGCTAAGGTAACCATTTAAACTTTAGTGAGCCCTAGCAGGGCTTCCTCCAATGTAAATTTATATTGTCTCCTGGTATGTGGAAATCACTTTGTAAATATTTTCTGTTCTGAGCTATTTTAGTGCTGTACTTTGGCCTATATAAATGCTGTCATTTATGTCATCCCACAGTCTTACATAATCCTCTTCAAAGAGAAATGGTTAAATGCTTCTTAGCTCCATCTTGACTTGAACTTAAAAATTCTATTATTATCATTAACTATCTTTATCTTTACTGTTATTATTGTAATGCACATGGTTTCCACCTGGACAGGTTCCAGCTTTGTCCAGGGCATTGTAGGAAATGTATATTATCTCCATTTGTTACTTTATTTATGTTAGCAGTAATGACAAGCCTTGGTGTGTATATTTTGGCATGTAACTGGTAATGTTCAGCAGTGTCCTTTGCCCACCCAAAAGTCCATGTGTTTCCATTACTTTCTGCAGGTCCAAAGTCAACCAGATAGACTATTTTTTCTCTAAAATTTGTATTTGTTTTCAAATTAAGTCATGTAAGCTAGTACAGTTCAATGGAAAATTCAGACTGAAAAAATACTCATGCAGGTTACATATACATATTAACAAAAACTATCCCAGGTTTAGTTGATACCTTACAGCAGCAGCCTTTGAGCTTTGATATCCTGATATTGCTCTGCAAAACAAAGCATTGCTTGCCCCAAGTCAGAGAATTTTCATACACACATAGGTGTGTAAAATTATTGCAGAGTTGAATTTTCAGTAAAACAGGCATTCTCAGAAGTTAAGTTGATGCTAAAAGGCTTTCTGTATGGATTTTTTTTTTTTTAAGTAAAAACCAATGTTACCAGGATTTGCTGTCATTCTGTCTATGAGGAGGATAGTTGATTTGATCAGGGGGCACTGTGAAATTCTGCTTAGAAAGTGTGAGAAGCAAAAGAGATGTTGGAAAATGTACACTAGAACCCTAAAGTGAGAAGAGAAGGTAAGTAAATGAGATGCGGGAATACAGAGAATAAACTGCAAACTAATTGGAGGCAAGATGGAATAAAATGTTGTAAGACACGAATCACGTTTAGAAGGATGAAAAGGCAGGTTGTTTGTCTTGTAATGGCTGGGGATTAAAGTAGTTGTCCTTATGCAGCTAGAGAAAATATCTCACACAAATTTAAGGCTACATTTTGACCTTTACACATTACTTCATTTTAGGTACGTGTGACTCAGGAAAAGTACTTGTCAAGGTAAATACAGGCAGAGCAAGTATAGTCTCTTTAAAAATCCTAAGAATTTCAAACAGTATTTTCTGGAAGTAGTAACTATTTATTTTCACTTGGCTACTTTGGCAGTAATAGTTTATCCTATTAGTATTAGTATTAATCAATACCCATGAATGCCATTATAGGTATAAGGCTGAAAAAGCATTTCCTTACCATTTGTTTATTTCATATTTTTTCTTCAGTTTGAGATATGCTGTTACTTCTGTGAAAGTGGAAATTCTACTACTAAATTAATGTTCTCCTATAATAGATACCTTCTAACTAGTTTCTACATTAGCTTTCCAAAGGTAAAAATAGATAAAATGGTTCTAGCAGCATCAGGGCTATTCAATTTTAGGTTCCTACACAGTTTTGCTGGGAAGTATTTAAACATTTTGCCACATGTTTTTACCTCATAACACGGGCAGATAATTTTTTGAAGGTCTATAAGTGTGGCTATTTGGGACAAAGAGTGGGCTGATGGTCTGTATAAACACCTACCTGCCAGGCAGCAGGTGCGGCATTGCTTCTGGCCCAGACAAACAGGAAAGGTCAGGACAGAGTTTCCTAAGAAGTAGACACAGTAGAATCTGTGTCTTTAGAGGCTGAAAGAGCAATTAGCAACCTTGTTTTGGTTGGCATATTGTTTTGATTTGTTCTTTACTTTTTTGATGGTGCTGGTCCCAGATACTGTGGCAGTATTCTTTTGTCCAGCTCTTTGGGGAAACTGACACCTTGACAAAATTGAACTATGATAGCTCAAAATGCTTGCATGGCATTATCTGGTGTTCAGCTTTACTACTTCCTTGGTGTTTTTCTAGTACTGATATGTGCTATATAAATATTTTAAAATACCAGAAAATGAGATTCAGTATTTCCTTCCTAACATGCACAGAGAACTTACAATCTGGGTTGGGGTGTGTAGGGATGATCTTTTCAAAGTTTTATAAACAGCAGAGGCAGGATTGACAGAGACCAACTGTGTCCTTAAGGGCAGTTTTCCATTCTTAAATATTTGTATGTAACGGAAGCTTGGTGCAGAAAGCTTGACAATTTTATCCTTAGTTTTCTCTTGACTGCTGTAAGGACTTAAATTTTCTCATACTTGAAAATTTACTCTAAGATGTCAGAATGACTTTTGAGAGAGTCTCCAGGGGAGGCTTCCTAAAGTGCTGAGCTAGCTTCCTTCCAACAATGACTGATTAGAAAAGGACTTGTGTGCTCACACAGGACTATCATACAGGAAAAAAAAAAAAAAAGAATATTGAGGCTACTTGCTGCAATAATGCACTCAAAATTTCAGTGCTTTTTTTTTTGCTTTCAGCATGCCCCACTGCCAGGCAGACTTAGTGGGGCAATGAAGGAGAATAATAGAATAATAGAAGGACGCTTTCCATAAACTAGCAGCCAGCAATGGTAACAGCAAGCTACAGTGCATCCTGTTAGCCCTGCAATATCACACAGGTACTCTCCTTTTCTGCTTTTAATTATTTCTGATTAGTTCTTGAATACTACTCAATCTCTGCCTTCACTGCAGTCACTTGTATTTGGGTTACTATTGTCAAAATGTCTCCTGCGAAAATATACATTCCAGTATACAAATGGAAGGCCGAAGAGTAGTGGATAAAGTCATTGCTTGGCATGCTACCTTCTGCAGTGGGTACATGCATCCTAAGGTGGTTCCCCAGATATTTATTCCGTATTGAAGCATAAAAAAACAAGCAAACACTGCAAAACCCAGGCTCTTTCTTTAATCCTTTTTTTTTTTGGGCAAGTGGGCTCTTCTCTCAGTAGGACAGGAAGTCCTACAGTGCTTACATGCACCTGTGGAGGTTAGTTTTTCTTCCTCTCTTGTCTAGTTCTTCCCCTGTCTCTCACAGTGCTTATGAGATCTCCAGGGTTCACATCACATCTGTCTTTTCTGCATATACAGATTCCTTATCTAATAAAAAAGGTGTCATATCATGAAATAATTTTTCAGATAGGGTTGTACTTTAATTATCAGCATAAACTGGAATTTTTTTTGGTGAAAAGTGAAAAGATCATATTTTGAAATTAACTATCACGCTAAGTAAATTAATAACTATATAGATTAAATAAGCATGGAGCCTAGAGACTTAATCAAATGGGCCAGTACAAGAGAAATTGCTTTTCATGTTTTGATTAAGTCTATTTGAACCCTGACAAGAAAAGTGCAATATATATTGAGGGAAGAATCCAACAGAATACCATTGATTTTGCATCATATATTGTATTAAAAAATACAAAATGGATACAAAATATGAAATAAAAAAATGGAGCTGCAATAATCTTGAGATCTCCAAGGAATTTACAAAAAAAAAGAAAAACCAAAAAAACAAACCCCAATCCAAACCAAAAAAATCCCAAACAAACAAACAAAAAACCCAAAACCCCAAACTAACTCCAACCCCCAAAACAAAACAAAAAACCCAAAGTAATTCTAAAGGAAGAACTATTGTATGAGAACTTGCAAAAAGAAAATATTCTAGTATTAAAAACATAATGCCATATATTTATAAGGAAATTACATATTAGAATTAATATAATTTTAATAGTTTCATTCTAGAATCCTGTTTCTTCAACTAAAGTCCACAAGTAAACAACTTTTTTTCTGAAGGCAGCCTCTCCTGGCTCTTTGGGTTTGTAGACAGAGAATTACATATAATCATGTGTGAGTATTCTAAAAGTTGATAAAAGTCTAATTGGCTATGAATGACATGACATGTCATGACAGAATTATCTCTACTGCTGATTCTTTTAACATTCCCTACAGAAAAAAACAGGTTGAAAGAATATTAAATTTGTGAAGTTATGCTTAGGATTCCAGAAATGCCAGAATCAAACTTTAATTTTAAACTTGGAGCTGCCTCAGTAGTTCATCTATTATGCCAAAATCTTTACATACAAAAGGAACACCAAACACCCTATCATTTAAAATCACCATAACATCTTTGCTGTCTGCATCAAAAGCAACATGCAATGCCTGCATCCTACTATTAGGGGGTACACAGCACAATGGCACCACGTACCAAAAGAGGTGAAGGACAGCAAGCTGCAATAGGCCAAAAAACATGTAACATAATGAATTTTGGTATGTTATTTTCTTCTTTCACTATCCTTGAACTTAACACCTACTAAAAAATTGTCTGTCAAAATGCTCATCTGCTGCTAATACTATTTCTTCCTGTCTGCTTTTTGGCCTTGTTTTAGGACATATTCTCTCCTTCCTCCTACAGGCCTCTTCATTCTCACTTGCAGAACCAAGTACCTTCATGCTGCTTTTCCTCCCCGTCCCAGGATTTTGCTCACAAACACACAATGTGTAACAGAAAGTGGGGGAATCAGAGCCTCATGGCTCTGCTGGTATCTGTCCATGGGCAAAAGAGATATTTTAGGCCCTTGGGATAAGTGATTAAGGGATCAGGAGCACAGGTAGTGTTTGTTCTCTCACCTGCCACTTGCAGGTAATCATGAGAGAAGAAACAGGAAGGTAACAGACTAGGCTCTGAGCTTGGCTCTGAGCTTGGTGTCTCTGGCAAAATTGTGGGTTCTCTGGTCATGCATTGGTTTACATGACATCAGGCCTGCTGGCAACAGATGATGTACACCTGTCTCAAAGGAGGAAAAGGAACTTGCACAAGAGCCAACAGGACTCATTGAGAAAGTCTAGGGGAAAGGGATAAAACCAGGACTGCTAGAGATAAGCCTGGGGACAGCATGACACTGAGAGGTTGCTTGTGCAGCCATCTCAATAGATGTAGGGTATTGAGACCAGGCAACAGCAAAGACGTGTGGGCTGTTGATGCCTTAGAAACCAGATGTGCCTGAGAATGGTGGCATAAGCCGTAGAGCTTCTCTCCCTGGAAAGGTGGCAGGATCAATATCCCAAATGAACTGCTTCTACACCATGCTGCACACAGCATGGAAAAGAAATGGAGGAGCTGGAAGCCACTGTGCAGCAGGAATGCTATGACATAGTCAGCATCACAGAATCATGGTGGGATGATTCAGGCAACTGGAATGCTGCAACAGAAGGCTTTGAACTCTTCAGAAGGGATAAACAAGGGAGGAGGTAGGGTAGTGCACACTTCCTGTGTGCTAGGAAGTGTTCTGATTATGCTAATAATTGCTTAATAAGAACTTAATAATCGTGCTGATGGCTCTGAAGGTTTATGGGTAAGAATCAGGGGGAAGGCCAACAGAGCAGATATCCTGGTGGGCTTTGGTTACAGACCACACAACCAAGATGAAGAGGCAGATGAAATATTCTGTAAGCAGCTGGGAGCGGTCTCAAAAGCATTAGATCTTGTTCTTGTGAAGGACTTCAATTTACCAGATGTCTGCTGGAATACAACACCCAAGAGATTTCTGGAGTGTGTGGCAGACACAGCTGTTGAGTAAGCAATCTAGGGAAAGCATTTGCTAGAACTGTTGTTTGTGAACAGAGAAAGACTGATGGGCGATGTGATGGTTGTCTTGGGCACAGCAATCATGAAATGACAGTTTTCAGTTCTCAGAGAGAAAAGAATGAAGGTCAGCAAATCTGCTACCTTAGAATTCTGGAGGGCAGACTTCGACCTGTTTAGGACACTGATTGACAGAAAGCCTTGGGAGGCAGTCGTGAAAGGCAAAGATGCCAAGGAAGGCTGGAAATTCTTCAAGAAGGAAATCTTAAAAACACAGGAGCAGGCTGTCCCTATGTACCAAAAGACAAGGTGCCAGGGAAGGCCAGTCTGGCTGAACAAGGAGTTTTAGCTGGAGCTCAAGAAAAAAAGATGAGAGTTTAAGCCTTAATGGGCATACAACTCAAGTGGACTACAAATAGGTAATGAAATTATACAGGGAGCAAATTAGAAGGGCCAAAGCCCAACTAGAACTTGGTCTGACTATTGTCATAAAAGACAATGAAAACTGTTTCTGTAATATATTCTCAACAAAGGCAGGCTAAGTAGAATCTCCATCCCTTACTAGATGCTGGGAGAATTATAGTGACAAAGGATGAGAAAAAGGCTGAGGTAATTGATGGCACCTCTGCCAGTCTCTAATGGCAGGACAAGGTGTTCTGAGGGTACCTGGCCACCTGGGCTGGAAAACAGGGATGGAGAGCAATCCCTAGGCTGGAAAACAGGGATGGAGAGCAATCCCTGGAAAACAGGGACTGAAGCTCACACAATCCAGGGGTAAACAGTCACTGACTTGCTACACCACTTACACAGGTCTAGGAGACCAGATGAGATGCAACCACAAGTACTAAGGGAGCTGGTAAAAGTGCTTGCTGAGCCATTTTCCACGATTTATTGGCAGTACTGGCTACCCAGGAGGGTCCTAGCTGACTGGATTGTTACTCCCATCTATAAGAAGACCAGGAAAGAGGACCTAGGGAACTACAGGCCTGTCAGCCTGACCTTGGTGCCATGGAAGGGCATAGAATAGATCATCCCAAGTCTCATTATGTGGCAACTGTAGAGCAACCAGGAGGATCAGAGCCAGTCAGTATGAGTTTGTGAAAGTCAGATGCTGCTTGATGAACCCAATCTGCTTCTGTGACAGAGTGACATGCTTACTGGATGAAAGAAAGACTATGAATGTTGTATACCTGGACTTGGTAAAGCTTTGGACACCATTTCCAACAGTATTCTCTTGGAGAAACTGGCTTGGATCGGTGCACTGTACACTGTGAAAGCAAAATGGCTGTATGGCCTGGCCCAAAGGGTGATGGTGGATGGAGTTACATCCAGCTGGTGGCTGGTCACCAGTGCTGTTCCCCAGGGCTCAGTACTGTGGCAGTTCTGCTAAATACTGTTACTGATGATCTGGACAGGGAATTAAGTGCAGTCTCCGGCACTGTATGGATGACACCAAGTTGGGTAGGAGTGTTGATCTGCTGGAGAGTGGGAAGATTGTTCAAAGGGATCTGGACAGGCTGGACCATGGGCCCAGGCCAGTGGTGTGAGGTTCAACAAGGCCCAGTGCTGGGTCCTGCCCTTGGGTCACAGCAAGCCCAGGCAGTGCCACAAGCTGGGGCAGAGTGGCTGCAAAGCTGCCACAGGAAAAGGCCCTGGGGGTGCTGGTGACAGCAGCTGAACATGAGCCAGCAGTGCCCAGGTGGCCAAGAAGGCCAATGGCATCCTGGCCTGTGCCAGCAATGGTGTGGCCAGCAGGAGCAGGGCAGGGATTGACCCCCTGTACTCAGCGCTGCTGAGGCCACACCTCAAGTCCAGTTCTGGGCCCCTCACTCCAAGAAAGACATGCAAGTGCTGGAGCATGTCCAGAGAAGGGCAGTGGAGCTGGGGAAGGGTCTGGAGCACAAGTCCTCTGAGGAGTGGCTGAGGGATTTGGGGTTGTTTAGGTTGGAAAAAAGAAGACTTAGGGGAGATCTTATAGCTCTCTACAATTCCCTGAAAGGGGGTTGTAGGAAGATGGGGGTTGGCCTCTTCCCCCAGATAACAAGTGATAGGACAAATGGAAATGGCCTCAAGGGTGCTAATGGAGGTTTTGTTTGGATATTAGGAAAATTTTCTTCACAGAAAGAGTGCCCAAGCATTGAAACAGGCTGCCCAGGGAAGTGGTGGAGTTACCAACTCTGGAGGGATTTAGAAGGTGTGTAAATGTGGAACTCGGGGACAAGTTTAATGGTGAACTTGACAGTGGAGTTTAATGGTTGGACTTTATGGTCTTAGAGGTCTTTTCCAAACCAGATGTTTCTGTGATTCCATGTTGTTTCTATGTTGTTGCTCTACCACAATGAAAGGGTTAAGAGCACAACACTGTGAACAGTGGATAGCCTGAAAGCTAAATGGATTTGGCCTTCATAAGGGACACTGAATCCTTCCTACTAATGTGGCAACTAATCTTACTGTGATCTTCATGGGCAGTCAGGACCCTAGCTTCTGCTTTTGGTAGATACTGTATACTCACTTTTGCAACAAATATGTTTCAGGGTATTGAGCTGAAAATACCTACCTTTCCACCACAACTCCCTTTCTATTGCCTGGACAAGATCTGCACTAATTTTAACCAAATTCCTTCCAGTCTTGTCCATAGTAAAACCATGAACATACAGCTTTTGGACTGCATGCCAAAACTGCTTCTTGTGTCTCTGCAGCCACCAACCACAACTGACAGATTGTACTCTCTGAATGGACACAGACATATGCAACATATAATACAGTGTCATTAAATTCCTGGGTTTAAATTGTACTTTATGAACTTGTGTAATAGTTGTTTAGGTATCAGAGAAATAAAATATTCTTACCAAGATGCAGAATATGAGGATGCAAATTTTTTGATCTATTGGTCCAGTGTGTGAAACTGGAAAAATCTTCACACTTCATCATATTTCTGTCCTCTTATCCTCAAAAACTGTCTTTGTATTCTTTTGGATGGTATCGTTGAATCTGAATAGACACTGAATTTGGCAGTAAGCAACTTGCACAATATAGATCTTACTGTTCCCCCTACAGCTTGCCAAAAATAAAAGATAAAACATGCTACAGTTACTTGAAATAACTTCTAATTTGTGATACATCCACTTAATCATGGTCATTTAAAAACACATTCATTTAAAATCTTAAATTCTGTATAAGAGATGACTAAATTCAGAAAATATACTCTTGACTTTTCTTAAGAGTGATGTAAAGTAAAAATGCACTTTTATCACATATATTGTATTTAGATTCTTGGGAAATATGGTCCAAATACTGAAGTACAATAGGGTTTCTGTGATTCACAAAGATTATGAAAATATGTTAGTCATCATGACAGTGACAGTTATTTAGTGCTTAAAAGCACCAATATACAGCAACTATAAGGCCTGGAACAAGATGTGGTGATCAGAGAAAATGCTGGGACAGCTCAAAGAATGGGAGAAGTGAAATGGGCAGATTCAGGGTCTGCAGGAAGGACAAGCTGGGAAGGTGAGGGGGGACATAATCTTTTATGTGAGAGAGCAGTCAGGATGCATGGGCTGCTCTGGCCTGGCTCTCTGCCTCAGGATGGGTGATGGGATGGCTGGGTCCTGGTGGGTAAGGATTACAAGGCAAATCCTAATGTGAGGAGAGATGTTTATGAAGGGTTAGGAAGGGTTATGACTCTGATAAGGGATATGGGGAAAAAACCAAAGCTTTCTACAGGTTCCTTGTTGGGAAAAAGAGAAGGGAAAATGTGGGCTCATTGCTGAATGGTCAGGGATCTAGAAGTAAAGGACATGGTAAAGGCCAAGTAGTCAATACCTTCTTCACCTCAGTCTTAAGAAATAAAGCTTTTCCAGTTCACTAAGACCACAGAGAAAGACTGGGGCAAGGAATACTTATCCTTGGTGGAGGAAGAGCAGGTGAGAGAACATTTAAATGTCATTAATATGACTCGATATTCATGCATTCACAGGACTTGACAGGTTGTACACATGAGTGCTGAGGGAATTGGCCCTTGTCTTTGTGAGGCCACTCTTGAGTATCTTTGAAAGGTCACTGCAAATGGAAGAAGTTCCTGAAGACTGGAAAACAACAAGGGCACAAAGGGGATTCATAAAACTACAGATTTATCATCTTCACTTCAATCCCAGGCTCAAAGGATTATGGTAGCTTGCACAAACACCACCTAGTGTGGAGTGGTAACTACTGATATGCTACAGGGACTGAGACTGAGTCCACTATTGTTGAACAATTGCATTAAGGGCCTAGAAGTGGTGGGACAAGAGTGCAACCTTAGAAAATTTGCAGATGATACAAAACTGAGATGAGTGCTGCTATGCAGATAGATCTGGGCAGGCTGGAGAAATGGGTCAACAGAAACATCAGGGAAAATGCCAAGTCCTGCACTTGGAGGAAAATAACCGTCTATGTCACCACAGGCTGAGGATCGATGAGCTGGAAAGAAGCTTTGACCAAAAAACATCTGGAGGGCCTGGAGGATGAGTAGACCATGAGCCAACATCATGCATTTACAGCAGAGGCCAACAGCCTCCTTGTCTGCATCAGGAAGAGTGTTGCCAGTAGCCAGGGAGATTTCATCTTTCTTTGCTCAGCCCTGATGAGAGACACCTGGAGTGCTGTGCACAGTCCTGAGTTCTCCAGCACAAGTGAGACATGAACATATTGGAGTGAGTCCAGCAAAGGGTCACAATGATAAAGAGATTGAAGCATCTCTCACTGAAGGAAAGGCTGAGAGAGCTGCGTGTGGAGAAATCTCAGGGAGATCTTATCACTGTATGTAAATAATCTGATAAGCAAAGTAAAGACAGAACCAGAGTCCTCTCAGTGGTCCCCAGTGACAGAAGAAACAACAAAAATCAAAATACTTAAAATTCCTTTCAAAAATAAGAGGAAAGTTTTTTTACAGTGAGGGTGACTGAAGGCTGAATGAGGGTGGTTGTGAACAGGCTGCTCAGAGAAGTTGTGAAGTCTCCATCCCTAGAAATACTCAAATTTAGTTGGATACACAGCCCTAAGCAACATGCTGTGGCTGATTTGTTCTGGGCAGGGGTGGGACTGTGTGTGCTCCAGAGGTGCCAACTAGCTTTGATGCTTCTACAGTTCTGGAGCTAGAACCTCATTTAGACCCAATGGTAGCATAGCACAGTAATAGGAACAAAGACTGGGCACACTGTGCTAATGTCAATATTCTCTCAACAAGAAAGAACAGGATCTGAATTTGTATTTAGAAAGCACAAGGGCACATGGGGTAGATCTGTAGTCTTTCATTCTATATATCACATGATTTAAGAAAACAAGACAGCACCTCAGAAAATTAAAAAAAAGAGGGTTAAGCCTTAATAGGGAGGAAACCCAAAATTTGTTTCTGCCCCTGTCTTCTAATGGCAGTCTGTGCCCCGTTTTTTGACCATTCACCTTGTGCCTTGAGTCTTGGCCTTTGCTATTCCTAGTTGCTGTGGCAGAGCACATAATATCCTGGGCTCCCCTCTGTTGACTTACCTGTTGTGCTGCCACGCCATGCTCCTGGCCTGGCAATCCTGTGACCCAGCAGCCTGGTGAGGAAGCTCTGCACTCACAGGATGTCCCTGCTTACCCTGGCCCACAGTTACCCATCAGATGGTCCTGCACAGCCCAGGGTGGCTTGCTCAGGAGACTGATGTGATGCTCTTAACAAGGAAGGATTTCACACCCATGTTCTTCAAAGAACTAGAGCTTGTTTCACCCCTTGAGTTACGAGCCACAGCTATGGAGCAGGTTGCTGGTTGCACCTGCCCTGATTACCATACTCTCACAAATAGTACTTCTGCTCTTCGTGCCTCCTGCTGCTTTAAACAAGCACGAGGCAGCCCAAGTCCCCCATCAGCCTCCTGGGGCAGGCCTTTTGGGCACTTGCAGCCCATGCTGCTTGACCACCATTGCTGTGACAGCCCTGTCTGCCTCCATTTCACAGCTCTACAGCCACCACTAAGGCACACAGACTGCCTTGTTCTGCTGTAACATCAGCTTCCAGGAGAAGTATCACGGACTCTGAAATGAGCTGGAGAACCCCACAGAGCTGCAGTCAAGTAAATGTGACTCTACCTATGCGTAATGGCACATACATTTTTTGAGTCTTTCTACATTATTTTAATTTTAGATGCTACTAAAAAGAAAATAATTAAAGCCCAAAATAGCAACAAATTTTAAGCTTTAATTTGTAACAGATTTTGAATTTGACAGATTCGATTGTACAAATTAGGAAAGAAATGAAAATATACAGAATAGGCTTGAATAAATGTTTTCTCCAGGCTCACTGCAAGGGGTAAAAAACTCTAGTGGAACTCTAGCCTTCAAAAGAAGGCTATAATGCCCTTGACTGTACACCACAACTCCCACTCATTTTCATAACATTGTATGTGTTTGGTTCGCTGAATCAACATACAAAGCCTTATATCACAAACAAGGGCTGTTGTTTACAGATGCCAAGCCTACTAGAAGACCCTAGATTGATCTACTCTAGCCCAGCCAGTGAGGAAGTATCCCCATTTGACTTCAGCAAAGGAGCCAAATCTATGTAAATAAGTGGATGATTTGGTTTATAATTGTATGCTGAATTTAAATTAAGATCTTCTAGGCATATGTTCTTCCGGGTGGATATTTGTATTAGAGAAGGTCTCTACTAGATTCTTAAATTTCATCTGCAGTATCACCCACTCATGGAGTAGGCAGTAGAGTTCTCACAAACAGTACTCTGTGCTGCATTCATTTACTACTTCAGGTAGTCTGAAAGTTGTTTTTCTGGAAAGGACAATGCTCACTCGGTGTTAACAGCAGTTATGAAGTCCAGCCACACTGTGATGAAGGCAAGGACTTGTACTAATTCTGCTGGACACCAGTGTGCAGAAAGTGGCAATTAATTACTTTATTTTTTGTCACTGTCTGTAATGGATTAATTTAATCAGAATAGATCAAGAGGATAATTCCATCCACCCATGCAAAGACTTTTCTGCCATTGTATTTGAGCATAAAGAAATTTTAAAGCCTCATCTATGGTCAGCCAGACAGATGAACACCTCTGGTGTCTGTACAAACACCACTGCTTAGACTCAGGCCCTGTGTCCGACATCGCCACACCTACAAAAGTCATCAATTTGGCACGATTCCCTGACATTAAAAATTTGGAGCGAAATTATTTTTGCAGCAATTGTTTAAATTACTATCCCAACTCTGGTTAAACAACTGAAAACCCCCTGAATTCTACAATCAAAGGAATTTCTTTCAGGATTAGGGCTGAAAATTTTTGTAATTTTCTGAAAAGAAATACAGATTCTCAGTGGATTCTATAACCTCAGATTTTGCATGGCAACCAAACAAATCTGTATTTCTTTAGTTCAGATACAATGTGGCATAATATATGCCTACTAAAAGTATTTCACATTTTTAATATCAGATACTGAAGAAAAACAAATCTCTTAGGCTGCACCTGGGTTATTTTTACTCATTATAACAGGTAGAAGTGCTCTAGGAACATATCCCAATATAATTTTTAAAATAGTTACTGACACTTCTGTGTATGATACCTGTTTGTTAAAAACACAGTGCAGCCAAACTCTAAGCAACTTTAAATCACATGAGCACAGAATCATTAGGTTGGAAAAGACTTCTAAGATCATTGAGTCCAACCTTTGACCCATCACCACCTTGTCAACTCAACCACAGAACTTAGTGCCACATTTGGAAATTTCTTGAAATCCTCCGGGAATAGTGACTTCACGAAGTCCCTGGGCAGCCCGCTCCAATGCTTTACAACCCTTTCAGTGAAGGAAGTCCCCCTGATGTCCAACCTGAACCTCCCCGGCACAGTTTGAGGCCATTTCCTCTTGTCCAGTTACTTGTTGCCTGGGGAAATAGGTCAACCTCCACCTGGCTATACCCTCCTTTCAGGCAGTTGTAGATAGTGATCAGGTCTCCCCTAAGCCTTCTTTTCACCAGCCTAAACAACCGCAGCTCCAGCAGCTGCTCCTCACAGAACTTGTGCTCCAGACCCTTCCCCAGCTCCACTGCCCTTCTCTGGACATGCTCCAGCACTTGCATGTCTTTCCTGGAGTGAGGGGCCCAAAACTGAGCACAGGATTTGAGGTGTGGCCTCAGCAGTGCTGAGTACAGGGGGACAATCCCTGCCCTGCTCCTGCTGGCCACACCATTGCTGGCACAGGCCAGGATGCCATTGGCCTTCTTGGCCACCTGGGCACTGCTGGCTCATGTTCAGCTGCTGTCACCAGCACCCCCAGGGCCTTTTCCTGTGGCAGCTTTGCACCCGGCAGCCTGTGGCACTGCCTGGGGTTGGTGTGAACCAAAGGCAGGACCTGGAAACCTTGGCTCATGATCTAGCCTGTCCAGATCCCTCAGAAAAATCTTCCCAATCTCCAGCAGATCAACACTCCCACACAACTTGGTGTTGTCCACAAACTTAGCAAGGGTACACACCTGACACAGGTCACTGATGAAGATACTACACAGAACTGGCTCTAGTACTGAGCCCTGGGGAACACCACTGGTGACCGGCCACCAACTAGATGTAACTCCTGCACCACCACCCTCTGGGCCAGGCCACCTGGCCAGATTTTAACCCAGTAAACAGTGTACCAGTCCAAGACACAGGCTGCCAGCTTTTACAGAAAAATGCCATGGGCAACAATATTGAAAGCTTTGCTAAAGTTCAGGTAGACAATATCCAGCAGCTCTTTCATCATCCATTAGGCAGGTCACCTGGTCTTAAAAGGGGATTGCATTGACCAAGTAGGACCGGTCTTTCCTAAATCCCTGCTGGCTGGGCCTGATCCCCTGGTTGTCCTGTATGTGCTGAGGGATTACAATCAAGATAATCTGTTCCATAACCCTCCCCAGCAGTGAGGTCAGACTCACCAGCCTGTAGTTCCCCAGATCCTCCTTACAACCTTTTTTGTGGATGAGCATCACGTTGCCTAGCCTCCAGGTCTGAGACCTTCCCATTTAGCCAGGACTACTGGTGGAGAATTTCTTGGTGAGTGCTTCTTCCAGCTTCCTCAGTACCCTTCAATGAATTCCATCCAATCCCATAGAATTCTGAGTGTCTAAATAGCTCAGTACTTCATCATGTATTGCCGAAGATCTGGCTGGTTGCCCTCAGGATGAGTCTTACCGTTAAAAACTGAGGCAAAGGGGACATTGAGGACCTCAGCCTTTTCCTCATCCTTGGTGATAATGTTTTCCATGCCCAATAAAGGGTGGAGATTTTCCTTGGCCTTCCTTTTGTTAAGGTATTTATAAAACCACTTTTTATTATCTTTCACAGCAGTGGCCAGATTGAGTTCTAATTGAGCTTTTGCCTTTCTAATTTTCTCTCTACATGTGCCAATGACATCTTTGTACTCTTCCTGAGTTACCTACTTCTTCCAAAGGTCATAAATCCTCCCTTTTTATCTCTAAGTTACTAATTATACTGAAAATACTGATTAACATGTCAAGCTTCTGAATTATCCATGGATGTGGTACTACAGCATTTTAGTTCATACTAAAGCTCATACACTATCAAGGCAAATCTATTACACTCCGTAATATGCTTTGATTCCCTTTATGATGCCATTTTCATACATACAAACTTCATACAGCTTTTCAAAACACTTTCCAATTGACCCATGGAAGGTGCATTCCATGAGTTCACATAACATGTTTTATTTGCTAATGCAGATGCAAGAGCCTCAGCTCAGTGATTAGGGTGCACCCACTTAAGTCCACCAGTGTATAGCAAGCACAGAGGTAGGAGTAGAAAGCTCTCAGTATGCACAGCTAAGGCCATACCCTGCAATGCTTTTCATGCACATAAAAGGCTAGGTGTTGCCAGTTTTACACATGCTCTTTATGATCAGCATTTATGATCAGTTCTTGCAATCTTGCCCCTTCCTCATTCCTGCAAATGGTGGTATTGCCCATGACTTGTTTCTCGGAATTATCAACAGTGGTCCACAAAGAAACCTACAGGTAATCCAAGAAAGTGCACTTCTTGTGTGGACACAGTTCATAGTACAAGGAAGACACCAAACTGATGGTCTACTAGTGATGTCTCATCAGCCACTGATGAGAGGACCAGCAGCAAGGACAAAATATAATTTAAGAAAATCAAGTATTTTCTATATGGAAAAGGTATCAACTTATCCTCATCAAAACCCAGGACTTGCAGAGCAGCATAGCAGTATAACAGAATGCCTAGGCAACCCTAAAGTGTACTGAGTCTCCTGCCCAGCAAAGCAGTGAGGCCATCTGTTCCCATCCCCAAGGTCAAACATGCAGACTGCACAGGCATTTGAGTCAGCAAAGGAAAGGGAGTCTCAGTTCCTCAACTATCTGGTACAGATGGATAGAGGAATCCTGATGTACCTGAATGATTAACAAGGGAGGTGGCTGTCCCCTTTACTTTGCTCTAGTGAGACTCCACCTGAAGTACCGCATCCAGCTCTGGAATCCTTGGTAAGACATGGACATGGAAGGACATGGAAAAGGAAAAGACATGGACCTATTGGAGCAGGTTCAGAGGAGGGCCATATGACTTAGACCTGGAGCACCTCTGATATAATGAAAGGCTGAGAGATTTGGAGTTGAGCAGCCTGGAGAAGAGAAGACTAGAAGGCTCTTGGGAAATCTTATTGTGCCCTTTTAGTACTTATAAAGGGGACTTACGAGAAAGATTAACACAGACCTTTTAGTAGGGACTGTAGCGATAGGGACTGACCCTATGGACCAAGACAACTTCACCTAACCCTATACAAATCCCAAAATATTAGTAGGCATTTGGAGAACATGTACCACATATAGCTGGAGTAAAGGTATGCAGATCACCAAGTAAGAGGGAATATTCCCTCCATAAAGGGAATAAGCATAAAATACTCAAGAGACAAGTGAATGACTTGTTATGGCTGTAAGATAACAGAAGAGAAAGATTGTTATATGTCCTACTGTTTACCGGAAAGGTAAGGAATAACTAAGTAACTAACTAAGGTAGAATTGTTTAGCCTTCTGTATATTTACAACAGTATCCAAAAGAATCATGCCCGGCAAGCAATTGGACATTGGAGCGTCTGGATCTGCCTAAGTTGCCTATCCTTTAACATCAGCATCTATACATACCTCCTTTGCCTTTTTCCCCCACATCATGAGCACTCTTGAGAATGAAAATCACAAAAATCAATGGGACTAGACTTCCAAGAAAGCAAAAGGGCTTGTTTCCTGATATAACAGCTTCCAGATGGTTGGCTTTTCTTGATGAAAGATGTTGCAAATGCTAAGTTTATACATGAGTTTAAGGGGTGACTAGCGAAGTTTTTGGAAAACATTCTCTGATGTAGATGAAAAGATTATCATGCAGAGTTCAGAAAATCATGAAAATGGACATAGGTTGGAAAAGTTAAACAAGCAAAATGCACTTATGCTTCTTATTGCACTTGTCGAGGCACTAACTTACACTATCTTGTCCAGTAAGTATACCCATGGTCTGAATCAGTTGGATTGCTCCTACACACTTTTCTTTAGTAGATTGTCTTCGTACTGCTTCATAAGATAGATAGCTACTGTGTTCTTGACAATGAGGCTGGCAGGAATGACTTATGGTACGTTTCAGAAATGCAACAAATGGCAGAACGTATCTGAAAACCATTTGGAAGTGCAAACAAACTATGAAATGGACTTAAGTAAAAAAATGGGCAATGTTATGCGAAATTACTAGACAGGCTAATTATGACTTTATAGGTAATAGCAAACTGTGTAAGATTCTGTATTTTGGAAAAGTTCTGAAGGATAGCAATGTAGCTCTGTTGAAAATAAAACACTTAAAGTATTATAAATCTAGTATGAAAAAAAGGAATTCATAGGAATTCATGGGAACAAGAAATGGGATAGTTTTCCATTACCATTTGCAACATACAAAATTGCAGTAGAAATTCCTGCATATGACACCAGTTATTTTTTCAGAGGTGTTGAAGATCTGAATCTGGCAACAGAAAGTGATAATTTTTAAGGTACACAAGCAACTTCTGTCCAACCACCTCTTAGTAAAAAACATTGATTACATTCTGATTATTCCTTATCCACATAGAAAGGTATAAAATTACTTTGAGATATGCAGCATATTCTGCATCTAAACACAAAACCCAAGGCTTTTAGCAATACAACCACTTTTAATCAACACTGCTTTCATATTTAAATTTGGCAGGTTGTTTAATGTCATTAGTTACAAAAATTCTATGAAGGGACTGAATGTTTTAGGGATTGTCTTGCAGCGAATAACTGTTGTATAAGTTTTTAAAAAAAGAGTTCATAAAAAATGAAGTCTTTGATAAAGATCAAATTGATAAAATGCTAGGATACAAATTTGCAGAAATTTATTTGAAATTCTTTTAAACAGATTCCATTAGGTCCTGACTGATCTAAGTGGGCACATCTGCAAATTAACTTCATAGACAGAAGCATAAAAATATTGAAGTGATTAAATAATCTTCCTGTAACAAAAGTAGCCACTTCCCTTTAACAAAGAAATTGATCATTTTCCTATAGACTGAAATGTTGCTATAAATTCAAATAGTCTCTAATGTACTGGCTCAGGGAAGATGTATAGTGATATTTGTAAGTATATTTTAAATTTCTGCCAAGACCTCGATTTGTTCTTTTCATACAGATAGACACATAAAGTTCCATGATTTCAGGAAGAAAATCAACATCCCAGTGCTTTTATCCTCCAACTTTACACATTCACCACAGCTCATCCTACTAAGGTAGCCAAGCACATAACAATGCAAGTGACAATTTACACAACAGAAAATATCCAGAATTAAAATACTTAATATCAATGCTTTCTTTAGCAACATAGATGACATGAATGTTGCTAAAGCTTTACCATGGAACTAGGTCACATCACTTTGGCAACAATTTTCTGGTAAAACTACTCAGTATCTGACACCTCTTTTTGGTTTTCCACCAAACCAAATAGTATGAACCTTGTTCATATGAAATTTAAAATTGTATGAAACACAAATCATAAAAGCTTTCCAAGTACAAGCTAAATTAAAGCATTTGCTTTATTTGCTAGATAGAATGAAAGATACTTATCAAAACATCTTTTACCTTTAATTGAATGCATTGCTATATATTTTTATTAAATTAGATTGCTTATAGTTGTGTCTCATTTCCATGTTTTTGAAAAGGTTAGTAATGTGAGTGTGACCTCTTAAAACACCCAGACATCCAATGAGGTTGAAGATCTCAGCTGAGGTTACTAGTTTAGCATCTCTCAAAAATCAGGTTCCACAGCAGAAATATCAAGACATAGCCTCAGCTGTAGAAGGGCTTTAAATAGTTTTATTAATTCAAGATTGTTCTGTTATAGATTTAGATCTCTGTCAATCAAGATCTTGTTTGTATATACTTAACCCTATTTCCCAGTATTTTTTAGTAAATAGTTGCCATAGCTTAAGATGGTTACAGAGGGCCCTGAAAATCAGAGTGAATCTATTAATGTAAGAGCAATTTCAGTTTTTTTCTGTAGGGACAGGTGGAGTAGAATTGGTTGTAGACCATTCCACACAAATGTCAGGTGCTCTTAGCAGGAGTATTAAAAAGATGTGACTGGTAAACCATAGGCTGGTAGAACATGTAGAGGACACAGACCAGTACATAGATAAAGGGGGAACTCCACAGTTTACATGGATTATAGCATTACTGGCAACACAGACTGCTGCCACTGTGTATAAAGCTTCGGAGATACTTTTCTGGTTAGTAACAGGCTGCAGATGGCGGTGCACGGGACTACCGGGAGACAGTAGCAGTCAGTAGATGCAGGGACACTATACGTAGCCTCGACATATACACACCCACTGAAGGAACTTCCTGAGTTTGGCAAGCACTGGGACAGGCTGCCCACCGAGGTCCTGGATATCCCCTCTCTGAAGACATTCAAAACCCACCTGGACATGTTCCTGTGTAACCTGTTTTGGATGACCCTGCCTTGGCATGGAGTGGGGGTTGGACTAGATGATCTCCAGAGATCCCTTCCAGCCCTGTGACTCTGTATACACCTGGAAGGAACAGATACAGCCTGTCAGGAGAGCATCCGGTTATCTCAATGCTAACCTCCTTGAAAGTGTTTAAGGAAAGACTGGACGTGGCACTCAGTGCCGTGTCTAGGTGACATAGTGGTGTTTGATCACGGATTAGAATTGGCGACCTCAGAGGTCTTTTCCAACCCGATGGATTCTGTGAGTCGGTGTGCCAGCTGGGACAAGGGCCCAACGCACGTACTCGGGCCAGAAGGCCACGTGGGCTGAGAGCAGCCACCGGGCACTCCGGGGCCTTGGCTCGGCCCCCCGCACAAGTCCGGGGTCGGCAGGGCTGACGCGAGGCCACCGACGAGTCGGCGGGACAGGAAAGACGACAGGCATAGTGGCGGCAGCGCTTCCCTTTCCATCGCCACTTGCCGGCGACCCACTCCTCCTCCTCCTCCTCCCTCCTCGAAAATGGCAGCGCGGGCCACGAGCGGTGGGGGAGCGGCCCGCCCGCCGCCATCTTGAAGCTGGAGGGACGCCGGCCGCCGAGCCCCTCCTGCCCGGCCTCCTGCCGGAAGTGGCGTCAGGCGGCTCCCGCGCGGCCACACCCCCCCCCCGCCGGGCCTCGCGGGGTCGCCGCATGCCCCGCACGGCGCCGGGCCCGCCGCGCGTGCCCCCCCTGCGCGGGCCGAGAACCGGGCGGGCGCGCGCCCTGGGCCGGGGCGCCAGAGAAGCGCCGCGCGCCAGCCTTTACCGCAGACCCCGCCCCTTCCGGGGCGCTCGGCCGCGCCGCCGCCCCCGCCTCCCTCCGTCCGCCCGTCGGTCCCTCCCTCCCGCTCCCGCTCTCCTTTTGTGAGTTATAGCAACCGTTGCCTTGTGAGTCGAGCGCCATAGTCACCGTAGTCCTGGCGACTGTTACCCATCAACAACAGCCGCTCCGCTCCCGCTCCTGCTCCTCCTCCTCCTGCCGCTGCTCCGCACCCCCTGCCTCACCGTCACCCACCACAACAACAACAACAACAACCGCAGCCGCCGCCAGCAGCAGCAGCGACAGCGGGAGCGCCGCCGCAGCCCGCCCCGGCACAGGTGAATGCGCTCGGCGGGCGCACCCCGGCCCTCCCTCCTCCTTCTCCGTGAGGCATCCGGGCCCGGGCTGCGCCCTCGGGCTGCGCCCGTGCTCGCGGGGCGGCGAGGGAACGCGAGGCTCCCCGCCGACCCCCCGCGGCCCTCCCGGGAGCGCTGTGCGGTCGGGGGGAGAGGGGCGGCGGGCATAGACGGGGGTGTCGGGCGGGGAGCGGGGCCGGCCGCCGTGCGGGCCGAGGAGGAGGAAAGGCTGGGCGATGCCGGGGACGCAGGCACGCTGCGGGACCTCCAGGACAATCGCTGGGATGCGGTGGGTGTGCGTCTGAGTTGGGTCTCGTTTGTACGGGTCGGGAAATGGAGAAATCAGGGAACGCGCTGCGGCCGCAGTCAAAGGTTAATGGCTTTAAACCTGAAAAAAGGCGTAGGGTTGAGAGGAAAGATGCAGCCGGAGACAGATCCTGTAGGACAGCAAGAGCAGGGGTTGATTTCCCTCTTTCACTTAGAGGGGCCTTGTTCTGATTTGATTTGACTACTAAATGACTAAATGTTGCAGGTTTTTGTGAACTTGCTATATCTTTTAATGATACTCTCGTACTATCGATCATATGAACCCCCTTTTATTTTTTGTGCTGTGTCTCTGTGTAATTTTTTCTTTCATTCGTAATTAATCTTGCAGTTTGTTTTTGTGCAAGCTATATTTTCTTTGTATTGTGAAGTGGGGTTTTGTTTATTCAATACCCCCACTAATACATACATAGAGTAGCAGGTTGGGTTTTTTTCTTATTGCACTCCTTCTGCAGGGAATTGTTTTTAAATTATGCTTTCATAGTGACAGTGTAGCATGGAACAGTGCCTGTGTAGGTCTAGTTTATTGCATAGTGAGTTACGTTCGTGTTGAGAGAATCCATTTGTTTCCTTAAACTCTCCACGATGAAGGAAATTCAAGATACTGACTATGGGTTTCAGTGCTAAGCAGCGAAGAAAGGAGAAAAGAACAGTATGAAAAAGAAGTCTGTGTGATTTTGTTAGTGGTACTGCTTTTCAAGAGTACTTTTGTGAAAGAGGGAATGGGCAGCTATTTACCCCTGAAAGAGATGTAGGAGGACTCATGTTATTAATGAGTATGACTTCCTTCTTAGTTTTAATCCAAAATGCTTGCTTTCTTCATCCATTTTGTGATTGCTTACTAAGATCTATCTTACTAAGATTTGTGTTGTCATTGATGTTGAATCATACTTCATATACTTTTTTAATTGTTTGTTTGGATGAAGTGAATTTTTGGCATCTTTTATGGCAATGAAACATCTAACATCTTAACATTTCCATACCCACTTCCACTCTCCCCTTCGACTTGTCAAATCATGTGTTGTTTTGGTAGATCTGAAGTGGTGACTTATTTATTTCCTTATTTATTTAGTAATATAATTAGGAAAAATAATGCTCTTGTTTTTAATCTAAACCCTACATATAATTGTGCATACACCTTTTCCAATTTATGTCCTTAGATATCCAGTGTAAGATATGGGATTTGTCTCACATTGGAACTACCAATGAGTGTGACTGGGGCAATTTTTTCAAGCAGGTATTAACTAAAAGAATCTGCTAAGTGGTTAGTGCATTGTTTGATAGTGATATTCCTTGGAGCAAGACATATTGGATCTTTTTTTAAATGTGTTTTAATATTTCATAGTTCACAAGACCTTAGAAAATAAATTATTTTAGATAATGACCAAAAGCCCCTACATCATCATCTTTTAATTTTTTTACTCCAAGATGAAACCACTGTGTGCTAGTTTTGTAGGCCCTGGTGTAAATAAGTTCTAAATACACTAAGAATTTTCAGTGTGAGTTCTTCTTGGGTATCAGTTATATGGCACATCTAAGTCCTTATGAATTTGTTGTTAGTTTCTGTGATTGATTGGTTTTGAAATAATTCCTGGCATGTACTGTTGTTGAAAAGATGTCAGTTCTGCACCATACCTTTCTTGAGAAGCTCTCTTAGAGTAGGACAGAATACTGCTCAGGATGGGATTATTCCTGGGTATTGAAATCTGTCTTTGCAGAACATATATCCAGGCCACTGGGTAGCAAAGGAAAGTGTGTGCCTGTGTGTGAGACAAAGTTTCTGTTCTAATTCTGCTGGGTGATGTATACAGGTGTTTCTGGAAATTTGTATTAAAAGCACATGTTTTTGTCTAAAACCAAAGACCTTTATAGTACTATTTGGCTGCATTTTCCTTAGCCAGTGACTACAATTTGGAAAATAATAAAGAAGGTGTAATCATGCTTTTAATATTATGGACTTCACTGTGAAAAGTATTGACTCTTTATTCTCTCTGAGATACTGCAGTGATCACAGACGAGATCTGCATTATACATTCTGATTCCCTAATGACCACAGCTAACAAAATAGTTGGTGTTTATAATGCTAACTAGTGTTTAAAAATGACTTGGCTTGTGATATTTATTTATTTATTTATTTTAAATCTATAGGTTTTCATGACTTACAGAGTGTGACTATCGAATTTTGTTTCAACATATCCAAACAAAACAGTAAGGATCAGCTGCTCTATTGTGTTACTAGTAAACTAACCTACATTATGCTACTTTGGAGAAATCCTTTCAGTAAGGTAGTGTAGGTAAAAGAAATCAGCGTCAAAGATACTGTCAAAAGCTGTTGAAGATTTTAAAGACATGTGCTTTATTAGATAATTAGGTTCAGCTTTGTTAGGTCTATCCCATTTCTTGTTCCTTCCTGACAGGGTATTGTTAATCAAAGACTGACTAGAGAAATAAATGTTGCACTTTATTTCCATTTACTAAACTTTTGAGAAGTCCAGCTGCTTTTGTTTGCTTCTCTTACTTGAAACGTAAGCCAGTGTCTAAAATGAAATAGTGGTTTATCATTGTAGTTCCTTTTAGTGTTGTAGCTAGTGTTTCTCATTTTCACGCTTTACTTTGAAAGGCTTTCTTCCCTCTGAAAATATTCTAGATTAGTTTTATTTTTTACGTGCAGTCTTCAACAGCTTACCACCTGCAGGTATGTGTCATGCCGAATGCTTAAAAAATGAATAGGCTTTAAAAATATATATATGACTATTAAAATGGTTTTTAAAAATCATTGTCAGTTGGAAAGGCATAAGACTGCTCTACAATACAGAGTAAAAAAGGAGCTTTCAGTGGCAATGTTGTGTCTTGTAGTTGGAGTTCCATTTGAAAATTGAGCTCCTTGTCAAATTTATGTACTAGAATACAAAAAGAAGAATGTTTTGAAATTATCAATGAAAATTTTTTGGGTTTTTTTTTCTTTTTTTTTGGGGGGGGGGGGGCAAAAATTAGGGCTGAAAACTTAATGAGGCTTTTAAAATGAATAACTGAAGTTTAAGACCTTTTATTTCAATTAGCCACAAGTTTATTGTCTATGTATTTTGCCTACAGTTGGTTGTCAATCAAAACAATACTTCTCTTTTCTCTCAGCTAAGACTTTGATTTTTAGATTTGGCTAAATCTAGTTTGTTAGGGACAGATGGCTGATTTAAACAGGTGTCACTTACATTTCTTGTGCCTTGTGTTGAAACTTCCAGAGGTTTACAAAAGAGCTTCCTAAAGCAGATGGTGATCTCCACTTCTGTGATTAGAAAAATGTACTTTTGTAGGAAATTATTTTCCTAGTTACTAGGTGTATTTTAATAGTTCGATGTGTCATATTAGACTTTATGCTTTAATAGTTAAAATGTCAGCAGAGTTTGAAATGTTTCATATAATACAATAATTTAAAATTTTTGTTTTCTCATTGGACTTTTAAAGGAGATGTGAGTATTTTGGTGTGAAATTCAGCAGTTTGAGTGTGTGGATAGCTGTAGACCTAGCAGAAATATTGCTTGGTGTAACATTTTGTTCCACTACCTTATCTTTTCTACTTAAAGATTATTTCTTTTTGGAATATTTTTTAATAAAAATGAATTACTATTAAGAACACAAGATTAGTGCGAAACAAATGTATGTTTAATTTTATTTTTCTGGCACCTTGATGTATTATCATATCTGCAGGTTTCTTTTCTTGTAAAATTTTTTATTCAGTACTTATAATTTCCTCAATTACAAAAGATTTTAATAGGGAAGAATGAAATTGAAGTTAGTTTTCTAATAATTTTTGATATTTTTGTTTTCTAAGGACTCCTTTTTTTCTTCTTTTTGTGTTGACTTTTTTATCGCAATGACTGGTGTTTATTATTAATTGTTTTCTTTTTCTAGCAGATGCACCAGAGGGTGCTGTGCTATTTGAAATACAAAAAGGAGAGAAAAATCCTAAAAGTTTGTTCATTGAAATGCATTGGTAAGGCATATGAGACTTGAATAAACATTACTGAAATTTTTACACTTTTCTGTGCAGTGCAATATAGCAAACTTTCTGTTTTGACAATATTATGTTAAAAATCATAGAGTAAATTGGCTGTTCTGGATCGGATTATGTCTGTGTATGTAGATTCACACACTTAAAATGCAATTTCTGTTCATCAAAAGAAAACAAACATTTATATGTAAATTATGTCTGTTTAACATATAGCTAAACCTATATAAGCTGTATACTTATTGAAGTACTACATGAATTTATGTGAGGCACACATGCATTTAGAAGTGACCTTTATTGTATATTATATTTTTCATTTATTAGTCTACATTCACATTTTATATAGCTAATTTGCTCATATGTGAACTCTTTTTAAAAAATGTATTGCTGTATATAAATTTTTTTTTCCTTTCTCATCTTCCTAGATGAAACTGAGGTGGGCATGGGAGGGTATGTACTTATGAATTGTAAAAAGGACAGGATATTTTTCTCCATCGATCAGTAGTTCTGGGAAAGAAAGCCACCAACCCACCTCCCCCTCACACCCTACCCCCCCAAAAAAACCCCTAAAGAAACAACAACAATCAAAAACCAAAACCAACAAAACAAACAAACAAAAAAAAAACCAACAAAAAACCAAAAAAAGTGCCCAAATCAGCCCCTGCCTCTACATATTTATAAGTACTGAGTTTCATTTTAAAAAATTCTCTATGGATATATGAACCTGTCAGATTAGAAATTAATAGTAGTAACTTCTGTAGTTTAGTAATATCTATTTTTTTATCATACCCCATAAAATTAATAAGGTAATATTTTTCCCCTATGTGTAGTGGTTAATGGTGTCGAATTTAGTGTAATTTCTTTTTGGAAACATGCGAAAAGATGCGGAGTGTAGCTAGGGTAGTACATCTTAAATTGCTTCATTTTAGACACTGTTGCAAACAATTTAGTTGTTCTACCTGTTCCACTATTATAAATTGTTTGGTTAGTTAGGAACTTCAGTTCTGGTGTCCTAAAATCTAGAGGTAGTGGATGGAATATATTGTGAATTCTGTTTGATAAAGAAATTTCCCATTTTACAATACAAATTTTAGTGAGATTTGGTAGGTTAATTTCTAGCAATTTAGAGTTCCTCTTTGAATATCTAATTTATTTCTAACTTGTCTTCTTTAAATTCTTGCATGACATTCTTAGCAATGCTATGAGAATGCCAAATATTGTACATGAATAAACTGAACTGAAGTGTACTTGTAGCATTTATGATTTTATTCATTCATCAAAGAGAGGAAAGAGCAATTTAGCACTATTTTTAAAAAAAGGTCATTTCATTCACCCAGAGACCCCGTATTTTGAGTCCATCTCAGCTTCTTAGACCATCAGTGAGTAAACAGTATATTTAGTTCTTTCATTTCTTCTTATTAAAGACTGATTTCAATAAGTTTATAAGGCCTTTAAGGCAAGAACCACATATTTAGATTTTGTTCAGGCTTTGGATGCTGCTACTACAACTAATGACTCAAAGCCATGTTTGCTGTTTATGTACCAAGTAAGTGGATTCTTCCTTCTGTTTTACTTCCTCATTATATTTAATCTAACTATGCCTTCTCTTACATACCGCCTCAGGGATTTTTTCTGAACTCTGAAACAGTGTAGTTAAATCAAGCAACATTGCAAAGTAGAAATAGAAAGAGGCGTGTCTGTTAAAAGGTGAAGTATGTCAGTTTGCAGGTGGCATTGACTCAGATTATTCTACCTCAGTTAAGGTGTTCTGGGGTTTTGGGGTTTTTTTGTCTGATTACTTTTTTATGTGCTGTCAACTATACATCCTTTACAAGCAACTTTAATAGCATAATAGGATTCTGTGACAGAACTATTTACAAGACAGTTATTAATGTTATAGATAGCTATTTCTTTATTAAAAAATACATTTTTGGCTCCAGTGAACCAGTTTGTCTGCTAAATTTTCAGGTGATTCTCTAATACCTTTGGTCTGATTTTCTTCCCCTCTCCCCAAAAGTTCCTAAATCTGGGGTGGGAAGAAAGGACGGTGGCAAGCAGTCTTGCTTATATATCTCTCTAATCTGACAGTGGTATTGGAGGTTTATTGAATTTATGAAGTTTCCTTTCTAGTGGATTAGATGACTAGGACTGTCAATTTGTACTATTGTCTTTTGGTGTGATCTCTTGCAGATTATCCACAAAGCATTTTGAAATGTTGCTGTTGTACTGTGTGGCATCATCTCAAGAAAATTAGTCTTATCACTTGAGCTTTTTCTTCCTTGCATCATGGTAGCATTCTGCACTGCAAAGAGCTGGGAGTGAAATTAGCAGTGAAACTAACTGAGTTGAATGGTAAAAAGTAACTAGCATTATCAAAAGAGGACTTAATCTATTCATTTTTGGTATGGGGAAAGCAAAAAAAAAAACCCTAAATAGCTGTAGTTCTCATGCTGTTGGAAGCAGCGGTCAATGTCGGGATTTCTGTCTTACATTAAATGTCTCATAAATTTGAAGACTTATTTTCTATTTAACTGCTGCAAAAAGTATTCAAAATTCTCCATCCTCATTGTTTTGTTTTCCTTGTAAGATATCTGCTGTATTCTTACCTCCTTATTGTTCTGTGGCTTGAGAGTAGATACATTAGTTACAGACTTAATAAAGGAAGAATAAATGTTTCCTACGTCCCGTTTTTGCTGATGAGATGCACGTTGCAGTTCTTCCATTAGGAAGGACATGTGGCTATACACAAAGGATTGTTAATTTGTCTTTCTAGTTAATATTTTATATATTGTGTTTATTATTGGAAGTCAGTGTTAATTACTTTGTATCCCAGAGAATTTAGAAGTACAATAAAAAAATAACCTTTCTTTAGAACTACTTTCTTTAATTAAAATCCCATTCTTCCTTTTCAGTGTTTTTAAGAAAAATAGTTATTGTATAATTGCCATTTAAAAACTAAATTGTCTCAAAATTTCTGATTGAAAAATCTGGAATAATTTAATGATCATCTGATAGTCATTTTACAGTTAAGTTATATAAAGGTGTTGTTTAAATATATATAGTTCAAGAGACTATTACAGTCATTTATAAAATACATGACTTGAAAACTATTACAATACATGAAAACTATTTATACTTCTATAGGAAAGCCCAGCTGTTTTCAAGTTAAATTAGCCTTGGATAGTGAGGAGCAGTTGAGCTACCTGTATAGTAGCTGATTTATCAAATTGACTGTTAGCCATGATGTGAGTTGACACACTGTGGTAGCTAAGCTTGAACTATCATATCAACATTTGTATTTGTCTTTAGCATTTAGTTCACTCCTATTTTGTTTTGTCCACTCTATGTTAAATCAATTCAACTGAGTTGCAATTTGCAGAGGAATTGATAAATAACTCTTCCATATTCATTGTAGTGTTTTCCTGTCAGATTTAGTAAATGGAGAAGTGTAGAATCCAGGGTGTTTCTAATTCCTCACAGTTGAAACTGGGTAATATTAATAGCAATTCCCTGTAACTTCTAGGAAGTTTATTCATTAGACTTTCTGAAAAGCAAGGAAGCTCTTCTGTGAGCTACATCATCCTTACAGTTGTTTGGAGAGTAGAACCTGCTTAGTGTTAAACCATAGATTTAATGTAATTTAATATAATTATTATTTAATAATAAGTGGAGGTAAGTAGGACAGAAATATAGCTTCATTCCCTTATTTTGTAGAAAAATTTTTGAGCTGCAAGTCTTGATTTTGAAGTGAGGCAAGAGTGAAGTGAGGCAATTAAGATGAGAACACAGCTCTTCATTGTCTCTTTCCAAGTGCTTTCTGATGGAAGGTTGTCCTGAGTTGCTCTGGCTTTCTCTAACTTTGAAACTCCTTTGTAGGGTAAGGAGCACAGTCCTGAGAGGGTATTGCATGGAACAGTAGTGAGCAAGTAAATGTATAGAGAGTTCAGTATGCTGGGTCTGTAGTGGTGTGGAGATGGGTATGCCTTAGGGTTTTGCAAACCTCAGGCTAGTTCACAGGTTTTGTGTCTGAAGTACCCTTTGCTAGCAAATTTAAGTCACGCTGAGGAAAGGTTTATTTGCAGTAACTCAGAATTAGAGATGATCGTACAAAGCAATAGCATAATTTATCATGTAAGTAATTATTCTGTCTTATGAAGCAGACCTTCCAGTGTTTTAAAAGTTGTGCGTTTACACTTATTCAGTTGCATCTGTTTGGTGTAATGGTTTTTTACTGCTGTTGTTTCAGGTCATTCAGATGATCAGTTGTGAAACACTATAAACTTAGGAACTTGTGTCGTCTGGAATATCCAGACTTTATGTTACTGTTTTATAGCCATACTTCCTGTGGAGGCAGATTTAAATTTCAGATATTAAAATTTCCTGCCATGATCTTGATAAGGGCCACTGAGTCAAATTTCCTGTCCTTAATAGGGCTTGAAGGTCTTCAGTATCTTCACTCCTTGGCCTACTTTAATATTTATTTCTCCTTATTGAATGCTGAAGAAACTGACATTTCTTGAATTCAGGGAAGAGCTGGACACAGGATCATGATTTCAGTGCAGTGACCAACTTTCATGACCTGATGAAGATGGATTCTTAATGCAGTCTCAAATCACTGGTTACAAGTTTGTTTGTCACAAACATATTTCAGGCAACTGAGATGAAGAGAAGTTTTAGGATTACTTTCCATGTGAAAGATTGACATATAAGGGCACCCACTGCTTGATTTCAGGATGAAATACTAGATTATTTGGCTAAGACTTGTAACAACTCAGTGCTGTAAATCTCAGAAGCTTTTAATGGCTTGTGTTCTAAACACAGATGTAAGTTTGAGATATTCAGAAGTTCTTGTGTCAGCATAGTTCTATTTTCTGTTACATGCTATGTAGGATGGTAACTCTTCATACACAGCTGAATTTCTTGAAAGCTCAACATCAACAGACCATCCATCTGCAGCCTACTGAAAAAAGGGTTAAACTGGAGCCAGTAGTTAATTTCTTTTCCTGTACTTAATAATAATTAATATTTTGAAAAACTACAAGCATTTTCTTCCCATATTTTATAAAATGGAAAAAAATAAAATGTCCAAGTCAGAAAAACAGGTGGATCTCGCTGATAGGAAAATAGAAGTTATGTTTTTGTCATCTGTGATAAAGAAAGCTGTGTATGTGTGTGTAAGTCTTGGTCAGAAATGCTTTAGTATTTGTCCCAGAGTTTGTAGTATAAGAATGGGAAAGTAACAGATTTTGGCCCTTAAAAATGGCTTGAAGATGTAATTGTGTGTTAATAGGGGGAATTGAGATGTTGATTCATAATGTGTTACATCCTCTAATAAAATTACTTGTGTCATCTCCATAAAACAAACTGCATGGTCACAAGTATAACTTTGTTTTATTGCTATGCTTCTGACCTCCCATTGATCTGTTCTCTCTTAATATTTAGATTTCGTTTTTAAAAATATGTTCATTCCACATGAAGTACTTCTGTCTTCCACAAACTGATTCAAAAGCATTTTATGTGCTCTAGTTACAGGATTTAACTTGCTAGTATGGAAATGGTTAAGTTTACTGTAATGAAGCCACAATGATTTTTGCTTTCTTGTTTCCTCCTTATATATATTTTTGACTATATTTACACTACTGTTGTATAGTTCTATTGTTCCTAGCTAGCCCCAGTACTTTTCTCTACCGTGATAGACAGAAGGACAAAACACATTCCCGAAGCTCCAAGCCCCAGGGGTCGAAGGCCCCTATCTTGTCTTGGTTCTCTTTGGGAGCCAAGGTTCAAACCAGCTCTTGGAGACACATCTTCATAAATAGAGTTTAGTGCCTATCTAAGCTGGGGGGAATTCAGGAAAGGGTAGAACCAGGGGGAATTACCTCATCATTTGTGCTTCTAATTAGGGATTTTTTTCAATTATGATAATTTGCTAAACTTATAAAACTGTATTCACCCTGTGCAGGATTGGTATTTTTACATACCTGCCCCTTGCAGGCCTCCAATAAAGACCAGCCTTTGTATTACCTCCTATACTAATATTGTCTCAAAGGTGTATTGCTCATTTCTAGATCTTTAAGGCATCAATAAAACCAAAGGAACAGGAGATGCTTAGGGTACTCAGTGTAGTATGGTGTGCAGTTTGCGGTTGGTTTGGTTGGTTGTTTGGGGTTTTTTTCCTTTAAGAGTGAAAGAAATGTGGAAGATACTTTCATAGGAATAAGAATCATCTAGCAAGACATTTTATTTTAATCTGGATGGTTCAGCTTGTCAAATGGAGTTACTTGTGTTAGAACAAATGGTAAAATTGGTGGTTTTTACATCACTGACTGCTATGTCATTTCTGTATTGAGCATATTGTCTCAAATAATCTGCTAGCCATCCTTCACAGGGTGTTAGAAAGCTTGTCTTTTCTTACAGCAAACATACAGGTTACCTATTATAAACATAGTTGTTTTAGTGAAATCTAGAACAAAAGTGGTCACTGAAAAAAATACTCTTTTAACCTGCTTCTACAAGAATCTTCTGGACAAAAGAGAGAGAAATGCCAGTTCTGTGAAGCTCTTTAGGACTTCAGAGACCTGTAGCTGCAGATTGCAGGCTGGGGACAGAGTGGCTGAGGCTACAGGCTGGATGAGACCCTGAGGTCCATGGTTGTCAGGTAGCTGAATATGTGCAAGCAGTGTGCCTGTCCTGTAGGAAGGATAAAAAATGTCTCTTGGGCTGTATGGACACAGGTATAGGCAGGGAATTGAGATCAATGTTTATCCACATCTCTTCTGTATTAATTATACCACATTCACATGCATTTCTTGCTTTCTGTCACTCTTCTGCAGTTGTGGGAAAGATGTTGGTTGGAGTAAGTGCAAAGGGCCACTAAGATGGTCAGGAACTAGAGTGCACATCTATGAATAGGTACGGAAGGACATGGACTTGTTCAGTCTAGAGAAGAGAGAGTTACAGGGGTCCCAACAGCAGCCTTCCCTGAAAGTGCACTTCCTATGGAAGTGTGTGGTGAAAGGATGAAAGACAATCACAAGACAATTAGATTAGACACAAGGAGACCTTTTTTCCCCATGAGGACAGCCCAACAATGCACCTTGGACTAAGTGAGGTTTTGCCATTTCCATCTTTGGAGATTTTCAGCCTCTGACTGGATAAAGCCCTGGGGAGGTGGTCTAATGCCAAACCTGAACCTGCTTTGGGAGGGAAGTTGGGCTTGGCAGCCCAAGCTGATATCTATGGAAGCCCAAGCTATACTATAATTTTACTTGGGATTCTTGCTCTACAGCAGAAGTTCCTAGACGTGATCTAGTTTGACTTCTAGTCTTGTTGGCCAGTTCAGTTTCCTAGGACTGTATTTAAATTTTCACATCTGGAAGTAAAAGTGGAGGGATAGAGCTAGAGTCACAAAGTTGTCCTCTTGACATATATCACAAAGACCTAGATTGGGTGCCCAGGAGATGATCTCCTTAACAACACAACTCTTGGGTTCCTTTTTTCTTTGGTGTATTACATTTTTGTTATTTTGGTCCATTCATTCTACAACACTTCATTCTATGGATTCTGCAAACTTAAGTCTCGACATAGACTGGACTTCTCACGTTTATTTATACAATATTTTAGATTGAAACCTTGAGACTTTTCACTGGAGTCCTGCAGAGGGAAAAAAATAAAAGCAGTAGCAAGAAACCAAATTTTTTTAGGTCTCTCGAGGAAAAGACAATGATGAACAAAGAGTTTTATGAAAGAAGAAGGGACCTTGGTTGAATACCTGGCAAAACCAAACCCCACTTGCTGATTTCTGTGGACATTTTTGTGTATATATCAAAGTCTTAATTTGCAGTTTTTAATTCTTTTGTTGTAGCAAAAGAAAAGAATAAACTAAAAGTGGAAGAACTGCAGATGACATTTTTATTGGAAATTATTCAGAATTTTAAAATAAACTGGATCATTTCCTTTCTTTGTTGAAACAAGTTCAGGGGTGTTGATGAAACATTCTATATTTGGCTTACTGCCTGGTGATTTGTAAGTGGTGTTCAGTGTGCATAACAGCCAGCAATCTGAAGAGGGTATCAATCTTTTTTTTAATGAGGGTACCTAAAATATTTTCCGTGTAACTTGACTATATCTCTGTTCACTTTGATAAGAACTGGACTGTGTCCAAAAAAAAAAAAGGATTTCAGAAGGAAGCACGATCATTTTTGAGTGTATGTAAAGAGATGTTTGTTTTAGAAAAAGTATTTGCTTTATCATATAGCTACAGATATAAAATTAATAGCAATGATAGAGATCTAGAGCAAGGATCTAAAGAAGTATGTATTGCAGTAACTATTATTGGTAAAATCAGAAAAAATGGATTGATAATCAATGCTTCTGTTGACTGAAGTGGTTCTCTTTGGGGGTCTTTTGGTTGTTTTGGCTGGAGTTTATTATTATGGGACATTCAGATCCATAGCAAAATTAATGTGCTTTGATTTCTCTTACTCTTATTTAGCACTGCTTGAGGGATAAGCACAAACATATGTATACATTACTAATTATGATAAATGTAGTCTTGATAATCATGGCAGTATTAGAAAGTAATTCCTTTATTTAAATGGAGATGTTTCATATCAGCTAATAAGCTGAGTTGAATGGAATGATTAAGCCTGGATAAGCAATACATTATTTACGATGTATTTTTATTTTATTCATAATATGTTAAACTTACCTCTGTCAAATTTAAGAATTTAAGTTAGGGAGGGGTGTAGGATTTCCATAAAGTGTTTCCAGTGAATTTTTTTCCAAGGAAAAATCATTTTTCTGATTGAATAAAGTACATGAATGCACAGTAAAACTCAAAGTACCCTAAATGATCTAACACCATGACATAGTCAGTACCTTTTTCAAGTACCTCTATTCTAATGTGCTAGTATTTTAGAATGTTCCTGTCAAGTCTTGCCTGACTTTTCAAAGTCAGTGATTAAAATGAATAGCAAGAAATTCAGGTAGTAGAAATCCTGGTGGGCAAAACAAAGAGCTGCAGTAAGGAAAACAATAGAAATAAACTTAAACATATATCAAAATTTATATAATTAGTGTTCAGTGTTGTTGTGTCATAGTTTATATTTCTATTTTCCATATTATAAATGAGATAGCTAATGATATCTGTTTATTTTTACTGTTACTTGGCAATATGGAAGAGCAATGAAAGGGTATGTTACATAGTCGTATATCTTTATCTTAAGACTTAGAAATCAAATTCAGTTTCTGCTATTCATGACATAAATCTTGCATACATACTGTGGCTGAATGTTCTTTATATTTGAATTGGTTTTTTATTCTCTATAGGTGCAGTAGGCTGGAGCCAAATTAAAAAAAGTTACCAAATAATTATAAAAATCAGTTACCATCACCTTTTGTCAAACTATCTTTTGAAAGTAAAATTATTTAAACTTCCTGAGCATCAAGCTTTTTGTCAGATTATATGAAAATTTCCATTAGGAATGTTTTGTAACATTAGAAGCCAGAAAACAAATAAACAAACAAATATGCTTTGGATCCAATTGTGCAATTCTCAATATTCAATTTCTCAATATTCAATTTGTATAAGTACAATTACTGTAAACATAGAAATTAGTTAAATACACACTGTTGTACAGTTCTAGTCATTGTCATTGATTAATGACATTCTTTCCTCTTTTTTACAATTAATTAATTTCCCTTAAATTTTTACTTTTTTATTATTTTTTATTTTCATTTATGTGTGCTGGTATGCTTTTCATTATTCTTTACTTCAGTTGAGTTTTACATTGTACTTAATTTTTTTTAACTCATTGTTTTTTATTTGAGGGCAAAAATGCCATGTTAGATAAACCTAGCTAAAATGATTCCTTATGCATGTTTTCATTTTACAGTCAATCTTAGCTAAGAGCTTAGAGAACTGTTTCTTTGAGAGAAAGCTAGTGGTGACTAAAGAGGGTTTAATAATTTTAGGATATTGTTTATAAATAAATGCCTGTAGGCTGAAAATGTAAGTTGAAATGGTTTGTTCTAAGTCACACATGGAATAAAAATAAAATATTGGTATCTATCCAGGAAATACAAGCTGTGGCTTGCTAAATCACAATCTTTTCAGGTGCTTGGTACTGTTAGGTTGGAAAAGCAAAACAGAATGTGCTGTGGAACTGAGTGTCTTTTACAGTGAGGTCAACAAAAAGTCATGTGGAAGGGTTTTTTGTATGTTTGGCTTATAGGATTTTCTGGTGTTTTTGTTTGGTTTTTTTTTTGTATGATTTGTATGTATTTCAAATGTTAAAATAGATTTCATTTCATGCGACATCAAAAGGAACACTGGTAGTAACAGTGTCTTGTGAATAAATACCTGCTTGTGAAAGCTAATGTGTTGGGAAGGTCACACAGGAAGGCAAACAAAGTTATAATTAATATCTTAAATAATGTTGTCAAGTGTGATAGTAAATTTCAAGCATGTTTGGTAAAATAGTATTTTTGTAGTGAGAGGTTTTTTTGTTGTTGCTTTCAACATATAATGCATTTCTTGTATATTTCCTGTGGAATTGCTGCTGCTGAATTTGCTCTTAAATTGAGTATAAATTTCTTAAATTAAAAAAAAAAAGAAAGAACTTGGTAAACATATTGAAATTTTAGTTTCCTTGTTGCAGTTACAGTACTTCAGATACATGGTTACAAAGCTAAGTAGATTTCTAAAGAGATACTTAAAATTCAGATGGTAGGGCAGGGTAAAGGATATCTTTAGGACATAAAGCAGTATTTTATAAAGAGACAGCCTTCTTTAAATAGCTTTCTAAATTTCTAAGTTTGTAAATGTTCCTTTCTTTCTTTTAAATTAAAGTATATGCCAGTCTTGAGGTTTTTTATGTCAGCATTTTTTCCTTCCTTCGTGTTTATAAATGTAGTTCTTTTTTTTGCTGCTTTATTATATCATCATTAGTGACAGTGATATCTGCTTACATATATTTTGCAATTACAATTATTTTTTCAGTACTTTTCTGGAACTTACCTTTACTTATTAAGCTCTGCAGTTCAGTATCCACAGTTTGGCTATTGTTTTTTTTTTCCCCTGTTGTTGTTGGATGCCTGGCTTGGATGTGGTTTAATATTTAACAATTTACCTGAGATAGTGGGGTATGACTAGTCTGCTAAGCTTCACACAGTGCTGACATGGTTGTAGGGATTGCCTACAGGTGCTGAGATTGGTTTTCAGGGACTGCCTGATTTTTTTTATTTCCAACAGCCACTTTGCTTTCATGTTTGCTAATCTCTAGCTTTCTCTCAGTGTGCTTTAGCCTGCTTCATGGCAATGTATACAGAATTGATATTTAAAAATATGTTTGGAAGAACATTCTTTTAGTCAGTTTGATGTAATTGGAAATAACTTGAATTGAGAAATTCAAAATCTGTTTCTTTTAACGGCTACATGAGAACAGGTAAATCTCCAGACCCTCTAGAAAATAACCCCAGTAATTGAGGAGTGGAATGCCTGAAGAATATCTTAAAACAAGATCTTGAGTCATTTGGGGGTTTGGGTGGAAGGGGTATATTTGTTGTTGTTGTTTCAGTAAATTCGGGAGCAGTTGTATGGACCATGCATTTGGTCTGGTCTAATTGTGGTGATAGTGAATTCTATCCTAAGAATAGGATTCTAGAATTATGGGAGAACCATTACCTTCATAAGAAATTATACTAATGTGGAATTGTCTCCTAGAGCCAAGGGAACCTTCAGCTTGTACAATTCATCTCAATGGCCAGTTTACAAGCAAGTTATCTTCCTTCTGTAATAACGGATGAAGGAATCTTAGGCTCCTCCTTAAGCTAATTATAGTGAGATTCTGGTCAAGTTTCTTTTACTAAAGTGTCAGAGAAGACAACCAGAGTGTCTCACCAGACTGAAGGCATCAGGGCATGTTTTGTGTAAAAAAAAACACTGATGTCTGCTAATCTAATTTCCTTCAGTAACATTAAAGTAAATATACTTACAGAAGAACATTTAATGAAAAATGGTGGATGGATGTAGCTTTGGATCTGTTCTCTTTGTCAAAGTCCTCCTTTTCTCTAGTAAATTCTTGGGCAACACAAAAGTATGTTACAAGCTCTGACAAATGCTGAATGCAGAACTTTAGATAATCAGTACCTACTTTTTAGTTGTAAACCTTAGGTACTTTTACAGCATGACATTCTTCTCTTACTTCTCTAGCTGTATCTAGTTGTTGGTGTTGTCCAAGCACCCTGTCATCTTTGAGGTCATGATGTCCAGGCTAACATACTACAGTGATCCTTTTTTAATAAAATCATAAAAGTAAACTAGCAATGGTGGTTATACACAACAATTCTTTAGATTTATGGATTTGGTTAGAATGTGTTTCATTCTGGCATTTTGTTTTAGACTCTACTGGATTTGTGGCTGTCAACTATTCCAGGCTAAATCCCTCAAATACAGGGACTTATGCAGGTTTTTTGTTGTTTGAGTGTTACCTGACACAGGTGAAAAGTTCAGTTTTGCCTTTGAAATAGATTTTGCAAACTTAAAAATTCTGGAAGAGTAAAAAAAATGTACTTGGAAGAGTTTGAATTCATGAATGCATTCTGCTGATATTTGCTTTTTTACTCCCAATCATCTGAGATTTTTGTCTTCAGAACACACTTCATATTTGTTATTGTTTTCATGGTTCCCCTAAAAAACATCAGCCACTAAGTAGTACAAAGCATTTTGGAAAGGATAAACCCTAGCATTTCCTTATATTACTGCTAGAATCAATTTTGTGGCACTGTCTTTTACATCTAGATAACTGATCTTAACATTTCCAGTAACTACTAGGGCAGTGCGTTAATTTCTTACATTTGTACTCTTAGGAAAATAAATTTGGTTTGTTGTTTTTTGGTTGTTTTTTTTTTTCTGATATGCCTGTCTGTCTTATTCAAAAGATAATTAAAAGTTTCAGAAAAACATAGTAACAAAATAATTAGCTTGAAAAGGTAAGAAACCATAGATGCTACCATTGAAGAAGAGGCATTTGCAACTTACTTTTCACTCCCAACGTTCTATCCTATCCATTCACTCCTGACTGGATAGTCAGGCAGCAAATACTCACAATCTAATCTATAGTGTTGTATGGATCCATTTAAAGGACCAAGCTGGAGGAAATACTGCTTTCTTAATTCTGATGCCATGGAACAACTTGTTCTTTGATGTAGACTGGAACTGCCTCAGATAATTAAAAAGAAAAGCCATAATAATCAGCTCTTTTTCATGTCATTTCTTAGCCATTCTTCAGCAGATTTACAGAAATATTGCTGTAAGAAATTAATCTGTAGAGATTTACATAGATCTCTAATATGTAGAATGTGTAAAGGTGGCAAAGACACACAAAACTAGAACTCACTTGGAATCTGCTTAGAGGTTTGTTGGACATCTTTTGATATAGATTATAAATAAGAAATATTCTGCCATTTCAGAGTTAATTAAGTTGGTTTTTTTTTCCTCCATGTTCCACATTTATGATCTAGAGTATGAAAATTGTATGAAAATGTATTGTTCTGTCAAAAGTTTATTATAAAATATCTTTGCAGAGCATGTTTAGCAACTCCATTATACTATCTGGTTAGTATGTGAAGGTTAGAATTTGACAGGGTTTGGAGTTAACAGATTTTAGCTTTGCTAATTTAAATGATGGATTAGAGGAAATACTGCTGTCTGCTTTGTTGTAGTGTGCAGTGTAGGTTCTGTATTGCTTCTTTGTAATTTTTTGGAGTTTGTATTTGTATACTGTATTCAAACCTGTCATTGTAACTTTTTTTAAGGGTATGTCTGGAATTGGGGTTGACTAAGGAGAGTGTTAATCTATTTAAATAAACTGGTTAGAGCCATAGGAGCGGGCCTGTGGTGTTTTCAAGGCTTCTCAGCCTGAAAGTGCCGCATAACCCTTTTAGGTTGCATAGCAACAGGCTCCTAGCAACAATAATAGATTGAATTTCCAATAGTGACCAGGCCGGATGTAATAATAAAGCAAGAGTACTAACAGTTGTCATGGTTTTCTTTTCACAGTAAACTAGTGTTGAATTTAGGGAGATTCTGTTTCTCAAAGTGGTGAACCTCTTTGGAAAATGACAGTAATTTTGAAAATTGAGGTACCAAAACCCTGACAAGGTGCTTAAAATGAGTGACTTTGATGTCTAGTAGTTCAGAACATTGGAGAAAACAAAGAAACATTGAATTATTTGTTCACAAAGAAGAGTTAATAAAAAAGAGTATTTAGTAACCACTTTACATTGCTTTTAAATCCCAACTTCTTTTATAAATGGACCTGTACTGGATCTTCATAAAAACCCCTAGCTGTACTGATAAACATATTGTTTAGAAAAGTTAGGAAATACATTGTCAGAATACTGTTAAAAGGTAATGAATAAAACTGAGTAACAGATTTGTTTCATGGCACTAATCTGTCAGTATTTCAGGACCTGTTATGTGTGAAAGATAGAAATATATGGATAAGCAAGTGACTTGGAATGAGACAGAAATAATCTAATTAAATAGTAATAGTTGTAATTCTAGATGATTACATTTCAGTTTTAATATTTTGACCTGGCTAACAGTTGAAAATTGTAACACTGGTTGTTAAATAAAGACGTAGATTGACACTAGATTACCACCATTTTTCAGTTCCTGTATGTGGCTTTGGGATGGTGTTGAAGTGTCACTGTAGTATAGGCCAGTTACCTTAACAAAAAAGACAAATTAGTTATTTGTAATCTGCTATATTCCATTAATATGGCACTCTTTGTTTTCTGAATAGATGAAAACTGCTCTAAGAGTATAAAACATTCATCTTTAGTTACTGATAACAGGGGCAACTCTGGGGGCTGTACAATATTGAAGAAAGGCCAACAGAGAACAAGAAGTTTGGCAAAAAATCTGTGTAGTCCATTGGGCTGTACATTTATCCTACTACTAAATTACAACAAAATGTAATGCATTGTGGCATGGCATGGCATTGAATGTTTAATCCTATTTTGTTTTAATTAGTGCTGTTGATATGCAAATTTATTTTCAGAATTTTCCATTTCATGTAAACATACTCTATTCTCATATTATTTTATTGTAAGAACAATTACACTACAATTTAGTGTAAGAAGTCAAAACGATTGTCTTTTTGTTTAACATCTGTAAGTTGAAAACTGTAGTTTGGAATAATTTACCAGATACCAATTCTGAAGCAAACATGTCATATTCTTTCTGTTTATTTTTTGTAGTGATGTCTTTCTTTTCTCATACACTAACTATGACTGAAATAACAAATACAAGTAATAATGTTGGTTTATATAATGTTAATGAAATGTTGTGGAAAATTACAAGATGTTTAAAAATGCAGAGTTTTTTAAATGGGTAAAGAAACAGGCAGAAGTAGTGAAAGCTTCCAAGAAAAAAGCTATATTAGCATTAAATGTAATTCTTGTGTGGAAGACTACAAGGTCTAACTAATTTTTTGGACTTAACTGCTATTTATATGCTACTGGAGTATGTATTATATTCTTTCATAAATTTACCCATGTACAATATTCACTCTTTGATGGTATACTGTTATTTATGCCACATTTATCTGCCAAGAAGAGTGAAGAATGTCAATGAGATGTTTTTCTGCTTAATTAAATACTTAACACTCAACTTAATAGGTCTACATCACATAAACATAGCTGTTAATCAGATATAAGTACAGAATGCTGTTTGTGCATTGGACCTGAACTTGTGTGTTCAGTATCTCTCATTTTGATGCACCCTTGAAGATCTTAAAGTTACTTGTTTTGGAAAGAGAGGTGTAGGAAGCTACTGTGCAGAATTCCTGGGAATCAGACCTGCTTTTTTCTGGAGAGGACAAAGATGGACAAAAATAATCTTTGATGGTGGCCTTTTGAAGAGAGAGATGGAATTTTCAGGTTATTTAAGCCTGTATATATAAGATTTATGTATTTTTATATTTCTGGAAAGTAATTCTTCAGAATGCTCACATTTTCCTTTTTTTTTGTGAGAGTTTCATGATTGGAAAATTCCAGGCTGCCTAATATTTACAGATTTTCCTAGGTATTTTCCTATGTATCTGACAATTAAGAATCTAAGATTTCTGTGGTATTCTGAGAAAAAAATACTCTTGCCATTTTTCTACTAAATGCATTTTATGTTGTAGTAAATAGGAGAGCATCTAAATAGTATTGCTAAATATTACATACAGCTTTACATTATACTTTCATGTACTAGTTCTTTGTGCTTAATTTGTCTCATATTTTTAATAGAATTTTTGACTATTCTGAAAATGCTGACTATGCTCATACAATCTTCAATGTAGCCCTTGGGGCTACCTATTTCGTATTACTTACTGATGAGAAAGCTGTCGTTAATGACTTCTCTTTTAAGAAATTTACAGATATATGTGTGAATTGCTGTCTCTCATGATTTAATTTTTGAAGCATACCAGAACAAAAAGCCCAGTGTTTGGAACTTGGGTAATTTCTAGGTCTTTCTAGAAGCAGAGAAATTTTTTGTTACAGTCATGGAAGGTGCCAACCTATAAAGCAAATCTTATATTTATTTTCTCTTACTTCATCATGGAATATAACTACCAAGCCAAAATCAGTCAGTATCATCAAGTTATTCATGCCTTGAGATAATATGCCATTCAGTTTTTAAATGAATATGAGAATAGTGGTGATACCACCTTACAGTCATTTGCCTCATTGAAATAAAATATATTAAGCCTCTAATCATTAGATAAATAATACTGCAATTACTTGAAATCTCAGTAGCTAGGCCTGTTTTTTTTGTACTGTAGAAGACAGTATCTTTTGAACTTGAAGGTATTTTGACATAACAAATGTGACATTAAAATCAGTGTAATTCCTTTGAATAATTAATTGACATGCAAGTGTTCTTATAAAAGTGGCAAATGTAGGATGTATCTGGTGTTGTTATTTCAAAATAGTATTATTTTATAACTGTAGTAATGCTCACTGTAAAAACATAGCGTTATAGGTTCAGACATACATCAGTTCTTTTAAGTTTCAGTTCCTTAATGTGTTTAACTAGGTAATTTTATCAAAATTTATTAGCGTGTCAGTTGTGTCATGTATTTGAGTGTGGGGGGAAGGTGTGAAGGGGATATTCCCAAATGTATTCTAGTACTATTCTGCTTTCTTTGATGTTGTTGTTTTTAATATCTGAAACAAAACCATTGTAGTGTTGAAAAAATATCTTTTACCAGGTAATGATGCCTTAAATGTGGAGAGTTTGACTCCTGGCCTTTACTATTAGTCACTTCTGGCTGCACACTACAGTTCTTTCCTACACTTTTCACTTCCATTCTGTATTTCTTCTTCAGTATGTGAGACAGATGGGTAATGAGAAAAGCAAGTAGTTTAATTTTGAGATGAATCAACAAAATATCAAACTGTATGACTAAAACCATTGTAATGTCACAGTCTTGCATACCCTGCAGTGAGTTGGATCACAAGGGAGCAGCTGATCACTGTAAAAAATATGTTGCTATCAATGCTCTCTCTGGGGATTATTTAAAAATAGAAATGTGTGGAAGGGAGAATGGGGACTTGAAATGTCCAGAGAGTAATTGAAAATGAGTTCTCTAGAAAATGAAATTTGGGGCAGATTTGGTAGAAAAGGACAAAGGCAAGGTACCCAAGATACATTCTTCACCTTGGTTTTTATTGGTAAGAACCTCCTAGAGATGTTGCAGGTACCAGTGGAAAACTTCTGGATCATGGAAAGTTTTCCTTCTGTGGAGGAGTGTCAGGTTATGATGATTTAAACAAACATGACATACAAATTTCCATTGATTCAGGGAAAATGCATACAGGAGTGCGGAGGGAGCTCACCAATGCCACCAGGAGATCACTCTTGACTGTTTGAAAGGTCATGGTGGTCAGGGGATGTTCCAGATGTGGGGATGGGGATATGTGTTTTTACTACATTTCTGATCCATGCTTCTGCCTGTAGATAATTACCACAGAAATGCAGTTGTTTTATATATATTCTTACTGTAAATAACTACACAGTCGTCCACATGTGTTACTCCATTTTATTAAACCTTTTTTTGTTTTTCAAATTAATAGAGATCTATGTAGTGTTCACTTTTGCTTAAGATTGTACTTTCTTTTTTGGTAGAATACTGACTAAAAACAGATACTAGCACTAGATAATTAAGCTATTCAGCTACCACTTTCAGAACATTTATTCTGAATGCAACATGATGTGATTTAGTTAAAATATTTTCAATGCTGTTTTGCTATCTGGTTTATTAAAGATGTTTTAGGATAGTATAGCCTCTACTAGTAAAAGACTAATGTAAGGAAGTAATTAAAGAATAGAATTGTTCATGGTGAGTTGGAGTTCATTAATTTGGTCAGTTAAATGCCTTAATTAATTAAAAGAACTATTGAGCTAAATCTGAACTAAATGCCAGAGCATAGTGATAGTCTAGATGCTAAAGTTGCATAGAACTATTCCTTGCTTTTCATTAATGCTGGTGTAATTAAAAAGATGCCATGTCAACATTCCTATGGCTTTGTCACTGCATAACTTACTATGTGATCTGCTGTTCGGCAATGAGCTTATTCCTCATTATTTGCTTTTAAACAGGAAATCTAATTTTTGCAAATTATACAGTTGCTCTCAGTGTCTATTGTTCACCTGGGAATATTTGAATTAAAATGATTAGGTATTTGGGAATTTATTTATTGATCATAAATATTAGCCAGATCCTATATCTGTAGGAAATATCTCAGGACTCAATTGTTACAGTCAACAGTTTCAGTCCTACAAATGTGTGAATAATTCTTTTTGTGCTGTATATTGCCATTTCTTTACTACTGGAAGTTACTACTTCAGAGACAGGAAGGTTGATGAAGAGGATTGAATGGTTGAAAAGGCAAAGAGACATATCAAAGATCATGAAAAAGAGTGTGGGAAAACAGTACTGAATTTAAAGATTCTCAGCTCTTAGACAAGGATCTTCACTGCATGGGCCAGGATGCCTGAGAGTTGTTTTGTTTTTTTTAACCTAGAGATTATGTAAGGAATGAAACATCTACTGGATATATTGAGATTTTTTTTTCTATGCTTAAGTCAGTGAAATACTTAGGATATGCAAAACAGTAAATGGCTATATGGAGAATAATGTTCATTTTGTGTGTATTATTAGAGTCTAGAGCTTAAGAGACTCAGTTCTGCTGTGTCATGGTTTGACGCTGGCACAATGCCAGTGCCCCCATGAAAATATATGCTCCCTGGTATCTGCTATGAGATGTGACCAGGAATAAGCAAAGCAGGCCCCCCACTTAAAAATAAAGAAAAGAAAACTTTATTAACTAAACTACAACTCTAAGTAACCAGAAACACACAGGGAAAATGAAAACTTTCCAAAAACATTTCCTCTTACCCCACCAAATTTCCAGTGCATCTGTCCCCCAAATCACCAACTCTCAGTCCATTACCACCTTTCAGACATTCAGTTCTCAGTTCATCAAGAGGAGAGGAGTCCTTCTTGTACCATAGGCTTCCCCAGGAAACACAGTTGAAACCTCGTGTGCTTCCATGTCACTCGTGGCACCGCCTGGAGAACATCTGCCATCGTGACATTTTCCTTCCATGTCCAGTGCTCTCACCACTGAACATGGACCAGAACTGCTTCTAGGGTCATCTTTTTTAAGGATGCTTTGTCCTGTACCAAAAAGAGCACAGTCTCACCTTTGGGACACCTGTCCCCCCCAAATTTCACCCCCTGGGGCCGAGGGGCCTCAACACTGAACCCTTTTGGCTCTGAGCCATTGCCTCCCCCGGGATGCAGTCTCTGTGTCACAGGAAACATGGCTCTGTTCATGGCTATAACAAGAAGAGTCCAGCTAAGGCTACTCTATCATTTCTTCCCACCTAAGATACTTCTCTACTCTTCAGACATCTTTCACTTGCCCAGACCTTCACACTTGCACATTTCCTTCTTCCATTTCATCTCTATCTCTCTTCTAGGAAAGGTTAGTGTTCTGCAAAGTTTTCATTGTCCAAAAACACCTTCTCGCTGCACCCCCCCATTTCTTCTCCTTCTCTGCTGTGCTGCCAGCACATGTTATCAAGTTTCAAGGTAGCAGTCACAGGCACAGGCTGTTCTCTTTCTCTCTTTCTCTCTTTCTCTCTTTCTCTCTTTCTCTCTTTCTCTCTTTCTCTCTTTCTCTCTTTCTCTCTTTCTCTCTTTCTCTCTTTCTCTCTTTCTCTCTTTCTCTCTTTCTCTCTTTCTCTCTTTCTCTCTTTCTCTCTTTCTCTCTTTCTCTCTTTCTCTCTTTCTCTCTTTCTCTCTTTCTCTCTCTCTTTCTTTCTCTCTCTCTCTTTTTCTCTATTTCTCTCTCTCTCCCTCTCTCCCGGGGGGGACTGCCCGATGCCTCCTGGATGCCTCCTGGTGCTTCTACCACCCTTCCATGCCGGGGCCTCTTCACCTCCCATCTCTGTCCAGGGCCCGTCTTTCCTCACCTGGCGAATGGCTCCCCTATCCCGCCCAGCAGCGGCAGCTGGATGGGGGAGAGATCCGAACTCTTCCCTGCCGAAACCCAAGAGAACTTCCCACGGGATTGCTCTGCTTTTTAACCCCTGTGTTCTCAGAGGCGTATCTATTGTCCCCAGTGGCCACACCAGGTGCCAATATTCAAATCTGAGCACCTGTTGGTGACCACAGCATATCCCAGAAAACCTACTTCCTCTCAAACCATGACATGCTGCTAGCTCTGAATTCAGCCCTCTAATAAGATCAATATAATCACTCATATATCGCCTATTACAGGGTTGAATTCTAAACATTCTAAAAAGGGGTGAGAAAGGCAAGAGGATTAGTACATTAGTTGCATTTTGAAGAAGCTGGTTAGCATCACCTGAGATTTATTTATCATGTTGTACAGCACATGCCTTCTGTAATGATTTTGCACTTTTTCAAATCAGTAAATCTACTCAAGCCGTGTAATAAGCCACCACAATTTGTACTAAAATGAAGTTAGTAAGCAGCCAATGTAGAGTTTCCATGGACTAGAACTTCTAGGATTAGCTGCAGCTTAGCAACATTCTTAGTGTATTAAGGACATATTCATAACGGTATTTCAGAAGCTAATGTAATTTTTGAAGTTTATGTTCATTCATGACTGTAAAATAATAGAGCTACATTGGTTTATCAGTTTGTCTTCAATTATACTGTTGGAGTTTACCGAATAACATCTTCATTAACTGAATTTTTAAAAGTAAGTTTCATAAGCTCAGTCACTGTAGGGCAATTCTTAATGTAGTAGATAAATATGATCTGACCATCAAGTCAGATCTGACCAATAGTATGAGAGAGATAACTACTCAAAGCATTTAAAATGACATGTGGGTAAGAAAGATCATGCTAGTGATTATATTAATCTTCATTACATTTCATTAATTTCAGATGTTTCATGTTTTAAAGAAATTTCTGCATACTGCAACAAGAAAGATTTTTAAAAAAGTAAAATTAAATAAATACCATATGGCTTCAAATTCTGTATAGGTATCAGTCTCTATCAGTAATCATAAGAAGGTGGGAAAAAATTAGGTAATGGATTTCTCTGAGGCATGCATTTGGAGTTAAAAACTATCAGGTGTGTGCAGTATTTCTAGTAGGTGCTTGTCATAAAAACAAGGATTGGTGTCTCAGCCTGTTTTCAAATATCTCTACAGTAGCTAATTTTATTTATATGCACTTGGTGTTTAAGGTTTCAGGGAGTTTAAAGACTTCAACTTCCATGCCATTAGCTGTTTAAGAATGATTATGTAAATAATTGTTTTGCTTTCTTTGTACTGCTTCTGTAGTTATATAATTTAGATGCTATGGCAGTAGTGGTGATGGGCGTTTTAGTTAGGAAATGTTAATTTTTTATGTCTGGGGTTTTCTTTGACCTTGCTTGAAAACATGCAGACCCCTGTCCTGATTATTTTTTTAGGCTGAAATGAAATACCACTATACCAATGGTATACTGGAACAAAAACTAGACAGCATTCACTGTACTGAAGATTTATCAGAAAGCCTGGAGTACATGAACACATTTTTTAACTTAAGGGTAAGACAGAACACACTTTGGGAAAGAGCTGTGCTTACTAAACTGCATCTCTAGATACTAGTTCTTGTAGAAAATATATAGGAAGTATTCTTAAAGTGCACAGTTACAACATTATAATATACTATTTACCTAGTTTTCCACACTATAAAGAATGTGTAAGAAAGGCGTGTGAATAAATTGGTACCTGACCTCATTGTTACACCTTGTGTGTGTGTGTGTGTGTCTTTTCTGTCACCCTGTGGCCCGACTTATTTTTTCTAGAATGAGTTCTTCCTTTGTTTCCTGGAGAGGAACAGTTACATTTTTTCTTACATGGATTTTTATGCAGTTGTTTTCTACTAATTTTTGTTTTCTGAGCTGAAGTTGCACAAAACTCCTCCTAGTGTTTTAAATTCAGCATTAACTCTCCTAGGAACCTTATCACTTCAGTTTCTACTGTCAGTGACTGGAATTTCTCAAGATTAAAGCAACACGTTTTTTCTTCAGCTCACTTCGTAGCACATGGTGTCAGTTTAAAAACAAAGATGTTAAAAATGGCCAGGAGTTTCAATTTTCAGATTGACAATGTGGTCTTTTTCTCTACTTGGACACCTTTCTTTATGGACGGTTGACTGTTACAGCAGTTTCTAAATGGAAGATGTTTTTGGAAAATCAAATTTTGTGCAGGGGAATCAATGCATTTGTGATAGCAGACACGAAGAAGGGTGAAGCCAGCTGGTGACACCTTGACTACAGCATGGAGGATTGAGGAAGCATGTTGTAATAAGAATGTGCTGTAGATGGAGATGGAAAAGGATCAAGACATTCACTACAAGAATAGGGAAGGAAAAGTTTGAGAACTATTGCAGCACAGATAGGTTTTTATAAAAGATAGTAATCTTTAGTTTTTCAAAAATACATAGTAAAAACTAAGTAAGATTTCATGAAAGCTCTAGAGGCAATGACATCTGTACCTTAAACAGTTAGAAAAACGAGGACAGAAAGTACACTTTTCATTCTTTTCTTCCTGTCTATCCACCACCCCTTCCTTTGCCCTTGCTTTCTCCCCTTTTCTGCTTTTTTCCCTTTCTTATACTTTGCCAGACAAGAAACTGTAATAGAAGAACACAGTGAAATAAGAGAGTTTTAAAGCTTCACTTCGTGTTAAGTGTCCTTAAAATACATACTTTAAAAAGACTTTAGGTTTCTCTTTGAAATATGAAACTAAATAAAAATTGCAGTATTTTCCATTTTTTTGTGCAATATCCAGCCTTTCTAGTCTAACGGCTGAATAATGCCACATAAAGTTTAAATTTGCAACCACTATTCTTGCTGTGATTTTTAGATTAAATTTTTTATACAGAATGATTCTTTACAACAAAATTTTAGATATGACAATCAGAAAATGAATATATTTATTTCATGTAGCATATGCATATTTAAAATAATACTGGAAATTGTTTATTAAAAATAAATTATTCTAGTTTTTATGCCTAATGTTTTCACTCTTTTGTAGATAATTATTGTTTTGTAATAACATCCCAGTTTCCAGAAAGGACGAAGGGCAGGGGGAATGAAGTTTGAATGTAAAATATATTTTAGCTTCTCCAAAGCTTATGTTGACATAAACAGGGCTAGGTCTTTTTGGTTGGTGTTTGCAGTTAATTAGCTTCTCTTCCTTAACAAACAAAGCAAATGGAGTCACAAGACACTTGTTACCTTTTCTGTCACTCTAATAATAATTTATGTATTTAACTTATGCAGGTTCTTCAGTTGTTTTTAGTGCTAACCTTCCTACATTACATGTAACGGAAGTGATAAGTAAAAGTTGCAAAACATATGTGTTGCAAGAGAAAGCATGACTGACACCTACATTCCTCTCTACAGAAAAAAAAAGCAAGTGTGTGGTGGAACCTAAAGAATGTCCTAAATGTATAAACCTTAACACTTCAGGTTTCAGAAGTTAACTTTGAAAAATGATTGCTACTTTGGATTGCTTTTAGTATGGAAACAATTGTTTAAATATTACTTTGAAAACAGTGTTTTGTTTTATTGATTTTGTTTTTTGTTGTTTTTTTTTTTTAATTTTTGACAGCAGTATCAGTAATAGAAATTACAGAGAAAAGAAAATTTATCTTATACTCTGAAATAGCATTTCACTCCATTTGAAATAAACCAATGTCTAAACTTCCAAATCCAAATAGGTAAAGTGGAAGACGCAGGAAAAGAAACGAATATGCTAAAAACATACTGTTTTAATGTGAAATAATGTAGGATTTGTGGTTATACTTTGTGAGAGATGCCTATGAACTACAAAAATGTGTTTTTCTAAATTGAAGTCTTACCTCTAGAATCTGTCATGTCTGTTGAAGAGGAAAGAAGATCCTGAAATAGGGTGTTAATCTGGAAACTTGCAGTCTGTCCCTGTGTTGCAAATTCTGTGTGTGGTCCAGAATTAATTGTTTAGGCCTACATACCTGAAGGTGTTAATGAATGTAATTCTTCTTAGCTGATCCTTAGTCAGAGTTTCTAAGTATTAGGGGTTTTTTTGGTTGTGATATTTTTTCTTTTTTTTCTTAAAAGTGTAAGATTTTTTAACACACTGAGATTTAGCACCTTGAGTTTGTTGTGGAATTCAGAAGGAAATGTCTAGGATTTAAGAGATACCAGTCTTGACTTATCTTTTTTATTTTTTAGTACTTTTTATATGGAGTATTTTTCAATCGGGCTGAAGAGCTTTTATCTGAGGAAAAGAATATATTGGTATAAAATTGACAATATCCTAATCATCGGAGAAGAAATGAGGCTAAATTGAGGGCTAAAATTGTTTAGCATCTGTCAGTCTCCAGAAAAATGTTTTGTAACTCAAATGTTTTTTTTCTTTTTCTTACCCATTTATTTCACAAAGATTGATCCTTATCATTTGTCAATGCAAGAATGTAAATTGCTAAAATAATTTAAAAGGAGATTGATTTCCTGATGGCTTTTAGTCACTACCAACCACTATCTACAAACCAGTCCTTGCAGCTGTGTATCACCCAAAAGCTTGCTGAGATGCACTGTGTTCCATCCTGTAGGTCATTAATGAAGACATTAAACAGTACTGGAGCCACTATTGATCCTTGCAACTGGACTGGCCACCTGCTGAACTTCATGCCACTCGTCACAACCCACTCTTGTTAAATTCTGTTCAGGACTCTTTGAAATGTCAGTATCAACAAATACATGTTTCAGAGCTTCAAAGACTTTAGTATGCATGCTTTCTAGTCCTAAGAAGCCACGAGTGGGGTAGACTCTCTCTTGGGTCTTAATGTTGCACTTGTATGCTTGGACATACTCAAAGTTGTGTGGGCCCTGGTTCACTGACTGGTTCATAAGGGTTGCATTACAGGCATTGCAATGAAATTCTTACTGCATGTGTTAGGTTGATTATAATCTTAATTCTTTTTTTTTTGCAAATCTCATATTTCAGCACTATTTTTTTATTTTCCTGTAATGATAGTTATGTTCCAGATGACACTATAGTACCAGGTTTCAGGTGTATCCCAAAGTAACTGTATTGTGGTTTTGAGCAGGAAAGGAGGGGAGGATACTAAATCTTTGGGGTTTTTTGACACGTGAGACTGTAATTATCCAAATCCATTTTTTAAACAGATTAGACAACAATCCTTTCATTAACTTTCACTTTTCTTGCCTTGTGCTTTCATCAATAGTAGTATTCTTCCCTTTACTTTTATATTGTATTATTAATTTATTAGCTAGTTTTCTAATTTACTTAAAATATTGAGTGAAATTACATAAATCCTGCTCAACTTCCCCTATTTCTTATTTTAAATCTCTCTCTACAGCATGTGGCAATAAATTGCAAATCTGCATGGGTTTTAACTTTGAAAACAATTAGTCTCAATAAATTGCTGGTAGTGACCAAATATCCTATAAACTTGATGACAGAATCAGCGCTTAAGAAGCAATTATATTTTATTAAGGTTTTATTGTGCTTTTGTGAAGACCACTTCATGTTCTCTAGTCCATGAGAGAGGTTGCAGATTGTAAAGTTGCTAGTTGTGTTGTTTCAGTCTGTGTTTGTTACTGGTTATTACCTTCTTCCATTTTGTCAGACTGGTTTCTGGCTCTAATAAAATAGGGCTTCAAATAATGTGCTGCTTATCCTAAACTAAGACACAACAGATTTTTCTAATAATTTGCTTATCATGAATATACATCAATCTTCATGCAAAACTTAGACAATAACTTTTAAGACTGAAATGATGAAGTGCTAATATATTGTAACTTTGATGTAATATATTAACTCCTGAATGTACTCTTATCTGACATTTATTGCAGAGTATGCTAACAGTAACAGTTTATGACAGCCTGATAAAGGAAGTATAACCTTATTTGTTTGAGGTCATATTCACCTTTTGCACTTTGTATACTGCTTGTGTACATACTTTCTGTTAAAATCATCCTTTTCTTTGGTGATACATATCGCTTGGGATTTTCTTGTTTGTTTGTTGTTGGGTTTTTTTCCTTTTACTTGCTTAGATATATCTAGAAACTTACTAGCATTTGTTGGAACCCTCATAAAAACAGAAAACAACAAAATCCATCTTCTTGTTAACCTGTGCAGCTTATCTGTATAAGATAATCTAATACACATCAAGGAATGCTGATGTAAAAAAAAAAAAAAAAAAAAAAAAAGGACTGTACTTTTGAAATGTAATTCATTTCAGTACCTGCAGCACATAGGAAGTTCTCTTAAGAAGACAGACTGAAATTCTTGAAAATATTAATATGCCCCCTAAAAACTATCACAGCTTTAGCTCACTCCTCCTTTTTGCCCCTGGGAGCCACCATGACTCATTTTAAAAGGTGCAGAATATGATGGTTAGACCCCAGCTGAGAACTAAGCACTATGAAGCTGCTCACTCACTCCCCTCTCCCAACTACTGTCTCCCTGCACCCATCCACTGCGGGGGAGAAAAGTTAAACTTCATCAGTTAAGGAAAAAACACTTCATTAATTTAAACAAAATATAATTTATGTTATCAATTATCAAATCGGTAGCAAATTTATGAAAAATTTAACAAAGATTTATTGGATCGATAACAAAAAATAGAATTTCGAAAAAGAACCACCACAGCCAAGACAGAGTCAGCCCCGGGTGCAGGTGCTGGGTGAACCAGGATCCGACTGACAAAGTGTCAGCTTTTCCCCAGGGGTTCACCCCGAATGCTTCAAGCAGCCAGCTTATATACAGTTTATTCTGCCTGAGGCAGAGATGACCGAACATTTCTTTGTGTCTCTTCACATGTAGAGCGGGATCCATACATGTGCAGAAACAGACAAAGACAAATCCGGAGACTCAGATGAATGTCTGAGTATCCAGGCAGAAGCTGTATTCACGTGTAGTAGGGTGATACCAGTTCCTGAGTACCGCAGATGTAATCATGCCCAGGTGCAGGTCTTCTGAGTTTCTTGAGACATTCCATTAATCATGGTCCAGGAAGGTCTAGATGCTATCTCCCAGGTGCAGATGCCAGGGGAAATCATCTATGATGGTCCAGGGCTGTCCCATTCATACGGTAACAGACCTGATATTATCTTAACGCTGTCCGGGAACTGGTTACAATGAGAATAGAACTCTGCTCCCAGCCAGAGTGGTCAAATGCTTAACTTTGGACCTTCACAATATTTTATGCACACATATATCTATCTATATACCATGAATTATCTCTACAATATATTACAATTTACTACTACTAGTAAAGAAAAAGAGCTTGTAGTATACCAAGTGGTTGCGAGAGACGCGTGCTCCGGGAATGCTCTGGGTGTTCATTCCAAGCGCACGAGGGCCGTAAGCCGCGCCCCCAGCACGTGCGAGAGGATGGCAGGTCCAGCGGCGGGGCGGGCCGGGCGCTGCCCTGAGCCTATCGGGCAGAGGTGTCGGAGCTTCTTGGAGCTCTCCGTCCGGCCCCTGGCGGCCGCCCCCTTGTCCTGGCAGGGGGATGGCGGCGGGGCCGCGGGCGCAGCCGGTAGCGCCGGTGCGGGGACGGGCCGGGCGCGGCGCTCTGGCGGCAGCCGGGCGGGCCGAGCACGTACTCCTGGTAGTCGTCGTCCGCCCTGACGGAGTGCAGGATGCGGCCGAAGCGCTGCCTGCAGAGCGGGCAGGCGGCGCGCACGGCAGCCCACTGCCGGATGCAGGCGAAGCAGAAGGTGTGCAGGCAGGTGTCCACGTGCGCCGCGTTGTCCAGGTCGCCCAGGCAGATGGGGCACAGCCCGGCCGCCGCCGCCTCCCGCTGCTCCCCGCTCGAGGCGGCCGGCGCGGCGGAGCCGCTCTCCTGCAGAGCCTCGGCGGTACCGCGCGCCATGGGCTGCCGAGAGACGGGCCCGGAGCCAGAGCTTCTCTGGGGAGCCGGGCAGCAGAGAAGGCCCAGAGCGTGGGCAGAGAGGGGAGACGGGGGCCTCCCGAAGGGTCTCCTTGCAGGAAAAGGAGACTTTACTGGAAAGTGACCGAGCAGCCCCTCAGCTGCCTTCGACACCTGCCTCCCCCTCCGCTCCCCCAGGCACGCTGCCCCCCATGGCAGGAGAAATCTCCCTTCCACTCTGCTCCCGCCCAGCCAGTGGCACAGGGTACCTGCGGGAGGCGTCCGGGACGGAGGAAGTGGCCGGGAGCCCTCAGTGATGCCGAAGGCCCCAGAGCACTCTCAGGAGCTAGAACCAAATGCACTGGCTACTGAAGTGCTGTGAATTTATGGCTGTTTGCCCCTCAGTGATAACACGTAAGTCTCTGGGCCTGCGCCCCAACCAGCACCTGAGGAGGACAGCAAACATTCAAGGGTGAAAACCCTTGAATCACAGGATGTTTATCCTGTTGTGGTGGCTCTTTGAGCTTAGATAAGTCTCAGTCTCCTCAGGCCCCTTGCTTGTGGTAAGAAAACTTCAGAAGTGGAAAGTAAGCTCTGGAGGGCATCTCTTCTAAACCCCTGCTCAAACCAGGGCCACTTAAGAGACAGTTGCTCAGGACCATGTGCAGATGGCTTTTGAAAATCTTCAGGATGGAGATAGCACAAGCAGTTCTAGTGGTTTTTCAACCTTGCAGGAAAAAAAAAAGTTTTTCCTGATATTCAGTAAAGATCCTCCTGTATTTCAGTCACAGGCTGCAGAATGGGTAGGGTATCGGCTCCATCGTTGACTTCTCTGGGTTACAGGGGTGCAAACTTTGTCACCATTTTTTTTTCCACAGGGTTCAAGAATCTCTCTTCCAGCACCTGAATCACCTTCTTCTCCTTCTTCTAACCTTGATGTCTGCAGCATTGCTTGTCTTTTTCACGTGCTGTTGAATGGCTTTTTTTACCTTCTCTTGATTATGTTATCACAGGGGCATTGCCACCATTGGTGTTCAGCTCAGCTTTGGTCAGCAGTGAGTCTGCCTTGGAACCAAGTGAAAGTGGCTCTCTCTGACATGGGGAGAGTTTCTGAAAGCTTACCAAAGCTAACCCTGTAGCCCCCCTCCTACCCAACTGATACAGGAGCCCAGAATTGGACACAGCACTCCAAGTGTGGCCTCACCAGTGCTGAACAGAGGCCAGTGATGACCTCCCTTTTCTTGTCTTCAATACTTTGTGTAATGCAGCTGGGGATTTTTGTAGCAAAATACAATCTAGCTTCTTTCAAGGAGGAAAATTCAGGATGGAACCTGTTGTACATTTATATGTGCATATCGATAGTTTAAACATGAAAGTGTTTCCTTGGCACTTGAATTGCTCAGGTTACGTGGCTGTAGCATTGTAACATCCTGCTGTAGCAAGGTTAAGTTTAAATATTTGGTGTTTTGAAGATGGTTCTGTTGAGCATATCGGGACTATCTTAGAATTAGTTAGAGACAGCAACTTTAAAAATAACTTTATAAATGTTTTTGTATTGTTTTTAGGTTAGGCAAGTATATGTGTATACATGTACATAAAGGTTGCAAATTATTTCTTCTATCCTGTAGGTCAGGAACTTACTTCTCTTATGTCTGCACAGAACTTCCTGGGTTTTTCTTTTTAATATTTTAATATTCTGTGTAATACCTCATTATATTCATGGCATGTAAAATAAATGAAATTTGTTTATATTTTAAAGCAAATTTCTGGTCCTAGAGCAAAGTCTTAACAGAAGGATTTTAACTTTGTCATATACACCTTGCACTGAGAACTTCAGACACCTTTCCTTTTATTGTGCTGTGTCTTGTTAGGTGGTAGTTGTATAATAGTTTTTTTGTGTGCACCATCTCTAAGTGAAAACCACGCAAATGCTGAATTATTTCTCTTGATATAAAATATGGCATATTTCAAAGTGCAAACCTAATGCATTTTTAAAGGTTTGTGTTAGGTGGGAGTAATGTGCAGGTAGTCTTCTGCAGTGTAGAGAACTTTTGTCCAGGAGCTTGAGGATCATGGGAAGGTGTGAGGAGACATAGGAAGGGAGAGAAGAGAAAAATAGCAATTTTTGTAAATATCACAAAACTGAGTTAAGGATACTGTTGTGGCTTCCTCTTATTCTAGGAGATACACCATCTCTCTTCTAGTAAGCAAATTAAAAGAAGGGAAGAATATTTCATTAGTATTTTGTTAGGTGTGGTGTGTCGTAACTGTGCAGCTTGCCCAGGTGTTCCAGATATGTGTAATTTGTACTTCATAAGGAAATTTCTGTCTTGTCTGAAGTATTTAAACACTGTAGTTGAAAAAAGTAGCCAATATGACTGGCTTCCTCATTGATTAGTGAGCAGCCTTGACATTTCAAATGTGAGTAGACCATTTAGATTGTACTTACTTACAAATATGTTGTGAAAATATAGTGGATACAGCAGGAATTGGAGCAAAATCTGTCCGTTTTTCAACTCCTGTAAGTATTGCCACTGATCTTACTTTGTATTTGGTGTGACTTGAACTACGTCCTGCCTTTTCAAAGCAGTTGAGGTAGTTGTGTCATTATCTTGATTCACCAAAAATGGAGAATTACTTGGGGGCATACCAGATTTGGACATTTTAACTGAGTAAGTGTTTCAATTATGGTTGTAGGGTTCTGTGGCTTTCTGGTTTTTTTTCTTAGAATGAAGACAAAATAAATACTTGGTTAAGTGGGCAATGTTGTTTACATAGAAATAACAAAATATGACATAATGTTGACTCATTTATAGAGAAGATAAATCTTGCAGTAGGTAGGCACATTTTTCTGCTTGGTATCAGAAACTTGAAGTACGATGTACAGAATTAGAGGGAAGCTGCTCTTTACCAGAAGTAAAAAATCAGCACTTATCTAAGCATGATGTAGTCAGTGTGATACCTGTCAATTCATGTCAGATATTAAATGTAAATATAATAGCTGCATTGGCATATGTGCTGTGAACAGTAACACTTCAGCAAACTTGTTTAAAACACACAGCAAATTTTGTGGGGTCTGACAGGTAAGTTTATTTTGCAGTCAAGGAACTTGCCTTACAATGATTGATAGTTTTTGCTTGCTTTGTTGAACTGTAGTAGAACTGCTGGTAATATTTGTCTGTCCATATGCTAAATGAGTGAATAGTTGAGAGTAGCTCAGGCTTTCAGCTCTTCATGCTACAGTTGTTCTCCTAAGGTTACCAAAAAAAAAATCAGTACTGATTTGTTTTGCAGGTAAGGTAAGAACTATTTGCTGTGAAACTAGACAGACTTGGAATATTAGCTCTATAGCAGTAAAACTTTTTTATATTTAAAGGCAGTATATGTTTGTTTATCCAGTGCAAGGTCCAAGTGTTGGCATCAGGGTCCTCTCTTTCCATGTGAAAAGAAACCAGCATTGTAGCACCAGTGTAATTTTTACAAAATGAGAAAGACTCATAGTATAGGATGAAGCCTTGAGAAACAAAAGCTGTAAGAAAAGCTGCAGTAGGTATTGAATAGTTTTTTTCAGTAAGGATAACAAGCCTACTGCTGTAATGCTACAAGGATGTGAGCAGTGAAAGAACAAATAATTTTTGTGTCTCTTAACTGGAGACGGGGAGGTATCATGCTGTAATCCAAGCCAGGCAAATAATAATGTTGTGTATGGTGAAGTTTATTCTTAGTAAGCCAAAGTTATGTGAACTAGGAAGTATGTTATTTCTTACACCTGACCAACCATATGAATTAAATCTTACTATTTCCGTCTGTCAGATGGTGGAGAAATTTGTTTCTTATTTCTATTCTTATCTGAGAGCTGTCTTTTAATTGCTTATTTGTGAAGATGATGTACAGATCCAAGCTCATTCTTAACAGGAAATTTTCTTACGTCAAAAACCTACATCTTTTTTCTTATGTAAAGTGTTTTAAACGTCATCTTCCAGTCTGCTTGCATTGTTTTTGGGTTGCACTATTCTTTTGTGTACAACCACAGTGGATCAGATGCAGACTGTTGAACCTGGAACCATACTGTCAATACCTTAGTTTGATTTGAGTCCATTCTTTCTTGTAGTCAATTTGTCAGTTGCTGCAGACAGTCAGTATGTTTTTTTCATTTTTCTATGTACAGACTTCTTAAATGTAGGTGAACCTATCTGTGAGAAACTAAAACATTCCAGTTTTCCTATAAAAGTCTTTGCACTTTTGATGCCTGGAAGATACCAGTAGGTAATAATGTCTAGTTAAGCTGAATATAGGTTAATAATTTGGTAACTACTGATTTACTTGATTTTTTCCCCAAGATGTTCAATATTATCTCTCTAAGAAGAGATAAATGAGTTATGGGAAGAAGGTTGTTAGTTTTTCTTTAGGTTGAATTAAGAAATCCAAGCACTCTGCTTAAGCCTTCATTTTTTTATTTTTTTAATGAAGGTTTAGGTTGTCTTAGAAAAACTACTGGATTACTGATTTATTTGTGCTACAGCATAAGCATCATCTTTAGCATTTAGAACACAAGTCATCAGTTGGCCACTTCTAAGATTGAGTGTGTGGAGAGGCTATCTCAGAGAAACACTGGTGATCATATTAACCACTAAAAGTATTTGGATGTTTCTGAAGTTATAAAGGCATGCCATGAAATTAGGGAGGCAATTTACCTGTGGGTCTTTGTTCAGGAAATTATATGTATCTGAACTTTATAAACTTCTTTTATTAAGGCTGAACAAATCCTTTCTGATCTTCTGGTCTGCCTTTCCTTCCACATCAAATATAATTGCTTTTTTCTTAATTTCTTTTTTTTTTTTTTTTTATTTTTACCTGTAGAATCCAAAGATGGATAGATGGATAGAGCATTTCAGATGGAGAGAGCATTTCATTACCTCCAGTCTAAAGTCTGGAACTGAGGCACTTGTTACAGTCAAATCTGCTGTTGGTTGTCTTTACTGAAAGGTTATCTCAATCTACAGTTCCCATTTTCTTTACTCCAGTTGTGTCTAAATACTTTGTAATTTTTAACATGTCAACACTTAATATGTGTTACAGTGTATTGTTGTTTAGGGAGATCAGAAAGACTCATCTGAAACAAGTTAAAGTTATACATAATTAAAGCTATCAGCACAAATAAAATATATGAGAATATTTTTTCTACTACTATTATTAAAATAGAGAGTACATAATATGCTGGGATTTTTACCTTTTAAAAATTGCAGATATAAATTAAAATACATTTCACTCTCTGTTCTTTAAACAGTTTAGTCCTTGCAGATTCTTTTTGCAATATAAAGTAAAGTTATCAAAGTATCTTGAAAGATGGTTGTTCTACTATACCAAATGCTGTCAAGACAGGAACACTCTTAAGTAGTCTTAGGAAAAGAGAGGAATGTTATCCATTGATACACAAAATATATCAGATGGTTTAAGAGCCTACAAGCCTTCTGGTAAGTCAGAAATACTAAGCCACCAACTTGTGGTTGATCTAGGACCTGAAGTTATTAAAAATACTAAATTTTTTAAAGATTTTCCATTGTAAGTTCCATATTTTCAGGTTCCACACCTTCATGTAAATTATTTTATCAGTTTCTAGGTCTGAAAGTTTAATGTCCTTGAAATAACTTTAGAAATTTTTTTCAGTTCAGGGAGTTCAGAGGATAAATCTGCCTGGTGTTGTGCAGACCATGATGAGCAAGCTATGCCAATGTTCAGGGCTGACTGAGGCTTCAAGGCAGAGTTAATTACTCTGATGCTAAGGAAAAGTTTGCATGCCTTGCCCAGAGCATTCTGCATAATTTATGGCTGAATGTGATCAGTAAAGAAGCTTTGCACTGAAGCGTTCAGAAAACTTGGCTCTTTCTTCATGGTTTCATTGTCGGTGCTTCTGACAGAATACAGAAGCACTGCATTTTATTCTTTGGAATATTTTTAGGTTTAAATTCATCTGGCACCTAAATCCCATGCAGGTGCTCAGTCACTTCCTCATCAGCAGGATGGGGGAGAGAATTAGAAGGGTTATCCCTGTGATCAGTTGAGGTCAGCTGTCCTGAGTGTGTCCCCTCCCAGCTTCTTGCACACCCCAGCCTACTCACTGGTAAGGTGGTACAAGAAGCATAAAAGGCCTTGGTTCTCTGCAAGCACTGTTCAGCAATAAGAAAAATATCTCCGTATCATTAATCCTGTGTTCAGCACAAATTCAAAACCCAATCCAATACCAGTCACTATGAAGAAAATTACCTCTACCCCAGCTGAACCCAGCACATTCCAGCCCTTATTTCCTGGCATTTACATCATGCTCGGGTGCCATACTACTCGGTATGATCTCATTAACCACAACCCGCTTTCCATTTGATGTAATAATTTTCAGTTTGATATAATACATAGATAGCATTCCCTTAGTCTGAGAACCACCTCAGCAAGATGTTCATAAAATGTCTGCAAAAGGTTTATTTAGTCTGTGACTTTGGGCTCCATCGGTTCTGGTGGTCATTTGGGACAGGGGGAGTGGTGTGTTGCATGGAGTAACTGGGCACCAAAGCCAGCTCAGGTCAGGTCCCTGCTGCACTGGAGCTCCTTCTTCTCTTCCATTGGTTTGGGTTGTTAGTGTCATGGTAATTCCTGTAAGATGCAACTCAAATCATGGCTTACAGCAACAGTTTAAAGGTATATCAATTATGAGCTCTGTCCCTCACCCTTTTGGGCCAGGTTTGTGGCTCAACATTGCAGTGAACTCCTTCATTTGTTTCTACCCTGCCTACCAGCAAGGATTTCCTGCTGTGGTCCACCATGAACCCTCCATGGGCTGCAGAGAGACAGCATGTCTCACCATGGTCTTCAGCAAAACAGGCTGCTGGGGAATATCTTACCCATCATGGGGTACCACCCACAGGAGACAGTTCTCTACGAACTTTTTCAGCATGGGTCCTTGTCACAGATTGCAGCTCTTCATGACCTGCTCCAGCCTGAGTCCCTTCCACAAGGTGCAGTCCTTCAGAAACAGCGTGCTCCAGCATGGATCCCTCACAGGGTCACAAGTCCTGCCAGCAAACCTGCTCCAGGGTGGGCTCCTGTCTCCATGCATTCACAGGTCCTGCAAGGAACCTGCTCCAGCATGAGCGTATTGCGGGGTCCCAGCTGCTTTCGGTTATCCAGCTACTCCACCGTGAGGTCCTCCATGGACTGAAAGTGGATACCTGCCCCTGCATGGACTCATCCTTCTACTCAAGTTCACACTGGTGTTGCAGCCTCTCCAGTACAGCATCACATAAAACTGCCACAATGCCCTGGCCACCTGCCAGCCCAGGCACTTTGCCACGGCTTTTTTTAAAATGCTCTCAGGCACAACACAGTGAGGTGATCAGCAGCACAGCACTGCAGCGAGCAGCAAAGACAACAGGTGGCCACTAATGAGCACTAGACTCTAGTATTCAGTCAGGCAAGCAAGCTCCATGGCAAGCACAGGAGACTGCTCTTTACTAGCTAAGTGGCATTAGCTATAAATTTGGTCTAGTACATTTGAGTCAAATCTGTTGTTATGTTGAACTCTTTGTGCTTCACATTGGCTACCAAAAAGGACTCTTATGAATTAACCCCAGCTGCCAGCTAAGCCCCATGCAGCCATTCACTCACTTCCCTGCCACTGGGATTGGGAAGAAAATTAGAAAAGTGAGAAGACTCATGGGTTGAGATAAAAACAGTTTAATAGGGAAAGCAAAAGCCACACACATAAGCAGAATAAAAAACCAAGGAATTAATTCAGTGCATCCCATGGGCAGGCAGGTGTTCAGCCATCTCCAGGAGAACAGGCCTCATCACACATAATGGTGATGTGGGAAGGCAAATATTGTTGTTCCAAATATCCCTCTCTTCCTCCTTCTTCCCCCCCCATTTTATATGCTGATGTTGCAGCCATGTCTCCTCCCAACCTCCTGTGCACCCCCAGTCCCTCACCAGCATGGTAGTGTCAAAAGCAAAAAAGGCCTTGGCTCTTTTTGTAAGCAGCTTGCTCAGCAATAACAAAAGCAGCTGTATTTTATCAACCCTGTGTTCAGCACAAATCCAACACATAGTCCCACTCCAACAACCGTGAAGAAAATTAACTCTATTCCGCCAAAATTACATCATGACCAGAGACTTCTTTTTTTCTTTTTATTTTTCTTTTTCTTTTTCATTTCTTTCTTTTTTCTTCAATTAATCCTCTTTCAGTAGGAACATAAGCACGAGTAAGAATAATTTAGGATAAGAGGGTAATTTGGGAGAAAGGTATAAGGATAAGCAAGGCTTGTTTGGCTACACAGCTGCTAGGTGCAGAATGACAGATGTAAATGAGAATGATGAAGTTCATCTGGACACTCTGTTTCCTTATCATCTCCTACATTCCCTGCTGTTGACATCTTAATTATTTTCTAATTGCATTGTATTTCAGAATTATCTTCATTTCCAGCACTTTCTTCTCCACTTTATGTGAGTTGAACCATACCAAGCAGAGTCCCAGTTGCAGCTAAGGTGTGAATTATTGCAGCTATTATTTCTAGATAATTGGGACTGTTGTAATATTCTGAGAGACACTGATCAAATCTCCAAATTCCAGGCACACATTTTTTTATGCTCTACTTCTAGTCTATTACAAGCTAAGAATCAAGCACTAATCAAATACACTGGTCTTCAGGTTTCTTCTGAGGGTTGATACCTATTTTCAGACATCTTTCCATTCATCTGTTTCTTGCAAGTAGTTGCAGACTGTGGCATACAAGCCAATATGATAAAATACTGTACTTGTGATTTCTAAGTCATTCTTTTTAGGTGTCTGGGTATAAGATGAATAAGAATTTATTCATTTTTCTGCTTTAAGCAAGCAAGGTAATGTCTCAGAGCAAGAATAAAATGGTATGTTTCACAAATAGACCATCTCGGTACAGGGAAGGAAAGATCCAAGGAAAGATATGCCTCAGATGATGTCTCAGTCATTAGCAAAGTAAAATAGTCACTAACTTGTCTCTTGACATGCATGATATATATCCTTCTCTTACAAAATAAAATTGCAGGTTGAGGAAGACAGGAATGGGAGAAACTGGTGAGATTTTATCCATTCCATTCATTGTTTAAATAGATTACATATAGATATCCCTGAAGTAATCCTGCCAATATCCCAGCTCTAAGACTATTTGCATGTTTCCCTCATCAACATAGAAAATATTTGTCTTAGCTAGCTTGCTTCTTTGTTTTAAGGCAATCTAGTCCTTCCTAGTGGCAGAGTTATAATATTCTTGTTGAAGTCTTGTTCCTTGTACTTTCGTAGATAAAAGAAGCTGTAGCTTCTGTACGTAGTAACCAAATGGATTTCACATCTGATCAAGAAAGCCATTGTGACTTGAATCAGCAACAGTGTGGCCAACAGGAGCAGGGCAGGGATTGTCCCCCCATACTCGGAACTGATGAGGCCACAACTCAAATCCTTCAGTTTTGGGCCTTTCAGTACAAGAACATTGAGGTGCTGGAGTGTGTCCAGAGAAGGGCAGTGTAGCTTGGGGAAGGGTCTGGAGTACAAGTCCTATGAAGAGCAGTTGAGGGAGGTGGAGATACTCAGCCTGGAGAAGAGGAGGCTCAGGGGAACCTTACCACTGTCTATGACTGCCTGAAAGGAGACAGTGCAAGATGGGGGGCAGCATCTTCTCCCAGGAAATAAGTGACTGGACAAGGGGAAACTGCCTCAAGTTGCCTAGAGAGGTTCAGATTTCATATTAGGAAACATTTTTTGACTGTGGTTAAGCATTGGAATGGGCTGCCCAGGGAACTGGTAGAGTCACTATCCCTGGGAGTGTTCAAACAATGAGCAGACCTGGCACTTTGTGCTATGGTTTAGTGGCCATGGTGGTGTTTGATTGAAGGTCAGACTTGATTTTGGATATATTTTCCAGTATTAATGATTCTACAATTCTGTGGTAATTTATCATAATTTTTCAGAGCCTAAACCTGAGATGTTTAGAATATGTCTCCAAATAACTTTCAGTGTGTCAACAGTATTTTTCACTAGGATTCTCAAATCTCAGAGCAGTATTCTGTATCTTAGTAAAGAGAAGAGTATCACGCAGTAGAAACAGGAGCTGCAGAGAATAAATGTCCAAAACTTGGTGTAATACTGCCAGACAATGTGATACCTTTTTTAATTTAAACATCTACTTAACATATACATATTAGTAAATTTTTCTAGCATAAGTTTAGTTTTGTTGTGCTCTACTATCAAAACACTTTCTGTTAAAATAATTTAAAATTTTAATTGTACTGTAATGCAATACTTCCAGCAAAAATACAGAATTTCATCTTACTCAAAGGTGTTGTATACACAGGGTGCCATCACATAGTTATCTGCTTACTGTTGTATGTATACTAGGCACTTAAGTATTGTGGGGATTAGGATTGTATCAGTATCCATACTGTCTGCTTAAAATCATGTCAAGTATGTGTGAGCCTGTAACGCTGTTTCCAATGTTTTGAACTGCTTCAGCTTCTCAAAAACTGAAATATTAAGATTTATGCATCCTAAGTAAAACTACCAAAACTTTACCTATTTGGAATCTAATAATTTTGTGATATATGGATTTTGAAGCAAACTTTGCTGTAGTTCAGAATAAGGGAAAAGATGCCTCTCTTCATTTTCTTTTCCCATAGATGCACAATCTGGCATTAGAACTGTTGTTCTCTAATATGATGTAGCAAGACAGGATCATTCTGTTGAACCTTTTATTCTGTACATTTTCCAAAATTTAAAGATATTTTAATATTGAACCACTTTTAGTTTCTAGACTACTCTAAATAGCCCATTAAGAGCTTTCATCAGTTTTTATCCTAAGCCTTCTTTCATATCCAGTGACTGTAAATTCTAGTTTGGCAAATGATATTGGTGATAACCTAAATATGATTATATGATGTGGTAGGCTGTTATTGGGTGAAACCTATGTCTCTCCCTCTACATTCTCTTTTTTTTTTCTCTTTTTTTTCCTTTCTTTTTTTTCTTAATTGGTATCCCCTGTCCCCATTCATAGGGGAACTGTATGTTGTCACCTGTCTCACCATCTGTTTAACTACTGCTAAGGTGATGGGTGAGGGAAAAAATTATCAATACAGCCATTGGGGCAATAATTGTGGCATGAATTTTTTCCTTCTTCTTGTACTTGGTGAGGATATGGCTAACTCTGAAGCATTTGAAAGTTGCCAGTGTATTAATAATACCATTACTTTTAAGTGTTAGGTTATGACATGGGTTAAAGCAGATCTGACTCTTTTCAGTGGTGCCCAGTGTAGGTACAAGAGGTGGTCCTCTCTCAACCTGAACTAAGGTTTTTTCTGTGAGGCTGACCAAAGATGGGCACAGGCTGTGCATAGAGGCTGTGGAGTTCCTATTCTTGGCTGTATTCAAAGTCACCTGGACGTGGTCCTGAGTAGAAGGTAGGTAGGGTAGCACTGCTTGAGCAGGTCCCTTCCAGTTCTCTGGGACTGTTCTGTCATTTGGTGAAAGTCCAATAGTAAGAATCACAAACAGAAAATTTGTGACACAGAGGTGACACATGGAGAACATAAGCTATTTCTTCTAATACTGCTCATTCTGTTAATAAAGTAGATTTTTCCAGCTATAATGTTTTCACTTTTTCATTTTATGTTTTGATCTACTGAGTGGTCCAAATAAATATAGTCTCCATTTTGACATTACTTTTTCTCCCTTTATATTATTATTATTATTATTAGGTACATGCTCAATCTTTTGATGAAAGGACTGCAGCACAGTATCATACTAGAAGAAAAAAACCCACCCAAACACCCATAACTCACTTCTTAAATAACCTAGAGATCTCCTTTCTCCATAACTGTATAAGTTATGCAGATGCAAAAAAAGCTGTTTTGTTCAGGTGGTTCTCCTGCTTTCATGTTCTTCCTCAGAAAGTAATCAAAATACATTTTGTTGTCAATAATTTTGAAAGGTGTGAAGAAGTAGCATTATATATGTTAGACTTTATAATTAATTCTGCTGTTATCATTAGTGCCCTAGAATAAGATCTTGGCTCAAGCTAGAAATTTCATTTGATATTGTAACTATTATTCTGCATAGAGATATTTTTGGGAGATTGTGAACATGCTCATTCCAGCTCATGACAATTATGCTAATATAATAAAGACAGATGCCTCAGTATCTGAAAAGTACCTGAGTACTATTAAAGATGGATAATGCTTCATTAAGTGTGAATTAAAAACCATAATATACTAGACTTAGCAGTGTAAATAGCAACTTAGAAAGCACACTAAACTTGTAAAAATGTTCTGTAATAAAATTCTTTATCAAAACTTGTTTCTGGTTAAACACTACAAAATACCATCCCAACAAGGAAGTTCCTGTGAACTTCATCCTAGATTCCTGAAGACATTTTTACTTCTGAAAAAAAAAAGCTGTAAGGTTAGATAGCTAATGTCCCTCCATTGCTGCCATTCAGTCATGTTTGCTGTCCCAGCACATGACTGTCATCTAACAAGGTGATAGTTCTGCAAGTGCACAGAGGTCTCTATTCCTCATTTTTATTCAACATGCTGAGTGTGGGGCCATTGTATATGCCTTCACATATGAGCTCTTCAGACAGGCACTTCAGCATGCTGATTTCTGAAAGATGATCTGTGTGACTTCCTCATAAACATGCCTCTAAGCTACTTCCTTGCTCATATGCACATGCTGGAGGTGACCCTGCTTAAGCCTCATTATCTGACTATGTGTTGCCTTTCATTCATGTCACTCCAGGCCTTTGCTTGTCGAACTTGTCCACCACTCCTTCACTGGGCTGCTGGAAGATATTTTCTTCCCCATACCTCTCCTTGCTCCAGTCCCTTCCTACCAGGTCAACTATCATGCTGGCAGAAATATCTCTGCCCCAATTAATGAGGCGCATCTCAGGTCTCCCAAGTTGTTAACCTCAGAGAAGGCTCTATAGTCATTAAAAAAACAAAGTCCTGTTGCTAATGCCGGTTCTATACTCAAGTGTTGACATGCAATATTGGTGCCCTCTTCCTAACACCCTTTCACCCAGGATGAAGGAAAACACCCCTTGGACTTTTCTACTCACAGACTCTCTAGTGGACAAACTAATGCTTTAGAATAGCATAAGTGTAATTGTTTGATGGCTTGCTAGTTTTCTCACAACAAAAATTTTGAGAAGCTTTAGCCTGTAAGTAAATGTAATCTTGGTGCTAGTGTGTACTAATGGGTAAGGCTGCTGTGTAATACTGATTAATTTTCGAGCAAGAGAAGATACAATTTTGATGGTTTTGAAGGTAAAATTAGTAGGTAGATCAAAGTGAGAGTGTCATGAAGTAGTCATTCTATCTAAGCACCCATGTGCTGTGATCTCCTGGCAATATGGGATTTCATTATGACTGTTGTTGGCTAGTACTGTACCATTCTTAGGGATTTAGTAAGCAACTGATCATCAAGACAATGCTTTTTTATATTACGAACTTTCTTTGAAGGAGTTACCAGGGGTTTCTACTTGCACAGGTCTCTTCCCGTGTGCACCTCTGTATCTCACACTTCTGTTTGTTACTCTTTTACAGGGTTTTACTACTCAGAAGTAGTTCTGTAAATCCAGAGAGGCAGCTTCTAAACTTCATTCTGTGCCATTCAGTTAACTGTTACTCCTCCATAAATCTGTGACAAGCTGAAAAAAGCGTAAGGAAATTTGTATTACTAACTGCAGTATTTAGCAACTAGTACCAATACCAGGTAGAGTCCAGCTGCCTACTTTGGTATTCTCAAGAACCTTCGGAGAAGACAAACAATCAAATAGTGTTTTAGTAAGACACTGGGGTTCTAACATGAAATTACATTAGTATCTAGAAACTATTGTAATATTCTGTTCATCCTCTGTGAATAGCTTGTGTAATCTGTCTTCTGCTCTGGGGTAACACAACACAGTTATGAAGTCAATTATTCATAAAATTTTTGTTTATACAAAAATTGAAAAGGAATGCTTATGTGAAACTAATATATTACTGAAAACTGTTTCCATTTATACTCTTGTTCAGGAGCCAAGCATTCTGTATTAATTGCTGAAACAATGTTTTGAGTTTTCCTTTATAGTGAAACACATTATGTTCCTGCAAATTCTTAATTAGTATATTGGCTATTCATCATTATAAACAGATAAGATTTTGAGATTAGCTGTTTATTCTGACTATTAAAAGCTTACCATTACTGCATGTGATTACGAGATCTAGTTCAGTTTATCTTCTGTGATGTTTTGTTTAGGCTTCTAGAGGAGAAAAAAGAAATTTCCTGCTGCACTTGAAAGTAAATTACAGGCTTTCATTTTCTGCATTGAATTAAAACCTGCTACATTATTTGATCTAGACAATAAAGCATATGTAGTTGAACAAAACTTTGCAAACTCTGGTCACTTAAAAAAGTAAATTAGTTCAGTGTGAAGTAGTCCAAGAACAGAATAAACTGTAATCTGACACATTTTAACAATTCCTTTTGATAAGTATTAGAACAAGTTATACTCTTAAATCATTCTGTCTTCATATTTCAAGTCTCAAAAACAGAAGGATTCCAACTGAGAATTTGGGTATATTAAAAAATCTTTAAGAAATTTAACAGACAACATGAAACGGTACAGAATATATAGGAAAGGAATAATTTTCAGCTTTGCCTAAGTTCTGCCCATTATACTGAGGAAATACTAACCTTGTTGCATTCAGCAGCTGGGTCCTGACAGTATCTTTTCCCACTTGGATGGGATAATTAGTCTTCTTTCAGAATGTGGCCTTTTTAGGTTACATTCACATCGTGCAACAAGCACTGGCTATACAAAGCATACCATTAACAGATGGGTGTGTCCAACTGCTTAATTAGGCAGAATAAAAAGGACCTTGCCAAACATTCATCTGTTGTTTGTCATACACCTGACAGTCCAATTAGGCAAGGATGACGTCTTTTCTGCTGTAATATTCGCTTCCTTTACTTAGGTGGAGTATCAGTGAAAAAACGTGAGAGTCTGCGTTTAGATTATTTCTTTGGCCTTAATCGTAGCCATCGGCCAAGCCCCTGCAGCCACTCGCTCTCCCACTGGTGGGGTTGGGGAGAGAATCAGAAGGGTAAAAGCTGAAGAGCTCAGGGGTTGAGATAAAAACAGTTTAAAAGGGAGAGCAGAAGCCAAACACAAGAGAAAGTAAAACATGGAATTAATTCAGTGCTTCCCATGGACAGACAGGTGTTCAGCCAGCTCCAGGAGAGCAGGCTTCTATCACACATACACACTGAGCATGATGTCACATGGTCTGGATTATCCCTTTGGTCTGTTTGGTTCACTTGTCCTGGCTGCATCTCCTTCTGACCTCCTGAGCACCCCCACTCTCCTCCCCAGTGTGGCAATGCCAAAAGCAGAAAAGGCCTTGGCTCTGTGCAAGCCCTGCTCAGCAGTAACAAAAACACCTCTGTATTATCAACCCTCTGTTCAGCACAGCCCAGTGCCAGCTTCTGTGAAGAAGGTTAATTTTACCCTAGCCAAAACCAGCATTGTGTTCTCAATACTGATGCAATGTAAAGGAATTACACTGACTGCATCATTGATGTGATGCTAGAAAAACTTCCAGTAAACAGGAAGCTGCTTTGGTTGACTGTCAGACCATATCGTATGGCACCTAGAGGGAAAAATGTGTACAGTGTACTGAACTATAATAAAATTTTGTGTTTAGGATAGGGACTTAAACCAGAACAATGAAGCAGTCCTGGCTGAATGCCAGGTGCTTGCCAAAACCACTCTGTAACTCCTCCAGTCCTCAGCTGGACAAGTGAGAGAAAATGTGACTAAAAGCTCATTGAGGAAGATAGCAACAGGGAAGGATCACTCACCAATTACCATGACAGTGAAAACAGATTCAACTTGAGGAAAATTATTTGAATTTATTGCCAATCAGATCAGTGCAGAATAGTAAGAAATAAACCTAAATCTTCAAAAACCTTCCCCTCACTCTCCACTTCCTCCCAGGCTTTACTTTATTCTTGATTCTCTACCTCCTCCCTTCCAGCAGTGCAGGGAAATTCAGAATGGAGATTACCATCAGTTTTTCACACATTGTTTCTGTGGCTGTTTCCTTCTCAGGGGGTGAACTCCTCCCTCACACTTTTCCTCAGCTTCTGTGTAGGGACCCTCACACAGGAGATAGTCCTCCATGTATTTCTCTGTGAGTCATTCCTGTGGGCTACAGTTCTTAACAAACTGCTCCAGCATAGGTCCCTCACATGGGGTGCAGCCCTTCAGGGCCAGGCTGCTCCAGCATTACTTTCCCCTGGGGTCATGGGTCCTGCCAGCAAACCTGCTCCTATCTCAGCTCAGGTACCTTCTGAAGCCTGCTCTTCCATTGACATGTCTACAGGTTCTCTCACATACTCTCACTCCTTTTTTCTGTGATTGCAATGTCCTTCTGCCCAGTAAGTTTTTTTTTCCCCCTTCTTCAATATGTTATTGAAGAAGGGGGAAAAAAGTAGAGGAACTACCACTGTCACTGATGGGCTCAGGGCTCAGCTTTGGTCAGCAATAGTTCCATCTTGGATCCAGCTGGCACTGTCTTCATCAGACACAGGGGAAGCTTCTGGCAGCTCCTCAGAGAAGCCACCCATGTAGTCCCCCTTGCTTGCTACCTACCCAAGCCTTGCCAGACAAACACAATATACCCATCTCTCCTTCCTCACCTGTTCTTTCTGAGCAGCCTGCACTACAGGCATGGGGTTCATCTCACCAAGTTTGAGTAATCACACCTAGGTTGTAACTTTCTAGCAGCATGGAGGCTTCCGACTCCTCCATATTTATTGTGTGAACATCCATTTTAATTGTTAAGATTTTAACATATAAATGTAATCTGAAGTTCTACTTCTTTATTCTTTTGTATGCTGATTTTTGTCAGGTGTGCTGGGTCCTGAAGTGCATCCACTGCTTAAAAGTACAGGGTTCAGTTAAGGTGAGACTCTGAGAGTCTGTTGATTAATCTGAAATTAGTTTGATCAAGAATTTATCAGGCTTTCTGAGTATTTAAGAAGATGTATTTAAATCAATCACGTGTTCCATAGGCATGGTTTCCTGGAGTTTAAACCAATAATGGTCCCAACTGGCAAGATCCTTGCCCAATTGCCTGACCTCATACCAAATTTACATACCTGTTTCCTGCTTTGCAGTGGCTACATTTGAATGCAAAGTGAACTAGAGACAGTTGGAGGGACGAACTGCAGAAACCCAGTCTTAAATCAGCTTAAACTACTGTGGAACCGAGCCTTGAAAGGAAAGTTTGATGTTGACACCTGGTTCTGCAGGAAGAACAATGAATTTTTTTTTCATACAGTAATTAATTCCTCCTGTTATCTAGTGGTATGTCCCTCAATATTTTTGTAACAGTTTTGTCTAAAAAAAAAATTGTTGAGTTTTTGGAGGAGCTAGTTATTTGGTGGTGGTGGTAGGGATTAAAGTTTCTTCAGTGTCGGCCATCTGGATTTCATGAGTTGAACTGAAAAAAATCATTTGCATAGGTCATTCTAAGTATGTATAATTTTTTTCCCATGTAAATCTCTTCTATTATGCATGATAAAGCTACTAATTTTTAGTGACAGTGGTTCTCAGATTGCCCAAGTATTTTGTAGCTAATGTAGATTAATAGAGACTGAGGGCAGTAAAAGTTTTCACAGAACATTTGGATTACAGACCAGTAATTTGTGTTTGTTCACCGTAATTGTTCACAGACACATACATTCTTCTGTTTTGAAGGTACCAGGTGAAGAAGAACCTGCCTCATCTGTTTATTAGTTTCACTGGTTAATCCACTGCTTTAAAAAATTTACAAAGAAAAGGAAATAAAAGACTGATTCACAATTTTGAATTCGTTTTGGTTTATCATCATTAAATTGTCATTTTGGCTGTGCAAATTTGAGGAATCTGCAGCTCACAATCTATGTTTCATATGAAGACGTCATTCTTGGTTGTCTTTCTGATAAGTTTTCTTTGTCAGGCATTTTCCTTGATTCTTGAACCATTTCTTTATTCTACCCAAATTTTGTTGTTTCCTTAAAGCATCAGGGTCATGATCATAGGCATTTGTCTACCATTTATATATTTCTAAATGGTTTTAGAGTAAAAAAATTTCTTAATAATTGCTCTAATGCTTTCTACTGAAGAAGGTTATTTGAGTGTTTTTTTCACTGTGACTTATTAAATGCTTTTCAAAGGTTACTTTCCAAAGTAGAGGCCTTTGTTCTGTGGCCTGCTTCAAGTTCAGCTTTGAATTTGAATGTATAGAGATTTTAGTGTAATTCAGTAAGACAGAGAAAAAATGGTTTTGAATGCTGACCAGTTATTTACAAGCTGAGAGAAGATCTGCTGCTGATTTTTAAGTTATTCCTAAAGGGACAAAGCTCAGATAAGTGACACATTTCTTCATATGTAAGCAAAAGATATTTGAAATATAAGTAAGATAAAAATAACATAAAACTCTATTTATACAAACACTTGTGCTAGTAGGGGGAAAAAATCTTTGGGCTCATAACAAGATTAGTATTAGCTAATTTTAAAATATTAATAGAAATAAGGGACAAATTAGTGTGCTAATGTAAGTGGCAAAATAAAAACATTTATGCACTAATTTTTGGATTTTATATTTTAATTTTATTCAGAGATCACAATGCAGACATCAGAGACTGGGGCGGATACAGGTTCAACTGTGACTTTACAGACATCTGTGGCTGGCCAGGCAGCAGTTCCCACACAGGTAGTACAGCAAGTACCAGTTCAGCAACAGGTATGTGGCTGTTAATTTTAAGATTGAAAAAAAAATCCTAATAATAATTCTTTACAATATAATGAAGAACTTGGTTTTGTGCAAGACTGCTAAAGGAACTTTTGCTCTGCTTTTATCAATTTTATTTTGCTGGAATTAAAATAACCAGGGAAAAGCAAGCTATTTTCAGGATCTGTTCCTTAACTAGAGCATCTGACAAGCTCTGATAGTACTCATACATGATTCTAGCTGTTATTTATTATATAATTCATGCAGTAGCTCACAGAAATTTGCTTTATGTTATTGAATATTTACATTTTTTCCTTTAAATAATGCACATGTTTCTGAAATTATTGACTATATAATTTCTTCATTTGTTTGGATGTCCAAGTAAATACAATACAAATGTAAATATGAAAAGCGCTGTTCTTTGTACTTCTAGGCTTCAATGCATGCAGATATATGCACAATGTCATGAAAGGTTTTGTGATATGACAATCAATAACTCATAATGTAAATTTGACAGGGAAGGAAGAAGATTTGTGTAGCAGCCAGCACAATGCACTGTTCTGTTACATGAGGTGGTTACTCCTATGCAGCACCCATGAGCTTTAGAAGAAATGGAGGCAGAAGAAAATGGGGAGCTAAAAAGGAAAAGTATGGAGGTAGAAAATGGGGATTCAGTGTGAAAGCCACGATAACTGTCTAAGACTTTTCCAGAAAACACAGAAATTAGCTGTCCGGTGATGGGTATTCTGGATGATATTTGATGTTTTTCATTAAAATCTGACTTTCCATTTTCCAAATCAGTAATAAGAGAACAAGACATATTTTATTAAACAGTGCCATTCATTTCTGTGCTGGTGGAGCGCTTCTCTCTAAATTAAACTCTTCAGCATTTGTTAAGTTCTTAAATTCCAGTGCATTTTCATATATGTGTTTCGCAGTCTCATACATTTCAGTTATATTTTTTCCTGTTGTGTAGACTCAGTTGTAGTGCCTTTTAGTTCCATTACTATAGTACGATGACTGATCTTAGCTACACTTTGTAGGAGATTTGTCTATAAGTCTTTTGTAAGATTTCTGAGTGAAAGACTATTTTCCTTTGTGAAATACAAAGGATAATTGTTTGATTTATATCTTCTTTCATGATGACAGATGTTAATACATGTCATTTATATGACTTGTTCCTTGCTATTTCTGTATTCCACTTTTTCAGGTACAAGATGACAGTTGGTAGTGTTAGATGGTTGCTTGTTTTCGGCATATTAGATGTACATACAATGGTCTAATATTACTGATAAATATTACTAATGTTAGTAATATTTAGTATTAGTAATATTTAGTCTAATATTACTAATAAAAATACTGAGTTTGTGAAACACTGGTCAGTGTGAAGGACTGAAAACTGGTAAACTGGTAAAAAAAAGGTTTTACCGGTAAAAACTGGTAAAAAAAAGTTAGTGTCATATAGGATACTTTATAGCAGTTCTAGTATTTGTATTGATTGAACTGTAAGGTCAGGTTCTATGAATTTGTGTTCTACTCCTACAGAAAAATGGAGAATGAGCAGGACTTTGGTATTTGTAAACTTTGTTTGTACAAAGTTTCTACCTTTATGAAAACTTCTAGGATAGAAGTGGCTCCTTGTTTGTTAAGTGGAGCCGCCTGCTGAAGGAACCTCAGGCCCAGCAGTTGAAGTCTCTGCAGTGGGAGTGTGACTGCCAGAGAGTCTCATGAATGGAAAGACTGGGAATTTTCCTTAACATATTTTCTAAAGTAATGCTGGTTGTCCATTAATAATGTTACATGTGTGTCAAAATATAGAAGCCAAGGATGAGATTTGGTTTTTCCTTCTGTGTTTATACCTTAATAAGACTGGCAAGCAGTATTTTTGTTGCCCTATCTGAGTGTGTAAAATTGTTTCTCATCACCTTTACGTACATCCCCTTTAGTACTGGTACTTCTGAGTATCACCTTGTGTTGAATCCACCATCATTATACTGGAATATTTTTCCCTGTAGACATAGTAAATTATATTTTTCCAATTGACTCTTAACGCTGACTGTATAATCAACATAACATTTGAGAAAAGAAATAGAAAGGAACTGGGATTGAAGATCCAACAAGAATATTCGGAAGTCCTGTGCAGACAGTATTGCAGTGATTGAAACACGTATGTATGGGAGATATGTGTATAGAGAGACGATTAGATTATGGAAGCAGTGAGGAGGAAGGGAAGAGTGAAGATGTGACTATGGTATGCCAGCAGGAAATGTGATGAAGAATGTAGGTGGTATAGGTGATTTCAATTCCAGGGCTGGAAAAAAAAAAGAGCAAATATGAAAGGAAGAGCAAATATGAAAACAATCACTGTGTTGAGGAAATTGCAGGTATGATCTGTCCTGAGGAATTACCTGTGTATAAATTTCATTGGCATAAAATTAATATTGCCTCTATGTACCTTTAGTAGGAATAAGTCAATTTGCGTAAAGAAAATTAGGAGAAAGAGCCATTATAATGACTATTTTAATAAAGACATTCTTTTGATGGCAGAGGGAGAACTTATTATTTCTCCACATTCAAAATTACCAATGCTGAAAGCTGGAGAGAAGGTTTTAGACAAGAGTATATAAAATATGGGGTTTTTTTTTCTATGATTTGTAATGGACATGCTTGATGATTTCAACTGTATCCAAATTATGTGTGAATATTCAAATTTTGATTATATTTTCTTGTGAATGTATATTGCTAAAAACAATGGGACACTTCTGGGATTTTGTTAAATTCAAGGATACTGTAACATGAGTTTCCATGTATACAGAACAATTTGGTGTAAGCTGAAACTTACATATCATGTTTTGCAGTAATTTATTAGTACTTTCTAGTGAATAATGCAATTTTAGATTAATTTGTTTTTAATTAATATTAAATGTATAGTATTTAATTTTTCTAGGGAGGTTTCTGTTTCTGAAGTTTCTATTCCTATATGTATGTCATGTTTAAATGCCTGAATGCATTAATTTGGGCTTGATTTCATGACATCATGTTTCTTATATGCACAAAAATTTTCATTTTTTTCAAAATGAAATATTTTTACCCTGAAGAAGAGCAAGCGGAATAAGTGGAAGAGCAAACTAAGAGCCTTTTCTCTTCAGCTGTCTTAGTACTCAGGCATCCTGTCTTTTGAAAAAACAATCAGCAAATTAGTAACTTTTAATATTTCTAGCTAAAACAAATCCTTCATTTCCATATAGCTGGTATTAATATGCAGCTCATAAAAGTCTGCTGTAATGCTCTGAGAATAGGAACAATAAAGGTACCATTTATGAAAACCTGGATTTTTCCTCTTGCAGAAGTGGCTTTAGTAGCAACTGGTTTCATGCAACACAGCAGAAGTCACTGTTGAGATGGGATAGAGGGGAATAAGAAGCAAAAAGCAACAACAGTAAGACCAAAATGTGGGAGTGTAATTAAATTTTGTTTAAATCGCCTAAGAAGTTCTCTTTGTCTTCTGTTTCCTTGAATAGTGGGATTTTTCATTAATATATGATTGCTTTTTCAACAGGCAGTCTTCAGTTCAGTGCAGTAAGCTTCTAAGGATTCAAAATTAAACTAATTTTTGAGTTTATGCCATGTGATATGGAAGAATTGGGGAAAGAAAAACTAAAATTAAGCTATTTTGTAAAAATATATCCATGCAACTCAAGTTGGGCAAAGCATTTCTTCACAGTCACTGAATTCGGTGGCCATCGCAGTCACAAAGCATTCTGTCATTCATTAACTGGAGATGCAGACTTCTGCTAATCAAAATTGCTCCCAATGCAAAATCATGTTTAGCATATGAAACACATAATCATGAGCTGACATTAGCCATTATATAAATATGAATGTGCTTAGAATATTACAGCATGTGCTATTTATATGTTACTTGCCAAAAGTAATCCATACTAATGAAGGAAAAAATTATTTTTATCTCCAAGGACAGAAAATATTGCACCTACAAGCTGTTTGCAAAGACACAGTGGATAATTACATGTTCTTTTTAAAATGGAATTTAAAAACCCATATATATATATATATATATATATATATATATATATATATATATATATATATATATATATATATATATAGCTCTGTTGTTCTAGTCTTTGCTTAGTAGTACTTGGAACAGAAGCACTTTTTATTGGAAATCAAAGTTCACTCTTATATTTTGATTCATGCTTCAGTGTAATTTCAGCATTTCAGTATTCTTTTATATGCTTTATTTTGTTGACAAATTTTCATAAATAAAATATAACTTAGGCCCTCATTTGTTCCTCCGAGGTAGTATAATTAAGAAGACTTTTTTTGCCTTTTTTTTCTTCTTCAGCTGGTAAATGTAACTACACATGTATATTGAAATAAGTTTTCATTCACCTCTTGTTGTCCTGCAACATTTCAGCTGCTTGCTTCTGATCCTATTCCAGTTTTTTATTTCAGGATAGAGTCACTGAGGCAAGAGGAATGAAAGCTCTACTATCTGTTGTTATTTAACTCAAAAATTGCTAAAGTTTTTTGTTAATTTTCTGTTTTCCAGCCAGAAAATAATGAAAATTACCATGGCTAGTTCACCAATCCACCCTAGAAGATAATTTTTAAACGTGCATACTGTTGCTGTTTCATAAATATTTTATTGTGTTTTCTATTTTGAGCCCATTTCAATTAATTATTGGAGAATTTTTTAATATAAGAAGGCCATTTAGTTTTAGGCCTCTGGAAAGCACTGCAAGAATAGTCAACAATTTCTGCTCTGCCCCAAAAGTTACGTGACTTAGCTGATACCACTCCTTTAACAGCTTAATAAAAGGTGAAAAGATAATGATAAATAAAACAGTTGTGAAGAAAAAACTAACCTTTTTCATATTTTCCACAATTTTTCATGGTGTTTTGTTTCCTCCTAACCAACTTCTCTCAAATAATTTTGTGCTCATAGAGAGTAAATGTATGCATCTAATTTCTTTCTGTTGAATATTAAAAACAAGATTCAGAGGCACTAGGTTTAATTCTCATTAAAAATTTAAAAATTAAATAAAATAGGAAATAAAATTAGTATTGGAAATATCATACAACAAAGACTTTCATCATGGCAGAGGTTTCGTATACAAGGCCATCCTAAAGGCTCCTTCCTTATTTTATTTGTCAGAGCTTGATAGGAAAAACATTTGCCTCTAACCTTCCCCACTCTAAAGTTCTTAGTACATCGCAATACCATGTAGTGACTACAGTCTCCTTTGGCAGGATAATGAATTTAACTGTAGCAGTACTGAGTTTCAGAGAAGCTGATGCAAAGCAAGTTTTTTTGTAAACTTTTTAAATTACTGTATTAAAAAAAAATCAGTGGCCCTCTTTGTATTGAACTTCGGTGTTAAAGGAAAAACATTTTGATTTTCAAAAGTAGGTAAAATGTTTTAATAGCACTGTAGCATATCCATTCTTAAATGTTGGTTTGAAAAACAAGTTACTTTCTATGCATAAGAAGTCCTGATGTTTCTAGTAGTACTCTGTGTTAGGCTATTAAAGAACTTAGATAAAAACTGCTGGAAAATTGAATTTAAGCAATGAAAGTTTTAATTTTAACAGATATGGGTATTTTGTTTCATGGTAAAATAAATTTTTGTTGTTCTTACTCCATATTAGAAGAGAAACACATTTTGGAATTTTTCAGTTTCCTGTCCAATAGACAGCAAACATTGATGCAGTGTGTATACACTTTGTCCCTACAGTATTGTCTCAGTTTTGACAGAAAGGTCTTGCACTGTACCGAATCTGATGCTTTTGAAATGGGTAGCAGCTTGTATTCAAGAATAATGTGAGGATATAAAAATGCCTTATATAGAAGGGGAACGTGACCTCTCTGTTTTAATGCTATGTTTGTACACAATGTAGCGTTCCATTTTACCAGTGTATGCAGGTTACGGGGAGAAAACCGTGTCTCCTTTATTAACAGCAAAATAGTGTGGGTTATTTTTAATATGAACTAAGCCATATTCAGTTTGTGTGAATACGGAGCAAAGTGCATTTTGGGAGTAGTTGGGTGAGAAGATGGAATTGATACTGACAACAGCATCATTTCCACAGTGTTTCCCCAGCTGTGCTACTGAGAGAGAAAATGGGGCATCTCCATTACATGCCAGGTGACAAGCTACTGGTTTTAGGAACAAAGCCCGTTTTCAAGATGTTTTCTCACAGCATAGGTCAAGTAGATCAGTTTGGTGTTCTGTAATAGACTGATCAACAATGACTCCCCTTCTCCCATTGATTGAAGGGAATAGAATTGACTCACCCAAAAGGAATAAACATGCCTAGACTTAAACTTTAAAAATAGCACAACAGTAAGTTGCATGTATGTTTCACAATAAAGCACATATATATTTTGGCCAATTACTGTGTGAGTGGGTCATTTTGTCAGAGTTTGGAAGATCTAAATTTTGAGTGGTACAGATTAATAACAAGGTTACAGTGTAACCTTTCTTACAGTGGATTTGGATCAAGCCTGTTCCATGAAATGATGATTTGAATTAATTTAAGTTATGAAGTCAAAAGTGATGGAAGTAGAAATAGTTTAATTTTGGGAGATGTTTGCACAATACAGCTATTTCTATTTTTTAATTCAGGGAATTTTCCAAGGCCGTAGTAATGTGCACAATTTTGATTAGAGTTTTTGTGATTACTTTTGAGAACTGAACCTTCCTGTTAAATAACTAAATATTGTTAGGACAGTTACCTTGCCTTAATAATTAAGGAGACATCTTCAAAGTATACTTTTTGAAGTTGAGAGATTGTATTTCAGGTGTATTTCTCAATTTATGTAATGATTCATATGGGAAATCATAAAAGTATAGATTTTAATAGATACCTTAGCCATCATATTCTGTCTTATTTCTGTTAGTGGACAGAAGCATCTGATTTTTCATCATGATAGTATAGCTGCATTCTAAACTTTGGCTGTTTTCTCTCTTTTTCAGACTTTGGGTTTTACTGTTAACCTAAGGGAAGCTTTCTGTAAAAATCTAGATTTTTGTTTCAAAGTCAGAGTCAATACCATGGAAAAGTAGGAAATGTGGTTTTTTGCAGAACTTTTTAAAACATAACACAGGTGAAAGTATTAGATTAGGATATTTTTAAAGATCTCTTGGAGGGGGTTCATCAAGTGCATGAAACCCAGACTGATCTGGGATTAGGTATTTGCAGTCATTAGAACCAAATGGTTTAGACTGAAGTAGCCTTATAGCAATAAATATGAGAAAAATTATTGTCACCTAATGTTAAATCTATTTGCTAAATAAGTGCATTGATACTTTCTTGATTCAATTCCTTGGGTAAAGTAGTGTCAATCTGTGAAGTAAGTCCTTTAGAAGGTTTTAGATTCTGGACTGCTCTTGTATCAAAACATGGCTTCTCTGAAAGCTGGAAGGTGTAAAAGTTGAAGTTCTTCATCTTTACTGTGGAAGAAGACAAAAAATTAGGATTGGAGAGAAAATTTGCATGACCCAAAATATTCCTACAATAGTATATGAATCAAAGGAGTTGATAAGTAACTGTCCTTAGTGATACATGTGAAGATAATCCATGCCTTACTGCCTCTTGCTGTTTAATTCATTGAAGTAAAACCAGTTGTGTTGGAATTTTTCATAGCTGATAATATTCTTGGAAAGGGGTTACTCAAACTGGGGGTTTTGGCCCATAACTGTACACCACAAAAAATACTGTATCACTGTAATTTAACTGCAGTTAAACAAGAGCTAAAGCATCTTAATGAGAACATTTATTTCTAAACTTACTGCAACATATTTGAGCTATGATTTTAAGGCTTGTACTGTTTACTACTTAAACAGAATAAGAAAAAGAATAAATGTAATGAAATTATACTTTCTTCTGTAGTAAATGTAGTTCTTCAGCTTGGTGCAAAACAAAGTTACACTTCATCTCATCTTTGTGTTCTCCAGTTTTGCCTTTGACACTGAAGATGTGTATGAGTGTGCATCTTCAGTGTTAGCCCTCTGTTCGCTGAACTTACAGCACAAATATTGTGTAAGAACAGTAATTTTCTTTGCTAGTGCTGTGATACACCTTTAGTAATTTTGAGAACAGAGGTATCCCAAATTGTTTAGAAACCACTAGGTGCACTGGAGCATTGGTACTTCTTTATGATATCCCAAACTTTTGGTTTTCTTGTTTTCAGGTACAGCAAGTACAGACTGTGCAACAGGTACAGCATGTCTACCCAGCCCAGGTTCAGTATGTGGAGGGAAGTGACACAGTCTACACTAATGGAGCTATGTAAGTTGGAAAATGGTCAGAATTTTAATGTTCATTAAAATGTGAAGTTAAATACTTTCAGTTAAATATTTTCAGTTAGATTCTATCAACTACTGTATATTAAATTAGAAAGAAAAAATATTCCATTGCAGTTCTTCCAGTGTCAAAATAGTTTTTTGGATTAAAATGTGAATTCACACTATTTGTTTTTATTAAGGCAGAAGTTTTGTGTAAGTAGAATTCTTGTAATTGTTTTAGTTGCCCCCTGTACGGCATAGTGTTGTTTGAAAAAGTATTTTCTAATTCATGGATACGTTCTGTCTGAAAGACATATTGTATAGCTTCTGTCCTCAGGACAAAAGCCAGGGCCTTCTTTCTTCCTGGCTGCAATCCTAGTGGCAAATGATAGAAAGATGCAGCAGCTGTAATTACTATCTAGTAATTTAATTTCATTTATGTGTTTCATAAAATGAGATCAGGTTTTTTTTCCCAAAGGAATGAGGAAAAGCAGAGGAAGGAAATTCAGAGTCTCATTTGCTGCTTCTTTAACATCTTGTTTTCACATGATTGTGCATTTCCTGCTTTCCTGAACAAGTGTTTTCATCATCAAGTTTCTTTCTTCAATATGCAAGCTAAGTAAGACTAACAAAAAATCTAGATTTGATCTGGCCTCTGGACAATACCTAGTCTAATAACAGGCTTGGAGCAACACCACCTTTGAAATTGGCTCAAACTTCAAAGTAGAGTGTGTTGCTTGGAAAGGAGCTTCTCAATGGTATTTTTTCATTTACCATTTTTGCTTTCTAACTGGCTTTTTGAAGAAGTACAATTTAGAAAGCTTAGTGATTGTCTGAAGATATTTATTGATGGTAATCCAAAAGCAGTTTAAAAGAGTAGTATTATTTGGATTCAGAGACTTTGGTTGCTGACACTGACAGTGTTCTTTGGTCATTTCTTCTAGCACATATTGATTTATTAATTTTTCATGTACTGTCTTCTCTGGTTTTCTTCTCACTTATAAATGCTAAACAATGTATTTTAAATATGCATTTGACTTCTCTGTTGTACTGATTTTGTCTGGGATAGATTAATTTTCTTCCTAGTAGCTAGTACACAGCTGTGTTTCAGACTTGTGCCACAAATTGCATTGATACTATCTACTGTGAAGAAAGTAACTCTACCCCAGCCAAAGTCAGCACACATGTACAGCACCATAATGTCATTGTGACCATGATAGAACCTATTAGCTTCCAAAAGAGGTCTTTCTTAAATATGCTATTTTTCAAGTTTCTCTTTTCATTACTTTTTAATTCTATGTGTGCTGTTGGGACTTCTGGCAGTTATAAAAAGTGTACTACACTACTTATTACAGTCCAAGGGAAAAACAGAAGCAGATGTCACTGACTGCTTGGTATGAACCTTCAGGTTTCCATTATTTTATTATATTTCTTTGTCTGAATCCCTCTGTCAATTGCTGCAAAATCAGTCAATAGGATATAAAAGAAGAAAGCGCTTCTTAGCATGTGAGCCAAATCTAGATTGTTTTTCTCTCCTATAGAGATCTTACCTATGTTGTTGTGAGCAGCAATATAGTGGACAAGGAGTTTGTTGTTCAATCCTTACAGGAAGATTTGCCTTTCTAAAGATTGTAATTTTATTGATGGAGAAGGTACCCAGTCTGTGTTTCTACTCAGACTTTTCAAAGATTCTATATAGTGAAGCACATTTCCCATATACTTTTATACACCAGATTTTGGGTAGTCTTCCTATGATTATGTGTTTGATATATTTATGATAAATCAAAATCTTAATTATAACTCAAAATTGGATATAGGATGGTTCTGTGATCTATCAAGCAATAGTACTGCTCTGGCAACAGAATAAGTAGTCTGCAAATCATAGTTAGGCTGAAGACTAATTCATACAGGAATGAATCTCTGTAATAAATTGTCACAGCATGCCTGATGAAAGATTGCCTTCCACTCTGTTCTCATGAGACCTCACTTGGAGTGCTGTGTCCACTTCTGGGGTCCTCAGCAATTAGAAGGACATGGACCTGTTAGAGCAGGTCCAGAAGAGAGTCACAAAGATGACCAGAGGGCTGGGGCACCTCTCTTATGAGGACAGATTGAGGAGCTTTATTGTAACCTTCCATTACTTAAAGAAGGCTTACAAAAAAGGTAGGAGAGGGACTTCTTTTACAGGCAGATAATGATAGGCTAAAGAGGCAATGGTTTTAAAGTAAAAGAGGAGAGATTTAGATTAGATGAGACAGATATGATGAAGAAATTCTTGGCTCAGAGGGTGGCAAAGAAGGTTGTCCAGAGAAGTTGTGGATGCCGCATCCCTGGCAGCATTGAAAACCAGGCTGGATGGAGCTTTGAGTAACCTGGACTAATGGAAGGTTTCACTGCCCATGACAGGGGGAGTTGGACTAGAAGATCCTTAAGGTCCCTCCTGACCCAAGCAATTCTACAATTCTGTGAAAGAATTATCCTTTATTTTAAAATATAGCACTTGCAAACTACCACTGACTTAAATCCATATACAGTAGCAACAGAGGATGCAGTTACAATACATATCAGGAAAAAGTTACCTAATTCTTTGCATTATGAAACCAAAAAGTTTGTCAGGTTTCACATTCTTTGTCAAGTGTAATTGTTGTATTCCTGTAATACAATTCTTCCCACACATTTTATATCATGATTTGTCTACACTTAATAATTATTTTGTTTTATTATAATTGGAGGCAATATAATTATACAAGGGGTGTAGCCTACAACTTGTCACATACATTGTATGATATGAGAATATTTGAATTATGTTAACTGCATTTGTCTCTAGTTAGCAACAGTTTTGCTTGTCAAATATGTCACTCCATCCTGAAACAAAAGTGCATTGTTGTTGCAATGGCATGTACAGGCTTACCTGGCTGTTCAGAATATATTAAGACTATTATTGCTACACCTATGTTAAGAAGTCATTTGGTTCCACATACTAAATGTGAACTTTCTTCTTACAGATTGTAACAGATTAATAAAATGTAGCCATTTACCCTGTAGTTCTGATGCAGCAAACAGGATTTTAATTGCTGGGATTGTGCAAGGATTGATATTGCTGTTGGATCCAAACTGCATTCTTCACCAAATTGTACAATGATTTGTGGTGTTTATGTTGGCAAAATGCACCATTTATGCAAACCCAAGAATTTACTATTGCCTTAATTGAAATCTTAATGGTTAAATAAAGTAATTATTATCAATATAGTTGAAATCATTATCTTCCTACTAGTTACTAGTATTTATCCCTTTTTTTCTGACATTATCCTTTTCCTTTTACTATCGTTATGCATACTAAGGTGAATGGCTCCTGTCTGAGTTAGAGAGAGTTACAGCAATTTACCACTAACACAAGTGTTATGTGTAGGCAATGTATGATGGGTGGTGAGGGTGGCACAGTGTGTCCACTTGCAGCTATTTTTGTGTTCTAGCACAGTATATACCTTATCCATATCAGTGTATTCACTGGTTTCCATTTCCATAGTTAATCTGAATTTGTTTTATGTGGTCTGTTTTTGCCAGAATGGATACTTCTTCAATACTGTTATCCCACCTAATGGTTCTCTTTGCTACAATTTTGATCTAGGGTTATTGTTTATTCTGTACAGAATAGCTATTTGATATTAACATCTGTTAGAGCAATGCCTCAGCATTTTAATTATAGGTTTCATACCACACAATCATAGAAAGCTTAGATAAAATGGAAAAAGATTAAGTAACATTTATCTAATTGTTCAGTAATCATTACTGGAACAAAACTCTAGACTAAGATAGAGAAGCCTAGACAAAGAGAGCCTGACAAGCCCAACTCCTGACGTCTTGCAGATTTAGTATGTACCCTTTGACATGTTCCTAACAGTGGCAATACCGTATTTCTTGGACTATAGGTCTGCTGTACTTAATCAGAATTTTAGAAATATGTAATTAATGTTTCTTTGACTGTCTAAATTACAGATCCTGAGAATAGAATTTGTAGAATGGCACCTTTGTTTTCATTTACTGTGTGCCCCACCTTGCCTGATTTTCTGTAGCTGTGCATTGTGTGTGCTTTTATTGCTTTGTTTCCATATGGAAAATGGTCTTGGACTGGATGTTGAAGATCTCAGTTCTTTTTTCTGGCTAATAAATGCCTCTCTATTATAATTAAATAGCTGTATCATGTTGTCTTGTGACAGTCTGAAGGTGTATGGCACTTCCTTTTCTTCCCTTTGCTTAGGATACATCACCACCAGTATCTGGCTATGGTAAGGCCTTCCCTCAGTATCAGACAAAGGATTCTGTTCTCTCTAATTTCTGTGAAGCTCTCTATTAGCTTAAGGACCACAGAATTATCCTAAAAACTTAAAGGAGTTTGAGGATATTGTTCTGACATGAAAGAATTTCTTTGTTTGGAGGTTTTATAAGGTTGAACACTCGTACATAGTGGTCAAATGAATTAGATATTTACATAGAATCTGATCATAGATGCAGATGGCTATAAATTATTTCCAGTGTGTGCATATGTGTGCTAAAAACTGAGGGAGGACGAGAACAAGTTTACTCTTTCTGTGCCATTGTTCTGGTTTTTTCTTTTCAGAATGTCAGTATCTTTGAAGAGACAGAAGTGTCTGTAAAAGTTGAGATCAGTAACATTATATTAGAGTCTGTAATGTAGGGTAAGACATTGCAATTGATTTGTGTGGTAATGCTGGCACTTAATGAAATTAATTATTTTCTGGTTTCATGTGCAAAAAAAAAAGTGTTTTAAACTACTTTTTACTACAACTCCATCTCTTTTATTTCTAACATTATATTTAGTAAATCATTATAAAATGTATGCAAGCAAGCAATGAGGCATAATGGGAAATGCCTTGGATTATTGTACCTTGCAATGCTAGTCTGACTCTTGCTGGTATTGTTAATTTCTAGTGTGGCATCTTAACATCAGGCACCTGCTCTGTGCTTGCTTAATCTGAATTCACACAGTGCCTGACTTTTTGTTGCTTGCTCTCAGGGTAAACATGATCTAGTTTTCACAGCCTTCTGGAAATTAGGATACTGCAGCCTAACTACTTAGACTTTAAATTTACTTGTAACTGGTAAGCTTTCTTCTAATGCCACATTCTAGTAAAGCACTTCACAGTGTGTCAGTAGTAGGAACTATCAGGTTCTTTTGCATTCCTGCTATCACAAGCAAGAGTTAATCATCAATGTGTTCTCATAAAGAGCAAGAAAACTTTGAGATTACTCCCTGTGTGATTTTATATGCTGCTGTTAAAGAAGAGAAGAGCTAGGAATGCTAGAATGCATTTAAAACCTTTGCAGTGGGAAGGAACTGACTATGATATGTGTCAGGCTATTTAAGAAAGTATAATGTATTTGTGCTACAAGTGCTGTGGAGAAATAGAAGATCACTTCCTTATTTGAATTTATTTTCCTCTTTGCTGCAACTTTATTTTAAAGGGTTGTGTTACCATGTGCAATGACCTTAAAACAATTAAGTCTGCTTTCTAAAAACATGGTTTCTTAAAACTGCTTTCTAAATCATCTTATTCAGCTGCATTTTTAATTTCCAGATTGAATAATTTTGATTAAATTAAATGTCTCTTTGCTAAGTTGCAATCATTACTGCATGTAATAATAGTTTCTCTCACTTTTAAGTACACCATTGATCTCTGTTTTGAAAGGTTTGCTAAATCATTTCCAGTGATTGGGTGTTCTTCCAAAAACCTGGTTGGTTGTTGGACCAAACGGAAGAGTGTGTTTATTTTGGAGTCAGACCCATAGATGTGTGTCCCATTGATACACTGATACAGAGTGCTATTATAAGCAGAAATAGGTGCTCTGTTACAATCAGTCCTTATTTAGAGACTGTGTGTGATATAGCGGTCTACAAATGATACATATGATATACCTTAACAAGGTAAAAGCAAACATATATTTCATCTCCTGTTCCACAGCAAGTCTGTGACTGAATTCTCTTCAAAATTGGAAGCATTCTCTAGGATTTGCATTGCTTCCAATATTCAATTCCACTTTTGCAAGTGAGAGTTGTTCTCCTTGCATCTTTTGTACAGTGTATTTCCTCTAGCCATGTCTATTTTGCAGTATTGCAAGAACTTGCAGCAAGAACTTGCAGCATTGCAAGAACAATGATCTTATCCTTTCATTACTTTCCTTACTGACAGCTGATACCAAGATATTCCTTTCCTCTTGTGAGAGAAATTACAGTGTCAGTCACTTGGTGATCATTTCCATGAACTGTTTCCCCTGAGCCTACATCACAACATTTCCCTACATTCGTCCTCTGCTGCATAGCACTGTTCACAGATGTAAAGATAGAGGCAACATCCAGTCTGCTAGTGGTTACTGTGCTCATCACAAGATGAATGACCTCAAGGTGCACCCAGGGACACTTTGGTTAGACATTAAGAAAAAATTTCTTTGCTGCAAAGGGTGATCAAGATGTGGAACAGGCAGTGTGGGGAAGTGATGGGGCCACCATCCCTGGAATTGTTCACAAAACATCTAGATGCACATAGGGAGGGATGAAGATGGCAGCGTTCACTCATTTTGTTTTTTGCACCTTAACAACTCAGTAGAGCTTTCCTATGGTTTAAGATAAACAGTATCCCAAAGGTATGACAAGGTACCACAATGATACCTTGGCTTGAGAGAACAGATTAAGCAGGACCTGCATAGTACCTCAAATACATACATGGGTTATTGCAATACAAAGATCAACTGATTTTAACTTTCAAAAGAAAGGTTAATAGATTAAATACCTGTTTGAGCATTAGTCCCTCAAAGAACTATTTTGCTTTGTTTTCAGCAGACTGCAAAGCATTTCTTTTGGATTAGCTTCAAGGTTTTTTGCAGTTGATCTTGAGGCTTTTGAAATAATCAAAATAAAATGGAAAGTGTTTAAGTAGCTTAAAGAGGGGTAAGAGGGAATAGGGTAGTATGAGGCTTATGAAACATTTCAGATTTTGAAACTTAAGTTTGGAGATTCTAGAAGTCTCAGCAGGGGAAGAGAGAAACTGTTGTAGCCATAGTTAACAAAGCAAAATTTCTGACTTTGGTTGTTGATGAGGTACTATTATGTTCCTCAATCATTTAGAAGTAATGCTTTTCTGAAGGTAAACAAGAAATTATAATTTCTGGGTTTGTTGTTTACTATTTTATTGTTTGTTTATTATAAGTTTTCATAAATAAAAAACAGTAAATTGCCTTGACTTTTTCTCTATATTAATTTCAAAATAAATATTGTATAGATAAAGGGGAAGAAAAATCTGACTCCAAGTTCTTGCATATGTGTCTTGATCATCAGTTTATTGCATAAAACATGAGTGCTGCATCCACTTCTTGTGTTTCTGTACAAAAGTGTCTGGGGTTTTGTTGTTTGCTTGTTGTGTTTTTTTTAACTTGTTTAGTTACAAGCCATATAAATTGATAATGCTTGTGGATTACAAGAAATGTTACAGATTTTTATGCTTAAGTATGAAAATTAATGGTTGGGTCAGTTGACTGATTTTTACTTGTTATCATGCTTGACAACATACAAAAATCCAGTCTTTGAAATAATTAATTATATTTATTATAATTTTGAAATATATAGAGTTAAATATAAAATTTAGTTTTTGGGAACGTATACAAATTCAAAAATTATAAGTAGATTATAACACATGAAGAATAATGATTCAAAATAAGTAAATAAGAACATGAAAGACATGACAGAAGGTTTCAGTAGCTGAATAGTTTATTAGGGTAAAATGTTTTATGACATGTAAATGATTCACACTTGATAATTATTTTTAAAATGTTACTGTTGCATTCCTTTAACTTCTCTAATATTGCAATGTTTTTACAAGTTATAGTTCTGTTTGGTTTTATTTCTTGAATGCTTTTTTTATCATTACATTAATTCATGTCTAATTTTGAATTTGCCCTGTAAAAATAATGGCATTTCCCGAAATACCAGTAGATTCAGATTTTCAAGCTTCAGTCAAGAGCTTCAGTGAATTTAAAAACAATAGACAACAGAGGATTCTTGAACATTGGACTCAGTTAGCTGACATTTGTATGAATTGTTTGTAACTTTACAGACTACACATTATGCAAAACATATAGCATCCAATTGAAATTGAAATTCTATTGTCAAATTTAAAAAAATGTTGATGCAGTCAGAGCTTTGTAGATTACTTTGCAATATATTAATAATTAGATTAGCTTTATGTGCCTGCCTTAAATTTTTGTTGTTCCTTTCTCTCTTCCTCTTCATGTAAGACTGACATTTTTTCTATAATGTTCAGTGGATAATTGGCTTACCATTGACACCGAGTTAGTTATTTAAATCTTTTACTTGATTAACTGTTATTCTCTGAGGAGACAGGGATTGTTTGCCAATCTTATTTTATTTGATTTTTGTTTTTGTAAATCAATTTCTAGAGTTACAACATTTCCCTCAGCTAAATGAAATACAAATAATGTATTTTCCTTTTCTTTTATTTTCTTTTCTTGAAGCCGATCAACAACTTATCCTTACACAGAAACCCAGATGTACAGTCAAAACACTGGGGGAAATTATTTTGATACTCAAGGAAGTTCTGCACAGGTGACAACAGTGGTCTCGTCTCATAGCATGGTGGGCACTGGAGGGATTCAGATGGGCGTAACAGGAGGACAACTCATTAGCAGCTCAGGAGGGACCTATCTGATTGGCAATTCAATGGAAAATTCTGGTCATACAGTGACTCACACAACGCGGGCCTCCCCAGCGACAGTAAGTATTTCAGACTGATGCAAAACCTTTGAGACTAGTCTCTTAGTCACTCAGATGTTCTTGCAGACTGACATGGTTTTTGTGACAGAATGCGTTGTGGTAATATGTTGTCAGAATAAGGACTACATAGTACTTTTTGTGAAAGAAGCACTATATTACTTATAAGATTCAGGAGTAAGAATACTGTGAAAACTTAATCATGAAGGCATACCTTTCCCTTGACAGCTTTTGAATAATTACATTTCATATGTTAAATTTAAACGTTTGTAATTTTTCTGAAAACGTAAGAAAACTACAGTATTGTTGAGTGTAACTGTTAGACGTAAATGTTAAATAATGTAAGTTATAGATCAGTATATCTAACTTTCCTGCATTTAATCAGTTTGTTTGCCTGATATTAGTATAGTTTTGGTAGCTTATTTCAAAAAATTTCCCATTGTTCAGAATACCAAGGTAATATGTTTTAACACTTCATTCTTACTTATCTATGGTATGTCTCTAAATTGTGTTCAGATTAAAAGCTCTTTTGGGAATGTCTGACAGTGCTATGGGAATATGCATTCTGTTACAACTGTGGTATAGAATATTGTGGATACATAAACATGAGCATGGAGAACTTTACCTAAGAACTTACTCAATCAGCCTATATTTCAGTTAGGAAAATGGGTTTATACTACTCTTAACTTTGCTTCCCTAGGGAGTACTTTTACCTCATGCTTCTGAGTATTCTGGTCTGCACATAGAGATTTGAAAGTAATGGGGAAGAGAATTGTGAAACATAGGATAGCAGCAGTTTAAAGATATAGAAAGGAGATAAAGCATCAGTAATAATACAGATTCATCAATATTCAAAAAGGCAATAAAGTTAGGGGACTTAATTTTTAGAAATGAATGTAAAAGCATTGGATAATTTAGATGATCTGAAAATTTCTCTCCAATTTGAATCTTAAAGTGATTGGTATGAATAAATACAATTTTTGGTACCATGCAGGAAATTATTACTTTATCCAAAAAACCCATGCAGTATTATTTCTGGAAAGCAAAAATTGTGAAGAGTCATAATTCATGAATAGTATAACTGTCCCACCTGGACATAAGGGGAGCTTTCATAGCAACAGAGAATTTTGTACTTGAGTTATGAAAAAGAGTGTATATTAACATTTCCCTGTATTTTGCATGACTTAATAGAAGAACAGAGTTTCTGAAAAAAGTGTCATTCCTCTTTCAGATTTCAGATGCTTAACTGACTGTGAAAACAATTGAGGCTTAAAGGTATCCAGTAAACACAAATGAAGAGTAGTAGAGTTACTTTGAAGCTGAAAATCCTAGAATTATTTGAATTTCAAAACTCCACACTATATTTGGCAAATTAAAAACAGGTTTGATTTTTTTTTCAAAAGTTAAAAGTAGAATTCGCCAACCTTGAACAGGAGCTAAGGTTCATGGCTTCAGCAGCATTTTCCTCTTTCCCTGTGTGTCAGTAAAATAGCCTGTTTTAGTTGCGCAAAATAAATTCTATACTGCTATATCGGCTCATTGTTAAGAACAGGAGAAAATACGGCTAGTTAAACAACAATTACTAAATTGCATTTTGTCACTATAATAATTTCCTCTGTTTCTTAGTGTGTTATTTCTTCTGTATAGTATACTTCTATAAGAATGACACATTAGAGTACATCGGAAGTACATTTCTTGCTAAGGAAGTGGGACATAACATGATTTAGATAATAATTTTAGGCTGTGTTTCAACTGAAACATACAGGAATTAATTGAAACACTAAAGGTTTGGTTTAAGCTCACTTGAAAGCACCGTGTCTCTTTTAATTTTGCTAGGTGGCATAACTAAACTGAGTGAAATAGAGCAATGTAATACTTTAATTGGATTGCACCTTTGATAGATAGAGCTTGTTTCAGTTGTGATCCTCATTTGATCTTTACCATCATTACTTTTTTCATTCTTGTGTACAGAATATATTGGAGCAATCAAAATAACCTGTATCCAGACTGTTTTGCTAGAATAATATGCAGAAATTTTTTTCCCAGTTTTGAATTAGTTTGGAGAATTTTCATATAGAGAAAAAGGATATAGAAATTAATAAGAATTTATTTATTAATATATGTGGTTATCACAAGTTCTCTTTATTTTCCCATAGAGGTACTAGTTCTGTTTACTCTTTTCAGCTGGTAACTTCACTTGTTTTGTCATTTATCACCCTCACTGATCAAATCATTACATTATCTAATAAGCAAATTATTGTATGAATGATGTTAACTCTTTCTGATACACTTAGTTTAAGTTAAAAGAAATGAAGAAACAAGAGTTTCAGGTAAAAAGTCAAATATATAAAATAGGTAAATTTTATTAACTGTCTTTTAGATAAATTGAATTTAAAATCTAATTTACTCTTCAGCTGGTAAGCTATTTGTTTTATGCAGATTTCAATAAAAGATAGACTTTTAAACTTAATTTTATTTTCACTTTTTCTTTATGATTTAATATAATTCTGAGTTCTGCTTCAGAATTTCAATAAAGAGCTAATATTTTGGTTGTAATATATAATTTGTTTAATTTTCTGTTAAACAATCATACAAGAGAGCAGTCCTTATTAAGCTACAGCCTGCAGTAGCACTGCTTTTATAGCCAAAATATCAAGACTTAAGCTCTCTCAAAACTATTCCAACATATATACAGTAAAAGTTTTTGTTGGTATGCATGAATAACTTTTGTTAACTTTTTCTTTCCTTTTTTCTTTTCCATTGGTTTCACTGCTTCTTTCCATTATATCCTTTGCTAGCCTATGAAACTACTTTCTCTACATGCTGAAAAGTTGGTTTTTTTTGATAAAACCAGAAAGGCATTCAGATTATAAGAACTTCTATATAAGATGCTCAGTAGATAAGTAGATTTCCAAAATTATCATTTTCATGTGAGTATGTTTGTGGATTGGTCAAGAATGTGTGTGACTGCATTGAAGAAGGACTGATTTAGCCTAGCTGGATGTCTGTTTAAAACAAAATTGCATGTTGAAACCTGCATGAAAGAGTCATCTGTTTGGTTTACTGGCAGCTCTCATTAAATAGGAACCACTACATTTAAGGGATTCTCCAAAAAATTGGATTGATTGCCATGTTAATGAAATATAAATCACCTTCCATTTTTTCCCAATATGTAAACACCTAAGGATTTTTCTTGTGATGAAAAAAGGTAACCTAATTGCCATATTTCATAATATTACAAGGTTAAAAAATTCATACAGTTTCTAGTAATAAATTTGTTGTTATGCTTGTCTGTCAGTGAGAGGCTCCCATCTATTAGTCTTGTTTGCTAACAAGCTTTGTGACTGATCCTCAGTTTACAGTTGTCATTCGGCAGTCATCACCAGCCATAGGAGGTCTCCACTCATGCTGTTACAGAAATTCATCCTATTTCAGTGCAAATCTAAATCTGCATGAAAATAAAACCAAAATTTATATGTATATAATGTATCACCACAAAATATTAGTTCTGCTAGTAAACACAGCATGCAAAGGAATAACTTCAAAGGAAGGATGACACCTGATGAAAATATGTTGTAATTATTGGAGAGAAAACAACAAGAAGTAAGAAGACCCAATGCAAATACCATATCCTGATAATACAATTCTAGTGGAAGTCTTATAACTATTTCAGAAAAACTAGCACATCTTACATAAGGGCATAAAGGTTATAATTTGGATTTAAGTTTGAGGTGAGATTTTATGTATTAATTTCCTTCTTGGTACAGGAGTTTTTCCTCCTCAATTTCTTAACTTTTGTCGTAGTTTTAAGGTAGCTAAATAGATTTTAGCATAAAATAAAACATTTCTGATCAAATCAAAGGTGCACAGACTTTTATGCAAAAAGGATTATTAGATCATTTTGTCTGACATCATAAATAGGCAAGATATTTATTTATCATTTCTGCAACTGACTACAGTGGCTTTTGTGAAAAAAGGGTATCAGGTGGATCTTGTGCCTTGATAAATCTCCTGCTTTGGTTTCTGCTTCAGGCTATGGAGCATCATGGCTTCTCTCCCTCTCTTCCAGAGGTTTCAGTGTAGCAATGTCACCAAAATAATTTGTATTTCTCTGTCCCTTTGAGTACCTTGCTGCTACACTGTAAAGTCTTGCATTGAGATTATGCGATCTTCATAAGAAAAGGAATGTGGGGAGAAAGGGCGAATGATTGCTACTAAGGTCAGGCACACCTACCCCAACTAGATTCTGGCTTCATCTGTCTATGCTCCTTGCTTCTCCTCTGATACAGACTGGTCTCATTGGCTTTCGTGTGTCTTCCCCATGAAAGCCCTGTAGCAATTATAATGTTTCCAATTTTGGCAGTTTAATATTTATTTCTGGTATTTGTTTATCAAAAAACCGAGTTGTTGGAAACTTGATTTATTCCAATGCAATATTCCAGTTTCTGATTTGAAAAGATTTTAAGAAATGAAATTTTTTCATCGTAAGATATCAAAAATAGGTATCTTTCAATGCATGGGAAGAATTTGTGTTAATTCTTTTTGTTTGAAAATGCATAATAAACTGGATGCCAGGAGACTTGACATGATGATGTTCTCAAAACAGTCTGGTTGTCAATTGCATAGATGCATCATTTGTGATGGACTACAGGTTTTCTTTGGTTTCGATTAAATAAACATTTGTCCTAATATGGCCACCCTCTCTGTCTAAGGCTGTCATGCCATAAATGTTTTCAGATTTGATTTTAATAGTAATCTGAGTTGAATTTTCTTTTTAGTTTCTCTATTTTGGTTCTCTGGTGTGAATAACTCTGATGTATTTACATGTGTTTTTCAGTGTTAGGTGGAATGTATATGTTTTAGAAGTCTTTATGACAAGCTTGAGAACAGATTTTTATATGGGATTTTTTGGTTTGTTTTCCAAATGTGGGGAAAATGACCACAGAGAAAAAGGTTTAGGATATGTTTAAAGATGTATATAAGGTGTACAAATAACTGGATGATCTAGGGAAAAGATGGTAAATTAGTCAGTTTGACCCTATGTTGGAGAACTTCTAGCAAAGAAGATAAACATAGAATCATAGATTGTTAAGGGTTGGAAGGGATATTAAAGAACACCTAGTCCAGTGTCCTCTGCCATGGACAGGGACACCTCCCTCTAGATGAGGTTGCTCAAGACCTTATCCAGCCTTGCCTTGAGCAGCTCCAGGGATGGCAATTCCACAGCCTCTCTGGGGAGTCTGTTCCGGTTTCTTGCCATCCTGACAGTAAAGAATTTCGTCCTAATATCCAACCTTTGTTTCTCTCCTTTCAGTATGTACCCATTACTCCTTGTCCTATCACTGTAGTTCCTGATTAAGAGTCCCTCTCCCCCTCTCCACCTTTGCTGTAGGCCCCCTTCAGATCCTGGAAGTTGCTGTGAGGTCTCCACACAACTTTCTCTTCTCCAGGCAGAACAGACACAACTTCCTCAGTCTGTCCTCATAAGGAAATGCTCCCGTCCTCTTATCAATCTCATGCCCTTCTCTGGACTCGCTCCAACAGGTCCATGTTCCTCCTGTGCTGGGATCCCAGAGCTGATGCAGCACTGCAGGTGGGGTCTGAGCAGACAGAATCCCCTCCCTGGCCCTGCTGGCAGCAGTGCTTTGGATGCAGCCCAGGACACGTTTGGCCTTCTGGACTGTGAATGCGCATTGTCAGCTGTTGTTGAGGTTTTCCTCAACCATGAACCCCAAATATTTCTCTGCAGGGCTGCTCTCACACTTCTCCACCCAACCTGTAGCCTGGGATTGCCATGACCCAAGTGTAGGACCTTGCATTTCACATTATTCAATTTCATGAGATTTGCATCAGCCCGCCTGAATTGTGTCAAGGTCCCCTGGGACCTGGGTAATAACATTACATTTAAAAATTTGGGAAGGAAAAGGTAATTGGATTTAACTCCAAGCATTTTTTATTTTTTCAGTCTGTGACTGCGAGGTGTGCTTTTTCTCCCTAACGACTACATGTGTTCTTTTATAATCACTAGAGAACATGCTGTATTCATTAGTCAGGATGCATGCTTTATGTACCTGTAGACTACTGGTAGTGTGCATTTGCAGCAGGTGTTTTGACCCGTTATGTATATTAAATTTTCATATTTACAATTTAATCAGGGGAGTTTTTAGAAATAAAAAAAGCTCTTCTTTTTCTAAGTCTTTAAGGTTTATCAGCATTCTTTTAAGGTCAGCTTTATGTAAAATAACGCACTAATTTTACATCTTTTTTTTACTTCTTCTTTTTCTGCATATTTACATTTCTTTCATTCCACAGACTTAAAGAAGCATCTTTCTGTCTATTTTCATAGTATTGTTTCAATATTTTGAGCAAAATTTCACAGAATCTGTTTGCAGGTGTTGCTACAGCTTTTTTTATTGACAGGAATGCAAATCTTTTAGATTTAAGTCTCCCAGCTGTACAGACTAGATTGGAGTTCTCCTCACATGGTCAATATAATTTCATTTTCAAGCTTGTTTCTTGTGAGCAAGCTTGTCTGCCTAACACAACCCTCTGGCACAGGTTTCAGAAAGCAATATTATATACATGAATACTCTGTCCTGAAATAGTACTGAAAGCCAACATGAACCATGCATGTTTGTGGCATCCTAAAAGGCTGAAATTGTCACATTTTCAAAAAGCCTGTGTCCATTTATCCTGTATTTTCAGATTGGTTCTGCCTTATTTAGGTAGGCACAATTGCCACAAGTACTTAGGACTTAGCTAGCTGTACCACCAAATCAGCCTTTCTTGTATACATATGATGAATTAGTAATTCCTTCATAATGGAGCATTGTGATAATAGCTGCTTTAGAATTTCACTTCCTTTAAAGCCTGAAAGGGTGAACCTTTGGAAATGGATAAAAAGCATCGTGAATGAGCGGTGCCTGTGGAAAAAGAGACAGTAGCTATCTTTTTTCAAGATGTTGCAACAATGTATTGAATACTAAGATACCACCTGCCTGCCCTGCTGCTGGTATACAGTGGTTTGCAAATGCAAACAGATAAAAAAAAAATTATAGGCTACCCAGATTATTCACTAAACGTCAGGACTTCAATTTCTGCACATTGTTTTCTTTTTTTTTAATTCCTCAGAGCAACTTATGATAACATTTTGTACTAATTGTGAAATTGTTAGTTGATCGTGGAAATTGTTAGCTGAATCATGTGGAAAAACACTGTTTCTTTCTTCTTCCTAAGAGGAAGGGAGTTTTTTTTCAAAGTGGGTTTGGGATAGGTGTTTGCTATGTCTGTGCTATATGCATCTTAGACTATTATGTGTCATTTCTTTATCTAGTAACATGTTAATGAATACTGAGACATAACCTAGCAAAAACAGTCAGTAACTTCCAAATCAGTAGATCATGTAAGGATTACATTGTAGATGCACATACTGGGATCAAACTGTTGAAATTTTTAACCCCAGGAGAATATCCTTATTCCTTATTGATTGTGTCTGAGTATATGACAGTGTTTTAGCTCACTAACAAAGTAAATTGAAGAAATTCACAATCTATAATGCTCTTAATTTAGTGACGGCCTATGTTTGTAACTGTACAAACTGATTAGTCTTCCTACATGTAGTGTAACATCTAACATGATTTAGTTGGAATTGCAGTGGGAGCGATAGTGTGTATTTCAGTTATCAGAACTTTTAAATAAATTATTTTAGTTTATTAAGACAAGAAAAGGGGGAATGTGTGACTGATCACATATTCAAATAAGTGAAATTCTTCCTATTTAACATATCAGATAAATATGTAGGAAGTTGTGCCTAGAATCTCTCACAGCTTATTGTTAAAAATGGAAGGGTATCAGTCTTCCTTTTGCATTTTTACAGAATATCATTTTAAAATTACTTTCATCTGTAAACAAAATATTATAATAATACACACTGTATTACCTGTGTAGTTATTCCATGTTTGTGCTTAAGTGCTATTTGAATAGAGACGTACTGTTCAGTTTTTTACAGCCTAAATAAAAGTCCCTGGCCAGAATTTAGAACCTAAGAGCTTGAAGGAACAGATCCTTCACTTAAGGAACAGATCCTTCATTTAAGGAACTTTTTACTTGGGTAGCTTCTATTTCCTGTACATGGGTGTCACATAGAGCCTCCTGAAAACCCAAACCCTTGGAATAGCAGAGTAGAAGAAAATAAAATATTTCAGCTGTGGGGGGCCTACAAGAATAATTTAGCCCAATTGCTTCACTTTAGGGCTGACCCAAAGATAAAGCAGGCTCTTAAAGGCTCTGTCCAAATGCCCCTTACACATTGATAGGCTCAGGGCATCATCAAGCTTGACCACCCTCTCTGTAAAGAAATGCTTCCTAATGGTGAGTCTGAACCTCCCCTGGTGCAGCTTTGAACCATTCCCACACATCCTGTCACTGGGTCCCAGGGAGGAGAGATCAGCACCTCCCTCCCCACTTCCCCTCCTCAGGAAGCTGTAGAGAGCAAGGAGGTTGCCCCTCAGCTGCTTTTCTCCAGACTAGACAAGCCCTAAGCCCTTAGCAGCCCCTCACAGGCCATGGTGTCTAGTCCTTCCACCAGACGCCTTCTTGCCCTTCTCCAGACACCTTCGAGGACCTTCCCATGGTTCTGAAATGGTGGAGCCCAGAGCTGCACCCAGCACTGCACAGGAGGCCCTGCCCTAACAACGGGACACACAGGGACAGTCACCTCTTTAGACTACCACAGCTGGTGCACCCAGGATGGGGTTTGCTGTGCCCAGGCTGGCATTTGCTGCATCCAGCATGGGGTTTGCTGCACTCAGGCTGGCGTTTGCTGCACTCAGGATGGGGTTTGCTGTGCCCAGATAGGGTTTGCTGCACTCAGGATGGGGTTAGCTGCTCTCAGGATGGGGTTAGCTGCTCTCAGGATGGGGTTTGCTGCAGCCAGGATGGGGTTAGCTGCTCTCAGGATGGGGTTTGCTGCAGCCAGGATGGGGTTTGCTGCACTCAGGATGGGGTTTGCTGTGCCCAGATGGTGTTTGCTGCACTCAGGATGGGGTTAGCTGCTCTCAGGATGGGGTTTGCTGCTCTCAGGATGGGGTTTGCTGCTCTCAGGATGGGGTTTGCTGTGCCCAGATGGGGTTTGCTGCAGCCAGGATGGGGTTTGCTGCTCCCAGGATGGGGTTTGCTGCTCTCAGGATGGGGTTTGCTGCTCTCAGGATGGGGTTTGCTGTGCCCAGATGGGGTTTGCTGCCCCCCTGGCTGCTGGCTGCCACAGAGCCTGCTGCCAACCAGCACCCCTTGAGCCCTCTCTGCAACCCCAGAGCCGCCCCTCTCCCAGTTTAGACTCGTGTGTGGCATTTCTCTATCCCAGGTGCAGAATCTGGCATTTTGACTTGTCATTTTCATGTCACTGGTGATTGCCCAGTGCTCCACTCTATCCAGATCTCTCCCCTCTCTCTGCAAGGGTTTTTGTCTCTCAGGAGAGTGAACTGCACCTCCCAGTTACAGTGCCTCCCAGTTTGATAACATCAGCAAACTTACTAATGGTGTGTTCAACTCCTGTATCCAGATCATTGTTAAAAATGAACAGAACGGGCCCTAGAACTCAGTCCTGTAGGGCACCAATAGAGTAAAACGAGAAGCAGCCATAAGTTTTCAGAAAGGGCAAGTGAATCATTTAGTGTCTAAAAAATTTGTCTTCAAATCAATCATATTTTATGCTCAGAAATAGTTAAAGTAATTTTACAATCTATATGCAAAGAGGGTTTCTGGGATTGTGGAGACATCTGTCAGTTAAAGTTCATTTTATCAAAATATTATCTAAAAATGGTGAACAAAATAGTAGTGAAAACAATTTCTCTGTAAGCTTGTCCTAGTAGAATGTGTGGAGACTCATTTTTAATAAAGATCCCATTTCTGAGCTTGATAAAGTAATTAACATGTTTTAGTGGTGACCAGTGTTGCTTGGCTTATGTGATATACTAAAAGTGAACACAAATTGTGTGCCTTCAGTGGCCATAGTCATGAAATCTACTAAAAGAAACTCCAGCAACAAAAATCTCCCAAATGATGAAAAGCCCAACAGTTACCCCCATAAGCCATGGAATCAATATGGCAGTGAGAAGTCAGTGTCATCTGTAATGCCACTTTTCGAGTGAAATTACTAGAGATGCCAAGTTTTTTAGCAGGTTGGTTCCCTGAACAAAGAAGACCACAAGTTGCAGCAACAAAGTGAGAATAGGGCAGTAGTGGGAATGAGCAGCAGGCAGTGTAACCCTGGTGTACAGTACTGCTATGTGTAAGCACTGTGGTACATCTGACCTAACATTCAGATTTAGGTTTTAAATGTCTGTACACTCTCAATTCTTTGATTGTATTATTTTTTTAGGAAGGGAAACTCTCTGGCTACAATATATAGTAAACTGACCTTATGATGATCTTTTGACCTTGTAGTTTTTTACTTGAAGCATGTTTTTAAAATTTGATCTTTCCTGTGTTTTAGTAATTTGACCTCAGGTTTTTTCCACTGGAGCAAGTCAGACTGTTAAAAGAAAGAACATTATTGCCAAGCAAGAATGTTTTTTTTTACATAGTAATCGTATATATTTAATAATGTACCTTTTTTTAAAGACTTGCAAAGCTAATATTACACAATTAAAAGAAATTGCTCCTGACAGCTAATATATTAAAATACTTGTCAATTGCCCTCAAAAAAAAAGGAGAAACTAGTTTTACAGGTAAATTCAAATATCAGCTATAGTAGTTTTCCATTTCTACTATACAGAGAGTAAATTCAGCCAATATTGATAAATTATGTCATTAAAATGATAATTAGTACTGTGGTATTTGAAGTACGATAGACGGGGCTCATTAGGAATGTTTGCAGAGATAATTATAAGTATTTTTTTAAAAAGTTTAAGTGGTGGTTCCATTGCTTTCATTTCGGCCATTTATTGTAGCTAATAATTGTGTGCCTTTTCTTACTGTGCATTCCATTGTCTCTGTCATTTTCACTGTTGGTTTTTGCTCTTCTGGCCCCCCAGATAAATTACCCTTAGGTTTTTTCTTTAATGTTGTTTCCAAACTGATCAAAATCAAAATATCCATTGTTAATTAAAAGGAAAAGAAAGAAAATGGACATGAGAGTAACCATACATTTGAATTTGAAAAAAATCTACTTTGTATTTTCATTATACTGTGTTTTCTTTTCCTTTTTAAAAGCAAAATTATTGTGAACAAATCTGCTTTTCCAAAGGCTGGATCCTGCAGTCTTTGTAACTCCTGACTTTCCATTTACTTTGGCAGCTGGGGATCTTCAGAGGGTACTGGCAGGAGTAAGGATTGATGTCCTGTCCCAGTGAAGCTAATGGTGTAAAGCCTATTGAATTACTTTGGTTTGGGATTTGATTCTGTGATTTCAGATAGTTAAAGTTTTGTTTCTAATTCAATTCTTATTGCAAGCTCTGCATGTTTCTTCCTGGTATAGTTGAAGGGAAAACTTGGAGGCCTTCCAGAAAATCATTTAGGGATTTTATTTTTTTTTTTTAATTTAGTGATTATGTTTTTGTTCAATCTGGGTTATTTTTATTTCAATGCAGCTCACCAGTAATTCTACTTCTTTGAGCTCATTCTGAGCAGTTTGGAAGGTAAAATGAACTTTGAGGCTGTGATCCTGCAGTATACATGCTAGCAAAATTGGATATGTGCAAGGACTTTCTGACCTCATTGAGGAGGCTTGTGTTCACTGGGACTCTAGAATGAGGCCTTTTAATAAAATATATGCCCTAGCCAGGAATAAAGCAGGCATTTCTGTTGATCTGTAAGGAATCTGTCAAAACTTCTCTGATCAGGCTTTTTTACTATCCCATCTTGAGTCCTTTTTTTAATGACATCTATTATCAGATTGAAATGGCGATTGAGACACTGCAAAAGTCTGATGGTCTGTCCACTCACAGAAGCTCTCTTCTCAACAGCCATGTAAGTTGTCTCTTCTTCACATACACTCTCTCTTGCTTGTTCTGCATGCTTAGCCTGCCTCTAAATGTTTGTTTTATTTTATTATTACTTTTTGCTCTTAATCTTCCCATCTTAGTTGCTTGTAATCTTCTACTACACCTCCCATGGCTTTATTTTGTCAGATTAAATGTCTTTATGGTATATTGCAGAGTGTTACCTGTTTCCTATCCTTTACACCTGTGTTAGGATGAGTTAACACATTTGACTGTTTTGCGGGTTACAGTGTAAATGTCAAGCTAAGGTTCAATTAATTCTAAATTAGCTGGCTTTTGGCATTTTAAATACAATTGTCTGCATCATAAGAACTGTGTACCATATACTAATTTTGTGGCATGTGAAGAGGAAGAGAAGAAAAAGCGCACCTAAATAATATATTTAGGTTATTGCTAGGTGTTTCTTCATTTATTCTGACTAGTGAGTTTATTTTGAAATTACTTATTTAAGAATCCTAAGGATCCTTCTGATGACCTGGTAAAAATTGAAAGCAGTGCCTTAATTTGAAGTACACAGAAATGTCTTATTCATCTGCCTTTTACTTTGTTCTTACGCTGCAAGTCTAACGTTTCATAGACAAAGCTAAAAGATATTTGGGGAAAACATGATCTCCAAATATAGTGATAAGTTCATTATATAAAACTTTAAAATAAAGGAAAAAGACCAAGTTCATTTTAAACGTATTATATAAATAATGTTCTTACTTTGTAAGTTGTTAGTCTTTCTGAAATGTTGGGTTTTTTTCTGTTGGTTCTTATGGTTTTGAATTTTGTATTTTTGCCATGTTGATTGGTTTTTTTTTTCCTTCTCAGCTTTGCTTATTATATAAATTCAAATACCATTATTGCTTTACAGAAGAAATTGAAATTTAGTTTGCAGTCTGAAATGTAGAATATGATAGTAGAGATTATCCTTTGGAAATAAAATTAAAAATGTGTGCTTTAGAAGGTTTGGGTTTGGATTTGGATTTTTTTTTTCCTGTAGGGGTCTGGTTTTGTTGAACTTAAAAATGTTTTGTGGAGAATTTAGGCAAACTTTTTTTCCTTAAAACTAAAATTTAGAGGAAAACTGTATCATAAATAGTTACAGGAAATTATATACAGAAAGAAAATTTAAATTCCACCTTTTGTGCTTACAAAAAATTATTTTGAAGATAAAGTGGTATCAGAATTATTATTTAAATAATAATACAAATTATTGGACTAATAATATCAAAATGATTGTTTAAATGTAATTTTTAACAGACTGTAACTTTTTCAGGAATTTTTTAGAACTATCTAGAAAGACTTAAAACACTAGCACTATTCTAAGTTTGTGTTTAAACCTGTTAGGAAGTCCATAGTCTTTGTATAAAACTGAGAAAGATTACAAGATAAGCTGCAGTGCCTCTGTAAGCTGTGTTTCACTCATTCCTAGTTCTAGGCACTGTTCACAGTGTCTTCCCAATAACAGGATTGGTACAGAAGATCACAGTCTTTCCAGCTGTGAATACTTACCATGGTATTCATGACTGTGAACACTTTGTGAAAAATACTGTGGTAGGGATGTATCTTTGACTCTGTGGGGAAAGAAAAATTTAAAACAACCCTTGTACACATTTTTATGGCAAACAGTCTTTCCTGCTTTTGGTCATTTTGAAAAAAAATTAAAATCTAGATCAAGCTTACAGGATGTTTTGCCTGTTTTTAAAGCAATGCTTATTGTCTTTAAACTCAAGGACAGTGTAAAGGAAGTTTAAGTGTAGATGTACACTTTGTCTCTTTAAACTTTTCTTGAATTTGCCTTCTAATGGTTTGGTTTGGCATTTATTAAGTAATTTGCTTAACAGATTTTAAAATAGAATCTAAATTGCGTTTTTAATTACCTTATACACTTAGAAGGTGATAAATTAATTTGTGGAAATATTTCAGTTTGGGATTTAAATTTTCAACCTTTGATACCTCAATGAGGTTTTGTAGGATTTGTTTTCCTAAATACATGAGTTCTCATTTCAAGGAGTTTGTCATTTCTCCTCTGTTTTTTGTTTCTTGATGTATTTCTGCATGGGATCAACTTATTCAGCCTATTGATAGTTGAGTGTTTTATAAACATTGCAGATTAATTGAAATCACACTCAATTTAACAGATCTGGCTCTGTGAATATTTCATATCTTTCCCCATCTTAGCATTACATTATGGTCAGTACTACAAATTCATAAGCCACGACTCAAACCTGAACAATTTTAGAATTGTATTTCAGCTTGATGGAAAAGTGTTTGGGTTCTTTAAAAAGCTGTTTACAATAATGTTTGGATTCAATTTTCTCTTAAAATCATGAATTAACTGCATTTTTTCTTCCAGGCTATAATCTATGAAGTAACGATTTCAAGGCCTTGCTACTAAGTAACTCGTTCCAAGAGCAAAAATTCTAGTATTGCACTTAACTTTTGATTTGGCTTTTTGTGTGTTGAATAATGCAAGTTATGTTTGAAATAACATCTGTTAGAAATTCATATAATTAATGAAGTGCACTCAAAGTGATTAATAATAGATTAGAAACCATCTGGAGGAAAATATCTTTAATGCTACATACAGAACTTAATTGCAAAATAATTAATTTTTTGTTTGTCAGTCTTTTGGGATTGACAGAGTTTTTCCCCTTGGGGAAAGCAGAAGTACTTCAAGTTCTGTATCGTTCTGATTTGATTCTAGATGTAATAGTATATGACAAATGTTATATAAATGTATTAATACAAATAGAAATGTAATAACAGATTTTCAATATGGATAGATTGCAACCACTGAAAGTTATAATTACCTTTGTAAGCCAAGACAGGCTTAGGTCAGATCACTAATGAAATAAGTTTAATAAATTCGCACAAAACTCAAATATTAACAATTATACCTTTTCTTCAGCTATATTTCAAAATGACAGATGCTTAGTGTGGAAGCACTTGTGAATGTTAGTACATATAAAACAATAATAAATCATGATTAACTGTACTTCTTCATTTTCTTTATTTGAAATGCAAAATTGCCTGCAAACCAAGCTAAAAATCTTATGTCTTGGAAGTATTTGCATCTTCTTTCTGTATTTTTCTAGAGGTGAGAAAATTCTAGCGATCCATGACAAGTACTGGGAAAAATAACGAAAATGTTGACTTATCAAAAAACAAAACCAGTGAAATTTAATGTATTCTCAGACTATATTGGTTTTGCTATATTTTGTCATTTTCCTCTAATACTAAATCTAGGAGTATTAAATTGTCCTTTGAACATTTTTTTGTATATTAGCAACAGCTAGAGGTGTTTCATGAGTGTGCTGTACTTAGAACATGCGGTGATGTTACATAATGTCTCTTCTTGCATGTTTTTAATTATCTACCACAATTACATGAAAAGATTACTGTTTTTCCAAGAAACTCATTCTGTTCCATTTGGAAGTCAAAGGCAAGCAGGCTACAGCTAAAAGGGTTTGTATCCCTAATGATTCATAGACGTACCAATTATTTTCGATGTTACCTAGGTAGCTCTCTGACTTTTATGCAGTAGCTTTTTTTTAATCTGTATCTTAATGTTTTTTAACAACAAAGAGAAACAGTATCATTTTCTGGTTTTACAAGTACATTAATTAGCTATTGTGCCCAAGGAGTTTGTTTTCTGCAATTTATGTGTATTACATTCATGATTCCTTTATTTCTTTGTGGTACTAACAATTTGTCTCCAAAGCACAGATACCTTTATTACATACTGATGTGTGGTACTTAATCAAAAATATTTTAAGAAAAGGGCACTTTCCTGAGGTCACAAGTGCAATGAATTCTGCTATTCCCTGGTAATTGTGAAGATATTAAAGCATTATTGTTTAACTAACATTTAAAGACACTCTGAGGAAGAAAGTAATTTTTAATACACCTGAAGAGTGGTTCCAACTGTCAGAAGTTAATGCTGTATGGCTACAATATTTTCAATAAAGTATATAATAGGGTGGGTTTTTTTCTGTTTTGTATGTGATACAGCTTCAATGGCTTTTAGACAACTATGAAACTGCAGAAGGAGTGAGCCTTCCAAGAAGTACCCTTTACAACCATTACTTAAGACACTGTCAGGAGCACAAGTTGGATCCAGTCAATGCTGCCTCCTTTGGAAAACTCATACGGTCAATCTTCATGGGACTACGGACCAGAAGACTTGGAACTAGGTTTGTGCAATTGAAATCCTGAATTATAATAAAAAATAAAGGTAATAATTATGGATAAGAAACTAGTCTGCTAGGAAAAAGAATACATAAGACCTGCATTAAAATACTAGTGTTTTTCTGTCAGTTCTATTTCTTCATGTTGAACAGTTCTATGCTTTTCAAGATGCTATTATAGTTTTATTTCTTCTGCTTTTGACAGTTAATGTGTTTATATTTTGGTAACTACACTTCAGATTTTTATCATTACAAATAAAACATAACTTTCTATTTGGAAATCACTAAGAATACTATTTGCCCATACTAGATAAATTGTATTTATTTGCATTTTATTTTTCTTACTGAAGTGGAGTGCAAGTTAGTATGCTGATAATATTTGTTTAAGAGAGTGAGTTAATTTCCCAAAGGTAGTAAAATGACACTCATGTAAAACAGGTATGACAGGAGAGCCAGACCTGATTTGTGTGTGTTGTTTTCCAGTCAATGTAAATTCTAAAGTAAATGTAAAGAAAATATGTAAAACTAGTGTTACTGCTCTTTTAATGCTTGCTCTTCCATAAAGGGGGAACTCCAAATATCATTATTATGGGATTCGGGTCAAGCCAGACTCTCCTCTTAATCGACTACAAGAGGACATGCAATATATGGCCATGAGACAACAGCCCATGCAGCAGAAACAGAGGTAAAGTGTGAAACACAGCTATTCACACTATTTCTCATTCATCAAGTCTTTTCCTTACATGGGCAAGTTCAAATTCCTGTTCAACTTTTTTGCTGTGAAAACAAAAGTGTGCTGAATACCCAATTGATGTCAATGATGTCAGGCACCAGTCAAAGTGAAAGAATATTTACCTAGAAATTGTCATAAATTTGCAGAAAATAAATAATGATAAAATTACCTATAATATGAACAGATTCTCCTTAACTATATTGAATTCTTGTCCCACAAGATGAATAAAAGCAGTAAGAGCTTTAATTTCAAACATTCCTGTTTCTTTTCATTGTATCATTTTATGTTCATACTTCTTATCGGAGAACTTACAATTAAGTTGCTTGGAATTTAGTTCATGTCCCTGTGAAGAATTAATATGACCACAATGGTTTGCCTCCAAGTACATGTAAGTATATTCCCTTAGTATCTGTTTTTCCTGAGGAACCTGTGAAGGCTCAGAAGTAGTTGAAAACTGCGGCACAGGGCTGTACTGGTGTTGAAAGAATGTGGGAATATGCATATTAAAAACTATGTTAAACAGAAAATTAATTATCTTTGAAAGTTAATAATCTTTGAAAATTAATTTTGATTTTACTGGTGTTACTAGCCAGTCATATTGCCCTAAAGTAAAATACATTAGATGCATAATTTCATGACACTAATCAATAGAAGAGCACCATCTTTAGAACACTTATTCCTCCAAAAACCTTCAGTTGAATGAACAGTTTGGTATAGTGTACCAAGCATATTTTGTGTCCTTGTACACAACTGAAATATGGAAAACACAAACTTTTAACTTCAAACTTTTTAAACTTTACCTTCAAACACAAAGATCATTTTCATCTGAAATGATTCTACTGTCATTTCCAGACAGTACAGATAATTTACAACACTAAATGGAAGCTCATGGTAAGATATATGGTCTTAACTGTCTTTTGCTGAGCATAATACAGGAGCATGAGATGTCTCATAATAACATCATGTAGAAAATGCTTATTACAAAAACCATGGCAGGATTATATAGTAAGGAATGATGATAGATATTTACAAAATCTCCCAGCAAGCTTATTTTACCCACTCAATCTCATTCACTTAGACACTTCATTCACTTGCATTCAGAACTACATATGTGCACCAAAACATATGGTCTAACTAGAATTATTTCTGGAAAAATGATGCCAGTCAGCGAAACATTGTCACGTCTCTTGTCTTCTTCGTGTTTCACAAAGAAAAAGTGATTTTGGAATTTCATTATATAACTGTTAGGACTGGATATTTCTTTTTGTATTATTTGCTTGATTATTTTATTTAAGACCACTGTATGTCTTACATAGTTCCCTTATTTCCCTCACCTAAATATGTTTGGCATCATTTTCTTAACTTTAAGTCAGTATGTTCCTTGATTATATAGCAACAAAATCACACATATGGCACTGTGTGCAGTTAGTGCACACTTCTGTGCCCCATGTTTTGCACTTGCACACATGTACCTGCACCAACATGCACCCAATTCAGGCTCAATTCACACCAATCCTAAGCTCTGTGGCAAGAATCTGTAATGGTGTTGATGATGGGTGGGAACTGCAAGGTACCATTATGCACAATAGGTAGCTGTTACATGGAAAGTACTGTGCTATAGAAGGCTTAGTATTTAACTTCAGTGTTTCATATATAACAGTATGTGTTCTTATCATTGTTATCCACATGTATTGAAAAATTCTAGCAGGATTTATTAAGAGAGAACTAAAAAACTGAATATTGTAATTTTCATGATTATGGGAATATTTCTCTTTTGTCAGTGTATTAATATTTCTAGTGGTTCTTTTGTCTTTTAAATTAGTGGTAAATTGCAGTCAATATACTTTTTTTCTAGGTAGTTATACCAATTCTAGCATCTCTTTCAGACACATCTAGTTGAATACTTCTAGTTCTCTTCAGCAAAGCTGTAGACTGAATGTATGCCTCATTTTTCTTCATTCCTTTTCTTATTTTGGGAACCATGAAGCTTTTAGATTTGCATAACTTCAGTATCAAAAAGTGCTTGCTTTGAAGTCTTCATTAGCATGAGACAGTATTGTTGTTTCTTCTTAAAAGTCGTGAAACATTACCTTTGTTTTACAAAATTATGTCAATCTGTGTGGAAAGGGAAGGATTTGATTTTTTTTGGTATAAATTTGCTGGTGTTACAATATGCCGTTACTAAGCTAAATTCTAGCAGAAATTGAGAGTACTGCTGGAATATCACCTTTGTGAATTCTGTAATGCATTGTTAACACTCTGGCTTCCCTTAGTGTGTTTTTCCTTCTGTTTTTTACAAAGTAAGTAAGAATCTCCAAATTCTTTTGACACTTTTCCTGAAAATTTTATTTTGAGATGGAAAAATCAAACTCAGTGTTCCATTTATGAAGAAGTAAACAGAAAGGATAATTTTGTACTTGATATTTTGCAGGTATAAGCCTATGCAGAAAGTGGATGGAGTTGCAGATGGCTTCACAGGAAGTGGTCAACAGACAGGCACATCTGTTGAACAAACTGTAATTGCCCAAAGTCAACATCATCAACAGTTTCTAGGTACAAAAGCAGGCTTTATACTGCTATATAAATAAGTAAGATGAACTTTGTTTTTACAGTGAATATCAAGCCAGACAAGTAAAATAGTTACATCTGAAGTTATCATGCCCTCTGTAAAATCCTTACTCTCAACAGAACCAAAAGGCACTTAAATTACACTTTATGTAATTTAAGTTTTATGTAATATTTAATATGCATAATGTAAGTATAAAAGGAAAATAAGGAAAAACAGTGTGAGGTACACTTCATATTACATAAATATGAAGTTGCTTTGCATAATTATATTAAATGTGCATATTGAAATTCCTACTATGAAAGTTGTTTCCTTCATGTGCTTTACAGTGCATTTTATTTCGTGAAAGTTGGCATAGGGGGATGGCATTGCACTACTATGCAGGTTAGCCACTCCTGGCTGTTTTGAAAGGGTGTTCTAGTGTTTTGAGTGGAAAAAGACAAATAGTTTCAACTGAAAACTCAGGTCTTCAGGTCATGTTTTAAAATATCCAAATTGTGGATTTGTTGACCAGTTAAGCATGTATTCCAGTCACAGAAACAAATCTTAATTTAGTTAATTGTTTATGTAAAAATAATCCTTGGCTGTGCAGATAGAGTGCGCTATTAGTGTAGGCTTACTTGGTTAGGATTTTCAGCCACCAAATCCTTTGGCTTGATTTTGCTATTACTAAAACCATTTGGAGCATAAGGGTAGCATTAAAATGTTTTGAATCTTCTTTTCCAGGTATCTTTCAGTCCAGTATTTTTATCTTACCATCTTGTCTCCCAGAAACATTTGTGGCAAATAGTAAAAGCACACATTGGCTCTACTTAAAAGTCTAGTAAATGTCAAGTAAAAATGTATATTGAGTTTATTAAGCCCCATCACACCTTGCTGCATGGAAGCTCTTCAGCTGAGTAACCAAAAAATTATTGAAGGATTAATTTCTCCTGCACTGGCTCTACATATTTTCTTTGTAATAGTCTGAAAAAGCATATGTTAGGTTCTCCATATATGTATACTATGTACATGATAGCGTTGTAATCTATTCTAGTATAATTTTGTATTTATTTTTTACTAAAAATTATTAATGTATTTAGTATTTTGGCATACAACAGGTATTAAATCATTTGCCCTTTGAATATAATGACCTTTTGGAATTTATTTCTTTGTATAATCCTTAGATTTTTTTTTTAACTATACTGTAACTGGCACTTCTTTCATTATGTTGTCATGACAACAGATGCATCTCGAGTACTGCCAGAGTTTGGAGAAGTTGAAATATCTTCTCTGCCAGATGGTACTACCTTTGAGGACATCAAATCACTACAGAGTCTTTATCGAGAGCACTGTGAGGTATTTCCTATAAACCATTTATTTTCAAAATTTTATGACTTTTACTGAAGGCCAGTACAGGAGAATAGTGTCCAATATATTGTAGCCATGATAGTGGCATGTGACTTTCCTCACAATATTTTACTTAACGAAAACGAGAGCAAAAAGGGTTTTCTGAATGATCCCCTTTACAGGGGAAAGAGTAATATGTAATAAATACTGAGAATAAAATGTTGTTACATGTACATTTTTCAGAATGTTAGACTTTAGATTGTGTATGGAGATATTTGGTTTAGTCAACAGCAAGTGTAAATCAGGTTAGATTATAATTTTATTTTTAAAATCAGTAACATTTTTCTTGTAGCAAAGAAACATTTAGACATTTAAACCACATTTGATACTTAGCAATATGTCTTTTAAAATTATTTTTGAAGGTGCTTCCAACTTAGAAGGCATTATGAGAAGGAGTAATGTGTCAGGTTTACTTTTCTATTTGCAGTAGCAGTAAATATTTTCTGTGCCTAAACTACTCTGATATGTTTACATAGTAAACATAGGCCATACTAGTTCCCAGAGGCTTCCATGCAAGCCTTATGCAAGTCTCTGTGCACAACAGTTTATAGTGCTGGATAATTTATGGGTATCAAAGATAATAAAACAGGTACCATTTAACTTGAGAAATATACAGTTTGCCTTGATTCCACTTTGTGATGAAGGAAAAGAGCTGTAGATCTAGTTGGAGTTGGGAGTGGAGGGATTCTGGATAAAAGACAATATGATCTCATCTTTCATTTTTTCAGGCAATACTGGATGTGGTTGTTAATCTTCAATTCAGCCTGATAGAAAAATTATGGCAAACTTTCTGGCGCTATTCTCCTTCTGCTCCACCTGATGGCACTCCTGTTAATGAACCAAGGTCAGTAAATGTTTCTCTATGTTTAATGTGTCTCATGATAGTGTAAATGTGAAATTATAAAAATCATACTAGTTTTAACATAGTAATTTTTTCTCCTATGATTATTTTCCAAATTAAATTTATGTTGTCTGGCAGTTTTGTATAGCTTGGGTGTATGCCAAAGGTCAGTCTTGAAACAGTTGTGTCATCCATGTCCATTTTGCAAGGACAGCTAGAGTGAAGTTGTCCCTTCCCAATATTCAATCCACCACTTCTAAGCCAGAAACATCATTCATATGTCTGCACTATTTATGAGCTTTAGGAGAATTATGGAGGCATTTTTTAAATCCATTTCCATGTGAGACAACGTGTAAATAAGTTATATTGGGTGCAACTGAGATATCTGTGACACCTGTATAAAAAAGTACATTTTAACACCCAGGTTTTTACCTGCTGTAAATCATGGAATCATAGAAACTTTAGGTCAGAAAAGTCAAATTCAACTGTTAACCTAGTACTGCCATGTCAGCTGCTAAACCATGCCCCTAGTTGCCATAAATGCATTATCATGTATTAATTTGCTACATTTTTTTAACACCAGCAATCTGAGCGAAATAGAAAGTCGACTTCCTAAAGCAAAGCTGATTACTCTGTGCAAGAATGAGTCTATTCTGAAATGGATGTGTAACTGTGACCATGTGATGTACCAGGCTTTGGTGGAGATTCTCATTCCTGACGTCCTTAGACCTATTCCTAGTAAGTTCAACATCTGAAACATTTTGCAAAGATTTTTCTTTAAGCATGTATATGATGGAAGTGTACTTGTGCCTCATAGGACAGCTTAAGAAAAAATTCTGAAAGTTATACAAAATACTGTATAATTTATCCATACTTTTCTCGTGCAAAGAGTTGTGCTGGGAAATGCCTACGACACATATTAGTCTTGGATTAGTCTGGAAGAGAACTGTGGTCTTTTTGATTCCATGTTTGGAGACGTGGTCCTTTATCCCTAACTGCTGAAATCAATTCTAATAACTGTTAAGGCTATGAAAAATTCCTACTCCAATTTATTATTCTAATCTACTGTTTTTCTGTCATACATCCTGCAGGAAGTAGTGAGTGATTGTCCAGTCATATCACCATTACCAGGAGTAGAGCTTTCTTTTCAAATTTAATTTTACTAGAATCTGTCATTGCTCTAGCAATGTATTTTTATGGCTATCTTTGGTAGAAAACAAATTTATGTGTAGTTGAACTTCATGAAGTATTTATTGTGTCACATATACTGTCCAAATGTTATACTGAAATCATGTTAGCAAGCCACTAAAACCCTCATAATTCCTATGTATTATCTTCTTCCAATGAAAAAAACCCACAGTATTTACTTCAAAAAGTTGGATTGATTTTTTTTTTAATTAGGGCTGTAAGTAGTTTTGCAGGTCACAAAGCTATATTGTCATGCTGTGAACACCTCCTCTGTTATAGTGAGTCCAGCAGTAATAACTGCTCAGTAAGAATATTTGGTGGTAGTACCTTGCAAAAAAGTTTTATTGTCTTCTTGCTTGCCAGTGGAATAAAATCAAGCTTTAGCAAATTATGTACAATACCAAAAAAATTGAAACTGGAAATGTATAAAATACGAAGGTTTGCCATTTACAATGCACATTTTACCTTTTGTTTAAGGAACGGGTAAGTTCTTGGTAGTAATTGGCATAATATGTGCATCTATATAGCAGAATGAAGGAAAAATGTTTTTGCAAATACATGCAATTATTGACAACTTTTACTTGTGTAAATTATTTTACATTGGTTTATATTTAAGGTTTTACTTCTCTAATGACAATACCATTAGGTAGGATTTTACTGTAATATAGTGTATCACCAACAATTAGTCAATAATAAAATCTCCCACAAATTTAATTATAACATTTAATAGGTTGAATGAAAACTCTCACTTGCAAAAGCAAGTTAATTTCTGAATAAAAAGGTGGTGCAGGCAGTTTTTCATTAAACTTGATCCTCTCCTTTTCAGTTGCTTTTCCTGTAAAGCCTGGCAGTCTCTAGAGAGATGTTTAAATGACAACATGCTGTCTTCCTGCTTTGCTTTGTAAAATGCATTGGGCATTGCCAATACAGGATTTCAAGAAAATGGGCAAAATCAATTAATATCAATAACTAGATGCATCGTGTCCTTTTCATGCTATTTCTTTCTTTCTAGAATTAACAGTCATATTTGAATAATTGATACCTACTGTGTTTGACATTCCTGTTTTGGGGATGGTCATCAAACTGTTGGATTCAAATACCTCATCTGATCCCACGACAAATTCATCTCAAGAGACTTTTTGTGAACAGTCCAGTGTTTTTCTGCTCAGAATTGCACTCACTGAGCTACCTTTAGAAGGCAGCTAACACATTATCTTACTTTATCCTTTAGGACCAGCTAACTAAATGGCTTTTTTTTAGCACCTTTCCTTTAAATGGTGGGCCATCCAAGTTTCTTCTTCTCTGTTAAATGGTTCAAATATTACAATTTTTTAAACTCCCGCTTTTGAATAAAAGTATTTCCAGTGATTAAAAGAGACTAAAATAATGGGTTAAGGTTGAATATAACAAAAATGCAGCTGGGTGAATCATTCTCTGTGGGAAAATAGCAGTTTGTAGGAAAGTTGGACTCTGTAGAGGTGCTGTTACTATCAATGCTTCATTAAAGGCATGTTCATGATTTTTTTTGAATAAATGGGAAGATAGCAGCAGCTGCTGCTCAAAACAGGGAAAAATATTAATTTGAAAAGGGCTTGAAGAAAGCCCTTTTTTTGTTTAGATCTTTAGTATTTTTTCTTTTAGACAAGTCCTATTGTTGATACATATTACTGGACTAGAAAAAAAAGACTGTTGAGGAAAAAATTGTTTTATTTTTAACTTCTGTATTAAATTTATCAGCTGAAATATTTTGCACCCACAGAATGAGTGAAGAATTGCTGGGTATAAAACAGCAAATTCAATTTCCTAAGAAAGTGAAATGCTGTCCATTGGAGTAAGGAATAAAGAACATAATTATCTAGTGTCCTGTTATGTTTTAGAGTGGACATCTTGCATCTTCACATATGGCAGAATGGACTGAAACAAATTTGATTGTGAGTTAATTTCCATGATAGGTGGAGAATTTATGCAAAGTACATTTCCATGCCATATTACACAATTCCAGACAGACAAAATATTGAAGTACTGGAAAGACTGTAAGGCTCAGTTTTGTACAAGTCAGGGGGGTTTTGGTTCAGAAGTCAAGCTTTTTAGGTGCTTATGCAAATCAAACTTTCTGTAACTGCCACTGCCATATCCTTTAGTGTGTGACTAGGAACACTTAATGGTTTAGGCCCTTTGCACCAGGCTTATCATACGAAGATTCTTTGAAAGGGTTCAGATGAACTTACAAGTTAAAGGATATAGGTGCTTATGGTTTTGGTAATGGCTACATGTGTACTTAGGGATATGAGAAAAATTCTGTATTTAATATATCTCCAAAGGTCATTAGAAATTCATGATGGCTCTATACAATACTGATGCTTGATTAGCTACTTTAGCTATTTTGTTTCTTCAGAACTTAGAATTCCTTTTATTTGTTCCTTTTTCTTTCTAGTTAAAGGCCTTTCTTAAGGCCTGAGCTGCTTTTCCGTACTTATTTTTAAAGGAGATCAGCATTACAGTGCTGCAAATAAATTTTAACATATATATAAATACACTTGGGTAAAAAAGAGTCATGAGAACACTCAAAGTGAAAAAATGGTAATGTTTTTCTTAAATGTCCAAGTACTATTCATACAGTATTTACATTATTACTTCCATCTTGTCTGTTAGGTAAGAAAATGTGAATGAATACACAGTCAATTAGTAAGTGCACAGAAATAATTTACAAAGCAACACAAGTGAACTAGGGGATTGACAGGGTTGAAGAAAAAAGCTTGTTCTTCACATGTAAACCTGATACTATAAGAGGGCTCAGCTAACACAGATATTTTGTAAGACCAAATTGTGATCAGCTAAGCATTCAAAGGTGTGGTGAATTATAAGAATTAGCAATATAGATTTTACTGCTTCTGACTGCAAGTTTAAAGACGTGAAAAAGATATCACAAAAAATATAGTTTCTCTTTTAGTAAATTCACATTTCTGGTAGAAAGCTTTATTTTAAAAAGGTATTATTAAAAAAAGATATTACTTCCTTAGGTTTTTTCCTCTTCACTTTTGTAGTTGCTTTCATTCTCTAGTAGTCTTCAGAAACCTTTAGTTTTTTTTCTTTTTTTTTTGCCTATTTTTTGCAACAGTTCAAGTGTAGTGCTGTTATGTCAATGTGCAAGGTTTAGGCATGGGAAAGCCGGGTTTCTATCACTCAGAAGATACGATTTTATTTTTTCCAGATACTCTTCCTTGGGACAATACTACCTGTCCTCCTCTTTTGAAAAATTAAAATTTCTGGTTTTAGTAATGCAGAGTGCTATAGGGGTTTCTTCAGTATCTCTCTAAATCTGTCAGCCATTCAGCATTTCTGTGGATGCTATAGAAAAGAAACAAAAATGCACACAGATTTCACAGTCATTTGAATAATTTCACTTTCTGTCAGTGAAACACATTCCTATATCTTGCTTATTGATGATATCCTTAAGGACTGCATGTGAATGGAATTTATTCTTTAAAACTCAATTAAGCAACAGTATGACATAGTTTAAGATTAATTTGGACTTATTTGAGGAAACTGCAATATTCCTATAAGTGGATTTTTCCCCAGACTTTTGCTTTTTTGAAAGAGGTGTCTAGGTAAAATGGAAAGCTGAAAATTTGTGATGGAAAATTCCACTACAACTACTGCAATTGGTGTTGTTCTTGTATAGGAGTGCCCCCAACAATGCTGCTAAGTCACAAATTTCTTTGGAAGATTGTCTGGTGAAGAAGTCAGAATGTTTATTAAACCAAAAGTAAAAAGAATTATTACATTATATTATTAACACATTATTGTGTAAACTTTATCTCAGTGAGATATTTTGAACCTAGAGTAGATTTGTCTAATAAATAAATGCAGCAGACCTGAAAGTTGGGTAAAGAGCTCTGGGGATGCAAAGCGTTTCAGGATGGGTGTACTGCTTTCTTTTCATTCTGTTTTTATTCTCCAATGTGCAGGTGCCTTGACCCAAGCCATTCGCAATTTTGCAAAAAGCCTTGAAGGTTGGCTTTCAAATGCCATGAACAATATTCCACAGAGGATGATACAAACCAAGGTAGATGAAACTTAAACAACTATTCTTGCAGTGGCAAACCAAGTGGGCAGTAGCATCTAAAAGGAGAAGCATTTTAACATCAATGCTAAATTTCATGTTTAGCATCAAGCATCAAGTAATGGCAGAGGAAGTAATATTATTTGATCTGCTACATGGTATAATTAAAATATGAGGACCCATTAATACACACTATTAAAATGAAAGTCAAGACTCAATCTGTAGAATTAATCTTTGGCGCACAATATTTAAAAATAATAAATTTCTTCATAGGTTGCCGCTGTAAGTGCCTTTGCCCAGACTCTGCGAAGATACACATCTCTTAATCACCTGGCTCAAGCAGCTCGTGCTGTGCTTCAAAATACTTCTCAAATCAACCAAATGCTCAATGATCTCAACCGTGTTGATTTTGCCAATGTTCAGGTAAAATTTAGTTTTGAATAGCAGGGGTTTTTTAATTTTGATTTCTTCTATGATTTTGAACATTATTGTCAGGCATCATTCGATCAAGAAAGACAAGTGCTAATATTTTGCTCATTCATATGCATTGTGACTCAGTCCAAATGTGACAGCTTATGCTTTAGGAAAGTCAGAGCTCAGAACCATTACTTGTTTCAATTTGCTCTCTTGAAATGCACATATTCTTCCAACTTCTATGCAAATGTAGAGCAAATACCTTCTTAGAATGGGTACTATGAATCGTGTCTCGCTAATAGCAAAAATTATATTTTAGGATTAGAACTCAGTAGCGTATCTTCTGAATGTCTCTAAAGTTATTAAATGCATAGCATTTTCAGTAGAGACTGTCTCCATACTTAGTATTAAAACTCCATACATTAGTATTTTTTTTCTACGTGCTTCTGCCTAAATTTACAAGATCTCCTGAATAATGGATTAGATTAGTATGGTTGGAACCTATAGAGTATAAATTCATGTTTTTACTAAGCCTAATTTTTCCAGATGTTTTTGCTTGTCTGAGGAAAAATAGTTTTGTCCTTTCGGCCAGCAAAGTGAAAGGTTTCGGATTCTTGGTAGTTCTCTGTTTCTCTTAGTTGTAAAACAGTGTTTTAATGTACTTGTTAACACACTTAACAGAAATCTAGTCAAGAGTTCTTGACCAAAGATACATTATATTAAGTACAGTAATATGTTGACATGGATAAAGAGTCTGTGAATGAGATATTAACTTGGCTCATGACGACTAAAGTTTAAATGGAAATGGCTTGCAGTTAGTGAGCTGTCATTTTTTTCTCATTTTCTGAATTTAACAGTTAACTTTATTTAAACTTGGTAACACTGACTAAATTGCTGATTGCTGCATAGTGTGTTTCTCCACTTGTATGCAGCTTATGTTGTCTTTAAGTGATATGTAATCTATTACTGTGTAGAGTCAGCAAACAATCCTTGTTTGCATACAAAGTTTCTTTTATAAGACCATATAACAGGATTTGTCTTTAAACTTAACTTCTTCAGAACAAAAGGAATGTTGCACTTGATTTCTCTCTACTTTTTTTATTACTTTAGTCCCCTACATTTGACTCTTCTTCTTGCTTGTCCTGCCCAGAAAAAAATTACAAGATATAAGTATTTCAACAGAAAAATTACAAAATTGGAAGCCTTTTTTCACAAATGAATGTGGGAGACAGGAAACTTTTTTGTTTACATTGTTTGTTCTAATTTCTTTATTTGATGTCTGATCTTTCATGCTATACTTTTCCCACCTATTTGCTTTCAACAAAATTACAATAGATTTAAAATAAAAAAAAAATCTTAGTCTGTCTAGTAAGTGAGTCCAGTCTCTTTCATCCATTGAACAGCTTAACCTTTGAGATACAATTACCTTGTGTGCTTTGGCTTATGTATTATCAATTCAAGAGCTGCCATGTACTATAACAGGAGCAGGCTTCCTGGGTGTGCCAGTGTGATGACAACATGGTTCAGAGACTCGAAACAGATTTCAAGATGACTCTTCAACAGCAGAGCACTCTGGAGCAGTGGGCTGCCTGGCTTGATAATGTAATGATGCAAGCATTGAAACCGTATGAAGGAAGACCCAGCTTTCCTAAAGCAGCACGGCAATTTCTGTTAAAATGGTCTTTCTACAGGTAGCATTTAATAGATTTTAAAACATTCTAACTATTCTATTAATTGCTAAATTGTGCATTGTAATGAAGTTGATAAATCTAATATTAACCAGTGGTTTGATACATCATGAAAAACATGAGGTTTTTTTTAGAGGACTTCTGTTATTAACCTTGAACTCAGGGCTATCAGCAAATGAACAGGGACCTAAATGGCCCTAGTTTATTATTTCAAAGGCCATCTGAAAATGAATGCAGGTGTAATTTTGTCCAAAGTTAGAAACATACTATGAATTGTTTTGGTTAAAAAACTACGCAGTTATTAAGTCACTGTTTTTAGTATTACTTACTAAAACATTGTGGCATCAATGTTTATTAGATAAGAAAGGCAAAAGCTGTTTTTAATATATGAAAAGAACATTAAGACAAGCATTTCATGTTAGCTGCTTATTGAAACAGTTATCAGAGTAAACCTTGTTCTTTGAAGCTGACTGTAGCGACTTCTTGCTGAAGATATGAAGACATAATATGAACACACAATAAGTCTATATTTTTTTAAGTTTCAAAACTTTTTAAATTCTGGCAATTAAAAGCATTGCCATAGAAAGACTGACACAACAGATATTATTTAAGCAACAGTTTCTTTAAAAACAAATCGTTTTCTTGCCATTTTAGTTGTTTATGTTTTCAACAAAGTTTCTTTCAAGTTAAGTTTTACACTTGTTCAATTAGTGGTAGTTATGCATAGGTCAATACCAAAACCAAACCAGTCTGGTTATTTCCTATGTGGTGTTCAACAGTACGTTCTGAGAAAGGAGAGAAGCAAATGATTGCCCTTTCCTGGTCATCCCATTAAATCAGACATTTGAGGATAATGTTACTTTTGAGAATATTGATTTTGAGGTGAAATGTCTGTCTACATGGGTAAATGTTAAAATGGCTGTGACATACAATACATAAACATATATATATTTTTTATTTTCAAATAGCTCAATGGTGATTCGGGATTTAACCTTGCGCAGTGCTGCTAGCTTTGGCTCTTTTCATCTGATCCGCTTGCTTTACGATGAATACATGTTTTACTTAGTAGAGCATCGTGTTGCTCAGGCAACAGGAGAGACACCTATTGCAGTTATGGGAGAGGTAAGATAATATGTAAGAGACTAGATTGATAGATTTAGTGATGATTGGAGAAAGTGTTTTTGCACATTTTTAGGCATGTATGTAGAATGATTGGATGTTCTGCAGTATTACAATAGACTGAGTTACAAATATTTACAGTGGTTTCAAACTTGTTTAACTGGTTCATTGTAGGAGTATTAAAATAACGTTGAATTCTTAAAATCAGTTATTTCTAAATGAACTTACTCTTTTATGAATCTGCACACAGATTCATATGCGTAGTTTAAAAAACGTTGATCAACCTGCAGCCATTTTCCACTTTTTGAGATCTGAATATTTTATGTGAAAATAAAAAAGGGCATAGTAATAGGAAAATGTTACTTCTGTGGATCTGTTTACATGCATTTGCACACATAATTCCCACACAAAATGTATACCCTCTTTGACATAAGAAGTCTGGTTTACATGCAGAATTTTGGCTTGTACAGACCTGTCCACATACCAGTGCAGACAGAGACGTTTGCAACACATTGGATTTTCATACAGTTGTTTCAAAGACTATTGGCTTATTAAAGAAGATCTAGAGTCTCAAAGCACAACTATTTTTTTATACTCAGCTATGGCATTTGCAAGGCAAAGTTTCTCTTATCCCTCTTCTTTTCAGTAGTTCATCTGGCATTTTATTTTGAGTGAGACAGTAAGGAAAGCATGAACTGTCCCAAAATAATAATGTTTCAAAGGTGCTGGAAAATTGATATATTTGAAAATATGCTAAATCATTAATAGGAAGGATTTGTTACATTTTTACACTTGCAAGTCACTCTATCATGTTCTGTGTTACCTATAAATTGCAGGTAATTTTGCTAGTTGAGTTGTCATTTTTCCCACAAGATATATTGATAGGCTTATTAAATATTATAAAGAGGTAATATACTTTCAAGAGAAGTTGGAAGGTGTCTCAGATTGCTTTGTCAAATTATTTTATATCATGTGTCATGACATGTTTCAGAAAAATTAAATAATTTTTCTGCTTAGTAGAAAGACCCACCATCAGTATAGATGCTCTTACATTTCTTGTCTTATATTTGCAGAAAGTACTACACAAGTATGCAGTTACTACATTTTTCTTGTCTCAGCAGACTTTACATGATAAAGACATAAATGTAGCATAGGGCCTCTAAAAAGTTTATGAGACTGAATATGGAAATACTATGAGGGAGTAAGTATTGCAAAATTTTTGGAGGTGAGGGGCAGAATAGAAGTAATACATGAAATGCATGTCTTCTTATGTTTCTGTGTATTCAATGGCTGAAATAAAATGAGGAAGTCCAACAAGCACTGTAAAACAGTATAAACTGGTTGCAGCTGAGAAAAGCCTTCTCGTACTTCTCCCTTCCTCTCCTGTCCTACCCTTGGACACAGGTGTTGGCAAAATTCTTCTGGAAAAGACTAGTATCATCATTTATGGCTAGAAATGTATCTATGTAAACAATGTGCTTTTCATTTGATATCCACTGGTGGCATTTTACTCTTCCAAATTTCACACAAGAGAAATGGAGGAAGGAAAGGGAAGAAGGTTTCTAACTCACATGCAGCTTCTTTTAAAAGCTCTGGATTTTGATGTAAATCAGTTAACAGGTTATAAACCCTTTCTCAGCAGTGCCTTTCATCTGCCTTCCAGGTAGATTAACAACACTGTGACATACTTCATTTTGCTCAAGCACAATTAAAATGATGCCTGGGAAATTTTAAAGAGAGTTTTTTGTTATAATATTGGCAGTTCAGAATGAATATCCACTATAATTTATGGCCTTATAAGACATAGAAATAGCTCACTTCAAACAACAAAGGCCCTGAGAAGGCAATCTTTAAAAAGGTTGTATTTCTCCATTCTAATTTTTGAGGGTTTACTTAGTGATAATTGTCTTAATAAGCACAAGACTGAAATGGAATGAGAAATTGTTCTGCTATGGCTATGGCTGCAGCTAAGATCATGCATTTGAATGAATGCATCAAACCAGCGAAGCACAGATTTCCTACATCATAGATATTCTATGTCCCCATTTGCTTAAGACTGTGTCCATTTTTTAATTGTTTATTTTGCAGTTTGGTGATTTAAATGCTGTGTCCCCTGGAAATATGGATAAAGGTAAGCATTTCAGTATCTCCAGGGTATAATTCTGTTCAGAGCTAATGCGTCTCTGAGCAAAATAAATCCTTATGTTTTAAAAACACAAGTCAAACAGAATTTAGAGCTGTATCATCCTATAAAGTGCATGTATATGCTGTATGGATACATTGATATAATACAATAGCTGTGCCTGTAATGTGCCACATGTAATAATGACTGGAATATCATAGGTTTGTTTTACAGTAAGAATATTTTGAAGATGTTTAGTATTGTCACAAAGAAATACTCAAATTTTTATGCAAATTTTGTTATATCTAATAGGATGCAGGAGGGTAACAGCTGTGGAAAGAAAGACAAGAATAAGCTTATGGATATTTAAGTGTAGTGAATGTTTTGCTAAGTCAAGAAGCAGAATTGTATGCAAGTAGTCAGGGAAAAATTAGTTCCTTAAATTCTCTTCCTGCTCTATTTTGACATGCATTCTTATACTGACTACTTGAGTGATTTGGGGTGATTTGACCTCAGAACTCAACTAGTGAATATAAGAATGTTTGTCAAAATTTGGGGTCAAGTGACCACAACTCTCCTCGCCTCAGTTTCCCTATCTATACCTAAAAGTAACAACTCTTGTTCATCGTGTTTAGGAAATGAGACATTTTCCAATATGAAGTTAACATTATTTGTTAGACCTTTTGAGATTCCAGGCTTTTTTTTCACATTAAAAGTGTGTAGCTCAAGTGATGAAACCTGAATCTGTTTATCTATTTGAGATAACAGTTGACTTCTTTTCCATTAAAATTTTAATTTTCAGTTTATGCTTTATCAGATTGCTCCCCTGTATTTCAACTATTACGTACAAAATAAAGAGCCTTGTATTAGAAACTTCTCCTTTGTGGTAGTTACATGCTGGTTTGTTTGTGCAGATGAGGGCAGCGAAGTTGAAAGTGAAATAGATGAAGAGCTGGAAGAAAGTGGAGAGCCACAAGCTAAGAGGGAGAAAACAGAGCTAAACCAGGCATTCCAGGTGGGCTGCATGCAGCCAGTGCTTGAGAGTGGAGTACAGCAGAACCTCCTGAACCCAATTCATAATGAGCACATTGTTGCAACTACTCAGACTATCAGACAATGCAGTGCTACTGGAAATACATATACTGCAGTCTAATGTGAAACTTCCTCTGGCCTCCAACACACGCCCCATTGCATTAGCTGTTTAGGTTTAATATGAAAAAGAAAAAAAAAAAGAGAATAAGTCCGAAGGTTGACTGTTGTCAAATATAACTGTTCTGATCATTATTTTGTTGGAGTTGTTGAATGGAATGGGTGTATGTATTTTGCCAGGTCTGTTTAGAAACAAATTTTTGTAAACTAAATCATTTTACTTTGGCCACTCAATATGAAGAGGTTTCTTTGTATCAAATGCAAGGAAGATTTTTGCAAAGTTTAATGTTAATGTTTTGTCCTCTTATAATAATTTAATTTTTTTTCATCGTTTTAAAAATATTTTAATGTTAATTATTAGTTATTATGCTGATTTCATATAGATAGGTTTTTAATTAGATGCACTTCTGTGAAATATCAAAAGAACTGTTTTCTTTGATTTACACTGGAGGCATACTTATTTGACAGCAGATGTATCAAATTTGTTATAAAAGGTGCTTTTCATCGTACTACGAGAAGACACTATTTTGATAAAATTGTGAGTATTCAGGGGGATTTTTTGTAATAATGCTGGAGGGTTGAGAAGATCTCCTCGTTTCTTCCTGTGGGGAAGAAGCTGTTTAAAGACAGAATTGTATCAGAATGTGGTAATCTGTATGGCATAAATGTACCTAATTATCTGAACATGATGTAAACAATGCAAGCTTCATTTAAAATCAACAGTTTCAGATATTATTTGCATACCAGTTCCTCTGTTTTGAAGACTACTGATTCTATAGGTGAGGCCACTGAACTGATGCTTTTGATTGTTCAGTGGCACTGTAGTTGTTAGAAACTGAAGCTAAAAAATAAGTGACTTGATTATTGTTAATTTTATGTGTATGTGCTACTTATGCTGAACTGGACATACAGGAAAACATTCCATTTGGATGACTTTCTTCTATTCCAGGTCTTTTCCTACTAGTGGTTCAATCTGCTGCTCTTAGAAAAGATGATTTATAGAATGCAAGGAATGTAGCAACCTGCATCATTTTCCTTTCAAAAACATTTCCTTGTTGTTAAAGTGGATTTAAATTTTTACAAAAATTAGACAAGGCAGTGTAACTGGCACACCTCACTTGTACCTATTCCCAATTGTGTAGAATTTGAATAGGTGGCTAGATGGACCATTGCCATTTAAGAATGTACATCAGGGATCATTGTACCTCGGCTATTACATGGTGCCTTAAACAGAACTGAAGCTAAGACTTAGTACTTTCTGTTATTCTTAACTCTTAAATTAATTCAACAAGGTGTGCCTGTCATTTTCAAATTCCCTAAGAAGTAAGGACAGGTTACACAGCCTTCAAAAGAATAAAAGGATTTTTTTATTATTAAATAATTTTAATATCCCTCTTAGAATGACAATAGACCTATTTTTTCTCGTTTCTAGCTGGATTTCACTTTAATAGAAATAAAATTTGCTTGGGAATTTGGAAAGCAAAACTAGCTTTAATACCAACTTCAAATGTCAAAATAGATTGACCATAGTCCCAAGCATGATTATATATTTTCTAAACCCTTGCCTACTTTTAATTTTAAAAACTAAAAAGAAATAAATGAGCAGGTACATAATGCAGTGCATGTTTTCAATTTCTATATTTTGTGGTGTATCAGCCAGATATTACATTTTAATGGTTAAATAATATCAGTTTATAGAGACCATATTAATTGACATTAAAGAACTCAAGTTTTTCTTCAAAAACATTTCATTATGCAGACACATGAATTTACTACACTAAAGTAGAAGAATTAAATAAGAAAAAAAAATCCAAAAAGTGAATGAGAACACAAAAAGATCAACTTTATAGGAAAGACTGTGTAAAAAAAAATAGGATTCTTTTATTCTGGTTTATCTAGTGTGTCTGGAAATGACTTTAAAGTCATATATACCAAATGGGAGAAGAGCATGTAAAATGGAAGTTTATTTATAGCAAACAAGTTTGTTGCTAGAGTTTACATATGCTCCAAATACAGCTGCACATAAACTAAATGTCCTAACATTACTGGTGCACAAAAAAAAATTTAATTCCTCTGCAGAATTGTGAACCCATCCAGCTCATTCTGTGTAGGCATAATTCCTACCAATGTCAGTAGATGGCTTTTGCCTCAGTAAAAAGTAAAAGTGACATTTATATTCATTATTTCTAAACTCATAAATGCACTGAATCTCATTTTAGATTTTGTTGTCACATATATCACTCAGTGTGTCCTGATTTTTCCTTAGAAATCAGCACATCTGTACCCTTCACCAAAAATGCTAAAACTAAGCTGTGATAAATATTTACTCCCCTTCATTGTGCATTATAAGATGTTTACAAGTAAAATAAAGTGAAATAATTCAACTTTTTTTCATTTTCAGCTTTTTTTAATACAGTAGTAGTTGTTTTAATTTTTGTGTTTGTTTGTGTTTTCTTATTCTTTCTTGGTTTAATGTTGAATATGTTGTTGCTGAGAAAAGAGTACAATTGTAAAAGGCAAATCTAGATTGCTGAATATAGTGGGATTTGAGTATCTTTCATTGTTTAGCTTTCCACTCCGCTCAGTTGTTAAATGTCATCAAGTGAAAAACAAAACTGAAAAAAATCTGAATACAAAAAATGGAGTGTCTTTCATAGCTTCTAAAAACAATGAATTATCAAAACAAATTGGAACTTTCACAGGTTCAGAAAACTGACTGGAGTCTGTATTCTTACTCTTAAATTCTAAAGATTTTACCAAGGTTTTTTAGAGCAACTATCTTACTGTGTTGTAAACTTACAGATTTGGGAGTCTTTTGTTTTGTTCTTACTGAAATTTCAATCAAACGCTTAGATAAAACATTTTGCACACCCTTGCTCTTTAATAGCTGGGTTTTAGTACTTGTTGAAGTAGAGAGATGCGAATACCTCAGTGTGTATTCTGTAATGTGTAGCGTGCGGCTGCATTGCCACACCAGCTCTGACGTCTCTGGTCAATGCTATGGAGAGGTGTAGTGTGTGTCCACAGGGTAGACATTATGAGAGTTGACATGATTTATGTGTTTTATCTAATCTTGAAATGGAATCCAGAATAATTATTTTAGAGGCATTTCCCCCATTAGCACAAAATAGCACAGTGACAGTGTGGGGGAAGAGGTCTTGTTGAACTACCTTTTCAAAGCACAGGGCCCAATTTTCAAAAGTTTTACATATGTTAAAGTGTTTTGTTACATTTTCATCTTTCTTGTGGTAAATCAGTTTTAAAACATTTTTTTTCAGGTTTTTTTTGGTTTTTTTTTTTTTTTTTTGCTTGTACTGTAGTATGCTCAAAGCACCTTCATTTTTTAAAAGTTCCATAAAAATTTGGAAAATAGATGTTAAATTATTTGCCTATAAAATGATGATTTTAAAGGCATTACTGCCTTTAGTTCAAAAAAATAGGAAAATTAAGTTCTGTCATTCAGGAATGCATAGGTCTATATATAAATTTAATTTAAAGCAAGGTATTTTTAAATATCTGAAACATTTTTTGTTTTATCTTGGTTTCCCTAGGAGAAATGATCTGATATCTTTATCATTCTCACCAACTGACATCTGCACTGTTTAGAAAAAAATCCATGTTAGAGATGTACTGCAATCCAATTTAATTCAGAATGCTTTTACAAAATAAAAGCAACCACTGAGAGCCATAAATGTACTGTCAAAAACCCCAGATTTATTAGTAATATAAGTATAAAACAACAATTTCAGAGTTCAAAGTACAAATCTGAGAGAGCAAGATGAATTTCTGAAAATTGGGCCCTTGTCACACTAACAGGACATGCTCTTTGTATACAGTTTAAAGCAAATTGATACATGGAATTCTAGTATCTCTGCTAATTTGTTTGGTGATTTAACAGTGACAATAAAAACTGGAATAGAAGCATAAACACACAGTGCTTAGTTCTAGTACTAGGAAATTAATTTGATATGATGCCTTGCATTAACCCTTTGAGCATTGTAAGTAACATGATGGGAACAAAGATTTTTAGATAATTTAACTAGTTCACTGAGCATATACTTTGAAATAGCTTATAGTGTTGTAAATCTTTTTTTACTTATGTCTAAAGTAAATACTTGCATACAATATGGGGATGTTTTTTATTAATAGGGGCCTCAGTAGATGTAGGCAAAATATTCATTGCCATTTATATGTACTGTGTAATATAGAACAGTACTTCAGCTCCCTGGTTTTCATAACTGCATATATATATACAAAGAAAATCAAACATGATTCTACAGATAGGAAGTTGTCTACTTTAAGATTCCTTTAGAAGATAAAGGTTCAGAAAATATATTCAGCTATTTTGAAAATTTCCTGAGATAGATTAGTATTGGAATACTCCAGTACTGTAAAAGAGAAATCTTTAGGATTAAAAGAAGGTTTAGTAATAATAAATTTTGCAGAATATTTGAGGTGTTTGCATTGAAATTTTTGGCAGTGTTTGTGAGAAACAGGAACAAAAAGTGCACAATTATGTTAATATTCCTTTTAAAACTCAGTCACTGCAATAATGACTAGCTAGAAGATGAAGGTATTTTATTAAATTTCACATACAAGGGTACAGTTTGGATGGCCCTTCTTGAATGTCAGAATTTTAAAAGCAACTAGAAATTGCACGAGCAAATAATTTTAAAAGCCCCTTTGTTCTTCAAATTAGTGCTTACAGGAACAAGGGAACACGTGTAGCAGCAAGTAAAGATTCTTTTAACTTAGAGATACTGATGCCACCTTACTAAGTGAGAATACAGTACATTTTCTACTGGTTCCTTGCAATATCAGTCAGCAAACACTAAAGCAGCTTATTTAAGTCTAGCTGAGGGCAAAGAAAAAGGGTATCATTTAAAGTTATTTAAGGGAATTACGTCAGTAGTATAGTGCAAGTAAGTTGTAAACATTTTTAGTCAGTTAATGCAAATTAATGCATAATTAATTAACATAAATGCAATACTCAAAGGGTTTTAATTTAACAACTTTTTTTATTCATAATTTACTGTAAATGCTTCTGAGTTTGCATGCCTTGATCATTGCTGCTAGTGATTTTATGTGCCAGTAGACCTGAGTTTAATTTACCAGTTTAACTAAGAAACAGTAAAAGCCACTTACAAAGTGACTGCCTAGTGTTTGTTTAGAGTAAAATATGCCTTAGTTTGAAAACTATCATTTTAACTCTTGTTTTATTCTGATTTTCTTCTCCTTTTCCTGTTGAAAAAAAAACAAATTGAATTTTGGGATTGGAAGCCCTGAGTAGTTAAATATTTGGTAAGAATTATTCTTGGAGATTGCTCATTAAGGCTGAAATTCACTGTAGAAAACAAGGCCCAGAAAAAGCCTATGGGCATCAAATGAGCCTCACTTAACACTAATTCAGGAAGATGTTCTTTGTATGTTCTTAAGCACTTTCTGGTTATGGTGCAAACATCTTACAGGAATTTTCAGTTCTAGATTAATTTTACTCTGAAATAATAAATGTCTTTTTAGGAGGAATTTAGACTTCAGAGGAGCAACCTTGAATGGATTGGGTTTTAACAGGAACTCAGTTCAATTCTTTTTGACTCACTGATGCCAGCAAAAGTTTTTTACACAAAGAATATTTAATGGGTTTCCCAAGTAAAGTTTCCTTCCATACAATATTAAAGTGACTGCCTTGTATTTAAACATTAAATACCCATTTTAAAGTAACCCAGTTAAGCAACTTAAAATATGTTGGGAAAATATCACTTTTGTACCAAAGCAAGTTGCCCATTTCCACTCATACCCACTGAAAATTTGGATTTACAGTTAATAACCAATGAGGCTGTTAAAGAAACTTCGAGTGCCTTTCAAAAACTTAGAAAATTGTGCCTGAGGTGGTAAACTTTAATTAGGTTAATTCTAGAGCTACCAATCAGTAATTTTATCATCACTCAGGGCTTTCTTACCTTCTAGGAAACTTCCCTTGTTGCATTTATTTTATACTGTATTTTTTTTAAGTGCCATCATTTAAATTTCACTTAGTAAGTGGCAGATTACATTATCCAGTCCCACAGCACAGAAACATCATAACACTAGGACATATTCAAATTCTTATTTTCCAGTTGACTGAATATATTATGTAAATGAGGTAAGCAACTTTTTGTAGATTGTATGTGTGAGATAATGTAATGTTCTTTTCCAGTTTTTGGGCTACAGTTGAATATACTTTTTAATTATTTAAAGAAGACATCTTTACAGAATAACGTGATGGTTTTTTTTGTATAATGTATTTGATTTTGTAAATACGTATTTCCTGATGTGATTTTTGTGACAAATGCTAAATCTTTTAGTATATAATGTCCTCTCAAAACTGGCAGGAGCTAAATAATAGTTTGTTGGCAATTTGTATTGTGTACTGTACAATAACTGGGGACCTTTTATAATTATAAAAATATATATTAACTTTTAGTGTGTTGTATAAAAAAATGACTGGAACATACTAAAGACAGTAGGATTTTTCTGAATATTTCAGACTTGAACTCAGGCTAGCTTTCTTGTGTTTTTCAAAACAAAATTGTGTCTTGTCTTTTAAAATCAATAAATTTGTTTTCTTGTTACAAACATACCTGAATGGCTTCAGTTCTTGTATAGCTGTTTTGGACTGTTGTATAGTTGATTTTGAGAAAAAAATTACTGCACTTACACTTTTGAAATAAGACCACTTTTTTTTTTTATTTAACAACAACAGAACTAGGTAACAAGTGTGTCTCAGATGGCAAAAACCCCAAGTATTTTGAATCACAGAATTACAGAACTGCTAGGGTTGGAAGGAACCTCTGAAGATCATCTAATCCAGCCCACCCTGCCAAGGCAGGATCACCTAGGAAGTGTCGGTTCAACTTAGTTGCTGTCATACTCCCAGTAAATAGAGACTGTAATGTACTTATTCATTTCAATGTTCACAGTAATTTCCCATTACAGATTTATGTAGTTAACAGCTAACAGTGAGAGGCATGCAGACTCTGGCCTCCAGGAATTAATGGTGTCAGTTTGGTACCAGCAGAACCTACTTCTGCAATTTTTGCTGTAAATATTCTGCAATATGGTAATGTGTTAGATGTTTTGACAATTTCACAAAACATAGTTGAAAGGCAAATCTTACCTGTTCACATATTCTGTGTGTCTCAAGTATGTGTTGCAGGCACCATATATATTTCATATTATATTTCATATAAAGAAATACTGAATTTTATTTTAATGTGGAGGACCCACCAAGTAGTAGATGCTAGAACATATCAAATAACTATTGGATACCAAAATTAAAACAGGTATTTCACACAAAACTGTGGTAAAGGCAGAAGAGTTGCACCCTAAAGCTTGTTTTTCTCAGGATGTTCAGCCATAAATTACGGTCCAGTCATTGCCTATTCTTTAATTTCAAATGAAGACCAAAAACTTAGTATAGTACAGTATCGGTGCCTGCATTGCGTAGTACAAGACTACAACTACACCAGTGACCCGCTGCAGCTAAAGAGTCGGGAAATTGGCAAGGTTGGAACAGACCTTCACGGTCACCCATTCCAACTGTCTGCTCAGCACTACCCTTGTCACCCAGAGACCACCAAACCACATCACCAGACCCAGATGCCTCTTGAACACCTCCAGGGACAGTCACTCTACCACCCCTGTGGGCAAACTGTTCCAATCTCTGACCACCCTAACAGTGAAAAAAAATCTCTAGTACCTGAATCTCCCCTGTCTCAGCTTAAGGTCATTTCCTCTTGTCTTCTCACTGCAAGCACAGCAGGAGATCAACCCTTACCTCACTGCAGCCTCCCTTCAGGCAGTTGTTGAGAGCATTAAGGTCTACCCTGAGCCTCCTCAAGACTAAATAAACCCAACTCTCACAGATGTTCCTCTGTTAATGTCCTAAAGCTTTCACAAGCTATGTTGCCATTCTCTGGACATGTTCCAGGAATTCAGTGTCTGTTTTAAAGTGAGGGGCCCAAAACTGAGCGCAGGATTTGAGGTGTGGCCTCACCAGTGCCCAATACAGGGGAACAATCCCTGCCCTGCTCCTGCTGGCCACACCATTGCTGGCACAGGCCAGGATGCCATTGGCCTTCTTGGCCACCTGGGCACTGCTGGCTCATTTTCAGCTGCTGTCACCAGCACCCCCAGGGCCTTTTCCTGTGGCAGCTTTGCAGCCACTCTGCCCCAGCTTGTGGCACTGCCTGGGCTTGCTGTGACCCAAGGGCAGGACCCAGCACTGGGCCTTGTTGAACCTCACACCACTGGCCTGGGCCCATGGTCCAGCCTGCCCAGATCCCTCTGCAGAGCCTTCCTGCCCTCCAGCAGATCAGCACTCCCACCCAGCTTGGTGCCATCTGCAAACTGACTGAGGAGACACTCAATTGCAACACCCAGAAATTGATAAAGATGTTAAACACAACAAAAAGAGCCCTGGGGAGCACCATTGGTGACAGGCCACCAACTTGATTTAGTTCCATTCACAACCACTCTCTGGGCCTGACCGTCCTGGTAGTTTTTTTACCCACCAAAGAGTCCACTCATCCAAGCCACAAGCAGTTTTCCTAGGAGGATCCTGTGGGAGATGGGGTCAAATGCATTTACTCAAGTTCAGACAGACAACAACCACAGCCTTCCCCTCATCTACTAAGCAGGTTGCTTTGTCATAGAAGGAGATCAGGTTGGTCAAGCAGGACCTGCCTTTTGTAAATCCATGTTTGCTGGGCTTGATCTCCTAGTTGCCCTGCATGTGCCATGTAATGGGCTTCATGCATCTCTTCCACAGCCTTGCCCTGAACTGAGGTAACTACAGCCCTGCAGAATCATCCTTCCAGCTGTTCTTGCAGACAGGCACTACATTTGTTGATTTCCATTCTTCTGGAACTTTTACAGTAACCAGGACTGTTGGTAGATGATTAAGAGTGGCTTGGCAAGATGTTTTACCAGTTCCCTCATCACTCTGGGTGGATCTCACCAGCGCCCATACACTTGTGAGTGTCTAATTGGCACGGCAGGTCACTAACCATTTCCTCCTGCATTATGGGGGCTTCACTCATCTGCCTATCACCAATTTCCAGCTCTGGTAATTTCTCAAACTGGGTATCCCAAGGACAAGTGGGAAAGAAACTAAGACCAGGGCAAAGAAGGCATTAAATACCTCTGCCTTTTCCTCACGCTCTGTCACTCACTACACTGCCCTCTGCATTCCACAAATGCTGAAGACACTCTGTCACCCTCTTTTTGCTATCACTGTGTTTATACAAGCCTTTTTTGCTGTCTTTAACTGCTGTGGCCAAATCAGGTTCTAGTAGGACTTTGACTCCTCTAATCTTCTCCCTATATGATCTTGCAACATCCTTACAGTCCTCCCAAGTTATTTGACCCTCCTTCCAGAGATGATAGATTCTCTTTTTTCTCCCAAGTTCTCTTTAACCAGTCTTTTCCTGATGACTTGTTTTTCTAGACAAGGGGACAGCCTGATCCTGAATATTTAATAATTCCTTTTTAAAGCACATCCAGCCTTCCTGGACTCCTTTGTCCTTCAGGACTGACTCCAAAGAGACTCTGTCAATCCATGTCTTAAACAGGCCAAAGTCTGCAAGATGGAAGTCCAAGGTGGAAGTTCTGCTGGTGCCCCTCCTTACTCCACCCAGTACTGAAAACTCTAATATTTCATGGTCTCTCTGCCCAAGACAGCCACCAACCACTGCATCATCCACTAGTCTTTCTTTGCTCGTTGTCATAGTTTAAGCCCAGCCAGCTGCCAAGCCCCAGGCAGCCACTTGCTCGTTCCTGCACCAGTGGGATCAGGGAGAGAATCGGAAGGATAAATGCCAGGAAACTTGTGGGCTGAGATAAAGACAGTTTAATAGGGAAAGCAAAAGCCATGCACAATCCAAGCAGACCCACTTGCATTCTAAGCATGATGTCGCAGGGTCTGGAATGTCCCTTTGGTCAGTTTGGGTCACCTGTCCTGGCTGAGTCTCCTCCTGACCTCCTGAGCATCCCCCACTCTCCTCCCCAGTGTGGCAATGCCAAAAGCAGAACAGACCTTAGCTCTGAGCAAGCCCTGCTCAGCAGTAACAAAAACATCTCTCTATTATCAACCCTCTGTTCAGTACAAATCCAAAACACAGCCCTGAAGCAGCCATTAGGAAGTTAACTCTACCCCTGCCAAAACGAGCACATACATAAAAACCAAAAAAACAAAAAAACAAAAACAACAAAAAAACCCCAAACAAACAAAAAAACCAACAACAACAAAAAACAAAACAAAACAAAACAAACCAAAAAAACAAAACAAAAAACCCCCAAACAAACAAAAACAACAACAACAACAAAAAAAACAAAAAAAAAACCCAAACAAAAAACCCAAAAACAAACAAACAAAAAAAAAAACAAACCAAAAACCAGGTCTAGCAGGGCTTCTCCTCTGATAGGCTCTTTCACCAGCTGTTCAAGAAGTTCCCTTCCACACAGTCCAAGAACCTCCAGTCTTCTTTGTTTCTGCTGTGTTCTATTTCTGGCAGACATTTGGCCCAGATAAAAGGGCAACCACGAGACTTCTGGCAGCCACTTGAAGAATGCCTCATGTGCCTGTTCATCCTGGTTGGGTGGTCTGTAACAGACTCCCACCATGACATCTGCCCTGCTGATCTTCCCCCTGTCTTACCATAGGCACTCAGACTTGTCATCTTCATCATAATCATCAATTTCAATACAATCAAATCACTCCCTAAGAGTGCTATTCTATGTTTACAGAATACTCATAATTGGTTTGCTAATTGAGTCAAGGCTTCATTTTCTAGCATGTGTCTTGCTGAGACTAAATAGGCTTTTCTCTTGGCACATACATGGGAAAGCAATGTGTAGAGGACATTGTCCCTAGAGGGATCACACACCAACCAACTCCTGAAAGAGCCAACAGCCTACATTCCTCAGCTCTTTTCTACTGACAGTACTACCAGGAAGACCCTGCAAAATTCAACCTCTGTTGCTGTTCATATTTGAACTGATTTTATTATGAAAGTTTCATTCACAGTAACACAGATCCACAGATCCAGACCTCTAAGTGTGAAGTACAGGTAAAATGTGGGAGAACTTGAAAATACTGGGTATTGTAAGAAAAAGGAAGTGTAAGAAAGGTAATAAATTATTTCTATTACTTCTATAAGGTAATTTTCTGCACAATGTTATTGTCAAATAAGTAAGATACATTCTACATCTAGTTATTTTAAGTCTTTTTAATTTGAGTTACCTAAAGCATTCACTTTAGTTATGTAAAATCACATAGAGCCTGCAGCAATCCAGTGTGCATCAGTTGTTTAATTCTGTGTCAAGGTCTATGCCAAAACCCACATGCAATATAAGCCAGTTATTTTTCCACAAAAGCATCTGACCAAGGCAAGTAAGAAGAAGAAGAAACCTTGATCTATTTTTGGCACTGTTAACAGTATGCTAGAGAGAGTTTTTATTCTGACTTGGCTCTGCTGTTCTCATTCAAAATTTTGCTAAATCCCATCGTACATGTACTTCCCCAGTACATTAACTAACCTAACATGTCGGACTAACTGAAACAACCCCTTATTGACTGAAATATGCTACTGCTGACATTTTATTCTAAATGTTTTATAAGCAGAACTGTTCTAGTAAAGAGTGACTCTGTGTATAGGCATTTGCCACGGGCACACAGTACACAAGATCTGCTGCTGCTTTTATGATCAGAGTTCATAGCAGATGTGGTTGGTCAGTACTTATCTAGTAACCTACTTGTTAGTCAAACAGACACATTTTCAGAGCTCTAGATGGAAGAGGTATTAAAAAACTGCTGTCCCAATGCTCTGCAGCTGGATGTTACCTTTCCCCACAATAAGTGATGTCCTGGCAGAGGGAGTCAGAAAGAGCTGGAAAAGCTGCAAGAGTGACATGTTGAAGTGAGGATCACACATTGTGTCATTGCAACACAGGCATTGAATTTAATGGTCCATGTGAGTAACAAGGTGACTCTTACTCAGAACAGTAGCAATCACTTCATCAATTACCCTGGTCTGCAATGGTTTGCAATGCCCAAGAAAAATTTAGACTTCCCTTCTTCCTCCAGGTTTCACTCAAAGAAAGTCAAACAGCCAAAATCAAAAGCTGCAATTATTAAAATTGCAAGAAAATGGGACAGCCCGAATCATCACCACATAAATGACCACATTACCTTCCTGTGAACTTCTTGGTGGACTATTCTGTGTGTCTTTGGGAAGCATAATTCTTCTACCTGTAGGCTTTACCTCCATCTACTTATTATGGCAAATTCAAATCCATGCTCTATTACACCAACAGGTAGACAAAAAAAAACTTGGCTTTGGATGTTTCTGTTGACAAACTGGCCAGAATAACTAACAATATCTATGTTGAATAATGCATCCCAATCAAGCTTTTTTGTCTTTTTCCTATTAAAGAGAATTTAATTGATTTAAATTTTTTTAAAGTGTGGGCAGACTTTTTGTTAAAAATAAAAAAGTGGTCAAATAGGTAATCCATTGTAGACAAATCCTGTTGTGATGTCTGATGGGGAAAGAAGTGGTCTCATTTAACACCACCAGATCTGATACCTTTAAACCCACTAAGCAGGATTGTACCTGCTGTTGCTCTTGGCTTTAAAGGCAACAGGGCTCTGCAGAGACAACAGTCCAGCTGGGAAAGACTGTGACATTCAAACCCAATTCTGTGTTACAGCACAGAGTACATATAGTAGCAGGCAAACCCCAGAATGGAAAATCCATTATTCAGAAGGCTGAACAATTGCTTTGTTAAGCTATACTGTATTATATTATACTATCCCAAAACTATACTCTACTACTCTATATGAAACCAAAGAAAAACCCATCACCCCTTATAGTCACACCACAGCTTTGAACTAACTGGTCAATCAATCCAAACAACCATCACCAGTGTCCAGTTAAGAAATCTCTCTTTGGTAAACAATCCATAACACATTCCACATGTGCCAAACAACAGGCGCAGCAAATAGAGATAAGAATTGTTTTCTTTCTCTGAGCTTCTCACTGCCTTCCCCAGGGAAAATCCTGGGAACATTGTGCCTGCTGCTCTCTGTGAAGAGAGCTGCGGCCACAGGTATGCTTGGTGGAACAAGTGTTGGTCGATCTGTTTTAGCCTTCAATGTCAAAGCAGCAGCTCAACAATAATGTTTAACAGAGCATATTGTTGCACCTCTAGACTTAAATTTGGTTTTAAGTATAAAATATTTGATTTACCAAGAGATACTGAAAATCTAGTGTTTATATAATTAGTGAGGAGCTCATTGGTAGCATTAACTGGATAGTGCAGATACTGCTAACTTTATTGATGGCCAATGAAAGACAAAACTGAATTAAAAACTGGTTACTTCCTATTACTTCCACAGATCAGTTTTGAAACCACAATGGTGCACACACAAGAAGGCATTCACAACCAGGTGGCAGTTTCAGGTGAGCAACATCTTGCAGAGTGTTTACAGTCAAATTTTGATGGAATTCACCGCATGAGGGATATGGTAGTGACTTGTTTGAGCAATAACCCTTGTAGTTATTTCCTCACATTCTTGAATAACACCATAGTTTAAAGAGACTGATGGAAATCTGGATAGGAAAATCATCGGAAATTACAAAGGCAGAATATAAATTGATCATTACTTGGGTTTTGGTCTTTTTGAGGTTTTTTTTTCTGATTCACCTAACAATTTACATATGCATTAAAAACTAAAAGGAAGGATCAGAATTTCCTGTCCTCAGTATTTCAAGTTCATACTACCTGTTGTTGTTCAAACTTTCAGGAATACAGGTGAGCTTTTTCAGACACATTGTCCTCTTATTTGATTTGATAATTAAAACTAAGTTATGCCTTCAGAAAACGTATTTGCCCAGTGTATGTTTGATAAAGGGCTGCAACACAGAAATTATCTCAGAACTCTTCCCTGCAAGTCCCCATTCCCTCCTTCCTTCCTCAAAACCACATATATTTGTTTCAGGAAGCAAGCTTGCTACCTTAGACTCACAGTTGCAGCTAAAAACTAGTGCACTGGAGCCAGAGGCATATAGCTGTTTAGTGGTTTAATGGTGGGGCCTGAAGTTGGAACCAAGGCTGCAAGTTGAAGCTGAGGCAGTAAAAGCAGCAACAGCCATTGCCTGAAGTTGGCCTCTTCTGTGGGACACTGTTTGTGTTTTATGCTCATGAGAAGCTGCCAAGGACTAGGTGGTCAGTGTTACACTTCTACTGAGGTGAGGTAGTCATCCAGTAAAGATCCTGGTAAAAAAAAAGATATTCCTCTGTCTCCCTGTACACTGAAAAAACTTACCCCTCCAAACTAGCCTTGCCACCATCTTTTTCAGAGCATTGTGAGCAACATCCTGCCTGTTGCTCCATTTTGTTACTGGTGTGTCATCAGGTTCTCACATCTAGGAGAGGTAAAATCTATCTGCATGTCACTTTCCTGCTTATCCACTAGATTTCTACAACTCTTAGCTGGCATTTGCCCTGTATTTCAGCTACCTGTAGATACCTTCTTCTGTGCTAAATAAATACTGTGTTGCCTTACCTGTGTTTATTCAACCTTTTGTTGCAAGAATGAATTTGACAGCCCAGAAACCTCTGTTATTTGGAGTAGGTGTTAATTAAGAGGCTGTGGAATTGAGTTTGGGTTTAAGTAATCCTGCTGAGTGCTGAAGTACTGACTGTATGCAGTGCACTGTGCACCTGATGGCACATGCACATCCCTGTTCCTCCTTCATCCAGGGGTAACATCAAATTCCCTCACAGGAATAATCAAGAAGTTATTGTTATAGATGAACCCTCTCAGTCATCAGTGCAAACAGAGGTTCAGCAAAGTGTGCCACATCTCCACATTTTGTGGCTAAAGCTCAAAGGAACAATTCTTGGATGAACCATTCTCTATGTAGCAGGAGATTGTCACTTTGTACAACCACAGCATCCTTTGAATACATTCAGGGTGGATACATCTGCTTCCTTTCCATACAGGACAGCCGAAGTAACCATTGAGTCCACAGATTACTGACATAGATACTACAAAATGTCTGGAAACACAGCTGAGGCCAATTTTAAATCCACACGGTACTTTAAACCCAAGAGCACTTCTCAAAGATTGATTAATTAACCTTCATAGTGTATTTTCGGCACAGAGGCGTACATGCTAAATTAATTAATAGGGGTTTGGGGTTTGTTTTTTTTTTTCCTTTTACCACGACGGGGCGGGGCTGGCGCTACCTAACTCCCAACAAAAACCAAACAATCCAGGAAAAACTTTTATAGCAAAACAGCGACACCCACTGCTGGACATCACAGTTGCACCCTTATGCTCCTCGAAAATAAAGCGAAGGTGAAAACGCCAGGGAGGGGAAAGCTAAACTCCCAAGGGGCTCGCGAACCTTCTCCCTTCCATCGCTGCCACGAACCTCAGGTTGCGGTCTCAACACAGGGCTGCCTACAAGGGCCGTGGTCATCCAGCAGGGAGACACGGAGGGAGGGAGGAAGGGTGTCACGGTGTCACCACCTCCTTGCCTCGCGTGCCCCGCTGCCTCCCCTGGGCGCAGCGACACAAACGGGGGGACGAGCGGGGGGCACAGGATCACGGCCGTGCTCTCTCCGCACCCGCAGCGTTGAAGCGTGGGGATGCTCCACGCTAGGGAGGAGATGCCGGTAGGACTGCTGTTCGACAGCCCCGGCCAGAACGTCCTGCAGCTGGAGAGAGGGGTGCGCGGACGTCACTGTGACACTCTGGTAGGTACCGAAGCTCCCCGACTTTTCCTGCCGCGCGTCGCCGCCCAGGGCGGGCTCCGCATCCCGCATTCCCCGGCCGGGAAGCAGCTGGTCCCTAAGCGCCCCGGGCACTCCTTGCTGACGGCTCGGCGAGAAGAGCTGCTGTGGCTCACGGGCTGTCAGCACTGCGCGCAGCCCCGGTGCGGTGCAAGAAGCTCCCGCTGTCTTCCCTCGCCTTACCCAAGTGCCGGCGGCGGCCTCTAAGCGGGGCGGTGGTTGGGGCTCCGTCCCTGCGTCGGGGAACGCCGGGCTCGGCAGCGGCAGCCCTGGCCGGGCCGGGGTCACTTCAGGCCTTGGAGCCCATGTCTGTGTGAGCGACTTTCCTCGGGTGCGGCGCTGGTGCTGCTGGCGAAGATCCAGCTGGCACTCGGGCGGAGGGTCAGGCCGGCAGCCGCTGGGAGCGCGACCCCGCGGGGCGCTGCCCGGCACGGCTGTCCCGGCTAGCGGCAGCGGGGCAGCGCTTCTCGACCGTAGGGAGCTGCTCCGTCGGGGAAGGTACAGAGGGGTGTGTCACGGTCCTTTCTTCTTGAGTTTGTAACTTAAGGCAGGGATGGTCAGAAGTGGTCTTTCCCCCTTACCTGAAGCACAGGGTCTTCTCTTGCTATGAAGCCAAATGGGAGAGAGAAAATAACCAGCTAGAAAGGATAGGAAGTAATGGAAGCCAGTCTGTAGTTGTATGAACATAACTACATTTGTTTTTCTGCTGCTGCTGCTAGTTGGACTGCTGTGCTGAGATGGCAGCAGAGCACAGCAGTGTGTTGGGATGCACTGTTGCTGCTGGGGAAGTCCAAATTGGTCCACCAGAAGGGTACTGCTTAGCCCTGAAGTAATTCTCTCTGGCTCTGCTATTTGTAGGTAGGCTGGCTTAAGATGCAGAAGTGATGTCACATGGAAAGTCTTTACTGGCTTTCTTGAAAGCAATCTTTCAAATTTGTGTCTCTACAGGGTAATAGCACAGCTGAAATTTTAAAATAAAACCAACTGCTTGAATCTAGGTGGGGGGAAGATGGTGAAAAAAACCCCACCTGAAATTGGTGTATGTACAGAAAGTAGTTAGTGAGGTGGATGAATGAGACCAATCTGGAACTGTTCTAGACATGCAGTTCTTGTTGTGGCTTTGGTTTTTCAAAATGGATCTCTCAGTAACTTCTGAACGGATTGATGGAATAGATATTTTACTTGTGCTGAGTTGTGCTTGGTTTTTGGTCAGCAATGTAAATGAATCACTATTAGTACTGGCATATGGACTTGGGTTTTCAGTCATCTAACATGTCATTTAAGAAGGCATGAGTGACATTAACTGACCACTAATCACAGCTGACACAAGCTTCTGTCTTGCATTGTATTACTCAGAGGACTGATCTATAGTTACTGTTCTCTTGGTGTTTCCTTTTATACACATTTTTGCATGTGAAAGACCTACTGGAAGCAGAGAGAAATTCAAAGTTAATAATTTCTTGTTTTGGGGAATTTTTTTTTATATTAACGTAAGGGCTCACATAGAACACAACTGAAAATTTGATGCTATAGTGTGTGTACACTGAGTTTTTTGTGTCCAGCAACATTGGGCTTCAGTTTAATAAAACCACATTTGTAAGTTTTGGGTGAGGGTGCATCAGTGTGTCATTGTTGCTAAGAGAGGAATATTGCAAACCTGTTTTGAGGTACAGGCTGTCGTCTTTTTTCTTTTCCTTTCATAAGAAGATGTTCAAGTTATGCCCTATCAGACCCTATGGGTAATACAAAACTTTTTAATGGTATCTGGTAGTTCAGCAACTTGGTGCTTGAATACTTTGTGTGTTAGGTAAGAGAAGAAGTCTGCAAATAGCTAGATGGTGCAGCCTATTATTAATACTGCTAATGTACTAGTAGGTGAGAAAATACAAACATTAGTAAGATCATTCTAATAAGCAGACACTAGTACTAGAAAAAAACACTACATATGTTAGATATATGTTATTTAAGCAATAAAAGGAATTGACATCATTTGAAATCTTGACTTTTCTCCCCCTCCCTACTTCAAATTGAAATGATGAAAATTACTTTACTTTCAAACTTCCTACCTAAATATATGTCCCCAAACTATGTATTGGATAAGTCTTGAAAAAAAATTAATAGTTGGACTCAATGATCTTAGAGCTCTTTTCCAACCTAAATTATTTTGTCATTTAAGTAACAAAAACAACAAAATGAAAAAAAAATTCTACCTTTGAAAACCATCTTCTTTCTTTACCAATAAGAAAATATTTTCTGGAAATATTTTTGAAGAGAATAAAGCATGCACTTTTTATGTGTGTTTTCAAGTGATAAAATACTCCTGGTCAAACTGTCTGGTCAAAAATTAATCCAAGTTCAGATCCATCAGGACTGGATGTTGTTACAGCACTCAGTTTATCTATAGTTTTTATACTTCATGTATCACTACTGCATTTGTCTGATTCTTTTGTGTTATTGTCTGTAATTTAATAATCATAACTAAGTATAGAGCTAACTAAGAATGCAGACTACATTGCATAGCATAATACACAGTATACAGTTTATTACTGGTACTCAGAGTGATTTTAAAGTCTAACAAGTGAGTGGCTGCTGGACTTTGTGCTCCTTGCTTGCAGTTGTTTGTAAGAATTCCACCAGCTCAGGCCTTAAACACTTACCCTTCATGGGGAGCATGAAGGAGCATGCTGGAGCAATACAGGGTCTAAAGTCAAGGGATGTAAGTACAACCACTCTGTTACCCAGAAAGGAATGCTGAACCAGTAGAATTTCTCCTTAAGTGGAATAACTGGCTCCTGCAAAGACTGACAAATACAAGATATTAAAACACAGAAAAAGGTCATTATGCTTTATCAGACAATGGACCTGTTTCAGGTGTGGGACAGTAGACAGCAATAATTGCCACAATGCAGTATTCATATATGTGGAGAAAGAAGAACCAAGTACAGGTGCCTCAGGCAGCAGGTGAGTATACTTCTGAGTGTGATGCAGAGGGACCGGCTCTGAGCTGGAGCTGCACTGGTTTGGGAGGAGCATCCATCAGGAAAACCATGGATTCTGGTGAGCTGTGAAGCCAAGGAGAGCTGCAGACTCTTGTGCCTCTTGACGCCTCTTGTGGAAGAGAGGCATTGTCAATAAGACAGATGATCACTTGGCCTGAATTACTGTCTGGGACAGTTCATCACTGCTGATTTGGAAATGAAAATGTAATCTGCAAAACAACTCCTGAAAGGTAGGCAGCTGCTACTAAGAGGACTCGGACCTTCAGTCAAAATATTTTAATGGGTGCTGAACAGAAGAAATCCTCCTCTCTGATACAGTGCATTGCTTTGGGGTGTGATACTAAAAATGTAATTTGTAGCTGGTTTATGGAATGATCATAACAGAATTGCAAAAGTAAATATACTGGTAAAAATAGTGAGCACTTCTCAGAAGAAAGTAGGAAATTCTTGTCCAGGGAGTGTTCCCAGAAGGCCATGAGAAAATCCAGAGCTGCAACCCACCTGGATCTAAGGAAACTTAAGAGCAGATAGCAGAGTCCTAAGATGCAAATATAGTAGTCTGGTGGCTTCTCCAGGATTCCCTATCCTGTGTAAATTGGTATGTAAACTGATCTTGGTGGACTTAAACTGAGACCAGTGAAGTTATTGAAAAGTTCAGACTTTGTCATATGGTACAGCTCTAATTCAGTTATACTGTTGCTTAATTGCTCTGAAAGACCATTAGCTGCAGTTGGTCTGAAGTATTTTTTTCCACCTTATCTAACAAAATAAGCTTTCTTGAACACACAAGCATAGAATCCTTGGAATCTTGTAGTGGTATTGGTTTCTTCTGTTGATTTATTACTGTATTTTTTTGTCCCTTACAAGTATCAAGGATATAAACACATCAGGATTTAAGCTTCTAAAAACACATCCAGCTTTGCTGTACCTAGCAGAAGTAGATAACATTGTGCTCAGTCATGGCAATTTTAATATGAAACAAAGTTTAGATCTGTCGAAGCTGAAAAGAAGAACTAACAGCTAACAGCTGCAGAACCCATGTATTTCTGCATTAAAGTGCAAGTTCTGGACAAAGGCCTATTACACTAGCTCTACACTCATTATTTGTTTTGCCGAGGTTACTAGGAAACAAAATCCCTGATACATTTGAAAGGTATTAGGAAAGGGTTATTAGCTGTTACTAGTAGTTTGAAGTGTAGCGGGGGGAGGGACGACAAAGTAGTATTTTTCTGATTCAGCAGATATTTTGACAAAATTCAACAGCAGCCTAAAATATAAAGCATTTTTGCTCTGTAGTTATATACAGAGCAAACTCACCAATGCCTAGGTAAGCTGCTTTTGCAAACTGTCTTTTTATTTAAAGGACATGGATAAGATGGTCTAGAAGAAACTGGAAGAGTAGTCCTTAGTTTTGTTTTGAAAAGTGAACAGTCTTTTTTGAAATACTGATTTTTTTCCTTTCCCCTTACCTTCCATGTAACAGTATCTGCAGTAGTCTTGTTAGCTGTAAATGACAAACCTAAAAACTGGGAGGGTGGCAGATTAGTTTCTCTTTATCTAGTTTAAGTTGAAAAAAGGTTAGGAAATCTGTAATAAATGTGTGGTTTGGTTCTTATATGTGTTAGGTCAAGTCAAGACAGAGAGTAAAATTTGGGCATTATATATGCAAAAATGACTATTTTTAGATTGTTGGTGTCTTCATTTACGGAAGGTGATGAACTTTGTAAGAGTTAGTAAATTAGTGAAAGCCCCAGGGAAAGTCTGCTGTATCTTATCACATATTTATATTATTACTTGTATTTCTTTATGATCCTTCACATCTTCCTTGGGACCTGCCTCTCTGAGGTTTATAATTTTGAATGAGTCAGGCACAAATCCTCATCTTATAAAAAAGTATACTAATAATTTTTCTGCTGTGATTTATTGCCATTAACTTCACTTGCCATATACCTGGAAGGTGCATGTGTGGCATTACACTTGCATGTGTTTATATGATTATGTTATTTTGTGTCGAAAGCAAATGGCAGCTCTTTAATACAGATATCTGGAGAGCAAACCATCTGTGCTGAGGTTATGATGATCTGATAATTTCAGTCTTCTTATATTGTTATCTAAAGGATCAGAAGTCATGTATCATCATCACAACTCTTTCTTCGCTGTTTTATGGTAGCTCATTCTCTTCAAGTTTTATTCACATAAAACTATAGTTGAAATGTAATGATATTCTCAGAAGGGTGTGGACATGGAATTAGCAAAAATAAAGTAAAAATAAATATCTCCATAATTAGAAAAGGAGTGTGGCCTTCTCTCTGCAAATCTGGTAACTTTACACAAGGCTCATGCCCTCCAAGATTTTTTTTGTATAACGAAGGAGGTGCACTGACTCATTAAATGTCAAGTTGAGTAGACAGGAACAGCGTACAATCAAATTTCAAATAGCAGTATGAGGTTTTGCAGGAGTTATAACTGGATACAATAAAGTGGCTGAGGTGCATAATTTCTGGTGGTTGTTGTTGGAGCGGTTTTAGGTAACATTGGGCTTTGGGGTCTCTCAATATTAAAAATTCACTGAAAAGGCTACATTTCCAATTTTACCAAAAAGGAAGCAGGGCAAGTAAGTATACTACTGCATGGCAAACAAGTTATTCAAAATAGAAGAAAAGGAAAAATCCTGCTCTAAATCACACTAGAATGATTAGTGAAAGATAAAAGCCCTCTTGCAGCACCCCAAGGAAGCATTTCTAGAGCATGTAGTTGGAACAGGTGGTACTGGAAATTATATCTTTGACAGTAGATACTGCCCTTCTTCACCCTCAGAAATGTATTTTCTGGTGCTCAATGAAGCATTGCTAGTTGTACAATGAATCAGATGCTCCCACTGGAAAAAGTACCAGAAATCAACTCATTAATTGGTCTCTTATCTATTGTGGCTTGAAAAGAATAGGCTTTTAAGAACAGATACTGCTCACCAAAGCCTCTAGATGGAATTCTGCTTGCTTCTTTTCTATTCAAGCATCAGATACTTGAGTCTTTTGGGCTATTTCTAGTTCTTCCAAAACTGTGTTTCAGGTAAATGACCACCCCTTATCATGGACATTTGCCTTGTGACCTACCAGGAATATATATAGGGTTTGCTTGCTTTGCTCTCAAAGTGGGCCTCATAATACCACTATAGTATGAAACTTCAGTCTGGCTATTTGGAGATTTAACTGCCTGTGGAAAACTGTGGACACCTGCAGATTTTGAAGAAAGGCAGTATTGATGGGGATTAGAGCATGCACTGATGTGCAATTTGGAGGGAATTTATGAGGAATCAAGGAGACGGCACTGTGGCAGGACATCCCCCAACCACAGAAGAGCTTTTCTGCTCTGTCGATCAGCTGGTGCAATAGCTCTGGTGCAATAGCTCTGGACATTCTCCCCCCACACATGGCGTGATGAGATGACCCAGGCCAGCTCTCTGACTTGTAGGTTGTCACTTGCTAGTGAATTATTTCCCTCTGTGGCACCAGGGGTAGAACTCCCAATAAACACCTGAGTGTGAGAACACATGTGGGGAGATAAGGTGGATATTCCTGACTGAGAGACACTACTTTACAAACTATAAAAGCTGCACAAACTTTCATGGAGGCAGAAACCTCCTACACACACCCTGGAAACGTGTGGGACTTCTCAAGCAGGGTTTGGATGCAAATTTGCTGGATACTTCTCTGGGAATTGAGTGAAAGAATTATAGTGTACTCCATCACCAATTCAGTGGTAAATTACATTGAATCCTAATCTATACTATTTCTTTGCTAGCTGTAAATAGAGGTACCTTTATCATGCACTGTATTTTATCTACTAGTAGTTCTTTTTGTTTTATTCCTGTGTAGTAAGTAGTCTGTATAAAGTCTTATGACTGTTAATTTTGTTAATGCAATAAATAATTCACCTTGTAATAGACCTAATCAACCATTATTAAGAACTTGTGAGTGAGAGCAGTCTGGCACAGGCCGCCTCAAACAGCCACTCTCAGAAATCTCCACCAAAGGCAGGACTTGCCTGGGCTCTTGCCCTCTCATTCATCACAGGCAGCAGGACTATGTCAGCGCTGGAACAGAGTGAATGTGGTATCTCAATAGCTCACACATTTAGGAGTACTGAGCCTACTCATAAAGAAGCATACTAAGAACAGTATGAAAGTACTGGTGTTTAATTGCTTAAAACAAGAAAGTTTCTAAAGCTTGCAAAAACGATCAGTGCTGACATCTCAGGAGGGTTTAATTTCTCACAGCAAACAGCAGTCTAGACTCACAAATACCTGTTCTGTATTCATCTTAAGTACTTCAGGAACACTGAAAGTTTCAGGGGTGCCTTTGCTTTTGGCAATCCCTGCCACTTGCTCTTAGATGTCCAGAGCTTGCATTGCCTGCAAGAGGCCTGCAAGTCCAGCACAGGTGTTTTGGGAGCATCACACTGCACAACACCTCTGGCAACACCTTTGTTATTGTTCTTTGATGTCCTTACTGCAGGCATCTGATGTGGGACAAAGAGAGAATGACACAGATATAGGAGAGATAAGGGACTCCACTCTTGCTTTCCCTATTGTCATAATCAATTTTATACCAACATTTCCAGTACAGATGAACCTCCCCCTTTCTCCCCAGAAGGCAGTGGTCTAGGGAAATTTGGATCTGGTAAGGCTGAGCAGGGGTCATAAGAGATGTGTGAGCAGCACAGGCAGAGCAGCAGGATGGGCATGCAGCTCTTGCATGTGCTCTGAGCGTGGCTTGGGCTAACTGTGCCAAGGATGACCTCGTTGCAAGGCTTTTGAGTAACCACATCTTGCAATCCTTGATGAAAATTAGATAGATCAAAGCCTTATCCAGAACCTCTAGATTCCTCCAGGCATTAACATGACCTCTTAAACATGACCGTATGTTTATCAAGTTTTATCTATTCTATAGCAGATGTGGCTAAACACAAAGATTTTCAGAGTGGAAGTTCTTCATGGAAGTAAGGGATTTTCACAGTTCTGCAGACTCCTGAAATGTAGAGTCTGTCTGGTATGGCAGCAAGAAAATATTCTTGTGCAGTCTCGTAACATCTGAGTATTTCCACTTCTTCCTATGCTCAACTGCCTTAATAAATAAGAAAATGCCACCACCCCTGTCTCATAGAAGAAACTGAGGGATGGCACAGCTATGACTTACTACTCATTATAATAAGAAGGTTGGTTTTGGGACCCTTCTGCCACTAGACCAGTGATTGATTTTTCTTGTGAAATGACAAGTAAAGGGTACCAGGGCACATGGGAAGAAAGAACTGCTGAAAGGCTGTGAAATATGGTATAAGTAAAGTTAATCTGACTTTAGAATTCCAGGCATCTGTTCTGATTCTGCAGCTTTAGCTGAGGTGATAAATGACCCCCACAAGTAAATCTGAATATAGCTTTACCACAGGAATGTGCAATCAGTTTTCAAGCTTTTGCCTGAGTAAACAGCAATTTGTTTGAGACAGTTTGCAAATCATGGATTTTTGGTTTGCCAGACTATTGCATTGGATGCTTCAATGCCATTGAAAATATGAGCTTGTGCCTGAGCAGACCGAGTTTGCTTGGTTCACTTATTTTATTTGAGTATTTTGCTAAAGATAAAAAGCCGTCACATGTGAGAACTCCAGTGTGACAAAATAGTGTTTTGTGACCTCTGACAATTTGTTGGGCCTATTTCTTAAAAAACAAGTGGAACCTTTCTCTTTGATCAACTTCACAGAGATGACTGGCTGGACAGTGAATTGCAAGCAGCTATGTGATGTGGCTTAGGGGGAGGACAGCAAAGCTCTAGCTCTGCTGGCCCAGTGCCATGCCACCTGCTTTGTAACATATGAGCAACTATTTCTAGTAAAATTTAATTGACACAGCTAGTCTTGGCTGCTGCTCCACTTCACTCCTGCCAGCTGCAGAGCCACTGTACTTCCTGCTCCACATGTGCAGGCAAAACCATCATGTACAGTTGGTCCAGCATTGGTCTGTGAGTTTATTCAGCATCAACCCCCTCTCTTTCTCTGGCTGCAACCTTGACCAAAGTCAGCAGTCCGTAACATTTTTTCAGTTTTGGCTGATTTTCCTGCTGTGAATCCAAGGAACAATTTGTTTTTTCAGGGCAAGAGCAGAAGTGCTGGCCCAGGCAGACTGCTGGGTAAGTATTTTTCTATAAGCTTTAATCACACAGCTAGCACAAGTATCCATAGCTAAGGTTAAATGGAGCAGAAAACCACAATATTTGCAAGTGACAGAGGGAATGCTGTCTCCATCTCTCTTGCTATTTTGCACATAGGCCTCTTTTGCTGGAAAAGCAATCTGCAATGACAGTGATCCCAAGGTCTATACAGTACTGCACCAAAGGATTAATCCCTTTACTCTTCAATAGCTTCTTGGCTAGATAATCTGGTTCTACTGAATTTCAGCCAGAGATTGCCCCATATTACAAAAGACTATTTCTCTTTTGACAAATAATGGCTGAACTGTCTCTCCCTGATGTACTGCTGACTGAAAATCAGTCTCCTTCATACCCCATATTATAAAAGGAGCATGCATTAGTCAGCATGCATGCATGCATGCAAAAACCCCAAAAAACAACTAAAAAAGAAAATCATTTAAGGACCTTTTAAAGGGTCAAGGCATAAAACCAGGTTCTGATTATCAACACACAGCAATTATATTAAAATGTGGGTCTATGAGCCTTTCTTCAGCATTTCATAATTGTGGGTCCTGCCTAGTTTCTGGTAAATATGCAGCACCTAGCAAGTAGATACGGCATTGTAACAGAGGCAATTAGTCATCCATATCGCATTCCAGCCATTGTGTTGCATTTTATTAACGTAACTGTGCCCAGGACATTGCAACCAGCTTCTGGTTTATGTTTCACCACTTCCCTTTCACATTCTGAGTCAAGAGCATAAAGTGTCTCTGAGGCTTTTGCAGAAGTCCCTTACCCTATTTTAGGGTGACTACAGCACTGCTATTCCCTTTTTTCTGCCATGAAACATTCCTCATTATTTTTTTACTGCTGCTACTGAAGATCCACAGTCACTGACCTGCACTGCTCAATATGGGTTCCTGAGACAGAAGCGATTCTCTGGATGCACGTGGCATAGGTGACCTTTGGGTCTGAGGAGTGGCTGATGGTCTGTGCTACCACTGATCCAGGCAGTGCCCAAGTGCCTCCCCGGAGTGAGCACAGCCAGTCTGTCATGCCCATGGCCCAGGCAGGGATGCCCTCTCACCATCACCAGGGTTGCTCTTCATGTCCCCTGAACCCCTTCCCACCTGGTCCCCCCATCCACCCTGCATTACCCCCTCAGCTAGGTCGCTCACAGGAACAATGGGAGCTGCTGGTGGCACCAGCACTGGCCTCCTCAGGGATGTCAGGTCTGAAGGAACTGGGGAGCCACTGAAGGGACAGGAGGCCGAGGGGGCTGGGGGCAGCTGAGGGGAAGGTGGGGCTGAGGGGCTGAGAGGAGGTAGTGGGTATGAGGGGTCTGGGGTGGCTGAGGGGGATGGCAGAGGCTGGAGGGCTGAGGGATGGCAGGGGCAGAGGATGCAGACATTACAGTGTGTACTGGGGACACTGAGGGTACATGAGGAAACTGATGATGTAAATGCTCAAAAAGCCTATTGTTTGCAGTATCTCAGTTGTGATGAGAAATTGAGACCCATTATTTAAAGTTTCATAAATTGTAAAAAAAGTTTTCTTACCAAGGAAAGAAGTTGCTCAACCAAGACAGCAGACTGTGAGCCAATTCATGTCATGTCCTCAGGGGAACTTGTGACCATGAAAGGATAAAGTAAGGTGGGGGCCATTCTCCAAATAACCACCAAAGACCCTCTTGAGACTGTTCTCCAAACTGTGTGCGCATGCCCAAGCTATAAGGTGTACAGCTTTGTATATGTTAATAAGGGGGACGAGAATTCTGGAAAACTGTGCTGGCGTGTTAGGAGGAGGGGTCCGTCCCGCCCCTCCCCGTGTACCCAGAGCTGAAATTAAGTAACGCCTGCTTTCCAATAGTGAAATTACAGTGCTAGAGAGTTGTATTCTTTCTGTGACGCGGAGAGCAGCGGAGTCTGGGCTGGGGGCACTGAGGGCACCGGAGGGCTCGCAGGGCCCTGGGCTGCTGTGGGCAGCGCGGCGCGCTCCGGGGCCGAGGCTCGCGAGGCTGAGGGTCCCCGCGGGGCCGGCCCTCGCGCGCGTCGTGCGTCGGGCGCGTGCGAGCGCTCAACGGGGGCGGAGCGGCCCTCGCGCGGCGGCCGTTGTGGGCGGCGGTGCGTTGGGCGCGTGATGCCGCGTGTCGCGACAGTTGCCGCCCGGCGCGATGGAAAAGCTGCAGCTGCCGGCTGGTTCCCGCTCCTCCTCCGCCGCCCTCTGGCCCCGCTCCCGCCCTGTCATCCCCCGGCCCTGCACCTTCCCTATGAAGCTGTGGCTGCTGGTCAACAGCCCGTGCGTCCACTCGGTGCGCTGGGACGCCCGCGGCGAAGGCCTGTTCATCGACCAGGGGCTCTTCGAGCAGGAGCTGCTGGGCGTGGGGCTCAGCGCCGCCGGGGAGGAGGAGCTCTTCAAAACCAAGAACTTCGGCAGCATCGTCCGCCAACTCAACCTGTACGGGTTCCACAAGCTGACGGTGAGTCCGGCCAGCAGCACGGTCGGGTCCAGGCCGAGGGGCGATACCAGCTACGCTGATGGGCCCCTGCACCACTTCTGGAACCCGCATTTTCGCTACGGCCGCCCCGACCTCCTCGTAAAGATCAAGAGACTGACCAAGGCCAACAAGGAGAAGCTGGACGCTGGCCTGGAGGTGACCAGCCGCCTGCCCGACGACTTGCAGTACATTACTGGAAGGGGACTTGCTGCTGTGGCCCACGTCCCTCGGCGAGGTCGGAAGGACTGGTGAGACGGGCGGGTCATGGGCGGCCGCGGTCGGCCTGGGGGTGGCATGGGCTTAGAAAATTGGCACTGCCCTGGGGGGAGCGAGTCACTTGCCCTTGCTGGTGACTGCTTTGTTCACACGGTGCAAGAAAAGGGTTGTTCTTTAGGAAGGTAGATCTGCTGCCAGTAAACAGAGGGAATATAATTATAAATTGCTACAACTGTGCTGCCTATATATAAATACAAAAATATCAATATATGTATCTGAATATCTGTATACCTCTCACTGTGTAACTCACAGGTCCTGCTTGTATTATCTACAACGAATGACACGGTTCCCAGTGTTTCAGTGTGCCTGTAGACTGAAAGCAAGGACCTAAAACTAATATACACACCAAATTGTACTTAGATAAAAGGTGCAACATGCATACTTTCGTATGTTTAAAATTTTTGTAATTAAAAAAAAAAAAAGTTCTCCAAAACACAAGTTCAGTGTGCTTTGAAAATGAAGAGGCCAATCAAAAGAAAATACTGCAGCAGTTCTGCTTTTTGCATCTTGTATTTTCAGCTGTGGGAAACCATATACAATATAGAGAAGAATGGAAAGGAGAAAGGAAGACTTTGAGATCTACTTTAGGAACACACACAAATTGAGTAATTTTCAATATTCTCAAATTCAGGAAAAAGTTCATAGAAAAGTCAGTTATCTAAATAAAATGTTGCTTGATGCAATATGCTAAGAACTATTATTCAACACATATCCAGTTTTCTAAAATATGAATGGTTAAGTAACATTCATTCACATGAACTGAAAATATATTCATGGATACTTTGTAAATTTCAAAACCTTGCCTTTTCCTACAAATAGTATTTCATCAGGCTCTGTCTCTCTTTTTTGTTTATTTTGTTTGAAATTAGCTTCTGATCTTATTTCACATGACTCACATTACATAGCTCTTGGCCATGTTGCTTTTCTGATAACACTAAGATGTGCTAACATGAGGCCTACCTTAGATATCTTAAAGACCTTTTTCAGCTTTCATCCAAAGAAAAGTTCCCCAGCCCAGGGCATGGCAAACAGTAGCACGATTACCTGGGCCATTACTGGGACGGCTGAGGATAGGCAGGATAGTGATCATCACGCAGCCCAGCAGAGAGGATGTGACATTGGTGCCCTCCATTAGCACAACAAGAGGAAACAGATGAGATAATCCAGAAGATCTTCCTAATTTTGGGGTGTGAATGAGCTCAGAAAGCCTAGAGTTTTGTAAAGCTTGTGCAAAAAGGCTGTGTCTGATTCACATGGTCAGCACTACTTCATTGCTGTCTGCTCCACCTGGGTGGACAGCTCCTACCCAAATCTTGTCTGTGTTGTCATCTCTCTCCTCTTAAGAACATTTCATAATAGTGAGGAGCAAATGAAACTAAGTGAAGTAAGACATACCACTTCAAACTTGCAAGGCTTTTTTAGAGGTTTAAGTACAGTACCCAAACAGGCACCTAATTCACAGCCTCAGGTGTCCTTCCACAAATTTACTACTGCAACTCACTGAGTCGTGGTACTAAGGGTACCATGGGTCCTTCAGATGTCACAGTTGCTGTGCCATACATGGAAAGAAAAGCTGGAGCAATTTATTTAAAACTTAATGTGTTCAGGACCTATGAGAGACGGTTCTATGGCTTCTGTGATTCTGGGGTTCAGATTAGATGATCATAATGCTGCTTTCTGGGCTCAGCTCCCCTGAATCAGAGCCAAAAACCACACATATGAGCTCCTTTAAATAAAGATTTAGAAGTTTAATTGTTGCAACACACAGTTCATCAATTGTAAATTACTGACTTCTTTTGGGGTTTTTTCCCCCAATGTCCTCATAGTGGACGTAAATGAAAAAATTGTCCAGAGGAGGCAACGAGGCTGGAGAGGGGCTGGGAACACAAGCCCTGTGAGGAACGACTGAGGGAGCTGGGGGTGTTTAGTCTGGAGAAAAGGAGACTCAGAGGGGCCCTTATCACTCTCTGCAACTCCCTGAAAGGTGGCTGTAGTCAGGTGGGGTTGGTCTCTTTCTCCAGGGAACAACTGACAGAACCAGAGGTCACAGTCTCAAGCTGCACCAAGGGAAATATAGGTTGGATATTAGGGAAAAGTTTTTTACGGAAAGAGTGATAAAGTTCTGGAATGGTCTGCCCAGGGAGGTGGTGGAGTCACCATCCCTGGATGTGTTTAAGAAAAGACTGGATGTGGCACTCAGTGCCATGGTTCAGTTGAGGTGTTAGAGCATGGGTTGGACGCAATGATCTTTAAGGTCTCTTCTAACCTAGTGATTCTGTGAATTCTGTAAATTCTGACCAACACTGTCTTTCTATATTTTACTTGAAGTGGCCATGGTAAACCTCTGCATGAAGAAGACGAATTCCATGAAATGATCATAAACCACAGTTAATGTGCCTCTGACATGTGAAGCATTTAAACTACATTCCTAAAGACACGTTCCTCTTTTGAGGGAGTCAGTCAGACCTTAATTGTACTTAATGCAAATATATTTTCTAAGGTAGAGAGAAAGGGAAGGAATGGGAGGGTTTCTCAATCTTTTTAAAAGCACACAGAAGAGAGATGTCTGAAGGAAAATGCAAAATGACAAATGCTGCATACTGTCATCTCACCAAATACATATCATCTTACTTTGTGCTGCAAGTGGGAACAGCAACTGGCAAGTATAGTTGAAGTGTGCTTAAAAATAAAAACCACCAGTTACTAGAAGATTTTAAGTGTAATATCATTAAAGAATCTTGGAAACTCACTTTGCAGGGGACCACTTACAGCCACAGGAAACATCCTAGTTGTCTGCTCAGGGGGCAGAAGCATCATGACAGGACAACAGCCACAAGAGAGGGAGCACAGCCAGTGCTAGAAGAGGAGAAAAGACAGTGCCCAGACTCCAGAAACCCCAGAAGCCTGGGAAGGAAAGCATCTTCTAAAAACTGAGGCAAATCAGACACATACAAGAAGAAATGCTTATCTGAATTGAAATAAATTTAAAGAGACACTGGTGGCCCTATACTGTGTCTAGGGCTGCAGCCATCCAGCAAAACTTCTGCTCTGCTTCACTGCCTGCCAAGCATGGTGTGCCTCTTCTGAAGCTGATGTCTCTGTCACTGCTGTGACGTTACTGTCTTCCATTCACCCAAGTCCCTGTAACACTGCAGAGTGAGCAGAGTTCACTTCGACCTGTGACCCCCTGTGGGACCAGGTTGCTTAGGGATGATGCAATGTCCCTGTCCCTTGTTCTGCCTAATGAGATCCCACATAGTACTTATCACTGCATATTGTGATGTCTTTATACTGCTGCTAAGGCACCAGCATGGCATCTCTGTGGCAAACAAGCTGTAGTTGCCACTGATCTATGAATTTACTAAGAAGCAGAAGCACAATGGTTCATTCAGTGCTAAATTCAAGTTTTGTTGGCTGATTTAAATTACTTTTCTTTCAGCTTCTTAAAGGTCAGCCACTTCTGAGTAATAGTGTATGCTCAAACTTGTAACTGGAGATCTAAAAATAGGCTAATAGGTGAATGACCCAAGGGATGGATGGATGGATGGATGGATGGATGGATGGATGGATGGATGGATGGATGGATGGATGGATGGATAGGAGAACGAATAGAATATTTTCTCCATTCCTAAGAGCCTCATTCCAGCACACTGAAGTCCTGTAAAAGCATATTGACCATCTGAAGAGACTTCTGCCAAAATGCAGAGGGAAGGAAGAAAAACTGTTAGACATTAATCTATATTTTAAAAGAAAGGGATTGTTCTTTGGTGCCATTAACTGTTGCAGTTCCATTGATTTCTTTACAAAAAGCTGAAAATCTAGTTTAAAAAATGAAAAAACTAGTGAAAGATTAAAAAAAAACAATTGGTGTGGCCAGAAAACTGTTGCCAAACTTGCCAAGTTTAGAAAATCCAAATACCTAAGAACATAAAACATTAAGATTTTTCTTTTTTTTTTTTTTTTTATGGAGCAGTCACAGTGTTGCCTTGGAAACATCATTTAATGTGCATTCTGTATTTGAATTAAGACATTTACAACCCCTAAACTGGCTAGCATACAATAGATCCTGTTTCAGGTTTTCTACCTCCCAGGAGCAAGAATCAAAATGTAGGCAGTAAACGCTTGTAGATAAAGGACCTGACTCTTTGGTAATCTTTGTGCAGGACATTTCCAGTGGCCGACCTGATGTGTGGTCATGTGTTCCCCCTGGAAAAGAGAGACATAAATTGGATAAACAACAAGACAGAAAGACAAGGGAGGTCAGGAGGAGTTTGTCAGGCTTGCAAAGGAAGAAGCAGGGACATACCTGCACACCATACTATGAAGGAGCAGAAGCAGAACTCACACCTGGACGTCTGTAACAGGCAAGGCTTCTTAGTTTAGACAAATTGCCAGCAGGGATAAGAGCAACATGAAGAAACATCCTTAAGTGCCAGAGAAGAAGCTGGCATGTACTCTAATGGAACAGTCTGTTGCTGACCTGTCTGCTGCAGGTCCATTCATCATGGGCCGACTTACAGCAGAGAACAGTGTTTTTGAATGGACTCAGTGACATTTTGGCTCTACTTAAGGTCAGTGGCCAAAATGCTACAAGACTCAAAAAGGTTAATTCTCACCTTCAACCTGTAAACCATTTATAAATCATTTATTAAATATAACTCTTTAAATTGTTGGACTGCTTAGTGTTTTCACTGCCATGTGTGCATGACATCAGTAAAAGTGCCATGGAATCCAGCTGGTGGAAGGATATAACTATGTTACAATGTTCCTAATGACAAAAGGAGTATAGACTTTCCCCAAGATTTGACTGTCCCCCGTGAATGAAGCATAATTGCACTGTCTTTTTTTTTTTTTTTTTTTTTGAAATGTAAAAATCATAACAGCAGGTTTTGTTTCTTAAGAACACATTTGGAATGCCAAATTGGAATTCCAAACTGGAATTCCAAATGTTCATTAGCTTTAAATCAATGCTGTTTAGCATCTTGATCAATATTTCAAATAATTATGTTGAAATAGTTGGCTTTTTTTTTCTTTATTCATTAGTATTAGCCATTGGACTGGTTAGATCTTATTTGTGTTTATGCTTTTGCTTCAGTTATGTGAATTTTCTGTAATTGCACCTGTGATATCTTACTGTAATTTAGTTAACTATTGTCTTTATTTATAAATCTGTTATTACATTTGTTTATAGCATTATGATTAGAAAAATAATGGATAAATATTCACTTACATCTAACAGAGTAGGAACAGAAAAACATTTTTATCCACACTTCTTAATGGCCCTGTAAGGGGATAAAACAGTACAGCAAGTAAAGTTTAAGGATGACATATGAAACAAGCCATAATGTAAGCTCTTTCAGACATTCTATCTGTTTTACTGTAAACATTTAATTATGTCCAGCCCCTACATTAAACAGTATCATTACAAATTGCAAAGTCAGCTTCTGAGAATTTGAAGGCATGTTGAAATTTGTGCATTGAAAGTTTGCATCCAAGAAAAACACTGGAAGAAAAATCCATCTCACTGCTTAGCCTAAAGAAATCACAGTAAGGAAAATAGCTCATGGTCACCATTGCCAGAAGTGGATACTAATTGGAGGGCAGTAGGCCATCGCCATACTGTGGTGAAGTATAATTTGAGTGGGAAGGGACATCTTACCAGTGGGGCTTAAAGACATTTCTGACAAGAAAAGAGAGCATTGGGAATCCCCAGTCTGTGTACACATCCCGAGAACACATACCAAAGAACTTTCCAGAACAAAAAGTTTAATATTTTTAAAGCAACTAAAATTTAAGTCCTGCAGTGCAAACTATAGTGTAAATTTACTCCACTGACTGCTGAAGCTGTTAGTTGCACAGTAAAACTAGTGGAGTCCTAACGCAGAACAAAGGTTACAAAGGCTCTGAATGAACAGACGGAAATACACATATTGAGAGCTGTTGCCTTTTAATCAAAGACAGAAGACAGAATACGACATCATGGATGCTGTGAGGAGCCAATTTAGTTCTGTTACGCTTCACAACGGATGTCAGAGGCAGATGGGGGGGGGGTTGCACGTGTGCACGTGCAGGAGGTGAGGAGGAAAAGCCCTGTCTCGGGAAAGACTCTGCCTGGCAACACCTCGCATGGGACAGGCAGAGGGGACACTGACCTCCCCAGACGGGCTGCTTCCCTCGGGTGGCGAAAGGCTGCACTGGACCAGCAGTCTCCTGACGGCAGGCAGGCTTGGGGAGGGGGCAGGGCATAAAAAGTAACTGCGTAACAAGCGCCCGGGGCTTTTTTGAGACTGTGCTTTTTGTTTTTGAGGCTCGGTTTTTTGAGACTTTTCGAAACTTGCTTTGGAGTGGGGGCTTTTTGAGTCTTACGCTTTTTGCCCTGGCTCCAAGCCTGCCTTTTGGCTCTCCTGCCCTCGCCGGCTCTTGCTTGCCCCCGCGTTTGCCCTGCCTCCCTGTGTCTCTGACCAGCTCCATCTCTTCCGCCCGGTGCCGCCGGGGCTGCGCCTCCCGAGAGCCGCGCCCGCCCGTTCTGGCGCGGCCCCTCCACAGGCAGGCACAGCACAGCACAGCCCCGCCGCCTGGACGCCGACAGCACTTCCCTGGCTCGCTCGGGGTAACCCCCTCTTTTCCTCTCTGTCTTCTCTCTCTCCCGGCTCCGCCGTTCCTTCTCCGTTTTCCTTCCTCCTTTTCTGTCTATTTCGTCTTTCATTTGGGCAGCTCCTTTTCGGTTTTGTTCCCGTAAACAGCTTACAGATATAATGTTTGCCTCGTTTGGCTTAATTTCATTCCCAAAAATGCATTACTAAAAGAAGTCCTCACAGTTCACTACAGCAGAACGCAACAGGTGCCCCGGATGGGTCGGGCTGAGGGCTGTGCTGCAGATGCTGACAGGGCCATGGGTGTCTCGACGCTGCAGACCACAAGACTATGGGTCCACGGACTACATGGACTTCAAGGAGGGGCTGTGCAAGTTCTACTTCAAAGGCTTCACCTGTGAGGGCAAGCTCAGAAGGTGGGATTTTTACAGCCACCTCAAGGACTTCTGAGGTTTTGGGGAGACACCTCCCACTGTGGCTGAACCTCAGGGGACAGGAGGGACTTCATCCTAGCCCTGAAGCTTGGAGGGTGGGAAGTGTTTCCTCAGTGTGGGAATGCATCTTGTTTTGGTCTTCTTTATTATGATTGTTTTTTCACGCGGATAGTATAACTCCTTCTGGAGAGAGAACAAGCCTGGACCCTGACCAGTACTACAACACAGTGCTGCACTACACTACAATGCTGGCTGCGTGGGGTGGGTACTCCCTAATCTGGGGCTGTAAGGTAGATGCCAGTCTGGGCTGGCAGGATGTGCAGGCTTGGGAAAATGGAGACCAGTTGGCCTCGGAGAGGGCTAGAATGATTACTTCCCCCAGACCTTCAGGGGATGGTGGCTCCAGCAGGGATAAGTGTTGGCCCACTGACGGCTGCCCTTTTGTGGTGGAATGGCAGCAGCATGGCCCTGGACATCCCACTCCATGAGAACCGTCTTCCTGTGGATGCTGGGTTTGGTGGGACTTTGGGGACAATGACACACCCTCCATTACCTCAGACCATGGTGCAGTGACACCCTCTCTCTGTGGGACAACCAGGGTAATGACACATCTTTTGAGAGGGATAGTTGGGCTCATCAGGACCATCAGGTCTGTGATACCTCATCCCTGTCTCTGGGATACCCCTCTTTGGGACCAGAGAGGGGGCTCCTGAGCTTTTCAGGAGCCCCAGAGCTGTCACAACCCTCACTTTTGGGGGAACAGGGCTTGGTGGGACCCTCAGGGCCATGGGAGCCCAGCATTCCTGCCAACCCTGTCCCCTCAATAGATGTCACCCTGTCCCTGAAAGGCATGCAGGTCCTTAGCATGAGGGTTCCCCCTTCTGTCCCAGGCAAGTGCCCTCCCACTGCCAACTGCTTCAGTCATCCTTGGTGTTCCTGTCCTCTCTGCAATTCCCCCAGCTCCCTGCTGAGTTAGTGCCATTCCAAGACTCTGGAGGCAGCTTCTCCAGCTACCCCCCAGAGACCCATTCCCTGGGGAATGATAGCCAGTTTTTCAGTACTGGCACTTTGGTTTGTGTCCCCAAAGAGCTATCATTGGCTGAAATCACTCTGCAGCACCTGACTCCCTACCTGCTCCTTTCCCTGTACCTCCTAAACCTCAATGCCCACATCCTTCTCTATCTTTTTGCCAAGATTTCCATCCTGGAAACAGGATTAGTAAAAGAAAGAAAGATTAAATTGCTTAAATTGTGAGATTACAACAAATACCTATTCTTCTTCCCTAATGTCATTCCCTTTTGCTAGAAGTGTATGAAGTTTTTTTTTTAAACATTTTAACATTTGTTACTATTTGGATAGGAGGAAATGCAAAATGTTGAAAGTTTTAATCACATTCATAGAGTCATAAAATGGCTTGTGTTGGGAAGGGACCCATCTAGTCCATCCCCACTTCCACTAGACCCCAGGTTGCTCAAAGGCTCATCCATCCTGGCCTTGAATACTTCCAGGGATGGGACATCTACAGCTTCTCTGAGCAACCTGTTCCAGTGTCTCACCAACTTCACAGTAAAGAATTTCTTCTTCATGTTTCATCTAGACCTACCCCGTTTTAGTTTAAAAATGTTCCCCCCTTGATAATATTACAAGATATCACATCTCCTCTAATAAGGAAGGCTGCAATATCATAGTTGCTGAGTTGTTAGGGTCCACCACAGGCAAATGCAGATGACACCAAGTTGGAGGGGAGTTTTGATCTGCTGGAGTATAGTGGGGCTCTGCAGGAGGACCTGGACATGCTGGATCAATGGGCTGAATCCAGCAGTATGAGGTTCAACAAGACCAAGTGCCAGGTCTTGCACTTTGGCCACAACAAGCCCAGGCAGAGCTCCAGGCTGGGGACAGAGTGGCTGGGCAGTGGTCAGGCAGAAAGGAACCTGGGGATACTGACTGACAGCTGCTGAACGTGAGCCAGCAGTGCCCAGGTGGCCAAGAAGGCCAATGGCATCCTGGCCTGTGCCAGCAATAGTGTGGCCAGCAGGAGCAGGGCAGGGATTGTCCCCCTGTACTGGGCACTGGTGAGGCCACACCTCAAATCCTGTGTCCAGTTCCTGGCCCCTGAATTTAGGAAGGACATTGAGGTGCTGGAGCATGTCCAGAGAAGGGCAATGAAGCTGGTGAAGGTTCTGGAGCACAAGTCCTGTGAGAAGCAGCTGCGAGATCTGTGGTTGTTGAGGAGGCTCAGGGGGGACCTCATCCCTCTCTACAACTCCCCAAAGGGAGGGTGTAGCCAGATGTGGGTTGGGCTCTTTTCCCTGGCAACCAGTGACAGGGTAAGAGACTAGAGTCTTATACTGTGCCAGGGGAGGTTTAGGTTAGGGAGGGGAGACATCAGGAGGCATTTATTCACAGAAAGGGTCATTGGGAATTGGCTGCCCAGGGATGTGGGGGAGTCACCATCCATGGAGGTGTTAAGGAAAGACTGGATGTGGCACTCTGTGCCATGGTGTAGTGGACAAAGTGGTGTTCAGTCATAGGTTGGACACGATGATCTCAAAGGTCTTTTCCAACCTAGTCAATTCTGTGATTCTGTGAAGATGGGAGTAGAAAAGATTATCATCAGGGACCATACCTGGAGCCACTGTGCAAAGACATTCAAATTAACTACTGGAATAGTTAATACCCCATGGGATTCTACTGTTGGTAAAGATCCATCAGTAAGGAAACAAGGTCACTGTAGTTTTAGAAAAAGATGCTAACACGAACAGCAGGACATTTCAGAAAAGAAAATGTATGTCAGTGCACAAGTGCTAAATACAATTTTTCAGTACAAGGAACATTTAAACCAGGGATGTTTTTCACGTTATTGTCTTGTTCTGTGCTAAATGAGAGTTTGTCATTTCAGAAATAAGACATTTTTCTTAAAAAAGTATCCCATCCTTGGTTTTATTATGAATTTCATATCCCCTCACTCTATGTCTTTATCTTCTGGCTCTGTATCACCATTCACATATCAACAGAGCACATTACTCCTCAGCCCTGCCATTTGCTACCTGCCTGTACCAAAAGCACTGTAAAACCTAGAGGCCTCTTTTGATACTGGTTATGCAGTGAAAGTATATAGGCATCTCAGATTGCAAATATGTCATGGCACGAAATAGTCCAGTTCAAACTGCTTGGTTTTTGAGCATGTTTATTATCAATGTGGGTTACTGAAGGATGTAGCGTGTTTTGTTTCTTTGCAGTTTTTTTCTTTAAAACATGGTAGTTTTGCACCTAAAATTAATACTATTTTAAGTTCCAGTTCTGAATTCCCACTGTTCACTGTTGCAAGAACAGATAATTCATGTAGTGCATTTGTCCCAGTTTTGGCTGGGATTTTATTCTCAGCAGCTAGTGCTGTGTTTCATCCTGCTGCTAAGTATATATAACAATAGCTTAGAAAATACCCTAGAAAGGCAATTCAGAGACTTGTCCAAGAGCACAGGCAAATGTAGTGTGAGAGAAAAAATAATAAATCTTACTGCATTCATGCTTTGTTTTTAACCTTTCTTATGATTCAGGTCTGGTCGTTTAAATTAACAGTATTTAGTAGAGACCATGCTTGAAGTAAGATTCCCTAAAGAAATTGGGGAAAGAATTAATTTTGAAGAAAACTATAGAAGAACAGTGGATAAAGAAAATATCATTACTAACACAGTTCCCAGGGGTTCAAATTACAACAGAAGAGCATGTAATTACATACAGTTCCTCATGTCCATCAGAAATGCCATTATATAAGTATCTAATATAAGAAAATATACTGTAGGAAACACAAAAATCATCAAGCTGCAAGGAACAATCATCTCTGGCAAGTAATGATATCTTAGTAGTTTTAGTCTGCAACTTACTGTTTAGTATCATTTCAAAAAAGAAGGTATGAAGTGTTGATCATTATCTCCTGTGGTAATAGGATATCCTCAAAAAGATGTGCAGAGTGTTTATAGCGCAAATGCAGTTTCTTAAGGAAAATGCAGTCTGGCATCACTCTTACTGCTATGGATTTTGCATTATAGAGGCATCTCAGTGATACTGCTAGATAATGGTGGTTTATGGTTCCTCTGAATAGATTATTAGATTTATTTTTTTTCTGCTTGAAATTTTCCATCCTTATACTGCAATAAAAATGTTAGAGCAATCATATCAGTCTGGCTTTAGGAAAACTGATTGTCATCATGTTTTTTCACAACTCACACTGCATGTATTTATGAGACTGAAAGGAAGGTGAGAACTGCTAAGAAATGCAAGCTCTTGAAAAGGTCTTAGTCATAATTTTCCTAAAGGAATTTTCTTTCTCAGTGCATAGATAATAGCAATGAAAATTCAGCGCTATTCAGCCCTATAGTTCTTCTATTACTCAAGTTAATATTTTACTTAAGAACCACTAGTTATGATATCATTACCATAATAATGGCAATTTATTACTCATTCTGCATTTCATAACAATAACAAAGAATTCTTAACTTGGCTTATATATGATGAGACTTCTTGAGATGGATAAACTTTGCCTGGCTGGTACAATAATTCATTTTGGAATAATAATTCAGTTTGGAAGTAACATCAGAGATGAGTAGTGTCTGTGGTAGCTGATAGCTCTGAACTATTTGTTAGGTATAGCTCTGCTTCCCAAAGGACAAAACTGTGTGTCTGTGCTTGTGTGCATTCCAGAGAGCAAGGTACACTGACAGAGAAACAGACACAGAGACTTACACAGCTACTGTGAACAACAAACCAGGTTGACAGAGACAGAGCAATGCCTTTACTGGCACCCAAGTATCCATAACCACCCCTTCCATGAATATGAGCACAGTCCAGTCCTTCTCTGCTTTTCCAGGTCATCTGGACTGGATGTTTTCTAGTGAAACATGAACACACCTTCACTCGCTATAGTCATAAGCACAGCATGTTCCTCAAATAACAGTATAGAAATTAATTGAAATTTATCCATGTACTATCTGTGACTGGATGTCAAGTTCCTTATCCAGTCCTTGGTGCAAAGCTTGGTTCTTTCTACAAACCATGTCTCCATGAAAGAGTCCACTTTTTCCCTAGTGCACTGTGCAAAACACAGACTTGTCCCACCAGTAGGCAGCCTAAGACACTTTAGACTTCCAAGTGCTGTTTCTAGGATCTCATTGCTCTGTGAGCTGTATTCCCTTCTTCTACTGCACCCTTGCCCTCTTCTCTGACCAAGCAGAGTTTCAGTCCTTTGAACTGATTATTTTCTGTTGAGCCTGATGTCTGTCCTCAGCCTGATTTAGCATGTACCAGGTGTGGAAATCCTTGCCTGGCATGGGAGACTGAATGGAACTGAAAACATGGTTAACAGTGAAACCAGACAACTTTATTTCCACAACTAAGTCAGATTCAGGATTTGTATGCACACAGAGGAGAAGCATGAGCAGGATAGGGCAGGCCTTAGACACTGAGGCTGCCTTTGGATCAGCAGACATTGCTCCAAAAGAAAATGGTCATGGTCCACTGCAGCCCGCACTGGATCCTGTTCATACTGCTTCTTTAGCCAGTTTTCTCCTTAAGACCTGAAGGAGCTCCTGTGCCTGAGTAAAAAATTCCACCAACCTCTGGAGGGAAAATGGAGAGGAGCTAAACCTGTCCAATGGTGTTGGTGTTGGTCTTGGCTTCTGAGGGGGGGTTGGGGCAGTCATAGAATGTCTTGATGCCCTTCTCTCTGTCTGCGGGTCTATCTGGACCAGGATCCAGTCATAGAAGTGCTGAACGGAGGTGTAGACGCCAGGCTGGTTTGCTCCCGCACAGCCTTTCACCCAGCTGGCCACACCAACGAGCCAGAAGAAGGCAGCATTGTTATCTTTGCACACCAGAGGACCACCGCTGTCACCCTGCAGTGGAGCAAGAGAGGAATAAGGTAATATTGGGTAGCTGCTGCCAGCACTAGAGCTGTCTCCTTCTCTTTCACAGCTCTTGACAGAGCTGTATTCCTGGTAGAGAAAGTCTCAGCCCAGGTGCTGGAGCCTCCAGCACCTTGGCTGGGAGTAGGTGAGGGGCTTGTATGGTAGGGTTGTCTCTTGTCTCTGCACAGTAATCCCGGATGTGCAGAGCACGGATGTTCCAGGGTTAGCATCTAGACCTCTGGACAGCCAAGAGCACTAGATATGCTTTCTGGGTGTAATGTCCCTGGGACAATGGGGCCACTGGGCAAGGGGAAGGGGAAGGAAGCCCTAACAGTGGTGGGCAGCTGGGGCTGTGAGTGACTGGCCGCAAAACAGGCCCTGGGCTGTGTTGGGGTGGTGCTGCTCAGGCTGCCTGTGCTGCTGGGGGCTGAGTGGCTTGTCTCACGCTCCTACCTGGCAGGGGTCAATGCCACCCACTGAGTAACCAGCACACAGATTTTGAGTGTGGATGGCCCCTGTGTACCAGAGGCTGCTGTTACAGAGCTGGACATCTATGAGGTGGACCTTGGCCTCCTGCAGCACATCACTTGGTCTTTGAGCTGTGAGCACAGAAAGAAATGAGCATACAGCAGTTCTTTGGTCATTCTCCTCTCTTGTTGGTGGATGAATCCCTGGTCCCTAGGGCTTCCCTGGGGTTCCCTAGGCAAATACCATGTTGCTCTGCTTTCCCCCTTCTGTCTGGCTTTGGGGAGTGGTCCAGGACTACCGCTCCAGAGGCAGACATCCTACAGCCTGACTCTGGCTTTGGCCTCTGCTGTTGGGAAGCCCAACCCACCTCCCTTACGTACCAAGTTTGCCCTGAGGGCATGTGTCCCTTTTGTGAACCCACCTCTTGTAGTAGTAGTACCCCAGCCAGCAATGTAACAGGCTTCCAGCTCTGACACTTTCAATGTGGTGTCAGGCACACAGCCCAGCTGTACGTAGTGGTTGCACACAACAGGCTGGTCCAGTTTCAGCAAGGCAATGTTGTTCCTCTCCTCACCAGGAATATAGTGTTCATGAACCCGCAGCTGCTTAATCTGGCGCACTTGCACCTCAGGGCCCAGCTGAGTCAACCGGGTAGCTCCAGCCACCACATGCCACGTGCTGGTGTTCCTAAGAAGGACATGGAGAAGGAGGTGAGAGGGAGCAGAGCCATGTGCTGCAGCAGCACAGGAGTTCCCCATCCTCTGCTTTGCAAGTCAGAGAAGAAAGCAGCGTGTATGACTGCCCTAGCATGACTTAGGCTCTGAGAACGTTGATCTAGAGGCTTCTAGGAAGCAGTGGCAAGATCACAGAGTGTTCTCTTGAGTAGTCTCTCAGCTGGGGTCTGCAGTGCACAGACATTGGGCATACTGCAGGGAGACAGGATGGGAGTAGCCCATGGTGCTGCCAACAGGGTACCTGCTGGTGTAGTGGAGACAGACCCATTCCCTGCTGCTCCCTACCTGGCATTGATGAAGCAGTGGGCAGCTGTGAGGACCCACTCTGTGCTGATGAGGGACCCTCCACAGATGTGCCCTGTGCCTGGTTCCCAGGGATCCTGGATGCTGACAATCCCGCCCCAGGCTCCTGGTTGGACATCTGTGCCACCAATGATGTGCACTTCACCATAGTCTGGAGCCATGGGGTCATAGTCATAAGCCATGGGGCCATAGGAAGCAGCCATGGGCCAGAGACCACAGGTCCCTCTGTAAACAGAAAGTCATTGCTTGATGGCTTGCTGCTGCTCAGGTTGAAGGTCAGCCAGCTTCCCTCCCCACATGGCATTGTTTGCATGGACAGCAGAGCCAGGGAACCCCATGGGGCATGTGTCTGTCCACTCCTGTTTCTTCTTGAGCCTCCATAGACAAGTTGTGCTGCAGCTTGGGCACTGTCAAGGAATTGAAGCTCCTGCATGGAGCTCACAAAACTGTAATGTGGCCAGAGGGGACAGGGAACACCCCTCAAATGTTGTCTAAACTACCTCCAAGAGCCTGAGGCCACTTACCCACAGGTGTGCCATGTGCTGAGCACAGACCTACACATGGCCAGTAGGACAAGGAGGCACAGCAAATGCATCACTGCCTTGGCACGTGCTGAAGGAGTGAGGGCTCATTTAGTGCAGCCACCAACTAATGCAGTGCCTTTGGCCCCAGGGCTGATGTCACAGAGCAGCTGGTTCAGTGTTTTGGTCACAGTGGCCTTAGGGCGTGGACAGTGGAGGGGCAATGTAGCATCATAGAATCATAGACTTCTTTGGGTTGGAAGGGACTATAAAGATTATCTAGTTTCAACTCCCCTGCCTGAATATCTTACTCTAGAGCAGGATGCTCAAAACCCTATCCCACCTGGCCTGGAACACTTCCAGGGATAGAACAGCTTCTTTAGACAGCCTCACCACCACCCACGAAAGTTCCAAGCAGGAAGGGAGGCAGAAGGTGGGACTGAACATTCCTGACAGGCCCCAGTGAATTCTCTGCTGGTAGGATGAGGGTGTGCAGGCCTTGTGGCAGGTAGCAACATTTGGCTTCCAGCACTGCCTGTTAAAAGCTCACAGAAATATACCCCATGGGATATGCCTCTTTGGAAAGTTCACTGACACCTTGCTCTCTGCATCAGTTTGCCAACAGGTCCTTCCAAAAAACATTCAGTAGAGAGCAGTATGCATGGGTTTGGGTGCTGAAGATCCAATCCAGTTACAGCTGTGATGGGTAAGCAACAAAGTGTAAGCCCAAGTGCAAGCCCAATAAACCAAGTGCTCCCAAGCAGTGTCAGCCTTCCTGCATAAAGCACAGTGAAACACAGATGCAGCACAGTCCATGCTGGCCATGCCAGCTACAGTCACACCATCTGGCAGACTCCGTGTCCTTGCTGTTTATGGCTTCTATTGCTGTTCTGGGCCCACACTGACAAGGATGGTTTTGGCATCTGGGCTGTAGCCAAGGACATTCAATTTGAGGTAGACAGGGAATGATGGTCCTGTGGGGCTCTCAGCCCCACATGCTAATCTCCATGGCTTTGGTAAATCCCATACCAGTCTCATCACATCAGTTTGGCTGCTACAGCCTTGTTCACCTGCTGGAGTGTAGGGCAGTCATGGTAGAAAAGCAGGAGCCAGCCGTATCTATTGAAGTTGCTGAGCAGAGTTAGTTCCCTGGAGGGGAGAAACAGTGTCTCTCTTCTGGTGTCTTCTCACAGAAGCCACCTGTGCTGTTCTACCTTGTCTCCCTTTACAAGACTTTGCCACTTAAATCCAATGCAAGGTTGCAGAGAAAAGCCATGAGAACACAACAGAGAGGTGGTCAAAAGGGCCTAATGATGAGAAACCCAGTCTGGTTAACTTCTCAGGGAGAAGGTGAAGGATCAGGAACACAAGCTTGGTACTAAAGAAGACTTCAGCCTGGCAAAAAATACTTCACAAGATCTAGCTGATATTAGGCATGCTCAAACAGAAGGCAAGATGAGGTTTGTTGTTTTGATTTTTTACCAGTAAGTGAAATTACTGTTAAGGCAGCTTGTGAAAGTAAGTCAGGGACAAATAAATTTGAACCCTGGTGAGCACCATCGTTTCTTGGGTTAATAATTTTTCTGCTGGTTTACTTTAAAGAAAAGGCTAACATTTTCCCAAGTGGTCTTGAGTTTTGGAAAGTACAGCCCTACTCCAGGAGATCATTCCAAAGCAGATGGCTTAGACAAATGCAACTTTATGATTTTGCTTCAAAGCTGTCCTGATGGCCCAGGTGTGAACTATTCCAGAAAGTCTGCCCAGGCAGTTCCATACTCAGAATTAGGTCATTTTGATTCCAGTTTGAGATGCAAATTCTATTGAGGCATCACATAGATGCAAAGCACCCTAAGCCCATCCTTTGTAATCCCTCTCTAAGCCTTCTACCATAATTGGGTTCTTTGTGCAAGCACCACATGGTTCTCATGTGGTGATCTGCTTGGAAAGGTTTTGGAGGAAAAATATTTAAACTGAATATATTTAAACATGAGGATTGTTTAAAAAAAATCTCATTTTGGGATGAAATTTTTCTTCTGTTGCTCCTCTAAGTGTTGAAAGTTTGCTTCTTTAATATTTCTGAAGAGCCGATATTTTGCTCCTGTAAATGGTACTCACACAATGTTTTGTATATCTATTTTGATAGGAGAGACAAGAAGACATGAAAGCAAATATAAAAGTAGAGTAATACATAAAGTAAAAAGATGGGGGGGGGAAGTGAACTGAAGTAAGTACTTCAGTTTACATGAATATACCAAAGGGAAGTACAGAAATGATCAATTGGAGATCAAAATATGTTAAAATCACAGATTCTGAAAGGAAGAGTTGGGAAGTATACCGTAACATTTTAAAATTGACAAAAAAAGGAGTTTTGCGTTAAAAAATATTGTCTATTCATTAATCTCCAGTAAGTGTAAAAAAAATAAAAATTTAATATACATTATTTGCCTTGCTTGACTGAATTGAACTGGCAAGTATAAGAGTATGCCTTTTGTGAACCCGTCTTTCAATTTTAAAGTTATTTGCAGAAAGATCTGCATCTCAAATCAACAAGACATCTTCCTCTCTCTCATTCCTGCCCCAGACTCTGTAACTGTCAGTGCCGTGTGTGTGAGGGGTGAGTGATCCCCAGCACAGTTTGGTCCTGAGCAGGTGCAAACTGTGTTGGTTAGCCTGGAGAAAAGGAAGCCGGGGAGACCCTACTGCTCTACTCAACTCCCTGAAAGGAGGCTGTAGTGAAGTGGGGGCTGGTCTCCCAGGTAACAAGCAGTAGAACCAAAGGAGCCAGCCCTCAGGTTGCTCCAGGTAAGGTCTAGGTTAGGAAAATTTCTTTACCAGAAGGCTTGTCAAGCTTTGGAACAGGCTACCCAAGGAAGGGATTGAGTAGCCATCCCTGTATGTATTTAAAAACCACAAAAACATGATGCTTATAGGGAACATGGCTTAGTGGTGGTCTGTGCTAGTACAGCATAGCAAACATATGGAAAGGGGTAAAAGTAACTTTCAGTTACTGGTGTCACTTGATATTCTCTGTGGTGTCCATTTGAGTTTTTTCCTTAAGGATGTCTTCTAAGAGATCTTTAAGACACACAGCCAGCTGGACGTTTTTCCTTTATACAATTAGCTTAGAACTAGTAATGCAGAATTTATTAAGGAATATTGCCAGAAGGGTCTAGATTAATTTATCCACGTTGAAAAAAAGTTGTTTCAGTTTAGGATTTGTATGATGATGTAACAATGAGGACAAACATTCAAAGTTACCCTTTTTAAGTGCTTCTTGAAAAGTTAGAATCCGATGTGCCAATCCGATGTGTCTTGCTTGATCTAATGGACCATGTCCTGCATTTTTTGAATGGAGGCTCTCGCATCTTCGGCCCGGGATGATAAATTCAAACAGCAGAGGCCCTCGAACTCTTCACAACAATGGTTATGTAAAAGCAACAGGAAATCAATTGCTGCCCTATTCTGGAGCATTGCCTTCCTCGTCATTTCCTCGTCTGATAGGAGGTCTGATAAGGTGGCTGATGTAAGATTGGCTTGCTTAGCAACCCAACACTCTAGGCGAGCCATTTCTCCTAGTGACTTAGCCACCGACACCCAAGGTAAAAACAAGGTGACAGCTACAATTTTTGGCTTGGACCAATGGATAATTTCAGAGTCACACTCCGGATCGAGATCCTTAAGGTCTCTTTTGGACCGGACTGATTCCAGGGCAGCTCTTTTCACCTTCCAATCATTAATTTTGGTCAGGTTGGGTGTAAACAGCAACAGCCGACCCAAAGTACAAGGACCTCCGACCAGGCGAGAGGGGATGCCTGCCCACGCTTGGTCTCCACAAATAAAGAAAATTCCCCGGGGTAGGGACAGCGGCTAGCTTCGCAGGGTGGATGCAATGGGTATTTCAACGGCCGTCTCACACCACTGGGCAGCAACGTATTCGTTCTTTATTGGTTTTATACGAGTATACCTGCTGTCCCAGGTTAGACACCTCTTGAAGCATCAGCTTTTCGATTGCCCTCTGCGATGAACCCTGGCAGGTCAGTGTGTGATCCGACGTGCATCGCAAAGAAAGGTTGCTCTCGGTGGGAGACTAAAGTAATCAACCTTAAGAGCAAATTAAACAAAGGTATGTTAGACACCTCTTGAAGGACTGCGTTCTCTGCTCTGGACACTACACCTGCAACATATGAAGAATCTGTAACCAAATTGAATGGTTCAGAGAACCTCTTGAAGGCTCTGACAACAGCGTCCAACTCAGCTACTTGTGGAGAGCCCTCCACCTTAGCAACATCAGCCTCCCACTGCTGAGTTTGAGGATCCTTCCAAGTCATTATGGACTTATGGGATGCTCCAGACGCGTCAGTGAAAACGGTCAGGGCTTTCAGAGGGGTTTGACACTGAACCTTTTTTATTGATAATGTGAATTGGACGTCCTGATTAAATAATTTATGGGCCGGCCAATCAACAGCAATTTGACCAGTGTAACTGTCCAGTGCAAATTGTAGCGTCTCATTTTCCTCAAGCAGCCTCTCAAGGGTTTTCTTTTTGAATTGGCCCGATCGCAATTGAATGGGAATGTGAATGCAGTCAAAATCACAGCCTGCAAGCTCCCTGATCCGCGATCTTGCTTTGCGGATGAGTTCTGCCACCAGCTCCTGTGGCTGTGTCATTCTCTTGGACCGGTGATGACTGAGAAAAACCCACTTTATAATCAGAAAAGGGTCTCTCAAGCCTTGGTCCTTGCCCCTAACTGGTTTGTCCCATTGAAAGATCATGCCATGTAGGTGTGGCAGTTTCCCCAAAACGATGAACCTGAATGGCAGACCCGGTTGATATCTGTGGGCCTGCCTGGCCGAGATGGATTCCTGGATTTTCTCCAATGCTGCCTGGGCCTCTGGGGTGAGTGACCTGGGAGAGCTGAGCTCCTCTCCCCCTTTCAACAAATTGAAAAGGGGGGCTAGGTCTTCAGTTGGAATGCCTAGCCAAGGCCTCACCCAATTCAAAGACCCACACAGTTGATGAACATCCGCTAAAGTCTTTACGTTCGTTTTAATAGCCAATTTTTGCAGAACAATTGTCCACTTGGTGATTTCCAAACCCAGGTACTTCCAGGGTGGCATCCGCTGAATCTTGTCCTGTTAGAGCTCAAACCCTGCAGCAATCAATGCATTGATTGTCAGGTCAAGCACATGGGCAAGTATGTCATCTGTCGGAGCACTAACTAATATGACATCCATATTGTGATAGATGATAATGTCCTCCACGGCTGTACGAATTGGGGACAGCAAGGAAACCACATACCACTGGCAGATGACAGGGCTGTTCTTCATTCCTTGTGGAAGAACACGCCAATGGTAGCATTTCCCTGGGGCTTCACGGTTGATGGAAGGAACCGTGAAGGCAAAACGTGGTGCATCATCAGGGTGTAAGGGAATTTGGAAGAAACAGTCCTTTATATCTACGACAGCCAGATTCCAATTTTGTGGGAGCATCGCTGGGGACGGCATCCCTGGTTGGAGAGGTCCCGTATCTTCAATGATGTTGTTAATTTTGCGGAGGTCGTGAAGGAGCCGCCACTTGTCTTTATTAGGTTTTTTGATCGCAAACACTGCGGAGTTCCAAGCTGACATGGACTCCACCAGGTTTCCTTTAAGTAACTGCTCCTGGACGAGCTCATTGAGCGCTTTCAATTTTTGTTTGTTAAGCGGCCACTGTTCTACCCACACTGGTTCATTTGATTTCCAATGCAGTTTCTGGGTAGAGCGCTCTTCAGTGGCCGCTGCCCGAAAAATCTGGGGAGCCGTTGGGAGATCAATTCTGGCTCCCCATTGGGCGAGGAGATCTCTCCCCCACAGGGGTTCCGTGTAGTCTAAAATGAATGGGCGTACTGACGCCAATTGCCCATCCGGACCCCGAATTTGGACGATGCTCTTAGATTGTCGGGCCAATTGCATACCCCCAACGCCTTGTACGCGACCAGCCACGTCTTGCAGTTCCCAATGTGACGGCCGTTCCCGAGAGGGCATGATCATCACATTTGCCCCTGTGTCCAGAAAATCTCTGATTGATCTGTGGTCCCCTCCCCTCGAGAGTTGGCAAGTAACTCAGGGCTTTTCTCTCCCCAAGACTTGAGCCCAGGCTACCGTCGGAGAGCTAGTCTGTTGAGATGGTGAAAGTAACTCTGGACTCAGCTTCAGCTCTGGCACTGGGATGGCTTGTGCCACCACTTGGCCTTTGGGGAGGAAGAGAGGAGGGAGGACACAGTACAGCCCCATCGAGCACTTCCCTGGGTCAGCTGTCAACAAGCCCGGGATGACATTGATCTCGAGTGGAATGAATTTTGTGTCTCCGACAACAACATACCCACAACGTCCGAGCCTTCTCCACTGGCCGGGGCACTCTGGGCACACGGTCACCAGCTGGAACTCAGTGTTTTTTAGATGCAGAGGTCGAGTCAGCTGCAACCTATAGGGAGGTTAGATTTAGATGTTGTGGTCAGAATAGGCTGTGGCTCAAGACAGGCTAAACATGTCAAGTCTGGTAAGAAAATAGCATGGGGCACAGGCGGTTCTCCCCCTTTCCCCTCCCCGCAAGATGTTATTGAACCCACCTTTTTTTTATCGTAGCGCACGAGGGGGCTGCACTCAGTCTTTAGTTTTTTTGTGGGGGATTCCCTCTCTGTGATATCCCCCTTTTAAAATCCATGAACTCCCACCTTAGGGGGCAGTCTGGCATCCAGTGCCCCAGCTTGCCACACAGGTGGCACGGAGAGACTGCCTTCCCACGTGGTCCCAGGGCGGATCGGGGTGTTGGGCGGTCGTTGACAGGAGTGGCGTCTACTAACGAATCATCCAGGGTATCAGCAGCAGCAGCTGTTTGGTGAGGTGGCATGCGGGCCCTCTGGTCCAGGTCTCCTGCTGTTATGGTGACCCGGTGCGTGCAGACTTCAATCATTTGCTGCACGGTCGGCGGAGGATCTGGTGGGAGGCTAAGGATAGCCTCCTTGCAAGCGGGATTGGCGTTAGTACGGGCCACCTCCTTTAAGAGCTCCGCTCTGGTTCCCTCGCTTTTCGCCTGCAACTCAATAGATTTGCGAAGCCTTTCCACAAATACAATGAACGGTTCATCTGCCCGTTGCTTAATTATTGAGTAGAAAATGGGGGGTGCAGTTGATGGTAATCTCAGGAAAGCTCTTTCTGCCGCCTTACTGCTTTCCCGCAACGCCTCAGGAGGGATGACCCTCGCCTGAGTGTGCCCGTCTGCCCAATTCCCCGTGCCACACATATGATCAATTGAAATGATCTCCCCATTTGAGTCACGCCCAGTGTGAGGGTTTTCCCACAATGATGGTAGCACCTCTACCACTTCCCTTCTCCATATTGTCTCCCATATAGATAATTCAGTTGGGTTCAGAAGACAGGAGAAAAGGGTTCAGAGATCACTAGGGGTGACCTCCGGCCCTGCTATTGTGGCCTTCAGGATCCCCCGGAAGTACTCACTCTCCCGGGAGAAATCCTTTTGGGCCTTACAGAGCTCTTTAATCTGATGGTGCGGGAAGGGAGTCCACTGAGCCACCACTCCTCTCTCCCCTTCTGGATGGTAAGTAACTGGAGCTGCTGATGGAATAGGAGCAGGCTCTGGCTCAGGGGTTCCCACCCCTCCCCCCAGACGCCGAAGCGTGGGAACCGGAAGGGGGAGCGTAGGAACCGGAAGGGGGAGAGGAGGGGGAGTGGCCGAAGGACTGGGCGGAGGACTGGGCAAGCTGGGCGGGAAACACAGATGTCAAAGTTCCCACCCCAAGGGAGGAGTCAAGGGGCAGGGTTACGTAAGAGGGAAGAGGGGTGGGAGGGACCGACAAGGGAGGAGGGGCAGAGGGAAGCTGGGAGGGGTTGAGGGACAAGAAGGGGTTCTGGGAGAAAGAAGGAGAAAAGGCGGGAAAGACCATGTGGCCCCCTCCATCTTGGGCTCCAAAGGAGCCATCTTGTGGAGGGACCTGAAACTGAACAGAGGGTTTTTTAACAGGGATTTTTTGAACTGGGGTTTTAACAAGGATTTTTTGAACTGGGGTAGTGGGGGAGTGGGAAGAACCCCGAGAAGTCTGGCCAGGACTCCCCGGGGGGGTGGGGGGGGGATCGGGAGCCTTGAGAGCAGCCAGGGGAATGGTGGCCCACCCTGTGCCGTGCTGGGGCGAGCTGCTCCTCTCAAGATCTCAGCTTTAGGAAGAGCAGGGGAGGAAGGAGGGTTAGGAGTAGAAGGAGGGGGAGGATTAGAAGAGCAGGGAGAACAAGGGGACAAATTAGAACTCGTGGAACCTTTTCCCAATTTCGAAGATCTTAACACTAGCCTGATTTGGAATACCCAATAATTGATCTCAGCTAGAGAGGAATCCCCGGATTTAATTTCCTTTTGTAATTTGCTGTAAACTGTGTCCCAAAAGCGGGAGTCACGAAACTGCTCCGGGGAAGCGTCAGGAAATTGGGAAAATATCCACTTCACTGACTTTTTTAATACTTTTTTACGAACAACAAAACCCCTCCCAGAAAGGATCCCCACAACTTGAGCAGAAGCCGTCTTCTGCGCCGCAGACAACCATGCGCCCATGGTGAAAGATGTTAATATCTGCAGCTCGCAGTGCACACCACCCGGGAAGAATGGGTAAAGAAAACAAGAAAGAGCCCCCCACCGGTCCCTGCCGAGAAAGAGCTGCACAGCGAGAAAAGGAGAGAGGGTCCACTTGGGGACAAATTAGTTAAAAAGACAGGGAAAAGAGAGAAATGCTCACCAATCCTGGCGAGGGCCAAAAGAAATCCAAGGGTGGTGGCTTCCGCTGCAAGGACGACTCCTTGGGCGCAAGGAGCTGCCGTCCCCAGTCCCCTGGAGTGCCACCCACCAAAAAGGGGTCTGCTCCCACAGGGGTAGTCCGGCGGCCAGTGGAATTGAAAATTCCGTCCGCAGGGTCCGGCGATGTCCTCGGACCCCGACGTTGGGTGCTAGGAACTGCAGCAGTGCAACTCAATTGTCAGCGTCCAGCTAGCTACCAGCACTGCTAGCAACACGAAGGGGCACTTCTCCCAAAAGCTGGCTTCGGGATAGTGCCTAAGGCAGTGCCCAGCTTGCGGCTGTAGGCACACCTTGTGCAGGACGGAGTCCAGTAAAGGCTGCAACCAGCAGAAAGAAGAAAGCGGACTCCAACTGTGGCTTAATCTGGGCTTTAATGAATCCGGAGGGACCGACAGGAGAAGATAGGGGGGAGGGGATGACAGCAAGTTTTTAAGGGGTAGGGAGAACAAGGGAGGTGCCAGCCATTGGGCCAATGGGGGTGTAGTGGGGAGTGGGGTCCAAGGGATTGACACGTGGGCAACACCAACGGGAAACATTCTGGGGAGGGGCCCCGGTTCCTCAGCCAACCATCGAACTCCCCTGCTGGAACATTCTAGCAGTAAGGGTGGGGAGTGAGAGTGATTGGCGGGGTACTGGGGCGGGATCAGAAGAAAAGATACAAGGGTTTCCAGGGAAACCAGGGCAGAGTTTAGGGGATACATTGTGGGCTGAGGTGGAGCCAGGAAGACAGACAGCTCCAAAGGCGGGAAGGGAGAACTGGGGCAGAACCATTTTCAGACAGAAGGGGATTGGAACAAACCAACCAATTAACTTAACAAAACACACTGCAACACTGCATGTAATATTTCTGGTTTTGCTGTTAATAACAGATGCCTAGAAATACGAACACATTGGGAATCAGAGAATCACAATTTGTTTAGATTGGAAAATACCTTTAAGGCCATCATGTCCAATCATGAACCAGGCACAGCCAAGTCCACCACTAAACCACGTTCTTAAGTGTCCCATCCATATGAATTTTAAATCCCTCCAGGAATGGTAACTCAGCCACTCTCCTGGACAGCCTGTTCCAATGCTTAGCCACTTTTTCTGTGAACAAATTTTCCTTAATATCCAATCTAAACCTCCCCATGAGAACTTGAGGTTATTTTCTCTTATCCAGTCACTTATTATGTGGGAGAAGAGACTGACCCCCACCTGGCTACAGCCTCCTTTCAGAACAACTCCTTTCAGGTAGTTGTAGAAAGTGATAAGGCCCCCCCCCAAGCCTCCTCTCCTTTTCTCGAGGCTAAAAACCCCCAGCTCCATCAGCTGCTCTGCATGAGACTTGTATTCAGAACCCTTTACAGGTCCATTGCTCTTCTCTGGACACACTCCAGCACCTCGGTACCTTGCTTGTACTGAGGAGCCCAAAACTGAGCACAGGATTTGAGGTGCGGCCTCATCAGTGCTGAGTACAGGGAAACAATCCCTGCCCTGCTCCTGCTGGCCACACTATTGCTGGCACAGGCCAGGATGCCATTGGCCTTCTTGGCCACCTGGGCACTGCTGGCTCATGTTCAGCTGCTGTCACCAGCACCCCCAGGGCCTTTTCCTGTGGCAGCTTTGCAGCCACTCTGCCCCAGCCTGTGGCACTGCCTGGGCTTGCTGTGACCCAAGGGCAGGACCCAGCACTGGGCCTTGTTGAACCTCACACCACTGGGCTCAGCCAGCTTGGTGTTGTCTCTGAGCTGGGTGAGGGTGCCACAGTGAACAACTGTCTTCCTAACATGCAGCTAGCTTCCCTCATTGTTTCTAGTCTGTTACACAAGTGACTTGACCTTGATTTTTCTCTTGCCATCCATAAATGAAAGGAAAAGAGAAAGGAGCCAAATGAGCAGGTTTCTGTATAATGAAACAACCCTTTTTAATATGTAAAGATCCTGTTTTCTTTTTTTGTCATTTGGATTTAGCACCCACCAGTATTCATCTCTCTTATCAGTAAAATCTAGGGGGGGGACCTAGTTAGGAAGAATGTGGGGGAAAAAATCTTTCTTACCACTCTGGAGAAAAAAACAGCCAATATTGGCTATCTTTAGGCTAAGTAGTTTAAGTAGCAATACCAGCTGCTGTTGCATGGAGACCCTAAAACCTGCCCAGAAATCTGGCAAGACCATCAGATTACTGATATGACCTTCTGCACTCTACTGCTTTTGATACTAGAAATGCATAAGAGAAAACTCTCATTTTTTAAAATAAATTTCAGCCTATCTTTGACTGTAGCACAGCCATTCTGGATCTCTGGCTCCCTAGCTTTCAGTTAGAGAATAGAGTAATCCCTAGGACTGCAGCACACACTTGCATACTGAATGAAGTACATGTTTGGCTTTGATTTCTTAGCTGAGATTCTTTTTCCATTTAAGACCAGGAATGAATTGCTCAATAAAAGCAGTTATTATAATAATATAATTAAATTGTTGCTTCTTTTAAAAATCACACATCTCCACACTTCACCCTTTTTCTGTAGCTAGATATTAATTATTAATGGGTTAACTTGGGGCAATGTGATACAAGACTTTACATTAAGTTTGCTTGACTTAAAAGCAAGTTTGTGAGCAATGATAGACTAGGATTATGACACATGATTAAGGAATGAAAAATTAAGTTAAAAGATTGTATTTGCTGGCTGACCACTCCTAACTTTTTTCTAGGGACAACCTGTATTAAGTAATTTTGCTTTCTATACTTCATTTAGTTTTCAAATATTTCCATACCTTCTTAGCTCAACTTACCCAAATGAGCATTGCAGAAGAGGACACTAAAATGTGTTCATCTTATAATAAACAGAGCAACCTCTAAGTCAAAGAAACCCACTGTTTATTTTCTCTGAGTGATTAATCTCTGGACAAAAGTTATTGTTTCTTGCCTGAATAGAACAGTCTTTGATAGATTTGTAAAATATGCATCAGATATGTCAGTGATTCTTGGAACTAACATGTTCCTATGTGAGGGCTGATTCTATGGTATGTTTCTGCAAGAGGGGTGATGTTTATCAATAAGTTCTGAAATGCACTTCCGTTAATTTGTCTTGATAATTCCCTTTTATTAGTCTTTGAAATTAGAAGTGTCAAGAATTGATGATAGTACATACATTACAAGAAAATTGACATATGTGCATTTTTATTTAGTTTAACAGCTGATAGTAACATTTTTAATATTAATAAAAGGAACCAGAAAATCTGCATCAGTTATAACAGTTAAGAAAACGGCAGACTGAAGAACTGACTTAAACTATCTACTGAGAAGGCCTCCGTTTTGGAGTAGGCAGTTGTTAATCAGCAGTTCTTTCATCTGTCTACAACTCTGGGAGTTCTTTATCTTAACATTTTGAAATCTCAGTCAATTTGTCTCCCCATAATATCCGAGTTATCCCTTTTTTGCACTTATAGACCTTTTCAGTATATTCCAGAAATATCTCTTGGAAGAGAAAACTAAGTATAGGACCACCTTGGTGAGTGTTATTTAAGGATGAAACTTCTATTGTAAAGAATTATGTTTCACATTAAAGACAAACTTTCATTTCCTATGATTTCCTGATTTGTTGAAGTTGCCTGAGTGGTAAGAGGAGAGAGAAATTAGTATTCTATGTCGTATCATTGCAAAAGAAGATGAACGCTCAATTTTTCTAGGTAAGAAATTATTTTCACTAAAATACACCATTATATTTTACAGTGGTGGTCGGCTCTTGTAGGACAGGAAATAAAGTACACCTACTGTAGAAGAACAGGTTTCTGACCTTATTATTACAGTTACAGTTTATTGTATTTGTGCAGGCATTGTTATTTTGTATTAGCAGTGGTTACTTATGTAAGTCAAAATTCTATTTAGGCTGTGTGACAAAGAGCAAAAGACAAAAGCTTTATATAACTTCGGTAATGATTTAGTGCTGTGACAAAATAGTTGACATTTACTTGAACTAATATGTACTTACATCCCTTGCTGTTTCCTTTTGTTATGCATGACTGGAGGAATCCGCAGTATGCCAAGATGCACTCTGCTAAGTGAGTATATTGGCGTTGGAAATGAAGGACACGGTCCTTTCTGTTTTAAATGCAAATGGAGGAAAAAAAATCTACCTGCTGCAATCCCTTCCAACTGAGCAGGGACCTTAATTAGGTGTTTACAGCAGCGTATTTTATAAGAAAAGCTGTTAATTACAGATCAAAACAAGCAGGAGGAAGAAGCCCATCAATTCTTCCAAAAGAAGAAGAAGAAGAAGAGAGGATTTATAAGTAAAACAGGCTGTGCTCTATTCTCATTCTTATGCTGTATTTAGCATAAAAATATGCAAATGCAGCTGGTGGAGCTAATTTTTTTTCTGGAAGTACCAATGGAAAACACATTAATTGTTTCCTGTTTTGTATTTTTGACTCAGACATATATGAAAATTCACAGTAATGCTACAAAACAAATACCCATGGAGTCTGATGAAAATTAATTAATTTTCATCGGCATATCAAAAGTGCAGCACTAAAAAATATCAGTTTCCTTAGATCTGACCAGTGACATTGACAGTGCCTAGCTTTCTTACGTTTTTGCTTTGGCTAATGGTGGTTTCAAGTCTAAAAGCTTTTTGTGAGGATAATTATGAGCAAGTTTACTGTTTTCTAAAATCTCTGTTCTTATTCTCAGCACCCATTGCATGAGTGACTTTAAAGATGATACAAGTCTATTTATTTACAAGCAAAAGAAATTTTTAGTAAGTTTTGAAGCAACAAAAGAAGTAGAAATCACTTTCAGAGTGCTATCACTTGTTTGTAAGAAAGCACCAAGTAAAATGTTCAAGTTGTGTGTTACATCTAGAAATACCCTAAGTTATATGAAGTGGTATTCTGGTTTGAAAATTGAAAGTAAAGGATAACTTTTTTTTCATAGTTGCTAGGCAATTAACCATATTGAGTTCAACAATGTTGACTACCTTTCTTATATACATTAGTTCTTAGAGTGCTTGGTTGTGAAATCCTGCCACAGCACTAACCATATTTAATAGACTTTCTTTGTGAGGCTTCATTAAGTTTCTTTTTTGAATTGATTCTTTTCCATTCATCCCCTGCCTTCCCATAACAATTACCAGAACTCTGAAAGAAAAAGCAAAGGCAAGGAATACTTCTCAAAAGAAAAAAAAAAAAAGGCATATTCAATAGCAAGAGATAACTTACAGAGCATTTGTAAGGTTTTAAAAAATTACAGGTTTTAAACTAGGACACGTTAATTCCTGTACACAGTGGGACATTCTGCCAACACATACAGCCTGACAGATGCAAATATTTACGTCTGTACCACTGGATGGATAGTAGGGAAGGGACAGTTCTGGACATTTTTTTCTGATTTAAAACAACTCCCTACTAATTTTACAGCATAAGGTAAAAAGAAGAGATTGGACTTCACCAGGCAGTGAAACCTTTCACTTCCCTGAAGGCAATGGTCTGAGATGTTATACTTAAGAGCAAAAGAAAGCCTCTGCCTTTGCAAAGTAAACAACAGTGGATTTGGCAGCATTTCACACTTGCTTGCACAGCTGCAAATCAAGATGAAAAGATTTACAATCCAAATCTGAAATAATTTTTTTTTTTAACAAATTCAGTAATACCACAGAGAACTGATTTCCTGGCTTTATTCCAGTGATATTTTTCTGACACACATTGGCTGAGTGTTGTGCTTACATTTTCAATTTCATAAAACTCTTTATTAAGTACTAAAAAGCTGCCAATAGTTTTTACTACAATAGTTTTTACTACAGAGTAAAATAGAAAATATATTGGAATTTATTAAGTTTACTTTGTTCAGCTAGTGCTGTAAGCTGTAGAATTGTATACTTTTATTAGAAGCACTTTATTATTTCATCCATTTATACATATGGATATAATATATCATAATGAAGCATCTGAAAACAGAGGTTACTAATAGACCTACTGGTTGTATAAAATCAGTTGTATTAGTTGTATAAAATCAGTTTGCAGCTGTGCATCACTGTATGTGAGTCACATGAGAAGGGAATATTGTCCTTCCAGCTCTTTTCTTTAATCTGAAATTTAGCTTGCACTAATATTTAAACTTCAGTTGTACCAGACTCAGTTTTATTCCTGAGAGATCATTTGATAGAGAAAGAACTATTTCTTTGCATTTGTTTTTACTCTTTTACAGTAAGCTCGCATAAGTTCACTGGTCTTACTTTTAAAAATATTCTTACCAATATTCTAGGTTATTGAACAAAACCCACATCATGTTCATGATGTGAATGTATCATATTAGAAGATCTTTGAGCAATATGCAGCATTCATGCTTTAAAAATTCAGCACCTCTTTCCAGGTAGTTCCCTGTGTGAGGATAATCCTGTGGCTCACCACAGAAGTCTGTTAAATACTGCAATTTTCTCTCAATGGACTCAGCAATTTGGTTCATTTTGAGACATGAACCTAGAGCCATCTTGCATACCCTTTATAAGTGTTCTGAGATTTCTCTATCCCTATAGAAGTCTAACAGAACATATCTGTAAATTCCCCCCAGCACAGCATGATAAAAATTACAGGATATGTTTGTCTTTCACCTTTTCTGTAGCTCTGTGAGAAGTTTTGATAGTACAACCTATATAAGTATCTATCTTTCATTTGTGTACCTAGCAAATGAAGAAATCTATAGAGCTGTAGAACAGATTTTAATGAGATCTCTCACTATGTAATGCCATCCACTAGCACATTAATATATGTAGGCCTCATTCTGAACAAATGAGCTAGAGTGAAATCAGAAATGCAGATATAATTTTAATACCAAAAACATAACTGCAGTGTTACCTCTAGCAGAACATGATCAACCTTTAGCCTTCCACATGCCGTTGAAAGGCTGGTTTGAATGAAAAGCCCCTGGAAAACAGACCCTCCTCCTCTGAGGAAGTTACATGTTGCTCAAAATAATTAAGAAACAGCTGTAATTTCAGAGATTTTTCTCCAAGTCAAAGGTCATTTGCAGATTGTTAAAGACAGTTTATGACATTATGGAAAGTAGTCCCTAAAACTGTGGGAATTGTAAATGGTTGGAGCTTCCTGGGTGAGGCCATGAAACCACTGAAGGTAGCATCAGACAATAATTGGCTTGTTATTTCTAGTAGCATTTAATACAGCAGGTGAGAGACTTCTAGTATAAAATTAAAAAAATACTGCTTTATGTGGTGTGCTGCTTTTGAATTATAACAGAAATTATCATTCTACCCTGCACAAGGAGTGGAATGAGACTTCTGATGCAATGTCACATAGTTGACTATTTATCCTTCCCAAATTTAGTCTGTACAGAGATTGGTGGTTTGAGGCCTCTGTGAGAAGGCAACAAATCCAGGAATGTCCGAATCCAAATACCAGGCAGCCATTGTTCAGTTCTCGAGAGTCTGGCAAGTTTCCCTTGCCAATAATGAAAGGAGTACATGAAATCTGAATTCAGCTGAGAGATTTGTTGTATCTCCTAGTGACCTGTATGTCTGTCTTGATCTCACATTTCAGTCTCAATCTGTACACTTATTTTCTATGGGGAAAAACCTTACACTGTGAATTTTGTGTGAAAATTTCACATCTTTTTAAGGAGGAAAGTAAATGAGAGGGAGGAAAACAACAGCCAGCAGACAGCACTGTCAGGTTGGATTCATCGTCATGTAGTAGGCTCATCTTCAATAAATTACAGCAGTAAGAAATGCTTTTTTGTGGCTTATCAGCTGCATACAGTTGATTTTTTTACATTCACCCCAGACAGATACATTTAAATTTTTGTACGCAGTGATATATACATAGCAATTCATGGTAAGTTGTATTTTCAGTAGCATTCATTTTGAATGTCTATCTATCTCAAGTGGCATTAGACTCTTCTGTCCTTAGGAATAGTATAGGAATAGTATTAATCAATGCATTTAAGAGAACCAGTGATTCACTGCATGTTGCGTGTGCTAGACCCAAAGAATTCTTTGCAATAATTATGACAACTGTGATATCAAAAAACAACTTTGATGCATCTGGGTCTAACTGCAGTGAAATAACTATGATGTTCATTTTCTTGGTGTTAATTTGCCTAACTAAATTTCTACATGTTGTGCTTGCTTCTTTTTTTAAGATTAAAAAAAAAACTAAAAAAAGAGGGAGGAGAAAAAAGGCATTTAGAGGTTGGAAGAGTAAGTCTCCAGACTGCATGCATTTTATTCTTCCTTAAGCCCTGGCATGTGAGATACATGTTTCTACGTTTCATAATTAGAAAACACACATATTTACAACTGTGCATTGATCAGATGGGAGCTAAAACTGGGGAAAGATGCACTGTCACAGTGTAGCTGGAGAGTCAGCAGGATAGAGGACAAGAGTTCAACAGGAGAGTCATGCAGTAAAATTACTTTCTTGCTGTAAGCATCCAAGAGGTCACTGAATACCTGTTAACTGCTCAGGTTCAGCTCCCCAGGTTGAACCCACACTGATTTTAGTGATACTCTGATGGACATATTTACAGAAGAAAAAGAAACAAAAGTAAAGTCAAGAAAACAAAGAAAAGGGAGCGGGAAGTATAAAAATATCTTTCAGTGGCTGCCCCTGCCCAGATTAGCCATTTCTCAGGCATGTGATCTCACAACACTAAATGGAGACTTCAGCCCGATTTTGCTGGGACTTCAGCATTTTTTTGCAGGAGGTTTTAGATGTTCCTCGTGTAACTGGTTAGTCTGTAGTCAGATATCCAGTGGATCATGATTTCAAACTACTGCCAACAAAGCAATGCTCAATGGCTCAATGAAACTTAAGATAATAAGTCTTATGTTTAATGGCCTCTGAACAAAAGTTAGTGTTAAGCTTTTCCTTTGAATTGCTATTTTTGATTTTTTTTTTCTACAGTAAGCTTTTGTGAGTATCTGTGCAGAAATCACAATCTTTAGCATTTCTTCACTGATGCAAGGGGAAGCAGAGACTTATTTTCAGAGTTATGGGTAGTTTTCAATGCTGAGGTGATCTCTGACTACGGAGATTCTCAAATGTACATTAATCAAACACTCGTAACAGCATTAATAAAGGAGGATATTGCCACAAAGCATGAAATACACCTGAGTTCAGGAAATAGCACAGAACCGAACCTGGTACTTCCTCTAAAATAAATAATTATCACACAAAATCCCAACAGAAAAAAAATTTCCTATGCCAATAATTACATCTTGAGAGGAGGAACACGTGGTGACCAGTGACAGAACCTGAGGGAATGGCCTGAAGTTGTGTCAGGGGAGGTTTAGGTTGGACAGTGGAAAAAGATTCTTCAAAAAGAGGGTGGCTGGGCACTGGAATGGGGTCCTCAAGGAAGTGGTGACAGTACCAAGCTTGATGGAGGCATTTGGACAATGTTCTCAGATATATGGTGTGATTCTGGGGGGTATCTGTACAGCATCAGGAATGGGACTTCATGATACTTTTGGGTGCTGTCCAACTCAGCACATTCTACGACTCTGTGAACAGAATTCTCTCTCTCAGCTTTTCCTCCTCAGAGATGCTCCAGTCCCTCAGTCACCCCTCTTGCTCTCAGTTGGACCCAGGAGCTCCAGGAGCTCCATGTCTCTCGTGTCCTGAGGAGCCCCGACCTGGACACAGCACTGCAGGTGTGGCCTCAGCAGGGCTGAGCAGATGGAAAGGATCACCTCCTTGGACCTGCTGGGAATACTGTTCCTAGTGCCCCCAGGACACCACTGGCCACAAGGGCACACTGCTGGCTCAGAGGGCCCCGTTGCCCAGCAGTTCCCGCTCCGCAGGGCCGCAGCCTCTCCCCGCGCCTGTCCCGCCCTGTCCCAACCCCGTCCCGCCCTGTCCCCTCCCCGTCCCCGCCCCGCACCGGGGGGGGCCGCGCGCGTGGCGGCGCGCTGTACGGCACGGCAGCGCGGCACTGTCGCGCGGCAGCAGCGCACGCAGCCGGCAGGCGCGGCCAGGCCGCACGTGTGCGGTGAGAGCGGCGGGCTCGTGGATCGCGGGTGTGCTGGGGCCGGGCGGCCGGGACAGCGGGGACCGTGGGCGGGCCGGGGCAGGGCGGCCGGGACAGCGGGGACGGCGGATGTGCCGGGCCGAGCCTGCCTGCCTGCCTGCCTGCCTGTGCGCGGCCTCTGGTACGCCACCATCCACTGTGAGGGTTTGACTTGGCCATGGATGTTAAGCAGCAGGCGCAGGCTGTCGTTCCCTCATGGGGAAGCCGCGGCGGTGCAGTAATGTTGTGTCTTGCTCCGTTTGCAGTGTTGCCGCGATGGAGAACAGGGGTAAAAAGAAGTTCGTGGGCAAGAGTGGGAAAGGACCTCGTGGAAAAGCGCCGCACGGGAAAAGGAGATTTAAAAAAGATAATGGTAAGAAGGTCGTCAGTAGTAGCCCTGATTTAATGGTTACAGTTGTGTACTGGAATGCTTGGAGTTCTTTATCTTATCTCTCTTGGTAAATTCATGTTTTGAAACGATTAGTTTGGCAGATGAACAAAAAGAAGTGGATGTTGTCTGCCTGGACTTCAGTAAGACGTTGACAGTGTCTTCTCTCCTTTGAAATTCTCACAGAGGTGCTGATGAATTAAGGGCTGCAAGAGCAGTTGGTGAGGTGGATTGAAACTGGCTGAACAGCTGGGTCCAGAGACTGATGTGCTCTTTGGAGACCACTGATTAGCAGTGGACCCCAGGAGTGGGTACAAGGTCGAGTTTAGTTCAACAGCTTCATAGAGGACCTGGATGATGGGGCAAAGTGCAGCAGATTTACAGGTGGCACAGAACTGCAACAAATGTTAGATGCACCAGAGGGTCATGCTGCCCTCCAGGGGGATGTCAGCAGGTTGGATGAATGGGATGGCAGAAGCCAGTGAAGTTCTTCAAGGAGCAAAGAGCAAAGTCCTGCAGCTTGAAGGGAACAGCTCCATCATGCACTGGAAAATACTGGGGAAAGCCCAGGGGCTCCTGGTGGTCGGAGCTGGACATGAACCATCAGTATGCTCTGGTGGCTGGCTGCATCCTGGGCTGCATTAGCAGGAGTGCTGTCAGCAGATTGAGGGCTGTGTGCTTGCCCTCTCCTCAGCCCTGGTGAGGCTTCACCTGAAGTGCTGTGGCCCAGCTCTGGCTTTTCAGTGCAACAGAGATACAGACATGCTGCAGAGAGCCCAGTGAAGGGCTGCAAAGATGGTGAAGGGACTGGGGCGTCTCTTCTGGTGGGAAAGGCTGAGACGTCTGGGTCAGTTCAGCCTGTCCCACGGAAAAGACAAGGCTGAGGGGGATCTGCTCAATGTGTACAGTGTCTGAAGGGAGGGTTCAAAGACAGAGCCAGACTTTTTCCAGTAGTGCCCAGTGACAGGACCAGAGAACAGTGGGCACAAACTAAAACACAGGAGATTCCTTCTCACTATCAGGAAAACCTCCACACTCCAGGAGTGACTGCACACGGGCACAGGTTGTCCTGGAGATGGTGGAGTTTACCACATTGGAGACAGTCAGAAGCCACCCAGACATGGTCCTGGTTTTGAGTGGCCTTGTGGTGGGAGCAGGAGGGTTGCAGCAGATGACTTTGAGAGGTGCCTCCCTGCCACAGCCATTCTTTAACTCTGTCTTGTGTTCAAAACTGTACAGACTGTATGAGCCGCTAATTTGCTGAAATGCTTTAAACAGGTTGTATTGCAAGCCCTTCATCTCTGTTTGATTCACCTGAAATATTCTTAGTTAAAAATTTGAAGTTGATAACCTTTTGATTCTAGACTAGGTGTTCCTACATTAAGACAAAATTATCTGAGAGGTGAAGTTAGACGGAAACCTGCTGCAGGTTAGGATTGAGAAAATGCCTTTCTCTGCTTCCTCAAAACAGATGATGTTGAAACAGCTCTGATCATGAACTATGAAAGGAGTGGGGATTTGGAGATTGATGACTTTGATGTTGGGGATGGTGAAATTGCTACTATGAAATAATCCTTTTTATGCCTGAGCTGTTACACTGCTGCCCAGAAGATAAAGCCTGGGCAGAACTTCCCTAGAGAAAACATAGACAACCAGGGGCTGCAGTGAAAACATCAGCTTTGAGAAGCACATAATAATTTTTGTTAAATACAGAATTGTTATTAGAAAGAAGTTTAATTCTTGTCACAGTAATTTTTAATCGTTTTTTTATTTTGGAGCAACAGTAGCTATGTGATAGCATTTTAATTTCTTTTGTGTTGGTTAATAGATTCAGGTCCACCAAAGAAAGTTTTTAACAGAGGAGATGAGGAAGAAAAGCCGAAGTTCATTTCCAAGAAATTTGTTAAAGGACAGTTAAGACCTGGCAAAACTACTGTCAAACAATTCAAGAATAAACAGCAACCAGAAAAGTTTGCAAAGAAGAGAAAATGCCAGGATGGTGAAGAGGGAGGTGAGCAGATTTTTAAGCCTGGATATCAAGGGAAACCAGGTTTTGGAAAACACGTTTTTTATCTAGATTTTCCTCTTTCTGTCTGCCTTTCCAAATTGGCTGAATAACTCCAGGTTAACTTTCTGTTTAATCTTTGCTGTAGGAAAAATTACTTCACTTGACTAAGCTTGAGGCTTAGTCAAGTCATGAAAATCAACAGTTTGGAGTTTTCTTGGAAGTCAAAAGTAAAGACACAGTGACAAATTTTAAAATTGTCATACTATCCTAAAGCTGTTTATTTTAATGGCAGCGTTAAGTGGTTAGCTAGAAACTGGCAATTGTTACACATGATTTGCAAAGACAGAGCTTTCCATGGTGTGTTTTGGACTGTTCTAAAAGTACTTGCTATAAGCTTTGGAACAGAAATTTGTGAAACAAAGTTGATTATCCCTTACACTATTTCCTTTCTGTGGTCCAGACTATCTGGTCACATCCTCTAAGGGAAAAAAAAGCATAATGGGTGTTAACACTGCTTTTATGTTTTACAGCTTTTTTTTTTTTCTGATGTTTATACAGAAAGCCTAAATAGTTGTCTGGTATAATCATGTTAAATGGATTTCTTTTTCAAACTAATTCCTTCTGCTTGACATCTTCATCCTTTCCCATCCTCTCCTCTAAAGTAAAGCTCTACTGGGGCAGTTAATCAGTGCTGTAAAATGAGAAGTGGGAACTTAAATGAGGGGTTCTGAAGTTCTGGAGAAATATGTCATTTGCTTGAAGGACTGTTGATTGTCTCGAGTATTTTATTACTGCTGTTCTTGCATGTTTGCAGAATGGCTTCACATGGAATATGTATGCACTAGATTTCTGAAAATCTAATAGCAGTAGAATGTGTTTATTAGCCTGCTTTAAAAAAAGTAAACCCACAGCAAACCTTTAAATGTTGTTCGTAAGAATAAATGAAAGCCTCTGTGTATTGCACTGTTCTCAAAGCATTACAAGTTTTTCTTGTCACTGTTGCTTTAGGAGAGTGATATAAAAATCAATAATATGCTTTGTAAAAAGGAAAACATGAGTTTTCGATTGGTTAAAATAGTTAAGTACATGCTGCTAAATACCAATGAACAGTGCTTTAAGCTATACAAATTTTAGGTGGTGTCTTTAATGCATAAACTGTGGCCCTTTTATAACATTATTTTGCCCCAGTTTGTTGTGTGGCAGTGTACAAGGGTTGTATAGTAAAATACCATGCTTAAGGAATTTGACTGAGTAAAAAGATTAGGCATGTAAAAAGGGTTTAACTTCTTTTATAGAGTTTTCAGATATGTATCTTTGAGTTAGGGTTCTCCTTTTGGGAGAGGGGTAAGGTGTGCATGAATTACAAGTAAACTAAAATGGAGAATTATTGGGGTAGCCATAGGTGCTAAGTACATCTTCAGTCAACTTTCAAGCTATTAAGGGATTTGTGATGCATCCTGTGACAGTTTTGAGGAAAATTTATTGTTTGCCTTGTTCTCCCAGTCGTCTAGATTACTAGCTTAGCATACTCCTTCAAGATTTATGGCTAGCTGGGTACCTGCAGGCAAAGGCCCTGAATTGTTAGTAATTCAAGTCATAGAACTGCCACAGTTTAGACTGGTAAAGAATTCTATTGCTGCTCTTTTATTTATTGACTGTAGAAAATATATTTTTTTTCCCCTAAGGGTCAGATTCTAAGAAGCCAAATTGGAATGACTTCAAAAAGAAAAGGAAAGAGTTAAAGCAAACCAGACAAATTAATGATAAAAGTAATTACGACATAATTGTAAAATCTAAACAAATATGGGAAAGCATGAGAAGGTAATGACTTTTTTTCTTCCACTCTGTTGACTTCTAGTCATAAATTGCCAGAATACCATCTTTCTTATCTTGTAATTCTGTAAAACTATATTTCCAAACTGAATCTCTTTGAGTGAACAGTGACATTGCATGCAATTTTGTAGGTAGATCAAACAGAGTATGGTAACCTGTGGTCCTAGGAATGTCTGGATTGAACTTGTATTTTAGGCTAAAATTCATAAATTTGTGAGTAATTGCTTAAGAAATTGTATTTTTTTGGTTTTTTCAGCCCTGAAATACAGAGCATGCACTGATTTACCCTGATTCTGCAGTGGGATTACTACATGAGTTTTATGTGAAGGTTCATTATTTCTGTCTGAGGGTGTAATTGTAGAACTGGTGCCCCCAGCAAGAAAAGTTAATTTTGCTTCTTCTGAGTGTTTGTGCTTTGCATGCTTACAGATTTTTGGACCTGTAAGCAACTCTGACTGCAAATTTGAGTTTATGTTTCAAAAAATATTTTTGAAATATTTAGTCAAAAAAAGAATAAAGTGTGGAATTCTGGTTTGATTTCCACAAACTGAAACAGCTTAATCACATCTCTGTACAGGGTTAAGGAATGACAGTATAAATTTGGATTGGCAGAAGCCAACCTGGTTTTATTTGTACTGTCTTGCTTCTTAATTTATAGATACAAGTGAATCATACTACAAAAAAGCTGCTTCCTCAATTAGAATTGTTTTACTAGATTTTTTTTGCTTGTAGGAAGAAATGCAATAAGGAGAAACGAGAAAAGCTGATGAATGAACTACAGAAGCTTCTTCATGGGAAAATTAAAAATGTAAGAAAATACTAATGGCATAGTGCACAAATTCATAAATTCTTCTTTAATGAATGATGAAACTGTGAGTAAAAAGAATAAAAACAGGGCTGAAAGACTGTGTTTGGCACCTGTATTTCAGGACAGTAGTCTTGGGATGCTTTGTCAGCTGGCTGTTGTAAAAGTAGCCAAGTAGCTTTAGTCCTGTGAAATTTGATGTGAGCTGGGGGTCAGGAGCTCAGAGGTTTGATTAGTCACAACTGTTGCTTTGCAGTTTTCTAGGGAAGTTAGTGTCCTCATGCTTAATCATACTAAACAGTCTTTCTGCTTTATTCTTGAAATGTATAAATTTGCAGTTAGGAGCGTGTTGAGCTTTTCATATTCCGTGCTGAAGTGGAACTGTTTCATCATACTTACTCTGAAATTATGAAGAAGAGGAACAAAATGGAGATACCATTTAATGGTTTTATTTCAGTATGGAAAACCTTAATGCTTGTCCTTAATTGTCAGCAGCTGTTGTCTGTATTTTCTTTGATAGAGTACTTGTGAAGGGGTAAAAACCCTTAAGTCTTGGTTTGTTATAAGCAGGTAACTGCTTTTGTAATTTTATAACTGGCATTACGTGTGGGATGAAACTATACCAGAGAGCACATACATTAAAATAATTATGGGGCATGCTGCCTTTTGAATGGCCTAGAGTAACAAAATATCTGTCCTTTAGCTGGCGTTTGCACATGATTCAACCCGGGTGATCCAGTGCTTTATTCAGTATGGTAATGAGAAGCAAAGGCAAGAGACATTTGAAGAATTGAAAGGTACTTTCATTTTACTTATATGCTTTTTTATTCTGGTTAGGAAGGATTTTAACAAACCATGTTGTTTTCTGTTGAATATTTTTACCTTTTTTTCTGAACTGATGCATCATTTCTAGTGAACTCTTCATACTTATTTAAATAATGCCTTATCATTTCATGGAGTTAATGTAGTGAAAAATAAGCCAGCTGAATGTTTCTCCCTTCTTCTAGATAGCCTAATAGAGTTGAGCAAGTCAAAATATTCCAGAAATATTGTGAAGAAGTTTCTTATGTATGGGTGAGTATCAAGTGAATTTGCTCATCAGTGTTGTTTCATTTCCAGTGTGAATGCTCCTTCTTAATCTGTAGTGGATCGATCATGAATAAAAAATATGTCTTTGGCAACACCTTTGTAATATTATGGAGTAAAGGCAGGGGGATGCTATCAGTATTTTTCCTTTTGCAAGAAATAAAGCTAATGCTGTACATGTCAAGGAAAACATGACCAAAAAAAATGGTTAGATTTTTTGTCAGAGTTATCTTTGGTGTATATAAAACAGTGGTTTTAAAAAATTTTCTTTGCTAAGCATTTCAGTATGGCATTTGTTATTCCCTAGAATTTATTCACTGTTTACTTTCCCTCAAAATTTTCCCACATTCCAGCTTTCTTTACATATTTTCCCGAGTGCCATAAGGCTGATTCAGATTCATAAATTTCACGGTTTCTGTGATAAAACTTACTACCTAAATGTGTTTCTAAAAATAAAACTATCAATAGGTAAGCTTATCTCTAGAAGTTTTAACTCTTACTATTTATATTTCCCTGTAAAACAGAACAAAAGCACAAGTTGCAGAAATAATAAAAAGTTTTAAAGGCCACGTGAAAAAAATGCTCCGTCATGCCGAAGCATCTGCTGTGGTGGAATATGCATATAATGACAAAGCCATTCTAGAGCAGAGGAATATGCTGACAGAAGAACTATATGGGAACACTTTCCAGGTTTACAAGGTGGTATTTCAATACTTTGTGGTTTAAGACAGTTTAGCCCATAAGGTGTTGTGTTAGTAATGCCTTACCTATCTTACCTACTATTTATTTTGATAATATTTCTTTCTGTCAGCTGTCCAAAGGCAGTCTAGGTTAGCATGTTTAAATGTAGTGATTCCTTGCACATTTCTAGTTTAGGCGAAATTGTTGTGGGTTGTTTTAATTTGTACTATGTAAAATATGCTATGTTCATGTATGAGCTTGCTCTGCTCATCAGAGACAGTTTATTCTTATATAGTTTCAGTTCTCATAGTGCCTAGGCTGATATCATCCTTGCTGAGGTAAGACTTAGGCGTAATTCTTCATTAATGCTGTAGATGATTCTTGTGTCAGAACTATCTTGTGTCTTGTGAAAACTGAGTGTGGGCAGAATGGGCCAGTATCCACATACAGTGTTCCATTTGGGTTTAATTTTTCTCTTTGTTTTCTTTTCCCGTGGAGACTGTAGGACTTGAGTTCAAACTCCACTGAAATCTAGGTCTATGGTAGATGTTCACCAGGCAGTTGGAACCTTCTTAAAAACTAAAACCTCCATTCTTTTGAATTCTGTTTTTAATTTTTGCTGACTTGTAAAGTTGGTATCCATTAGGGTTAGGAATTTTGCTACAAAGTGCAAAACTGTTTTACACAATTACTAACTCCACTCTAATGACTTTTTCACCTGTTCCCTTATACCCAAGATTTCTGTTAAAATCGTCTTAAGAAATTAACCCACTCATTCTCTACCCGTATTTTCTTAACAGGTTATTGTAAGTTTTAGTTAGGCATTTTGCAGCCCTGAGTAGTAGAGAGGTATGTTTGTTGTGATTATGGGCTGTAATTTGTACTGAGAGTCGAACAGCCCATGGAATGAAGGGCACTGTTAGCTTCCATCATTCTGGTATTTTTGGCATAAGTGCTTTACGTAGCCATACATTGTGGTGCAAAACCAAGATTTAGCACAATGTAGGTTTATAAAAAATTGCAGTGTAGTCTTTAAAAAGTAACAGAGATGGTTTAAAAAATATTTCTTCTAAATGTCTATGCAGTCAGACTTTTCTTCTAAGAGCAGATTATTTTAAAAGAGTTACCAGGAAGTACTTTTGTGTGTAAGGTACATAGTATATATTCCCCCTCTCTGCTGTTCCTGAACTGGAATTTCCTGGGCCTTTGTTAGCTTCTCAGTTCATTAACTTGTTGTGTGGACCTCTGATGTGTGCCTAAAGCAGGATTTCTGCTTAGCTCAGGAGCACCTTAACACAATGCCAGTTTTATGTATTTTGCCTTCTATCTGGCTTGAAGAGCTGATGTAATTGGCAATCACAATACAGTTGTGATTGGCAAAAAGCAGCTCAGGCTATAGAAGTGGGTTTTGTTTGCTAATGAGGAATATTTAATTTGTAGAAACCGAAGTTTACAGCTTCTGACATACTCAGAAAAGGTAGCTTTTTATTTTTAAAATTGTAAAAATTGTTAGTTTTGCAGAAAATTAATTTTGTTTTTGATATTCCTGACATTTGATTGAAAAAGTTCTAAGCATTGTAATTTTCAATGAACTCTGATTCTTACTGGTATGATTAAACCTCTGATTGTGCATTCGTTTCAGACACCAGCTGTCCCAACACTGGATAAAGTGCTAGAAGCTCAACCTGAAAAGAGAGAGGCTATCTTGGATGAAATGAAGCAGATTCTTACACCAATGGCACAAAAGTAAGGACAAAAATCAGCTGAAGGTGTGACAATCTAGCACAAATCAGTTTGTTTCTGACATACAGATAGTATATTTGTAAGTTCAGATGACAGTGATACTGATACTCTTTTAAGGTGTAATGCTGTGGTGCTGAATAGTCTGTGGTTTTGTCCCAGGTGTCATAACAAGTATCTTCCCTGAATTTTGAACTCTCTTTCTCTGAGTTAAAGTGTCCTCTGTCCCAGTCAGGCAATTGGTAGAAATGTTGCACTATGATATATTTCCATAATGCACTATTTGATATGCTTCTCCAGTGAAGGAAATACATTCTATAATTTGTAAGTTTTGTTAGAATCTTCCACTTACTGTAAATGTTAAACATTTGAATCCAAAATGACCGTGTGTTTTTTGCTCACCACGCTGCCTAACTTTTTAAAATACTAATGAGGTATTGCTAACATAATTTAAAATTATTATTTGTGGGGAGCTTGTTGCTTATTTTCAACTATCCATGTACAGAGAGGCGGTGATAAAGCACTCACTGGTACATAAGGTGTTTTTGGACTTCTTCACTTACGCTCTTCCAAAACAAAGATCTGTAAGTATCTTTATTTTGCTTTTTGTCTTCTTTTGCCTTTCTGTGGAAGGTTTTTCATCTTCTTGTGAAAATGTTGTAAATTAACTAGACAAAAATACACATCTTTCATTAATAAAGTTCTACACATCTGGTGATTCTAGATAGAGGATGGGAGAGTAGTGTTGTATGGAGATTTTTAGCTATAGTGAACTTTCACAAGTGTTTGTGATATTTGAATTCTTTAAAAAAAGTGAGATGACTTTGATGTTCCCTCTTTTCCTGCTAAATGACCCTTCTCAGTAGCTGGAGAACATAATTTAAAAGTGAGGACCATTGCTTGGAGTAGTAAAGCTTTCCACTGTGATTGCAGTGGTTGTCCAAAAATCTCTTGACCAAAATACAGTGAAATTGGCCCTTCTGTCAGCAACCAAAACTTTGTTTGCTATATTCATATTGAATTGCAGGTTTAAGATTACGTCAGACATTCTTGTATTCAGGCCTAAATCTGTCTGTGTGATGTGACATGGTTTAAGCTGGTATCCTCTTTGACTTTACATGTCTTCAAGGTCTGTCCATCAGCCTCACCTTGTTTCTGCAGCTCAGAGCCATCTCACTTCAAGTCAGGCAGAGCCTTCTGAACTTGCTGTCTCTTGCTTCTTTCGGCCAGACTGGACTCCTGAATACTTCTTTGTTACTGTTAATAAACCCAAAGCTAGGGGTGGAAGTGGACTATTTGGGGCCTGTTCTGAGTCCAAATCTTCAGAGGCCAGAACATTCCTGTGCGTGGTTTTATGTAATGCTATGTCTGAGAATGCTTTTGGTTTTGCAGGCTTGCATGAATCAGGGGAATAAGGTTGTATCTCCTTGCTTGGCTTTCTGGGGAAATGTGCTGGTATATGGACATGCTCTTTGGGGTTTGGAAACCCCTTCTGCAGATCTGTTCCTGCCTGTGCTTACAGGTAGTGACACCAATTGTGTTGTGACTGAACAGTTTGTAAATAATTGGTAAAATGGTTGGAGCCTTTGGCTAAAGAGCAAGAAGAACTAGGGATAGAAAGAGGCATAGGTGGGAACTGCACTTTGAGGAAATCTATTGGATAGTAACAGAAGTAGTATCTAGTAACCCAAGAGGGTGTCATTTGATTTTATTTTATTTTTTTCTTTGGTTTTTTCTTTTTTCTTCTTTTCTGAAGCTATCTGACAATGGTATCATCAGATAACTTCAGAAAACTTCATTCCTTTGATATGAAGACAAAACTTCTGGCTATGTCTTGTAATACCTGATTTACAACATAACCTGGTGCTTAAATGACTTCAGTTCTTCTTACTTTCTGGCTAATACTCTGTATCTATGAATATGCATCATCTTCAAAGATTTCTTCCTAAATTAATGGTTGTCTTTTTCTCTAATTTCTGTCTGAGCACCCTTTATTGATTTTTTTTGTAATGGGACAGCTGACAAGCTTCAATACAGTTGTGATTTCATGGCATGATTATGATGAACAGTGTAATTTTAAAAAGAGAAAGCTTGTGTCATTTACAGTCTTTTGGACTCCTGTTATGGCAGTTTTTCATAGGTCAGGGAAATGAGAGTGGTTCTGTAGAGCCAGTGATGAAGTGTAGAGCAGTATCGTGTAGGCAGACGAAGTAATTGTTTCTTGCCCACCTGCCTTGAGTTCCTCAAGCCTTTTCTTTGATGTTTTGCTTTATCACCTTTTCTTCCCCAGGAAATGATAGAAGCTATCAGAGAGGCTGTCATCTACCTGGCACACACTCATGATGGAGCCCGAGTAGCAATGCACTGTTTATGGCATGGCACTCCCAAGGTAATGTTTGGTTTCCCTCTACTTAGTTCTCTCTGACTGCCCATATGGGTCCTTCTGCATGTGCTCATTTTGAAGCAATTAACAATTTGAGAGCAAGGTTAAAAATTGGCTCTTTATCTATTGGCAAACTTAAACAGTGCTTTTTGTGACTCAAATGCTTTCATTAGAACTTCTATAGGAGAAGCAACTCCTTTTATTTTTAGCAGACGTTTTGGCAGTGACGCCTGGAGTAATTTTTCCACTGTAAGGTTATTGGCATTTCATTTATCCCATGGGTTTCTTAATATAAGTGAAATTGACAGTAGGGAGGGAACAGTAAAGCAGTCGTAGTGTGAAACCATGTTTGGCTTTAGAATGCCAAGACTTGCAAAATGTTATAGGAAGTGTGGTTTAGTCACAGTATTAGATACAGTATCCAGAAATTCTTTTGGTGTAATACATGTCATCACATCTTGGAAATAATGTAATGCCTCCTATGTTTTTCTCTATTAAAAAATAAAAAAAAAGGTTACTTATTAAAATAGTCCACTTGCTAAAGAATGCAGGAAAAAAAAGTTGTTCCTAGGATCTAGGCATAGTGATGGATCTAAAGAAGACTGAGCAGTGATTCCAAGAGCCAAAAATACAGGGAGGGAGCTTTCTGACAAAATATTCTTGGTAGTAATAGGGGTTTAAACCAAGCTAGAGTTTCAAGTTCTGTTGAATATGTTTCTTACCAAATGAAGATATGAAATGCATTCTCCTTTAATTAATGGACAAAATATGAATGAACATATGTGATGGTTTGGGGGTTTTTGTTTGCTGGGGTTTTTTCCAAGTTTTTTTGACATGTCCATTGGTGATCTGGACTTGTAAATACATCACAGGATCTCTCTGGGATCAAGTTACAATTCAGGTTTAACTTTCCATGCTGGTTCTGGGTGTGAAGTAATAGAATATGTGTTAGTCTTTGATAGATGCCTTTGTGTTAGAAAGCAGATTGAAGATTATCTTTTTGAAAGGTGTAAATAGCAGTTTAGTTACTCAGAATCACTGGTATTCTAGGCTCATTTGAGTTTCCTCTTTCCTTTTGGATAGGACAGGAAAGTCATTGTGAAAACTATGAAGACGTATATTGAAAAAATAGCAACGGTGAGTGTATATTAACCATTTATTTCATAGTCTCTGAAACTAGTGATTTGATAGAGGCTAGCTTGAATGTTCTTTGATACTGGGAACAATTTTGAGATCTTAATAAAACCAGTCTTAAAATAGCAGTGATGTATTAGATAATATAAAATAATTGAACTGTATGGAATATTTGAAGACATGCCAAGAAGCTTCATTGTGAGCACTACATGTAGTACTATGCTTCATTATGGCTGAGTTCATTATTATTCCTCAGTTTTCTTTCTACTTTTTATTTTGTTGATCCCAACTTTGTACTGCATCTTCATGCGGCTCATTGGTTAATTCTCCTTGGTTGGGAGTAAAACAGCCTGTATAAAGAGGAGGAATTAAAATCAAGATATGCTGGAGATGTCACTGAAAAGGCTCTCTTAACATGTGTATTTCTTTGAAGATGCTCAATATTTTTTTCAAGTCAGGAAGCTTCGAAATACATTGGCATACAATGGAAGAAGTCTGGTTTATTTTTTAATTAAAAACATGTTTTTGGAGTCTGCAGTACCAGCAGAGTAACAGTTGAAACCAGATTTCACATCTACACCTAAGGGCAAAACAGTAGGTGTAAAGAAGAGCTTTTTAAACTTCCCTTTCTTGTTGCTGTGGGTTTTTTTATTTGCTAATAGTTATTGTGGTCTCAATCAGTGGCATTCAAGCATTTTGATCACATCCTGGGCATATATCCCCAATATATATATTTATGTATAAATCACATGCCTTTACTACTATAGTAGTGTACATTATAATAGAAATGGAAAATTTGAAAGGATGAGATAAAAATAACCAGAGGCTATTTTTATTTTTTATTTAATAAAATTCCAAAAATATTTTCTTTCTGCACCACAGTGGATTGTCTTGTGCAGCCCACTTTGAGGGCCACTGGTCTAGGTAATCTTTCTCTCCATAATTTTCCACTACAATAAATGAATTGCTTAATTTTATAAATTATATGGAAATACGAGACAGTGGGTAAATAATAACTGACACAACACTGGAGCACAGAAGATGTGGTTTCACTTCGATGTAGAACCTCACTGACATACAAGTGAACTGGTTTGTTTGTGTCCTTTTGAGTGTACTGGAGGCTTGATCTCCAGCAATGCAGTAAAGACTGTATGGCTCATTGCAGAGATATGATCTCCAAAAACACTGTATGTGACTTAGTTCACTTCTAAGCAAATCAACAATAGAAATAAAGTCTGTATGTAATGATACTGTAGGGAAAATACTATTATTTCAAATATTGATAATACAGTAGGATTAGGTTAATAGCTTGCATGTGATAAAACAGTATATCCACTTGCAATGGAAGATTTTTCTTTGTTTTAACAGCATTTTTCTTTTAACAAGCCTTGCTTTTGAAAAGAAACCTAAATGTTGGACTTCTCTCATTCTTTGACAGTAGTCAGAATTTGCTTGTGCTTCATGTTGTGTTACGTTTGAGACAAACCTTCAGAAATCCTGATTATAAGTCAGTTAATGTATTCATAAAAATGATTGCGTGTGGTTTCTGATGTCTCATCTTTGCAGGGTGAATTTTCTCATCTGGTCTTGCTGGCAGCATTTGATTGCATTGATGACACTAAACTTGTGAAGCAGTTAATTATATCAGTAAGTAATTGAATTTCTCTTAAAATAGTATATTAAATAGTGTCAATGTGTTTGTCAGTGTATAGGAGGATGAAATTAGGAACCTATCTGCTTTTTTAGACTATTTAAGTACTTCCCATCTTTTCTGTTTCATTATATTTATGTATCATGATTAGTTTTTTCTTTTCCTAGCAGACCGTAGCACTTTCAGGCATAATTTTAATTATTTATTTGAATTAATTTTTAAGCTAGGTTCAGTGCTTGCTGGAATTTTCCCTTTTAGTACACATTCATTCTGGATAAGGGGTGACCGGAGTCTCTTTAAAGTCAATGTGTTTTATCATAGAAGTTTGAGCTCTACTAGTATTTCTAGAGATGAAATTGGTGGAAAACTTGAGAATGGTGATGGTACCTTATTGATTTTACAAGCTAAGCTATTTGCATCCTCTCAGCAGAGGAATTCACATTGGCGTACGTGGTGTAATCTGCTTGCAGTAGTACTCATGCTATAGCTGTAAGGGCTGGTGGGTTTAGGGGAAGTGGCAGGGAGATAAAGATGAGGCAAATCTTCTGTGTGTGGAGAAGGAATATGAGGAGAAAGTGGTTCTGATGAGGCTTGTTTTGCAAAGTAGGAACAACTTTTCCCTTGTGCAACTTTGTGTAGGGTGCAGTTGGGATTTTGTACCCTATCATAGGGATTTGGCCCTTAGATTGTGCCTCTCTAATGGGTCTGGGGTGATGAAGCATCGTCGTGTGGAGGTGGCTTTTGTTCCTCAAGGATTTCAGCTGTGATTGCAGCTGGGTTTGGTTCCCAGAGCCAGGCCTGGAATGTTATAGCTTCTGGGAAAGGTCTAAGGAAGTAAGTTCTGACATATCTGAGCTGTCCTAGTATGAGATATTTGACCTATTCCTGTACTGTGTAACAAGCACTCTGCTTTCTGGAGAGTTTATTAGTTCAGATACTGTGTCTTTAGCTGAGCTTCCAAGATGTCATTTAATTACAGAATCATCTGAGATCAAGAATTAATCCATTATCAGAGGTAATGGAATGTTTATTGTTTGGTCATTCTGCAACATCAATCTGGACAGAAAATAGAGAACACGACATGGCCTTCGCACATACACAATTCGCCATCAGGGCTTATGTGTGGTCAGTAATGGGGAAAGGATGGCAGAAGAGGGAAAAAAAATCTTAGGATCAAAACCAGCTCTTCAGATAGTCAATGAAAACTAGTAGCAGATGATGAGGTGGGGGCATCTTAAAATCAGTCATTGAAGCATATTCTGTAGAGGAAACCAATCTTTATAAAATTATTTCAAAGAGCAGTTGGACTTCAAAGATACCTTATAGAAATGATCATTCTGTCCATAAAAAAAATACAGCTTTAAGAAGATAAAAAGACTAGTAAAACTTGAGACAGAGAAAAAGCAATGGTTTTTTTTTTGTAGTTTTTTTGTTTTGGGGGTGTTTTTGTTGGTTTGGAATTTTTTGGTAGTATTGCAAAATTCATCATTTGTCTGGGTTGGCAGTATGGGCTGAGAATTAGTAGGTAAAGGAGGGCTTTAAGCTCTTGAAATCCTCTGAAGGAAAGTCTCTTCTTATCACCATCTCTCAGGTCCACAGAGTCTTAATCCTGGACCAAAGTCTGTCTGTGGTGCTTTCAACTTTTGTATGTGATTGGAACTGTACACTGAGTGCCTGGCATGTGTAAGGATTCAGGCAGATTTCAGCACAAAATCCCTCTCTTTCATGAGGACTCCAAAAAGATGGATACATTACCAACAAGAGATAGCATGTCTCTGTCATTTAGAGTTTCTCCTGGTACTTTTTTCACAGTTCTAATATTGATAGTGACCAAGTACTATTATTTCATTAATGTTTTGTTGTGGTTTGTTTACTCCCACAGGAAATAAAGGCTTCTTTGCCTGATATAATAAACAACAAATATGGAAAGAAGGTCTTGTTGTACTTGCTAAGTCCTAGAGATCCTGCACATTTTGTTCCAGAAATCATCACACTTCTGCAACAGGGAGATGGAAATGCCTATAGGTAACTCAGATATGAAAGTTACATGGTTTTTCTTGAGAGCTCAGAAGAAGTCATGCAACTTTTTGTTGTGATTTAATTTCAACTTTTCTTCATAATAAATCTAAGTAATGTAAATATATATAAATAATATGTGTTTGCCCCTTTTATAAAGGGCAAATATTGTGATATATTTTGTGTGTAAGCTCATGTATCAAATTCAGTGTAGAAGAAAATTTGTAATATGCATTACTGGTGCTTTGGCTAGCATAAAAGTATATCTCAAAATCAGCAATAAGAATGGAAATTGTTAATTTGATTTCAGTCTCTGGTATTGACATTGATGCTTACTAGCTTTTGAAGAAGGAGCAGTTCTAGATGACTAGTAAGCTGTATAAAAATACATTGCCATAGTTGAGATAACAAAATGAAAAGAAATAGTAAATGTTACTTACAAGAAAAAACTCAGAGGTTTTGAGACAGTCAGCTTCAAACAGATTTTCACTCCATGCATTCTTAAAGTCTCTGTCCAACATGTGTTTAATTGTACATGAAACAGAGGGAACAATAATGCCTGCATTTGAATCTAGCAATAATTTAAATGTCTCAAATAGCACATATATTCTGAAATTTCTTGTTACTTGATGTGCATACAGTGCAAATCTTCTGCAGTAATGTGCTGTCTCTTTCATTAGTAAGAAGAATACTGAACTCCGTCGTCATGAACTCCTGGAAGCCATTTCCTCACCTTTGCTAGAATATTTGCAAGAACATACCCAAGAAGTAGTGATAGACAAAGCTACTTTTGTCTTGGTTGCTGATATTTTAAGAACAGCTCTTGGTGACATCCAGCCTGCACTAGATGCAATTGCTAAGTTAGCAGCAGAAGAGCTGGTTCCAGGGGGCCGTGATGGACAGGTAATGTACAGAGGACAAGGTGCTGAGATCTTGCAGATCTTCTGCATTAGTAAAATGAAGTCTGGTCTTAATTTCCTTTATGTAAGTCATCAGTGTACTGTGCTGATAGCACTTGCATATTAGATGTGATCCTGTTTTCTGACTTGTTGAATTCATAGTTTATTATTAGCACATCTGGAGAGATGGCTTGAGCCAGCATTTCCTATGAGTTGTAGGGCAAGGTGCTTCATGAACTCCAATCTTCAGAACTGCTTTAAACACTTAGTGGGAAGGTTGCTGACAAGCATGTTACATAGCCTAATGTGCAGTCAAGCCCTTAGCGAAGTTTTATAGGTCATTGGACTGTTTACATTGAGAGAGACAGGATCTCTTACCTTTCAGGCATGCATATCTCCATGTAAGGAAAGATCTTAGATAAGCGCTGTTTCTCTTCAAAGTAGGACCTTCTCTTCAAAGAGTTCCCCTTCCCTACTTTGTTAAACTCAGTCAGATATGTGTCCACAGACTAGAAAACAAAAAAATACGATGCATGCTGTATTTGAGATAGATACCTCCAGATTTTCATAGTTGTGGTGTTTTAGCTCTGTATTTCACATTCTTTGATAGACATTTAATGAAATTTTAATGTGAACTACACATGTTTTCTGTGACTTTCTGTAAACCATACTGTAGTTGATTTTCAGGTGTGGAAATGTGAAAGGTCTGGAAGTTCTGGCAGAGACAGACCAAGAGCTTTTGTTTATTTAAAATGACGTCCTTGGAAGGGTAGATGAAATGTTGGTTGATACAGTTTATATTACTGAAAGTTAAATGTTGCAGGGAAGACGGTAAGAGTTAAAATGGTCAATTTAAATGAGTAACCAGAAATTTACTTCAAACTTGTTGATACTAGCATAGGTCATGACTCAGTGAATCAGTGTGACGGCAGAGTGAATAAACCAAGCAGAAATATTTATGGGCAGACATGTAACTGAATTTTGAACCAACATCACGAAATAATTTTGGGGTTTTTTTTGTTTGTCTATTGCCCTTAAAGCTCCACATTGCAGAGCATCCGGCAGGCCATCTAGTTTTGAAATGGTTAATAGAGCAAGATGAAAAAATGAAAGCGAGTGGAAAAGAAGGTATGTTGGAAATACAGCTTTATTTTCTCAGATTGACTTCAGAGTAGTTTGCTATCTGACCTCAGATAAGATAGTTGCAGTTATTTCTTTGAGTATACTAGTATATGGAAAAAATTGTTATTGTTTCTATCTTTTTGCTGTTGTGAGCTGCTATAGAAACAGAATGCCAAGGTTATGTTTGGTTTTTTTTTGCAATGCAAGCAGTGTTGGGGTTTTCTTCTCCGTATTTTATGTGTATTTGGGGCAGAGTTCATTTCTATGCTTAAAATGTCTTGATAGCTTTGCTAAATTACATAGTAGTTTAAGGATAATAATAGAAACAGTAAAGTCTTTCTTACAGGAGCCCCTGTTTCATTAGTCCTTGTAAGCCGGGCTGTAATCTTTACTGTGTTCATTACTGCTGCTGGGTTAATGCTTTGTAACTGTTACTAAAATAATTTATGCACAAAAATACGACATCTTTGCTAGTTTATGTTCCATAAGGCAGATATTGGGCACAGATGTTCTCATCTTAATTTAGCTTTTAAATTTATGTTATTACATAACTGTAAAATCTTCTGTGTGTATCACTCTATCCTAATCCTTACTTTTTCTCATACAAAAAGCTCAAAAAATGAAAGCACATGGTTGGCAAAATGTAATCTGAGGGAACTTCTCTGTTTGTAATAGTCTTTTTGTCTATGTAGAATTATCAGATCTTGTTAAACTTTTTATTTCTTTTCCTCTTGATACATTCAGGTGGCCACTATTTCCTTTAAAAATGTTAGTTGTGTTTTATTAAATGTTTCTGAAAGCAGGCTGTTTTCCCACTTCTCAAGCAGATCATTGAAAATGTCCAAAGGAAAACTTTTGTGTCTTTCAGAGACTTGCCTATCTGAAATGATGATCTTAATCTGGATTTATTTCTGTAAAAACTGTACAATTTCCAGTTTAATCACATGCTGTTCCCTTTGGTTTTCTCCAAAAAAGTACCATTCAAAATTTCTGCTCTAAGTTTATTAAATTGTCATTAAACCCTAAACAAATTGCTATCACATGGGGAGCAAGTTGTATAAAATCTAACCTGTCTTCAGGTGGAATTGGGATCTAAAGTGACAGCGAAAAATAGCTGCAGTGCTTGGAGGCTGGTGTTTGTTGGGGTTGAGTGAGGTTTTTTGCATTGTTTACTAATAAGTTTGCTCAGCAGGCTAAGTTGAAAGAACAGTTTCCATGCAGTTCAGTTCTTTAAATTCATCTGGGGCCTTCAGGTCAACCTAAGTTAATATAATGAGTCTGAAGTCAACTTAGGCTTTCGAAGCCACTGAAGAAATAGAGCTCTGGAGCATCAGTACAGCTGAAAAAGATAAAGTTTTTTGCATCAATAAAGGATTAGCTCTGAAATTTTAAGTAGCTTCTGTTCAAATTCTTTTCCTTCAGTTGTAGAGTCAGATGCTTAAAAATGTAGCATTTTTCAACAGAGGTGTTTACGTATTTAATATATTGAATACCATGATCTGTTCAACCAGAATGATTCTGTGATTCTTGCTGAGTTCTCTCTTTGGACTGGATGCCTGCTCTAAGATATTAATAGCCTTTTACACCCTTTTTAAAAAACAAACAAGTTTGCATACCTTATAATAGTAAACTGTCACACAGTGCTGCTGTTGTTTAACAAATTCCATGCAGTACTTGGAAGCAGTCTAATATCTATAAAGGTCTGCAATGCATTGAACAGTCAATTATTTTGAGGGGGCAGAACTTTGTGAATAATTGGGGGACTAAAATCTATTTGATTAAATCAAAACTACAGAGAACTTTCCACAGGCTTCTTTGTAGAAAGATATTGTCTCATTTTTTTACTTCCCTGCTTCTTTCTCACATTTTGCAGTTTCCTTTGGGAGAACACTGGTGGAACATGTTGGTATTGAGAATCTGAAGAGCTGGGCAGAAGTAAATCGAGGTGCCATTATTCTTTGTTGGTAAGTGTGGCGCATGACTACTTCTGATTAAATTAACATTGTTAATTTCTTGAACAGCTGAGAGAACATCAATTGAAATTTCTACCAACAAAATGATATTCAGTGTGTGCTATCTTGAATGTAGCTGGCAAGTCTTGAACGAAACAGGGATTAGAAAAATTCAAATCAGAGTTTCCATAGATTATTCCTTGAGTTTCATCTTTTGTAGTACTAGGAAGCAGCTCAGTATCAGAAAATCTGAAGATTAAAAACAATTTTTTTTTTAAATTGTGCCTACCATGTCTTGTTTTACAAGCACAAAACTCTCTAAAGAGCAGTCCACAGATAGCTACATTAAAATATTGACTTTAGAATACCTGGGACTGGTGGCAGCATACAAAAATCTGTAAATTGTTTTGTTTTGTTTTGTTTGTTTTGGTAAATTACTGTTTTGTGTTGATGCCTTAATTGCAAAGCCTAAAAAGTTCTCACACTGAAGCAGAGAAGTGTTTGGAAGAGACCATACATAAGAATAGACTTATATGCAAAGGCCTATGATGAGCTAACTGGCTCACAAATTTGAAGCAGTGAATCATGCAACTAGTGAAATCAAATACACCCTACAGGGATCAGATTAAGATTAACATTTTGTTTTATCAAGAGTGAACTGCAGTGTTAATCATTGCTGCTTTCACTTTGTAGCTGCTTGTCAGTATCAGGTCATAGAAACCCAGGGTTTTGTCCTATAACCTGAAGTATGTGGTGTGTGTTCTGGAACTTCTGTATCAGCCTTGCCCTTCTGGCATCTCATAAAGACGTTCACTGAAGCAAAGTCAGCAAACAATTCAAACAGACAATATGATTTTGAACATTAAGTCCCTTGATCTCTTTTTTCCGCTCCACTCTTCTCTGTCCTAAAGTTACTTTTAGATTCCTTGCTCTTTGCCTTCCATCTCTGCTATTTATCAGTTTAGAGTAGGGCTACTTCAATGTTTGTGCTCTTTTGCAAGGTGAATCAAAAGCCATTTTTACTTCTGTTAGCTAATCTAAGTTTAATTCTAACTTTTTTTAAGTCATTGTCACTCAGATCACTAGTGAGAAGAACTGGTAGTAGAAGAGTAGTTGCAATCCAGATACAAAACCAGTTCACACAACATCTTACTAGTCACATGTATGTGGCTGTTAAGATTGTTCAGCTGCCAAAATGATAATGCTCTTTCTTTGCCTCTTATAACAGACCTTTAGAATTCAACAAATGCACCTAATGTCTTTAAGTTATCTGATCCTGTGCACAGGTGTTCAGTGAAGTTTTGTTAGAAAGGCTTATTCACTAACACTATATTAATGCTTGGATATTTTTCCTTTAAGTCAAGGCTGAACAGATTCATTTAACATATGATGTTGCTGGTATATGTACTAAGCTGTTGGGATTGTCCAAATACATTTGTAAAGTAAATGAATAGATTTTTTCCTATATTTAACACTTTAATAACTGTTCGTGATCGCTGCAATAGTCTTTTAATAGACATTGAAGACTTAGAGATAAAACAGGGAACTGTTTTAATTGATCAATAAAGAAACTGGCACAGGAGTGGTATATTTTGTGGAAAAGTCTGTGAGGAATGGCAGTCTTTCTCTGTCTCTGCTATTACTCGTGTCACTACAAGTGGAGCCTTGAGAAGTGTCCTTTGTTATCATGCAGGGGATCTTACCTCCCAGACTGGCAGTATTTCATCCATAATGAAACTTAACTAACAGGAATGAGACAAAAAAGTATATTGTAAGACTGTTTGTATGTTTGATGAATTTTGTTGGTAGTCTTTGGTTTATTTCACTTTAAATAACACTTATTTCACAATCTAAATTCTTTCTATAGTGAACTTCTCTTGATGACTTTTTAGGCATGATGTCCTTTTGTTTAGGCAGCTGAGAGCACACAACCATAACCATCTCCTTTTGTTCCATTTCATGTCACACCGGCTTACTTCACTATCACACAGCAATTAATCGCATTTTTGTTTAACTGCATGCACTGAAGCCAAGAGACTACCTAAATTGTACAGCAGTGATTAATTTAGTCTGGTGTAAAGTAATAGCAGGGGATTCTTTAACATGAAGTAATGTCTGATTTTTAAAAAATCTTTTCATTAAAAAACCCCAGGTACTTCTCGTCGTGGTTTGACACTGACCAAATGCCAGGCACCCATGAAAGTCACTCACTCCCCCTCCCCTGCCACAGCTGGGCAGAGGAGAGGAAAAAAAATTATCAAAGGGGTCATGAGTTAAGATAAGGGCTGGGCGAAAGCACTCCAAGTGCAAAACAGGTTTAACTTAAAGGTAGAAACTAACAGAATCAGCCGAGGATAATGAGAAGTAAAATAAGCCCTTGAAATAAAACCCCACTTTTTTCTCCTCCAACCCCTCCCTCCTTTCCACAGGCAGTGCAGGGAGACGGCATAGGGGTTTGGTCAGTTTGTCATTCAGGGTTTTCTTCTGCTGCTCAGGGAGAGGAATCCTTCCCCTGTGAGGCCATGGGGTCCCTCCCACTGCACACAGTTCTCTATGAACTTCCCTGGTGTGGGTCCACTCTCATGAGCAGCAGTCCTCCCAAACTGCTCAGAGTCCCTCCCACGGGCAGACAGTCCTCCCAAAACTGCTGTGGTGTGGTCACTCTTCCATGGGGCACAGTCCTCCAAGGACAGGCTGCTCCACCCTGGAAGCAGGGGCCCTCTCTCTCCCATAAAGTCTCCCACTGGATCACAGCCTCCTCCAGGCATCCACCTGCTCCAGTATGGGCAGCTGGTGAATCTCTGCATCCCCCATGGATCCCCATGGGCTGCAGGGGCACAGCTGCTTCACCATGGTCTGCACCATGGCCTGCAGAGGAATCTTGGCTCCAGTGCCTGGAACACCTCCTTCCCTCCTTGTCTTGCACTGACCTTGGTGCTGCCATGTTGTTTCCCTTACATGTTCTCACCTCCTCCTCTTCTCTGGGTAGAAAAAAACTGTGTGTCTACTTTGTTTGGAATTTCTTCTTAAATATGTCATCACAGAGGCATTACCAACATCTCTCATTGGCCCAGTTTTGGCCAGCACCATGTCCATCCTCATAGCCATCAGGGATTGCTCTCCCAGACATGGTTGAAGCTTCTGGCAGCTTGTCACAGGAGCCAGTTTTGTGGGCCCCCTAGCTACCGAAAACCAGGCCATATAAAACCAACACACTTCTTTTGTCATAAAGAATCTCAAATGTTCAGACAGAGGTAATTTTCAGACAATGCTAGTTCCTCCTAAAGCCATGATTGATTTTTGTTTTGTTGTTGGCTTTCGGAAGCCATCTGTCACATATGTGGAGATCTGAAACTCAGAATTACTCAGTGAGTCCATTTGAAATTTTTTTGGCTATCTAGTCCTTTAAGTCCTTTATTTGTCAGTTATAAGCAGTGCATGTGCTTGGCTTCTCAGTAACCTGGTATCCTCTGGACCTTCTCCTTTCCTTGCCCTACTTGCTTCTGATTGTAATAAAAATCTATGGGACCTTGTTCTGACTTAGTACTATCTTGAGGATCTCAAAGGTAATGAGAGGACCCTCTGCATGCTCACATGTGTGCTAAGTATTTTAAGTACATGAATGTCATAGATGCTTGCCTATTTAAATTTCTATATATGACTTTTTGGTATATTTTTAAATTTGTAAATGATGTGTAGCATCAGAGTAGAACATGAATAAGAATGTACTTCACCAAATGTGTTATTGACTTCCTTTATTTCTGTAATCTGTGGAAGTTATGTTTTGCATCCACAAAATACATAGATGCCAGCTTTCTAGACCTTGTAAGAACTTACAGAATAGTGGTTTAAAAATATCCCTCTCTGTCACTATGTTGGTCTTTGGCTGTGTTATCAAATATACAGATGTTCTGTATTAATAATGTTGTCTTGACATACCTGTGGTTGCTATGAGTTTGAAAGCAACATCATGTGTATAGCTATCAGAAGCTGGCATTCATTTTTAGACATAAGTAAAATGCAGTCCAGAGTGGCTTGCTACTTTGTGTGGTCGTTTCAGCTGGGAAAAGGGGCAGCTTGTGGGCTCCTGAGAGCATGTCTGGCACCACTGGATGGATGGAGAGCTGGTCCCTTCACAGCAATATATGAGTAGAGAGTAAGAGACACTGGCACAAGCTTAAACAGAAGAGGTTTAGGGTTTAGGCTGGAGATAAGGAAAAACCTTTTCCCCATGAGGATGGTGCAGCAGTGGGGCTGGGGTCCAGGGAGTTCTGGCTGTCCCCAGCCTGGCAGGTTTGAAGCCCAGAGTGGGTGAAACCCAGAACAACTTGGTCTGACTCAGTATTTGAAATAAAGTGCATTGAATAGGGGTCAGCAGTTTCTTGCAGATTTATCCTCTGTTGGTTTTGTTCTGACTTGAAGTTTCATATTTTATGGAATGTTTTACATCTATTTTATAGTATATATAGCCTGATGATAGTGTCCAGCTTGAACTACAGTCATCTTAAATAGTTATTGCTTCCTGTCATGGACTTCTTTTTCTATAACCTGCGTGCTGACCTTTGATATCCTTCATTGTTTCCCTGTGTCTTGCAGCCTTCTCCGAAGCACTGATGAAAACGTGGCAAGCACAGTCAAAAAAGGATTAAAAAAGCTCATCCCAAAGCTGAAGCAGAATAAAAATGTAAAAGGAATAGAAGCATTACTGGAGAAATTGACTTCCTAGTGTAAATGAACCTAAAATTATTATTTACATCAGTGCAGTCAACTGAGATTTGGTAAGATTTTGTACCATGGTTGTTTTAAGAAGCAGTGTATGCATTTGTATATTAAATAATTTCTAAAACAACTTGCCATTGTATTCATTCTGTTGTGCACAATAGAACATTGTCCTCAGAGATGAAAATCTCAAGATTTAAGAGCTAATGGAAACTTCTGAACATGTAATCAGGGCATTCAGTCTTTCCTGATAACTTTCACAAAAGTGTTTTAAGTGTTGTTAAAATTTGCACATATGGTGTCACGGTTACCATAGAAACATGGGCATCTGTTCTGGACATACTGTGTTTGGGCAACTATATTTGTTTTATTCCCCTTCCCTCCTGGTTTCCTTAAAAACAAAACAAACCAGACCAACCAGGAAGACTACTTAAGTCCCACTCCCACTCTGTTTTGGAGGCTATCCTCCCTAGGAACTAACAAGAATAGAATGAAAATAGTGTCTGACTTTTTTCAGAGAAGGTCCTGAAGGAACAGCTGACTGTTCCAATGGACCACAGTTTGATTTCACTCAAGTCTTCTAACTAGACTCTCTTAAGCCCTAATAAACCCAAAGGATTTCGAGGGTTTTTTGCTTTTTTTGTGGTAAGGAGGGAGGGGTGAATTCACTTCCACACGATACCAAATTGGTATCCTATTGGTTTTTCCTGTACCTTATTTTGATTTAGAAAAATGAAGCCAATGTTTTATTTTGTCCATTTAGGAAAAAATCCAAAATGTCCTTCATAAGGCAAAGAACACCCACCCTGCTGGTGCTCAAGGCTGTGCTGATAGACTGATCCAAGCAGAGAACCAGACTGATTAAATCTCCAGCTGTAGGAGTCACTCTTTACTGTTGCTTAGCTTCACAAGATGTGGCTCCATTAGTAATAGGAGATACTTAGGCATTGCTTCTCCTAAGATAACAACTTACCCCAACATGAGGTATACAATACTTCATGTGGTTGGTTGCCATGGTTAAGAAAACTGGTTTAAGTTCCCATGTTTTACATACTTGAAATCAGTCTCCTAAACTACTGCATTTACTGACAGAGGTCATCATGGTCACCACTAGTCCTGCACTCCATTGGGAAGTGCAGTGCTCAGCACACATCACAACCAGATTACCCAGTGTTAGACTCAGACTTGAATGGATAGCATGAGGTAGAAGACTCGTTCTCTAGGGAGCACCTGTATGGCCCTGATGTTAAAGCACACAATCAAATCATCAGATTCATGTAAGCACACATTCTTACACGGCTGTTTGCTATCCAGTTTATCAGCACCTTCTCTAGCTATGACTTAATTTCATTGCTCCCATGTTTGTGCCAGGTTCTAAACATTACGTTTTTGCCCTCAGTAACCTGAAAATTGAGAGGGGGACTTTTTTGCCTTCCCTGCTTTGCTCTATCATTACTAACTGGAGCTACAGAGTTGATCAAGGAATTGGAGCATCTCTCCAATGGGGAAAGGCTGGGGAAACTGGGCCTGCTCGGCCTGGAAATGACTAGAGTGAGGACCTCATCAATGCCTGTAAGTGTCCAAAGGGAGGGTGCCAGGAGGATGGATCCAGGCTCTTGATGCTGAGCAGTGGGACAGGAGGCAAAGGGCAGAAACTGATGCATAGAAGTTCCACCAGAACGTGACGAAGAGGTTTTTTGTCCAGTGGAACAGGTTGCTCAGAGAGGTTGTGGAGTTTCCTTTCACTGGGGATATTCCAGAACTGGACACAATCCTGTGCTATGTGCTGTAGGATGACCTTGCTTGAGCTGGAAGTTTGGACCAAGTGACCCACTGTGGTCACTTCCAAACTGACTCGTTCTGTGATTCTGTACTTCTGTAATTATTCATCATAAATCTGTTGCATATTTTGTTCAGGTTGGCTTTTTTGGCAGTAACTTAGACTTCCTAATAACAGTTCACTACCATATAAATTTACTGCCTGTTGCTAATTAAAACAATCTGGTTTATTGTCACAAAAGAAAATCGTGTCACACTAGTGAGCTGCAATCTTCAGTAACTGAGAGGATGTGTTTACAAGCAGGAACACTTAATGCCATTGCCAAGCAGGTCTAATTGGGATTAACCTTTAAGTATTTACACCTACTCAAAAACTTAGTTGGAATTAGAGGGGAGCACAGTCAGCAAAGTATTAGTAAATCGACAGATGCCAATAAACAAACAATGTTAGAAACCATTTTCATAACTATAACATTATGTACTGCCCAAAGTAGCCGAAGTAAACTGCAAATTACAGTTGGGTTTATGAATTTATTTGTTTTTATGAATTTGCCTATTTGAGTATCTTATAATTTTTTTGTGAACTAACAAATACTGTCCCCAGTGAGAAGCAAGAGATTATTTATAAGGATGAAACAGTGCATTTCACTGCTTTAAACTATTTAGACTTAATCATACACATCTAGAAAATGTACTTAATTCCAGCCTCTGATTGGCAAAGCCATTAAGTGTTCCTGCTTGTAAACATGTCCTCTCAGTTACTGAAGATTGGAGCTCATTAGTTTCTGTAACAGGATTTTCTTTTGTGACAATAAAACAGATCGGCTTAATTAGCAGCAGATAATGAATTTAAACTGTAGTGAACTGTTTCTAAAGAAGTCACAGTTACTGCCAAAAACCCAACCTGAATGAAATATGCAACAGATTTGTGATTGAATAATTAATGGTACAATAAAACAAGGAGAGGAAAAAAAGTCTGGTACAACCCTTCTCAATTTTTTGGGTTATTAAGGGGAACTAATGCTTAGAATCTGGTACAGACATACTTCCAACCAAGAGGATTACAGGGAGCAATGAAAATAAGTCATAGCTAGAGAAGATGCTAATAAACGGAACAGCAAAAAGCTGTATAAGAATGTGTGCTTACATGAATCTGATCTGATGCTTTGATTGTGTACTTTAATTACGGTTGCTTTAGCTGGATATGTACCAGGCAGTTGATTTGCATTTTTGAGTCTGCATACATAATTTGTTTTATGTGCAGTAATTTGCAGTGACTAGCAGTTAGTTTTCCTTACCACAAGCTGAGAAATGCTTCTCTTCATTAAGTAGGCATCGGTTAAGGTTGGTTAAGGTTATTCTATAGTTGTCACTGTTTTCCTACCAGAGATACAACACAAATTTTACTGTGAAGGTGTCTTTAATGTCAATTGAAAACAAATTCTAGAATGGCCTAAATGGAAGGAGAGAAAAAGCAGGATATGTGGAATATGAAAGATTGTTTCACTGGCTTAAGCTACATCAAGGAGTGGCATGGTTTTTCCCAGTGAGGAGAGTGGTTGGATGCAGTGCCATATCTGTCCCAGTCTGCCATGGGTCTCTGTGGCTGTGTGGAGGCAGAGAAGTAAAGTTTTGAAAGTTTCTGAAATAATAGTGTTTTTTTCTTGATTCGTGGCTTTTTAAAAATGTATGCTTTTTGTTTTGTTTCATATGTACTTTTTTGCCTACTTTAGGTTATCCAAAGTGCTCAAATTATTGCCAGCAACTTAATATAGCTTGTAGTAATTTTTTATTGCCAAGAAAACAATGGAAGTGCACAGGCTGTGAGTAATTTTTTTTGCCTGCTACTTGCTCAGAAGAAAGGCTGTGCCAGCAATTATGAGGCATTTGTTTTAAAGCCATTTTCCTGAGGTGAAATGCCTGTCCCTTGTGACCAGCTAGCACCTCTCACCTTACTAAGCAGAAGTTGGAGGGTGAACCACCATTGTGAGCACTAGGACAGAAGAGGTGGTAATGATTGTTTTATTTTCTGTTCTCAGAAGACAGAAGACCCATTTCCTTGGTATTGATATAAATTACAGTTAAGAGTGTATTTTCCATTACCTTGGAATGCATGCAGATGGGTGCAGTTGCACCTCAGTGGCTCTTGGTTTAAGGTACAGAAGAATCAGTCTTTGCTGCTGACAACAGGATCTACCAAGAGCACACAGTGTTTCGCTTTCCCACTGACTCCACCAACCTATGTTTCTTCAAAAGCAAAAAAAAAAGGTACACAATGACTTTGAGTTTGTTTCTGAATGCAGAACTGAGGGAAAAGGTGGGATCAGCAGAAAATGCAGAGTGATTGACTTAGCTGGAAATACAGGAGGAATGTTTGGAGACATTGTGACCCATAACTGAAACTTGGTCTCTTAGTCCTGTCCATCTCCTGTCTAGTTGGGCTGTAGACTGTCACAATGGACACAAGGCCATGCCCACATATGCACACCACTTTTTACTTATGGAGTTATACTGTGTGCTTTCTTTATTCCTGTGTTATGTCTAAAAAATTAAATTGTAATAATCTGATACTAAAAGTGGTACCTTTTTAATTTCTTACATGTTTAAGACAGATTCATTGCTAGAGTTCTTGCTTTAATCAATATTTCCTTTTGGTTTCTTGGAAGAAATCTGTACTGCCCATTTAACATTTGGCATTATGAGGTTTAAGATCATTGCTAAAACCCATCCATTTTGCCTCAGTGTGTATCACATTGCTCAGCTGCTGTGTGAAAACACCAAAGTTCATTTACCCTTAACCATATTATTTTTCCATCGGTTTCCTTGTTTTCTGCATGGGGTTTAAAACTCTTGCATTGAGTTGCTTCCTTACATTCACCATTATGTAAATTGCACTCTTTTTTTCCTCTTTTAGTAAGTTTTTGTTGTTTAAATACCATTGTATGGTTTTGTGGGTCTTGTTTTAAGACCTGTACTTTTAAGATGTCAAACCTTTTTAAAGATGTGTAAATAGTAAATACCTTGTGCTGACCATCTAATAAAAGAGGAATAGGTATTCCTGGAAATAATTGCTGTTTAAAAAACTCTGATCTATCACAGTGGGTCCTTCACCTTTTCTCTCATCCCTGAAACTCTTAATGTCAGCAGTTCAAGTTTTACTTAACATGATTATTTTCCTGTAAATGTGGACAGAAGGTCTAACCCATTTTACATTGGCATTAAAGCAGCCAGTAGGTTGTTACACGCTGTTCTGCGTGGAGGGATTGAGGAAAGGGAAAGTCACTGATGGCTGGAAAATTGGAAAATTTGTGAGTTAAACTCAGTTATCAGCAGTAATTCCTTGCATATGCCCGACTAAACATCATATACCTTTGTGGTTTTCCTCTTGCAGTAGTCATATTAAAGTTTTGTCAAGGGCCATACTGGCTGAAGTGGATTGAACCATCTTGTCATCTGCTGTCATGGAAGATGGTTTTAATTGCTGGATTCGTACATCTTTCAATCAGAATGTGTCTTACAAGTACACTTATGCTTTACACAATGCAAAAATCCTACTGATTTCCACTGTTCTCCCCACAACTGGTTCTGCCTGCCATTCAGCTATCTTGTCAGTCTGTTCTCTAACTAGAGTGTGTCTACATGGATTACATTTTTTATTAGAATGTAAAACTAAAAATAAAATGCATAGAGGAGAGAGCCTACAGGACCTCTGGGTATACAGACATAGACAAGCAGGTCTATAAGCACTGAAGTAAGAAGTCATCAAAAAGTTTTTATCCCTTTGCAAAACAGATACAAATAAGACACTTGTGGGAGAAAAAAGAAAATTGATCCAAAACAGCCAACCATCACCCCCACCACCAAAAAAAAAAAAAAAAAAACCAACAAAAAGAAAAAAAACAAACCAGGGTTTGTTATTTTAATGATAGACTAAATTATAAGCATCTCTGAGAAAACATTTTTGAGGAGAAGAATAATAAATTATTATTATTAGAATTAGTTCAGTATGTTGTGGTTGTTAAAGTCTCTGCTCCCAGGCTGTGGTGAGATGAAGAACATCAGCTGCCACAACACTTCCATGAAGTCATCTTCACAGCATGGTGATAGCACCAGTGTTCAAGGCAACTGTTCTTACAGTTGAAATTCTTTCAGAGGCTGTTTTACAAATTGATACTACCCATTTTTCTCTGTCGGCATTTTCAATTTTTATGGGTTTTTTTCCACTGTTTATCTAAATGGCTAAAAAGATTTAGAGCCTCTTTTAAATTCTGCATCTTTTTATAGTGGACAGTGAAAAAAAATAGGCAGTATCAATTAAAGATATGTGGTATATGTCTAAATTACTTATCTTCAAATTAATAAATGAATTAAAAATGGTTGAACTTTTACATTACTGTAAACACTCCACCCTTGGTGACAAGACCTCAGGCTTTGGTAGACTGCCTGAGGAAGATGCAGCACAGCTGGCCAACATGGCAAGTAGCAGGCACCAGATATTGTTAAGGAAAGGGGGACTCTGGCAGCCGGTAACCTCTGAGCGGCAGCAGTGAACAACGTTCCATGCCAGGAGCGGTTCTTCCCACAGGGAGACCCACCCAGCTACTTTGTCCTGCCCTGAAGAGGGCCCGCAGCACAGCGGAAGGTGCTGTCACACCCTGCCTGCCTGTGATTTCCTGAATTTTCCTGAACGTACTGGTTTTGGGGCTTTTTTGCTTCTTTGTTGTGTTGTCATCGTTGCCCCCGGCCCCTCCCCTCCCCGCCCCCCCCAGCCCCTCACCAGACCCTGCCAAAACTGGCGAAGGAAAAAGTGAACGTGGTGGCCTGAAGAACGGTTACTGAGTGGTGGCAAAAGACTGGCTTTAAAATATGGCACTTGCTTATCTTGTTATTAATGATGTCAAATTACTTTGCTTATAAATCGAGCAAATCCACTTCAGGAATTTGAATGACAGTACAGAGTAATTTTTTAGAGTAGAACTAGAACTGTGAAAAGTTTTATTTATTGATAATCTCTATCTCAGGACTTGTAGAAAGCTTTAATTTTTCTGAGCATATTTCCATTAAATTAACTAAGTACATAAAAAACTTCTACCTCTGACCTTTCCCTATTTTAGTCCTAGATAAAGGACTGGATTACAGTCAAAAGGCATGTAATTTTTATACTACCAAATAAGTTCATAAAAGTTTTGTAATAGCAGATAAGCAAATTTTTGCATGACATAAAACTAGAATGTTCTTAACAGTTAAAGGGTTTTTTAAGTAAGGTGATGACTTTTATTTCTTAGTCTTATTGATAGTAATTATATTTAATCAAAAACCTTGAAGTATTCCTAATTGATATTTTAAAAAATTCACTTAGTTTACTTACAATATTTAAAGACTGAATATTGCTATTTGCCTTTGAAACCTGGGAATAGTACCAGATGTCTATTAATCCATGGTGTACTGTAGCTACCCCTTTAAGTGCTATCTTTCTGAGTGAGAAAAGCAAACAGCTCCTGAAATGCACTGAAAAAGTGATGTTCTTCAAAGACAGGATTTGTGCAGGAGCATATTCTAAGAGGAATTCTTTCCACTATCTCATGTAAGGACAGATTCTACATTTCTACTATCCCCACCCATATTTTACAAAAATGTTCTTCTTTCTTTCTTTTAATTTTTTTTCCTTTTTACTTTTCTGTTTTTTTTTCATCCCCCTTTTCCCCCAGTAATTTCCAGGACTAAATTAAGTAGAAGAAACAATTCTTGGTTCTCCTAAAATGAAGCCAGGCCATCCAGATAAACTGACTGTTTCTTTGTCTTACAGAGACACCATGTTTGCCAAGTCTGTAGTGAAATGTACTGACAAAATGTATTTTCCTTCTCCCTCAGGGTCTCATTAATATCTGCAATTAGTTAAAATAGAAGACTCTAACATAGCCATATTTAGAGAGATTTCTAATTTCTCAGTAGTCTGAGAATTCTCCACCCTGTTTCTCCAAATCTTAGTTATGCCAAATTAGCATCTCATAAAAAAAGACTGTCTACTTTATCTTTAGTAGTATTGCCCATCTTGTTGTGTTTAAGCATGTTTTCCCTTGATGTGTTATTTCAAAACCTTTTGATTGCCAAAGCCCTATGGAATGCAAGTAACCAAGACAATAATGACTTTCCTGTGTTGTTTTTGGATGTCATCATATGTTTGAGTAATTTAGGGATAGTGATGCCACTGAAAGTAGAACAATAAATTGTGGTACAATAAATTAACTGAGTCTTCTGTGGGAAACATTGTGTCAAAAAGGAAAAAAAAAGGCAAAAATTCTTAATCCTCTTTGAAAACCAGCTAATACAGGTTTGCACAACCTTCTGCAGGTTCTTGAAAGTCTGCTGGCTGGAGGTCCCCTTTGTATGGTAGGAACAGGAAAGAATTTGTGGAAGGATCTTGCTAGTTCCCATCTACACGGGAGGTGTAACAAGTGATGGCACTGACAGAGCCCTGAGCAATCTGGCACTGTCTGGCTCCTATAATGGTACCTCAAATTTAGGCATAATCTTTCCTAGTGAAATGCACAGACTAATGCTTGTCACCCCTAAAATAAGAATAGTTAAGCCAAAGGCAGAAAACTGCATAAAATAATCCAGAGGAAAAAAAATGACAAATCTTTAGGAAAAAAGCACAAACTTCTAATTTTCTGGAAAGTGCTTTACTACACTAAGCTCCAATTCACCTCCTCACTGCAGCAGACCAGAGGTGACAGTTACTGCAAAACAAATTGCAGCAACTTTCTGTAGTCTTATGCTTAGTGTTTCACTGCCAGAGGGGTGTCCTCTGGGCTGCACGCTTGTAATACGTACCTTGTGCCAACTCTAGTGCTAGTGAGAGCTCTCAGCACTGAGCCTGGTCGTGAGCCAAGTGAGAATCTATCCCCAATCCCCCAAAGAGCCACATTTGTGTGCTGAGTCAGTGCACAGAGTAGTTGGGGTAGTACCAAATCTGCCATCTCTGAGATGATGGGGCTCGATGACAGATGAGGGGGCAAAGTGCATTGAGAAAAAAGAGAGTGGAGCAGCTGCTAGGTGAGCTGGGCTGCCCAAAGTGTGATGGCCTTAGTGCTCAGGGCACCCAAATGGCACCTGGTGGTACTGGTCACAATGTCTTGTGCTTCTGAAGGGACAGAAATCACTCTCCTCTGTGTCTGGCTGTGGTTTTGGCCCATAGCCATTAGGCTGTGAGGCACTCTTAAGTTTTACCTTCATGTGTCTGTTTTACCTTCATGTGTGGAGACTCTGGGTTCCTTCCAAACTAAAGATTGCTTGGGCCAGAGGAGGCTGGGTGTTTGGGAAGGCTTTGCTGCTTGGTCAGGGTACTTTCATGGCTCTTTCTTGCAGCAGGGCCTGTGATACACTCCTTTCCACCCAGCTAAGTGCTGGAAGCATCAAGCTTTATGGTCTTTAACTGTCACCTTGTGGGCCATTATTTACCTGGTGCAAAGTGGAACAGATTCAACTGGAGGGGTGCAAGAGACTCTCTTCAAGCTGCATTTGAGCAGTTAGAGCAGTACTGATTTGTGCATTGAAATCTCATTGAAAAGATAAAGCTTTTGCCAAGGACATTCAATTCTGACTCTTGATTAAGAGACAAGACTCTTTTTTCTTCTGCTTGAGTTTGGTGTGGAAAATCTATTTCATTACATGTCTTCAAAAAATATCTAGTTGAATAGGTCCTCCAGGTGAGGCAAATGGGATGGAAAACGAGACTAGTGATCTTTGTCAAGTCTGAGGCTGTGACAAAGTCCAGTCTCAGCAGAGTTAGTCCTCAGGCTCCAGATTTCTGCAGGTGGCAAGAAGCTACTGAGCCTGCCATGCAAGGCTGAGCATCTGCATCCTATCTGCATAGTCATGCAAGTATGAATTCCTTCAGCAAAGAAACTGATTTTTCAGTATCCTATATTTTGGAAAATTCAGTAATCACCAGGTTTAAAATACTTTTAATGGGTCTAAATCAATTTGCATGTTGAAAATAAAGCATACTTGTGTTTTTGCATGCTTGTAACTTGCTACTTCACTGAACTGCAGTAAGAGGTTTCCTGTGGTTCCTGGAAGCTTCTTGTACTGTTGTTGCTGTGCAGAAGGGCTATGCAAATTCCCTAGAGCCAAAGCAAAGCAGCTATTCTTCTCAGTGAGTGCCAGGATTGTGCCTGCTGCATTGTGTGCAGTCCAGAACAGCAAACATCTATCACATTGAAGTCCCAGGGCTCAGCTATGCCTTAAAGACATGGTTTAGCTTTTAACAGAGCTGATCAGCACACAGTGTTCTGACTGTCATTCCTAAAGAACAAAATGACAGATGGGGTTATGATACATTCGTCTGGAGGTAGAGAATGAGAAGAGCAAGTTGGTTACTAATTACCTTCCCACCACTGAAAGGAGAAATTTCCCCATGCTTGACACAACTCGCATGGACGTGTCAAAATTAATGAACATTTTCACCCTCAGCTGTCCCAGAGTGAGCTTCACACCATTGTGTCCCATGCGGCCCTGAGATCTTAAGGCAGCCATTTGCATTCATCAAGGCAGCACAGACACAACGTGAGAGTTCAAGAGTTTTGAAATGCATCTCTGTCATCAAGATGCTTTGCAGGAGTGCTGCTGACTAACAGCCATGGGTCATATCAGTGCACTGTTACTGTTGATCCTTTCCATTACACGTTTTTTCTTTCAGATCTGTTATTCAGATTACTGTTTTTAAATTGGTATGACTGCTCTTATGTAAAAAATTATTCCTGATAGTCTCAGAAGTAATACATAAACTGCAATTCCATCTAATTATTGTTGATTTTATTTGTTATTTAAATTTTGGGATGAGTTTAGACACATGAGAAATCCCGTCCAGCTGTGCAAGAGGACACAGTAATCTTAGGATATAAGGTACTCCTGGGGGTGAGCTAAGGTGTCAGGATTGTGTCCTTAACGGCTGTATGTGCCAGATAAATTATCTTGATTTTAAATCATGGTTAAAATTGGTTACAGTGAAGTCCTGATAAAATCCTTTGTATGACTAGTCTTTGAGAGTTGCTACCCATGTATTTCCTTTGATTACTAAAATTACTGCTTTAATACTTATGTTCCTTGACAGGTCTATTATTCTAACAATCCAATAAGTACTGGAAAACGAGACTAGTGATCCAATATTTAATACATTAAATATTGCAAACTAAATTATCACTTAATCTTATACCTAAAAAGGATTGGATTTGGAAATATTTTCATATTTGATCATTGAGATTTATCAACTCAGACTCCAGAATTCTTCACTAGTTCTTGTCATACTGAAAGATGATTATAGAGGTGGGGTGGTGGGAAATGCTAAAACCAGTGCATTGCTTGACTAGGCATGAAAATAGGAGGGCTCATTTGCAGGACTGCATTTGAAAAATAAAATTAGAACAATGAAGCATAGCTATTTGTCAATGGAAACAGAGGCTGACATTTTAGGGATTATAGCTGCTGCTAATATTTAGGTAAGTGCTCTAGGCCATTTTCCTCTAATTGAAAGCTGATGTAAAACCAATTTAAGTGATGCAGTCAGTATATTGGGTATTCTATTAGTTTAATTTTTGACACTGCCATGACAGAAGTAAGGTGGCTGACCCTTAATGACAACAATTTGTTTTCTCTTTGTACAATTATAGTGGGTCTTTATTGTCAATCTAATCAGTAGCAGGGGGTTAGACCCTAATGTGAGACTTATTCAGAGTGTTTAATTGGAAGGAATTAATTTCAGAGAGTTGATGAGCATTCAAGTGCTGCTCACAGGCTATCAGAGTTTAAAAATTCTGTTGTTTTAATCTGAGCCTTTTTAATTTTGAAAACAACCCCCTTCAAAACAGATTTCACCATCTACTTTTGTTACTTTTGGCCCTTTTCGTTTATCTTTTGGCTGATTTGTTTTTCCCCTTTCTCCTCCAGCTTCTTCTCCTCCCAATACCCAAAGAAGCGCAAACTATCATTGCTGTGACAAAGGGTGGGGTGCACCTTCTCCGCAGCACTCAGATATTTTCCTCATGGCTCTTCGTGTGAAGTCGACCTTCCCTCTTTCTTTCTTGAGAGCTGTGTACTCGTAGGCCTTCAGCTTGCTGTAATAGTCTGAGAACTTATTGTAGAGGATGGAGATGGGCATGCCATTCAGGATTATTCCAAAAGCAATGCAGAGGAAAGCAAACAGGCGTCCAAGGTGCGTTTCTGGACACATATCTCCATATCCCACTGTAGAGATGCTGACCTACAGGCAAACCAACACACAGCTTATTAGCTGAGCAAAGCACATAGACAGATATGTTCACTGACCAGGGACAAGGTTAACTCTTTTTTAATTTGCATTGTAAGTCTAAAATATTCTGTGCTCCTTTTTTTTTTTGTGTGTGTGTGTGTGTGTGTGTGTGTGTGTGTGTGTGTGTGTGCGTGCCTGTGTGTATGTGTCTACCAGTTTTCTTATGCAAAATATTCCTAATTTAAAAAAAAACAACAAACCCTCTCATGGAGTAAAGAAAGACAATGGTTTGACACCATTCAGGAGGATTTTTAGATTTTTACCCTGCAGAGGGAATTCCCAGACAGATTCCATACCAGGCTGTCCAGAAGGTGAGTTTGTTTGGCTTTAGGGAGAGGATAGATGTGGCTCCCCAGCCATGCAAATCCACTGATAGCTGCAACCGTGCTCCCTCATCATGTCACTTGGAACAGATGTCCTGTTTCTTAATCCACTGTGCTGATAAAACCCGGTATTTGGGACTTATTCTCTGGTTTGTATTTTGAGTTTTACCTTTGTTTTACATATGTATTTTAGGAACTAGTGAAAAACACATAAAACCCTTCAATTAATTATGAAATGAATTTTCCTATTTGCCTTATAGGAAGAAATTATCCAGGACTTCAAAGTTACTAGATAAAATCCCCTTTAATGATTACATACCTACAAGGAACTGTAGCCTGGAAGGTTTTGCTTGCAGTGTATGGTTGCAATATGTATAGTTACAGTGTTAAATAAGTACACAGGTGTGTAATTTTTGCTGAATTTCCTTTTGAAGAAGGATTTAGGGGTTGTTAAAATTGTTTCAGCTTTGGTTGTTGAATTTGTTTTGGGGTATTTTTTTGAGAGTGATGGTGTTTAGTGTATTTATTTTATATGATTCTGAACACTTTGCCAGCTCACTGTCTACATACCTTTACATTTTTCTTCTCAGCCAATATAATTTTCTCTTTCTAGCCTATGGATATATGAGGGAACTGTTTTATGGGTCCAGTGCTACACCAAGTACTGAAATATTTCCATTGTAAAATTCAGATTAAAATCAATGGATGTTTGATTATGGAGATGCTGCTACAGTTGAAAAATCTACTCTCAAACAGTCAACATAAGATAACTCCTAATTTATTTAGTTTCACTGCACACATTTTGATGTTTTATATTTTTTACACTGAGTAAATATAACTTACTTTTTTCCTGGCAGGTAAAACTTGCATGTTGCTGTCACCTGTCACTTTCAAGTCTGTGCAAGGGATCTTTTTCAGCCAGTGAATTTTATTTAATTTTTTTTCACAGTGTCTCAACACACTGTATGTATCTGCTAAACAGTAACCTAAAATTCTGACAAAAATAAGCCACAGACAGTAGGACTTTGACTGTAATGCCCTTGTGGCTTTAACACTAAAGTAAGTCTTCAGAAGGTCACTGTGTAGAGTATTTCATCTTCTAAAATGGTAACTAGAATGATATTTTAAATGAAGAAAACATTAGAGTTCATGAGACAGCACTGGGTGAGCACATTTTTAGGATGCACCTGGTGCTTCCTGTGGAATAAAAGGGATTAGTGATTTGGTTTAATGGAAATTAAGTCACTGGATTTGAATGATAATACAGGATAAATATCTCCAAAAATAAACACTGAGAAGGCAAGATGTTTATCTCTACCAGCCAGGACAAAAATGTTATCCTATGATAAGGTTCTGTACCATTGGCATAGTCTTATACATTGCCATAACAGTTTAGGAGGGATGTTTCTTCTCCTGCATGTGTGAGTTGTTGGATTTTTACAAAATTCGAATGATCTAGATATATTAATTTACAGTCCTAAAGAACAAATAGGCTATAAAAAGTGTTTTATGCTTTGGAATTGCAATGTGCATGATACAGCTCCTGTTTTGAAGGCACTTGCTTAGCTAAATAGGCCTTTTTCACCTAGCCATATAAGTTTATCAGGAATATCTAAATTATTATGGTATCACCACTTTGCAAAAATGAGCCCTAAAGATTTTGCATATAACCTGCATGTTCAGAAGACAGAGTATTTTAGCAATGTATGAATCACAAGTGTTTTCATAGCCTTTGTATATCACTTACAGATGATCTATGAAGGTCAGATTACAAGACCTTCTTTCCTTTATTCACTGATTTTTCCATCCTTACATGGCCCATGGAAGGATGGAAAAATCAGTGAATAAAGGATATTCAGCACAGTTACACACACACATGTGCACATATAAATGTGTGCATCTATGCTTGTCTGTAAGGCTTTTTTTCTGCCATGTGCTGAATCACTGCAAATGTGTGGTAAACCACCACATCTCATTGTCCATGGCTGAACCAGAAGCGCAGACCTTGGGCTCCAGGATGGCTGACCAGGGGAAGTGACCTTGAATGGGTTGGGATTACTGTCTGGTGGGCCTCATATGCATCTTGGGGCATCCAGTATCAGTGCTGATCAACCAGCATGAGATGTTCTAACTCCTATCCAGTCTATTTGCATGAGCTTCTTTCTCCAGGGAAGTGACTGGGACAGAGCCAGACCCATAGCCATGCCCAGGAGTCAGAAGTGCTCCTGGGGCCCCACACAAAAATAGACTGTGCAGGCTGGCATCAGCTGCTGCAAAACAAAATGTATGTGACAATGGTCTAGGACAAGCCTTAAGGTTATGGATGGCCAAGATGTGGGTCCTGTGCCTTCCCTCAGCATTGACAATGTCTAGCTACCCACTAGTTTCAGCTAGGGTGCCATAAATACAGACATCTTCTGCAGCACAGCAGAACACAATCTCTTGTGTAAAACAACTGTTGGTCCTAGTGGATTTTTAACAGCCAGAGTTCTGGGACAGCTTTCACTTTTAAAGTGTGGGTGATCTGACTGTAGTTAATAAACTATGTCTCATCATCATGCAGTTTTATGGGTTGCAGAAGACCTACACATAGAATAAGAACAAAAATCCTGTAACTAGATAGCCAAATGCATGCATTTTTTTTTCCTTTTGTTTTGGCAACACTGACAATGGCACTAAATAGGGAAGTGCTTTTTTTTTTCCTGTCTTTGACCACTTCTTCTTTAAAAGTGAAAATACTGCATTTGGAGATATGGGAATTTTAAGACTGCCTGCCTGATTAAGTCTTGATTTAAGCTTACAGAGAGGTGAATGAGTGCATGTGTGTGTGTGTGTTTGCGCACGCAGGCATGCATATGTCCTGTAAGCTCAGAATTCAGAGCAGATGTTCACTGATCTGAGCCTGTTGTTTTCAAGACTGTCAGCAACTCCAGCTGGGAGGAGAGGGGAAGAGGAGGGGAAGGAAAGGAGGGTCTCTGTCTACCCAGCAAGGTAAGATGTGTTTACTTACGGCAGCCCACCACCAAGCATGGGGAATGCTGGTGAAGTTGGTACTGGAGACATCGTGCTCCACTGTGTAGACCATGGCAGAGAAGGCAAAGATGCCCATAGCAATGAAGAGCAAAAGGCAGCCCACCTGCTGGTAGCACTGGCGCAAGGTAAAGCCAAAGGCACGCAGCCCTGTGGAGTGGCGGGCCAGCTTGAGGATGCGGAAGATGCGCATGAGGCGCATGATGCGAAGCACTTGTCCTACCTTGCTCACCCGTCCCACCTTCTCGATATCATGCTCGTGTTGGGAGCCCCGACCCCGGGGCTGGTCATCGTCAGTAAAGCATTCAAGCAGCAGCTGCAGATAGAGGGGCAGGATGGCAATGAGGTCTACTGCATTGAGGGCACTGCTGGCAAAGCGGCGCAGGTCTGGGGTAGAGACCAAGCGCAGCAGGTACTCCAATGTGAAGAATGCAATGCACAAGGTCTCCACATGCTCCAAGACAGGCCGGCTATCCCCACTCTTCCAGTCTACCTGCTGCATCTCCTCTACTGTGTTGAGTGCCAGGGCCACCACAGAGATGAGCACGAAGAAGCTGGAGGCCACTGCCATCACTTTGGCGGTGACAGAGGAGAAGGGCTTCTCCATGAGGTTCCAGAGGCGCCAGCGCTGCGGCCCATAGTAGCGCATGTGGTGGAAGAGCTGCTCATTCTCCTCAGCCTCTGCCTGGGAGCGCAGTTCCCGCTGCACCTTCAGCTGCTCGCTCAGCTCGTCCCGGCGCTCCTCAAAGCAGATGCGGCAGCAGCGGGGTGTGTATTTGAGACGCACGCCCCAGTAGCTCAGCTCCTCCAGGAAGCTGCGGGGGCACAGCTCGTCCCTCACCCGCAGCACCCCCGAGGCATAGAAATTGTACACCAGCTGGAAGACAGCTGGGTCCCGGTCAAAGAAGTACTCATCAACCTGGGCAGCGTAGTCATCGCACAGGCCCAGCTGGCAGCGGCGGTCAGTGGAGGTAGCCAGGCGGCCCAGGCGGGTCTTGGGGTAGATGGCCACTGCCTGGTAGGTGAGGCGGTAACTTTGGCCACCAACATTGATGTTCAGCATGGATGGAGTAGATGATGTGGCCGGGGATCTCGAGGAAAGAGCAGGGGAACAAGGAATAAACGATGAGGCCTTGCTTTCGCCCTTAAATGCATCTTCATGTTGCCAATTTTCTTCTTCTTTCTCTTCATCTTCCTCATCTTCATCATCCACATAATAGTTGTAATTTCCCTCAGGTCCTAGTTGCAGTAGGGGCTGGGTGTTCAAGGCAGTGGTGGCAGAGGTACCACTCTGCTTGTCTACATGAACGACTTCCTTTTCCTTCCCCTTGCTGGGCCGTGGAAGGATGTTTGGTGCTTCCATCTCTCTGCCTTTATGTTTTAGGAAAAGAAACTCTTGCTGACTGTTAAACTGCAACATAATATTATTCCTTACTCTTTTCCCCTCTTTGCATTCACCTGATCAAGCGGTTAACACCAGTCCTTTTCAACTCTACAAAAGCTGGCAACCTGGTTTTCTCCCCTCTTTATCTCAGAAATATTATGCACAGCAGTGGCTATGCATATTTCTCCCTGCCAGCCACCACTCCAGTTGTTGTGAAAGCTCTGTGTGGGATATAGACACATGAAGACTGCTGTTGACCGTTTTAATCTTGCTGACAGCAAAGATCTGAGTGCTTAGAGGAGGGGATTTAAGGGCTATTATCCTGTTCGAGCCTCGTTTCCCTTAGGCTGTGACGTGAATGATTATGGATCCATAAATCTATGAAAAATCAGTAGGGGGGGAAATCCCCTAAAGTTTTATTGCTAATAAAACCCACACATTTTCCTATTTCAAATACATATGGATTAAAAGTAATCTGAAATAAAAATGTATGAGGGGCAGAGAGAAAGAGAGCAGTACAGATTTCTTTCATCCTCATGGGCACAGCATGGCTTGGTTTTCTTTAGTGAAAATAATGAATAATTGATATGCAGATAAAGGGCAGGAACTCACTGGTGTATCTCTTAAAATGTTTTCAAAAAGTGAGCAAATAAAAGTAATTTCATTTTATTCGCAGTTAAAATACCTCCATTTGGTTAAGAGCCGAGGAATATTTCAGTCTGTGCCTGAAGGTTTGAATGTACTCTGGGAGTGCAGGTCTAATGTTCTGCTGGGTTCAGTGGAAGCAAAGGGCAGAGGTATGAAGGAGTTTCCAGCTTCAAACTCTTCATAAGCTGCTGAGAAACAGCATAAAGCCACTCTGGTTTCTCTTGCAGATGGTGTTAGTGTCGTATAAAGCTGCAGTGAGTAACTAGCAGGACAGGAGAGATGCTTTCCCTGTGTTTGGATGGAGGTTTCATCTTCAGCTCTGTTGGAGCTGGCATCAGCAATTCCTGTAACAATGAGCAACCCAAAAACCAGGTTACTTCCCCTTGTCACTGGGAGCACTTCAGCGAAGCTGGAGCTCCTGAAAAGCAGGGGATGCACACAACAAAGTGCTGGTTCCTTGTGGGTGCTCTTAGCACCTCACTTACAACTCCTAAGCAGCAGCTCATTATTCCACCTGTATCCAGGCTGGTGCAGGAAGGGACAAGGCACTGGAAAACTACTAATTTTGGCAACACCCTTGCACCCTTGCAGGTTGGGAAGGCCTCCCATGTGCAATTCTGTATTTTGCCTTCCCCTTGCAGCTCCCTTTCACATAGGCTGTGGGACAGTGTATCCCAGAGCACTGCAGCAGTGCTTCCCTTTGTAGCCCTCAAGCTCCCATTCTTCTGCACTGGTCTCAGGTTCTTGCTCCTGCAGACCCCAATACTGTTATTTTGGTAGTGTCCTATGTGAAGTAACTGCTGCTATGAGAATGTCTCCTTCTTTTTCCTGTTTCCTTACCTCCAGTTATAGCTTTTCTATTTATATTTACTAGTTCTTGACAAAATGGAAGATGCCATAGCTGAGCATTTTGCAATACTTTTTTTCTCAGTCTGTGTTCTACTGAGTGGATCACATGAAACTCTTCAAGGTTTCTTTGAGTCACACTGTTTAAGGCCTGAATTATTTGTAATTCATATTTAACTCCACATGAGAGTGAATTTGTCTCCCCTGCCTGTTTTCTTTCTTGATGCAAGAGAGGCAAGCCTCCTATTAATAGGGATTGTCAGTACCTCTTTAGAGATACCAGCCAGCTTTGCAGTTTGCTTTGAGCATTAAACCATGCCATGGTGAGTTCTTTGTATAGCAACTTTAATGCAAATAATGCCAAGTTTAAAGGCTGTTTCTTTCTCCTAAGCAAAGTGATTCAGACATAAGAAAAAGGCAGTTCATGATGCCATCATTTTAGTGCCAAAAATGCTGGAATTTTTCTTAATCAAGATCCACGGTAGACTATAACCATATTCCTCATGCCAGTCTCTGCTGTAACATTTAATTTTGCTTTTTGTCAGCCTCCCTGGCCTCATTTCTGAGAAGTATCCAGTAACATTTATTGCTCACTATTCAAGAGATAATTTCTTATGTCATACTGCAGCAACAGGAGCTTCTACAGGGTGAACTTCATGACTGTCAGGTACCAGCTCCTCATGCACATGGGCTCAGATCTTGGACATCATTACTAAGAAAAGCAAGGAAGATCACTAGCTTCGGTCTGCTCAGACTAATCTCTTTGACCTAAATATTCTTGGGAACAGAGTTCTGGGGCACCTGCTGCACTCTGCTCAAACTTGTCTCTAGCTGGCAAAATAGCTAAAATAAAATTATTTCATATATGTTCTTTATTTTCAGGTGGGAGTTGGTTCTGAGGTGCTAGATTCTCAGTCTAGACACATAAGAAAATGAGGTGACTAGAAAGAACCCACTTTCCCCCCTTATCTACCTTATTTAGTGTGCTGCTTTTCTTCATAAATGCCATTAGTAGCAATTGCTCATCTTCTTGTACGGGGAAGATGAGAGTATGGGCTGTTTAAAGAAGTAGTTAGTAAAGTCTCTTGGCACTCTTTTTTCTTTTAAAGTTATCTGAGTGATATGCTTGTCTCTTTTCAAGAACTCTCTTTTAACAGTGCAGGAGCAGTCAAACACAACATGTTGGAAGCCAAGCCAATGGGGCAGAAGGTTGGCTAGGCTGAGCAGTGAACTTAGATGGAGAAGGAAAGCATATGAGCCTTGGAAACAAGGTGACATGGCGGGGATGACAGAGATGCTGCTCGTCTCTGTGGAGAGAAAATTTGTGTGACCAAAACTCGGATAGAATTCAAGCTGTGCAGGACAAGCTGCGAAGGAAAGCAAAAGGGGCTTTTTTGATTTTTATCTGTTAGCTGCAAAAAAAGGATCAGAGATAACATTGGTCCATTGCTTGATGAGGTCCAAAAAAAATTGCAGACACAGTAGAGAATGATCCACCTTCGCCATCTGTCTTCAAGACCAATGATGGGCTGGGGTCCTCAGAGCCCATTGTTGGAAGACTGTCAATTGGGGAATGATAAATTCCCAGGAAATCCTGAAATTGTTTGAGACTTGCTGTTTCAGTTGGATGCATACAGGTGTATGGGGCTGGATAGGATTCTTTCCATGGAAGAACTGGCTGATGCACTTGGCAGGACCTCTCTCCATTATATTGAATTTGTCTTGTGAGTCTGGAGATGTCCCAGTCAGCTGGAATCTGGAAATTTGTCCCCATTTTCAAAAAGCATAAAAAGAATACTCTGGAAGTTATAGGCCTGGCATTTTCACTGCAGCGCATGGTAAAACCATAGGGAAGATTTTTCTGGGAGTTAGTGAAAAATATTGTTTGAGAGAAAATGCAGTCATTACATTGAGCATGGGTTCACAAGGGAAAAGTCCTGTTTGACCAATTTAATTTTCTTTTATGTCAAAGTAACCCTAGGTGACCAAGGGTAGATGTGGACTGGTTTTATTTTACCGAGATTTTTGTTCTGTCTGCCACAGTACCCTGCTGGATAAACTGCCTGGCACACAGCTAGTTGAGTCCATAATACATTGTGTGAGTAACTGGCTGGTGGGTCAGGCTCAAAGGGTATTGGTAAATGTTACATCAGGCTGACAGCCAGGGACCAGATGTTCCTCAGGGCTCCATTTTAGCACCAGCGCTCTATAATGTTTTTCTAAAAAGATCTGCTTGCAGGGATCAAATGCACATTAAATAGGTGTGGTGATTTTACTACACTAGGAAAAGTTGTGGACTCCCTTGAGGACAGAGAGGCTCTGCAGAGAGATGTGGGTAGATTAGAAATTTGGGCAACTACTAACCATTAGGAACTAGACAAGATCAGTTGCAGGATTCTTCACTTGGGATAGGGTAATCCTGGATGTACATGTAGATTTGACAATGAGAGGCTTGGGGGGATCTGAGGGTTTGGGTTGGTGGCAAGCTGAACATGGGTAAGCAGTGCCCTGGCAGCCAGGAGGGCCACCCGTGTCCTGGGGGCATCAGGCCCAGCATGGCCAGCTGGGCAAGGGAGGGGATTGTCCTGCTGTGCTCTGCACTGGGGCAGCCTCACCTCCAGTGCTGGGGGCAGCTCTGGGTGCCACAATAAAAGACCATGGAACTATTAGAGTGTCCAGAAGAGTGTGACCAAGATGGGGGAAATTCTCAATGGCACAACTGAGGCCACTTGGTTTCCTCGGCTTGGAGAAGAAAAGGCTGAGGTGTCCTCAGGACAACCTACAACTTCCTCAAGGTGGGCAGTGAAGTGAGAGGTGTTAATCTCCTCTCTCTGGTGGTCAGTACAGGATAGGGGGAAATGGAATGAAGCTGCATCAGGAGAAGTTCAGACTGGACATAAGGAAAAGGTTCTTCATGGAGATGGTGGTCAGTGATTGAATCATGCTCCCCAGGGAAGAGGTCACAGCACCAAGATTGTCAGAATTCAAGGACTGTCTGGAGAACACTCTTAGTCATATGGTTCAGTTTCAGGTAGTCCTGCAAGGAGTGGGGATTTGGATTCAGTGATTCTTATGAGTTCTTCCCAACTTGAGATATTGTATGATTCTCTGATTCTGTGGATAGAAGAAGAAATGTGAAACCTTAGCAGTCAGTAACATTGGAGAATGCTATCCAATGCTATCAACCTGACAGTGCTCTGGGTACCAGCTTCCTGAAAACAGGATTTTAACAACAGAAAACTGTAATTAAAATGGAGTGAGCAGATGGGTTTTTGTAAACCTTTATTTTTAGGAGTGCTGACTTTTCCAGGATAGGGCACTGTTGTAGTAATACAACTGTAGTTATAATGCTCTTTCACTGAGCAAATCAGCTTCAGAATTGAGTGTGTGTGGTTTTTCTTGGTTTAAAAATAAGAGAAATTTTAAATTTAAATTGCTTTAAAGAATTTTTATGATCCTATAAGGCTCAGTCGATTAGTTCCTACCTCATGAGGAATTTTTCATAGATTAGTAGTTTTTTAAGGTCAGGACAGGCCTATAAGATCAGTTGTTCTGACCTACTTGAACAATGACCCCAGAATTTTGTCATTTTGCATGTTTCAAAGGGTCCAGCCAGCCTCTTTCCTTAAGATCCAGTGGCTTCTGAAGCTATGTTGACCATGTGGAAAATACTGCTAATGGTGATTATTAGCAATGTAATAATTAATAATGTCCTGTTTATCCTTTTAGGGCCCTCAAGAAGCTGTGTAATAGGACTGAAGGTAGACTGACTGACTGCAGTGTCTGCTAGAACTGTAAAGGGTGACTCAGCAAGTAAGAGAATTAAGATTATTTTCTGTGTGCCTGTCCACATACCAGTACTTTGTAAAGATGGACTGTCAAGAAAAAAAAAAGAAAATGGAATTTTTTTTTAATCCTGAGCTAGAGCTTTTCCAAAACACCAGATCTATGCAGAGCTGAACTAACATTCACTCTATGCTTTGTCTCCACTCAGTTCAGTTATTTAGATTCAAATGCAAGGAGGTAAGCAAGAGGATCTGTTTTGCTCTGTAATTTCAGGTGTCTTTGCACCCTACCACCTTGGCAGACTTTCTCAGCCATCAGAATGCCATGCTGTTGCTGAACAAGTGCTTGCCTGCTCACTGCTTTCTCTATTTCTGCTTGTTTGGTTTTCTTTTTCCCCCACTTGCCAACCCTGCAGCTGCAGCCAGCCAGACAATGCTAGGAAAGGATGAGTAAGTGGGAAGAGAGGCTAATTAAGGGGTGGGTTGATCAGCGTCATCTAGTCAACCTCTTCCTGCTTCCAGGGAATAGCTCACATGCCTTTCCTTCACTCATCAGTGTTGCCTTCATCTGGGAGGGAAAAGCACAGAGAATGCCAGCTACAGACACCAAGAGGCAGCGGGGCAGGCTGGGGTTGTGATCTTGTCACCTGAGCATTTAGGCTGTGCCATCCAGGGCAGCAGCAGTGATGTGTGTCCCAGGGGTGTACCAGCTGACTGCAGCAGCATACCTGAGCACAGGCACCCGGGATAAATGCCGTGTGCTCCCACTGCTGCTGTGTATCAACGTGTCCTTGTCAGTATCTATTTCTGCCTCAGCCACTCTACATTATCACTTTCCTTTCCTAGTGAACTTCTGCTCAGTTTTGTAAATTGCAACTTTTTTAAACAGGTAAACCTATAGTGTTTAGGTGCTATAGCAAGTCAATACAATACAGCAGCAAACACACATGAAAATGTGACACACACAAAAGCAACAGTACCATATTCCCTATCTTAGTGAGTTCATAGTCCTTTTTTACAGATGGGATGCTGAAGAACAAAATGATATAACCTGGAAACAAGCAGGAGAAGAATAAACCAATATGTTCTGTATTTCATATTGCCTTGCTTACTGTATGTGGTGTCTCATTCATAAATATTAGCAGCTCTTCAGACACAGGCAATTGGTGCCAGCCCTGCAGTGGACACAAACAAACAGAAAAAACACACAACAACAGCAGCAAGAAAAAAATTTACTGAATGAGTATGAACTATGTGTAAAGAAACAGGAAAGATGCTGGAAGCAGAGACTGAGTCATGGCAGTAACACATTGCTAAAGCTATGGGAGGATGACTTGTGCAATCAACGGCTTTATGTTTTTTGAGCATTACAGATTTATGGGAATAGACAGTCCTCTTGCTGACAGAGTTGCCAGTTTTGCTTTGAAATCTTTTTCATAACGCTGAAAGGGAGGAAGTACTGATGTGTTTATGCAGTGTGTCCACTTCCTCTCTCCTCCAGGAATTTATATTTTGGGGTTTTTTATTTGTTTTGCTGTTTCCTTATGTATGATAGAGGCACTTTTGACAGGCAGCATGTAGTAATACAGTGCTTTTTTTTTAATGTGAGAGGCCCCTGTAAAACAATCATGCCGCTATATAAAGAAAAAAGCAATAAAAAAATCAACAGCAATAAAGTCACAAAACGGAAGCCACAGATGTAGGTGTGGAATAGCACCAAGCAGCCCTTCCTGGCACAGTAAGCAGCATGACATGCATTCTCTTTTCAGATTTCTGGATCACTGGTGGGCTAGACATCAATCTGTCCTATGAATTACAAAGAGCCTACTGAGCTTGTAAACTGTCATTCTGGTACTGTTCCAGTCACCATTTTCTCTTTTTTTACCCTGTTCACATTCCACCCCTAGCAAGAACCAGCCACCAGGAACACAAATCTCAAAGTGACATAGTTTATGGTGATCCAAAAATCAAGAACTCAAACAACACCAAACAAAAAACTCCAGCCAGTCAGCCCACCAACCAACCAACCAACCAACCAACTCCCCTCTGCCCCATGCCACCTTGCCCAGAAAAAAGAAAAAAAGGAAAAAAAAAAAAAAAAGAGGTGCAAAATAAAGAGATACATTAACCTTGGATTCCTCTTGGAGGCATAATGGTGAGTTGTGTTGGACTTGGTCACAGAACAATATGATAGATATGTGTGTCATGGCCTCTGGATAGAATTTTGTTTTGATTTATGCATTGTGTCACACACTGTTCTGAAAACTGCTTGTTCTTTTCTTAGGCTTTACTAAAAACCAGCTAGCAACAGGGAAAAAACCGAATTCATTCGTGCATGTTTCTTGTAACAGGATCACACAGAATTAGAAAGGACTTAATGCAAGGCGCATATCCAGGAATAGACTTTTGCAGGTTCTGTCCTTTAACAAACATATCTATTGTAATAAATTCTTCCATTGTTCCTTCTTGTTTCCTTGGGTATAACTGGCCCTCCTGAGCCTTTCTTATACCAGGAGTAGCAGTGATTGTAAATTAGCACACCTTATCTCTCTCCTTAACATTTACTTGCTGCTTTGCAGCTGAATTACCTTCATGTGCAGGTCTAGTGCTGTGCTACACCCGAAATCTGAAAGAACTTGGCATCTGCCAGATCTTCCACCCAGAGACATATCTAGCTTCACCCCAGCATTACCTTTAAGGAGGGGAAAAGGGGCCACACTCCCTGAAGTGAATTTTCTGACCCTAGACTTCTAAGTCCATAACCCATAGTGAGTTTTTTAAGGCTGTGCTGTTGTGAAATTTTGTTTGCTTCATGTATATGCACGTCACACCTCTCCCTCTGAGTTTAGGACTACAGCTGCATGGGCTCTGCTTTTCTGACATTTATTTCTTGCTTCCTTGTCCTCACCTGTTGTATCTGCTCTGTACTGCCTTGGTCCCACCTCTCTGCCTGTTCTACAGCAGCATCTCTCCCTACAGAATCAGTGACACCAGCATTCCTCCAAGTCAGGCGTTTATATTCCTCTTGAAGATTTCTCTATCCACAGCATGCTTGAGGGCTCATCTCTCACCTTCTTTATGAGCGTGTAGTGTGCTCTATCATGATGAAATTCAAAGAATACAAAGAATTCTTTTACCAATGCTGCAAAATAATTAGAATTTCCTTACACACAAGAAAGATTAGATAAAAATAAACTAGCTGCTCCTTGAACTTTTCAGAGGAAATTAGATAACTTTGTGCAGTGGAAGAAAAGATTTCAGTCATTACTGAGATTAATTCAGAACTAATTGTGATTTTAAGTTCTGGGGGATATTTTCCAAACACTAACAGATTTATAATACAGCTCACTATCTATAAAGCTGCAGACAAAAGAACAAATCAGTTCAGGGGCAAAAAAAGCTTTTGCAAGCCTGGATTTTAGCCAGTTTTTGTGTATGGATGTTTGCATACACACATATTTTATGCATATGTATGCAAATCTGTCAGCAAGATTGCTATCCTTATCTTAACCATGTGCCATTTGCAAACCACTTTGATGCAGTGAGCATTTTGGGCATTCATGAAAATATATTTTAGTGATTTGAACAGGTTATCTTTTATTTTCTTGCTGTGGCCATACACTGCACTGCACTGGCTTGATTTGCAGGCTAAACTTTTCTAGAGATGATTTCAATTCTCAACTCTGTACTTCTCTTGCTCAATGCAATGTAATACTCCAAACTTTTTTTTTGTTGTTGTTTTCAGAAATTGCCATTGTTTGGAGAGTGAACAAGACCAAGAAAAGATCTTTAGCTGATATTGTCTCTGAAGATATAATGAATATGCCCTTGAAAGTATTCTTTTGATATTGACTTCTGGTAAAAAACAAGTAATTCCTTACCCTATCCTCAAAGTCTGTCAAGAGAAAAAAAAATAGGTAGAGCTGCAAAACTGCAGAAGGTTTTCAAATGTGACAGAATAACAAGATCCTGTTTAAGCTAATCACTACCTTTGTCAAATACTGCTTAAAAATGGTCCTGAAAATTTGTTCTTTTAGAAAATACACTGTGTTCTGCTGTTTTTAAAAAAGGTCATAAATCCCTATTTTGTAATTATGAATGTTAATTTTGCTGTACTGACAGGTTAATTGCAAGATGTTTTCTGCCAAACTGGAGTTGCAGACCTCTGTACAAAAGATGGTCTCTTGAAATTTGCTTGGAAGAGAGTATTTAGAAAATACTCTGCAAAATCATGATGTCATTGCTATTGTGAATAACCATTGCACAAATGAAGGATCTAGATAGCTTAAAAAAAAGTATCAGCAGACTTGCATTTTATCTCTCTAAGTAGCCTTAGGAAGGTAAAAGATATAATGAAAGGTGATTCACAGTAACTTTAATTTGATCATGAGTGACCTCAGGTAATCAGAAGAAAAAGTCAGGCATAAGTGAGCTTTTCCCTCATGCAAGTGCAAGTGAGTGGCATAAGTGGTGAGACATGGTTGCTGAAGTTATGTGGGTTCATTGCAGCTCAAACTGGGCATGCTGAAGCTAATGTCCAAAGTGTGAGAGCATCTTATTCACCCTGTGTGAGGATGGCTTAGCAGTAAGCTATTGGCAGGGAGGCAGGGAGACATGAAGGCAGGAAGGAAGGGGGGAAGGAAGGGGGGAAGGAAGGAAGGAAGGAAGGAAGGAAGGAAGGAAGGAAGGAAGGAAGGAAGGAAGGAAGGAAGGAAGGAAGGAAGGAAGGAAGGAAGGAAGGAAGGAAGGAAGGAAGGAAGGAAGGAAGGAAGGAAGGAAGGAAGGAAGGAAGGAAGGAAGGAAGGAAGGAAGGAAGGAAGGAAGGAAGGAAGGAAGGAAGGAAGGAAGGAAGGAAGGAAGGAAGGAAGGAAGGAAGGAAGGAAGGAAGGAAGGAAGGAAGGAAGGAAGGAAGGAAGGAAGGAAGGAAGGAAGGAAGGAAGGAAGGAAGGAAGGAAGGAAGGAAGGAAGGAAGGAAGGAAGGAAGGAAGGAAGGAAGGAAGGAAGGAAGGAAGGAAGGAAGGAAGGAAGGAAGGAAGGAAAACATTTTCTAAGTTGGCACTGAGTGATCTGAGGCAGCAATAAGAGGAAGAATAAATGCAGTCAGGGCAGTATACAGTTCATTCACAAATGAGGGGTTTTGGGAGAAACAATCCATACATAACTAATTAATAATATCTAATGTAGGTTCTTGGCAGTGTATCTAACAGGGATTTGCCTAAATTGTCAGCACCTCTGTTTGAAATCTATTTGAGGAGCTGGAAAGCACAGTACAAGTGTAATTATGCTCCAAGTTAAATTTTTTTATATGGGTTTTTGTACCACTTACAGGACCAAGGGTATGGAGTTAATGGCCAGGAGGTCCCTTCCAGCATGATCCTTACCTTATGATTAGTCAGTCATTTGTAATGGGTCAGGCACACATGCCTGTGTGATATTTTCCTGCTCAGAGACCATATGGTCCAATAGTCATTTTCATATCCTGTCACTCAGTGATTTCCTTAATATGTTCTATACAGATTTCTTTCTCAGTAACTTGCTAAAATCCCCTGCTAGGACAAGTGGGTTCTGAAGGACAATTCTCTGTCACCTTTCTGCTTCACTAGCTGCATTAGGTTATGTCTTACTTCATTAACTGTCCGCCATCCAATGTTTTACTTAGTTACCAGTTTAATTCTCCACTGGCTCATCACTGTACTTTTTACATGTATCTTCACAGCAAAACTTGTCTGCATGGGATCAAGGGGTTCAATAATCTGCCAGACATAATTTAGCTATGAAAAGTGTGGGATGCCATTGTAGAGGGAGGTAAGTGTGAGGGTGGAATGGTAGGGAGCAGTGATTGCAGATCAGAAGGACCAGAGGAAGCAAGGAAAGAAGGAGACTTGATGTAAAACAACACATACAGAGGTATTCCTGTATAAAAATTTAACAGGAAGTCAGGCAGGCAAGGAGACAGGAGATACCATACCAAATTGCTCAGATTCCATGGAGTGATAAAGAGGGTGCTTAAAGAGGGCATTCTTTTCCTTACTTTCCCTTCTGCGATGAAAAAATAAATTATCCACTTTGTGATACTTTACTTCTCTATGGTGTAAAGGCAACAGGTTGCACTCAGGATTTTAGCTATTGCTGGGGGCAGTGTAAGCAAGCCTACGACCACTAACACAAGCACATCACCACCAGTGGCCTCTTCAGTGGAGGACAAGACTAGGAAGAAACCTTGGTCTGCTTTCTTTTCTGGTTGGAAACAGTAAGGAAGCCTACACCTAGTAAGAAGAAGCTGCTTCATTTCTGTGCACCAGGGGCACAGTAGTGGAGGGCATCAGCACAGGAATGATAGTTTATGGCTAAGGGATACTGAGGTACTGAACACTGAATAACAAGGAAGATGATGAAGAAGCACCAAAACCCATCCTCACTGAAGAACCCCAGGAAATACAAAAAGCAATGTGGTTCATCCAAAATTAATTAAGACTGGAGCTTACAGCAAGAGGTAAAATAAGTAATGCACATGTAGGAGAAGGCTTACAGTGGGAGTGAAATTGTTGTGATCCTTTGATAACCAGTAGCCACAGCTCATCAGTTACTTCACCTTTTCTAAGTCTGGTGGGTTTTGCAGACCTTGAGAAGAAAGCCTAATTTTTAAAAGATGAGAGATGTTAAAGAGAAGGTTTCTCTCTGTACTGTTTTCCTAGCATTTGTTTTTCTGAACCTTCACAGAGGTGGCTGCCAGAGCTATTTCTATTTTCCTGGCTCTTCCTCCATGTCTCCCCATTGAGATGAACCAACATGTTCACACAGAGTCTGCTGGAGGCAAGACAGTGCATGGTAGTCACGAAGCATCACAGGGCAGCTCTGAACTTGCCACATATGCATGGGACGTCGTGTAAAGTATTTTTCTTAGAATTAGATCACCATTTAGAACTGTAAGCTGAGGCACTGGCAGTTCAGATGTTCCCACTAGTTTTCCTCACTTCAGCCTTCTTGCTCCTGTCTGCTGCTGGTGACCACAGCCTGTCTTGAAGCCTATGGTGCTCTATTGCAATATTGATTTGCATACATTTTGGGGGAATATTTGTTACCTGAGAATAGGAGGGACCTGGCATACATTACAATGTCCTAGGTTGTTTTCCTGGTGCTCAGAATTATGAACTGCAGTTAGTTATGTTTTGGCATGAACTATGCTTTAAGCTAAATCCTGAACTTAAATTGACTCAGCAATATATCTTTGGTTCCTGGATTTCCCTTTTTATTATTTTTTTCTGATTTTCTTTTTTCTTCTCAAATGTGAGCAATTGCATACCCATCCTAGGCTGGTGGGACTAAAGTGTAATGAGCACAGAAAAGATAATATAGCCCATTTGGTAAGCGAAGCAGCACACAAGGAATATAGTTTACTTGATTGCAGCCTTATTTATAAATTGAAGAAACATAGAATCATAATACATTTAACTACAGATGGCATAAATCAGTCAATTTAATTTAAATGTCCAAGTTGCAGGGCACTGAGGGGGGAGTTTGGAGTGCTAGGGCCTGTGGCATGGACAGAGGGGAACCTGCCTCACACTGCCACCACTATCTCCCTCCAGCAGCAGCAGCACTGGACTGCAACCTTCTGCTTCCCATGGTAAATCCAACCCATACCCTGCCCGGAATGTTGTTCTCAGGTTTTTTTGGGAGCCTGGGTGCCTGTACCCTCAGGTATCCCTTGGGATGGGCAGGGATATCTTACTCCCTATCTTGGTGCAGGGGAGGACCATAGAAGCATGAGTCTGGTCAGAATGCTGGAATGAGCTAAATAATTTAGTTGGTCTGTTAGGTCGTAATGGAAAGCAGGCAGCTTAAACTGGCCCTTGAAACTCAGCTGAATTTCAGGAGTATAGAGTCCATTCTTGACTTGATTAGGTAAGCTAAATCTGCACCCACACATGCTCAGCAGTGCTAGAAGAAGCAAATCTTCTGCAAGCTTGATCTTCTGTCTGAAGAAATCAATTTAAGTTATCATGACATTGTGCATGCCAGAAGGGAATGCTGCTTTAGCTGCAGTTCTAACAAGTTATGGGATGATGGATTTTTAGCCCATTTGAGATAAACCGATGCCTTCAAACTCAAGACAGTGTACGACTTAAGACATGCATACTAAGACACGTATTAACAGATGTTAATAGGTCACTGACAGAGAATCCCTTTTTAGCCTTTTTTTAATGCAAGCTTCCAGTAGTGTTCCAAAAGCTAGTGATCAAAAAAAATTCCAGTGGAGAAAGCATTTAAGCATTCAGCATTGCATGCTGTCTCTAGCTTGAAGTGAGTACTGCACGTTCAGACTGCAGATGCAGCACCCTGAGAGCTGTAGAGGGTACTTGCATGAGCAATGAAAACAGGATCTGATGGCTTGTACGTGCTGATAATGATGACTAACAAATGAAAAGGGTTTTTTGTGAGTTTTTTTCCATTTGTTGTGACTGGATGCCATAGTGATTGGAAGTATAAATAGGCAGATGGTTTAGATGGATAGAAACATTGGGTCTTTATGGTATAAAATACCAGTTTAGCTGAAAAATTCTCTGCACTTCAGCATAATGTTTGCACAGCACATTTATCAACCCATGAGATCAAAATTACTTTTTAGGAACCAGTCTGTATCTCCTGAGAGAAGCAATACTTTGGGGTTTTAAAGCATTTCCTGGGACAACACCATAATGTCAGAACACCAACATATTTTGGGAAGGAAGGATCTTCTAAGAGACTTAGGGAATAAAATCTTCCTTAGAGTAGTTTGGAACTGCAAGGTTTGGGGATTTTCTGACAGAATCTCAGCAAAGTGCTAGATAAAAATATTACACTTGTCATTTTTCATCAGTAATGCCCTAAAGGCAAATTTCATTTATCAGGCCTGTTCACATAAGAGTTTATGTCCTGTCTAATGAACCCCCCCCAAAAAAAAGGGATTTCTTTCTCTGTTTTAATTTGTTGTGTTACCTGTAAAGTTAAATTATACTAATTGTTTACTGTGTTTGTGAGAGCTGGAGTACCTTAAGTAATTAATTACCCTGGAGTTATTGCTGCTCTCTGCATGAAAAGTGTAATATTCAGTATGCTGATGAGACCAGACACAGCCTTTCTCCCTGCCTTAGTGAATTCAGCAATATGGTTAAAATGCAAGACCTTGCAGTCTCCCCAGCTGGGAGCAGTATGTGAAAGTGCAGCTGTAGGTGTGGATAGCCAGGAAACAGAGAGCTTTGGGCATGACTTGGCAGGGTTCAGTGGTGGACAGGTCTGTGTGTCGGTGATGCAGATGAGCAAAGGCTGAGCCGGGTCACCAGGTGCAAGGCTGAAGGTGTCCTAGTACACTGAGGTCAGAAATTCATTTTTGATTGCTCTGCTACCAATCCCCTCCTGTCAGCTTCTGTGGAGAAATTCATGGCCCAAAGCTGTGGTCTTCCCTGGCTAACCTTCCCTGGCTCTGTGTGCTGAGCATGACACCATATGGTAGAGGGTATTCCTGTGCTCAGCTGGGGTCAGCTGTCCTCCTGCATGCCAGCCTGCTCTCTGATGGCATGGGGCGAGGGGCAGAAAAGGCTGTGATAGTGTGTAAGTGCTGCTCAGCAATAATGAGAACATCTCCATGTTATCAACACTGTTTTCAGCAAAAATTCAAAGCACAGGCCCATACTGCCTACTAAGAAAATCAACTTCACTCCATCCAAAACCAGATCATCTGTGATGCCCCTCACCCAAAGACAATGTGTGTGTTAAAGTTTTCCTAGCTCACAAATGAGTCTAGATGAATTCTTAGAATAAAACATGAAGGACAGTTGTGAAGGAAGACAACTGCATTAAGTGACAAAACATTCTGTCAACGTATTCTGTCAAAGTATCACTGTATGGTGTCCTTAAATTCTCCCTAGGCACCCACAGATGGCTACTGCCAGGGAGCAGACAGTGGGTGAGATAGACCTCTGAAATGCCCTGGCACAACTGGTATTTTCTCCTCATGTGATGACCTTGTCCATCTGCTGTAACTATTGTCTGTAATGTGCCCACTGACAGGAAGTTATGAGGGCAGCACAGCCTTGGTATTCTGTATTTATAAAATCAAGGGAATTTGATGAAATATTTTGTATTCCTAGCCATGAGACAATACAAATAACAATGTTGAGAGAAATGATAAGTATCTCAGTGTTGCAGCACATTCCTCTGTAGTTGGTGCTTGTACAGTGGTGCCAGTTCTATTTCTGCCTAAATGACTTTCGAATGTACAGTAGGCTGTGATGCCATATTCAGCAAAGGTGTTGCATGAAGTGTTTTAAAGGGTTAGTTTAAACAGAAAGCAGTGTGTATTCCTCTTCTAAGCCTGCACAATATAATTTTTCTCCTAGAGCTGGTAATCCGCTGCTGCTACTGGTTGAGAAATGGTAAGGGAAAATCTTTGCCTTTGCCAGATAAAGCTGATTTATAGGGTTGCTCTGTGCAAGGGTTGCTCCCTGGCTCAGAGGGGATGTTTTGCATGCACATCTGGAACCAGAACTACTGAATGTAATTATGATAATGCAACTTGTCCTTCTTATGGCATTTTTTACTTGTTGCATTGAGAACACAGCTCTCCCAAATGGTTTAAAACACTTAAGTGACTAGGTAAAACATCTCCAGGTATGTAAAATCTAAACCATGCAGCAGTCCAGCACAATGAAGCCCAATGTCTTGCGTTATCCTACTGTGCCATCCTGTCAGTTGCAATGTGTACCATCAATTCAACAGCTGAAGTACCCTCATAGGAGCTGGCTATCTTGGGACTCCATATGGCCCTTCCTCCTTCTTGCAGCCCATAACCTAAATATGTAACAATTCATTCACCATCACACTGAGAATCTCTGTTACTAGAGTGACACAATTGCTGTGGAAACAAAAGGCAATTTGGGGACTTTTGCATAATGTTCCCTTCTGAATTCCAGGCTCTCTCTCTCTCTCTCTCTCAAAAAAAAAAGGTCTCATTTCAGCTTGTCTTGTGGTATGAAACACGTAATTCACAGGAGGGTGTGCCTTCATCATACTACACCTTAAAAATAACAGACTACTCTTCAGGAAAGAAATTTTCGTTTTTGGAAAGAGACAGTTTATCAGCCTTCCCTCCTGCCATAAGGTCATCTTTATCCACTGAATGCTATTAAAGATCAAAATAAGGTTCAGATTTTTCAGCTGATGAGATATAGGAGAAAAGGCAGAAGGCATTTCAAAAAGCAAAACTGAAAAAAGTAGAGTGATCAGTGCCTCCCACTGCAGGTGCACACTTGTCATTTGTGTGCCTCAGGGTAAGAGGGAGTCAGAAGTGCTTTCAATTTACTGTATTTGATTTCACTTGTGAGAGTAACAATCTGTTCAGGGACTCTAACTGTGACGCTGGAAGTATGTCAGATTTTGGATTTGCATTAATGAAGGATTTGGAGAAGAGAACAATACACCACTCATCCTAGCAGTGTACTCAGAATACCCTTCTACAATTACCTGTTTGGCACAGGATTTCAAATGCAGTAATTCTTGAGGTAAAATGTGTCATGAACAATTCATTTGCTTTGGCCAAAATGGGATGTTCCCAATGTTATTTGGAATCAGGAGACTGGATGATGAGGGGCCTGCAGGGCATAACATAACCTGAAGGATCCTTATGGCTGGGACAGCGCTGAGCAATCTTCAGACAAATTATTAAAGATGAATGATAAACAGGTTGAAGAGAACAAGGATTCCAGTAAATGTTGATGGATCAGTCAGAGGAGTTTAGCTGACATCTCAACTAACCTGTCATTTGAGAAAGGATTTTTTTGGCTGTGAGTCACAGAATCATTTAGATTGGAAAAGACCTCTAAGGTCACATCTAAACTTTGACTGATCATCACCTTTTCAATTGGAAAAGCAGATCAAAAGTTCTTGGAAGTGTGTACATTTTTTTAACTCCCTTGAGAACTGAATGGATATGTAGAATTTGACATTACCAGGCTTTCTTTATCCTGCAGCATGCAAGTTTGAATCACCAGTTCCATAGACAAGAGGTTAGTACAGGAATTACAAAACACTTTACAGCCTTTTTCTCTCAGGACAGCTAAGGCTGAGAGTTGTTCAATCTGGTTTTCTGTGAGGTATAAAAATATGATGCCATTAGATCTCGTTAATGAGCCGCTGAGAGCCACACTCCACAGTAAGCACATCTCCATTTTCCCAGGCAGTAAATCAGCACTACTCCATTAAGTTTAAAGGGCTCCAGCTAATTTACACAAACTGAGGGCATTTTGCTGTAAACAGGCTCCTGCAGTGTATGGGTTGCTTCATTCATCACAGAATCACAGATATCTCCAGCTGGCAGACAGCACCTATTCAGATCCTTAACACTGAACAATAAAGCACAGTAAAGCAGGAAATGGATAAGAACATGAAGCCCTTGTGGGACTGTATGGTGTATGTATATTTTCTGAACATCATATGGACTTAGGTCACGGTGCTCATGATTCAGCCACTGTGCTCAGGGATAGGATAAAAGAGATTGAAATCTCTGCAGGACCATAAATTATATATAATGTAATGATATATCTAACATAGCTATAGGACAGTGTAGATCCTATGCTAGTCCATTTGTGCAGTATTTGAAATCTGTCAGAAGTTTAATATAGCCTTTAAAAGATTTTAAAATGCAATATTGCAACATTTCTGGCTGTTGTAAACTTGAAACAAAGGATCATATTAAAACTGCAGTTGAATGAGAAAACATTTCTCATTGGGCTTTTTGTTCTCCTGAAGCTTTTTCAGAGTAATTTAGTTGAGCTCAGAAGAGAAACAAGAGAAACAAATTTATATAAACAACAATTTTTTCTACTGAATTAGGGCATTTCTACCTTAGATAGTAAATTTTTCTACTTTCTATCCTTTAGTGGGGCTCCTGCTTTTAAAGATCAGTAGCACTACCCTGAAGGAGAAATCCTTAATGGAATTTAGAAATCTTTGTATAGACCATTTAAACATCTGTGAAAGAATACAAATGTACATATTGGCGAATCAAAAATTTGTGGTTTTCTTCTACTCTGCTGAAACCTGAGCTGTTGGTACTTCTGTACCCATCTCACCTTTCCAGAAGGACTGGTGTCTGCTGCTTCCCTCATCTGTGACAACAGAGGGATACTATCTGGGCAGTAGGCACCCTAAGCAAGTAAAAAAATTAACAAACTGAGCCTCTTCTGCCATGCCCTGCCATTGGTTACAAGGAATATATATGTCTCCCAACTATTGTGAAGTTAGTTAAGAGAATGAAGAAAGGCTCAGGCTGTGAGGAGGAAAGAACTATTTATTTCCCTCTTTTTTTTTTTTAAAGGGAACAACAACAACAAAAAGCTATCTAATTTTTGAAGAGTTTCGAAGGCTGAGATTTGTGAGTGGATGAAAAGGTGAATCCTGACAAAGGAGTGGGGTGGGGTGTAAGACAGATCTATGTGTGGAGCTCCTACTAGGCAGCTCTTTGTTCAAACTATGAAAAGTGAAGTGGTTTGTATGTACAAAACCAAGGTTTTCGACAGAGGGGCTAGAAGAACTTTAGAGATTAAGGTAGCAGCGAAGACAGAAAACTTACAAGGAATAATGCAATAAAAATAATCCATTAAGAAAATACTATGTGGCATACAGCATCGGTGACCTTGGTATATCCCCAGGGAGATTAACAGCAAATCTTAGGTTCTTAAGTCTAACACCAGTAGGTGGACTGTCCTCAAGAGGCAAATCTATTCTAAGCTCCAGAGGTTCCATTACAAAAGGAAAGAGATGATCTTGTTGCACCTGCAGGCAGATTCCCTGCTTGAACAGCAGATGATTGCAAGACACATTCTTAAGTCGTTAGCTCAACACCAGTTCTGTTCATTAAAATACAGCTGCATCAATACAAATATAGAAAATCCATTATTGGATTGTGCTATGGACTCTTTTGGTCTGGTGCTGAAAAATGTTTTTCCAGCTTTAGTTTCTGATGCTTCCTTCAATTCTGTGGTTGCTTTGGCTCCCATTTCGCCTGTTGCATGTTTACCAAAACTATGCTAACCTGTGGACTCTTTTAAAATTACAAGAAATCTACAAAACTTCAAGAAAACTATTGTCATGTTCTTTTTGGGGGGAAAGCAGCTTGGGGAAATCCTAATATGGACGCCCAGATCCCCCTCCCCCTCCTATTTTGGGAGGAAGAATTTTAATATTGTGCAGGGCTCTGGTGTTTGGAATGATGCCTGAAGGCTTCACTTTGTGGCTCTGAGGATTGTGATAGGCAGCTCAGTTAATAGATCTAGTCCTGAGTATGGAAAACATGACTATTATGACAATGAAAAAACCATTTTTTTCAAGAATGATATGATTGTATATTTTGCCTGGATGTTATTTTTTATATTACCCTCTGTTCCCAATGGAGTGGAAATCCTTTAGGGTAGGATCACTTTGCCTGTTTCTGTTCATTATTGAGTACAGTGCAGCCCCTACTTTTATAGTGGATTTGGGTTATGCCGAAATGTCAATAACATTAAAATAAAGATGATAATCTTATATTAATTTTCCCTGTTACTTGGCAATGAGCTGCACACTCAGATTTCAACATGTCCTAACTACCTAATTGCTGCTCTCTGGCTCTAGAGCGAGCTTTTTCAAATTTCAGACTTCAGATGTGCCCCAAATAAAAATGTGGCCACACAGTGGCCACACAGCAACATTAAAGTGATAGGATGTGACAAAACACCAATCATTTTTATTGAGATGGATTGAAATTATTAGTGCTGAATTAGATAGGAAAAGCAACTGTGTCCTGCTACAAAATTCTCAGTGATATAGCTTCATTTTGTTAAGAGGAATTCCAGTGTGATTTCTCAGTTCAGACTGAGACTTTCTACATTTCCTGTGGGAGTAAAAGTACTCTGACTCTGGTCACTGCAACAGGAGCTACCTGAGGGCTTGCCCTCTGCATAACTTTGTCATATGTGAATTTCTCATGTGAGATCTCCCATTCAGGAGCTGTTTGGACATGTTATTGAGTCTAATCAGAGCATAAAAGGACTGGAAAGACAGGGAAATGAATGAGAGGAAAATGTACATCCTGTGTTTTCCAGCTCTCTGTTAGTGGCTAGTAGGAATGCAAATGGCACCTGGCTGTTCAGTGATTAGACAGTACCCCAAACAGAGAGACTTCACTACCCACATGTTCTGTTTTAGGCTGTGTCACTAAAGCAGATCTGTGCTGACTCATGACATTACGACCTACAATTTCATGCAACCACTGGTGCTCAGACGCTGGCTGCTGTTTCCACAGTTTGAAGCATGCAGTTCAACCCCCATTCCTGCTGCCCAATTCTGCTGCCCTTTGCAGACAGACAAGAGTGTGTGAAGGCACTGGGCCTTGCCTATCTGAGGCTACAGGTGCTGGAGATGTGGCACAGATTACCAAATATTATTTATTATTATATTTACAAGGAAACAAAAGGCTAAACTCGCAATGCTACACAAGAAAGTCCGATAGCTATATAGATAAATTGGATTAATTGAGTTTTGTAAGAAAGATAGATATTGACTTTAGCTAAATGAATATGTGGTAGGCAAAATAGCTCAATAACTCTAATAATAGATCTGCACACATACTGTATAGTCTTTCTTTGTTTTCTTTGACAGCCACAGGCTGTGACAGATTGAAAGTCAAGGTCATAACATTCTCTGGGACCCTAGATGTTCTTGCATGTGATGCATCCATAAAATTAAGTTTCAAGACGGGAAAAATTGTTAATGATCAGTTTTCCTTCTGTGATAGCAGCTACATGAAACTCAGCTAAGGAATAGGGGCTTGCTGTGCTTTAACATTTATAAGCATTTGATTAGGGATACATCAACACTTTTCAGTTCTGTATGTAAATTGCTGTAAAACTAAGACTTGCAGAGGAGGATGAGCAATTTAGATTACTTGATATAAGATTTGGAACCTCTTCTCCTATTTTTTTCTCCAGTTTTCACTACAGTCAATTGTGGAGTAAAATTGGTTATTATTGCTACTATTGTGGTTCAGCCATCACTGTGCAAAAACAAGCAGCATAATTTCTTTTATTTGTGATGGTGCTTCAACACTCTAGCATTCACCAGAAGGTGTAATAATGGGCACTGACAGCAAAGACCCTGAAGATTTGGCTGCCAAATCTCATCACTGGAGTGATGAGATGAAGTTTACAGCAGAGGAAATGAGTACTTTTTACAGCTACAATTTGGTTTTTTTTTACCAGCCTTATATTTTCTTTGTAAAAAAATATCTTTTTAGATGAGAAATTATAGCCTGCAGAAAACATCTGCTAGTAAGTTGATTAATTAAAGATTACATTCCCTGAAAGCAACTGTTGTGTCAGTCAGACTGGAACTGAGAGAATACAGAAAGCATGGCTGAAAGGCTGGGGGATATAATAGATGGTTGATATAATTGATGGTAGTAAAGGTTTTTGACAGGTCTGGATTTACAGGTCTGGAACAAGCCATGGTGTATAAATAGGCCAAAAAATTTGGAGGTTCTTCATGCTTAGTAACCCAAGGAATTTTAATTCATTAAGACACAAACTACTTAAAGCTATCCTGAGTGTACAAGTGTGCAATTTTCTCCTGTTCTATCTGCCTGCCAGATAGAAAGACACCAAAGGCAGGTGTGTTACATCCTCCTGCTAACAGTAGCATTCTCAGGGTCTCACTGAAAGAGCCATGGTAGAAGTTTTAAGTCTTCCCCTTGTACTGTGCTTTCTCAGGTAACCTCTGGGGACTGCTACTTTTCACCAGGCAGAAGTGAGAAACCAAAGTGCCATTCCCAGGCCCTCTGCTGGGAAGCAGCATAGAGAGCCCTAAGCCCCGTGGACGGAGCATTCTCCTGCCTCTTCCTCGAAGTGTGCCAAGCTCCAAGCCCTTACTGCACCTGCCTGATATTACAGGGTTGGTTTAGGGGAACCTAAAAAATCACTTGAAATTGCACTTTCTATGTGGAGTCAGCCATGGGGATCTGTGTTTCACACCTTCTTGGGCACCAAGTTGCAGTGTGTGATGCTAACACAGCCAATGCTGCCATCATGCTTGCGTCTTTAGTGGCATGCTTGGACCGTTGTTCTGGAACTGCAATTTTTCACCAGGTGTCTTGGCAATTACGAAATATTCATTCTGGAAGATTTATGGCTCGTGAGTTCAATAAGACTTGCAATTCCTTTTCAGACCTTTCCCAGGCTGCTGTTGAATGGCTGAGGGCCACTGAAGCCCCAAAACGAATTGTGTGTAATCATACTGTGATGAGCCAAAAATCTATGTGTTCTCTATAATCCTTCTCTTATGATGGTTTACTGGATTCTTTCTGTCTATTTGGTTCTTTCTGTCCGTAATTGGGTGGATAAATAGTTTTGTATGTGGAAACCCTTCACACTCTTTCCCAACAGTCAGGGGATACCCACCCTGCCCTCTGAGGAGGAAAGTACACCAACTGTCTTCCTGAGAAATTCAGATTTGCAGTAGCAAAACAGCTCATAGGTTTTCTGCTTCAAGGTCCGATTAACCATCTTTGAATTCCTTGAGCAGGAAACTGCCTGGAGAGCCTGGTTTTTATTCAGCTTCATAGTACAATGTTTGGCCTCAGCTACCAATTACAGGACCCAAACCCCTTTTGTTTAAAAAGTAAAATCTCCGTTTAGTAACGTTTCAGCTTATCTAAGACATATAATCACAAGAGAATTGAGCTGGTACAGAAGAAGCTCTTGGGAAAGAATCTACAAATATAGGAACAATAGTCCTATTTTAATTCAATAAAACAACTACTTATTATCTTTAAAACATAATCTAAAATTAAAATAGTAGAAACCAAAATAAGATTGTCTCCTTATTACAGGAAACTCTTGGTGAATCCCATGCCATAGAAACAAGTGTTTGTTTAAATCACAGGAAAGAAAATATGTTAGTACAGATGGCCTGTGGTGAAAAGGGAGTAGAAAATGGTCTAATAAGGAACTATCCTCTGATGCAGAATTAAGCCTACAGATTAATACTCAAGCATAACAGCCAGTTGTTCAGAGGAATTATTACAGACTGCCCCATAGTGTAAGGTACAGCCCTGAGCCTGGGAAAACCCATTAACATGAAAGACGATGGAAATGCTAAACTAGGAATTTATTATCTGCTGCTTTTTTTTCCCCCCTTTCTTACAGCAGAAAACAGACTATAAATGTAATATATGAGAACAAATTGAAAAGGGCCAGACAGAAAACCCCATTTCCAGCTGTTCTAACAATACTAATCTACTCACTTGTCTGCTTGGCTCCCGGTAAAGGGAACATTCAGCATTACTTTTGAGCATGACACAGCCAACACTCTGTGTGTGTGTGTGTACGTGTGCATGTGCACGTGCAGAAGGCACATTTTGGAAGCAGCATCACACTGCAATTTCTCAATTTTTTTGGCAGCTGGAGCGTAACATTGCGTTTTAAGTAGATTTTCTTGCATTTAATTTGTTGGATTAGCATAAATAAAATGGTGGTCATAGGACAGAAAACCATTGTGTCTCTGTCTTCTTTTCTTTATTGGCTTGCCCTTTGACAGTATTGTATTTCACTGTCTGCCAGCTGGGTGACAGACTGCCTGATGAAAATTTATCATGCTGCCCTCCGTGGTGGACACAACAACGTGTCATGAGGAAAGTATCCATGACATCATAGTTTTAGCCTCTGGTGGATGTACACACAAAATAGCACAAAAAATAAAGGCTATAAAACAGCTACTTTAGAAAAGGCTATTTCTCTGTGCGAATTCTCTTGCTCCTGCTGGTGGCTGACATTGTTATATTTATTAATTTTCTTCCATTAAAACACATAACACTATTACATACCAAAAAAATTAAAAAATATTCTTTCCTTAAAAACAATCATTTGCTCTACCTTATAAGTCTTCATATTCAAGTACAGGCATTTTTTTTTCTGTAAGCCCTGAAATAACATGGCTCTTTCTGCTTGTTAAATAGACATACCACCCAAATCAGTTCATGTCTCACAACAGTGCTGGATTTACATGTGCATTTGCATACATCAGAAGATAAAATTTTTCTTCTAATGATTTTTTTAGTTTTTTTTTTTCTTTTTTAAAGTAACACAGATAATTCTACCCATTTAAATATTTAAACCTATGAAGATGTCCTTTATCAGCCAAGGCAGTTTGAATTTTAGAATGTCACTATTGAAATATGTCATATATGTTTTCTTTGCATAATTTCAAGTAAGAGAATTCCTTCTGGCATTTAACACCATGTGGTAAAAATAGATTTCTCAACCCAAAAAATTGAAGAAAACTCTCTTTTGTCTTTTAAAGGCAGATCAAAATTATCCTACAAGAGAAGGGATATTCTAAACTCAGAGTGTGTCCTTAAAGTTTCATTGGTTTCTTAAGCTGGTATAATTGTGGCAAACCCTATCAATTCAAGCAGATTAAATTGCTTTGCAATAAATATACACTCCAGACTTTTACAGCATCACAGACATTTTCCCCTTGCACAAAGACTGCTGTTTCCTGCACAGAGCAGTCAACAAGATAGCTGAAAATTGAGATAGAAAAGTTTTGCTGCAAATTTAACCAATTAATCCCAGTAATATCTTCATTACCAGTACCATTTAGGCTATTCTGATCCTGGAGGTTTTTCTTCTGTAAAATGTGTCCTACTGAACTTAGTTGACTGTTACTTTCACACTATTGCTTTGGCTGTGAAGCTGCTACTTTGAAGAAACCAGGTTTCAGTTCCAGGGTTCCAGCTTTGTGTGGATGTTTGAGGAAGCACTGTGCTTCAGACTCCACATGATCATATCTCAGACACAGAAAATTATATTCTTTTACTGTGAAAAAGGAAATTATATCTAACACTGAAGCAGTAACCAATTAAGAAACCTTCCTAATACATAGTACTTTTTGTAATCTGTGCCATTCTTTCTCCCCCTTTATCTAAAGCTAATAATTTTGCTTTGATTTTGTTGAAAACAGGGCAAACATTCATGAACATACAGGAAAAAAAATTGTTCCATCTTAAGTGTGTACAATGCTACACCTAATGTCAATTGTTATGCCTGGGTACAGGTCATGAATGTATCTCAGTATGGGCCTCTCCTTCTTTATTTGCACGAAGTGAATTTTAATTAATTGTAGTAAGGATGCAATGACAATATGACAAAATTTGCAGCTTGTTTTACACCAAACAAGCTATTCTATTTTGCCTCTTGTATAATCGATTGTCTGTACACAAAAGATAAAAAAACCTGGTCAAGGGTTTAGTGCTGTTCAGCTACCATTTGGCATGCCCATTAAATTACTGCACAAAGCAGACAACAATGCAGATTCAAGCCCCGAATCTTGTGTTAACTTGACTGCATAAAGGGGTCTCCAAGTTTAAAAACAGTTGAACAAAAGAGCCACCATGGAGTGATTAAGACTTATTTGGGTGCTGGATTGCACAGCTGCTGCAGGGAGGAGGGGGAGAGACAGCACACATCCTCAGGGCTCCCTGTGCTTGGCACAGGTCCCAGCTGAAAGGGAAGGAACTGAGCAACCGTACAGCCTTTGTGTTTCTTGGCTTCTTCAGGGCTGTGTCAGTCCCCCAGCACCAGCAGGATCAGTCCCACAGGGGACCACTCTGCAAAGGGTCTGCCAGGCTGCAGCAGTGCTCCAGCCAAGTGTGCCACACCACACTCCTGCCACACCACACTCCAAATTGTTCAGTTCTCCTGCAGGCACATCTCTCTGAGCCGTTTGTGTTTCTGCAGAAGGGCAAGGGGAGAGAAGCCAGGTGGGAGAGTGGTCTGCCAACTTAGCAGTGAAATTTATTTCTTCAGCATGCGAACTTGAATGCTCAGCACTTCAAGCACAAACTTGAGAACTCAGCAGAGAAAAAAAACCCCTTTGATTGTTTTGATGTCATCAACAATACAGGGGTGACATAGCTTCCAGCAGAAAGATGTCTTGTCCTATAATACTGACTCAGATGTCTTGCTTCCTATGTAACTGATCATCCCAGACTGCTTGTGTTTGCTAATGACTTCAGGAGTCTGTTGAGAGGGAAGATCAGCACTGTAGAAATTAAAAATGAAAGCATCACGTGGCAATATTAACCCAGAAATGAAACTTTTCCTCATGACTGTTATAAAAAAGACAAATTGCAGTGGAAAAATGCCTACTTCCAGGGAGAAGGCAGTGCAGGATTGGAACCAAAACAGGCAAAGTCAGGGAACCATTTACATGATCAGTACTCCAGCTTTATCAAGGAGCTAAAAGATTACTGATTTTTTTTTTAATGCCACTAGGAAGTTTTCTAATACCACATTTTATTGACTGTCCTCCTTTAACACAGCAAAGGATGGGCAGATTGACACAGTACATTCAGCTTCTGTGCCAGTCCTCTGTCCTGAAGACAGAATGGTATACTGATACAAGCTGTGTTAAGTTGATTTTTACTTTTTGTCTTTGGGATGAAGAAACTTATCAGCCCCACACACTTTCCTTTGTCTCTCCTTTTACTTACGATTTTGACAAATTCTCCACTTCTTTGGGACATAGATGGTTTAGCACTATCATGATGTAAATGTCACAATCACAGCAATGTATCATAATTTTGTTAAGTTTAAGAGAAATCTTGATTTAAAAAATATTCTTAGTGGGTTAGTCCTATAAAACTGAATAGAAACATTTGAAAGTCCTATGTCTTAAGGACATAGGACCTTAAGGACAACACTATGTCCTTAAGGTCTTTTCTTACACTATTAGCTTGAAGCTTTTGAAAATGATTTTATGCTGTTAATGTTAATGTATGAAATGTATGCTGCTAATTAAGGCATGTGTATGAGACTTCCAAACAACATAAAGTAAATCCAGATTATTATTGAACTTCCCATGTAACCTGAATATATGCACAATATGAGTCTTGGAGCTACTGACTGAGGTTGAGAGTTAACCAAAAAAATCAGCCTTAAGCATGTCAACATATAAACTTTCTTCAGGAGTCAGGTCCTGAAATGCATTTCTTTTCATTGAAAGCATTATGCTAATTGTGCCAAAGAACTCATTCTTACTACTCTGATGGCTGACATCTGCATTTGAGTCCATTTCTCTTTTCAAAGAATAATACCTTGTTTTGTGTCCTTGTACCAGAAAGCCTTGTCAACTCATTGCTAGAAGAAACTAGAATCATAAAGATATGTTAATCAAATCTCAGTAATAAAGTCTGATCTAAGTTGTAAACTCAAAACTTGCCCAGCCCAGCAGCCTGATTTAGCTTTGAAAGGAGCCCTGCTCTGAGCAGTAGGCTGTACAAAATTACCTCCAAGAATTTTTCCATGGCTATTTGAAATCCAGTTAATGACATAATATTCTGTGCTTACTCTTTCTATTTCTTTCAAACATGCATCTTACTAATACAGTAAGTCTAGCAGAATGAACATATACACAATTTATGTGGTTGGATTAAACTTCATATATATGTAATTTCTGTTGTCTCTCTCCTTTAGAACTGCATGTTTAATGCAAAATCTTACAACTAACAGAGAAGTAAACATCCTTATGGTACACATCTGTGGTTTAGGAATAGTGCTCCCCAGTTCAATGCCCCCACCAAGACTCTCCCAAACCAAATTGTCATTCACTGCCCCCCTTCCCCTAATGCTTCCCACTCCAGCAGGATGGAGAGGAGAATCAGAGCCACAAAAGGTTAAAATCAGGTTGAGGTAAGAACAATTTACTGGAAACAGCAAAGCGATAAGAAAATTAACAGCAACAAAACCCATATTAACAACAAAACGTGTAAGACATAGAAATCATTTACATGGAAAGGCTACAAGGAATCTCAACCAGCTCTTCCCCACCATGCTTTCTCCCATCCAGAAATCTCAGTCTTCTTGGAAGAGAGAGTCCCTTAGCCCGTCCCTGGCAGTGATCTGAGGTGATATGGTGTAACACCAGGGTCTGGCCTCCCCCACTCTCGGCTGTTGCCAAAGATTTACCCTGTCCTTGGCCAAAACCAGCACTATCACCTACACTGCCCACCAGAAAAAAAACAGAGGCAGAACACCAGAACAACTCACCTCAGGTCTCTGCTAAAATTTGGTTAAATCATTGCATTGGGCATCTTTGAGTGAAATCTGCTCATACAAGTATGCTTCTGCATATAAATACCACTAAGCACATGCACCCATCATTCCACTAGAGCTTTACAAGCTCTGGTTTATATTTGTAATAGCCCCATGACTTGGTACAAGTGGGAATGCTGAGGCATAGAAGAGATTTGCCTTAGATGAGGAAACAAATAGCAGAATGAGTGCAACACACTTTCCACTTACGTACCACGTGAGCTATTTAATAGCCTTTCATACATACCTAATCTGAAGGCAGCTGTGACTCCTTACAAAGCACAGGACTGTATTGTCTATAATTCTAAGGTCCATGAAGCTTAAAAAATCAAACATGATGGACCAGCACACAGAAACTCCAGAGTGCCAAGGAATCCCGTGACAATTCCTCTTCATAGCTAACTGTGCCAGCTTGTGTGCTTAAGATAAATTGCTGAACAAGGCATTTTCTTCTGTGCCAGGCTGAGGATTCTCTGAGTTTTGTTTCCTCTCTCCAGTGAACTGGGCACTTTTTCAGTACACTTCTCTGTGTACTGCTTCTAAAAGCAAACAGTAAGTTCCTAGCAAATCAAGCTACAAATTTGCCAAGATGAAAAGACATTGATTCGATTTCCTCCCTATTTGTAACAAATACAAAGAAACAAAATTAAATCACTGGTAATGTGTATACTTTTCTACTGCCTGGTAATGGCCCTTTTAATCCTTATCATTTTAAGAGCTGATCTGTACCTAGCTGGTCTTCTGGACTTTCATTTATAGTCAAACTTGAAAACGGTATTTAATGCAGCTCATACATTAATGGCTTGTACTGAGAATGATTCCCTGCAAGAAGAATTAATACGGCAGCTTCTCCTTTGACTTAAACTGATTTTATGCTCTCATCTTCAATGTATTTCTCCACTTTTAGTATTAATTTCTGAAAATCTTAAATATCATAGCATGTCCTTCTGCCTGATTATCAGTCCTTGATCCTTTGTTTCAACACATGGATGAGGCATTGCATGCTGCCCTCAGAAGAGGACTGGAGACTTTACATAAGACCCAGACTTGCTGACAGTGACTCCTCCTTCAAGGAGCGCCTAGGGATGTTGCTGCAGGCCTAATGGAGGCCTCCCAGACTTGGTCTGCTTTTTCGGTTGCCCTACATTTTGACACGTGAGCAGTGGGGCTTCTGCATATCTTGCGTTTGTTCCTGGATTTACCCATGTGATTGCTTCTGATTGTTATGAATTTGGGCCAGATTCCTTCCTGTGAACTATGGCTAACACTAAAGACCTTGTTTTACAGCATCAAAGGTCTTCTCAAAAACAAGTGAAAGAGGAAGTGCAGGCAAAGGGGAAGCTGTCACATATTTAAGCACACCAGAGGTACTTGAATAGTCTCTTATGAGGATTGAGCTTCTCACAGTAGACCCCTAGCTCAGCCCTGTCTCTTGAGGCAGATAGTGAAGCTTCGCTTCTTCCCTACAGGCCAACAGGCTCTGGAGATAACTGATTTACATAAGTTGTGATTATTTCAATTCTTCACTGATTCATTAATGTGATTGTTAGGCTCCTAATGAGCAGGCTGGCTGTGTGACTTCCTTCTATTCTGAGGTAATTTAAAGGCAGTTTCATTTTCTCAGTTGCCCCTACAGTACCATGTAAAAAAACTGCTACTTAGTGTTAAATTAACTAACTGCTACTGAAGTGTCAGATGAGAAGAACAAAATGAATGTCAGGTCTAATTATTAAAGCTATACGTCACAGCCATTTGCAGAGGCCTACTCTGGAGTGGATCCTTTTAACTGCTGAGCACAGAAAGAAAGCATTGGGGTAGCTCCTAGTGAAAATCATGTCTGTTATGCTAATACAGGGAGCACTTAACAGCCTTCTGACAGAGATTCTTGATGGTCAGCAAGGGACCCTTATGTGATATCATGTAATTGGGACCATCCACTGCTTGCCTGTGACATTCAAATTACAAAGACAGCTAACAAAACATTAGTTCTCAGCAGTCAGGGGGTATTCGCATCTGAAACATAAGATGGTGAAAAATGGCTTTTTTGAGTGGTTTTTCTCTCAGATGGATGCACTACATCAAATACTGAACTGCAGTTCTCATGACACCATTTGAATTATGCTCTCTGTAAGCAAGAAGTTTTACAACTTTTCTTTCTCTGCATTCACTTACATAAATTAAACTAGCAGTGGAGGCTGCCAAAAAGACAAAGGGTTATGAAGAAATAGCTCTTTATATGCTACAATCTGCCAGCTACTCACTTCTGTCCAAGCAATTCTTCAAACTATTTCTGAGACAAGATATATGTATGCTACAATTACAAAATCGCCAGGTTTTACCTGGCACCAGAAATTTGATAATGTGTGTGGATCATAACCAAAAACTTACACATAAATTCAACAGACACCATCCACCCTCTGCCCCTAAATGACTTTTACTTATTCCTCCACCAAAAAAAAGTGGGGGGAAGAGGGGCAGTGAGTTGAATGCTGTCTAATTAAAGAGTAATCAGTAAAACCTTCTAGTAAAACCAGAATGACCACATTGCTCCTGTATGAATATAGCACATGTAACTTGAATTTTGTACTGAGGCTTCATTAAGGATCATTATTTGTATAAATTTAATAGGATGAATTTTTTTTACCACTAGAGGCACCAGCCAAAAAGTTAGTTTCTAACAGCATTTCTAACTTAGACAGTAGCAGCCACAACACACTATGGAATTATAATCTAACTTTTAAGAAAGTCTTCATTTAAATGCACATATAACCTCTCATATTTAAGGGTCCAAAAAAGGAATAAGCTGTCTAAACCAAATCACACTTCTCAGCTGCACACATCCACAAAGAGGACATTAGAACATACAGCACTGTTTCCAGATGGTTGTGGCATTGACTGTATTTAATGATCAGCCTTTCAAAAATACTTTCACTGGAAAGAAACAAGTGTTTTGAATGTTAAGTTAAACTTTTTACATTGCTATCCACCTATCAGCTTCAAGTATATGCACTGACATTATGATAAAACATTTCCATGTATTTTGAAGTTTGACTCTAGGAAAGGATCTAGGAAAAGATCTTCTTAGGAAGGAGGTAAAAAATTACCTTAAAAACATCTAGTTTTTCTACAAAGGACAATTTGCACAGCAAAAATCCATTTCTGTGAAATGTGTTTTTCACAATCATTTGTTTTGATTTAATGCTTAGTGTTTCCTAATTTCAAGCAATTTATTACATAGCAAAGAGTATGTTAGTGAAGTTAGCTTTCAGTTACATGTTTAGGTTTTTGGGGTGGGGGGAAGTTTAATGTATGATATGAAGCATTTTCCCCTGCTTGACAGTGGTGTGGAAGTGTCCTGAGCAGGGTTGTGCAAGGAGAATTAAGACAGTCATTCTTTCCACAGGCAGTCTTTATTTTAGATGTTTAACAGCCTGGATAGTCAGCAGCCTGATTGCACAGCCTGTCTGTCCCTCCCCTGCTCTGAAGAATTTTTCATCAATATGGGCAATTTTCAAAGCTCTTTCAGGAGAGGAAAAGCAAAAAACCAGGAAGCAAGGAATGTATTAAGTTGGCTTCAACAGAGCAGACCAACCTCTCCAAACACCTTCTTCCAGTAAGTGACAATACCAACCACTGTTGTGAGGCAGCTCAAAGAAGGAACACGAGCACATTTCTTCCCAGACACGCTGTGCCACACCTACAGAAAGTACTGGCAGACCTCCACTTATATCCAGGTTGTGAAATGAAGCGAAGTTCCGCAGCTGTATGCTTTTTTCCTTTATCTGAGGACTCTCACACTATTTCTTCCAGCCTAAGTTTTTGTTTTTGTACTTCTCTTATCTAGCAAGATTCAGCACCTACATAAAAATAGATAAATACATCTTTGCTGTTTCAGGAAAGATCTGATTGGAAAAGGTATGTCCATTAAAAGTGTAGGCAAATACAAGTTGGGTTGGAAAAGTCATATTGTAGTTAGCTGTAGAGGAACAAGGTGCAGAAGAGGAAGAAAATCACATGCGCAGCATCAATTCCCTTTATGTTAATTTCCCTCTGAGCAATAATGTAAAATATTTACAGTGCTATAAAAACAAAGGCAGATCAAATAGGAGGCAGAAAATAACGTGGGGGCAGAGGAAGTGTTTTAAGAGAAATTTGCATGTTTACAAGATTTAAATTTAACTTTGCAGTCACACTGGCCAGCAGACACTGAACAGAAATAGGCAGTATTTAGAACCAGAGGGCTTATTTATTTTTCTGGGAAGCAAATACTATACCATTACCTTGATACTACCTGAACAACCACCTACAGTCATATTTTTGTATCTATAAGTAGAAAATTCTTCAGGAGGAATATAAAACCAACCTAACAATAAAATCTGACCAAAGAGGTTATTAATGTCCCATTGCTCTGGGACAAGACTGCAGCAGAGGAGCTGAGACTGGGATGATGACTGAGAATTCCTTCAGTGGACACCAGCACAGCCACAGGGTGCTGCTGTAGGAGTGCTCAGTATGGCTATACCACCTTCACTAGATGCCAAAGGAGTCATAGAACAAGGAGTAAAACAGAATCAAACACTTGGAGATGGCAGGGGAAAAAAACTGTTAAAAAAGAGAGGAAGGTATTTGTCAATGCAAGCTGAATCTCTTTTTACAGAAGGAATCTCTGACCACTATCCAAGCCTGCTGTGGAAGTAAACAATGATTTCATAACACAAAAATGAAGAGGGGCAGGAAAGAATAAACCTAGTGAGACTGAAAACCAAACAACATTTGCAAATAAGTACAAGCCATCTTGTATCATCTCCTGCTACTATCCTAAACTTCCCACTCCTCCCTCTGCTATATGAAGCCATGTAAATTTTATCTGGTAAAGTCCCCTGTAGACTATAGGAATAAATTTTGTTTCTCAAGGCACACTATTCTTTGTTCAGCACATTGGAGTAAAGTCAGAAAACAAATTCCTAGAGTCCACAGCATCTGTAAAAACTACCTCAGGTTCCCAAAATAGGCTTGAGTTGCTACATCAAATAAATATTAACCTCAGGAAGAAACGTCTTTATTGGTCTTGCTGGTCTCTCCTTATACCATTTGGTATGATACTGGTAAGAGCAATGAACTTAATCAAAAAAAGTAGAGCTGTTCTGTACAAAGACTGGGAAGGCAGAGCATTTTGCCTGTAAGTAGCTGCCATGTGAATTTATAATTAACCATCTGACTGAGAATTATGTTTTATTTTATAACTTCAGAGTATTCAGAGTTAGGAATTTAACTGAAAAAGCTGAATTCTACCCCATAATTAATGAACCTCACATATTATGCAGCTATGAAAGGCACTTTATCCCAAAAGGTACTTGGTAAAATAGACAGTATTGCTAGCCAGAAATTATAGAGGCCTCCTTACATCCTAATCTTTGCAAGACAATTTTGTCCACATGAGTTCCAGATATCTTAAATGCCTGCAGTCAAGAGTTGCCAGAGATAGCTGGTTAGAAGCTTCAACTCCCCAAAGAGTTGTGAAGTTGCTAGAAACAACTTATTTTAAATCTGCACAAGTTGGCAGCTGTCCTCCTCTGTTAATAAAGGAGTCCACAAAACAAGAAGACCATTAAGAGAACAGACCCCAGCTGTAACTGCAATGAGAACAGGCATTAGAAGCAAGCCTAGGAAGTGATCCAAGTTCTGACTCAATGATTTTTTTTTTGTTACTATTTTAGAGACAGGATTGATTGAGAATGATTTAATATGTCATCACTAAAGCATAACCAAGAGATTATTACTGCTTCCAAATTATGTTTTAGCCTTGAAATTGCATCCCTCCCACCATAAGCAATTTTTTTCTTACCTTGAAGGGGGAAGGATTAGCAACAGTCAAGTAGCACCTCATACTACAAAAGTTATGGGGAGTAACTGCCAATAGCCTGACACTGCAAGGACCTCACACTCACCTGGCAGAGGAGAGCTCTGACCTGTCTCCATCTTGCACGTCTGCCAGTGCTGCCTCTCAAAATATTGCAGCAGTAGTTGTGTCATTTTAGCTTGTGTCAGTCCTAATTTAGGAGATCAGCTGGGCTTCTCCGACAGGAAACCCACACTGTCCATTACTCTGTGTAGACTATTACTCTCAAGAAAAACATGTTACCTGACAAGTGTCTTAGCTGCCTATAATGCTGCTGAAATAATTGAAGAAATACTTCATGATCTGGCTGGCAGTGGTAGTGCAGCCTACTAAAGCTTTCAGCTTAGGAGATACATCATTTTACTTCAGTGCTAACATAATAATCAAGAACAATACTTTAACTGCTTGACTCATTTTATTTTTATCCCCTTGGCTGCATTTGAGTTTTACAGTGGTTTCTTAAAGATTATTCCTTCTTGTAGACCTCTAGGAGGTAACAGACAAGACTGCAGCAATTGTACATATAAAATTACTTATGTTTACAAATTTTTGGCAATCATAATAACCCGTTTTATCCTATTGCCATTGCCCCAATCATTGAAAAAGAGAGTGTACAATAATTTACATCTGTAGTATTTCAAAGTGCTTGATAGTGATTTTCCAATAATTATTTACAAGTGGCCTATAGACATATGTACAGGTGTTACAAGTTGTGGCTGGAATATGGCTTTCTATGGAAAGTGCTTTATATTTGGTCAGTGATGTTACTGACTAACCAACCCAAGGGTTACTGATAAAACTGTAACCACTAACAGCTGAATTGTTATGGACAGGTATTTACAGAATTGTTAAGCTGTAGAAAATAACTATTTACACAAGTGTTCCATAAATACAGAAAGTATCTTCTTTCTTCCAAGAATGGAGGAAGTCCTTCAGCCACAAACCTGGTTACTATCCCCAAAGAGTGTAAGACACAAGTAAACTGAAAGTGATTGCTGATCCAGTGCTCACGCCATATCATCATCTGTGCTGACAACAGATATCTGTAAAAAAGTAAGTACAAGTTAGCTACAGCTGCACTAATAGAAGACAAAGCAACACACATCATTGCTAATTCTGCAGGCTAGTGACCACATTCAGCACAGATTACTCCATCCTAGGTACAGACATTAGCTACCTACCAGAACTTTAACCTTAATTATAGGGTAAAGTTGTCAGTTGATTCAGCCCAGTAGTGCCTGCAGCCAGCAGCTATCAAAAGCAGAGACCTCTCCTAAATTCAATTCAGGTATCATTTGGCAGTCTTCCTACTCCAATTATTAAACCTGGAGTCTCAGACATAATAGGTTTACTTACTGCAGGGTAGGTGTGTCCTACTGAACCACTGTGTCTTCCAATATCAATTGTGAGGTCCTCTTCTGTGGTTTTTAGGTAAACTGGATTATCAAAATTCATGCTTTTCATGTTCTTGCGCTGCCAGTTACGCCACATGAAGTAGCCAGCTGCTGCAGCCATCATCAGCAATACTGCAAGGAGATAAAGAGATTGCAAACATGGAGCAGAGTCAGGTCAAGCTCCTAAGAGTGGCTTGTCCCATGACATGGTGTCCAAAAGGCTAGTAAATGCTCTACTCACCAGCAGGAAGAATGATCCAAACTGCTGATGTTCTTCCAGCTGCAGTTACTTCAGAGGTTGTACCACTAGTGTTGAATGCTGCATGAGAATTTGACGCAGTGAGCTTGCATACTGACAGGCTGGCAGATAGTGTCATATGCAAGCATTTCCCAAACCCAGAAGCTCCTATTTGATTAGCTTCTCTGCTAGAACAGCCTAACATGCTTCATCCTGTATTAGTTGGAAGCTTTCTTTATTGCTTGCCTTTTCTGAGCACTCCTGGGATTTCATGGAACCTACAGATTCCACACTGTCCTATGCGAACTAAATCTGTTTAACACATGCTCCAGCTGCTACACTACACAAGTGATCTGGCCTCTGTTCTCTACTTGCATGCAAAGGAAAAAGCTTCCATGTGGGCTAGTTGGTCAGTTTGCATTTAATTTCTCTAATGTTTAGCAGTGTGAGTTATTGGGACCAGTACCTCCAGGAACTAGTCCAACAGTTGGAGATTTTTCTGTTGTGCTGGTATCTTTAGCCTCAGTGTAAGCCACAGTTGTTCCAGTACCTGAAACTAATTATAGATCAAGAACTAATTATAGATCAGTTAATCCTGAAGTTCTGCAATGGCTTTGCTATGAGAGCCATGGTAGTGAAGGTTCAGCAGATGGCAAAAATGATCATGCAGGTTGTTAGCTTAACTGGGAACACTGACTTTAACTATTTCACTAGCACACCCTCAGCAGAGAGTTTTTGATGAAAATAGTTCCAAGAACAAGGCCAGGCAGTTAATCAGGAATGAATTACAGGCATTTAAAGTCACAATAGTCACAAGCCATCCCACCCCTCCCATAAGGTTTTCTGAATAAGATTTTAGTTTTACAAGTTTACTGGTTAGGTACAGCCTTTGATACCCATAGCAGCCTTTTAGAACAGCCAAGGGAGGCCAGCATCCTGGGATTTAGCACTCTGTGGCAGTCAGAATCAATATGCAATACAGTCAGTGGCACCTTGGAGTTTCTAGTTCCACTCCACAGGACAAAGCAAGCCTGCTGCATAGTCAGTAGTGACAACTCTAGTACAGCAGCATGCTCATCTGGACAGAAAGGGAGGTACAAGCTTCCTCGAGCAGCAACATTAGCCAATCACCTTTTGATCTGTGTATTAATAGGTACAGCCATGTTAGTTTATACCCCTGTTTTGGAAGAGGCTGAGTATGTTTTGTCCTTGTGCTTGCTGTCTGCAGAAAGCCATGGAGGTACAAGATCTTGTTGCAAATGATGATGATGACGCAGAAGCAAAGCATGGACTTTGAACAGCACCTACAGACTCTAAGGGCCATATTAATGCATAAGGACCTCCCCTCCAGGATTAATTACATCAGATTAATTTTAGCAAAGCTGTAGCCTATAGCACTGTATTTCCTTCCCCCTAATGGTTCAATACTCTCATACTCCTTCCCCATTCATCCTAGGAAAGATCTCAGTTGTGTTACAGTACCTGTACATCTCAGACCATCCTCCTGCAAGAAGTACCCAGCAGGACATGCACAGGTGTACTTTGGAGAATGTTCATTTATCTGAGGAGCAGGCAGGCACAGGTAGCTACAGCCTCCATTTGCCATGTGCTCTTCACACCAGTTCCTACCTGTTGGTACAGCAATTCAGGAGTGAACAAGAGTAAGCCTTCATGCTCCAGGTGTGCAGAAGTATTTGCTCAGTAATTGTTTTAGTAAAATTACATGTCTCAGCTGGTTATAGATTTATATCTGCTCTGCCCAAGAAAGACCAATTGCAACTAGACCTCTCAACCCCCATGTGGCTGCCTATATCAGAAGCTCCAAGAGCAGGAGTAGGAATGGACAGCTGTACAGTGAAGGGATACCATTTGCCACCATCCAGGCAGGGCAGGCTTCTTACAAGTATGCACTCACTGAACTATAAACTGTATTGAAATTACCTGAAGGCTGAACAAGTTCATGATACACAATGATGTCCTGTGCATCATTGAGGTTGTTCACAAGGGTAACCAAATCAGTTCCAGTAAATTTGTTCGCACCATAGACTGCCTCATTCTCTCCGTCAATCCAGTACACACGGTCCTAGAAGACAATGTCATTGCATCCCATTACCTCCATGATGCTTATCAGCCCCATACCAGCAAGAAGAGGATCTTTGACAATGACTATAGGAAGTCATGCTTACCTCAAAAATGGTTAGAGCAAGAGGATGAGGAAGGAACATGTGTGACTTCAGCACAATTCTACGATCCTGGCCATTCAAGTCCACACTTGACAGCATGTGTAGTTTGGAATCAAGCCAGTACAGGCGGCTTTTTACAAGATCTAGGAGGGGGAAACACCAATACATTTAGTGTCCACATGGAGGAAACCTCCAAAGCTCGCTGCAAGAATTGAAACACGCACAGGTTTGAGAATGGTGGCAGTGTTGCCCTAGTTTCTTACCATTCCAGCATAGAGAGAGCTGCTGCAGTGATGCCTATGTGGCCTGTGCCTCAACTATAATATACAGCAGTTCAGGAAAAGTTAGTATTTCAGTATCTGAGAAGTGTTGATGCCTGTTGCAGTGTCTTCAGGCATACAGAAGCTTCCCTTTCTTAGAAGCTGAAAATACTTCTCTGAAGAATGACCTTGGCTTTTGTAGCAAAAAAATTGCTTAAGCTCCAGAATACCTCTGGCAGAGACAAGTTCAACATACCTAGAGCAATTCCATTAGGCCATTGGATTTCTGTTGTCACAAGCTGCTGTCTGTCAAATCCATTCATTCCTGCTTTTTCAATTTTTGCTGGCTCACCCCAGTCTGACCAGTACATAAAGCTGTGAAGCAGAATTTATGTTGTATGATGCACTATAGTACTGTGTAGTATCACTCTTTATTATGACCAATAACTAACAAAGGCTACCTAAGTCAGTTATCAGAACATGTAGTTGGTAGGTGCACTCTTTTAAAAGAACCTGGACAAATACTCACCCAGAAATAGGATCTACAGCAATAGAAGCTGGCTCTCTCAGCTCAGAGAGAAACAAAACCTTTCTTTTTGTGCCATCTAGGCTAGCCACTGAAATGGTCTTTGCAGTTGAGTCTGACCAGTAGATGTTCTTATAAACCCAGTCAACAGCAATTCCTGCAGGGCTGTGTATGTTGTCCAGGATTCTGATGTGTGTTCCAACTTTATCACGGGTATCAATAGAGGCACTGGAAGACAAGAATTACTTGCTTTCAACCACTTCCACTGCAGATACTATCCCTTGGCACACCTCAGCAAATACTGCACAAGATTTCAGGCAGAAGATGCATGTGGGACTTTCCACAGAGTGCCTTTTGTACAAATGTAGCAGCAGTTACTAGGAAGTGCAACAGGCATACACATTGGTAGCTGTGGGAGTTTGCATCAACTGAACTTTGTCTTTAGGACACCAGGAATCTAGTTTTCATTACCAGAGACTAGAGAAAGAGCTTGGGTAAAACCATGGGATGCTTTAGGGAAGTACACTAGGTTCAGAAGCTAAGTCCATTTACCTGAAGATTGCTTTCTGGCTGAAGTCTGCCCAGTAAAGCTTTTGCTCAGCAATATCAGCATCTAGAGCTATAGAGTTTCTTAGCTGCTCTACAAGCTGAATGTATTCTTTTCTCTCAAGGCCAATCTTCCTTATGTCCCGGCGGTTGGTGAAAATTAGACTTGGTTCTTTCCCTGTGAAAAGAGTTTGTTATCTGTATTTCTGGATATTCAGTCACATACTTTTCTTTTACAAAAAGTTTTAAGAGTCATCATGTTTAGTATTTGCCATTCCACACTTGCTAGCAGATGCTGACAGAGGTCTTGGCTGTACCATACCTCATCCTTTTCTCCCTCCACAACTTGATGGGGAGGATCCTCCTGCCCAGGGAGCAGACACAAGCAGTTTATGTCAGGTAGCTTTAAGTACTGTATCATGGCATCATTTGAAGTGTTAGTAGTGATCAGTAACACCATAATAGCTAGGGTAAAATCCACAGTAGTATAAACAGTACATCATTTGCTGACTCATTTTAAAGTGGGGATATGAAAGTCATGTCAACACTCACCAACTGCCTTGCACACCCCAGTAGCAAGATCCATCTGATAGCCACGGCTACATTCACATTTGTAGCCCCCTTTCAGGTTGATACAGATCTGACTACATATGCCAGGGTTCTGACATTCATCAATATCTGTAAAAACAAAAATTTAATTTATGCTCACTTCCAATATCACCAGTAGAGTCCATGTTAAACTACTAGATACGTACCTCCACAGGTTCTCCTGTCCAGAAGCTCAAACCCAGCTGGACAGTCACATTCATAGCCAATAATGAGATCTCTGCAGATATGAGAGCATCCGCCGTTGTTCACCAGACATTCATCGATGTCTAGAAGAGAGAATTGGCCACTTCTGAGAAGGCATTCTTGTTTAGTTTTATAGTCTTAGCCATGGAGCACTTCTCCAGGTACACATCCACTTTCTAACAATGCCTGTCACACCTGATAAACTGTTCTGGCACCCAAAGTCATATACAAGAGAACCCCCTCAAATTCACGTTCACTCAGCTACCAGCACTTTCTCTGTGTTACAAGCAGGCAGCAATAAAGATTGAGGTTCCTGAAGCTTCAGTGTTTCTAATGCATTCAGGTGCTTTCCTGACTACAAAGAAATCATCCTATCAGCCAGTTTGGCTAAGATAAAACTAGCCTATTAACTAGGTTGGTCTCAGTTGCAAATTTGCCACCAAGAAGTGCCAATGGGCATTCCAGCTGACATCTGACAACTCAGAGGCTATATCTAAGCATATCTAGTAATCAGCATTGTGCAAAGAGTTTATTCACTTACTACACTCCTTGAGGGGCTCATCACTCCAGTCCTTGCAGTCTCTCTGCTGGTTACACACTTTATTGATATCTATGCATTCTCCACTTCTGCACTTGAATTTGCCAGGTCCAGAGCACTGAATAACTGACATAAAGAAGATTGTGAGGGTGACTCCCAACTTCAACAGATATTCTGCAAAGACTTTATTCTTGCTCAGTTCCACACTTACCATTGTTACAATTTGCTTCATCTGTGCCATCCAGACAATCTCTCACACCATTGCACTGCCTAGTCCCATGGATGCAGTTCCCATCTTCACATCTGAACTGGTCTGGTCTGCAGGTCCGAGAAGCTGAGGACACAGTCATTACAGACTTTTACTCCTGAGGTTTACTGAAGCAAAGGAAATAAAAGAGGAGTCAAGCAGTACCTCCTAGAGAAGGACCAAGTGAACTTACGGCAGTTGATTTCATCACTTCCATCCTTGCAGTCAGGATCTCCATCACAGCGCCACTTTTTGTGGATACATTCACCTGAGCCACACTGCACCTCACTGGCAGAGCACTTCACAGAAGGTGCAGGCTGGCGGCCACATTGCTCTAGAGACTCATCTGAGTGGTCAGAGCAGTCAGCATCATCATCACACACCCAGCTGAGGGGAATGCAAGTCGAGCTCTTGCACTGGAACTCATGAACTCCACAGGTAGGAGGTGCACACTCCAGCTCATCACTACCATCACTGCAGTCATCTTGACCATTGCAGACAAAGCTCTTGGAAATACATTGCCCACTGCTGCATGTGAAGTCTGCTGGACTACAAGTCACATTGCCTGGGGTAATGGGAGTAAGAGAGATTAGTACATTGTCACAAGAAGGCTGACTTTTGTGTGAAGATACTTTGTCTTTCAGCTGCTAGCTGACTCAATATCAGCATCCTGTATAAGGCAATAGGGACGCCTAAATGACCACCTACAGGACACTTGAGTTGCACAGACCATCCTCATTGCCTTTGGGCATTGTAAGTGATAGGCATCAGATTAGAACTACTGAGTGAAAATAACCTTCTGAAGTAGCTAGGCTGTCCTGCACTTCAGATTGCAAGTCTTTCAGAAAACAGGGTCTAACCCTGTGAACCAAAGACAGAAGGTAAAAGAAATGCTAACTCAAGAGTATGGACTAAGATTAAGGTAGTCTGATGGTCAGCATGTACTGTAATTTGAAATTAAAGTGTTTTGTACTGGTCCCCAGGACAGCAGTGCCCCATTTGCTTGGACCAGTAGGGATAACAGACCAAGATCTTGCATGAGTTGATCCTGTGGTTAAGCACACCCATGCAATTTATGTCAGTACAAATTATGCTGGTTTAATAGCAATGTAGCTAATAGCTCAGTACGCCTAGGTTCATAGTTTTATCAGCTTCATTAGAAACACTGTAGATTTACTTGTAGATTAAGGCATTAGTTTGTTGAGTAAGATGGCAACTCCACAGACACATAGCAAAATTCTGGAGATCTGTGTCTCATTAGGTCATCCACGCAAGGTGGTTCTGATGGAAGCCAGCCCTGTGGCTTTGGTTACAGCTAGTATGTCTCAGGACACCTCAGAAAACTCATATGTATGCAAATTCTTTTGAATAAGCCAGGAATGCTGGCTCCAATGCTGCAATGGCAGCTTTACTTGCATACCAGCCTGAAGTTCTGTCTCCACCACCCCAGCCACCCAAACATCAGAAATCCAGCTCCACAGATATTTCAGGTTAGGACTATAAGGTAGGTTAGCCACGCTCTTTGCTAAAAGTTGCTACTACACTTTTAGGAGACAATTTGTTAATATAAGCAGCAATTTCAGGAACTCTCCAGAAAACAAGTTCTGACAGTTGGCTTGCCAAGTGACTAAACATACCTATGGCTACTGCCAAAATTAGCAGAGAAAAAAAACACACATTAAAAAGCTTACATTATTGTAGCTCTTAATTTGGCAGGATAAAGGATTGTTACAAAAAGTTTGCTTTAACTAGCTGCAAAACAAGATTAATGTAGGAGAGATATTGATATTATCAAATATTTATCTTCCCAGATGTACTGCCCAGGTAGCTCCTTTCCAGACAAGTCAATTTCAAATAGAGTTATGCAACCGTCATTTCTCTCCTTACCACAATTCTGTTCATCTTCTTCACTGTCACAGTCTTTTTCACCATCACATTTCCAGGACACTGGGATACACTGAGTTGACTGAGGACCACAGCTTATTTCATTTACCCGGCATGTTCTTGTGTCTATTGAAAAAAAGTTTTAGTTCAATCTAGGAGCCACTGATCTTGGATATCAGCATTTGTGCTGAAAATTGAGACTGAAAGGCTTCAGGTCTGGACAAAGTTGCAATTATTTAGATGCCAACATCTGTATAAATTGATGGAAAAGGCTATACTATTCTGTAATGTTCAGTTAAAAAAGATATTTCTAATTCCTAAGAGATTAATATTTTAAGGGTACCTTTGTAGTGGTGTAGCTTTGTGACTGCATGCTGATTACACTGTAGCAGCTTGAACTACAACAAGTAGTAGTAGGGAGGAGTAATGCCAAAGTGCACTAGAACTTGGGCTGAAATATTCCCCACTGTGGATCCTACTGATACAGGAAAATGACACTTGCTATACTATAGATCTATACTGCTTGATGAGTTATGATACTTCAGACCAGAGCCTTAATCCTGAGACCTCACAGTCAAGCCTCTGCACTACTGCTTCCCACACCCAACAGGTAGTCAGATACCCAGTCCCTACATTAGCTCTATAGTACTGGGGCTGCACTTGCAAAGCAGCTGCCTTGGAGAATAGCAATCACTTGGTGGACAAGCCACAGTGACAGGCCTATCGTGTTCTCCTTGCTGCTTCTGACTGTGGGGAAAACCTGGTACTTGCTATCTCTTACCAGTGCAAGTTCAAGAGTGCCCACTCAGTTCTGCATCTTTTTAAGCAGTAAAAAGTCTCCTCAGGGCCCCGACAAGGCCAAGCACTTAGGAAGGTGCTCCCCAAGACAAGTTCATCCCTGCTTCAGGAGGAGAGCCAGACTGCAAGCAGGCAGGAAGTCAAAATGCTCCTCCCCAGAGGCCTGGCTACACACCATGCCAGGTTCACTTACGGCACAGTTCGGAACTCTCATCAGACCCATCCTCACAGTCGGGATCCCCATCACACTGCCATCTGTTAGGCACACATTGACCACTGAGGCATACAAAGTCAGATTCGGCACACGTCTTCTTCACTGCAAGGGAGAAAAAGACACTTGTTTAGGTACCAGAGCTTAGCTTATTTATTGCTAACAGGGATCAGCTTTGCTGCCCTAGAAAGTTATTCAATGTCCTTGGTTTGTGGATGCCTGGTGTTGCCCCCCACCAACCTAGTAAACAGTGCTGTTGAGTAGGAAGTGGTCAAATATTTCTCTGTGCACAGAGAAGCATTTACATTCATCTAATCAGGCAATGAAGGACCACTATTGCTAAGGAGACTAAGCAGGTTAGTTTATATTAGCCGCTGCTTTGAACAGACCTAAGTTAAAATAAGGTCTGCTGATATTAATATTTAGGTTTTGAACTCTGAGTTTATAGTCAAGGCATTTGATTTGTCATTACCAAAGCATGGTACTATGTAACTCTAGGGTAGTAGTTTAGGCCTGCCTGAGGAGACTGGCAGTTCAACCACATCAGTGATGGATATAGAGTATGCTTTGCCTGGTCTCCAAGTAAATCTAGTCATCTATCTTGGCTTCTATGCCTGCTTAAAGCAAGGGTTGGCAGCCAAAGCTAGACTTAATGTTTATAGGAGACACAGCAGAATCACTTCCACATATAAAACAGGGCTTTTAGACATGGAATAGCCAACAGCAGAGTGCTAATAGCAAACATTTTCTATTATGTATTCAAGAAACAAATGAGAACAGGCTTATATTCTGTTCCTGTCAGTCATCACTCTCACAAGTGAAGAATTTTGGTCACAAGCTTTGTCTCAGTTGCCAATTTCAGGAGAGTTAGATAACACTCAGGAAAATTCAATTGCCACAGATGGGTACAAGGAATCAATAGTGGTTATTCTAAGAAATTTGTCCTTGTGTTCCAACTGCCTGAAGTACTGGGCAGGAAAGTATCTCTCCAGCTATCTCCTGTTAAGTCCCCACTTCCAACTAGCAAGTACTACTACAGAGGTATTATTCTGATTACTTACCACAAGCACTCTCATCACTGCCATCTGAACAGTCTTCATCACCATCACATTTCCAGATTTGAGGAATACAGCGTCCATTACCACATGCAAACTGGGATTCTTCACATTTTGCTCTCGCACCTTCAATGAAAAAAGGAACCTACACCTCAATACTGTTAAGCAATACCTTCTTGCTTTCCCCACTGATCAAGAAGCTACCCAGCCTAATCAAGAGCATAACATCAACACAAAACCAGATCTGAGCTCCAAATTTCTGCAATCACCTTATTCAATCATGAAAGTAAAGCCAAAAGCTTTCCTTCACAGTACAAGAGCAGAGTTTAAGCACCACAGCCGTTCACCTGCCAAACAGCAGCAAACAGTCTCAGTGTTATTCTCACTCAGTTTTCCTCTGGAAGGCAGGGTCAAGCTTACAAAAATGCGTCCCCACAATTACTTTTGCTGCCTCGCAACTAGCATCACATTCTCAAAACTCTTCAAACTTTAAGCAAACTGGGTTTAAATTTGATTCATGTCAAGCCAGATTAGCATTTCAATGCTCTGCTGCTAACACATTACAGCAGAATCCCCAAGACATCTGTAAAGGTAGCTTAGATAACTGCTTTGTAGCTGAGCAAGTTTTCATGCTTTATGTTACCCCTCAAAAAGTGGCATCCAGAGACATTCCTTGGTATACATCAAAAGAAGTGTGATGCTAAAAGAGCAAGGTAATTCATCACTTCCTTCTGGAATGAAGTCCATTGTCTCACAACTGGTAAGTCTTGGTTTGCTAGTATGTTTGAGTAAGGTACTGCTTTCTGCAAGATCCTTAGAATGCATTTTCCAGTGTATCTTCAGCTCTACAACTGTATGACCCCATCCCTCAAGGGAATGTGCTTTGTCTTGGAAGTCCTGTTATAACTGTCACTAAAAGCAGCAGCCTGCATCTTCAGCAGCTAAGCCAGAGCTGTTCCACTTAATGCACACAGGCAAGTGTGTAAGATTGTGCATCGGTATTGGCTGCACATGCCCAGAGCATGATGCAAGACTCCTGATCCTTCTTGGTTTATTGCATCATTTAGTGAGGGTGCTTTGTCCTGGCATTCAAAGGGCATCAAATTTTAGTAGAGTATTATTTACTATTTTTATATCCTCTCAGTATGACATGCAAAATGCAAGACAGTTTCCAAGCAGAAGGAAGGTACTCAGCCATTGTACATTATATTGGCTAGCCATGAGGCGTGAGGTACTCAAATGCTGGACAGGACAAGCAAGAACATGAGCAATTCTATCTGCTGAATGTCTCATGTAAATCCATGAGCAAAGATGTGAAAAAGCACCTTACTGAGTTCTGCTAATGTTTTAGTAGTCTTATTGGGGGAGTAGAGCAGTAAGCCAGTTGTAAGAACAAAGTTAACAACTTTATTTATGGGAACTGTGTTTAAAAAGTACCAAAAATCAGAACATCAGTTATTGTGTATACTGTTTCCATTCCCTTGTTTCCTTTTCTGGTTGGGAATTACACCAGCATGTGCTTTCTAATAGCGTGGCTTTGTAAAGCTGCTACTACTACTTGGTCATGAGCTGCCAGTCAATTAGCTTGCCTTGTGCTAGACAGCACACACAGCCACCTAAGAGTGGGAGTAGATGCCACAATTAGAAGCTTGTTGTAAGCCTGATACCTTGTTGTCCAGCAACCTCTAAAAGAAGTTTAGAGTTGTGGGCCCTGGTGACATATTTCAGGTTTTACTGTACTACTGCATGAAATAAAATATGCAACAACTGACTCCTGCTAGTTTCAGGACTTCCTCATCCAGGCGTTCAGAGTGGGAACAGTCAACCTTTCCCAAAATAGCATACAGAGATATTAGACTAAGCCTGCCACTAAGGAGATCCCAAAATAACTCCATGGCCCTTAGTTACTCTGTTTCAAGCTAGAATAACCAGAAAAGGATTGCTAAGGCTGCCTAGTACATTGTGACTTACAAATGTAACACCATTTTTGATCAAATGCTACAGGGAAGCTACACACAAGGCTAACAGAAACCAGAGCTGAGCTTGAAGCAACAGCTGTAACTTTACAATTACAATCCTAGCAACAAACTGTTCCAAGAATATATCATTGCTTCTGCAGCTGATACCAAGTGAAATGTCAGAGCAACTACTTTTAGCCCACAAACAAGTAAAAAAAATCGACAAGACCTAACATCTACACAGGTGCACAAAGGTAGAGGTCAGCATCTGCTACTGCTTCTGAAGATGTCTGTCAGACTCTAACAGCCACCTGAAATGAGCTCCAGCTAAGATGGTTAGTTACAGCCAGTAACTCTGATCCCCTGTCCTACAACAAGCACCATTCTACAATGCCAGGTAACCAATTTAGTTAGATACTACCAGTCTAATCCACTGTTATTTGAAGCAATGGAGTCATACCTCAGCTGCAGCTTCATTCACTAGACACCTAATGATTTTTGGATCAGCATCAATTAGCCACTAATGTAAAGCTTCTCTTTATGTGCTCTTCTTACAGTAGAAGCACCTTCACACATTTTCTCGTCACTGGAATACATCTTAGGCTGAAAAACGTTGAGAACGGTAACATCAGAGCCTGTGATTGCTAACACATACTATTTTACTGTTCCCCAGATAACTACTTACTAGAAGCAGCAATGGGTGTAGGGTGAAGGAGCACAGTTACACTGGCTACCCAAGTTAAACTACCTTTCTCCATATCTCTGCTATCACTGTTAGTCTCAGCCCCTTAAGCAAGTTGCCAGATTACTTGTCTGGGCAGCTTCAAACATGTGACACTTGTGTACTGTCATCTGACACCAAGTCCCAGAAAAGCTTCCAACCGTGATTGGGAAACCTTGTAAGAGCTCATATAGGAACCAGCTTAGACTTTTCCCAGACCCTGGCAATTACAACTAGTAGCAGAAGAAAGCTGATGGGGCCACTAACTCAAACTGAAAGAACAATCAGAATAACTTGGTTAGCTAGCCTACTAATTACCATCACTGTGTATCTCTTGTGATGACTTCTGAGCACACTGAAGTAGCACTTTCAGTGTCAGCCAGCTTGATCTTTCATTCTACAACTATTTAACCATGTCTGTTGTGACCAGGCATGTGAGCAACCTACAGGACTGGGAGACAAGAGGTGACTAGGCAGACATTTCTCCTCCCTCTCTTTGTATGAATACTGGATACAACAACATGCTGGCAGGGCTCTACCCAACATACCTGGTGTCTGAACTACCACGCGCTGTTATAGGAAACACTACCAAGATCAGACACTTAGGCCTACTTTAGGACAACAGTCAGGAGATTTAAGAGCAATACGACAATGCAGACTTCCAACTGCCCACCTCCTACCTAGGAGAGCAGGCTGAAGCTCAGCTCCTCAGGGAAGAAAAGAGTCAGCCAAATGATTACTACCTCCATTTAAGAGTAAAATACTTTTAAACGACCATCCAACTGGCTCATTGTGCAGGACCCCCGCCAATACGGGCAAACAGCTTCTACGCCGGGCGGTAGCCCAGGAGCTGGCCACGAGCAGCACTACTGGCGAACGCCCAGCGCCGAGAGCCTGGACCCGGCGCCGGCAGGACCCAGCCTTACCACCAGGTGGAGAACCCTCACGGTGGTTACCCCGGACCCTGAACTAGAGCCATGCCAACACCGCTGGATAACACAAAGCCTAAGTTGCACCGCAGTTTGACAGCACCTTTAACGCCGCGAGCTTCCCAAGCGCTCCTCTTTCGCCCTCCACAATAGAGCCCCAATCCTCCCCGACCCTCTCGCGTTATCCTCAGCCCCTCAGACCCTCCTCCTTAGTATCGATCAGGAAGGCGGGCCCCTCCCGCAGCGGACGGGGGGCTCCCGGGGCTCGGTCCCCCCTCACCGCTCCCGCCGCCCGGGGCCCCGGGGGGAAGGCGGCGCCTCGCCCGGCACGGGGGGCGGCGGGGCCGACGCGGCGGCAGCGCCCCCCTGTTCACCTGGGCCCGCCCCGCTCCCCCCGGGGCAGCGGGCAGGCAGTCCGAAAGACCGGGAGAAAATAACGAGAGCGAGGCAAAAGTAAAAGGCGGTGGGAGACGGCATCGCCGCGGAGGCAGCGGCGGGAGCCGCCCCGGCGGTGCGGGCCCCAGCCCACTCCCCCGGCCCCGCACTCACCGTCGGCGGCGGCGCGCAGGCAGCCAAGGGCGAGCAGCAGCAGCAGCGCCCAGCAGCGCGGGACCCCCCTCCGCTCCGCGCCGCGCCTGCCGCCGGCCGAGGCGCTGGGCTCTCCGCGCTGCCGGTCCAGCCACATCGCCGCGCCGGGGACGGGGTGCGCGGGCAGGCAGGCGCTGCGGGCGGGGAGCCGAGGAGTAGAGGCGGCAGCCGGAGACATGCACGGGGGGAGGCCGTCCCCGCGGCGCTCTTATAGCAGCCGCCCGGCCGCCCTGCGCGCCCGCTAGTGACTCACGGCGCGGCGCCGGGCCCCGGTTGGTTCGCCAGCACCGCCCGCCCCCGCTGCCTCCTCCGCGGCACCTGCTGCCGCCGCGGCGCGCCCGCACACCGCTCGGCGCGGCTCGGCGGGGCACGGGCGGCGCGGTGAGTGGCGCTGCGGCGGCGCGGAGCGGTGAGGTGCTGCGGGCTGAGCCCCCGCGCCCCCCCGCCCGGCCCTCCTTCCGCAGGGCGGGGACGGGCACGGTGCGACCCTGCTGCCAGACCCTGCACCGGGGCGGCGGAGCGCGCAGTCCCGGCGGGAGAGGGTCGGGAGGCGCGGCGGCAGCGACGGCTTTGTTTCCTCGGCGTCTCCCCAGAGCCGCTGCTGCCGGCCGCGGGGAGGGGGGATGCGGCTCCCCCGGTCCGGGCGTGCCGGAACCCGCGCTGCGCCCGGGCTGCCTCCGAAGAAGCTTTTCTTCCACGCGGTGCTCACCGCCCCATGCGCACATGCTCGCGTGTTTGTGCGGTTTTCCCCTCCCTCTGTAGCGGAACTTGATTTACAACGAAGCAGACGCGGCTGTAGAGGAAGAAAAGCACTATTTCTGCTTAATCCGATTGAAGGATCGTAGTTAATCAGTAATTTTACAAAACGATATGTCAAAATCGTGTAATTACAAGCTTAACCTTTTATTTAAGGAGGAGAATTGGTAGTTCTACGCCACGTTTGTAGCGTTTTATACATCCAATTACCTCTCGGTGAAATATACATAGAAAAGAAAGGCTGGTAAAATGCAAAGTTGCGTTTGTACACGGCACCCTTAGAATTTGAAATTGTGCTTTCTAAAATACTCTGATTTTTTAAAAAAAGTATTTTTATAGACCTGCTAGTTCACGGTGGTATTGTGTGCTGTGCTTTTAATACTGTTGTGCAGATACAAACCTCAGCAAGCAGCTCCATCCAGAAATGATGAAAAAGCTGATTGCTGTTTCTTCCCTTGGAAATGAAGTCTTGATTTATTAGCCTAATACTTTAAGTTTTCTCCAGTAACATGAATGATTCCTCTAGTGAAGTGAGCATCTTTGATTTCCCATGTTTCCTCAATGTCATAACATATTTCTTTGTATGTTATTTGCAGAGTGAAGCTCTTTTTGATTCGTACCTGGTTGTATCATGACTACACTAAAGACAAACCATACTACTGCATGAATAACTTTGCAGTGGATTATCTCTTGCAGTTCATGTAATGAATGACTGCACACGCCATCCAAATGGGCAAATAGCTGGTGTATCAGAGACTTTAAAAGATTTTAAAAAGTCAAGATTTGTTTTAGTGTAACTGAAATACATCTGAGGATTATATTTCTCATATGTATGTGTAAATATGAAGAGAGCAGTTCCTAGTGTTTGCCTTCCTACAGCTCTTCCACTTCATGGCCTCAGGGGCAAAGACTGCTTTCCCAGCCTGCCTGGTATGTGGCATCAGATGCTACAGCCTTCTTGCAAACATATGCTGCTTCAAGCAAGAAAAATCTTTTGTGTACACGGGGGTTGACTGGGGTCCTCAAGAAGGCGGCTTAGTGTAAGTAGTATGTTGAAAATATAATTCCCCTTGCAGATCTACAACACAACATACTGCCTTCAGTGCTCACTGCTGCATGATCTGCTGTGCTTTGAGCTGAACAGCATTTTCATAAAGGTCCTGCTGTCATTACAGAAATATTTTATAAGCCATATCCTGATATGCAATGCACAAGAAGACTCTAGTCATGGAGAAATGAAAAGCTGGACATACCTTAGTGTATCCTGGTAGCTGATGGCCTTTCTTGTTTGTCTGTAGAAGATACAGGTTTACTGGAGGGAGAAAAGTCATTCTTTGTGCCCTGCATTATGGCTGCTCCGTAATCATCTGCACTTGGCTTTGTGATGGGGGTCCAACTTTCTGTCTGGGATTTACTTAGCTCTTCACACACCTCAGGGTTTGGACTCCAAAGCAGAACTTGGTACAAAGTAATGTTTATGATTTCAGGTATATTAAAGTGCTTGAGTAAGATCGTGTATGAATCTTACAATCCACAGGTTTTGGTGGCATCTCCACAAAGAGATTCCAGACAGAAAAGTTTTCTCCATCCTTAACACCATCCTTACAGGAACTCTGTTCAGGGAAGGGGCAGGAATCAGGATGCTATGAGATGGTCTGCAAGATGGGTGCCATCTGCACTGAGGTTTCATGCTTTTGCAGCAGCTATATTCTTTCAAAGGCTTGCTTCAAGTGGGGATGGAAGGTAAATTGGGGAGGTCTGCAATGTGTATAATGAATACAGAATCATTTGTTCATACAAAGATACAAGCGAGAATATATCTTTACAGGAGAATAGAATAAAATTGTGGGTTTCTGTCTGTTAAAAATATCCACATGGAAGAATAACAGTCCTACTGTGCTAGTGATAATGTAGGAGCAAAGCACCCAGGATGGTCTAAGGTTTGGGAAGCTGCTGAACTTTGTAAGGAATGTGAGCTGGCTCTGGTAATTGTAACTCTTTTATTCATTTTGTTGGAGAAAATGCATTAACATTTGTTTGTTCCCATTAGTGACCTGCAGTCTTTGTTTTTTGCAATATGTGTTTGAATTAAACTTCTTCAGCTCTGGGGAAGTCAGGAAGCTGCAGACAGCATGTGGATAAGAAAGTGCACAACGTCAGTACAGAGAGGGAGTATGTAGAGAAACCTGGCATTGCCACCCCAGTTATGCAAATTCCCATAGTCAAGTGGTATATGGTATTGAATATTATGCATAATTGTTTTATTACTGCTGATTGTTTTTAGCAAAGTCTCCAAGTCTCCACCCTTTTTTCTGGCTGTAACTGGTGAATATTCTTGAATATGAGATGTTCCCTTGAAAAAGCTATAAAGTACTGCCAAGAAGCCAAGCAAACCACTTAGGCATTTCCTTCACCTTAAAATATGATGCAACAAGAAAAGGCATCATATTACCTGTCCTTTTGGGAATTGTGGCAGATATGGGCTCCCTGAGACTTTACAACATCAATTCACTGGTTAACGCATTTGGACTTACAAAAAAATGGATAAGTGGTCCCATCCTTTGGTTTGGATCCTTTGGGATAATTAATTTGCTTGTTGGTTATAGAGTGTAAAGTCAGCTTACAAGAAAAAATAAAGAACAAAAAGGACCTTCTGGAGTACACGTAACATGAACTCAGTGTGTTTTGTTCCTTTCTCTTATTACCTTAAACACCATATAGCCTCCATTTCTAAATTAATTCCTGAGGCACTGGGATTATTAATTCAGCCTCAGGTCTTAAATCAGTGAGACTTTTGCCTTCGGCTCCTTTGGTGAAGGACATGAAGTGAGGATGTGTCTACAGTATTCAGCCTAATGTAATAAAGAAAAGGAAAGCCTTATGGGTAGAAAAAGCAGCAGCTATGTATGATGGGATAACACCCTGCCTTAGGATCAGTTGCAGAAATATTTTCATCATTGTGTGTTGGCATTAAAGACTACTTTTGAGATTGCATGCCTGAACTTACAGTAAATGAAGGAGGTGTGTTCATGGCTGTATTTTGGATGTGCAGAGCCAGGATCTGTATTACTGACTTCAGAGGAGTTGTACAGAGGATGAGAGAAAGAGAGAATGTGTCCTTTGGGAATAATTTAAAATAGGTATGTGCATGAATCCTGATTCATGTGATTGCGTGTCTGTATCTGAGGGATAAATTGGCCTATTTCTTCTTTTTTAAAGGCTTCTCTACAAACTGTGTGAAGGTTTATACCCTGGTTAAAAAGTCCTGCTCGTGTCCATGTTCTGTATTCTGTCTGCAGCTTTACACAAAAAGAAGGGGAACAAGGAAACACATACACAACTTTGCAGTAAAAATGCACCATTCCTCTGTTCTTCAAGATATCTAGGAGTGAATCAGGACTCACAGAAAAGTCCTGTTTACCCACCATCATTATCTGAGCTGTAAAAAGAAGGCAGAACTTAAGTTTCACTGGTGATTTTAATCCACTTTTTAAATTTTTATTTTTTTGATCATTTGTGGTACAAGAAATGTATAGTTCATCTCTGAAGGAACCTAGAAAATAGTTACTTCTTTTGGCTGTATTCTTCACAATGGCAAAAACGAAAAAAAAAATACAATTCCCAATATCAACAATTGGAATTTGCTTCTGATTTCTGTGAGGGCAGGATTCCTTCTCTGTGCTACAAACTGGTCAGTTTTCTTTGTATAGTCACGTATTAATGGGGCTCCCCTGTTTGTAAGCATGTCTGATATGAACACAAATGCATTTTTCTTAGTGCTACAGTACTAGAAGACTTCATAATAGCTATATCATGTTAGGAATGGAACCTTGGAAGCATTTAATTTGTTTTCAAAACACAAGTTTGCATTTCATTGGTGGTACTGTGCAGTGTGTAAGCCTGAAAATGAGAGCATTGTAAGTCATGCTTTGGAATCAAAATTTCCCTTATCCTTTTTGTTTGTTTGCTTGTTTGTTTGTTTCAGTAATATGTCATAAAACTTTAGTTGTGAAAAAGGAGCTTCAGTTTCTGTCAGATGTGGCATAGGATGTGGCTTCAGAATATACCCTTACCAATTTCGCAGCTGTGCATTTCTTATCTTTAGAAATGAGAAAACACTTTAGAATATCATGCCCTGATGTGACACCAATTCTGTATGCTTAGTAATAAACCAAATAAAACTTGATCTTGCTGATACTGCAAGATTTATTATACATAAACTGGAGTATATTCTAATCAGATTTTCCAGTGAGAAAACCTGCTAGGATGAAGACGTATTAAAATTCAACTGGAAGCTGGAAGTGCATGTTTGTAAAGTTTTGCACTGGAAAATGAGGAATTCAAAGTTTGTTCTTCTTTAATGTTTTTCTTAATATGTTCAACTTTATGGAAGTACACATGCATTCACATGGGAAATCTGACATTTGTGTTCCAAAAAACTCTATAGTGGAGAAGGATATTAATACTTGTTTTCTTCTTTACTAGGGATAAAAAAATGGTGTGGTGTGTGTTAGAAATAAGAAATGTGATTAATTAAGTGGCTTAAAACTTCTGATTGTGGTGTTGTGCCTGTAGAGCATAGAAAATAGAAGGCAGAGCAAGGATGTTACTGGCAAGCTTGGAGTGGGCTATGATGTTTTTGCACTATTTTGGGTGCATTTAAATTTGGAGGATAATGTGGAAACAGAATAAAGTGTATTATCCTTATAAAGTGTAATATAGAAATCCTGAAACACGTTCTTGCTTCACACAAAAGGTAACAGGTGGTGCAGAACACCTGTGTGTACATCTGTGTAAGAATAAGCAGCAGAGGACCATGCTCACTGGGGAAATTCTCACTGTTCTGTGCAGATAGACTTGCTGATCAAAAAAAGAACAAACTAAGGACATGGTGAGAGAACTGCCCTGGGCTCATCAGTTGTTTGGACTTAACAGTGTATTGTGTTTTCCATGTCCCATAATTCTTGCAAAAATGGTTTGTTGCTACACTCTGCATTGCCTACTTACATTTTAAATGCAGATATAATTTTTCATCACTAAAGGTGTTGTAAACTCTTGCCATTTTCATTCATTAGCCCTTCCTCTTCCCCATATGTTTAAATTTCACAGTCTTTTTTTGGATACTCTCATTAGGGAAGAGGTGTATATTTGACAGGCAAGCGGTCAAGCTTGTCTCTGCTGCAGGTGGTGTTTGGCAAGAAGTGGTAGACAGATTTATAAACTAAAGGAAATGCCATATAACAGCACTCCCTTACATTTTAACTTACATTGTATTGATCAGTTCTGATGCCTTTGCATCTATCTGCAAGATACTATTGTTCTGCATATTGAAATATTGTTAGATTTTGCTTACAAGGAAATTGGTTCTGTGAAATTAAATGATGCCATGAAATACAGTTTCTGAATCTATTTCAGTAGCATAATGTGTATAACAAAATGTGTCTGCCTATAGCAGTACATAGACTCCAACTTCAATTCTGCAGGCTCAGGCCTCAATTTCTTAGGCCCAGGCATAAGAAAGCTGCAAATCAGCTTTCTTAGGCCTGGGCCATCATAGTGCATACCCAGATGGGATAGATATATTCTATCCTTTTGAGGTCAGTTGTTTCCTTCTTACGACTGATTTCCAAGGGAAAATGACGGTTTCTTGATTATTTTTTGCTTACAATGAGATGCTTACTGTAAACCTTATGAAGAGTACCCTGATGTCTTGTTTCTGTGTTACTCAGTTTCCTTTTAATTTACACACAGAATTTCTTTATTCTGTTTGTTTTGTTCCTGTTGCTTCTGAGACTGAGATTTGTGTTCAGTGACTGTGCCTGACATTCTTCCTTGTCCCCTCTTGCTCTCTCTTTTCCAAGCTAAACTAGCCAACCTCTTTTAAGCTCTTCACTGTTGAGAGACCATTCATCTAACCATTGTGATAGGGATCATCAGGCCCTCTCTCAGCTGGAATCCACCTTTCCCGAGTTTGACTGAACAGAAAGGTAGGTGTTGCTCCAGCGCTCAGAGAGCTCCACAGGAGGACTTTTTCAAGTCTTCTATGCTGACATTAAGCTGATACTGATAATTCTCCTAGCTGGAAGTACCTTGATTGATATCCTGTGCTCTCCCTCTGGCTGCATCAGATGGTGTCACGGTCTCTGGTGTACATATCCACCTACCCTAAGTATTTATCTTGAGGAGCAAGTGTACCTTTATAATCAAAGGGGAGAAATGGACATTTCTGCATGGCCATTCAGAGACGTTGATACAACTTCTATTATTTAGTTTATCTGTTGTCTGTCTGTTAAAGTGTGCTGTCCAACTTCATGTCCTTAATTTTGTTAACCTCCTTTTTAATTTCTAGATTATTGGTGATGATATTCAAGATTCAGGGTGATACTATTTGATAGATCCCATGGTTGATCACCTCTTAGTAAACTCCTTAAATTTTCTTTTCACCATTACTCCTCATATACCCTTCAAGCTATATACGTTACCCCGTCTGGCAAACTTGTACAAATTGCCAGCATTTGCTGCTTAACTAATAGTTTCCCATGTTCATTTCACTTATATTCTTTACTGAGTGGGCATGTGGACTTGATCTAGCTAATTAGTTGAAAAATTCACGTGGCTTGTTGAAAGAAAGAGTGAAGTTAGCTGGGTACAGTCAAATTCTGGTAAATCCCAATTGCTTTCTCCTGTTTTCCAAGCACACATGAAGTCTATGAAGTTTTCTATTCTGTGTTTGTTCTGAAACTTAGTATATTATTGAAGTTGAGATTGTAGGTGCCTGGCTGAGCAGTTGGAGAAACTCTTTCCATTGTCTTCCTTAAATATAAACTGTGCTCATTTTGTTCTTCCAAAGCATGTCTTAGGATAGAAACTGTCTTTGCCACTGCAAGATCTTCGGAGTTTCAACTCTGCTCCACTTGTACTGTTTCCTTTTTTTCCTTTAACCATCCTACACTTGACAGCATTGTCATTGTTCTGTTGAAAAGTGAATCAAGTATTAATTTAGTTACAGATCTATACTTAGAGGATCTTTGATCTTAGTATCATATTCAATACGTGTGCAATGGACTTTCTTTTTTAAATTTATTAATACATTTAATGATCATTTTAAGGAATTGCAAATTCTTGAACTCTCTAGTTCTCTCAGGTTTTTAAAATTTGATCTTTTACAGTTAATTTGATTTAAAGTAAGTTGGCTGGTGATCATTCAAATGATATTTTACCAGCTCTGATGTGGAAAACTTAATAGAAAAAAACTCCTCAACTACAGTAGTGTTGGTTTATTGTCTACCTGGTGAAGGTACACCATCATTCATGTGCTGAAGTAGCCAGAGCTGACAGCAGTCAGTAGTATGTTTTTCTGCATATGGAAAATTCAAGTAAAAATACAAAATCCTGACATATCTTTCTGCCATGTAACACTGTAGAGCTGTGCATGCCATCCTGTCTGGTAGCCATATAAGACTCCAGCTGTATCCCCTTAGAGTCTGTCTGTTCCAGACTGATTTGGTTCTTTTTTCCCTGAAGTCTGTCACATCATTAGTATGCAAAACTACTACACTCTTGTAACCTTATTTCATTTTACCCAAATTCTTTAAAATAGCGGTAAGAATCTTTTCAAAGCCGTGTTTTTGTCATGGTTGCAACTTTATCATGTCTCTGTTATTCCTTGGAGATCCATTTTATCATGATCTCTGCAGTTAGTTTCAGTCCATACAGCATAGCATCTCCTGATACAAGAATATAAATCTTATTTGCATATAACAGGTGATTCTTTAGGCTTTTCAACTGCAGTTACCTTCCCTGTTTTTTTCTAAGAATATTGCTGTGAAGATACCGAACAGCAGCCCAGGCTATCTAGATTCAGTTTATGATTTGGCTTTGTAGAAATCTTTTTCAAATGTTCTTGTGCAGATCAGTTTTTTGATGTCTCTTTGCCCAGTAAAATGAAGGAAAAAATGTCCCCCTGTGTCAGAAGGCACTTCCAGGGGGTATATTTATCAGTGCTTGGCCAGGGCTCAAGTAATTTAGTAGTAAATACAGCAGAAATAGTGACTGAATGGTTCAGTCTGTGGAACAGCAGTTAATACATTGCCAGATTTTTTTTTTTTTGTTTGGAAAATGAAAGCTTAGAAAAATTTCAAAATACAACAATCATTTTGTTGAATAAATGCTATCCATGCCTTTCCCAATAGTTATTATTATTATTATTATTATTGGAGCTCTTGGCTTATTTTCAGGTAAATACACACCACTATTCAAATTTTAAATTTATATTGATATATGTAAAAGTAAATTACTGTCACCTAGAGAAAATGTTTTGTTTCTGAGATAATTTCTGAGATCCTGCTTTCAGAGTGATGTTCTCATCACTGTTTATTAGTTTAGCAGAAAATTGCTTGTTCTTGTATTTCTTACCATATAGTTGAAGGAAACTATGTTTTGGGCATTCTTTCTGAGAATTCTCAGAGCTCTGCTTCTACACTCCAAGTCTGGGACATGTGATGTGCCATTTGAAAATGAGGTTGCCTGTGCATTTTGAGTCTCATTGTCACATAAAACACAATACCTTTTCTCAAGTAATAGTATTAAAATAATGAGTCTCTGGTTCATATAGCTGTGATTTTCTTACAGTTAGAATGGTGAATTCACCCAAGACCCCGTATCATAACAATTATTAAAAACAGAGATGATACAAATCCAGTAATGGATGATGACAGAAAAGTAAGACTGCAGAAAAAGACACTGAAAGAGCTGTGTTAAATTAAGGACTCGGGAGATTTACAGTTACAGACTATAAATAATTGCAAAGATAATAGTATAAATGAAAGAAGGGAATTGCCCACATTCTCAGAAGAAGGAAAGACAAGGTGCAATGGCCTGAAGCTGAAACAAGAAAATCTCAAGTCATAAGAGAATGTTTCTTTCAATGAGAGTAATTGTGCAGTGAACTAAAGGGCAGTGCAGTGGCACTGCAGATGGGTTACTGAGGCCATGAGCATTCCTGCAAAGTGGAGCTGGACAGATTAGGTGACGTAGATGAACTTCTCCAGCTGCTAGTTATTTCAAGAGCTTACAAAAGTCAGCCTGTTTCTCTACATCATAAATCCTCCTACAGCTGGCAGTCACGTTGGGCCAATGGGCTATCATACTGAAATGCCTGTTTGCAGTCAGGATCATGAACCCCAGTGGCTTCAGTGAGATAAGGGTCTACCTTGTCTCATTTTCTATTGAAATTAAGTGTGTCTTCTGCTCTGGTTTTCCCAGCAGGCCTCATCTTTCTCTCACTGTTGCTTACTCACTAAGTAAGTTCTCATTGTCATCTTCATTGTCATGTTCAAGTGCACTGCAGTACTTATCTATTGTGTAAGCATCAGCAAAAGCATGAAAAAAGGTCCAGTGTGACCCTAATCTGTTCCTTCTTTCTGTGTACCTTACTCCATTTGTTGCTGTGCTAGTGACACCATCTATTTCTGACTAATTCCAGCAGGTTAATATATCAGTGCGGCTTATCTAGGTTTTACTTGGGTTATTTGGAGAAAAAAAAAAAAAAAAAAAGAGAGTCAAGGTCTACTTGCATTTGGCTTGGATATAGCAGAAGCCCTTGTGGTGTTAACACATTCCAGAGAAAAACACAAAAGAAATCTTGGGAAAGTTCCTGATCCCTGAAAGTCCCTCTCCTGTTATGAATTAGAAGTTCTAGGTCCTCACTAGTGCAAATTGCCAAGAAAAGCCATCCCTGTTTTAACATTCGTGGTTTTGTTAGTTAGTCATTCCTGCGATGGGAAAAAGCAGGAAATGTCATGCACTGATCTCCAGGCTGTCCACTGGTTTCAACAACTTTTACTTGATAGTTTGCCCTTGTTCATGGTTGTTTCGCTGCTCTGAGCAACTAACAAGCAATGAGACTTCCTGCTTTTAACCTGAAAGTTAGCTCAGAAATGTTGTTAGGCTCCAAATAAACAGCCCCAGCAAGAAACTACAGCCCGGGAACACAACTGTTTAATTGCAAAATGGGAATCTGACCAGGCTTGGTGCTGCATGCTGCTTTTCAGCTGGAGCTGGAAGGCCCATCTGCAGGGTCAAGATCAGAGCACGATTCAGCCCTTTGTCAGCAGGCTTTAAGTGGCTGCAGGATCTACTCTCTTTTATATTTATTTTTCAGGGAGAGCATTCTTTGGTACCTCCTGACAGGCTGTGCTCCATAGATATCAATAATTTAAGTTTTGCGACAGTTCTGTGAAGGAACTTGTGCGTGTGAGCCTGAGGGACAGCCACAGGACTGGTTCAGCAGGAAGGCAATTGCCATGTTAAGCTGCCCTGCTTGTTTATCCAATTCTTGCTGCCTCACTGTGCCATGGAGTCTTTAGCCCTGCTTTATTTGTTTTCACTTCTCAGTGCAGTTACTGCCTCAGAAGTTGGTTCGGGACTAGTGATCCCCAGGAGCAGTGAATCTGGAGAGGGAGAAAGCTTTGGGTTTGAAAAAGCATAAGCACCTAAATCTTCCCAGACATCCTTAGGCTTGTCAAGCAGGGGCATCTCTATATTTCAGGGCCAACCCTCCCTGGATAGTGAAGTACCAAATTTCTCCTGTGCCAAATGGATGACACTTTCTAAGTGAGATCCTGTCTCAACTTTTTTAAGGAAATGTTGATATGAGTATTTTTTTATGCAGTTTTAGATGTGTTCTCCCCCATTAGTTCCATTTGAATCCAGATTCTTCAATAAGGTCAACACATACATGCTTTATATTGGAGTACAAATTCTATATTTGGACCTTAAATAGAAGCATCTTGCTTCTGAAACTCTGAAAGTTAAGGACTTTTTATGTAGTTGAACTGCAGGCATCTGGTTTAGTCAATCTGTCTGGTTTTCTGCTTTTCACCCCTGTGTAACTGTAGGCCAAAAGAATTCTCAGAGCAGCATCTTGCCAAAGGCACACCTGGCAGCTGCCTGGGTATAGCTAGCTACTGTGTTTCTGATTTTACTATGGCTATAAATGAAGCAACAAACTTTCTTCCCAGGCTTCAATTTTGGCTAAGGATGTTGTATTATTTAGCTTTGCAATAGCAGCTGGGGAAGTGCTTATATGGTCGCTTAACTAATTAGTTTCACTCTTATTTTTTAAGAGTTTACTAATAATTCAGTCAATTACTTTAACAAAAAGCATTTGTAACATCCATGAATTGAAATGGCAGTGTTGCAAACATGTTGGTAAGCAGCTGCATATCTCCCTGCATGAAGGTAGTATATAACATTCTGTGTGTAAGCTGGAGACAGATTACCAAGTGAAGAAAAAATTTCAAAAAATAAATATTTGTAAAGTAAAGTGTAGTTGTTCCTTAGAAAACCAAAGTATAGTGATGTGAATCAACAGAGAGTTGTCTTACCATTATGATAGAATTAAGTCTTATATACTATTTTATAGCTGTTTTCATCATTATTAATTATTATTAAAAATTAATACTAATCACATAATAAATAAAATCTTAACATCTTCACTGAATTTTTTAAGGCTTCCAGTGAGACTTGTATCAGACTTGGGGGTGAGCAAAGGCTGATGTTAGTATTTGCCTTTGTAAACTTACATCTGGCTAAGTGCAGGTTGGTGGTAAGTAGTGCAAGACAGACCTATGGAAAAACTGGGCTAGAACTGCTTCTCCAAAATCATCTGATCCAACTCCTGCCTCTAGAAAAGGCTGATACTCCTAGGTTGCTCTTGATGTGGGAAAAAGCATGTCTTAACATGTTTTTAAAACCTTTCAACAATGGAGACCCCAGGTCTTTTTCTGCAACAGCAGGACGTTACTGGCTCTGTAGTTTGTTATCTACAGTTTTCCACTTGACATTTAAGATGCACAAAGTCTTACAGAAAGGAAGTTAACTGTGCTAAATAAGACTGAGAGGCTGTGAGGGTATCTTTGCAAATTTAAATGACATAGTTTTATTCCTGGTTTAACAAGCCAGGTGCTAACAGCATGCCTGTCTAATGTATGAAGAAATTTTCAAGGGCACTTTAGCAGAGGTGAAAACTTCAGTTACAGCTGTTTTGTGTGCCAGAAACAGTCCTAGGATTATGCACAAATTCACCTGATGAATTGATCTGAATGTGATTTGGTGAAAGCTCACACCAGAAGTCAAAAGGATCTGGGTTCTGTGAATAAAATGCTCAGTGTACACACTGCCAACTGGGCTCCTTACTCGTAATAGTCATGACGCAGGTGGGTGATGAAATCTACCCTCTGCTAGCCAGAGGGCAGGAAGCAGAGAGCAGGATGGCAGCCAGCACCTTGCTCCCTTTCCCGTGTGCATCTTGTTCCCCTTCAGCTCCGACTCTGGTGAGAGGGAATGAGCCAGGCCCCTCCCGGGCTCCTGTCCCAGCCCTCTGCTGTTTCCAAGGCCAAGTTTTCCATCACATGGTACTTTTGCACTTGTGGATTGCAAAGCAGGAACAAAGTCAAGTGACATCTACCCCTGTACTAGAGGCCTCTGCAAGCTCTAAACAATTATTTTGAAGTGGTAGATTCATGTGGTAGCCGATGGAGTTCTGTACTGCAATTCCTCACTGAGCCAGGCCACAGGGCAGAGTGCTGGCACAGTATATAAACATCCCACTTCCCTCTCAGTCACACCTTTTCCATTCAGTAGCTTCAAAATGTTTATGCAGAAAGCTGAATTTTCTGTCCTTGAAACGTCAACATCTCAAAACTGTGTTTGCAGGGGCAGTGTGGTAAAACAGCATTCATGGCCAAATTCACTTCTCCCCTGCTCTCATTTCAAGAGATCTTCTTATTTGAAAGGTCAGACTAGGTAAGTTTTTATAGATCTTGCCTCACTAGAAAGATGCCTGAGGTTGTTGTCTTCACTGGTATTGTCAGAAGTAAAAACTTATTTGAGCACTTGTTGATGTAGAATTTATTGTTTCTTTACACTCACATTTGTTAGATGGCTTGACATAAAAGGCATAACATTCTACTTCCACCTAGATTCCTTGATTTGAATAGTTAGCAGCAGCAGAATTGCACAGGAGGACACATGTTATGAGAACAATACCACCATTATGACCTACTAACATTGTAATCTAATTTGAGTTTAAAGAAAGACCTACATATTAAAATCCAGTACAGTAGGATAGCTGAATGCAATTTTGTAATACAGAAACAATGATCTTTGACGGAAGGTCAGAGCATTTGTATTTCAGGTATTATGTTTCAGTGTTATTTACTTTACCATTTTTAACTGGTACAATATTTCAGTAGAATTAATATTGGTCCCCTTAGATAGGCTTTATTTTATTTAGTTTTCATTTGTTTGTTTTGGTTAGTTTGTTTTGTTATTTAAATTTTTAAACGTTTGAAAATCACGATGCTGAAAAGACTTTGTTAACTAAGGAGTAATTCCTTATTTGGAACCAAATTTGTGTCTCAAAACACTGAGGACACAAAGGAGCCTTAATTTTCTCATAATGGCCTAGATTAAGGATAATGTTGTAACTGCAGTGATCAGTCATGTCCTATATCAGAAGCTCAGAAGCTCAAAAGCTCATAGGCTCTAATGTATTTCCCATCAGGGCAGGGATGGGAGTTGGGATGCTCTGTTACCTTAGCTTTACAGGCTGAGGGAGCTGAGAGCTCAAGAGATTCAATAACCTTCCCAGTACTGTGGCAGGACCTCTGTGACAGAGCAAAGAGTTTGGGCAGTAGCAGTGAAGATCCTTTCTCTCTGAGTGGTACAGCTAAAGCCCTGTAAGGGCTGGTGCATGTTCCCATATGGACGAGATTAGCTGCATCGCATATTAAAAACATGGCCACAAGCTATATTTTTTCTGCTGCAGTATGCTGCACTGGTGTAACATGTAACAAAGTTACATTAGCAGGAATTTCTTACCATCAAATGCAGCCAAACTGCAAATCTTACAAGAATGCTTCTGTTTACCTGTAAGCCCATCTCTTGCCCTCCTTGGAGTTGATGGAAATCCCTCCATTTATATAGTAGGTTCTTACTGTGCTCACATTTCCCTCTGTTGCTGTCAAAGACATCTCCTAGAGGCATATTTAAGTGAGTCAGGGTAAAGATACCTAAAGGGAGTTTAAAGTATCAAGTTTAGCTTGCTTGCTTTAACTCTCACTACGAGCACTTGGAGCACTTACACGTTCCTGGGTCACGTAGGCAGTTTGAAAACACTCCTTGCTCATTCTTATGCAAATCTGAATACTGGTCCTCGAGCCAGATCTCAGTTATGTATACAGTGTGGCAGCTGGTACCTGCTTCCAATCCCAGAAGGGAAAAATATCGATTGTGTATTTTTTGCTATTGGATTTTGGAAATCCAGGAAACTGAGCCGTTTCCTTCAGTGCAAACAAACTGTATTCAGCCATTAACTACAGTAGCTTAATTAAATAATTTGAAAGTTTCTGCTTTCATGATGCTAGTTGGTATGCTTAATTACATTTTTTTTGGTGCCAATAGAATTTTTCCACCTGTTTATTAACACATAAATAATGGTACCATTTTTAATAGAAGTTTGTTTTCACAGTTTCAAGCTTGTGAATCACATTTCTTAGTTCCAGTTTAAATAAGGTATTATGAATACCGAGATGGCTGCAAGACACACAATGGCAAATAATACAGACGATTTCTAAATGAATGAAGCAACTGCTTGTGACCAATGTGGGAAATTAAATAAGACCTAATTAGCTTTTCTTAACATTAGATAGCTGTTACACAGTAAAGGCTCAGAATTAAATCATAACTTAGTCAGAAAAAATATCTGAATTTCTTTTTGAGATATTACATGTGTTAGTTGTACAGGCGTACTTCTCAAAGGAAATTTCAACATTCATCTGGGATGCAGATATTTGCCAGACACACCTAAGTTGTCAGAATAGCTGCCTAACATACGTGGTGTGCCTATTCCCCACTTGAAATACCACATTTTGATTTCTGCCTGACTTGCACAATAGTAGACCTATTTTTCCCTCCCATTCCTGTTCTGACTTTTAGATTACTTGTTCCTGCTGGAAGTACTCTCTAACATTTAATTATAGCTGCCATTTTCTGCTCAATACTTTAAACAGTCTATTATTCTTATGCATAGACAGAGAATAGTCTTGCTTTCCAGTTTCTTTTTCTACACTTATTTTGTGTTCTGTTTGCAAAACCTTACGTGTTTTCAGATGTATGAAGGGATGAAGGGATCCAGCTTTGTCAGCAGGTCTTAGAGAGGAGAGAAAAACTGGGGGGGGGGGGGGGGGGGGGGGGAGAGAATGAAAGAACTGAGTTAAGTTCCAGTTGTATTAATAAAATAATGCAAGTAGTAAAAATACTTGTTTTTCTGTCAGTGGTGCTGTGATAAATAATTCCAATGTCCCTGCTGAAGTGTGCAGTAGGAACTGGCTAAAACCAACGATGGCCAAGTTAGAAAACATATTAGCCTTTATTTATGTTGTGATTGAAGTAATATGAACTAAAACACACATTAACTGTATTACATGGTCATCATTGGTATAGGTTTATTGATCTCTTTAAAAAAAGCTTAGCTGAAGAGGATTTTCATTATGCATGGTTACTTGAATAAAAAATATGGCCAAATTTTAGGTTTGTGAGACATAGCAGTTACAAACTGGAAGACACATCATGGTGCTTTGTATGTGTTGCAAAACAATGGTAATTACAGGACTATTCCCCAAACCACATGGAAATGGGTGGTCCCTGCAGCAAGGAACAGCCAAGTCTATCCTATGGTTTATTGGGAGTTAACAATGCCAGAAGATGACTGGATAATGCAGAAAGTTCCCATTGTCTCAGAATGGAAGGTTAGGTGAAATACATGGCAGGTATGTTGAAATCTAGAGCAGAGGCCTTGCAGAGACTGAGATCTTGTGGAGAGAAGCGGTAGCCTGCAGTCTGAAGACACCGTAAATATGTGTCTATGGCTGGTTGAGCTTGTGCACAAATGCCCTCTGCATGGGTGCTCAGCTTCCTGGAGACCAGCCAGCTCCAGTTCAAAAGCATGTTTGTGAAGCCCAGCCCAGATCACTCAGCCTCGGCATATAGCTTATTAGCTTGGGCACAGTGTCACCACAGCAAGGTCACAAGGGTTTTCAGTTCAGTGCTGGCTAGAGGCCCATTAGATTGGTGTGCAGGCAAAGGGAGCTCCTGTGTACTTTCTGTAGCTCCTTTAGCCACATCCCATAAGGGCTTATGAGGATAAGCAGTAACACAGAGGTTAGGAAAAATGAACAGAATGCTCTGGGGCTCTTTTGAACATAACTAGTTTTATTAACCAAGCTTGTATATTACTTGTAGACTGTGTCATTCATATAATTTTAAAGACCATGGAAAGGGAGGTTAAAGGCTTTTAGTTTAAGGCAGGCTAACACACACTAAAAATGCTGCTATGCCAGCCTTTTCCTGTGCAGGGCTTGCAAGTACCCCTGTCCTGCAGGTCGGCTTTACCCACTCACAGCTCTCTGGCTGCTCACTCAGCTGCAGTGTGGGCTGCCCCTACAGATGTCACTGTGCCTGGCTGCTCCTCCCCATGGCCTCCTGCTGCAAGCAGGAGATCTCTGCAGCCCCATGGAGAACTGCACTGGTGGACCACCTGGCTAAACCCTAAAATCTTTCATTTCCCTGTAGCTGGTATTCAGCTGAGCAGCTTCCAAGTCCCAGCCCCTCTGTGTGGCCACCAGAGCGACAGCACAGGCATGAGGGGGAAAGTGGCTGTGGGCTGGGAGAAGGGGGTGAAACCACTCATTCTGCTGCAGCCCCGAATTTCACTGCCTGTACAGCCATCCCTGCATACTGCCTACCTCTCTTGGAGTATGCCTGTATGGCTGAACATCAAATTGCACTTCTCCTGAAGCACATCATAGCCCAGTTGTTGTGGGCACTGCTTCTGAGTTCCAATCTGGCTTGCAGTGGAATCTAAACTTAAGTGTCACTACAGTTTTTCCTGATAATATCTGTGTGGTGGTTTTTTTGTTTTGTTTTTGGGGTTTTCTTGGTGTTTTTGTTTCCCCTCCTGTATATATACTTAGTTTTATGAAACAGATGCGTTGGGGTTTTTTTGCCTGATGTTACTTTTTCTGAAGTCCTGAAAGCTATATTAGGCCCATCATAGGAACTGAACTTTGAGTACATGGTATTGAGAATGAAATCTTTCATAAGGAAATGACCTTGATAATTCCCGGATGTAGTAACAGGGACAATTTGGACTTTTTTCAGATCATCTTAAAAAATTAAAAAGTGGACTGTATCAGAGAATCAAGACCTGTTTTAACATATGTCTTTTAAGACATGTTTTTGCAGAAGAGAGTAGAAGACTGCCTAATGGGAAGCAGCTCCACATTTTGCTGCTTTTATGCATTATCAGTGCCTTATCTGAATGCCCTATGCTTTGACAAATACTGATTGGTGGAAGTTGAAGATGAGGAAGTATAAAATAATTTGATTTTATTTTGATGGATGATCTGTCAAAAGTAGGCACAGCCTTAATGACAAACTGTAATCGTGGTATCTTTGTTGTTGGGAAATAAAGTTTATACTCCAGTGTAAGATAATATGCTGAACATACTTTGACAGGCATTTTAGGCACTGTGTATGGTTATTGTCACAGTTATGCTGTGGAATAGTATCTAGTTCTTCAGTAAGAAGTACCCCTTGAGGAAGAGAGGTGAAGCAAGACTAGAATTCACATTGTTTTAAGTGACACATTTTTCTATAAATAGAATGCCTATTAAAATGAAAAAATAGAGCACCTATTAAATCTGCCATGGATTTCAGTGGCAACTGAAGTGGGTCATAGGTCTGCATAGAAACTCAAAAAAGTAATGAAATGTTAGCATGGAAGTGCCTGCACCATGCCCCAGATTCTTTGTCAGGTTTTGTACTGCTCTTTTTCCACATAGATTTGAGTACCTGCAGTGACTCCTCATCTACTAGTGTTCATATTCATAATGTGTTTCAAAAAAAGGTATGATTAGCCTTGTGTTCTGAATATTGGCTTGTCTCTGGGGGTAACATTTTTCAGCTCTTATTATTTATGTCTTACCCAGAAGCACAGGAGTTGCATAGTAACCATCCTCATTGACAAGAAGGTTGCATTATATCACTGTGGCACAGTGAGAGAGACACACTTGAGTTCTGTCAAATTATGTTTACAACTTTTGAATTACCAAGATTATTTTTGTTGCCAGTGCAGCGTAGGCATGCCAAGGAGAGATGGAGGATTTGTGCCTACACCTACATCAGTGGAGGGGGAATGGGATTAACAGCTGACCACAATAACCAAGGTACCGAATAAATAAAGAGCCAGATGTTGGCACACACCAATACCAGATTTCCAGCATTTTTCATGGGTTACAGTCTGTTACAGATATCTTTTACAAAGCAAGGCTTGATGTCCAAGTTTGTACAGTCTGGTTTTGCTGCTCACTTAGGTGACATTTATCATTACATCTGGATCAATGAATCATCCATAAGTATTTTGTGTTGCAACCAGATGCATGGATTCTGTTTCTTGTACATACAGCCCACAAGCAAGCTAAAATGGATTAAGGGCTGAAACAGCGATGTATTCTCCCCTATTTAAGAATGTTGCATTTTGGTTAAGACTACCAGAAGTCATGAAAGCCTGTTAAAAAATCTGAAAATACTCTAGCTTCTATAGAGTTTTTAAAATTTACGCAGTACTGGTGATTACATACAGATGTGACTACTGTGGTAGCTTAGTTGAAAAGAGCTATTTATAATCAAAGTAATATATGTCTAAAATTTCAGATTGCCAAAAGGCCTCAAAAGAAAAATCAGTATTTCTGAAATATTGCCTAGGTTATAGTATTGTAAACCTAAAGACAAGAGCAACATTACATACTGCCATGAAAGTGTAAAATCATATGGCTTGGCATGGCATATCATTGATTCCACTCATCATCATCAGTTATAATAGTTATTATATTTTTAAAATCAGCTGTTCTTGTCTGCATCTAACCAACTGTGCAACAGGATTACATCACAGAGCAAATTCCTTCTATGAGTGATCCGTCCATTTATGCCAGTAAATGAGATTTTATTGTCCCTATTTTTTTTCTTGTGTGAACAAATGGAAGTTCTCAATTTTCTTTTATCTCTACTGAATAACAGAGACATACTGACATGAAATACATTGGTAGGAGAAAAATAAATAAAGCAGCCTATCTTGAGTGCTGTTGTATCCAGATATGAACACAAACATATGGCAAATATATGGAGTCTATTTCAGTCATACCTGATGCCACTGGCAGAATTTTAGCAAAGGAAATTGGAAATTTTGTGAAATCTCCCACCCAGATCCTGAGCTTTAGGCTATATTCAACAGAGGAGCCAAGAGTCTTACAGAACACTCACCCTCTCATAAACCCTTGAAAACATTCATGAACACAAAAATATTCCCTCATTCAGATTTTTCAGTTCACAACGAGTTTCATTTGCTGCAATCAGTTTCCTGGTGATTTTTAATGACTCAGAAGTTGTGGATATTTTAGAAAAGCTCATTCGCATGCCAGTTGTATGAGATATTCCAGTTGGTTTCTCTAACCATAGAAATGTGGTAGGATAGGTGAAAATGTAGAAAAGTAATGATGGAAACAAGTCAAAGGAAGCTCTCCTTTATGTTTGAAGATGCCATGAAGATGGTACACCTGCTTGGCAGTGTGTAGCCTGTTATTTGATGGCTTAGCTTAATTAAACTCTGAAATCTCTTGTATGCCTTTTTCAATTCCCTGTAATTTTTAATTTTGCCAAGCTCTGACAAGTGGCATTTTGCAGAGTTCACTGCAATGTAGGTTTTCTCTTTGCCCACAGGGGATCTAGGTTGTGTTCTCATGGCATTTACACAACTTCTGTTGATCTAGGAGCACTATCTGAGTGTATTGCCTTGCAGTGTCAAGGCCTTCCCTCTAAACCAGCCCTCCACCTCCTGAGGCCAGTTGGGTTGCGAATGGGCAAGAGGTTGGGAGGGACCACAAAGTGATCTCAGGGATGTTCCATTGTACCATATGGCATCATTGTTAGCAATAAAAACTGAGGGAAAACAGGAGGATGCAGAGACACTTCCACTCACGGCATTTGCTGTCCCAAACAGTCCTTATAGGTACCAAGGCCCTGGACATGTGCCTGGTGATGGGAAATAGTGAGTAAATTCCTTTTCTTGCCTTGCTTCCAGATGCAGCTTTTGCTTTTCTTACTTGACAGACTTTGTCTCAATCCTGGTGCTTTTTCAACTTCTTTTTGTCCTCTCTGCTGCAGAGGAGGGGCACTGAGAGAGCAATTGGGTGGATGTCTGGCAGCCAGCTTTTGTCAGTGCACCATTGTCTTACCTAAGACTGTACTTTAAAATGAGACCAACATGACAAATCACAGTAAAATGGTTTGGCACACTTCATTATACGTCATATTCATGATGTAGGTTCTCATACATTAGGGTTACTTTTATTCAGAAAGTCATTACAAGACTAGGTTTGTTTCAATGTAAAGCCCATCCGCATAGCCTGCATTGACAAAGAAATGTTACTTTTTCAACAGAGTGGTTTGCAAAAAAAAAAATTAGGGATTTGACATACATTTAAGGCTGTATCATTTTTCAGACTTTCCATAGAATGTGTCTTCACAGTGATTCAAAGGCTCAGGAGTTGTTAATCCAGTTGATAATCAGGATGGTTGCTCACTTCACTTCCAGCAGAAGAGATTATGTCAGTGTGAAATGCAGCTTCAGATGATATTTCCTGCAAAGAGAACTGTGAAATTATTGTATTTCCTATAGGGAGCTGGGAAAGTCCATGAGAAGGGCATGGGGAATCATACAGAAGGAAAAATTAATTTGATGTGAGTAAGAATGGCTTCTCTAGTTTGTTGAAGGGAGGACAAAACGTGAGAAAGTGAGGTAAAATATTGGTGAATGTTATGAATAAATGTAACTCTCCAGACTGTCCTTTGTTTGACAGAACAGTCCTGATTCTCTCAACTGTATAAAAGTACCATTAGCCATGTCCCAAACTCAGCACAGCTTGCTGAATATGCTGTTTATATAAGATCTCTGTAGCAGATTTAGGAGTCATGGCATAGGAAATGAATGCTAGTATAAAAAAATCAAACAGATTTTCCCATAAGAAGTTGTAGCACTGCTTAAGTCTTGGGGTCAAAACCAGCTGTATAAAGATGAAAGAGTCATTTGCTGTTTCAAGCTACAGCCTGGAGAACTTCTGCAGGTGAATATGGTATTTGTGCACACTGCAGAAAAACAATTGCATCTGCTACATGATTGCATCTGCAGCAGGAAATCCTAACCCCACAGAAAGCAGTGAAAACCTTGGCATGCATTTGACAGAATCATAACTTTATTAATCACTATGGCTAGCAGAAACTGGTGGAGCAAGGGAGTGTGATAGCTTTGAGAGCAGCCAACAGGCTATGAGTGCACACCCTTTAGCAGGGTGCCACAGACAGTGATACACAGTTGTTTCTTGTAAAAATGACAGCAAGAAGCCTCCTGCTTTGGGATGAACAGGTGGTAAGACTTTGTACTCAATGTTTGTGAGCCTCCAAATTGGAGCATGAAACCTTTGCCTGTAAAAAGCACATTTTGGAACATTTTCCCAGAGCTTATTAAGTATCAGAGCTGGATTTTTAGCTGGAAACTGACTTCTTGCTTAGAAGCATTCTTTGACATTTCTTGAGGAAATTTGTGATGAGAACATTTAAAAGCCAAAGCATTCAAGCGAGTGGCTTAACTTTTTTCCTGACTGAATGGTAATTCAAGCATGCAAAGACATGCTCCTGTCTACAGTCACAAATCTTCCTGTTCTGCTTTTATAGAGCACCTTACACTGCGTACTGTGTGCAGCAATAGAGCTGATGTGTGTTATGATAATACAAATAGTAAATACAGGAATAATCAGCAGCACATGGGATTTTCACACGGCTTTTGCTGAGGAGTCTGTAGGAACATCACCACAGTGCAGCAGGCCACACAACAAGGGACAAGGGAGCAGTCAGGATGATTCTTATAATTGAAATTAAGTGTATGTTGTTTCAATTAATTGTTCCAATTAGTCTCTTTTCAGTTACACCTCTCTGTAACAGAGTCACCTGGGAAGCTCTGAGAAATTGAAAATGCCCTAATGGTCAGAATGCTCATCAATTAAAGAACTTTCTAATTAGCTCCCTGAGAAGAATTTATTGTAAGAATGAAAAAATTTATAGGTAGAATGTGTGAGAAGTTGTTTTTATTACAAGGCAAATTTTCTTCTCAGCAATAACATTATTTCTGTTGCCAAAAATAATTAAAAAAACCCCTCAATAGAAAAGACGTGGAAACAGCTGGTTTGTTTCTATGCACAAAGACTTGATCTTGTGAGCTATCTTCCACAATAGTTTAGTAGCAAACAACACAACAGCTCTAAATCACTGTTTTAGAAAACAAAAATCTGAAATAATCATGCACATTCATACTATCAGAGCTCCTTTTTGTGAAATCAGATCACGAGGTGCTCTCAGACTTTTGGTCAGTGAGATATTTCCTGACAAACAATGCTTTAAAATGGACAAGTTCTGGATCTTGTCTGGATCTAATCTGGATCTGATTAAAATATTTTTCAAATTCATATATTTTTTAAAATGGAAAACTGAAATCTAAGATGCAGTTTCAAAAGTTTATTTTCTTTTCCCCAGTTTTTATTTGCACTGGAAGTGCACAGTATAGGGAGCAGTTGCTAGTATTTGTTTCCCCTGAGGCTGTAAATGTAAAAGGACAGAAAGCTCTGCCTTAAAGCATGGCCCAACAGATGCTTTCTGCCACAGCCTGTAACCATCTCCATATACAGGTGTATCATACTGCCTCGCTATGCTGAGATTCAAGGAGACCAGTTTTTCAAATAGAATTCTAAGTATGGCACACAGCCCACATCTTAATCCAGACCTCCAAAGCATGAACACTAAACAAAGGCCTTCAATTTGAGAGTTTATCCACAAATGGAGCTATTTTTGACTTTGTCTAGGGTTACTCTGTGTGTAAGTACAGCTTGTGAATGATTGTACCTTCCGACTTTCAGACAGGGGGGCTGCCCATGAAGCTGTGGGATTTTTCTCTGCTTATTCTTCAGTAGGAATGCTGAGACAACTCTCCAGAGTTACTTAGTTGTGGTGTTGCTTCAGCTCTGGTGATCCAAAGAAATTTGTCACATAGAGGTGACAAAAATTAGGGAAATGTGCTATCTTATCTGTCTGCTTTATTATGTAGTATGAACAGATGGCACATGACACTTTCATCAGCTGTTTGCATGGTCATTAAAGATATTTTAGCAACGGGACTTAATGCAGGTTCTTACTCCTGCTGTCTCATTTCTGGTCTTAGCCTAAGAGAATGACTTCACTGTAATCACCACTGATTTGAGCACTGGATTTATTTCTCTATCTCTATATGTCTATATAGGCATATATATGTATTGATACACACACAAACACACACACACACACATATATATATATATATACACTTTAGTTAAATTATAAACCAGGTTCTATTGCAGTCTTTGCTTATGATTTCCACATCAAAAATCTGTGGTTAACCAGAATGCTGAATGAAGTGAGGCTCATAATTTCTCAACCCTAAGCCTTGTTTATCAAAGCTTCCTGATGCTTTTGGAACATCTTAGTGAAAGTAAGTTAAACACCACCTGAAAAAGTCCATTTTTGCATCTGCCCAATTAATGATTTTTTGCCACAGCATTTAAGTGACTAAACTTTTTTTCCCTGGGTCTCAGTACTGACAATATGATTCATTTAATAACTAATCTCTGACATTGACACAGCAGGAGCCTTAAAATCAGCTTTTCCTAGACTATCTACCAAATGAAATACTTTTATAGGAAACTTCTGACATGTCTTCTTCAAAGACTTGTATCTTCTTATTCATTCAGTTGAAAAGAACTGAGCAGAAGAACCATAAAAGAAAAGAACCATAAAATGCTCAGAAGCTGTAATTACCTCCAGGCTGTGTCACATGGGTGAAGAGATTTTTGTAACCAGCAGTGATTTACACAGATATGTACCCCTTTTGCATTTCTGACAATTAACACCACTTTGGTGTGTTCTTGGAGGAGCAAGGAGGAGCATTGCATCAGAACAAAGCAGTGTTTGGCAAATGATAAACCATGGCTTCTCAAAAGCCAGTCATGCATTTCTCTGTTTACAGAGTATTCCTGGAGTGACAGTACAATGGCCCTGTCCTTAAGCAGTGTGCAAGCTCACAATGGTCTCAGCTACCAGACCATACATTCCTGCTGCCTCTTTTGTGCTGGCATTAGCAGCTACCCTGGCTGTGTTGTGAAAATGAAGCTTTTCTTTTTTTAGTGGGATAAATGTTATGCAACATAAGTGAGCACTCCACATTGCTTTGGTTATACTGACCGTGAACCCACAACTGGTGGGATGGTGAGGAAAAAAAGAAATGTCTGTCAGTATTGGAAGCTCATATTTACAGTCTCTTTCTTCCTTGTTCTGCATGGGAAAGGACAACCAGCCAAAAGTAAGTCAGTCAGAAAGGTACATAAATGGCCTTAGGTTATTAGGGCATGCTGTTACTCTCTGCCTCTTCTCTGTTTCTAACTCCTTCTCCATTGATTGAGTTGCCAGTGATTTGTGGGTTTCCTAACACCACTTCCCAAGTGTCCTTCTTCTCCATGTTCATTCTCTGCATATTGGCTCTTCTTTTTCCTAACATTGAGCTCCTTAAATTCCTACTCTGTATCTTCCATTTCTAGCTGATTCTATTGCATATAACAGGATTGTACAGACACCCTTTCCAGAGATAAAGGAACTCCACCATTTGCTTTTGTCAGTCAGCATGCCCTGGTAAAGAGTTTTGCACTACTGGACTTCAAAAATTTTGCTGTACTGGGTTTTGCAGAAGGATGAATCGACTGTGTGGTGATAGTAATAAGAAACATGAGGAATTACATGCTTCACTGTAAGTAATTGTGGCAAAAAATGTCAGAGTACTGTTTCTATGTACCTTAGTATATTTATCTATCTTGGGATACTTCTATTTTTTACTCGTATAAGTACTAAAATCATCTCATATATGGAAAGAATTAAGAGCTAGAAAACAAGATGCCTCTCAAAATAAATTTGGTTTGATCTAAACTCAGAGATACTTTCATTGGGCTGTTTTGAATGAATTGAGAAGTGCCTGCAGGAACTGAGCAGGACATGCCAAGCAGGATATGTTCTGGTTCAAACATCCATTACTGAGATATTAAAGACCCTTTACAGACAACCCTTAGAAAACACAGCATCTTGGGACCATCAGATTTGACTAATTATGTAACTATATATGTACTCTTGAAGGCGCTTTCTACAGGTTTTTTTGTGGAAGAGCTCTTGTTAAAAAGAGAAGGCACAAGTGAACACACTCTTTGTTTATCCATTGCTTGAGTATTGTATCATACAATTCCAGAAAACAGTGTATGAAAGATTATAAAATTCATCAAATGACTGTAATGTACTTCAGTAGCCAGTAATGTCTCAGTGGGAGCCATAAGCCAAGTGTAAGAACATATTATTTTATCAATAGTTTCAAGATATTAATCATTACAATGTGTCTAACTTTATGTCTAATATTGCCAGTCTCAGCTTAAAAAGAGAGGAGTTGACTTTTCCACCTCTGTTTCGAAGACAGAACTTTCAACAAATCCCTTTCTCTTGGCTCAAACCTTGCCTATCTCACATCAACTATTGTTGTTATTATTATTACTACCACCATCATCATCATCACTAGCAAACAAAACTCCATCATGTCAATAAGCTATTTATGGCTGTTTTCACGAGGACTTTGTGACAGACGTTATGTGCAATGTGCTGCAGACTTTGTCTCAAATTGCTGTATCAAATATCCTTTTTTGTGGAGCACTTACTAAGGATGCCAATGGTAGTAGAACAAAAATCAAAGACTACCTCTGTGTTTTGTAGGAGGGGTACCTGGACAGGCACTGGAGACTTTCTGAAAAGCAGTAGCTAAGTGCAAGCCTGTAAGGAAATGGTGCTAATAACACACATCACTTTCAGCACTGAAGAAAAGTGACATGAGATACAGCCTGCGTGTTTCTGAGTGGGGTAGGCTGTGAAATAATACTGTCTTCAAGCAATTCCAAACTATTCACCCCTAGATTCTCAGACCAGATCCTGAACTTCCTTGACCTGAAATGAGAGGAAACTCCAAAATCAGGAAAGCAACTACTGCTGTCATGCTTAACAGCTCATAATGAGGGGTGAGGACACTATTCAAACAGCTCTCAAAGAAAAGCAGAGAGCTAACAACAGTGTAAAACAAACATCTTAGGCTTTATTATAATCTTCACCAAATCTTTGAAATATGGATTACAGAGTCTGTCTCTTGCACTGTACTTAATTAACTAAAACTAAAATACATTCCTCAGTTCTCTGTTTCTCAATTCACAGTGCTATGGAATTGGCCAGGAACTGATTAGAAAAATATCTTTCTTTTTGACTGCAAAATTTTCATCTTCTAAGGTGATGAACTTCAAGCCTTCAGTGTTAGGAGCTACAAGTAATTAACTTTTGGGAAGATTATTTAAAGTCTGTGGAAAAGGGCAATGTGAAGACAGAAACTGAGCAGGCCTGCAGCCAAAGGCTGTGACGTAGCATTACCAGGACAGGATGCATGAATGCACCTGAATGATACAGAGCTGGCAGATGATGCTCCTGAGAGTGAAAAAGCATTTTAGGGCTTCTCTAAATCTTGCCAAGAATTAAGGATAACTCCACCATACTAGGTGGGGGAATAAAACAAGGAGGCATTTATCCTGCTTCTCCTGTCCTCCTGGGTGTGCCAAGGAAATCACAGCTGCATATTGGTCTTTTCTGCTTAAGTGTACCCAAGCTGAGCTACAGATTAACAGATAAGTGTACTTGAGAGGAGAGTAACACAGCAATTAAATTTATTAAAAAACTTTGAAAAGACACCTTTTATCTTCAAATATTCATCTGGGGCATTTTTGATGTGATATATAATCTATTTTGTGATGGGCCAGTCTGTTAAAGCAGTCACAGACAATGATTAGTGCTAGTGTGAGCCAAATGTAGTTACTTGTTTTCCGTTTTGTAAGGTTTACATTACATAGGTAGCATGTAATGTAATTCTAACTGATAGGAAAAATTAAATCAGTAATTAATTAAGCACATCTCTGGAACAAATGGACTTATGGCTATTCCCAAAACATATGATACAAATTAGTGCTGATCAAGCCATAGTGTCTGCATTTACCTCATGTACTGGAGCTTCCAATCAATCAGGGCATGGCTCAGTGCCCACACTATACAGCTTTTCCTGATAGCTATCTTCAATGGATATCCAAAAACCTGCTGAGAATGCGGTCAAGTGTGACTGATGAACCTTACTAGATTCTTGCACTTTTAGGGACTTTGTGTTCAATTCTCTAGCTACAGACCTTAGGGATTCAAGGAATTTTGGAGACAGCAGTTTTTCTGGATCTGAGTCAGACAGGCTTCAGGGTCCATATTTTTAGGAGAAGCTACTCAGTGAACTTCTGTCTTCAGACTTAATTTTCCTTCCTGCACTGCTGTAAACAGAAGTGTTGTTTCCAGCTCTTTAAGCAGTCAGGATACTAAGCCCATTAGTTTATAATATTGCTGAGACCTCTCCAGCCACTTCAAATTTAAAGTACAGCTGACTGGTGAGGCTTGTTTGCTTAAGAGAAGTGACAATGGTAGTCACAACTGCTTCGTTGGGAAAAATTGTAGCCTGCATAGAGGGATTTGACTCTGCTTAGGGAAGAACCTTTCTGATTTCAGTAACAAAAAGGAATATAGACGAAAAGAGTGACGAAATAAACAGAAGTGTAGGAATAGCCTCTGCTATGACTTAGCTTTTTACTTCTGTAAAGGCAGAGAGGTGGTGCTTATCGCTTAGTTAAGGGTGTTTCCCCACAGCTAAATGAAGGTGCTGCAACAGTGTTCTGCTGGTTTATCTGTGCCAGACAGTTTAAGATAGCATAGATAGAAAAGAAAACAAAGCACACCCAGTGGCTCACACTCTCCTGAGAGACAGCAGCTTGGACTTCAGTTGTTCAGGGAACTGGGCTGTGCATTCCCATCAAGCTGTAGCCCGCTGAGTTGCTTGCTAACTGTGCAAGCAATAGCACTAGTTAGCTCTAAATGTTCTTAATTTCCTTTGGGAATCAGATAACAGCATATCTGAGATTTTAATGTCCTTGTGGAGGGACTACTACTCAGCTACATCCAGCAGGTTCTGCTTTGCCTCTTGTTTAGCTAAATTAATTTGTTAGGTAGAAAATTTGTGAAATTGTTTTTGTTTGTTGGGTATTTGTGATTACACAAGAGGACATATACCTTAAAGTCTACTTCCTCTTTAATTAAATTGAAGGATTAAAATTGTTTATACTGAACTCCAAAGTGGTGGAAGAAACAGTAAATTCAGTGTGTTTCATGATTCTTGTTGAATCCCAAAAGCACAACTGTCTTCTTATAGTACTGTAGTATATGGTAGAGATAATTCATGCTATATATGTATAAAATATTGTAAAAGTCCAAAGTTATGTCTTTGACCACTCTGGCTGGGAGCAATCTTATTTCTATGCAGTCAGTTCCGGACAATGTTAAGATAATATCTGGTCTATTTATGTGTGAATGAAACCTTCCTGGGCCATGATTGCTGACTTCCCTGGAATGCATCTGCACCTGGGAAGATTGCATCTAATGAAACCTTCCTGGACCATGATTGCTGGAATGTATAAGCTACTCATGAGACCTGCACCTGGGAAGATGACATCTACCGTGCTCTAGAACTGGTGTCACTCTGCTACATGCGAATACAGGCTCTGCCGAAGTGCTCAGGCATCTGTCTGGACCCCTGGACCTACCTTTGTCTTTTCTTGCACATGTATGGATCCAGTTCTACATGTGAAGAGAAACAAAGAAACGTTCGGTCATCTCTGCCTCAGGCAGAATAAACTGTATATAAGCTGGCTGCTTGAAGCATTCAGGGTGAACCCCTGGGGAAACGCTGACACTTTGTCAGTCGGATCCTGGTTCACCCAGCGCCTGCACCCGGGGCTGACTCTGTCTTGGCTGTGGTGGTTCTTTTTCGAAATTCTATTTTTTTTGTTATCGATCTAATAAATCTTTGTTAAATTTTTTTTATAAATTTGGCTACCGATTTGATCATTTATAACAGTACCCTTTAACTTAAACCCTCCCATAACCACTGCCTGCTCCAATCTCTTTCCCCCTAGATCAGCACAACTTTGTCTTCACAAAATATGGCATTGCACCCCTTTCAGGGGCTTCAGGCCCCTGAAATCCTCCACATACACCAAATAAGAGGCTGGGTACAGGGAAAGGCTTTGCTGCTCACTTGTGGTATGTCATAGTGGGGAACAAGTATCTCCATTTAGTAGTATTGGCTGTTGACTTGCTGCAGGGTTTTTATCTTGCTTCTGAAATGAGCAAAGAACATTCAAAGGACAGACATCTAAAACGATTGAAATAGCAAGGGAGAAAGAAGAGAAAAAACAGAAAAGACCAGAGGTTACTTACGTAAATGGGAGTTTTGAAGGCAAGAGGAGAAAGTACTCGGGTAAATAAAAAAAAGAAAAAAAAAAGAAAAAAAAAGGAGGAGGAGAAGAATATATATATGGGTAGCAGACACTATGTTGCTGGAAGTGTTAACTTCAGTCTATGTAAAGCAAGAATGAGACTTAAGAGGGGCTTTTGTAACTTCTTAATTTCATCTGAAGAACAAGATGTGTTTTGAAATCAAACTGCCTTTCAGGACTTGAAGAGATATAGGTTGTCTACTTGGAAATCATCCACAACACCTTTAAAAATTACTTTCTCAGCTTGTGGCCACAAATATGGGTTCCTTCACCCAGTGAAAGCCACATACTTCAGTGTGTATGGAGCCAATTCACACTCAGGTTTGAGGGACTTATTAATTTCATTTCTGTGCAGAGATGGGTGCTAGGTGGTAAATCCACAAAGCTAGCACACCTTCAGTATGACTTTTAAAATTAAAAACTGGCATTTCCTATATATATAACAATCTAAAGCAGTAATCCTTGCCTAGCATTCTCCTGCCTGTCTTTGACACAGTGCACACTTGTTACATGACACATGCTCTACAAATAAGAGGCCTGTGTAAGGGGCAAACATAACCTATGGGCAGATATTTTACTGTCTTAGTGACTAAGATGAACACAAAGTTCAATCAAAGTTATTCTTTAGCTTTATCAACAATTTGTTTTTTTCAATAGTTTGATTTACAGTGTCCTGTTCTTCTTGAGTCATAGGTCTTGATTCCTGCAGGCTCAGCTCTTCCTTCTCTTTAAATAAAATGAGGGAATAACCTCTTTTATTTGTCCTGCACTGTACTTCAGTGAATTTGTAACCCTCTCATTACACTTTATTTCAACAAGCTTGTGTATCATCACTCTGCCTCACACCCTTGTAACACACTGTTTCACCCTTGCAAACAAGAAGGTGTCCTCCAGGCATGGTAGCCACAGCAGATGATTTTTCTGCATAAACTTCTGACCCCATTGTTAACTGTACAGCTAGTGGAGATCCTGGAGATTCTTCCAAAGAAACCAGGAAATTTATTGCAGGGGGCCAACAGCTCAGGACTACTCACAGGCAGGTCTGTCAGATGCTGAGTGCCCTCACCTGTCACATCCCAGCACCCATCAGCTGCCACTGGGTTGTGTGGGAGAACAGTCCTGGCCCCACTTCAGGCTGCTACTTGCCTACCTGGAAAAATTTCCACTGGAGTTCTCTCATGTCCCTAGTGCAGAATAATTCCCCTTCCAAGTTCAGAAGTCTGAACCAGGTTCAAGTCTGCCATTGTGTGGGCAAATCCACACAAACTTTGGAAAAGGCTATGCAGTCTCTGGGGTGAGAGATGCTGTTCCTTTTTACAGAATATCTCCAACACCATGAGAACAGAGAAGTTTTTCTCTAACTTCGTAAAAGTTTCCTATGACTGTGAAGTCATAATTTAACTATATTTTTGTAGTGCCTTATTCTAGGCCTGGATCCTCTCACTTGAGATGCGCTTGGTTTTGGCTGTCATGTTCCTGCATGGAGTTGCCTTGCTCATTGCTCCAGGGAAGTCTCAAGGTAGATGGTGGGCTGAAAATTGGCTTTTTAGGCATATTGTCTGTTGACAAATTGTTTGGCCTACACATTATGTGTGTGGAGTACAAGGACCAAAGCTATAATCTATTTTCTGAAAATTACTGGAGTTCAGTGGATAAAACAGCAGAGCCTTCACTAACTCTTGTCACAGCCTGAGAAACAGAAGTTTGGTGCAGTCTGCATCTAGCCTTTGAGAGAGAGAATTAGAGTAATCCAGCTCAGAAGTGATCCTGCCTGGGTCATTGTGACCATTGCTTATCTAGAGAGAAGGGATGACTCCTGCTCGGCTGGAGGTGATAAAAAGCCTTCTTCTAGGCTTATTACAAATATCCTGAGGGCTTAACTAGATGCACTCTGTGAGATACTGTGGGGAGGATAAGGCCAGTTGTTCAGTTAGTTCTTCAAAGGATTTCAACCCCCTAATCAGCGTTAACTCAGCCATACTGGCTCCTCAGGAGATCCTCCTTGGAGGCATGCTGATGCCCTGAGGGAGATCACTGGTCATGAACAGGCTTTTAGTGTTTGCTAGCAGTAGCCATCGGTCCTGTTGAACTCCATTATTGAAAAGCCTGAAGCTATCCTGGCTGTGCTTCCTCTGGGACCCATCTTTTGGTTTTTGTACACACGGACAGTATCTGCCTGCATGACAGCTACACTGTCGAAATCTGGGTTATGTTCCCCGGCAAGTTGTTGGTCATCTGCATGGAGCTGAGAAGATAGTCACAGCCAGCAGCAAATTGATGTTCCTCTGAGGAAAGGAGGAGAACTAAGGCTATTAAGACCTGACTCACTCCTGTTGTGGCTCCTCCAGGGGATGAGCATCTCTGTTCCTATGCTGACACAGATTGTGAAAAAGCACTTGTAAACCCAGTATTGCAGGCTGTAAGATAAATTTCCAGGCTGTCAAGAGTGTGCGGGCTCCCTCACAACTCCTCTAAGGCATCTTCTTCCATAAGTGCTTGTCACTCGTCATTCCTTTTCGGTCTCCGTATAATTTCTCTCCTCGGTCAAATTGTGGAGGTCCAGGGGGAGTTCTGTGTTTATTCAGACCACTGCTACACTGCTGTTGTTGCAATGTGTATGGTGGCCACTATTATCAGTCTCTATCACAGTATGTTGTTTTTCAGTGTGTATTTACTGGACAACCATTTCCTCTGCTCTGAGAGGAGCAATTTTCTGTCCTTAATTGAAGCCTTGGGAAAGAAAATAGTCAGCTCTGTTATCAACCAGTTCCCCTTTTCTCATAGAGGATTTGGGAGGATACAGCCAGGGTACCTTACCTCATGTCTAAGCAGTAAGAGCTTTATTAGACACCCGTTGCAGCCAGACAAAGAGAAGAGGCTTACTTGTATGAATTAAGCTGTTTCTGTAAAAAAATTGGGTTACTGAAGGTTTGCACCAAAAAAATTTTTTAACCTCATACAGCTAACCAACATAGCAAGGGAACTACCTTTTCAATTTAATATCTCAAATTTAAATACATTTAACAAACCAATCAGTTTATTTTGAAGAAACACTCTCTGTTCTTTCTGAGAGAACAGGATTTGTTCATCCTCCTCTAGGTGCTAATGGTGAACTGAAGATATGAAACAAATCTGATTCTATTAACAAAGTGTACAGATTTGTGCAGTTGCAATATGCTTGGGAAAGGGGTATTTTTAATTCTGCATGTAGATGCTTCCTACAGCAGGCAGCAGAAACATCCTAACAGCATAGTGAGATTTTCCAGCAGGAAAATCTCCCAGGGTTCTAAAAACAGGCTTTTGCATTTTGCAGGTGTGGAAAAAATAACATGGGCCAATTCTCACCTTAAAATTGGTGGGAGGAGAAAAGGAGGAAATCAGACAGAATGTTTTCCATTTGATGTTACTGTAAGCTGTAAATATATACTTAAGGTAGTATTTTTTCAGTTGAGTTCCACTAAATCCAAATGGAATCTTCCTGTACAAGACAATGCATGCTCTGTAAGATTTATTGTGTATACAAGGGGAAATAATCTCAGTATAAAACAATTGGAATGACAGAGGGGTTCATATGACAAGCAAACAGGTGGGTTTGTGACATTCTGCCTTTAGTTCCACTTGCTGTATTTTGTAGAGATGATGAGTTATTTTTAATTCTCCACAATAGCAGTGTTCCTCCCAGTCAACAGAAGATATTTGACACGAAGATTATATTGTATGGGTAATTAAGAAATATAAAAGTTAATGTAGATACTTTAACATCTGTTAAAAACATTTTTTAAAGCATCTTGAATGTCTCTGAGTATGTTTGGTAGGACATGCATGCTAACCCAAGATATGGTCTGGCTGGACTGATGTGGAAATCAGTTAGGAGACAGTTTGTTTTCTTCAACTGATTCTTATGTAAAATACTCTCTGGTTGGAAATATTTGATAAATATTAGGAAGCATATATCCTAATTTGTGACAGTCTGCATTTGCTCAGTCCTTGAGACAGAGATGCCATAAGTGGGCACTTTATTACAGTTCAAGGAATGGGTTGTCTTCCTCTATTACAGTTGAATGAATGCATCTTTTTGCATGTGTTAGTGGATTACACTAGTTTAAAAAACCACAAACCTGTTGCATTGATTATTTTTATCCCACTCAGAGTCTGATTGTCTTAATAACACTGAGATTATAAAGAGGTTTTTGTACTGATGATCAAAGCACAGTGACATCGTGACATGTTTCCTAAGCTGGAAAAAGGAAGGTGGAAAAAAACCTGTATGGGTCTGAGAAAGATTTTGTAAGATGTAGAAAAGGATGCCTCTTTTCAGAGAGAAAGAAACTCTGCCAGCTGTTCTGGAAGGTTGTTCTCTGTTCAGTCTGTTCAGAGAGTTTATTTAAGTGTGCATTTATACTTGGCAAGGTAGGACATGGCAAACCACAAAAAACAAAGCAAGATTCTTTGTAAGCAATGCCCTTTAAAGTTTGGGAAGCTGGTGGTATGGTAATGAATGCCATTTCTTGGGCTGAGTGAACTTTCTGCACTGAATAAAAAGTTTTCTTATTTCAATACTTTTGTGTGCTTTCTTAGTTGACAATATAGTTTTGAAGTGGGATCTTCAGTGATTTTTAAAGTACTTTTAAAAAGACTGATAATGTAAAATAATTAATTAGTCACAGTGGCTCTTGACATCTCAAGATAAGTGTGGCCTACTTAACAAGATGACATGATGGAGGGACTACAGATTTGATTAAAGAAAGACTTAGGTCTATCAGGGATGAATAGGTCACTTGGTTATTATGTAAAGGCTGCTTGCAGAAGTTTTCTGTGTTTAGCATGATATATCAGAGTGACACATTTTCCCAGAAATCTGAGGTGGGAGAGGAGGAAAAGTAAAGGGAGATAAAATAGCTGCATAAAATAAATGACTTTTCATGAAGAACTTTGGTTGAATGACCAAGCTGAGGGACATAAGTTTAGCTGCAGCTACTAAAAAGGTGCTCAGTATTGATTACCCTTCTGTAAGGGAAAGGAAAATACAGAATAAGTCCTTGTGTACAGAGTTTTTAGGGAAATTTCCACCCTTCCTACTGCCCTGTGAAGCTATGGAGTTGCTTTTTGAAAAGTACACTGCAAAATGCCAGTTCTCCTCAGTCTTTGAAGATACTCCTGTTACTGCCATGCAGTTCACCCTGACCTAGAGAGCGAAACAGAATCCCCTATCACTGCACCAGCAGCGCTGCCCCCCCGAGCCTGCCTTGGGACAGACAGTGTGCTCTGCCATGAGATAGCAGAGCCCAAGGCACTCATATCATTTCTCAGGGCCTCTCCATGAGGCTGGAGGACAGCTGCACACCTGCTTCCAGACTGTGATCCACTTATTTTCCTAGACACCATCATTATTCCCTCCACAGATACAGGCATTGCCTATTTTATCTAGTAAAGAAGACTACTGCACTGACCAATTCCCTCCCTAAAGTAATTGCTTTTCAAGAAAACTGAGACAATCAGCCAAGGCTGTGAAGTTGTAGTGTTGAGTTGAACCATGTTATACTACCCAGAAAGCTCCCATCCAGGTGTAACATTATTAGATAGGAGCAGCTTTCCTCTACTCCAGGGGAGATTAACTTACTGTGATTGAAGAACAACTGTGTGGGAGTGAATGGGAGTCCTCACAGAGGGTGAAGGGTTAATAAACTTAATTTATACCCTGAATTGATGTACTGCTCCAGTCCTTGTGTGTCAAACCCCCACAAAATGCCACAAAGAAGATGGGTTGAGTTTTTTGATTATTACTATTGGTAGTGATGCATTTTTAAAAGACAGATAAGAACCCTTGTGTCACCTGCTTAATTTGGGTGGCAGACACTTAGCTACATCTCAGTTTTCACCTTTAATCCGTTTTCCCATTTCAAATCATTCACCAGGAGTCTGGAAATAAGTCAGTTCTAAGCTGGCACAGGGACGTTTTTTACATGAAAGCACACATTTTGAATGAAGAGCTTTGTATGACCTCATCTGGGTCATTTTACTGTTCTGCCCAGCTGCTGTTACATATCATGGTCATAAATTGACTGTTCACTTGACTCAAGCCCCCAGCAGACTAATGGAGCTATGGCAGTGTGCAGATCACAGACATGCAATTGCACCTTTTTTTTTGTGTGAGTGATTATTCTCTATTCTGCTGACTTGAGCCACCAAAACAGATATTTCTCATCTTGATGCTTTTTGTTGTTGCTATTGTTGTTTTTGTTTTATTTTTTCTTTTACTTTTTTTTTTTCCAGGGAGTTGGGGGGTTGGGGGGGTGGGGGTGGTTCATTGTTGTTGTTTTTTTGTTTCTTTCTCTCTTTCTGGATCCCAGTCCTGTAAGACTAGAAATTAGACCCACATAGTCCACATAAGGTAGTTAAATAAAGAGAGCCTGCTGGCAGAAAGATCAGTATGACTGTGCAAGGTATGCAGCTTTCCTGGGAAACATTTATGCATTCACAGATTCAAAGCCCCTGCAGTAAACCCAGTGCCATCATAAATACCTCAGGATGTCCTTTAGTGCCTGCTTTTTTTGGTAAAAGGTTTGTTTACATGGTTAAATATCTCTAATTATTCTGCATTGTTGCTTAACTGCTAATGTAATTTGCATTACTATTATTCTTTGCGATTGGTAACTGAATAAATTTTCTTGAAGTATTACTACTCCTTGTGCTTCATTCTATGATCACATTTCATGAGTCCTTGTGCAAAATATTGGGTTTTGATTTGGCTCAGCAGATATTCCTGTGACCAGTCTGACCAGCTATCTTCCTTCTCTTTCTTTTGTGTTCACAGATCAAATTTATCTCACTGAAACAAATGCTGCCAAGTGCTTGGTATTAATAATGCATTGAAAGCTGCAGCCACATCTGATGGTTTTTTCGCTCTTGAGGGAAAGGATTATTGTAAGCCTTGAATGTTCCTTTCATTCCTCCAGTTAGAGTAATCTTGAGGGCTCTCAAGGTACTCAGGGAAGGCTTACAGGAATGTAAGTGGGCTTTTCTGAAACAAAAAAACATCCTGCTTTTTCACGTTGTTCCAAAGGAGTGTGTCTCCTGCCATGGAAGAAGGAAAGGTCTGCAATTACATGCTACCTAGTGAATTAAAAATGGATACCACTTTCAGTTAAATTATGCAGGATTGTTTCCTCTTGTGTCTTTTTATTTGCCAGTTCTTTTTTTCCCTGGCTCATACTTAAAGAAGCAAAAGATGAAGCGTTTTCATCTCACCCCAGAGCAGAGGTCAGTGAGACTTGAACATCTCTGTGATTGAGGCAACCAGATCTAAAGCCTTTTGCTGGGGTCCCAGAGCCCTTGGCACTGATCTGAGACCCTGCAGTGTGGGACCATGAGAGAGGTGTCTGTGCTCTCCATCCTGCAAAGGATGTAGATGAACAGTGGTGCTTACTCAGCTTGGAGCTGCAGGGAGACAGCAAGTAGGACATAGTACGGATGGGTATTTGAAACCCTATCCATCTCTGCTGGACCCAGCTTTACTAGATGGCCCAACAGCCTCAACAGCAAATGGAGGACCAGTGCATTTGCCCTAGAATCTTTTCCAAGTGTCATAATTTTCTTTTTATAACACGCGAGTAACACAGTTAGTTACAACAGGAAAGGCCGAGGGCATGCTCTCCCTCTCTTGTCCCAGACCAAACCTGTCGGCATTCTCTCCTGGCAGCAGGAAGATGTGGCCGTCAACTGGTATTGAGAAGAGCTGAGCTCTTAGCCCTGTGGAAGTGCTGTGGTAGAAGGCATTAGGTCGCCAAATTATGTAGTATTTTTTTTTGGTTCTATCTGGCAGTACACATGTTTTTAGGGCACCATGGTCACCCTCAAGGAGTTTCGTGGAAAGATTTTGAGCTACTTCCTTTACAATCTGTTTCTGAGTATGCATGTTATTCAAACAAGATCTTACTGTATTTTCTGCTTTTCTTTTGTTGTTTTCTATTTTATTCCCTGTGAATTGATGGAAGTGATGACCACTAGTATCATCTGTGCATGGTCTTTCATCTCTTTCTCAGCCTATACGCAAAGATGCCACCAAGTTTGAGGTCTCACATGCTTCCTGCTACAACTGTCTGTGTAGGTTCTCATGAGACAAATGCATCTACACAGGTCATTATCTTGGGCTTGCACTTCTTTTTCCAATGCAATCCATTTGACAATACTCACTTCCAAACCTGTGTCTGTTTAGAGCTCTTTGTAATTTCTGACACAGGAAGAATGAAAATCTAAATGAGATCTTTTATGGCTAGTGGGAGTCTGTCCTAGATAGCAGACAGGGTGCAGGGTAGCAGTTATTTGGTTTTAACGGCTCTGGGTGTTTTGGTAGATTAACACCTTCTTACATGACCTTGCAGGTTCGCCCTGCAGGGGCCATTTCCTGATTTTATAAATCAGACATCAGAATCTCAGAAATGTCTACATCTGCATTCTAGGGAAACCTTCAGAAGTACACTGTCCTTCACACAGAAGAGAAATTTGTAAGCAGTGACTGACTGTTCAGCAAATTCTTTTGACGTTCAAATAAATCTTTATGCTCAACTTTTTACACATGTGTACTTATGGGCTGGTGTTTGACCAGAACACTGGTCTTGAGCATGACTCATTGGCTTTTGAAGTAACAGAATACCAGCCAAAAGAAATTTGAAGCTATAGGTTTAGTGGGATTATTTCTTTTCCTGTTTTAATGGTGTCTAGCACATCTACAACTCTACTGCGCACAGTTTCTCATATATCTTTTTTGAGTTTTTTTTGGTTTTGTTTTTGGTTTTTTTTGTTTGTTTGTTTGGGTTTTTTTGGTTTTTTTTTGGTTTGTTTTGTTTTGTTTTTTGTTTTTGTTTTCTGTTTTTTAGTTTGGTTTGGTTTGGTTTTTTTTTTTTTGGTTTTTTTTGGGGGGCGGGTTTTGTTTTTTGTTTTTTGTTTTTTTTTTACTGCATGCATGCCCTCAGAGTATGTTACGGAAGGGCAAAGGAAACCTTTGTAAATGGTAAATGGAGTCCTTGGTCTGGGCACCAGCTGCTGTCATGATGGAGTAGCAGAAAGATGGAGTGAAACAAGCTGATTTGCTGATGGAAGGAGGGATTAGGGTTGAGACTGGAGCGTGCGTGGAGAGAACAACATGTAACTTTGAAAGATGAGAACTGAAAGGGGATTGTGCTCAGCTGAGTGTCTATAGGGTTAGCTTGGGAGTAGAAATCTGGATGGGAGGAAAGAGAATAAGTGAGGAGAAGCAAGAAAATTCATAGAAAAGGGAATTCTAATATTTGGAGTAGATGGTTTGGGAAGAGTGAATTAATTTTGGCATGATGAAGAATAGAGGAATACACTAATATATTTGCACTGTCAGATGACAGGAGCTCTTCAAGTCTAGGAACACCAGCCAAAATCTATTACTGTTAAGTTATGTGAAATTACTCTTTAACCAAGAAGTGTTCTGTTAGTTCCTCGCTACATCCTGCTGCTGTGATGAGGAAATATGATTTTTGCATGCAATTGTCCAGTTGAGTATGCTTCCTTTTGTAGCAACACATTTTTAGTGATCCCAAAATAGTTTGTTGGAGGGAGATAGACTTTTTAGGAAAATCTCATGGGAATCTGTAAGAGTGAAGGCAAATTGTTAAAGTGGCTTTCAGACTATCATCTGGGAAGCACTGTTCAGTGTTTCCCATAGTCCCCTCTGCAGAGAGAGACTCCACAGGGCCAGTGCTCTTCTCAAGTCACTTTGAAGATGTAAATGGTTTGTGAACATTGTGCTTGATCTGTGCACACAGGTAAAATTTAGCCTTAAGGTGTCACTTGCATTGGAGTGAAGCATGAATTTTAAAGCTGGGTTTTGGCACAAGGGTGTATTCTGTCTCATGATCTAGTTCGTCAGGGTTGCTAAGAAGCTGGAGCTGCCTGTGAGTACTTGTGCAGAGTTTATCCTTTTGGCCAGGTCTTTGCTTACTTAATGAGATCATTCCTGTAGCAAGACAAGGATGCCTCTCTTCTCAGGAAGTTAATACAGCCTCCAAATTTAGAATGATGCAGGTTAAGTATCAAGTAAATGGATGTCACTTATGTTCCTGCAAATTAATAGAAAGGGTATGCTTATAAAGTCATCTTCAGGAAGGCAAATGAGAAGGCTTAGTTTCTTTTTTTCACTTACTCTAACATTGCCATAAAGTGGATTTTAAAATCAGTACGAAAAATATTGGATAATAAGATGGCATTAGATATTTCTATCTGATGCCCATTACTATCCCTGCCCAAAGATGCTCTAAAGCATTCCAGAGGAGATTCCTCCAAAAAAGAAAACTGGATCTGATAGACCAGTTCTTGGCTATAAATATATTAGGATTTGTCCCTTTCAATAATATTCCTTTAGAAAAATCTGGCCATGACTTTTAACAGTGTCAAAAGCATTAGTGAGAGAAAAACAGGACCTTCACAATTGCCCAGGGTGAAGCTGAAGAAGGAACAATTCTTGAGTATTGTGCTTATGCTGTGTAGTGTTGCTTTTCTCTTTATTATTGAAACTGAAGCTAAAGAAGGAACAATTTATGAGTATTGTGCTTATGCTGTGTGGTGTTGCTTTTCTCTTTACACCGGAGGGCAGGTGTAAGTACAGCCCCTCATGAAAACACAGTGAAATTATTTTATTCAAGTGCTTAGGTAGGGGAAGTTGAGACAGCCTAGCACTGAACAGCATAGGATGTGAATTTTATCCTTTGAAACCATGCTGGGAGATATTTCGTTATTGAAATGATGCTACCTATGAGCAGCTTGGCAGAGACTGGCATTAATTCAGTTGTTTATCTTCCAATTTCTTTGTGTTCTGAACTGTAAAAATAGTGTTATAGGAGATGGATGCATTTCTGGCACAATTTGGAAGTAGAACCAGAGCTATTAGAAGTGCAATGTACCCCTTGTGTTAATATTTATCAAGAAAGATCAATTAAGTAAAATACTCTATTGATTCTTGTAAGGAAAGGTTGAGCTTAATTCAATCAAATGGGACAAGAACAGAAAAATTCATCACTGGCAACTTCCATTGTGCAAGCATGTTGTCAGATTCTGTAGATGATTGCTATAAAATGGGCTGAGATGGGTTCTTGCTGCTATCAGGTATCCAAAGGCATTGGCAGAGTAGACAGTTATGAAAAAGATCACTCAAAACCAACTGGTTTTCAGTTTTCAATAGGCTTGTCAAGTGTGTAGCAAATGTGTGGAAGGATCTGCTGTGTTCAGCTGCACTGCCTGATCACTTCACCATAGAAACACCCAGATATACTAGACCAACAATTCTGTACTGGTGTAGCTGGAAAAAATAAAACATACATGGATCTAATTCCAGAGTCTTTGCAGGATTCCTGAATTGTACTAAGCAGTGTAAGGACACTTTAGCTTTCATGGGGAATTGACCCTGGAATACCTGAGAAAACACAAGGTATTAAATAATAACACAAGGTTATTTCTTAAAAACAATCATATAAAGTATTGCTTTTACACATCTTAAATAAATGGACCAATGACGGCACTATACAATCGTTTAAGTTGATCAAAAAAATGGGTTTTGCAAGCTAAAATGAGAAAATCTTTACTAGCCCAGGCAGTTTTCTGTAAAATAATGTGAATTTTATAATAAAATATAGACAAAATGAAACAAATCTCTATGGCAAAACATTATGGAAGCTACTCTGAATATAGGATGGCATGACTGAGTTTTCTTCCTAAACTCTGATTTTGTGCATTCTTTTATGCAAATATTGTCAACACATCAACATTATGATAACAATTACATAAATAGAAAGGATTTGGGTTGTCTCTGTATAGAAGGTTATATGTGAAGTCATCTTTGCATGTGAAAATACATTTTGATAACTCTGGAAACAAATTAAATTCTCATGTTAAGTGGAATGCATGCACCTTTACAAATTTGTAATGAGAATTCTGCAGTTTAGAATATGTATAAATAAGCTATACAGAATTTCCATACCTTTTACTGATACACTGAATATGCTTTGTGTGCATATTCATATAAGGGCACTTGAATAGCTTTTGTTCAGATCTTCTGAGAGTTAATTGTCATAGCCTCAAGTAGGATATGCTCCCAGATATTGAAAAAAGGATAAACAAACCATGTCAATGCTTTTGTGCAATATTCATCTCTGTGTCTTCACATCTGTATTTTGTGCCTACTTGCTCATGCAGATACAAGCTAGACCTCCTTCTTAGAAGGTTAAATAGGAGCTGTGGAACTTCAACAAAGCTACAGAGTCTCCTACATGCAAATGCTAATCAAAGTCTGAACATTCGTGAACAATGCTAAGTAGAACAAAGCAATAGAAAGATCCTCAGCATTTACTTCTGGCTGCATAAAAGTAGTGTTCTTGTGTTGGTGCACTGTAGTAAACACCTAATAAGGAGCTATAAATATAATTCACAGTAAGATAGAGACATTCAACAACACGATGGGTTAGCAAATATTCAATTTCCCATTCAAGTTCCCAGTTATCCTCTGAAGCTTAAGCACCACGATTCTTATACATTTTTCAGTGGTATGGTGACATTTTGACAGCATAACTCAATATAATTTTATGAAACCGAGTTTACCAGTTGAGAGCTTCCTTGGGATACTTATCCTGGAATAACTGCCTGAGTCAACCTTACAGATCAGGAGCTCAAAATGGCTTTTGTAACCCTTTAAACTAATGTCTTGGAATGGCTCACATTTACTGTATCCACATGAATCTTATGGATAAAACATGATTAAAATGTTGCCACTTCATATATCTAAACCATTAAATTAGAGCTGAATGTTGCAGGGGGATAGGCTCAAGTGAAGAAAAATGCTCTAATGCAGTAAAAATTCAGAAATTCAGAACAGTATTGGAAGTTTTAATACCTTAGGCATCCTGCAAAAAAACCCCAGATTTTTTACCTTTTTCTGTCTTTGTTTCCTATTCTTCTCTCTGCTTCTCTCTGCTTCCTCTGTTCCCTCTGCACCTGAACTGTGGGTGGAGGCCAGTGAGGTACAGATGATCATACATCTTGGTGAACTCTGATGTGTACTTAATGGGAGTTAGTGAGTAACGGGATTGAACCTGGCATAGCCCCACCATCCGGTGGTTCATCTCCAGCCTTTGTTGAGAGCGGTAGAATGTCATTCCTAATGACAGATTTTCAGTAGCCAGAGAGAAATGATCAAGTACTGTTAGCCTATTCCTTGTGACTAAATGGCTTGTGAGTAAGATGACCACCATGGAGGTTAACCTTGGGCAGAATTCAAGGCCTGAGTGCAGAGAACACCAATGCTGCCTTGATGCTTTGAGAGCTGCTCATTGAGGTCAAGAATGAAGTGTGCAGTGAGGAGAATATAGAAGACCTTCTATATAGAGAATATAGAAGAATATAGTCAAACACTTAACACTGTATTCAGTTAAAGGGGGAAAGGAAGAAAAAACCCTGTCCTGCTGCCAGCTTGCACATACAGTGAGAAATAGCACAAGAAAGCAAGGAAATGCATTAAATGATGTTTGCTGCTTCTGTACTTAAGAAAAAATACTAGGATAGCAAGCCTATTTGCACAGGAACTGTAATCACATCAACATATAAAAACATTTGTGGTAGAAATAGTCCCTTGAAACAGATCTATTGTATCTCTGTGGTTTGTTCATCACCAGCGTGAAAGTGTCCCTACCTCCCTGCAAGGACTCATTATGTCTGTGACACTGAGACATATCTGCTAAAATTGGTGCCACCTTGCGCTCAGCACGCTATCACACACAACGAAGACAATCTGTATTCCCAGGCATTTACAGTGAATAGAGATAGATGATAAACAGGTAATTATCTTTATTTACAGAGCAGGCAACCAAGGCACCGGTTTCAGCCAAGCTTAAAAATTTAGGAGAGTGCCAAAACCAGGCTTTCAAAATCCTTTAGCAAGTAAAAAGTCTTTTTCTTTCCTCCCAGTCACTTTAATGTTGGTAGCTGTTCTGAGACAAATTTATTGATATATAGATATTGACATATTTATTGTGATAGAAATGCTAGGACTGAAGTGAGTGGGTATATGTGGTTCTGGGAGCAGCAGGAGGAAGGAACAGCTGGAGAAGGTCCATATTAATGCCATATCTTGTCCCATGGTGCCTCTATTACCATGTCACTGTGACCCCATCATCTGTACATACATTGTATATACAGTTTTTCAGGAAACACAGTGTGGGAATGGCAGCCTAGAAGAAGGAAGACCCAAACTACTTAAGGAGCATAGCAAGCAGCAGAAAAGCAGAGTACAAACCATAAGAGAATCAGATAAACATGAAGTATGGTAAGCAAATCCTAAATATCCACAGAACTGGAATTTTTGGAGACATGGACTGTCAGCTTGCAATGAGTACAGAAGATCAGACCAAAGACTAATATTGCTTCCAAACTCAGAGGAATCCAGGGCACAGGAGGAAAACTCAATAGTGAACATCCCTCATATTTCATGTCCTCTTAAGAAGTTTTTGGCAGACACTGAGCTACAACATACAAGCACTTCAGGGCTTGACTGCTGGGCAGACCACCCTGATATGAATGTCTTGCTGAATGTAAGCAAGTGGACACAAGAGAGTAAAGTCACTTCTGTTTAAGTTTTGTTTCATGCTTATCCTCTTTATGATCTCTTGTTAGGATTTGCTACTTGGTTGTTGCAGTATTGTAGCACCATTTGTTGGATGCAAGACCTTAATTTTGACTGTTCAGTGTGTGCATGCACATGTTATTTTACAAAAAGTCTGCTTTTGTCAGAGGTCAAAGTAAAAACTGGTCTTTCTGGCCAGGGACCAGTAGATGACTGCAAGATTGGCTCTGTATGTTTTCCAGCAACTCTAGAAAGCCACGCCATTTTCTAAGTGTGAAGTATTTGAAATTCTGTTATGCCTGGAACTATTAGAGACAAATCTGGGGAGTGATCTTTGATACAAAAGCATCTTGTCCAGTCTGAGTTGTTTTCTTCCAAAGGAATTGACTATTCATTTGACAAGGTTTCAGTACCAAAAGGCTAAAATGTATTCCTCTCTTCATGTCTTTGAATGGTACTTTGAATGGTACTACTTTGAAGACAAAATAATTCATCAGGATATTTTGCACCCTGACTTCTAGGCAGCTGCTTGTTAAGGATGGCTGATTTTAAATTTGTCTGGGAAATACTGTGTTCTTAAAACTGGTCATATCTTCATTGGCAGAATTGGACTTGTATGGGTTGGTAGTGCTGTGTTTGCTTTGTCCTACAGACAAATTAATGCCACATTATTTGCAGGGGAAAGAGTAATGTTTCCCTGCATCTGGGCCAAAAGCAATCGTTGCTGTAATAACGTTTTCCAAGATAAATCCAATAACAACAACAACAGCAACAATGTAGAGAACATTTCATCTACAGATATTACTCCAGTAGTATTTTTGGGAGTCTGCTGTGGTAGGTAAACTGTAATACAAAAATAGTCATTCCAAGAAACAGCAACTTATCTGTAAAAAGACTTCTAGATAAATGTCTTTTATTCTCATCTATACTACCCACTCCTCACGCATTTATATTGCATCTTTTTATGTTCAGCCTGGTTATTTCAGCTTTGACAAAGGCCCTTGGGTGGGCAAGGAGACATGATCATGCTGAGCTGACCTGTAAGTTCACTGACCCATGTCGTTAATGCAGTAAAGCAGACAGTCTGTGGAAAAACAGGTACCCACATGCTTTTCCCACATTCAGAATATTGTTGCGGATGTGAAAGGATGTAGGTTCAGCTCCAGCTTTAAAAGGCTGTGGCTGATTTTGGTTCTCTTCAACAATTTATATGTTTTCTTTTTGGAAGTGAGAGTGAGGTCTCCAAATCAGGTCTCAGGTATTTCCTCTGCCTCAGCTGAAATGTTGTACAGTGCACAAGGCTTTTCTGCTCAGCCTGGCCATTTGAAAGCCTTTGAGCAGATAAAGACTCAGCACGACCTTACACTCCATACTGTGCACTTCTGTCAAGGTCCAACTTGTCTAACCTTGTTGTGAAAAACTGTGATGCTTATACAGCTCTGGCCTGGAAATACCTATGCCGGGGGAAAAGCAGATGCCCTCTCTTGCCTGTCTTTATAACCATCAGGTTAATGCTGTGCTCAGGATAATTTCTAGCATTGCGAACACACTGCTTTGCAGGCTTTTTAAAAGATTATAGAATTATTGTTCTGGGTTTTTTGTTGTTGTATGTTTGTTTGTTTTTGTAGAAGATAGTTTTTAATACTTTCTTCTGGTGCCCAGAATAAAAGTCCTGTAGTCTAAATAGTGTTTATTTTTACATATATCAACCACTGTCCTTCAGAGACAGATAGCATTGTCAACATATTCCCCTTGTTCCCACGAAAAAATCCCACTAAAATTCACTACCCTTCATTGCTATGGGTATTCTCTCCTCTTCTCATTTTAGCTTGTTATATTAAATCAGTATTGCCACAGTTTTTCAGATCTGTCTGTAAGATTATACATGTCCACAATAAGAGAGAATCTTGCATGCTTTGATGCAAAGCCCACAAAAGTTTGGGTAAGGATTCTTTTTTCCGATAAAAGGAAGATACTATGCTGCATACAAATGCCTTGCTTGTCTTGTGGCACTTCTGTTGCTTTTAAAATAGTATTGTGGGTTCTGAACACTAAACTTCCCTGCTCTTGGCAAACCCCAGGATTCCTCTTAGGGATTTGTCCTCTGGCCAGCTCTCTATGACAAGAGTTAAAAGATAGTTCACAGTCATTAATCTGACAGCCAAAAGAACAGATAACAAGCAAAAGTGCGCAGAGACTATATGGATTCTTTTTTTTTTTTGGAAGGGACTCCACACAGATGTAGTGAAAGGAGGTAGGCTTAAAACCTTCCTGTCACAACCCTGCTGCAGTGACAAGATATTATAAGATCCTGCATTCTCCCTGGCACATATTTTGTCAGATGTATAGCAATAAATAAAATAACTTACAGGCCTGAAAGGAGAAAGGGAAAACTGAAAGGTGGCATAACCAAAAAACTCTACAAAAATTGCTCATCCTTTATGGACCTATAGTCAGCCCTAGAAACATTTATGTTACTCTTAAATCAATGGAAATGTCCAGTGATATTTTGTATATCCACGTATATCTGGATTCTCAGCAGGAATAGAATAGGTATTTACTTTAACATGATACTTACACACAATTCTTAAATGTTACCAAGCAATTTCAAATGCTTAGAGCAAGACTAGAAATAAACAATGAGACTTGTAATGTGCTTTATCTGGAAAAGCTACTTGCTCTAACCACCATTCAAGTGTAGTCTACACAACAGCTCCAACAGCAACTGTTTTGTAAATGTCAGTTACAGGGAACTATAATGGTCCAGATCAATGTGGTTTCCTGAACGTGTTGAAAGTCGTGGGAAGTATAAATGTTATCTGCCAGCATAGTACACCTTAGTGATTTTACAAACATCTGAGGTAAATTGATTTAATCTTGTGTTACATGCAATCCTAACCATTAGATATGTCGGCAACCTGTAAAATTCAGCATCTTATCCCTTTCTCCTCAAACACTTAACCTGCCATTCTACTGCACTGAAAGAATTGCGTCACAACTCAGGTCTCCATGGTCTAAACTCATCTGTGCTGTTTGATAGCTCAGGCATTGAACGTGCAGTTGATTGCTAGTTTCACTGCTCTTTTTACATCCAGGGCAGAGATGACGCTCAGGGTGGTGAGCTGAAGAGCAGACATACTGCAAAGTCTTGAACTAACAAAGTATGGGACATGGCAAGCATCTGGCTTTGATTTAATAATGGATTTTGAAATGTGTCATTCTTGTGCTTTGATTGGCAACTGGGAATCAGAGTAAGTTAGCTCTGATAAACTTTGATAACAACTGATTTTTTTAATAACAATGATTCAGGAAAAGTTATACCTTTGTCTGCCCTGTTGCAAGCAACTGCTATCTTAGATGATTGCTTTATATCCCCATAAAATTTTCTACATAGAGGGAAGCAGGAGGATGAACATTTTAGCCCTTCTTTGCACATTATTCCCATCTGTAGAATGACCTTCACTACAAGAACACTTGGCAGATAAGCAATGTCATGTTCACTTGCTGCCCAAATAGTAGCTGTGGAGGTGGTTACTGGCTAGAAGGCTCTAAGCATTCAAATAAAAGCAATTAACAAAATCAGTATTTCAAGATAGGTGGGCAAATTGCTTTTCTAATTTTCTGAGGCTCTTTGGATTGTCTTTGAAGCACATAGCCTGTAAATGCAGAGATTATGTTTCAGTGAAGGCTTCCCTACTACACACCCTAACCCGAAGGAAAGCATCTTCCTAGTTGCTCTTCCTTTCATACAAAGAAGAAATCTTGTGGCTATGTACTGGGCTAGGCCATCCTGAGTGTGCAGTCAGCTTTGATACTATCTGATTTTGAATTTTGACAAACTGCCATGACTCTGCCTTGCACACAGAAAGCAGGACCTTCTTGTTACTCCATCTCTTTTTGGGTTAGGCTGCTTGATAGGGAATTTTCTGTAGCAACAGGAACAGTGGGCTGGCTGCTGTGTACAGCTTCTAGCCCTGCTGTTGTCTTCTTACAGAATAAAAGCTGGCATTACACATTGAATCTAAACCTTGTAATCTTTCTGCTTTTGAAGAGGAATGTGGGCAGTGGAGCCCTTGTCTTGTGCTCCTAAAACATCTCAAGGACATGATAATGTTTTTTATAAATATAGTAAGGGCCAATCATGAAGCTGATGTTAATATTCATGCCACATGCTTCATTTTGAATCCTTATGTTTTTCACTTAGAGTATTGTGTGCTGTTTTAAAGTGCCAAATCCTGGGACAAAGCTGACTTTTGTTGAGTTAAAACCTAACTGATTTCTTAATACTTTGGAAAGGTTTAATAAAGTCAGATTGAAAAGAAAGTACATGACACAGACCCTGAGCACTGCTGAGAAGCTGAGCACAGAACTTAATCAGTGCTCTGCTGCTTTTTGCTTCAGGTTTGCATAAATAATTCTCTTAGTATACTAAGCCCAGAAGGATGCACTCTGCACATGCAATGCAAAGCAGAGCTAATATTTGGATCCATATCTGCTTTGAAGAGAACTGTTTGAAGGGAAAGAGGTAATCAGACCTGAGACAGTGAAAAAGATGGATATAGTAGGATTCAAGTTTGTAAGAAACTTTGAACTTCAACTGTGTTTGAAATGTTAATAACAGTCCTGATCTTACCTTAAACTTTGTGACCCTACCTTATCACAACTTCTTTACCAGGACTTGTACCATTCCACATAGATTGTGAATTCTCATATTAAAAGACTAATAATTTATAAAATACAAAATTTAAACCATCAACATAAATAAATTTACACTTTTTCATCATCTGAGCTTCATTTTGCTGTAGCATACATAAATGGCCTGTAGGGCAAGCTACAGCAAGTAGTGATTGGATCTAAGGTTGTGTCATGACACCTGGAAACAGAGCAAGAGAAGCAACACAGTTTTTTGGTGTTAAGTCTCTGACCTAGTTAAGATGTTTTTTCTTTAACATCTCAATCTCTGATGAAGGCTATCTTAGATTAGCTATAGTTCAGCTAACCTGGAATAAGAGGGTGATAATGAGGCAGAAGAAATTCTGGTCAGCAGAATGCTTCTGCTTTCTATGCATCTGCCTTCAGTCTCCTGCACAATATTACTGCATAGCTCAAACCTTGAGGATTTCTTCTTTAGATATTAAATGTCCAATTATTAGGACCATATCAGGTTCCATTCTATGACCCTTACTCAGTTTTTGTTCTTAAGGTGGCTATGTAATTCTTAAATATGCAATTTAATTATCAGTTATCAGGCTATCTTGTTCATAAACTGGATGCTTTCCTATTTTCTCATGTCATGGAGTTCAGCAGCCATAGACTTACTGCATTTGATAGTAGAATAACTTTTCATAGTAGAATGGTGTCTCCTGCGAGATTGCTGTCTTGTGAAGTTCTGTATTTTGTCCTTCTGGAGAACCACTCACCCAAGAACAAACTAAGTTTGCTCTTTTTTTGACAATGGACGAGGTCAGTGCCTGATGGGTATGCTAACACAGACATTAAATAATAGAAATTGGAGATTAGACACTAAAAGCAGCCTGGGGATGTTGTTTAGCATTTTAATGCAATGTGGTTTCCTAGCAATCAAGCTACATTTACCAACAGTCTTCAAATATTGAGCATGCTCTTTCTAATAAAAGGTGTTACAAGCTAAGAAGTTCAAACACTCTTTTTTCAGGTTATGTATGAAGAATAACAGATTTGGTTTTGAGATCAAGTGAACTTGTACCAGGAACTGGTGAACAAGCTCAAGAACAAGCTAAGCAACAAGTTGAAACTTTGAGGTACCCAGGAATGTCTGATTTTAAAACTTATACATAACTTTTACCTGACACTGTTAGTACTCTGAAAGTGAGCATGATGTTTGAATTAGCAAGTTGAATTCTGGCAGAGGTACATGCCATATTTTAAAATAGTTTTATGTTTGGAAACTACATAAGCCACTGAATTGTTTTGAACTTTTGGTTTATGAAAAGATATGCAGTGCAGTCCTGGTGTGAGGAAAAGGAGCTGATCAGCACCCACCAGTTACTCCCTTTAGTCAGGGAGGTTTCCTGTGTAGTATCTTAACCTACTCACAATAAAAGTGGAAGTCCTGCTCTCAGCTTAAATGGAAGCAGAGAACAACTCTTTATAGCAGCATGACTTCAGAAGATCATTCTTTTTGCTCTGTGAAATATGGAACTGGAAGTGCTCTTGGTAGTGGTGGTGGGTAGAGTCTAACTGAAAGTTATTATCAACATATGGTGATGAATAGTTGTTCCCCTTCTTTCAGTTAAACTCCTTGAAACCCATGAATGAAGGATGGGATTTGGTGTTAAATTTTCCTGTGCTAAAAGCCTATAATCAAATGCTCATTTTACAGTAAGCTGAGGTCCTTTGGTTTCTCCACAAAGCACAGAAGAATTTCTGCCCATTCATGCCCAGACATTCAGAATAGTGATTTTATATTATCCTCTATTCAAAAGTTACCAGTCTGCCCAAGATGATGTGAAGAACCTGCTAGCACTCCTGCTGAATCTGGCTTGGAGGACCAATGCTTGATTTTACAACAATACAGTTTATTTTAATAAGATATCTTCCTATCAGAGAAGAACATGTTTCCCAGAACACTGATGATTTAAAATATTTGTTTTACAGAGTTTCTTTCTGTTTGCTTGGAGCTCCTACTAAATTTAGGTTTTCTGGATGATTTGAGGCAGGGTGAGGGACTACCACTTTTTCTTTAAGTTATATAGTAGTTGCTAATAAAAACTGTCTATCTGACTCACTCTGGAATTGCAGTAATCATGGCTGAGTTTGCTACATCATCCCCAAGTGACTATCTTGCATATGAACAAGTTAGAGGAACAAGATCATTTGAAGACGAGTTCAAGGATGAGGTCATAAGCTTATCCCTCTTTCTTATCCCTTGTTAAAATCTGCTTGAAATATCAGTGGGATTGTTTCTTCTTTCATACTTAGATTAGTTTAGTTTCAGTACCCTAAAAGTGCACTGAAGTGTATTGTTATACCTGCAACACACCCAGCTGATTTTTTGCTGAGATTTGCTGTGCGAGAAAAAAGGAGAGAAGGGATTGTAACATAAAGTGCCATGGGAAGAAGAGGCTACTTATGAAAGCTAGTATGTACTGTTGATGTACTTTGAAGTACAATTTCTGAATTTAAGACAAACAGAAAAGCAAAAGGAACATGAAAGAGGCAAGGCACAGCTGTGGCTTGACAGAAGAACTTGCTCTTGCTAGTGTGGACATAAGCATATTTTGCAGATATTACTGTTATGGCCTTGTCTTGCAGGACTTTATGTCAGGTGTGAGTTAAACCAAATTTCTGTAGGATTATCCTCACTTTCCCACTATTCATTAGAGTTGCAGAGTAGTATGAAGCCAGACAACTCCTAATCCCTGAGAACAGATATTCTCCCAAAATTTTTTTAGGCTGTCAAGAACTGGAATTTTGTCTGGATCTGTCAGATCTTTGAACTGGAAATGCTTCAGTAGTGCTCAACTGCTCAGCCCAGAGGTGTCTGTGAAGGGTAATGCTGCCACTCCACTTCTATCCCAATGTTTTGCCTAATGGCAACTAAACTATCATATTAAAGCTACATGAATTCATGAATAGTTCCACAAGAAGAATTGCTGCAATACAGCTGTGCTTCCATGCACATTAGATGGGAGATATAATGAAAGAGTTTTGAGAACATATTGCTGTATTCAGCCAAGTGGAAAATTTATCTTTTAAATACAGCTGACTGCTTGAAATATAAAAGGATAGGGAAATAAGTTGCAAATATGCATTTTTTGTATCATTGTATCCCCAAAGGCTGATGCTTTTGATGTCAGATGTTGTTTTCACACCTATCAGAAACACAATAAAAAATAAATAAGTTTTATACACACTATGGATTGTTCAGCATGGTATATCTCACAGATATAGTGATATAAAGTAGTAGACAAAGGGAAAAAAGAGTTTAATGTTTTCTAGTATTGACCTTACTTTGCCTTTTGACTTTCCTAGAAAAGTAGTTTTAGTTTCACACCAGCTTTCCCTTGTTATAGCTTTGTCTCTTGTATTTTAATAGATAGAATATTAAAATCATAAATTCATGGAATAACTTAAGTCAGAAAAGACCTTCAAGATCATTGAGTTCAGCTATTAACCCTGCACCACTAAACCATATCCACATTTTTTAAACACTTCAGTGGATGATGACTTCTTTGGAAAGTCTAATCTAGTGCTCATCAACCCTTTCAGTGAAGAAATTTTCATAATATCCTATCTAAGCCACCCCTACCACATGAGGCTGTTTCGTCTTGTCCTATTGCTTTTTCCTTTGGGGAAGAGACTGACACCCGCCTTGCTATAATATCCTTTCAGATATTAGTGATGTCTCCCATAAACCTCCTTTTCTCCAGGTTAAAAACTCTCTCAGGTACTCCTCATAAGACTTGTGGTCCAGACCCTTCACCATCTTCAGCAGCTCCATATCCTGCTGTGAGGGAGAGGCCCAGAACTGAGCACAGGATTTGAGGTGTGACCTCACCAGTGCTGAGTACAGGGGGACAATCCCTGCCCTGCTCCTGCTGGCCACACCACTGCTGGCACAGGCCAGGATGCCATTGGCCTTCTTGGCCACCTGGGCACTGCTGGCTCATGTTCAGCTGCTGTCACCAGCACCCCCAGGGCCTTTTCCTGTGGCAGCTTTGCAGCCACTCTGCCCCAGCCTGTGGCACTGCCTGGGCTTGCTGTGACCCAAGGGCAGGGCCCAGCGCTGGGCCTTGTTGAACCTCACACCACTGGCCTGGGCCCATGGTCCAGCCTGTCCAGATCCCTCTGCAGAGCCTTCCTGCCCTCCAGCAGATCAGCACTCCCACCCAGCTTGGTGCCATCTGCAAACTGACTGAGGGTCACTCAATCCCCTCATCCATGTCACTGATGAAGATATTAAACAGGATCAGGCCCAGTACTGAGCCCTGGGGAGCACCATTGGTGACTGGCCACTAGCTGGATGTAACTCCATGCACCACTAATCTGTGAGCCCAGCTATAGAGATATTTTTTTACCCAGTGAACAGGCCATCTATCAAAACCATGAGCAGTCAGTCAGGAAAATGCTGTGCAAAACAGTGTCATATGCATTACTAAAGTCCAGGTAGAAACATTCTTAGCCTTTTCCTCATCCACTAGGCTAACTATTCTCCCATAGAAAGAGATCCTGTTGGTCAAGCAGGATCTGCCTTTAACGAATTCCTGCTGGCTGGGCCTGATTACTTGGTTAATCCTGCATGTGCCGTGTGATGGCACTCAGGATGAGCTGCTCTATGATCTTCCCTGGCATCAAGGTCAGGTTGACAGACCCCTGTAGTTCCCAGATCACAGAGTCACAGAATCATAGAATGGTTTGAGCTGGAAGGGACATTAAAGATCGTCTAGCCCAACCCCCCTGCTATGGACAGGGACAATAGATTGTCTCTGTCTGTAGAGGCAATCTATTGTTTCTATGAAAGCTCTCACAAGACCAGATTGCTCAGAGCCCCATCCAGCCTGGCCTTAAACACTGCCACAGTTGGGGTATCCACAAATTCTCCAGTAAACCAATTGCAATGTCTCACCACCCTCACAGTAAAGAATTTCTTCTAATCTAAAACTACAATCTTGCAGTTTGAATCTATTCCCCCTTGTCCTGTCACTACATGCTCCTGTGAAAAGTCTCCAGCTCTCCTGTATAGGCTCCCTTCGGGCTGAAAGGCTGCAATAAGGCTTCCCCAGAGCCTCCTCTTCTCCAGGCTGAACGACCTCCATTCTTTCAACCTGTCCTCATAAGCCTGTCCTCCAATCCTCTAATTATCTTTGTGGCTCTAGATCCTCTTTCTAGCTCTTCTTGAAGATGGGTGACACATTTGCCAACCACCAGTCAACTGGGACCTCCCCGTTTAGCCAGAATTATGGTGGAAAGTGGTTCAGTGAGTGTTTCCACAGTTCCCTCAGTACCCTTGGGTGGAGGGTAGAGTAGGTGGGTGCTTTCCTTCTCCTCTGCATGACTGTGTTGGTCAGAGTTGGAGCAAAAGCTCTTAGCACAGCAGGTGCTCCTCATCCTACAGCACCCCTTTAACAATTATGGAGAACAAGTCCAGAAAACTAAATCTTTATTTGTCAGGTGCAATTATGCCTTGGATAATTAGAAATATGACAGCGATTCTTCAGTGTCTAATGAAAAAATATTACCTACTGCAATCCAGAAAGGTAAAGGCCATTTCTATTTCATGTCCTCTCAGTAAATAGCCATATACTGCAATGTAACAAATGCTTTCTGCATGGGGAAATCTATGTAAGTATTTTGTGCTCCTAAAATAGGAGGGTAGGGAAATCCCTTAGGGATTTTCTTGATGCAGAAAACAACATTATCCTGCAAACTTGGTATTAGCAGTAGCTCAGTAGAGACATGATGCAGAATAATTTGTGTTTCTAAACTAGGGACCTACTTCCCTACAGCTTTTGTTACTCTGTTAGCTGTGTAGAAGGGTGTTACTACATGTCTTACAGCCTGCCAAGGCACTGCTCTGCTACAAGGCGCCGCTCTGCTTCAAACACTTTCGTCAACCCGCCAAGCAATTGGCTTTATCTTCTAACTCATATTGTCAGCTTTGTGCTTGATCATGAGATTCACAGGCCTACAACAGAGCTAGGCACCAGTCTTCTGGCATAGAACTGACCAAGTAGCCTGAACAAGACTGAGGGTTTTTCAATGCCAGTCTCACTAAAAGACAAATAATTAGTTCCTAACTCTTTTTCTTGTTTTTTTTTTTTTTTTTGTTTTGTTTTGTTTTGTTTTGTTTTTGTTTTTGTTTGTTTGTTTGTTTGTTTGTTTGTTTTAACATCTGGGAAGACAAAGGAAGCAAGTTTCACTTTAGCATATAAATATTCTGGCCCAGTAAAGTATCAATAATCAGCAATAATCAGCATCTCTAAGCAGGGTGCGAATACACATTGAAATGCAGTGTTGTGTCTTCTGACTGAACAGCAGTAGTAAATGAGTAGTTAAAGCTGGGGAAGAACCCTCCAAGCTCCAAACACAATTGCTCCATGTTATCACAGATTAATTCTGTGGAGGATTCATAGTTGTTGTCATATGTGTCTCTTAATGCAGAAGGTTTTCTCTCTGATTCTGCAGGTAGATGTGCGGCCCCATCTGTGGGGCTGCACTGACTTCGGCAGGTGCAAGAGATTGCAGGACCTTTAAAGCTAAAAAAAACCCACAAGAAAATGGGTTTTCTCTTTGTAGGCATAAGAAACATCTGGTCTTTTTTGTGGTAAGGGACAACAGAGAGAATCAGTCTAAAAATCAGATGACAATCGGCACTTTGAAGACCTAGACTTGTAATGAAAATTTTCTAGGAATGTTTCTTTTCTTGTATCAATGAGGGTAGTGGGGAAGGCAAAGGAAGAGCAGGAAGTCTGAAAAGAATGCAGTGTATATTATTTTATCTTGATATTTTAGAAAACATACTTTTTCAGATGTTAATACAGATTTCATTGCTTGTAAATTGCTCTTTCATATGGTTTATGATTTTTGTGATATGGCTTATAAATAACTGATGAAGTAGTTCAAGGAAAAGCAAAACAATTACTTAAAAGGATGCTGTCAAAATGTATGTTACCTTTAAGTTGTTTTCCTAGACTTGAATATTTAATGACTTAATTTTCCCTGTTTCTTCCTTGAAAAATAGATCCATCATTCAGCTAAAGAGTTGATCTTTCTAGAAGCAGATAACACTACGTATCTCAGTTGTCTTAGTATTTATGTATTTCTGAGGATATATGAAATAACATGCAAAAAGCATGCTTATAATTTTATTAGATAATATAAAACAAAGCCCCTTGTGCTTTGTGAACTATACAAATCACTTTTGAAGATGGTCCGAGCCTGGTTTGAATGACACTTCCAGTCACTGAAAGTATGTCAGTGCTAAACACAGGTATGGAAAATGGGAAGGCATGGACCATATTTTTGTGGAACTCAGAAGGAAACCAGTTTCTTTTTCTCCATACCATTTTTGAATTGATTTTAAAGTTCAGTGCTCTTCATGGCACTTTAGTGAAAAGTTTACTTAAGTGAAAAGTGTATGTCATTTACCACTTTGGAGCCACAATCATGAAATTACAGGGGGCCATTTTCTTGTTTCCATCCACAAAAAATCTCTCATCCAGCCTTCAGTTAAAAACTTTACTTGGCTTTTCCCTAGTCTACGCAGAGATGTCTCTTTTGCCTTCCTGATCTTTTCATTGTTTTGGATGTGTGATACAAAAATCTGCAATCCGACATATGCTCTTTGGATTTATTTGCCATTACTATTTAGTCCACAAGGAAACCTTTCAGACCATGATTCAATTTCTTTTCAAACTCTGTTATGTGCCAATAGCTTATATTCTAAAATACCATTATATTTTAAAAGAAATAATTATAATTATTCTAAAACTACATACAGGCTGCTAAGAGTTTAGGACAGACAAGAATACTTTCTGCTTAATGAAATGCTGGCATAAAAGAACTTTCAAAGAGTGATAAGATAGGGTGATTCAGTGAAAGGACATGATATAATATTTAGAAATGAGTTTTTCTGGATCTGCCTGTTTCCTTGCTCTTGCTGAATTTTATTTGGTACACAACTTCCTCAAACAATATGTGCTGTGAGGTGAGTAGAAAGTGACAGTCTTGATACAGCCATTTAGAGTGAATGGCTTCTCACTGTATAAAGCAAAGCTGAAGTGGTAAGATAAGGGAAAATTTGTACTGTGGAGGCACTGAATCCATATTCTGTCAGAGATATTAAGATAAGGCTAATTGCTTTTGGTAAAAGATCTACAAGTTTTCAGAAAGATTTGCAGCTAAATATTTTTTCTGAAAGGTATTTTGACAAATTCTTTTATGCGTTAATATGTCTTGTACATTACAACAATTAGGAAAAGTAGAAACAAAGTAAAATTTATAGAGGAGAAACTTGTAGTTATGAAGTTCCCTGGAAATATTTGGAAAGAAAGGGATACATAGGTTCTTAGTTTAGGTCTATAGATGAGTTTGTTTGTCATCATAACTTTTTATGTTGGCAAGACAGCAAATCCTTTACGACGGTTGAGGACAAATCAAGCAGTAACCATAGATTTCCCATGTAGATCTCCTTCTCCAAAAAGTCCTTGCATTGTAAATTTATCAGCTTTAGGGAATGTATCTTAGTGATCTTCTACTGAGATGTGCTTAATGTGGCTGGTGACTGGAAGGCAACTGAATGTTTTAAGATCTCTTTATAAAGAGACCAATCAAACAGCTTTTTTACATGATGTGTCAGTCTCTACAGCAACTTTTCAGGGAGGATGTAATCAGTCCAGAGCAAGAAATATCTTAGGATCTTCACTGTCATACTTTATCATCCTGGAATAACACAAATCTACAGCTTGGGATGCTTCAGGCCAGACTGGGTTGCATTTAAACAATTCAGGCTGTGATCCAAAACTCATTGAGGTCAATGGAGAGGTTCCCAATCGCTTTGAATAGCTTTTGAATCAGAGCCTTAAAGATGGTGTTTTGCTGTCCGAAATTACTTAGGCAAACCATGAAACATAAGTGTGTATTTCTCAGAGAAGCTGGAAAACACTGAAACTGCTCCATTCCCTGCAGCTACATTAAGGATTATGCCTGATTGGCAAAGCTTTCCAGAACGTTTAATCTTCAAATTAATTTGATGGTCCTGATCAGCACAGGGTAAACACAGGAGCAAACTGTTCTGCAATATTTATTCATGTTTTTAAATGGATTATTGTCAACAGTATTTTTCTCTTTGTTTACGTTTCTGATAAATCATTCTAGTGAACAAATTTGCTAGCAGGAAGGGATTGCTGACACAGCAAACCTTAAATTGGTTGCAGTCTGCAGTCTGTTAGAGGTGAAGTCCATGCATGCTGCAGACAGAGGTGCGGCTGCAGCTGGCGTGGTGATGCACAGGTTGGTTCTGTACTGTTGGCTGTGCTGAGTGGTCTGTTTATCCAGCAAATCACAACACACTGTGTACCCATTGCAGATTGAGCTGTCTCTGTATCCTAGTAAACATAGGGCTGACACTGCTTTCTCTAGTGGAGTGACTGTCTGGTATGGCTCCCAGCTTTGGCAGGCAGCGTGCAGGAAAGTATTACACTTTTAACACCTACTAGTCGCAGAAAATTTATGTATGACAGAAAAAATGCACACCAGCAAATTTTTAATGTGATGCCCAGTAGTGCTAGGAAAATTATGAAGGTAGACTGGATGCCTAATTCATTAATGCTTCACTGAGTCTACATTTCTTTATCAGTAAAGATCCTGTGGCCTCCATCTCTTAAGAGATTTACTTTTTCTTTTCATTGCCATGCAGTCACAATCCAGAGTATTGCAGCAGTTGTCTGTTGTGAACAGAAACAAAGGATGAGCCTGATTCATGATTTGGATTAAGATTTTAGAGGTCCAGGTTCTTTCTTTTTTCATTGCTATACCAACTGTTAAACGAGGTAAGGGAAAAAAGGCAAACCCTGTGAGGGAGGGTAGTGTTTCTTTCACAAATGACTCAGCTGAGATAACTCCTCCGGGGGTGGGGGAAGGCACCAACACAGTCACATCCATTCTGAGGGGGTCATCTCTAGGGTACTTAATCACACCAGCAGAATAGGCAGGTGCAATGACTTAGGTCATCAAGGACTTTCAAATATTCCGAATATGTGACAGTGTTACATCATCCATTGCAAAAGCTCCTCACCCTATGGGTGGTGCTGAGCATTCACACCTCATCCTCTGCTTATATAATCTTTGGTCAGGGGATTTGGGACACCACCATTCAATGGGTCAGGAGGAGGACCAGAAGTTCTGCAGGACCACTGCTTTTGACTAGACTGCAACTATTCACTTCAACAGGATTGCAAACACCTCTTGGTATGATCCTCTGACTTTTGTAATTTCTTTTGAACCACAAACACCTATGAATGTTGTGTACTCTCTTCCCATGAAGGGTGGGACTAGCGAAAGAGCTTTTACTCCCAGTAGATAGGCTATATGCTCCATGGAAACTTTTTGAGACTTGTAGGCTGAAATTCTTTATGTTCTGAAGAAGCTGCTCTAGAAGGCCAGTTAGACGAGTAGGAGAACAAAGTGGGTTTATTGCACCACGCATACTCTTCCAGTTTTAAAAGATCATCCACTGTGAAGGATGTGATTATGCTTGATCCTCATGGATAGGAAGATATGCCAGCAAACAGGATGCAGCTGAAGGTATTAACTGTCTTACAAGTAGGTGTCCAGGATGGCTCATCCTGCATACTCATCCTACACAATTCCAAGTGGTATGCAAATGTTAGGTAGGTATATATAAATATTTAGTAGGCAAGACAAGTCTTCAAGACAAGGCAGTATACTTACAAAAACTGTAAATCAGACAAGTTTGAAGACTGCTTCCCCATGCTGCAGCAGGTTGTCTCCAGCAAGATCCTGCTCCATGGCATACCTGGTAACCTGGCTTTCCCCTCATTATATTGTTGGGCACATGAGTGCCTGATGCAATTTGAAGTGTATTCTATAGCACCACCTTTCCATTTAGAGCACAAAGTGAGGGAGGATACTATGACTGAAAGTGCAGACAGCAACTTCTAAAATTATTTAGTGAATGTTTAACTGACTTAGGAATGAGGGGAAAAGAGAGAGATGGCTTAAATGAAGTGAAGCAAACCTCTAGGCCTGAAGTCAGGTATTGTGTATCGCATATTAGGTATTGAGCAACTTTTGCATCAAATGTGTGCAGAAAAGATACTAAAACCATAGAAACATACCACTGGAGCCCTGGGAAGGTTTCATTTTTCTCTTTCCTTTTTTTTATAATTTCCTGTTAGCTGTTGCAAGTTCTTCTGAACATTTCACTGGAGAATTGAGGAAAAAATGGGAAATTTTCCTTTAGCCATAGGCAGGAATTGTACACAGTTTTCTTTCTTTTCTTAGCAAACACTGGGATGCTTCTCTCATTTTAACTTACCAAGCATAGCTGAATACATTTATGTTCTGCTGATGTCAATATATCTGCATTATGTATTTTATGTTCATATAAACTTTCTCCATCCCTATTACATTAACACACCCAAAACACTGCTAACACCAGCAATGACAGAGTACCACTGCTTGGCCAGATGAAATAAGCATAAGGTATGTCTTACATCTTTAGGACTTACATCTGCTTTACTTCCTCTTGTAAAAGTCTTATAAAATTTGAAAGTCTAGAAACAAATATTCTAATCATCACTCTTCCAATAAAGCCCCCTGATGTCTTTAATTTCCAAATATTTAAGATACATTGTGCTTTTTGTTCTGTGAGTTGTTCTATTTACAACTTTAATCTAAACAACTAATGATGTTGAATTTATTCTTCCCTGAAAAAACTTTTTTCTGGATGTGGTGGCCTGGTAGTCCAGTGAAAGGACAAATGCATCTTGCTCTGAAATCTGAAGTTCTAGAAAGTGCCCCTGTGTCAGAGGAGGTCAGTATGCTCCCAGAAGATGCTCCAGGCAAAAGAAATGTCTCCTTCAATAAGGTGCCTGTCTGAATGCTGCAGATAGTATTTCATAAATGAGCTATGTGGTGGTTAAGGAAATGCCACTCCTGTGACCTCGCAAAATTTTCTTTCTAATAATTTATGGCAGCCCCATTTGATACTGAGCCCTTCCCTCACGTTGCAGGCTGAAAACCAGGCTTCCATTGCAGCTGAATCTCCTCCATCTTCTCAGCACCTCCCTGCAGTCCCAGCTGTAAGGAGTGCCTTGGTCACCAGCCCCCAATGAAGAGCAACCCCCCTGCCAGGACTCCATTCTCAGAAATCTGGGGCAGCTCTGCCATTTCCTTCAGATTTCTTTCTGTAATACTTGCTTTGGACTTGCTACTGACATGCTGCTCTCTGCAGCTTTGTTTTTTTGCTATGTTCAGCTTCCCACTGGTGGCTGTGGTCCCATCTCCCACTCAGAGGACACTCAGGCAGCCCCTACCACCCCCACACTGATGGGACCAGGACAGACCACCCACAGTTTTCAGAGGAGTTAATGAGGCCCTCTGTTCATGGTTATAACTCCACACAGCTTCCCAGCTCAGATTTTCCAGAACACTGAGTTTAACCCTGCTCCAAAGCAAAGCCAGAAGCAAAGCTGAAGATGGCTTTGAGCCTTGCAGAGCTGGATCTGCTGTAAAGGAAAGAAGCATTCTCCTTGCAGAAATTTGAGAGAGGTTCTAAATTTTACATTAATGGAAGCATATGGGTCCTAAACTTGTGGGAAATAGTTGTTGTTTGGAAGAAAATCTTTGAAAATACTTGACTTCATGAAGAAGAGTAAATTTAATCTGACTTTCCAGAAGATTTAATATTGGCCTTAGTTGTCTACCCTGTGAGGCTTTAAGGGTACATCCATGTTGATAGAAGCTGTCTCTATGAAGAGAGGAGTGGCCTTCTCACACTCCTTTTCTCGCCCCATCTGTGTTGGAGTGTTGTGAGTAGCACTGAGCAAAACCAGGTAAAAACTAACACACCTTCCCCTCTCCCCATCCCTAGATCAGCAGAAATAGAAAACCTCAGTTATTTAAATGCACACAGTGCTTTACCATTATACAAACACTAACATCTCTCTGTTTTTCTTTCTGAGTAAAGAGGGCTGACTCCTCAGGTAATCCAGCAGATGATATTTTATGCGTATAGCCTGGCTCTGTGGGATCATAGTTGAGAGAGGGAGAGAGAACCCTTTGCTTTCATCACTTCTCTGGCATGTTAAACCAACCTTGTCTGGGACTAATTTGAGCCCTGGCTCTGTCTTATATTAACATCCCCAGCAGACCAAAAACCATTTTAATTTAAAAAAGGTCCAGGCTAGTAGTTCAGAAGGCTTTTGTTGGAACAACTTTCACCAAATAGTGATGGAGCTTGGGGCAGGCCTTTGACTTTGTAAGAGACATCAGCCTGAGCCAACATCATGCTGGTTGCTGCAGAACCCATGTATTATCCCCAGAGCTGCCTGCAAATCAGCCACACTGATTCCCGTGTGTGACTGGAAATACACTGCACTGTGCAGTGACTACAAGACATAGAATTAAACATCTTGGTCTTCTAGCTACTGTCAGTTGGCTGCTGATAAAGTGTATTTCTAAATACTATCCTTTAGCTGCAACTCCTTTACAAGAGAAAGATGTCAAAATTGTCCTTCTTTCCTTTTATTCCTACAGATGTGCTAGTAGAGAGATTATTATGCCTACAGCAGACTCTTAAACTCCTTAGAAACTTTTTTTTAAAGCCATTGAATAGCACTGAATATCAACCATTATACATAAAATTTATTTTCACCAGTGAATTTGTCGACCTGGCAATCCATCCCTCCCACTATGCTTTTCTGTGCTTTGGTTATCTCTGTAGTCTTGCTTGGGTCTGAGTGCAAAGGTGGCAGTGCCTCTGACTTTGACAGTGACTAAATAGTACCAACTATCTGCGGAAAAAAAAAGCTTTTGTGAATTTGGTTCCACCATTTCTATTCTGAACTACTTTTTCTGTAGATCTACAAGGGCTTTGAGATTGAGAGGAAAGAAAAGAATTTGGGGATTAAGCTTCAAAATATCAGAGATAAATTAAATGAGGTCTGTCTTCAGGTTATTTCTGCTGTTGAACTACAGGATTGTAAGTAAGTGCTGGTGACACACTCATCTAGAACAAGCTGAAATACTTCTGGACAGAAAGCCTATCATTGCTGCTGCTGCAGGGTGGCTGGCAGGACTAAACCAGATCCTAGCCTCTGGCTTGTACCACAGCTTCAGTGGGTGGCTGGGAGAAGGGGAAAGCCCATGGCTGACAAGATGTAATCCAAGTTAAGCATATGAAGTCAGTGACATGAGATAGTGGCACCCAGAAATATGGCTGAGACTGGAAGTTTCCTCATTACACCCAACATATTAATTGCCAAAATGCACTAACTCCAAAGACACCTCTGAAAGAGGAGATGAAAATGTGCTAAAAAGCAATGACATTAGGATGAAGAGTGCTGGCACAGTAGAGAGAACTCCTTCCTGTCCCCTCATGCTGCAAGAATAAAAAAATGGATGTGATTTTTTTAAAGTCTTCTGGTATGAAGAAGATTTTTCGAAAGAAATTCAGCAATGGCTGTTAATCCACATCCTAGATGGACAGAGAAACAAAGTAGTGCAGTGGGATGAATTACACGTGTTTTGTAGCTGTGTGTCTTCTCGTATATCACCTGACCAGCTACAAAGCCATGTGATGACATGGCTTGTGACAAGAAGCCAGGCAGTTATGCACTTATTTCAGGCCTTCCAAAGGACTGGATGTTAGCTCAGCAAAAGACCAAGTCACGGAGAGTGAAGACCCTTGCAACAAGCATTTGTCCTCTTCAGCAAAGCAATGCAGTGAATCACAGGTGAGAAAGGTGCCTTCACTTTACATGTTAATGAAAAACCCGGTGCAGTGACATACAGATGAGAAGGTCTGGGTGTGTGGCTTAGAAATGTCTATGTAAAGAAGGGACAAGAAGAAGAAGTACAAATGTGGCAAGCAAAGGATTTGGGGATTTTCTGCATTTGCTTTCAGGGCGCAGTAACACAGGCACTGAAGGTACTACTGTAAGCAGAACTCATTCACTTGGTGTCTCATGTCGTGTTGATGCATGTTTAAGAGCTTGCTAAGTTTTACAGTCATTCAAAAGTCCTTATTGTATAGGATATAAAATAATTTAGATCTATCATCTAGATACCTCTTATTGCATATCCTCTGGGAGATACTGAAATGGCAGATGTCAGGATCCTGAGAGAGAGTAGCAGAGCAAATCACAGAATCACAGCCTTGGACTTCTCAAGGGCAGAATATAACCCCTTTAGAGATATGCTTGGAAAAATCCCATGGGAGACATTCCTGGAGAGAGGGGATGTCCAGGAGAGCTGCTGAGCTCCAAGCTCAACAATGGTCCCTCCCAACAAGCAGAACCAGAGAGGGCAGGAGGCTGCGTGGTTGAGCAAGGAGCTCCAACTTGACATAGCCATACAGAGAAGGTGGAAGGAGGGTCAGACGGCCCAGGAGAACTACATAATTTCTGTGCAGAAGGATGGGTTCAGGAAAGCCAAAGCTCATCTGGGGTTGAATATGGAAACAGCGGATATGAAGGTAAAAAAAGAAAGATTTCTAAAAAGGGTCCCCAGGAGTAAAGGGCATCCTATTCCAAATGTGGATCTGTGAGTGTATGGGCCAGGGATTTGATTGAAAAGAATACAGAAAAGACAAAGTTTCTGTGTGCTTTCTCTGCCTCAGCCTTCAGGACTCCAGTCCCTGAGACAGAGGGGAAAGCCAGGGCAATGAAGACTTGCCCCTGATGGAGGACAGTCAAGTTAGAAAACATTAAGCAAACTAGTCTTACAAAAATAATGGTGTTGATAATGCCAAGGGGTATGGGCTGCTCACATAAGATTTGGACTTGATGATCCTGGTAGGTCCCTTCTAACTCAGAATATTCTGTGACTGTGAAATCCATGGGTTCTGATGGAAGGCACCAAGTGCTGAGAGAGTTGCCTGATGTTGCTGTCTCTGGAGCTTCCACCAGTAAAGGAATGCAGAGTTCTGTTGGATGCAACTCTCAGCAGCCTGCTTGACCCTTCCGTGAGTAGGGAGGCTGGACTAGATGTCCTCCGTAATTTTGCTCTCCAGCCTCTCATTTTCTCCTCATTCTTTCATTTTTGTGTGGGGATGGAATTGTGCACTTCTGGGTGTTCCATAGCTCCATGGGTTACATGAGGTGGCTCCTGGGACACTGCCTCCCACATCTGCTGTGATAGCCAATGCCCCAGCTGCTTGGGGTGAGAGGAGAGGGGAATGCATGCTTCTTTCCTTCTTTCCTAGGCCTTGGCTACTGTAAAGTCAGCAATGACAGGGTTAACCAAGACTGTGAAAGCAGGTTTTTCAGAGCACAGACTAGCTTTCAGCTTGAAAGCATACTGTAGCTTTGAGGAGAGTTTTTCATTATTGGACAGAATCCAGCATCTCACCATCAATGTTACAGTTTGCTCAAAGGCAGGCAGATTATGAAGAAATAGAAGCCACATCTGTGTCAGCTACATTTATCCCATCTGCTTTTTATTTTATCAACTTGGAAAGTAAATCCTAGTCATCACAAAAGCCTGTTTTATATGGATTAGTGCAAATAGTTTGGCACTGACAAAACATATGTATAAAAGTTTTTCCTTCCTGACAACACATTTAAAAATTAAATTTCCAGGGGATTTAATTACCGTTAAAACCTTTCACCATTTATTTCAGGACATTATTCAGTGCCTGCAACCCTCATTCAGGTAGTTCTGTGTTTCTCTTGGCCATCATTTTTGCAACAGGTTATTAAAAAATATTACCACACCATGGTTTGAAATACAGCATGGGTATGGGTGCTCCTGATTTATCTCTGCTCAGGTCAGTGTTGCTACTGCTATCAGGTAAAGGTAGGAGACTGGAGTGGATCCGGGGAGTGAGAAGGGATAGCAAACAGGAGACACAAGGGGACAGAAAGCACAGATCCATAACACATATTCTCCTGTAACTCAGGCCTGCACCAGGCATCACCAGTAACCACAGCATGCAATACTGTTTATAGAGCAACCAGGCGCTTCTCTCTGATCTCGTTATGCTATTAGCCTAAGCACACATAACCTCAATTGCCTGGAAAGGAGAAACCTTTCATTTCTGATTTAGTTCTGTGAGCACTGGCCATTTGTTCCCATGCCAACATTGGTTAATTGATTTCTTCTCTCAATTTTTTTTTTGTTCAATCTCCTCACTTCTTGTGTATGTCTCTTGAGTAGTCAAAACCTTCCAAGACAACAAAGGTTTTACTACACTAAACAAGTAGAAGTAATTTATGTTGCTTCTTCCTAATAATTTTTCCAGTCTTACACCTTTCTCAGTTTCTTTCTTTGCACAGTGTGCTGAGGAAATGTTGCCAATGCCTTGTATAATGACATTAATATGTTCTTATCTCTACTGGAATTGATTAATGCGTCAGACAGAGTGTTTTTGATCTTCCCAGGTACAGAGGAGCTGCATCTTTTTCACCAATGCACAGTATGTTCAGTTCTTACTTGCTGGGTTCTACATGGAGTACATCTGAAAGCTCTTTTAAAAGCATTCTAGCATGGCTGTCCCCATTTTACAAAGGCAGTTCAGATGATGAAAAAACTTGCCCAAGGCCACACAGCAGACTGATAGACAAAATAAAGTGAAGTATGTGTGTATCTTGACCAACAAATCCTTTGTCCTCTAAGCTACAGACTGCAAAAACAACTCAGGCCTTTTTAATCTAAGGCTTAGACAAAATAAAGTTAAATATTGCAATTAAGGAGGATGGAAGACCTTTTGATAAACCAGAAAGTGACCCTCGTATGAAATTCTGTTGACATTATATCCACAGCACTTCAAAAAAAATCCCAGGAAACATGCCAGAGTACATCATTGCTTTGTACTCATGGCAGTTTTCATCTGTGGAGTAAGGCTATCCTTGCCAGGTCAGAAATAATTTCCAGCTTTCAAGGAGACAAATAGCTGTATTACAGGCTCAAGTAATACTGCATTGCCCTGATTCTGCAAGACTTAGATGTTTTTACTTTATTCATTGTGATTAGTAGCAGCTGCTTACATGGCTTTTCATTAAATACTCAAATGAATGCTTGGAAGATTTTAGTCAAAAAGTCGTTGGGAATAGTAGAAGCATCTGAATTTGGGACCTCTGTCCCAACCCACTGTCCCCCACTGGGAACAGTAGAAGCATCTGAATTTGGGACCTCTGTCCCAACCACTGTTCCCCACTGGGTTTCTTAAAATATTGCCATGGTCACTTTTCTTTGAGACAAAGAGAAAGCCTCTTGGGAAGTAGGTACTGCTTACATTTTATTGCTTGAAGCAAGGTCTGAAAGAGTAACCTTCACTGAGTTCAGATCTAATTACAAGTTTCTAAACATGTTACCCTGACTAAAGAAACACAGAACTCTTGAGGTTGGGAGGTATTGGTGAAGATTGCCCTGCCCAAGCCCCTGTTCGAAGTAGATCAGCCATGGCAGCTTACTGAGAGGTGTGCCAAGCAACACTGAATATCTCCAAGGCTGGAGATTTCACAACCTTTCTGGACAACCAGTATTTGACCACACTCATGGAAAAACCCTCAAAGGTTTTTCTCATGTTTCAGTGAAGTTTCATGTACTTTAATTTTTGTCTCTTGCTCCTTCAAGGGATGTGACCAAGAGGAGTCTAGCACCATTTATCTTTATTCTCTACCCACCATCCCAGCCTGGATGTTAGGAGGTGGAGAGTTTGACATCTTGCTGAAGTGCAAAAGAATACTATTCACTTCTCTTCCTATGTTCATCAAGAAAGTCATCCCTTTGTAGAAAGCATGCAGCCTCCTGCCCTCTCTGTGTCTGCTTGTTGGCAGGGACTGTTGTTGAGCTTCGAGCCCAGCAGGCCTCTTGGACTCCTCCTCTCTCCAGTGCTGTCTCCCATGGCATTTTGGCAAGCAGATCTCTAAAACAAGGAAAAAAAAATAAAATAATAAAAAAAATTCTAATTCTGCCCTTCAGAAGTCCAAGGCTGTGATTTTGTGATTTGCTCTGCTACTCTCCCGCAGGATCCTGACATCTGCCATCTCATGGTCACTGCAATCAAGGATGCCACGAAACCTCATATCCCCAGCTAGTTCCATCTGGTTTGTAAGTATCTGGTCCAGCTGAGCATCTTTTTTCTTGGCTCCTCAATCACCTGTGTCAGGAAGCTATTGTTCACAATTTTATTGGAAATGTCCTGCATATCAGGTCTATTGGTAACAAAAAATAAGTAAACCACACTTCTTTTTGGAGATAATATCATGTAGCTTCATAGATGTAGGTTTTTTCCCTACTGAAAAAATGCTGGCCTCAACCCGAAACACTCATCTGTAGTATTTGCTTAATGCACAAATCAGGAGTCTATAGACTTGGATATAGGACTGAGGATTACAGTGACTTGTTCCTCAAATGAAATTGGCACAGATATCAGGTTTTCCACCTCATCAAGCAGTGGAATGACAGTTCAGATTGTCAGCAAGTTCTCTATTTTAGGAGAAAGACATATATTCTGCTGTGTTGTGGCTTACAGAAAAACAGAAACATAGTTTTGAATTTCTGAAAGATTTCTGCTGCACAGATTTGTGAATATGTACCAAATTGCATTGACTTTAAACTTATATTTTTATTATATTAATTTGCCATCTCATTATACTACAGTTAATTCACTGTTTGCTCTACGTTTATTTGCTTTTTATGCTAGTAGTTGTGCTGCGAGGAGGACTTTTATAGTGCACCCATGAAGGTGTTATTATGCAGTGATAGTCTCTAAAATAGAGCTCATTTTTGCTCTACTCCCTACTTAATATTTAACTTGCAGTAATAGTTTGAGAGATTTGCTTGGGTTTGGTTTGTGACTTTCTGAGAGAGGTGGGAGAAATTATGTGGCTGTTTTGTATGTAAACCAAAATGGAGGAATGATTTTTCTGCCCATATGTATTTAATAACTTGAGTTTATCTGGAAGAGGAGATGAGGCTTTTTTATTTCAGTGAATGGAAAATCACCAAGTGGGATAGGGCATTACCAATTACCCTTTTACCATTTTTAGCTCTGCATTCTTGACTGACTGTAAGGTTCCCTAGGGTCTCTTCCAAGTCCCTGGCTGGAGAAGGAAATGGAGAAAGGAACATGGCTGAAAAAGGGGAGACAGCAATGACACGAACTTCGAGAGTGGTTTTAATGCTGTAAAATGGATTAAGCCCTGTGACACTAGGAACAGTTGCTTGGGAAGCAGTCCTTGCAAGTGTGATGTTCTTACAAAAAATCTTTCATCTTACTGGCTGAAATGTGCTGAATGGGGCCTGCAGGGGACAATGCAGCTTTTACTGCTGAGTAAGACTTCAAGAAGTGTTTTGTTTTTAATTTTACCAATTTTCCAGTCTTCTTGCTCCTTTGGCATGTTGCCAGCTTCTGCTAAAAGTACAATGAATATTGTTCTTGCAGAGAAGGTGTCACTTGCTGAGTTTAAAGAACTATAAAACTTCCAAGTGCTTTTGTATTACCACACATGTGCAAAAAGAGTCTAAAATCTAAGCCCTAAGCCAAGCATATTATTTATTATAGAAAAATTAATCACACTTTCCATTTTCTTAACCACAGTTTTGTCCATTGTATTAAAACTTGGAGTAAAGTCTATGTATTGATAAACCCATTCAAGTTGAGATTCAACTTGTGAAATAGCTTGACATCTTAAAATATGTTAGCAGAAATCTTTATTAGTAAATGATTGGTTAATAAGGTAAAAATCTAGAATTAGTATCTTGACTTGTGTATGCTGTCTCTGTAGACTTCAGTAAAGCATTTGACCCCATCTCCCACAGGATCCTCCTAGGAAAACTGCTTGTGGCTTGGATGAGTGGACTCTTCGATGGGTAAAAAACTACCAGGATGACCAGGCCCAGAGAGTGGTGGTGAATGGAACTAAATCAAGTTGGTGGCCTGTCACCAATGGTGTTCCCCAGGGCTCTTTTTGGGGATGGTCATGTTTAACATCTTTATCAATTTCTGTGTGTTGCAATTGAGTGTCCCCTCAGTCAGTTTGCAGATGGCACCAAGCTGGGTGGGAGTGCTGATCTGCTGGAGGGCAGGAAGGCTCTGCAGAGGGGTCTGGGCAGGCTGGACCATGGGCCAAGGCCAGTGGTGTGAGGCTCAACAAGGCCCAGTGCTGGGTCCTGCCCTTGGGTCACAGCAAGCCCAGGCAGTGCCACAGGCTGGGGCAGAGTGGCTGCAAAGCTGCCACAGGAAAAGGCCCTGGGGGTGCTGGTGACAGCAGCTGAACATGAGCCAGCAGTGCCCAGGGGGCCAAGAAGGCCAATGGCATCCTGGCCTGTGCCAGCAATGGTGTGGCCAGCAGGAGCAGGGCAGGGATTGTTCCCCTGTACTCAGCACTGGTGGGGTCACACCTCAAATCCTGTGCTCAGTTTTGGGCCCCTCACTTTAAAACAAACACTGAATTCCTGGAACATGTCCAGAGAATGGCAACATAGCTTGTGAAAGCTTTAAAACATGTCACAGAGGAGCCTCTGAAGGAGCTGCTTTTCTTTAGTCTTTAGAGAAAAGGAGGCTCAGGGTGGACCTCATTGCTCTCTACAACTGCCAGAAGGGAGGCTGCAGTGAGGTAAGGGTTGATCTCTTCTGCTGTCCTTGCAGTGAGAGGATGAGAGGAAATTACGTGAAGCTGAGATAGGGGAAATTCTAATATTCGATTTTTTTTCTTTCACTTTTAGGGTTGTCAAGCATTGTAATAAGTTGCTCAGGGAGGTGGTAGAGAAACCATCCCTGCAAGTATGTAAAAGCCATCTGGATCTTGTGATCTGGTTTAGGGGTAACAGGGGTAGTGTAATACTGGGTGGATGACTGGATGATCTTGTAGGTCTCTTCCAACCTTGATGATTTTGTGATTTAAATAATGTTTTAGTGTTTTCATGCAGAAGAAAGTAAGTGGAAGGCATTGAGTAAAGAACAGATGGACTGTAAGGATGACTTGCATATGAAGTCTTTACTATTCAGGGCTGGTAAGAAAATAAAACAAAATGACACCATTCCTGGAAAAACTTACGACCTCAGGGAATTGCTTATTTACCTGCTTTAACCAGTTGCCTGCTGCAGTGTTGAGGCTGTCAGCTATAGGAAACACTTCAGAAGTTGGTTTTACACAAAAAGTCTCATGGGAATATAATTCAGCCACCACCATGCTGAAGTGTGTCTCTTCTTTCCCTATTTGTTGTGCTTTCATCCAACTCTTGGTATGCATTACAGAATTTGTGTGGAGATGGGAAATGCATAGAAATACAAGCATACAGCCATTTTCTTCAGGACTCCTGGAAATTAAAGCTATGTATGGGCTACAATGTGTAGAGATGAGAAACTGCTATTTCTTGTCACTGGCTAGGCTCTTCTGTGTAAAGGCTAAAATCTGTGCTGTCTTTCTCTGTACAACAGAGATATCCCATGGTAAAGCTCTTAAGAGTGCCTCATCACTTGGTTTCACAGATCCACAGATTTATCAGTGGTGTCAGAGCTGAGAAGAGGGTGCATTTAATACATTCTGTTAATACATTATTCAAGATCAAGATTCATCTAGGCTTAGCTTTCTCCTCTGACATACTAAATTCTATAGCCAAGAATGCAACTGAAAACAGCCATGCAGATGCAGTCACTAACCTAAATACTTCCCCATGTTCTCACAGAACTCTGTCCTCTCCCCCTCCTAACTGGTACCATCTACATAGCAATGGGACTCACTGCTATGGAGCATGACAGAGTGTTCAATAAAATACTTTCCACCTCTTTCTCTGAGAGATGAGTAACTTCAATGCCTCAATGCACGTATCCCATCTACTGACATTTAATATGACCTTAGTACTGAACAACTTTCAGCAAGAGGAGTTTAAAGGTCAGGGAAAGCAGCAGGAATGGATGAGCTCCATATGAAAACATGTTTATATCTTGTAAAACAAGAAGCACACAATTAGCCCTGCTGTGAATATGGACAGGTGTGCCAATTTCTAGAAGAAATTTCTAGACAGAGGTGAAGTTTAATAGCTACCATTTTAAAAAGCCTTTTTAAAACTGTTTTTAAAAAGGATGGTTTTAGTACCAAGTTCTGCACTGAAGAAGCATCTTATTTTTCTATAAAAGTCAAACAGAAATATTTAATGACTTTTTGTACTTCTTTGCCTTGCATCCAATTTTTACAGCAGGCAGAACTCTCTAAGAACTGATAGACATCTAACAGATCCATTTGATCCCAGATCAAGTCCATTTGATGCCAGATAACATTAGTTTTTGGAAACTGGATTTGGACTCAATGGAGTTGGTCTCAGTATGGACTTGAGGATACTTATGGGTCTCTTTCAACTTGAGATGTTCCATGATTCTAAGTACAAACAAAGGGAAGGAAATTTCATTGCAGAACAATTGCATTCTGAAAATGAAGCACAGCACAGAGATTGTTTTCTGGTGCTGTTTTCCTTGGTTTGTACTTTAAACAGCTCTGCACTTGTTTCTAGATAACTTCTGATCCAAGTCTTTGGAAAACATTTTCCTAGAACATGGAATTTCTTCTTGAAGTACATTGGATCTGGAAGCCAGCACACAAGAATTTGCATTTTGGCTTTGTATTCTTCCAATTAATTTCAAACCAAATGACTAAATGGAAGATGAATGGAAGTTTCAGAATTCTTAGCTTGAACTTTACATGAATGTAGGGGATGTTTGAGGCTGTTCAGTTCAGTTTTGCAATATCTGGTGTTTCCACCAAGGATACATCAACTTCAACAGATGACCTTATTTTTTGTCTTAACCAAAGTACTTTTGTGAATTATAGGTGTTTTTAGGAAATGTAATCAAATGCAGATTCTTTCTGGATTAAAATTTTCCAACACAATTCTCTGACCACATTGCGCATCTTGTGCTGTCCTCCATGAGTGCAGAGGGTCTCTGCACTTTTTGCCAAGGTCAGCTGGGTGGACTGTGAAAGCCAGCTTAGATGGAGCTTTTCTGCTGGTTATTCTTTAATTATAACCTCCAACACATCAGTATTTCAGAGAAGTACAGTTATTCGGTCTTGAAAAAGAGAGAGTCATAGAGTCTGAAGATATGTTTCAGGGTTTTTTCCATCAATAGATAATATGAAACCCAAAAAATATAAGTACGGTATATGTAGCCCTAGTACTGAAAGTGTTCTTCATCCCAAGTAATCATCCTACTTCAATCATTTGACATTCATATTTGTGCTCCCAATGAAGCATGAGATCCCTCAATAATTTTGGTTCTAATCTTTTCAGATGTAGCAATAAAAAGTTGATGAAATATTCTCAAGATAAAAGAAAAGGTAGAATACATTAAGATATTTCTGTAACCTTGCTTGTCTGATCACAAGCACACACTGCATAACTGCATATTACCAGACCATTTTAGCAACTTACCTAGATTTTAACAAAGCTTGTGCAGACTTTGTCTTGTCACTCATTAGTCCTCCAATTTTTAACATCTTAGAGTCCATTTAGTCTTCTGGTTTTGCTATATTCTATTAAGCCCATATTATGCATCCCCCCTACAGTTTCAAGTTGGACATCCCCACCAAACTGGAACAGGCTGTTCTTTCCCTGCTTTTTCTACTAGGCTCCAAGCACTTCAGGACAAAATTATACTGGTTTAATTTAGGTGTGACCGAACTATTAGAGGTAGTACAGCAGTTATGCTTTATCATTATTAAATACATCTGTGAGGCAAACATTGAAGAAAAATGGTGATGCTTTTGCTACGAAAGTGCTGCTGCAATTACATTTGCACTCCTCTCATCACAGACAGTCTGTCCACTGTCACTATAGGCTGTGCAAAATTTTTGCAAGGGATCCCTTTGCTCTCCTCCACATTTGGACATTTTCCAGACCTACCAAATCCACATCTGACCTGCCTGGTGCTTCAACAAGAAAGTCATACCTTACCTTAGAAGGCACCTAAGTGCCTTTCAGACATATCTCTGACATGGAAGAAAACTGTCAGAACACAATATCTATGGATGGAGATTTTCTGATTGTTAGTTACTGCTTCTCAGCATAGACAGCATTGACTTTTTAGGTTTTCTGTTGCATGCATTATGAAAAGGCTTCTTGGTCTGGCTTTGTGCCATAAATGTTTTTCACTTGAGCAGAACTTGCAGATAGCTGCAGTATGTTGGAGTTTTGTTTGAGTACTCTCTGCCTCCAAACATAGGAAAGTTAATGTTCATTGTGATCATGAGGACATGGACAAAAAATATATATGCTATTCAGGAAGAACCTGAGCACATCACTGTAACGGGAGTTGCATTAAAGGTGACAAATAACTAAAGTAAACCATTCTGTATTATCTATTCACTGAAGGTTGTTTGCAGCTCAGTACTACACAGAAGTGCTGAATTACTGGCAAGAATAAAAACCCAAACCAAACCACCTCTGTAGAACAAGGTAAGTTCTGCAAAATATGTTCTGAAAATCTCTAAAAAGTAAAGGCTCAAACTACAGAGAAAAAAGAAATCTGTGATAATTGTGTAATGTAAAGAAGTAAAGAATGCCTTTCAGACTAGTACTGGTGCAAGCAAAGATCATGCAGGGTGGGTCTCCAAATTAATTTGCCTTGACTTATGCAGTGTAAAACCAGGACTCAGAAGAAGTGAGATCTATCAACTTCATTTTAAGAGGAAAAATCAGCAGCAGTAGGAAAAGAAAGGAGGTTTTCTTTAGAGCAACAAATATACAATAATAAATTGTGGAGAGAAAGCTACATGTTCATTCTTAGTCAGCCTTTATTTGAAGTCCATAAGGCCAAATTTTTGTTGCTTAGCAGTAGTGTGTCACCTTGGTAAAGACAGAAGATAGTATTCAATATTGTATTCACTGGAGCCTTACTTAAAGTGACCAGACATTTTATTTGCTTGATAGACACCTTGTGGCTGATACAACTAAGCAAGGAAATGTTTCCCAGATGTCTTTGTGATGTCCCTGTGTGACCAAAGCCTATGTGCTGCAACTTCCCATAAAGTTATCAGGACCAGGTTAATTGTAAATTCTTGTTTAACACGTCCCAGAACATTTTCCTTTCTTATTAAATGTTCAAGTTTCTTGAATTTTTTGTACATTAACCTTTCCAGAGGTAGTAACAAAGTTATTATGCATTCAGTCCATATTATCAATAGCTTGCAGAGTGGATGATTGCAGTTTACTTGCAAACTTGTGGAAGACTTCGTTCTTTTCTCCATCTTTGATATCTCACTACCTGCAATTGGATAGAACTGGACAGCTACAGAAGACCTCTCATGTGAATAATCTAGGCCAAACTTTTCAATATAACAATCCCCGAAATAATTTTGGCAATTTAATAAGAGGATTATCTACCCCAGCAACCTCCTTTCAACTTTTTGCAGAAATCAGGGATGCTGGGATTTTTTCTAGCCTTCCTAACTACTTTGAAATATGACATCAACTTGCCAAGTTATTTAATAGTTCAAGGATACTTAAACCCAGTCAAATTTAATATTAATCCATAATTATACTTTGGATCTTTCCAGTTTTGTCCCACAGAAAAGTTCAGTCTTGACATTTTGGATAAAGTTGCAAAGATATTCACAATAAAATTTGTATAAATTCTTTTTCTGCTCTGTGAAAAAATCCAGAGTATAGGGCATTAGACTAGCATGGGAAAACACATGGTTTAATGAAATCCTTAGAAAAAAAGAAGCAAGTACATCTTTAAAACCTATTTTGGGGTTCTTAGCACTGATGGTCACACATATCTATCAGTATGGGTCTGAATCCCGTTTTCAGGATGTTTTTAACTCTCAAGGGAGAATTAATAACCTCTAAACATGGCTATAGATACTGGTCTTGTTACTGAAAGATAATCTTATGAAGCATTCAGAAGGTCTGAATAAATGCTTGGAGTGGTAAACCATGGAATGAATCAAACAACATGCACAGAAACTGCTGTACAATTTATGCAATTTACACCTGATTAATTCAGTGAGGATTATATGAGTTGAAGTATGTGAGTGGTAGCAGAAAACATGTTTCTATGCCTTGTCTAAGAAGCATCAGATCCATGGCTTTATAAGTGATTAAAACATACTTCCTCCACGTAATATTGAGAAGCAAATCCACAGAAAACAGAAAGGTCGCCCAAAAGGCTTGGGAGACCTTTCTCATGATAGCTCCTTCTCCAAAGCTCTATGGCTGTTTGCACAGACCTTGACAGGTTCAGGCCCTACAGCAGCTTCTGTTGTGTACTGACCTTTTAACTGTGCTTCTCTATACTCTTTGACATCCCCACTAGCTCAGTGAACAAAAGGAAGATCTCAGACATAGATTTATGTGAAATGCTGGTGCTTATTTCACTTGCACAGGTGTTGTTTTGCATGGACTCATTGCTTTCTGCCAGAAAAAGAAAGAACATGATATGCTGGTCCTCTCTCTGTAGGGACTCTAAATATTTGACTAGTGGCATGCATGCAATTTATGTTGCATGTTACTCCCTGCTAAAGATAGAGCCATTCCCTTATTGCCATAGTTTTCAGCTCCATGGTTTAATCACTGTGCGATAACTTCATTAACTTCGGTTAGCACCCATGTCTTCTACCAATTCCCATATAACATGGTAATCTGACCATACCTTTAAGCCAGATGTAGTGTGTATGCCCTTCATCATTCACTCAATAACTAGAGTCATAGATAGATAACTGTGCTATTTTATCACTATTTTTGGTAATTGCAGGGAAAAGTGGAAAACCTGACCATAAGCACCGAGTCCCTTCTCAGAGAAGGACAAATTGTCTTCTGTGTTAATGGTCATCATCAAAGAAATAATCTACTCCTGTACATAGTTTAGTAGCTGAAGAAAACAGCATACTAAAATAGCATCAGAAGAAGAGCAGTTCCATCTAGTTTGATTTTACCAGATTTGTGGTTGCTCCACACTGGAGGCATGGTTTTATTGCCCTGAATGTTTTGCATTGTATTTCCAGACAGAGGTTCATGAAGTGAAAGTAGAAGTTTAGCATCTGCTGCCTGTGTACATCAACATATATATTAATGTATTTGAGCAGGGATACTTAGCAGGAATTTATAACCTACTAACAAGTAACCACTTGAATTATGACAAAGAATCTAAGAGTTTAACTTACCAGGGGTGCAAAGGGAAGAGGGGGCACGGGATGATTTGTGGAAAGCATAAGGGATGCAAAGGTCTTGATTCACTGGTTTGTATACTGTGTCGTGGAGAAAGTCTGCTGCCAAGTTTTGTGAACAGCCGTTCAAACAACCCCCCCAGAGTGTTCCCTTGCTAATGTTCTAAGAATGTTTAAGTCAAAGCTCTCAGACCCAAGTAGGTAACCAGGGGAGGTCTAGACAGTAGAAAGGAAGGACTGCATTGTGCAGCCATAGGACTGGGATGCAATTCTGTTGAATCCTCTTCCCTGATCTCACCCAAATGCACTGGAAGCCTCCAGCAGGGCAGACGGGATTAGACTGCAGTTCACTTATTCTTGTTATGTGTATGGTCTTAAATAATCAATAAGAAGGAAATAAAGCAAGGAACAAACAGAGGTTTGGTTCCAGCAGAAGCCTAGAAGATAAGGATACCAATGTGTCTATCTCAAACATTGATAGATGGTGGAGCCAGCCAAGAACTGTTGTTAATAACAAAGTTCAAGAAAGAACAATATGTGGCTGGAGAAGGGGCCACGTGGAGGTAGGGCAGCACATTTCTGGAACAAATATCCTTGTTATGGCTCCTACAGATAAGCAGAGGTACAGGTACAACTCAAGTGCAGGAATGAGACAGAGAATTGGGAAAGGGGGGAATCAAGAATTTCAGAAAGGTCTGAAAGAATGAACTGTGCATGATGACTTATTTGCATAGAGCAAGAAACTTAGCTCCAGGGTGGGGAAAACCTGTCTATAAAAAGGTACCTCCAACAAGCCTAGGTGATGCCTCCAGGAGCCTGGACAAGCTACCAGCTGGATCAATGCTGGAGCCACCAGGACTGCTGAATCCTTCCTCCCTTCCTTCCTTCCTTCCTTCCTTCCTTCCTTCCTTCCTTCCTTCCTTCCTTCCTTCCTTCCTTCCTTCCTTCCTTCCTTCCTTCCTTCCTTCCTTCCTTCCTTCCTTCCTTCCTTCCTTCCTTCCTTCCTTCCTTCCTTCCTTCCTTCCTTCCTTCCTTCCTTCCTTCCTTCCTTCCTTCCTTCCTTCCTTCCTTCCTTCCTTCCTTCCTTCCTTCCTTCCTTCCTTCCTTCCTTCCTTCCTTCCTTCCTTCCTTCCTTCCTTCCTTCCTTCCTTCCTTCCTTCCTTCCTCCCTCCCTCCCTCCCTCCCTCCCTCCCTCCCTCCCTCCCCTCACTGGCCTGTGCTTACATAGGTCAGAAACTAACATACCAATGTCCATTCCCAGTGTTTAATTTATTAAGGAAGTTTGTGGGCTTTGGTGGACCCTCTGATTTTTGTTGTTCCTTGTGTTGCTCCTTCCCCTTAACGGTGGGATGCCACAGCCAGCTGCCTTAAAGAAGGGAATGTAGACCTACAAATATTACACCTTTGAAGGTCACCTGCAAAGTGCTGGCTCCTAAAATGCTGCCCCACAATCAGGCAGCTGTGGGTCCTGCCTCTGAAGCATGCAGCCTTTTTCAGAAGTTTTACACAAAGGCATCAAATACAAAAGTTTGGGAAAGAACAGGATGGACTTCTATTCACCAATGTGGAGTCATGGAGCAATAGTTAAATGCACATGACATAAAAAAACAGCTTGCAACCTTTGTACTTGCTAAGTACAAAGTAGTTTTCAATAAAACTGTTTATCACTAAACACTCTCAGAACAAGCTGAGGGCCTAAAGTAGTCTAAGTCTATGTATGTTTTATTTCTTCAGATAGAATGGGACAACTCGCTCTATTTCACAATGCAGCTAGATTTTTGAATAAAAATAACTGAGTTGTTTTAGGGTAACATTTCTAACTCAATCATTATCTCCATCTAGTTAAGCAAATTCTCAATTCTGAATCTGTTTAATTTGAACTCTTCCCCGTTTCTGGTGAAAACAACCACACACACAAAAAACTAACAAACAAACAACAAAACAAAAACTAACTCCACAATTGCTTCACAGTCACGCTTCCATTAGAAGAGGGGAATTTTCTTGGCAAACTCCACCTGATGACTATCTAACAACTTAAGTCTCCAAATGGGTAACAGTTGCAGCCTTAAGTAACAGAATGGAAGGGAGAAGGCATCTGTAAGCCAATCAGCTGTCCTAAGCACTATTGCTAAATTAATTTTCATCCTGATATGGACTAAAGCTATGTAGTACAGAACCAATCCCTTCCTGATGCCCTTCCCTAAGGATGCTCCCATGAAGGCTTCAGTAGACTTGTGTGAAAGAGAAGGACTTGGGCATTGCTTCTGTCCTTATTGAGTGGTTCTGATAAGTGCATTTTTTTCTGCTTCCCTTATATCCCAGCTTCCACATGAATTCTTTGCCTGATCCTAAGCAGGCAAAGAAAAACATTGAAACTCTTGCAGGATTTCAGTAGAACAGTGACACAGCAGTAAGGTATTAAATATACCAGTTGCTCCAACTTTTCATTTGTAATAGGGAAAAGAAAGCAAACAGAGAGGGAGATCAGCAGGACAATGGAAGATTTTGGCTTCCAGCAAGTATGTCATGTTTAATTTCCAAGAATCTATCAACTGTATTGAGAAAACAAATTGCTCCCTTTTTTCCTGTCTTGCATTATCTGTCCTTTGTTAGTGCTTTTTCAAACTTTATGAACTCAATGGATTGTTAACATGCATTAGTGTGTTAGTGTTCAACAAAACATCCTAGTCATCCAAGATCGAAATACTTCCTGGGAATTCAGCCTCTGACTTAAGCTAAAGGATCTTTGCTTTATCTGCATCATCATCAGAAGATGCTATTCAACATGAGGCCTCTCTAAGAAAGGAAAGAAAAAAGGAAAAAAGCAAGCAAGGTAGAAGTTGCTGCTGACATGATTGTGCCAGAGAAATTTTGTTCTCTAAGTATGCTGCAATTCATTTTTCCTTTGCAAACTAGAGATTAACACAGGTAACACATACTTGACCTCACACATAATCCTCAAATCTGTGAGGCAGATAGATCTAATTGAGGATAATAAGTTCCAAGACTGGCTGAATTCTTCTGTATTTGTCCACAGCTATTTTTCCACAACCCTTACAGTTTTAGTTGACTCTAATATTTTCTTTGTCTGAAGTATGGCCCAGGCTAGGCAGAACATATCATGACAAGTGAGACTGAGCTGCCTTTTCCCTCCATTATATGAGACCCTGAACGTGAAGGCTTCACTGTCTTACTTTGTGAAGGCTTCAGAGAGCCAGTATATTCTAAAGGAAACAGACTTCATCCAAAACAAGTAGTCTTTGACAGGTAGATTTTAATGAAGTTTCTACTTTGAGATAGTCATTGCCCTCAAGTATTTAGCAAAACACAAGTTTACTGAAGGTGCTTGAAAGGATTTGTGCCAATTCAAGTCACAGGTGAACTAGAAAATCAGTGTGAAGCAGACTTCACCTCTTCTGCCCAAGGCATAAAGACTAGTCAACTGCAATGGGCACTGTTCTGGGAGGAGAGCTAATTGTTTGGTGTTGAAAGGACTTCTCTACCTCTTTTTCAAGGGGAATCAGTTCCAGTCTGTGAGTCAGAGGCAGTATTTGGACTCCCCTCTAGATTGCATTTTTCCAGTTCATAAGGATAGTCCTTGCTGGAAGCAAAGAAATACTAAGCTTATCCATGCTTCAGCAGCTTGTGCCAAGAGCTGGAAATTCCTTGGCTCTATAATTCATCTGCACAAAGGCAAATCAGACGCCTACACAACACAGCTGCATCAAATTGGCAGGCTGTGTTTTTGCCTCCTCCTCTACTCCTAATGCAGATAAAGCTGTTCTCAGGCATGGGTCTGGCAAGATTTGCACCAAACCCACGCACGCTCACTAGTGTCCACTCAGCTTCCAGGAGTTCAGCAGCAGGGAAGGCTGGGGCACCTCTGTTTGGAACCAGACACGTGTCAGACTACATACAAAACCAGCAGCCCCCTAGAATCAAGGAGTGCCATGCTGATGTCAGTGATGAATTTGATGCTGAAGTCTGAGTGGATATTTCTAAATGCCCAACTCACACCTTACCTTCCAGCCTTTATTGTAAGACAAAAAAGGTGACATAAAAGCATATATATTTCATACAAAGTAAATTACCTGCTCTTTGTTGAAGCAACGATTAAATTATAATTTATACATCACAAGCCCTCTTGCTTACTGCTAACTGCAAAAGATGCAAGAACGGCATGTTAAGCTCATTACAGGATTAGCTGCATTTTCATCCCTAAGTGTTCTTTTGAACAACATCTGATTTTAGACCTGGCTAAAGGTAAAGGCTCACTGAGATCAAACCCTGGAAAAAATAGTCCTCCTCACTTCCCAAGGACAACTACTACATAGTGCTGGAGCAAAGGCAGTTTGGTGTGGGGAACTGAGTTACACTTTGTCTGAGTGCTGAGTTGCTGTCCTAGGGGCAATAGGATCTGTCTTGCACAATCAGTGCTGAGATATTTCACCATGGTTCACTTCAGTGTTGCAATTGTAGGTACACAGGCCAGTATGAATTCACAGGGCACAGTGATAGGGCCTTTTGAGGGACAAACCCTCCTGTCCACCTTGGAGGGCAGTGACAGAGCTTCTTTTTTGCAGGCTCTCTGTGGGAACCAGTCGATCATTCCAGCCACTGATATCATGTCCCTGTCCTCCACTCATGTTGGTAGCTTCGTGCTTTGTCCCAAATCACTGCAAGAATCAAATTTCATTAATAGTAATAAAGCGGAACAAAATGCGGGCTTCTAAGAGAAGATTAGGCCACAGAAAAAAAAATTAAATAAATTTAATTTTTAAATTTATTAGGCCACAGAAAATTAAAAATTAATAAACCAGACCTAATGCATAGAGGATAAATGATAAATATGCACCCAGTTCTCTCTGTGCAGTAACTCAGTGGAATGGATTTATTGCACAGCAGGCTTGCTATTTGTTTTCCCTCTCTTCCCAGCATGGGGGATTTTAAGTTAAACAGTTTTATTCATATCCGAATTCACTCATGTATCCCAAATTGGCTGCTTGCCAACATTGTTGGCATTTCAGGTTGATAACATCTTAATCTAGAGTCATTACAGTAACTAGGAGGGAGCCTGAATGTAGGAACAGACCCTTTCCTGGAGAGTTGCCTTTGAGATTTTAATGTAAAAGCGCATCCATATTAATTGAAAGCTTACCTGGAATGGCAGGTGTGAGTGCTAACTTTGGATAATATGGCTGCAAGTGCTAACTTTGTTTACATGAGCCATGAAAAATGTACGGGAGTGTTTGGTATTTTCACTCAGTCTCAGAGCAACATTCAACCCAGCAAGTGTCGGTTTCTGGCTCATTTGCCAAGGATGTTAATGATATTGCACATTCATTTCCTGAAAATTTATCTCATTTTCTAGACAGCAATGAGAGTAAGAAGTACAGACAAAGCATTTAAATATAGATAAGTAAAGATCTCACAAGAAGTCCTGTCAAGTGAGAGTAGAAGAAATCATCTGTTTGATACAGTAAGAAAGGTCCAAGAAAAAAGGCTCTCCTTTCCCAGGTCTCCAGTTTCTCAACCTGGAGATCATGTATTTTTTGGCTTGGAAACACACTTGTATGTATGTTTATTTAATATTTTGTTAAATAGAATTTCAGTATGGAATAGGAAAATGTTGTGAGATAATCCATGACCTCAGTGAACTTGTTCCAACAGATATGAGGAGGCTGTTAATGTTTATACGGAGTGACGTATTTTCCATACTCAGCCCCGTCTCTCTAGCCTCACAGGGATATACAGGCCAACACTAATTATTCAACACCCTTTGCTTTTGGTTTCAAGCCAAGATGGAGCATCTTGAAGAATCATACACCCTCTTAACAGAACCTCTTGTAATTTCAAACTGTAGTGGTCTGAGGGAAGAGAGGTGGTGAACAGTCACTTAGTCAGCTCCACGTAATCCAGTTTAGTGGAGAAGAGTGGCAGGCTGCAGACAGAGCAGAGAAAGTATGGACAGCAAAAAGGTAGATGTGAGATTGATGTCACATAACCCTACTCCCTGATTTCTGTCTGAAACAGGAAGTTTCATACAGTGTCAGCAAGGAGTGCATATCATTGCTTCCCCCAGAAACAGGCAACTGTCTTATGAACTGGCCAGAATAAAGACAGCTGAAAAATAGAAAAATTACAGGAGGCACATTAATTATTTGCAAGAAGAAGGACGGGGTAGCCACCCAGACAACCAGGGTCTGTGTTTAGTTTTCAGCTTCATCAGACTTATGCTATCTCCATTTGCATCAGGTCTTTGTGTCCTTCCAGTTCGGCATTTCAGGCTGAGGCTTTGTTCCAGAAGAAAGCAGGTCAGACAGAGAAAAATCTTAAACTGTATAAAATCAAGGACAAATGTCTTTATTTCTGATGAAGCATTAACCAAATAATTCTTCCAAGAGAGCACAGAAGGCCAAATAACTTCTTGCTTGTGATTCAGTTATGTACTAAAGAAAGAGCAACAGAAATAATGGAATTGCTGTAGAGATGGAAACAATGAGGTGGTTATTGGCCTTCCAGAAATATGGGCATGAAAGAGAGAGGAAAGACATGAGAGGGTTGCATACAGTGCAATGAATGTCTTATAAGAAGCCTTTCTCCCCATCCCCGCTGCCTGACCCACCATAGATCTCTTCACTGCCCCTGGACAAAATGCTGGACAGAGGCCAAAGTGGACACATTTCTTGTTTTATTACAGAGGATAAATTCCAGCTTAAGTCCTTTGCAAGCCAAGAGAAAAACAGCTGCCTGTAGAAGGATGAGACAAAAGGAGTTTGTCTGGCCATGAGTTCTGCTTTGTACCCATAGGCAATAGGCCACAGGGCAGTGAAATGTGGCAGTGGGGTGGGATGGGATTCCCGTGAGGCACCCAGAGGGCTGCTCTTAGCAGCCTTTCTTTGCACATTCAGCATAAAGGACATACGAGGAAAGAGGGGAACCAGAGAGCAGGCCTCTTCCCCTGGCTTCTGCAGAGACCCTGCTGCAGCCCCCCCAGCTGCCCATCTCAGAGGAGCAGCCCAGGAGCCCTGGGGGCCTCACCCTTCTGGCAATGCCCACACTGGGCAGATGATGAGTGCTGGTTACTACCTCCACCGCTGCTAGCTCTAGCCCACTAAAACCCTGATGAGTCAAACCCTCACATCACCCAAAGAGCTGCTTCCAAACAGCTCCTAGGCAGCCTCCTGACCCTTTCTTTCACTTATTGCCAGTGGCAGGGCATCCACCCACAACAGGGTTAAACCTTCCTGCTTGGGAAACCCTAGTGACTTCCTGGGCTTCTGGTGATCTGCACCACCTGCAGAAGGCTTCACATATCTGTAGGTATAAAAACAGTATAAAAACACTGTTTTAAATAATGTTTTAATGTAGGTTTAAGCCACATTTTTTTCCATTCCCTTTCTTGTCTTCCAGAGCTCTTAACCACTCCATAGCTTCCTCCTATTGTTTCTGCCAATGTTCTCTCACAGCATCTTGACCTTCTAGCCTTTTACAGATGCTCTTTACACCTCACAATAATTAACTCAATACTGGGACACACAGCCAAGTTCCCACATCAGACATTCCCAGGCAGCAGTGATTAGGATTCACTTCCTTATCTTTCCACAGTCCCCCTCGATTCTGGACCCAGAAACTCATGTATTCTTGGCCAGAAGGATAGAAGGGCAGGGCAAGAAGGATAGTTTTTAAAGACCAGCTGCTAGAGTAAACAACAGTGGTTGATTGAAATAACAGAAAAAGAGTGAATCTTGAAAACAACCCAGAAACTCACCATCTGGGATAAAATGATAGAATAAGATTTTCAGGTCTGATATGAGATCATCAAGTCAACTAAAGACATGATGTTTCCATACCACTACAGGAGTTCTCAGGGCCTGGATCACAGAAACAGCCCTTCTTCACCAGGCCACAATTCACATGAGATGTGACAGAAGATGGTTACAGATGGCTTCTTCTTTTGGTCATGCTTTATATCCAGGTAGTTTAATCTTTTTCCTTATCAGTACTCCCAAAATGTTTCTGTATGAAGTACAAAAGGATTTTGTCTTCTAGCTCTAAAATCAGCTGAAGTTCATTAGAACAAAACTCTGGTTGAGAAACAAATATGAAAAAATTACACTAATATTGGGGATTTATGATTTTATTAATATGATATCCTCCTCTGAATTGACTTGTTGATTAGAAATGGGGGAATTTTTCCTTTATGGACATAAAGATGACATAAAGCAGATATACCTGGCTCTTTTCTCCTTCCTTATTTTTATATATAATTAGATTTGGTCCACATGATGTGTCTTTCTGATGCAGGAAACAGGAACTGAAAACACATTTCCCTTTTTATTACATCAGAGGATATTTTTTAGTTCAAGACTGTTTCATGGCACTGTGCCAGCCTTCCCCTACAAGAATAAGTGAACGATCAGTACAATAAAATTGTCAGATCCAGCTGGTCTCTCCTGTCTTTTTATTTTACTCTTAGATGCAGCATAGATAAATTGACAAACCATCTTCCACACATATGCATTGTGTACATGCATGGGCAAACTCCTCTCCCAAGCCACCACCAGGGGAAAAAAGTAGGATCAGAGGAGGCATAATTTACAGTGGTGTCCAATGACCAAAATGTAAAGGGCAAAAATGACAGCATCAAATCCGTCATGGAGAACAACAGTAAGTTAGTGGGATGAAGTAAAGCACTTTTGTTTCTGTAGTTCATAATGAGAGGGTGGCTGGAAAGAGTGAATTTATTTCATGCCCATAAGCTGTGCTGGGAGATGTATTCTGTTGCTTTTACTGTGAAACTGTGGGAGAAATTTTGTTTTAATCACTTAACTGTCATACTGAAGGTTGTTTTCTTGGTAGTAGAGCAATAGAGCAATTCTGGCAAACAGCTGTAACCTGTACAAGAAGATTAGCATGTATAGACAGTAAGCAAATGATGATTAGTCAGAAGATGGAAAATACCAAAAGTATGTATACACCTATGTATCTCCAGAAAATTTGTTTTTTTGTTTTCTTACAGGCCTTCTTCTTGTTGTGGGTGGGGGACTGGGGTTTAGAGGAAAGATGAGAGATGCTGCTGGGCAGGCAGGGGAGAACAGAGTGGCCTTGAGGACAAAGAGAGTGAAAAGTTGGAGATAAAATGAGAAAGTATGCAGAGAGAAAGGTATGGGAAGTGCAATGGATTGTACACATGTACATGCCGAGAAAGGGGAATTTTGAAATGAGAAAATTCCACCAGAGAGACTGAATCAAGAGGCAAGTTAAGTTCTGAGATGGAAAACTTTTAAAAAGGATTTTAAAAAACCCAATCAAAACAAAATATGTGAAAAAGAAAACATGAAATAAAACCAGAAAATCAAGACTTTGGAAATCAGAACTTCTATAGGAACTATATGGAAGCGAAAGACAGTGACAACCTAAATGGTATTTTAAACATTAAGTAAGAACATTACATTGTGATGATGGTCTCTACATGTGCCCCTCCCCTCCTCAGCTCAGCTTGTGTCAGACTGTGATACAGCCTGACATAGAAAAAGCTATGATTTAGTGAGCAGAAACCAGACAGAAATCTGAAATGTAGCAAGGGAAAACTGCAGGAATTTCATCTTAGATATGTGTACTAGGAGAGGGAAGGCAATTACAGCCCTGCTGGCATAGCAGGTATCAGTACAATGCCTAACAGAGATTCCCTGCAAACTCCTTAAGGAAATCAAACTTGTTTTTTTTTTAAAGTTTGGAAAGGAACATTTAGGCTGAAATAGTAATTTCTATATATACGATCAAAATAGTTTGGTTTTTTATTACACAGACAGCCTGAAACTGTGTTTTTTGTTTCTAAGGATTTCTAAGTCATGTGAATGCTCTGGTACTGCTGAACAGTAATCTTCTATATCAAATAGTTAGGTTTTAAATAGAGGGGCATATTTTTAAGTATTTCACATCTACAGGCAGAGGAAATGTAATTAAAACAAAAAATACATTGGCAAAATATTTTAAATATATTTATGGTTTCACTTTTTCTTTTTTTTTCTTTTTTATTTTTTCCTTTTTATTTTCTTTTTCTTTTCCCTTTTTATTTTTCTTTTTCCTTCCTTTTTTTCCTATTTTTTTCCTTTTTTATTTTTTAAAAATAAGTCCTGTACAAATATTTTGAGTACATACACTCAATTGAAGTACCTATATCTATATAAAGCAGATTTCATGAACAAATGGCACATTTGGAGATATGACAGGTCAAAACCCAATCAAAAATTTAGACCTGAGGCTGAAAACATAGACAAGACAGATCTAAAGACACCTACATAAGGAAATTAAGAGGGGTCAGCATCTGAACTCTTATAGGAGAGATCCCTCTGTCTTTCACAAAGGGTTCACAGAGAAACAATTGTAAGCACTTTCTAACCTGATAGCTTCAGTGTGGGAACATATCATTGTTATCTAAAAGCTGGGAAAATCAGGACACGAAAAGGTCAACATGATTCCTTCAAGGACAGATAATGAGTCAGAAGTAGACCAACAAGAGTGGTGTTGTTCAGATTTCCAGGCCAGGGTCACCACTATTGGGTGCCCGGACTTGCTTGCCAGTACCTGGTGAGGAACATTTCTAATTATTTACCAGTTGTGGAATTTCTATTTGTACTTCTGATAAAAGCCTCTGAAGACTGGGAGTCAGGCTCAGACATCTCAATACCCAAGGGGAGTAAAGTGTTAGTGAATTAAAGAACTGTTTACTCTGGGGAAGGACACCAAAAGTTCAGCAGCAGCTCCGTGCATTTGGGAAGTTTTATGGCAAAACTGTGGTGCTGTGAGAGTAACAAGTTTTCCATAGAGGTGACAGCTGTGCTGAAGGTTATGGACATAGCTGGGAATTCAGATGCTAAAAGCAGGACTTGAACAATGCTTAGGTCCTTAAATCCTTTGTAAAATTCAGCCCTTGCATCTCCATCCCCGCTTCTCATTCTCTATAATTAATTTGTACGTTGATCTTTTCTGATCTGAATAACAAGCTAGCAGCAGAAGCTCTAGTCCAACTCCTAGAATTCTTTCCTATCTGGATCCAGAAACCTCACTGTAAAAGTTGGTTGCATTGGCATCTATACACTCTCTAGTGCTCTAATAACAAAGACATTTCTCATTTCTCATAACAAGTTGCTCAGCTGCTGAGATGGTGGCTTGGCAATTTGAATTGCATTTGTGCACAAAGTGCAGCCAATGGTCCATTTCAAAATGTTATTTCTATCACTTAAATGTAGCAATTTCCCTTGTCACTTCTAATCAAACACATTGTTGTTGTTTTTAAATTGACAGAAATGGAAATTGGCAAGTACTCAAGAGTCACTGATTTTATGGCACTGCTAACTGAGGCACCACATACCCACCCCCCCATCATGCAAGAAATATGCTTGTTACACTAATAAGGCTCTGGATGCACCTTAGAAGGTTGCATTTACTTTTCATGAGTCAAGTTTAGTGAACTGTGGTTTGTCATGGCATAATGCACACAGAGATTTTGCATTTGTAAAAACATGAGCAAAAGGCTCAGTTTTGCCTGCCCCTGTAAATCCATGATAGAATGAAAAATTGTTAGAAACAAGCAGCTGAATAGTACTATCTATTAATTAACTTGTCCTGGCACTTCCAATTTAAGGAGAAACTTCTGACATCTTGGTTGGGATGCTGAAGGGTCACAGAGCTGGAAGCTGGATTTTGCTTGTTTGAAGCCATCTTTGTTACTGTCACCAGCACGTAGTTGTGACATGCAGGAGCAGTTATGGTGCCTTAAACCACAGTTACTGAAAGAAACACGTTTTTTCTTTTACTTCAGATCCAGAGGAGCATCCCAGGAAATGTAGCTTTTGACATTTTTTTCTAGCATAACTGTAAATGCAGGGTTCTATCTCTGGTGGTTTTCCATTTGCTTGTCCACATGCCAGCCCATCCATGTGGGGCTACTCTTGGCCTTTCATTCAGGTGAGAGTGATTTAGTTTCACCTGCAAGTCTCTGGTTGGCAAACACAGCAGGTAGGTCAGGTTTTCCAGGAGATGCACAAACGAGCCAGAAAGCAGCAAACTGTGAAATCCCACAGGCTTGTAAATCCAGGTTTGACTGTTTATTTCCAGACATACTGGAAAGGCTTTTCACATCATGTTCTTATCAGTGTTATTGTGGCTTAAATAGGAAGCTGCATACCAATGGAGACGGGAGGAATGTATCCACAAACAAGGGAGGGTTACTCAGCGGGGTGAGGGAGTATCCTTGCTGCTGACTGTTGCGGAGTATTTTCAGTGAATGACCTTGGATTTTCTCCCTCTTGGAAACCATGGCAACCAGCATTTGTTCTTGTAAAATAATTTCTTGTCTCGCAGTGAGTGATTATATATCTCCTCCGAACTCAGAGGTAAAATCTCTCCACAAAGAAGAGCAGAAATGGCTAAAGAGCAAGCCTGTCTTGATTGTTCTGAATCACTATATCTTAAAATACGTGACGCAACATGGTTATCTACTGCCGACTGAACAACCAGCTAAAGACTAGCCTCTGGATTATTGTCTGATCCTGTTTCTAGGTTAGCATAATCAAGTCTGAAATAAATACAGACATCTTTGGTGAATGCCTGTTTATTTCCCTAATTAGCATCTGACAACAATCAGGAAAAAACATTCCAAGATTATACTGAGGCTTTTGTTGAGCACTTTGGAAATCACTGACATGGTAATTTCCCTGCTCTTAAACATATTTTAAAGTGATAAAGGCTATTTGCAAGTTATCCTTTTTTCTGATAATCAGTCTGTGTAATTCTGCCTGTAGCACCTCATAGATCTTGTGCTTCATCCATACAAAACCTCCCATCACCTGGGCATTTGAGGGAAGGGAAATGTCTCTCATACATCCATAAAACTCAAATCATCTGCCAAAAAACCTGAACATCAAACACAAACCCAAATACAACAAGACAACCAAAATCTACTTAAAAAATAAAGATGTGATAGTAGCTGGGCTTGTCTGTGCACCATACCATCCCTCACTTGTGAAAAAATGTGCAAAAAGACATGGAAAATCCTTCAGGATCATCTCTGAGGTGTGTGGAACTTCATTTCACAGGGAAGCTGATTCAACTGTGCTCTACCCATCAGAGCTTTGTAGCCGCTCCCTTTCATCTGGAAACAAGGCGCAGATGCTAAAAATTGCATAATTTAAGCATAGATCCAAAGGAAACAAGTCCTAAGGGGGAGCCAGCTGTTTCTGATTGTGAGTAATCCTTCTTCTGCAGTAACTTTGAGCCTTCTAGAGAGCTCAAACAAATCTGAGTGAGGACATGGAAGCCTCAAGGGCACTGATGATGTTAGAAGCATCTGAGCATTGGAAGCTGGGTGGGAAGCAGATGTCAGGTTTTCCTGCTTTCTCTTCTGCTTGAGCTCTGTCAGATGGCTCTGTGCATCCCAGCAGGTTACCAGTGGTGAGTCCAGCTTGCTCCTGAGGACCCTGGGACTCCTGGCCCCGCAGGAAGGCTCACAAGCTCAAGTCTAGGGTCTTCTGCCCTTGGCAAGAGGTGAGACACCACCCTGGGGACAGGGATCCAGCTGCTGTTGCAGTCGCCCTTGGAAGCATTTCATTTCACCTGGCTCTCCTTGCAGGCTGTGAGTTCCTGGAAATTCTAACCCAGAAACAAGTTTGTATTCCCACCCACTGCCTGCAGTGCCACCATCTCAGCAGCCCCCACAGCACCCTGCCCTCAGGGCTGCCCTGGGAGCTGAGGGACACAGCTGCTGAAGAGGCAAGCAGGCAGGGCTGTCCCTTGACGGCACAAGGGACCACCCTCCCCAGCTGTTTGGTCCCTTCTGACCCTTTCCTTAGGATTTGGGCACCCCTCCTGGAGCTCCAGTTTCTGCTTGCATCCATCATCACCTGCACACCAGTCAGACTGCAAAGGCAAGTTTTCTGCACACTGTAATATCCCCACAGCTTATGTGGATACCATGGTATACCAAAAGGCTAATACAGTTTGTTGCTTTCTTATACCAGAAAAAAACCCTCTGTACAATAGATATAATAGTGGCATTATTAGTGACAATTAAATGCCATACTTGAAAACTTAACTCCAATTTCATCATAAGACTGCCCTCCTGCTGCTCTGCCATTAACAGTGACTTTACCTTGCAGCTTTTAATCACCATGCCAGGACATGCAGCTAAGTGAGGACTCCCCATCAGCCAGCTAATATCCTCCAAGGAAAATGCATCAAAAGCTCATTTTAAGAGGGGCTCTGACTGACACAGGGAGTGCAATAGGGGCAGGTTACAGTGGGATGTACATGTGCCATTTAGAGGCACTGCTGCCAAAACTGTGGCAGCAGAGGGGCCACAAGCTGAACGGATGCATGGACTGCTGCACAGGAGGCTTGCTGCAGCCTGTGCTGGGGAAGGAGCACAAGTGCAGAGCTCTGTAGTGGGCAAAAGAGGAGCTCTTTGAGGACTCAGATTGATGTAGGTGCTTGGGACACCACCAGGGCCCACGAGAAACCCTTCTTTAATAGCACCCATGGTTTAGTTCAGGAAGCACTACTGCACTGATGGACACGCATAGTCTTGGGGTGCACACCATCCCAGCCCTAAAGCCTGGGCGCCCAGAGATGGGGGCTTTCCCCAGGCCAAGCCAAACCACTTTGAAGAGGGTTGCAGTGATGCTGCAGCTGCTGCAGCAGCCCATCTGATATGCTCAGTCCTCCTGGGCCACCATGCACAGTGCCCACATGACTGTGCTGAAAAGGAATGCTTAGCAGATGTGCATTAGCTCACAGATAAACTCTGCAGCCTTTTCCAGCCACTGACTATGAAGTGGGGGTTGAAATCTGAAAGCATTGCATGGGATTAGCCATGCATCTGCCATTAAAATCAATCCTCTTCACTGCTTTGCAAATCTCCATTTGCAGTTGTCTGCCTCTTGGACACAAGAAATGAAGAGAGAGGATAAGAAGAAGGGGACAATGAAGGGGACATATGTGGAGTGACTCCATGCCATTTATTAATGATCTCCTAGGACAATATTCAGATTATTTTAGTTCAGTTTCAGTTCAAAATGCCTAAACAAAGAAAAGGACAATATACTGATTGGGAAGAAAAAAGTATCTGCTTGTTTTCTATAATACTGATGGGTCCAGGGACAAAACTTACGTCAGGACCTAGACAAACACATTTTTCAGCAGATTAAAAAAAAATAAAGTACAGATGGCGATATTCTGTTATTTTAAACTTCTGTGGTTTTTTGTTTTGTTTTGAACCATAGCCTAGGCAAGGAATTCAGTACTTTCCCTGCAGCATGTGTACCAGAAACATAGTATTTGCATAGATAAACAGCCCCCTGAGATTCTCCTGTAATTGCTCAGTTTTGGGCATTGCCACTTTAGGATTCAGAAGATTGCAGGCATGACATAGTGATAAGCTGGCACCTGCGATGTGTGGGAGGGTGGTCACAAGTGCTGTGTGTTGGGAGAGAAAGAAGTGATAGTAAAAACAGTAAAACAAATTGGAGGGAAAAATAAGAGGAGTGAAATCCATGAAACAGGTAGCTAAATGTTTCTGTGGATGCTTTTATTTTTTTCCCAGAAGAATGTTTATATTTTCAGTCATATAAAGGGTGAGGCAACTGTTGGTGTTAGGAAATGACACCAACAAAACAAAAAATAAAATCACAAAACAGTTACTGATCACAAAGCAATCATAAAAAAAGATCAAAAAGCAAAAATGTGGTTCCTAGCTTTGGTGCATATCTGCCTCACACTTGTTTCTCGTGGAGGTGCATGAGAGGTTCACTCTAAAAGTGAGTGAAGAGGTGACAGACTTGTCTTGTATCCCTCATTTTTCTCACCTGTAAGGAAGTCCAGCAATAAACATTTCTAGGAAGAAAAATGAGATCTGAAAGTGCTTTGAAAGTAATAGCACAGCAAACTGAGAGATGAGAGCCAGACAGGGTTAGAGGAGGGGCATGTTGTGGAAGGGCAGCTGGTGCTAGCACATTTCCACAGGCTAGAACAGCAAGGAAGATGAATGGGGGCAGTTGGTGAGTGGCTCAGCTGTGGAGTTCAGGGAAGAAGGAGTCTGAGTAGTCAGATTGGTGCTGGATGGGCACTGCAATTGCTCATCCTTACCATGGTAGTAAGTCTCACTATTCCACTCTTCACTTGATCATTTACACTTATCATTTAAGTCAAACCTGAACATTTCCTCTTGTACCAGTTAAATTTAGCATTCCAAACAATCAAAAACGTTTGATTTTGCAGCCTGTGTAGCAAAAGTAGAGGAAACAGCACAAAGCTCAAGGGTGAGCAGAGCAACAGAGAGGGAAGGTCTTGCTTCTTTCTAAACACGGAGGACAAGGGACTCATGTTCCATACACCTTTGTCTACTTTTCTTTGAGGTTTTGAGGCAGGGGTCTTGCAGGGGGGTTCTCCACAATGAGTCCACCCACTTTGTGTGGCAGCTTTAATTACACATCCAGCAGCAGCACATAAATAGTTAGGACACTAGTCACAGAGAGAGCATGAGGGTCTCCATGTCCCAGCTCCACCAATATCTTAGTGATTTTACCACAGAATTTCTGTAGCCATCTCCTGGATCAGAAGAAGACACTGAACTTCGATCTCATACTCCCTGGTACAAAATGTGTTTTATTGGTGATCTGCCTGTTGCTCACCATCCTCCATCTGAGTTCCTTATGCAAACAGTATTGCCATGTGCAAAAATACATTATTCAATGAAGAAACCATTTTCTCAAATCCCACAGCTCAGGGGAGTAGCTTTCACAGCACAGTTCTTTTAACAGCTACAGCTGCAGACAGTGGAGAAGGCTGTGAAACTAAAATGGAGGAGAAGATATGCTGTGTTTCTAAGCAGTCTAAAAGCAGCCATGCAATAAGAAAGCACCAAAATACAGAATGACAGTGCGTATCAAAACCACAGACCAGGGTGCACGCTCAGGAAGAGAGTGACACAGCAGAGGTGCCCTGGTAAGAGCTGCCTGCAAAACCAGAAAGGGGGTAGGGAGCCAGTTTCTTTTGCACACTGTTACTAACCACTTGTGACCAGCAGAGCTTCAAGATGCACAAACGCCTGGAATAATTAGGTCAGTCGTGTCTAGATGCAGAGACAGCTATATCAGACTTGGCTGTGCTTTAGCTTTCCCCAGAAACCATGGCTGTCACAACACCAGAGTTCATGAGATGGATATAAAAATTCTGCATCCGAGGGGTTATAGAAACTACCCTATTGTCAAAAAACTGAGTGGGCTACAGGAGCTGCCTATACCTCAGCATCCTCTTGCTCCCTGCAGATTGCTTGCATAAGCAGGTCTTTGACTTCAGAGGCTAGTGAGAGTAAACAGGGGAGATCAAACATATTCCATACTCATCCTGTTTAAACATAAGCTGAGTTGTATATGAGGCAGGACACTAAGTCCATGCAACACACTGTGTGTGTTTAAACCCAAGGATTTCTGTGGGTAGGGAAGGACTGTGGGATTACAGCCTGAATTTTAAATAGCTTCCTCATCTTCACAATGTCAAAGCATCATTTTATGCCCCAGGAGGATTCCTGGATAAAAATAATTAACATTATTCTGCCTGGTATGTGAGGCAGTAGGTGTGCCAGGCTGGGGGTGCCGCAGGCAGACACAGAGAAGGGAAGGGGCAGTGCTGGCAGCAGAGCTGCTCCGGCAGGAAGGCAGCCAGGGATGGGGACACGTTCCCTGGTCGCTGCCTGGGGGTCTGCAGTCGCACCTGAATCGCTGCAGGAGCTCAGCCTTGGCTCGCTTCTCCAGCATCAGTGAGAAACGTGCTGCCAGTGGAGGGTGATGATAGTGTTTCCCGTAGAGATTTCAAAACCTAGCAGTGGAAATTTGCGTTACAGCCACACCACCAAGTCTCAGACAGACCTGTCAGTGTCCTCACACCAGAAAAATAAAGCAGTAACACGTTTTTGTTGCTCCTTTTTGTTTTCACAACATAACAAAGCAACCCTGCTAACGAGAGCAGGGGAAATTTATGTGATTTCGTTTTGTTTTGATTAGGTCGTTTGCAGGTTCTTGTGACAGCAAAGAGAAAGCTTACCTAGGTGTCAGCCCCACGCCCAGAATAAGTTCTAGAAACTGGATCCATTCTTCTTTTTGAATAGAATATCCATTGAAGCAACTCTGCTTCCTTCTTTGATGTGTGTTAGAGGCCATGTAATTTATTTTTCATTTGATTTAAACTGAAATGCAAAAAGACCTGCTAGTTAGCAATAGCACAAGAACACAGTACAGTTGGAATATAAATGACATTTGACAAGAAAAAAAGAACCTTTATTCGACATAGCTATTTACAATATTTTGTACCTACACATAGGATTGATTCTAGCCTTTGATGCAAGTTGTTCTGAAGAAATCTTGGTGGTACTGAATTGTGTCAATTTATCTAAAATTTTTAGATTTTGCCTTCCATTTGTGGTCTTCAACATTTTTCAACATTCTCTACAGATGACTGTAATTTCTTTCTTGCCTATCACAAGAATATCATAAGAGAGCTTGGAGACAAATACAGGATCTTATGCCACAAATGGGAAAAGATTGATGAAAACACATAGAATATCACTTGCAAAACAGGAGTTATTGAAACATATTAGTTGATTACCTAAGGTACTCACCAATGTCCTTCACTCAATCCCTCTGGGTCTAATAATTTAGGAAGGAAATTATTGTATTTTAATTTAGATTATGGTTATTGTAGTCTCCATAGAATTTGTAATATAATAAGGCCATCCAGCAGTTTTCAACTATGGTGGCAAAAAATGTTACCATGCCAAGGGCATTACATCATACATTGACACTGGTTAGCCAGCAAAAATAGTACCTTATGACAGAGTTGGGGCAAAAATTAGATTTTTATATCATAATTCACAACACAATTCCATCACCTCAGGGAACAAAGCATGACAGCAGTTGACAGAAATATACCATGTTTATGGACAACAACTGCAGGAGAGCTTCAGACAGCATCCTGCCACGAACCACACAACAAAACAGGCTAGACAGGCAAACTGGGACAACAAACAAGAAATATTGCTAAGTGCTGAAAATTAGAAGCAGTGATTCCAGGATCCACCTTTCACTCTCATCTAGAGGTGGCACTTGCTATCTGCTTATGTGCCCCCTGTCCCACTATTGTTTCAGGAAAAGCCTCCCTTCCTTTCTTCTTATGATAATTAGCTATTTCCATGGATAGACCCATGGGTCTCAAAGGCTCTGTACAAACCTTGCTGTCTGGTGTTGAAGATGCACTACCTGCATGCTTTAGCAATTCAGGGTTTTGTTTTCTCTTGAGTCCCTGTGCCTATGCTTTGAACACCACCCACCCATAACAGTAAACTTTTCTGCTGAAATACCAATTATGTTACAGGCCTGGGTGAGCAGGCCTGGGAGCCATCCAAGTGTTGTGTCCTTTGGTGCTCTCTTTGGTCCTGAGAACCACTAAGTCTTTGGGGACACTGGAGTGAGTGGTGGACAGATGGACTGGGAGAGCTGGGAGAAGGAGTGTGACAGGAGGATGGAACAAGTGCTGGATTAATGCAACAGCTGCTTGGCTTGAGAATGAAGGGTTTATCTGTCCAGTTTAGTTTTGCTTTGCATTAGCTAACTGTACAGTAAAACATTGGGAACAGTTCTCTGCCCATCCGCACTTGCCAGGGGTTAAACCACAGCACTGCTTGCCCTGAAGGGCTGAATCACCTGTGCTTTGTTTGCAAGCTGTACCCACCCTGGGGACTCTCCTGTGGTCTTTCCCCTTTCATGAAGTCTGATCCTGTATTTAAATCCCTCTAACTAATTAACTGCCCACTTGTTCCTGAAAAAGGGACCTCTGAGAGCTCCCAGCAACTGGAGATGTGGCTTGCCAAGGTGGGTGTGTTGCCAGGATTGCATCACTTAAACATTTCAGGCAATTGAGCCTCATGGGACTGACAGAAGTGATAGAGGCCAGGAAAGACATCATGGGAACACTTTACACCACTTGGCCTCGATTCGCTCTGATGTGAGAACCCAAGTACAAGGCAAATTCACAATGCCTAGGATCCTAGGAGTGGGATGGAGATACAGCAACCTGCCTTAAGCATTCTGGAAAGCTGCTCTAGAGTCCCCATGTAATTTGCAGTGTCTTTTCTTCAGTAGAGTCCCTTGGAAAGGGCAGTATCTCCAAGCCCACTCATAGACAGGTGTCCAAGAAGCAGTATCTTGACAGCAAAAAAAATTTCATTCATGTGTTTGAATAGGGCAGGGCTCTCAAATAGCGCCTGTTTCTTTGTCCTAATTGCAATTAGCACATAAATCAGGTCTTGGCTCTTATATGAGTGCTTTGCTTCTTAAACAGAATTGCTATAGCAAAAGTAAGGAACTGATCAGTTTGATTATTTTGAGCTTACAGTAAGAGAATCAAAATTGAGAGCTAATTCTTCATAAAAGATGGTAGCACTTCAGAATTCGTCTGTGAAAGACATCCCATAAATCTTTTTACTTACACTGCAGTACCACAACATCTGCATGTGAAATGTTCAAAGTTCAAATCCACAGCATTTCAGGTTTTTTTTCTAATCTATTTGGTCCATATCAGTATGTATTAGAACTCTCTTGCTGAGAAATATAAAACAACAAAAGGATTATACATGATCCCCACAGGAAGCTGTTCAGAGAAGAACACACACTTAAAGGTTTCATCTTGTCAGTGTGTATAAACACCTAAAGGCAGCAGAGCATCTGAACAAAGACTGGGGCAGCCAGCTCCAGGTAGTCCGGCCTGAGTAGGGGCTGGACCAGGAGACCTCTAGAGGTCCCTTCCAGCCTCAGCCATTCTGTCACTCTATGATAAGTGGTATTGCTTTCAACAAAATTAATCCTGCATTTAAAAAGTCATACAGCAAGTTCCTCATAAGGACAACAGTGCTTATTTGTCTGTAGTGCAGCACACATCACAGTCTGTGTCCTCACCTAGAGAGAACCATGACAGACCAGTTCTTAGGAAGTCACAGGTTTTAAATCTCCTACATAAGCGGAGGATGTGGTCCAGGAATTTTTCATGTATTATCAAACAATGTTGTAAAGGATGGGTGTGAAATCAAACCAGAAAATGGGTATGTATCTCCTGAGTGACAAGCATGTTATGTAACCTACCTTCTATTCATATACACACCACACAGACTGGCAGGTTGGAATGAGAGCCTTCCTTCACCACCACTTTTATCTTAAATTTCGTGTTCAATGGGAGTCCAGTGCTGCTTCCTTTGAAATCAATGTTCAAATTATCATTAAGCTTGATGAGAGCAGGAGTGGTGTGTCTACCTGTCTGAATTTGAAAAGCGATTCCAACACTAAAGAGATAAAATTAAGTCAGAACATTTGCAAATCTTTCCGTACTCAGCATGTTGTTATGAATGTCTCTGGACATAACTGGGGAGAATGTTAATACAGCTGCCTGTTAGCACAGAATAATAATTATCTGCTGTTAGATTAACACAAAAGGAAAGATATAATTATTTGCAATGCACAAAACTTGAGGCTCATGATAATGCTGTGTTTTGTTGAACTTTATTTCTTCACAATTGTCTTGTACATGTTAATAGTTTTTTTCTGAGGAATGTTAGTCCTCTTACAGTTTATTTCCCTTCTCTCCTCCACTCATCAGAAGGGAAAGATTTCAACTGGTGGAGATGCATCAGCAGACCAATTTTTCTAAAGGCAAAATCACTAGATGTTTACCCCACAAACTGGGGTTTTAATCAATGATGTTGTGCTGCAGAGACAAAATAAATGACAGTCTGATTGACTGGGAAACAGCCAAGGACTGTTATACAGCTGTGCCAAACTTCAGCTGGGCTAGTGTGAATTAAAGTCTGGGGTGTAACTTGCTCTGACAAGAGATGAGGCACTGTGTATCTGTGAGGCTATTACATATACCAGCATTGCTCAGCAGGGTTCAGCAGAACTGTACTCCAAGAGTGAATCCAATCTAATGATTTCAGATCATACACCTTTACCCTGGAATGGTGCTGCTTGAAGTTTCATTCAAAATGGAATTTATAAGCTCACTGACATGGGATTCCTTTTTGCTTATAACACTGCTGCAATTAGTGGTAAGGTTAAATTCCAAAATCAACTATTAAAAATGGTGGGTTCTTTATTTCTTGCTACCTCCTGCTCAATAATTGATTTTCTTTTTTCTGGAGGCAATGCTTTCATTGCCTTCAAAATTGCAAGACTCCACACAGAGTAGCCGGGCAGAACTGTAGGGAGTGCATCAAGCAAGAACTCACTGCAAGTCACATAGAAGAGCATTTTGAACTTAAGATTTCATAGAAGCAGGTGACAAAAACACAGCTGTATTACACGGCACAGGATGAAATCCCTTTGGAATGGCATTTCCCTTAAATCAAAAACAACAACAACCAACCAACCAACCAAAAAACCAACCAGCAAACCTCAATGTATTACTGTTTTGTATCCGGTCAACAAAACAAAAGATTCCAAGAGAAATCTGTGTCTAAGATGACCACGACATTCATACACATTGCAGTGTATGAGATAAATTCCCAAGAAAGGAAGTAGTCTAGGAGACAAAGCTGTAAATAAAAATACACGTTGGGCAATCACTTTCTTTTTGTTTTATTCAGACTTTTACTCTGCTACTTGTATGACAATATTACAGCCAGAAGTTAATCCAGTTTTTACCAAAATACTGCATAACCTGCACTGCCTGTTTGCTCTTTTACTGGTCTGTATCTTTCATACACTTAAAATGACAACAGCACAACCTTCCTCCCAATGTCCCTGCTACAACACATAGCCTTCTAATCCTAAAACACTGTGCTCCTGACCCCTTCTTGTTAGACTGTCAATATGAGAGCAAAGAGAGCATCACGCACATCAGACAGGACAGGGGCTTCTCAAGTAGCACACACGGAGATACTTCCTACTGCCTTTTTTATTTTAACTTCTAGCTTAAGGAGCACAATGTATCATAGTAAAACCCTGCCTCATAGAACATGGCTGTCCTCCAAACTGTGTAACATGATCATGCTCTCATAGGTGCACTGAACTTCGCTTCTTTTGTGGCTGTGGTTCTCTGTCTGTTTAAGAGGGGAGAAGGAGCTGCATGGAAAAATTGCAGAAAAATTTTCCTAGGTCTTCCTATGAATTTTGTGTCTGTTTCGAAGACTTAAAGCTAGTCACAGCACAAATAGTGGTTTTTTGGTGTCAGCTAAGGGCAAGGATAGAGTTACTGTTTGCATAGACAGCAGTAGGTAAGCATGTAATGCCTAAAGCATCACTTCAGAATCAGCAACAGAGAAGTACATCAGTTTCCTTGTCCTACTTAGATTGCCTGGATGTGTCACAAAGATAAGCACATTCACCAGAATAAGCCTACTTTGTTAATTGGACTGAAACCACCTACAAAGACAAAACTTTTCAAGTTATTGTCTCCTCCCTGTGGCAGGTGTCCTTCATCATGAAAGCACAGGTGAGAGAAAGGTAAGTGCCAGTTACCTGGGAGTTTGGTATACCTACAAGGAACGTGTTTCTACACAAAGGCAACATCATGCAAAAAACCCCAAGCAGCTCTTGAAAACATCATTGAACATGTCAGTTCCAGGTAAAGGCTGCTGATTTGCTGATTCCTATTTCTATGATGAGTCCTGGAGCAGCTGAGGTACAACTTCCCAAAGTGAGAGGCACCTGCAGCTCCAGAGAAACATTCACACCTTTGGTGTTGCCCATCACTAAGCCAGAAATGCCAGTATTACTTGGGCATCAGTACTGAATTTCTGTACCCAATGAAACTTGTCAGAAACACCAATCTTGCTCAGGTTTTACGCAGATCAAACTTTTGAAAGAAATCACAGAAAATGTTCCTCCACATACTTGGTTGCATATAAATTTAATACACAGAAATCCACTAAAAATCAAAAATTTAACTTGGCAATATTAGTATTTTTAGACACTTCCTAATATATCTCACCTGATAGTCTTTTTTTACCTCCCACTCAGGCACACTCATCTTTTTCTATTCCAAGCAAATAATACAGATAACCATGGTGATGGTACAGTCTATAAAAAACATTTGATTTTGCTCACTGTAGCTCAAGACAGATGTAACTGTAACAGAAGAACAAAAGTAGTAACAGAGCACTGGGGTGTTAAGCAAAGTTTCTTTCAGAGGAAAAAGTCAATAGCTCAAGAATCAAGGGGAAAAGATACATGGTTTTGGCTCAAAGAAGTCACTGTAGTAGTTCTCTTTAGACAGGATTTCATCCATGATGAAAAAGAGAGATCCATACAAAGGTAAAAGATTAGTGATAGGTCTGGGGAAAATGCCTTCTTTATTTTGCCTTTATAATAGTAGAACAGAACAAACGTAAAGAAAAAGCATTTAATATTAATATTAGGAAATAGTTTCATGCAGATAAGCCCATATGGAATCTATTGTCAGTAGGCTTGGAGGATTATGGAAGGACTGGATAACAGATAGTGGCAGCATGGCATCCTGCTACAAAAAGCTGTCAAAGACTAATTCCTATCAAAAAAATCATTGTGCCATTTCCATGAGAATGCTAAAAAAAGGCTTCTCTTTTGTGCTGAGTTGTTAGTGACTGACAGCCTTTCTTGCATGTTCTTCTAATATACCTAATGCCTTCTGTTAAGAGACAGAGGAAGGACAGATCCCATTCTGGATATCTTTGGCTAGTTTAGCAGCTTTTAATCATGTTTTTGCCTTCCTTTGTTTGGCAGGGAGAGTGACCCAAGCAGAAAAGGAGATGGTCAAAGGTGAGGAACATTTCCTCAAATCTAACAGCAATATTCACGTTAGTTGCTGAACATAGTCCACTCATAAAAGAGATGTCACTTGGTGGCAGTAAGCTCTATTATGGTTCATCCTAAAAATAAAGTACATTTTTGTAGTGGGTGTCTGAAGGTGCAGACAGTGACAAACAGCATCTCCTTTATCTTTGCTTTTTTCTCTTGATGTCTTGATAACACGCGCACGTCAAATATTTAAAAGAAAGTCATATTTTCCCAATCAACGTATTTACTCCTCCAGAAATGCTAATGGAGACTCAGTACCAGGATAAGAAAGAAAGACAAAGAGGGCAGCAGCACTGTACTTTCATCTGCTATAGCAAGCAGCTGTCAGTGTTAATGTAAAAATTATCCAGCAGGCATCCAAATTTATGCTAAGTAAACATTTCTTGAATCTATTACACACAGCAGGAACCTAGTTTTCTTCCGGCCATTGTTCTGAGTAACTATTTCCCAGTCTTTCTTTCCTATGATACATACCCCAAGCCAGTCACCTTGCTGTGCAAGGCCATTAGCTTGGTTGGGCAGATTTTCCACTTTGTAAGTCCATACCAGCTACTTGCAGATGCTTTCTTGCAGATGTCCCTGAAATGGTTTCCAGGATTAGCTGCTTCACCACCTTTCCAGGGACTGAGGTGAGACTTCACAGGGTCTAGTTCCTCAGATTCCCCTTCCCCTTCTTGAAGACAGGAGAGACCCTTGCTTCCTGCCAGTCCTCACAGCTCTCTCCTTACCCCCTTTTGGTTGCAAGCAGCCTGTAAGGACACAGGCCAGCACCCCCAGCATTGTGGGTCCATTGCATCGGGGCCGTGGAGTCTGTAGGTAGAGTTTACCTATATCTATTCCCTGACCTGACCATCCTCCACTGGGACCAAATGTACTTTGCTCTGGATTTTCCCACTGTTCCCTGAGATCACTGAGAGCAAGCTCAGTAATCAGAAAGGTGAAGAAGACATTGACTACTCCTGTGTCCTTTGTCACAGGGCTGCCTGCCCACTTGAGCATGGGGCCATATTTTCTCTGGTCTTCCTTTTGCTGCTGCTGTCCTTGTGGAAACCTTCCATGTTGGTGTTCACATGTGTTGCCATATTCACTTCCAAATAAGCTTTGGCCTTCTTGACAATTTCTACCACCCGACAGCACCTCTGCAGTCCTCCTGACACCTGTCCCTGGTTCCACCTCCAGTACACTTCCTTTTTATGTCTGTGTCTAGTGGGGAGCTCCTTGCTCATCCCCTGCCCTCTTTGCTTGGTTTCTGCTTGTTGGCATGGACCATTTTTGAGCTCAGAGGAGATTAACCTTAAACACCCACTAGCTTTCCTAGACTCCTCCTCTCTCCAAGGCCATATCCCATGGAATTCTTCCAGGCAGATCTGTGGACAAATTTTGCTCTCAAGAAGTCCAAGGTGGTCTTGATCTTTGCTTTATTCCCTCTTCTAAGGGTTCTAATCTCCACCATCTCATGGTTCCTGCAACCAGTCTTATCTCTGATCTTCATACTCCTGATCAGTTCACCCTGGTTTGTAAGTATCAGGTCCAGCCAAGCACCTCTGCTCCATGTCTTGTTGAATCGTGTAGGGGAGACCAGTGTTGTTTATTCTTGCATTGGAAATGTCTTGAAAATGGTGTTTATTGCTGCAAAAGCACAGTAGGTAAAACACTTCCTCTTGGAGAGAATAGTCTGTTACATTACAGACACAGGGTCATGTCAGGCTCTGACTTGCTGTTATAGTGACAGTTATGCTGCTCTTGAAAAGGCTCTTGGACCATCTTGTGTAATCTACACAAACCACTGCTCCCTGTTGGCTCTCTCTTTTGCATTTATCACCATCCAAGGTCTTCATTGGCTTGCAGAACGACACTCAGTGATCCATTTTCCTTAGAGATCTCTAAGGAAAGTCTAGGAATCTCTATCTTTTCATGCCAGTCTTGTAATCCTCGCAACAGCTACATTTCTGAACCTCTTTGTCCCCTGTGTTGCAAACAACTCTAGGATTTATTTGGCTTAACTTTGCCATAGAGACATTGTAGGGTTCTCCTGAGATCACATTCCACAAGAAACCCAGAAGTTTTATTAAATCAGGTTGACTGCAGACTAGAAAGAACAGTAGATCTCATAGAAAGATGGATTACAAATATGGAGCAGTTAGAACAATTAAGGCGTCCATAAAGCATGTGGACTGGACTCCAGGAAAGAGGCACCTCTGCATACAGGGAATCAGTTGGACACTCTGACACAGGGGAAAATCTTAGTTTCACTTTATTCCACTGACCAAAAATACTACTTAAGGATGAAATTCCTTTAATTCCTTCCTCTAGCTTTCATGTCTTCATCATCAGAAAAGAGCTGCAACTTCCTTAGAGAAAGCCATATGAGGCACAAAAACCAGGAGTTCAACACAATGATGTAGGTTACTGAACCATCATATTCAATCCCAATGGGAATGCAATTCTTTATTAAACTGAATTGAATAGGTACAGAAAAGCTGGCTGAAGTGCCAGGGAGGAAGTATGGACTGGATATTCCTGCCATTTAATTCCTTAACTGCTAAAACTCCACTCTTTCAGACACTGCCAGTTCCGCTACAAAGAAAGAAAATTTTAAGACCTGTGCTAAGAATGAAAATGCCTAAACATGGGGATATGGTAAAAGCAAGGCTATCTGAGGTATAATTCCCCCTTGCAGGACCAACAACGGGGCCTGTACACAACAGTGACTTTCAATGAGTCACAGTCTGGTGGTGATGTTCAGTGTATGCTCCAAAGACTCAGCACTAAGCCTGCTTGGCCCCAGGCTGCCATGCTGACCAAAGATGCCAAACTAAATTAGTTAATTCCCAAAGCCAATTACTTCATGGGAAACTGTGAGAAGAGGACAGAGCAGAAGAAATGGTAGGCTGCAAGAAAGCCTAAGAGGAAAAAAAGGAGAGAGAGACAGAGAGAGAAAAAGACACCTGCATATAATGCCTGATTAAACAATTCAGCTGAACTCATACAAAAATAGAAAACCAAACCCTCTGACCAAGCTTGGGCAGAAATGCATAGTGAAAATTCAGGACTATTGTGGCTCCTAACAGAACAAGTTTTTATGGACCTAATTTATTTTCTGAATTAGTTTATGTATACAGCTCTAAGCATAAATATTCAAGAGAGCAACTTTATACAGGAGAAAACTTACAGACCTCTCGGAAAGGCTTTAGTTGGCACTAAGGGACAAAAACACTGACACAAACTAAGAACTTTATTTGAATGACTTGCTGTAGCCAGAAAAGAAAACAGCTGATCTATTTCTTTCCAGAGTCCAGGTCAATTGGACAGGAAGAAACTTCTTTCAGCCTGAACAGGCTCTTCCAAGATCTGAATGTCAGCTAACTGTATTATGCCAGCTAATTAAGACACAGGCAGAATGAAGATCCTGCTGAACACAGCGGGATCCCATCACAGGATTCAGCAGACTGTACCAAGTCACATGGGGTGAGACTCCAGGGCTGGTGGTGACCCACATCCATGTGCAGGCTGCTGGTTCTGGGCAGGGATGTCTGCAGGGATTTTATCTTTTTACAGTCATTAGAGACTATGAGCTGAAAAAAACAGAAGAAGCAGAAAAATGTTGTCTTTCCTTTTTTTGTCTGAGATTTCAGATTTCTGTATCATTACCAGATTTAAAAACTCTGTAGGTTACAATGGTCAGCTTTGCTGCACTATTCCTTGGTCAAACACCATCTGGAATTCTGTCATAGATGGAGTATTTCAGCTTGTTTTGACCTGCAAGTAAGGAAAGAAATTGGTTTTTAGTTCTTGTATTGACACAGTAAGGTGGCTTTGAGTTTCTTGGAAATTAAGGTTTGTGTTCTGTATGCTACAAGAACACAAGAACCTTTTTTATGTTAAAAGCAAGAAGACTGAATCAATAAGAAGTCATGATCATCTGAAGTTACTGATTGAGTTAAGAATTAAATATATTTCACAGGTTGGCTTCTGCATTATGGCAGCTGTTGCTGCCTTTCTAGTGAAAAAGATGACAGTAATGGAAGAATCTTTTCCTTCTGGACTCAAGGACAAGCAACAGAAAGAGGAAAGAAAGTAATCAGGAACAAGCCAGGATTAATGCAAGCTGAAAAAATTCCAATAAAGAGCTCCTAAATGTGATTTCTGTCCATACACTCATCTTGGGGACTTCAGCACTTCCCTGCTTCCCAGTGTTGAAACTTTTGGCTTTTGCTTCTGCTAAAGATTCATTTCCCTGGAAACAGACACTATATTCATACAAATAAGGAAGCAGACTCTAAAAACTGACGGTTAAAGAAAACTCTCTTCCTACCTGTTGAACAGCCATTTTCATCCATACAGTTCATCTGCACACAGAGATGTAAAACTTTGGATTGAAGTAATCAGCCTGTTGATACACACAGCTGCCTTCCAGAGGAGCAGGTGTTTTAAAACAGCCCTTCTATCTTGGCTTTTAAGGACCTGGTACTTGTGTACCTCAAAATAGTGGGTTGTTGATAGTGGGGATTTGTTCAGAGAATGCATGACCATGTCTCACTGTATTACTTCATCTGTACAAATTATGCACATTCACTGGCCTGCATTTGATTGTGCAGGATAGGGCTCTCCAGAAATTCAGTGGTACAGAATTCTTGCACCCAGATTCAGTAGCACAGATTAGTTTATTATGCTCTGTTGTCTCACTTCACTTTAGGCTTCTAATTATAAACATCCTAAGAAAGCCAGGATGGCACTGTGTGTGAGAGGGTTCAAATAGACATTATGAAAGATTCTGTACCAGCAAAACATTTTGTTAGCAACAAAGCACAGAAGGTGTAAACAGAGAAGGCAACCTTGGAGTTGACTTTTCCTTTTTGCTACCCGGTGCTAGAACCAAATAATGAATATTTGATTGCAGGTGGGGTTCTCCCTGAGCTCTGGGAAACCACTGCCACCTCATTGTCTCACAGCAGCCAGGAGCTCAAGAACTGCATGCATCCTCAGACTGCCCCACCCTGTGCCAGAACAGTGTGGGGAGAGAGGGCATCCACCAGGGTTTGCTCTTGGTTTGTTCTTCACACAGAGAAGCCATGCTGGCATCTTCTCAGGTGTGCTGGACAAGATAAAAGAATATGAACAATTTGTTTCTATTGTCAAAGGAAAAAAACCCCCAAAAACAAAATAACAAAACCCAAAGGTTTGGTAAACCAGACCCTGAGGTGTTGAAGCCTCAGCAAGAGAGATCATCTCCACTTGCCCTGGAAGCTGCTCTGAAGTGGGGCTCTTGGTTTTGGTCTTTGCTTGAGCTGTGTCACCAGTGAGCCCTGCCTGGCCATGGCATCCATTGATCTTCCATGGCCTGTGGGCCAGTATCTAAGCATGACCTTGGCCATGTCCCATGACCAAGTCCTGTCAAGAGCCTCCTCTTCTGTCACCTGCAGCTCCCAGCTTCCCCGACCTTTCATCTGATCTTCATTTTCCCTTCTTTCAAGGTTCATTCCGTTGCTCCAGGAACAAAGAGTGTCTCAGAGACTTCAAATTATGACTTAACGTCTGCCTGTAATATGTTCCAATTGCATCAATTTACAAGGAGAAAAAAACCCCAAAGTGTCTGAAGTTCATGGCTGTTAATCAAATACTATCCTGTGCAGTAGTCCTTGCTTTATACAACCTCATTTTAAGTTTTTAAATGTTTTCTTAATGTTTTTTTGTAACATGCCAAAATCTGGGTTATGTTTCTAATGTCCTGAAATGGCATAAATGTGCTCCTTTGCTATGAATGTGCTTAGACTCAGGATCACCCCAAAAAGCTGATGGATTGTCTAAGAAAATACTATTGCAAAGCATATTTCTCCCATTGAAACCCCAAAAAAGCAAAGTACTTACATGCCTAAAGATATTGTTTGTTTGTTTGTTTGTTTGTCGCTTAAATCAATATTCTTTGGTAATGTTTGCATTTGATACAATTCAGACATTCCCATTAGGCTTGAGATAAACCAGTGCTGTACAAGGATTCTTGGGAGGTGTACTCTCCCTTGGTCTGTGGGCCCCTTCCAACTCAGAATACTCTGATTCTGTGATACAACTGAGTCCAGTGCCAAGATCTTACAGAAGAGATGCATTTTTTTTTACCACAATGATACCCTGGAATGGCCTTCCTAGAAGGTATGGTCGATGCACTGACCCTGTAATTGTTTAAGGAGCATTTGATGACATCCTTAACATATGCTTTAATTTTTCATCAGCCCTGAAATGCTTAGGTAGTTGGGTGACATGAGCATTGTAGGTCCCTCACAGCTGAAATATTCTATTCTATTCTATTCTATTCTATTCTATTCTATTCTATTCTATTCTATTCTATTCTATTCTATTCTATTCCATGGAAAGCAGTGAAACATAAGCAAAACATCAAAGCTAACAATTGGGCAAGGAGACTTCTAGACAACTTTTTAAAACTTTCAATTAAGTTTTTCTAAAGCAAAAGGTAATTATCTTTTCTATTTAATGATTCCACCTGTGTCATAGTTTGCATGCTCATGTTGACTGCATAAAGGCCTCTTCCAATTTTCAATTTTAATAGATTTTTAATGTCTTTCAGTAAGTATTCTGAGAGAGTGGTTTTTCTATTTTTTTTAATTGACTATTATTTTTCCCAGTTCTCCTATATCTTTGAAATACTAGTTTTTAAACCTTGGGGTACTTTGGACAGGACTTTTGGGATCCAGCAAAACTCTCCTGAAGCATGTGAGCTGGCAAGAGCACAGCACTCATCTTGGGAAAGCATTAAGTCCCAAACCCAAACCAAACTTTAATCCTTGCCACAGACAGTTGCCTTCCAAAGCTGTTGCATGAGTCTGCAAAGGACACAGAAGAAAGGCAATGTGAAGGACCATATATATAATATTCATATGAAAGTAGGAGCAGTCATGTAGATGTTAATTAGAAGGAAGCACTGTTCAATACAAATAAAAACAGGTGACTACAAGATTCCAAGTAACAATAATAAGATCTGAACCTGGTAGCTTAATGATAGCTTCGGCTCAAGCTGGAGGAAATAGAAGTTGAGCCTGGATTTATTTAGACAAGGATTACTACTATTTTTTCATCTGCTCGCTGTTTACATTAGGTATTGACAGCATAACTCAAATTCCTATTGGATTTCTGCACCTCAGTGCAAACTTGTCAGTGATTGAGATGCACTAAAAAGATCCATGACTAAAGTGCATAAAGAGTGATATATTCCTACAGCCTGGAACTGTGTTTTTTCCCACTCAGATTTCAAAATATTTTCATGGGTATCCAATCACTTACAAGCAAAAGATAGAAGTTCAGCTCTGTACCTCCCACAACAAACATTCTGTTTGCAATTTGCAATAATTTGTGCAAACATTCAGACTTACATAAATAGGATCAGGGATTTAATTTAGCATTAATTCTACCTGCCTGTCTCCCAGGCTGGAGCACTCCTGGCAAAGCTTGCTCAATGTGGTTGAATGCAGTTGCTTGAGAAAGCAAATTTCCCTGTGCTGTCTTCAGTGATGAAGGAGCTCCTCGCAGAATGGAAAGACCATGTTGGCCAGAGGGGGCTTTCAGAGGCTACGCAGACTAACGTGGCTCCTCGTAGCCATCCAAAGGTGTGCTTGTAAGGCCTGCCATGAGGCTGAAATTAATTTCTGTGTCATAGAGCAAGAGATGCTCTATGACACAGAATGCTTCAGTAGAGACCTCAAAAATTACTTTGTTGGTTGTGAAAATAGGTAGTTTTGAAACTTTCTATTTATTCCTCACTTGCTGAGTTTCATTTTCCTTTAGAAGTCTCCCCAGATTTGCCCTTAGGAAAGTTAATTTGTCCTTGCTATCTAACATCTCAAAGGAAAAAATCAATCCTGTGCACAGAAGGATAATTTAGGACACAGTTGATGGGTGGCTGCCAGTTGGTTGAGCATGGTGCTGATAATGCCAAGGTCACAGGTTTGATCCCTGTAGAGGGAGTCAGACTGTACTTCAGAGTCAAACTGATGATCCTTGTGGGCCCCTTCCAACTCAGAATACTCTGATTCTGTGATACAACTGAGTCCAGTGCAAACCTTGGCACTGACTTGGGTGTTCAAGCTGTCTGAAGGCAATCGGTACATTTATGTGAGACAGAGTGTATTTTCAGGCAAAACTAGGAGGAAAAATAGCCCCACCAGTGAACACACAAAAAAGGTAATATATGTGTGACCCTCCTGGAAATGTTTACACTTTTCACAGAAGACTATTTCTGTACATTTCTGTAACACTAAGGTTTAAAATTTTCATGTTTATCTGTGGAGCATTTTTCGAGACAGACTGCTGTAGTCATATCACATGGTATGCTGTTAGACCTTGTTAGAGTCAAAACAGACCTCTCGTGTGATGGATCCCCATGCTTTACACCAAAGTATACCATAAGACTGAGGTGGGGGCTCATGTTTGAGAGGAATGATAGGAGGTTATGATGCATGATGTGCTGGAGACACTCTCTTAGCAAGTTCACAGAGCACTGTTTGCTCTCTTTTTGAGCAGCAAAGTGCAAAGTGGTGTCATATGAGTAATCTCTTATTTTTGAAAAGATAAATGTGAATTCTGTATGATAGGTATTTTTCTGAGTTTAAAGTTATCTTTTCATGAAGCTGTCACTATCGGACACAGTATTTGTTCATCCTGTGTCTGGACAGAAGCAATTCCGGGATGAGTTAAAAACATTTTACTGTGCAAGCTCATTTAGTTTAAAAATAACTCGAGATTTCTTTTTGCTCAGTGACTCCAAAGGCTGAACAACCCCTAGTTGAATACTTGATGGACTATAGAAAGATGGGGTGGCTAGAGATGAGAGACACCATTACCACCAGTGTAGATGGTGCCTCTGTTATTTTGTAGGATAGTGTCCGTGATTTCACCTGATGTAACTCTGATTGATCACATAGTTACATTAAAAGATCTACAGCAGCAAGCAATAGAAAGGGAAAGCATTACATGGGCTTCTCCTGGAACTCTTGGAAAGCACTGAGGAAGACAGTTGTGACTGTCTGTTACTCACTGAGGTTATGACTGCTTCCAAGGGCCAGGAATCTCTTTTATACAGACATTAAGCTATTAAAAAACTAGTCTGGAAGAAAGAGGCAGCACTCTTATCTGAGGAATAGTGACACAGGCAGAACAGCCAGTGAGGCTATTGCTGAATTCAGCAGGGATGTGATAGGTGGAGATGAGATGGTTGCACTCACCTGAGCTCTGAAAGAGGATGAGCTGCCCACTCACACAGCTGGGCTTATCCAAAGGTAAGTTTACCCTCTATTAATCCTCATGCCTCAGACAGGGAAGCATGTTCACCTAGAGGAGTTGCTTTGAATTAGTTTTCACTCCAAAGACTATATTCCAGAATATGCTGGGTTGGAAGAGACCCACAAAGATCATCAAGTCCAACTCAACCCAAGAATCACACCATGCGCCTGACAGCATTGTGCAATTGCTGCTTGAATTTTGTCAGGCTTGGTGACCCCTTTCCTGGGAAGCCTGTTCCTCCCTTGACACAGTTTCAGGCCATTCCCTCAGGTCTGTCACTGGTCACCACAGAGGAGAGATCAGTGTCTGCCTCTTCTCCTCACAAAAAGTTTTAAGCGCGGTAAGGTCTCACCTCAGTCTCCTCCAGGCTGAACAAACCAAATTACCTCAGCTGCTCCATAGGGCTTCCCCTCAAGGCTCTTCACCATGTTTGTGGCCCTCCTTTGGACACTCCCCAATAGTTTTTTATCGCTCTTATACTTTGGCACCCAGAGCTGCCCCCAGCACTTGAGGTGAGGCTGCCCCAGTGCAGAGCACAGCAGGACAATCCCCTCCCTTGCCCAGCTGGCCATGCTGTCCCTGATGCCCCCAGGACACGGGTGGCCCTCCTGGCTGCCAGGGCACTGCTGACCATGTTCAACTTGCCATTGACCAGGACCCACTGGTCCCTCTCTGTGGCACTGCTTTCCAGCATCTCATTCCCCAGTCTGTCTGCTGTCCCATCCCAGATGCAGAATCCAGCACTTTCCCTTGCTGAACTTTGTATGGTTGGTAATCTCTCAGCCCTCTAATTCATTGAGGTCTACCTGCAGGGCCACCCTGCCTTCAAGGGATTCAACAGCTCCTCCCAATTTTGTATCATTTGGAAACTTAGATAATGTCCCTTCAAGCCCTGCATTCAAGTAATTTATGAGCTTGTTGAAGAGTGCAGAGCCTAAGGAGGAGCCCTGCGGAACCCCACCAGTGACAGGTCACCAGCCTGATGCCACCCCATTCACTGTAACCCCTTGTGCCTGACCCATCAGCCACTTGCTCACCCAGTACTTGATGTGTTTACCCAGCTGTGTGCTGGACATTTTGTCCAGAAGGATCCTGTGAGAGGCAGTATTGAAACCTTCACTGAAATCCAAAAGGATTGCATCAACTGGCTTCCCTTGATCAAGTAAGTGGGTTAGTCTGTCATAAAATTAGGTTAATTCTGACAAGAAGGACTTTCCCATCATGAACCTATGTTGGCTGTGACCGATGACTGCATTGTCCTTCAGGTGCTTTTCAGTACCTCCCAGAAGAGTATTCTCCATAATTTTGCCAGTCACTGAAGTGAGACTGCCAGGCCTGGAGTTTCCAGGCTCATCCTTCTTGCTCTTCTGGAAAACTGGGACATCAGCCAGGTTCCAGTCACCTGGGACCTATCTGGATTCCCAAGACTGTCCAAAAAGGTAAGAGACATCACAATGAAATCAGCCAGCTCTTTTGAGCCTTCTCAGATGAATTTCATTGGGCCTTCTAGATTTACAAGGAACTGGGAGTTGATCATTCTCACAGCCACTGTCCTCCAACTCAGGGCCCTGGGACCCATTAATCCATCATTGGCATTGAGGACAGAGGTAAAGGAAGCATTAAACATCTCTGCCATGTCCATGTCCTTGTTTGTGAGATGACTGTTCTCATCCTCTAAGAGGAATGTTATTGCTCCACTGTCTTCTGCTATTAATGCGTTTAAAACCCCTCTTTTTATTGTCGCCCTCAGTCGTGGCCAGCTTCATCCCCAATTGAGCTTCAGCATGACAAATTTTCTCCCTGCAGTGGTGAGCAGCATCTCTGTGATTCTCCCACATCACCTGACATTACTTCTGCTGAGCCTACACCCTCTTTTCTTGCCTCTACCTCCCAAAGAAGATTCCTGCTCAGCCAAGCCATCTTCTGCCTCCCCTGCTTGACTTCTGGCATTTGGGAATTGCCTCTTCCTATGCCCTTAGAAGATGGTGGTTAAAACATGACCAGCACTGACAGACCCCAGCACCCACAGAGCATTTTTCCAGGATACCTCACTGACTGATCCCCTGAGCAGCCTGAAGTCTACTCTCACATCCAGAGTTGAGGTTTTGCTGGTGCTTTTCCTTCTGTCAACAGATTTTAAGCCAGATTGCTTCATGGTTGCTGTGGTAAGGACAGCCACCAATCTCAACTAACGCAACCCTCTCTGTTTGGCAAACAACTAATCAAGGAGAGCACCTTTCCTAGCTCCTTCCTCCTAGTACTTGTATCATGAAGTTTTCATCCAGGAGTTCTACCCATCTTTTGGACCTGTTTGTGCCTTCTATGTGGTATTCCCAGCTAATGTCTGCCAAGTTGAAATCCCCCATAAGAACAAGGACAGTTGATTAAGAGGTGTCTCTTAGCTCCTCAAAGAGTAATTCACCAGCATCATCATCCTGGCTGGATGGTCTATAGCAGCCTCCCATAATGACATCTGCATTGTTTGCAGATCCTTACCCAGAAGCCCACAATTGTGGCATTGATAAATGTGAGCTCCATACACTCCAGCCCTTCTGTGAGCAGAAAGATAATACATGTGTGACCTTCCTGAAAATGTTTATGTCTGTGGTGGATGCAGCCTTTGCAGAAGGGTTACAGAGTTTCGGTACTCTCCATATTACTAAGGTTAAAAACAGTGCACTGAAGGTTCATGTTTATCATTCCAGCAATGCGTCTCGGGTGAGAACTTTCAAGATGGCACAGTTGTAAATGGCAAAGAGCATGAGCCCCAGAAGTAGTCAGAATGACGGAATTACTGCATGGCAGAAAGAAAAAATCCATCACTTGAATGGTTGTGAGTAATATATTCACACTTCTCCCCATAACCTACAGCTTGGTGTCAGAGTCTCAAGTCAGCTGAACTGGGCATTTATGTTCTGGAAACAGGGAGGATGCTTTGAATTGAGTCTTTAAAAAGAGACAGTAAAAGCCTTTTTTTTTTTTTTGCCCATAAGTAGAAATAATCAACTCACCAGATTTAGGACAAGCTCCCTCTTAATTTTTCTTTCTCTGTTTTTTTTTGTTTTGTTTTTGTTTGGTTTTTTGTTGTTGTTGTTTTGTATTGTTTTGTTTTGTTTAACCTATGCATCTCAGAGAAATCACTAGTGCAATGTACTTTGATTCTGTTATGGAGGTATGAACCCTGCTAACAGCATCTACACATCCTCCAGATTCCCTAGAAATAGTGAAAAAATTAACAGAATCATAGAATCTTTAAGGTTGGAAAAGAGACTTCTAAAATCACAGAGTCTGATCTTGACCAAACACCTCCTTATCAACTAGACCATGGCACCAAGTGCCACATCCAGTTCCTTCTTGGCCCCCTGGGCACTGCTGGCTCATGTTCAGCTGCTGTCACCAGCACCCCCAGGGCCTTTTCCTGTGGCAGCTTTGCAGCCACTCTGCCCCAGCCTGTGGCACTGCCTGGGCTTGCTGTGACCCAAGGGCAGGACCCAGCACTGGGCCTTGTTGAGCCTCAGACCACTGGCCTTGGCCCATGGTCCAGCCTGCCCAGATCCCTCTGCAGAGCCTTCCTGCCCTGCAGCAGATCAGCACTCCCACCCAGCTTGGTGTTATCTGCAAGCTGACTGAGGGGACACTCAATCCCCTCATCCAGATCATCCATGAAGAACATAAAACAGAACTGGCCCCAGTACAGAGCCCTGGGGAACATCACTGGTCACTGGCCACCAGCTGGATGTATCTCCATGCACCACCAATCTCTGGTCCCATACAGCTAGGTTTTTACCCAGCACAGAATACACCTGTCCAAGCCATGGCCTGACAGCTTCTCCCAGAGAATGTTGTGGGAGTCACTGTCAAAGTTTTTGAAGTCCAGGCAGATGACCTTCCCAGCCTTTCCTTTATCCACTCCCTATCAAAAAAGGAGATCAAGTTGTACAAGCTGGACATGCCTATCACAAAGCTCTGCTGATGGAGCCTGATCCCCTGGTTGTCCTGTACATGCTGTGTGATGGCACTCAAAACAATCTACTCCATAACCCTCCACAGCACTGAGGTCAGACTGGCAGGCCTGTAGCTCCCCCAACCTTTCTTTGACCCTTCTTGAAGATGGGCATCACATTGGCCACGCTCCAGGATGAATCATTTTCCTGTAATTACTCAAAATATCTATGATTTAAATCTTTATTATCAAACAGAAACAGTAGAAGATGGCATGAAGACACTGAACAAAAAGTTACATTCAGTGAAGTGATACAGCAGTGGAAATTGGTCTAGTAAGGTTTTCTAAAGCAGAAGTAAAATGTTCTTGTTTTGGTTAGACTGCCCCTTATGTAGTTGAAATTAACTGCACAGTTTTAAGTACCTATTTACTACTTCTGAGTGCTCAAGTGCACTGACATGGAACACTTACCGTCTTTTGTGCATCTGCAGAATGTCTGATATGCTCAGCTTCACTGCTTTCTTCTTTGACCATAAGAATAACTCAAAGAAACTTCTAAAAGTGCAGGAGCACTGACATGTCCCTAGGATTATGCCACCAGACAACTGCATTAATAGAAACAAGGTGTTCTGGTCTCAGAAAAAGCAAAATTCTAAGTGAATTGTCAGGCAATGCCTTTTTCCTCCTTCTTCTCATTTCAAGTTAGAATGAGAAAGGAGATGGGAAGTAATGCTGCACAATTAAGCACTGACTTCTTTAAGTCTGTAAGGCACTCAAGTTCATACAAAATTTATTCCAATGGAATGTGATGGAGAGAAGAGTAGCTATGCTGGAAGCCTAAGGGGAGAATGCACATAACAGATACTAGTACTGCAAAATGGAGTATAAACCATAATACAAATAATACAAGTGGATATTAATTCACCTCTACCAGAAGCCATATCTGTTTCAGAGAAGAAAAAAAAAAATTACATCTGGCATATAAGTAGTTATCTTTCTCTTGCAATGAATTAATGTCTTAGTATGAGGGTCCTCTCTTGATTTTATCTCCATCTCTTGGCATGAGAATAGCTGACGTTAAGTTTGTATTTGCAGGTGGCAGATGATGCAATACATAACTTAAACCCTTTATGTCACCAAAAGCGACAAATGCAATGATCATCAGTATATGTCACTGCAACAATGGATTGTGCATGAAAACATGACACTGAATACCAAGAACAAACCCAGCAAAACAGCTACCTAAATTGGAAGTTATGAAAACGGTCCTTGTTGTATGTATAAATCTACAATACAAGTTTTCCTGTCCCTCTGAAAATATAGTAACTTCACGTTGCAGCAATTTGTTGTGATTCAGCCTTTTTGACAGCAACTTGGCATACAGGGGGAGAAAACAGAAGCTGTCACCATCTAATTGGATAAAATTTTTGTTCTTACTGTGTCTGCTTTGGTCACAAATATAACAAGGAAGGAAAAACACCACACAGATTGAAATAAAAGCTCTTTAGAATAGACAGGAGAATATGTAACAGCGTCTGATCAAGGCACAGACTTCAGTATGTTCTTCAACATACCTATCTCTGTGTGAACATAAAGTCAAAAATATGGTAAACACTGCCACACTGTAGCTTTCGCATCAAGCTAATGGAGAGACAAGGACTAACACCTGGAGAGCAAATATGACTTCTACATGAGAAAGTACTGTTGTGTCTGCACCAACCTACTCTAACTTGAGCTCTTGGTTGTTAAGGGGAAATAAGAGAGAACGAGGCACCAACTTCCAGCAAACTTTTGTTTTGTATCATGTTTAAATAACTGTTGAATAAAATATACTTTCTGACTTTCCTCACAGAGAATAGGCAGGCTGCCTCTGGATAATCCTTCCTGGCATTTTCATTTCAACATAATTAACAAAGTTACCCCCTGCGCAAACATGGTCCTTGCTGTTTAAACACTCATATGGCTGCATAGTCTTAAAGTTCTGTCCCTGGTGAATGAAATGTCCAGTTCCATCAAAACCAAATTAGGTAAATGCTAATTGTTTCACACTTATTGCTTTTTTCTCACCTACCTCTACACCTTTTTTCAGCACAGAAAGATTAGGGATGAGTGACTCCTCAAATAATATACAAGCCAAATGCAAAGGAGTCAAAATTGTATCACTCGCCTCTTTGCCTACCCTGAACTTGCTTCCTCTTCTTCTTTAAGATCAAAACAACCATGTAAAATACTTTTGCTAGCTCCTTTTGTGAACCTAGGTTTCAGCATACAGTTGAAGTCCCTACTCAAAAACTGCAGGAACTTTAAAATATTTCAGAGGTTTTTCCAGGAGATGAACAGAGGGGAAAGCAAGACACCAGCCTAAGAATCCCTTTCTAAAAAAAATATTTTTTTTAAAATATTCTGTGTCCTGTTTTTAGTATTCTGTTTTCCAGGTTAGACTATGTCTGGTATACCTGATCATCCAAGCATTCATGAAAAAGTGACATTAGCTTGGGCATTATTAACAGAGCTATTAATGCTCAGATAGTTGGCAGGACTGAGCACGTATCAACAGCTCAGTAACTGCACACAATTCTGAGACTTACCACTGCATCAGCTCTTCCTTTGTCTCAGTGTGCACAGAGGCTGTGGCAGCATTTGCTGTGTCTTCATGCCTCCACAATCATTGAGTCGTCAGCTTCATTCATGAGCTGAGGGAGTGAGAAATACTTTGCACTGAGGACCAGACATATTTAAGGAGGAAGCCATTTATATCAACGATGAGAAGAATCTGTATTTTCTTTGTTTCTTTCAGAAGATGTGAGGGGAAAAGAAATATTATTAATAGCATCTGAAATGTATAAAAGATGTTAAATGTTTTTCATCTGGCCCACTTAAACTGCTGCCTATTTCCCAGGAGAAACCGATGCATCAAGAAAATATCTTTTATTTACTTCACTTTTCTTGTCTTCATCAGAGCCCAAGCTACACCATTTCCAATTTTATTACACTATTTTTGAAACTGCAGCAGGAAAAGAGATAGGTTTCCTCAGTATGGACTGTAGCATTGCGCTTTTTTGGGTACAGTCCAAAAGGTATTTCAAGTGTTTTGCCTGTCACTTTGTACTAAATAGGGAATTCTGTAAAGGAGAAAATATTTCCACCTTAAACACAGATTTGTAACTTAAGTAAAGATTTTCTCCTTTTTTTGGTAAACAATTAGGAAAGTTACACATGACAACAATTTTCCCAGTACCTTTTTTCCTTTTTTTTGTATAGTAATGTACTAAGATTGCCAGGAAAACAACTCATCTTGAAAAATACAGTAAATTCATACAGAGAAACAGCCAGATAGCAATTAAAATTCTACTCTGGTAGAAATGAATTAAAATCCTAAGCAAAATAACAGGACTGACTGCAGTAGAGGCATAAGCATGTCTTACATCCTAAATCTACTTTATTTTAATGTAAAAAAATATTTGCAGGTCTTCTGGGGGTTTTCTGAAACTCAGAGAGGAAATTAAAAATATTTTGAAATGACTTAAAGCTGATAAAAGAAACTGCAGTAAGAATTCAACTGTATTTCTTCATGCAAACTGGTATCATCATATGACTTACAGTTATTGACCAAACCCAAAGCTACTTTAAATTTCAACAGAAATGTTGCATCTTCTTAGTTAATTTTTATTATCCAGCTAAACGCTCATCTGCAAATAATGAGTTCTTGAAAAATAAATGAAACTGGGTCACTGCAAAGTCATCAGTGACTATGGGGATGGGTAATGTGATACTGTGCCTTTTATATCCAAGTTGTCAGTTTTTAAATCCAGTCTAGGCCAGCAGTGACTGGAGCCTACTGCCACATGTTTTTTGTCAGGTGTAACAGGTTACTAGATTTGGTTCATTTTGCAGGGGAAAAAAAACCATCTCTCTATGGAATGCATCATCTTATGAAACTGTCACTGAAAACTAAATTATCCTGCATCATAGAATCACAGGACTAGAGGCAGGCACCTCTGGAGGTCATCTGGTCGAATCCCGCTGTTCAAGTAGGGCCACTTGGAGGTGGCTTTTAAGTATCTCCAAGGAAGACTAAAGCTCTATGGGGAATTTGTTTCAGGGCTCAGTCACCTTCAAAGCAGAAGTTTCACAATATTAATAGGCACTGCCCGTGATTTCAGTGTGTGCCCACTGCCTCTTGGTCCTGCCCTGAAAATATCCTGGCTTTGCCTTCCATGAACCTTCCCTTTCCCAATACTAATTCATGTCAACAAGATGCCTTTGAGCCCACTCTTCTTCGGGATGAACAGTGCCAGCTTTCTCAGACTCCCTGTGTATGTCATGTGCTCCAATCCTTTAATTATGTCAGTGGCCCTTTCCTGGACTTGAGTCTCCAGTATGTCCATGTCTTCTCTTCAGACGCAGTCCACTACTGGGCAAAGCACTCCAGATACATCTCAACAGTGCTGAGGTGAAGGCAAGGATCTCCTCTCTGGACCTGCTGGCAACACTCCCCCTAATACAGCCCAGGATACCTTCTTTGCCAAAATAACGCACTGTTGGCTCATACATTGTTGGCTCATACATTGTTGGCTCACTTGGTGACTACCAGGACTTTGCAATGCTGCTTCAGACACTGGTAGCATCAATGTGAGCCTCTAAGATCAATGATATCTCTCTGTGAAATACTGGGTCTTCAATTCACACTAGGAATAAGATGTTTGAAATTGTTGAAGCTAAGCAAAGCTAACTTCTCTCAGTGCAGGGCTAATATAATCAAATGGGCACCAGTCCAACTTACTTACTCTTCAAGTGAGCTACAGAAATGTGAAACAGTTAACATACTGCAAGGCAGCATGAAGAGATTTATTGGAGACACACTCTCAGAAGTTCATATAACAAAGAAATGTTCTCTTTACAAAGAGGCTTCTAAGCTTGTACATTTTTTACACAAGATAGGCTCAAATCTAAGTCTTGATTTTGCAGAGTAGCAATGTTAACTGCAAATATATAGTTCAAACGTTTAGATTACTGCATCATGTTGCATCATCACTGTGATGCTTTAAGATAGGACTTTAAATAAACTGACTTCTGGGTGGTCTGACTGCCTGCATAACTAATTGTATTCATGCCCACTAAGGCATATGGATATATATTTCCTGAAAGAAAAATAAAAAGAATTATTTTATTGCTTTATCACTTCAATTGTAAATAAGTAATGAATTATGCTTTTATTTTAAGGTACCAGTCTTCTACTTCAATTTTATTATTCTTTAACACGTATCGCATATCTTCTCTCCATCTCAGAAGATACTTGTATGATATTTGAATTTTACGCTGAGGAAGGACCAAAGTAGACTACTCTACAGGAGATACTCCTGCAGTCTCATTGCTATTATAAAAATATTTTTGTGGAACTTGTAACACAAGGCCACATCTCTTTATTAGGAAAACACCAACACCACATTCTTCAAAATTACTGGAATTTTATTTGCCTCAGGCTTATGACTTGCAACCAAAGACATTGTGCAAAGAAAGCAAAGATTAAGTACACTTTAGGGAAAAGGTGATAATCCACATTGGTAACATAGAAGATCAGTCTGATGAAAGAAGCCATACGTTACACTATATAGATTGCAATATTCAATAGCATTTTTAAACCAACTTCTTTAATAGAGAAAAAAAAGTTAAGCAAAGTTTACAGTAGACATAAATTTGATACAATTCAAAAAGGCTTTTTCTGAAGATCATCAAGCATAAAGTGGAAAATTGTATATGGGGTAAGGTGTATGAAAGCTAACTACTGAACATTTATAAGCTATTAAACAAAGTCGCATATATGTACCACAGTGTAAAAAACCAATACAGGACAAATAAAAAATTTGAAAACGGCCTGATGAAAAATAAAATAACCAGTGGCTTTTAATGAGTTCTCCTGGTTATCAATGCTACAAAAGACTTTTTTTTGTTGCCTTTCTGATGCCACTGAAAAAAACCTTATCAAATGATAAAACCAGGCACAATCAAACCATTACCAAGTCAAAACCAGCCCATAGAAATATACTATCAACCCACATTTTCCCTCAAAAGGTTTCTTTGTTGTTTTTTGAGGCCCATTTGGTCACAATATGTTACATTTTTTTGCCTTTTTTACACCATGATATCATATGTTTGTCTGGCACTATCCTAAAGCTAATTTATAGAGAATGAGAATACAGAAACAACCCAATGTCTATTTGACAAAAAGAATTCACTGGGTGTAAAATAGGAGAAAAGAGAAGAGAAGGGGAAGGGGTCAGTTCTGCCAAGAAAATAAACCCTATGGATCACTCATCATCACTTCCGCTTGCTTCCGACTGGTCCTAGAGGTAAGAGACACAAGACAAGTCAGAAATTCTTTCCAGCTATTCTGTGGAATTTGTTAAAGAAGGAAAAATAAAAGGAAGTATGAGGAAGAAATACGACAATTAAAGTGACAAATCAAGATAGCCTGAAGAAAGGTACTGTGTTATCTAGTATTTCTCTTTCATGAAATTTCATCTAATTGCTGTAGACTTCTTTAGAGAGGGAAGACAGAGAGTCAGGAAACACCAGCTCTTTCTTTCTATCCAGATATTTAAAAACAACCGGGAAGACATCAATTTTCATTTGTTGCAATAATAGAAGCACCCACTAAAACAAAGGTAAAAAATAATCAAGCTGTAAGTTTTTCATCTGTGGACAAAAGCAAATAGACCATGAGACTTAAAGGTTCAATGAATGTAGGAACAGCTCGAAGAAATAAGATCCAAACTTCTTAGACTTCTTGTCTTCCAGCACTGGGATCAGATCTCATAAACACACTCAGGTACAGTTAACAACCCCGCCCAATTCTCTCAGGATGATCACTACAAGTTAAATATGTGCTTAAGCATGAATAGTTGAGAATTCTGACAGCAAGCAGGACAGGGCAGAGACGCAATCACTGCAACCACTTCCACAGTCTCACTGAACAAAACTTACATTTTCATCTTGATCCTCATCACTATCATCATCACTCACGACAGGCTTGGCTTTTGCTCTGCTTTGCCTCTTCTTGCCTTTTCCTTTCTCCCGACTTTTTTCATCCTTCTTATTCAACTTGATTTTGACTTTCACTGATTTTGCTGCAAAATGTTCAACAGCGTACATTATTGTAACATTCACTTATCAATTTTAAATGCTGTCTCTTGTTCACAGAAATTCACCTCTAGTAGGAGCCTGAAAAGGCATTCCCCTCTGACTTTACATGGACTGTGGAACAAAAAGCAAGAGGTATTTGCTTTTATTTTTCTTGTTTTTAATAGTTATAACACTAATATATTAAACTATAAAGACTAACTTTTAGCTGACCACATCCATTTTCTTTTGATTCTCAGAATGTATGGTATACACACAGTCCTTTGAAAAAATATATATTTAAAAGTATTTTCTTCCTTACCATAGAAATATTTAGTCTTTGTATAAACAGACTTTTTTTTGGTATTTTAAAGTACAGAAATTCTGTGTGGAGGTTACTGGTGAATTTTGAGTTAACACGTTTCTAAAGCAAATGTTATTCTGATTCCAGAATATCCACTCATTTCCAAATGATCTACTGAAGCTGCATGCTTAGCACTCATGTGTGATACACTTGAAAGGGTAACTCAGGGCCAAGCACTACAGCTTCTGTAACCAGAGAAAAGGGGTAGCTGGAATTTGGATAGATGTACTGGATGGCACAAAGTGCAATGAAGGAATCCATCCTTCTCCACTTCATCATGTTTCCAAACCTACAGTGACTTAATGAGCGCTCTGAAACAATCAGAGTTTCACTTAGTCCTTGTCACACTGAAGAGTGTTTTCAACATCATCTGGTTCTTAACCATATGATGAACTTTGTATGTCACATCATGCCTGAAGGTTGACCACTTGCCGATAAAGACCGTCTCTAGCCTTTCCAGGCACTTCCATTTACAAACAGCCTGAACGGGCCCCGAAGGGCTTATAAACAATTATGGTTGCCCACAAAGCACCTCTACAAATTGTTTCTTGCTTAGGAGTAGTTTAAATAGAAGTAAGCCAGAACACCCAGTTGAAAAACCAAAACAATGTTACACCTAAGCAACCTTAGTAAGAAACTACTTCTACCAATAGAAAATAGAACCTTATAATCAGTCTCCATGCAAAAGCAGCAAAACCTGCTCTTCCATCCCCTGATATATTTCCTTGTCAGTATCTAGCTGGGGACTCACATTCTGATTCCGATTCTTCTTCCTCATCTTCTTCTTCATCATCATTGCTTTCATCCTCACTTTCTTCTTCTTTGGCTATCTTCTGTCGTGCACTTTTGAACACAGACTGAAGAACAATGGAATCCTCATAGATCTACAGTACAGGTACAAACCTCTGTCAGAACTATGAAGTCAATGCTGTGAATCAGAAATTCACAGCATAGACCTAAATTTCCAGTGCAAGACTACAGAGTAGATGGCCTTTTCAAATATCAAGCAATAATGTCTGTTGCATGAATTGTATAAGAAATGCCAGCATTCACTCTTCATGCTCTAAATGAAGAAATTTGTCAGTAGTGAGCTGCAAAGAAACAACTCTTAAAAGGTATTACATCTAAAATGTCTAGTTAATGTTTTTCTTATTATTTCTACTACCATAGGAACTATTGTGCATTTTCATCAGATCATAACACCCTTGAAAACTTGCCAAAGGAACAGACTTCAGCAGTAAGCAGCATAATTAAAACACGAGTCATCATCTGACAATATAGTTAATAATGACAAATGGCTAACCCTCATTCAATTATCCTTAGTTTTTTTCTGAAATTCAAAGAGGCTACAAGGAAAATAATAGGAAAATAATTTATCCCAAGCAGCTCATCCCTTCCTTCCTCTCAGATTTAAAAAGACTGAAAAAAAAAAATGAGGCTTCCTCTGAACTGAACATGTGCTCTCAAACATTCTCTAGGATCCAGAGTATCTTGGGCACATTAGATTTTCTCTTTAACCTCCAGCAGGAGGGGACTCTCAAGAGTGACTGCTTTTGGCTTGTAACACATTTCTTAGATTTAACAAAGTAAAAATCTTGCTGTGTTGCTGAGTATAAGATTCTTTGTCATCACCTGAACAAATGACCTTGTGTGGCTTTTTTGGTAAAATGTTAGAAGACAAGCAGTGCACAATTCAGCTTAAAAAGATTAAGAATCATTCCTAGAAGAGTATAGAGTCACAAACTGCATTTGATTTTATCATCATCATCTACCTTGGTTGTCTGTCATTCTACTCCTATGGCTGAATGACACACTTCCTTGTATAAAGCGACACAAGGTATTTGTGACAAAAATAATGGAAGGATTTTTGGCTGCCATTATGCAGTCTGTATCCTAAATGTGATACAAGTGCTCTAATACTTTGTGGGTTCAACAAGCTGAATTAGAAAAAAGTTTGTTCAGAATACTTAACATGAAATACCAATTCCTACTTTTTTCACTTGACCACTAAGTGTTTTTTTTGAAAAACTGCCTTTCACTGTGGATTGCTCCCCATTCTCTGAGTTCCTCTTTGCTTTTTGAGATGTTTGACTGCTCTTAATAATGGTAAAATTTTTATATATCTATTATCTATAAAAAATAATCCTGAATGTTTTGAGAAGGCTGCTCTCCTATCTTATGACATTAGTAAGCTATGAGACTCCAGAACCTCCTTCCTTAAAGTCAAATGATAATTGACTTTTTCTTATACCTACTTCTTTTCAAATCAGCTATTGATAGAACCTACCAAGTTCCTCTTGAGAACTATTTATTTTTCATATACATAAACCTAGCGTATTAATTGTTCTTAAGAATGGCTCTTTCAACTAACCTTCTGCTCTTACTCACAAAAACACTTTTCTAAGAGAAAAAGAATTAAAGACCTGTACAACATTTTATTTTTTTAATGTTTGCCACTATATATTTAGGGCATCAATGTGACCCAGACTTTCAAAGAGTTTTCTAATGAAATACAGAGGTTTCAAAAATTATTTTAATCTTCTTTATGTGGAATTACTTGCAATATTCCTATCTATTTTGATACACAAAAACCCCACTGTGGCTGCTTCATGAATAGCTGTGGAAATAGAAATTTTATTATTTTGACAGAAACCCAATTCCAACAGGTTTCAAACAATCAAGCAACAATGACAGTAGAACTTCCTTCAAAAAGGGAGAAGCAACAACAAAAGAACTTCACAACAAATTACAATATTCATGAGAAATCTTCTGTTTGAAGAGACATACAAACATCTTTAACCCTGTATGCATCTGTGTGTCATTTGACTACTATAACTTGAAAAGCTTTTTAAAACACTGAGGTTTAATTGAGGACAAAAGCCTAAACACATAAAGTCATTCTATCCATGAAAACCCTGAATATGGTTCCATCTCAGATGAAACTGCTTTACACCAAGGAAAAGCAGCAGGCACCACACTAAGAGAACACTTGAAGTTCACTGAGTGCTTAAACAACTACCTGAATTAGCCCTTTTGTTTTGAGTGCACACACAAATAATCTAATTTACTGAAGTGAATTGTAGTGTCAGAGCAAATGTAGACCAGAACTACAACAAAGAACACAAGGTATCATGGAAGCCAGGAAAACTGGAGGACTATTGCAGAAGTGTCCTGCAACTCAGGGGAAATCAAAATGAATGCTCTGAGAACTTTACATGAAAAAAAAAGAAAAAAACCCTTAGATACACATTACTTGGCCCTCATGATATAAAAAGTAATATTAATGTTGGTTCATTGGAAGAGAAAATAATACTATAACACTGATACATGTTAAGTTATTTCCAAACAGAGTAGCAATATCTACCAACACTTCTATCCACTCAGTATTACTCCTCTCAATTCTACCATTTCTGCCTAACAAGACACCAGTTTTCTGTAAGAAGGTGAGCCATTCTGATGTGGATAATTTCATTATTTTCCCCATTTCACTACTGGGGTTTTTTTATCTCTTTTTATCTCCTCTACTGACCTTTACCATTTTCTGAAGTCTCATTTATACTTTTTGTTATTAACTTTCCTTCACTTTTTTCCTCTCTCTTGTTATAATTAGATACTTAGAGCCATTTTACTGCTATATGAAAAAGCAGTAAACTGAAAATCTACATCTGAACATGTAGCAAAATTTTGTCCCAAGAATTCTACCATAATTAATTTACTTTAAAAAATATTTTCAGCTGATTTGTAGTTGCTTCCACGTAACTGAAGACAGTAAAAAAAAATCCTATGTACATATTAGAGAAATAATCTTTTCTGTCTCTTGATCAAAATAAATCACTAAATGATGAACTGACTCCAACAATTCTTCATAATAAATTCCCTACTAATTTTTAATTCTCAAAATCTTATGTAAACTCCCCAATTTAGCTAAATGTTATCATTAATGTTTAGAAATTTTAAGAAAACATTTATTATTGGCAGCATCATCATTCAGCTTAATTTTATTTAGCCTTCAAATAAGATCTTTCTTTATCTCTTTCATGTTAGGGAAGCTGTCTTCAGGGTCTCTGGTCAATTGAATATTGTGTTTGCATCACACTTTTGTATCTCATCTTTAAAAACAATCATCCAAGACTGTGTTTCACTGTATTGTGAGACAACTTTCTTATCTATCTTATATTTCATATCTGCCATCCAAATTTCAGAATCCTTCCTTTTGCCTCAGCACACTGCTCCGAATTTTGAGCCCATTCGTGTGTGCTAAACATCTGTTAGAGAAGAGTTTGCCTTCTAAACCTGAGACTCATCTTTCAATAATAAAAGAAATTTAAAAAAGAGATGCTTCAGAGGCTACATAGATCTTTACTGATGGACAATCCTGAATTTTTATGTTCCATTAGCAGAACTGAAGAGCCCTCTATAATGTATTTCCTCAACATCCTGTCCTAGAGCTGTACTGTTACATCTACTACTTCTGTGATCCACTGTGGAAAACCTAAACTGATGTATCACTGCTTTTCACCACAGATTCAAACAGTCTTACTGCAGCTTTAAGGTACACACAGATCTCAGAATTAGTGCTAAAAACAAATTTTCTGAAAATACACACTGCAGCAGTGTCCAGTGAATTCTGGATTCTAAAAATGTGGACATTTTTCTCTACTCAAAGTAAGAACTGAAACAGAGAGTTTATATACAAAAATAGTAATCAACAAGCACTAAAAATGTTAGATAGGGAAAACCCGTATGTTTAACAGAAATTAACTCATTCAGACCTGAGATCCCTCCAAGTTGAATGTCTGTGCATTGTGACACAGCAACATGACATCTTTTTCCAAATCCCCAAGACTCCGATATTTATGGTTGCGAATTCTTTCCTGTTGCATTTGTTGAGGAAATGAAGACAAGTATTGACAGGCAGTGAAGAAAGAAGAACAGCAGAGAGGAAAATGAATTAATATTTGATTCAACATACTAAAAGCTTTCTCTTAAAAAATTTTATCTAAGCATCAAGATAAGTATCTCTTTAAAACATAGAATGTCTTCAACCATGCTGTTAGCATATTATTCAAGAAATGCATCAACATAAAAGAGCAAAAATTAAGCAATTTCTTTGTGAACTGTAAGGGTTAAAATCAAGAGAAATGGAGCTCTTTTGGTAAAAGAATTCCAGTTTTGTCCTTCTAGGAAAGAAACCCAGTAACTTTAACACAAGTGAAAGATATAGAATTATGACATCACCCAAGCTGTAACATGCTGCCTAGACCCCATCTACCAAACTCTGTTTGGATCTGACCTGGCTCTTCCAAGGCATGAGGCTAGGGTCTAGAAGGGAAGCCCTATGAGGAGCCAGCTGAGATCATTTGGTCTGTTCAGCCTGGAGAAGAGGGGACTTATGGGAGACCTGATTGTGGTCTACAACTTCCTTATGAGGGGAAGTGCAGGGGCAGGTACTGAACTCTTCTCTGTGTTGACCAATGATAAGACCTGAGGGAATGGCCTGTAGTTGTGCTAAGGAAGGTTTAGGCTGGATATCAGGAAAAGGTTCTTCACCCAGAGAGTGGCTGGACACTGGTAGAGGCTCCCCAGGGAAGCAGCCACAGCACCAAGCCTGACAGAGTTCAAGAACTCTTTGGACAATGCTCTCAGGCACATGGTGTGATTCCTGGGGATGGTCCTGTGCAGGGCCAGGAGTTGGACGTGAAGATATGTTTCCACCCCTTCTAATTCAGGATTTTTATGGTTCTATGATTTTGAACCTAAGTATAGGTATATTCCCCTAGAACTATGAAATCCTTGTCAACAGTGTGTTTTTTACCATATCTGTTGACAGATTCACAATTAGGTCTTTGCAAAAAAAGGCACTGAGATGTCATCCCTGTCACATTACTATAGTTTGATATGGCCTTGAAATTACAGTGATACACTGCAATATACACCAAACAAAATTACTAACAAATTGTGTGACAATGTTTAAAGTCTAACCCACCAATACAGGTGGCATGAAATATTAATATTGTTATTTTAAAAACAATGTTATGGTCACACTTCTGTAAAACAAAAAGAAATGGAGGAACCTGCACTTCCAAAATTCCTCCATTCCTTACCTTTATCTTTTTGAAGTCCACTGGTTTCCTAATCAATTCATAATACTCTGGTAGTTCTTTCCTAGACGGGAGCTGAATGAAGACTTCACTCAGCTGCCGTCCTGAACTGTTGAGAAAAATAAAGCCATACGGAAAAGAATTATTACAACTTTCTCACAAAACACACACACACGCTATCTAATAGTGAGAAAAAAATTAAAATAATGGAATAAAATCATGGTTTTTCTTTCAAAGAGTTAGAAACTGAACTCTGATTTTTAAATTTGGTACAGATCATTAACTTACAATTTGAAATTTGAAACTGCTGTCCTAACATATCACTAAGATGTCATTGACATCTATCATCACTAGAGATGAATATGTAGAAGAGGCCTTATGAAAGAAAACTTAGGATTTGCATCTAAATTCCACAGTCTTTTGCTGAGTACACTCTTATTGTTTCCTTGTTCAGTAATTTTTAGCAATTCTCCCTTCTGTCACTCTTTAAGTTTGTCTTCTTCTTGATCACTATACAGTTAGTCTTGTAATTCTTCATTATAGCAAACCATACTGATTTCCATTATACTATATGCTGATTGCTATTACACTAACTCGATGTTACAACCAAAAAAATGAGTAACTTCTATTAATGACTGTTGGGTTTCTGGGAAGATCATTCCAACTATATTGAAAATCGCTACTGCCATTTGTACTTCTTCATTCATTTGAAATAAAGAGACAGATTTTCTACAAAACTTTTATACTATCGGAACATTGCCTATAACTTAGATGTGTCTGTTCACCCTCTTTTAATAGCTATTATAACACTTTTGTATTGAGGATCTTTTTTTTTAATCTTCTTATTTGTCATTTTCCAAATAATACATGGCTACAAGTCACCTTGAAAGAAAACGTGCTGATGACACTTATGGGTTTAGTTGGTTTTGTGCTGTTTTTGGTTGGGTTTTTTCCCCCATGTGCATGCAACTTTCATAGAGTAGCAGAAAAAAGCAGTCCTGTGAAGAGCTATACACAGCATCCACAAGCATTTCCCATTCACATTCAAATGCTTCCTTCTCTCCCAGCTACTCCAGAAAGACCCTGCTTTCTCAGCTGAATTTTCAGATAGTATCTCAGGAACATCAAATTCCACAGGAGTCGGGCAAGAAGGCTACCAAGTACTGGTTTTCCCCTGGGCTTTCTCTTGCACCACCCTTCAGAGTGGTTTAGGATCTTATCAGATATTAAACTAAAACTGAACTGAAGGTTAACTGAAGCAATTCTGCAATGGAAAGTAAGGATGATAAAAAGCATAAAGCTGGCAACAGCTCTCCCCTTTATGGAAGTAATGAATGCTTACTATACAGAATGCATTTCTTAATGCCTGAGGTAACATCAGAATTTGAGAAGGTACTATTTTTCTTATATACCTGATAGATTAATTAATAAGAAGGAAAAACAGATTTTCCTTGTTTCTTATCTGGTGTTCACCTAATCCACAATTTTTTATTCTTCTCAGTTTGGTCCTGAGACAATGCTGCTCCTTCCATCACAGATGACAATAATGTAAATACTCTAATTGCAGACTGCTAATCAGCATTGTTCTACAGAAATTTTGACACCAACAGGCAGCTAGACTATTTTTTGTTCAACAGAGACCTAGAAACCAAAAGCCTCTGTCTCATCCTGTACAGTTGCATCAGACTCTCAGCAGCGGCAGCAGCGGCCCTTGCGGCTCAGCAGTAGCTGCCAAGCTGCCTCCTGGGTCTCAGCAAGGTTCTGGCACACACCTGAGTGTGCTCCTGGGTGTGGTTGCTGCAGGTGAGACAAGGCAGTGGGCATATGGTACAATGCCTGTTCCAGGAGAGGACAGTGAAGTCTAGGTATTCCTCCCGTAACTTACAGCCATTGGGACAGATACCCACAGAGACCACTGGTGGCTCAGCAGCAGCTACTAGCAACTTCACCCAACAGATCTAATTTATTTGGGAAGAACCATGTTACTGAAATAGACAAAAGCATACAATGGCCAGGTAACTGTCACAGCCAAGTCTTACTTATTTCTCTCCTGCCAGCAAATAACTGTGAAATTTTGGCCACTGCACCTGCCATTTCCTTTGATATGGACTCACACGTTCATTACTTTTTACTTCCCCTGTCCAAATGTTTATAGAATGGATTTAAAGGCACCAGCCTTGTTCTTGACCTGTGTGTCTGTGTCATGCTACATGACAGAATCTGTCTTCATCACAGACTGCCCTCACAGTGAAACTGGAAGCAATACAAGGAAAAGCAATGCATTACATATACATTCTACACAACGGACTGAATTAATGTGTGTTTCTAGTCATTTGAAATTTGAGGACTGCATTTTTTTTTTTTTTTTTGGTTCACAGAGGGAAGTGTTGAGCAGTAACAACTGCAACTGAGATCAGTGGAATTTCTTTTGAACATATAGAACACAATGAAAACCAGCAACTGGATCTCTGGTGCCCAAACAGTATCTTAAAATTTAAGTTTCTATTCCCTGTTTATAAAATGAACATAAAATACTCTGAAAGAAGTACCGAATCTGCAAAACATTCAGGTTCCTTAGGAGCATTATACAGAAGCCTAGGGAGAATTCAGCTATTCCTAAGTGATCAGTGCCCACCTTATACATGCAAGGCACTGATTGTGAGGAAAGCAAAACAAAACAAAGCAGCATCCTCTTGCACCATTACACAGCACACTGTAATTTAGCTGCCTGCACTGGGGTACACTATAAGTGTGGATTAGCTATATAGAAGGACTATCACTGCTGTGTTTTATTTCAGCCGCCTTAACAGAAATTCCTATTTGAGTAAAATTACTGAACCACTGATGCTGGCTTTCTTCAACTGTGCTTCAGAGTCTAATACTGAACAGAATTACTTCAGTAAAAATGAAACAGCCACTAATAAACTAATTCTGATCAAATTTTAAAACATGTTTAGCCTATTTGTCCTACTGAAGTAGTTTCTGATGATTATAGCTTTTAATCTCATGGCTGTATTCTTTTCTCTTTTTACATCCACATTCTCTTACACACCTACCCTCATATGGTATTTTATATTAAAAATACAACTCATAAATTATTAAACAGCAATATTCTATTTTCCAAGTGCAAACCCAGCCAACTATGATTTGTTCACACATTCTATTAAGCTAAGAATGCCATAGAAAACCCTCAAGCTTTTGCTTGATATAATTAATTAGTGAAAATTACTTATGGCCATGAAAGAAAAAGCATTAAGGCATGACAGAAGACTACAGCCTGATTTTTTGTTTAATCAGATCAATAACAGCTTATTTTGTTCCATGATTTTTATAGAACCTACTTTCACAAAGAAGTACTATCTTGCACTCCCATTGTATACGTGCATCCATACTATAAACAAATGGGATCTTTTCTAACAGTCTCAAATTGCTGTGTTGTGGATACAGTAGGCGAAAATCAGTAATTATTAATGCAACTCTGATTTTAATCCTTTTGCTCACTTATGTAATTAGAAAATAATAACCACAACAACTACCACATAAAAATCATGTGCAGTAAAAAAAAAAACCACTTATGGTTGCCTAGCAACTAGCAGGCTACGTGCTGAAAAGAAGAAGGACCAGAATAAATTAAAAGACCTGACTGTGAAAGAACTGTGACAGTTCATTGCTACTGCATCAGCTCAAAATGCTAGTCCCATGTGTGGTCACATTAAAAACACTTGCATACTGCACAAGTTAAAACAGCATTAAGAAATACTGCTTATTTAGAAAATGTTTTTTGCCTAGAAAAATATTTGTGTGCAATGTTTTCAATTGTTTCTCATTTCTGTCAAATCGCTTACAAGATGCATACAAGCATATAATTCCACCCTTTTAGTCAGTATCGTCTTTGGTGAAATGAAATGCAGGAACCCATTTGTATGAGGCTCCTTTTTATTATTTGCTTTTCCTGGCAGTATTTGGCCAGAAACAAGCTGCCACAGGCCTGTTAGAAGTATACTACTATCAACACTCTTTCTCCTTTGGCATTAAAAGGAGAGATAACCATAAAGCTGAAACTGCAATATGTTCTTGTATTTCTGGTAAATTTCAAACTTTTAAGAGATAATGAAATTCAATTTCAATTCAATTTCTTCAATTTCAAGAATGAAAAGTCCTGCATGCTTGCCCAAGTCAGAGCGCTCACAAACAGAACCAAGGCTTGAAAACTACAACTTTAAAATCAAATGCAACTCACAAAGATGCTATTTAAAAGAAAAGTGTGGGGGAGGAGAATTACCAGAGTTGACATAGTGACTTCCAACAGTAACCCAGCTATGTAGGGACATGATTAATTTTCATTAGTGTTTAAGGTCCCTTTTTGGAACTGACTACAGCAAAACATGGTAAACCTGTCCTCACCATTGAAATGGAAGTGGGTAAAAATTTTTAATATATATCATAAATATATTGTGATCTAGGCCAACACCAATTCTCCAAGACCTTCTTTCCAGTTTATCAGTACCTTTTTAAACAGTGCCTTCAGCTAGGTATTTTTACTTATTTTCACTCAGATTAATGAGCTTACTCATTGTATCTTTCTTTCATACTAGCTTGTAATGTTCCTATGGTACCCTAAAAATGCTTAACAAAATTGTAGAATCATAGAATGGTTTGGGTCAGAAAAGACCTTTGAAGATAAACTAGTTGAACTTCTCTGCTGTGGGTGAGCACAGACATCTTTCACTAGATCAGATGACTAGAAGTCAGAGGATTCTGACCATCTTTTCTTTCCTACTTTTGCTTCATTACAGATCTAGTCTCTATTTTAAATGAGTATAGATGAAACTTACATTAATTCAGCTTAGCCTATTATGGCAAAGCAGTGTAGAAGAATAAAAAAGGATCTGAATCTGAAAAAGGATCTGAAAACCACTACATGTTTTATGGTTTGATACTGAAAGCTGAGTAATGAGACCACAGGTGCAGTTTAAAAAGGTAGCAGTGACTTCAATAGTAATTTCTATTTAATGATTGATTTGGAGCATGTACCCCACAGTTCTTCAGACTGAGGTATCAGCTATCTGTTTCCAGTTTAACAAAGATAAATATGAAAATAAAATAAAGAAATGCCTATCAACATGAAGAAAATCTTGAAGCACATCACTCCATACTGAAATCCAATGAAAAAGAGAATGCATAAATCAAGTATGGTCAACTTGTCAAAGACCTCAACAATTCTAAAAACAAAGGCACTGAAGCAGTGCAAGCTCAATATTCTCAGTGTCCTCCATCTTTGTCCTTTTTCTCCTTTTTAAACTATTTTCCTTATTATATGGGACACATCCTAGACACCGTAATTTCAGGAAATGAATGCTGGCTGTCAGTCAAATCAAATCTCACGGCAGTTTTTTCTCCTTCAGTGTGTCTCTAGCTCTCTAGAAATACCCAAAGAAAATCAGCTTTTACTTGTAAATTGCTCTCAAAGAACTATTAAACTTACTGCCAATGGAATGTTTCATTAAAATCAACATCACATTGGGATTCACAATGGGAATAAAAGGATATTGGAGGATTGCTAAACTGTACTGAATGAAAGAGAAAAATATAAATTAAATGGTTGAAATTGCACTGAGGACATGGAGGAAGAGCAAATTGACCTCAATACTGACTTCCACTTTCTTGCATCGAGTTCTTTATCTGAGGTTTACAGGTACTGGGATAATGACCTCTGCATTCCTTTTTTGAGAATCATATGTTGCACTTATTCACACTAAAAATTTACCTAAAATACTGCTAGTATGTCTGTTTAAACTAGTTTTGATCTTCACATTTAAGTTTGACCATGCATTTACTATTTACTAGTGCTCATTGTTTGTATTACCGAAATCTTTAGCTTTCCTTGACATAGACAATTTTTTTGGATGTTTTATAAATAAGGGAGGAAAGGGTGGTATTTATCCCCAGACATTTACGACTAAAGTCAAGTTCTAGACAGTTACAAAAGCACTTGAAGAATCCTTCCCTGCATCAACATTAGACAGTGTCACCACAGAAAAGCAGCCAACTAGAATCTCAGATTTTTGTGAGCACCATGGATTTTACCTTTTTTTTTAAAAAAAGGCTTTAATAAGAACAGAAATGTGGTTCTGTATTTAAAAGCAACTCTTCTCAAAAGCAATGGAAAACATGAGATAAAGCATGGAGAGACTTAATAGCTTAGTAATGTATTCTTTTCACTTTTTTTCGTGCTGGACTTTAATCTGCACAAAACTTAGTAAAGATTGTAGAATTGGCTTTTACAAAGTAACTCAGCCTTAAGTCAGTAAGATTTTGGATAGGTATCACCTGATCACCTTTTGGGACACAATCAGTTCTACATAGTTCAGATGAGCCCTCTGGACTTATCTTAAAGAAAAGATGAGCACCTTTTAGCACTGATTTAAGCTAAAGACAAAGATGATTTCAAACATTCAAATACTAAATACATGAAACCCATTTTTTTCCCCAGATGAAACTCATGGCCTACTTTTCTTCCAATTAACCTGTCCCTCTATACTTGCCCCAATTGCCTTCACACTCACAAAAGCCCAGAGCTGAACAAACACTGAACCCCCAACAAAATTGAAGGGTTCCAATTCCTAAAACCCACTTAATTCTACAGCTGCAAATCCTGAAAATATTAATTGAACTTTAGAGCAAGTTAACCCCAAATATTTTAAGATATTTAAAGTTCTCTGATGCCTAAATTTGTAATATTTTTTTTCATACTATTAGATGGTTTGATGTTCGCTCACAAAAAAATCAGAATGCAGAAACTTGGAACTCCTCCTTATAACTTACAGCACTGAAGAGCTCAGTTTAAGACATATTTTTAATTCCTTACAGAATAGAGGTCCATACACTTTTTCAATTGGAAGTAATTTTGTCTTGCATAAACGTGGGCTCCAGGGAGAGGAAACAGTATGCCTTATCACTATACAATAGCTCAGCTGTTAACTTTTTTTGACTTAAATCAGATAGGAACTTCCTGGGGGCACAAACATCAGGTAAAAATCTTTAACCTCCCCAGAAGCCATCAGTTACTATCAGTAGCTATCCCCTACTGAAGGCTAGTGGAAGCAACTTTACTTGCTCTTTCAAAAGTGAGTAGTAGATATCCTGATCAGAAGTGCTTGGTGTTTCGAAAGAAGGCTCAAGGCCAAGGATCCAAAATTCAGAGATGCCTCCTTCCAGTCCTAACTGGAATACCTAAACTTAAACACTTCTCCCTTCTCAGCTATTCTGTTAACTGAGAGTCATTCAGCAAGCTAAATACACTGAGATTGTAGTCAGCTTCTTGCTCATCATGTTTGTCGATATGAATGCTGTTGCAATACAACAAGATACTTTTTGATGTACTCTATAAAGAGCCCACAGACCACAGAATGGTTTATTTTTAACAGTTATCTCCAAAAAAACTCAGAGATCACATCAGTGTGTGCTTCACCAAGTACCACCCAAACTACCCTTGAGCTAGAACAGATGCAGACCTAGAACAGCAGCTGCAAAAAAGGGCAGAGTGAAGTGGCCATTTAAAGTAAGCAACTGAAAGTTGTTTACAGGCAAAAAATACATTGCTACATCTAGATGCAGGTCACCTAATGCAAATATTTCTTGATTTTCTCTCAATGCATTTAGTATTAACTTAGTTTATAAGAGGTGCTATATGATCTACGTAATTCAATGTACAGCAAAGAAGGGATAAGCACACAAGGTGGCTTTACTGATTTTTGGCAGATACAAACTGCGTTTAAATACAACTTTGCAATCAAGTCTGATTCAAAGACATTATGAACTAATTCTTAATTTCTTGCTCATGAAGCATAGGTGATTTGCAGGTTGAAAATCTGCAAAAGAGAAGTCTTCAAATGATATTTCAGATTAGAAAGAGTATTTTTCCCTGAAGTCCAACTATTTTGTATATTTTTATGCTGAAAATGGGGATTTCTTGACAAACAGGCTCCCATGTCTGATGTTTCAGTATTTCTGTATTTTTTCTTTTGGCAGCTCTAATGCTCATGTTATGAGCCGTACACATTTCGGGCAGTCTTTCAGTCTTTCATTGTAATATCCATGTAAACTTGAATTAATAAGTCTGTAGCCATGTCTTTGAAAATATTAATTTCAACACATGCTCACTAAATTGAAGGAAAACCCTGCTCAAGCTGAATGTTCTTAAGTACCTTGAGCAGAATTACTTAATTCCTAAGCAGAAGCTCTACACTTACTTTTTTCTTACTTTTTAAAATTGTGTTTCAACAACTTTCTATCAGATGGGTCTTAAAAAAAACTCTACAAAGCTTGAGACTTTCAGGATCAGACCCTAAGAGGAATTACTCTTCAGAAAACAGTGTCAACATGTCTTTCTAAAGACTAAAAATACGAAGTCGTTATAAAAGGCAGAGAATGGTATCAGCAGGGAGGGAGAGAGCACATGTAATAGAGACAGACTTTCTCCAAGCTCACCTGTCCTTGTAGTTTATCACAGTATCAATGATGGCATTCATTTGTTTTGTCAGTTTGGGTGGATTGGGCGACAACTTCTCTGCAGGAGGTCTGCCTCTTCTTTTCTTTGCTTTCTCTCCATCCTCCTTCCCAGAGTCCTTATCCACGTTTCTTCGTCTCTTTCGCTTTTTAAGCCGGACTTCCTCTTCCATTTCTTCCAAATTGCCGTCTTCAATTGCCTGACAACCACGGATTCAAAAATTATGATTTTTAAACAAAAGAGATATTGCAAAGGGAAATAACAAACTATATTTAAAAACAACAATAAAAACCCTCTGCAATTCCACAGAATGCAGATAATTTGACTCTAAATGTTCTGTTTATTTACAAACAAGAATACAAGAAACTGATCTATTAGCAATCAAAGAGACACCAAACATTAACTTTTCTTAAGGATCCCACTATCATCTAAACATGTTCTTTTATCTGAACCTTGAATTCTGCACCAAATCACATTTCACACATACTGACCTGGGGTATTGTCTCAGTAAATGTACAGAAAACATTCATTTTCTCACACCAGTGTCACTTCTGGGTTACACAGTTCCATGCAAAACAGACTTTGATACCACTTGTTTTCAAACAGGAGAGTCTATATTGTGCTCAGCTCCCAAAGCCAGTTCACACGCAGTTCTTTGTGCATACGCACAAAAGAGAGATACTTTATGTAGTAACAACTCCTCTTCCAAGCCTTCAAAGCAACTTTTAAATCACCTAAGTGTTAAAATCATCTCAAAATGTATAATTTTGTTCTGGAATAGGAACCATGAGGTAGGCAGAAGCACTGGCAGTATAGTGGTTTGCTGTAAACAGGACTCATAACATGGGATACATAAAACCCATCCCACAAACTAAACCATACACACAGTCACAGACAATTAACACTAATTTCAACTGTTTCAATTACCTGGATGTATGCTTTTAACCAGACCCAGCAGCTCTACGCAGAGGGAAAAAAAATTGCTACAAAAAACCAAACTAGGAATAGAGGGAACCTGTTCACACACACTATCAGATCCACATCATAAAGCAAGAAGCTGAACTTTTTGTGATTTGAGAAAGCAAACAAAAGAAAAGAAATAAAAATACCAGGTCATAAGACAACTGAAATTAAAAATAACAAGTAAAATAAAATAAAAAAAATCTTAAAACTAAGGCTCTCTGATTAATGCTTTCTCAGAACATAACTAATGTTGATATTTGTCGCTTTTGCTTCTCAATATTGCCTTGAGTACATGCAAATGCTAATCAATCCTTTCTTGTAGCTGAAAGAGCTCTAATCCTAAGGCAATTACCTTCATTTCTCCACAGCACCAAACATGGCTAATATTTATGATCATGTGAGCATAACAATCAATATGAAAAAGTGATTACAGCCTAGACATAATTTTTCTCAATCGTGTACAATGTCTCTTCAAAAACGTTTTGTGAACAAAACCTGATGCACAACACAAAATAACCTGGCATGTTTAAAATAACAGTGGGATTTTGAAATCTGTTTCCTATGCATCCTCCGATGTGCAAATCCACAGGCAAACACAAAAGCAGAATCCTGTGAGACAGCCTGAAACTAGGCCTTAATAATCAAAAGACAATTTACATCATGCTTCTAGCATTCAGATATTCACTATGAAGGAGGCTCGAGATCTGATGAGTTAGGAAGAAAGAAGAAGGGGAAAAAAAAATCTGCACACAAATTCATTAATATTCATCTGGCTAAAGCAGGACACGCGCTATAAACCACTGAGGCTAATGAAGATTAAGAAAAGGAAATTTCTCTGCATATCTTGGAAGCTAGAAAAGCTAACAATAAATACAGCATGCAAGGCTGTCAACAGTTAATGTCATTGCTCTCCTTAAGCACTCAGTTGTACACTGAAATACGAAGAGCACCGACTTTTGATGTGTTACACACCTACACATGCCTGTGATGTAGTTCTACTGAATCTTCAAGACGGCAATGAAAAAGGATATTTACCTTACCACTATCAGCAGGCCGGCTATCGGAAATCACAGTTAGTGGGGATAAAATTAACAAGCCAGCAAAGCAGCGAGCTGCTAGTCTCTTCATCAGCTGATCAGGAAAAAAAAGAGAGCTGGGGAAAGGCTATGTTTTCATATACAAGTAATTTTATTTTACTGAAAATTTAATACTGAAAGGATTGTGGATACTGAAATCTGCTGTTTCATTCTACCTACTACAAGGCCTGAAGCCTTCCTCCTTCAGCTGGTTTTAATATTGACAACTACTTATCATATTTCTCCCCTTATTATTCTAAGCATTCAAATTAGATTTTTAGCTGATTCTTGTTATTACTTTAATAATAATAGCACAATTAGACAATTTCAAGTATGATTTTAAAACTGAAATTGCTTGCATGCATTTTAAAGATTCTTTCATTACAGAAAATGTATTCCTACTGCTCTACAGAGAACAGATCAAGTTTTGGTTACTGAAACTGATACAATAATCTATTCTGATTTAAAAGAAATTAAAAAAAATAAAACCAACCAAGTAATCATTCTGTTAACTTTGTTAACTTTTTCTGTTAACATTTTTCTGTCCTTCAGAAAACTTAACTACAACATATTTATATTTTTGCTTGCTTAACAGATTTTCTACCACCAAAAAGACAATCACAGTGGTTCTGTCATCACAGAATTTATAATATCTCACTTAGAATTTTGCATAAATTTTTTGGTTAGAGTAGGCAGTATTTTGGGAAATAAATATTAGTGAAAAGAAAAGATAAAAGTGAAAAGTTGGGATTTTTTAAAATATTACATATAGTAATTTAGTAAAGACAAATGATAAAAATAAAACCCAAGTAAACTAATATATACTCTTGCACTCTTAAAATTAGTAGCTAGCAGGTAGCAAAGGAACTCTTAGCAAATTACAAATCTATCATCAAACATTAAACTTTCTATTTAGCCAGTAATAAAACAATCAATTACTATATTAAGTTTTCAAAATTTCTATGCATCAATGTAAACTCAGACAGCTTTAAGATCTTAGTGAACCCACTCGAAAATCATTTTGACATTACAAGTAGTACAAAAATGTTGCTATTACAACTCTTAATATTTGTTCTCAAGAGACAAATTTGTATTTTGTACATAAACAATGACATTTAAAACTAAACCTATATGCTTTATTTTGTCTCAAAAGAAGAGACATTTAAAACTAAATCTATATGCTTTATTTTGTCTTAAAACTGTATCATATGAATCAATTATCAGCAGATAGGTTAATGCACTGTGCCTACATCTACACATATGATCCAAGCATGTGGGTATCAGCAGCAACATATTTATTAAGTGAATTCATCTGACTGAGCTCTTTGTTAAAAAAGCTTACTATTCCAGGCCCTAAGTGCCACACTACAAGAGAATGCCCTTCCAAACCTTTACCAGTACGATTATGATACAAATCTCAGGCAGAAATCTCCAGTTCCTGACAGATGATGGGCTGTGTGAGAGTGCAAAATAAGACAGACATCTCCCACGTTCAAATGCCTCTGGATTAGTGAGGTGAACAGCAAGGGAGTCAAGGAAAATAGTACACGAATAAAAATTTAACACTTTCCTTCCATTAAGGAAACTGGACAGAACAGTACCAAAAGAAGTCTGTACACCTCATTTTTTTCAGAGACAGCTGTAAAAATTTAATGTCAAATTTCGTAAGTTGTGAGGCATCTCTTGAAAGGCAAATACGCCAGTGAAATATGAGGACCCTGTGTTAAGTTCAGTACTGACAAAATGTTCCTGCTTTTCTGACGCATATCGCTGTAACTTAGTCCATGCACACAAATCAGTTTCATTTCTAAAGAGGTAAGAGCACACTTATCACGGATTAAAGAAATCAAACTGTCTTCTTCCAAAAAGAAGCTTCCACTTCCCAAGAGCAAATATATATTTTTCAGGAGGCAAGCAGAAGTTACTTCTGACACACTCTGACTCCCTATTGCTGCTTGCAATTAGATTTTCATCTTTCCTAAAGAAGAGTTGTTTTCAGGTGGAAGCATTGCTAGGGAACATTGTTACAACATTGATACCTGAGCTCCAAACAGAAAAAAGTAAGGATAAAATGCAAACTGTTTATTTTCCCAATTTGAAAGACAGGATACTACATATGTATTCTTCTGTTGGTGATAATACAGCACTGTGACTCAACACCTTTTCAATTCAGAATTACAGATGCAAATAAGGATTTAGTACTAACAGCTCAGTTTTGTTTCACGACTGTGTTCTGCAAGTCAACAATTGTGTAGGCCTTATACAACTAATATGTTTTAAAATAATTTTACAGGAATCAGGTAACTCAAGTGTGGTCACAGAGTGAATCAATGGAGGTCCTCATATAAAATCAGCTTTGGTGTCTAAGGCCTGTCTCATTTAGATGGTGGAAAAACTGCAGTACATAATTATTTTTCCTTTGACTGGAGATAATTAGGTAACTAGAAAATTGAGACATAGTGAAAGCTATCAGTACTAGATACAGTCTAAAAACTGGACACACAGAGCAGAAGTGGCACAGAGCCATATATTAAGTCTGCTTGAAGCTATTCAGATGAAACAGGATGTGAGTACAGGACATACAAACTCTTTCTGTGTCCCTCTCCAATTTTAGCTTAATGAGATGAACATTCAGAAAACTTGCTGCATCCCTCAACATCAATGCCCTGTACCTCTCCAACTTGCAAAGCTGAAAGACAGTTATTCTAACTAACATGTGAAGAAATACCCTAGGATGCTAATTAAACTCAGTATTTCAAGAGAAAGTGCTTAAATATAGGTGAACAGAGAAAGCCCACACCATCTTACCAAATCCCTGAACATAAATACTAACCCCATCATACAAAATCTCCAAAAGAATGAGCTTTTTTGGGAACAACAAGTAACTTAACAGGGCATTTTACTGACTATTGGCCAAAAGGCACTAAGGTTTAGGGCTGTTAAGCACTTAAAACCAAAAACCATGCCACTAGTGCAGTAATGAACAGCAGATGACTGCTTTGCAAAATGAAGTTCACATTTACCACATTAGAAGAGAAGAAAGGAAGAAAAGAAACCTAGGGACAGCTGACAATAAACACCAAAACCCCTAAAATGCCATCTACCTAGCCTTACCAATTTCTCTCTTCAACATGATCCTTCTTGGAATATTGTATTGGTATTCCAAGAAAAGTTTTCCTGTTTTGTCTTTTTTGTTGTTGTTGTTATTTTGTTTGTTTTGTTTTTGTTTTTTCTGTCTTGCTCTGTCTGAAATACTACCATTCTTTATTTTACATTTGTTCTCAGATTAAATCTGGCAACCAATGAAGATTTCAACTTTTCACTCTGTAGTTCACATTTTTAAATAGATCTCTTCAAAATCCAGTTCTCTTGCTTATTTTTTTACCAATAACATTCCTGACATCTGGGACTGCTTCTAATTTTCACATTAGAATTGTTTCTAGGCTCTGTACAGCAAGTTTCCTTACATCATAATTGTATCTTGCTATGCAACAACATAGAGGTCAGTATAATAGATAAAGACTGTGAGGAAAAATTACTTTAACACTTGGCAATTAGATTAAAGGGCTTAAGATATTCTATCAACAGTGCAATCAATAAATACATGAAAATAATTTTAAAGGTTGGTGAAGAGTTATTTTAATTCAATTTAGTCTTCTTGTTGAGTATTACTGCACAACAGACTCACCAGTCTAGTTTTTCTGAGACTAAACTGAAACAGAATACAGACCACAATTTGTCAAAGGCAAAGAGTTTGTGATTACATCCAGTTTTAACTTGCTTTCATCAAAGTATTGTTTTTTCTAAAAACACAAAATGCAGTTATTGAAAAAATGTATCAACTTGTAATACATAGTCTTCTCAGACAGGCTGAAATTCCACCAAATATGGTAAATGAGTTCTTCAGCCATATGTTCACCAAGCAAGAGTCTGTGTCGTCACATCACTGAAACTAGCATCTTTTTAAGAAGTGGGAGAAAATAGACTGTTTTCTGTTTTGGATTTGAAAATTATCAATAGTTACCCAATTATTTCCACTGAAACTCCAGCTGCCTATGTTTAATTAGACATTAAGGAGAACAATAATGTAAATTATAGACTTTTCCTAAATTTTGATTCAAAGACTGATGACAAAATGCTCTGACATAACCATGAGAAATGGCCTCAACCAAAGCAATAAAGCATAATATTAAAAAAAAGGTAATGACGTAAAATATTAATAGGATCAAAGCTTTTATCATCAGTGTTTTCTTTTGGGTCTGAGAATATTTTTTCAGGTCAAATATCCTAATATTTAATCTTGATATAAGATATCTTAATGCAGAAGCTTCATCTTTAATATGATAATTATTAAGTAAAGCATCATGCAGAGCCAGTACTGATAAACTCTCTCAATTATGACAAAACCCACTGACAAGTGCATAAAATTTTCCTCTGTTCAAAAGTGAAATCTTGTTAAAAAGAAATAAAAAAAAACTGTAATTAGTCTCATTTGTCCCTCTCCTAAAAGGCAAACAGGGATGTTAAATGGAACTTCTCAAGCTGATTTTGCACCAATGAGATTTTCAAAAACTTTGGGGACAGAGAAATTGAAGAGCACAATTAACTACTCATGATACCAGGACCCCACTGCTTGTCTGCTCAGTGAGCAGTGGAAGTGCTCCATTAGAGGGAAGGAATTGGGTTATAGAAAGAAACAACTGTATCATGCTGACTATAAATATACTTTATTTAACCAATCAGAGCACTGAGAAAATACATACGCACTGTGTCAAGACCCTGAATGTGAAACTACCCAAAAATCATCACTTTTCTGTGGTCTACATTTACTTACCCACACTCTGAGAAGATCTAAAGGTCTGCCAATTGTCTTCTACAGTTTTCAAAATGTCTTGCTAAAAAGACTTAATTTTAAAAACCTCTTGACCAAGCCAACCTCATCTAGGAGCAACAGAAAGATGAGAGAGGAATCTAAAATAACTCTATGCCAGAAATACTGAGATCACGCTCTTACTCTTTATCACTGAACTGTTTTGTTGTGGTGGGATTTTTTGTTTGTGCTTCCCAAACTTTCTTCCCATCATGTTAGAAAGCTAGATAACCTGCTGAAGAATTCTTGTGACTTACAGTAATAATAATAAACCCACTTCTGAACACAGGGGTAAAAACTCTCTCCTTCATGACTGGAGGACAATTTATAATGGACTTGTGAAATATTCGGCAGGAAAATTTCTAGACGATAAACAAACATATTCCAAAAGGGATCTTACAATAGCATTTCTCAAGTGCAAGGTATCCTGGGTATTTCAGATTGCCTTCATATAGTTCAGAACCTTAGAGCAAATTGATAACTCAAAGACTAAATATCTTTAGCAGACTGGTACTGGAAATAGTTGCAGGTATCTTTGGAAGTATGATTGGAAGTAAAATTGAGAGACTGATGAGATATAACTAACTAAAAAAGACACTGGAAGACTGTAATGAAAATATTGCAGGTATGTTTCCCAGCTTCGGATTCACAAGCAATACATCTTAAAGTAAAATCTAAGCCATGATAGAGATGCCTCATTTTCCCCCCCTTTATTTTGCTCACTATGTCAGAGAAACAGATGCTTGTTGCATAGAAAAGATTCTGGAGCATTTAGTAACTGGTGCTACTCAGTGAGGAAGTGAAAATAGGGAAGGTTTCCCCCTTTTTTAATTTTATCAGTCTTATTAAGAATTCTGATTCAGGAAAGCCTACTACAGAGTGTAGAGAACTCTATACTGACTAAGGCATTGTGGGTAATTGGTACTAGAGTTATGCTTTTCCTTAAACAAGTACATTATCTTCCCTACACAAAGGGCAAGGAAAGTTAATTGCATGAGAAAATCACCTTTTCTGATGGGCATCAGGAGAAGGTGGGTGCCGGGGGCGGGGGGTGGTGGTGGTGGTGATTACTTTTCTCATTTTTTCCTAAATTCCTTTAAAATAATAAGCTTGGAATTTAGTCAGCATTAAACATATTTCTGTCTGAGAACAGATGTAATTTCCCTGGCATCTCAAAAGTTTAGAAAGAAAATAGTAATAGCTTGTAATAGCTTAGCTTTTACTGAGGGTTTTGCTTCCAGAACTTACTTCCTTCTTTGGTCTAAAATAAATCTTTTACTGAAGGGATTTATTGCCCTGTTGTTCTTCTGAGGAAATTTTTAATGATTTGCTAAAATAGTTCATGAATTAGTTCAGAACTCATGAACAAAGTTTAATTTAGTAGTATTTCTGTTAGCACCTACACTCCATTCAGGCTCACAGACAAATGTCACAGAAGAGGAGGAAATATGCTGCAATGAAGTTACGGAAATACTCATCAATAATAACCACATTCAAGAACAAAGAGGAATTCAGCATTCCAAGGATTTATCATCTCCTACTAAGGTTAAGACGTTGTTTGCTTTACAAGGGAGATCATGCATAAAAACCCTATCAGAAACACACTTATATCTGACTACTTATAAATAAATAGTTATTCAGGATGGCTTCTTTTCCAAGTTCTGAGGCAAGTATTTACAGCTGTGTTTTATCTCACATTTCGCAAGATACTGTTACTGTTGCAGGTTTCTGAGTAATTCTAAGCAATATTAATTTGTCTTTTTTCCCTTGACATTTACCTTTTTATAAACGTGACATCCTTTTGCTGTGGAAAAAGTAGGAAATCTTTACTTTGCAATGTCTACTGGCAGACTAGCAGCGTGGATGATGTTTTGCAGCTCATAGTGCTAACAACTAAAGATTTCTTCTGTTTGATTTTATTCCTAATGAAAAAGATTTTTAAAATTCAATTTGAGAATGGGAATTAATGGATTTTTAAAAATTACTTTTGAAAAAACGTCCAGGTGTTTAGCCCTTCTTCATTCAAAAAAAATTGTCTCCTTTATCTTCTAAGACCCTACTAATTAAATCAGAAAAATACCTGGTATAAAGACAGGGTTTATACCCTCATCAGACCAGCTCTTTGCAAAGAAACTGCAGTCTTGGCTCTTTCCAGGACATTTGCTTCCATTGATGATTGCAAATATTTGCCGCAACAGGCATCTGCTCTATGGTAAAGATGAAATTGACAATTCTAAGCACTGGAAAAAGGTAAGAAGCCATTACAAACTTGTTCTGCAACATACTCAACAGCAGGATACCATATCTTAGTAGAGTGTTTCCTATGAAGAACAGGATGCCTTTTCTTCCACTATGGAAACAACACAGGTGAGGACTAAAACACAAAGGGATAATTCGCAGATTTCCAGCACGAAACCACTAATTTTGAGATAAATCAGTAGTGTTAGAATAATTGAACTATTTACCTCTCACGTAAACAGATATTCAGGGGTGCCTTCTAAACTGCTCAGAAAAACAGTAGAAGTTTTCTCTCTTTTTGATTAACAGAATAATAGACTAACACAAGGCTTCTAATTTAAAGATAAGCATAAATTTTCTGTGTCCTGAAACCCATGGCTCTTAATGATGTAACAAGAGAAGTCTATAGTACAAAGCTTAAACTGGCATTTTTATGTATGTCGAAATAAACTCAGCTACTGCCGACATATATGTCGGCATATATGCTGTCAAACAATCAAATATTTTCATTTACATGTTCTTCTTTCTTAAATTTAAGTATATTCACATATTCTCAAACGTAATCTTTTATTCCAAGTTTAAAATGTGGAACATAAGTAAATGGGAGCAAAATTGAGAAAATAAACTCAAAACAAAACAGATAAAATATCTTGCAAAAAATAAATACATGAGGAAAAAAAAAGTAACAGCTTTCAGAAACCATTATAGCTTAATTATTTTTCAGGGGATGTTCACAGATCTCTTATATCTACTTATTCACAGAAAATAGCTTAAGATTTTTTGCATTAACATGGGAAATTTGGTTTAAACATCTATCATTATTAATGTAAGTACTGCGAGGCAATTAAGAATGGGAAGCACACAGTGTTAAGAGAGCATGATATGACAAAAACATATTGTAAGAGATTAGAATACTCACTTCCTGTGCCAAAAGAGGAAAATATTTATAGAAATAGAGTACTTAAATAATAAATACTAGGAAGTATCTCTTTATGACAATTCCAGTATAGCTTTTTAATAACTGAGAGGAATTTGGAGGAAGACTGCATGGAATGAAACTAAGTAAAAGTTTGGAAAACTTGCTGAAAAAAAGCTAAATTATATGTATCTTTTATGTATTTTATATCAAAACAGTATGTTGTGATGCTACCTTTGAGCACTGATGCAGTGAGTTCCATGTCTTCGGGATGCTTCTGAAGGCGCAGTTATATGACCATGCCAGGACTCACAGTAGATCCTGATCCTTTAATATGCATATTACAACCTAGAAGTAAAAATCTAATATGACCAGTATCTGTCTAGAAGGCTTTTTTGTTCTTCTGGGATAAGTTGCATTGCAAATCACAGTCTGATGAGCACAAACTATTACCTACAAGCAATACAAAAAATTCTTGAAAAGCCAATGACTTAAGAGCACATGAAGTTTCTCAACAAAATGATGTATAGTATAGTATAGTATAGAGCATATACAAAAATCTAAAGAATGGCTGGAAGCAACAACAAAGTCCGGTTCTGCATTTGAAACTCAGCTAAAAATGTCAAATGCCTCTGAAAAGAATACACGATGAATAGCCATGGAACTTGATAAACATGCAAATTCCAGAGTATGGGACAAAATTACATGGTTGTGGTTACTTGGAAGTTCTTGTAGGATTTTTTTAAGGTTAAAATTTTACCACTAGAATAAGTAAGTACACTACTGTACTCATCAAGCAGGGTACTTCAGGATGACTCAGGAAGCTAACTGACAATCATGACATGGCTAAGCACTGGCTGAATAGTTTTTGAGAAATTCAGACTGAAACCTTTGTGTTCTTCCATATCTGTTAAGTTAGTACTTCCATACTTGTTTACTTACAAGAAAAGACAAATTGCTATCATTTAAGTTGCTATAGAAGTAGTTTCTATAGAAGAAGCAGAGCTCTGCATACATACACCAACCTATCAGAAGAATTATTTTGCCTATATGCATACTGCATAAAAAACATCAGCATAAAGCCTTCCATCACCTGCTCAGGTCTGCCTTCAGAAGACAGCCTTTTACAAATGGCTCCCTTTTCACAGAGTGAATAAATACTTTGGCCAAAATATACACTTTGAAGGTATGGGTAACTTACCCATGTCACAAATGCAAATCAACATACGAAAATTTAATGTCTTTATTAAAAAACTGATATGTGACAGAAGGTTAGGTACCATACAACATACCGTTGTTACTTTCAAGTCATGTCAGAGAACATAACAATGCAATGGACCCAAATATTAAAATGTTTGCTGCTTCTTGTTCCATTGTCATATATGCCCTCAGCAACAACAATGCTTTAGACTTCAAACGCAGACCCTGGTTCACATGGGTTTTGTGAATTACTTAATAGCTGGTTTTATTTCAGTTTTAGAGTCATAGAACATCCTGAGTTGGAAGAGTTCAATTCCTGGCCCTGCACAGGAGAGCCAGAAGAATCACACCACGTGCCTGAGAGCATTATGCAAATGCTGCTTGAGCTCTGTCAGGCTTAGTAACCACTTCCCTGGAGAGTCTCTTCTAGTATGCAAACACCTTCTGCGTGAAGAACCTTTTCATAATACCCAATCTAAACCTCCCCTGACACAACTTCAGGCCATTCCCTCAGGTCCTGCCACTGGTCACCACAGAGAAGAGATCAGTGCCTGTCCTTCCTCTTCCCTTCACAACAAAGTTATAACTGCAATGAGGTCTCCCCTCAATCTCCTTCAGGCAGTTGACAGGAATTTTGAACTTCCATAAGGAGTATTTCTGGCATCTTAACCACAGGGACTAATTCTTCTTCTGAAAAATTTTGCACTTGAAACAGTAAAAATTTAACAAAACATGAAACCCAGATTTTTAACTCACAACTTCCAGGCTATATAAACTTGGTATGTCAGAGGATACAGTTATTTCAAAGAAATTTAAGTTTATTTTATTCTAATGCTAACAGCACTCCCTACATTTTTTTACAGTAAGTATTTATTTGGCATTATTATTTAAGGTTATCTAGAGGAGAACAGATGTACAATTCTACTTCAAGGCACGTTAATATGTGTTATCGTACTTTACATGTAACATTGTATAGTCAAAATCAGACTGAAATAAAAAGAATCCTATGAAAATATGACACTGTTTTACTGGAAGGTACTCCTCATAAACACCTGTTCAGATTTCCTGACTTGAAGTCTTTCTCAAAAAAAAAAAAAAAATTTCTTTATGGAGAATATCTCTGAAGAAGAAGCATTTAAGAAGCATTTCAAAGTACTTTTTTAGTTTTCAAAATTAATACTCTTGACCCTGATTCCACATTCTGAGAAAAGACAAGAGAATTTCTGAGAAAGTCACACAGCGTGATCAGGCTCTTTCCCTTAGAAACTAACAAAGCTATCCTGCCAAAATAGTGAACCAAAGCTATCAGGTAGATGCATTTAAATTCCCTCTCATCCATGAAAAACCAAGAAAATACACTTTTTGCTTCACTAGTTTTAATTTCACTACAATATGAAAGTACCCTTTTTTCCTTTTCTTAAGTAGATTCTGAATTGAATTTAATGGAAAGGACATGAAAGATAGGTAGTAAGTATACCAAATACAAAAATGGTTCAATGAGGTCTTGAAGTCATATCCAATTGTATAACCTTTCAAAAAGCAGCTTCCACATGCATAAAACTTATCTAATATTCACACTGAATATTAGCAGTACCTGGAGCATTCTGATGATCACTGGTCACAAAATAGACAACACCCTTGGATGATGAACTTTTTAATCTTCCAGGAACAGTCTTTTACATGTGACTTTTTTTCCCGTACAGCTTAACAAATTCAATTGCATCTGCAATTCAATACTACAGAGCATGGTTTAGATCAAAATGCAATTTTCTTCAAATGTCCTGCGCAAATACTCACTTGATTGTGAAACAGGTTTAGCAGCAACTCAGGAAATTTTGCAATTGCAACCAGAAATGTTATAGAGTAGAAAGAAAGAGAGAAAACCAGGGGTGCAGGGGTATTATGCACATAAACTACTCAGATAAACTATCCACTGGGTAAAAACTTTTTTTTTCCCTCCTTCTATGAATTTCAGCGTCCAATACTGACTAAAACCACTACAGACTACAATAATAATTCTACACACAGGTATTTCAGTACTTGTTGTAGGAAGGCCTAAACAACAGGCCCTGTGCCAAAGCTGACCTCTAGATGAACTCTCCAACCAAAAGTTATGTGTAGCCATTAATCAGTGAAGCATTATTAGCAATACGATATATGTACCTGCTCACTGGTGAAACACGTATTTACCTTTCTGTATTTAGAAACAGGACAAGGCCACATCTGGCCTTGTTTGTAGGCGAAGGATCAAAGACAACTCCCCTGGCTCCTCCTTGAGCCCTGGCAAGGCTTTGGGAGAAACCCAATAGGAGGATAAAACCAGATGATTCTGTATTAGAAGTAATGGTAGCTTGCTTATTATAAAAGCTGGGCTACTCTCACCGTGAAGTCAGAAGCCTCGCTGCCTGCAAGGTGGATGCACCACAGGATTTCCCAGCTGCAGGACATGGTTTTCCAGTCCTTCACTGTGACACCTTCCCTGGGTTGATATGTAGATCTGGATGAAGGGTAAAGCAGGGCAACTGTAACCTTTCTTAATCACTACAGGCATTTTTTGTAGTAATGATTAGATGCACTGTTTAGTTTATCCTTTTGTGATTCTTTGCAGTTTTGCATTATAGAAAACTACACTATCCCTTAAGTTGGTGTCTGTCTCTGACCCTAACCATCAGCAAAACACTACTGTAAAATCAAATTCCACTATGCCAGTTTACAAAAATATGTCTTAAAATACCTTCCTAGTATTGATTCTGAAGTTATATATATAGAACTGAAGCTCTTTAAGAAAACACAAACCTACTTGAAAACTTTTAGCAATTTATACCAAGTTATACCAACAAATCGACCCAAATTTACTATCTCTGCTATCAAACCTGTTAACAGACAGGTTTGAAAGTAAAGTGTGTAAAATCCAAAATTTAAAGTTCCAGTTGTTAAGGAAACAGTTAAAAACACATCAAAAATTTTTCCTGCTAGGTAGTTTATTATACCATGTAACTTTAGTAAACATAAACAAAATTTATGCCTATGTTAAACAGTAACATCAGATATTTTGTATGAGTGAAAGCCAGCACTGTTTTTCTTTAAGTAAGACTGACTAATTACAAACCAAATGCATGAATTTCACTTACAATTTTAGATCAGCAAAACAAGCATGACTTTTACATGTCTGCCTGACATAAATGAGATGCTGTTAATTTTGTAATCAGGTATGCTTCCCTGGCCAGCATGTAAAGCTATTTCAAATTAACAAGGACAACTGGAGACTATGACTTTATTTATGTCATCTAGCCAGCAATTAAATTGCATGAGAAGCTGAAACCAGATGCAAGAGTCTTAAGGGTCTTTTACCAACTCAAATAAATCCTCTGTTTCTTGAAGCCCGTCTCAGGCAATCAAATTCTTAGTAGATGACCCCTCTCAAAAATACTATGCCATGGGAACCAGCAAAGTATTTTCTGTAGAAGTGGTGCAGGGACAGAATCTGCTGAAGCATGAAATACGTCCAGAATATAAATGCTTTGTAGATCGGGAAGCAAACTCCTCCTTCCAGATTTTTTTTTTTAAAGGAGATATGGTTGTCATGCCACCAGTTATAGAACAGCGAGCTGCAGCGACAGCTAGTGAATGAAGCCTGTTACTGTCTTAAGAGTTTTCCTGGGAGACTGTCAACGAATGACAGGCTGCTCTCCAGCAGCAGCACAATCTCACTAAATACTGCCTATGATAACAGGTTTGGCCTCTGTTATTATTTTGTCCCTTGCTTCTACAGTCAGTTACTTGATCTCCTAGGAAGAAGGGAGCTTGGCATACTTGGTCAGTGTACAGACATGCATACAGACCTCAAGGTACGCTGTCCTTGAGGTCCTGTTGGGATGTGCCAGAGCTACACTGTCCAGTGTTGGCATGTATCAGCAAGAGTTCAGGATCTAACTTAAAAAGAGCCAGCACCTACTCCACAATCAAGAGCTGTGGCTGCTGAATGAGGCAAAACACCCTGAAAAAGATCTAGTCAGCTCCGCAAGACATAAAAGAGACAGCTCAGTACTAGACAGCAATATTATAAACCAACCTACTGATCAGAAACAGAAGATTTTGTTCAGAAAACTCTATAAGAAGATAGCAGCTACAGCAAGAGAAGAAAAGTGAGGGGTATCCCTCACTGCTAAATAAATCTCCTTATTTTGTAATACTGCAATAAAAATAGACCCATGGTTAGCTTTGGAAAATGGCATCTACCACCTTTTTTTTTGTTGACATAGTTAAGCATTCCCTTGAATATGCTGTGCAACACTATTATTATGACATCTTCTTGAGATGCCATTACAGAAAAATCAAACATATTCTCAAAGACATGAAAGTGACTTCTGCTGAGAGTGCAATGAGTGTGACAAAGAACTCTGTTTCACACACATGAAAAATAAGGTAATTTTAAAAAATCCAAAAAACTTACATTACTTTATTTCGTTACTTTACATTACTTTATTATCTATCCAATTAGGTAGTTTTATTCTGAAAGTGCACAAGCAATGATACATTATAAATGTAATGCCACTGAAGAGACCAGAAAGTATTATAGAATCACAGAATCACTAGGTTGGAAGAGACCTTTAAGATCATCAAGTCCAACCCATGCCCTAACACCTCAACTAAACCATGGCATCAAGTGTCATATCCAGTTGTTTTTTTTTAACACATCCAGGAATGGTGACTCCACCACCTCTCCAGGCAGGCCATTCCAATATTTTATCACCCTCTCTGTGAAAAACTTTTCCCTAATATCCAAACTGTATTTCCCTTGGTGCAGCTTGAGTCTGTGTCCTCAAGTTCTGTTAGTTGCTGCCTGGAGAAAGAGATCAAACCCCACCTGACTACAGCCACCTTTCAGGGAGTTGCAGAGAGTGATGAGGTCACCCCTGAGTCTCCTTTTCTCCAGGCTAAACACCCCCAGCTCCCTCAGTCGTTCCTCACAGGGTTTGTGCTCCCAGCCCCTCTCCAGCCTCGCTGCCTCCTCTGGACACGCTCCAGCATCTCAAGGTCCTTCCCAAACTGAGGGCCCAGAACTGGACACAGCACTCGAGGTGTGGCCTCACCAGAGCTGAGTACAGGGGAGAATGACCTCCCTGCTCCTGCTGGCCACACTGTTCCTGACACAGGCCAGGATGCCTTTGGCCTTCTTGGCCACCAGGGCACACTGCTGGCTCATGTCCACTCAGTTGTCACCAGTGCCCCCAGGTCCCTTTCCAGCCACACCGTCCCCAGCCTGTAACGCTGCAGGGGGTTATTGTGGCCAAAATGCAGGACTCAGCACTTGGATTTATTAAACTTCATCCCACTGGACTCTGCCCATCCATCCAACCATGCCAGGTCTCTCTGTAGAGCCCTCCTACCCTCCAACAGATCAACACATGTCCCCTACTTGATGTCACCTGCAAACTTATTAATGAAGGACTAAGTCCCCTCGTCCATGTCATCAATAAAAATATTAAACAGAACTGGCCCAGCACAGACCCCTGAGGGACACCTCTGCTGACTGGCCCCAGCTGGATGTGGCACTGTTCACCTCCACCCTCTGGCCCCGGCCATCCAGCCAGTTCTGAACCCAGCACAGAGTGCTCCTGTCCAAGCCGTGGGCTGCCAGCTTGTCCAGGAGTGTGCTGTGGGAGACGGTGTCAAAGGCCTTGCTGAAGTCCAAACAGACAACATCCACAGCCTTTCCTGCATCCACCAGGCAGGTCACTTGGTCACAAAAAGAGACCAGGTTGGTCAAACACGACCTACCCCTCCTAAACCCATGGTGGTTGGGTCTGATACCCTGGCCATCCTGTAAGTGCTGCATAATGGCACTTAATATAAATTGCTCCATTATCTTACGTGGTACTGAGGTCAGGCTGATTGGTCTATAATTACTAGGGTCCTCCTTTCTACTCTTTTTGTGAATGGGTACCACATTGGCATCTGGAACACCTCACCAGTGAGCCAGGAGTTCTTATTAGCAGTTCTTATGCTTCCATTTGTTTCATCACACCCTCAAATGCACCTGAAAGCATGTTAAACTAGGTATACAATAGAATTATAATAGTAATTACAATACACTATGAAGCAGTCTGTCCTAAGGCAACTTAGTGAATTTGAAAACTTGCTTAATTACTCAACAGAGAGAAGCGAGAATAATTTCTCTCAACAGAAGAACAAGCCATGGTGAAAAAAGGGTAGTATATGTAGCATATGTACCATCTTGCCTAGCAAGGTTTCTAACTTGGCTTCGCAATACAGTCTCAGAAGCAAACGATAAAAACAATTACTACCAAGTGTATGGAGACCTGCTAAAAAATTATTCTCAGAGTAGTCCTTTATAGCTTTTTATCAAATGGTCCATCACTTCAGTGTTCTTATTGTCTTTAGAAAGACAGAATAGAAAGTACGCCTACTGAATCTCAAGAGAACACCAAGTTGACCAGAAATTCACCCTAGGACAGGCTTAAAATTGCAAGTAATTTTGGTGAAGAAAACTTGAAAATTATTCAACAAGGGTATACGCTAAATCCTCTTAGGAAGGAAAGACTGACTGTATGAAACATGGTTTTGAAAAGCTGGCAAGGAAGTAGAGCCACAGAAAAGGATTAAGGTCTTAGACTGGATCAAAAATTTAACATGAGACAATACCTTCCATGTTAGAAAATGAACTACTGAACTATGAGGTTGTACTACAGAAGTTATGCAAAAGAACTCCTCCTTATTCAAATGACAATGCATCTGGAATTCTCATGTCTTTTGATCAAACTTGTAGAATGAAGTCAGTCACATGGAAAACAACTATGGGAAGCCACTGAAAACAATCAGGAGATTCGGAAAACAGGAACTATGGGAAAAGACTGCATAATCATGGTTAACTTTTGGAACTTACTCAACTGGGAGACAACTCTCCTATGACACAAAGAAATGTTTAAAAAAAGTGCTATCAGGCTACTCTGTGTGAGCAGAGTTATTAAGACCATGTAATTAGATGAAAATTCAACAGGAAAATTAAAATAAAATATAATAAAAAGCCAAACAGTCAGAAACAATCCACTGCAGACTTCTAAATTCACTGCTCAGAAATGGCTAGAAGAGGTAAGATCTGGAACTTCTATTATAAATGACATAGGACTGTATGATTCTGCCTGCAGTATGACAGGGATCACAGGATTTCTTTTAGGCCTGCTATTTTTGACAATAAAGCCCTCAAAACAAATATTACAGCCAACTGAAGCACGAAACACAAAAGCCAAAGCTAACTTCTATGCTGCCATAGCCAGAGTGTTCCATCTTTAAAAGAAGTAGCTTAAAATGACCCTGAGTAAATGTACACTATACTGCATGCACTTCCACTGCAGGATAAGGTAAATCTTCAAGAATCCAAACAGGAGTTTATTTTTTTAGATCTTTCTTCTCCACTTGAAAATGTCAGGTATCAAACTTCTGCATTTTCACAGACTTGCTTAAACTTACAGCTTTTGAATAATTCAGGCCTTTTCTTCCCTAAGCAACAGGTCTGGATTAGCTCTTAGTACAGTATTGCACCATGCAGTCTCCCAAACATCCCATATTAAACTACGTAGGAAAGATTTTTATCTATCTTCAGGGAATTACACAAAACCTACACTGTATATTCTTGTTGTTATTGTCTGTAATCAAACAGACAAGTTTTTAAAACAAAACTTAAACTCTGTCAAACCATTTAATTTAGTTTTGCACTTATAATATTTCATTTATAAATTTTGGAAATCATACTATAACAACAAAATTTTTGAAAAGCCTTTCCAACAATCACCTTTTTACCATGCTCTTGCTACCACATTGAAAAGACACATGCATTATTATTCATGGAATGTAGATTTCAAAGAACAGCAAGAGACAAAATCCTAGATTTGGTGTTAGTTTAGTGTAGAATCTTTGCTTTCAGGCCTTAAAATTCTTAAATCATTTACCAAATGTTTTGATCTCAGTGGAGTTAATAAATGCTCAATACTTGGAAATTAAATAGCCTGAGAGAAAGAAAATTTAAGTGAAAATTTCTGAATTCTTAAAAGGATTAAATATAGGCATTAAAAAATATAATAAGCTTGTGTGGCACAGAAAGTTTAAATATATACTGACTAACGGTCTTCATGAATATTGAACAATTCTTCATGCATCTGAAAGACGACACACACAAAAGTACCTGAAGATGTAAGATCCATGCAAATAAGAACAGTTGCAATAGAATGCTATCATAGCATTCTAAGACCCAGCACTTAGTAACACTGATTTAAGTTTGTAGAGAGCAGTTCAAAACTTACTTATATCTTCAACATAGCAGCAGAAGCTGGATAATGAGGATATTTTAAGCCTAAAATTGTGCTCACTCCAAAATGAGAAGAAAAACCTACCACAAATGTGTAAATTTCAAGTGTATAAAACAACCAACCAACCAACAACCTACCCGCAGCCACTGTTTCTCTGTGAGAGCATCACTGTAGTCCACATCCCTGCGCTGACGGGATCCTCTTCCAAATATTTTCTCTTCTTCCTCTTCACATGTGAGCCTTTCAACTTCAGCATCATCCTTAATAATCCAGGATGGTAATTCATCCTCCTCCATCAAGCGAGGTTTACGTTTAGGGTTTCTGGCATCTTCCCTGCGACGATCCATGTCCATGCGCTGCAATGACAATTGGCAAAGGATAAAAAGGTTTTAAAGGCAATTATTAAGTGAACTGTATCAATGCCCACATCTCTAATAACTCTTGAAACTTTAAACCAAGTCCTTCCCAGATATCTCCCTTTCATAATATTCCTAAATACTTCTAAAATGCATCTGTAAAAGGAAGCTACACTCAATTGTTAATTTCCAGTCATATTCACTACTTCATAACTAGCTTTCACTGACAGAACTAAGACAACACACTGCAAAGTGACACAAAGCAGATCACAAGAACACTGCTGTCCCCATAAGGTTTTACTACTATGTACTAAAAAGAGTAACTAAAATACACTAGTTTTGTTACCCTGAATATTAGAAGAAAATTTAAAAGTTGTTATAAGAAACAAAGACTCAAAGGAGAACTAATAAATTCAGAGAAAGGCTTGTTTACACAGAGCCAGAAAGCCAACACGCTCGAACCCCTGAATTTTTTTCTGATTTATTGTTGTACCAGACGAAAATCGAAACACCAAAATATCAGATAAGCTTAGGTAAAGTGCTACAAACATAAGAAGGTGATGTTAAGACTTTCAGCTGAAATTTAAATAATCATTCATTTCACGTGGGGTGAACAATGGCTCAGACATGGAGACAGAGGATACATTCCTACAATCTACTGCTGATTCATCAGTGAGGTGTTTTATAATCCTCCTGGGGAAGCATCCACCTCTGTCGACTACATACTGACCTGGCTCTCATGGTCCCATGAATTGCACCTGCATTGCCTTAAGTACTCAAATCAGATAATATGAATAGGCATTTCAAATTGGCCTTTTGAAGACTCATACAGTACTTAACACTCAGTAATCAGCTGCTAAACAGAGAAAACAACCAGATGGCCACCAACATTTCACTTTTGTATTTGAAAAAAATTATGTAAATAGACTGGCATCAGAATTGGCTGTAGCATCATATGAGGCTACTGCTTTGGCCACTAAAACGTCATAAAAAAACCATTCTCAATTATGTACAAATGTCTCCCTTGTGTACATGATGCTGCACTTAAAACATGATGCCAACTAGACATATCATCCTTTTACAATAATGCATGTCATATTATCCTTTTACAATTAATGCATGTCTGCTAGCCAAAACAGACATCCATTAATTCAGAGGTATTATCTCTCTGGAGGGACAGTCAAACCCAGCCAAATGTAAAACCTGAGGCTTAGTAATGGCATCATTGAATATGCTGAATCTTCTCTCATCTTGGGACATCTCAAACACAAGCATTTCTAAAACATGACCTCAAGAAGTTCATCTTACAACTTGTTTTCATCACCTTGCCTTGTGCACTATCCAATTTCTAAACTCAGTGAAAAGCAGAAAGCAAGAAGTGGTCTTCAGTCTGTAGGTCCAACTATGTTCAAGAAGCAACTATAAATACATGGGCATTTTCCCTGTTCCCTGTTACTTTAGACAACAGTGAATGGGCTGAGCAGCCTGTAGTTTTTTATAGCAGACTTCCATATTTCACCTATTAAAAAACATCCCATTCAATTTGAATTAATTTCAAGATGTCTCATTCAAGCCAAACATGTGGCTTGGTTTATTCTAACATGACAACCAGACAGCTGCACCAAGAGACAGCTCAAATGGGATAAATGAAATAGATTGCTCTATTTCTATTATTTAGCCGAGAACCTGAGTGTTGTCAAAAGATGGCATATTTTAATGCCATTAAAAACAGGAACTCAATGCTGAAACTTTGTATTTTTTCCTCAATGACTATATTTCTTTGTCTAACACAAAAACTGAACACTAAGATAGTACATTATGATAGCTGTTTTCTGATATAATAGTGCTTGGGAAGGAAAATTAAAGATAATCTCAGTTAATGTGAGTTATCAGAGATATAAACTGATTTTTTTTCCCTGAGGATACTACTCAAACCGTATTTACACCTGGGAAATCTCCAGTTCTATCTTCCCATCTCTTTCCAAAACCTGTGCTTCCAAGAGACATCTATATTATTTTTATATAACTAATAATGATAAGCTTTCTGTCATCAATAAGGCCTAAATGCTAAAAATAATATGCTACTACTACTTAAACCTAAGCAAAGAACTTGAACGTTGGCACATTCAAGCCCTAAAATTTCCAGTTCAGAAAAACCACAGAACACTACTGTCCTCTGAACTGTGGATGGTTATCTTAAACTTTCCAAATTATAACTAGAAGAGTCCTTGGAAGAAACATCAAAGCCATTCTATGTAAAAGTTTCTAAATTATAACTAAGATAGTCCTTGGAAAAAAACATTCAAACCACTCTGTGTAAAATCTGTAATTTATACATCCAGTTCTAGTAGATTGCCATTTTCACTTCAAGGAGATTAACATATTAGTACAACTGGAGTTTTGGTACCCATTTGGCCTTCCACTTGAAAGGCATTTTTACATCAAAAATCATGTTCTTTTAATGTTTTCTTTACTTTATTTAAGCAGTTTTAACAGTAAAGGGAACTATTTATTTTCCAGAAAAGTAGCTTATTGAAGTATTCTTACGAAATGACCAGAGTTGTACAGGTCACATAAACCCCCCGATTTTTCTCTGAATATTTTCCAATTTTTTTTATGATGTGAAGCCTCTAAAAACCACAGGAACAAAGTCCACTTGTACACACCTTCTCCCTGAACAGTGAATTAGCTCTACAGCCACATTTCAGGTCCTGTGTCAAACAACACTTCTAACCTGCAAAGTGACTATAGCAAAGATGCTCATGGAACTGATCTTTCTTGTTGCTCACTTCAAATAAGTAAAATACATGCTTTTACACACCTAAGACACTAAGACACCCAAACACACTTTTGTTGGGTATTGCAGACTCCTGAATTCTGATTACATATGCACAGCTTTAAAAGGGAATGAAGTGGCACAGGTATAACTACAGCAAGGAAAATACAGACTACCTTTTGGTTTTTATCTGACTATGCAAGACTTGAAATATTGATAAAAAGACAAATAGCTCTGACTGCCAAACTTGCTTTTCACATTTTTCTTTTACAGAGAAACAGTTTACAAAAAATTAAAACCATTTTTTGTATTAACAATTTAAATTATTTCTTAGCTATTAATATTTAACTACAATCTTACTGTCTTACTATTTTCAAACCCTGGCTTTCAAAGCGTGTAGTTTTGCCTCTTAAAATTTTTACTACCAACTCCTTACTTTCCCTTAAAAACTTCCACGTAAATTAATATGAAAAACACATTCAGCCCACACAGCTTCACAAACGACTTGGATGCAGGACTTGAAGGGATACTAAGCAAGTTCACAGACAATAAAAAAACTGGGAGGAGCTAGTGACTCCCTCAAAAGTAGGGAGGGACTGCAGAGACACCTTGACAAATGAGAGGACTGGGAAATTACCAACCTTATGACATTCAAAAAGGTTGAGAGCCAGATTCTGCTTCTGGGATGGGGCAGCCCTGGGATGTGCAGACAGACTGGGGAATGAGATGCTGGAAAGCAGTGCCACAGAGAGAGACCAGTGGGCCCTGGTTGATGGCAAGTTGAACATGGTCAGCAGTGCCCTGGCAGCCAGGAGGGCCACCCGTATCCTGGGGGAATCAGGCCCAGCATGGCCAGCTGAGCAAGGGAGGGGATTGTCCTGCTGTGCTCTGCACTGGGGCAGCCTCACCTCCAGTGCTGGGTTCTGGGTGCCACAGTGTAAGAGAGATACAAAACTATTGGGGAGTGTCCAAAGGAGGGCCACAAAGATGGTGAAGAGCCTTAAGAGGAACCATTATGAAGAGCAGCTGAGGTCTCCCATTTTCTTCAGTCTGGAGAAGAGTGGGGGGAAGACCTCATTGCAGTCAAGCACCTTGTGAGGAAAAGAGGAGGGGCAGGCACTGATCTCTTCTGCGGTGACCAGTGACAGGACCGGAGGTAATGGCCCAAAGTTGTGTCAGAGATGGTTTAGGCTGGATATCAGGATAAGGTTCTTTACCCAGAGAGTCATGGAGCACTGGAACAGGCTCCCCAGAGAAGCTGTAACAGCATGAAGCCAGACAGAATTCAGTAAATGTTTGGACAATGCTCTCAGACACATGGTGTGATTCTTGGCATGTCCTGTGCAGGCCCAGGAGCTGGAATTGACCTTTGTGGGTCCCTATCAGCTCAGTATGTTCTGTGATTCTGTCAAAACTGTCTTTACTCTTGGCTCCTCAACTTTTTTTACATTAAATAGTCTTCAAATTTAATACTACAAGTTGAAAAAAACAGATACAAATTCATCAGCTTCTTTCAACCAAGTTCTTTTCTTCTGGGTCTGAAGGAGAAATCAGAAGCTCTTTTCTAGAAGCAAATCCACCTTCACAAAACTCAGGGTATGTTCAGTCAATAATTCAAATGAAATGATTTCTTTTGAGTTTTGGACCAAATGGCCATCTCTTGGTTTGTGTCATGTAAATCTCCTTACACTCAAATCACTGATGGAAAAGTTTAAAAAGACAGGTGTCTGTAAGCACTCCTCTTCTGTGCAACCTGGCTTTAGTGATTTCAGTTCTGAGTAACACTTAATGAAGCACAGCATCAGAACACTAAACTGGCAAATCAGCAAGAGCAAAAGAAGAGTCATACAGGGGAATATGACCTTTTCCAACAGCGTACATGAACAACTGTAACTTACACAAAAAGGGCCCCTGCATGCTTGTGTAACAGCAAATTTTTACAGTTGAATTCATAAGCAGAAGACAATGAGGAAATAAAACCTGTACTGGGTACACAGGTTTTACGCTGGTCCTATCAGCAGTTGTTTCTGCGGATACCACCAGATACACATCCATTTATGCACAGGAGTGTCTGTCTTGTTTCATCTGGCAGAAGAAAGCCACCTCTGTAGAATTAGAGGGCATGGTGCTTTACCTTCAGTATTTAAGTATTGCCCTGTACTGGTGTCAGTGGAGCCCAGACATCCTCTAGCAATCCTCAGACTGTACAAACACTAAAAGGCAAGAGCTATGCCTACAAAGGCATTTCAGTAATTATTCCATCAGTGCTGAAGTAGCATAAACAAAAAGGGAAGTACTAATAAAAAGAAGCGGCTCACATTTGAACCACTAGCTCTATTTTGGTAGCTGTTCCAACAGTTGTAGCAGTAGAGATGCAGCTAATTGGATTCCTGATAAAACCATCAACAATACCTCAGTTAACTCACCAAGAAAACAGCACTGTTAGTCTACTAATTTACTACCTTGCTAAGTTCCTGTAGTTGTCCTTGCCAATATCAAAGTCCATAAGTAAGACAAAATGTTGAATAGTAGCAGTATGCTGTAGAATTAGCAAGCCAAACTGTGACTGACACTTTTGAACTATAAATTTCTCAGGTTGTGTCAAACTCTTCCTCTAGATTGTCACTATTTCACTGACAGCAAGCAATCTCCGAAGACTCTGTGTCATTTGAGGAACTCTGTATTTAAGCAGACTACACTTTTTTCCTCAGATGAACAACACAAGTAAATAAAACCTACTTCTCTAGTAAAGTTTTGACAAACTTGAGTGATAAAAAGGTTAAGGCCTTTATTAAAAACACTAGAGAAGATGATTTTTTTATGATTACCCATCCTCACCATAAAGAGATCAAATTCCTCCTCACGTCGAGCAATCATCTGATTCAGTGTCTCATCATCAGGAACTTCATCTTCTTCCTGGTTAGAAAGATGGATAAAATTATTAGGAAGTACTCACATGCACCTTGAACTAACAGCCTCCCTCAGTTGAGAGCTCCACTGACCCTCTTTTTCTGACAACATGTGGGAGCACTTAAACTGAAATGAAACCTTTTAAAGTGTTCAGCTATTCAGAAGTAACAAAATAAGATGGTAAGAATGACAAATGACACTTATTACTCCCTTCAAAATTTGAGATTGAGGAAATGACCAAATACAAAACCAGGAAATTTTGGCTTGTGGTTTTCCCGGGTCAGAAGCACAGTTAGTGCTTTGGTTAAAATGGATGTATTTCTGTACTGCTATTCTACAATATTCCTTCAGAAATACCATTCTAGATTTTGAGGTTTTTTTCCCATCAAAGCAAGATGACTGAAAAATTCCTGATTAAATGAAAAGAACAAAACATGTTTTTATCCTGGAAAATAACCCTGCTGAATCACTTTCTCGTGACCATTTTCTGCTTACAAATTGAGATGTGAAAATTTTACTGCAGACAAAATGGATTATTTAATAAAAACAGAAACAGACACTAGAAAAACAATTTAGAACTGTAGTGTGCAACTGAAAATATTAAAGCTGAAACCATTATGATATACTCTTTAAAACAAAGCCCAAAATATTCAGTCTTCCTCCCTGAATTATTCTGAAACCAGAGATAACAGGTCACTCTACACAGGGCTTTCTGAACAAATATTACACTATGCTACAGACCTATAATTCTTCCTAAAAACTCCTGTTTTGAGCCCAGTTTAATGGGAGTATAGAATGCTGCATGTAGCATCCAAAAAGCCAATATACTGTAGCTTATTTTTCAGAAATAGTAAGTAATTTATATTTCTTCACATCTCCCCTCCAGTGTCTGGATTTCTACACCAAAATCCAGACACTGGATTTTGATTTCAAAACCCAAACCAGTTCTCATTAATGCAATTCTCAAGGAACACCTTTGTACCTTAATGAATATATAATTTAGATTTTAACATGAACCAGGCAACTGGGAAAGTGATTAAGAGAGCTAGTTCTTCTCACTTCTAGTCATTGCTCCTTCACTCTTCATGAAAAGGAAGTCACATGGTTACTCACACAGAGAAAAAAAGATTCTTTTGTGACCATCATGAAAGGGCCACATACTTCCTTATTATCTCAGAGTAACTTCTGACCTGAAAAAAGGAAGTGATCTTACAGTAGAAGCTGTAACAATAGTGTGCACATTATCAGCAGTTAGGCTGAATAATCCTGTTGCCAAACAGGTAGGCTTTGCAGAAGAAAAAATTATAAATAAACTCAACCGCCAACAAAAAATTACACTATGAAAAAGTAACTGCTAAGTTGTCATACATTGCTATTATTCTAATGAATCTTTCTAGATACACAGATATTACCTCTCTGCTTTATCAAGTACTGCTAAAAGAAAAAATGGATCAAAAAAAGAAAGAAGAAAAAAAAATAAGGGGAGACTTGATGCTGAACTTAAAAAAAAGCTACTGAAAAAGGATGAACAGAACAGAGTACTCTATATACAAATGTGAAAAGTTTAAAGTTTGCTTAGCATGGGTTTATTTAACTAGATTACCAGTAAAAAATATCTTTGTTAGACGTGCCAGTCTGCATCTGTAAGTCAAAGCTGTGTCAATACTGTTGATAATTTAACTTTAATTGAGAGGTTTACTTTTTTCCCATCAATCTCCCACTTGACACTCAGTGCTGCTGCAATGAAGGAGTAATGGCTGACCATTGCAGAATGGTGCAAATTCAATTCCTCCTAGTCCTCAAGAGGTTGAGTGTTTGGGCAGAGTTTTGTATAGTCTCTGTTCATAAAGAAGTATTAATCAAAAGCTTCAGCCAGGAGCCAGGCTGCAACATCAATGCTTTAAAGACTGATGGTGGGCTATGGCAAATAAACAGTTTTTAAATCTGCTTGCTTCAGGATGGCAGATTAAGTATATAACACACAAGAAAGAAATTGTTCTGAAGTCATATACAAAATAAGGCATGTCACACAGGCCTGGCAGCAGCCCTGACTTCTGAAACACTGTCAGATAAATGCTTCAGAAACAAATGCACTCCAAATTTTTTTAAAAATTCACAGGATTACTGAAAATGTCTGCTGGTTTCCTACTCATATAGGGAGTGTGGTCTGCTTTAGAACTACAGGTTTACTTAATCAAAAATTTTACATATGTATATCACCAAATTTCTGATTAACGCCACAAATAAAAGAAAATTACTGATAAAAATGTTTTGTGACTCTTCTTTAATTTCTATGAAAAATACTAAAACAATACAAAATTTCATCTTAATCATGCTTTTCTAAATGCTCAATGCAGAATTTACACAAGAGGATTAATGACTAAAGAAGTAAACTCCTTGATCTTTGAAACTTTACTCCATGTAATGAAGGATGCTAGTGAAATACAGGCTGTAGAATCTCCTATCAGTGTGCACCTTATTCACACACACAAGCTCCACTCAGAAGCAAGATCGGTCTCAAAAGCTCTGTCTTTAACCAGTTCAGGCTATTTTCAAATTGGGAAAACATCAGCGCCGATCAAAAATTTCTCTGTATGCGTCATCAGTATAACTGACACATTTATTTAATTTCTCCCAAATATGGCTTTTGTCCAAATACTGAATTTCGTTCAAATTAAGAGAAGAATCTGCAATGACAGCCAAAGAATAGGTTTATCATTCCATACTCTGAGTTCCATAAAAGAACACAATGAAAAGAGAAGGACATTCAGTGTCCTTTCACGTCCCACTATTAAAAGAACTCCACTTCCCACTTTTAAAAGAAAAGACTTGACAGCTCTTTTTAAACAGCTAATTATTTCTCAAAGAGAAAGTGGTGATGAGAAGTCTGGGCTGGACACAGCATCAGAAAGAAACAGTTACTTTTGGACTTGTCCTAAGCCCAAGGTATATCAAAGCAGATCTTAACTAGATCTGACTTAAATAGATTCCAAACGAAGTACAATAAGCAGGGTCCTTCAAACCTGAACTGAGGTAGTACTAGCTGCTCAGCACATCTGAAAATCAAACTGCCTAGCTGAACATATATATTGGACTTAGGAAATGGTTTATAATGTGTTCTGGAAAAAAAATCTTTCTTTGAACGCAATTATTTGCCAAAATTATAAAGGGTAGACTGGGTTTTAAGTTGCAATGCATAATTCTACACTAAGATTTAACCATAACCATTACATCATAACCAGTAGATTACAACCTATTAATGTGACCATAAAAAAAGATAAAAATTAAGTTATTTCTCTAAATGGATAGTAAGAAATTATAATGAAATTTTTAATTTCAAGAGTTATGACAATCTTTGTAAATTATGAATAAAAGAAGAGTCAGTACTTCCTGAGTAACTATTTCTAACTACCTTACCTCATTTTCTTCTTCATGCTCCAATATAGCTTGGAGGAAAGCTCTCCTTTCATGGCTTGAAGACTTCTGATCAAACATTCCTGCCTGAATAACTTTTTGATCTACATTCAGCTTATACTTTGCCGCAGCAAGTATCTTCTCTTCCACACTGTTCACAGTGCACAGTCTCAGGACTCTAACTTCATTCTGCTGACCAATTCGGTGAGCTCTATCCTGGGCCTGCAAGTCCTATTAGGCAAAGAACACAGAGAGTAATTTACAGAGAGAGTGAACACAGATAGTAAAACCCTTTTTAGTCTTGCCTCCCTTACATTTTACATGTGGTCATTGAATATTATGTGAATCGCATACATTTGCACAATAACTGAAAACACATACAACTATGCACTTCTAGGGATATTGAACTTACTTTCTTACAAATAGGAAAAAAAAGGTGGCAAAGGCTTAACTCAAGTTACCCCTTCTGGCTTTTTAAAACAAGCCAAAGTGGGTGTGATATCGTCTTTTTCTGGTATCTGTCATTACTACAGACTAACCACCACAGAGTAAGTTGTTCTCAGGCCAAGACTACTGCACTCACATGGTCACCTAATTTCATGAGATAGGTAGCATTCAGCATAGCCTTTACTGAAGTATTACAAACTACCTACCAAAGGCTAGTGAGCTGGTTATTATATCCTAAGGGTTAAAGAATGAGTACAGTTATACTAATGAAGCAGGTTTACAACACTCCTAGCACTGAGAATACTCCAACACTCAGATAAAATATATATGTAGGCAAAGAATTAGTTCACCTAATCAAACAAAGACATTTCCTGATTGTGGCAGTTTGCCTCACTAATTCCTCTCAAAGCAGCATTTTATCTCTTCCTTGGATTTTTTCCTTTCGTCCCAGGCTACATCATCTATTTAAAGAAGCGACTCAAAAAAGCATCATGGATTCTTTGCACATTTTATGAAGGTAAGAAAATAAATATAACCTGATGAGGATTCCAGTCACTGTCAAAGATTATAACAGTGTCAGCAGCCTGGAGATTTAAGCCTAGCCCTCCAGCCCTTGTACTCAGAAGGAAGATAAAGTATTGTGATCCAGGTTCATTGAACTTCTTCAACAGAGCAGCTCGATCCTCTGATTTTGTTGTGCCTGAAAAAAAATTTAAAATATCATATAATAAAGTTGTGAACAGAAATAATATAAATATAATGTCCGTTGCTAAAACTATATGTGAAAGGGTTATTTTAGTGCACTGCTTTTTGACATCTCTGCCACATTTTCCATAACACTGGCCATGAATGTTTAGGTCAACTGTCTATCACACCTACAAGATGGACTTCTAAAGGTCTCTTTAAATGTTTTGACATTTCTAAAGTAGATGTTAAAATGTTGGCTAACATTGTTATACTTTTTTATAACTCATGTAAATTTCAATTGAAACTACTATAAACAAACAGAAGAGAGCTCTAGTTTTGATTAATGCCTTCTGGCTAGAGCAGCATTAAATATTTTTAAAAGCTACTTATATAGAGATTTATCAAAATGTCACTATTTGCCTTGGGAGTCATAGTTAATACCAAAAGACTGCAAATTCTTAAAATGTCCCATCTTGAGGGTGATATATGTATAGATGATGACATTACAAATTTTTTTTATTACTATGGTGGGCTGTTCCCCAACTGGCTTCCACATACAGACCCCTGCCTCCCCACACTCAGCAGTACATGGGGAGGAAATAAAACAGAAAAGCTCCTGTACTGAGAAAAAGGCAGCTTAATAGAAGTGAAAGGTGTGTGTGCAAGAAGAGGAATTTTTTTACGTTTCTCAGCAGCAAACAAAATGTCCAGCTGCTTCCTGGGAAGCAGGGCCTCAGCACCTGTAATGACTAATTGAGAAGACAAATGCCATAGCAAGCGATGTCCCTGCGTCCTCCTCTTTTCCCTCAGGTTTTATGGCTGTTCACAACCCTTTGGTCAGCCTGAGTCAGCTGTCTTATCTGGGTGCCAGTTCAATGCAGCCTTACCCCTTGGGGGAGAGGCGCGTTTAGAGAGAAAGCCTTGACACTGCAAGTGCTGCTCAGCAATAGCCTAACACTGGGGTGATGTCACTGGTGGTGTTACAAGGGCAAAGCACAGCATTACATTGGCTGCTAGGAGGAAAATTAGCTCCACCTATCTGTAGCCAGCATAATCACACAGCCAAACTGCGAGCCCACTGCTGACACAGTGAACCCAACAAGCACGTGAACTGGGTAGGAAACACTCCATGTAAGAAGACAGCTGGGCAGAACCTGAATAGATTATATCCCAGTATGAAAGTATTTGTCATAATGAAACTGGAAAGGAAGAAAAAGGGTTTATCTAATTTAATGAACTACCTGAAAAAGACAATGAGGTGTATTTACCATATTGTGTCTTGCCATAAATATTCTAGCATGAAAAGGAATCAATTTAAAAATACATGATGTAAAGTAATTGAAAACATTTAAAATGTAATGTAATTTATTTGTCTTAAATAGAAGTATTAACGCACATGCAGGCCAGAGGTATGAAGAGGGCTTTGTTAGCATGCCCTCTGTTCTTCAGACAGTTTTGGCATTCTATGGCACAGCGACATAACTCACTTGTGTGTCCATTTCATAATCCCATTTTACATTCAAGGATAATATTGGTTCAACTTCATGTTCATTAATATTAATAAAAGATGAGAATATTTCTTGGTACTATTTTTTCTTCTGATTAAAGCATGAAGCTAAGAGTCAATTTAAAACACTGTCAAAAATGTTCAGAAGAAACTTCAAGTCTCACTCACACTCTTCTCTGTATTTACCTTAAATCATTGCTTCTCTACTAAAAAGCATTCTGATAAATGCTGCTGGTCCTATGTAATACTACTATGTACGAGATAAAACATTAAGCAAAAATGATCACTATTTAAGAAGCTCAGTATGACATAGAGATCATCATCATGGAAGAAGACCAAAATGGAAACTTCTTTCACACTGGTTTAAAACTCAGGTGGGATACATTATTTTTAATTTTTCTTTCATAGAACTGTGGGACTCAATTAGCAAATCAAATAGATTGGAAAAGACCTCTGAGATCATCGAGTCCAACCTTTGATCAAACACTACCTTGTGTACTCAATCACAGCACTAAGTGCTACAGCCAATCTTTCCTCAAACACTTTAATGGATGGTGACTTTCCCATGTTCCTGGGCAGGCCATTCCAATGCCCAATCACCCTTTCTGTGAAGAAATTCCTCCTAGTGTCCAACCTGAACTTCCCCTGGTGTAGCTTGAGACTGTGTCCTCTTGTCCTGTCACTGGCTGCCTGTGAGCAGAGACTGACCTCTACCCGGCTACGGCCTCCTTTCAGGGAGTTGTAGAGTGTGATAAGGTCACCCCTGACTCTCTTCTCCAGGCTAAACAACCCAGCTCCCTCAGCTGCCTCTTGCAGAACATGTGCCCCAGACCCTTCCCCAGCACTGCTGCCCTTCTCTGGACACGCTCCAGGTAACCTCAATGTCCTTCTTGGAGTGAGGGACCCAGAACTGAACACAGAACTGAGAGTATGGCCTCTCCAGTGGGTACTCACTGAGTACAGGGGGACAATCCCTGCCCTGCTCCTGCTGGCCACACCATTGCTGGCACAGGCCAGGATGCCATTGGCCTTCTTGGCCACCTGGGCACTGCTGGCTCATGTTCAGCTGCTGTCACCAGCACCCCCAGGTCCTTTTCCTGTGGCAGCTTTGCAGCCACTCTGCCCCAGCCTGTGGCACTGCCTGGGCTTGCTGTGACCCAAGGGCAGTCTGTGAATCTACTGAGGGTACATTCAATCCCCTCATCCAGACCATCCACAAAGATAATCAGCACTCAACAGAGACACTGAACAGAACAAAAATATTAGTATCTAAAATGTTTCTAAACCATCTTTTTGTTTGAAGTAATAAAACATATCTACACATGAAGAAATTCAGGCTTTTGATCTTCCTGTGAAATTCAGGCATCATGCTGAAATACAGCTATCTTGTGAAGGATAGCAGATGAATTTTAAACAGACAAAAATGCATTTATTCCATTGGAATACAGGCCTAACACTGGCATTATCATCTCTTATCATGTGAAGATTTTCAGATAACTTAGATAGTGATGACTGATTGGGAACCTTGGATTTTAAAACCTATGTGAAAAAGAGATGAGCCTCCAAGCAGGAAATTTATACATAAGCTGCATTCCTGGTATAGACCGGAACGTTTATCAGAAGAATCCATTGACTAAATGGTCTGCAGATTAAACAGATAAAACAAAACACTGAAAGAGACAGAGACAAATACTTCTACCGACAGAAGCAAAATCACGTCTTTCTCAGTACCTTCCTTGTCTGGAAGAATATGGGAAAGTCTACTAAACTGCCACTGAAGGGTCTACTGGCATAACTTCATGGTAAATACACGTGCAAGATTATAAAACAGTATTTTGAACCTGTTTTCGCTCTTGTATAACCACAACACAGCACTGTTATGAAAATACTGGGAGGAGAACCCAGGGCTCCCATGCCCAAACTAATGAAGGATACTACCTCTTATCTTAGTATTTATCCTTTTTTTCCATTTAGCTTACCATCGAGGCGCAGGTAAAGGAAATTTCGAAATGCAAAGTAGTCTTCCATAATGGTCATGAGTGATGTCATTTGACAGAAAAGAAGCACGCGATGGTTAGTAGCTCGTAACTTTGGTAGAATACGATCGAGTAGCTCAAACTTCCCTGAGGCCCGATAAAGTTCAGCTCTGTTGGAGAGAAGCAGCAAAGTAAATACCAGAATAAGCCCACATTTAAAAGTCTGTAGTCATTATCATGTCAGAGTATAACAAAAAGACTAATTTACTTAATCTAAATGAGACTAATAGCACTTTTCTTTCTTTAAAATTGCACATGTTGATGAAAATAAACACATGCAAAGTCCTGTTTTCCTGAATTTTTTTCAATTACAGAAATTGTGTTGACTTTCAATCACTCAATTATTTTTCATTATTTATTAAAACAAATGCTATTTCTTAGCTAGATAAGCATTCTATAAGCTAAGATATTCACCTGATGCTTTGTTTTCAACTGGCATTAAAAACAACATTCAATTGCAACTGCAGTTTTAAATTGCATTCATCAAGCATTTGTTGGAAATTACCCCCTTTTCCACTCAACTATCACACACACAGAAGTGAAGTATTGCAAATGGAACTAATATATGGAGATAGTGGCAGGAGTCTGACATATACTCTAGCCATACAACTTGGTCATCCCGAACAGTATTTAGCTGCTTTGATTAGCTACTCTTTTGTCTTCTATGCAAGAATTCCAAAACCAACTCCTAGCACAGAAATGCAACCCCCAACCCAGAAAATGAATACAAGTAAACAGAACATCTAAATCAACACCACAGTGATGCACTTTACAGGAATAAACTTCATGCAATGCTTCTCTAACCTTGAGTCTGCACTCTCAAAATACAATTTATCATTAGCAATGGCACAAAATCCAGATGATACACAGCCTTCTGATATGTATGCACTAATCTATAATCAGCCTAAACTGTTTAGGAGACAAGTATTTTGGTATACTAGCTAAGGACACAAAGAGTCTGGTATACTAGATAAGGAAAAAAATTTATCATTAGTACCTAAACAGGAAGAAAGTCAGGTGGATGATACACACTTTTTGTTTAGAAAGCATCCATTAACTTGACAACTGCACAGAGTGTCAAGAAAAATAAAACAAATCTTTTTCATTTCAGATAATCGAAGAAATGCTATTTTAATTTGGAAAAGAGATAGTAAAAAAGGAAAAGTAGAAGGCAAAAGTAACAATAAAGAGAAGAAAATCCTAACAGATATCTCTGAAGAGTCTGTTGAATTGAAATTGAAATTCAATTTCCAATGAATTTCAGATGGTGTATTATTTCAAACTAAGGGAAAAGGAAGACGCGAGTCTTTTCTGTCTACCATTCTGAAGGAGACGGACAGTCATGAAAACATCTTCTAACACTTCTAGTATGATTAGGTTTTGCTTTACATATGTGCCCTGTACTTCCTCTGCCTCTGTATGAAATGCTTGCGTTCCCTAACATGTAGCTTCCAGAAAAATAAAGCGATCATTAATTCCAATACAACACTATGGACAGCAGGAAAAACAGAGTTACCCGTTAATGACCCCATTTGAGTAGCCCAGATGTTCAGCGAAGGACTCCTGCAAAGTTATAAGCAATAAACATATTACAAAATACTCAGCAGCCAAAAACTACACGTTCTTATAGAAATCAAATTAAATATATGAGTATTGTGGTTTGAGTTCAATGATGTCCATACTCTTGGAAACCACCTTGTGGCAACAGTGCTCTGCTTAATGTTTTCCTGTACAATTATTTGAAATTCATGATTTGCAGAACTGACTTCTGCAGCATACATTTTACCAGATTACAAACACAGTAGAATAGCGATTATTAATCAATACTGATCAGTAGAAGATCCATCTGCAAATTACTCAATTTAATTACTCAGCATAGAAGATCACAAAGAGAGAAAACTACTACAATAATAATAATAAAAATACTATATCACAGTAGGCACTTAATTATATTTTCATAAATTTGGCTGTATTCCAGATATCTATGACACTTCATATCTTTTCAGATATATTACATTGATATACTTAGGTCCTATTGAGAGATGCTATATAGATAGTACATTTTTTGCTGAAAAGCAAGATGGATAGAATAGAACAATTGCAGTTGACACTGCAGAAGATTAGCAGTCTGCTAACTAAAGAGATTCTACACATGATATTTTGAACCAGTGTCTACACATAATGAATTTGGAGTATGCAAATGCAAAAAATAGCTCTGGGTTGTCTTAAATTAACAAAAAACTTTTCAGTTTTAAAGACGCTACTCCATAAAATTAACTATTTTAAAAACAGACTTTGGATTATCAATAAGAAGATGGCACTTGTTGGCTATAATACATATTTTCTCTGAATCCGTCCCATGTGAATGTCAATCATTCACATAATGAATTTGGAGAATGCAAATGCAAAAAATAGCTCTGGGTTGTCTTAAATTAACAAAAAACTCTTCAGTTTTAAAGACACTACTCCATAAAATTAACTATTTTAAAAACAGACTTTGGATTATCAATAAGAAGATGGCACTTGTTGGCTATAATACATATTTTTTCTGAATCTGTCCCTTCCAGTATAAATTTTGTGGACGGAGATGTCCCCTCCCACACACATAAGCTTTAGCAGCAGTTTTCTACTATCCTATCCTATTTTACTGAATAAAAATAACTCTCAAAATCAGACCTATTGGTCTTACCTCAATGTGTTGAAACATGTATGGGTGATTGCATATCTTTCTCAATTGCATGATAGTGTTCATAAGAGTTTTTGCTCCACCTTTTCCCTATGGGTACAAACAATGTAAACCAAATAATTAAGTTCTTGGCTTATGAATATACCCTTTCAACATACTTTTATCCCAAATCCAAATTACATCACGAATTAAAAAAAAAAACAACAAAAGGAAATCAAAACACAACAAAACTCTACAATAAGAAAATAACAAACCAGGACAAATCAAAACAACGAAAATAAAAAAACTATTGTCTTGCTCTATAAATTCATCTGTCATAAGGATGCTCTGTAATGAAAAAGGAAGACCTTGAAGTAATTGACAAAGTGCACTACATTTCTACCTGCAGTATTCTTGATGGGAAGCAAAGCATCTACTGTCCTGATTATACTGTTTACTATGAAACCATACAAACTTCACAGTGTCTGAACCCTCTAACAGAAGTAATTCTAGCTGGATTATTTTCAATTCCATAGTAGCTTCTCCAGTCTGTTAACTCAATATATGGGTTTCTCACTCCAAGCAAACATCAGGCCAAGGAAAACATCAGGCCAGAGATACTAAAATGCTAAAGCTCAACAACTTCATGAGTAATATTATTTAAGGAAGTATATTCTCAAAACATACACTATAGGTAATCTTGTAGAACCAGGACACTCATCAGACACTCAGGTGTAACACTATACAGTTAAAAACTAACTGCAGCTGGTCAGCATACATTTGAGACCATTGTATCATATTAACATTGCTTTCTAATGCCATTTTGTTTTGTTGCCACTTTATAAAAATGTGATCAGAGTGGCATCAGTATTCCAAGTTTACTATATGACTAATTCAGATTTATTTAAAAAATCTTAGCCAAAACAATTGACCAATTTTGAGTTGTAAACTAGGGGAAAGTTCAGTACTTAATTATAATATATAAAAGAAATATTCTAGTCTTTTCTGGGAAGTACACTGAAATCATAACTTTCATCTAGAGATAATCCATTTGAAGGGGGCACTCCATATATTTAAAACTTGGTTTTGTTCTTTCCAAGATCATGTCTAATTTGCTCCAAAAATGTAGTTCATATTTGTTATAAAAATAATTTCCTAGAGCTTTCCATCTGAGAGAATTGTCTCTAATCTCAGCTGGGTCCAGGCCAGAGCTGTAGAAGGACATGATTTTTTTCCTAACACAATGGTTGCTTGATCATTGAAGCTAAGCAATCTTAACAACCACCTCCCTTTGCTGACAACAGGTAGCAGTGATAACAGAGTTTGATTTAGCATTTAAAAAAAAATCAATTAAGAGAGAGTTGCAAGAAAGGAAAAATTTTAGCCCCCTGGGGAGAGAAGAAGGCAAGGGAAGTGTTCAGATGACAGCAAAGGCAATTTTAACCAGTTAATCACAAAGCCAGGTAGAGAAACAGGTAGGGAAAAGTACATGGAAATGTCTGAGCAGATGAAAGAAAGAGACCAGAAAAGGAAGTGGAAGACTGTGATACAAAATGAAATTTTTTAGGACAAACATAAAGACACCAAACTGAAAAAATGCATTAAAAATACAACTGAGTAATATGAATTAATGTCTAAAAAGTGTTCAAACTATGAAGATGCGTTTCAATATCCAGTGAAAAACAGCCCTTTTTCTGGAGTTTAATTAAGCACCAGTAAAGAAAACAATTTGACTGCAAAGAACTAGGAAGGTAAAGTAAGATACTGAAGAGAAAAATCACCAAAATATTTCTTTGTACCAATGTAAAATTAAAAAGGATAATGGAAAGACTATATGCACCCTGCATCAGCAATATACACACTAGAGGGTGCAAACTGAAACTCTTATATTCTAGATATTCTGTAGTGTCTGTTCAAAGTATTTCACATTTACTATATTTCAAATCTGTTATCATGTGAAAAGTTGATGAATGGCAATTTCTTTACTCAGTAGTGACTGGATCAAACCCCATGACAGCATAACCAACATTTACTACTACAAAGTCTAAATCTGACTATATGACCTTGAATCTTACTGATCTCTTAAAGAATTTTGTCACCAACAGACCTTGTAAGGATGAATGCAAGCATACAGTCCTAGCTAACTGAAACAAGACTTAACTAATAGCTCTGAAAAACAAGATAAATGACCTTCTCTAGCCATCATTCCCACAATCACAATTATTCAGATATATTATTGAATCAAGCTCAGCCAAGGAAAATGCAGGTTTTTTTCAAACATTGCCTATTTGCAGAAAGGCAGTGCAACTACACTGAATACAACTGAATGCAGCTACACTTCTCTTTGTGTATAGCTGCTGTCTTGTAACTGAAAGGCATGCCTGAAATTTCTCTTCCCATGGGAGATACCTGTAAGGACCTATAGATTAATTTTATAAAACAGAAGTCATGTTATTAACATGTTCACTCATAATACATTATTTTCTTTATATTTTAGTCTTTCTTTTGTACCTTCTTGTCTTTTTCAGAACCATCAGTGAGAAGGATCCCCTTGGCTTGCATGTGACGATACAGGATCTTTTGAAGAGCTGACATATCACATTTGATCACATATTCCACCTGGTATTAAAAAAAACCACAAAACCATGAACATGCGGGCATAGTAATGTCAGTGAGAACTAACTGCAGGTTCTTGTCATTCTACAACAAAACAAAAAAACCCTACTAATCTTTTATTTACCAGATCACCACATAAAATTTCCATGACCAGCAATACAACTGCAAGCACAGAAATGAGTATTTGTGAGTCACAGCTGCAGTGAGACAGCTGGATCCTAAAGATGCAACTGCAAGATTACCAAACATACTTTATTTCTCACTCTCTAATTTTTAAAATCTAAAAAAATAACTTAAAAATAATTATGAAATTCACATGCAACTAAAAAACTATTTTATGTTTAATAACCAATTGAATTTATTTTGTCTGTTAAGTATTATAAAAATACCAAGCAAAGCATCATAAAAATATCATCACTATATATCTAGTAATTATAAAGTCTAACTGGCATAATGTTTATCTAGACTGCCACCATTTTCTCAATATCCACTAAAACACTAGGACTTAATACAGTATTACATGATTGCTACATTCAGCCTGACTTGCTCAGCTTTGCAAAACTATATTTAGTTCTTAACTGCATACTAGATTTAAAAATAGTAACAGAAAGACTTCACACACCAATTTTATGTAATTTTTTCTATTGCCAAATGTCCAGATTATAATCACTACAGTTTTATTAAGTTATGTCAAATAAAAACTGTAACATAACAAAATCACACTAGTGGCTACAAATCTTTCAAGCTATGAAAGAAAGACAATGAGTAAGATTTCTCGTGTTTAATAAATAAACAAGAAGAAAACTATCAGGTTATTTTCTTCTCAGAAAGACAAGAGTATAAACTACTTAAACAGAAGTGATTTTCTTCAATGTTTACCAACATCTGCAAGAGCAAATGAACCTGATTAGGCTTCTGCCCCCAGGTTCAATCCTCGTGGCTGGATAAACTCCTTTTTTCAGTTAATGGCAACAAAAAGAAACATGATCTTCTGAGTATGAGTGTGTATGTAACTTGAAAATTTTGCCTCGCCAGTGCCTATTACTGGATTTGTCAGTGGTTTGATTTAAGTATTATTTTCAAATGCAAACATATTTTATTCTCAAATAAATTCTTCTGAGGATATTGAGAATTTGACATTTGAAGGAACAGAAATTTGCAACAGAAGTAGTATTTACATGATTACAAAGATGAAAAATAATTTTAAAATGCCCTTCTTTGTATTGTCTCTAAGCATTTGTACACAGCTCTCCATTCATTTAGCCAGTCGGCTCATAACACACCTTATAGATATTTCAGTTTTGTTTGGTTTTAATCCAGTTTACCTTAAAACCAGTTTTTCCTTATCACACCTTCAAATTTACTTTTTTTTATTTTAGTTGCTGTTATTCTGTGAAGAGGGATGCAGAATTGCAGAGGAGGACACAATGGGACAAAATGAGTTATCCAGAAATGAAAACAATTTCCTTCGAAATCAGAAAATAATTTTATGTTCTGAATTAAAATGACACTAGTTAAAAATAATTGTGCAATTTCAACAAGACACTTCACACAACTCCTGAATGATAATAAACCAAATTGTGCCTGCTTTATAAAGTGCAGTAGTCCCTCAGAAATTTCAGTGAACTAGCTTCAACCCAATGCAAGAAAGATGGTATGGGACAGAATTTCATCCTCAGTGTACAGCTGGCTCATATATTGAAACCAGACTATAATGCATAGAAGCTGTATATCTTACACTGGTTACAACAAACACATATAAGGTTGGAGAGGAATCCTGAGAATGCAGACACTTCAGGTACCCAGGTTTCCTTAGCTTTCTCTGAAGAGGTATAAACAAACAAACACTAAAGAAGTCCTGTTCTGCAAAATAAATCTCAAAACTAAATGCTCAGAAAGATTATTAAACCCCTTCCAAAATCCCTCTCATTGCAAACCTTTTCTGGGAGTTGAGACTCAACCTCCTTCTTCAGTCTTCTCAGCAAGAAGGGCCGAAGCACTTTATGCAGACGACGGATGATCAGAATAGTTTCTTCCTCATTTAAGTCCACCTAGAAAAGTTTATAAGTCACTACAAGACAACTCAAATATATTAGTTAATGTCTTCTCTCACATGGACTGCTAAAAATGTGCAATGATTATTTGCATCTTACAACCAAACTGACACTGAGTCAAAAAATGCACTTTAAACATTAAAATTTTGGTATTATAAAAAAGGGGTCTTTTAGTTATGTTAAATCCTTAAGTATCAGCACAAGTTCAAACACTAATCCATCTGAGTAAGCTCTTTTCTGTTTTCATCAAAGTGGTTTATTTCTGATCTTTAAAAAAAAAACTGCTGCCACAGTACCCTTTCTCCAGTCATGGCAAATGGAGCATTGAACCACTGCTCAAAGGTGCTACAGCTCTTGAAAATGGTTGGAAGAAGGAAATTGAGGAGAGCCCAAAGTTCAGGCAATTTGTTCTGCAAAGGAGTCCCAGTCAGCAGGATTCGCCGAGGGGCCACATAGTGAGTATTCAAGACCTGAGTCAGCTTGCAGTGATGGTTCTTCATTCGATGGCCCTCATCTACTATCATGTACTTCCACCGAATCTGAAAGAAAAAGAAGAAAAGCTGGCAAAGTTAGAAAAGGCCAGACTTTGTCAAGGTCCTCACGACAAGTATAAAACAAAAATACTTAAAGCCTGAGACATCAATCAGTCTCAACCTTGAGGAAAGCCAAATCAAGCATTATGCAACTATCAGTGTCCTTGCTACCAACACACAGAGAGACAAACACTAGGTACACTCAATCTGATGGTGAATTCTGACTGGAATTGAACAGTTAACAGCAAGCAGATTCCTTCCATTTTTGGGAAAGATTAGAATGACTGGCTCTTCAAGGCCAGAATATGGTTCACAGTGGAGAAAAGAAACCATATAAACTGCAAATAAATCTGTCTGTAACAAGAACCTTGACAGGAGAGAAAAGCCTTTTCAGATAAAGGTGAGTACGCTCATAAACAACAGCAACCCTGAACTTTATTTTGTTTCAGCTAATACTAAGTTTTTACTTCAAAAGAAAGCAGCATAATTAAAAACATCTCAGTTACTGCATTTTCAACTAAAGTTTCTATTTCTTAATAAGAAATCTTAAATGCAATCACAGCAGATGTTGAAAGCTGTTGTTCAAGCTCTCTGTTACCACCTGTACTACAACATACTGACCATATGACTAGGAAGGCCTCAGTTTGTACTTTTACACGTGCTACCTAATTCCATTTCCCAGGACAGGATGAGTGGTATAGTGCTGTCCTTCTATCTTTCAGAAAGAGTGGGGGGAAAAAAAGGAAAAAGAACAATATGTAGTCTCAAGCTGTCCTCAAGCATTCAGAATGATAAGAAGAAAATGCACTGCCTTTGTATTAGAAAGGACAAACAAGTGATATGCAGTAAATATGCAGAATGCAACAGATAAAATGAAGTGAAAATGAACAATAAAACTACAGGAAAACCAATATGGTTTCTTTGTATAGCAGAATACCTCTGCTTTGTGCACACATGAAATAGTCTTACAGTATAGTAGGCTTTTAAAATTAATTATATTTGATACCTACCTGTAGAAAAACAGTGAGCCCCTAAGAAGTGCAAGGTGTAGACTCTTTAGCCTGGACACCAAATTCATGATATAGCTGACTATTTAGTCATGTGGGGGAAAGTGACCACAGAGCTGGAAGGGCCCTAATAGGAGTCAGTTTTAGGAAAGAAATAACAGGAAAAGTGAAAAGTCACTGATGCAGATTAGGCTGAATACTATGCAGAGGTGAGAAAAGTCATGTTCTTCCAAGGACAGCCAGGTATACAGTAATGACAGAATTGCACAAAGAAATTAGTCCCCTGGACACATTTGGGAAAATCCTAGTGTTTACAGAAGGGACAGCTGTGACTGAGAAGTTCAATCATAAACTGAGAAACAGAAGTGTAAATGAAAGGGATAACTTTTATTGAAGGACAGAACAACCAGGAACTTCCCCATAAAACAAAAACATGTTTTGTGGTATGTACCACTTGAAGGTGTCTGGGTCTTGCTGTAGAGACATAATAGTCAAAATTACCTTAGCAAGGATATGTTTGTCCTTTATTATGTACTCGTAAGTAGTTAAAAGAACATTAAATTTTCCACTTCGAAGCTGAGGAACAAGTGAGCGGCGCATTGCAGGTGTACCCTAAAAGAGAGAGACATGTGAGTTGTTATTCTTTACTTTGATGAAGAAAAAACATTGTTTTTATGAATTACCAGATAATAAGCAATCAGATGAACCTGCAATCCTACCATACTGTGAATAATACATTGACAAAATTCCAGACCTTGTCAGAGTGCCTTCCCTAAACCTCTGCTAGACTGCAAAGCCACTGATGGGGCTCACGGAAATATAAAGCCAGTGGTCTGGTCTCCATACAAATTGCTTGACTACATCACTACTACAGGAGCCAAACAAGAAAGTATTTAGCTAGGAATAAAATGTTAGGTAGTTACCATTCTTAACTCTCAGCAGAAGCCTTGCAAATGTGATAATTAAATATTTGGTTCTGCATTTTGTACAATGATTTACAGCTGTTTTACTTCTACAATCTTTCACAGTTTATTACAGTCCTCTTAGTGTGGCTAACTCACACTGCTTAGTACATGACAAAACCTGATGAGCGGATAGTTTAAAAGCTTGCAGAGACAGAGGAAAAACTGTCTCTAGTTCTCATTCCTGCAATTCTACAGTCATATAAAAAGCAAATCAAACCTTGTAAGATATCTTCACCACTGAAGGAGCCCATTTGTCAAATTCATATGTCCAATTGGATAAAGTCCTATAGAGATTATAGAGAAAAGGTAACATGTTTCATCATCTGCAGATCAAACTTTTTAAGGGTTTCCAAGTGGCTGCCAGCTTTTCAACACATTTTATGTAATCAACCCACAGAAATAACAACTTATTTTAAAAATGCACTTTATATACACTGCAATAAAATACAAGCATTTCAGAGGGATACAACCAGGAAAAAAATGTGTGAAACACTCATCCTTCTTGTATTCATGGCCCTTTCTGAAACCACTAAAAGTAGCGTTTCACATGCACCTTTATACTTTGGAACATAGTAACAATAAGAACAGTGTCTCTGGACAAAAAATAGATTTGCAAGTTCCTCTATACTAGATATATCATCCAAAAGTGGACACTACAGCTTTTCAAATACAGCCCAATGAAACTGAAAATAGACTTTATCTACTGTGCTCTACTCAAGCAGAACTATCTGTGCTCTACTCAAGCAGAACTACTCGTAGTGCCACCAACCACTACTTTGAGGATCCATTCTTGCACTGTTTCTGCTGTTTTACCCCAACAAAAAAGTTGCTATATAGTGAAGCTAATTGCTATTATGAGACAACAGCAAAAAAAACCCTTGAGGCTTTTCAGCTGCTTGCTTTTTTTTTCCTCTTCTTAGTGGACCAATGATGACAGCAATACTAGCAAGGTAGAAAAGGCAGAGAAAGGCAGCTTTTAAAATGTATAAAAGAAAGAACTTTCATCTCTTCTGACTTTTTAAAAAAAACACTGGAGTACATAAAAGAAATCATATTTTTTACTGTGCCCACATGAAAATTGACATTAATAACACTCCCACTATTTTTGTTTTATAGATCTTCTCCCAGGTGTTTCTTTTCAAACTAAGCTTATAATTTGTGTTCATACAATTAAGCACACCTGTGGCATTTATCTTAGTTAATCAGTTACTACTACAGCACAGCCAGAAGAGAGGACACCTCAAAAGAAGTCAAGAGATGACTACAAATCAAATTTATCCTAATTCTAGGACAAATTTGCATGCTCAGCACAATTGGTGGACAAATTAGCTAATGAAATTACCAGGGAACCTCTCAACATCAATCAAGTCAATTACACATAAAAATAAGATAACGATTCCTCAACACAAGATTTCTACAATGACTGACATTTTTTATTCAAATCACTAAAACCCACACCTGACCTTTGGAGAAAATAAAACGTGCTAAAAGAAATTTGTAAAACAAGCAGCATTTTGAAAAGCTAAGGCAGAGCAAAAGGGAGGTAGCACAATAAACAATCATAATCTGCACACCTGACAAAAGTGTGTATAGCAATCAAGGCTACATATATCCACGGATACCTATACAGTACTTAAAAGATCAACTTCATTAAAGTATGCTTGCATGATATCAGATGAGGCACCAGCTGCTTAAAGAATTAAGCAAGAGATTTTTATTAGCAGTTAAAAGCTGAAAAGTGAAGTGCTTGCATGCAATAGGAAAGAAAAAACATCCCCCTCATTTGGCTTAAGAGTGAATTACAGTAAATTCAATACAGTTTGCCAAAATTAATAGACTCAAGTGTTTTACCAGCTTTCTGGTTTTGCCAGAGTGTTGTGTTCCAAATAAACCAATCTGCAATGCTTAGGACAATAATGCCAGAATGAGACCCATTACTTACGACAAGGGAACAATGATGAGATAGGGGCCATTGAGTCTTTTGTGCTCCATCAGGTAAGTGATCAGAGCAATAGTTTGTATTGTCTTTCCTAGTCCCATTTCATCTGCTAAAATTCCATTCAGATTGTTATTATAAAGAGAAACCATCCACTCCAGTCCCTGGAGCTGAAATGAAATGAGTTTCAGTTATTTAAAACCCACAAAAATAATTAACAATAAATCAGCAGCACGGAACTAATGTTCTGATGTCCCTGTCTACTTATAAGTTAAATTTCCTTTAGTAATACTATATGCATGGAGACCCCTGCCTATCTTTACATGGAAAAAATGTTCTGTTTAAAACACTCTGTAAGATAAAGTCAAATTTCATGTATAAAGGTTTTACTACTGCACACAAAGCAATAGAGGCACTTATAGTAAGGCTGATAAACACCACAGCAGGTATTTGTTCCTCAGTTTCAACACTCTCAAATGCTGAAACTTTCTGTGTGTATTTCATGACATTTGTGTGTGTCAATTAAAATCTTTCAAAACCAAACTCATCAAAACCGCACAAAACACACTTGCAAACTGTATCACTGGTATGCTAAAGCTCTTGTAGCACATGTCCACTTAGTACCTGCCATTCAAAACTCCACATCAGAGTAGGCCACCTTTGTCCAAATATGCCTTGTGTATGAAATTCCAGAGCTGGAAGGGAGCCAGAGTTCTGTAGCTTAGCAGTATCTACATAACAGAATTTCACACTCCAAGGAATGCTGCTAGAAAGCACTATTCCCTTCTCAGACAGATTTTCACATGTGTGTATCACATTACTGATGGATGCGTGAAGTTTCTGCTCCTCATATCCAGAGTTTTGGTGTCTCCCATGCATGGAGAGAGCAGGAAATTAGGTGGCCTGAGAATGTTCAGAGGAAAAATTCTACAATACACTCTTGAAGTAATTGTCTGCTCTTCCTGCAAGACAGTATCCAAAATAACTGTCCATAATAATTGCAAATTTACTGGCCTTACATACATGTGGACTGATTCATATTTACTATTAAGTCATCAAGAGCTGACTGGAATCTGTAGTGTCACTCTATGTCCCACCTACAAAGTCACTTCAGAACTGAGGAAAGCTCTTTTGTCTACATAATTATTGTTTTATATATACAAGCGATGTTCTGAATAGCGATAAGATGCAGGTTATCAGAGTTCACTGGAAAGTTGTGTGATAGCAGAAGTGTAGAAAATATGCATCAAGGACATTCTCAATCACATGTGAATCTAGCTTATATCAAAATAGTAAAGGTCTTGGTTACTAAATCCAGCGAAAGTCTGTGAAGAACATGTGACATCAACCTCCACAGCAAAATATTTATCTTATTTTCAAGTTATTACCTTATTTTCAGTACCTATCACTGCCCCAAAATATTCGGACATTAATTAAAAATAAAATTCTAAACTTGTAAATATTGGAAGGAGGAAAATACTGTTAACCCACCAAAAGAGTAAGAAATCAAAGTACAAGTCAGTTAGAAGGATGCCAAAATCAAAATATTATTCACCTGCAATGAAGAACAGGTAGGGGTAGCTGTAAAAAATTTGTATTGTTCAAGGAGTATGTATGTAACATTAACTGTGACAGGTATCATTGCTTTGTCCAAACTTCCAAATTCTAACGTACTAGAGCCTTTGTACTTCTTAACAAATTTTCAGTTTGCCGTTTGAAAGATCAGACTGAAATGTTTGGCATAATCCCAAGTTTTAGGTATTTTATTGTTTTAATGATTTCTCACCTGATAATGTTTTAATGTGCCATTAATAAGAAGGGAAGACTGCTTTTCCACCCTTTCAGTGATAGCATGAGCAACAGTGTAGTAGGACTGAGACCCTCTAGCACTATATTGCATGCTATATTCATCATCCACATCTTGTTTCGCTGTCCTGGAAAGTAGAAAAAGAACTCAAGTGAATTCCTACAAACAAGTATTTTTTGATCGTGGCTTACATGTCTAAAGAAACAGTTCAAGTCCACAGTTGTGAGTGAGGTGAGTACACCAAAGGGTGCAAGATTATAAAGAGTATACAATTAAATGATCATGCTCCTTCTCCTGCAGGTATTTATACCAGAGAAGTAAAGCAATTCACTGTAATCTACAGAAAGCTACTCCTGTGAAACACCACTGTTAGATATCACAGTTCCTAATAAGCAATACTTAAGGAAAACTCACTCAATGATTTGCTTTGCATCTTTCTCAGAAACTTCCTCACTGTTAGGATCCAGAAGTATCTTCTCATCTGTTTCTAATTTGTTTGATTCTTCTTCCTCATCCTACAGAAATACAGAAAAAGAACAGAAGTGCTGGGTAGTGTAATGTGTACCTCAGTCATACTTTCAAATGGCATTCTCATACTGGTAGCTTTCATTGGTCAGTGTTTTATGACAGACATCTGAATCATAAGGTTCAATTTAAACCTATTCTGCAATAAAATTGCACTGCAGCATAACAAAATGATTGATTTTTGACACACACTAACAAAGGAAGTCAATAATACTTTGAAATAAAAATTATTTTCCCCTGTAATGATCTTCCTTAACAAAGGCTTTCTCTGATTACCATATTCATGGAGAGTATTCCAATACCATGTGTATTTTTTTGTGTTGTATTCTAGATGTCTGATAAATTAATAAGGCTTAAAATACTGTCACGTACTACTGATTTAGGCCTCTAGTTTCTTAATTTTTTAAAATCAGTTATTTTCACTCTTTTGAAATAACTCATCTTTTGACTACTGTTGCAGCAGATAGCATTAACTTAAAATCTCACTGAGATTCTAAAATCTGACAGATATCAGGCCCTTCTCTCCTACCTTAATACTAACAGATGTGTAGAATTACAAAACCAGAAATTACTCCTACAAAGACACACCGTAACATCATACAGTCCAGTCAATTTCAGTGGTTGTTTGGTCCAGTAGTGTAAAGACTAAACTTAGGAGATCTGAGTACTATACCTAGTTCTGCTACCAGACTGTTGATTGAACATTGTCCTTCTCTATTCCTCATTTCTGTTCTCCTTTAGAAAGTACTGATCTGAAAATGCTATGCAATTATCACTATTCATTATTCATAGTATGTAATATGATGACCCTGCAAAGCTGAGATCTTTGTATGGATTAATGGTAAGATTCTTTTTAGAATTTTTATAATAACAGTATTTAAATCACCATCCAAATACTCAATCAAATAAGCCTACCCTGAAAAGTCTGAATATAAATCCCTGTCATAATCCCTAACATTTTAATACACATAAGTAGTAACCATGATTTTTATTGCCTATAAAACCTTCAATGCATAAACCTTGAAGATGTTAATTTCATTCAGCACAAAGCCACAATGCAGCATTTTCTGAGATGTATTTTAAAACAGGAACCTGCTAAATCCTCTGGTTCATTACCATTCACAATCACAGTAAAATATTTACTCTTCCTAACGACAATTACCAGTTAGGGCTTTACAGAGTATATAAAGAACAAATGCTAAAATTCAAGAACTACAGAATCAATTAATTTTCCTGTTCGTAACAGTCTTAAAGCACCTGCACATCTGCTATCACCTCCCCTCTCTTCACTATGAAGAAGGGGAAAATTAAATATGAAATAAGTACTTTTTTTTACTGTATTGTCACAGTATTTCTTTTTGAAGATACATACCTCCTCCTCATATTCAGAGCCACTTTCATCTTCACTGTCTGATCTGGGAGCAACTTCATAGCTATACAAAAATGACAGAAAGATCGTGAATTACAGTTAAAAGGGGGAAGCTAATAGGTTCAAAACATCCCCTACTCAGCTTACATATAATAAATTGAAACAAGAATAGAATTGGTAAACAAGAAAGTATAACATGAAAAACATCAATGCAAACAGGAAAAAACAGTCTACTTTGTATACTAGCTACTTACCCAGGGTTCATTTCCAGCCAAGCATCCAGCTGACTTGCTTTGGGTGCTTCTGGTCCAAGAAGAACTTTGCCTGTTTCAGTGTGAGTCACTTTGACTGGAAGGTCACTCATCTGACTGCTCTCATCTATGGGCTAAAAATTCAAGTGACATTTTACACTATAAGGCAATTGAACTTCATACTTTGCTTACATAATAAAAAGAACTAATAGCACTATCAAAATTGCAGTTCTGTACAACCAGTGAAGTTTTGTTATTAGATGCCACACTTTTCCACTAAGCAAACACTAAGTCACGGTATTCTGTGTGTAACATACTTTATGTGACATCCAGAAATATATCCCAATATCTCAAGTAAATTAACAAGAACAACATGGAAAAGAACACGCTATTGGTTTTTGTGGACCAAGACACAAGTTATGTATTTTATAGGCCTTTAATCCTGTTGTTTATACCAACAGACATCTGTAACAAAAAAACACAGAGTGACCTTATGGCTTTTTTTTTTTTGAGAAACAAGAATCAAACAATTCAGTTAACTTTCCAAGTAAAGGCCTGTTTTAAAGATTCACTGTCCTAACTTCTTCAACTAAGCTGATGAAGCACCTGTAAGAACAAAATCTCTTATTTGTGTTGTAACAGAACTAGAATAGTATAATCACTCTTTATGTTATTTCTTTGCCCTGTTTAATCACAGATTTTTTTACTTCAAAAACTTTTTGCTTTCTAATACTGTTTTTACCCAAGAATATTTTCTAAATAAACACATATGAGCAAGAAAAACTAATTCTAAACAGTTCTAAGTAGTGACTGGTCAGAGTGCTAAACACAGCCAGTTTCCATTAATACTGAACTTACAGGAATATTATGTGCATTTTCCTTGTGCAAATACAAATATACTGAAGTATTTTTGCTATAACTCTAACTATACTAGCAGAACGATCACTTTCAAGTATAAAAAGAGAGCACAAGTAAAACAAACACAATTCTAAAGTCTTTAAATAAAAATGAAGTGGAATAGAAAAATTGCATTAACAGAAGAGCTCTGAATGAGGCAGCATATGCTGGGCTACTGAATGAACAATATTATCTGAAGAATGACATAGAAAAATTACTAATTTCCATTTGCTTCTGAGGAAAGAATTTTCAGATGTCTTAATCCATCACAGCACTGTACTCAGTCCTGTGCTGCAAGATAATTACATGCAATGTCAACAATGTATTTTTTATAAAGATGAGAAGATTGACTATATTGTGTTCATGCGCTCAAACTAGAAAGTAAGTTGTCTATATGCAGACTGCAAGAAAAATATTTCTTGTAAGCACATTACAAAACTGAGAGGCAGACTTCATCACTCTCAGTGATAGAGTCAATATAGTTTTCATTTTAGTCTTTGATTTTAGGAATAGCGAAAGGCTAGCATACATGTTAACCTACATAATTATTATTTCTGTTTATAAAAAACAGCTCCTAGAACAGTTGTCATCATAACTCTTTTTGAAGTTATAGCCATGACACACAATCCAGAATAATCACTGGAAAGTTGCTTTCTTTAAAAACCAAAAAGTAACAAGAAGAAAAAAAAACACCTTGTAAAAATTCATACCTCTCCATCAGGACCAAGACCAGATGCCACTCCTTCTGCATTTTCCTCAGCTTTCTACAACAAATAAAGACGTCATAAATACTATGGTCAGATTAAAAGTACAGAAAGCATACTTTATATGATGTAAATATTTTGGATCATGAATATGTTTCACTTATTTCTGAACAGCCTGGGATTCAAGTTTTTGAAGGTGTGGATGGATATAGACAGAGATAGGCCCAGAGCAATAAACACACAAAAATAATTTACTAACATAAGGAGGGTACCTACTCACTTCAGTCAATGATATAAATTTGCATGGAAGAAGTGGCTGGCCTACTCAATTTCCAGCTCAGACCTAAAGCTCAGTTGCTTATAGGCTATTCTAAAGCAAATAAAATAGTGAATTATTTTCACATTATTTACTATTAATTTCCTCTAAACTGCTTTAATCTCCTAAAGATGTCAGCAGGCATCACAGATTGTACATTCATGCAAGGCACTTTTGTCTTGCGTATGTATTTCTGGTTTTTGGGTCTGACAACTAACTAGAAGGAGTATTTTTGGAGCTTTTGTGCTACGTTCCAATCATGTGTAGACCTTACTCAAATTAGAAACAAAAGGAACCCAGGAGTTCTTCACTGGAGAAAGGTATATTTTCTTCTCTCCAAACTGAGAAACGTGCAGTATCTTTTTCAAGGCTTATTCTTATTTACCTTACTTAAAATGTCAGCACAGTATGAGGAAAAAGAAAAAGACATATAGTTTGCTTCTGCATTCAAACTTTCTTAAGCAATTCTGAGCAAGAAAGGACATTTTACAGCTTCTCCTCATGTCACACTGCTGAGTTTGTAGCACTATAGCAAAATATTCTGGATACTAAAGTTAAGAGAATAGCCTAACAACAAAAAGTGATCTCTTAAATTGTGTTTTAGACATAAAAAACTTCTAAGTATTATTAAAGCATGTGATCAATACAGACCATCAAGTTATTCCTTTTTTTGTTTAAGAAGTATACTTGAGGAATAGCTGCACTTCTCAATATTGATATAATCCTTAATATCTGCTTCAGCCTTTTTCTTTGACACTAAATTCCATTATCTAAAGCATGTACTTGAAATGAACAAGCAGCAGCTGATGCTCAGTAGGAACAACAACAAGCTTCAAGGCTGCCTGCGTCAGCACTTCTGTGCAGCAGGTATGACTGCTGACAAAGAAAGGAACTGTTCCAGAAGTGAAGATTTTAAATAAGCACAAGGGCAGGATAAGTTACGAAAACACTTATTTACTCTTGGCTGAACACACTACATTGACTGAGAATACTTTTTCCCTGGATGTACCAGGGCTGGGATCCATTCTTTTACACTAGAGAATGCTGTCTAATACATAAAGATTGTTATAGCTTGGCTACAGGCAGTGGAAAAGAACCTAACAACTCAAATTACAGACAAGCAGCAAGCATCAGCGCTGTTCATTGTGCAAAAGTCATAACCTGCTGTGAGAACATTTATAACGTACAGTTAAAAATTTTGGAAATCAGAAGAACATATTACAAAGAAAATAAATGTAAATAATGACAGACATCTTGCACTTTTATTTTGGACCATGCAAACAGACCTTTAATGTTGACAACCTAACCCTTGAATTGGGGAAATCTCAGTATTAAAAAGCAGGAAGGCACGTTTTGTTAATTTTCTGCATAATGATAGGAAAAACTACTAACACTGAAGTGAAAAGCTGCTCTGCAAGTTGAACTAGCCTAGAAGATGAAAATCTCATATGGAATATTTTTTCTTTTGCATGACTACAGTATGAAGCTAAAGACAGAAAACACAAATAGAGGAATATGAAAGAAACAAACAAGCAAAATCTATCATGAAGATTACAGAAACTGTGTCCCAGAGAAAGAATGGACTAATCTCAAATTTTATTCTACTAAGAATATAAGGTTCACTCAGATATCTATAATGAGCCTGGCAAAGATTATTTCTTCATCATCTACTTCCTCACTGCCATTTCTAGGAGAAAATCCTAAGAAGTCTCTTTTTTTGTTTTGCTGTAAGTACAAAACATTAACTACAGGTATCAGTAAATTAAACTTTATTATGGATTACAAAACATAAAAGTTTAAGAATTGAAAGTGTATGACTTGCAAAAAAGACATAGTGCCCACTAAATGCAATGTGTTCCACAGTCATGGAATGACAAATTCATAGAATACTAGCTTAAAATAAAGGGTAATATTTGTGTGAACTCCTACTTCCTTCACATATGAGCAAAAGATTGCTGGAAAGAAGTTAATTACAAACAAAAAGATGCAGACGACCAAGACAGAGCAAACTTTTTTTTTTTTTGCTTATCTTCCCTTAGGTTTTAGGGTGGGATATATACAAACCCTGAATATTATTTACAGGACATATTTCCTTTCAACTTCAGGAACAGAAAATTATGCCTTGACTGACATGGCCAGAAAATAACACTGTCTCTTATACATACTTAGACTAAACTGACATAGAAAGAGAAACATATCACCTATGTGGACATACTTATTTACATTATTACAGTGATGCAGTTACTCTACTTGCTGTCTCAATAATGATTATCTTTACTGAGCATTTTGTACATTAATCAGGCATGTTCTCATTGGTAATGCAGGCCAAGAACCCCATCCACATTACATCTTTATTCTGTAGACAGGCTATTGTTCCTATGTTAAGACTATACTCTGAGGAACAGGCTTTTTTTGAGAGCAGGAAAAAACATGTACTGTTTTTTAGGTCATTAATGTCCAAGATCAGTATTTTTTCTAGGCTGGTTGTTTTTAGCATATTTCCAGTACCGTTAGCAAACCCACTCAACATGATGCTAGTATTTGTAGCAGTAATTAGTAGCAAACCACGCATGGAAATAGATTATAAAATTCCTCTTACATATTCTGCAAGAGACAAAAAGTACTCTGAGGTCGTAAAATAAAAAATAATTTCTTAATCACTGTTTCACACATAGAATTATTGTTTTGAAAACTGCACTGTTCAATTTCAACAACTTTCTCTTGCACTTCATATGAAGAAAAGTAAAGTGGGAAGTCTCAATTAAAGGTTAAAAATGTACAATGAACAATATTACTACAAAATATCCATTTACTATAATAAACCTAGCCAAGTTTATTAGCCATTTTCAATGATCCTAACAAAATGGACTTCACCAAGTATATAATATGGAGGTCTAAAATATGTGTCCTGGATGAGACAGCTACACAACTCAGACTCTTGCCATCTTCTTCCCAGAATGTATTTTTGATACATTGTATTTCTTTTGGGTACATTAATCCTAACTTATACATCTGTCCCAATTTTACCTGTACAAAGTTTATGAGCAAATTAGTGCCATGAGGAGATCAGCAGCTAAGAATTTTATAATCCTGCCTCTTATCATCTTCTTCTGAGTTAATAAAAGCATAGATATATATTTCAATAGAGAGATAGATGAGTTCCCTCAGCATTAAGAATTTGGTGGTGTAGATTATTTTAGACACCCTGATACATGTATGACAATTGGGCATCACCACATTTATCAACATTTAAATTGGATTTGAAGAAGAAATGGCTTAAAAATATCAGCTGTAACTACTTGCCTTCTTTCTTCTCCTTCGCTTCTTCTTCTCTTTGGCTGCCTGTGCCTGTTTATGCTCCCATACCAGGTTAGTCAAGTTAGCCACATACTCATCTGTTTGCTGCAACAAGTAGGCCAGGCGTCTGTCTTTCTTTTGATCAATCAGCTTACGGTACCCTTCTTCATCTTCGGCCTAGTGACAGAGAAGAGATGTCAGCCATGACAGAAATGATGGTGAATGCACACCATCCAGCTCCCATATCAACAATAAAGTGTTAACCTAGGTCATTATGATCTGTACAGAGGGGCAGCTACATGGGTAAAGAGCTCATTGGATGATCAGGCCCAGAGAGTCATATATTTGTATCAATGTCACAGCATCATAGGGGTTGGCAGGGACCTTAAAGATCTAGTTCAAATTCCCCTGCCATGGGCAGGGATACCTTCCACTAGACCGCACTGCTCAAAACCAGATCCAGCCTGGCCTTTAACACTTCTAGACATGGGGAATCCACAGCTTTTCAGAGCAATCTGTTCTAGTGTCTCACCACTCTCAGAATAAAGTATTTCTTCCTAATACCTACTCTAACCATACTTTAATAGAACCACAGAATCGTTATTAACACTGGAAGACCCCAAAGATATCAAGTCCAACCATCAACTTGACACTGCCAGGTCCCCCAGTAAACCATGTCATCAAGCACTACATCCACATGCTTTCTGAACTTCCCTAAGCAACTGTTTCAGCGCTTGACAACCCCTTCAGTGAAGTACTTCTTTCTATGTAAAATCCAGTCTAAACCTTCCCTGGTACAACTTGAGACTGTTTCTGCTTGTTACCTGGGAATATGAACCAATCCCCACCTTGCTACAACCCTCTTTCAGATGGCTGTACAGAGCAATGAGGGCCCCCTGAGCCTCCTTTTCTCCAGGCTGAACTCCAGGTCCCCCAGCTGCTCCTCATAGGACTTGTGCTCTAGATCCTTCCTCAGCTCCACTGCCCTTCTCCAGACGTGCTGCAGCACCTCAATATCCTTCTCTGAGTGGGGTCGCCAAACTCAGTAGAGGATTTGAGGTGTGGCCTCACCAGTGCTGAGTACAGGGGGTCAATCCCTGCTCTGGCCCTGCTGGCACAGGCCAGGATGCCATTGGCCTTCTTGGCCACCTGGGCACTGCTGGCTCATGTTCAGCTGCTGTCAACCAACACTCCCACATCCTTTTCTGCTCTGCAGCTTTCCAGACACTCTGCCCCAATCTGGGACTGTCGTGACTCAACAGGGGAGGGCACTTTGCCATATCACTGGCCTCGGCTTTTGATGTAGTCCATGATATGATTGGCTTTCTGGCCTGCAAGTGCAAATTGCTGGGTCCTGCTCACCTTGTCATCCCCCAATTCACCCAAAATCCCTCACTAGAAGGTGTCAGAGGTCATACTTTGTCTGAAGACACTATGAAGAGCCAAACCACAGGAGTCCCTGCATCATGTTGTGTTTAACACAACTATCAGTGACAGAGGAAGGGATGGAGGGCACTTCAGTCAAGTTTGCAGAGGACATGAAACCACAGGGTATCTGTCAATGTGCTCAAGGGTTGGGCTGCGCTTCAGAAGGACCTGAATAGGCAGGAAAGCTGTGCCATTTCTGACGTTAGAGGTTTCCAAGACAGGGCTGAAAAAAGCCTTGAGCAATCTGTTTTGAACTCAATGTTAACACTTCTGGAAGGTGGTTCAACTAGAGGCAGGACCAGAAAAATCTGCAGTAGTTATGACTGGCAGTGGAGGGAAAAAAAAAATCAATGCTACATTAGGCAGACTGAATGTCCTGAAACAGAGATAGTAAGTCTCCTACAGAGATGACTTTTCAAAGACATGAAGTACAGGCAGTTCACTAAGGGGAGGAACACAGGAGCTGGACATAAGATTGCATTTAGTCCTTTTTCCAGTATGAATATAGACCCTTTTCTTCTGGATGTCATGTGAACTCTTCTCTTTTTGTTTATGTACTGCTGTTCTACTCTGGTTTTATTTAATCTCTGAGATAGAGTTCACTATCAGAAACAGGATTCACCAGATAAACCCTATCTGAGTCATCCTGGCAACTTCTGCGTCCTTGTCACACTGTGTAAGTGTGTTGGACATACAACAAATATTATTTGCATATGTTGTGACAATATAATGCAAAATGTCAGAAAAATATAAAAAAGCAGCAGAGGTGCCAGAGGTGCCTGTCTCAATTTTGGCTGAAACAACAAATTAAAATACAGCACTCTGGGAGATCTCCTGCTTTTCTAGAGACACCAGAATGGCATACAGTGAGTAAGAATAGCTATAATATTCAAACTGAGCTTGCAAAACTGCTTGCAAAATTCCATTGCTATGTTCAACCCATCAAAATTACAGTGCTCAAACCCCAAGTTTTCAGGAAAAATAAATTATCATTATGATTGTTGTTGCTGTTTTTATTGCTTCTAATGTTGCTGAATACACAGTCTGTGTAACCTAGCCAAGGTACTTCTTTTATATATTTAAGCTTGTCTTGACAACATCTTTTAAAATCACACCCATTTTTACATGATACATATAGTACTGCTAATGAGCTGTGACACAATCACAATTTCTAATCATAGTAAATGAAGAGAAATTTGTGGAATTAATTCAGCATTCCTGAAAAGATATGCAAAAACTTTTAGACAGAGCACATTTTCATAGACCACGACAAGCATCTGAAAGGAGATGATGTTTTAAAAAAACCCACTAGTACACATCTGTGAATTCCAAATTCACTACAACTGGAGTAGAACTAAATAGGCAAAGTAACCCCATTAACAAAACACATAGATTGGTTTTGCAGAAGGATTTAATTGAGCAGTAGGTGCAAAACCCTAAACTGAGAATGCCTATGAAATTTTTTATGTATAGTAAGAGCTTAACCAGTCTTGGTGAGGTTTTAGGAGAAAGCACTGCTCATCTGGAAGCACTGGTATCCTGTTCAATTTCTGGACATTCAAATCTACTTTGTTTTTTTCAGCAGTGCACATCTTCATTACTTATCACACTGCATGTTCAATTTTACATAAGCTGAACCTCACAATACACAGAAGTATTTCCCAAATGTAAATATTGTTTTATTTAAAAATCAGCCATTTTTTTGCTAATAATTAACATTTTTACATGCTAGGTTAGACAAACTGATGATGATGACCTCCATTTATAAAAAAAGCTCTTTAATACTGATTACCATGTAATTTTAAGAAATGCTCTAGGGCCTACACATCTGTTATTCTCTTATGCAAGTTTTAATTTACAAAGCTTTCTTTTCTAAGTTTCTATCATTGTTATATTTATTTTTTTCTGCATTTCATTTTGTGATTTTTAAAATGAAACTGTTCAACCCATTTTCATGGTGGGAATAGATGCTGGACAGGAACTAGCATTTATATCTGCACCTCTATTAGATACTAACTGTCTTTGGCCAGCAAGTTACAAAGTAAACTTGTCAATTTCCTTTCATTCTGTGTTGGTGAAACATTAATAAAATGTTAAGACAGAGCTAACCAATGTCTTGAAGAATGTTTTCTAGCCCAAGTCACTGACATACTTGTATATATGCACTGATCTTTCTATGCTTTGAATTCCAGAATTATTTTAATTCCTGAAATCTCAGCAGTCCTCCAACTGGTTCCACAGCATTCTGAAGAGACGTGATTATACATAAACCCATTTTACTCTGTTCTTAGAATAATACAACTGATACTGTGAGGGTATAGGGAAGGAAAAACCATGAAATGGTGTGGAGTATGATTTGAAGCATTAAATGGGTAGAATTGACTGGTATTCATTCTCAAAACACATGTGTTACTATTATTGGTTATATGTGGAATCAACTGTATGTAAAAATTGTGGAGTAATGCATGAACAAATTAATCATCTGGAATCTTCCAAACTATAAACCTAGAAATAAACTGAAGTCCATTATTTGTAAAATGGACCAATAGCCCTGCAATCATACAGAAGTGTTAATATGTGAACTTAGTAAGATTAAGTTGCTGTTATTCAGAAGTGGCTGTGCTAAGTTTTCATGCTAGTAAAAAACACCAAGATATTTCTATACAAAAACCTTAAAAAAGAAGGAGCCATAGCTTAAATTCAATAGTATCACACTACTGTTAATAGAAACGTACGTAACAAAATGTAGTTTGGATTTATACCTTTTTCATTACTGAGTACCTCACAAAGAAAAGGCATGGAAGTGGCTGAGATAATATATAAGCATTTTAAAGGGATACAGTACATAACTTTAACTAAAATAACCATCATCCTTCCTCTACTTCTTACCATTAGTCTCCTCATTCTTTCTTTCTCAATTCTCTCAGTTTCTTTTTTCTGCTCACGTTCAGTGTTGGCATGCCAAGTTGCCACAGCTTTAGAAAGCTTCTGAATTTTCCCAGCGACTGACCGGTGGTACTCTTTAAAATCTTTAGCATGCTGCAATATGCTATTCAGGTATTCCTAGAAAGAGAATCAAGTTAGTGCAGGCACTGTGACCTAGCAAGGATTTGAAATCAAGAATGTAGGAGTTCTGATGCCACAGTCTTCCAATTACTTATCACAGCACTTGGAGTTTTTTAAAAAACTCCAAAGGTAAATAAAATATGTAAAAGAGAACATCTGCACAGCAAAGCAAAATGCATTTCTGTCATGGGGCAAACACCTAGTAAGTTAAAATACCTGGTGCTTCTGCCTACGCTTTCTCTCCTGTTCTATCTTCTGTTGTTTTTCAAGCTTTTCTGTCATACGAGCCTCTCTTAAAGTCTGCCGCTTGCTTCGTTTGTAGGCTTTGGAGTTCAGCGCTGTCTCCAATGTTGTATCACGACGCATACAGGCTACTACCTCTTGTCTTAACTACCAGTGGAGGGAAGGGAGAAAAGACAAACACTCAAAAAAATATAATAGTTCTTAATAAAACAACTTTAAACACTGTTCTGGCAGAGTAAAAAAGTAAACAATTCAAAATATATTGCAGTCTCTTCTTCCATTTTCATTATAGTTCTGAAAAGATACAGCATTGATACAGTTGTAACAGCTACATCTGTCACCCTAAACAAAAAACTTTAACCTTCAGAATGGTCAAAAGCATTAATTACTTTTAATTATTATTTCTTCCCTCCTTACAAGATGCTGGTAAGAACTGCCCTGCCACAGTAAAAGGGGCCAGCCAAGATGTTACACATCAAAATAAAATGCAAATGAACCACATACATAACTCATTTTCTAGTGCTGGACCTGAACATAACTGACAATTTGTTTCACTGCCAGCTGTACAGAAGACAGGTGGGAGAGGTAAACGTTAAGAGCTTGGAACAGTATTGCCATAGTCCCAGCAGTACAGCAGGGAGAGCCTGCTGCTTTTCATCTGACCTCTGACAAAACTTCATTATAAATGAGTGCCAAGGATAGAAAGGAAGGAAGACTTGGACACCATGGCACAACTCCTGCCAAGGCTTTTGTCAGGAAGTATTTTGGTTGACCTGCCAAATCACATTTGTTCTTCCAAACTAGCTGTAAAAGCCAATGGCAAGAGGCCTGTAGAAGTTCAGCAGTTTGATTCCTTTCCTGAAACTGATTTGCTGATACAGGCACTCAACATTCAACTTATATTTTATGTATGATCCTGTTATGTTTCATTTTCAAAGTCTGTAGCACAGTGGAAGTACCAAAAACAAATCACAGAGAAATAGCACACAAAACACCAACACACAACTTTTATTAAAACAAGGGGACTTGTGGAAATACTATGTTCAGAAAGAGGAATTTGTTGAGAAGGTCTGTGATGAAAATCAGCTTGCAGTCTATCCAGAACTTATTTTGTCTTTGTACCAATGTCATGTTTATTTCAAAAGACACAGTTCTATGGTCACATTCTACACTGGAAGATAAAGCAAGGAACAAAAGTAGCCCCTGCACATTTTTATTACCAAAACAAAATAAAATCTAACATTTCTGTGACTTGCCTGTTGGTTAGGTCAGCTCTCATGCACGATCTGCTTACACTTTGCAATAACCCAAAATCTCTTTCCAGTTTACTCTTCACTGCATGAACAGGTTTGCCTGTAACTGCTATAAAAATTTTCCTCAAGTAAATGGCATTACCTGGCGTTGGAAATTCAGTAACCGAAGTGCCTTCAACTCTACTGTAGCTTTGGTCCGCAGATCAGGGGGCAGAGAACCAGGCAAGTTCTCCAGTTCCTGGATTCTGTGAGCAATTCGAGCTTGAAGTCTACAAAACCAGAAAACTGGGTAAGACACCACAAGAAATCTGTAAGGCATTACTAAAATTAGATAGTAAAAATAGTCAGTTTAACTCAGGCATTTACTTGTATTTTTCTGGGCTTTTTTTTGAGCTAACAGGCTTTTCCAGAGATGACACTGGGTATCTTTTTCCACTTTGAAAATAAATTGTCAAGTCATCAAAATGTCCCTTGGCTTTTCTTTTCAACTAGAACTAGATATGTGAAAATAAACTTGGGAATTCTATTTTGCACATACTATTCAGGATTCTGCTTTCAAGCTTCTTTGATGGGTATTATTTTTATGCAGTGTAGTCAGTGATGACATAGACCACACTTGCCTTATTAACTGGAATTCTATTTCATTATTTTATTGACAAAGTAAGTTTGTTTATAAAGTATTTACAGCTATATAGCTGCTACTGCAAATCGAATTCTACTTCACTCTTCCTTTAGAAGAGTGTATTTTGTATTCATTTGCAAATTCAAGAGAGAGAGAGAGAGAGAGGGACTAATAGACAGAACTTTATTTTTTTCTGCCTTTAATATTACCAGAAGAATTCTGAAGTTCCTGGAACAACAAACAGAATGTGATGCTGCATTACTGCAGAAGACTATATTGGTATCTTTAAGAGAGTAAAAAACTGAAGCAGAATTAGGTAAGTAATGTTTGTCATACAGGCTGAAAAGCAAATCAAGAAGAGTTATTTCTAAACTAGAAAAAGTTTCATTCCAGTTTATATACCACACTAAAAAAAGCTCACATTTTGCACAACTGGGCACTCCAGTTAGTAAGAAGATATTTTAGTTCATCTAAGGATGTAAAATTTTCAGAATTAAGTGGTTTCTTGGAGAGATGTACTAGCCAGTGTACATTCCTACAAAAAAGCAGCTAAGCTGTTCCAAATCATATGCTCTACCAGTCGCTTACCCACACATGGATGCAATCCTGCATCACAACAATTATTTTTAATTCTCCTTCCCTTCCCAAATAGCTGCAGTGTGTCTCCTGAAACTATCACCTACAAAACAGTTATAGCCAAACCCCAGTTTCCTTGACTTTATTGAAACTTTAAGGGAGCAGTAACAACCTTTCCAAACCTTTCTTTTGAGCTGTGAACTTATTAAAGCAGCTGAATATTAAACATATTTTCAATTTCTTTTTACATTCTTGCTAGCAATGAATGTTCCTTCTTTTTCTATACATGCAGATGAGTTAATCTAGGTTCTCCCTGGCATACCTTATGGTTTTAGATAACTAACTGTAAGAGTCACTTACAAACAAACATGAAGTGAAGTGCTGACTTCTTAGTTCTGTCAGAATTGTTTTTTTTTCTTTCAATTCAGATATAAAACATACAAAAATGCCTGCTGTTGTAAAAGTTTACACTATAGAAGTCCAAGCAATTGCCAAAGGTGGGTTGGCCTCTGCATTTCTATCAACAAAATTTGTAACTAAAATCCAAATATACATGTTTCTTGAGATATGTCTAAAACATAACCAAAGCTCACAGAGTGTGCTCATTATGCACCAACATCACATTATGCAGTCCCCTCCCATATAATACCCATTTCACTGCAAACAATTTTTTTTTTCAACTTGAGCTTATAAAAAAAGCAGATCAGAAGAGAATGCACATGAAATTTTATCCTTAAATTACACAGCAGATTAGTATATCCAGGATAACTTTTCCTTCAACTATTTTCCTTCATATGTTGAAAAGCACTGAGCTACAAACAATGATAATTGAAGGCTTTGGTGGGTGATTGCCCTTCCTTTAACAACCCTGTCAGAGGGAAGGAATAAAAACAAAAGCATCAATATTTCTAAGTCAGTAGAGATATTACCTCAGAAAACTCTTATTGTAACTCAGATCAGTTCTCTATTTTAAAAAAAGTCCAGAAAAATAGAAGTTGAAGTAGTAAAAGAAAATCTACAGTACCTATATGGAAGAATAAAGAAAATGACAACCAGATGAGTTATGTATGAACCAAAAAAAAAAAAAAAGCTTTGAAATTTAATTTCATACTTTCCCAGAAGTAATATTTATACGTAATGTCTATGGTACTAACAGAGTAATTATAATAACGCTTTCTTCAGTAGTCAGCGGGAGTTTATAAAGAATTCCAAGTCAAGTGAATGGAAGAACTATCTCTCATCACTGCTACCTTCTAGTCTTTAAAGGATGTGACCACGGTTTGTTGTACTGCTGTTATTTTCATGGAACAATGCCAACAGCTGTCAAGTAAAGAGAATCCAAAGAAAGAAGTTTCCTAGATCCTTTTACAATCATTTGAAGTATATAATCTCACCGTTTAAAGGAGATGTAATAAATTAATCTTTGCAGTTCAGCAATCTACCTCCAAGCAGAAAGTGGCCACTGAATGTACGCAGAGATCTCTTTGCAAAGTAAGTGATGCACACCCATTCCTCATTAACTCAGGTTAGCAGCAGAGGTTATGGTTGTACAATCAAACCTGTCTGGCATGGATGCCAGGCAGTAAAGAAGATGCCTAAGAAAATACTTTGCAGATAACAGAAAGAAACCACGTACAATCTGCAGGACATTTCCAAGTGTCCAAGTGCATAATTTTTTAATGTGCAATGAGAATGAGAGTTGAAAAAGCCTTTCAACATAATAAAACAACTTTAAATTTTAGGCATTATTACCTTTAAGACAGCTATTCAGTGAGATTAAAAAGCAGCACTTTATTTTGAAGAAAGCATTAAGGAAAGTTTTATAAAAACATGTATTGGATTTGCATGGCTAGGTACTGCTAGCAGGAGGGCTACAGCACTGGCTTCTGTGAGAAGCTGTCAGAAGTTTTCCTATGTCCAGTAGAGCCAACATCAGCCAGATCCAGGACAGACCCCTCCACTGGTGAAGGCTGAGCCAATCAAAAATGGTGGCAATGCTTCTGTGATAGCAGACTTCAGAAGGGGGCGGGGGGGGGGAAGTTACTGGGCAGATTAATTGTGGCTAAAGAAGAGCAGTGTGAGAACCTGTGAGAGAAACGGCTCTGCAGACACAAAGATCAGTGGAGAAGGACGGGCCACAGGCAGCAGAGCTGAGATTCCCCCACAGCTCATGGTGCAGGTAATGGTGAGGCAGCTGTGCCCCTGCAGCCCATGGGGGACCACAGAGATACAGAGATTCACCTGGAATTCAAACGGTTTTCAAGATATAATGCTCCTTTATTAAAAGGTTTTAGTGTGAGATCTCAAGAGCCAACTGTTTCATAAAGCTTTCACTAACCTCAGTGTTTTCAGGATAAGGATGTTTATTTTGGCTTTTTTCTGCTCCATTTTTATTAAGAAATTGTGAAGACATATTTCTGAATTAAACTTGCCTATATTAAAGCTAAATCCAGCACCATTCAAACCACAGAAGCTGTGAAACTGTCTTTTTCAAAACTTTTGTCTGATGTTACTTACACAGTTTTAAGTAATGAAAAGATTTCCAGGAGCTCTACATATTCTGGAACTCAAAGCAAAATTAAACACCAGTAATGTTCAACATTAAAAAGGTTTGGATCTCATTTCTCTGTTCTAGGATAAAAATCCCATAAAATATAAAATCCTTCTGCTGGAGAATCCCTATCAAACTTTTATCGCACTATGTCAAGAACAGTGTATTTAGAACCTAACATGCTGGATCTGTAACTGGTTCTCTACAAGTAAAAGTATCAGCTTTATTTTTTGTTACTCATTACTTTCCTCTGTTTATGAACACTAAGACATAACAGCTTGGCACAAACAGTGCAGTAGAGCAGGGCTGAAAACAGGAAGAGTAACAATGTGAGGTTAATTGATGCAGAAAACATTGCATCATACTGGCCGTATGAGTCTTGGTTGAAGTTAGTGCTACAATTCTTCTGACAGAGTAGCTGAAACCGTAAAATGGTGTGTTCTACAAGCTTCTGAAAAAGATGCTGGAAAATACTGATTGTATGCTCACGCTGAAAGAGATACAGCCTACGGTGTATACATAAGACTGGCAGAATCACGACAAGAATGCACTGATAGAATTAGTTAAGCAATACCTGACACAAAAAGTAACTGCTTTTCTGTAATCAAGATCTGAATTCTGGGCATGGCATCACACCCAAAAGCGCTTCATGGCGCTTTACCTTCATAAAGCAAAAGTTGTTAAACCAGTCTTCTGTGAGATCACCATCCCTTTTGGCTACCTTCCTCTACAAACTCAAAGTAACAATGCAAGATGCATCATTAAACTAAAACAGGTAATACTGTGAGTGCAATTATTTTCCTCTGACTGATAATCATCAGGAACATATTTTAGGTGCAAGTCAAAATCCTTCTGCCTGGCAGACTCTCAAGGTCACTTATTAAATAGCCTTGATGTTGTGAGGAGGGAAGAAGTCTCTTTCTAACTGCAAAAGAAAAGTTCTACCCTATACTTTTTAACAAATATACTTCATTATCTAAACAGAACATTCAGGAGGCAATTTTTAAAACTGGTATACTTTTTCCTAATTGGTATACTTCTAATCTTGCCTGTGACATTCTTATTCTCTTCACTCTTTGGCTGTCCAGACAAATCCATCATATTCATAAAATGTGCTTTTGCTGGGGTTACTAACTCTTCAGCCTTTTGGCCATCTCTAGCTCTCTTCTAACTAATAGTAACTCTAATAGTAACTAATAGTAACTAGTACTCTTCTAACTAGTAACTCTTCTAACATCATCTAGTTCTCTTCTAACTTTCCTTTTTTTATAATAATAAAAACCTTGGCCACAAAATTGGTTTCTCTTTAAACTTAAATGGTTTCCAGTGATACTGCCAGTATGCTTCACTAGTTCATCATTTGGGGTAGAATTAAATAATTCTTTGGTTTGATATTTGTGTACTTCTTGGTAATACAGCCTTTCCCTGGAAACTTTGTTTACACTATTACCACTACAGTAGCTGATTGCAAGGAGTTCCAGTTAAGGATGTGAAAAACAAGGATAATTTTAATCTTGTTATTCACTCTTACCTATATTCACGTTCTTGGAGTATTTCAACAGGATCCAGTCCTTGGGGCTTCTGGATAGGGCTGATGCGGTTCTGCTTCTGCTGCAGCTGGACAATGGGTGAAGGTTGTCCTGGCGGGGGCTGTGGTACAGAGGGCCCAGGCATGGTGGCAGCAGGCTGGGCAGCAGCAGGAGCAGGAGAAGGCCTCCCACTAGGAGCTGGTGCTGGAAGCTTTTGCTGTGCATTGGAGACGCTCATATCTGGGGCTTGGCCTGAAACATGAACAGTACTGACTCATAACATGAAATATGGAAAGCAGGAAGAAAATCAAGATGGCTTTCTGAATACAAGATATGAAGGTAAGATAAACATTCAAAATCACCAGAAAAGGCACACTGAGATTACACTCTGTTTTTTGAAACAGGCATACTAAAATGCAAGTATACCATACATTGCAAGAAATGGCCAAAACAAAAACAAAACACATGAAATTTTATAATGAATGCCATTCCTTTTGCTATTTCTGTGGACTTTTAATTCTAGTGTTACCAGAAATGAAACAGCTGTAGAACTGACTTCCTCCAAATCCAAGACCTCATTCTGCCTCTTGTTCACTATCCTTGCAGTTAAAAAAAAGCATCTAACCACAACGTGGAAACAAGCAGAACTAGGCCTGATTTCAGACCTCTACCAGAACTTGATAACCATATGAAAATTTTCCAACTGTATTCAGAAATACCTGCCACATATAAATAGCTTTTGTTTCACTATGATCTCCCATTAATTTTATTTATTTAAAATATCAGGAACGCAATTATTCTAATCACTTTGAAAAGCAACACCTCCGTTAACATAAAAATGGTACCTGTCATTTACAGTCTCTAAAGGTCATAGACTTTAGAATTTCATTATGACAAGTTACCATGCATTCAGATGTTCACAAATTCACTGTCAACAGACATTGCTAAAATAAAGATGCTGCTTTAATTATCTCAAGAGTCATAGTCACTTAAGCTAGGGAAAACAACTGTAAAGTACACCTGCAATCTTGTAATCAACCAACCATCTTGATTCAAACCAACATCCTGAAATATACAGAGATCACCATTTGTCATTCACACATCTGCATCAAACTCCAGAAAAGGAACTTGAGCACAAGCTGTAGATTCTGTATGCAGCTATACTGCATTTCAGCTTATAAGAAGGAAAAAAAGCAAGCCCATCAAAAACCTCTGTGCAACCTCAGTTCTCAGGGAATCCGGGAAGCTGAATGACTGTGCAATGAATGACAAATATATTTGAAGACATGGGCGAAAAAGTTGCAGCATTCATTTGATCTCAAATATTGCACTGATCCTTCAAAGCCACTTGATTCCAAAAGAACAAAATATACAGAAGGAAACAGCAGAATTCTACCATGATTTGAGAACTTCTTTTACAGTAGCAAAGGTGAAAGACAAGCTTGCTACAATTAAGTATACTCAGAACATAAGTTACTAAGTTTTATGCATGTTCCTCAGAAAACATACAGATTTCATTCTGATTGCAAAAAGGTGCTTCATGTTCGGTCTGTCTAAAAACTGCAGTAATTTCATGTGGGTCTCTTCCATATGAATGAAAGGTTAGACTCTCCTTGATTAAAATCTTAGACACAGTAGAAGTTACACTATTTTTCTTGCACAACTTTTTACCTTTCCTTTTTACTTTCCCCCACATCCTTTTCCCACTATACCTTCAGTCCACGTTTTAGGGGTAATGGCAGTTGTATGTCCAGGCATCCCTGGTGCAGCCCCTGGTCCAGCAGCAGTGCCACTCATTGCATGTAATCCAATACCTGCAATTTGACAGAGGAATAAAATTTGCTGAAACACAAAATATTTCCAAGACTCAAAAATCATTGCTTTCTAGCATGCTAGTCTATTCAGGCAAGTAGTGCTTTTCTTCATTAAGTAAGGATTTAAGTAGTTTTTATCATTAATACATATGAAAGTAATACATATATCTAAAATCATGTTTCATGAAAAAATCCAACTTAATTGGTAGCAAAGCCATATCCACCAAAATGAAGTGAACAGTGACATTATTAAAACTTAAGAAACAGTATCATCTTAACCCTTGATTCTAACACAAACTCAGTAATGGAAGTGTTCAGAAACTAACAGGTTCAGGGTATTTAATGTAAGAGTTTTCTTAGGACCAAAATGTGCTTGCTTACCTCACTGCAACATCTATCACCATTGTGAGAAAAAAGTAAGCACACTTCCTTTTTCTTATGTTTTGCACTTAACCACATTGTATGTGGTTTATTTTCAACAACCTAAATAATCAGTCAACTCGATCCAGATTATTTATCTACTTTCCTGCATACCAACAGGAGACTGAAAATTCACCGTAAGAAAAACAAGGGGAATTGCTATCAGTAAAGTACAATTAACATTCAAAAACTGTCAAGCATAGCAGGACAGATACAGTACCGCACAGTGAAATAACTTCTATTTCAGTTATTAGTATTCTATTTTGACAATATCCTATTAATAACAGATGTGTTTCATGCACTTGCTAAGGCTTAATACAGTTCCAAATTACAGCCCTGCACAGTACCCATTTCTTAATCTATCACAGGTAGAACTTCGAGAATTGCCTGAGCAATGACTCTTACCGAAGATTCACTTACCAGACTGCCTGTTGAAGGCACTGGGAGGCTGCTGCTGTTGAATGCCAGGCAGGGTTCTCTTGCCCTGGACAGCAAGCTGGAGGTTTTCTGGCAAGGGCTGACCCCTAGCCAGCATTTTGTATGCTAGAATCTGAGCTCGCAGCTGATGCAGCTGTGCAGGGCTGAAAGGGGAAGGCCCTCTGTTAGGCTGATTCATAACTTGGGGGTCTCCTGCTATAATGGGTCCTGGCTGACTGGGAGTCATCTGAGGTGGTGTTGGACCTCCTCCAGACATTGGACTGGACACATGCTCTGGTGCTCCTAGTGGAGATGGATGTGGAGACATATAACCTAGAACAGGTAGAAGAATCATAAAGTTACCACTCTGCTAGTTAAACCTGAATTTCATCCAGTATTTTAACAGTATATAAAGTATAAAAGTATCTCTCTGAGGTCTGGATAGCTGTAGGATTTTCTGTGAAGACAAAAGTGCAATCCAAATTCCCTGGGATATCAAGATAGCCTCAGGAGCTCTTCTTTAAGAAGAACTACAGTTATTTAGTCCAATAATTCCTAAATATAACAATTACCTGCATATTTGGAGTAAGACAAACTAAAACATGAAATATAACACAGAAGCCTGGGGATATAGCATTATTTACTAGAACTATGGAAAAATGTTTCTTTGTAGAACATATGCAATGAAGTCTGCCTAAGTTTGTAGCTTAATAGCCTAAGTTTATTTTGAGGCACACACATCAAGGAATATCCATTCACTTCTACAAGCCCTCTTTGCCAACACTCACCAACATATAGAAGTAGAAATAATTGGTATTCACTTTCCATACAACTACTCTTTAGTTTATACAGATTAAAGGTTTGAGCCAGACAAAGTATGTTCAATACCTTTTGCTGTCTGGATACTCAACAACTTGGAACATCAACTGCAAGCACAAAAATCACCGTCTGAAGAAGCTGCTGAAGACTATGTCAAGACCAATCACAGTTCTGAAATGAACAGTGCTTATATCTTACTATACCACTTGAAAATGCAGTGGTTTTAATCCTGACTATTAATTACACCTACTACATATTTTCTTGAGCTCCAAAAAGCACAACAGACAGCTAGTTTTTGGGGATTTTATCCACCAAGAGTGAAAAAGAGGTAACAATATTTACTCACTTTGCTCTGGTATTGTGGAACACAAATAATCTTCTCACAAATTGGAAAAGTCTAAAAAAAATTCATAAAATCTAAAACTCTTCTGGCTCATTTTCATATTCCATGTTCATAAGTCAAAGATCATAACTCCAAAGATCATGATACAATTCATGATTCTGTGACACCCAATCTACTCTTTTCCCAATTTTCCTGTCACTTTAAAGTGAAAAAACTTCTATTTCATCTATATGTAGTACAGATCACAGAAGAAATTTTGCTCGCTCTTCACTTTTCTTACTGACCCTTCAGTAAAGACAAGATAGGCAAAACCTCAAAGTAGTCTCTACTGCTCATTCTCAACTCTGGGATGACAGGAGCTGCAAGTCACTAGAACTTTAACCAGTGAAGAGATTAGAGTGCCAAAGAACTGAAATTTGTGCTCAACTTAAATAAAAGTTGTAAATGTATGAGACAGAAGAAAAAGAAGAAAGGATTTCAGTTTTCCTAAAAAAAACCCCAAACAAAATGAGATAGAAGAACAGTGGGGAAAAGGGGATTTGTGATAGGAAAAGATCAGATAAGACAGAAACATTCAAACTAAAGATGATGACCATGGGAAAAGATGATGGAAAGAATTTTGGAGAAAAGATTTTGGAAAGAATAGGAGAAGTTACATAGTTCAAGAGAAAAATGAGGGGAGAAGTTCAAAGAAAAGGAAGAGACATTAAAAAGTTAGAACTACTGGAGCTATATACTAGTTCAATATAAAAATTGTCTATACATCCCTTGCTGGTGATAAAAAGTATGATAAATAACTCAAGTTTATTCCACTTATCCATAATTTACTTTTATCTCGTTATTATTTTAAGAGAAGAGGGGAAGCTACAAATCCCTCTTGCTGAGCACACTGCTTAAAAAAAATGCCCATCATACCACAACAAAACAAAAGAATATGCAACTGCATTACTGGTTTATACTACAAAGTGAGGTTTATTGCAATGTTTATCCATTATTACATTTCTAAATCTCAGGTTTTACTTTAAATGGCACCTAACTGGAATGACATTGTTTTCTGAACTGCTTTTGAAAAAATGGTTTCTGTCCCTCCCAAGTTATACTGCCCAAGTTTTAAATTCGTTTATGACTGATACGTTTCAGACTCAATATCTTGAAATGGATCTGGACTACAAAGTTTAGAACAGTGGTCTAAGATGTTGAATATTTGTTTTCAGTCCTGACAGTTCAAGTTGCTAAGTCTGTGACAAAGTTTTGCAAAGAGGAGTTTTCAAAAGCAGACATTTTTTGATCTTTCCAATTATGAATTTATTACTTATACCTTCTGTCTTCCTCCAAGTTCTCTGCATTAGCATTTTTAATAACGGAAAACTGTGCTTGGGAAGAAGAAGAATTAAAAGAATTCCATGAAGTCAGGAAAGAACAAAATCCTTCCAAACTTCTTGTAAAGATGCTAAAATGCGGCATTTACACAATGTAAATTTTGTGATGCTATATGAAATTTTTTTTTTAAGTGTGAAAACTTTCATATTATGACAGTGAAAAAAGATACAGTCACAAGCCTGTCCAAATAAAGTATTTATACTCCTTGCTTTTTTTCCGATCTTATTACACATAGACACTAACACAGATAAGCATGTACATGAGAACATCCCCTAAAATTATATGTCCCACCATTAAAGGACAACAGTAACCTACAGTTCTGAACAACACAGAGAATACCAGGAAAGGGAGGCCAAACAACCCTGTCTGTAATTTTAAACTGTGGTAATTTCTAAGCTTTATCAGGTTTCTCCAGATTTTGTCTAACTGAGCTCTGAAAACCTCAAATGACGGTAACTTCTAATCACTGTAATGCTGAATTTCCTTTCCCTTAAGTCCCATCAGAATTTCACTTACACAATTTGTAAACATTACTTCTCTACTTTTACTGTGCATCTTTGAGGAGAGTCCTGTCTGTTTTTCCCATAATCCTTCAATGGGTCATAGAAGAGGCTACATCAGAAACTCTTCTCAAGTTTTCCTAACTGAACGCATAATCAGAACCATATTTAATCCCACTTTGGCATCAACTTGTCCAGCAAAAATACAACACAGCATGTCATAAACAATGTATATTCTTTACAGTATGAACATTGGAAGAAATCCTAGTTCTAACGCTTCTCCAAGTACTGTTGGAGGGCAGTGTGTACACAATGTTTCTGCTTTAATTGTTTTTTGTTTCACTTCAGATAACAGAAACAATAACATCTTTCTTTTCTGTTTTAAAGCTGGAAAATCAGAGTGCTAAAAATTGAGACCCTTTTTTCAACACTTTTAATGCTATAATGAAATGGAAAGAACACCTACAAATTAATTCAAAAACCTAGTAAAGATACAGAAAAAAAATCAAAGTTTTGGCAGTCCAAACACTGGAATGTTTAACAGAGGTTTTGAACTGCCACTAAAATTTACAAAGTCTTAAACAATGAAAGTGTCTGAGGAACATATAGGTCACATCTTTATACTAAAACCAACAGAAAAGGTATATTTGTACTCAAGAATATGACTGTAAGAAGATTTTTGGATTTGGAAGATATGGACAGGACTGAAGAAATATAGCTGTGTAACTCGCTGAACTATCACTTCAATCATCAATTGGAGTTAGTTTAAAAAAAAAGAAATTAGAATCAAGTACACACACAGAGTACAAAACCACAGTGTTTTGGAACACAGTGAAAAGTATGATCATGTCAGATTGAGGCTACAAACTTTCCTAAGGCAAGCAAAACATAAAATTTCCCTCTCAGTAGTGTGGCCAGGGTTAACACCAGTTACTGTGAAACTGAACAAAGAAGAAAGAGAAGTCATGTGTGCAAGTAATTTACAACTAGGATTGCAGAAATAAAATTGTTGAAAGGTCTTACACTGGCAGGCAGATGAATAAAGTGGTAGGTCTTTCCTCATCTTTAAAATTCTTAATGAATTCAGAAAAGGAAATGCAACTAATTTAAGAACAATAGGGACAATGAACATTACCTGTGAAGCAGCAGTATATTTGTGAATTCTACAAGTTAAAAAATGGCATGTCTTTTTAAGTTCAACAAATACTGCATGACTAATAAAAAGCAATATAGATCAAGTTCCAGAACGCTAAATTCCTTCAGACCTTATGTTTCCACTTACAAACAGAACAATTCAAATTGGCCTGTATTTCACTGCTGTATCACAGTAACTTCATTTAACTTTTACAAATCACAGAAAACCACAGAAATTGTTTATTCCAGTCCATTTACATATTTTTATGAAGTTTTTATAATACAAGTATTTTATTTTATATAAATAATTGGCTTGTCTTTCCAATTTCTATCCAATCCCCTTCAAAAGTCAATTGTAACCATGATTTTAATCTGTTGGATAACTGTTTAAAAGCTTAACCATTTTTTACAGTAAATCTCATACTCATATAAATACTCATTTTCATACTCATATAAATACTGCAGAATTCACCACAGTTCACTCACAGTGCCGGAAGACAGTTTCTAACCAAATTCAAAATCAGCAACATGTAGTAAGCTTACTACTTAAACAGCTAAATATGAAATTGGAGCAATGCATTTTCCACTCATTTAACCTGTTAGCATCAAAACAAAGGCATTAACACTAAACAGGAGCATCACTGTACATAAGTTCAAGAAAAGAGAATCTGTCACCAAAACTAGCCAGGAATGTTACCCTTTCTCCAATTTGGTAGTAAGACTGGAAGGAGCAATTGCTGAGGAGAAATATACCAACTCATAGTATTTTCACCCATATATTCAGACTTCTGAAAATCATCCTATTGCAGTACACAATAAAAATGTGATGATCTGTCTGAGCTAGTAAAACATTCTTTCTGCATGACTCGCATCTCACTGAGCACCAATAAAAAAATAAACAGAGAAACTAAATAATAAAGTTGCATACCTTAACTTTGTAATTACTGTTGGTTAAAAAATACAAAAATCTCAGAACAGTAATTACCATACAACCAGTGAACAGGCACTTAAGTAAAATGACACAGTTCTTGCAGATTTAGCTTTCAAATGTTTCTGACTTGCTCATAATTCATTTCACCTCAGAAAAGGATAGTTAATTATTTCCTAACATAAGAATCATTACTTCCAAAATTCTGTATCAACTTTCTCTTGTTCATTCACAACTGTATGCTTTATTTACATAACCATATCTACAATTGCATGTGCAGTTGCCAATTTACTTCTAATTTATCACCCACATTTGTAAGTATATATTTTATTAAAAAATCTTGCTTTTGTACTTAAATACAAATATTTTTCCCACTGCCTGCCAGTGTAAGACCTTTCAACAATTTTATTTCTGCAGTCCTAGTTGTAAATTACTTGCACACAAAATTACTAAAAAGAACTAAAAAGACTGCTATTGGAACATCTGGCATTTAAATGAAATCTCATTTTGTGACCACTTCCCATTGTAAACTGCATACAGAAGGACAACAGCCTATGGATTCATCACAAGTATTCCACCCAGATTTCTAAGTACTGAAGCATTTTATGAAGACTATCCACTGTGCCATTGTCAAAAAATGTTAATACGTTGTTTCCCAGTCTAGCTTACCAGTCCTTTTCAGAATCTTGGAGCCTGTGAACAGGCAGATTTCTGTCAATGAGGGACCACTACAGCTACAATAGTCTACCTAGCTTTTCCAAAACAGACCAGACTCTTGACCTCTAAACAAACTTCTCCCTTTGGTCTATGGGACACATGACAAAGACATCCAGTGCTGATGTAGCTTTTGTATGATACAAAATCTTCCACAAATACTTGGGTAATCCTTGTTCCATAGGTTAAATATCTTCATTAAGTAAAATACAGCTATTTGAACACATTTTGAATTCAAATAGTTTGCAGGCAATTTTGCAGATAGCAAAATACACTGCTTTTTTTTTTTTCTTTTTTTCCCCTTTAAAGGCTTCATCAATTACAAGCCCTTTTACTGTCTGGGAATGTGCAGACTGATGAAGTATTCTTTTAACTCTCTCATCAGACAAATTAAAAAATGGATCTTAACATTCTCTACGATAAAACAAACACACTCCTCTTAGCAGTATAGACTGCTTTTTATGACACAGTTTATACTACTACACAGCAAACTATTTCGCTCCTTTACATGCATTGCTCTTGGCTGTGCTAAAACCTATGCTAGAAAAATAAGTACATTCTTCTCAGACTCCAATCAGCCTTTGTAACCAACTAATTTATTACTCACTGCTAAACCTCTGTGTTATATAAAATTTTAATTTGTACTGACTTCAAACTTTTTTCCAGATCACAAATACCTTGAACAGCACTCAACCAAAACAGACTTCTAGAAGACTAGAAAAATCAACAATTGGATGATCATCTTCTAGTTACAGTTAAATTTATAATCTGTCATTTAATTATCATAATATATTTAATGCAGATTATATTGATTTTACTTAGTGATATCTTTGTCTTAAATCACAGTATCATACAGTAACAAGCCAAGGAATTTTTACAACAAACCAAGCAGACAAGGTTGTGTCTATCATCAAACTACTGGCTTTAACAATGCACAGAGAAGCCCCATACATGGGCTAAGATCATTTTTCCTGACAACTGTACAAATACTGTATCTGACCAGTTGACATTTTAATGAAGAATTTAGCTTATGGCCTCCAGAAAAATTACAGACTAGTTTGACTAGTATATAAAAATAATATAATTGTATCATATTTACGTAATATATAATAGTAAATTTGTCAGACTAAAGGCTGACTTTATGCAATTCAGATGGACTTGGACAAGCTCAAGAAGTGTGACAACCTGTACTCCATGAGGTTTAACAAGTCCAAGGTCAAGGTTCTGCACAAAGGTCAAGACAAACCCCAGTACTGATACATACTGGGGAATGAAGGGGTTGAGAGCAGCCCTGCTGAGTAGGGCTTGGGGATACAGGAGGACAAGAAGCTTCACATGAGCTGTCATTGTGTGGTCACAGCCCAGAAAGCCAATGGCATCCTGGGCTGCATCCAGAGCAGCATGGCCAGCAGAACCAGGGAGGGGATTCTGCCCCTCTGCTCTGCTGAGACCCCACCTGCAGTGCTGCATCAGCTCTGGGCTCCTCAGCATGGGAAGGATATGGACCTGTTGGACAGGATTCAGAGGAAACCACAATGATCAGAGAGATGGACCAGCCCTCCTGTGAGGACAGACTGAGAGAATAGAGGTTGCTCCTCCTGAGAAAGGCAGGTTCCAGGGAGACCTTGTTGTGGTCTTTCAATACTTGAATGAGGCTTAAAAGAAAGCTGCAAAGAGACTTTTTACAAGGACAGTACCACAGGACAAGGCGGAATCGTTTTAGTCAATAAATTCAGATTAGATGTAAGGAAGACTTTTTTTTTTTTAAATGAGGCTAACGAAACTCTGGCCAGATTGCTCAGAACAGTTGGTAGATGCCCCGCCCCATCCCTGGAAACATTCACAGTCACTTTCAATGGGGCACTGAACAACTCTGAACAACAACAGGGCTCTGATCTAGTTGAACATGTCCTTGTTCACTGCAAAAGGGCTGGAGAGAATAACTTTTAAAGATCCTCATCCAACCCAAACCATACTATGTTTCTATGATTCTGTGATTTTTCCAGAAAACTGTTCTTGATGGTCTGAATTACAGGCAACATCACAAAGACATAAAGAGAGACAAAATTTTTATTTTACCTACAACAATATTTAATGACACATGGCCATTCTTCCTAAGCTCCCACATTAATGGGGAAATTTAAAGCAATCCCTTTCCTGGGGTTTTGGACTTATTCAGCTACTTTCCCTCAAATGCCCTCCAAAAACATCAATTAGTGCATATTTATCTACTTCAACTTGAGGACTACAAACAATAGCCATGAAAAAAACAGACCTAGAACTAATGAGGTATCATTTCTACTTGACATTTACATTGTTAAAAATTGTACACAACCGTGTACTATAAGCTCAACTATCAGACATCCATGAGGAAGTGAACGTTATAGTAAGCCTTGGTTTCTACCATACCCAACCCAAGACTGTCAGGACTTCAAGAGTTACCAGGCATCGTCCCATGCATTCTCAGAGAAGTCATACTGTCCTTTTGCTATGAGTGTGGGCATGGGTAAACTCTCATTAACCATACTGTATATTTCCAGAGAATTTGTAAAAACACAAGTGTGCTTTCTCTAATGTTGTGGGAAATCAGACAAAAAATATCTAATAGGCTGACAGGCTATCAAGGAACCTGGTTTTCTACCCTGGACCTCAACACTAATGGCAAAAACCTACAAGTCTAGTAGATGGGACTTTGCCCAGCAGGTATCAGAACAGCATCAAGTGCCATCACCACTTTTTTATGGAAAAGACAGTCGTGGAAGAACAAAAAAAAACGGAGACACAGAGTCAATGAAAGCTAAAACAGTCCTCTATAATGTCAAAAAAATATCTGGAATATTAGAGCATCGGGAGATGTTTTTGACCATTTCTTTTAAAAGCCTGCTCCACATAATAACTCTAGTAATCTCTGTTTACATTGTAACAGTTGCTGGCATACAAAAAAAAGAGAGTAGGAACCTGTAGTATCTATCCTGACAAAGTTACTATTAATACAATCAATCATCTTTTTACAGTGCAAAATAACCTGGAAATCTGACCTGAGGCAGCACAGAAAAGGAGAAAACAACTCAGAAGCTACTTGTATTTGAAGCATTTGCAACCTATGCTCCTGCATTTTCAGTACATAATGTATGAACTGTCCCATCTTCATCTTTAGACCAAATGCTCTTTCCTTTCATCCTAAGCAGAAGTTCCCTCTAAATGCAAAGACAAGCAAACTTTGTCTCTCAGATGATCATGCTTACATTTTGTTGAAATGAACAAAAGAGGAAGTTTTACCTAATGAAGAACTTGTCTCTGCAAAGTCAGTTCTATTTTACTTAATTGATACTGAAAGGTTTAGTGGAAAAACATTACTTTCTAATTATCTGGGTCCTAGACTGGGATTCAGCTGGCAAGTTAAAGACTAGAGTTTCAGTCACATACCACTGAAAAGCACAAAGAAGTTCAGGACCACCTCCTAATAGATCTGTACAGAGTGTGTCACACCAAGAGTCTAATATCATTTGGGATTCTTCAGAAGTTGTTGTAAAATAATTAAGCATGCAACATAGAAAGTTTTGTCTGCTGTTGAACTTATTAATACTAGCAGGTGTTTCTAGTCAAATCTCCAGAATACCAAGCTGCTCATAGAATGCATGTCCTTTTATGTTCCAACCTACAGACACAAAGAACGCACAGAGCGATATGTTAAAAAGAGTTTCTATCTTCTGGCATAAAAAACATTGGAAAGTACTTTGATCAGCACTTGATGATAGTAAATCATATTAAAATGTATTTACATTCACAGCAGCCATTTAAGATAATAAGTAAGTTGATGGGTTTTTTTCTTTAGAGATGCAAACTGAAATCTGTGATAGACTTGCCCCAGCCACAGACTTGAACCTTAGCTTTTCTCCAATACCTGCCTAATGGATACTCCAGCAAGCAAAGCAATTCAGCTATTTGCCTTGCCCTGTTCAACTTTTCCAAACAAAGCTGACGGGAAATAACTGGCAATCTGTGACATGAAACTATGGACTCTTTGTGGAACAAGAGGCACCAAAATCATAGAGCATGCACAGTATGGATAAACCTTGGCTATGCTGGTCCATTGGACTCTGAGGTGGACCCATTCCAGGATGAGGAGGTCGCATACTCTTCATGGAGCCACAGTGAACATCTTCAACCATTCCTTTTTCATGCAAGCCATCAATAGACTGTGAAAACAAAATAAGTATTTAGAGAGAGATAGTATATAAATCCACTCTAGAAATATGAATGACTAACTCAAAATCTAAACAAATACATGAAGAGGAAAAACTTCTTTCAGCAGTCATTCAAAATAAATAAAACCCAGGAACCTCTGCCCTGAAATTACACATTTAGGAAACCATAGAACATTATTAGACTGCTTGTCCCTTGTTTCCTTTTTGCCTTTTTTCCCCTTATGAACTGTTTGGCAATGGCAGGGAGGTAAACTGTCCAAATACAAACACATAACCTGTATCGGCCTCATATTACAAAGCATTGTAACACACACTAACTTATGAAAGTAGAGCCTGTGTCTTAACTTGAGTTATTTTTAGCCCAAACTTTGCCCTTTCTGTCACTGCTTTACTGGAATGTCTCAACATTGTTTCTCTTCAAAAACAAGGGTGACACTGCACGAAGTAACAAAAACAAGGATAGGCAGTCAAGGAAGGGAAAACAATACTTGTGCTCCCTACAGCGCCTGTCCCCTCATACGCTCCTCTAAAACTAGAGCTCCCATGGTACTTCAGACACAGAACAGTTCCACGTGCTCTCCTTAGAGAGTGTAGAAAAGATAGCCTGGAGTCTAAAAAACATGCTGAAGGCATTCTGGGCACTGAAAAAGGCTCCATAAGAAAAACTGAAGAGTTCTGAAAGTGAAAACAAGGGAAAAGTAACATTGGAAGAAAGATGTCCCCAAGAAACAATGAAGTTTTCCATGAAAGCAAAACTTTTATCATATTCCTAACTATGGAAAGGATTAAGCTAATTAACTTCTAACAGACCTCTGTAAGGTTTTGTGTTTGGAAGGAAGAGACTGGCATCGCTTACCTTCTCCCTACAGAAATATACGCCTCTGTCCCACTCTAACACATGCATGCATGCACACTAAATGCTGCTCTTGCAAACACTACTGCGAATGGAGACCTCGTGGTCTGTTTTATCTAAATGTACATCTCTTTATTGAGACTTCTTTTTAAAAAGAGACTAAAGATAACTTATTCCAGAGGAAAATGTAGGGAGTTAATTAAACCAGTGTGCAGGAAGCTACATCAGCTCATAGAAAAGAAGTGTCACGTTTCTTATTTTTGAGTAGTTTGTTGCACATGACTAAATTTCAACAGAACTAAACAAAGGTCACCCTTTCTACAAAAGAAAAAATAATTCTAAATTTCAATTTTCATAAACCCTTCACATAAAATTTCTACTTTCAATTGCAATCATCAGATTTGACTGAAAACACCTTTAAACACACAGAATTTTTTGTTGTTGTTCAGCATTTCTTAAGGATTTCACTATCATTTTTTCTTATCAGAAGTTTGGGTTAAAAGGAGGAAAGTTATAGAAAAGGAAAAATAAAATAAATTTTTCATGTTTCACCAAATCATTTAATTATCATGACAGTATAAAAATGTTTGTGAAAAGAAACTGTATCAGAAAAATACATACTACTCAAGAAGCTATTTTTAAATACAAGAACTTGGGATATGGTGTAGAAATGTAGGCACAGATGACTGACACATTAAAAATAGTTCCACTTTGCGAACCAAGTAAATCCCAGTGCCCTTTTCTGAGGCATGAAGATCCCTCCCTCTCTCTTCATCCCTTCTTACAAAGACAGCTAGTGCGGAAGAGAACTCTCGCTTCACATTCTGTCTGCATGAGCTGACTATTACAGAAACCAAAACACCTATAAAGCTGGACGCATTCTTATTTTGTCATGGTATGTGCTGGCTGCCATGGTATCTTTATGGCTACCAAGAGGAGGAGACTTGCTGGTAACTTGATCTGATCTCCAGAACAGAAGTCTCTAGCTGTACATTTGTGGCACATGTAACTGCAGGGATGGGTTTCACTGCACTAATAGGTGGCAACCATGAAACCTCTGGGAATGCAAACAGCTTGGGTGGGAGTAAGAAGGCACACAGCATGCATACATCAGAAGTACCAGCATAAAGAGCACGGGGAAAGGAGTTGGCAGTTAAAAAAGAGCCACAGAGAAAAGAAAAGCGAGTATGTGGCCTTTGACAAAGGAAATTTTTTTTTAAATCAATCAAAAACAGAAAGGTAGTAACATGACTATGGAAGAAAACCTTTATTCAAGGCATGCTTCTGTGGAGATCATTGATCAAAAGAACAGATTTTTGTAAAAAAAGTATTATTAAAAAAATACAGACACGAAAACAAGTGTAGCAAATTGAAATGCTTCAAGTCTAATGGAAGGGAGACTACACATATAGCAAGAAAGGGGTTTGCATCTATGTATTTACTTATGTGGTGAAAAAACTGAAAACTAAATTCATTAGAACACATAAATCAGCTTTTTACTAGCAAAAATACAAAAGATGAAGATGGCATGAACTTCTGTGAAGTCAAAAGTAGTTGTAATGATTGCATAATTGCTAATGTATGCAGAGACTGGCACATCCAAGAATGTATTTTATATAAAAGAACCTCTACTGGCTATGAAAAAACCATATACAATAGGAAACACAATTCAGCAGAGGACAGCAGTGACCTACAAGAACTGAGGAACAGTTATTTTTGGTAACTTTTCTAAATCACTGTATAGTTACAGAGTGAGAGGACAACTCTAAATCTATGCAACAGGTTAAAAATTACAGAGGGTATCTGAACACAATGTAATTTCTGTAAATTCTTCAGTCCTCTCTAAGTTATTAAAGCTATGTTCCACAAAAACGTTGTTGGGATAAGTAACTTATATTACCAATAAAGCACTACTATCACAATGGGGTACTCTTTTTATGACAGAACAGAAGGGAAACAGGAAGTTGAGACATATTCAACTTAGAGTAGAAATTATGGTTTTGATTGGTCCCCATAAGTAAGGAAATAAGTACTGAACAGGCCAAATAAACAATGCTTACAGAAAAAGAATGAGGGATGAACTTCAACTGTAGGCTAATTACAAGCCTATAGACTTGGCAGACTTACATAATGTCTAATGCATAAGGAAAATTTTGCCTACAGTGCTTTTACTCTGAATTTAGCAACTAAAGTCTTTTCACAGATGCATCACAGTTTGACCTATTTTCAGGTAAACTGTGACATTACAGAGTCTGGGTTTTTGTGTTTTTTTTTTTTTTTTCTTTTGTTTTAATCCACCTTATTAAAAAAAATCAAGCAAAAAAACCTCTAGCCTTGAAATCAAAGACTGAGTACTGAGACTAGTTTTCTTGTAGACCATACAGCTTCTAAGACAACAGAATTACAGAGGGCGAACAGCAATGTGTTGTCATGTAACTGCCACATAACTACACAGCATAACTGAATGCATCCCTGATGGACATCCAGCCTGACTGTATCTCTTGCAGCAGGAATTAGTAGTTTTTGGCCACCAATTCTATTAATCTCTAAAAAAATCACAAAATCACCATTTTACATTAAGTTCTCTGTTGATTTTTCAAGGTTGGCAATACTTCCTTTCTTTTCTACTAATGTAGACATGAACAACAACAACAACAAAAAGCAAGGAACATGCCTACTGAAGTTGCATGTTGTTACTTCCAGGACCATGACAGAAATACTTCCATTTCATTGTCTAATCTATTACCCAATAATATCCGAAATGGGAAACCATTTGCCTTCTGTTTTAATGGAACATTTGAGTGAACAACTAACATATTTAGTAAAAACTACTGTATTTCTGAAGAATTTTTTCTCTCCCTCAAATTTTATCTCACTCACCAAAACCAGTAATATTCCCCATGACATCATTCTAATTATTCCAGTCAGCAGTCATTTACAGTATATCCCATTACAAATTCACAAAAGGAGTGATTATGCATCAGGTTACAATTAAATGGAAGAGAAAATAAACCAAGAGCTCATAGTACTCCATCCATCCCTCAAGTGAGCATTCAACTTAACAAGCTACAAATGTTGTCATAACATCAGAGGTTAAGCAGCTAAAATTGTGTGGTCCAGCTAGCATATAAGAAGATAACAGAAGGCTGTATCATAGCATCATAGTACGGCTTGAGATGGAAGGAACCTCAAAGATCATCAAGTTCCAAACCCCTTACAGTGGCAGTCTCTAGACCAGGTTGCTCAGAGTCCCATCCAAACTCACCTTGAACACTTCCAGTGAAGGGACATCAACAGCTACTGCAGGCAACCTGTTCTAATGCCTCACTATGTTCACAAGAAGGAATTTCTTCCTAGTAGCTAATCTAAACCTCCTGTCTTTCAGTTGGAAACCATTCCCTCTTTCACCTGTCCTTGTAAAAAGTCTTTCTACATCTTTCTTGCAGGCTCCCTTCAGGTACTGGAAGGCTGCAATGAGGTCATTTCAAAGCCTTCTCTTCTCTAGGCTGAACAAACACAATCCTCTCAGCCTTTCCTAACAGAAGAGGCGCTCCATCCCTCTATCAGCTTAGTGGCCTCCTCTGGACTCACTCCAACAGGTCCATGTCATTCCTGTGCTGGGACCCCAGAGCTGATGCAGCACTGCTGGCCTCGCTGCTTTGGATGCAGCCCAAGACACATGTGGCTTTCTGGTCCAGCCTCTCATCTACCAGCACCCTCCAGCCCTTCTCAGCAGGGTTGCTCTCCATCTTTTCATCCTCAGCCTTGGCTGATATGAGGAGCTGCCCCAACCCAGGTGCAGCACCTTGCAGCACCTTGTTAAAACACTTAAGATTCCCATGGACCCACTTCTCAAGCTTGTCCAGGTCTCTCTACATGGCATCCCATCCTTCATACAGTGTCTGCACCACTCAGGTTGGTATCATCTGCAAACCTGCTCAGTCCCCTTGCCTATGTCATTAATGAAGACATTAAGTAACACTGGTCCCAATACAGACCCCTGAGGACACCACTTGGCACTGGTGTCCATCAGGACTCTGGGCCACTGACCACTACCCTCCAGGTGTGACTGTCCAACCACTTTCTTATCCAACAGTCCACTCATCAAAACCATCTCTCTCCAATCTAGAAAGGAATGTTGCGGGGGACTGTCAAAGGCTTTATCAATTCAGACTAAAACCAGGTAACCTCGCTCTTCCCCAGAGGAGCTTCTATGTGGATGCAGAAGAAAAGTAAGACTAGGGCAAGGAAGGTAGCAATGCTTTCTTTTAATATCCTTCAGTTTAACATCCTTCCAAGTATTACTTCCACCAGTTTCTCTGAGGCTGTTACAGTTTGTCCATTTAGCAGTATCCCAGACAGACTTCTTGAGTATTCCTTCTTAAACACAGTTGTGATGCATCCAAGATACACTTTAGTAAAATCTGGACCTGTATTTTGCTGGAAATTTGGTTGACAGTCCTTAAGAAACCAGCAAGAAATGCAGTTAATTTATTGCTTCTGTGAAAACTGTGTTATGTGAACTAATAGTAAATTTTCCCGTGGAAAGGTCTTCTGGTTACTAAGTGAATATACAATCTTTAATTTTCATAACAACAGTTCTTAAGTAAACATGCTTTAGGAATTATTATTTATTATTATAAATTTGTTTCAATCAGTTTTAGGTATTGCTTGATCTTTTGGATTTTTTTAAAGCTTTTTGCATGATATTATCATTTGTAAGCTAGTCAAACATGTAACACAGTTGTTTCACTTAAGCATGTGAATTTTAAAAGGAAGAGTTAAATGCCAGTGCATACATGAGTATCCCACAGAGCAACTGCGAAACTGGGACACTTCTGGTGCAATCCCCCATTTTTACTGCATTTCATTAAAAAACAGTGTTATGATATATCATGGCTTGCAAGTCAGCATATTTTATTTAAGCAAAAAGAAAATGTTTATTTGGTCCAGCTACAGGTGGCTGACCAGTTTTTTAATTTCATGAACAGCACTCCAGTAAGATTTGCAAAATAATCTAGAGGCACCCTTCAACAGCATTTCTTATATCCTTCCAACAGTTATCCCAATACGCTATTTCTGGAGTTGCACAGAAAAACAGACCTAAAACCTCATATAGACTGAAAATTAAGTAAGATTTTATTTCATTTTTTATTTTTTTCACCTGTATCAAGTCAACAGACCCATTTTCCAGGTTAATCACACACGTGTGAAGGCATACTGGAACCTCAGAAGTAGAAATGTAAAAGACAACAGCAAGCTTGCTGCTAGTAAAAAATAAAGACTTGTGAAATTACAGTCTTTATTCCATTATCAGAACCAAGGTATAGAAAAGGTAATTTACTGTAACTATACTGAATGATCATCTTTGAATAGGCTATCCAGACTCTTTGTGGCACATTTTACAAAATATTTCAATGCCACCTCAATGGGAGACTTTCTGCTCTGGCTCACAGAATCTTATGAGATGCTCTCTGAAGTCCCTGAAGAAATGTTGTGGGATGACATTTGTTGGTTTGTTTCTAACTATACCATAGGATTGACTGCCTGATATAACAGTATAACAGGATATATCAATTACAAACAATGTGTGAAGTATTCAGCTGATCTATGAAAAATTCCTGGGGCCACCTTCTTCTACAGGTACAAGAAAAATTGAAAGGAATGAAGTGAGAACCCTGGCTATGAAGTCTAGTGACAGAGTTCTGAAAAGCTGGGCTGTAACTGACTCAACAAACAAAAAAATGCCAACTGCAAATGTCTAATCTGGCTAACAGCTAAATCAGACACGTCAAGATTCAAACGCAAATGTTATAGTTACTGCACATACTGACCTCTCAGAGATTACAGCAGGTCAGTGCAAATGGAAAGCTGGATCACAGCCTCCTTCACGTCATCTAGTCTTTCTGTTATTACAATATTTTTAGTTCTTCATGTAAAATAAGGTGATGTCATGTCCCTACTGATTGGATATTCTTTTAATGAATGAAACTGATCCATATGTGAGAGTGTCAAAATGAAGATGTAATTTCAAGAGGAAAATGAAAACATGTTTCTATCACTTTAAAACAGTTTTTTATTGTAATTTTTTCTCTATTGTGCATATAACAATTCCTGGTGGAATCAACAATAGCTGTCAAAATGTTTTCAATATCTTGGCTCTGTAAGCTGCTACTACGTATTTCTGAGTAGAACATCACTGCAATCAAAATTATTCTGGGTTCTGAATCTCTGGTACACAACCAAACAAAAATGACAATACATAAAGAAAATGTACTCACAAAGGAATTTCCACACAGGCAAGTATTTCCTCAAAGCAAAAAACATTAATGATAGTCTAAGCACAGAGTCTAAGCACACATAGTCTAATTTTAAGTGTATAACAATAACCACAGAAGTACGATTATTGACATGTTCTACATGATAGATCATCATGATATGTCATATGTTTTATATTCCTTTGCAAGATGGAGTCCTTATAAAATAACTTGAAAGCCTTGTTTTTTAACCACATTTTCAATATGAAAGAGTAAACAAATTTGTAATAGAAATTCTTTAAAGTGGGTTAAGTTTGTTTTTGGGGTTTTTTTTTTTGTTTTCTTTTTTTTAAGGAAAAGAACAATAATTTCATTCAAAATTAAAAACCACGTCAGAAAAAAACACATGCTACATCCACATAGACAAGAAGAAAGAGAAAAAAGTGCTTAGAATGGTGTGCCCTAAAGTTTTAACACTATCATTCATTTTTTTCTCCCTAGTAACATCTATCTTACTGAAAAGTACAATTTACAAATTAACATTTCCAAACTACTAACTATACTCCAAAGTAGTACCAGGAACAAGGAAGCAGTGTTTAATCTGATACAATAATAATCTTCAGTAAGAAAGAAAGAAGTAAGAGCATAGCTGAAGTTCTGGAGGTGATTTATAGAAGCACTTAAGCAGGTCTAAATGTGCAGTTTAAGTAACTCTTTTCATCAGTGGAGAAAATAGGGAAAAAAGGTTCACTTGTAATAAACTATTACCTTATGCATTTGATGCATGCCTTCCTGTGGATAATCTGTAGGCCCCATTGTTGGCATTGGATGTGGGACACTGGGCGGACCAGGACTTGGCCCCATCATGCTGTGAACGGAGCCAGGAGACGGCCCTGGTCCTGGGCTAGGTCCCAGAATCGGTCCAGGTGAAGGTCCTGGTCCAGGGGAAGGACCAGGATGAGGCATGGCGCCAGGGTCTGTAGGCGTGGACATCTATTTTCTGTCTCCTTTTCAATTAGCAGAATAGCTCTAATAACAAAAACAAAACAAAACAAAAACAAAACCACAATTTCTATGTGACATTAGGGGTATGGCAAAAAATTTAATAAAATCAGTTGTTACACACACACACACGCATACACATACACACAAATACACATGCAACCTGTCACCAGCAGAAAATGCTTACACAGTCCTTAATGTCGCCCATTAGCTTGACCATCCTTCTAAAAGCCCACTATAAACATAAGGATCTTGATAATTTCTTCAATTTCTGGACATTTGTGTGGTACCCACAGAACAAAGCAGCTGGTGTGCTATGCGAAACATCTATCAGAAATACAGCTGAACTGACTTGCTATCACCAGATGTGCCATGTGGGCCAAGCACAGCACAGTAATTACTAAAAGCAGGAAAGAGCAGGACATCTCTGTAACCTATATGTTAAAAAATCTTTCCCTTAACAGCTGTGACTAGCCTGAAATTTGTACTTGTAAAATTCATGGTAGTAGAGTGAAAACATTAAAAGGATTATTAAGACTATTTTCAGAACTTTTTTTTTCACTTGCCCGAGAGCGCTGAGACATACATGGGCTCCACCAGCCTGCCCTGGAGTGGCTGAGTGGGCAGAGCCAGTAGTGACAGCGATGGGTCGGAACACGGCATCACTGCCCCCAACCACCCCCTGCCGAGGCAAACAGCTCCACTGTGGAGCCATGGACAGCAGTGAGCAGGGCTGGAGCCAGGGGAACCAGAGGGGAGCACTGACACCCACCTGGGACTGGCAGCTTGCCCTAGAGCAGCTGACCGGGCATGAGTGCAGCCAGAAAGGACGGCAGCTGCTCCAGCTCTCTCAAATGGTGAGAGTGAATGTGACCAGGGCACACTGGTTGCACTCCCATATGACCACTTGGGAGCAGCCAACAAGAGGCAATGAACAGACCCAGTAGTTGGAGAAGAAGGGCATTCTCTTATTAGTGAATGCTCCCTCAGGTGTGGTTTTCTGACATGCCACAGAGCTCATGCCCCCTGAACTCACTGCACCAGCCACATCAGAAGCTTTCAGCCAGCTAGACTACCCATTGGCAGATGAAGCTCTTCAGGACTCAGGCTGCCAGGAGTGCCTGATGCCTCTCCATAAGGCTGGGGCTGACCATCACTCCTGTCACAGAAGGTGTATTATTGTAAGTGAGCTGTTGCCAGGTTAAGGAGCCACGGGTGAAGTGAACAGCCTGTGCAGTACTTGTGAGAATGAGTGAGAGTTTGACAGGCTATTCTCAAACTCCACTGAAGAGAAGATGCAGGCAGACTCAGAACCCTACCAAGCAGGAAGGCAGAGGTCTCTTGAGCACAAACACTGGAAGCTGGCCATTGGCCACACTAACCAGAACACCCTTCCTCCTGAAAACTTGAAGACAACAAATAGAACTTGTACCATTTACAAGAAGTATGATGCTCTGTAATGGGCCGGACAGTCAACTGATGAGGTAGACAAAGGTCTTTCTGGGATGGGGGAACTATCTGGAGTAAGACAGCCTGCCACCCTCATGACGACTGCCCCTGTTAATTAAAAGGAAAGGGTAGTTGATACAGGTGACTCCCTTCTTAAGGGAAGTCTGCTGTGCAGACAAGACCTGCTATGCAGACCACACCCAAGTCACAGAGAAGTCTGCTGCTTCCCAGGGCATGTGGTTCCAGAATCGGATGTCATCAGCATAATCTGCTTTTTTTTTTTTTTTTTACAACAGCGTACTGATACCTGAAGGTATGTACCTTTTGCGGAGTGGAAAAAGGGTTCTACCACAAGAGCTAGCAGGGCTCATTGACAGAGCTTTGAATTAGATTGGAAGGCAGGAAGGGATAAAACCAGGCTTCTCAGTAATAAGCAATGGGATGGCACACCAGAACCTGAGGAAGTGAGATCACTCTATCTGCTCCATGGGATGTAGGCTACAACGAACCACAAGCATGAGAAAGGAGCAAGGGGAAGCTTTGGCCCAGTGCCAGAAATATGAAATCACTGACATAAAAAAACTCAGTGGAATGAGTCCTGTGACTGGCATGCCATGCTGGATGCTTACAGGCTCTTCATGAGGACAGGCAGGGCAGGTAAATTAGGGGTATAGCATTGTTTATAACAGAGGGACAAGAATGTATGGAGCTTACAACTGGCAACAGCAAGATTGAGACACTCTGGGTTAAGATTAAGATATAAACAAATAAAGAAGATGTGATCATGGGAGGCTGCTATAGATCATACAAGCACAACAATGAGATCAATTCCTCAAGTGACCAAGGGAAACCCTAAAACTTTTCCTTATGGCATAATTCAACCTGCCAGATGTTAATCAGGGAGACCACACAGCTGGCACAATCAAGTCCAGGAGATTCTTAAAACATCTGGATGCTACTTCATGGTTCAAGTCCTAAGAGAGCTGTCTAGCAAAGATGCTGTCCTTGATTTTATGCTTGTTAACAGGGAGGGTCTCATGAGTGACATGGTGATTGGCGCCCATTCTTGGCCTCAGTGCCCACAAAATAATCAAGCTCAAAAGCTGCTGACAGAAGGAAAAGCACCAGCAAAACCTCAACTCTGGACATGAGGAGAGCAGACTTCAGGCTGCTCAGGGGATCAGTCAGTGAGGTATCCTGGAAAAATGCTCTGTGGGTGCTAGGGTCTGTCAGTGCTGGTCATGTTTTAACCACCATCTTCTAAGGGCATAGGAAGAGGCAATTCCCAAATGCCAGAAGTCAAGCAGGGGAGGCAGAAGATGGCTTGGCTGAGCAGGAATCTTCTTTGGGAGGTAGAGGCAAGAAAAGAGGGTGTAGGCTCAGCAGAAGTAATGTCAGGTGATGTGGGAGAATCACAGAGATGCTGCTCACCACTGCAGGGAGAAAATTTGTCATGCTGAAGCTCAATTGGGGATGAAGCTGGCCACGACTGAGGGCGACAATAAAAAGAGGGGTTTTAAACGCATTAATAGCAGAAGACAGTGGAGCAATAACATTCCTCTTAGAGGATGAGAACAGTCATCTCACAAACAAGGACATGGACATGGCAGAGATGTTTAATGCTTCCTTTACCTCTGTCCTCAATGCCAATGATGGATTAATGGGTCCCAGGGCCCTGAGTTGGAGGACAGTGGCTGTGAGAATGATCAACTCCCAGTTCCTTGTAAATCTAGAAGGCCCAATGAAATTCATCTGAGAAGACTCAAAAGAGCTGGCTGATTTCATTGTGATGTCTCTTACCTTTTTGGACAGTCTTGGGAATCCAGATAGGTCCCAGGTGACTGGAACCTGGCTGATGTCCCAGTTTTCCAGAAGAGCAAGAAGGATGAGCCTGGAAACTCCAGGCCTGGCAGTCTCACTTCAGTGACTGGCAAAATTATGGAGAATACTATTCTGGGAGGTACTGAAAAGCACCTGAAGGACAATGCAGTCATCGGTCACAGCCAACATAGGTTCATGATGGGAAAGTCCTTCTTGTCAGAATTAACCTAATTTTATGACAGACGAACCCACTTACTTGATCAAGGGAAGCCAGTTGATGCAATCCTTTTGGATTTCAGTGAAGGTTTCAATACTGCCTCTCACAGGATCCTTCTGGACAAAATGTCCAGCACACAGCTGGGTAAACACATCAAGTACTGGGTGAGCAAGTGGCTGATGGGTCAGGCACAAGGGGTTACAGTGAATGGGGTGGCATCAGGCTGGTGACCTGTCACTGGTGGGGTTCCGCAGGGCTCCTCCTTAGGCCCCGTGCTCTTAAACACAGTATCACAGAATGGTTTGGGTTGGAAGGGACTTTTAAGATCATCTAGTTCCAATCTCCCTGCCATGTGCAAGTACCCCTTCCACTGGATCAGGTTGTTCAGAGCCCAGTTCAACCTGGCCTTGAACACTTGCAGAGATAGAGATCTTCAACTTCTCTGGTCAACCAGTGCCAGTGCTTCACCACCCCCACTATAAAGAATTTCTTCCTAACAGCTAATCTAAACATACCTTCTTTAAGTTTAAAACCACTGCTCCTTGTCCCGCCACTGTGTGCCCATACAAAAAGTCCCTCTCCCTCATTTTTATAAGGCCCCTTCAGATAGTCAAAGGCCACAATGGGGTCTCCCTGCTCTCTCTGCCTTCTTCACAGGAGAGGTGCTCTGTGTAAGCTTCTTCAAGGCCATCTTCTGGACCCACTCCAACAGGTCCATGTCTTTCTTACACTTCCCGACACCTGGACACAGAACTCCAGGTAGGGTCCCATGAAGGAAGAGTAGAGGGGGAGAACCACCTCCCTCACTCTGTGAGCCACATTTTTTTGCTGCAACGCGGGATGCAGTTGGCTTTCTGGGCTGGAATTGCACATTGCTGGCTTACATTCGCTAAAGACTTTGAAGAACGACTTGAAGGGATACTACTTTTGCAGATGATACAAAAGCGGGAGGAGCTGTTGACTCCCTCAAAGGCAAAGAGACCCTACAGAGAAACTTAGAAAAATAGGAAGACTCGGCCATCATCAAAGGTACGAAGTTTAACAAAGCCAAATGCCAAATCCTGTGCCTGAGATGCAGCAACCCTTGATGTAAAGACTGGGGAATCAGATGCTGGAAAGCAGTGCCATGGCAAGGGACCTGGAGCTCCTGGTCAACAGAAGGCTGAATATGAATCAGCAGTGCCCTGGCAGCCATGAGAGCCAAGCATGTCCTGGGGGGCATCAGGGACAGCATGGCCAGCCAGGCAAAGGAGGGGATTGTCCTGCTGTGCTCTGCACTGGGGCAGCCTCACCTTGAGTGCTGGGGGCAGCTCTGGGTGCCATAATAAGAGAGATATAAAGCTAATGAAGAGGGTCCAAAGGAAGGCCATGAGGATGGTGGAAGGCCCAAACCTCAAGTACCAAGGAGCAGCTGATGTAATTTGGCTTGTTCAGCCTGAAGAAGACAAGACTGAGGGAAGACCTCACTGCAGTCTACAACTTCCTTATGAGGTAAAGAGGAGGGACAGACAATGTCACTGCATCTCTTCTATGTGGTGACCAATGACTGGACCTAAAAGAAGGAGTTTTACATTGGGTATCCGGAAAAGACTCTTCACCCAGAGGTTTTTTGGGCACTGGAATGGGCACCTCAGGGAAGCAGTCATGCCACCAAGCCTGACAGAGGTCTCTGGCACCTGGTGCTGTTCTTGTGGTGTCCTGTGGAGTGGCAGGAGTTGGACTCAATGATCCTTTTGGGTTTTTCCAGCTCAGGATATTCTGTGATTCTATGACCTGATACCTTGGGATCCTGTTTCCTTGCAAGGTAAAACACATAGATGCTTATGAAGCTTCTCAGTTCAAAACTCTACAGTCACTAATTAGTCCTCTACAACTCCACAACATGACCACAAAAGGAATCAACTTATCAAATGTTCACAACTGCGAACACCATACCATCCTCTAAGAGGCCTATGTTTTGTATGAAGGACAACACACATTTCCACACAACAAATAGTTTCTACATATTTCAATCATGATATTGCAGAATCTCAGACTGACACTCTCACAGCTGAGTCATGCACTATGTGCATTATAAACGAAATTCAATCCATTTAACAAAGCAGGTAACTAGCACCACCACTACAATCCAGAAGAATGTATACAGAACCATAACACAATCAATAATAAAACTACTATCAGTATACAGTATCCCAAAATATCTTATTTCACAAAAGACATCTACCTATACCCATGCCTTAAAATGGGTATTAAAATCTTTCTCTCAATTCACCTATTCATCCTATTTCAAATTCAACTTGTAATTCTCATAAAAACTAGCTCCACTCTCAAGTCCATTAGTTACACTGTCATTTACAAATACATTAAACATATCTTGCATGCAAATTTGAAAAATTCAGAAGTCTTTCTGATAGGATACCAAACGTCCAAACTATGAAAAATAGTAACTACCAGAGGTGAATGTCTGCATCACTTGCACCAGACCAAGTCCCCTCATCACCTTTCTCTGAGTGAAGATACATCTCACATAATTGGGAATTGTCTTAAACAGATAATTTGTATGCAGACATTTTATACATCAGAGAAAAAGAAAAAAAAAAAGTAATTTATAAACCTACATCGGGGAATATAAAGTATTGGAAAACACTACTTAAATTCAAGTAATAAACTCTGTCCAAAGACAGTTATGGAATTAAAGAGACAAAGCAATTTTCTCTGGCAACAGTAGTCCACAAAATTAAAAAAAAATGCCACTGACCTCAACCAGAACACAGTATGGCCCTCCCAACAAAGTACCTCTTCACAGAAATTACCTGCTTAAAAATTTATAGTTTAACATGTTTCAAAAATAGCTTCGTTTGTATTTATTAAGCGTGAGATTGTACCCCACAGAAATTAGAGACCCTGCTCTCATCAAAATTCAGTAAAAGCTAGATATCTAATTCATTTAGGCCTTTATGAAAGTCTCATTAAAGTCAAAGCAAAAATCTACAAGAAAACAACAGGTCCAAAAGTCACTGAGTTCCATGCAGATAGTATTGGTATTATTTTGGCTAAATTCTGGTGCCTGCAATGAAAAAAGCAGTATGAAGCCAACTCCCTGCCAAAAGCCAGTGTTGACCTATTTCTTTGGACTGCTTTTTAATGAGTAGTGCCTGTTAGAATTAAAAAGCAGGGAGGAAGGAGAGGCAAAAAAAAAAAAGTGAATGTTTCCAACAAATTACAAGACTATAGTGAAATGAAAAAGAAATTAAAAATACCATCTTATTGTTCTAAATTATGAGGCTCTTGGCTCTGATTCTTGAACACATTACATGTTGTCAAATTGTTTTTCAAGTGTCCAATCTTATAGTTTCCTCAAAATGCTCACTGGAGTAGTATTATTTACATGACTTCAAATAGGATGGGTTTTTTTTCCTGAACCGTAATCCTTTACCACCACCTCTTAGATCTATTTACATCAACATGACCAATTTTCTTTTGTGAACCGCCCCAGATGAACTACTGGTAATTGAATCAGTTGTGGTGAATCACATGGTTCTTCCTGTGGTCTCAGAGAATTTCTCCACCTTTGCTGGACACAACCAGAGCTAAGATAGGAAAATAAAAAGGCATCTATTGTATGTCAGCGTAACTTTAGCCAGATCCAAATACAAACAGCCACAAAACCAAGAGCCGAAGATTAAGGGAGACTTAGGATCTCTGCTCAACTATTTCTAGATCAGTTTAGGACAGTGAATATCTGCACTGTGAACAATATGAAATAACAGCCTCTAAGCATAAATGCTTCTCCACTATCATTTTATATACACTTAGAAAGTTTTGTAGATGTAACTAATTCACTGTACAATATAGTCTTCATCAGTTCAACATTTCTATTTTACACACATTTTGGTATAAACCTGCTACAAACCCACAGGTAACAAGGGCAGGGATTTTTTCACATGAGGAAGTATTAGCAGATCCCAAACAAAAACACAGCAGGTAAAAAACCATTTGCATTACTTTGGAATTCAAGACCAGCTGTACACCCCAAAAGATCCAGGGATTACAGACTGCTTTGACAGGGCACACACCAAGTCTAAGAACAGATGGAGCAGTTAAGTATTTATAACTCTTCTAGCTAGTTCCCTTCACCATCCAATGTAACTTCTGCCTTTCCTCTCAACCTAAATTGAACCTCAGCCAGGATGTTTTGGCCACATCTCCTGCCTTGGATATGCAGTGGAAAGTAATGAAACTATACCACTTAGAGCTTATGAAATATGGACCCACACAATAGCCACACAGACACTGCAAAGCGTAACTTTGTCTTCACAAGAGAAATAGTTACAATCTACTTCTCCCCACACATTTCCAACTGCAGTTCATGATTCACAACTGGCTTTGAAAAGATAAACTGTAGATTTGTGATACACTATAGGCTACAGGAGTTATCTTTATTATACTACCATAGAAAACATGGAATTATCCTGTCAGTGATTTGTATTACTTGCATAATCTGCTAACTATAATCAAATTAATATGCTCAAAGTAGAAGAGCTGATTAGTAATCATAGCTCATCATCACTAAATAACTTATCACACTTAGAAGCAAATCAGTGTTTTGTATTGTACAACTTCACAGGACACTGCATTACCTTTTATCATGATTTAATTACTGCCATTTCATTAAATGACAATTCAATCAATAAACAGGTTTACATGAAACAACAAAAATCAGAAGACTCAAATCTTCAACTAACATATACCAGAGTTATTAGTTCACATAAGAAAAGCCAAACACACTAACATGTGCCTTTGCATGCTCATTTATGTCATGTCAGTGTAACTTGAAAACCTTCTGCAAGGGCATCTGTAGTTTAAAATACTAACCACAGAACCAGAAATGCTGAACCTTAATTACTTATCCAGAGACCTAGGCCAGAAGAAAAAAACCTCTGCAACACTCCTTTAGCTGCATGTCTAGCTCTCTGCCAGAAACTGCAGAGAGCATCCCCATACAGTTCAGTAAACAGGTGGAATGCTTACGCCAGAAACTTTATTGTGGAGTCATGTAGTATGATACAGTTTACTTTAGGATGATAGTCAGTACTCCTTACCTTGAAATATTCTTGTAGAAATGCTTACTCCTACTGTATAGATATTTCAGCTTTACACAAAGTTCAACTTTTCTCAGCTGCTCTAGCTTATAGCCTACCCTCTCAGGAAAAACTGACATCAGCAGCAAAAAATGACTTGTTAACAGCTGGGCGCTGAAAGTACTCTAGACTGTCAAAAGGCATAATCACAAATCAGAGTGCACACAAGTTAGGCTAAGCTACGCTGCCAGACTTTACTGTGAAGACACAACAGCACAGACATATGATCCCTTCTGATAGCTTTGCTGCAGAAGACAGTAGCCTTCAGGAAAAGAAGATAGCAGATAGCTACAGTCAAAAGTTTAATTGTCATCAGACAATGTCCAAGATCAATCCCACATTTGCTACATATGTAGATTCCGCTGTAAATTTAAAGCACAGAAAACTGATACAGGACACTACTGAATGGTCATGGATTAAGCTTTCGTACTGTGAGCTTTACTACAGGTATTAACCACAGCTATTGAATGCAGTCTTTTCATTTGTTTCTAAATAAAAAACCGTAAGAGATGCAGGCAAAAGGAAAGAAATGCACCATATTACCAACAGGCCTTGGCTTTACTTAAGCAGGGAAGAAGAGGAGGAAGAAGGGAGAGAATTGTTTGTTACAAGTTACTTGTATTTAAAACATATATTTACTGTAAAAACCAACTTATCAATTTAACATTTTCTCCAATGTCCCACCTCTAAATGATCCACCTAGGTGTTCAAACTCTGAAGTGACAAATAGAAAATATTCTCTGCCAACTGGACACAAACAGGAAAATGTTAATGCCTAATAAGTAATGACTTTATACAGGTGTCACAAACAAAGAAAACAATTTTCAGCATTAGTCTTCTCATTCTACTGTATTTACAAACTATCAAAGCTGTGTTTAAGAAAGCTTTACTTCCTTCCCTTATTCATCCTTCTCTTATTTTATCTTGGAAATAAGACATGAGCTTTTCTCTAATGCCAATTTTATGACAAATAATCTTTATGCCATAATGTTGTGTTTACTATTCCAGTAGAGAATCAAAAAAAAACCCAACCTACTCTGATAAAGTCCAAAAGTGATGGAGGTCCAGGAAACACCTACTACACACAGAGAATACTGACACAAGCAGGAAACACACAGAAATGCAACAGACATTTTGAGGAGTAATTTGCAAAAATATTCTAAATCACACAAAGTATGAGGAGTTTCCTTCTGAAAAGGATCACTTGTAGTTCACAGCAATATTACTCATCAGGACAACAAAAAACCAGAGGTAAAGTATAGACATTTTTTAAGTTGCTACTGTGCATATTTTGACCTTAACTTCAAAAGTCCAACAAAACCTAAGAAATATATATATATATGGAGATAGTAATTTCAAACACACCTTTGACAAGAATATATGTAATATGGGTATGCGAACTGAAGGAATTTTTCTCCTGCCAATTTTCAAGCCTCAGGTGCTGGTGAAAGCACTTCTTAAACTTGACAAGAAATGTTCATAGACTACTTCAGAAATAAACAAAAGATTTAAGACTGCTATGAACACAGCCCTTTGGCACATGTTCCATGCAACACCACAGAAATACCAGTCTTAAAGCTGAGAAATAACTCATGAGAGAAATAATGTTTTTAATGAAGATTTACTCTCACCTCTGGTAAGTCCACATATGCTGTATGATCCACTCTAAATTTTAAAAGCTCCCTATACAAAAAGTCTTTTTGCTTTCTATTACTGATATATATATAACAACCTGCCTTGAGGCAAGCCTATCCTTCAGAAACACTACTTTTTTTTTCCTTAGACTCACAAAAGGACAAAAGAAACAAAGTCAGAGACAGTAATAGGGCAATTAGGTTCGGAAAGAGAAAGTGTGCCTGTATTTGCACAACAATAGTAACTTGCACAGAGGAGACTGCCCCACCCCGAACAAGTAACTGGTACACTACCAAAGGAATTAAATTCTGGTACAATGTTTATCGTTTGGGTCTTAGGGTCTGTGGTTAAAACCACTTAACACTTCAGAAAGTTAAAGCAATACAAGAGAGAATGCAAACGGAACAATGCCGTGTCATAGACCCCAGATCAATTCTTCAACGAAAGCATGCTGAACACTTTCAGCGAAAAAAAAACCCGACCAAACAAAAAACCGAAAAACCAACAACTTTTTTTCTTCAATTCTTCAGCTAGTTATTTACTTGCATATTCATATTCACATAAATATTCATAAAAATACATCCTAAAAAGAACACCGTTAGCCTTACGTTCGGTAAGTCCGAATATCAAACATATGAACCAGATATCAAGAAAAAACAAATTCGGTACGATGCACGTAATCTGCAGACACTCTTACACTCCCTCTACTTGACCATAACGCACGCTCAGGGAAAAAAACAAAACAAAAAAACGACCCGAGTCGCTCGTTAAACTGTAACTTCAGATCGAGTTAGAAGAGCTGCAACTTTTGCAGCCGTGCGCAGTTTGTAGCTCCACCATTATAAATTTAAGAGGGGAGGAGACAACGTAAGAAACTCCATTTCTGCACCGTGAACACAAGGAAGAGCCGCGGCGGAGGACCCGCGACCCGGGAGCTCCGGGGGGCGGCAGGACAAGGCGGCCGCTCCCTCCCTCCCTGAGCGGCAGCACCGCTGCTCTGCCCTCGGGTGCTCGGGCCCTGCAGGACGGGCGGGCGCAGGCCTCGGCGCCGGGCCGCCCGCCGCCTCCCCCGCGAAGGCGCTGGGGCGGGCGCGCACAACCAGGGCCCTGTTTTCCCCCCTCCGACCTTTATGGAAAGTTTTCTCCCCGGCCGACAGGCTGTAAAACGTCCCTGCCTGGAAATGCGGCGCCGCTGCTGCCTGCCCCCGCCCCTCCACGAAGCAGCGGGTGCGCTGCTGACGGCGCTGCCCGCGCAAGGGCCCGTACCTCGGCCGCAGGCGGGCGGGCGGCCGGGTGAGCAGCCGGGTCATGCCTCAGGGCTGGGCTGGGCCCGTCTCCCCGCCTCTCCTCCTCTCCGCCACCATGTCACGCCGACCAAACATGTCTGTGCGCCTGTGTGTGGCGGCGGTGACTTCCTGATCCGCCGCCGCTTGCACAGGCGGAGGGACGAGAAAGGCCACCCACCCTCCTATCCTCTCCCCGCCGCCGCCGCCGCTGCCTCCCAACTCTGCCCCGCAGCGGCCCGGGGACGGGCTCCGCTGCCCTCCGGCCCCGCCCGGCAGCTGGCTGCAGCAGCGCTCTGCCGCCCACCCCCGCCTCCGGCTGGGCACAGAACTTTTCCAGGTGCCAAACACCGCCGTCCCCTCTCCCGACATAGGGGCAGGGGAGCCGCAGCTACCTGAGCATCCACGCGCGTTTGCATCCTCGCTCCCGCCCGGCCGGGTTAAAAAAAATAAATTTCCGCGCACACCGGAAATAAAACGCTTTTTTGCTTGGCAGGCGATTCCAAAATTGTAAGCGCATGTTTTGTGCTACTCTGCTTGGAGATGGGGAGGAGGAGGGGGGCGAATTTCTGCAGGGAAAACGGGAGGGGTACGACGACATGCAAGCTATTTTGGGAAGTAAACCGCGACACCTTTACAGTAGGAGTGACTGCACAGTTAAAAACAAGAGACCGAAAAGCAACAGGAGCTGCAGCCCTGTTGGGCTAAAGTCCCAGCCCCCGCTTCTTCCACCTCCCCGGTGTGTGCAATGTTTGTGACAGGCAGGCAGCGATGATCCGGATCATGGCCTCCCTGGCTCTGCCGGGGAATGCCGCTACTCTCCTCGCAGGCGAGACCGCTCCCCCACGCACCATGTTCCTCCCTCCTCATGCCTCCCCACTTCCCCTCGCTCGGCTGGGTCTGCGCCAGCGTGTGCCACGGCAAAGAAACAGCCCCACCGCACCGCGCTCTGCTGCCTCTGGACACCCTGAACTTCACCCTGCGACCCCCGGCAGCTGCAGCGGAGCCTCCCCCGGCCCGTCCGTCTGGGCTGTCGCTCCCCAAGGATCTATTTCTCCCGTGGCCGCTTTGCCCGCAGCCCGTGACACGCTCGCTGGGCGGCAAGACCGAGAGTGCCGCTGACTCACGAGTCAGCCACCGGCGACTCCGTGGGGGTTCTGTCGCTCCCGCTCCGGCGATCCGCATCGTGATTATTCCAGAATAATACCGGATCAAAACTTTCTTCTCTCCACCCACTGGGGGATATAAATATTCGGGAGGGCCGGGCGCCGGGGAAGGTGGGGAGAGGAAGCAGGTGGCACGGCGGCGGCTGGGACCGGCGGGGCCGTGCCCGGGGAAGAGGAGCAATGGGGAGAGGGAAGGTGGGTACGGTGCGAGCCGGCACAGCCAGTGACAATAAAGGACAGTACCGGGCACAGGGAGCTGACGGGGTTGGACCGAGTTGCAAGTTGTATTTACCTTCCGCCCGGGCGGAGCGCCGTGCTGACTGTCGCTCCTCTCCCCCCTCAGTGAGTCACCCGAGTCCAGAACCGGAGCGAGGGACTAGATTACGAACATGACTTCATTGATGACAGCCATTCCCTCCTCTTCTTCCTAAACTCCTGCCCCTCCTCCGGCCCCCCCTTCACGGACGCCACTGCTCAGGCAGCGATGTTGCCATTGGTCCGCCGAGCAGAGAGTGCCCGCCCCCTTGCGTAGAAGAGACTGTTCTATTGGCCTGGGGAGCTGTCGCTCACGCCGGAGGCCAGGAGGGGCGGAGGTGTGCAAGCGCGCGCGGGGCGGGGTGCGCTGCGCTCCCGCGGCGCCGTGCGCACGGCGAGCGCTGCCCTCCCGCGCTTGCCGCGCAGCGGTGGCGGCTTGCGCTCCCTCCGGGTGCTGCCGCCGCGCTCCCCCGCCCCTCCCAGCTCGCCTCCGCGGCGCGGAGAGAGGGGCAGGACCTCTTTCCCCACTAAGGCGGCAGCAGGGCGCGGGCGGCACTCGCGGGAGTAGTTTGGGGAAGAGGTGAAGAAGGTGCTGGAACTGCGCTGTGACTGTGCTCCGCTGGAGGGGCGGGGAGGAGCCAGCGTGACGGGCCTGGGATCAGCTGTGTCTGGCTGTTGGGAGTGAGTGTGTGTCTGTGTGTCTGTGTGTGTGTGTCTGTGTGTGTGTGTCTGTGTGTCTGTGTCAGTGTCTGTGTGTGCGTGCCCAGGGCGGGTGTCTCCCTCCCCTTAAAGAAAAAACACGTGGTGGGGAAAACTTACACCCCGTTCCCTGTCTCCGGTAGCGGAGGGCGAGAGCAGGCTGCTGAGAGCATTCCAGCGGAACCGGCCTGTCAGGCTGGCTCTGGCTCCGGCACCGGCGCCGAGGCTGCTCGCCGCCCCTCGCGGTGCCGGGCCGGGGCGGCTGCTGAGGGATCGGCGGATAGAGCGAGCCCGGGTGAAGAACCGCAGTGGACCACTTTTTTTCTGCAGGATTGGGAGGGAAAATAGTGCAGTTCTGTTTGGTCTGTCTTGCTTGCTTCTGTTTCAGTAGGTTTTTTTAAGTTGAAGTTGGTTTGGAAGGACGCTTTCCAGTTCCGTAGCCTAGTGCCCGTTTCTTTGGGATTTTTTGTTTGTTTTGTTTTTATTCTTTGTTGTTCTTGTTGTTTGAGTTTTGGGTTTTTTTTTTTTTTTTTTTTTGCTTTGTTTTGGTTTTTTTTTTAATGCTTTAGCTGGTTTACATGGTCTGCAGCTGGGGCTGCAGAGTCCGCATGTTTTTTGTACAAGCTATACTCGCTCGTGTAACAGGCGACTAAGTACTTCATTAAAATAATGGGCCCACCTGTCTGAGGGTTTGTTGTTTTTTCTTGAACGCGGGGTGTAGAGATAAAAAAAATACAGCCAGACTACTGTACTATATGTTGCAGGTAGTTAAATTTTTTTAAGATCATGTCACATGGGTGGTATTTGCCATTCTGAAAGTAAAATTCCACTTTGTACAGTGGAGTAAGAATGTTTGTGGGAACCTAAGTAAAATTAGTAGCTACTACAGAAGCTCAGGTGTGAGGTTCCTGTGTTGTGGTCTGGTGGAGTAGTTAAAGACCTGAAGCAGTGCAGGGAGCACCAAATGTACCTTGTGGTCTTAAAGTAACAGATATTGTTTACATGGTGTTTAGCTTGGAGGTCTTTTTATTGTTCAAATCACCAATTTACAATGCTAGCAATACAATGTCAATTACTACTGTTTCTTTAGTTTTCCAGCTTAATCGGCTTCATCTTATTTTTTATGTAAATAACCAAAATGCTGAAAGATAGATGTGTAAGAATCAGTGCTAACTGGACAACACAAAGTATCAATAAAGTAAAAAGTTTAAAAGGCTGTATTTTCAGTTCACCATCATCAGTGAAAAATATTTACTTGGGAACAAAATCAAAGAAATTGATTCATTCAAATCTTAATATACAAAATAACTTAGGTCATTATGTAAATCTTTTGATCCACTTGTAATTTATAGCTTTGGTTTTAGCTTTGTCTTAAGCTGCAAACTGGTGTCTAAGAGATAAAAGAATGTAGTTAACATTCTTGGAACATTATGCTAATGGAAATGAAAGGGGTAAAGAGATGCTTTTTCATTATATTTTTTTTAATACTGAAACTTTCATTAGGCAGTCATTTGCGTTTGTGGTTTGTTTTTCCTCCTCCATTCCCCAGTGTAAATCTGAGTACTGTTTGCCTTTTCTCTCTGCAGAAGAGAAAACAAACATTAAATAATGGAGGGGAAGCTTTCTTTCAAAACAGCTCAGCTGTTTGCTGGATTCAGCAACACTCAAACCAATCTAAACCAGGTCAACCCATTCTTTTGTTAGAAAGCATACAGAGAAGAAAAAGAAATAAAAAGTTAATCTTTTAGGCAAAAGAAAAAAGGTTCACTTGACTCTGGAATAGATGCAGCTATATTTAGTTAATGATTATGTTTATTTTGGGAAGGTTGTACAAGCCAATTTCATTTTGCGAGAGCATGAACATGCCTGTTGCTGGTGTCAGTCTGAAGGCTTTTTCTTTTTTTGTTTTGATGAAGTACTATTGAATCTCATTGTAACCTATCCGGAGGGCATGGGAAACATGAGAGTTTTTTTGTCAAGGGAGGCATGTTCACCTGATAGGAAAATCTTAATTGGGTCAGTAAGGCTTCCCTATATGAGATTTAAGTAGCTTAAGCTTTATGCATAATGAATATGTAAACATGATGAATAGTCATATGCTATAGGATAAATTTGTTTTCCCCCTATTAATTTATCTAACATAACAAAAGGAAGAAAAGATGAGGGTCCTTAACTTAAATCTTAAATTAATGGTTTGGGTGTGGCCATTAATGGTAAAATAGCATGTAAAATTTTCAAACTGGATGAGGTACCACTACAAAAAGAGGTATGTCTTTAACTAGCTAGATATATTGTTGAAGAACTAAAGCTTGTTTATTTGAAGAATGATACCAACATACTAAGTCTGTTTAGAAACTGATGTATCGGCGGTACTCTTGCAGAGACACTTCTACCAAAAGGAGGTCATTGCCGCCAGGGAGTTGCAGTTGTTTACAGCAACCTCACCATTACCGCCTTGAAACCCCTGCTGTAACAGTTAGGGCTGCTATTTCTGGGTTTGCTACCAATTGTCTGCCAGAGACAATTGCACTTGCTGCAACAGAAATAGCAGAAAAGATTATATTTTAGTATTTTAGCTGGTTCTTAGCAGAATCCAGTTGCTTTAGCCTGCGTGGCATGTGAAAAAGGGCTACAGCTAAATCATTCCAAGAAGATGGCTTTATGCTCAGGCTTCTGCATAAAAACATTCTTTCATGTGTCCAGGTAAATCATAAAGAAGTGAACTTGCCATCCACAAGTCCATGGGCTATGATGGGTTCCTTCACACCTATGAACGCTGAAGGAACTAGTAGATGTGATTGCTCTCAGATCTTTAAAAGGTCATGGCAGTCAGGAGAGGTGCCACAATACTAGAGGAAAGGAAGTACTACCCTGGTCTTTAAAGGGGGCAAGAAGGAGATCCCAGGGAGCTACAGGCCAATTGGTCTCATTTAATCCCTGAAAAAGTAATGAAACATTTCATCCTGGAGGCCACCTCCACACATGTGGTGGACAAAAAGATGATGAAGAGTAGTCAGCATGCTTAACCAACCTGATTCCCCTCTATGCTGAGACAGCTACCTGGGTAGATGAAAGGGAAGAGCAGTGGATGTTTACCTGGACTTTGAGCAAGGATTTTGACTTTGTCTCTGGTATTATTCTCATAGGCAAGCTCAGGAAGTATGGACTGGACGAGTGGACAGTGTGAGGTGCACCCTCACTGACCACTCATCCAGCCCAAATTTCCTGAGCTTGAACTGCAGATCCCTAAGTGTTGTAATCAGTTGCACAGGATCTCATTGGAGGCCTGTCTCTAGTGCTGTCCCTAAGGACTCAGTACTGGTCCAGTATTGTTTAACTTGTTCATCAGTGACTTGGAGCAAGAGGCAGATGCCTCTGAGTTCACTGACAACACAAAGCTGGAAGGAGTTGAGAGAGAGAGCTGTGCAACTCTTCAGAATGACCTTGACAGCTTGAAGAGGTGGGCATGGAGGAACTGTCTGCAATTCAACATGTCCAGTTCTGGGCTCCTCAGGGCAAGAGAGGCATGTAGCTCCTGGAGCTTGTCCATCTGAGGGCAGCATAGATGGGGGTTGGAGCATCCCAGATGGGACAGGGCCTAGTCAGTCTGGAGAAGACTCACAGAAGATCACATCAATATATATAAGTATCTGATGGATGGAGCCAAGTTCTTCTTAGTAATGCTGAGTAATGGGCAGAACCTGGAACATAGAAACGTCCACCTGAACGTGAGGAATAAATTCTCTACTAATTGAGCACTGGAGCAGGCTGCCCAGAGCAGTTGCGGAGTTTCCTTCCCTAGAGTACTCAAAAGTAGTCTGGACAAAATTCTGACTGCCATGCTCTAGGGGATGCTGCTTGAGTGAGGAGGCTGTGACCTCCAGTGGTCTTCTCCTGACCTGTCTGTTAAAGGGAAACAATACTTTCCTTGAAGTAGGTTAATCCTGGAGGGAAGGTTACTCTGTAACCATCTGTTGTTGTGCTGCCTGTAATGAAATGAATGTACAATACTCAGTTGTATATGGAGTGTATCTCAGCCTGATATGATTGACAACTAAGTCAATTGGAGCTGGTTCAAGCTTTTCCTTCTCTTGTGGAAAAGTTAATTACTATTTAATTTAAAAGTAAAATTTATGTTCAAATACAACTGTTATGAATGTGCTTGTACTCATGCCCCTTTCCCCTTAGTATTTTTTTTTTCTGGAGACACACTCATCTATCTGCATTTATAGGTTTAAAAGATAGAGCCTGTTTCAAAGTAGCTTCATTTGCTCTAACCCCCCAAGGTACTTTTGTGAATGTTATGTTGAAAAGACAATATTCAAGTGAGATCTTTTCAAGGCTTAATAGAGGTTATTATCAATCTTCTTGGTCGAAAGATCCTTTCTGAATACATTCCAGAATAAAGCTGGTGTGTGAGGAAGGTGAGCTGGCTTGCAGAGATAATCCACTACTGTTCCTATTTATTTTGTAGTCTCTAAAATTCTAGAGTTTGGTTTGATGTCATATGTTACAGGAGAGGAGAAGTACACTGTGTTATCTCTTTCTCCCTTTGTTCTTTTCAGGCTGCCATTGTACTTCCCAAGCAAATAGTCCCAGTTTTGCGCGTATGTTTTTACAAGAATAACACTTGACACTTGATTTTTTTTTAAATTTTATCTTAATGGTCTCTGAACCTCTGCTATTTCTCAACATCTATTTCAGTTCCAGTCCTCTCTTCTGAAGTGCTCACCAAATCCCACTAGCTTTGTGTCAGCTGCAGATTTTGTAAACATTTTCATTAGTGAAGAAATTTAAAAGACTTTTGAAGATAACCATGCCCAGAATGGATTTCTCTGGTACTCTGAAGTGTCCTCAGTTGTTATGCATTCATTCCAGGGTGTTGACCTGTTGCCGTTCTGGCATCCCGTTATCTTCTTGTCTGCCTGTAGTAAGATGATTTGTTTTCTGGTTCTGGCTCTTCCTGGCCTGTTAAACAGCCTGCTGGATGCGGTCAGATGTCTTTTGTTCAGTGGAGGAAACCCAGAATTCTGAACTGAAGCCTGATTTCTTAGAGAATCTGTTTTGCTGTTCTTCCTGTGGTTAGTAGTGCTCCTATGGCAAATGTGAATTTACCCATCTTTAAACATTCTGTGAGTTTGCCTCTTAAGTACAAGAGGCAGGTAGAATCTATCATTATTAACTTACTCTGGTGTTCCTTTTTAGAATCATGCTAATTACAGGGCAGTGTCAGAATACATGAAGAAAATTACCACTTTAAAATTTTGAATGTACTAGATTGTGAAAAATAATTTCTTTGCTGTATGATTACAAAGACTATGGTGATGCAGTTTAATCCAAGTGGAAAACAAGTATGGAGGACAATGAGGTTTTTCTTCAAATAAGGCTCAAGTCAAGCCACTGTTCAAAGAATGGCATATATTACATACATGTAATATATGTTCTGATTTGGAATATGCTGTTAGGTTAGAAAGGAAAACTGTCTAGGCAGTGAATATTGTGGGCCTTTGAAAAGCATGACTTGCCCTGAAAATTCTGTATAAACCACATCTACACACCAGGAAAATCTTATGACTGTTCAATTAGTAGAATTTCCCAAAGTTTGGTTTTTTCTCTTCCATTTTCTTTCCTCCAATCAAATTTGAGTTGTGTTCCTCTCTTTTTCTCTCATAAGTGTTTATCCTTTTCTCCTTCCTTCTTTACAGTTACCTATTTTTTTTAATTTGCTTTTTCTTCCAGAATTTCTTTTCCTTAATCAGTGCTGTTTATGCCAGTGTTACAGACAGTGACTACAAGGTGAAATTACACTATTTAAAAATACTCATTTTTATAAGCTACTGGTCACCATTTAAACAATGTATGAGAACCAATTATGAGTACTTTCTCTTCTTGAACTACAGACTTTGGTTTTGCCCAGATGCAACCATGTTTAAGACAGTGGAATCTAAGTAAAGCTAACTGCTGTTAACAGGACTTTCATCCTCCCTAAAATGTGTTTTTTGTCATACTTAACTTCATCATATGAAAGGGGATATTCTTGTCCTGGCAACTAGGAAAAAAAAAATGGCACAGACAGAAAAAGAAACTCTAATTCTCATTCTCTGAAGAGAAACTGTAGAGATTTTTTGTTTTCACAGTATTTTTCTAGGTCCTGTTTCATGTGTAGTTTTCAGATTACGAGATTGTGAATCCACAACCAAGTCACAGGTTGTATCAATATATTTTTTTTTCTAATTCTCGAGCAGTAGGATATGTTTGTAACTTCTAAGTCATGGTACCTGTTTTCACATAATGCAATAACAACTGAATATGTTTAGAACTTACTGGTAAATTTTATAAATCAGTGCACTGCATGAATTAGCAGAATATTGTAAGACTCTCTCCTACCTAAAGGTGTAACATCTGAGACAAGTCCTGGAATGTCTCATTAGCCTTCGTATCTCAGAAATGTATTTTATCAAAAATCAGCCTGGTGAGTATGATGATAAAGGAAAACAACAGTAAAATGGGGAGGGAAATGGTCTACTAAGAGAGAATTGTTTCGGTATTTTGTTAAATGTGTTCTCAGTGTGCAAGGGCAATTTTGTTGTGTACAATAACAGAGTTTTCCCAGATGAATGACTGCTAGCTGCTCAGTTACACAATTTGATCAGAAGTACCAAAGGCATATAGTATATCTGGGATGAGTAAGTTTTTCTAGAGGCTATCAAACACCTGGATAAATTGGAGCCATCTTTGCTGCTACTCAGCTTGCAGAGTAATGACAAGATAAAGCCTTGAGGGTGTTCTTAAGGGTGTTCTGTCTGTGGTCCCCTATGAGCTAATTGCTAACTGCTATAAGTAAGTAGGACTCTGGAGATATTTTTATTTTCTGTTTATACTTCTTCCTTACTAAATCAGCTGCATGAACATGAAAAACAGCTACTCAAGAAGAAAGGTATGCAATTTAAGATGTCAAGTTTTGTTTTCAGCTGGTCTTGTCAATATGCAGACTCTTTCTAAATTAATGTTCACACTCTGGTTAGGATATAATAATAGTTTGCTTCTGTTTAGCTTTGAAGAACAGATCTTGAAGCCAAAATAAATCATTCATCAGGAGATGGTGCACAGGACAGGCCATTCAGTAATGCTAATGGAAGAAGCAAATGTCAGCTTTCTGCAACTGTTTTTTACATTGCTCACTGCTTCTAGCAGTCTGCTTACACAACTATTCATATTACCACTTTTAACACAGAAATTCAGATAAATCAGCTTAATTTTGACTGGTAAAGTTAATTGGTGTGCTGGACATGACCCTACATCCCAGAAGGCCAAATGTGTACTGGCCTGTATGCAAAGTAGTGTGGTTAGCAGGAAGAAGCTCTCCCCCTCTGCTCTGCTCTGGTGAGACCCCACGTGCAGTGCTGCATCAGCTCTGGGGTCCCAGCACAGGAATGACATGGACCTGTTGGAGTGAGTCCAGAGGAGGCCACTAAGCTGATAGAGGGATGGAGCACCTCTTCTGTTAGGAAAGGCTGAGAGGATTGTGTTTGTTCAGCCTAGAGAAGAGAAGGCTTTGAAATGACCTCATTGCAGCCTTCCAGTACCTGAAGGGAGCCTGCAAGAAAGATGTAGAAAGACTTTTTACAAGGACAGGTGAAAGGGGGAATGGTTTCCAACTGAAAGGCAGGAGGTTTAGATTAGCTACTAGGAAGAAATTCCTTCTTGTGAACATAGTGAGGCATTAGAACAGGTTGCCTCCAGTAGCTGTTGATGTCCCTTCACTGGAAGTGTTCAAGGTGAGTTTGGATGGGACTCTGAGCAACCTGGTCTAGTGAAGGTTGTTGCTGCCCATGGCAAGAGTTGGAATTAGATAATTTTTAAGGCTCATTTCAACCCAGGCCATTTTATGATTCTATGATATGAACCAACCCATTGCATTTTGGCAAAGTAATGCTGCTTCAGACTATGTTTTTGACATGTTCCAGAGAACTTCATTCTTCACAAGAAATGTGATAGGTGAAGGCAACTTTTAATCCAACAAAAAGGTGATTCCAGAAAAAAATCATCCAGTCATAAACAGGATATCATATAAGGGATTAATAACTGTGAAGAAATTGTAAGTTCACATGGTCTAGCTTAGCCAGAAACATTTCTGTGTTACGAAGATATCTGTGTTCCTTTTAGAAATCCCAATGATTTCTAAATCATTGTTTTTCAGCCTCTTTACATGTTTCCTACTTTATTCCATATAAATTCTGCTACTTAGCTTGCAAGAGTGTTGTGTTCATTGTTGCAGCAGCTTTGCCTGCTGTCTGTCTGAGAGCTAGAGGCTGTTTGGCCTTTGCCATCTTCAGTTCAGTGACCTGTGCATGTTAAACTTAATGGCAGTTAAAAAGCATTGTTTTAATGCATGATATTTTAATCTAGCTGTGTAATGCACTTGAGTTAGCTCGCAATCATGTGCTTGACAGCTCTGGATAGGATAGTGATGGTGATACTTACTGTCCAGTTTGTCATGTGCAATTAAAGGTATGTTAGCTGAGACAGCTAGGAGGTAGTTAGCCTCTGGCAAAGAAAGTTCTCAGAACAGCTGTAGTTGTGTGCTGTCTTCATACCTGGAAAAATCTTTATACTTTTGGAGACTTATGTATAAACACAGAAAAAAATGTCTGTCAGTAGATGAAATTTTGAGGCTTAGCAAAGATTATTCTCACCGGCTTTGCTAGAGATCTCCTATGAAAAATTACTAAACTCTTCAAGATTCTACTAGGCTCAAATAGCGCTTCTCTCATTACAGCTCTGACAGAAATTTTAGTGGTTTGAAATAAAATATTTTAATAGGACACTCCCCCTTGGGTAGGCTTCCTCTCCCATAAATAATAAAACATATTCCTGGAATTGGTCTATTAGATTCTTAAATGTTTGTGGAGATTAAACTACCGGGTCTATGTTTGATGGTGATGTTCCAGTTTAACCTGTGATAGCTGAAGTGTGGGTATGGCACTGCTTCTTAAGCCAAAACCATGCAGTGGCTTTTGCTGTGGGGCTTTGTTGATGTCTAGGGATATGGAGACTGTCAGTCCCAACTTCACAAAGTCACCCTGTGCTTTCCATGAAGAGAAAATTTAGCCAGTTGAAGAGACTTTACATCTTGGGACACTCCATTGTCCTGGCTGGTAGGAGCAGAATGGTGTGTTAGTAATGTCTAAGTGCTGCAATAGTGTGCTGCAATGCTTATGAGTCAGAGCCCTGTATCCTTTGCCATGCACTCTTTAATACTCAGGTGGAATATAATGTATGTGTGAGACTGTTATCACAATCAAAACATTGTGTTCTTGTCCACACAAGACTTTTTTTTTTTTTTTTTTAGGATGTTTAAAAGCCTTCATCAGTCTCAAAGCCTCTGTCTCAAATATAGATCTATCTAGCCTCATGGTTTTCAATTATTTTCCTAAAATAAAGAATAATCAGAATTCTTTTTAAATGAAAAACTCTTACTAATGAAAAAAGTTAGGGCTATAAACTTTATTTTTTAATGCTTTTTGTAACTAAAGAAGCAGAATTGGGTACTACTTTTAAACAGTGTTAAAATCTGTTTCTGATAAGAAGATACTCAGAGGAGTTAGAAGCTTGTAGCACAGAACTTATCAATGGTTTTCAAATATTTCTGTTATCAATTGTCACGAAACAAAATTTTTTTCCAACTTTCACTTCCTCTAGAGTGTATAAAACGCATGCAGTTAACCAGCCATTCTGAATTTCTGAAAATTTGCAACTTACTGAAAATATCTGGGACTTTTCTGCAAAATTAATGAGGACTTTTTCCACTATAAGAATTGTATAGAATGACATGCTCAGAGTAATAACAAAATAGAGCAAAACAGCTGTCAGGTTAATCCCTGCAGCAGAGAGTGGGAATCTGGCAAAAAGTTGTCATCTCTTGTTACCTATCTAGTTATAGAGGTGTTATAAAGTGTCTTAAATGACATAAGAGTTCTTGAAGAATATTAATATTTGACAATAAGGAGAAATATTCAACTAAATCATAACCTAGTAGTACCTGGAAGAAAGTAGATAAAGTTAATACCTCAGAGTTAATTCTTTCAGGATAAAAGATGAAAATATCAAGGAAAATAACCCATCATGCAACTGTGGATTTGTACTGGAGAGGTGTTTGTCTAATAGGGGTTTAACTCTAGTGCACTTGCTAATTTCAGTAAATGTAAAGGGATGCATTTAATTGAGTAATCTCTGATTAGAAGTTTGGAAAGCAGAATGATTCCATTCCAGGGAGGCCAATAAGCTAAGTAAATATACAGGCCTTAGTTACAAAGGGTTTGATATTAATATTCTGTATGATGAAACTAGATTGATACATTGTTGTTAATATTATATTGTCCATAGTGCTTATAATTTTGTCAATTGTTTCCTGTATTATTTATTGGCCCATTGTATTTACTTCTTATTTAGCAGGGCAAATTGATTTTTCTCAGTGTGTCAGGGGTACAATCCTCTGCCTCACTATTGCCTTCATGGATTCTAATATGTGCTAACAATATCACTAAGGACAATGGCTGTATACCTTTTGCCCCTGACTGCCATCTGCCTTTCCACCAGGTCCAGTATTGTGAATAAATTATCGAGCAAAGCAGGCTGTCAGTGTGTTATGCCTGGGTATAAGTGTATGTTGACATTTAGGTTCAGGAATGTTAGTATGTGTGGTAAGCAGCACAGATTCATAATTGTATTAAACTTTCTCAGGAGTCTTTCAAAAAACACAGAAAACCTGAATTCTGCTGGTGAACTACTGAACCTCTTCTAAGACTGTGTGCATTCAGAATAATTAACAAGGAAGACAACAAATTTGTGAGTGGATAGATGCAAGCAGACTAAGAGTAGTAAGACAACCATCCCTCCACTGACCAAATAAAGTGACATTTAAAAGGTAACTGGAAACCATTACTGGAGTGCTGTGTAAGAAAATCTCAGGGACAAGGAAACAAATATAATCAGTTACAAAATATTATAGCCCTAGCTGTAAAGGATATAATGATAAAATAATCCCCAAGCTAGCAACAGTTTAGTTGGAGATGCAGTTGTGTAAGGACTGAAACAGGTATGGACCACATGGAAATCTCTTGCAAAGCATTCATTATCCTGCACCACTGTAAACAAACCAAGCTATTTTTTATAATTAGAAAATAATAATAATAATAATAATATTAATAATAATAATAATAATTATTATTATTACTATTACTATTACTATTACTATTGTTGTTATTATTATTATTAATTTATTATCGTAAATTGTCTTTTTTGTAAAAGAGGAGATAATGGTTCTTGAAACAGGAAAATTGTTTTGAAGTAACGATAAGAGTTATGTCTCTTCCCTCTTTCAGCAACTCTTCCCACATCACTCCCACTACATTCAGCCATTGCCCTGCCTGTTCAGGAGGACTTGCAAGAGACTAAGTTTGCTACTTCTGCCATGGTGTAGGACAACCAGGAGAAGAAAAAAACTTGGTGCTTTTGTTAATCCTGTTTGCTTCTGCTGCTGCCTTGCATCTCTCCAGCTCTTTCCTCAGAAGCCAAGATTATGCAAGTAGCAAGCAAAACCAACTCTTCAGGTTGCATAGGTTGCTGAAACAACTGATTATTTCGGTCTTATCCCAAATAAAGCAGGTAGTTTGCTCTTCTGAATTGCTTCCTACTTTGCCTGGGCCAAAAGCTATTTTTTTTCACTTGAGACTGAACAGGCTGCATTTTAGAAAGAGCTATGTTCAGAGCAATCTAAATAAAGGTTGCACAGGCATGTCTGTTTCTGAAGCCACTGCATGGAGGGAGGGCTTTCCAGAAGAACCCCTGAGAGCAAAGGTGTGGCACAAATCCTTGCACAGGGCACATCCAAACTGGAAGGTTAACCCTTAAATACACTAGCAGCATGCTAAATTCAGAAACCACGCCAAAAGTTAAATAGAAATTGTCCTCTTAGAAACTGATTGGCTAGTTGGGCAGACTTCTAGCTAGTCTTGTTGCCTGGGGAAATGGCCTGCAACATTGGCCTGGCTTGTGTTTGTCACAGCATAGAATTTCTAAATAAAATAAAGGAGTTGGACCCTTATGCATGAGTAAGGGCAATAGCAGCAGTTGTCATTCCAGCCCAGCTATCAAAAACTTGTGGACTGTTGGAGAATAACTCAAATACACTGGGTTTCATTGCTACATAGTCAGCATCCACAGAGAACATTGACAGGATGTGAAACTGTGTTATTCTGGCAAGTCTAGGGATGAGGCTCCATTATTAGCATCATTGATGTATCCATTGCTATTCCTTGATTCCTATACATCACCCATTAAACATGCAAAATTTTGGCTGCTTTGAAGAATGAAGGATCCCCCAAAATATTGGTCCTTCTACATTCCTATTCTTTTTCCTATACCTATTTCCTGTGGGTTAGAGTGGATGGGTTTTTTCATTTGTTTTGTGGGGGTTTGTCCATATTTTTGTTTGTTTGTTTATTTGTTTTTTTGTAAGTCTGCCTTTAAATACACATGAAACTTGATTAATTGTGTCTGTGTTCCTAGCTGGAGTACACGGTCTGCCTAGAAGAAAAATGGCCTTTTTCTTGCATGAGAGAGGAGCTGAGGAAGCACAAGAGAAGGTAGGAGTAAGAGAAAAGTCAAAATGAGAATAAGAAACAAACCAAGTTAAAACTAAATTATGGGAAAATATTCAGGCCAAGGAATGTAAAATGGAGGTTCCTGGCAGTTAGTGGGAAGCACATTTGACTGGGCCAGTTCTTTTGCCTCCTCATGGCTGGTGCAGGTTTTTCAGGTAGCTAGCGTATAACTTCAAAACTAACTTCTATGCTTTGTTTCATCTGATAGGCGTACTTGGAACACCCTGTATAAGCAACTTCACACAGAAGCAATTATGATTGTAGTTGGTTAGAGGATGATCTTAGGGATAAAGAAGACTTAGTAGAGATTGTAAACAAGTAATATTTTTATTGTGCTACTGTGGCTCAAATCTGCTATTATTTTTTGTTATGGTTAAAGGAGTGTTATAACAATTTAAGAAACAAGTGCGTTAATGCTGCTGCAATTGTGGAGAGGCTGAATTGAGGGTTAAGGCAATCCACCTTCAGAGATCTCAAATTTCAGTCATTATGAAAGTGCTTTTTACCAGGCATAGCTTATTCATTTCAAGGATTATGTTGTTGTGTAATTTTACTCAAGAAACAGCCTGGCTATTAGCAGACACTGGTGAGTAGAAAATCTGTTACAAGGACTGTGATTGTGATAGCTACCACAAGCAATGCAACAGACCATACAACCTGCACATCAGTTTAGGAGTGGAGGTCTGCAGTTATGTTGAAGATTTTATTTAATGGTCAGGCTTTGCCACAGGCCCTCTGGAAAATCAAAGCATTGGTTTCAAATTGGCAAAAAAATTGGCAAAGGTGTTAGCGTAGATGACTTGAAAGGTCATAGATTGAACCTTTCCTACTTTGTTTCTGAAAGTACATGTGTTAATCTGGGTTTGTTCCTCTTTGGAAATTCTTTTATTTTTAACTCAGATAACAGCAAATTATTTGCTGCCAAAGCATTCTGGAACTATGCTGCACATAGCTACCATATTTTCTTGTCCTGACAAATACTACTTTCACTGGGTTTTTTTTGTACCTTGGCTTAAAGAAAGTGGTATTAAATTGCATTGGAAGCTAAACTGAGTAGACTGTATTGATACTCCTGTTCAGATCCCTTATACTGGCCTTCTTCATATGTACTCCTGGCATATGGAGCCATGTTAACACGTGATGGTAGAGTTTCTAGCTAAGCATGCCATGATGGTGCATTTTCTCCCCCAGTAGTTCCTTACATCTACAATTACACTGTGGAGAATAATATTCTTGCGCTGAAAATGTAATTTGGCCAAACACCTAAATTCTTGAAAGTTAGATAATCTCCACTTTGAAAGCACAAAGACAGCATGCAATTTCCCTGAAAGAAAGAATAAATTAGTGGTAGACACAAGGACAGTACATAGAGGTCAACTTTTTATCCAATGATCTAGGTGGCAGAAATGTTGAATTCATGTTGATAGAGTGAATTTCCTCTTTCAGCTCGATAATTTGCATTAATTATTTGATAGGAAGAAGAGGGATATTTTGAAGGCATTCTGTAAAATAACCACGGTCAACAAGAATTTTGACAGGTAGGTTTAAATACTTGTAGTTTTAAATTTGGGTTTTCTTTAGTAAAAATTCTTTAGAAAACAAGCTGTCCAAAAAGAGATAGTGAAAATAAATAGTGACTTATCTTACCCTTGTAACGATTTGCTGAGTAACTTCATGAGGTGGAAGTGTTTGTAGGAGGATGTACTTTGATTTCAAATACAAGCAGGGTTTGTAAACATGTTCAAATCACTGTGCACATGGCAGCTTTGTTTGCTCCTAGAACCTATGCTAGATTGGTTATATATTAGAAATCTCATGCAACAGTTATACTATTGTGCAATTAATATCTTCAAAGGTTTGCTAAAATACTTTGCAGTTTTTTTTCTAATACCATAGAAGTTCTGCTATCCCTCCAATCATAGATTTTTGCATTACAAAGTTATTTTGGTGCCCTCTTCACAAAGCACATTGCAAGTGTGCTGCTGTATTAGGCCTTGCTGGCTTGCCTGCTAGCTGGATGCTGGCTGGTGTCTGTGACTGTTCAGTCCAAAAGAGCCATTTTGTTGTTGTGGGGTTTGGGGATGTTTTTGCAGTATGATTCACAATCCACTTTCTTCAAGATCCACCACCCATAACTACTTTTTGGCCAAATTTAAGACTGAAAAGAGGGAACCCAGTAGTGACTTAGTCACTTCTGTTGTGTGCCAACAAGTTGCTCGTTTGCTGATTAGCCACCTGCTTTTGATCTGGATTATATCCAGACCTGCTCCAGCTGGCCAGAGAATGGGAATGTCAGCTGTAGTCAAGGATACCTGCAAAGCACTGAGAGCTGCAGCAAAGCATCTTTGAAGAAAAGCACAGGGAAAGGGAAATTAAAGGGAAGGCAAGGGAAAAACAGAGGCAAGGAGCCAATTTCTGATCTCAGCATCACTGATGTCACCAATACAAATTTGGTCCACAGAGTGCTGAGGAAATGAGAATAGAAATAGGTCAGAGGGAAAGGTGACAGACTAGCACAGGTGACAGCAAGGGGAAAATTAATCATGTCTCAACTGTAATCTTAATGGCTACTCTGCTTTAACACTTGAAATGTCTCTTACTCATCCAAGAGCATAAAATTAATAAAATCTTTCCTACAGTCTGCTTGTATTTCATAGCAGCTCCAGACAGGAATTTTTAGTGGTGCACCCATCTGCAGATTCATTTGAAAAGCAACATGCTTGCATTTCAGATCTAATGAAGAGGAAAAGGTTTAAATCTCCTCATGTTTCAAGTGAAATCTTATAGTAACAAACATACTTATACTTAAGATCTTCTTTCTTGTAGTGGTCTACACATTTCTAAGGTTGCTTAATTTGCTGGTGAATACCAACAAGTTTCAACTATTCTTTAGAGCATGTTTTTGTAGAAAATTGCAGGAAACACACAAAAATTGTCTTCCTGAAATATTTTCTTTTGAAATTGGTCATGAAACTCTGTTGGTGAATCGAAAAAGATGAAAATAAATGTTAAGTTTGCTGCAAGGATTTTTTAGTTGTTTCACTAGACTATTCGTTCTGAAACTAGTTTTTCTTCTAAAGTAAGGAACAGAAAATATGCATGAACAACCCCTCACCTGCTTTCAAGTATTCTTCAATCTAAAAAAGTTGTGCTTAGTTATTTGTTTACAGTGAGTCCATTCTAAATTCTTTAGTTTTTTGAACATTTGCCCCTGGAAAGTTGTTGATTTGTTGGGTTTTTTCGTGTGTTTTGGTTTGGTTTTTGGATTTTTTGGTAGATTGACCAACAATCATAAAACTAAGGCAAATAGTCAATTTCATGTGTCTAGGTACCACAAGGGTTAATATCATTCAGTATGATAATATACACTGCAGTTATTGACTTTCACTAAAGAGAAATAAGGCTTTGGAATTCTTTGTCTGCTTGAATAGCACTATGATTTTTGGAAGTGTTTGAGAAGTCCCACTGAACTGAGGGAAAGGCAGCAATGTCTCATATTCCTATTTGCAAATACTTGGAGGCCTGATCTAGCAGTAAGGTGTGCCATGTTCGTTTTCTGACTGTTGCCTTAGAAAGAACAGGGATTTTGTGCAGAAGTTTTTTTTTTTGTAAGTGTGCATTTATAGGAGATTGTCTTTGTCTTGAAGCTGACAAACTTTGTTGTCTGAAAAATCACCTCTCACAAAAAAGAAAAAAAAAAGGCAAATAAAATTCTCCTTCCAGTTAGTTACAGTCTTAGACATAACTAAGAGATACTGTATATTAAAACATAGACATACCCCTCCCCCTAGAAACAAAACTGTCATCTGAGGTCAACAGTTTACATTAATAAGATATTTGAAATTCTCATTTCCAGATATTTCTGTTGCAGGTTGATTTCTTTTGTTGTATATTACCCCAGCCACGAAAATTTGCAAGTGGAAGCAGTCTTACAGTCAGACAAGCCCCTGTGGAGCAGCTGCTCACACAGGACTATCCTTGTACTTGAGCAGCATTGCCTGCAGAATTTAACACTTGTCATGTTTACAGATTTCCAGCTTGAAACCTAAACCGAGCAGGTGTGTGATTAGCTAATTAAGACAGCCAGCTGAGCTTTTTAAAAATTAATTTAAGTATAAAATATATAACATACAGATAGCAGTTTTAATACTTCTGGATGAGGTCATTCCTCCTAATTTGGAAGCAGCTTCAGTAGGAATAGATATCTATTTAGCATCAACAGGATTGTACGATAGTCTAATGAAAGTCAAATCATGTTATTGAGCAAATATTTATGTTTAAGATTAGGAAATACCTGTAGGTTTTTGCAACTCAGTTCCAAAGTTGAAGAAATTTCAGAATGTAAGATGTCTTGCTGTAGTAGGTTTATAAAATACCTTAATGCTATTATTTTGGAAAAAAATAAGTATCATTGTTCTTTGTTTTCATTCTTATTATTTCTGCATTTCTTGCAGAAATATTTTTTCTTTCTCTTAGCAGCAGCTGGAGCTGAGTTATGCTCCATATCTTCCTAGTAAAATTCGTTTAAGTACAACCATTAGGGACAGAAATTTGCATTAAGCTGCTGGTATAAACTTCAGTATGCTATAAATGCAGCCAATCCACTTTTTACCAGGGCAGCTTCTTTATTGGTCCACTGAAAAATGTTCTTTCTGCAGTGATCCTACTTGTAAGAGTGATCTGTTCTTTGTTGTATGCTTAGTAGGAAATGTAAGTGAAACCTGGGATGGATTGTAAAGGTTTCTTCCCTTCAAGCTTGTTTGGCTTTTTTTTTATCATGTCTTAAGTAAAAAGTCTGCTCCGGCAAAGGTAACCTTCTCCATTTGGCTGGGAGAAGGAGTCACGAGGTGATCATGTGCAGCACACCTCCATGCTTCCCTCTCAGCAGTTCCTCCTTTCCTCTCTGGCAGCTGCTAGATTGGAGGTGAACCCTGTCCTGCACTGGGTTGGTCCAAACCAGATTCCACATCAGCTGTTTCCAAATAAAAATAATCATCTTTCTAGGTTGAGGCTGCAGTAAATTGCCAACATTTGTTAACACAAAGCATACTGGTGAAGATGTGTATTGATGACATAGGACCATAATTCTCAAAAGGTCTGATTTCAGGCAAGTGCTTTTATTAACGTCCCTGTTATATGCCACTCATGGACAATATGCCCCTGATGCATGAATTGCAGCCAGGAATAACGAGGACCTATTAGGAGCTCTTAGGAAATGAGATGACACTTCAACATGACCATGACTAGGGTTTATGACTGATACCATAGTGGTGGGGTCGCTGTGATCTCTTGTGGAGTGATTTACCACACATTACAGAATACGTGCAGAAAACTTCCTTAAATCATGTGTAGTAAAAAGATCCTGAAATCCCTAATAAAAATGTTTCTCCAAATTCTGCAGTGCAGAATATCAGATGAATGTGAAGTATATGTATCAGGAATGCATTTAAAAATCTGGTTTTGTCTAAGGATAAAAGTGCATTTGACCTCTTAGGAAAAATTGAATTTAGCACAATCTGAACAAATACTTTTCTGTTGGCAATGCCTGCTGTTCCCTAAAATGATAGTCTAGTTGTTCATAGGATTTTTCTTTCATTTGTTGCTTGTACAGTCTCACATATTCTCCAAGAATAAGAGTAAAGAAATAGATACTTCAGCCTCATCTTTCTAGCTCATAGAAGTGACAGAGAAGACAAGATCCTTTTTCTAAGCAAGAACATTCCATTTTCTATCTTATAGACCACAGATAATGCATGTGAAATTGCTTGGGAAAGTTCTCATGATTTCTTGGGAAAGTTACAGAAGAGCTGCTTCATTCTCATTCTTTCTTAAATCAGGTTAATGTAAAAAGCAGCCTCTATATATCTTGAATCAAGGCACAGTATTCTTTAAGTTGTCTAGATGCTTTATAATCTAGGCAACTTGATGTAGAAAATTATATTGGTCTTGATATGGTGTCAATAACAATATTTGCACAAAAGAATAAATTTTCAATGTTTTTTATTTTATCCTGCATTTTCAAATTATTTGATTCTTTGATAGTTTTTCAATCTAGTCACTTAGTCATTCCTGTAACTTCCTGTATTCAGAGATTCCTATATAATATGCTGCAAATAATGAGAATAGTTGGAGGTTAAAAGTGCCAAAACCTGTCTGGTTTAATCTTCACCTCGGTTTGAAGTAAGAAAACCAGCAAGGCATACTTTAAATGCAAGCTGAAAGTCAAAGAGGCATCTAAAATATAGGAAGTGCTTTTTGAACCCTCCAGGAACTGGATTTATATAATAAATATGTATAGCTTATCTAGAAGTCCTTTTGTATTCTGGCTTCTTCACCTTGCAACAGGTCTGGTTGCAGGCAGAAGTTATTCCTTCAGAGTTTTGGTGATCCAGTCTACTCTGAGTGTCATTGAAGTGGTGGAAAGCAGTGTATTGCTGCTTTCCTACAATGACATGCAGTAGCTCTTTAACATAAATAGCTATATTGCTTCAAAGCTGGTGCAGGTGGTTTGTCCATAACAGGTTCAGATTTTGTCCAGAAACTGTAGTCCCATTGTTTTTTTCCAAAAGTTGGATTTTCACTCCTGTAAAAATGTACCCTGTAAAAGGCTGGCTATGTGTTGTGCTATGTGTTTCTCAAAGCTTTTTAGAAAGCTTTTACAACAAAGATGTTTTTAGAGAAAAATATTTTTCCGCTTTCAGGTATAACTACACCTCCAGATAGAATTAGAATGTGATTAGGCTGGTTTCCCCTAATTTCAGTAATTTCTCAACATTTTTGCTGTAACATTTTCCTAGGCATTGTGACAGAAGGGCAGAACTTAACATTCTTAATATCTTTTGATCATCTGTGTCATTTAGCTTGTTCTGATGCATCTGCCATTGCAAAGGAAAGGAAGTTTTCATACCTGGGGCGTGTCTTTTTTTTCTGGTTAACTTTCTGACTGGAAACATAACCTAGTATGATTACAGCGAGGAGCACGTATTTGCACAAGGCTGTGGGTATTAATGACATTAAGCACCATCTGAATGCAAGTTGCTCAGAAGAAATCTGAAAAAAAGACAACCAAATAATTTTATGAGACTGAGACTTCCATAGTTTCAACTACCAGAAGTATTCCTCCGTGGGTTAGTTTCTTTTCTGAAAAATTCATGGACTTCATTTTAACAATCTTAGGTCTAAAAATGAGGATGAAAACTAAGCGAAAATCCCCTAACAATTCTTAATATCAGACAAGATATTATAAAATGAGCACTTTGAGTCTGAGTAGTACAGTTGGTAGCATCACTACTCTTACAGTAAAGAATTTTTTCCTAATTGCTAATCTAAACATGCCCTCTTTCAGTTTGAAACTATTGCCCCTTGTCCTGTCATTATCTGCCCATATAAAAGTCTCTCTCCCTCTTTATTATAAACCCCCTTAAGGTACTGGAAGACTACAATGAGGTCTCCCCAGAGCCTTTTCTCCAGGATGAACAAGCCCAGGTCTTTCAGCTTGTGTTCACATGACAAGTGCTCCAGCTGTCTGATCATCTTCATGGCTCTCTGAATCTGCTCCTACAGTCCACATGTCTTTTCTGAACCCATGCAGCACTCTAGGTGGGATCTCACAAGGGCAGAATAGAGGGGCAGAATCCCCTCCCTCTCCCTGCTGGTGCTCCCTTATGGTGCAGCCCAGGACAGGATTGGCTTCTGTGCTGTGAGCACACACTGCTGGGTCACGCCCAGCTTTTCGTCCAGAAGAGCCCCCAGGCCCTTCTCCACAATGAGCTCTTCTCCCAGTCTGTACTCATATCTGGGACTGCCCTGGCCCAGGGGCAGCACTTCACACTTGGACTTGTTGAACCTCAAGAGATTCCCATGGGCCCATTTCCCAAGCTTGTCCAGGTCTCTCTGGATGGGATCTTGCCTTCTCAGTGTCTCAGTTTCGTGTCACCTATGAACCTGCTGAGGGTGTGCTCAATGTCACTGTGGATGTCATTGATGAAGATATTGAAGGGCACCAGACCCCAGACCTCTGTCTGCACTGAGAAACACCACTCCTCACCAGCCTCCACCTGGGCACAGAGCCATTGACCACAGGTCTCTGGCTGTGTCTGTCCAGCCAATTCCTTATTCACTGAATAGTACATCCATCAAAGCCATGTCTTCCCAGTTTGGAGGTAATGGTGTTATTAGGGACTGTAAAGGCCTTACAGAAGGAGACAGGAGATAACTGTCTTTGTCAATCATTGCTGTCACTGGACCATAGAAGACCACCAGATTAGTCAGGCATGATTTGCTCTCAGTAAAGTTTGCTGGCTGCTTCAGATCACTTCCTTGTCTTTTCTCTGCCTCAGCATATCTACAAGGAAAATTTGCTCCATAATCTTCCCAAACATGTAAGTGAGGCTCACTGGTCCATAGTTCCACAGATCTTCCTTTCTCCCATTTTTTAAAAATGGGAGTGATGTTTCCTTTTTCTAGTCACTTCACCTGTCTGCCAGGATATTTCAAGTATGGTGGAGAGTGGCTTGGCAATAGCAGACACTTTCCTCAGGACCTGGAAATGCATCTCATAAGATCTCATAGACTTGTGGCTGTGACTTAGCTTCACCAAGTAATTTGCTTATAGGGAAAAGGACTTTTGTGGGAACCCAGAACATCCCTCTGGCTGTCCTGGATGGCCAGGACCCCTGCCAGGGGGCTCAGAAGCCCTGGCATGGAGCCCAAAATGCCTGTGGGTTTGATTATGACCTGTGGAGCAAATTACCAACCTTATATGAAGATCAGCAAGCCACAACAGTTTAGGTACAATAATAATGAAGTTATCGCGGGGTGGAAAAGTAGATTTTAGGGTTTTTGGTATGGAGGTTCAGGAGGCAAGATGGAGGGAACTGGGCATGTCCAGCCTTTCTCCTTCTTCTTGTTGGCCTCTATCTTCTGCTGTGATGTTGGCACTTACAGATTGGTTTGGAATAGAAGCTCACTGTCTAACATAGGTGATAGGTATTGGAAAGTAATTGTAAACATTATATATGTAGTTTTTAGTATAAAGACATAATACTGCCCTGGGGGCAGGCAGTGTGCCTGGAACTGTCCTGCTGGACAGACCTCGGCAGGGCAGGAGAAAATATTTTATAGATAAGGAACAATAAACAACCTTGAGACTGAGAGCTGAAGAGCTCCGACTCATTCTTCAAGCGCTCAGGCTGGGAAAAGAGACTTTTAACATTCTCAGGATCACAGCGACACAAAAGGCCCCGAGAGACTTCGATCCTTCAACAGCCAGAGGTAGGACGAGGGACTTGAGAGAAGTGGGAAGCCTGACTGCCAGTGCAGACTGAGGCAAAGAACTCAGTGAGTACCTCAGCCTTCCAGTTTTCACAAGTTCACCATCACTTACCAGGATGGATGCACTCTACTTGGCCTTTCTTTTCTGACCGATGTTCTTATAAAATCGCTTCTTGTTGTTCTTCACATCTCTTGCCAAGTCCTGTTCCAGCTTTGCCTTGACTTTCCTGATGCCATCCCTACACATCCAAATTATATCCCAGTAGTCTCCCCAGGTCACCTGTCCCTGCTTCCACAGGCTGTACATTTCTTTCTTACTCCACAGTTTGATGAGCAGATACTCAGCCATGCCAATTTCCAGCCTGCCTTCCATGATTTCCTACACATTGGGATAAAGATCTCTTATGCTCTAAGAGAGTTCCCATCAGCCCCTCTCTTCTGGGACCTTGTTCACTAATTTTTTTCCAACAGCTGGAACTCCACTCTTACAAAGTTCAGGATCTTGATTTTGCTCCTTGCCAGGCCCAAACTCCTTGAGATCAGGAACTCAGCCAGGGTGGTTGTTACAGCCAAGGCTGCCTCTGATCTTAACTCCTTTGATATGCTCATCCATCGCATTGGTGAGTACCAGGTACAGTAATGTCTCACCTCTGGTTAATTTGTCTAATACCTGTGCTAGAAGTTGCTCCCCACATTTTTCAGGAGTCTCCTGGATTGCTTGCTGTATTGATTTCCCAGCAGGTGACCAGGTGGTTGGAGTCCTTGTCAGGATGAGAGCTTGTGAGCATGATGTTTCCTGTATCTGAAGCAAAATGCCTTGTTGACAGGCTCCCTCTAATCAGGCAGCCTATAGCAGATTCTTGTCACCAGGTGTCCTTTGTTAATCCTGTCCTTGGTTTTCACCTACAAGGTCTCAGTCTCTTTATGGCTGTTTATCAGGGACACCTCTTCACAATCTAACCCTGCCTTAACATTGAGCACAAGACCTCCACCCCTCCTTCCCAGCCTGTCTCTTCTGAAAAGCTTGTGGCCCTCAACTGCAGTGCTCCAGTCATATAACTCATGTCCCATGTTTCTGTGATAGCAATTAGGTTATACTTTTCTAACTGCACCATGGTTTCCAACTCCTGTGCCTTGTTACCTGTGCTGCATGAATCGGTGTAGAGGCACTTCAGCTGGGATATCCACCTCTTTATCTCCTGGGAAGAGCCCTGTCTAATTCTTTTGGGATGATTTACAGGTTCCCTGCTGTTCCCCAAATGGTGTTCCTGGTTCATTTCAGATAAGCCAGTAGAACATCCTCTTTCTCTGCTAAAAGTAGTTTAAAGCTCTTCTAGTATGTCTTGCCAGATTGTTCCCCAGAATAATTGTCTGAGTGTTTCAGTACTAAGGCTTGCTTAAGCACAGCACAGAGATGTAGCAGTGTTTATAAAACACTGCAGAACCCTGAAGGCCAGAGCATGAAAAAACATCTGGAAATAAGAGAAAGGAAGGAGTATGGTGCAGAGTCTAATAAGGTCTATTCTTTTTTTGTGAGAAAGCTGTTGAATGTGTGACCATGTGCTCAACAACAAACAATGCCTAAATAAGCAAGTAAGGCCAACTTCTTAATGATAATCAAGGTCAACATTTTTAAAAGTGCGAGCTACTAATTACAGAAATATGTGGCCTAATCTTACAATCTTTGCCACAGAGAGAATTTTCTTGGCTACACTAACAGTGCTCACCAGAGTAGGTATTGGAATCATAGGATGATTTGTGTTAGGAGGGACCTTAAAGATCCTTGTGTGGTACCAGACTCATTGCCATGGGTGGGGACACCTTCTACTAGACCAGGTTGCTTGGAGCTCCATCCAACCTGGCCTTGAACACTTCCAGGGACAGGACAGCTACAGCTTTTCTGGGGGACCTGTTTCTGTGCCTCACCACCCTCCTAGGAAAGAATTTCTTTTTAATATCGTACCTAAATCTACTCTTTCAGTTTGAAGCCATTCCCTCTTGTCCTGCCATTAGAAGCCCTTGTAAGAAATCCCTCTGTAGCTTTCTTCTAGACCTCCCTTACACACTGGAAGACTGCTTTAAAGTTTCCCCAGAGTCTTCTTTTCTCCAGGCTTAATAAGTCCTGCTCTCTCAGCATATCCTTATAGGAGTGGTGTTCCATCTCTCTGATCATATTTGTGGCCTTCCTCTGGACCTGCTTCAACAGGTCCTTGTCCTTCTTATGTTGGCGCTCCAGTTACATTATGTATAATGTTTCCATAAGTGATCCATTAATAGATGCAGACAAACATTGTCTCATTTTACCTTCTTCAGTCATGAAGGATATACTTGGGCTTAAAAGCATAATTTCTTTAGAAGCTCTTGGAGCAGATTCAAAGGTGACCAAAACTCAGGTGTTCCCAATTTTGTTGATCGTTTAAGGTTTCCCTTCTGCAGAGTGATTTAAATTGAGCTGGCAAACGGAGTAGATGAAAACAGGCAGACTTTCATCTTATTTTCATTGTTTATGACAGATTGGGTGGTGCCTGGAGGAAGGTGCATGTATAAACAAGCTCTAAGGTAAACTGTTGGCAAGTCTGCAAATGCTGAAAATTGAGCATGCATCATGCTGAAATGATGCTTTCTCAACAGAGAAAAACAATCTTTGTAGGTGTTTGTCTCAGAGATGTTTCACAAGATGTCTAAGGTTTTTGGAATAAGTGATACAGATGCCAGACTTGTTAAACTTACTCTAAAGATTAGCCTGTACCCCCTGAAAATGAAATTTAATGTACTAGCTAGTGATTCCCTTATCTCAGTAGGGAAAATAAGTTCATTAGTTTTGCTAATTGAAATGTCTTAGGTAAATTTAGATGAAACTCAGCCACTTTTCCTTCCCTACAAGTTCTTCACTGCTGTAACAATGTTTTCCACAGTACTCAGATTTGCAAGAGGTTCTTTTTCTTTTAATGCTGAAAAGTGAGAATTTGCTGCAGCTACTGCTCAACTTTTTTTGTTGCAAACCTTCCTTTCAGAAAATATATCCAACTCCCCTCATCTCTCCGGTCATGGGACAAAGTTTAACTCTGTTCTACACTTAGTTTTGTCTGCTGAATGGGTGTTTTCTTAACTTTTGCAAATACTTGAATATTTTTAATTTCATTCCATTGTAAATTTTCACTCACAGATTTGGGTAAATATGATATTAACTAGCATTTTCCCTTTCTCTATAATTTTTGGAAATGAGCAAATATCGCCCTTGTTTTGCAGGCTGGCAGTCAGGACAGAATAGTTAAGTCATTTAAGTCAATTGTTAAGTCATGGAAGAGTTTAGGCACCTAGAAACTAAGTGGAAGCATGGAATCCATGAGGGCAATGGAACCTTATCCACTGAGGTGGGTGGGCAGAGTCAAGTACAGCGGGTTGTTCAGTGCTGTGTCTGTTTGGTTTGAATATCTCTAGGGACAGAGACTATCATCCACTCTGGAAAACCTTGTGCTTGGTCACCCTGACAGTATTTTTTTTTTCTCATGGTTATATGGAATGTCTTACTTTGATTTGTGCTTACTACCTCCTCTTCATTCACTGGGTATTACTGGGAAGAGTCTCACTCCATTTTCTTTATTCTCTTCTGTCGGTTGTTTATACACATTTGTAAGACCCTCCTGAGACTTCTCTTCTTCAGGTGGAACAGTTCCAGCTCTCTTAGCCTCATTTTCTGTGAAAGGTGCTCCAGTCCACTGTGTTTGTGGTCTGTCATCAGACTCCCTCCAGGAGCTTCAGTTTGACTCAGACCTGGATACAGCATCTGTGTGTGCATCACCAGTGCTGAGCAGGGAAAAAGGATCTCATCATTTGGCAGTGCCGTTCCTAAAGCAACCCAGGATACTACTGGCCTTTTTTTTCCTCAGGGGCACACATCTGGCTCATGGTCATCTTGTTGTTGATTCAGACCCTCCAGGACATTTTCTGACAAGCTGCTCTTCAGCTGTTCAGCCCCTGCGTGTAGCCCCACTGTGTGTCAGACTCATGTATATCCATTTTGTACATTGACCTATTCAAGTGCATAGGAACCTGAGTTTTCATCATAAGATACTCTAGGTATGTATCCATGCCTAGGCTGCAGCTGGCTTGACAGGTCTGAGGGCTGCATTTCAGGTCATGCCTGAGCCTGCTCAGAGGTTGTTGATAAGTTATCCTGTGCCTACAGCTCCAAAGGGATCCAGTGCTGTGACTGTGCATGCACCTGAATGTGTACTGCTGAATCATCCCAAAAGAGAGCAGCTGTGATCATTTTCCTTCTTAAATACAGCTGGCAGTCCAGCTAACTTTTTTTCCCCCTTTAATGCAACAGGATTTGCTCAGCAAACAAGGAACCAGGTTTGTTGGTCTTCTGCAATTTCAGAAAGTTCAAAATCACAGCTTGCAGAGAACCCAAGTTCAAATTAACTCATTTTCTTTTTGAGCCAATGCATACATGCTGTTTTTCAGCCCTGGCACGATAGTACTTCTAAGAGCTCATTTAGGCTGGATGCTTGTTTGTAGGCCTGAAGAAACCAGCTGCCTTTCCAGAGGTGCTCTGATACCATGGCAACTGTCACTTGACAGGCAGACAGATAGCAACCCAAGCCCCTGAGCCATCCCATTGCCCAGAGCTACTGAGGCTTCACTAGTTCCAGTAAACATTAGAGGTTGAACTAAGCCTGGTGTGATCAATTGCAACTCCAGTGACTTCAAAGGTGTTTGTCCCACTGTAACCCTCACTGGAATTACTATTTCAGTGACAGTGAAATTATTCCCATGAAGTACAAATTACTTAGAAGCTTTTGGATAGAACTTAACCATAGAAATATTTGCCATAGCTATGATCAGTGAACTGAAGACAGGAAGGCAATCTAATTTTACTGTTTTATTCAGATGTAAAAGTTGAACATGGCTACACTACAGGCAAATTCCTAGAAAGAGTTTCCATTACAAACACGAAATACTGTCCAAGGAAGCAGGACCAGGGTATATTAGAAAAATTAATTTCAAGCAATTTACATCTGTTCATTGCAAAAGCAATTTGTCTTGCAGCTACTACATCAAGAGAAATAGAGAGGCATTTGTCTTTGTTCTGAAAATGTGGCATAACAGTGAAAAGCAAGGGGGATGCCAAAGGCCAGACTGAAAGGACTCATGGGTTTGCCAAGTAGGTCAGAGTTAGGATTGTCTGCCAGTTACTGATCTGAAGCCTTTGTACTAGGTCTGACTGGGATGAGGGTTTTTTCACCGTATCTCCTGTGGTGCTGATAACAGACCAACTCTTCAGATGCTGCTGAACAGCATTTGTGCAGCATGAAAGCATTCACTGCTCATCCTCAACCCAGTGAATAGATTGGAGTGTGTGAGAGGCAGGGAGAGGACACAACTAGGCATATAGCCCAAACTGACCAAAGAGATTTTCCATGCCCTGCAGTGTCATGTTCAGCAATAAAAGAGCAGGAAGAGTGGTGTTAGATAGGTTAGCTGTCTATTGCTTGGTAACTGATGAGGCATCAGTCTAGCATGGGAGGTGATTAGTGATTGTCCTTGTATCATGAGCTGTTTTCTTTTCTCTGTATCTTCTTTCAATTTTCCATTGCCTGTTAAACCATCCTTACCTTGACCATGAATTTTCTGGGGTTTGCTCCTCCCTTTTATCTTTCCCCATGAAACTGTCTTTGGGGGTAGGGAAGGGAGCAAGTGTCTGTGTGGTGCTTAGGTGCCCACAATAGTCAAGCATAATTCATATAAATATCAGTTTTCAGGACAGCTCTTTATGTGTGTGTTTAAAACCCATGAGTTAAAGAAATTGAAGCTTTTTGTAGAACAGTTTTGTGCTCTGAAGTCCATGGAAGCAGGAAGCATTGAACAGGCAGAGAAATTCCTCACAATTTCTGGAGAGCACCATGTGGAGAGAAGCAGGGCCTCTGAATCACTCCAGTCCTTGCCTTGTCTTTGTTTTTTATAGTCAGTGTTGGTGTCTGATGAGACAGCCTTTAAACAGCAGCCATCATGAGAAGGCTTCTATCAAGAAAGATGAAGACTGCTAATAGCACTTTACTTGCTTGTTTCAAACCATTGTGTTCTTTCCAGCCTGAAAGGTTTACTCCCCTTTGTGGATTTTACGTTTCATGTAAGGCTGCCATCCCTTTCTCCCAAGAGAAATCTGGAAATGTGAGGAAAGCTGCAAAACCATGATTTTGAATATCAAATAGTCAAAATATTTGCCTGTTTTATCTGAGGAAGAAGTAATTCTCAGTTGGAGATTCAATGCCCATAAAAAGCTGGTCAAGGAAGTAGAAAATGTATTTATGTGTTTACTTCCCATTGACCCTCCAATAAGAAGCTGCTCTAATGTGTTATCCTTGCAGCCAGTGCCTGTTTATCTCTGCTCTGCATTATCTGAATGCAGCGTCAGGTACTGTACTTGCTAAGGATTGAATAGGGAGCACAGACACAAAGATAAACATTAACAGGGCCTGACTGGGATGGAGTTAATTTTCTTCCAGATGCTGCTCTGTTTTGGATTTGTGACTAAAGCAGTGCTGATGGCTCAGTGTTGTGGCATGGCTTGTGTGGCATTAGGGCTTTCTCTTTTCCCACCTCTGGCTCAGCAACAAGAAGGTTGGGGGAGCCATGAGATACTGGGAGAGGATATAACCAGGACAGTTGACCCAAAGTGACCAAAGGGCTATCCCATGCCATAGAATGTCAGGGGTGGTGGGGAGGGTTTGGGGGTTTTTTGAATGTAGACATTGCTTGGAGACTAACCAGGTGTCAGTATCAATATGCTTGTGGGAGGTGAGTGGCTTCTTTGCATCCCTTGCTTTTGTTTTATTCTTGCTTATTGTTGTTTTCTTTCTTCTTCCTTGTTCTTTCCAATTTTAAACTGTTTTTATCTCAACCCCTGAATTTTCTTGCTTTTGTTCTTCCTATTCTCTCCTTGTCTGACAGTGGGGGAGTAATAAAGTGTCTATGTAGGCTTGACATGCTGACCAGCATTAACCCACAACATACCCTAAAATAGTAGTCATCTGTGGCACCTGCCAGGCAGAAATCACAGAGGACCTGATTTTCACTCATATGCATGAAGTTACTAATGGCTAAATATTTGTTGTATAAGGCCCCAAAATAGAAAAGAGACATTGAGACTTCTGAGAGGGAGAATGTCACAGATGAGTCCTATAATATTAAGGTAAAAAAAAATTTGTTAACTGGAAAATCTTACATTGTGTATCTATAGAACTGCTTTTATATAGGTGCTTCCTGATCCAGTTTGCATGTTGCCATCAATCTATTCACCCCAGAAAGGAGTCTCATTTGAAAGCTTGTCTATTGAATTGTGCCTGGTATCTCCATAATGACAAAATTTTTTATCAAGTTGTGGCAGGACGCCCTGCCCTATGAGGGCCTATCTGTTACCCATCAGCTAATGCAGTAGCTCAGGGCATCTTTCCCTCACGTGTATTTACTAATTGCTAAAATAACTCAGTCAAGGCAGCTTGTCTTGTAGCAGTTTATTTCAGCACCATGGCAGTGACATTCCCAACTGACAATAAACATCTTGCCTTAAAAGCAAGATTGTAGGAAGATAAGCTTGAATTTCCGACTGACAGACCTTTCACTTTACAAACTATAGAAGCTACACCATACTTTCATTTGCATATTCCCTGGAAATGTGTGGGGAGCTCTCCTCAAGGTTTGGGACGCCTATCTTGAGTTACTCTCCCAAGGGTTGAGTGAAAGATCTCTGTGTACCCCATGATCAATTTGGTGGTAAGTTACATTCACTCCTATTCTATTTCTTTGCTAGCTGTTACATAGGTACGTTTATGTCGAGCACTGTTTTATGTAACCTATTAGTAGTTCTTTTGTTTTATCCTGTGTAGTAAGTAACTCTGTTTAAGGCCTTTTGTCTGTTAATCTCCTGTCTATTTAATAAATAACCCATTTTATAATAGACCTGATCTGCCATTCTTGAGAACTTGTGAGCCAGAACGATTTAGGTGCAGGTCACCTAAGCAGAGCTACTGTGAAAAATCTGCGGCTAAGGCAGGGCTTGTTCAAAGCTCTCACTCAATCCATTGCACAAGTGTATGAAAAAAGACTTACATCTGAAAAGACACTAAGACATTTAAATTGTTAAATGCTTGCAATATTTCTTACCTCCTGGACAGAAGAATCATGTATCAATAACAATGGAAAAAACTAGCTTGGCTTTAAAGAAAAAATTTTCTTTTTAACTTAATAGAAAACTTGAATGCTGAACTCGAGCAAATGCTGTAATTTATCTGTTTATTGCAATACTGCCTTAGTATAGCACTGTATAATAAACATTTCTCAGTAATTGCTAGCATTAGTGTCACACAGCCACTAATACATTATCTTGGGTGCACTATCCCAGAAAATATTAAAATGTGAATACTTCCCACTTGGGAAAGCTGAGACATCACCTTAGTCTTTTTCTACTTGATGTAATGTGCTCTAGCCAACATCTTGTCAAGCTGACATTTGAATGCAGATAGCACTGACGCATATATATATCTATATATATCTATATATATAGATATCTACGTAAAATAAACATTTTGATACTGTTGGGAAGAGATAGAATATGAGTAGTTTACCGAAGACTACAGATAGTGAGCATGGAAATTTCTTTTTTGACCAACAAACACAAATCTGTTAATATGAGTGATTACCTTTGTATGGTGAATTAGGGTTACCTGGACACTAATCAGACAATGTTAAACATAATCTTGGGATAGTTACATGACATGTAAATGAATTATAGCATAAACAAGTGATGCTGCATGAGTTTTTGATTGGATTCAAGATCAAAATATGCAAAAGCAATCAGAACCAACTGGATGTTGTTCAGCAGATCCTGCTCTGGTTTTTAATCACAGGTTCAGAATTGAACATCATTCCAAACTTGTGGTAGAGTTAGAATTTTCTGTCTTGATTTATGAAAATAACATGATGAAAATAAAAAATGGTCCATGTCCTCAAGTCTGAAGGATGCATCTCCTTCTATCCCTTCCTGTGTCAGCTCAACAGAAAAACTTAGGTTCAGTCTACTCCAGTATCTACCAGGTATAGAGATGTTAGCAAGGTCTTTTCAGCTTTTCAGCATTTCCCTGTCACAGTGGCATGTACATCTATAAAATCACATCTTTCTATTTATTTGCTTACACTTTTTGTCCACACCCACTCAGCTTTTACTAGTCACTCTTGATAAAACAGCTTGAGCTAGAAATCAATGCTGATATGACAACTCATAAGAGCAGCTTCAAATCCCTCTGTTGAGAGCAAATCCATTTTCTTTTAATGAAGGCACACCTGCTTACAGAAGTGATCAATGTGACAAGACATAAGCACGTGTTTGACTGCAAGTATGTGCTTAAATTTCCAAGCACTCTCAGGCTTAAAGCTTGTGTTCATTTGAGCTGAAGATTCTATTGCTGATTCTAACATCTGTGAAGAAAGCTGCAAAACTGATGATGCAATAGGAGCTGAGATGGCAATAATTGTGTGTGTCATCTTTAAAAATAGATACTTTCCCTCTTGCCATGCTTGTAAATAGCATGACAGAAGAGACAGAAGAAAAGGCTTTCCACGCTATTTATGTGTTTGTTTATTGTTGGGATTCATGAAACAGATGTGGACAATCAGAATATTTTCCATTGGGTTTTGGGTATTTCAGTAGGTGTTTATGGACAAGGTTTAGCCAGATGACTGATTTTGTAAGACTATGAGGGAGTCTAGTGAAGGAATTTGAATCACTAGGAAAGGGGATCAATGCCCTGTCAGATTTCATCAGGGCTTTCAAGCAATGTTGCACTTGTTCTCATCATTGCTTCAGGTGTAACTGGAGAATAACTGGTTTCAGGCAGTGAAGGCTGTGGCTGACAAGCATGTAGCATCATGCAGTTTGAGCTAAATTTACATCCATGCTATGAACTAGACTTCATTGTGCTTTGTGCATAGATTTCATTGTGCTTTTTGCCCAGGCATCTTCAGCAAATGCACTTCTTTAGAAAGGCAGTACAAAGATGCTGTATTAGACTGACTTCCACAATGCTGGAAGGAAAAAATGTGAGCCTGCATGATGAATTAACTTAGGTGAGATGTTTCCTTTACACGTTCAGGAAGGGCTGGATCTGTTCATACCAAGGGTAAGTCCACACAGAGCTGTACAAAGCTTTAGTCTTTCAGAAAATGGTGTGAGTGTTTTGCCATCTTGAGGTTTTTTTAGTTTGCCCAACAGTTTTTTTCCTGGAAAGAGAATGTTCGCTGTGAGCCAGCCCTGCTAATGTGTGCTGTCCATCTCCTTCCAGGGTGAGTGAAGCCCATCTCTGTCTGCACATTCCTACTCCCCATCTTTTGCATTTGAATGTTGCCTGGCTGCTGTCTCATGATTTTTGTTTTAATCACCGCTTTTTGTCTTAAGTCATTATTGCACCATGCATTGTTAAATGTTGATTGGATTGGAAGTCACTGTATGCACAATAATATACTTTTTATTTCTGTATTGTAATAAAATAAATTTTTTCTTGTAATATCTTTTCTATTACATATTATACATTCTATCTATTACATATTACACATTCGTTGTTACAGTGTACTCCTTGCATTTCAGAATGTCATGTGTTGGATCAAACATTACTCTGATGATGTGACAAATGCCTTTGTCATGGTTTCTTATGCATTTATACCCCTCACCAGGTCATATATTCTGTTGAACTAACTCTGAAATGGTACATTTTCTATCAGCACACTTATGCTTGAGCATGTATTGTACTTCTGCTTTGAGTATTACAGCAGTTCATGAAGAAAGGACTGGATTAACTTTATCATATTCACAGTGAGGAAAGAAAATACATGCATGCTGAATACTTTAGTTATAGTGGTGCATAATAAATTGTTTGTCATTTCATGAGTTATCCCAAAGTACAAGTTACAGTACAGATAATAAATGAAAGCTTATATTGTCTGAAGATAATAACTTAGGTAGCACTGCATTCATAAACAAAGAACACTTACACTAAACATCAGGATGAATATTTTTTTCCCATTTGGGGAATCTATTAATAGATTGTTTTCATTTCCATTCTGGCTTAATTCTCTGCAACCTGTATTGGTTCTGGTGTCATTGTATTTCAGTTTCCTCCTACTATTGTGTCCATGGCCTTACTTATGCATCATTTTATTTGGCCCCCCATTTCAGATGTTAGGTGTAAGCTGGGATATTTATCTTGGCTATCACAATTTGGAAGAGTCACTCAGAATGCTTTGGCAATGCTCTTCAAGAGGTAGACAGAGACCTTCAGTCTGATTCAATTGTTCCCTTCATTCTCGCCTCTACCAAGAGTTGTTACAAAAATTTAGAAAAATATATTTATTACGCACACACAGACACACACTCTCCTCAACTGCTGGACAAAGAACACTTTACCACTTTGTACTCTTCAGATAAATTGTTATAAACCCATGGCAACTCCTGTTAGAGTTGCTACACTGAACTACAAAATAGCATATATCTAAAAAGATTTTCTTAGCAACAGAGGTACCACAGAACTGTTGAAATTTAACTGGATTCAGCCTGTAAAGGACATGTAGATGGCAACTTTAAGTCTTGCAAGCGATCATTGAACTGAGTACTACAAAAAAAGAGAAAAAGAAATTATTTCATTACTGAAATGCATAGTTATAAATGTCATTATTTTTTGCAGGCTGAAGCAAGCATTCAGCCTGGTTTATGGGTTATAAACATGTTATATCAATACAGGTTATATCAATACAACTTATGCTTCTATGGATTGCGGACTCTAATTCAAAAGGAGAGTGCCTATATAGGACTGGCCAAACTTGCCTTTAAGGAGAGACTAAAATTCACTGACTTTTAACTAAATGATACAAGTTTTATTATAAAAGAAAATAAAGACCCAGGTGATAACTGCTCCAACTTTTTGAGGGGCAAGCTGATCCATGCAATCTAGTCCCATTCACACAGTACTAGATTGATATCAATTATGCAATCTGATCTTTATTGCCAAAATCTTACATGAAGCCTACTAATGCCTACTCTGATCAAAGGAAAGTAGCATAGGTCATTGAAGAAAATAAGGTACATAGAAATAGTGTGACTAACGTACAATAATTTTGCTAGACATTGGGAAAACAGGATTAACAGTACTCAATGCATGCTTTAAGATTACCACAGGCACTAAGGATTGGGCATAAGCTTGCCTATGAAGAGGGAAGCTGAAATAACCATTACAAACACAACCTAAGCCGTGGAAGTAGAGCTGGATGTCCTGGCCTGAATACCTCTGAAGAATAAGGTATCACAAATGAGCGAGGCAGCCATAAATCAGCTAACAACATTTGGAAGATTCAGGAAGAATAGACAGGAAAATAAAATGTATAGTGATGACATTTTCATGGTCTCACATTTTATGGACCTCCAACATTACTTCCTTGATTTATAAGGTGGGGTTTTTTAATCCAAAAATATGGGATCTGGTAGAAAATATAAAGATGGTATTAGAATGCAGCTCCTTCTATGTCACAGAGAAGGAAGTATTAATCAGAACTACACAATAACTGCAAACAACTGAGAATATCCATAAATATGGTTGAGACATGGAGCCTTCTGTGCAACCTCAGAGGCATATTGAAATGACAAAATGGAGAAATAATTGCCAAACTGGTGATGACCATCACTGTTCATCATGCTTTGCATAGCAATGAGTATGCTGAGTGCCCTTCCTTCGCCAAGTTACCTGGGCAAGCTATTGAAATTTTGCTAATGTTACAGGTAAATGAGAGTCAGATGGCAAAAATATTTGGGGTAAATGCTTCTTTATCTTCCATCGCTGTAAAAAGTATCATTCACACTCACAATGATAGACAAGGACTTAATTCATAATGAACATTTTATCAATGAACACCTTGGTGATTATTTACTTATTGCAGGAACCACGTGTGGATGTAGCCACCTTGCCTAGGTGTTAATCAGAGGAGTATAGGATATGGTGAGTTGGAAGGGACCCACAATGGTGAAAGTGTTTTGAAAACTTCTACAAAGGATGTTTATGTAGTGTGTCCCTCAGAGTCCATGCCATTTCAGGAGGAGTGTGGCAGAGGGAATAAATAACCTGTAGCCCAAGATATTATTATTTCTGAATTTGAAATAAAAAGGCATGGAAGTTCCTATCATGAAAGGAACAAGAAAATGATATCTCTGCCTTTAAAAAAAAATGCTGTCACTTTTTCTTCAGGACCAATTTTACCATGGCTTCAATCAGACATTTTGAGATGCTGACACTAAATATCTCTGCACAGACAGATGTCTGAAGTGAACTGTTAGTTTTTTCGTTTTCCAGAGTACAGCTCACTTTCAAATGAAGAAGCTGAGAGCATTCTCTATTTTCCCATGGTGCACGTTGATTACTGTGGGCAGCTGCACAGTCCAAAGACAGTTCCTGAAAGGACCATGCTTCAGGGCTGTTAATTTGTTGGCATGGATTCTTGGGTATAGGAGGTGTATTTTAAGAGATTTGTTAGCAGTGATTTCACCGAGAGCTTGTGACAAGATAGAAAGTGACACTGCAAAATATCCTTAATGATAAATTCCCCCTCTTTTTTAAATTAACTTCAATTTCTATATAAATAGATTAGGGCTCTGCTGTTGGTCTGCATTTACATAATTTCCATCCAGTATTTTTTTAATGTGGGGCTCAAAATGACAGAACACAAAATCACATAACTGTATGCAGAATGTGTTAATATACTCATTTTATCAACTTGTTTTTTCAGAATATACTTATGCCATTCAAGTGATTTAGTTCAAAGCTAAGGTCTGGTCTGTCTAGGAACTTACTAAAATGGGTGAGCTTGACTCTACTCAGCTTAGACCAGATCTTTGTGGTTTTCTTACCTTGATGTAAATCCTTGTGATTAAATTCTGAGTGTTAAACACAGGAGCACTACATGGGAAGAAGCAGCTAAAAACTTCACAATTGCATTATTATGTGTAAGATCTCCTTCCAGCATAAAATTACATGATACATGGTGCCACTAGGAAACATGGTAAATTAGTCTCAGTTGGCATTCTGTTAAGAATTGGAAAATTAAGAAATTAACCTAAATCAAGCAGTCCAAAGCACACAGGGTTGTGTGCTCATATGCATATGGGAGCATATAATGTGTTTGAGAGTAGGAGGGACACATTGTATGATTCATCTTGCTGACAAGCAGAAACATTATTTGATATCTTAGATGGAGCCCTAATACTTCATAACTTTGTATAAAGACTCTGGATACAGTTTTGATAGACAGCAAACTATGTGTATGGTGAACCACCTGCCATCTTCTTCTCATTAAAAAGTTGCCTTGTTTATTCATTTATTCCTGACTAAGATAAAACTTCAAATAAGAGTTCCCATTCTAATTTTTATGCAGTACTCTTTTGATGAATGAAACACAAAATTATTAGTCATTCTTTCCTTTTTCTTAGTCTACCATTGACTTATATAATGTATAGGGCATTCATGAAAAAAAAAGACGGTGGTACTGTTCCACTGTGGGAAAGAGAGAAAATGGAGAGGAAGAAGCTTTTTAGACAATTCCCATCATAACTATAATAGTATGTCATAGTAAAGGGGGTATGTCTGTCATTAGTGGACAATTACACTAACCAGCATGAGATTTTTGCCTGCTAGGCAGTGTACTGTGGGATTTTAATATTGAAGTTTTTAGAACTAAGCTTTCCTAATAAACCAAATATGTAAGTCCTAACACTACATCAATGAAGTTGATTTACATATGAGTAGAAGGCCAGGATACATATCTGAAATAAACTGAAAAATCCAGGCTACTGCACGAAGGTAGAGGAGACACACATTGACATAGTATGAAAAAGTCAGAGGGTTAACTTACACGGTTTATTTCTCTTCTTCTGTCCATGTTTACTCATAAAAAGCTGCAAATAAAGTCTTTGGGAAAGAGCACAAATGCAATTCTAAAAAGCAAAGGGCTTTAGTGATCACAGATGAAGTTGTTATTGAAAGCAAAGAAATAGGCAGCTGAGGACATTACAATATCCATATTGGCTGAATTATAAACTCCTGAAAGTCTTTCCACACCTTTAAAGAGATGCAGAAGTCAGTGTAACAGGAAATAGAGATACACATTTCTAAAACAACTAGACTGTGGTCTGGGTTCCCTTAAGTTTTAGGCTGACACCATTCCTCAGGACTGCCTGGTCCATGGCCATGTTTGTGCTTGGAGAGTTCTTCTATTCACAAGGCTTTGTTAGGCCACAAAAAGGTAGCGCTTATACATAAAATTTTATTAAGCTGCCTCAGCCCAATTAGCTATCAGGCTATATGCTATGAGAAAGACATCTATGTAGTATTTGTACTGTAGGAAAGTAATAATCCTGACTGAAATAAGGATGTGGAAAATCTAAATGTGCATAGGCTAAGGATCACTTGTGTCATCATCAGAATTTATTGATGGGAGGGCTAATAAAATGACCTCCTGTAACAATATAGGCCATCCCATTCTTTACCCATGGACAGCTCAGCTGTGTCAAAGACCAAGGATCTGTGTGTAAAACAGCTCCTGAATCACTAGCAGTTGCAGTCCAATTATTTTGAAGTAAAATTACCTTTTATTACCTTTTATTTCAAGACGAATTGAACTGAACTATGGTGTTTCAGAAGCAACCTAAACCTCTGTGTGCAAAGGTCCAGTACACTCAATGCTTTCTCTAAAATGCATTGAACAGCTCTTGGGTCACCCAGAAACAATCTCTTTTTCTCTGTGTTTCAGTTTCTCTGTGTTTCTACTGTCCAAGTAGAAACCCCAGTGCCAGTACTCTGGAACAATCAGCATAGGTGACATTGCCAATTTTGCAAGGTGATACTGCAATCCCAGGGGCGTTGATAAGGGGCATGATTCAAATTCAAATAAACCCTTGGCTCTGACAGTCTGGAAAGTGTTTTACCAACATTTCAGCAGGGCCACATGTGACACTTTGTTAAATTTTCTTGCTCTGTGGCTGCTAAAATCATACAAATACATCCATTTTGAAATGGGCTTTATCTCTTTATCTCTATTCCCACCACTATCAAGATGTGACTGAGTATGCTAGAGAAGCTGGTGAAGGTCAAAGAATTTTTCACCAGGTAGGGTTGTTGTCATCTCTGATGGAAGTAGGTTTTGCTGTGTGAAAGATTTGGCTGCATTTGGGGTTGATTCAAGTTTTTTTAGTGTGCCCTTGCCTTCTTACAATATTGCTATTTATTTGTAGGCATAGCTGTAAGAAAGGTCCCTCAACCTTTACTGTCATGATGTAAGTCTAAATTCTGGATGAACAAAGCTGTTGGGAAGGGATCAATCTGCCCACAGCCAAAGGTCAATACCTGGGCATAAACTGAAGAAATAAAATTAATCCACCATAACCTAAATCCTTCAAAGATACAGGCAAAATGCCAAGATGGGTCACCCACACTGCCAAAGCAGGTTGCAGTGGCTGTCAGCCAAGCTAAACAGCACATTGAGGAGATCCAGTCTTGCAGACCAACAAACCTATACCATGCAAGTGCCACATATCTCCTACAAACATGCCCAGGTAATGTCACTAAACTCCCAAAATATCATGAATCATGCGAAATGGACAAGCTAACCCATAATTGTCCCTATGTTACCTAGATAATGCATACCCAGATACCCATCAGACCTAGCTGAGTGCACACTTCAGAGCTCAGCATCAATGCCAGCTCCTGGTTCTAAGAATGAGCCTGTCATGAATCCTAGTGCATATGGCCTTGAAACAGAACCTTACCAAGCTTACTTTTCCATGATACCTCCCTTCCTTGCCTTGCTCTACCCTGTCCTTAAGTCTACCCTCTGTTCTCAGGGTTTAATCTGCTCTGATCTTCTGCACATTTGGAATATGGAGGAACTGTGCTCCAGATGTCTGGTGCCTGCACTGTCAGTGGCACCGTGAGGTTTCTGTTAGCTAACTGGGCAAACCGGAGCAAGTGAGGAGCATGATGGGGGATGATGAGTGGCTCTGCACAGGAAAGGAGTGTCCTGGTCCCAGCCACAGCCCACACCAGGAGAGGAATGTCCCGGACACAGGCACTTCCCCGACACCACTGTGCTCTCCACCAGGCTCTACCACAGCATCTCTGGGATTAATTTCTCCCCACTCTGATGAGGCAGAGGAAGGCCATTCATACACTGAGGACGGACCTGCATGTCAAGACACCAAAGTAATTAAAAAAATGTTTTTAAAAGACAGACAAAGTGCTGGGTGTTGTTAATAGATAAAGTTAAGCAGGATCTTTCAGGGATTGGTGTGCAGACCTGGTGTGCAATCCTGGTGTGAAAGATTAGTGTCTAAGAGAGAGGTGTTGAGCAGATGGCCTTCGCCTTTGTAGGTATAGATGCACTTTGGTATTTTACTTATATACTATACAAAGCTGTTTTTTCCTACTTAGCAGCTGAAATTAAGGTGAATTTATCAGCCTCAGTGGTATCCCTTCTGAACAACAGCATCCCACAAAGAGAAAAGGCAAACAAGCAATCTAGCACAGCATGGCATGGTTGAAATTATCTCTGTCTTGCTTTGTGCACTTGGAAGAACAAACTTTTTGGTACAAGGCAGATGTAATTCAGTCTTTGTGCTGACTCACACTTGGCAATTAGCTGAGAAGAAGCTGCAAAATATGATTAATTATTTGTTTATAATTGGGATTTTGTGTGTGTGTGTGCACATGTGTGCGTGCACGTGTGCACATGTGTGCATGTGAACAGCTGCAGCTCAGTGGGACTGAGAAACTAGGGTGGACTGCATTTAGAGCAAAAGTGAGGACTTCACTGGTTGCCTCCAGTTTCCTCTTCAAAGCCACCATTGCCTCTTTTCTTCTCTTTCTTCCCCTTTCCACTCTTCCAATATATTCACCATATAGCATGTTTATTCATATTCAAGTGCTCAGATATAATTTAATCCACACAGTCGCTTCCTGCATTCTACAAAAGAATTTGTTCCATTGCAGTGGAAAGTTGCAATGTTTATTACATCTCTGTCTAAGATGAACCCCAAAGCATGCATTTTATGCTCACTCATATAATCATCATAAGGTAGAAAATGAAATTTCCAAAATCAAAAAACTGTAGAAGAACTTCAGAAAACCGCATGCCAGTTTTTACTTTGCTGTACACTATGTTTAAAAAAATCTGGAAAGGGGAGGTGATGAATAGAGGAAAAAGATTCACTGAGTATTTTCCAGAGCAATAGAGATTTCCTCTCTATTGCTTAATTCTTTAGATTGTTGAAGGAAGAAAATAATCTCTCCTCGCTGCCTGGAGTGAGAGTGAAAGTGTTCTGAAGAGACATTGTGCGAACTTCATTTAATACCATGGATGGTTTCTCATTCCCACTTGCATCTTAATTAAAAGTAAACATCACCTCAAGGTTTGCAGTGAGGGTACAATGCTTTTTAAAACTTTGGTGGGATTGGCAGATAAATACTTTTTTTCCTAAGATGATTTAGAAAAGAGCTTTATCACAGACTAGTCAACTTCATCACCTGGTTCAGAAGTAAGGGAGCAGCTGGGGTTAATGATGTGTGTTTATCCAGGTGATGAGTGCTAGTTTCTGAACTGTATACTGCTGTTTATTTCCTGGGAGAGCAGAGTTTTGGTCCTAATTGTCAAGGGAAGTTGAGTATATTGTCTTTCTCTCTCTGTCCCTCTATTCTCTGTTTAGTAAGACATTTAAGCACACACTACTAGTTCAAGAAGCATGGCCCTGTATTCCTCTCCTAGTGGCAATTGAATCGTCTCTACCTGCTTTCATTATTTGGTTGCATCTTCAAAGTAATAGCCCTTTTTCTTTCATAGATTTTCTAAACTAACTCTGTCTTTCCTCACTTCTCTCTGCCACCGCCTATTTGCACTTAGAGCTACTGTTAGTGTCATCTGTGCCTGCCATCTGCTTCTGGAATATTATGAAGCTGTAATCACAGGACATTTTGAAATTTATTTGTACAAATCAAAGACATTCAGTTGCTGTCAGAGGTGGATTTAGAGGTAGAAAAGGCATAGGTCTCCTGGCAGAGGCTTTCAGAAACAGCAGCTGGCAGAGGGAGGCTGGAGGTTTCCTTGCCCAGTTTTCCATCCCACCTGGCTCCTGACCTCCAGCATTTTTTGCATTCTCAGGGCTGGCTTCAGCTGAGATCATCTAACTGCCAGATTTGCAATTTAGTGGTAAAGATGAATCTGGGTGAGAATGAGACTAAAGGAATTTTTCACTTGTGACCCCATTTATGCCTAGCCTGTAAAAGTGTATAACCACAGTGGTAACCTCTGTCTTTCTCCTTTACAAAGAGGCTGTACCTCAGCATACACTTTTTCTTTGTTATTTGATGTAGAGGCTACTTAATTAAGTCCAAGCAGTGCCTTTATTTGTGGCTTAATCCCAATCAAGGGCCTCTAGATGCTGCTCTAGTAAATGGTAGTTGTAATATCAGATGGGGAGCTATCTGTATCTTCCCATGTGGAAAGCAGATGGTAAGGGTTGCTCCTGCACTGCTCAGTTTATACTCTCAACTTCCAGAATAATGGCATAGGTTACAATAAACTATGTTTTCATTGTAAGATGCTATAAACTGCTTCTACTGCTCCAAGACAAGTTCTACAAAATGAAACAGCTGGTGCCAAGGACCCACATTGACAGTATGTACATTTCAGGTTTTGCTTTGGACTTTCTCTACTCTGATCTCCTGGACTGGTTTGGGGCAGAAGTGCCTTAGTTGCAGTCTTGGTGTGCAAGTTCTAATTTGGCTTCATTCAAGGAAAGACTGTTCCATGCTCTATGCAAACCAAGGTAGAGGTGATGAAGAGCTGCACACTTCTTATAAAACTAAAGGGCTGATTTTTGCAGTATATTCCACTGACTTTGAAACTATTTAAAATCAGTTTAAAAATGTTTTCTCTTTCACAGTTCATTTTCATACATTTGGCAGATTTGTATGCCTTTCAAAATGTCTCTTCTAGGTCTCCTGCTTTCCAGAAGCACCTTCAAAATGTCAGTGTTTCTATAGATGTGTCTAAATAGAAACATCATTATGTAGGAAAAGCAACAAAAATGAAAAAAGAACTGTTACATATTTCCACAAAAACAAACCAGTTGTTCAGTGTATTCCCTTTTCCTCCAAGACCTGTAAAGAGCTGGAGATCCAACATGAATTTAATGTGCCAATGGCCTCACAGTGCACACTGTGAGCAGTAGTCTCAGCTACTAGCTGGAGATAAGCCAGCTCAGGGCCCTGGAGGCTGTGGACACAAGCTAGCGTTCTGTGGTCAAGAACTTGGCAGGTATTAGACCACAGAAATCAAATGAGTAGAAAAGCTTCATTTGGCTTTGTTGCGGCTGGTGAGTTGCTGTGTGGGAATAAAAAAGTGTGACCTACTGATTTGCAGTGGCAGTACAGCAGCTGAAAGATTGCAAAAGCAGGATAGTTTAATCCCAGAGGTTTTGTTTTTTGTTGTGTTTTTTTTTGTTTTGGTTTGGTTTTTTTGTCTGTTTTTTTTCTTTTTATTATTTAGGGATACATCTTCCAAACACCCAAAGGAGCTAAATGTGACACACAATGAAAACAGGAGCAGTGTTTTCAAGGGATCAGAATTAAGATGAGTTTCTTACCTATAATTGTCTACCTACCTCCTGGTGCTACAGCACTTGATAGCATTCCCTCACAGGTGGAAAACCAGTGAAGCTATACTTAATTAGAATTTAAAATCCCTGACAAGGACATCTTGAGTGGAAAGGTTAGTCACCTGGTGCACTGGCTTCATGAGGGATGTGGCTGGCACCATGTCATCGAAGGCTGACAATAGTGCATGTGAAAGAGTAGACATGGAAAGGATCAACGAAGGCAATGGTAATGTGAGGGAAATACAAAAGACAGGGGAGAGGCCATAGTATATTACCACCCTTGATGAAATGCCTGAGCCCCTTGTCCCATGGTGGCAATTTGTCATGTTTGCTGTCAGGTAATGTGGATTGGCAGCAGAGCTCTAGAAATGGAGGAGGAGATGGTGGTTGTGCACAAGCAAGTGGGAAGGCACTGAGTCCTTGAGTCATGCTGCTATGGGGAGGCTGTTGTGGGCACGCAGTGGTGAAGCAAGCAGTGGTACCTACCCCCTTCTCAGTGCTAGTGGGTGATTTCAGCTCCAGGCGAGAACAGATTTCTTTGTAATTGTTCAACTAATTTCACAAAAGGACTGTACAATTGAAATGACAGCAGATTATTTTAGATGCAGGTTAACAGACTTATGAGTGGTTTTGCTACATCCAAAATGCAGCAGAACAACTAAAACTTACTGGCATAAGTTGAAGCAGCCTTCTTCTCCCTGCTCCTTCACACAGATCCTGTATGAACATGCTGATGTGTATGTTTTGGGACGGGATGACAAGCCCATTTACCTATTAAGCTGTTAAGCACAAAAATCTTAACAGTTCAGACAAGAAGTCTTATCATGTTCATCATGGAGTTTGCAAGTTGTTTTTCTGGGCCATAACCAGCAGGTGTGACAACAGAGCTTGGAGCTAAGGCCCTCCATCTGCATCCCTGTGCCTGCATTACCACTGCTTGGATGGGGAAGGGGCACCCCTACCTTTTAATGCATTGAGGTGGTCAGCAAGGGTAGGGGCCACAGCCTAGGGATGGGAAAGGGTAGGTTTGATTATGGACACTGGAAAGGACTTGGGGTTCCTGGGAAGCAGAAATTCAAGGTGGGATAAAACCATTTTCTTCTTGCCCAAGTTAGCCATACAAGGACTTGTCTAGATTTGAAATGGGTGGGGTGTTTTTTAGAAAATATTTAGCAAGACAATTGTAAAACAGCTTGACTCTTGGCTAGTTAGAGCTTCACAGCTATAAATTTGGCTTGTTTTATCTGCATAGCTACAAAGTCTGTCAGGTATAAACCAACAGGATATTAGTATATTAGTGTGTTAGACCACTATATTGCAAACTCTGAATCTCAGCCTGTTTCACACAGTTTTGTACCTCCCTAATCTTTTACCTGTCTTTGAAATTAAAAAGTTTGCTGAAGTAATTATTGATTTGTAATAGGAAATACTGGAGAAATTTTTTTAATGTATGGCCTGCAGTGAAACAGGTACAAATCCCTGGATCAGTGGAACTGAAAGCAGGATTGACTTCTGACTGTTGAGGTTCAGCGCTCCCAGGACTGTCCTTAACAAGCATATATTTATGGGAACTCAACACCTAGTTTCCTAAGTTCCTGGATCTGATCTTAAGTATGTGTCAACTAAGTTAAGATACCACAGTCACATGAGTGCTGGTGTGAAGACTGAGATTATGAAGTCATAAAATACCAACTGGCAAAATTAATTTGGAAGCAAATAAAGCAGAGACATTTTTATTTTAATTTTCTTTGTTTTAAAGTCACAGCATGGCAAATAACATGATTACACAAATAATGTGATTTTTCAAGATGCTTCTTACTAGGAGATTCCAATCAAGGCTTACTCTTTGTTTTCTATATCCAAACAATAAATATTTTGCCTTTTACCAAATAATTATTTTATAACCCAAGGGCTGGTACCTGCAGATAAACTTGTGCTTCAGCACACTCCTCTGACATGAAAAGCATTCATAAATCCCAATCTAAACTGCAATTTCACATCCTCTGAGAAACAACTCTAACAGAGGCATGGCAAGTCAAGTAGTTGGCAGAGCAAAGCCTGTCAGTACACTTACACTGCAGGCATGTAACCTGTTTTCCCTTCCTCCATCTGCTGCATCACTTTGGGGTTGAGTAGGCATTGTGCAAAACAATAGCTTCTACCATGTCAGAAATATGTAGAATTCCCCTCCAGCTTGCAGCCCTTTCTATCCCTTTATATTGTGTCAAGATTTTGACATCACACCAGTGAATGCTTTACTGAATCTGAGGGAAGAGGAGCTGAAATGTAATGGGAGATATGGTTTTGCCAGGAGCATGGCAGACCATGAGAAGACCATAGGCAGATGGTCTGTTAAGTGCTTGTCCTTTGTGAGTGTGGGGAATATCACTCACAGAATAAAAACCATGGCCTTGGGCCACCCCCACAGCTGGGAAATCTGCATAGGAGAAGAGTGCTGCACTTTCCAAGGTCAGACATGAACCATTTCCCAGACAGAGGCTGGGAGCACTCATCCTGGAGGAACCTGCAGGACTGAACTAACGATCCCCTCTGTAAGCAGAGCCAAGCAGTGGAGCAGGGTGTAGAAGCATCACAAGAGCCAGTCTTCGTTCAGTGGAGGCTGCAGAGAACAGCAGGGTTTCAGGTTAGAATAGCATTCCTGATGGTTACTGCCAAGGTAAAGCATTCCAAGGTTACTGCCTCCATGCTCTGGGCATAAGACATAAACAAAATGTTTCAGTGCAAAAGGTGCATGATGCCTATGTGCCTTTATTATGGGAAATATTCTTCTGAGAGCCCTGTGGATTTTGGGTGTCACTACCATCCTTTTCTCCCCAGTGCCAGGCCCCAAATTCCACTGAACTGAGGTTGATGCACTCAATGCAGCTGCTTGATGATAGAGAAAACGTCTATAGTCAAAATGAAAACACTCCAATAATGTGAATGTGAGATGAGAAAGTAAGTGGTAACATCAAGCAATGTTTAAGGCTTTTTCTCAGCCAGACAGTTTCCCTTTTCAGAAGTAAAATCAGGACATGTAACAAACAAGGACAAATTGAAAGAGAAAGTATTCCCATGTGTCTTGTTTTTGTTTTCTCTTAGGCTCAGATTTGTATTGCATTGTAGCCCAAACTCCTATTAGAGACATCTGGTTTAAGTCTGTAGGGTTATTTGTTTATGGGTTTGGCTTTTTTAATTTTCATTTTCCTCCCTTTTACTTTTGATTCTTTCTCCTCACTAGCTTTACTCTAGTAATATTTTCTCAGCTTTTGTCTTCTTTGTTTGTCTTTTATCTTCCCTCCTTTCTCTCCAGTCATCCTTAGCTGCACTTGTCTGCTCAATGCACTGTCTTGCAGAGTTAGTAAATCTGGCAGGTGACCAGTGCTCAAGCTTTAGAAAGACCTCTTCTTTCCTTTAGTCTTTCTTTTTTTTTCCCCCCACAACCTTTTACTGTCTGCAAAACCAGCTGCAGAGAGGGAGAGAGGCTCTCCTTCCTTCAAAGTAAAGAATGCCACCTTTCTTGGAAGTGTTTTTCCTGATTTCTGCAGCTAATGGAATAATTTCCCTTCCTAGTTACCTTGATGAGTCTCTTTCTGTCTCCCAGTGAGTGGGGCATCTGTGAGGGTTATTGGCATCCAGACACTTTGTTATACCCTCTCTCAAGTAATGGGTTTGATTTTCGTGTTCTTTAAGGTCACTCAACACATGGTGAAGTGCTGCTTTTAGGACTCTCTAGTGTCCCAGGTTGGTGTGAAAGGGGTTTTGGCACAAGTGAGAATAAAGGCCAGTACTGTCATTACCTGCTGTTCAAAATGACTCATTACTTACTTTTCTTTGTGAAATCGATGCTGTCAGTGATGTGAGAGACAAAGGATGTTCTTGCTACTAGAAACACTGCACAGAGACTTGAAGGATTTTCAGATTTTCATTCACATTTTTGCCCATTAGGTAGTGCATGATGCTCACTAGGTAATACAGATTGAGGCCAGTTTTGGTCTCCAAAGAATAAAAAAACCTTTCTTTTTTAAAGGTGCTGTAGAATTCATGCACTTTAAAATTGATTTTTATTTGTACAGCACAGATGGCCCAATCACCTCTGTCTTCACATAGAATAAACACAAATGAATCAAGTGCAAAAATTACTTTTTTGCAGGCGCACTCCTTTTCTTCTCCTTAGATAAATCTATTTGTAGGGTGTACATAGGAACAACTTTTGCATGGCCTGAGGTTTTTTTAGTTCCGAGGTACATAAAGTCTAGTTACCAATAAGCACTTCAGAAAATTTATATTCCTTCCATAGTTCCTTTTTCAGTCAAAATTTCCCCTTTAAACAACTTGCACATATGTCTTTTACACACCATTGGCACTTCTTCATGTCATACTTTCATAATAACTGTTATATTGCTTCAGTCATTTTCTTTGTCAGTGGGATGACATATACCTCCATTAGATGACCTTTTAAAACCCATATTTGTGAAGGAAACAAATCCAGATGTCATGTCTGAGTAGGTTTTCTCTGAATTTTAAAGTCTCCCTGCAAAAGCATCTGGTTCATCACCCTAAAGGACACAAAGAGTGTGAGTTTGCAGAAATGCGGGGCCCTGTCTTCTCAAGATCACAGTTTTCAGTGGGTGTTCTACACTAAGGCACTACATTGCAAAATGACAAAGATTGCCAGCCTTTGTCTGGTAAGCAGCCAGGTATCAAATCCATTCCACTTGCAGCCCATTCTGTCTTCATAAAGACTCTTCTGAAGTTTGCAAAGGACTGTGGCAGATAGAGAAATTCTTTAGTAATTTAATCATTCATTCAGTAAATCTCATAATAATGGGGTATTATATTTAATTTCATATTGTACTTATTTCTAATAAGATGCAGACTATTAACTTCAGATATCAGAATTCAGCTAGTTTGTACCTTTCTAGTATTTCTTCAGACCATCAGTACACTTTAAAAGACATTATGAATCACATGCTATTCACCTTTCCATTTTCACCTCAGAAACAGAGCTGTTAGTAAGGACTAGACAGACTGAAGCAATTCTTTGGAAGGGGGCAAATCTGATAGGAATTTCTGCAGTGGGAGTAAATTTCCATATATTTGCTACATACACACACATTATATACATACATACATTACATACATACATACATATATATATATATATATATATATATATATATATATATATATGTAATGGGAATTTGCTGCAAGATTCATTTAAAATTATGGTACGATGTAGTTCTCTCACCCTTTGCCCTGTTATTGAAACATTATTACACATTTTGCACTAGGTGATGAAAGCCATTTTACTTCCCTCTACCTCTGCCTTTTAATTTATTTATTTCCTAATTCTTTCATCACTGTCATTTTATTGGCTAATTGCAAGTTCAATCTTTTAATTTGTCCTGTGTAATGAAATTCTTCTCAAATTACCTGCTGTTTTCCATCAGCCAGTGTAGCTACCTTGTTATTCTGCTCCTTTTTTTCTCCCATGACTATCCGCCCTTTTTTTTTGAACTTGCCGTTCTGTATACAAAAGTAAAGACCCCTCTTGTGCTGCTCCAGAACTCTCAGGGAGGCAGAGTTTTGCCTGCTGTTTCACCTTTGGCTAAAATGCAAGTGAAAGCTCATGAATTTATTCAAATGATAAAAAAGTTATTAGAACTAGAGAAGAGGCTTGAGGTCAAATAGTAGCGCTGATACAATTGTCTTCTCCATCCTTCATGGCTCTTACCCCTGTTCATCCTCCTTCTTCCTTTCACATGTGCATGTAAATGATGACTGTTATGCTATGCAGGTAGGGCCAGTGGTAGCATCCTAGGCTGATGGTGCTAGGGATAAAATTCCCATTGAATTCTGTGCCCTTCAATGGTTGCCTGAGGACACTAGCTTATTAACGTAAATAATCTGCATTATCTCTATTTGTGGAAAAGAATCTCTGTGGACTTTTTTTAAGGATAAGCAGAACCGGGCAAATGAGAAATAAGTGAATTGCCTTTCTATTTCCTTTGTACAGCACATCTGCCCAGCTGTCCCTGATTTGCTGCTGCTCCTCTTCCTGCTTACATGTAAGCACATGTAAGCCTGGATGTCTCTTTGGAAGATGCAGCTGAAAATGGTTGGCTGTCCTAATTGATGTGTTCTCCTCCAGCACTGAGCTCAAGTACCATAGACACATGCCAGACGCAGTGGCTGCTCCTGGTTTTTCTGCCACTGCGCAAGAGCTAATTGTCAAACAGCTACAGAGGTCGCTGGAAGTACTTTCCTTCCAGTATCTGGTCCACATTGCATGGGTTTTGAGGCATAAGTAGTTTCTGAATTCAATAGCAACAGTCAACACACAGATTTAAAAATTGCTGGAGAGGTGGTTATGATCCTCTTTTCTAGCCTTCTGGTTAGTCAGAGCTTAGAAGTTACACCACACTGTGTACAATACAGCTCAATTTAAGTGCAACATTTTCCTCACCAAGGCAGAAGAAATGTGTTTGAAGAAGAAAGGAGAGGATGTCTGCCTGCGCTTCTTTATTACAAATTCTCATCCGTGTACAAATCAATTGCCATTTTTAGATTGCATGGGAGAGATTGCAAAGATTAGGCACAAAGTAAAACTTGAAAATAGATTCCTTTTGATGTGTACCAAGCTTGGGGCTCTTCTGAGATTGTATCACTACGAATGGTGCGCCCAGAAATATATGGTTCTGGCAACTGTGAATACTTACATGACCCTTGTCATTTTAATGTCTTCTGAGTAGAAATTCATACATGTGCTCTTGCCAACATTATATAATACCTGTAGGGAAAGCTTTTGCTTTTTTGTGGTTTCTCACATCCTGGGAGGAAACATATTTTATCCATAATTTTGTAGAAGTGGAATCAATGTGTAAAGTGTTGAAGTGGGGTCCTGTACATCCCTCTTCCCCTGGCTCTTCAGAAAAAGTCCAAGTTGTAAAGGATGTAGTGCTTTCTGTCAAGAAAGATAATGCTATTTCTTTTTTTCACTGGCGTTTGGCAGTTCACACAAGCTGGATCTTTTCTCTTCAAGTACCAGTTTGGCTGTGTACACTGCACTTCTCTACTTACCAGGTAACTTCCTTTTTCACTAAGAAGTGACATTAGTGTCGTAAAGCTGATTACACTTGAAACAAAACTTTTGCATTGATGCCATAATGACTGACAAAAGGACCATTTTCTATCATTAAATGAATTATTGCAGCAACTGACAACTTTTAGCACAGGTGGCCATTAGCTGCCAGGAAACACCTGACCTAAAGCTGATTGTTTATTAGCTATGAATGTCCAACCAAACAGCCATTACATCAAGTATGAAATAATTTTCTGCATGTCTAAAAGTTAGAAGCTGAGCTGGCCATTGCCATGGATACAGCAGGCAGCTCGCAGATGGCATGTGAGGCACTGGCCACAGGATGAGTGGTCCCATCATATTTTGCCAGCTCCATCTCACTTGTTTGGGAGGCAGTGAACACTGGAAGTATGCTTTTCCCTCCTGCTTTCAATGGTTTTGCTCCTTCAGATGTGAACAGTCCTTTTCAGGGATCAGAAGGAAAGTCATCACACGTTGCCTGATCCTGGGTAAAATGGTCCTGATTTGAACCACACGTGGGGTTAAGTTTACATGAAGTCTGAAACACTGTCCAAAACAAGAAAAGTCCCTGTTGAATTCAGTAGAATTTAGATCTCATGGAGAGCAATAAGGAATCCTTTAAATCAGCTGCTGTTATGCCAGTTTTGGGCATTTATATTTCTAGCTTTTGAAGCTTTGCCAAGGTAACTTTCAAGGCTTCAGGGAACCTTCCCCTTGAAACTGTGCAGTTAAGATGCTCTTCGTCCTGGTTCAGCATGATTCTTGGGTAGAACACACTGTTTCAATACTTTTGCCTAGACAAGAGCACTCTTCAAATTAGAGGCTAAAGAAAAGAGTGTGTAAGAAAGCTGGAAAGGAACTTTTTACAAAGCCATGTATTGGTAAAAAGGCTTTAGCTGAAAGAGAGTAGATGTAGATTAGATTATTAGGAAAAAATTCTTACTTTGAGGCTGGTCAGGTACTGGAAGAAGTTGCCTAGAGAGGTTACAGATGCCCCATCCCTGGAAATATTCAAGGCAGAGTTGGATGGGGCCCTGACAAAGCTGATCTGGTAGAAGATGTCCCTGCCTGTGGTAGGGGGGTTGGAACTAGATGATCTTTAATCTTTCTTTGGATCTGCTACCCCAAATCATTCCTTGATTTTATGAAATGCCAGCACTGGAATGTGCATAAAACTTGCCTGGTACACATTGCTGATGGCTGAGATGTAGATAGAGGCCCAGTATTCCACACAGGGAAAAGTTAAATGTTTCATACATTTTCTGTACATATAAAAGCTAAGCAGTTCAAGCAGCATACATCTGAAGCTTGCTGTATAATTAAACACTACTGCATCATCTAAATGTATGCCCATTACGCAGAGTTGGGGTTTTCATTAACAGCCCTATCAACAACGCCTCAATGATACAGATTCAAAAAATAGATCATGTTCAAGTGTAGAGAAATTTATGTTTTTACAGACTTTTTTTCAATAAATTATATTTAATTTTTCTGAGATTCTTCTTTTTCTAAGAAATTACACAGACAATAGAGTTTTACTTAATAGTTAAAGCAAAAAAATCAAAGAACCTTTTATTTCTCCTTATAAAACTTATAAAGTTTCTGACATTTTCTCTCAGGTCAGAGACACTGCATACAAATACCTGTTCTGCCATTCAGTCAGTGAGACAAAATCTGAAACCAGTCTCATCCCTGGAATAATTGCTCAGCAAACAAGATGTGTGTAATCCATTTTATTATTAATACTTCAGTTAAGATTCAGGTACCATATTTTACTCCTTATAATGAGCACGGTTTTACAATGGATGTTTGGAGTTTACAGTACATAACATCACTGACATCTGCAGACTGCCTGTCATGTGCACCACAGCTGGATTAAATATAAATACATTTCTTTGGGCAGTAACAGTGTAAAGAGATAAATTGCAACATATGTCTACTTTGCTCTACAAGCACAAACACGATTTTCCCTGTTATTTCACTGCATGGATATATTTGTTATCATTTTGTTTATCAACAAAATATATTATTAGTGTTTTATTGCATGTCAGGTAAAAAAAGATTAGTTGGTGATGTCTATTGCAGAAAATGCTCATGTGTTTCCAGTCCCAATGATTTTACAGTATAATTCCTAATATCTCCATATGATTTGGGATGAAGACCCAAGATTATGCATTTCCTCCTCTCGCATCTTTTACACTATAGGGACAGACATTTTAATTTCTGTAAGAGGCATGACTTGGCTGATTCCTGGATCCATGATTTTCTTCTGTGCTAGCCATATCTTGAGAAGGGCAAACTGGAACAGAAGGGTCATCAAAATAAATCTCTCCACCTATTGACTAGTTTATGTTCAGAATTTGATGCATTGGTGGGAAATATTTTTCCTGTTTCAAACAAAGATCAATTCCTAATTGCCACAGTCCTAAAAAGGACATTCTAGTAGCTAGTTAAGCACCATCTTACTATTTTTAAAATGAAGCTGTTAAGTTGCAAAGCTGCCATCACACATGCACAATCCATCTCACTGTCTGTGGGATACTGCTGGGTCCAGTTTGAGCCCAGTTGCGTAACAGTAGAGCCTGTTATCTTGGATGAAACAGCAGTAGTGTGTTTGTGCTGAGGACAACCCAGGGAGGAAAGCACACCGAGAGCTTCTGGGACTCTTGTGGGACAGGCCTTCTCCTCACACTGTCAGTTGCAGCTCATGTGGTGATCAACAACATCCTCCAGCTGCAGCTTGCAGGCTGAAGAGGTATGCTGGCACTGCTACCTCTCTTGTCCCATGCACAACCCTCTGAGAGCAGAGGGCACCATATGTAATCCATTGGTGGATGTGTGCAGTGCAGGTGCCATGCTGAACATGGATCAGTGGAAAAAGCTGTGCTTCTGAGGGTTTTCAGATGGCCATTTTTTCCCACATGCACAAAACTGTAGGTGCAAAAGCAAAATGAGGGGGACAAGCAAAATTTCATAGTCCAGGGGCTGGAGTGGTGAATCTTTTCAATATGAAGGAATTAATTTTTCCATCCTTTGTTCCATGGCTTCCTATCAATGGAGTAGGTTTGCTCTCTCTTAGTTCCTAAGGCTCATCCTTGCATCTACCCCAACAAAATCAGTAGAGTTGGCTCTCAGATCCCATGTGTGAATATCTAATGGCTACTTCCTAAGGAAGGCATGAAGATGAAGCATGAGGCTGATGTTTGTGCTTGAGATTTCCTCCCCTAATTTGATGCTGGGTTTCATGTCACACTGACATATTTCTCCACAATATATACAGTAAATCTCTGTATTTTCTTCTTCACAAGTGGACCTCCTTCTGTATCAGTAAGTTGCACAAAGCCAGATTCTTGTTTTGAACTTTATGGATCTGTGTTTAAGATACATGAAACTCCAGTATCATGAAACTGTTTAGGACAAAAAAATAACAAAAACCAAACAACCACTAAATCATAATAATCATAATCAATAATCATAAGATTATTGTTCTCTCACAGTAAGGAAATCTGTTTAATCTCCTATAACATACTAAACACCCTGGCCTGGTCACTGTGGAGAAGCAGACTATGTACAGTCAGAAATAACAGCAGAAAAGAATGCACATCAGGGAGCACATTCTTCACCTTACCCTAGAGATACTGAAGAAACAGAAGGGGGAATCTCCTTCAAATTGGAACCAAACCACCCACAGCAAAACTTTCATCAGAAACTGCCCAGTATTAGACCCCAGCTAATCTAATCTGTGTCAAGCTTTTGTTAGGATTCACTCAGAAGACAGTTGGTAGGACTATCTCAAGGATTTATCAAAGAGGACGGTTAATTTACCGTCTCGTACAGAAAGATCTCAATTTTTATAATATTAAGCTTGACTCCTGACAGTGGGCATAGTGCAGACCCCAGACACCATCTGCACCTGTGGAGGTTGCAGCCTGTCCTTGCTATCTCTCACAGGAAGGAGAAGGAGAGATGTCTGCACTCAGCTTTGTGGTCACAGGCATAACATCAAAAGACAGTCAGTATGGTCTTTAATGTGGTAAGAAGAGTGCAGATTATGAAGTTTAGCCAACAAAAGGCTCTTTTCCCTGGCAGCAATCAATGCTGGTCCTCCCTCTCCTGCTCTCCTGTTTCTGTCACAAACTTTATTTTTTTTCTTTCTTTTTTTTTTTTTTTTTTTAGAAACCCAAACAGTACTCAGACTGCAGAAACAAAAACAACTAGGTAGGAATTTCCTCCCTTACTTCCCCCACCCTGACAGAATGATTTTATCACATAATAGCCAATCTAAACAGTGCAGTGAAAATCCTACTTTGCATGCAAATGTGCAGACAGTGTTACCACAGGAATGGAGTCTGTTTGGGCATGGGGTGAGCAGAAGCTGGCTGCTCTCTTCTGAACAGACCCAAGTAGTGCAGCAAGAAATTCACAGATTCAGGGAAAGTAGGAGGAGTATCTCTCCTGGTTTTTTCCACTTTGCTTTGACTTTACTGCCCAGAAGGAGACATTTTCAGATGCAGGAAGCCAAAAGCCAACAGGAAGTTAGCAGCAGGAAGGTTTGTCCTCTACCCAGAGAGTCAAGTGGTTCAGACCAGCCTCATACCTTTCATATGAAAGCAGAATTATCTGCGTACACTCCAGCTGGGATTGAGGCTCTGTTTACCATCACTCTTCAGCTTCAGAGAAACAGTAAATGACTCCCTGTCTGTACAAAAACCAGGGTTTCATGGGAAGACAGATTTGGCCTTCTGCCTGCTGCATTGCCTTGGCCCTTTGGAACAAGACTGCTAAAAACACTTGACAGCTTGTTTCCACAGATTTTTTACTATGCCCTGAAGTCATGCCATAATCATGTAGGTAGCACTGCTGATGCCTACATGTCCCCATGCTACAGGCAAGAGCATCCAAGAACACTAATGTAATACATGGCATTGATAACCCTTCCCAACAGTGTGTAGCTGACATGAGTGTTGGAGATATGCTGTCCAGACACCTCTCACATTCCTGTGAGACCATCACTGCAAGCTATGAAAACAGCTCACTTGTCAACTGGCAGCCACCCATGCTAAATAACTGGGTGCAGCCCTATAAGAGACTTTTAATATATGATTCTCTGCCTATATTTGAAATCACCCATCTCATTGTTATCGGGAATTATTAATAACCCTTCACTGGTTCCTCACAGTTGGTGGTACGTACTAAGCACTTGTCCAGCTGTGTTTTTGAAACACAGTGATAGAGATTTGATCTAAGATTCTTGCCACCTTGCTTATGCATGCTTTGTGCACTCATATCTAAGTGGTTTCAACACTTCATACCTTCTGTTTCTCTCACTGCTGCATGTCAATATTCTCTGTTTATTCTGCAGGACTACAAGCTTTATTTGCACAATTGTGAGTACAACAGGGCCCCAAGATTTGGCTGAGGTTTTTGGTGGTCAGTGTTCCCCCTATAGATGAGGCTTGAATTTTAGCATTACTCTGGACTCAGGCTGAAGGATTCACACACTCATTCAGGCTGGGATTCAAAAGCAGCAAATAGCTAGGTGACAGATAGCTACTTCTGGCTTTTGGCATGTAAGCAAAGGAATTAGCAGGCTATAACTGCACAAGCTTACAATGCCTGGAACAGACTGGCAGGCACTGATGGTTGTGTCAGCTGAAAAAGAAAGGAGCAACAAAAAACATGGAACACAGAACAGTAGCACTTCAGAAAGGAAATCTCAGCTATTTGCAGAATGCCATCAGCTGAAATTTCTAAAGACCAGAAGGGCCCATTTTAAAGTGCTCAGCATGCCCAGTCAGGACCAGGTTTTCAGTTAAGCTCAGTTCCCATGGAGGCAGCTAAACAAGAGCCAGATTTTTAAAAGCACTCAGTATCCAGCTGTTTCCATTGCAAAAATTCTGTCCCAGTTTTTAAACAGAGCTTAGAACCACCCAACAGGCTGTGTTATTTCAAAAGCTCACTCTAAGTGACTTCACACTTGGTGTCATTGTTTCATTGGCTACCTGTCAGAAGATCAGGCCACCTCCATTTCTGTCTTCTTCCACCTCTCCTGAGCCCTGATGTGGTCTGAATAATCAGAACTATCAAATAACTGTTCTGGGTACTGTACAAAGGGGAAATATCAAGAAATGCACCTCACAGACTACAGCATGGTGAGCTTCACAGTTCTGCCAATTTACCAGGCACTTTTGAGCTGCAAGAGCCAGCATTATGTGTCAACTGCCAATCATGCTGACTCACGTCAAATTATGTCATCTTCCAAATGTCTGAGTTTGGAGGTCTCAACCTTTTTTCATATGCAGATGAAGCTGAGAGTTTCTTTCTCCTGAAGTCTGCAGAAAAACAGAAAAAACAGCAGACTCCATAATTCAGGGAAGACTGTGTGGCAGGTGATGTAAAACATTATCTGGTTATCAGCACTTGTAGAAATTGCAGTCTTCCTTCCATTAGCATGTCAGTGTGAAACTTTCTAAGGGCAGGAGTAACCCTTTGCTAGGAGAAGCCAGCCTCAGAGGTCCTAAACCACACACAGCTCTTACACGTTCTCTCAAAATTTCTGAGAGCTTGTAGGAAGTGCTCAAAATACAGACAACATTGGAAAGGGTAACATCTTCTGCCCTAGTGCCTAATTCAGACCATGGAATGAATCACAGAAATTCTCAGAAGGCGGTCTTTGAGAAGAACTAGTTTTCTTTTATTTCAGTTGTTTGTGTTGGGACTTTTTTTTTTGTTTGTTTGTGTTGGGTTTGGAAGTTTTTTGTTTGGTTATTTGGTTTGGGTGGGATTTTGGGGTTTGTTTTGGGGGGAGGGTTGGGAATGGGGAGAGGTTGTTCTTTTATGTGATGATCCAGGTGACAGAGGGGAAGGGCAAAAAATTGATTTAAGAAGCAACCCACCACACAGACAGGCTCAGGCTGTGCACTCTAAGGCATGGGTAGCTGAAGACACTTTTATCCTTTCAGAGAGAGCTTAAAATGTTCAAAACAAACTACTTCAAAGAAGAAAAGACCTGAAGAGCAGGTGAATTTCAGTCATTTTAAAAAAAGATGCCGTTAATTTGAGAGGCATGTATTTACCCATTTGAAGCGTCATTCTCTCCTCTCATTTCCTTGATCCCCCTTGCTGTGTGACCATGTGACACGCAGCCGTTTGGTGAGAATCGAGAGAGATATTGGCAGTTTGGGAGCTGTTGTTCCTGCTTATGTATGCAAAGAACATAATTGCTAAGTGCATCATCTGTTGTAATTTGCACATCCACACACAGAATAGATCAGGGCATTCTTCCCACAAGGATGCAGTGCCTTTTTTCCCTCTCTGCTTTTCTGGGCAGTAAAATATTAGGTCTTCTGGATGTCACTGCAGCACAGGCTGAACCAATGCCCTAGGAGGTGATCCCTGCCCCAAATATCTTACACTCTTAATACAGCTGCAGAGAACCAGGATGTGAAGCAGTTTTTCTGTAATTCTCTTGCTTCACATGCAAGTTTGAAACTACTTGAGAAATAATTTAGGTAGGTCTGCAGCAGGTGTGAGAAGCTAGCAGTGCCAAACCCAGCATTACAAAAACACTCTGCAGTCACAGACACACCAAGCGGGAGCTGTGTGGCTCCCAAAGGTTATCTAAGCAAGGGCCAACCATGGAGCAGTCAGTGAATACTGGTTTGGAAAGCAAAAATAGCAGCTGAAAAGAAAAAAGTAGCATCTCTGTAATGATAAGAGGACAAAATACTGGAAAAATATAAAGAAATCTAGAGAGAATATCAGAGTGATTTTCAGCCTCCCCATCAATTGTGTTGATCCTCACTGTCACAGCCATTTGACTTCACACGATCTTCTGCAGCAGGAGCCAAGCCAGTATGCTCCTCAAAACCTTAAAATGCAGGTCAGACAAAGCCCACATCTGAAAGTGCAAACTTCACAGGCATATTAGACACCTCAGAAACCAGCCTTATGCTTCCCGATGACAGGGACAGGGTCTTGGTGTTCCATCTGACTCCCCTAAATAAACATGCAGTTCATAGTGTGTCTTGAATTCCTTTAATTTCTTCACCAAGCTGTACTTCTTGCAGAAGATTCCTCAATTACTGTTTAGGACCTTCAGCGATAGAATCTCATTGTCCAAAGACTTTTTTCAGTCTGTGACAGACCCCACTGATGTTTATATTAAGATCCTTAATCTATATTAAGACTCAGTGGACCCTGACCATGTTGTCTTATAGTAGAGGAAATGTATTTGAATATGTGTATAGAGGCTTTTCCCCAGAGGTCCCGGTTGCCCTTGTGGGCTGCAGCTGTGATGTCCTTAATTGGGCTGCAGCTGTAACCAATGAAGATGACCGGGATAAAAAGGGGCAGGTAAGCCAGTCAGGGAGAGCCTTGGGGGAGGCCTGACCTGAGAGAGAACAGCATGCAGCAGAAGGAGTCCATGCAGTGAAGATCTGCAGCCATGAGAATAGACCCAAGAGGTATGGACTTTAGAAATCTGAGAATATCATTATGAGACTCTAGAGAAATAATAGAAGAACAACATTGTCTCAGGGAGCCTAATCTCTTTCCCTGGTGCCTGGAGTGCTATGTATCTTTTTAAGCAGAGATTCAGAAGAGAAAATTTTCCTTCAGACAGTGGTCTTTAAAACAGCAATGTGCCTTGTGTGAACACATGGAGGGCCCACTGAGCCTCCATCAGTGTTGGAATGTCAGTTCCTTCCCAAACTAGCTCTTCTGCTTAGTGGAGCAGAGAGCTGCACTATTGGATGAAACTTTTGCATAGCAGCACCAGAAATGGGGGAGCTGGGGACTGCCAGTGAGCACCAGGCATTTTCCACATGTGTGCTTTCAGATTATGCTTTACGTGTGCATGCAAAGTGCTCTTTCCTCCAGCTGCACCACGGGGACGTGGCCCCCAGGCAGAGCCAGAGCCACTAGAGGGCATTTGAAGGACATCAGATCAGTGGGTGGCAGGTGTCTGGGCTGGGGGATGAGCCAGCCCTGCCAGTGTGTCCCACTGTTCTAGGCTGAGGCATGCAGCAAGAAGTCTGATCTCAGTGCCTTTCTCATTCTGTCTTTCTGCAGTTGCCTCTGGGTACTGTGAGTTAGTGGCTTGCAGGAAGCATGGCATAAGTTCTTTCCATGGATGAACGGCTGCAAATGGGCAGCAGCTGAGGTGGAGCAATGCTGCTAAATGGACTACTGAATAACTATACCTCCCTTGACTGCATCCTTGAAAATAGCTATGTATGTAGATATTGAACAAAGCTTTGTTCATCAGTTTTAATCAGCTGCCTGCAACCTCCTCATTTAGTTTTTCTTGGCATTAAATCAGAAGTCCATGATTTTCCTACATTTTGCCATCTACTCTCTCTTAATGGAGACAGCTGTTCTCAAAGGCCAAACTTTAACAAAAGCCTACACCTACATTTCATACCAACCTCTCTCAAGTCCATTTCCCTAGACTGAGGAGTTGAATATGGCCTTCTGTATTCCAGATGAAGGCCAGGGCCTTCAAAACAACATATCTGCAGTGACTTCACCACTACATCTGCTGTCCAGAGGGAATGCCTGACACAGACTATATAAATCCTTTCAGTCAGGCTTAAACAGCTCCCGCAGTGTTCCTCTTTACTTCCCCTTTAATTTTTTTTTCAAGAGACCAACAGTACAGAAACAGCATGCTCTTTCAGCAGGCACTTGCTTGGTGATTTTCTGCACAGAAAATCAGATGAGTTCTCACGAGAAAAGTTTGCATTGCAGAGTTCCAGGCTGGTATTTCTGCTCCGAGTGTGTTGGAGAAAAGGGATAGGGAGGACAAGGGTGAGCTTCCACTTGCAGTGGGACAAGAAATATCAAAATGAGTTTGCCTTGTTCTTGTCTATTGTCAGGGTTTTTTTTAGTCCAAGAATGACCAAATGCTGCCTCAGTTATCTCCCCATCAAATTGCTTGGCAAAACTTCAGATGTGCAGGAGTGACCTTCTAAAAACAAGCCAGGGGTCTTGCAGAGTTGAGAAGAAAATCCTAATGCTTTCCGTAGACTTGAGAGAAAAGATGCCAAGCCAGCATTGAGTCAGACAGATCAAACTCTACAGAAGTAGAAAGGGAAACAGTCTGTCTAGCCCTCAGACATTCTCAGTTTGAGTCAGGGGGTTGGGAGCCCTTTCGGTCCAGGTCCAGAGTCTCAAGCCCTATAAATGGTAGAGAAGCACAACACCATTACTCATCCCTATGTGCTAGGAGGCAGCTCTTGTGGGTTGGGAGTGGGAGTGATAGGCTGGATTTAGCTCAGGACACAACTGCTCAGGTGCAGTAGTATGAGCACCTGTCTGCTCTTGGAAGCAATCCTGATGGACATGTGAGATAGCATTGGGGCTTTTGTGTTTCTCACTGGGGTTGCTACACCACCCCTCTGCTTCCAGGAGCTTGGACTGAGCACATCAAGCTTTATGGTCAAGAGAGGCACTTTTATACAAAGTCATGCCTTAAATCTCAGGAATAACTCAGAAGGCAGTGCACGGATTATTTTTATGCCAGTGGTAGGGACAAGAGATGTTTCTTGGGGCACAGTAGCAGACCTGTGGGTAGAGCTCAAGAACCTTGATAATGTTATTCTGAGACCAGCATCCAGCTTTTCTACATAGCAAGTCAGGTTTTATGGGCATTGAGCTACCTGTCTCCATTAATGAATTAAGACCGAGCAAACCACAAACTGAGCTAATTGGTATATTTTTCCCTTAAGAAGATACTTAGATAACACACTTGTACTGGGAATTGCGAATGATACATTCTGCCTGGAGGAAAACAAATTATCACTCCAGCAGGGAAACTCACATCCCCAGGGTTCTGAAAGCAGCTCATGTTGACTCTCTTGTTTTAATCTGTGGGGGATTTGAGAGGAATGATTTGAGACAGGAGCAATGGGGAAAATTCTCTCCTTTTGTTCTCTTTCTCTTTTACATGACTGTCAAACAACAGGTGATGAACAGGTTTCCTCAAAGTCGTTGTGGTAAATGCAGATTACATTTCATACACAACAGACAGTTGCTGCAAATCTTGACTGGTACAGTCTTTAATGATATACTGTTTTCAGGGAGGCCATAGATGCCATTCTGTTCAATAAGTTTATATATTTTTCCTCCCACAGTATGAGGTGCTGTTTGAAAGGAGAACTGAACTAAATAAAGTAAATAAATAAACTAAATAAAGTTCCCAAAGTGAACAGAAGGCACTACAGTTAGACAGTTAAAACTGCTGCTGGTTTCAGGATGGCTTTGTCATCTTAGGTTACCTTGGTGACATACAGCTGGGAGAAGAATAGTGTGATACCATAATCCTGCAAATTCTTGAATCCACTTTTGAAAGCCATCTGATCAGATCTTGCATGAATTTGGGCTATTGCAAGGATACTCCAGAGGTTGTCTGAGGAGAGGTTGTCTGAGGAGACAGTTCACATATGTCCAGTATTAGACACCAAGAGAGGACGTGAGCTTTGCAGATCACATTTCAAAAGTGACTTTATCAGTTGTCAAGGCTGCACAAGCACTGGATTTTAAGTTCAAATTAGGTGTGGAACCTTAAAATACCACTATTGTGGAATCTTGGCTTCTGGCATGTGAGTCTTACCCTGGTGATGTCATGTGGACAACATTGCCATGTCCTGGTGAAGTCAGTGCGAACAGGTTATGTTTGCAACATCAAAGAGGAAAGGAACAAAGTAGAAACATACTTTTAGTATTAAGTTTAAAAAAATCCTGTATTTAAAAGGTGTATTTCTTCTATTAGTAAAAGTGTGGGAAAATCTGGGATACAGGACTTCTGCATAAATTGAGTAAGTTATCATTATTCCAGTGGAGTTATGGCAAGGTAAATCTACTGGATGTATAGAAATTATAATTCTTAGGAATACATCAGGATTACATCAGGACAAATAAAGGCTGAAGGTGAACTTTGGTCAGACAGTAAATACAAAATAAAAATACTGTACACAGACTTCTGAATAAGCACATGGAAGCTTGAGCAATTTCTTAAGACAGCCAAAACATCTTGCTGACTTCTGTTTGTAGGGAGTGCTATTCTCCTTATGGTATAAGACAAGTTCAGTTATGGGCATTTATCAAAGTATTTGTGTATTTGTACTAATACTAGTCGAGATGACTGTATATGGGTACAAAACAATGAAAAAACTTAAGCAAAATTTAACATTTCTTATTTTGTTTTTTTTTCTTTTCGTGGTAATATCTGCTGTCATAAGATAATCATAAGTTCTACTATGTAGGCTTTGAGAATCTAAATGTAACATGTAGCCCTGAACATTGTCATCTTCCTGGCAGAAACACAGGAGGAATATTTGGAGGAATTTATGTTTGCTGACAAACTATCTAGTTTCCCACGTGTAGATGTATTAGCTACTTGTAGATTTTAAAACATGTGCTAAGCAGCTGTGACTATGTGGGGCTAATGTCACATCCAAACCCGTAGCCTTCTCCCCTGTCCTCATTCAGACTGCTGGGAGAAAGGGCTGTGCTCTATTTTCTGTGCAGCCAAGGGTCTCTCAGGAGACACCTCTTGTTGAGTGAGAAGTGTGCCTCAAGAAGGCACACATGCATGAAGTGTAGAGCTGCTACTGACTTTGATGGGTTTCCTCTTGTTACTTCCTCCTAATCCCATCTTTCAAACTAGTATTTGGAGCGGGTAAGCAACTTTATGTGGAGATTTTTGTACTTCTCAAAAAGAGACTTAATTATACACAGTAATGTTTTTGACTAAGCAATGGGACAAGATCTCAATTACACTTCAGCCACCACATATTTTCAATATTGTAATCACAAGAATGTTTCTGTGAAAAATAAATTGTAGACAAAGTAACTTACTGAGAAGAGCATTGTTTTTTGATATCTCCCTCATACAAACAAATAATAGTTAATAACATTAATTGAGCAGATTCTAGGGCAGCTGGCCAAGGAAAGTATTTGTCTTGTGCTGAACACCTTCTGTTGCACTCTGCAAACACAAGCTGCTAGAATGACCTCAGCACTTCTTTTGCTTTTATTCAAAGTCACCGAGATGTTTATGATTCAGTTTCCTCCCTATCTCAGCAGTAAATACCTATGCAGCAAAGGCCTGTAAATCTGCCATTCAAGCAGCAAAAAACAACAACATGCCAATCCAATAAATGACTCCCTCACAGTGTTTTCATTATACAAAGAAGATTTTGTCTGTGTTCTGTCCAAGAACACCATCCTGCAGAGTTTGCTTTATAGTAAACAAGGGAGGTCCAGCAGAGATGGGCAGCAGATCAGAGGAGAATGTCATATAGACTAAAGCAGAGTGAAAAAGAAAAGGAGGTGTAATTATTGTTGAGCATGTTCTTAAATTACCCGGTGATTCTGTTAAATTCAGTTTCCTACACAGATTGCATTTTTTTGGAAGTGGCCTTTTGTCATGATATTCATTAATACCTGGATATTTAGCAGTTCTGTGAATGGTTTGATATTCTTTCCTGCTTTCTGAGTAAGAAAATTAATTATTTTCCTGTATATTTTGCTGCTAATCCACTAGAAAGGGATAATCAACCAACAAGCAGTTGAAGCAACTTCTTTGTGGGCAAATAATGAATTTATACTTGGCTACAAAGTGTATTTCAAAACCTTACAAATAAAAAAATCTGTCAGAATATAAACTAGTGCATTCATCATTTACAAACTGAAGAAAAGACTGTTTCAAACTCACTGAGTAGTTTGCTCATTATAATTTGTTCAACTTCAAAGTATGTGATAAAGCAATGAGGAAAACAATTTTGAAATGCCTCTTTCAGTGCCCAATGCCCCATTTATACATCTGCTGATAAATGCAGAGGAAAGATGGTGTTAAAAAAATAATTTTGTTTCACTATTGCTACTTTTCTTTTGAGAGCTAGCATAGATGTGATCAGCATTTTTCTTTCCCTATAAAGGTAGATTTTCAACATTTCTTTATTACTTAGGAATAAAAATAAAACACCAGAAAACCAAAAACCCTAAGAAAACCAACCCGAACAAAAAAACACCCCACAACAGCCCCCCAAAAACACAACAAAAAACCTCCACAACACCAAAATCAATCAAGCCCCCCTGCAAAAAACCAACACACATACATAAAAAAAAACGAAATAAAAGAACAAAGAAAGGCAAAGAAAAGGACCAGACATCAAAAGCTACAATCAGATTGGCTCAAACATTTTATATCCTGAAGGACTTGATTGTCTTCCATATCTCTGGGCTCAGCCTGTTGCACAGGCATCCATGCATTTTTCTCCTTCAGAATAAAAGCCATGTTGCCATTTTCAGTTGTGGCAGGATGTTATATAAACAGTTTTTTACCTAACTCAGAAAAAATAACGGGAGGAAGAGGAGAAAAACAGGATGAATTCATCTGTTTGTTGCATTTTTCTGTTGTGGCTAGATTTTAAAAAACTGAGACACTTGCTACAGTAGGTATGTTTTAGAGCTGATGCCAGGAAGGGAATAAAAGTGGTGAGACACAGAAATGGAGAGAAGGTCAGAGCCACTCCTCTTCAGTGTAAGAATGTGGAAAGAGAACAAAGGGGGAGGATGAGCAGACAAGAGCTATGTGAGCCTTGGAACAAGATGAAATGGAAAATTGTTTTCTTGAAAACAAGAAAAACAGAATTCAACACTTTCTGCACATAGAAAATAATGTTAACATGTTAATTTCAGCATGTAGAAAATAATGTTAAAAGCAACAATCAGCTGAAGAAGCTGAAACTTAGGGATCTTGAGAGAAGATTCAGCTTTGGCAGTATAAGAAGACAGGGAAGGAAAGAGGGGAAAAGTCTCAGACCCAAGGAAAGTCAAAGCATTGCAGGAAGACAGAATGAGGAGGTCAGCTCTGTCTGTGTTCTTCTGCACAGTGAGGGCTTGGTGCACACGTGTGTCTGCACGAGGAGAAGGGCAGAGCAGTGCAAAGTGTGACTGCGCTGTGGTGCACTAAAAAGAGTCCTTACCACAAAAAAGAGAAAAAGACACACACCAGAGTGATTTAGCACCAGCTGTGCTTACTATGTTTTAAATGGTTTTTTCCCTTGTGTTGTACAAACAAGCCTAATTTTGAACAGGATAGTGTCCTTCCATTGCCTTCCCTGTAGCTGATGTTCTTGTCAGCATCTCCTGCCCTAAAATACAGACCACATTGTAATGATGCTGCAGTGCACTAACTTTCAGGGACAGGGGGAAGAACAACCCTTTGATAACTGTGAGGCCTCTGCTGCAAGAGTAGGAATAAAAGCCTTCAGAAAGGGATGGCCTGGCTGCTCCTTATTAAGGTATTTAGTATATCTTGTCACGAAACACTGGAGAATCACAAAGTAACACACAGGCAAAGCACAAGGCCCAAGGAACAATAGGAAGCCAGTGGTGACTCCTTTTTTCTAGCTTCAAACTACCTTGTTGATTACAGCGTGGTAATAACAGTGTTTTGCAGGCAGCTGTGCTCCTTCGTAATGCACTGTGTGGGAACAAGGGAAAATTAAGGAACACAGGGCTGGTGCCCAGCTTCCTCTTCGGTTGCACAAGGCCCCAGAGAAAGGTGATGCTGCCCAGGGCAGGAATAAGCACCATCGCCATTTTTTTATTGCAACCTGAAAGATCAGTTCTAGAAAAAACAAAAAATGACAGATTTTAAAAAGTGTGCATCCCAGCTGTAGGAAAATATCTTAGCAAAGTCATGGTAACAGTTTGCTCCTGTATATTTTGTCTCTACCTATTGTAAACTCCACTACCCTGCTATGTCACAGAACTTAGAAAACTATTTCTGCAGACCTGATTTAAGAGCTGTCTGTGGAAAGATTATCTAAGATGTCTATCTCAGATACCTGGAAAACCTTAAGACATCTTTATTGCAGAGAGCTGTAATTATCTAATACACCAGGAATATGATTCAATTACACATCTATTGCAGAAGCAGAGCCAAAAAAACCCACAACAAACTGTGCAAGTCTTTGCATTTCTATAACTGCAGAAAACTGGGCAGTCCAGTAACCTTGCCAAGGTGTTAGCCATCAGGAACTTTATTCAGCATGCTATGTGTCTGTTCTCTACAGCCTTGCACTACAAAGGAGGTCAGGACAGGGGTTCCTTCAGGCATGTGGTGGAGCTGTGTGCATCAAAAGCAATACTGAAAGTGTAGCTTGAAGCAAGAGTAAAATGTGGTATCTTTAGAGCAGTGTTATTTCACAGAAATACTGCCTTGTCTAAGTACTCTGGATAGCCAGCCAACTCACCACAAAACAGGAGAAGGGGGGTTGGGCTAACAGAGAACAGGCATGGATTTGCCCTCCGAGGCGAGCCAGACCATAGGAGCATAGCACTGGAGGCAGAGGGGGCAACACCAACCTCCCTCCAGAGGGCAGCCTGAGTCATGCCAGGTGAGTTCTGAGGAAAGCCTGGTGCTCTTTATGGATGGAGCCTTAAGTCAGCAGCCCAGGAATGCACTTTCTCACAAAGTGTGTAAGCCTGTGTGTATGCATTCCCTGAGGACCTTGGAAAGAGGACATGACTTCTGGCGCCAGTGGCATTCATTTAGCGATCTGTCCCATACTGAGGTAGGCAAGAATTTTTTCAGAGAGTTATGATGATCCTCAACATCACCATATGTAAACTTGATTAAAATCCTGCTGTCCTATTAGCCCATTTTCACTTAGCCTTTCCTCAGGCAGATTCCCAAACACTAAGCAAAATGGACTTCAGGATCTATCTCAGGGAATTTATTTTCTCCCATCACAACAGGAGAGAATGTTCTGCTCTAAGAATCAAAAGAAGTTTCCTCTGGAACCCTTATTTCCTGGCTGCAGTGTGCCTGTCACATTTCCACTGATTCATCGTTCAGCTTCAGGAAAGAAAACAGCTCTCAGTCCCTCTGCTGAAGTTTACTCCATTTGTAGCATAGCCTGTGATAAAATTCTCACTACACTGTCTTGGATATTCACTGCATCCTTGTTAAACAAGGGGGAATACTTGATGCATAAATTATCCTGTGCTTAATTTTGCATGTCATATAATTTTAGAGCATTTGGAAATGCTGGACTTAGCCAGCATTTATCCTCACAGCTGTGGCAATTTCAGTCTCAGTGACTTGCTTGCTAAGGATACAACACTGAGTTTCCATTGTAAGCAATGCCCACAGTGTCTGAGGGACAGCAGAAAACTTTAAGGCATAAACTCTCTCACCAAGCAGCATTCACCCTACTGCAAAGAACAGGCATGTACATCAAGTTCTGCTCAAATGCCAGCACTGACCATGACCACTGTGAACAGACTCCAGCCCTCCAGTCCATAAGCAGAGCCAAGGAGCATGACAGTCACCCAGTCACTTAGCAGTCACACAGTTTGCTGTTTTCAAGTGTGTCTTTCCTCTACCTGGTTTTGCAGGCTCCCAAAACAGTGCAGCAGGAGAGAGAATGTTTTTCAAACCTGCTTGCTACAGTGGGCTGTGCCTCCAACACACTTCAGTATATTTAACTGGAGACAGCTGCAGCAGGCATAAACAGTATCAAACCCTGGTGAGTTTTAGGTCAGCCGCAAGACTGCAGGCAGTCCTGCCAACTGCAAAAGTACAACCCTCCCCACAGGCCAGGATGGGAAGCCTTCACCTTACCTTACCTAACCTTGACAAATCAAAGTATCGTGTATTCTTATATAAATTCCTGATGGAGACAGGCAGCTGACTTCACTTTCTGAAACAAAATTATCCAGAGAGACTCATACTTTAAAGGAAGTTTAAAAAAACTATTAAAAAAAATCTTGTTCTATTTTTCACAAACGGTAGAAACTCCCTCATTAGCAAAAGGTCGTCGCATTAAATAGAGAACAGATGTTGTAAATAATCACACTTTTTCTTAGGTATACTAACAAAAGGCAATACCCTCATGGTTCCCCTAGCATCTGTGTTACATGTTGTACTGTGAAACAATCCACTTATATTTTACTCTTCATCTGTCAGTTGTGAAAGTGCTTTTAAGAAGGTAGTGAACCACTCATTCAAGATTTGATGATTGAAGATACCCCTGGACATGGTCAAGCAAAACAGAACCAAACAATCTCTTTAAAGAAGAGAACCAGCAAGCAGTTTCTGTGTGTAAACAAAATTCTCCTCACAAGAAAACATGATGACCATCATGACAGATTTGCTATCTTAAATGGACAATAAGACGTGGTCAGGGCATGTGAGCTTAAAGGAAATGTAGTGAGGCACCTGCTTTGGACCTCTGCAGTTTGTTTCAAGTCACGAAACAATTCCCCTCCTGTTCTCATTTTCATCCTCTTTCCAGATAAAGGCCACAATTCCAGCTTTAGTAGCAACTGATTTTTTTTTCTGTTGTAGAATTCCAGGAAAAGGATCATGCCTGAAAATGACCATTTCATTATTTGTGAACTGAAGCAGCTGAGAAATCCTTTGAGAAAGGACATCTCAAGGTTAAAAAGAAGGAAATGGTTCTTCACCTGCTCTTACACCTTACATCTCTCCCATGATTAAGCTTGCAATATCTGCTCTCTGCCTCTCTGTGGCTGCTTCCATCTGTGCAATTGTGTTGTGGTCACTACTCTAAAATCTGCAGCTGTCCTCAACCTTTCCTCTGCATATTCATTTGTCACACCAACAGTTTTCCACCTGAAGGATCTGTTGGCAGCAGTAGAGTCTCTGTGAGAGTATTTGAACACTTGCCCTAAAACAGCCATTTCTGAATTTAGCTGGGGAAAATCAACTAACTGGTAATTCGCCCCTCTATTATTCAGTGATGGAGGCTTGCAATGCCCCAGCACATTTCCCAAAACACTGTTTTTCATCTAACATTGCAAGCATCTAAATTTAGCTCCTGGTCTGAGCAGTACTTGAGAAAAAATCTCAGTCACAGAAGCCTACTCTGAAGACTGAAGTGCCCAAGTTCCCACAGCGCAGATATCCCCATGCCTATTAACCTCTGCTTCAGCCTGCTCTTGGAGAGCCAGTCCAGGACCATGCCAGTTGCAGAAATGTCAGACAACAGTGAAGATGCCCCTGAAGTCTGGATCCTAGCAGTGATACTGCTCAGCTTCCTTTGAAATGGCGTCCTATTAAAAGCACTGAGAAATTTTATTAACAACAGCAGTCACAGAAAAGCCATGTTTCTGCAACCACGAAGAGAATATAGTTACACAAAAAAGTGGGGCAAGAAAACAGATAAATCTGTTGGTTTTGCCTGGCAGGCATAGCCCATCTATGGATAGGTCACCTGGGCAATTGACTGGTACATTATGTCTGCAGAACTGTTGAAAGACCTTATGCTTATATAGAATCAGAGAATCATCTAGGTCGAGAAAAAAACCCTATTCTGGGACAGGAGATTCATCTAATCCAGCCAGTAATATTGTCTTCTTCAGTTTAATGAGAGCTAAGTTCATTGTAAATCCCATCACAAATTCCTTATATACCTTATTACTAGCAGATTTTTATATCTTCTCTGCTATCAGTTATTATGTGATGTGTTAGTCTTCAGCAGAGTACCCTCATATTAGATCCCTTGAATCCAAAGATTGTACCTCAGAGAAATAAAGTCACAGCACCAAGCCCACATGCCAGCTGGGTTGGTCACTGCACAGCATGTGGTTGAGAGCAGGGAGACAGAGCAGGGCTGTGCCTGGGAGCTGGGCTCTGCCGTGCCTGCCTCGTACCTCTCTGCCGCCACAGCCTCTTGAGCCTCTTCTGGGGCTCTCCCACCTGCAGAGGTTACAGCACAGAACTCCAGCATTTTATTTACCAGCTTCCCATGAAATGTGACTGTGGAAAGTCGACCCGGGTTGGATGCCAGGTGCCCACCAAACTGCTCTAGCACTGCCTTCATCAGCAGGGCATGGAAGGGGAAAAAATAAAATGAAAGCAATTCATAGGTAAAAGTAAGACAGTTTACTAAGGGAAAAGTAAAATGGTGTTTACTCAAACAAAGGAAAAACACAATGATTTTATTCTGCACTTCCCATCAATAGTGGACTACTGCCCATGAAGCAGGGCTGCAGCACATGTCACAGTTGCTCTGGAAGGCAAACACTGTAAATAACCGGTGCCCTTCTCCTCCTCCTTTACGTAGCTTTTCCATCTGAGCTGACGCCATATGGTATGGAATATCCCTTTGGTCAGTTTGGGTCAGCTGTCCTGGTTATGTCCTCTGCCAAGATTTTGCCCAGCCCCAAGCTGCTGGTGGGAGGGTGGAATGATGGAGAGACAGAGCTGGTGCTGTGCAGAGCTGACAGCAGCAGCCAAAACTCTGGTGTGTCACCAACACATTTGTAGCTACCAATGCAAAGCACAGCAGTGTGAGGGCCCCTGTGGGAAAATGAACTCCATCTCTATAAAATGACAACAAACAAAAATGCTTGTATTTAAGCCCTGCTGTGTCCTTGTCCATATTGTGTGTACTTTCCCAGATGAGGAAGTGTTCATGAGGAAACATCCCACTGTCTTCCCCTTGTGGGGATAAAGTGGCTAATGTGTATAGCAGGGTCTCAAAGGTTTCTGGAAGAAACCTCATAAAATAACAAAGAACAGTAAATATTTACAAAGCAAACTCAAGTGAAAATAAATGAATTTTCTTTCATCCTTCAGAAGCTGTTGGATTTTAAAGTCTGCTACACTTACAGCCACATAGTTTCTTTAGAACTATGAGGTGAAAATTCAGGTAGGTTCAATTACGAGAGTATTAACTATTTTGTGTGTCACATTTGAATTAATGGCTCAGATGTTGCCATTCTCAGAGAAGTGCTCAATATGGAAGTGTGGTTTCTGGGAATGCAAATAGCTCACACAGGTTTTTGGCAATGATAAACAAATGGATGTTTGCACAGGTGTAATTAAGCACAGAAGAGGCAAACCTCTGCACAGAACTGATTTACAGTCAAATTTATGAGCCTTGACAATCCAGATTACATTGCATGTTGCTGTCTTATCGAACTGATGTTTCAGTTTCTTGAATTACCAGATCTTCCAAATGATGTAAATTAGGTGATAACTTTGGAAATAAGGTGAAATTGGTTTAAACTCTGACAATGTCAGTGGAGGGGGCAGGGGGTAGGCAGGACAGTGTGTGAGTAGTGTCTTATTGCAAGAACAGGAAGTCCATCTTCCCAAACACAAACAGAAAGCACTGCAAGCCATGGAAATAATTTACTACCTTCATGGCAGTATGTCTTTTCCAAATAGTGCACCAATAGATAAAGAATATTCTTTACTTTGAAGAATTTACCCTTGCAATAGAGAAGTAAAACCAAAACTATTTTGTACATAGGTAAGATGTTTGGGAATGTCATGAAGAATGTGGGACTCATCATAAAAGTTTAAACAAACCTAACTCTGATATTGCTAATGCAAAACTTCAATCCCTTCAAAATCAGAGCCATCGTTCAAACAAGATTTCCTGCAACTCTAAAGGCTTACTAAATCTCATAACAGAAACAGATTATTCCAGTTCTTTATTCCTCCCTTACATCAATCAGCCCAATCTGAATTCAAAAAAAATTCAGAAAATTGAGAAAGTTATGAAAGAATTTAAATGTTATTTGAGAAATTTTCTGTCTTCTTTATGATTACTACATACTCAAAATTGTAACAACCAGCAGATGTCTCTGCAACCACTGATCAGTGCTGCACACAAGAGGAAAAGAGGAAGAATTTAATGAGTGAGCCTTCACTTTAAGGTTGACTTCCAGAAATGTCAAACCTACACAGCAAATTCCCGAAGAGCAGAGACTGACAGCGTTATAGCAGCACTCCCTAGGAAGGAATCAGCATCTTACTTGGTTTTAAAAATAGCAACATGAGCACCTTAGAACTGTCTGTTTACAGAGTGGTTTATCAAGAATAGTAAGTCCCTAAATTTGGTATCTTTGCCTCAAAAAGGCCTTGTTCTCAAAAAGGGCAAGCTTGCCATCTCTGGAGCTAACCTGTACCTGTACTCCTTGTCCTCCCACAGTAGAAAATGACTGCCACAAAAAATCCCTTGCTCTGCTCCAACTCAGGGCATGCAGCTTCAGGCTTTCCTTTGTCAATGTATAAACAGAAACATGTGAAAAAAATAGTATTTACCCTAAGAAAACAAGACACCCTGATGTACATTAAATTCCCTCTGTGGGGGGAGGATAAGCTGGAAAATGAGGCAGATGATAGTTATGAGTCACAGTATTTAATGTGCTATGGTAAGGCACTTGAATGTTATGACTGTGAGAGCAATAGAAGAAGCTATTTGATAACAAAGCACATATTTTCTACCACTGTGAATGATTTGTAAGCCCACTGAGTTGCTGACTTGCAGCCTGATGTCTCCAGGTAGAGTCATCTTTATTGAACCCTGCTGGTGCTAAAGATTTCCTGGCAGGTAGATTTGTGTGGCATTTCTGTCTTGTACAGAGGCGGTCCCTCTTGCCACAAAGTTACAGTTGGCTTTTGGATTGAGACAACTGAGGAAAACCTCAGGGAGCACAGCAGAAAGATGGAAGTTCTTTTAAGCCATTTTTTCTCTTTCTGAACTCTGAGTGGCCCAAAACCAAGTGTAACTTGCCACTGACTTCAATAGACCCTGCTTGCAGACCACTGCACCTCTTACCTCCTCACAGGTGGCATGAAAAGGATGCTGAAGATGTAGAGAGGCTCTTTGGTGTGAATTCAATTGCATGTCTGCAGGCTTCATCCACACTGTGGGTGGTAGGGAGCACAGGCTGGGGCTGCATGCTGAGAAAGGAGCCCTTGCTCTGGCTGCTGTGCCCCTTGACCTGCTACACCGTGGGCAAGGCACAGCCCTTGCTGCAGCAGCACACTCTGGCAGTAACATCTACACACATACACATGCCACTTTATGGAGGATGCTAACGTGTAAGGCATTTCTCTGGATTCGGTTCTCAGATTACAATATATGTGTAATATATATGTACAGTTTATCTTCTCCATATCTTCTAATTATTGAAATTCAAGAAACTCCATTTCTTTCAGGTAATGAAATAGGAAAATCCTACTGGCATTATGGTTCTTGGCTGAAGACCTGTAAAAAATGTGATCCTTCTCCTTTCCCTTCCAAGTAAGGTGGTGGGTCATTCAGTTTGCAGGGGAAAAAAGACCAGGTGGTGGTAAATGTCTTTACTATATGATGTATGTTTGTATGAAAGGTTTTTATTTTTCTTATTCTTTAATTTCTGTGAATTACATTTTATTCCCCTCTGTTTTAAATAAATTGAGTAGCAATATTTGTATATACATTTAACCACTACTTAATGAAAAGCCTGCAGTTCATACCTGGGATCCATGATGTATGATGCTGCCACAGGAAAAGTAGCTAGCGTTGTTACAGACCTTCATCTTAATTATGAAAATTTTTTATTTAAATATAGAGCTGAGCATACAAAATACAGCACTAGGCCATCTGTTAGTTTTCCATCTGGACTCATTTGCAAAATACTCTCTGTTTCCCTCCTAGGCACTATTTATAGTCTTCCTTGGAAAAAAGTATGACTAATCTATGGCACACAAGAGATTGCTATTTGAATGCCACTTTTAATAGAAGTGGCTATATAGTTCAGAGTAGTAGCAAAATATATTTATTTTGTTTTGCATGCAGGTGTAAAAGCTCATATGATTTCTAGACACACAAACAAATTTTTTCCTATCACACTGTTTTTAACTAGCAAAAAGTGAAAATCTTCAAGATTTCTGATTTAATGGAAAAGTTACAAATGAGAATGAACAGTTAGCATTTTGAAGTGCCTGACCAGGACTTTTGCAGTGATTCTGAAGTGGCTTGTATTTCTTTCTTGCTCAGTCTGAAACATCCCCAGAGGCCTGATTTCTGAAGATGAGCACTCAGATTATACTTACCATAAGGTATCATCTGAGCTGAATATTGCAATATTAGTGTAATTGCTAGTCATTTGGTCCAAACCCATGTTCCCCAGACCAGTAAAAGTGTGGGCAATGGGTCTGGCCATACCTCAAGGCAGCAGTTGCAGGGAGCCCACTGGAAGCCCCCTGGAAGACACAGGCATGGGGCTAATTTGATGGTACCCTCTAAGGCCATCTGTGGGTCACCACCAGTGTCCTCCAGAGCCACTGACAATGAGCTGCTGGGAGTTGTGTCCTATTTTCTCTTTCCACTCAGTATCATAGAGCAGGGAAAACCTCATTCCCTGGAGGCTATTCCCTAGTCATTCTTTTACACCTCTGAGTCAGGTATCCTGAAGTACCTTCTCAGGTCTTCCTCCCTCCCCTAACACGTCATCTCTGGGCAAACTCTACTTCACAGTTGCCAGAGTGGAAAGCAAAAAGGGGCTTATTTCAAGGGTTTATGATTTGATGGGCAATAATCCAGTAGTATCTTACTCTCCTCTGCCCCTTCTCTTTATTTTTCAGAGAACAGAAAAATATTTTTAGTCACCTCTGCTTGTTTTAATTCTTCATAAAAAGGCAAAGGCTGATTTCTCCTGACTAACTTGCATGCAACGTTCTGAAGAAGTTCTTTGCAGGGTAACATTAAGTCATCTTTGGGGTTTTTTTGGTGATCAAACAAGTTATGTTCTAGAAAACACATAAAAATAAAGAACTGGAATATTACCAGGCTCCCTGGCATTGTTTCTTCAGGCTGTCTAGTATCTCATTTCTCTTGCCTGTCTGTCTTTCTGCCATCACCATGGCAAGATGTTTTAAGTTCTCTGCTACAAAGACTGTCATTTTTTTCTTTCTCAGTTTTCAGTACTATGCCTAAATGCATTGTTGCAAAATGAAGCTCGCGTGTGCAGTTACAACACAGCCCTCCACTACACCCCAAACCTGAAAAAATGTGGTCCCTGACTATCAATTGTGAAATGGAAGATACTTGAAAAGTTGCAGCAGTCCATATGCAGAATCCTTACTTTAATACTGTCAAGATCTGAAAACTCCATGCAGCAAGCCAGTTTTTATTTTATGTTAGTAAGAACAAAATGACACTCTAAAATACCAACTATCTTTTTTGTGTCTTCCTGTCAAAGAGGAAAAAATTGCTTTATCTCAGTGTTGTGTACATTTACAATGAAATAGAGAAAATCAGAACAGATGCAGGAGGTACAAAAGACTCATAAGTACTAAGTTTAAATTACTACAATGCAAGCATTAGTAGCTATTTACTAACGATTTAATTAACTTCCCCCCACCTATGCCACCTCAGTTTTAATTCTTTCAATAACATATGGCAACTGTAGGGTGCATTTTGCAAACATTCCCCCCTCACAAATATTTGCATACTTATGGCTAGATGTGGCTCAGGAACTGAAGAACATTCTGTGGCATGCAGTAGGCACATGTGGCTCCACAGGTGGAGCCAATGTGACCAGCTTTGGGCTATGTTGTGTCCCCATTCAAAGTGCTTCAGAGCCCTTTAGGTACTGTCAGGCTTTGGTCCCTGCTGGCTGCTGTGTGCTGGTGATGCCCTGCCCTCTGCTCAGTCACCCGTTTTTGCCTCTGTGACAGCCAGAATTAGACCCACTGCTTGGTACCAGGCACTGCTGTGCTTTGTCAGAACCAGCCTCCTGGAGAGACCCGTGTTGCTCTGTAGGACTCAGCCACCACTGGGAGTTGCAGACACAGTTAATACTTCTCCTGAAGTTTCCCCTCTTAGTTTCCAAGGAGAAAATAGAAAAACATTAAATAAGACTCTTTAGTAACTCACTGATAGGGAAACTTACTCTTGAACTTTTCAAGGTCCCTCTTACTGAGCCAGCATCAGCACTTACCCTTCCCTGCTAAGTCAATGGAGCTACCAGAAGACCAGTCACTATTTTCTGCTGCATCTGAGATGCAGACAGAAGAAAGCTACCTACCCACCCTAACAGAAACCTCAGGGGTGTTATGTATAATGTTTGCAGAAGAAAACCAAAATGCAGTGGAGCAAGGCAAGACAAAGTCAAGACAAGGTGAGGAAAGGCAAGGCAAGGAAAGGAAAGGCAAGGCAAATAAAAGATCCTAGCAATGGTAGAAACCTCTGCTTTCTATCTGTTGCCCAGGAGGAAAATTTTCCACGCGAGGAAGTGTTGTGTCTAATTTAACACTCTAGATTTGCACAATCTCAGCCTCTGGGTTAGTATGAGGTCAAAGGAAGGAATAGCACAACTTACATTTCTTAGTAGACCAGGACTGGTCCAAGAAGTTACTCTGTCTGTATGAGTTCAAAGGAAGTGATTTTGAGCTCTAAGCCAAGGTTTAAGGTGAAACTCTGTTTCACAGATATGTAATAAAATTTATGTACCATGAATGTGCAGATTAGTCTGTATTAGGCACAAGTTCCAGGGTTCAATGTGCCCTGTAGTAACTTGGGTTAACCGTCCACAGTCGTCATGGTTAAGTAGAAATGACCCAGTTTTCAGAAATGCTAGACACCCACTTTTTTTGTCAGCTCCCATGAGATTTGCAGATGGTCCAGACTTTTTAAAATCCCCTTACTCTCACTGATACAACTAGAGCATCACATACCTACAAGTGAATTCTTTGGCAAACAGTCTGCTCTGGGGTTTGTCTTCTAGTTTGTTGTTACTTTAGCCTCAGGGCTGTTTACTTGCATAGAAATGGCTACTCCTTCTAACAGGATTTTTTGGAATCTACCCTGGAAATCTCTTTGCATTTAGAGTCAGACTCTTAAATATAATTAAAATGCTTTAGAAAGCTGCACTTAATAAAAGTCAGATGGCAGATTCATGGAACGATTTTTTTCCATTTATCTTGCCAGGTTAAAGGAAAATCTTCCATGGCAACATAGCAGCAATCACCCATCCATTAACAAAAAGCCTTTACTTATTTTTTTCATTGTAGGAAGTGTAATTTCATTTCTCTTATCATTATGCCCATTTCACATACGTTGCTACTCAACACTCTTATTTTCAGTCATTTGGATTGCTTATAAATATACATTTTTTCAATGCCAAGTGAATTATCAGCCCATTATTAATTTTATACAGCCTGAAGTGGCAGTCTCTCTCTCTTTCTGGGATGTGTACATATTCTCACTCTCTGGGATGTGTGTAATCCCTACCTAGAGAATTAGAAACTAGGATGCTTATTTTTTGGTTTCTTTTTTTTTTTTTTAAAAAAAGAAATTTTGCTAAATAGAAGTGCTTTGTAAATGGGAAGAGGCATTTCTGGAAGAACACTGAGCATGTGGGGGTCTTGTATTTTAATGCTGCTCCATTTGAAATTTAATCTTGAAATTATTTGAATAGCAGTTTAAACAATGGCTCTCTGAAATTGCTACAGGTGATTTAGTGGCATTCATTCTTAGTGGTAAAGATCTCATACACTTCATGCAGTTTTCCTTTGAAATTAAAGACAGCAGAGACTTATTTTTTAAAAAAACAGTGTATGTGTATTATGTGTGTCTGAAATTTTTCACAGATACAGTGACCAACAATGTTCATTCCTGTTCCTAGAGGTTAGAACCTGGAGGTTTTTATATGTAGCTTTTAAGTCTTCATGGCAAAATCAAGATGCAGTAAGAGGCTTTCTTGCATTCTAGTCCTTTCTACACTCATCTTAGCCATTACATTGTATTTCAATATACAAAACCAATGGCAGGTTTGGGCCCACATGTAAACCTTGCAGATGTTTCAGTGGCAGATCCAGCATTTAGGAGGATGTGTTGCTGGGGAGTGAAGTAGAACAATTTCTGTCCTTCAGAATACCAGGAAGAATTATGAGGATTGTCTAAATCCATTGTTCATATTGTTATTATTTAAAAGGTATCCCATGACTGTCATTACCACTGAACACTGTTATTTCATCATCATGGGGTATATCAGAGAAAACACCACACAGCACAAGCTAGGCACAATCTAGATTGCTGTGTGGGTTTTTTCCTTAGGAATCACATATGCTGTCAACAACTACTTGATTTGTCTTGGAGAAAGGCAGAGTAAAATTGTGTGGCAGCATCCTCTTCAATACCTTTAGGCATGATCCCTGACATTTGGATCAGTAAAATGTGTGTAACAGGATGTGGGACCAAGTGAGTTTTTTCATCTCTGGGTCAAAGAGCCTCATCAAGGATGACTAACTTTGTATTGTGCCTACATAGATGTATCACAGAGCTGCATGGCCTTGGGTGTGACTCTAAGACCTTGGTTAGCATTTTCTTTCACTCCTTCTTTAGCAAGATTTTTTTCCTCTTTAATCTCTCACAGTTTCTTCTTCTCCCAATCAGAATCTGAGCCTGTATTTAACAGCTTCTTTACATTACCATTCTTGTATTAATTTATTCTCTGTTGTGGCATTCTGATTTATCTATAGAACTGTAGTTTTTGAAACCATTGTTTTTTACAGCAATGGTTTTGACTTTCAAAACATTTTTAGTTTTAATTACTGTGTATTGAGCTTCTAGGTATAAAACTGTCAGATAAACCTGAGTATCTGCATAAATGTGGGGAACTGCATGTGTTATCACTCAACAATTGCTAGTGGGCAGTTAGCAAACTCTTGTCTAGGATGTCTGTTCAGCTGCTGCAGAACAGCAGTGATAGGATGAACCGCAGATTAGTTGTCAAACCATTGAGCAGTCATGACCTTGATTCTGATTAACACAGCAGATTATTCAGATCGCCCAACCCATCAGCAATGTAGTGTGCACAGCCAATTTTACTTCAGTCAGTAATATTCAAAGTGCTCATTTCACAGGGCACCTCAGACAATAGATTTCTTCTGGCTTCTAAGAGAAAAAGTGACATCATTTACTGTCTTGGGTGGCCAGCAGACAGGTGACTCCTTCTTAGTCCATAGGTGCTGTTTTGTGTTTAGCCTTTTCAACAAGGATAAGCCTATTTTGAGTATAGGGACTGGAGTCTCTCTTCTCCTGCCTGGGGTAGGAGGAAGATTGCAGTGCCCGTGACTCTGTGCTGCTGACTGCACACTGGAACTGACCACACTGTAAGTGATCAGTTTTGCCTTTTCTTCCTGGCTGAGGGTGTGCACCAAGGCAGGCAGAGGACCCACAGCAGTGAGGCATAGCCTAGCCCAGGCTCTGAGTTCTGGGCTCTGGGAGGCTCCCCAGCTGGCAGTGGCACTGCTGGCAGATGGTCGGGAGCTGCATGGTGCTTGTGAGTGAAGTTGTGGTGGTTCATTGACACACAGCATCAGACAGCAGCCCTCCAGTTCTCCTGGAGCCCAGCTCAACTGTGGTCTCTTGGTTCTTCCAAGGATGTCAGGACAACTTCAGTCCCTACCTGGGACTGATGTGCTTGTTCAACTGTATTGCGCAGGCGTGTGAAGTTGCATCCACACTGGGCCCAGAAGAAGAATAATTGTGTTTTCCCTTGCTGTTTTCTGTCTGGGAAGCTGCCCCCCTACCAGCTTGTCAAGCAGAATTGGGTAATGGAACTCCACTACAAGAGACAGGTCTTTCCAGAGCTCCCTGGACCTATGGCCCTAGGGTTGATTATCTATAAAATGTTTTCTCATTCTCTTTTTTCAGTACCACACAATAACTTTCTGTTCACATCAGTTACCAGTACTTGGTGCTTCCAGAAGCAGTTCAGTGCTTCCATCCTTGCATATTTCACACACTATCTACCGTCTTTGTCTGTCTTTGCTCTCTCTGTTTCTATTGTGTCCTCTGGTGTTTGTATTTGAAGGTCTGTAGAGGTGGGACTGCATGTGTCTGGTACACAGCACCTGGCACAGTGGAGAAAGCCAACTTTGTGCTCCTGCATTACAAATAAAACATGTTTTCAATCTACCAAGCATAGATAGGTAAAAATGTAAGGAGCAAAATGACTACAGGTGCACAGAAATTGGTGGCCACTGTCACTCAGAGCAGCCAAAGACTTGCTGCAATTCTACTGTGAGTGTTCTTCCAATAATCTTTCTGAAAATTAGACGCAAAGTAGATCTTTTGGCATAATTCTCTTTCATTTTTTCCTTATTTATCTCATGTTTGTCATACTTGGGACTATTTTGTTATTTCTGCTCTTAATGAAGAGTTGTTTCACTTTTTAATGAATAGCTTTCTGAGGTAAAGAGAGAATTGCAGTGATCTTTTGATATATCCATCTTTGCTTTTTCATTTTGTGCCTAAGGTGCTCAAATTGAATGAACTTTACTGCCATCTGGAGATGTAGTATTTTCATTTCTGTTTGTCATTTTACCTTTGAATTTCATTACAGAGCCTCATTCCCAGGGTTTAAAGAATAAAAGCATTTTGGTGTTTTACTTGCTGTAGGGCTGTACTTGTCTTTATAGTGATTAGGTGCTGAAATAAAAGTCACCTTGGGCACCTGACGAGAGTGTTTAAGATTGAACCTAGTGAGTTAATCTGCCTAAGGGCAGACCCCTACTTGCTGGATGTGTGCAGGTTTTTGGTGTCAGGGGAGGATGATGCCAGTGCACTGCAGTCCTGCTTGGGGTCAGTCTTGGACCTAGGGGCATGAACAGACAAACCATGCCCTCTCTCTGCAACCTGTCAGTATCTGGAACTGTTGGAATTCTAGCAGGTGTCAAAGGTAGAATTTTTGGGTTGGTATTACCTTCTGCTGTCCTGGTGTTAGTTTTAGTTACAGGTATAGCAATGCCATGCTCATGTAAGAGGGCACCAGCTGGAACATACACTAATGGTGTGAAAGTCTTTATAAAAGGGGCACAAGATCTTGTATGAGAATCAGAAAATGTTGTGTCAGACCCTTAAAAGACATGTTATTAGACTGTGGTGGGTTGGCTTTGGCTGAATGCCAGATGCCCACAAAGCTGCTCTATCACTCCCCCTTCTCAGCTGGACAGGAGAGAGAAAATAAGATGGAAAACAACTTGTCAGTTGAGATAAGACAATTTACTAAAACACACAAGCAAAGAGAAAAAAACCCCATTCTCTACTTCCCATCAGCATGAAAACCTATGTCTGACCACTGTCTGGGAAGCAGGGCTTCAACAAGCTGTAGAAGACAAACCTCCTTGCCTCCCTCTTCCTCCTCCTGTACTTAGCTTTTCTATCTGAGCTGATGTCATAAGGTATGGAATATCCCTTTGGTCAGTTTGGGTCAGCTGTCCTGGTTATGGACCCTCCCAGAATCCTGCCCACTCCCAGCCTGCAGCAAACAGAATTTTGGAGAGACAGCATTGAGGCTGTGCCAGCAGAGGCCAAAACACTGGTGTGTTATCAACACATTTGTAGCTACAAGTGCAAAGCAGAGCATTATGAGGGCTCTTCTATGGAAAATCTCAAGTAGACCCATTATATAGACTCCCTTGGAAATAAGAACATAATTATTCCAGTAGAAAAACCACAGACTATCAAAGAATCACATTTCAAACAAATGAAAGGAGATATTTTTGATCAGTAGGCATTTGGTGTGTAAAGCTGCTTCCCAAAGGAAACTGAATAAAAACCCCTTTGTTTTCCATCAGAGGAAGATGGTATTAATGTTGAGAAGACAGAAAGTTACTCAGTAAATCACATCTGAAAATAAGTGAAGGATGGGAGAGTCTTGGAGTCATGGCAGCAGGATATGCATGTACTGTTTTTATTCTTTCCTGAACAACTGCTAGTGGTGGAGATGGGCTGCTGGCTGCTGCATGCACCCTCCTTTTGAGACACCACAGCCCTTCCTATGTTGTCCTTTTATCGTGACAAACATAACAGTGGGAGGTAAAAGGATTGATGCAAAATAGTTGAAGTATTGAAGTTGTGGGTTGTTTATAATTCCTATTGTTTTACCTTGACACTTAAATGTTAATTAATTTTTGAAAGCTCCTGCTCAAAGAAGTAGGATATCAGTTCTGATACAGTTGCACATAAACTTTTTTCCTACTTGACATAAGGAAGAACACATTTCATCGAAGAACAATAACCTTAAATGAAACTCTTGCTCAACACCGCTTTTCAACTGCAGCCATTCTTACTATCACTCTTACAGTGTTTGCGTCATCGGCTGGAATATCTGTGAAATTCTATGTTGTTTTTTCACAGATCCACACTTCGATAAGAGAATTACATAAATACAGGGCAGAATGAGCATTGTTATAAATGTTTTGCTTTGCTGTAATAAAAGAAATTATAAACCTGGTTATGCTCCTTTTGCTTTTACACTGCAAGGGAAAAGAAAACCAACAGGAAACAGATTTCTGCTCTTGGAATACAGTCATGGCCAGGACTTTGATTAAAATGAAAAGAACTGTTTTGTGGCTAAGGTGCATTTGCAGAGAGAAGAGAAGTACAGGGAGAAAGATGACAAGTTTCTTGAAACCCATCTCTCCTTCCCCCACCAATCTCACCTGATATTTCATGTCCTAGCTGGTAGCTGGAATTGCAACACCTGTAGTGTTTCAGATGTTGTGCACTGAGTCGCAACAAATTGTGTTTGTCAAGGCACTGTGTACACAAGGGTGTTTTTCAGTCAGTTCCTCCTAGTTCATCCTCACTAGCATGTGACCTCAATACTCATTCTGCGCACCTCACATGACCCACTTGTGGTCAGTTATCAGGCAACAAAACCCATGTCAACAGGGATTTGGTGAGACTAACTTAGCTTCCAATTGCTAGTTGTTCAAGGTTTATTGAGTGTTGTGTCTTTAATTAGGGAACTAAGGTGTAAACTGCAGCGTCCTTTGCAAAGTCAGACCAGTGGGAATAATTTCAGGAGTCAATTGCCACATGCTGGATAGTAATTGGGAACCCAAAGGGATTCACGTAGGAATAGTAAATTAAGGTGCACAGTAGTAACCAGAATTTATACCTGGAACATCAGAGCTCTTAATGGCCCCATTAAAAGGAATTAGGTCATTTCTTATTTAAAGGATCAGAGATACTGCATTTTCTAAGGATACAAAAAATGTCTATGAGCAAGACATGAGGGCTTTTCTGTTGACAATTGGTAAGTGCTGCTATTCAGAATTAGTGTCATGGTTTGATATTGGCCAAACACCAGATAGCCACAAAAGTCATTCACTCACCTTCTTCTGTTATAGTTGGGCAGAGGAGAGGGAAAAAAAATTAACAAAAGGCTCATGAGTTGAGATAAGGACTGGGAGAAAAAATACTCTAAGGGCAAACCAGGTTCAAATTTAAAGGTATAAGATAAATGTATTATTAACAGAGTCAGGGGAGCATAAGGAAAAGTAAAATAAACCTTTAAAACACCTTTTCCCCTGCCAGCCCCTCCCTCCTTCCCACTGACAGTGGAGGAAGACAGGGTGTGGGGGTTCTGGTCAGTTCATCACCTGAGATTTTCTGTTCGCTCAGGAAGAGGAATCTTTTCTCTGCCTTGCCATGGGGTCCCTCCCACAGGCAAACAGTCTTCCCAAAACTGCTGTGGAGTGGGTCATACATCCACAGGCTGCAGTCCTCTAAGGACAGGCTGCTCTAGTTTGGAAGTAAGGGCCCTCTCTCTATCTCTGGGACCAGGAGTCCTCCCTCTCTATTCGGGTCTCCCATGGATCACAGCCCCCTCCAGCATCCACCCATTCCAGCGGGAGCACTTCTTCCATGGGCTGCGAGTGGATCTCTGCATCCCCCATGGACTTCATGCACCACAGGGGGACAGCTTGTTTCACCACAGTCCTCATCTCACTTCTGACACTTGGAGCACCTCCTTCCCCTCAAGGCATCACTGACCTTGATGCCACCATGTTGTTTTCTCTCACATGTCCTCATTTCCTCCTCTTCTCTGACAAGAAGAAAGACTGCTCTCTGCAGGTTCCATTGTCAACAAGTTATACCAATTCAGAGATTCCTGCACGATCCCACAGTGCCGAGAGGTTCCACATTGGGAAGTCACTCGTTGTGCTTCTGCTGCCGGCCAGGTGACCCCACTGCCATGACACGGGCAGTGATGGCTGCCATGGCGTTGGCACCATTTAACATCTCCCTTCATGCAGGGTCTGGGAAGGGAAAGCCACCACCGCCTCTGCCCTTCTGCCCACGGTGTGGCTGCCTAGGGGTGGCCAGGCAGGCGAGGCCCGCCGTGGGCCGCATCGAGATGGCGGCGGCTACGGCTCATCGCCACCACTGGAAAAAACTGTGCACATGCTGTTTTGCTTTTCTTCTTAAATATGTCATCACAGAGGTGTTACCAACCTCTCTAATTGTGCCAGCAGCATGTCCATCTTCAGAGCCATCAGAAATTGCCTCTGTCGGGCATGGTGGAAGCTTCTAGCAGGTGCTGACTGCCTGTGCCAAGTGAAGTTAGGCAAGATTATTTCCCATGTCTTATTTTGTAACTGGTATACGTGCCTGAGTTTTGCAGAGCAGAGCTTGTAAGTAGGAGGGCAGGATTTACAGCAAAGAGACTAAGGGAATTTTCAGGTGTTCTGGCTGAAGAGCCAGATGGGACAGCACTTTCTAAAATTGGTAGGACAGTCTCAGTTTTCTCTTGCAGAAATACTGAAGACTGAGATCTCTTTTGTGGCTCATGCTATGAAAGTGAATGTAAAAGGCTGGAATAATCAATGAAGATAGGTGAATATACTGCATGGACACACTTCCAAATTAAAACATTTTCAAAGGCCAGATTTGAGCACAAGATGTAGTGCTGAGTTTCCTCACATCTCAACAGAGCACTGACATCACCTTTCTGTTCTGAAAACCATCTCCTTAAAAATTATGAAAACCATTGGTATTTAATCCTGACATAAAGGTGAACATATATTTGTCTAGCTTTGGTAAATATCACTGAATCTGAATGCCAGTTCCCACTTGTCACTCTTAAGACATAGTTTGGGGTTAGTTTCAAAACTCTTATCCAAGCCTCCTTCAAATCCAAATCCATGTGCTGGACCACCTAACCCAACCCAGGCAAGATGTATCTGAAAAGTAAAATCTTACAAGCATGAGTAAAAGCAATTGGATATTTCATGACAAGAACAGCATAAAACCGGCAAAAATAAAGATCATCTAGATGTGGGCAGCTCTTTGCTGCCAGGTTCCTCCGCCGGGGGTTTTAAGTGTTAGCCACAGGTCTGGTGCCTCAGCAAAGTAGCCCATTTACTCATACAGAAGCTTGTCTGTGTGTTGGAAATGGTCAAACCATATTAAAGCTCTGGAAAATTAACAGAAAAGAATGTCAGAGTGTTCAAATCTTACGCAGAATTCTTGACAATTAAAGTTATTCACTTCACAAGAAAGAGGTGGAGCATGTGACATTTTTGGAGAGACAGTAGCTTAAGCCTCCGACCTTCCCTTATCAATTATAAACTTAACAGGCTGTTCAGATTTTTTTTTTTCATAATCTGTTTAGGCTGCCACACTCCCTGCAGAGCAAGGGCAGACAGCAGTGACTAGAGGCTGTAGCTGGGTCCTTTCTCTAAAGATCTGGGAGATGGGATCTGTAGCACCCAGTCCTCTGAGGAAAGGGAACACCATTGCCATAAGAGGTATCTTGCATTTGATCACCTATATTCAAAATTAACTGTGTCCCTCAGCTGGGTAAGTGTAATAAAACTTGTATCTCCTTTTTTTTTTTTGCTCAAAGACACACGATGAGCTTTCAGTAGAATTTTTTCTTCCCTAAAACTGCTTTTTCTACTCCAAGAAAGGTTAGCACTTGGCAGCATATTGTGAAATAGTAACTTCTGCTCACACATAACAATGTGAGAAAAACCTGTGCTAGTAAAGTCTAAAAGCTACAGACATTCCACATTATATATAGTGCCTTACAACTGGAGCACCATCTGATAAACTGTTATTTTGCTTCCAATACCTATTATTTTCCACTTAAAAGACATTCAATATAACTAGAAAATAAGCCTGATTTTGTACAGATTTGTGGCCTATACTTCTGCAATGTATTAATAGTATTAATTTTCTTTCCCTCTACTCTTTACCTAGCACGTCCTTCAGCTTCTCTCTGCATTCCTGAAACACCTACTTCACTCCTTCTACTATCAAAATGGCTCCACATGGTTCGAGGTTACGTAGATGATGACTCCTCATGGCCAGACAGCCAAAAAGGTAGTGGTAGAGGTTCACTTTTTCTCTGCTGTTAGTGGAGAAAACATTTACAGATTTTCCTCTAGCCAACTTTCAATTTCCCACAAGGCTTCTACACACACAATTATTTTTGAGAAATCTGTTTCTACCAAATTTTTTTGGTGTCCATTCTCAAATTATCAGAGCAAAGGTGACTGAAAAAGTGATTATTTAGGCTTTTCCCTCAGAAACCAGGGCTAATAATTTTTGTTCATCTGTTTTTTGTTGAGTAAAGTGTGCCATTAATGATTCTGAAACTGCAGGGAAATGGTCCTGGTAATTTATGATATTTTGGTAAGTCCTGACATCATGGTGTTACCATTTAAGTTATTAATTTCCAGCCTTTTAAACAGATAATCTGCTGAGGCTGGTTCTTTATGCTATAAGCTTGTTAACTTCCATGGTGGAGGAGAGGCAACCCAAATGTTTGAGCCTGGTTATGAGTGCAAGTTTTGTATTTGGGTGCCTACACCCAAGAGTTCATAGTTTCTTCTTTCTGACAAGAGTCTCTCCTGTTCCACTTTTTCCTAAGAAGGAATGTTTCTAAATTGTTTTAATTATCATCCTAGAAACAAAATACAACTAAGCTGAACATGCCTTCCATGTATTGTTCTCACCTACTACTGATTTTTCCATTTGTATTTCATCTGAGGGGGGCAGAAAACAATCAAATGAGGTACTGGCTTTTTTCCCATTGTCCTCAGCATGTTTTTCTCTCACCTTTATCTCAAGAATCATATACTTGATCTTAATTCTTAATATATTTCTAGAGACTACATTGGCTTCTCTGACTGTGACAGAGCTCTGTATGTGTATCAGGTGACAACCCAGCAAACTGTCATTACAGTAAGTACTGCTCTATCTAATAATAATGCATCTACCTACATGGAAGGATCCAAGAAAATATAACTTAAAGGTCTTATACCAGATTCCAATAACAAAATTCTGTTGAGTCTAATATCCCCAAAGTGCTTTGACTGCAATTTTTCCTGCAAGTTCATGTGTTTAATAATCATGGAAGCCTAGAATCATAGTATGGTTTACATAGGAAGAGACTTTACATCCAGTGCAAAACTCCCTGCCACAAGCAGGGACACATTTCACTAGACCTGGTTGCTCAAAGTTCCATCCAGCCTGGCCTCAAACACTTCCAGGAATGGGGCAGCAACTTCTCTGGGCAACCTGTTCCAGTTCCTAACCATCGTCTTAGTAAAGAATTTCTTCCTAATATACAATCTGAACCTACTGTCATTTTAAAGCCATTTCCCCTTGTCATGTCACCACATGCCCTGGTAAAATGTCCCTCTTCAACTCTCTTGTAGCTTCCTTTAGGTACTGGAAAATGCTATAAGGTCTTCCCACAGCCTTCTCCTCTTCAGGCTGAACAAACCCAGCACTTTTAGCCTTTCTTCATGGGGGAGATGCTCCGGCCCTCTGATCATCTTTGTGATGTTCCTCTGGACCAAATCAAGCTGGTCCATATCCTTCTTATTTTGGTGACCCCAGAGCTGATGCAGCCCTGCAGGTGGGGTCACAGCAGAGCGTAGCAGAGGGGCAGAATCCCCTTCCTGGCCCTGCTGCCCACACTGCTCTGGATTCAGCCCAGGACATGTGTGGCTCTCTGGGCTGGGAGTGCCCATGGTTGGGTCATGGTGAACTTCTTGTGCAGCAATATCCCCAAGTCCACCTCACCTGGATGGCTCTCAATCCATTTTTTGACCAGCCTGTATCCATGTCTGGGATTGCCCTGACCCAGGTGCAGGACCTTCCATTTGACCTTGTGGAACTTCCAGAAGTTTGCACAGGCCCACCTCTCCAGACTGTCCAGGCCCCTTGGAGTGGCATCCCTGCCCTCCAGTGCATCAGCCACACTGAACAGGCCTGTGTGGTCAGCCAACTTGTGTGACCAATTTTGATCCAAACAGACTTAACTACATGTAAACATTCATTAACAGCACATTTCTCCTGTATTCATCCAAACAAATTAAAAAATGTGTTACACTATACACCTCTGAAAACCACAAGGTTACCCAGTGATGGCACTGCCAGAAGTGAAGAAGAACAAGCCCAATGAGAGTGAGGAAAGTTGGTGGTGGTTGAGGAGGTCAGCTGCAGAGAGATTGCAGACACAAGCTGCTTGCTGTGGGCTGTGGATGGGGACACTCTGGTTTGTAATAGACAAGAAAGGGAAGTTGCAGAAACTTCACATTTGTAGCTCAGCCACATGGCTTTCTTTTCTCTCCTCCATTCTTAGGAGGCAGCAATAGAAGGTAGTTTTTCTGTGTCCGTTCCATGTCCTTTAGGCAGGTTTCAAAGGGATTTTCTGATCTCTACCAGCTGCAACAGACCTGGGAGTGACAACATTCACTATGAGGACAACTGCAGCTTGTCCTAGAGAGGGGAAATTGTAAGTGCAAATCCACTCACACCTGCAAGAGAAATGAGGGACCAACCTCACTGTCCTCAGGTGACCAGGAGACCATGCAACTTTAATTTACATTGCACAGAGCAATCAAGTCACAGGTTGGAGCAGGACCCCAGCTTCTCTGGAGTTTTTTTCATGCTCATCACATTTTCTATCCATGTCTAATATTATAAACCCCATGAATCTGAAAAATCTTTACTAAGATAAAGATAGATAGTATGAGGAACAAAAATTTCTAGTCCTACCATTTACTCCCAAATTCTCCTTAACTTTGAACAGTAAATTCTCAAAACTTAAACTTTGTAAATAAACAGAAAGAAATGCACCATGTTGACCAGGATTCATGCCTGTATGAGTCCTGGTCAACATGGTGCATTTCTTCTACCTTAGGGCTACAGCTGAAATGCTTTACCTAAATCTTTACATTGCTTTCATTCCTTAGATTTCCCCTCAAGATGAGCACATTTTCATTATGATCTAACAAGCAATGGTAGAAAAAAAAAAGAGTAAACAAACAACTTCCTTGCCCAAAACACATAAACACTTTATTTGGGGACTAGATTGCTTGCATTGGACTCATAAGAAAAAAGCACAGCTTACTTCTATCTTTCCATTCTATGTAAGTCCAGCTGAACTAACAGGGTAACTGGCTCAGCACAAAGGCAGCAAGCAACTTTTCATATTCTTGTCAATGTAGATTGAACTGGTTTTGCAGAGCTGGGTGTCCAGCAGTGTTTCCACTGCTTCTTATCCAGCTAGGCAAAAACCAACCAACCAACCAACCAACCAACCAACCAACCAACCAGCCAAACAACCAACCAACTAACCCAACAACCCAATAATATTAGAGAAGAATATTCCGGAGAAGAATATTCCAGTCTCTAGCCTGGCTGAGAAAGAATGATCAATGCTAAGGACTGCCTAATAGCAGACATGACCTACACAATAATTGGTTCACATTGACTTCTCCACGTTTCCTTCCCAGACAAATAATTACTAGCAGCAATAATGGAAAAAAATTTTTAAAAAATTATTTTTTTTTTTTTTAAATGCAAAGCACAAAAAAGGGATCAAATGCAGGAACACATTTTTTTCTGTGCTAGCAATTCAAGTCAGTTCTTCAAGTATTCATGAGACACTTATAGTCACAGACAAAAGCTGGTATTACACAGTCTCTGTCTACAACAATCTTAATGTTCTAATGAGACTTGATCATTCTCATTATGCATGCATTTTCTGTTTGCTGTGATCTACAAGCAAACATCAAGAGGGCCAGTAGCATACTGCTTAAGAATTTCAGTGAAGCATTAAAAAGCAGAGCAGCAGAATATATCTTTCATTTGTCTTGAAGTGCAGACTATCAGAATCCTTTATTTTTTTTTTCCTGTTCCTTTCTTTAATGTAACTTAATCTGCTTAATAATTACCTTCAGTGTGAAGTTTCCACAACTTTAATTTGAGCAACAAAGCAGCATTAAATGGTTTGGTTGGAAGGGACTCTTTGCCAGTTGATAACTAATAGTAAGCAAAAAGATACAGACAGCAGTTAATAAGGATTACTTGATGGGACATTTAAGAATGTTCAGTACACCAGCACTATATGCAGGGCAAATCTTATTTACAGTGTAAAGTAATTTCAGTAATAATATAATTTTGGATCTGATGTACACTATTATGTTTTTTTTAAGTAATGAAATAGTAACTTTTTAGCTCAGAAGATCTACTGCCACTTCTCTGGTTTTCTTTTCAGAGAAGAAAATATTTTAAGGAACGGTACCATAAAACACCAGCTGGGATTTGACATTAGGACTTTTCAAATTTTAAGAAAATTAGGAATTTTCAAGGCCCAGTTTTATTAGAGGTGCATTAAGCAGGAAGAACACATTTGCCACGAGTAGAGAATTCCATTGCACTTCTCCATGATTTTCACTAGAACTGAGCCTTTGCTACCTGGAACATTATGGTAAAGTGCATTTTCAGACCCTATAATGCCATTACCAGAAATACTGCAGCCCTTTCCAAAGAAGATACTTTCACAAGATATATTAGGAATGGAGGGACTTGCCAGATGGTGAACTGTGTGTTTATGCTTATGTCATCCAAGACACACTGTAGTAGGCAGAGCACCAAAACTGGCTGTGAAAACAAGTGCCTTCACCTCTGAGATCATCATGGCCCAATGAAAAGTTAGTATTTCTTTTGCTTTTAATCAAACATTTCCTTTCATTAAACTTGCTTTTTCTATGGTTTCTTCTCCTTACAACACTGTCTGAGGGTTCAAAAATGAAGGATCCATGCTGAGGACACTAAAAAGAAAGGACACACAACAGCTATGCTCATTTGAGAGATTATCTGTGCTATTTTTCATGTTAGCTGTGCCCTCCAGGTGAGGTATCCACCACAATAAATGACAATGCAATTGGCTCTTTTTTTTTTTTATTGAATCCATTACTGCAGGATGATAGTCCATCAAAACAATTCTTTGATTCTGTGATAATCATAGAATATCCTGAATAAGAAGGAACCCACAAGAATCAGTAATTCCAACTTCTGGCTCTGAACAAGACACCCCAATAGTCACACCATGTGTCTGAGAGCATTGTCCAAATGCTTCTTGAACTCTGTCAAGCTCAGTGCTGTGACAACTTCCTGGGAAGCTGTTACAGTGCTCAGCCACCCTCTGGTTGAAGAACCTTTTCCTGATATCCAACCTAAACCTCCCCTGACACAACTTCAGGCCATTCCTGTGGTTCCTGTCACTGGTCACCACAGAGAAGAGATCAGTGCCTGTCCATCCTCTTCCCCTCACCAGAACAAGATGTAGGCTGCAATGAGGTCTCCCCTCAGTGTCCTCCAGGCTGAACAGACCAGGTGACCTCAGCTGCTCCTCGTAGGGCTTCCCCTCAAGGCTCTTCAGCATCCTCGTGGTGCTCCTTTGGACACTCTCTAGCCTTGCATGAGGCTATTGTGGCACCCAGAGCTGCCCCCAGCACTGGAGGTGAGGCTGCCCCAGTGCAGAGCACAGCAGGACAATCCCCTCCCTTGCCCGGCTGGCCATGCTGTCCCTGATGCCCCCCAGGGTGGCCCTCCTGGCTGCCAGGGCACTGCTGACCATGTTCAACTTGCCATTGACCAGGACCCACTGGTCCCTCTCTGTGGCACTGCTTTCCAGCATCTCAGTTCCCAGACTGTCTGCATATTTAGGGCTGCCCCATCCCCTGTGCAGAGTTGGGCATTTGTCCCTGTTACACTTCCTTCAGCTGGTGATTGCCCAGCCCTTTAATTTGTCAAGCTCTCTCTGAAGGGCTTCTCTGCCTTCAAGGGAGACCACAGGTCCTCCAAATTCTGATATTCTCTGTACCTCTCATTGCACTAGCTGTGCACATCAAGAACAGCCAAATTCACATTGGAGCCAGCATCTGCTCAGGACAGGACCAAACAGTCTGACCCATTTAAGGTATTTCTAGTTGTTCCATTAATATATTAAAAATAAAATTTCTTTAACGTACTTCATAAAAAGTTCCAGAAGATCTTGGAAAACTAACAATTTCCTGCAGAATTTACTTTTAAATAAAACCTTCTGTATACACTCATATAATCTTTCAGAAACAGCAAAACTCTTTCCTAAGAAGCTGGCCCATACTCTTCATGAGTACCATGGCCACTAGAAAGATAAATAAGTAAAATCTTTTTCCCAAAGAGTGCTCTCATCCCCAGGGAAAGGATTTATTTTTGCACACTTAAACATCTATCTCCAAAGTGGCAACTGTTTAGCAAGAAGAAATTTTTATTGATCTTCCTGCTTAATTATATCTGTGTGAGAGTTATTTTGGGCTCTAATTAGGCACCTGTTCTCTCTCCACTCAAAAGGAAAAAAGTTTCAATTAGAGTAAAACTAATCAAATTATTGAAGCACTATCCTTTTCACTTTTCATTTTGCTATAGATAATGGGAAGAAAATTGGCTTGAGTGTTCAGAGATTCATACCAGACTCCAGTCAGTTTTTATGTAATAAAATAACAAGGCTAAATACTGTTCTCAGCTGAATTATGTACATGAAGACCTGTATTAAGTCCATTAGCAGATCTGATGTTCACCAGTTTTAGTACTGTGGGCCTCTTTTTGGCTTTTTTACACTCATAGGTCTGGGATAGTAGTGCTATTTCTTCCTTTCCCAAAATACCTCCATTAGAATTTTCAAGTGGAAATATTTTTTCAGAAGCAGGTGTCTTTGAGCCCCCCTGAGTGTTGCAAGTGGTCTAGGTGTACAGTAACTGGGGCATCAGCTGCCACTCTTGTGCACAAGGCAACATGTTTTCCACCCTTTATCCACATTTTATCCTCACCACCCGAATTTGTAGATGCAGGTTGTTACTGGGTTGAATAATTCTACCATATGATGCATAAAAAGGTTTGCAGGGCTGTGTCCACACAGATTTTGTGTGGATGAAGACCAGAAAGAAGCCTGCAGACAGAATTCTCCTTGTTGTAGCTGAGGGCCATCTAACTTGCAAGCAAAGGCAAAAAAACTTAAAAACTAGATGTACAGGTTAAATTTTGGGCATTTGTCATACATTTGTGGCTGTGCATTGTTGTTCTATGTAAATAAGGTTTCGGAAAGCAGGCAGGTGGGTTGTACTCTACTTTTGACAGCATGTGCTCCTTACAAATACATACACGTGAGGAATCTGGAGCCACACATGCCACATGGAGCCACACATGGAGCACAGAGGTGCCACCCTGATGCAAGGCTAAACCAGCCTGACAAGCCAAACATCTGCTGGGCTACTGCCTCTCCTTCTTGGCCCTTCCCTTGCCAGTGCACAGCTGGACAAGTCCAAAGAGCCTCCCCTACCCACCCTCTCCACCCCACCCCTCTCCTTTCCTTCAGTGAGTGATGCAAGAGCATTACAAAAGGCAGTCCCCAACTCTCCTACTTCAGGACAGCCATGGTTCGTCCCTGGGGGAGGTAAAGGAGCCTGAGGGAAAAGTCCCTGGCATCTTTTCTTGGCAGCAGTGTCAGGCTGGCAGCCCCAGCCTGTTGCCTCTGCTTCACCAGCATACATACTTCCAGCTCTTGGCACAGCCCAAGTCTCATTCCAGTGCCTGTGATCAGATGCTGCTGACATGTAGTGCTACCCAAGGGATGGAGCAGAGAGGAGCAAAGCAAGGGAAAAAGATCCCTGAAACCTGGGTGAGCTGCACTATACCTCTAGGAGGACCTTACTTACTATTTTCCATCTCTCCTGGCTCCTGCCCCTGAGCTGGTGCAAGCCCAGGCCTGTTGTTGAAAGGATTTTGTCAGAATGTAACACTAGCTTACTAACACCTGTTCGCATTTTCATAGAGACTAAGATAGGAAGGAAATGTTATTCTAAATCAGCACACAGATGTTCCTATCTCAGGTTGCGTCCTTCCTGAGGGTAGGGAAGCACTCAGATGTTTTTCATCTGAATTATTTTGCACAATGTGGGCTACCCTACCTTTCCCATCAATTACTGCTATCATTCCTTTTGGGACAATAATGAAAAGGCTGTCCTCAGGATCCCATAACTAATATTACCATGTCTTAAGATGGAAGATATTATTAGAAGTATTAAAGCTTACACAGCAAGGGACAGTAGCATCCAGCCAGCAGGTAAAGGGGCTGTTTGGTTTCCCTTACTGTAAGAGAACACTCAATACTTCTGTATAACAGAATCCTGCGACTCATGCACAAAAGCAAGCAGTGACATCACTTGAAACAAGCCATAAGTATCATCAGTCACATGTTCTGCCCCAGCACACATTGTCAGTGAGAGGGGCAATAATCTTTCTCCAAAGTAAAACCACTCCTATTTGTGCTCAGACCAGAGGTGAAGTACTTTGGGTGGAATGGGCTCTGACATGAACCTCCACCCTAAAGTGAAATAGTCTTGCTTTTTGAATGTTCTTTTTTCCAGCACTGTGCATCTGTGAACCTTCTGAATTATGTCTCAAAAAATTAACCAAAGACCTCACTTATATCAGATCTTGGAGCTTTTTTCTAGATTTAAGGAGGTTTGAATACGTTTGCATAAGCAAGCTAAGCTGGCTTGTTTCTGAGGTGTGATTTGGCATTTAACTGAGAGGATAACAAAATCATTAACTGGGCAAAAGGAAATAAAGAGAATTGACCTGTGACACTAAGTATGGATCCTATTGAAAATTTCTGAATTGTTTTATCCACTAATAATGTACTAAAGACCATTCATAAAACACATACATGGAGGGATAGCAGAGGACTCATCTGAATTACATGTCAGTCCATGTAGTCATTTGGAAAATCACTTAAAGTATGGCATTGTCCCACATTATCTACATTATATTTTGAATCAGTAAAGGCTTCATAAATTCAATGTAGATGCAGAGATCCACCCTGCTTCATCAATTAAACCAGTACAGCAAGAAAAAAATTGTAGAGAATATTTCTTCTTTCTTACAGCACCATTTTGTTTAGAGCACCAGAAAAAGTCAGGGACATCATCTGGTTATCCATACAAAGTTGAAAATACTTCTCGAAAAGTAAACAAGAGCTTTCTTTTGCCTCAGAGAGCAGATGGTACAATGCAGTGTCAGATAATGTACTAAGATGAAAACAGGAGAGCCCAATGAAAATTCCAACATCCACAAAAAGTAGTTGGTGGTCCAAAGTACAAAAGGCCAGCACAAAACCAGAAGTTTAGAAGTTAGTTTGAAGTAACAATAGTTTGATATCAGCTCAGAGGAAGTTGAACAGACATGAGTACAAAGCATTTTTATTTGATTTGAAAATTAGACAAATTCAAAATTAGGGCTATGTTTTCTAATAAATAAAAGATAAACCATGCATTTTACTCAGTTACATTGATAACAATACAAGGTGGTCAGATTTTTTGACTCTTATGGCAAAGTATCCAGATAGATATTGAAAAAGACCAAGAATTGAAGTCCAGGTAAAGTAATTTGCCTTTGCCAGTGAACCTGTAGGGTAGTATATGATCTCATGAAAACATCAGCAGTACAGTTCTGATCCTTTCTGGCATTTAGGCTTCTTAATTATACATATAAATGCAGAATTAGAATTTTTTTACAGCCAAATTTAAAAATTTCAGGTGGCAGATTCTAGCTTCGACAGTTTTACTCAGCCTCACATTTAAAGATTATGATCCACTTCTCCACTCATCATTTTACTTGCATTAACCATGGAGTTTTTAATTACAGTTTTATCCAAACTCACTGATGGTCTATATCAAATCTCAGGAAATGCCTTCCACACATAGTTTCTGCTGAAGAGAACACTGCAGCATCACATCTTGATTTGCTGTGGATCACCTGCTTCTAGAACAAGGTTTTCCATAAAAAAATACACCACTTTGGTGATTTTAGAGTCAAACCATGGACTATACAGCTCTGTAAAACCATTCTCAATCAACACAGCCCCTTTCATAGAGGTGCTATGGCCTATTATTTCATGCAATGTCATAAAGGTGCTATGGTCTATTATTTCATGCAATGCTTTCCTTTTTCAGAGAACTGAAAGGCCTTAATGCATAGAGGTGTGGGTCAGGGAGACCCGAAGAAGAGAATCAGCTCAGGGAAGAGCTGAGGAGCTGAAAAGCAAGAAAACAAATAGAAGAGACCTCATCATAGTCTACTGCTTCCTGAAGAGGGGAAGCAAAGAGGCAGAGGCTGATCTCTGTGGTGACCAGTGACAGGACCCAAGGAAATGGCCTGAACTTGTTTCAGGGAAGGTTTAGGTTGGATATTAGGAAAAGGTTCTTCACACAGAGGGTGGTTGGGCCCTGGAAGAGGCTCCCAAGGGAAGTGGTCACACACCAGCCTGACTGAGTTCAAGAACTGTTTGGACAATGCTCTCAGGCACATGGTGTGATTCTTGGGGATGGTCCTGTGCAATGTCAGGAGTTGAGCCCAATGATCCTTGTGGATCTCTTCCAACTCAGAATGTCCTGTGATACAATGAACTTAAGAATTTTCATGCTGTTGTAGTCATTGGCAGAGACAGAGAAAACAGAAGGACATCTGTTACACGCTTATCTTGGCTACCCATCTAGTACCTACTGTAATCACTTCAGAAATGCGCTACTGGATTGGGACATGCAGGAGAAGCACCCTCCTCTGCAGACCTTTCAGGTCAGAGAGAGCAGAGTGGGAGACAGAGGCACAACTGGCTGAATAAGACAAGTAAGCTCCTCCACAGTCAAGTAGCTGAGCTGAGACCTTGATCCCCTCCACTGGAATGCTGAAACTTCAGTCCCAGTGGCTGGATGGAGCAAAGGGCAGGATGGTGAATATCTGGGCAAAGCCAGATACCACTGCGGACTCTGCAGGCAGGAGGCACAAGACACCTGACAGCAAATGGGATGTTCTTTCTATAGAAAACATAAGGACCTTAAGAGCAGGACCATCACAAAGCAGAGGAGAAAAGGGAATACATTTATAGCATTGCCTTCAGCAGTATACAAAGTGTAGGACATCTAGAACAGGCTGTGACTGTTCTATAACCTGGTGAGCCTCAGGATATGGACTGTTGTTGAAGCAGGGGAATGCACTCCAAGTTGTTGGAAAACTTTTTGATGCACGCCCAAGAGCATTCTCTTGGCAGCACCATTTTTAAATATGCAAGGAACTAAGCCTGTCACATCAGCTCCTGGTGAACCACAGGCTCCATCAGAGATATAGGATTCATCTTTTTGCAAGGAGTGGATAGCCCATCCCCTGCAGGAGCATGGTCTCAAGGGACATAAAACACTGCTTTTACCTCCTGCTTTTATCTCAGTCTCTGGACTTGCGAGCTTTCACTGCAGTGATTCCAGTGAAGAAAGTCTTAGGTGAGATTATCCACATTACATGTGGTCTGGACCCACAAAATGCAGAACAACCCTCTCCAAAACATCTGGGGCCTGAGGCTCAAGGGTGAGAAATTTGCTTCATGTGGAAATATTGTAAAACACAGGAAAAAGAAATAATTACTATAATAAGCTACCAGAAATGGTTGTGAGGTCTTATATGTAGATGAAGATATTTGCCAGTCTTTATCACTGCCAGGGGATGACACAGAATCACTGCTAGAATTTGCTCAGTATGCATTCATGATTTCTTGTCCTTTCACAGTCCTTGCTCAGATGGGCCAAACAGTGCTGTCAGCAACTTCTGCAAACATGTGTCTTCCAGGAATTCACACTCATAATGTATACCTCTCAGTGGCTTTAAAAATAGCATTCTGATATTTGAGTTGAAGAAAAATGAGGAAGAATCCATGGAAATTAGCAACAAATTGGTAATACTGACCAATGTTGTTAATATACTAATACATAACAGTGTATTCCCAGGTAAAGCAAAAAGAATTGTGAGTAAGGCAAATGCAGCTCAGGGCACACAGCAAACACTGTCTGGCTGTGCTTACAGAGACTGTTAAATAGTAGCTCCTGAATATTTAAGATACAGCTCTCAGTTTCGCTCCAAAGATCTGGCTAAGCTCAAATGCAAAACATAGTTTGACGCTCCTTTGGAAGACTGAATAGCAATAATCCACCCTGGCATTTACACAGTGCTTCTCTCTTCGCTGTTTTACAGACATTATTCAATCAATTCTTGTGTCTCTCCAGGGAATAAAAATACACCTTTCAGGAATGGGGAAACTGAGGAAGAGAAGCAAAACACTTTTGCATGGCTCACAGAGATTTGGTCACAGCAGAAGTTGTTGGATTCAGGAGGCCACTCCACCCCCATCTGCCACCCCCACCACAAGTCCACACCTTCCCCTTTTGGTGTTAGTGAAATACAAATGCTTCCTTTTCTTATGTGCTTGCCAAGACCTGGGGCAGAAGCCTATCATATTCTCAGGTATGCCAGTGGATGTGGTCATTCCACAAAGTAATTTATAATATGTACAAAAGCTTCTTCTAAGAGTGTTTGTATGATATATGGGGTTAGTAAAGGCCTAATAAAGACTAAGCCACACTAATAAAATGCAAAGGTTGTCATTTAGAATGGAAAATCCTGTGATTTAAAGGCAGTAGCCAAATATTGGATCATTTTATATATTGTTAATAAATCAGAACAAGCAAGGCACAGAACATCTGGTGTAAAAGTTAAAGCTCTTATCAAAGTCCACCAGACAGGGACTCCAGGATTTCTGTGCTGGGTAAACCCCAACGCCTGTGCGAGAATCTCCTCCACTGTACTGGTGGCATCACATACATTTTGCCTGTGCTGATTTGGCACAGGGGTGACTTTTGTGGAGAAGGTCCTGTCACCTGTTGCTGTCACCCTACTTTCAGGTCCATTTGATCAGGTGTCTGTAGTCTAGTCAGGTGCAAGAGGCACTGCAAACAGGATATGTAAAACTTCACAAACACATCACAAGTGTTTCCTGCCTGGCACACACAAAACATGGCTATGATTTAGTGAGCTACAGACCACCTCTTGTGAGGAATCCAAGGACCCTTTGTCGCCCATTGGGTAACATGTAGGGGAGCGTACCAATTCTAGAGCAAACCCTTGATGTTAAAACCCAATGTCTTTTCCACCAGCTCCATCAATACCAAGGACACCCAATAAACTGGCAACCAGCTCCCACTTTCTTTCCAATAGGAGCTTATTCACAGAATCACAGAATCACAGAATCACTAGGCTGGAAGACACCTTCAAGATCATTGAGTCCAACCTGTGCCTGAACACTTCAGTTAAACCATGGCATCAAGTGCCATATCCAATCTTTTTTTAAACACATCCAGGAATGGTGACTCCACCACCTCCCTGGGCAGGCCATACCAGTACTTTATCACTCTTTCTGTAAAGGACATTTTCCTAATATCCAACCTGTATTTCCCTTGATGCAACTTGAGACTGTGACCTCTGGTTCTGTCCATTGCTGCCTGGAGAAAGAGACCAACCCCACCTGACTACAGCCACCTTTCAGGGAGTTGTAGCGAGCAATAAGGTCACCTCTGAGTCTCCTTTTCTCCAGGGTAAACACTCCCAGCTCCCTCAGTCGTTCCTCACAGGGTTTGTGTTCCCAGCCCCTCTCCAGCTTCGTTGCCTCCTCTGAAGGGATTTGTGTCTTAGGAACACAGGGCATTCCTCAGCACATGTATCCATGCTTACCAATGCCTTCCCTGTGCAGTAGTGCTGAATAAAATGTGACTGTTCATGCAAGCAGTTCATGTGGCTTATGTGACAGCAACCTTTGGTGTTTCACTTATCACAGTCTGTTTCCTGAGGCATTGATATTTAATCCATGATCTTGAATCATAACATCTTCTCATCAGCATGAAAAGCTCTTTATGCAGAAACACTGCCATTACCATTTCCATCTAGGTGCTTCCTCTAGCCTTTGGAGAGCTCAGATATGCTGGTGACTATGACAATGCTCTCCAGATGGGGTTTGTAAGGTATCCATACCCCAGGGAATGGAGTGCCTTATGTCTGATCTTTCAGCCCTATAACTGCTTAAGCTTTGCAAATAAGGGAACACTTAAAAGCCACAGTTTGACAATAATAGGAGAAATTTACCAGAAGATCAAATAGCAAACACATTGTTAAAATGATATTTAATGAAGAAATTTTTCCTTGGGTTCTGCAGTGCTGCCACTTGCCTGTGATTCTGACTAATCAGTACCTGTAATGTCTTTTAAGGCTGTCACATCCTGGAGAGTTTTAGATCTGTGTCTTTTCTGCTTTTATAGCTAATGATGACTACAGGAGCCACCTCTGACAATTATTTTAGGCAGCCTTTTTTCCCCCAGTGTATACAGAAACACCTTCTCATCCCTCCCTATCTTCTGGTTTAACAGACCCTTGCCTCTAATGACCAGCTCTAGGGGTGCTATATGCTAAGCAGGAGCTGGGTTATATCTTCATTAAGGTCTTTTAATTAATGTTTCCATGGAATATCCAAACTAGAGCACTGATAGCTCCAAGCTTAAACAGTATTTTCAATTTACCATGTTAAATTTCAATTTAACATCATGCCTTTAGTCTTTTAAGGCATGATGTTAAAGCTTTACAAGTCATATATTCAAGAAGTTATTAACCAGATAATAAACATAGCCCGAAAATCAGTTCACTAGCAGCACCACAGAAATAGTAATCACAATCTCTCAGCATTGTAGAAAGTGTTACCATGATCTCTTCGTCTAATATATGATAGAACTGGAAAATGTATTGTTTGGTTAGTGCTTCTTTACCTCCACTGCAGCTTCATATCCTCAAAGGAGCTTAGTCACATTAATACTGCCCCAATATTAAATAATGGAAATGTTGTACTACTAGTTTTCATCATTTTCAACTAAAATGCAGCTGCCTGCATGACTGGACATTTTCCCAAAGCAGAATTTCAACAGTCATTACAGAAGCTGGTGCATGCCCTGGAGCTCCAATTTAACGCCTTCAAACCACAGGCTTAGCTGTTCAAGTTTTATGGTTTAAAAATTATGCTAAAATTCATTTTATAGTTGAAAATTTATTTTATTTTAAGCTCTCCAGAATGCCCTCCAGCCAGTTAATAAATGGCAGAATAGGCTTGTTGTCTTCCAGCCAAATTGAACCAGGGATGTTATAGAGCAGCACAACCACACCACACAGAATGAGCAACCAAACAACTCTAAGAGACACAGTACAAGAATCCTTAGTCATTTTACATCCATGAGAAGTTCTCACTGGGCTCATTAATAATTTTTGCCTGCATTATGTTGGTTGTGTACAAAGTTTATGTGTTTGTGTGAGAGAGATAGCAAACCACACTGAGCTAAACAGTCAGGAAGGGGTTTAACTATTGCAGCATGGCAAGCAACTCAACTACAGCCTTTCAACAGACAGAGAGTAGAGCTGGTGAGTGCTGAGTATTAATACTCACTCCAACTCTCCTGTGACACTCCTTTGTCTCCCAGAATCATAAAGTTCACCAAAGTAAGCATAATTGTTTCCACTCCTAGCAGAGTATCTGCAGAGAAAGATGACACTTTGCCTTTGGCAAAGGGGAGTAACACCCTGGCACATATGCCTGCTCTCTGAACAAGCTGTTGTGCCATCAACCTGAAAGTGTCAAAACAAAAGTTTTTTTGTTTTCCTGCCTAACCTGCTTTCTTCCCAAAGAACAAACCTCATTTCAGAAACAGGCATTTCACAAAACCTCTTCTGAGGTGCTTTCATCGCAATGTAAGGCTCTGTCCCCTATAGTAGGTGGACCCTGAATTAAAATGCTTATGTGGGTATGAGCTTGAGGAGCTGTTCAAGCAAAAATGCTTGCAGGTCTGCAGGTACAACATCCAGATCCACCTAGCAAAAGATTGCAGGGCAACAGCAAAATGAAGGACATAGCATTTTTTGCATCCTCTGGAAGGTGAAGATGAAATCTTAATGCTGGATTCAAAGACTGAAAAATGAATGAGAAAATAAGGCAGGAAAGTACTATGGTAAGGAGATGGCTTTCATGGAGCTGTTTTGAGCAAACTGTAGGGACTAAACATTTATAATATGTCCATTTATATGCCTTTAGACCTGCAAATTAGACAAATGATGAGAGAGACAATGCATAAGTGCTTCAGTGTATGAGTGTCTCTTCTGCTAAGCTTTTTGACTTTAAAATAGCTAAGCCTGCATGTTTGAAAATTTCCAAGTTACAGTACAATAGAATTTCATTTTTACTAAAAATGAGGACTTTGTCACCTCCTGCCACTTCATCTCTCAGTTCTCTGTTATGACAGCCCAGCTCTTCCATAGGTCCTTAACTCATATGGAGAGCTGCCTCTGACAGATGAACAGGCTGAAGATCTGGCAGAGACCCAGAAGCACAGGAGCTCATAACAGTTACAGATGACACAAACTGACAAGGTGGCAAATAACCATGGGGACTCTTTGGTATAGTGGCACACACACACAAAATATATAAATTCATAATATATACACATAATATAAATGATGTTTGTGTATACACACACAAATATATATGCATATTTGCTTAAGCAACCTGGATTGTTTGGAGAACTTAAACTATTTATGCAAAATAGGCTTCTATGTGACTATTAGTACATGGCCATGGTCATAAAAGGAAGCCCTAAAGTCATGCCTACAAATGCATGGGCTGCAGTGTGAGTGGCAGTGTGATGAGTCTTAGCTCAACAGGAATTAATCTTTTGATGTAGAGACCAATCAGATTATTATAGTTCTTGAACAGATAAAAAAGAAGAACGGGAAACAGCTGAGAGTATGAATTCCCCTCTGACCATAATGTCAGTGAGCTGGATACTGGGCATCTGGACAGTTTTGAAGATCACACACTCAACACTTAGGCATGCATACACACAAACTACAGACATGGAAAGGGTACAGAAAAGAGCCATACAATGATCTGATGGGGTGAAAGAAGTATCTTACAGCAAGGATTTAGAGATCTCCTCTGAAATCTTTAATGGTTTTAAGTTACAGAGAAACAGAAAATTTGAGAAAAAGCTTCATTGTAGTCTACTAATACCTCCATGGAAAAAAACCACTGGGTTTTCAAAAGCCTTTTAGTTCAGCAGAGAAAGACACAAAAGGAACCAGTGTCTAGTTAAAAGATAAAGCCAGAAATGTTAAAATTATAACAATGACTCACTTTTTGCTGATTTTTAGCTGCTGGAGAAAACTATCAAAGCAATCAAAGCCCTTTGCATTTGTTAAAATTATTTCAGGTTTTTCAATCCATCAAGGGTGTTTCCTCCTTTTGTCCTTCCAGTTCTCTTCCCTTATGCCCTGGAGAGAACTGAGCAAGCAACTGGGTGAGTGCTTGGCTGGTGGTATCATCCCACCTGACTCTGCCACAGAAACTGATAGAATATAATTGTAGGGGACTGTTTTGGCACAACTATGTTGGCCATCTGAGTCCTTGGAAAGACACTCACAGAATCATTTAGATTGGAAGAGATTTCTCAGACCAAGTTCAACTGTTAACCTAGCACAGCCAAGTCCACCTCTCAAGCCATGTCCCTAAGTGTCATTATCTCCACATCTTTTAAATACTTCCATGGATGGTGACTTAAGTCTGGGCAAACTGTTCCAATGCTTGACAAAAATCATGTCATCAGGATGCACTAAAGCCATCACTGCAACTTGACCCAAGTCTGGACTTCTGCTCCAGGTCAGAGCCACCTTGTAGCAGATAAGCAGACCGGGGAAATTCCTGTCATCTTCTATCTCTAAACAAAGTATCCATTTCCTTTAAAGGTAAAAACACAGACCTTGCAAACATCAACTGTATTCTTACAGCCCACTTGGAAAAAACAATTAATAGAGGTGGCTAATCCTGATTCTGTTAGAAATGTGGATAGAACTGTCAGGAAGTTTGGACAAATTTTCTTCAACCTATGTAGTGAATAGGTGCACTTAAAAAAAAAAAAAAAGATCTGTTAATAAAGCCTAAGTAAGCCAAGCTCCTGAAGGACAGTTCTCACCCACCTGGGGTCTGATGGGTCATGTTCATTTCTCTCCAGCTGAGTCCAGCCTTGGGCACTTACTGGTAGCAAACAAGAGGAGAGCATACTCTTTCCATTGGTGCCCAGTGACAAGAGAAGGGACAATGAATACCAACTGGAGGTTCCCTCTGAACATCAGGAAACATATTTTTAATATGAGGAAAACCCAGCACTGGTACAGGGCTGTCCAGGCATCTTGTAGAGTCATCCTCCCTGGAGATGTTCGAAAGCCACGTGTACAGGGTGCTGGGCAACTGGTTGCAGATGGCTCTGCTTGAGCAGAGGGTTTGAGCAGCAGAGGTTTATCAGCAGCAGCCATACTGTTACTCTGTAATTTCCAAGAGGAACCAGTGCCCAGAGGGGCTTATGAATGCCACAGTTAGGTCTACAGTTGTTAATTCTCCACCTCCTATCTGGGATGCCCTTGGTGATGGCAGCCAAAACTATGGCCTGGGAATGTAGTGAAACTATGAGTGGTCAATTTTCCTGGGCTTGGCTTTATTGGCAACTAAACAGCCAAAACAGGATTGATCGTACCCTGCTTTTTCTTATACTTAGGGGACTTCACTTCCATTTAACCCTATGTCAGGTCTCCCATGTGCAGGACAAATTCCATGAAAGCTGCAGAGTGACAGCCTACCAGTGCTTCTAGCAATTCCATTTGGCAGCATGTAAGCACAAGATGTTGAAAACCAAGTAACACTAGGGAGTAATGCTGCATCTCAGCATGGGCTCCCAGGCACTGTCCTCCCAAAAAGGCAGATGTGAAAACTGTGGGATTTCGGGATGCACTCCTTAGAGATGCTTATTAAACAGAATAGATTAAAGCAGGTATTGTTCCTAGGCCAACTTTTATTATGTTTACATAATGCTAAGTCAGATGTGCTTGCTAATCACTTTCAATAGCATTAACTTTTTTAACATAGTACTTGTGTTGATATACAAAATAAAATAATTTATTGAAATAAAAGGTCAGCTGAAAAATCATTGTCTCTTCCAAGCCTTCTCTGTTTGAGTTACAGGGTTATTCTCTTTACTGTAGGGATAATAGGGATTATATTTCACAGAAGGCTCCAGAATATTATTCATCTCATTCTTTTGTACCCCAGGAGAGGTTATTTCAGGTTTTGTGGATCCCTAAGGAAGAAGAAGGGAATCATATTTCAAGCCCAAATGCTCTGCATGTGCAAGCATGTTCTAAAGGAGACAGAACAAAGGCAGGCCAGACTGATACTACCTCACATGTCGTTGGGTGCCATATGCTTCTTTTCTCCTGAAGCAAATCCCCAAACCCAAGTAAGTAAAGAAATACATAAAAAAATCAGATCTTCACATTTGTGATTTCCTTTGAAGCTTTCATTTTTGAGGTATGTGCTGCCTTACAGTGTCACTTCTGATCTGTCTCAGATCTCCATGAGCTTTCTGCTCCTGAAATGGGGCTAAATCACTCCAGAAATCACATGTAGGTTGAATATTTGGTGAATGCTGGCATGTCCAAATCTTCAGGAGTATCTGATTCTTACCTGACTCGGTTTCCTCATATATGGGGTGGTTGTTGAGAGTGCAGAGACAGAGAAGACATGCCAGCACTGTGTGTGCCACAGGACAAAGAAGTCATTGGAGGAGTGCCATGGCAATTTTGTGTCTTCAAATTTTGTGTGTTACAGCTTGCATTCCCCAAAAGTTTTGTCCAGTATTTTACAGTAAATGTAAAGGACATACAATGCGATTTTGTCATTGTCTCATATATAGATCCATATTGCACAGGCTGAGAATCCAGGTGTTTTCCAAATTCACCTTGGCTTCTTGCACCAGATGAAGCCAAAGCCTGTCATCAACAAAACTTGGCAATGAAAGGGTAATTCAGGCTCTAGGGAAGGGACTCTAGGAGGTCAACAGGTTCAACCTCCTGCTCAAAGCAGGGCTACATTTCTTGAAAGCATAATGGACACCAAAGCCAGTTTTTAAATGACATTCTTCACAGAAAATGGAGGCAGTGTTTAAGCCTATCAGCCCTGCATTAGAAACAGATTAAGGTGACAGAGCTTGCCAGCTCACAGGCAAGAGCAGCCCACAGATTCCCTTGGCATCAGCTGCAGCTGCCAAAAACCAACCATGAAGTAGTAGAGATGTAGGCTTGGCCCCAGATCACCATGCGCTGCAGTGGGTGAAGTCATTTGTGACCCGGCTGTCCTCCCCTTTTTCCCTTGGTCTGAAGAATGGTGAAACATGATATGCTCCTTCACAGGGTAGTTTCAGATCCAAAGCTGATGTAAATGAATTTAAAGCTTAATATAAAGCTGGTTTGGGGATTACTCAGAAAAACGGCATGGGTAGGGGATCAAAGTAAATTGTTGACTTGCTTCATTTGGAAGCAGCTTCTTTCTCCAATAAAAGTTAAATGCCTTTTAGTTTAGAAACCTTGCACACCTTATGTGATTCTTGAGCACCCAGTAAGGATACAGTAAATAGGGAGAGCAGTCAGATCTGGAATAATATAATACGTGACTTCTGAAGTATTTCTGTGATACAGTAATTTCTATTTCTATCATCAGGAGCTTGTATTATTATTACTGAATTCCTTCTTAGATAGCTGAAAAGTTCTTTGCCATTGATGGAGAGACAATATCTCCATATAAAAATATACATATCAGTATTTAATTCAAGGTAGTTATTCAGAATTTTTGAGCCTGTTTCTTTTTCTTATTTACAAGTACAAATCTATTTACCTATGAACAAATCTATCAACAAATCTATGAGCCTCTGATTCACTCAAAAGAGGTATGCAACACATTTCAGTGTTGCATCTCTACATTTCAGTGACCAATCCCATAAAAAAAGCATTTTCCAAGAAATGCCTAGACCATCCTGCTTTCCAATAGTCTAGTAACAAGAATTACAGAGGCATGTGGAAAACTGAAAAGAAGGGAAGTAAAAAGCTGCAGTAGATTTAAAAGCTCATATCACACCTCAAAAGGATCACATTCAAATTAATGTGTATGGGAGGAATAACAGTAATCATTGTTTCTGTAAGCAGTTTCTAAATATAATGATAAAAGATACTGTAAGAACAATCTGCTCAGAGGAAAATGGGGTGTTTGTATTTTTCTTTACTCCCCATTTTTTTTTTGTTTTAATTTAAAACTTCTCTTTTCTTGCTGTTATCAGTAAAAACAATACTTTGGTATTGTTTCTGACCTTCTACTCTTTTGAAGTTTTTATTTTACATCTTTCTTGGTGATGCTTGTAGCATGCTTTGGTGGTCATAAACACTCACACGAGAGTCCATAAATGTTGAAGAGTGAAAATCTAGCTGTCCAGTGCTTGGCAGGACATGGCAAGGGTGTCCAGTCTATTTTAAATAGTCAGGAAGAGGCACTACAGTTGTTTTCCTTCCTTCCCCAAAATCCCAGTGTTTTCCCAGCCTAACCTGGACAGGAGACAGTCCAGGAAAATTTCTAAAGGCAAGTCTCCAGCATGATGAGGCAAGTTTGGTTTCCTTGTAAAAAGTGGGCGGAGACAAGGGAAAGAGGGCTGAAACTGTTTTGAAGTAATGGCAACTTCAGCTGCTGCAGTGGGGTGCAGAGATATGTGATATACTGTGATTATTGGAGTTTAGAGGCTTCCTTTTCAGACGAAAACATTTTTCACTCCTTTTGGAAACCGTATTACATTACAGGTGTTATAACTTTTCTTCAGAATCAGACTGGCCAGGGAACTGTAAATCTAAATCATGGCTGCCCTCAGGAAACCTGCCAGCCTGTAAACACAGTGAAATGAGTGAGATGAAAGTATCTGAGTGAGCAAATTAATTTTAGGCATTCCACTCAAGTCTATTTAGTTTTTACAGTCTGGCCTGGCATCTACAAGTAACAGCTGGGGAGGACATATTAATTCCCAGTGACTAATGCTGGGAAGATTACCTTAAGCTTGAAATCTTTACATAGGCGTCCAAGGGGGAAGAGAAAACTTATTCCCTTGAATTTCTCTTATTTTTTTCCATGCTGGAAAGTCATGGTATTCTACCATAAGTATCAAGCTTTCCTACTTCTGACGCATAATTGTTCAAACTGATGAAGTTTCTGATTAGGAATTTATGGAGAAAAGTATTTCAAAGTGCAGGCTGACCACAAGAATAACTTGTCAGGACATTGCATGTTTTTCAGCATATTTCAGGTTTTTTGGCATATTTGTGTGCTTTCAGAGAGTTTCCCCATTCTTAAAGAGGTCTCTCTTCTCAGAGGATTTTGCTCTTTTGCTCACAGCTCCAGCCTAGCAGGGGCAGGTGAACACAATCCAAAAATGTGGAAACAATTCAAACTGATTTTTTCTTCATGTTTCTTCCTCTGAATGTGAGCAAAGATTCCATTTAAGATACAAAATGCTGTTACTCATCAACCTGTTTATACCCATGTCTACTCCATCGTTTTTCATTTCACACACTGTTGCTTGTCAGTGGGCACAAAGAATGAAGCCAAAACACTGCAAGAACATTTCCTGTCCAGACTGTAAGAGAGTATGAGTCTCTTGTTAGCTCATTCTCATAACTTCCAGAGCACTTGATTTTGTGCCCAGATTTTGGAGAGTAAAGAGCATCCAAGGAACACCCATTGCTAGCTATGCCATTTGTCACCTGGATTCTTCTAACATCCTTCAGACCATATTTATATCTCTGATAATAACTTTTTTTCTTCCTACTTCTTATTCTTTATAAGACCTTCCTGGATACTTCCCAGGGACTATTTGCTTTCAGCTCCCTTATAAAGCTCCCAGTGAAGAAGCCCGTGGGGTTTAGCAAATACAGAGATACTGGGCAACTGCAAAAGCAGAAGACAACACTGTGATTCCTTATCCCCATCTACCAGAACCAACCATTCACTGCTGTCATTAACATTCCCAATGATATTTTTATACATCTGCCATCAGTTAAAAGGGACTTTCACTGTCCACCAGAAAGGAGACCAGTGACTTGTCCATCAGTTCATTCTCTCTTACACAACTGGAAGGAGCAAGCTGCTTCTTCATTTAGCTCCATCAGTCTCATTTAGCCATAAGGGTGCTCAAGCAGCATTAAGATCTGCTCTAGGCAAGAATGTGATGAAGAAACTCAGAACAGTCATTACATGTCATAGAAAACAGACTTCCCAAACAGAAGGTCTGGGGACAGATCTTGATTTCTGGTTGGGTGTTGTTTTGTGCTGGTAAACTCCATAGATGAGACAGCAGACTTCTAGGAATACTCCTGGATGGAATACTGTGTTTCGTCTAGGTGTAGAGATGAGCTGGTCCTGTAGCCGTTTGGGATGACCACACATCATCAGGTACACATCAAAGGCAGAGCTGTGTCTGCACTGTTTATCTATGCCCAGCTTCAGGCAGCAGCTCACCTGCTCTTCAGTTCAGTCATGGAAACAGAAAGGCCGCAGTCATATCATTACTTCTCACCTAAAATGGGCAGTCAGTGGAGCCTTTGTGAAGACGGTCTTCCAGAACCATTGCCTTAATTACTGCAATTCAGCAGGCCAGTCCTGAGCATCCTGGGGAGGATCCTGTGTAGAACTCTTATGACAAGGAAAAGGAAGGTATTTTCTATGGGAAAGAGAGTGTGAAACATATTCACATTGGCACTGTCTGCTTGGAACTGTCTACTGATAGAGACTGGGACTGGTGGGAAGGGGAGGAGCATACATAAGAACTAGAAGGAAGTAGATGGAACTAGAAGGTGTCAGAACTTGCTTACATGATTGGGGCTGTACCAGCTGCTTTGGCAGGTTGAGCAAAAGGATGTAGATCCTAAAATCCTGAGCCTATGATGGGCAACTTCCAAGCCTTCTCACTTTGGAGTTGTTCTGGTCCTGACACTGGTGCAGAAATTAATCCCTTTCTGAACATCTGGGAATTTACTGAGTTTGTATAGCCAGCTGCCTCTTGAATAATGAACAGCAGGTATAAACAAGGCAAATGTCCATAGGGTCTTTCAGCATCCATTTCCTTTGGATGATAGTTTCAGTTTTTCTGAAGAGAGATGGTGGGACTCGGATACCATTTTTTTCCCTTCTTTCCTGTAAAAAAATCTACTTCCCAGTCTCTTTCTTATTATCCATGTTCTTAGGTGTGGAAATATGTTTGCTGTGCAGGAAAACTGACTTGGGGTGTCCAGTATTCATTGATGTTTTGACCTTGGAGCAACAAATAATTTCAACTAAAGAATCCTAACTACATAAATAATTACGCATTCCACTAAAAGTCATAAGTCTCCTAAGTTTGTGAGACAATTACATTAAAAAAATAAAAATTTTATGTGTATGCATACAGGCTTTCAAGCATATGATAATGAAATATTTAATGTATTCGAAAATTGATGATGTTTTAAGTGTGTATATAAAAACATGCATAGGCACATTAAATGCAGTAGTAATAATATTTTATATATATAACATGCTACAGAAATAAAGGACCAGCAAAGTGTTCTACTTAGAGGTTACAGAGCAGCAAGAGCAACTCTCTCCAGCCATCCTATATGTGACTTTGTGAGAGAAGTGAATCTGATTACTTTAAAAAAAAAAGGGTGATCATAATTTAAATGGTTATGAGTAAACAATTAAAACATTCTGGAAAATGTATTCCAACAAATTACTGCCTGAAATTTAACATGTACTTTCATGAAAGTGTCTCTATTTCAAGAATATTTCTGTTGATAATGGGTCTAAAATAGCTTTCTAACACTAGAGTGTTTTTTAAACATTTCTACATCTACATATTACAGGTGAAAACTTTGGAAGTCTGAATTACAGTTTGCAAGTTTCTAACTACTTTTTGTCACCTGAAATACACTGAAAATCACATGACCAAGTCACTCCTGTGACTGGATCCAGGTCTCATTATGCAGCCCTGCAGTGGTAACTGAGGGTGCAGCTTTTGTGGTTTAGACTCAAATCCTCAGCTTTATTTCAGCACATATCCCCTGCGTGGCACCAAGAGGAACTGTGTGAATGATTTCACAGGCTGAGCTTGTTTCCATCCCAGCAGTACAGTTCAGACATTATACACTGTATTTTCCACATCAAGTAGTCTCCTGGATATAGTAATGGACACCAAGCACTGAGATTATACAGAGGCAGGGACAAGCCAACTCAATCTCCTACTCATTTTGAAATGTCTTTGCTTCATATAATTTCTTGTCTTCATAACAGCCTATAAGACAAGTTTGCTAAATTAATCTGCAGAAAAAACTAATAAAAGAAAAGTAATAACATGTTCAGTTGGTATCTATAGCAAATGTCAACTTTCGTAGACAAAGAAGAGGGAGAAGCTATCCACAGTTTAACTTAAACACTCACTTCCTAGCACAAGGATTCTTAAACTCTTTGAAGAATTAAGCCAGAATGATGAAGTCACTGCTGCAAAGCCCAAGCTCAACATTTATGTCTGTTCCCTGGGACAAATACCTCACTGGTAAAAAAAGAATGTTTCAAATCAGCTTGCTGCACTGCTCTAGCAAATATTCTGTACAACTCTGTTCTCTATATAATTTGGACTTGTGTTCACTTGGGGCTCCCTCACAGATAAAAAGTTTCTCTTGCTGTTCTTTGTTGCATGTCTCTGATTTCTAGATAATTGAAACAGGAGAAGAGGAGTGTACTTATGAGTGATACTTTCTAAGCTGTTCTTGGCTTGCATCCCTAACGCAAGGCTTGCCATCCTGATTTTTTTTACAAAACATGTGACAAGCTGTTGGACTGATAGAAAAGGAGCTGAGAAGGAAAAAGGGAAGGGGAAGGGGAAGGGGAAGGGGAAGGGGAAGGGGAAGGGGAAGGGAAGGGAAGGGAAGGGAAGGGAAGGGAAGGGAAGGGAAGGGAAGGGAAGGGAAGGGAAGGGAAGGGAAGGGAAGGGAAGGGAAGAAAAAAGAAGTCTACTCCAAACACTTTACTGGTACTGAAGGAATAATATTCTTGTTTTATTCAGAAGTACTTCACTACCTCTGTGTTCTGAAAATATAGACAGAAAGTGTCAGGGTGCAGGTAAGCTCCAGGGTGAAGAAGCTTGCTGTCCTCTCCAGTACTTTGAAGAAAGTGTGTCCTTGAAAACTGCAATCACATTTAAATTATCTGCCAAGGGCATTCTGATGCAACTGATTTCAGGAGAATAAGGTTAACTTCTGAGCTCCATCAGGGTTCCACTCTGTGTCCTTGGACAATTACCTGCAAGTCTTGAAGATTTCTTTCCCAGTCTATTTAGAAGGGAAAAAAAGAAAATCATAAACCTGACTTCCAGTATTTTCTAAAAATTGACTCATTGCTTTTAGTTGCTTTGTAACCATGCCAAAGGTATCAATTAGGCTTGGACCCAGGTTCAAAAAGTTGATGAGAGCTCTGTTCCTGCAGATGGTAGTCCATTTTTACACAACAAACTGCAAAGTAAAACACTAAGCAAAACTAATAAGCTTGCCGTTGTTTGAAATTGCAAATCAAAAGCATTAAATCACAGAGTTTTGACAGGGCATTCTAGCCTACTTCATGTGAACTTTGTGGAAGTATTGAAGAAATTTTTTTAGCCCTGTCAATTCTTCCAGTTTGCATGATACTGAAGGAAAGGAAAGTGAACATAAAACTTATGGAGCTTCAGAAAATGCCAAATTCACATATGGGATGCATGTTTGGGCCTATTATTTTTCTCTTGAAATGAATATGCTCTTTTCTGGCTGAGATGTCATAAATGGGTCTGCTTCATATGAACAAGGGGAAAATGAGGATTCAGAAAGGAGGGCGTTTGTGAACATGAAAGTGTGTATTTTCTCATGCAACTTTTCCTTAATACACCAATTATCTTCCAATTACCAGGACTGATTGCACCCAGAAGATTGTTTGAAAAAATTTCAGCTCAACACCTGCCATTCTGGTCCTGGCTTTTGTAGTCACTGCAAATACGGAACACTGTATCACTGGAACACCGAGATCCTCCCAGGTACAACAGCGAGCTTTTCCAGAAACACCTTAACTTGCAAGTTAAGCTGCAAGCGCCGCCCGATGATGCGGGATGCTGAGTCGTCCCTCGGGGGCCGCTGCTGCCGGCGGGGTGACGCGGTGCCGCAGCGGGCGCGCACCGAGGGCGGGACCCGCGCTCCCCGGCGCGCTCCCCGGCGCGGCCACAGGATGTCGCTGCGGCCCGCGGGCGGGCGGAGCGGGGCCGCGCTGCTCGTCCCCGGGCCTGCGGGCAGAGCCGTGCCGTAGCAGCGCCTCGGCTGCTCCCATCCATCCAGGGTGAGGAAACGGCGTCAGTGTGCTCCGCTCACCGGGTCCGCCGAGCTGCAGGGCAGCTACAAGGGCTGCATGTAGAACACCTCTTTGTGAGTCCGTCAACGTTTGCCGATTAACTTGTGCTTTTTCTGCTCCTGTAATCTCTGAAAAAAAGCCCATGGATTCTCTCCAAAGCTTGCAGATCATAAGTTTAAATTCACCGAGACAGAAAGAGGCAAAGGGAGCAAGTATCGTCTGTGAGCAAGTATCGTCTTCTGCATAGGAATTATCCTGTCACCCTCCCATTAATTTAGCAAAGGAGACTGAGGCACTAATCTCATTTCATCTCTGTAGGTGTAAAGCAGGCTTAATTTTGAAAATTAATTGCTGTGATTGCATGAGTACAAGCTTGGTGTTAGATCAAAACTGAACTCCACACAGTCTGTCTCGCAAGACAGTTGTGAAAGGATTTTTTAAAATCTTGGTGAGATCAGGTAAAAAATAGGTGGCCTCACTTTGGGACAGCAATCCCGCCTTAATGCCAAGAATAACAAAAAGGGTCTGAATCTGCTGCATTTGGAAGGGCTTTGTGTAAGCTGTTGTGTAAAGCCATTAGTTTAACTCTGGCAGTGTGGCATAAAGAAAAAATGCTTGAAAGACCACACCTTTTAGTGGGACACTTTTGTTATCCTCTCTGTCAGAGTTAGATGGATCCTCAGTTCCCACTTCCAGCTGCAAAAATACAGCTGAAGTCAATGTAAATTAATTTAATTTCGCAACTGGAAAACAAAGCTCCCAAATATTACACACATGCACTATTTTCTACCAGGATTTGAAGGTTTTCTCCACTTTAAGTGTCCATCAAAGCTGTTTATCTTGCGAGTGACCAATAGTCTTAACACAACAGGCCTGATTTTGGAAGACAGCATTATTCATTACACAGATCTATTGCACGTTATAATGATTTCTGTCCATCTATCTTTGCTGTGAAACAAAGTACTCTTAAACTCCATTAATGTCCTTCTCTACTGAAATAACCCCTTTATGTTCACAGAGAGTTCAGTTCAGATTAGACTTGCTTCTTCAAAGCCAAATGGAGGATTTTTAACAGAAAGATCAAAGCCCAAACCTACTGCTTTAAGAGGTGGCAGGAGCACTGCACGGTAGTGCTGCCACAAGCTGCTTGACTCAGGTGTCCTGGGCTTCCAGCTTCTACACCTGGCCTGTATTTCATTGCTGCTGCTGGCACCATGCTCTAATGTGCAATGGACACATGCCCTCAGTTACTTGAGGGTTTTGGTTACCTTATTTTCCAAGCATCTCAAAAGCTTTTGCACCTTTTTCTCAGAGGGTACCTTGTTCCAGCTTGTGCATTGGTTGCTTTCTCTCAGTTTTGTGGAGATGAAGAAGAGGAGATACATGTGAAAATTCACACTTAGCCTGGCACACCGCCTTGGGCAGATCCAGCTAGATCCTGCCCTGTACTCAGAAACCAGCAGATGTTCACAGATCCTGCACAAGGGTTCTCTGTATGACACATTTCCCACAATGCTGAGATAAAATATCTCAGCTGTGCCCAGACTTTCTGCATGAGTAAGGACTAGGCTTGTCTTTGATGGAGTTTTATATACTGTACATTCTGTACATTTTTTGTGAGAAGAAATATATTTCAGGGTTTTGCTTTAATGGCAGATTGTGGGTATTTGTGCATATTGTATAGTGTGTTTTCAAGGCATTTCTGTCTTAAATAATTCTCTGTGCCGTTGAGCCCAAAAGCATGAAATAGAATTAACACCAATATTAACTGCAGAATTTATTTTATTAGGGCTGGCTTTTGAATGATGTTACCTGACCTGTAAGCAGCTGTTACAAGTAAATGTAAATCAAAACCAGGAAACTAAATTATTTTATAAAATAACCCCAAACTTTTTCTTCTTTCAGTATATAAAACTTTCCCCCCTTCCTTTGAATAATCCAGCTGTATCACTATTACACAGTTATGGCTACACTTCTCCTTTCATTCTTGTGTTTTCCTCTCAATGGTTCAGTTCTGCTTTATTAGTGAGATAGTCCTATTCCTGCAACTAAGTATATTTTGTGTGTTGATGACAATGACATAGTAGAGGCTAAGCTGTGCTGAAATAGATGAGGCCTGTAACACCCATTCTGATTTATCTGGCTCCTTTGCTAATTTGCCAGCCTGAAATCTTTGGCACAATTTCAGACCATGTCTCTGGCAGTGCTGGGCCCTTTTCTCTTTTTTTGGTGTCTGTCTCTGACACTGTAGTTGAAGGCTTTTGGTCTGTTTTCATTACAGATGATGTGGCTCAAACTTGAAGTGCCATAACGTACATTCTGTATCTTAAATCCCACATTTTTTTTCTTTTTTCCCCTCCAGCTATAAAAAAAAGGAAGCAAAGCAACCTGAGGAGAGAAGGTATTTTGTACCAGTTTCTTGAGCTGGGCACACGCTATCACACATTCCCACAGAGCTTGGAGGTACTTTGGAACACCAGAATCTTGTGTAATTGCAGTCACTCAGAGTTGTCTGTCCAGTGTGGGAGCTTGGAGATGTCTGCCCACTTTTCTCCACTTGGTAGCAATTGCCGTATGTAAAACTAAGAAAAGGATTTACTTCTTCTGCCTTCATAAATCAGAAGAAAGAAAATCTGCATAGATTGTGATGAACTTGTATTTTTGATACAAATCTATAATTGTATTATCCTGATAAATTCCTTATGACATAATGTGCTAAGAAATTACTCACATGGCTTCTGTTCCCAATCAGGAGAAATATACTTTAAACAATTGTGTTGTACCTGATAACATTATTTCTAGATTTGTCTTAGAAAATCCTTAATGCATGAAAAAGTTTCACAATACAGTTGCTTTAACCTAGTAAAGGAACTAAATTAGTAAGACTGCACATAGACCCCATGGAGAAAGATCAGAGAAATCTCAGACTCCATCAAGGAAGCTCATCAGTCCAATACTGTTTTCAGAAAGGAATTTGGAGTGTCCTGGAAACAGAGGAACTCAAAGGACACTCATAGCTGGCCTGAGAAGTTCACATTCATTCTTGCTGGGTTTTGTGTGGAAAAAACACTGATATCATTTGTCAGTGCTCATTTACATCTTTAGGGTTACGTTTGACCAGGAAAGGATGAGAACTTTCCTTTTTCAAAAACCAAAACTAAGTAATTCTTCTCACTGAATTGTTCTTGGCCTTTGGCAAGCGCTTGATATATTATACAAAAGCTACACAACAGAATGTCATTAATTTTATCACAAAACTCAATTAAAATTGCTTTTGAAAATTACTATGCATAGACTACAGGTAATGAAGAGTCAAGGTATCACATCAAATTCAGATTCATTTATTTCGATCCTAAAAAGATTTTAAGCAACACTATACCTATTCCTGTGAGTGGATAATGTATCCTTCAGCTGATTCTGGCAAAAAAACCCATTATTTACTGGGATTAGATTTTTAGTGCTCTCTTTTAGTGCTGTTTTCTCCTCCCTTTTTTCTACCTTTATTGATTATTGAAACCTGAGGGTTGAACCTTCTTATACATCTTGTTTCTTTTTTATATTCACACGGGTAAGCACAAACAGCCATTACCACAGTATGTTGTACTGTCATAATGTAGGTACTACCACGAAACTTTCAATGCAAATTAATTAACATAAATGAGCTGGTAACAGAATTATTCATTTTTGAGAGATTACTGACAGCAGCTATCGATTATTTGGCTCCAATTCAAACAAGTACTTAAGAACATGCTTTGTCAGGGTCACTTTCACTCTTGCAGTTAATTGGGATTACAATTTATCTTTCATTTAAGCAAAGTGCTTAAGAAAAGAAATCTTCTTAAAGCATTTGAGAAGAGAAACAGTTTAAATCTCTTTTGACATAAATACTTCCTCAGGAAATGCATCAGACAGGTTTATAAAAAGATCAAGACGAAAAACTAAGTCTTCAGTACAATCACCATGTGTGCTTTATGGGAAAAAAGGAGCCCAAATAAAACTGCCAGATGCATCAGCTCACTCAATTTCTAATTTAGAAGGGCATTGCTTCTAATTTAGAGGATTATTGTAGATCTAGGAAAATAGTCATGGAAAATCAAAGTAAAATTTGTTTCCTAAAGATGATATGAGAATGAGAAGGGAATGCATAGTCATTTGGTTTTTAGTTTACTGTGGCCTAAAGGTGGTATTTTCCCTAAATAAGTCCCCTTCACCACAGGGAGAATATAATCTTCCAAAATTGGAGAAACAATATAAGACAACATTATTGCTCTAGACATGCTAAGCCCTTCACACAAGTTTTCACCCTCCAGAAGTCGGAGGTGGCAGATCCAGAGCCCAAAGCCAAGGGCACGTCATCTCTGGTGGGTAAAGCCATGGCCACCTGAGCACACATTTTGTTCCAGAGGTGATGGTGGAACTTGACAGCACCCATTTCTTGCACTGGCTAGTGCAAGCCTTGCTGGCTACAAGAAGCTTCACTTCAAGGCTTCCTTTGTGACAGTTTTCAGTTTTGGGGTGGAACAGGTTTCAAAAGAGTTCCTTAGTTGGTTGACACCGTTAAAGGCACTGCTAGAAATAGGTCCATAATATATATATGTTACAAGTACATTTGGCATGTCTGAGTTTAGGGAGGGAGGAAGTATTGGTTACAGGTGCCTGGGTGGCAGTGCACTTTCTGTTTTGTAGTACTAACTCCTGTTGTAATTCCAGACTTCATTCTCAACACTGACTCCAGTAGTCTAAAGGAAGTCCCTCCGTCCTTCATTTCTTTATGGCATTTTTCTTCATTATCTCTGTAAGATCACTGTCTATGTGCTTTCTTCCCAACAATAGCAGTCATTTGTTCAGTAGACTTACTGCCATGAATATCTCAACTGAGATTATTCTGTAGATTTTGCCTTTGAAGTTTTGTGGCTGAAGATAATTTAATCCATGTCCTTGGATGGGAAGAGAACAGTAGAAGAGTCTTCATTTCAAAGTGTGTCTACTGAAAAACTCAGTGCAAGATGAGTGGAAATGAGTAGTAGGAGAGCCTGCAGAATAGGTGACTCATTGAAATTCTATAATTTCCCCTCCCCACTTCTCATCACTTTTAACTAAGTATTAAAGTTCACTTTAACTAACCCTTTATATAATATAATATAAGCTCTGCTATATATTTTTTATTGTTATTTTTATTTTTATATATACACATATATATACAAAAATTATAAACATTACAGTTTTACAGTTTTAAAAGCATGTGTGTACATAAAACCAAACCCTGTTTGGCAGCAGGAACAAAAGAGATGTACATTAACCCTCTGGATCCAAAGGACTTTGGGAAGTGGGCTGCCTGCCCATGAAGGACAGGTGAGGGTAGCAGGGATTCAAAAGAATGTAAGGAAGAAAAGACAGGGACGCAAGGGAGAGGAAACAGGAGACCAGAAAGAGGGGAGTCCAGGCTGAAAGCAGCCTTCACACTTAATTAGCAGGATCTGCTTTAGAGGGATCAGAAAGACATACTCCCCCTCCCCCAGCCCTTTGCAACTGCAACATCAGAAACTCCAGTACACAGAAAGGATGTAAACCAGCAAAATCTGATGTTTTAAACATTTGCCATTACAAAAACAGGTTAAAAGGCTTTCTGAAAATGACACCATACGCAAGGCAATAGGGAGATCAGACAATGTCTGTCCGGAGCACAGATCTTTGTCTGGCATTTCTCTGTGGTACCATCGTGCAGCGAGGAATTACCTGTAATAACAGGCTTTGAAGCAATAGGTTTTTCATTCCTAGCGGGAAGCAGCTCTGAATCTCTGAGTCTAGCACAGCAAACAGATCTTTCTCCATGACTCCCAGCTACAGTCAGAACACAGTGTATCCATCCCAAACTGAGACTTTGGGTTTTTTTTGGATGGTGTCTCAGAATCTACTTGGAACACAGCTTTTCTACATTTTTTGCCTCTTTTTTGGTAATAACATCTAATTAGCACATGAAGAAGGCAAGTAAAATTGTCTGTTGCATACATATCAATCACCTCTAAAGATTTGAGGACTGCAAGGTATTTTTTAATTTGGGGTACTGCCTTAGTAAACAAATCCCAAAATGCTAATGCATCGGACATTGTGTCAAACACATCACATCGTTATCGTGGGAGCCATTGTCAGAAAGTTGAAATCAAATATCACTTTTCAGTTTAAAAGAGGGGAGTATCAAATGAACAGCCAGAAACAAAACTTGTCAGTTTTGCCCAGAAAACCATTGTTCTTTGCCTACTAAATAAAACTGGGTGATTAGCTTTCAAAGGGATGGGCTCCCACGGTCTTAAAAAATTGAATACTATCTAGTTCCTTCAATGCCATAAAATCACTCTACAGACTGAAAAGAGGAGTCTGCTGTAACTTCTTTCTGTCACAAGATAATAATATGGTTTCTTACTTCAAGGAATATGCAGGAACTTCAGCTGTTTCTTTCTCAGGTATGCACTCACTGCGGGTGCTTTTGTAGAATAACAGTTTTAGTGCTTCTGTGACATCTTGTTGCTTTTATCAGCCAGGATGTTCATGGTTCTGTTGACCACTTGTGTTCAACAACAGCTACTACAGTCAGATGGTGAAACGGTGGTCAGGAGTGACATGGTTGTTTTTCAGGACAGAACCTGAACAGATGGTACGTCTTACATTGTTTCATATATTTCCTCCTTCAAAAAGGTATTTTTCAACATTGCTTAGAAGTAAAATTTCATAATTAACTGTGTGTAAATTTATGTACTCTGAAAAGGCATGTATATATATTACATAATGTACAGCATGTTAGTAGGCACCAACAGTGGCAAGGATCCTAAAAAAAGCAACATTTTCTCCAGTAGTTAAAAACAACTTCTAAAACTAGTACAGATTCTGTTGTCTAATAAAAATATATCAGGAAAACTTTTTATCAGCTCCACCACATCGTTTATTTCAGACTTGTGAAAGTCCACAACTCCATCATTTAGTAGTGGTGCAGTACAGCTTTTGTCTATGGGAAAGAAGGCTTAGAGTGAACTGGTAGCTAGGAGGGACCTAATGTGGAGGTGCAGGAACCTGCATCACCTCAGGCTGTTGGAAGTCCTTTGCTTTTTTTAGCAAGTTTACACTTATGAGTGACTGTGACAGATGAATCAGCTGTCTTTTACTTTTAAACACACTCAGGAACAGTGACATATCCAGCACCTGTGACCTAACTGCAGGCGCTGATTTATCTGTGTCATACAGAGTCCCACAGTCCCAGAATCAATTAGCTTGGAGGAGACCTCTGAGATCATCCAGCCCAGTCTTTGAGCACTGCCATGTCAATTAGACCAAGCCACTGAGTGCTACATCCTGTCCTTTGTTAAACACCTCCAGGGACAGAGACTCCACCACCGTCTTGGGCAGCCCATTCCAATGTTTAATCAACCCTTCTGTGAAGAAATTCCTCCCTGTCTTCAGCCTGAACCCCCCTGGCACAGGTTGAGTCTGTGTCCTCTCATCCTGTATCTTGCTGCTGGGAGAAGAGCCTGACCCCCACCTGGCTACAAACTCTTTCAGGCAGTCGTAGAGAGTCATAAAGTCACCCTTGAACCTCTTTTTCTCCAGGTCAAACTGCTTGCTCCCTCAGTTGTTCCTCAGAGGACTTACCTGTAGACTTATACCTCTTTTTACCTTCAGCAAAGAAATGTATCTTTTGGCTCAAAAGCAAGGATACAACACTAGAAATAAGTAATTTTTAGAATAAACAGAGATTGATTGATACAGCAGTGGCAAAATTTATTATAGTTCAGCACCAGCAGAAGAAAAAAAATTGTAAGCTGATAACCTGCATATTCTATCTGTATGCAGAGCTGAGGGTGAGAAAGAAGTTGCTGCTTTTATCTCTGGTTAATAGATTTACAAGTGCCACAGGTATCTCCATGTTTACATCATACTGTCAAATCACTGTATCTCTGTGATTAAAAGGGCACTCTTGTGTACAGTCCAAAAATATTACTTCTAAATTGAGATTATGCAATTTGCACAGGAAAATGTTCTATGGCTCTTGTCATTCCTGATATCAAGCTAAATGGTCTGTTGGTGCCTTCCTAGTCAAAAAATACTCCTCCATGGAGTTTTGCTATGATAATTTTAAGAACAAGGAGAAAGGACACAAACTCAAAACAACCTTCACATGTTCTCCCAGAAAGACTAAAATGTAGTAAGAATCTAAACATAACAGGTTCAGAGCTAAGAGATTAACAGGTTAACCACCTTCTTAATAGCTGTGATGGGTAACTCTCGTCATTTACTTTTGTGAAAACTACATCCCAAAGACTCCTGTGAAGCAAATTAATTCAGGTACAGTTGTGCAGGGGAATGCAGCTTATACTCTCATAACAGCCTCGGAAATTCCATTATGTTTATAGTCACTGGAATGGTTTCCTAAATTCACTTCTGAACTATTCTTCAATCTGTTTGTTTATTTGATGTCTGGACAAGGGCTTTGATACAAGTATTTGTTTTATTTAGCACCTGCACTGAAACATTAGTTATGTTGCACTGAAGTGTTCCACATGTTTCTCTTATCTCAGGCTAGTTAAGCAAGAGCATTCACACATTTCCTTAATCCCAGGCATCATAAATCCTTTACAAGATTTCTGTTTCATTGTTCTTCTCTCAGGGGCTTAGCAAAAACAGTCAACATGCAATCCTTCTTTCCCAAGAGTCCACATGGCTTATAGATGGCTTACAATAAACCTCATTTTTGTCTTGTTCTGGAGGGCTTAGTAGTGTTGCAGATTATAAAGTCGGGGAGATGTGTTAGAGAAGAGTTGAAGTATTCTCCCAAATGGCATCAAGGATTTATACCAGTCTCTTGCCCAAGAGCCCCTACTGCAGTGTTATTACATACAGAAGTATCTTTCTACATTCCCGAAGACTGGTAATCCACTGCGTCAGTTGAAACTGTTGTCACAGCAAAAAATTTAATTACTTTCGTACCAACAGCTAACATTAATAAAACAGTGTTTCTTTAATAAAATAAAAACTCTGGCTAAAGTCCCTTATTTCTTAACTGCAACTGTGCATTTAGAGAGTTCCACCTGCTTACAATGTCTACAAATTCATTTAACTGTGTTTTAACAGAGGACATATGACAATAGAAAAGTGCAAGAGTAAAAGTGACTAGTCAGCAAGACTTTTATTCAGTAGCTTACTTCTATGTGTAAGTAGGTATATTTATAAGGAACTCCACCAGTGAGAGGATTGTCCTGGTGTCCTCTCATTTACTGACTAAAAAAGCAGCTTTTCAATGTTCTACTCTGCCATAAATTCCTGCAATAGTTTTTAGGTATTTTTGTCCAATGATATTCTTGTAAATTTTTAAGGTTGAGACACATAAGCATGTCCAGTAAAAAAATAACCTAGATTTTTTCACAAAGGTTTGCTTGTTAGGGGCACTCATACATGACTAGAAGGCATGGGCTGTTCTTCATAGTTTCCCAAAAGTTGTTGTCACTTCTTCCCTTTTGACCTTCCAAAATCTTTAACCCAAAAATCTGCTGATAAAGTGTGAGCTTTTATGAAGTCAATGAGACTTTACATAGTCATTTCATTATAGTCAAGCACTTGATTTACTGGTCTAGGCAGCCACTCTCAGGCTCATATGGGCTAGTCCATATTAATCATTTTATGGATCAAATAGTTTTACCTTTGTAAACTACATTAGTACAAGAACTCATACCACTTAAAGACACTTCACTTTCAGAAAATGCTTTTGTGAAGGTGTAAAAAAAAAGGCAAAAAACTCAGCTTCCTTCAAGAATTGTGACATCTTACTGCTACACTGTACTTGCTGGTTGTGCCTTGCTCTATGCCTGTGTCTGTCTGAGCATTTAGAAATTCAGCTTACTTCACATTTAAAGTTTTGATAAAGTATCTCCTGTGGGTCATTTTATAACAGCCTTTTCTTTTGGCTTAATGCAGCAAATAAACTAGCTCCAAACCATACCTGCTTCCAAAGCACTGATGCCAATCCTTAGCAGTAAAATAAGGCAGCTGGTCAATTTCTAAAGCATACCATGATGCTGTCTTTAGCTAAGTAGAAACAAAAATTTCTTAATTCCTTGAATAGTTTTACTAAATACAGACACTTTAGTTAAAACCAACAGTTTTGCAAGTCCTCTGTGGCAAACAGTGACCAATATAAACATCTCCAGTACAAGTATCAGGAAGTGCAGGTGTGTCCTGTTGGTCTCCTTGTCTTATGAGTTGCCTTAAACTGAACCTTTTGAAGTCAAGTAGAGCAATCAATGGTTTAGCATCAGTGCAGACCTGTAGTGATATTCAAGCACTGTTGCAGACATCTTTTCATTAAAATCCTTTTCTTAGGATTTTTTATTCCTGAGAAGCTGAGAGGCTCCAGGAACAAAATGTAAACAATGGTTGTCTGCTGCTGTGGAATGCAACAGGTGGATCCGTGATTGGTCTCGTGTGGATGTTTGGAATTAGTGACCACTCACAGCAGAGCTGGCTCTTGCTCTGTCCAAGCCACAGACCTTTGTTTTCATTCCTTTCCATTCAATTCTTAGCTTAGCTAGCCTTCTGAGATGAGCCTTTCCTTCTATTCTTTTTAGTATAGTTTTAGTGCAATGTATATCATAAAATAATAAATCAAGCCTTCTGAAATATGGAGTCAGATCTACGTCTCTTCCCCATCCTGAAAACCCCTGTGACCACCGTCACAAAGCACAAGTTTTTCTGGTATTTTACAGTGGGATGGGGAAAAGTACCTGATCCATGTACACAGATTCTATAGAAATAACATAGCACAACATACAATGTAAAGCAAATAGCTCTACACAATAATTCTTTTGGGCCATTTCCACCTAAACCATCCCAGTATATAACCTTTCCTGCTATGCAAAGATTTACAGAGTGCCCATTTAGACCACCTGATTCTTTCGACTATGCCTTGTTGTACCCAAGGCTGATGCAAGGTGACTCTGAGATGACAAAGAGAGAAGTGGAGAATTTTTGAGTCTTCCTTGAAAGTATTGAGTTTCCTCTCCTGTTCTATACTTTTGAGGCAAGGAAATTCAACAGATAGGATCACCTAATTAAGGCTTATGTTAACCTGCTTGTTATTCTTTCTCTATGAATGGATTGGTCTATTAGGAGTTGACTTCTTTCATCCATGTGCTGATATTGCTGGGAATGCATTTATAGATGCAAAGAACACAGGGTTAGTCTCCTGTCCTGTCTTTCTTTTTAGTTTTCTAGTTCAACATTGACAGTGGAGAGCTAACAGGTAATGCAGAACAGTAATTCTCTCAAAGTAGATCTTCAGATAACAGCAGAAGGGTAGAGGCTAGGACACACCCTTCATTTTTCCCTCTTTGTTGTATACTGTTAAAAATAACCAACATTTGCAATGCAGACTGGGAGCTTAAAAGGCATTTCACATAATAAACACAGACATGGCAGGGCTTTTCCCCTCTTATGCTCTGCCTGCAGAAACTTGCATGGGATTTGCAAGTCATGGAGCTTTTTTTCTTCCTTTAAACTTCAAAACAGAGGCAAATACCCATGTGTCACTTGGCCTATTTAACTATTTCAGAGCTTCACTGCATGTTGAGGGTGTGGGAGAGAGATTTCTCCTGTAAGGCGTCTTAGGCAAAACATGAGTTTAGGAAGTCTGGAGAGTATGTTTGCCAGTGAATCACAGGCAACAAGAAAGGAAGAAAATTTTTGGTCCATGAGCTTGCTTTTCAAGTTTCAGCACTTTTAAATTCATAATCTTGGTATTCATTCTGTGACAGAAATGATGAAATTTAATGAAATTTAATTTAATTTAATGTTGCAATCTGTCCTGGCTCATCAGTGTAGCACATACGTACTTGCTAATTAGCACTATCTTCCAGAGGGTCCTCTTCTAGTAGCTGTAGCATTGGGGGAATCCTTTTGCCTCACTGATGCTTACAAAGTATGGGGAATATCTAAGTGTTTAAGAATAATTTCTGTTCTTCTTTAACTAGCACCTTCTGCTTCTCCCTCTGGCCTATTTCCAGTGGTTTCTACAAGAATCTTGCTTTCCTGAGCTGCATGTGTTTTCATGATTTCATCACAGATGTTCTGATCTGCAAAACAACTTCACAGAAGTAGCTATTTTCTGATGATGATAGACATACAGGGAAAAGGAGAATGAGATAATAGTAACTCTGATGCGCCAGAGAGATTTCCCTTCTAGTCCTTGTGAGCAGTCTCATCTTTTCCTCTCATGGTTACTAGTGCACTAGTGTTATTTTGTTCATAAAGTTACCCTCCCCATAAAACCAAGATACCTTCTTATTTTAATGAATGGTGGACTTCACAGAGTGGTGGTCTGTTATGTGCAGTAATGTTACTATCTTCTATGTGTCTTCATCTTGCTCTCCATTAATTTCACAGGATACCCCCCTCTGGCATAGGGCAAAAAGAGAGTAATAGCATTGTTTCTGCAGAACTGAGGTTCTGATGATGCATTATTTTTCAAGGCTTAGCCTGCTTCGGCTTCAGTATTTGAGACACGGCACACGCTCCTTTTGTTGCCCTTTCTTCTTTGTTGCTGTTATGTGGACTGTTATTCAGTTATAACAGCTCAGAAAACTGTTAATTTGATACCTTTAAAAAATCTGAACATATCCTAAAGTCAGCTTCACATAGTTAGAGGTGATTGTCCTTAAGTGTAAAGCACTTTTAATTTGAAACTTCCTAAGAGTTATGAAATAATATTGTCTGCACACAAGAGATTTGGTAACAGATTAAACTAACATGGGACATTTCATACTAAAAAAAAGGAAAAGTTTATCTCAGTGCAGACTGGGAATGGAATATTCTGTGAAACAGGTTGCTACAGCACAATATGGCTGCTAAAAATTTAAACACATTTGAGGAACAGGTAGACAAATGTGCATGAGAAATCCACCAAAGTATGCAAAATACAAAGGTACTACCTTTGACTCAGAAATTACCTTAACAATTCATGGGAGATTGAATCATTTTTTAGGGGATGTATGGGATGTATCACAATATGTTTTGTTCTTATAATTCACTCCTTTCCCAGAATCTGTTTTTGGCCATTATCAGATGCTATGATAGGTGGATATTTTTATCTGATCAAAGATTGCTGCTCCCATGTGCCTGTTCAGCTGCAAATGCACAGGAGTTGGGACAGCTGTCTTCATGAGTCTCAACAGTATCAGTCTTCATTAGTACATGAGTATCTGTCTTTAGGTCTTCATTATCAACAGAATGCTGTCACAGTTTCACACTGTCATCTGGTTGGAGCTTTTGCTCTCACTTGATAGCCAGCAATGTGCTTCTAAGGTAAGAATCAAATATATTTCAGGTTCATGGACTTGAAGGTCTCTGTAAAATGTCTCCTGTTGAACTGATGTTGTAAGTCTGTACATCACCAAATTTCAAGCTTTCTCCCCCAAAAGAACAAAAAGGACTGCTGCAGTCCTGCCTGATAATCGATAGGATGATAACCTTTCTCCTCTAAAATGAGGCTGCCACTATAGAGCCACTGCTCTATGGTCATTAGCGATTCAAAGTCTGAGTGCAGCTGGCATGGGTGGACATTTCTGACCACTTATGGGAATTAGGCTGGTCTACTTCCCTTTCACAAAATTTCAGTCATTTCCAGGAAGCCACACAGCAACATCCCAGCTCCAGTTGCAAGAGAAAGGGCATAGATACAGAAATCAGATCCTACATTTCATTTTCACTGTTAGTCTGACAGAAATCTATCTTTCAGAGCAGAACATCATTGCTGCTGCAGAAGAATTACAAAGTTTTTGCCAGATTTGACAAGAATTGTGTTTCAGTTTATTCTTTGAATATGAACGATCATAACTCCTACACTAACAGTGTGGCTTTGAATTTTTTACTTAGACATCTAAAGTACAGTAGGTACCTTTATTAAAAGAAAATATATAGAAAAAACCAAAAGGTTTCCTATAGTCTGAGAATGCAGAAAGTCTTTGCAGTCTTGGCAAAATAGACCTTTGACACTGTTCTGATCTCCTTGTAATCCTCTCAAATTTTTTGATGTTTATCAGTACACTGGAGAGTGCTGTGCTAAGGAAAACTGTGTTGGGTTCTCCTTCACAGACACTGAGGATGGGGTCAGAAAACATGAAGATGATCAAGTTAAAAGTACGACTTGTTCTTTTGCTCTTGCTGGTGTACTCTACTAAAGCTGGTGCTGGCATGCCCCTTATGAGCAATTAAAGCACTGACTGTAACCCAGGTAAGAAATCCACCTACATCAATCAGCCTGCCTGTAAAATTCTTCCCAGGTGACCCACACCCAGCTAAGCAGTCCCTGCCACGGGCTGAGTCAGGAGAGCGCCCACACAGCAGAGGTGGGTCAGAACCCTACATCCTTGTGCACCGAGGGCTTCTCAGCATTTAGGACTGGGCTTGACCATGTGTGATCTATTATTTAAGAGATTATCCTGCATCTAGAAAAGTTGAATTAAAAAATAGACATAAATAAAATTATAAATTAGTAAATAAATATAACTATAACTATAAAACTGGACTCCAAAATTGTCTGCTTGGCTGGTCTGCTTTACTCTTCCATATCTTGAATGCAGGTGCATGGTTTTTAAGCTCTCAATTGCCTTTGCAGAAAAGACCTTTTGCCTGCAGCATTAGCACTTTTCAAGAGAACTACTACTTTATGATATGCAGCCCTTACAATGAAATGGATTTGGAAACATGTTAACATTTCATCACAGAGGTCTAAAATGAAAAGTTACTTTCATTAATAGAATCCTAATATTACATGCTAGGCATAAGAACATGTGGAATCACAGACTCTACATTAATGTAGCTAGTACTTCTCTGTTAACAAATCGTTTTGAATGAGCATAGGAATGTGCATTCTTCAAGTCATTTTGTTCTAAGTTAGGGTCCTAATGTTTGTTAGAAAGGGGTTTATTAGACTCTTTTCTTAACCTGAATATTTTGCTATCTTGCTATAGCTTTTATTTGTATTGGCATTCAAGTGTTTTGTATACATTACTTGGTATACAAAGGAAATATTGCAGGGGGTTTTATTATGTGTATTGTTGGCTTGGGAAGAAAGTGTCTTTTTTCTTGCCTGGATTGGCTTTGGAAGCTTTAAATTGTTTAGAACCAGAAATTAAAGAGTGGTAAGGATAAGGTACTGCATTTTATGAATGTCTTTGCTCTGCAGGCTGTCTTGGTAGGTGGTAGGTTGCAGAAATTAACATGAAGAAGAGGCACAGAGGACTCATAGGGCTGTTTTACCTCCATTTTATGCCAGAAAAATTGTAAAAACATCACATGCAAGAATTATTTAGTTTGTCTTTCAAACAGCTGTTTGCTCTGCTGTTTCCCTGATCTTTGCACTTTATCATTGAAACCATGCCACAGGTTATGCATTAACAACATACGAAGCATAATGTGCTACCTCACTCACATCTAGAAGAAATTACTGTTATCAGATGTTAACAGCTTGCAGAACTTTATATCATAAGTAAATTTCAACAATAATTGGGGTAAAGTTAATCTGCTTAACTTCTAAAGAACTCTTTGGGGGAGACATTTTTTGCCCAAAGTTTTAATCATGTGTTTGCATTACTACACATGGTTAAAATGAATGTTGTGGTACTCAAATTGGGACACCAGGATTAATGAACACATACTGTGTCTGGAGATTATTCTTTCTAACTTTCCATTGTCTACAATGGCTGTGTGTTAAGCCTTATCCATTACTTAATTCATTTTTTGGAAAGGCCTTTCCAGTGAAGTGGTTGAGTCACCCTCCCTGGAGGTAGGGATCAACTGATAGATCAGTTTGATCTCCAGCCCTAAGGAGTCAGCAGTCTTGCTGCTGTGGTCAGGAGAGGTGAGCAGGTGTGAGTGCAAACAACCAGGAGCAGGGCTGAGATTGGACATTTCACATGAGCTTTCTTATGATACTCCATGTGGTCACAGGGGCCAGGGTGCATGTCTGATGCGACTTTTGACCTAAGCCCTGGCACCCCCAATTTTTTCTGCTGTCATTGCAGACAGTAATGCAGCCTTGTGCCTGATGCAGGAGCCCTTTAAGCCCTGCTGACGCAGATGGCCAGCTCCAGTGACAGATCTCCAGATAGCGCGTCACTGCAAGTGAGCAGGTGCTGCCTGAAGCCAAGGACACATAAAAGGAAAGAAAGTTTATCCTGTCAGAAGCCCTCTCATTAATCATCTTCAAATGCCATACAGATCAGATGTATTTCTCCCCATTAACAAGCTTATACAAGCAGGCTTGTTTGGCTGTAGCTGGCACTGAGTGTAAGCCACTAGGAAACCCACTGTAGAATGTTTAATTTTTAAAGTTTTCTTCTTTCCAAGGGTGTTGAAAGGTCCCATTTGTGGGTAACACTGCCTGCATTGTTCACCCTCCAGAAAGCCCTGTGTCTGTCAGCCTCTGGAGAACTTGTTTTGTTTCTCCTCCATCCATCCTGCCCTCTGTGGTCACCTGCAACAGAGGACAGCAAACAGCAGCCTAAGCTCTTGTACCTTCCTTTCTTGCCTCCACAAAGTAACTTGTCACAGCCATGAGAAAGGTTTCTATTTAAAAACAAAGAGCTGTGACCGCAGAACTGTGACTAATATTGGAATTTAGCAAGAAGTCAGCTCTTGTTTCAAGAGGTTGTGTTGCAAGTTTGGGAACGTTTGCTACTAAAGCTCTTGATGAATGACTCCAGGAAGAGGCGTTAGTTTTTCTGATTTCTACTTCTCTTTCAGTGCCTGTTTTGCACAGATGATAATGAGGAGTGTCAGGAAAGCATGTAACAAATTGTTTTCTCTCTCATGACAGAGAAAAACTATCATTATGTCAGTCTGACACTGAGAACCTCCTGGACTTGGACAATATATAGGTTTAGGGAGAAAAACATTTAAAAAAAAAAGAACCAAGCATTATAAATCACTTTGCTTTCTCAAGTATGAGTTGTTCAGGATAACTCATAGGTGTCTGTCTTTCATTCTACTACATTCACTTTTTCTGCCTCCACCATTTGCAGTTTAATTCACATTAAAATACATTTTTAACTAGAAGTTTTAAAGGAGTCTCTTGGATGAATTTTTTAGCTTTGAATTCTTATTTTTAACAAAAAATTGGCAGTATAAAAACAACTTACAGACTCTGAATTCAGGTAGAAGTGTCTGCCCAGATGCAAATTAGGTATAGCCAAAGGGATCTCCTCAGGTCCTCAATACCATCACATCTCCTTTGTTGTCTCTGCTGCTACCTCTGAGTTTGACAAGCTGCATAGCAGTCTCTCCCATAGAAGCTGAAATGCAAACATATTTCCTTCAGTTTTTCTGGAAAATAACTACCTTTCTTTTATTTTGGAGCTGAATTTTTTGCTAGTTTCTGTTACAAGGAGGAGTGTTTTTTTAATTTTTTTTTTCCTTGCATCTTGCAATTTCCTTTTCTATCCCTTCCCTGCAAACAGTGCGTACTGCACTTTACACTGAGCTGTGTAGTTTTGTCCAACAGATTGTGCAATGGCCATTGCAGCTACTGAAGAAAAAACTATAACACACTCCTTCTTCTCTTTTTCAAGCTCTGGGGTGCTTGTATTCCAGGAGGGAATAAAGATTTTTTTTTCCTGAGGGAAATCCTCATGTGCCTATCCCCCCCTCTGCTCTGTTCCTCCCAGTGAACTCTGTTAGCCAAGGGACAATTGCTGCAGGGTGGAAAGACAATTTCAGCCTTTCCTGTTCTGCTCTTCTGCACACTGTGCTAGCTGTCACGTCCTTGCTTTGTTTTGCTTACAGATGTGCTGATTCCCTGGAAATTGTGTTGAAGGCATCAAGCTACACTAGGAGATCAGCTTTCCTCTGTTTCAAAGCCTTGTGTATTCTCATCTTGTTAATGATGACAGACGCACCCTTTCAAGCAGGCCTAGTGTCCACACTTCAGTTACTAATCATGAAAGAGGATCTTGTACAAGAATTTACCAAATTAACACTTATTTCATCTGGTTAACAGTTCAGGTTGACCTTGTTGGAGTTCTGGTTTCAGCATTAAGACAAAATCTAAAATACTCAGTCTGCAGTGCATCTCAAAATGTACTTAGCAGAAAGTGCAGATGATTGCTTCACCACTCCCACCATTCACCTCAGTGTTTATTGTTGCAGCAGGCTGCTCAAAGACACAGCCCCTGCTGTGCTGAGATGGCCAGCATCCTACTGCCCTCAGATCAAGGATGGCCAGCTCTGGGACATAGTTCAGTGATAGAGAGAGGTTGGCATACATGTTGACTTCATGGGCAAACTCACTTCTCACTGTTAGCTTTTATACATAATAAACTTTATAAGCCACAGCTCAGCTGAACTAACAACACATTCCACTTATTTTCCCTTTGAAGAGAGGTAATTCCTTTAGATGGAGGGCTATCAACTCATGCTCTGATCTGACTTTCCCTTACCTTTTCTTCTTAGCTGTGGTAGAATGACTGCTGACCATTCTCTGTCTTATTTACAGACATTAAGATTTAATTTTCAAAACATTCATTTAATAATTTTTAAAGTCCTGGAAAAGCATCATTACATCTGAGTTGCTGTATACCTTGGATATTTAAATCTGCTCAGTAAGCATGACACAATAAAGATCCAAAGGCACAGACACCAGATCTATTGTGATAATCTCTTTTACATTCACCTGTTTGTTCTCACTAGTCGTGACAGAAGATGCCACCCAGTACTGCCCAGATCAAGAAGTGATTATGCAAGATTTAAAAGTGCTGAAGCTGACTGTTTCTGATACATAAACACACACCTATTGCATCAAATAAAGACCTGTTTTCACAAGAGCCCAAATGTTCTAAGTTTGAAGATGCAATAGAGGAGAATATACATACAGACCATATATATGGCTTCCTCAGAAACCATGTTGAAGTAGAATCAACACTAATGTTAGGTATATGCAAAGACTGAGGATTGTATTTATGACTTTAAGAGATATTTAAGTTGTTGGCTGGGTACCATCATCCTTTGTTTTGGAAAACCTAAAAATCAAAGGAAATTGAAATATGTTAGCACAAATTAAATGATCAATGATTTCCTAAGTGAGACGGCATGTTCTTGTTACTGTGCTCATCTTCGACTCATATGGCATATCTGCACTACTGTGGATTTCAGTGGTCTGAAGTCATACTACCACTGGTATGTACTGATGCACTTGACTAATGGTTTTAGAAAGAAGATAGTCAGCATGCACAGAAAGTTGCACTCAAGAAAGGTGCATTCAATCGAAGGCAATGCAGACAATGAAGGAATTCTACTGCCTTCAAGGGTTTTAAACAAAGGCCTGTGTGGCAAAAAAAAAAAAAATCCCAGGGCTTACTGAGCTAAAGGTTGTGTCAAAAGAAAATTTAGTATTTTTTGTTGTAACAGAATTCTTGTTGCTGATTCTGGTCACAATTTCAGGACATACATCAATGTTGATGTAGTTGTTGATGCAGGCAGTTACTTCAGGACACATAGTAATACCAAAGGAGCATTTCACATACTATTTATTCACACATATAGACTTTTCATGGCTCCCTAGGAAATCTCTGTTAGAGTTTTAAAAGTGCATGGGTAAAATGTGATAATTAATTTTTTTCAGTGCTGCAGAAACATGCAAAACCACTTAGTTTTATTTTATGCAATTCCATCCTATTTGTATTCTCATTTGAGAAAAAATGCCAGGTTAGACAACTTCTTGTAGAAATACTGTATTTTTGAAAGCAGGTATGTGCAGATGCCATGCCCTGATGCATGACCTGTCACACAATGTCATACCAGTGAATTCTGTGAGACAGCAACTACTCAGAAAGGAAACGGCACCATGTCAAGTTGCCAGCATCTGAACAGCACCAGGCCACTGGTGTTAAGGTTAGCTGTATTGAATGGTCAAGTTTTAAATTCCATGGCAGTATTAAAAGCTTGCACATTCCTCTGTCACACCAAAACAGTGCAGTTGAGACTCCTTCTGTGTGGCTGACATGGTGTTGAAGCCTGCTGCTACAGCCTTGGTTTACATTTATCTTCTAAGCACAGGATTGCTGATGTGATGCCAGCAAATCATCTTTTGACACTGCAAATAGAAGTTTTGTGGGCTTATGTCTGGAAAATCTACCAGATCTGGTACCATTCACATCAAGGAAATCTCTCATTGGACTCCCCACTAGAAGCACTCTCAGCGCATACCCTAGCTAAACCTTTGTATCTTTGACTGAAGTGATTTACACCCACCTTCCCCTAGAGTATATAATTTTCTCTCTCCAAAATGTTCATCTTGTTAATACCAATCTAAGTCTGGATGATAATTTATTTGAGTCATAGAAATAATTCATTTGGACCTTAATGTGATTTTTCTATCAAGCCATGAAATCTGATTTTTTTTTCCTGTCACCATGTCCAACTGATTGAATGTGTTTTCTGTCTTTGTGATTTACACTGTACCTAATTGTAGCATGAACAGGTTTGTTTCTCAGAAATAACTAACAGGTGTACAATTATGTGCACTCACATTACTCCCATCCGGGTGATTTCACACTCCATATCCAAATGCAGCAGCTTATTTTTCTTTTTTTGGCAAGTGGTTGAAAACTAACTCAAGGTGGAATGTTCCCTGCTGGAAATCAAACTGCAAGCATGGTACCTCACTGTGGTCTTAAAGCAATGTTTGCTTCATGTTGTAAAGCACCATAAAAAGTTGTCAGTTGGGTGACATCATTATTTGTGTATCCCACAAAGTGTTATAAAGAGAGATCACTGCCTATGCAGTTATATGGAATCATACCAGCGATAATGCACCAGGCAATTTTCTATATTCTTTGGCAGAACATAGAGAGCACAAGATGCTAATTACGTGATATTTAGAGAATCATGATTAAGAGTCAATTATTTCTTTAATATATTTCATAGAACATCTTTTTGTAGCTGGTTTTCAAATCCTGTTACTATCATACAAATTATATTGCATATGTTAGATATGAAAATGGAGACTTCTGTTTACTTTTTCTCTTAGCAAAATCAGCTCTCTAAATTGAAGTTGTTTTTCCAAGTGGTTTGTTTCTGAAGTCCTTTTTCTAGCTGCTTGTCTTCACAGATCTGTGGGATAGGCCGCTGTGTTCTTGAGTACCAAGTAACAGAGGCAGTTTGACCTCTGAAGTGGATAAAGTTGTGATGATGAGGCCTACAGGGACTGGAAAACTCATCGTTTTAGGCAAAGGGTTTGCTTATGTTTTTAGTGCTTGTGACATATCTTTGGTCATCTGTTTTCTTTAAAGCTAGTTGACTCATCTGTATTTCTTGATGCTGAACACTACCTGGAACAGCAACTAGAAGCTTTCTTGCCATCTTTCTTTTTCCTTAATCATGTTAATGTCATAACCTTCTGCAATGTCTTTAAGATAAAGGCATTTACATCTATGTACATTGCCTAGCATCGAAGACAATTTTGTAATGTGGAAAATCTCTTTACTCTGTTGTCCTAATCAGAAGTGTACACCATGGGTTGTGAGCATTAAACTTTCCCTTTCTTCAGTTGTGTCCCTGATTTGTCTTCTGCTGGAAAGCTAGCTCCAAAAATTCCAGACTCTACTACCACTGGTATGTACTAATATGAGAAATACAAAATTAGTGTAAGTTAAAACTGTTCCTGAAACATATTACAAAAAGATACCTGGTGGCCAGTATAATTTCAAAAGCTGTTAGGCCTTATATAATTTACATTTTCCATTAAACAGGGTTCCAAGTGACTCTAACTGAGAAAAAGAAGCTATCAGAGGTACATGAAGTGAATTGAAGGAGGTTAAGAATCTACAGGAGATACATGCAACTGTGTCTCCAGTTTGTCCACTATGGGATCAGTCAGCATTTATAACACACTGGCTACATGTGAGACAGGCAAGAAGGCCAAAACAGAACAAAATGCACAAATGAGCTGATTTTAAGAAGTCAGAGAAACTGAGGCCAAAGACCTCTTTCCAAAATCAAGAATTTGTAGTATTCTTTATAAAGCCTACAACTCCTGTATATAATGAATAATTCTGCACACTTCACTCTTCCAGGCTTTATAAAGAACAAAGAGGAGCCAAAATACTGTCAGACCTTCAAAAAAAAGCTCAAATTGTGTGTCTGCCCTCCAGAGGATGGTTCTTCCCTGGTTTTGTTCTACAATAATTGGTAATAATAGGCCTCGCAAAAAGGCTAAGTGCATGAGGCATCTGTTCGGTATTTTGCTCATCATTCAGGAAGGGTTTTCTAAACAAGTTGCTCTAGTATGTTCCTTGGAATGGGTTTCCTCCTTTGAGTGCTGCAGATCTCCTTTAGAGGATAAATCTCTTCAAACTGCAGATCTGCTTTAGACATTCCCAGAGGGAATGCGGGCTGGGTAGTCCTCCATCCAGGGCTGATTTAGCCCAGCTGGCCAGGAGAGCTGCACTGGGGCTGCCATACCTGAAAGGAAGCATTACCAGGCAGCTGGCTAGTTACCACAAAGAAAAAAAAACCGAATGTTTTTTTAATGTTTTAATGGGTAAGGAATCTGGTAACCTACTCTCTCCATGAGACTCCTTATTTTCTTCAAGACAGTCAGAGACCTTTCTGTGCACCAGCAAGTACAGAATTCCTTTCCCCTTTCTTCTCTCATATCTTCACTCAGCACTAATGCAAAGCTGAATTTTCAGTCTGTGACAGTCTGGATATCAAAGCATGGAAAGGGCTGTTTTTCCTGTTGTTATTCTGGTATTTTCTAGCATCTGGTCAGATTTCAGGCAGGACCATGTATCTGCAGCATGGAGATTTAAATGATTTTCAGCCAGTCACAAAGAGATAAGCAATTTTCATCTCTCAAAGAGGATAATGTGGAGAACTGTAACTTTTTTATGCACCTTTTGAGACACATTTGGAACAGTTTATGTTATCTTAGCTCCCATGTCATATGCTGCTTGCTAACAAAACCTCCAGTACAATGGTAAGGGCATGCTGCCAGCATCTCTTGTGAGCTGCTGTACCAAGAGTTGAAGAGACTGAAAAATATCCACTGTAGGACTATGCAACAATAATAAATGTCATGAACAGTCCTGAGTGTAGACAGAAATCTTCAAAATGGAAGAGGTTTGTGTAGCTGGTTGCTCTGTGTATATCTACAATTCAGGGCTGAAAAGAGAGTAATCTCATTTTGGAGAGCTATTGACAAGAGAACCAGAGGGTTGCATGGGCATAAGGTAAAATACACATAAACAAATTCATGTAAGGCCCAGAATTTGGCCACTGAAAAGCAAAAGCATAGGGAATGCTGCTCAGGTAGGAATGCTGATCAGGTAGGAATGCTGCTCAGGTTAGAATATTGCTCAGATTAGAATGCAAGTTTATTAAGATGATCAGTGCAAAAAGTCCTCAGAAAGCATCCTTAGGGCCACATTCATTCTTTCAATCTCCAACAACAACCAGTGTCAGGAGAAAGGTGCACAAATTTAAACTGAAAGTAGGTTTAGATTAGATGTTAGGAAGAATTCCTTTACTGTGATAGTGATTTGTTGCCCAGAGAAGTTGTGGATGTGTTGGATTCAAGGCCAGATTGTTCTGACCAGCCTGATCTAGTAGGAGGTGTCCCTGCCCATGGCAGGGTTGAAGCTGTATGGTCTCTGAGGTCCCTGTCAACCCAAGCCATTTTATGATACTGGAATTCTATGAAACCATAGTGGACCATAGTTCTTTGCAAGAAGTGGACAATGCCAGAGATCAATGAAGAGAATTCAGAAATTGCATAATGCAGTTAAGTCTGCCTGAGGAGAAGGAGGAAGCAGAAGACTTTTATACCTTGCACACCTGTCTTCTCTGATGGAACAAGAGTACCATTCTCCCAGCAGAATTTCTCCCTAGAGAAACATGGTAGAGAACAGACTGTCACCCTGAAATAGGATGAGCCATATATTAAGTTATACTTGGGGCTGGTAGGCAAGCCTAAAAGCACCAGAAAGCTTGATATTGTTCTGAAACAAGTTACAGACTCTGTAAGGTAAGCAGGAAGTTGTAGGCTGTTACAATGATGTGTTTTTCAGTCATGGACTGTCTGAACTGGACATGCCTGCTAACAGCAAGAGACTGTGACATTTGTCATAGTACGGGAACAAAGTACCCACAGTAGTTCTTACAAGCTGTGAATTTGTGGAGTCTCTGTAGTGGAAAAGTGGACTCTAATAATTGGGCAGAACACCACACAGCTCTGAATGGGTGCAGACCTGTGCTGAGATGGGCCAACTGTCACACTGATTACTGCCACAGGAGATTTCAGACTTTCATGCACAGAAACAACAGAAGAGAGAGAGGTATGCATTATCCTACTGCTGCCCTCATAGCTACATTAGAGGGACTAGAATCAGAGGAGATGAACAAATACATTTCCCATTAAAAGACAAATGCTAATAGAGAAGCCAAATACCAAATACTTTTAAATTTTTTTGATCAGTTAGGCATACATCCATCAGCACTTGTTCAACCACTTACTTGGGAAACAATATTTACCCAGGCCACTGTTTGGGTAACCCTTGGTATACAAAGGATTTTGATTTAACGTGGGTAGTCTTTGTGTTGGTATGAAAGGTCTGCAGAAGTGATACTTTGGTCTGATAGGAAAAAAGTGGTAAATAAGGACAAGTGGAGGCTTCAACCTTCTTTTTAGAAATATATTGTGCTGTTGAAGTAAGGTGGATACTGGGCATCACAGAACCAAACATCTGGGAGAGTGGTCAGGGGTAAGGTGCATCACAGTCTGAGGGGCTGTCAGTTTATGAGGGAAAGGCAGTGTAATGTTATCAGGTACCAGAGGATTAGGGAAGCCATTCATACAAATGCTTGCTTTAACCTATAAGAAAAAATGGTGAAAAGGCTTAAAGCTGAGAGGCTTAAAATGGTGAAAAGGCTTAAAGCTGAGAAAAAACGAGTTAGCTTTTTATTCAGAGTGTTGCTAAGTATTTTGCTGTCCCAGCCACATTGTTTTCAGTACCCCAACTATATCTGGTTGCAGCTTACACAGATTTGCTTACAACACACAGCAGTCTGCAAGGCAAATACATCAAAATTTGTTTCAGTGAGCCAAATTTGTGCCACTGGTGACAGTCCCACTGGACTTGGGTCAGGGAGTGATACTGGGCTGCTGCTGAGTGCCCAGGGCTGTGATGTATGAGTTCAGTATTTTTTTTCTCTGGAGCTGAGCCTTCCCAAGCAGCAGCCACCACAGTCTGGGAGCAGAGAGTAGGGCTGCTGCAGGAGTGTCCAAACACTAATAGGTACCTACAGGGCTTGTTTCCCTCGAGGCTGTGGTGAAGGATCTCACAGAGAGAGACTGTTTTCCCCTAAAGCTCTTGCTTGAACAGCTTTTCCTTCAAACTCCACAAAATGCAAATCCTGCCTCATTAAGGGGTCACCAAGGCAAAGTAACCACCACAAGGTACTCGTGATACTTTGGAATAGGCTTCATGTTGCTGTGACTGTTTCCATGGCTGGGGGAGACTTTCAGACCAGGTATATTTATCAAATTCACTCTCTTTAAATTTATTCTGGTATAGCCTTTCAACTCTTTCTACATATTAAAAAGAGATCCAAAAAAAGCATTGGTTATTATTTTTTTAGGCAGAAAATGGTAAGAAAAAATGTCCTGGTTTCAGAAAAATAGGAGGCTTATGTATAAGACAGTCTGTAAAATATCCTGTCACAAGTGAGGAAGCAGACATATTAATACATTCAAGGAACTGAAATTGAGTTGAGCAGAGTTTGGTAATAAGTATAATCACTCATCTTTTAATTCCTTGACTCCCAAACAGCTAAATTTTTGTGCTTTATTTTGAACTTCAACATGTCTTCTGCCATGACCATCTTTTCCCACGAGCTAACAGAAAATGTCCATATGTGAAGGTTTTTCATGGGTGTCAAAGACTGTAGGGTGCATAAGTAGTATAGAAAGGCATGGTGTCCAGCAGGAGGAAGATGAAGGGTGATGGATGGAACAGATTCACCAAATGGTTGTTTGCAAAGAGTATGTCAATATCAAGAATTACTTGCAAAGACAGCATTGCTCTACTCAGCCCAGAAAGAGGCTTTGGCTCTAAAGAGAAAGGAGTCTAGAACTTGGGGTATAACCTAGTTTGTATGACCCAGTGTCTGCTCAGGGAGAGAGAACTTGCTTGTGATTGAAATGGAATAAGAAAGCCAGATGTCTCTTTTTGGTCATACCACACCTTCCTTCGCTGTGTCGTGAGAGCTGCAGGACTTGGGGTATCACCAAAACAAACCTGTGTCTAAGCCTGCTCCAAGGCCCAAGGACACCCACCATCCACCACGTGGGGAAACATCCATGCTTGGACATACAAGTCCCTGCTGAGATAAGGCTCTAACCCAAACTTCAGAGCTTGCTCATACTTCAAAGGATCTTCATGGGCAAAACCAGTTTCTCCGCCTGCAAACTTCCAGCCCTGCAAACAGGAGACAGGAGTCTCCACAGACCTGGGTTTCAAGAAAGTCTTTCTGAGATATTGCTGACCAATCCTTGGAAGACTTTAACCTATTCATACTCACTTCAGGAAGGAATTGCAATAGCCTGTGTCTCGTGAGTAGGCATGAGGCTTTAGAAGCATAACATGGACACTCTGTGGCAATAGTCATGGGCAGGAAGTCTGTGGGATACAAAAGTATGTTGATTTGATGTAGCTTATAAGTGCCACTTTCTTCTTCTAGTATGGATGTAACCCTATTTCTTAGCCTGGCTGTTGGTAAAGTGAGGATACAACTTACCTATGACATGTGGCAGTAATAAGCCTTAAATAAATGATGCTTTCAAAGTGCTTTGCATTCCTTGAAAGGAATGTGTTGTACAAACACAAAATAATTCATTCAAACTTTATGTAAAGGTTGCATTTATAAATGCTGTATAAGTGGGTAACAAATGATTAACAGATGTTGTAGCCATATTACGGAGATTAATGTATTTTAGATGGTTATAAACTATCTATGGAGTTGTTGGACTCTTTAAGGATTGGAGAAGTAGATTAACCGTGGATTAAAATATCAATCATGTGTTAAACTCATTTATAACATCACCCTTAGTAAAAAATTTGAATTTACTTTTCAAGAGGCTTCATTCATGGGGAAAAAAAGCAATGGTGAATCAAGTCTGTCATTTCACTGTTACATGTAAGATGAGAGGAAGCATTACTCTTTGCTTTTAAAAGAAAAGCTTCATTTAAAAGCTTCATTTTGTTGGTACAAAAGAATTCATGTAATGGGAATTACACATTTCTAAGCCCCTCTTCTCTTACTCTAGGAAAGACTAACTTCCCCTATGGCTGTGGATGAGGCTCTTTTCAGTCTTTTCCCACATAACTATGAAAGTGAGTTTGATGTATCATTCTCCTTAAAAATTGATACAGAGGAAAAATACAGTAGGTATAAAAATTCAAAACCTAAACCTCAAATTATTCAACTCACCAAAGGGTCTAACACTAATGAAACTAGTAAATGAAGTGGTAGCAAAGCCTTTGTACCAAAGCTGCTTTTATTCCATTTAATCTGTCTTTTTCAGAAGTGCTGCTCCAATCCAACAATTCTTATTTAAACGCTTGAACTTTTCACAGTTTCTAAGTAGTCCTCATAGAATAATTACTCCAGCTTTTTAAGTTTTTCAGCATTCAGCCTTATCTTCATGTCATCTGCTTTTTTACCATTTTAAAATTTCTATTTTGTAGAAGCATTGCTGAGTGCTTAATATTATTTACTAGCCATTGCATCAGCCCTGCGTGTAAGGGTCTGCCGCATACAAGTTGCCTACTCTGGTGCATATCCAGAATAAGTCAGTAAAGTTACAGGTGACTTGACACAACAACATAGAAAATATCTATAGGATCTGACTTCTAAATAACATTTTTTGCCCCTATTCTACCTGGTCATGTTCATGGGGGTGTGAGTTGTTTCATCATTAATCATTATCACCATAATCAGCCTATGGGGATAGGCTCACTCAGTGGTTTAAATCAATTTATCTGCTGTCTTGTCTGGTCTTAAGGGTTGTGAAAGGTGCATCCTGGTACCCTTTCCAGCATGCCAACAAGCACATCATCTCTGGGCTCCTTTATTCACTAGCCACTGACTCTCTAAGCACAGAAAGAAATTGGTTCCTGCTGTGTATATTTTGTGAGTAAAGTCATGGATATTTGAAAAAGAAATGAAAGATTGTCATGAGCACAGGCAGTGTAAAAGGGCCTGCACTGGCCAACAGCTATCCACACAGTTTTATCAAAAACACCTCCCCCCTCCTATGTGTGGTGTGTCAGACACCACTTAATGACAACAGCTGATAAATAAGGACTTGTATATAGTCTGTATCTTAACTATTAACTATCTGTATTGATCTTCTCTTCAATTTAAATTTGTAAACTGTTCATCCTCCTTATGTAGTAATCTCCAGTGCAGGTAGTAAAGCTCAGCAGGGAGACCTGTAGACAATCCTGACTGACACACAGCTGTAGCATGTGACCTTCTGAGAGGGATTGGTGCACACAGCTCTGCTTGGGACTATAACAATTATGGAATTAAAAACTTGAGTTTCTAAATGTGTTTGAATGTTTCTTTTCCAACAAATTGCAACTGTTTTTTTCTTTTTCTTTTCTTTTTTTTTTTTTGCAAACTTGATTCCTACATATTTTCTGCTCCTGGCCTATTGTTTACCTCCCTTTACATGTGTGTTTTATTTCATGCTTCTATTAATTGAGGTCTTCCCCCCTTCACCATTGCATGCCTTGTGCTTCAGAAGTAAGAAAAGAAACTGTGTCAAATCAATAAATTCCAAGCTGAGAGGCCAGCACCATCTAAGCCCTTAGACCCACTGGGCATTGGCTTGCTGAGTGTAACCTGAAATCTTAAAACACTTTCTAGACGAACATTAAGGTACAAATGAGGACTGGTTTGTCTCTCAAGTCAACACTTAAAATGAAAAAGCTGATGATGTTTTCATTGAGGTGGAAAGAGTGACAGACAGCCTCTTGACAGTGGATTACCAGGAGAAGGAAAACAGAGCTAAAGTTCTGTTTTCACTTTCCACTGCAGAGTGAAGGAGGGAGGTTAGGGGGCTGGGGAGGAGATTGGAAGTGGGGAACTGCATTTTTCCTTGTGTTTTTTTTGTTAGGCTCAGTTACATATATATCACCATGGCTAAATTAAAAGGCCTGTATTCTGCTGATGGATGGGCAGTAGGTTTTGCTTGGAACCACAGAAACACTCAGGATAACATTGGCAATACCTAGGCCAAAGGGAAATTGACAGCGTAAGCTGAATGTTAAGCTTCCCTTCCAGTAACAGACTGTGGTCCAATCCATGCAAACTCTTTCTGTAGTCATCTTTCTACAGCAAAATATTTTAGACATGTTTTAGGGTCCAGCTCTCAACAAAGTACTTAAAGACAGAGGAGTGGAAATTCACATGGAACTCCTCTGCAAAAGCTAGAAATGGGAAAAAACGAGCTCATGTATCACAAGAAGAAAAGCAGAGCTAATTATGGGATACAGATGAGTGGTCTGAGCTGTACTTCACTTGCCAGTAGGAGTAATTCCAACAAGGAATTGGTCTTCCCCAGGCAAAGGCAGCAAACACAAGCCATGACAGAAAACATCCACAATGACAGCGTACTTAAATAAAAGCAAGAGGAAATTTTCTAGAAACTCACATCCTTGGCAAGATGGGGGCCTGCTCCCCATCCCATTAAGTCCAGTCTGTCATCTTTAACTAGAAATTGCAATATCTCATCATCTCAGTGCTGCAGCCCATGTCTCAGGATCAAGCTATCTGTCTGTCATTCCAGAGGTCTGTATTTCCCTTGCTCTGGCGTAGTAGGCTATTCCCATAAGTGGAGGCCTGTGACCTTAGCACTTCCAGGAGGAACAACTTTATTGTCTCTGATGATACAAGTATTTCTGGGTGCTGGGCCAGTCTGTGTGGGCACAGGGGACCTGGAGAACAACAAAAAGCAGGTACACCTTCAGTGATTTTCTGCCCTCTTGCTGCTTGCCTATCTTAATTCATATACCTACAGCAGTAGGACAGCAGTAGCAGGAGTGAGATATCTGGATGTCTGCCCAGTAAACACATCTGTTTCCAAAGGGAAAATTTCTTTTTATTTTCTGAAAATCAAGTACTTTCTTAGGGTCTTTCAGATTAGGCTTTTCCACAATTTGCTACATCTGAAAAAATACCAACAAACCATCAGTACAAAATTACCCTCATGTCTGACAAATCTTGGCCAGGTTCATCTCTGCATTCTCATGGCAGAATAAGCACTGCAAAAATCCACCATGCATGTGTTCAGCAATGCCCTTCCTTCACCACACACACTCATGCGTAAGTTTTTAAAACATACAATTGGAAATAAACAAAGTGAAAGATTATTTAAAAATCACACATGCAGTGAGTATGAACCTGAATGGAAATGCTTGACATGTTATAAAATAAATTTTATTTTTAAGGAAAAAAAATTCTAGAAGTAGAGATACTTCTACAGTAAGTCAGACCCTAGACTGGAATGGTCAAAATGTGGTAGAACTGAATGACATCCCTGCACTGCTTGTCACCAGAGTGTCTAGCATGTGTTGTTGCTCTTACTGAAATGCAGGCAAGAATTAGACCCTGAGGCCAGGAGGTAGCAAAAATGAGTTCCAGAAAATGCCTCTACCTACAGCAAAGCAGTAATACAGAGGAGACAAGGCTAGGGGATTTGAAAGAGGATGAGATCCAGGGTGCAATGCGACCAGCAGGACACCAGGGAGTAGTCATGAGGACAAGACAGCACTGTTGAGCAACTGAAACTGGATTTTGAAAGGAAGCTACTAGTACAAGTCAGAGGTGTAATAAGTTCCAAATGCAAGTTATTGAGGGAGATCTTTTTTCTGTTCGTAAGTTGGGGTTTTTTCAGTTGTTTTGTAGCTAATGTAGTTGTTCAATATGATAATTTGAGTTTCATTATTGCTAGAGTTAACTGATTTGTCAGTTAATCTAAAATGCTGCCATGCAATCACTTGAACATAAATTACTGCCAGGACATCCAAAATTTTATTATTTTTTGTATGCAAAACTGCAACCAGCTGTTCACAAAGAAGGAGGCAGATAGAAAACAAGGGTGTAAGTTCAGAAAAAGAAAGAGTAGGAAAAATAAAAAATGAAGAAATCATGTTGAATGTCAAGTATAAGGGCCTTTTTTCTGACACTATTGCTTTTACATTACATTTTCCTGGTGGAAAAGGTAGAAACCTAAGAAACAGAGGAGTCCATCTTAGGCTGGTGACTGGAGGGCTGACTAAGAGCAAAAGATGTTTGGACTTACAAGTAACTCAGGGACAGCATTTTTCTAGTTAGTATTTGTATCACCTGAGGCTGTTTTATATCTGCAAGGTAGGTAATTGCCATGGACAGAGTATTTTCCTGAGGCAATTTGGTAGTAGTCAGCAGCATTACAGTAGAGGTGTTTCTGGTCATGAGAATTTTGAGATCTCTTTCCTTCCTGTTGAGGAGCAACATGAGTAGAAAAATTATATGCAACTTCACCAAGTCAAACCAAGGCCAGGAACCTGTGACTGACAACATCTGGGAGAAAAAATTAATTCATTTTGAAATGTATTATATGCTGACTGTTTTAACCTCTTAAAGGAAGCATGTCCACACACCCATAAAAGATGATTTTGTATAGTAGAGGTGGCCTTTGAGTCCTAGCAAAATAGAAGTATTGTACTTGGATATCTGTACAACTGTTAACAAGTAAAAGAAAAGGGGGAAATATAGTAGAGGCGGCCTTTGAGTCATGGAAAAATGCATGTATTGTACTTGAATATCTATATATAGGCTTTGCCCTAGGAGGTCCCGGTTGTCCTTGATGGGCTGCAGCTGCGATGTCCTTAATTGGGCTGCAGCTGTGACCAATGAAGATAACTGGGATAAAAGGGGGCGGGTTAGCCAGTCAGGGAAAGCCTTGAAGGAGCCCTGAACTGAGAGAGAATCACATGCAGAAGAAGGAGTCAGTGCTGTGAAGATCTGCAGCCATAAGAATGCACTGAGGAGGTATGGGACTTTAGAAATCTCATAACAACAATATGGGACTCTAGAAATAGAACAACAACAATTTTGCCTATGCAAACTACTTGTAGTGAGATGTTTTCCCCATGGCCTTTGCTATTGACCCTCACCTTCAACATGTGACGCCGTGTTACCTTATCCACTATGAAGGGAAGCGAAGCAAAGGAGCTCCTCATCAAGCGTTTTAGTATCAGGGCCGCTCTTCCTTTGTACCTGCCATTCCCATCACAGGCTCTAGATAAGGCAGCCCTTTTGATGGCTTTAATCATAAAAGCTAACATTCAAAGAAGATAAAAACCTTCTTCTAGCTCTCTTCTTTATATCTTTCATTATCTGCTTTATACCTTCATAGTTGGAGAAAACATAAGCCGGTGCCCAGGATCTTTGGTCTATGACCTCCAGTATCCCGTGGTTATTAAATTTTGACCCCAGGTCTTGAATGTATTTTCCACATTACTTTTCAGGAGAGCAAAGAGGTAGTCTGGCCATTTCAGAGGGCAGTTTATAAAAAGTGAAGGAGTAACACCACTCAGTAACTTCAGATAGTAACAAAACTATCAAGTAGATTTATTCCATACTTACACAGTGGTGTCTTTCTGAAAGCCCTGAAGTCTAAAGTTAAATGAAATTATGGTGACATAACTTCAGCTTCTAGCAGAAGGGGTGTAAGGACCTTACATCCTCCAAAAAGAGTAGTGCTGTCCCTGTTTGCAGGTGCATGAGAAGAAAGCAGCTATTAGGAACCATGTTACCATCATATTTTCTGAAAAACCCTCTTGCCCAGGATTTTTCTCCTGGGAAGCTGAGAAGCCTCAGAGAAAAAGGAAACCAATATTATCTCATTTGCTTCTCCTGTGTTTTGCTGCTTTGAAATGTGGTTTGGAGATTGTTTATCCAACGGGTGGTTGGTTGATTGGTTTCATGTGAATTGTTTTGACTTAATGACCAATCACGGTCAGGCTGTGTCAGACTCTGAGGAGAGAGTCACAAGTTTTCATTAGTATTGTCCAGCTTTCTGTCTGCATCCTTTCTCTATTCTTTAGTATAGTTTTAGTATGGCATTCTGTAATATGATATGATACGATACAATATTAATAAATTAGCCTTCTAAGGACATGGAGTCAGAGTCATCATTTTCTTCCTGCCACAGAGGGACCCTGAAAATACCACAGAACCATACATTTGTGGTTGTTGTTCTCCCCAGGCCCTGTAGCAGAGGACACACATCCATAGCCAAGGAAAGGTAAATACTAACATGTTTGCAAAATATTCAAGGAGATGGGGAAGTGGAAATCGATATATGGTGGAACTGACATGAAATGCAACTGTAAAGCTTCTGTATTTTTTTGGGTACTGACAACATGAGAGAGGAAATTAATCTTCACAAGTCCATTGTAGGACCCCTCTTCTTTCCTTTGCTTCTCTCACTGTGATCTTTGTTTATCATAAGTGGGTGGCACACCTTTCCTTCACATACTTCAATATTTAGAAGTGTGCCAGAGGCCAAGAAGGCAGAACAGAAATAGTTACCCATGTACTGGGGAGGACTATGCAGCAAGTCTCAAATGCAGAACCAAGTACTTTACATGTCTTATTAATTAGCATTTTATAATAAGAAAAAAGGCTTTCCAGCTGCAAGGAAAAGCTGTGTCTCTTGGCAGCAGACAACAAATGCAGACTGCATTGGGAACAGAAAAAGTGATTCAGTTTGCTTTCCTACTGATTCTTCCCACTGCTTGCTGAAAGATGTATATAACAATTTCACCAACAAAGAAACAGCTGTAAGATTAGGGAGGCTCAGTCCATGACTGCACAAGCAGAGCAGTACAGTACTGTGGTCCATCTGCTCCACTTATAAGGATTCACTCTTTTCCACTTCCTAACTGTGTGCCTGACCACAGTGCAGCTTCTGCCCAGGCCGTTTCCCAGCCTAGAAAGTGGCAGAGATATAAAGCCAGAGGAAACTGTTGCCCCTTAAAATTAATAAATTTCTCTCAGGTCACATCACATTCTATCCTACAAGCTTAAGATAAGAATATCTGTAGTATGGTAGGAAAGAGTCAACTTAGCCATGTTTCCTGTGTTATGGAGATCAATGTTGGAGGCCTAGGGAAGACCAAAAGGAAGGAACATCAGCACCAGCATGATCTTCCAACTTCCAGGTATTTGCAATTCACAGGCTTCAGAGCCAGCATTTTCATGTCAGATAATCCTTGATAAATCTTACTTCATGAACTTATCTAATTTTGTTTAAGCAAGCATGCATATAGCATACAAGCACGTACTTCTAGTTTCCTCTAGACTAGAAGAATCTGTTATTTTTATGGCTTGTCCTGTATTTGCTCTTGGAAAAGCTGAAATACATTTTCACTCTGGCTCAGTTTCATGAACACTGATGAAAATATTAATATTCACAAGGATACATATAAAAGGAAGCTTCATATTGCCATATAACTCAACATGTAATTAATTGGTAAATTGTTATGTTTATATAGCAATACTCAATCAAATATTCTAGAATTAACAGCTGTCCTGAGTTCTTTTATGTACAGCTATCTCAGATTTTGCCCAAACCATAATAAACTATTATAAGTTTGGAAACACCAAAAAAATGCTAACTTTTTGGAAGAAGAATTCATAAACAACTCTTGGTACCTTTTGGGAAAGCAGGTACTGCATTGTAAATATTTATTATAGAGGTATTATTAAAGAAGAGGCACAGAAGTTTTACAGCTGGAACTAAGTTGCTATGAATAATTTTGTTAAAGAACACCGTCAACAATATTTATACGGTGTCCAAATTGTGCTAAGTTTTTACACACTGTTAGGAAGATAAGATCACATACCTATTGCAGAGTTTGGAACTCGCTCAGAGCCAAGAAGTCTGGCAGGACTCCACTGCAGCCAGTGCCTCAGCTCTTAGCAGATGGGTGTACACAACGTGCCTCTCTGCACAGCACAGCTCACCCGAGGCTCCCGAGGGGCGCTTTCCCAACCCCAGTGCCCCAGCGCGGCTGCGGCTCAGCCCATGGGATGGGATGCTGGGAAGGGAAAGTCACTGAACCCCAAATGCAGTGAGCAACTAATGAGTATTTTAAGGGCAAATTGTCTCGCTCTAGGCAAATTCTCATTAGGTGGAGGCACAGTGGAGAGAATTTCACTCTGTTTTGTACATACAGACTTCAGTGTGTCTGTTTGTGTATGGCTGGATTCTGCTTAGGTACTCTGCTCTGTCTTCACTTGCTCAGGGACAGAGAAATTTACAGGTGAGTTCATGAATGCAAATGAATGCATGAAGTATGATGCTAGCCCTCTCATCTTAAAGGCAACTGTATGCAAATGTGCATGCACAGATATTTAAATTCTCACAGGATATAATTATAAAATAATACATACAGAACCAGTCAAAACTCAGGTATATATGCTTGCTGTTGTTTACATAGTTCTTAGGCTGTAAAAATGTATTATTTTTTTTAAATGTAGGCTATCCCTTACTTTAATGCTTTCCTTTTAATTTTGTTTGGATTTTCCTGATGGCACTCTATATTAAAAAATTAGTTAGGGTCAAGACAATGTTTTTAATCAAGAGAATTGCTTCCTTAGAGCATTCAGTCTTGTAACTTAGTTTTAGGTAGTCCTGCAAGGAGCATGAAGTTGAACACATGGATGTATCCCTTCTAATTTAAGATACTCAGCAATTCAATGAAAATGATGTAAAATTACTTTTCCCCTGCAAAACATCAATTGAAATTAGATCACTAGAGTTGCCATTCCAGAAAGATATAATTTGAAAAAACATTTGTTGTCTATCAATCACATTCTGGATGGAATCCAGATAACTGATTTTAAGGATATCTTAAAACTGTAAGCACCAAGTTTTAGCCCACATTTCTTTAGAAAACCAGGTTTTTGGGACTAGAACTAGTCTGTTTCTATTTGTTTGTCCTGTTCACCACTAATAATGTTTCAAACATCAGCAATTTCACTCTAACAGAGAATATGAAGTCTCCCATACCACCAAGTTTTTCTAGATCTGGAGACAGCAGCATCCAGGCTGTAAGAAGGACACCTGTGGTGATCCTTTATGGGGTGCTAGAGGACTGGAAATGGACAGAGTCATCACAGAGGCATCACCATCAGAACCATGGACCAGAGCTGTTGCTCAGCATTGGCATAGCCCAGCAGGCAGGAGAAAGCCCGCTGGAGCCAGAGAGAGCAGCTCCCGGTGGCTCAGTCCGAAGGAGATGAGCTGGAAGGCAGGCACCGCTGCTCGCTGGCATTGGCAGATGTGTGCAGCTCTGCAGCAGCTCTTTAGCCGCGGAGCGTGGCTCCAACCAGCACAGCTGTCTCAATGAGGGTCCTTCTCCCACCTCGGCTCCTCGCAGGAGCGCAGTGCTGCGGATGCTGCTCGCTGCCCACAGGTGGCAGTGAGCCTTCACCGTTCGCCAGGGAGAAACCAAATTTGCCTCTGAGCCTTTGGGTGTTTGTAGGCATCGGCCTGACTGCCCCTGCTTGAGGTGCTCGGGTCTGGCTTTCGGGGAGCCCTGCAGTAGAGAGCCCTGCTTTTCCTCTCTCCGAGTGCTGTAACATAATCTGTGCGAGTGGGAAGGGTCTGTAGGTCTGTCACAATGAGCAAGATCTGCTGAAAAACTCACTCAAATCTGAGATGTCAAATGGTGTCAATATAGTTGGAAAAGCAACACTTCAAAGCAGAATACGTTTCAGAGTTGGTGATAATTTTATTATCTGTATCTGCCTGAACACAAGCCTGGTGTGAAATGACAGAGCAAGAGAGAGAGAAAGAAAAGGAGCTGAGCAGATCAGAGGAGATCAGAAAATTGCTCATTCAGGGTAATAAATTACTCATTCAGAATAATAAACTTTGCTGTCAAAAAAACACAGCTTCCCTTGGATTTTTCAAAGGATAAAACCACCATTGTTTACATTTAAGCTACCCTCTCTCCCATGTCCTTTATCATAACAAAGTTAAGTTCCCTATGAAACAACAGTATATATTTGTGATATTCCAAAATACATGCTGAGTACAAATTTTCAAACCTTCACAGATAAATAGATTAGATTAAAGAACAAAAACAATGGTGTTGAGTGGAAAAATAGACAGTAAGTAACATTTGGCCAACCCATAAGCTGAAGATGTTTGTATATACTATATAAAATCTGGGTATCTGTCCCTTCATTTTTGTCCTGGCATCAATAACAACATGCATTGTGTAGGTTTGTGTTTTTTGGGTGCTTCTCCTTTTTTCTTTCCAAAAATAACAACAAACTTCAAAGTGACAAATAGCATCAGCAAACTGAAAAAACAAAACAAATGTAATTTTGTCTCAAACCACTGCCCAAATGTGACTTAACTCTGTGAGTTTTTCATTGCTCTCAGACAGCTGTGAACATCTGCCAAGTGACTGGGACCCCATTGCATCTGGTGCCACCTGCATCTTGATACACACAGCAACAAGCCAAGTGTTGCCATCATGTATGCTTTTGCATCTTCACTGAATCCGCTGGGGCTGCATGCATGTAACTGAGAGTTTAATCCCAGTGGAGCTCTGTTGTGTTTCCCCGTGACTAAGTTCAGTGGACTTCAGTGGAGTCACAGGGTGTAACTGAGACCAGACACACTCTATTGATAAATACTTTTACTAGTAAATCCTTTTACCAGCCTGGTACCCGTCTGCAAAGTTTCCCCTAAAAAATGGATATTCTGACAAATAGAGAGCTTGCTACTGGACATCTACAGCTTGGTGGACTGATCTTAGGACAAAATTTTTAACACAACAGAATCTTCTGCTGTTTTCTTGTGAAAAAGCAATTCTGTGACAATACTGTGAATGGTCCATTTCCTGCCCCTGAGCCAATGTGGAGGCACAGGTCCCATGGGAAAGACCAGCTCAGGATCTACATCTAGTGGGAAAGAGATCTGGAGACAGGGCCTCAGAGGCCAGCCCTCGGGGTCCTGCCTCTCCAAGCCAGGGGCCAGACTGTCTTTGTGAAGAGCAGTAGGTTCATCATGTTCTGCACCCAAACTAAGCTGATTTATTTTTGGAGACTCCTGATCTGGAATGGCCCTGATCTGAATGTCTGGAGCGAGTAGGAGGCCCATCCCAGGGAGCTAGTAGTGCAAGTGCAGAAGGTGAATTCTGTGTTGTTTTGTCTCATCAGTCCCTGCCACAGAAGAGAAGATTTGTTCTTAGGCTACCTAGAAAGAGATACTAGGTAGACAATGTTTGTACTTTACAGGGAAACAAAACCCCGCTTAAAGAGTCCCCATATCACATTGGGACATATATTTTTTTAGATTCTGAGTAAGGTGCTGCAAGGAAAAACATCAAAAAGAAATTTGCATTTTTTATTTAATAAAATTAATCTTTGCAGTCTTTGCTATTTTGTATACTATGTGCATTTGTGACTCTTTTGGGCAGAGTAATTTTCACAGGATCTGCATATTGCAATTTTATGCAGGAATAGAGTTCACATACAAAGTGAAGCCAGAACTGTCTGGCACAGAGCTCCTAAGGACAGATGGTGCCACCTGCATCCTCAAGTAAGAATAGTCCTAGCCAGGTTTGTAAACAATGACTTATTTAAGTGAAAGAGGGGAAAATAAAATCTATGAGCTCTCTTCCTATCTAAGTACAGAACATTTACAGCAATAGAAAAGTATTAAAATTAAGCATTATTGAGAGCAGTGTTTTCACTGACTCACAGCTCTCAGGATACATGGAAGTTCTCACCGCTATTCAAATCTGTTGTTTCTTTCTTGCCACCCAGCTTCTTTTCCAAAATATATTTGAGCCACAGATCGTGGAGTTTTGTGTAGAGGCCTCCCCTATGTTCTCCTTCTTCCTCTGAACAAGGTTATTCAGCCTTGCAGTTTAGTTTTAAGCTGAGGTTTTTGACAGGCTTATTGTTGCAAATATCAAGACCAAACTGAATTTGCAGTTCGGTCTTGATACCTTATTATCTTGCCACTGAAATAAAAGATGGCACAAATTCAGCTCTGAAGGGAGCACTGGGGATTTAAATGTCATTTGAACATACATTTCTTTAAGAAGCAGTAAGAATAACCAGTGTAAAGATAAATAAGGGAAGGAGAAAAAAGGGTAAGCATGTGAGTTTTCTTAACATGAAAAATATTCTATTTACAGGAAAAACATTTCCTTCATTGATTGTCATTGCACTCCATTTCTTGGTAAGAAAATATTTGTGCTGTGTCTGTTTAAAATTTCATCTGTCTTTTGTGGAAGGACATTTGAAAAAGGATAGTTTTTCACTTATTTAAAAATCAATTATTCTCAAAAGTTGGTGTGTTTTTTGTGGGTATACAGATACATGTCTATATACCACATTTTATGCCTAGTGAAGAATTTAAACAGTAATACAGGCACTAGCTGACATTGGGTTTGCTTCTTTGCAAGCACTGATAACTGGCAAGCAGATGAAATTTAATTTGTTTACAGAGAAGTGAAAATATAAACAAACTTACTATAGGTCTTTCCTTGTTAGATTTCTTCTAAGACATGAAAGAGGAGCCTATTCAGACTTACTATCTGCTTGGTGTTCTTGAAACTAGCAGAGGCTACAAGGTCTGTTGACAGGTTAGTCTATTGAATATTCCATAGGTTCTGGCACCTCACATTTTGGAAATGGACTTAATTGGTAGCCTTTTACCAAGAGATAACAGTAAAAGTTTAATCAGTAACATTATTTCATATCAGGCTGAGCAGAAATGAACCAGAACACTTTTTGTGGTCTTGCCATTCAGTATAAAATTAAAAAATGCTCAAAACAATCAGGTTATAGAAAAGGCTATTAAAAAACATGTCACCAAATTTTTACAAGATTTAATTTAATTTAAATTTTTTTTCCATTTAAATTTCAGGATGAAGTCTGGCTCTGCTTTAGACTTAAATTTCCAGTTTTGTCCATTACTAATTAGAATTCTTTGTGATGGAGAATGTTCAGGTGCAAAAATGAAAGCTACCCCCTCTCAGTGCAGTCGGGAGCCACAGGGATGAATGTTCATGGAAATGTTTGTGTATACCTTACAGAGCCACAAAACAACACCCGGTTTTGATTTGTTTAAGCTACATTTTTATTAATAAAATTATATGTGACATTGTTTGAAGACTGACTAAAGCCAGAATGGTGGTTTTGTATGACATCTATGCAATTTAGATAGAATTCATATGAGGTAAAGTAATATGGATATTTATAGTCACTTTTATTTTCTGTTGTGCTTGAGGTTGTTAAACTTTTTATGCTCTTTTCTTTTTAGACTAGGGACCCTGGAATAAATATTTGAAACATATCTATAACATATGTGTTTTCATAAACTATATTTTTATTTTACTATGCAAGTACAATATGAAGAATATCCCTTTTTGCCAGGAAAGCAAGATTTGATAAACTCAGCTGAAATGGAATTTAATGAAAAGAAATGAATGAGGCCTTAACAGATTAGTTCATTGAATGGTTTCAAAAGTTTCAAATTAAATGACACATTAAAATGCCTGCTTTGCCCACTTTTCTGGCACAAAAGAGCTACAACAAAATGCAACTAAATCTCTTTTAACATTTGAGTTATAGCAAAACCACAAGACAGATTTTTTAACAAAGACCAGGCTACAGACAGGACTGAACAGTCTGAACACTGACTTCTACAGTTATAAGCCTCAATGAAGTGTTAGTCTCCCATGCAGAAGTAAACAATAAGCCTGTAGAAGGAAATAGAGGCTTTAAAACTGCTTCTTTTACCTTAAATCTGGTTTCTCGGACCTCTCCAGGTAGGGTTTCAAGCAACAAAGTCACCAGACTACTATCTTCCTTCAAGTGCCTTGACAAGTTATTTTCCAGCCTAGTATTACTGAGAGCTTAATTTCTCCTGATGACTTGATATACAAACTCCACCTTTCAGAGGAGGTTGTTTCTCAGGAGGAAAAAAGAATATATAACCTTATTCATTTCTGCATTGACATTTTTTTCAGATCCTGCTCTGTGATATTGAACCTGTCTCGAAGCTAATATGCCAGAAAACTGTAGGTAAAAACAAAAAAACCCAAGCAAGCAAATAAATAAATATTTTCTAAACCCTTTCTGAAACTCTGTTAAGATAATGCTTTCTTTATAAATTTTACATTCTCTGCCTGTAATTTTTCTTTAATTTAGTGAGCACTGAAATTTTCTGTGATGTATATTACTATTCATTCCTGAAAAAAAGGTTGGGTTTCTTCTGGATTTAGAAGGAAAGAGCCCAGACAGGTCAAGCCGTGTGATCCACAGAGCATTTGAACACTGAAGGAGCAATCAAGCTCTTGGCATGGGAGAGCAATACAGCTGAAGTCAGAGTTCAAGGATAGGTGGGGTGGCTGGTAGTCCTTCCCTGGAAACAGTCATGAGGGGCTCTCTGCAAGGGAACTAGGCAGCCTGGCTATCAAGTGTTTGCTGCACATGCAGAGGACTTCTATTTACACCTCCTGATAAGGTTCTTTCTTATTTCATCCAGCCTCAGGAGATCAATTCATATGTTTGTGAACACTTCCCCACCAGCAAAGAAAACACAGTAAAATGCGAAGACCACCCTCTGTGGGAAGGCAAACTGAGAGAGCTGTGACAGAGAATGGAAGAGTAAGGATAATATTACCATAAGACAGAATCAGAAAATTAGAGCTGTTTAACCCATCAGGAAGGCTGCTAAATCCCCCTGTGCTGTGAGGATGCTGTGGGAGCAGAAAATCTGGACCACTGACAAAATTAATACAGTCTCCTGAAGCTTCTGATGCTTGATATAACTGAATAACCTCAGATCCTTTGTCCGTGGTGTAACAAAATATTTACTTGGTGCTGTCTTTGCTGCCTTTCAGCTAAACAGGAGTTTTCACACTGGCTACTGTGAGAACTGGGGTGTTCAGGAGGAGGAAGAAGCTTGATATGTCCCTCAAAAAAAAGGAAATCAGGTGGAAGAGTAGTTGATAGATCTTGGCCAAAAGCTTAAAAAATGCTTTAAAATGTGCTAAAAAAATGATCATCAAAAGCTGCCAGCATTACTGGAAGGAAAGACCTATCACTTCTAAATGGATGTCTAGAGCCTTTTTCCATTTGACAGTTTTGAAGGTCATTGGAAGGTTAAGAGATCGGTTTATAAGCTTACAAAAATTAGCTTCTTTGTGCAGTCATCACCAAGTTTGGAGAAGTCCTCCAAGATCATTGAATGTAACCATTAACCCAGCACCACCATGTTCACCACTAAACCATGCCCCAAGTGCCACATCCGCAAGCCTTTTGGACACTTTCATCACTTCCCCAGGCAGCCTGTTCCAATGCCTGACCATTCTTTCAATGAAGAAATTTTTCTCAGTATCTAATCTAGACTTCCTTTGGTGCAACTTGAGGCCATCTCTTCTCATCCTGTCACAGATGTCAGTTATGTGGGAGAAGAGGCTGACCCCCACCTCGCTACCCCCTCCTTTCAGGCACTTGTAGAAAGTGATAAGGTTCCCCGAACCTCCTTCTCTCCAGCCCCCACAGCTACTCCATGAAGGACTTATGCTTCAGACCCTTCATCAGCTCTGTTGCTGTTCTCTGTACACACTCCAGCATCTCAGAATTGTTCTTGTCATAAGAGCCCCAAAACTGAGCACAGGATTTGAGGTGTGGCCTCACCAGTGCCCAGTACAGGGGGACAATCCCTGCCCTGCTCCTGCTGGCCACACCATTGCTGGCACAGGCCAGGATGCCATTGGCCTTCTTGGCCACCTGGGCACTGCTGGCTCATGTTCAGCTGCTGTCACCAGCACCCCCAGGGCCTTTTCCTGTGGCAGCTTTGCAGCCACTCTGCCCCAGCCTGTGGCACTGCCTGGGCTTGCTGTGACCCAAGGGCAGGACCCAGCACTGGGCCTTGTTGAGCCTCACACCACTGGCCTGGGCCCATGGTCCAGCCTGTCCAGACCCCTCTGCAGAGCCTTCCTGCCCTGCAGCAGATCAACACTCCCACCCAGCTTGGTGTCACCTTCAAGTCGACGGAGGGGGCGTCCTTGATTCATTCATCCAGATCATTGATAAAGACATTAAACAGAACCTGGCCCCAGTACTGAGACTTAGGAAACACTACTGGTGACAGTTTTTCCACAAGAATGCTGTGGGAAAGTGTGTCAAAGATTTCAGTGAAGTCCAGGTAGAAACATCCACAGCATTTCCCTCAACCACTGTGTAGGTCACCCTGTCATAGAAGGGATCAGGTTGGTCAAGCTGAACGTGCCTTTCACAAACCCCTGCTGGCTGGGCCTGATCCCCTGGTTACCTGTACATGCTGTGTGATGGCACTCAGGATGCTTTGCTCCATGATCTTCCCTAGCACCAAGGTAAAATTTACAGGCCTGTAGTCCCCTGTATCCTTCTTCCAGCCCTTCTTATAGATGGAGGCTACATTTGCCAACCTCCAACCAACTAGGACCTCCCCATTTTAGCCAGGACTGCTGGTAAACAATGGAGAGTGGCTCAGAGAGCACTCTCACCATCTTCCTCAGTCAGTTTCCGCTAGTTATGTTTGTATTTTTATGATGATTATCAGTACTCATTGAAATATCACTGAGTCCTGAGGCCCAGGATACCACTCTGCCAGGTTGTAGATAGGAAGAGTCTGTTGCTAAGCATGAAGTAAACTACAGCAAATGGGTAACATAAAAGGAGATACTAGACAGCAGTGGTCAGTATGTGTACTGCCTCTGAATGGGATGGAATTAATTTTTTTTCATAGAAGTTTTTGTGAGAGTTGTGATCAAAAGGGCGTTGATGTCCCAGTGGTTTAGCTATTCTGAAGAGCATTTGCACAGCATCAAAGCCTTCTTTGGATCTCACTCTGAGCCCCTAGAATAGATTGGGAGGGAAGAAAATTAGGCAGATGTTCTGAACAAGCTGAAAGCATGCGCCATGTCATACAACATCATGCTCAGCAATACAGAGGGAAAAGACAAGGTATTAGGAGAGTTAGCCGTCTTTTACTCAGAAGCTCCCAGGATATCTCTCTGCCCATGGGAGGTGTATCGCTTGTATTGCTTTATTTACTTTTTCTCTTCTTTCACTTCTCCTTCATAAGTGCCTTTTCATGTCTTTTGATGATAAAGTTTCTGTATCACCTTTGTCTGTCCCTAATACCCCTTGAGTGATGGGGGAAAGTGACCAGGAGTCTGTGGAGCCCTTAACTGTCTCCTTGGGTTAGCCCCAGCAGTATGAAAAGTCAGGCACAGTCTTGTGAATAAAATTGATTTTTAAGGGTTTAATTTTGAAAGAGTAAGATTTGTTCTTGATTTCTTAATATTGACAGGATGCAACTAATTTGTGAGAGTCATTATGAGAAAGAGCACAGAGATGTTTGAAATCTAACAAGTGGGTGAGAGATGGAGGTGGGAGCTGATATGTAGGAGAATGAGAGATGAGAAACTATTGTGAAGAGGCCGTGAAGGGCTCTGAAAATAAAATATTTTATGTTAAACATCCTATAGGAACAGGAGAGAGTAGAGAGAGATAAAAGAGGGGTGATTTAGTGAAGTCTGTTGGCTGACAAGAGGAACTTTGCAGGAGGATTCAAAGTGGATACAAGCTGATTCTTCTGTTTCAGTTTCTTCTATTACTATATTCAAAACCTTGTCCAGCTACTAAGAAGGAAATTTCATACTGTTACAGAACAGATGTAACAATAGAAATATCCTGTGTATATGGGGCTTATTTCATTTATCAGGTGTTGGGAGCTGGTATATTCTTTTATTTCAGAAAGCACAGGGTGAGCTGTGCTCATTATTCACCTTTCATAACTATTTCCGCAGATGTCTCTAAGCTCACCCACTGCCTGACTTGGACGTACAGCATCTTCACCCTCAGGTGTACAAACAGAGAAACCAGCAGAGAGTTTTAGTAAGCTTTCCAGTTAACACATGCAAACAGACAGCAACATCTGGGGAAAAGAACAACAATAAATTTTCATAGCCACTAGAGCATTGCTTGCTCCATTTAGCCACATAGATCAACCTCACTACTGTTTTGCATGACCAGAGCACTTGAATGCAAATTTCCAAGGATGGCACAGTCCCAACCAATAAAAAAGTGGTTTTCCTCAGCCAACCATGCACTTGTAGAAAGCTCAAACTGAATGCCCTTGTTGGTTTTGCTTGCAAAAACCAACAAAAAAGTGTGTGTCATGCAAGCTCACCAGAAAAGTCTGCTGCTGACACTGGAGAGGGGCAGTTTGCAGACTGACTAGCTGGAGACACTGTGCACATTGAATTCTTTCCATACATGGATGGCATTGTGCTGAAAGCTCTCCAATATCTGCCAAAAAGAAATAGAGGTGCTGGGGCTCCAAGTGGCAAATTGTACAATTTATATTTTTTATTCACAGTTTATGTCCTAAGCACCCCCACATTTGGCTTGTGAGGCAGACCGGTCATAGTTGCCTTCTGAAGCATGCACTCTAAGTGACAGGGAATGGGCCAGAGGAGAAGAAATCAGGCAGCTGGCTTTTGCCTGCAGTACAAATGCAACATTATAGCCGCCAGAAACCTGGTTGTCCAGCATGCAGGACAAAGTGGGACAAACACTCTCCACGGGGCAAGTAGATGCTAGGAGACTCCCAAGGGCAGATCTAGAGATGAACTTCAGAGTCAGTGGGAGGAGAGAACTCTTTCTGATGGACCTGGAGTACACAGTGCAGAGAATGTTAAATTGTCAGAAGTCATTAAAACATGGCCTGAAGGAAAATCTCTTGAAAAGGACCTGCCTCTATAAGCAGATAGCAGGGGGAAAATAAAATTACTCATGAAAACTTATGTCCTGTCTAGGAGATATGAGCTGATGAATTTTAAAAGGAAGACTGCTGTACTTTGGGTTTTAAAATGTTAGTTCCTCTGCTTTGGGTTCTGGGAATAATTTATGCTAAAAACAAGAGATTTTTTGAGATTTTCCACATGTTGACTCCCAAGGCAAGGTACAGGTCTGGGTCTGGGCAGGTCAAGATCTGCAGCGCATCCACCCTCTATGCTCCACTAGCCAAAAAAAGATTGTTTGTAAAAAAGCCAGTTCTGGTAGGATCATAATGGGTATATGGGGTGAGGAAAATCAACAGGCCATACAGGAAGGCATCCAATTCCAGATCCCCATGGCATTGGATATGTGTTTGATTGGTTGCTGAGGAGTTTTCAAAATATACTACCGTGTTTGGCATGGATGAAGTTGGACAGTGACAGGTAGGAGCAGGTCTGCCCAAGAAAACTTGTACCGAGTTGGTGTTGCTATTGTAATTCTGTCTTATCCCCCTGACTAAACACACTTCCCAGCGCTAAGTATTTGGAATTTCAAAGAGAGGAAAAGAGTACTGGTAAGATTGAAGTACCAAGATGTCTAGTTTCATGGAACATATAAATATCTTTTGTACATATTTATCAACATATATTTATAGAGACACAGGTCCTAGCAGGAAAGCTGGGACAGGATAGCTCCTCTTCTAGTTTGCAGGAAATAGCTAGAGAGATTAATCAATGTACCAGCTATTTGCATAATTGTTTCAGAGTTGTTCTAGTAGCAACTAGTGCCAATGTTTCAGAAATTTTTCTGTTCTTCAATTGGAATTGCTCACATGCAAAACATATCACTTGACAAAAAAGTAGAAGTTGTTCTGTTTACAGTGATTTTATAAATAGTGATGAGCCACTGAAAAGCATCCTCTTTAACTATGGCAGAAGAACAACACTCCTCTAGCAGAAGGGATGGGTATGGCATTCTCTGCAAAAGCAACCTTTCCTGATACTGGCAGCTGTTTTATTCCAGTACATCAGATATCAGCCTGTACGGAAGATATGAACAGTTTACTGTACACTATTATTACTAAATTATAACAGGACAGAACTAGAAAGGGCTCATCTTAAACTGATTTTGAAGGGCACAATTTCTTCTTACAGTCTTACTACTCAAATGCCTGTAATACTGACTCACTCTTGTACCACACCCAAAATGCACAACTTCAGTTGCCTCTTGTAACTCTTGCATAAGTATTAAAGTCTGTTCTAAAAATGGTGAACACAGCTAAGATTAGTTAAAGATCTTGGCAGCACTTACTAGGATAGAAATATTCCACTTCCCACGTCTGGTCCTCAACTTAAATTTCAGTGACCTTCAGAAATTATGTTTTTATAAAATTGGCAGACAACTTTCAAAATGGTGGATATACTGTATGTATCTCCTTCCTCTTACCTGTGCAGCTGCATAAAAAAATTCCACCATGAGGGAACATGAGAGGTGTGTCTGCAGCAGCAGCAGGAAATCTGCGACATTCATTCTTTTTCAAAAAGCCTCCGAGAAAAATGAATAGGTTCACACTGTGCTTTTGCAAGAAAAGTTAACAATGTTCCCTGGGTCACCCTTTTGGAGGAAAATGAAAGGCTTGGGACCCCTTTCGTCAACATGACCGCACTCATGTAGAATAGATGTTATGCCATCAAGGAAGGGGAGAAAAATTTTAGTAAGAAACTTTTCAGAGTTTTTTTCAGATTACAACTGATTAAAGACCATCAGCAAGGTAGAATTTGGACATAGCCTCACATAGGGAATGATGATGAAAATACTTCCTTGCTAACATCCTAGCTAACACTCAGCTGTGGGTTTATGACAAAATGTCACACAAAAATCCTGTACAGGATAGAAATTCTGTGCTTGTATCAAAAATGTTTTAAACATTTCTGAAGGACTAGCATTGCATACTTGGGTTTTTTCCCCTGTAAAATTATCTAAGGAGAGGCAATGACTGAAAGCCTTTCTTAAGACTCCTCATGCCATTAACCTGTCAGTGAACAGCTAAGAAGAAATCTGGGTCAAGAATCCATGCATAAATGAAATCCTGGCAAAGGAAATACAGTTACTTTCAACAAAAGTGGATTTTTCCTTTTCCTTTCTGATGTTCTTCAGTTGCAATAAGGAACATATATTACAGATCTGTTCTGAAGTAAAATCATTGGCTGTTCCCAAACCTACTTTGACAACTGTCAAAAGAGATGACAAAACAACAAATGCATTGCAATGGTTCAATATATTAGAAAGGGAAGAAAATGTATGTTGTATATCATTTGTGGGAGAGCGTCCCTTAACATCACAAATCTTGTGTTAGGATTGTGTGGGGGACACTGTCCACAAAGGTGGTTAAATTCTAGAGTCATGAAAACATGGGATTAGGGACAATCTCCAGAAGAAACTCATCACGCGGGGAAAAGACTTCTCTCTTTAGACAGTGACTGTCTCACAGCTGAGACACAGGCCCCCAGATCTATAACCATTATGACACACTTGCTTATTCTGCACTGTTTGTTCCCCACTCCTGGAACAGATTTACTACAGGGGTTTAAATGGGCTGCAGCTCTCCCTCCAATGTATTGGTGCCTCTGTCCCAGCCTTCCCTCCAGCCGGCAGCATGCCTGCAGTCCAGACCTCCCTTCTGTGTGGGAGAGCTCTGCCTGCTCCCAGTGACTGGCTGAAGGCAAGGGGAAGTCTTGCATTTTTCCATGCCAAATGCCTAATACTACATGCTAAATGAGACCTATTTTTTATAGGTAGTTCAAAGTCCTGGTATGTGTCACCTAACACAGCCAGCTGCCTTGCTCCAATCACTCAGATTCATAGGAAATCTGGGACCTCTCCACCACAACATACCAGGACAACAAAAGCCGTTTTCATAGACTTTGGCAACTTTTATGAGGCTGAAATAATCACAAACATTTTGGGGTGTGCCACAAACTATCCATTTCTCATTATAATTCCTCCACAGGGTTTAAAATGTTACTTTTAGTCTGTCACATAATGCCTCTTCTAGCAAGTAAAAAAAATTCTAATGTGTGTATCTTTATGTATATGTTCTCTGAGTTTGCATGAAGCAAGTATAGAAGGACAAGCACAATGTGCTGCTAAGGGAGTAGGATATGAGGATTTTTTTTTTCTTTTGCTTTAAACATCACTATGTTCTTCACTCATTTTAAGGGCTATGAATTATGAAAGAAGCCACAGGATGGAAAATGAAATTAGGGGTTTGTACTACCTCCTTGTATCTCCAAGGTGCCTTTTTTTATGCAGTGGGATGCATTTCCTTGATGTCATAATATGAATGCAATTGCAATAATTGCAAAAAAAGTTAGAAGTATAAGACTATAAATCCAAGTTTAGTTTGTATAAATATCAAAACTCCCTCAGCTGGGGACAGCATCAGAAAAAATCTGGCAAACACCAGGGATAGTTAGGTTGCTGCATTTTATAATCAAAGACTTGACACCACAGTGTAAATAACAGATTTTTACCTCTTACTGTGTATTTCAGATCGTGATGTCACATACAGAAACTTTGGTACACCATCTGATGTCACCTTCCTTTCCCAAACATACCACCTAAATGACAAAAAACTACCTGTAAAGGACCATTTTTTCCTGTTAGCAAAGAAGCATTGAGAAAAAAATTCTGTAAGACATAGAGCATACAATGTGTTCTTGCAAGGAAAGATGATACGTGTGATGTCAGCTTACTGAAGAATTGCTTGGCAGATGGAGGTGTAACAACAAAACCCGTAAGACTCGGCTCAAACTTCGGAGGGCCTCGTGGTTAATTGCACTGCAGCTGTCCAGCACAGGCCTTGGAACAGGCCAAGCCACTTCTTAAGACCTCCAGGAATATTTAATATCTTATTTATGCCTAAAAGTTGTAGTTTATTTACATCTGAATGTTTGCAGCAGTTCCTGTTCTGCAATCAAGAAAAATCTATGCTCAGAATTCCCCCATGATCTCTTATTTCTTCACAATTCCCTTGATAACCAGACTATATGGTGCAGCTGGACAGAATTTTAAATATGCATTTCTTATGCCATCTGCGTGTTTCCTCTAGCAGTCTGCCATCCCCCATCGCACCAGGCAGAAAGCAGATAACAGAAGTGAGAAAACCTTCCTATTTCTTACAACATTTTTCATATTTTCACATGAGCAATGAAGTAAAAAATCCTTCTTTTGCACTGTATGTCACTAATCACAGAAACGCTTTAGTGAAAGTGAAAAACATGTGAGAGATGTAGATAATGTCTGAACACAAAAAACTAAAGCCTTTTTTGGAGATTCAAGCCCAGGATACACATAACAAATTGGTTACCTCTTCTGATCATTTCAGATGGACCAAGCAATAGAAGGACAGAAACTGCAAGGCAGATGACTAATATATCTTTATTTCTGTGTACTTCTCTGTCAGACCCTACAGAATTGTTGTTCACAAGGCCACAGATGATCAAGGAGGTTGAGGTCTCTGGGAAAGACACTCAGGCTGTGTCCTTCATTGTAGTATGCTCAACTCTCCTAAAACAGCATGTGGCAGGTCTAAATGTTTCTCTTCAAATGTTTGTTATTGATTGGATAATCTCATACATCAGGTGTGACTTGGCTGCTTTGGTGACTGAACTGTTTTCAACACAGCAGTTCTACAAAAAGTCACACATTTTTTGAGTTAGAATATTTGTGTCCATTTCTATAAACATTAAATTATGTTTCTAATTTTTCTATGACATGGATAGTTTCCACTCCTCTCGCAGAATAATGAACAAATGTGGAGCCTGTATATGAAATATGCTTGCAAAACTTCAGTTATCAGTAGTATATCTGGATAGATTTAATCTCCAGACACATAGCAATTAATACTTACCAAAATTATATGATTTTTATGAACATCCAAATTATGATATTGCAAGGATGATCATTTATGACCATGTTTCCCTCATGACAAAAGAGATACCTGGCAAGCACAACAGAAGATGTGTGTATTTGTGCTATGATATGGTATTCTCTAAAATTTTAACATAGTCATGTCCAGTCACTTTTTTTTCTAGCCTTCATTGACCACGGGAAGATTAGATTTTATGCTGCTTTGGTCCACAGAGACATCAATTAATGGCTCTGATTTTCACTGTGAAGAAAAATACACTGGAAAAGCAAACTGGAAAATTGTGATTGCTTCTATGAGTCTTGCATAAGAATCCCACATTCAGACTTACACACCTCAACCAACTCAAAGTGCTGCTTCACACCAGGAGAATCTGATGTATTCATTCCCCCATAAGGTCTAGTTTCTTTATCATGCTGGGTCTGTTTTTCATACAGGTAGAAGTGATAAGTAAGATTTGTTCATTAATTCAGAACCAATTTTAGTAAACTGGAACTGTGTTTCTTCAATAGGCATTCAGTGTAGTGTGCCATCCTGAAGGATGAGTACTTTGCTGACTAACACATATTGCAAATAAAATTCAAAGTAACTTACAATATAGTACCTTTTAATAAGTTTAATGAAGAATATTGAAACATAAAATGTACTATAAATAATCTCAGCCCAAAATAAAATTGCTTAAACCAACACCTAGAAGCGTGTACAGAAACAAGAAATTGTCTCGGCTGTATTTCCATTGCGCTGGTTGCACACACATGGACATGTATGCAAACAAACTGTCAAATCCATCTGAAGGGGCAAAGCTACTAAGTGTATGTTTATATCATGCACTCCTAGGGAATTCAAATCCTTTTGTTACTAAGTTGTTGTTTTTTTTTTTTAATCTGATTCACAACTATTTCCAGGTGCTCAAAACTGCCTCATCTGGGATGATAGGACTTCATACTTTGCTTTTGGTCCACTTATGCTATCAAGAGAATCTTCCATTATGAACATCAAATTAGACCAATTTATTTCTTTTCTGAATAGGTGGTGCTGCCAAGAATTTCCACCATTAATTTTAAACCTAATCCTTTTTTTATTATTATTTAGTAACACTGAAAATGTTAACACAATGTATAAACTAGTGAATTAGACTATATTCATTCATATTTTCATTACTGTAGTTATCTAGACTGTCTATGGATTTCTAATGTTTCAATTCCATATCAGTTCCCACCAGCAGACCTTTCTGAAAAATATGTCTCCATCAAAAAAGTACATAAATTTTCAGGTAGAAGGGCCCATCAGAAAAAGGGCCTCATCTTTTTCCCATACACACAGTGCAGATGATCAATTAGTAAGAGCAATATATTTTCAAAAGAGGTGTTTTGATACGTTTCTGAGATAAAAAAGGAGCAAGGGATAACATTCTCCTACCTCTTCCTGTCTTTGCTGAATCTTGAAGGACCATCAGATCATCTTCAGCTCTGTTCAGCCCCCTTGCAGCACTGTACTGATCCTCTCCACATCTTGTACAAATACGATAACCTGGGGACAGAGTGCACTTTCCAATATTAAGCCAATGATAATGTAAACAGAAATAGAGAAGACAATGCCTTAACAGCCAAAATTCATTGCCTCTCAGCAAGGGAGAGATCATGTCTGAATTGGTTATTTTTCTTGGGATTCTTGCCTTTTTAGTTTGATTAATTTGCACACAGATCTTGTCATAGCTGACCAGATTACTTCACCACCAGAACTATTGTCACAGCCTTTTACATACTTGCAGTTTTGTCACCAACATCAAACACTTAGCACAGACAGGCCTTCACATATTGTCTTTAAATGGAGTGACTGGGGAAGTAGTGTTTGTAAAGCAATATAAAGAGTAGATTCATTCATTTCTCCAGCCTCGGCTGTTTTTGAACCATTCCCAATAGTTACCTCTTTAATTCAAATTTGAAATGTTAGAAGAGATACTCTATAGCCTGTTCCAGCTATAAAATCATATTTTCCTTCTGATTCTGAGTGTCTGCAATTGCTCTCTCATAGTGCTTAACCTTTAAAGTCAGGAGGTCACTTGGAGGCTCTCCAGTCTGAAATGCGAATGTCCATATTTAAAATACAGAAACCCTTTTAAAAGGATGAAGGTATTTTTATTTGAAAGCCCAGTTTATAATGACTGTTGTCCATCAACCCAGAGCTACTTTCTTGCCAGGGACCTTTATTGTTTCTTTCTTATTACGTGGTATAACAATTCTTTGGTACTCATTTCCTGAAGAAGATTACTTTTCAGTATCAAACTTCGCCAACAGGTCTTTTTTGGGCCAAAGTCTGCAAATCTGCATTGCAATGAAGCAGGGCAGCTTTCCAGGCATTGCTGACTGCAGAGAAAAATCTGATGTCTGTTCTACTGTTCCTTTCTCTGCACATTTACTGCTGATCATGAATGTATGCACTCTGGGCTGTACTCATCTTAGAGTTTCTTGCAATGAAACACAAAACCAAGAGAAACCTGACTAGTTTTGGGTTTCATTACAAAATCCAAACTCAGTCCCATTTTGTCTGAAAGTGTGCTAACATTCTCAATGTCTTTGAAATAAAGTGGGCGCACCTATGACTCAGCTTGGCAGATATAAGGTGTCATATCGAAGCAGGTATTTGATTTAAAAAAAAGGTGCATCCTAACGAGCTAGAGTTGAGGTAACAATTTTTCAGATGCACCACAGTAACTTAGAAGGCCCATTATCAAAGCTAGTTTAACCAGTTCCATATGCTAAACATTTGTAATACAGGGGCCAAACTTCCTTTGACCCAACAAATATTAATTATATTAAATGAAGCATATTCAATAATGATACAATCATAATTTCAGATTGGGATCTTCACTGCTTTCTCTCTGTAGATCATTTCAGTTGTGGCTTTCACCAACTAGTACAATTTCTCGTTTTATTGCCACATATTAAAAATAACGTTGTGGATCAATGGGGACAAGAGCATTGTGAAAGAGACCTTCTATTTTCTGCATTTGGCTCATAGTATGTAGCTGTGCATCACATTGGAGGACTAGACCTGATGTTATAGTTGGTCCCCTCTATATCCACATCCTTTTATTCATCCTAAATGAACCAACAGCCTGATGGCCATCAAAGTCCATGTATGGAAAGAAAATTGACTCTTAAGTATTTTTCTAAGACTCTGAAATGGATCATTCTTCTTGGAGGTCTTAATTTGAAACTTTTTCCTGAGCCTGAGAAACATCACAAAAGTTTTATCAAAACCTGATAAATTCCTACGAAAACTCTCAGCTCAAAGTCACTATTAAAATTTTTTAAGTTACTTTTCAGTGAAATTCTGAATTCCTTGTTATGTTTACCCTATAAAATTACCTACAGAATCACTGTTGTGTGGTCAACAATTACATAATCCCAGTAAGAAACTCAGACTTAAAGGAGGGTTTCTTCAGATGAAGATTACTAGAGAAATAATCTAAAATCTGGGTGTACAGAGGAAGACATCACTGCAAAGTATTTTAGTCAGGGCTGTGGGGGTAATCCATAATTCAGAGTAGCTAGGTGAAACCATTTCTCTCTGGCTGGGCATGTAATTAATAGAGATGTCATATATTTTCCTCTGTGACTGATATTTTTATTTCCTTCTGGAAGGGTATACAATAAATGAACAGGTCTTGCCATCTGTACAGTTGCTCATCAGGTTTCCTTTTCCAAAAAGCTGATACATTTGTGATAATTCTAATGTTTTTTATAGAGGACTCAAATCATAATTAGTTCCTTCAACCATCTATAAATAGTCAGTTCTGTCTTAGTTCTTTGTTTCTTTTTAGAGTCATCAAAAATGTAATTTTTTTAGAATTGTAACATGCTTGAAACCCTTCTTTAGCATCAGATTATAGCCAAACCTGCAAACTGGATTATTTTCATTGTAATTTGAAGGATTTTTTTAACTCAACAGCCTACTTTGCTTAATGCAGAGCAAGGGATGAGAGGTTGAGAATTCTTGAGATATTATTTGTAGAAATATGTCATCTGACTAATATGCAAACGAATAAGCATTTTCCTGCCCAAGTATTAGTACATATAATATAACACCAGAGCCATCTTTAAATCTTTCCAGAACGCCTGCAAAAAATAAAAGAAAATAGATAAAAAAGCCCCTCAAACAGACTAATGCTTTAGTCAGTGGAGTTATACCTTTAACAGGTCACTGTTGCTGTAATGTTTCCCCTGTTTTCTTCATGCAGTCACATCACACCACCAGTATTTTGCCATGATGAGCCATGCACAGCCTAATCTGCAGTGTAACATTAAGCAAAATTGCATTAGCATTTTGCATCCTTGGTGACAGTATACATGGCACCATAAAACAAAACAGGGTATATGCTACCATAATGAAGAAGAAAATTCCTTTAAATAAAGACTGCCCACCAGATGAAAGATGTTATGCACAATTTTGCTGTTCAGAGCAAGGACAAGAGATGCCTTTTGGAACACAAGGGTTCTGGAAAAATTATGGAAGTAGATTGCTTTTTTCACATTTCAAAAATTACCATATCAGTCTGTTCAAACCCCCAAGAGAGATTTCTGCTGTGAGAAATCTGTCACTCCTCTCTCTGATTTACTTCAAAACTGTGGCTTCACAACCACTCAGTTCTTCTCTGGTACTTGGCTTATTACTTTGGATACAGCAAATATTTCCTAGCAACGAAAGTCGTTGCACTCCTGACTCCTCTTCCTTTCAGGATGACTTCCGTCAAGTGGAGCAGTAAGATAGCAGTAAGCAGGTGTCCCTTTTACTTAGTGCTCTCCTTCACAGTGAAAAATATGGTTCTGGCTTTTACTAGTATTGCAGAGAGTTTGTCTAACTCCAGTACTTCTGTGACTAATAAAGTTATCTCACAAGTCAGCCTGCCAAGCCCTCAGGACTGGCCAAAGTGTAACCTGTGAGAGAGACTTTCTTCTTGCAATGGCTCATGAGTTCCTGTCTGTTTATAAACCTCTTACACTGCTCAGCAATTTTGCATATGGTGAACGTGCCTCGCCAAACTGATCGTGTCACCTCACAGCCCCTTGTTAACATATGGGCTCCTAAATGTAGATATTCATCTGCTTGACTACCCTTAAAGCTACTAGTATAAAAGGAAAAAAAGCCCTAAATATGAAACAGATTTCAAAGTGCACCTTGGGATGGATGTATTACCGAGACAAAGCATCATCAGACTCCTCAAGATCACTTTCTGGAGTTGCTTTATTATCACCTGGTCATGTGGCCTGCACCTGTGCTCTCATGATTTTGCAACTGGCTTCAACACAAGAACTCACAACATAAGGTCCAGAAATAGCTTGGGTTTTTTAACATCTCTTGTGTGTTTTATTTTACTTTTGATTTCCTCTGTGCTGGAATTTTATGACTCTCAGGGCTTCTGTGTGCACTTATTGCAGTGGAAGAGAGAATCAAACTTAATTTTTACCACAAACTGTGTACATATAAAATAAAAATTTAAAAAAAAGGCAAGATGAAAATGTATGAATGCAGTAGAAAGAAAGCAGAAAAGAGAAGAAATGTCAAAATTAGGCTCACATCCACAGGGAGTGAGATCATTTGCTAAAAGCTGTAATTTAGTGACATTTTCTGCTAGAGTTCAAAATACCAACACAAAACACACTTGCTCCTTAAGATGTAGAATACCTCTGCCTGAATTCTTCCATTCTGAGCTCCAACAAAATGAATACTGGCCTCTACCAAGCTGCTTTGCTTGGGCCACTTGTGCTCGGCATCTGTCTGCTGACTCTGTGTCCAGGGTAAGCCAGAATAGCATCTGGCTGCTGACTTTGGGGGGCACCCCACCTGGCAGGCAAGTTCAGAACACATCTAAAGCTCACTGGTAGCACAGCAACCAAATTGCACTTCTCTTCCTTAATGAGATGTTGATACCAGTGGTGATAACTGCTGGCCCAATCTACAGGGCACATCCTTTGGGAATAGCTGTGCTGTGGCTGAACTGGATCTCCTTGAGGAATTTGGAAGGTCACAGGATCCCTGTGCCAGACCTCTTCCCTTGGGTAGCATGGCTGCCCTGGGGAAAGGAAGGCATGAGGCTGGATATGGGGAAGAGCAAAGCAGTGGGAACATTACAGGAATCAAAGGGCCAGGATAAAACCGCTTGGAAAGCAGGACCACCTGAGGGAATGCTCTGCATTGACTTCATATGGTTTGACTCCACCTGACTCCAGATTGAAGTTAAGCTCTTCTTCCCCTTGAGACAGCTGAAATACTACATTCCTCATCATCCTCACCATGATTCTGTGGAAATCCACCAAACCTGGTAGATTTCCACTAGGTTTTTGAGCTAATGGAGGTGACAGTTACTGTCATCTCTGGTAGCCCGACAGGACTGGAGCTCTCCACATGTTGTGTAGAGTTCTTTGCATCACACTGGGCACTACTTGTTGTAATTTTGACTGTGATAATTACTCATCCTAAATAAAGTAGCACAGATTCCAGATTTTACCACATGATGAACATGCAGTCGCATAAGTCTCCTGCTGCTTAGTCTGATGACTACTCAATATCCAGAGGATTAGCAAGGCTTTTAAAATAGTTCCTAATGGTTAAGCTTGTTTTCTAACAGTTATTTTATAACTTTTTTCTTTTACTGTAACAAAACTCTTGAATTCTATTCCATGTTCTTAATACCCTAACAGGGATACACAAAAAAACTCTACTTGCAAGGTCCAGCTCCTGCTGTGTTTATGATTTCTTGTAATGTAGCAACACCAAGTGTGAGCCATTTCTTCAGCTAGTTGCTGCGCACTAAATTAAATGTCAGCTCAATGTATCTTTACGGCAGCAGTGAGGAGCCAAATACAGCACTTCATAAAGAACTAGGACTTATTGAAGTCAAGAAGCTTATCCACACAGAAATTAGGATGTGGGAATGCTAATTTCTATTTGATTAAAATAGAGGTGTGTGTGATTTTAGGAAGAGGTCAGGCTCACTGATCTTAGAAAACTAGGTCATGTGTTCTGCCTCCAGTCACGGCAGATCTGGAGGAGTGGGGTCTGCAGGCTGACCACTGTGTGCCCCATCAGTCAGGCAGGAAGGCTACCCAGAATTCAGAATAACTTACCTGGAAGAGAGTGTGGCTAGGAAGTTCCCTGCTTTACGACATGACTTACCTCTCATATCTGTAGGCTGGAAGGGTTTTGGTTTGCTTTATCTTTGGTGGAAACCTTCAGTTAAAGAAATAATTTCGGCCTTCCTTGAGGCAGGGTGTTTGAGCTAATGCCAGCTACCAAGGCAATGCTGCACTCTGATGTACAAGGAGTAATGCTAAACATACTCTATCAGTCTTACATAAACATCTACTACTTTCAAGTTTGCAAATTTTTCTTTCCAATGGATCAGTTTACTGTATTTCCAATGTATCTTCATTATTTATATTGTCATTGCAATTCTTCAAACAGTAAGCTAGTCTATTTTTAGGTATGCATATTAAAATTCTTAAAAGCCATAGTGGTTTTTTTAATTAAGTTTTTTTTTTCCCAGAAATTTGTAATTAAGTCTTTAAATTAAGAAAGCACTCCATTAGATTCAGATAATTTTTTTATAATAGTACAGGATGGACAGAGAGAATGAGTACTTTCATTCTCTTACATAAATTTTACCTCAAATTTTGGTAAATTTGAAGTAAAAACTTTCCAAAAATATTACACGCACCCTATTTAAAGTTCAGCAGGATTGAGGTAGAAGGCACCTCTCAGGAAGCAACTCTAAACTGACAAACAATTTACTGTCAGGTTAAGAAGTTGTATGATTCATCAGGCTCCCATTAGCAACTTTGAAGAATTCTGCAAAAGAAAAAGACCTCATTTATTCATTTGTTTTCAAGGTGCTATCCCAGTCTTTTTATGTACAAAAGAGTAAATTTGTGGGTCTATATAAGCTAATGGACACTTCTATAGGCATTCAAGGAGAAGAATTTAAAGACGCTCCAAAATCAGCAGTTTGTAGTGTTCTAAAATTGAAGAAAAACAATGAAGTCTAACATGATTGTTTTCCCCTATAACATATTCTTTCCTTGCAACATATTTTCCCTATAACATGCTCTTTTTCCAGAGAATGAATAAAATCTCTGTTAATCCTCTTTCATGAGGGCTGTGACAGAGTTGCATCCCTTCCCCAGCTGCCTTTAACTTTTGTTCTTAGTGGCCAAGGGTGATATAGAGAGGGAGAGTGTGCCTGGGGATGTGTTAAAAAAGAGGAGAGGGAGTGGAGAGGCTCCTTCCCATTAGAAGTGCCTGTAATCAGTGGTAGGTCAAAGAGGCTGTGCTGAATTGCTGCTTTGGATTAGGTTTAGGTTGGGGATCAGGTTCAAGGCTGAATTGAGGTGAAGAGTTTTGGGTTACTGTGCTGAAATTTTGAGACACCCCTGTGAAATTATAGCCCCCAACAACAGCAGTCAAATGATATCCCAGGGAATAGGTTAAAGTCTCACTCTAAGTCTAGTAAGAATACAGGGTTGTACATAAAATGTGTCGTTTGAACACATTTCAGTGGACTTTAGCTGACAGCTCTAAGGTTGAACCATGTGAAGTTTACACTATAGTCAGAATTTACCTGCAAGGTCAGGATAGGAGATTAGAAAGTCACTATTTGTTATAGTAGCTTGCTGCTTCCCATCCCAGGCAAAGGGGTGAGGGGAGGCGGGTGTGTTTTTTGGATTATTATTTGTAGCTGAAAGATGGGTTATTATGTTTAGATTAAGAATGGAAAAGGATACAGTGAATTACAAATGTAGCAGTCAAGGGAGGAAGCAATTTTAAAGAGTCAAGAGATCCAAACCTGCCTCACCAAAGAAATATTTGCTTTCTTTTTAAACTGTAACTAAATCTTTCCCCTTGGGGCAATTCAGTCAGTTAGCAAGCCAAACTTTGGGTTCTGTATTTACTGGCTGACCCTTAGAAGAGAATACTGTCTCCAATCTCTTCTTCAGCCTTTTGAGGAGAGGAGATGCATGAGATGGCACAGCAGAGAGGCATTTCTAGAGGAATTTTCAACAAGAAGCCCATCACCTATTTCTTTCTGTAATGTGTGTTCTTCACTACAAAATATTGAAGAGTCATTAACAGCATTATAGAATTTCGGCATCCTTTGCAAGAATACAACTCTGATGGGTTGTTTTTGTGATGAGGACTGTTTGTGACACCTATAATGCTCTCCTAGAAATACTTTCATGCCCATGCTTTATGTGCCTTTTAGATGTCAGTCACTGCATATGGAATATTTGTTGTGACTTAGATATCTGATGACAGAAATTACTGCAATAGAGATGAACATTCAACTGATCTTAGGACTTAACTGTCTTAAGTGCTGCCATTATAAATGTTTGAATATGAAGACATTGGTCAAAATTTTTTTTAATGATTCTACATCTTGCAAGAAACCTGGATGGAAAGAAACAGCTTGATCATCTCATTCTGATGTAGTTCTAAGACCAGGCGGTACTTTCAGGCCAAGGGGACAACGCTGTTCCTGGAATGAGTCTCTGGTGAAGAGTGGTTGCCATACGCTCCTCAGAATTGAAATCAGAGTCAGCTGTGTCAGGGCTGTCACTGCAAATCCCCACTAGGTTCAGCAAAAGCAGAGTGGGCAGCTTGCTGTGGGCATGTGAGACCTGTCATCTTTACCATGCTCCAAGGGGCAAATGCCTGAAGGGCACAAGGATCACAGAATCACAGAATATCCTGAGTTGGAAGGGACCCACAAGGATCATCAAGTCCGACTCTTCCATGAATGGCCCATATGGGGAAGAAACCCACTCTGTTGATGTTATTACTACCATGCTCTGATCAACTGAACCAACGGGGAGATGATTGCATGGTAAGCAGTTCCCAGGAGGGTGAGAGACCCTTAGGTCATTCTCTACTCTCCACAACTAGGTAGAAAGGTAAGAGGCAAAAACTGAATAAGATAAGGTCTAGGAGGACTTCTTTTTCCCCTGAAGGTCCACTCTCTTGGGGGAACCAAGGGTTTGAGCAGCCCATGTCTCCTTCAGTGCTAAAGTAAGGTTTGCATTTCATGCTGACATACGGCCAGGGCTGGATTCCAGTTTTTCCCATCACAATTGCATGTGGCTGCTAATAAAAACTAATGAAAACCTTACTTTGACACAAATTTAAAACTCAGTCACACCCATATGCTCTTTTTAAAAGCAACAAAGTGGGTTTCCTGTAAAGATTGCAAGGTAACATGTAATAATTAAATAATGACATAAAAAATAAAGAGGGATGGATGACATTTTCATGAATATGTGAAGAGTTTTGTATTAAATATTTGTTCAGCTTCAACATGTAGTAAATATCTCTTCTTGTGGCAAGCACTTGTAAGCTGTTTTATTGAACTAAACTTATTGTAAAAATTAAATGTTCTTAGGGTTTGATTATTTCCACACACTTTTTGTTGGAAACCTAAACTAGAATATGAGTTTGGCAGATGATAACAAAACTTCACCACTCTTATTTAATGTAACTGCAATACACATGTAACCAGAGTGCTTTCATTACTTCAGACATCTGCCTGTTGACATACAATTTACATTACAGAGAATTTACCCCCTAAAAACTCATTTGGTTGGTTGTATAAAAAGTTTGTGGAAAGTTAGGATTCTCGAATGGCATGGACTTTATGTGAAGCATTTCCCACAGTTATTTCAGTCATAACAGCACAAATTCAACTTCTGCAATGAGTACTTTTTCTTACAAACTAATTCCAATTTCTTCCACTTTACACTGAGCTCCAGCTTTCAGCTATTTTTTTATTTTCCCTCCCCAACTCACAAATTGTGATGCTACACAAGTGCTGTGGCTTGCCGCTTTGCTTCTGAATTTTTCTGTAAATGGTGGTCTGATCTGTCAGCAGATGACAAAGAACAAATTAATTAAGAGAAAGAGAATTCCTGCCAGTTGTGCAACTCACCCAAAGAAAGGATGTTTTCTTCTTGAAGTCTGTCTTATCCCATTCAACCTCTAGTTAGATGTTTCATCTAAAAATCAGTGAATCTTCCTGCCTTATGAAACAACAGATGCATTGCATTTTAGCAGTTGTCAGTGATACTCAAATTTCTATGAATGTCATCATATTATTATTTAAATAGCAAAAAGAAAAGAAGACTTACTTTTTGCTATTTATACAGAATTTACTTTGGTCTGATTCTTTTTCTGAGGCTCTGGAGACTTCTGTTAGGGCTGAAAGGAGTGACTTTCCTACTTTTCCTTGATCATAGTAGAAGCATTCCTGCTTATTAGAGTGAGAACCACACTTGACTTTAAACAGCATCCATTCCAATTAAAGCCTGTGTTTTCTTATCAGGAAAAAAAAAAAAAGAAGAAAAGAAAAAAAGAAAAAAAAGAGCCAAACCATACCACTTACAGCTTTGAATTAAAAAAAAAAAGCCCGTAAACCACAAAGTCAGACTCCAACTGAGACCTTGTCTTGAATTTTTCTGTGAAATATGTGGTTATAATTCATTCTCTCCACAATTATTTTCCATAGATATGAATTTTATTTGTATTTGTTTTCCTTTACATCCTAGGATAATATTTTTACTATATTTTTAACACTGGAAAGTAGCAAAACCTTGCTCTACCATCTTTGAACTAATTTTGGACAAAACTTCGACTCTGGACTTAAGCACCCCTAGCTTCTATCCACACCTGCAAATATGAATTCACTTTTCAAGTTTCATGTTCTAAGTGGATGGTCAGTCTCTGGAAATGCCTGCTTCAGTGTCTCCATCCTTTGCTAGCTCATTAGTAACAGTCCTGGGCAAGTAATGCTCTTGGCCCATGCCATGTTCTACTTTCACGATGGTCTCAGATTTAATTTGGATATTTTCCCCTGATGGTAGATAGTGTCATGAATCAGCTAACAAGGGAATTGTCAGCTAACAATCTATGCTATTGCAGCATAAATATTAATGAACAGATTATTACTCTTCCAGGAAGAACAATTCACAACTCAGACTATTCATGGTCTTCCTATTTTCCAGTAACCTTCTTAAATGTTACTGGAAAATGCCAAATATTCTTAAAGCAGCATTGAAGACCACTTGTCTTTGATGGTATCTGAAATTTGGATTACAGTTCACCATTGCTATGGCAGGCAGAGGAAGGTACCAGATCTCTACCCCTGACCCTTTTTCTTCAGTTCTTGTGTCTCTGTTGGTTTCCTGAAGAACAGTAACACAATCTGTCTGATGGGAGAAATGTCACACCAGGTCTGTAACTTTCTCTTGATGACAGGTCATTTCATGAGATGAAGCATTGGGACATAGTTGCTCAAATACCTGCTGAAAGTAACCCTCAGTTTGAACTACAGGATGTAATGCAAAAAATGTCAAGTGACCTCTTCAGAAATCATCAGGGCTTTGATATTTCAGTGCCTGCCACAAAGCAGTAACCAACCACTCCTTGTTCCAGTGTAGGAGGCTGACTCCTGTTCTTCTCATTCTCTTCCTATGTAAGGATGATCTATTGAATTTTTTCCCACAAATCCAGGCCATTTATCCAAGAACAAAAACTGTTTAATTAAGCATGATTCTCCTTCTTGGTAAATCTATGCTGACTTGCCAATCACCTTCTCCTTCTTTACATGACTGCCATATTCTTTTATTTTCATGCCTGTATTGAATTTGAGTCTGATATATGGGCTTGGACAAATACTTTGCAAATGTTCAGAGCCATGGAAAAACCTCCCAACCACTCAATCACAGAGTCTGCACAAGTTTGAAAGTTCTTAAATGCAGAAATCATGTCTTTATACTAATCTTTACTACATGCAGTACTATTTAATCTGTTTTGATTAAAGATCTGATCTGATCTGACTGGTGCAACAGAGACACTGAAGGGTAATACAAGGTTTGTTGAATTTCTAGTGTGCATAGGACTTAATTCATGCCTGCCTGAAGGAAGGAAACAAAAGAATAAATACCCCAAAATAAATTTCTCAATAAACACATTTGTTGATAGCATTTATTTCTGTCACATGAAATAAGAAAATATTTTGCTTTAATTTTAAGCTCTGCAGCAGAACATCAATGCATACTAAATTATGGTAGAATGCTTGTTTCCTTATACTCACAGCAATCACCCATTGAGGGCACAGGGTAAGCAACAGGACTTCTACTAACAAAGATGAAAAACAACATGATGTATTAGAACATACATTTATGATATGAATTTGTCAAGAGCCTCCACTAACTGAAATTACTGTTACGTTTATATGACATTTGATTTGATGTATCTGAAAGAACCTCAGCACTTGTCTCTGCCATGCCAGAGAGTAGATGCTGTTTTCTGCATGTCAGCAGTGTATAAATTTCTAACCAGATTGTATCTGATAACATGGCTTTCTGAGTGTTCTGTTCACAAACTTGTTTTAAAACTCTTTCAAACCCTGTTTGTATGGCTGCACTCATAACCCAAAACATCCCAGCTACAACAAGCAGGATAACGTGGATTTACTTTAATCTGAGATACTCACCACAGCATAAACTGGAGATTTAGATTCAGTTTGGCTCCTAAACATTCAGGATTCAGTTGGAGTTACAGCTTACATACAGGACACTGAAAGCAGTATTTTACCTATATTTTAATAGCAAACATAATACCTTCATATTTCTTTAAATCCTTTTCATTAAGTGAAATGTTTCATGCCAAGATTTCTCCAGGGTCATATTTCAGACATCCCATTTTCAGCTCCTGTACATAAAGGTTCTTGGTGGCTAGCAAACAAAATACCTTAATGCACTTCTGTAGCTGCACCCCAGGAACTGGCCTTGCACTGACTCACAATAATATTATGTATCTGAACAAGCCTTCAATCTACTTGTGCCAAGAAACAAATGTTTCAAGTGTGGCAAAAATCATCGAGTTACAAGCATTGTATGGTCTTAAAAGAAACCTGCAGCAACCCTCAACTGTTCTCAAACAAAGGAGGGCTGTGTCTGGGCAGAAATCATCACAAACATGGGTAGAAAGAAAATTTTAAACCGATCTTTCCCTGTGTCATCGTCACCTCTGACTGTCCCTCACCGTGTCGCCGCGTCCCTCTTTCACACACACACACAGACCCACAGCCCTCGGCTCCCCTCCCTCACGGTCTGAACACAGTCACTAGTAATGGCAGAAGCATATGAGGAAGCCAGTTGACTTCTTGACCCCCAAGTCATTTAGTAGATGTCACAAGGATGCCAAATGTGAAGCAGAAGGCTGTCAAAGATGAGCTGAGGCTAAAAGCAAGACTATGAGCTGTAATACAAAGCAGAAGGAGCCTCTGGGGAGCAATCTGTCTTCCTAAGAAGTCCTGTGAACTGCTTTTTAGTATCAGGTGCATCATCTTGAGAAACCATTGTACATTCCAAGTAAAATTAGTTTAATATTCCCACATAAAAAGGACCACAGCCAGGTGGAGGATCAGAATAGGAGCACACAGTGTGGAACTAAAAAGTTTTGCATGCTTCTGGAGGGAAAAAGCCCTATGTAGAAATTTATTACAGATATATTTCATATGTAAATCACAGCCACTTATTAAAGTGGGTATGAAAGTGGGTGATTTTATGAGTGCTAAGTACCTCTACATGTTACCCTTTCAGACAGCAATGCTCATTTCCACCATGGAATTTTTACAGGCAGTGGGAAGCAGGTACTTGGACTCTTACACTCCTGATGTTCCTAGGATTAGGAAAAGTTTCAGCATTTTCTTCTTTCCAGTGAAGTTAGCAGGAGAAAGATCAGGTCCCAGATCACTTATCCTTTCTGAGAGCACATCACACACACTGTAATACTTAGAATATTATAAACTAGAGGAAACAGTAAGCAAGAAATAACTAAAATTAGGACTACAGATTTCTAAATCAATAACCCTGGTCAAAACAAAATGTGCTACATTTCTCACTGATCAGATTGTTTTGTAACATAGTTATAAATCTGAATCCACTTGAATACCTGATGCATTAGTTACACATTTTCGAGTCCACCTTTTATTCTGTTACCATCTATAGAATTATTGTTGGATGTTAATACATTGTCAGATTACCTTGTGTGAGTAACCTGGAGAGAAAACCTGTGAGAAGTGCAGGGTTTAAAGTGCATGTTTAAAAATTTACATAGTAATAACAGTGAATTTATTTTCACCCAACAATTACATTTACAGCTTTGAGACATAACAAGCCATGTCAAGATGGGGCTTTTCTGCTAATTTGGTCATGATGAGTGGTTACCACATGTTGCTTACCCTAGCACCATGTCCAAATTCACAAGTGCTGTAAGTTTCAAAGTTACGTTACAAGCCATGTGTTTTAGTTCTGTTACAGTGGAAATGCTGTTAGAGCCTTGTTAAGTGTGGTATGTCATGGGCTACGGTGTTAGAGAGCATTTAGGAGGCATGTCTAGTCAGTCGAATCAATGTGAAAAGTGCAACATGGATTAAGCACACCTTTTTCTCTGCCAGTTTAAGTAAATGCTCAGGATCTTCTGGTTAACCTGTTTGACTGAAGGATAATACTTTATAATACCTTCAGGTCAAATCATTCTGCAGAAAACCATCTTCCTTGTTCCTGTCTATTGCCAGCATACAAGGCTATTGTAAATGATTCCATTATTATTCCTGTGTGAGAGAAGGGGATTTATTTATCTGGCATTAATCAATGCACCAGGATAAAGAATAGCCTAGCTAGGAGCACCAGGAGGCCCCAGAATGTATTTACTTGATTCTGTTTTTTGAAACCATAATCTATGACATCTCAGGGTTCAGATCATTGGCAATACTTGATGAAAACTTAATCCGGAATTTGTAAGACTATAGTAAATGTCAGGGGCAGAAATGGAAGGAAGGTATGAGCACGTAGAATACAGATTTATTTCTTTTATGCTTCATCATTGTAATACAAAACAAGTCCACCAATTCAGCCCATTCAGAAACAGGACTATACTTGCATGGAAAAGCATGTCATCATTAAATATTATGTTGGGAAAGTTATTTCAAGTGAGAAACACATTTCTGTAAGCTTGCCTGTGAGAGAATCCAACCAAGCCTACTGTAGAATGTTTATTTCACTCTAACAGACCCAGCCCGATTGGGTTCTGTTGTGTTATTTCCCCAATGTACACTCCTTTTATACTAGTCTGTAATAATGACCCCTCTTTCCGAGCAGAGTAATTATTCTGAAATTAGGACATTCTGGAGAAAACAGAATAGTAGAGTGAGTAAACTCCTAACAACAGGTTCCAGAGCAAGGTGTTGAGCCTTACTCAGGTTTTGTGTCAAAAGCTGATCACAACTGATTGAGTGAAGCACTGATGAGTTATTTGGGCTTTAAAAATCAATTATTTGAATGCGACCACATCCCTCTCCTGTGTGATCTTTGCTTCAGAAACTGGAAAGATTTATCTGCACCAGTCTGCTAGGCCATGTAAGTTCTGACAGAAGGATCTTGTTTAAAAACAACAAATGCCAGATGATGCTCTGGGAACACTGTAATCCTCCATGTATGTATAGGCTGGGACACAGCACACTGGAGAGTCCCCTGTAGAAAGTAATCTGGGTGTTTTAGTTAATGGTACATACAATGAGAGTCAATAATGTGCCCAGGCAGCAAAAAGAGGCAACTGTATCCTGAGGTGCACTAAGAACAGCACAGCTAACTGCTGGAAAGTGTTTGTTCCAGCCTTGTGTGGCCTCGCCTCAAGGACTGTGTGAGTTTGGGCTCCACAATTAATAAAAGGGTAAAAAATATTGGAATAATGGCAAAGGAGAGCAGCAAAGAGGGTGGCATTGTCACTGTTGAGTCAGGAATGGCAAATAGATGACATAGACTCTAGGTCAGAGGGCTAAGAAGCTAGAAGCCCCCAGTGTATTGAAACCCTTTCTTTTATACACTGGTCTGATACAGGTGGACCTGATTGATCATTTAATCAGCATTTAGCATGATGGGCTAATTAAGAAGACATCCTTCAGTAAACATGTTATGAGAAAAACAACTCACTCAAAATCACCACTTGCAGATAGTTAACCATTTGTTTACCATTCTTTCTCCCTGCCTCCCTAAAACTTCCCAGACCAATTCACAGGAAACCCTATCTGGCTTTCTCTTTCTCTGACCAGAGGGTTTTATCTACACAGAACGACTAGAGGGCATGACTTTCAGGAAGGCACGGAGGATGCTCAGTCTGTTTAGCTTAGAAAGGAGGAGACTGAGGGGAGACTTCCTTGCTGTCTACAACATCCTCATGAAGGGGAGAAGAGATTGAGGTATTGATCTCTTTGTTCCTGTATCTGGAACATGAAGACATTTCATGAAGAAATGCCTTAAAGTAGCACTGGGGAAGTCTACATCAGATATATATTAAAAAATCTTCACTGGGAGTGTAGTCAAGTACAGGAACAAGCTCCCAAGGAAGCAGGGTATTTCGAGCTAGAAGTTAAAAATCACAGACATATAAAAAAACCCCATAAAAATGGTGTGGGGGAGAGGAAAAGAAAAGAAAAGAAAAGAAAAGAAAAGAAAAGAAAAGAAAAGAAAAGAAAAGAAAAGAAAAGAAAAGAAAAGAAAAGAAAAGAAAAGAAAAGAAAAGAAAAGAAAAGAAAAGAAAAAAAAAGAAAAGAAAAGAAAAGAAAAGAAAAGAAAAGAAAAGAAAAGAAAAGAAAAGAAAAGAAAAGAAAAGAAAAAAGATCCTCTGAGTAAAGTGGGTTCTAACTTGTCATAGTCAGCCATGACTACAGCTTTTGACTGCATACTGACTTTCACATTAGCCTGCACTGCAAGTGCACTGGCAGAGCTGCTTTCAAAAGAAACTTTCTAATACCTCCAGTATAAACACTTCTGAATAAAAAGCGATATCTGGGCTTTGTCTCTGGGCTACCTACATCCATAAACATCTGTTTGAAAATCTGAATAAATATTGCCTGCTGGGAGAGTAACTTAAGATAACTAATTGCCACTTTGCAGTTTGAGTTCACTTCTAAGCACAGGTAATATATTTTTAAATCCTAGCCAAAGTGCTGTAAAATGGATACATGCCATATATATATATGTGTGTGTGTGTGTGTGTGTGTGTGTGTATAACTCAGAATATCTGAGCAAGAGGATTGCTAATGTAGAGGGAGCTGCATTAGCAAGACCACAGGTGGTCAGGGTTTTCATAGAATCATAGAACAGCCTGGGCTGGAAAGAGCCTTAAAGACCATTTAGTTACAACCACCATGCTGTGGACAGGGACACCTTTCACAGGACCAGATTGCTCAGAGCTCCCTCCAGCCTGGCCTTGAACACTTCTAGGGATGGAGCATCCACAAGAGGTACCAATTTTTCTCCTTCTCTTGTTAAGGGAAAAAGTGAGCTGCCGTGGGCTTTCCACAGGACTGGTCAAATTGTCACACAGAGGGTGGGGAAAGATCAGAGCCTGGTAATCAAGATTAAAGCCCCAGGTCCAGGCAGGTGTAGATTGCAATTGGTTTCGGATACACCTTAAATACTGCACCAGTAATTAAAACCCCTATAAACTTGTGATAAAGGGGTTAAAATTCAACATATGCCTGATGCTTCCACATTTAGTGCATGCTGCTGGTAAACTTAGGCTGCTGGGTCACACACATTACGGTGTTTTGCTCAGTAGCAGTCCTAAGGGATTCTTTGGGATCAAACAGCAGAAGCAAGAACAGAGGGGATAAATAAGGGTGGCAGCAGTAAGGAGGAAGCCTTCTGGAGTGGTCTCAGGCCAGTTGTGTGTGCTCTAGCAGGAGCATTGCTGTGGCTATTGATGCAGGGCAAGATGTGCCAGGGTGGGTAAGGTTGGTGCTCTATGAGGCCATCTAATTGGAAAACTCATGCAGCCAGGATGTCAGGTATTCAGAGTCCAAAAGTCAAGAGTGAGAGAGAATTTGGGAGACTGGAAAGCCCTCTCTGTCCCCTCTCTCATTCTAGCAACTGCTAAAAAGAAGCAAGGATAAAATGAAAGCCAAGGGCTAAAAACATACCAGTGATTTATTCCTTGATGTGAAAGCACCAAATTTACCATAATTAAAAAAAAATAAATTTATACCTTAGGAATGTATTTTGCTTAATTGTATAACTTATGCTTATAAGTGAATAATGTACTAGCAGATTTTGCAACTGACTGTTGCAATAATAGGCACTCTTTCCCAAATTTACCATCTTTCACTTAGTCACCAACTTATCCATTGTGTCTCATCAGAAGGGTTACCCAAGTGTATTTTCAAAGAGGCTGATAAAGCTCTGGTGGCTTTTAGATAGATTTGCATGCTTACAGAAACCAGCCCAGAGCTTTAAGCTATCACTGCCTCCAAAAGTAACCTTGTCTGTGTGGTTTCTTAAATACTGAGACAGAACATTTGGCAGCATCTCTAGATCTCATCTCCAGTTTTAGAAACCTGTTTCCATTCACTGTTCAAGCTTCATCCACAAGAGCAGGTGATACCCTTGCTCACAAATACAGAAGTGTGTTTTTAAGCACACACTTAGTGAATTTGAAGCAAAATGGGGATAAATACAAGGTAACATTGGAAATAGAGACTTTTGAGACAGACCATGGACATTCAAATACAGCTTTCCTTGCCCACTGTAGAGCTGAAACATCCACAAGAATTTTAAATGCAAACTGATAGTCTCCATTCCCTTGAAATTATTTTGTGTCCTTACGTTTCATTATTTTTATCCTTCTTTGTTATTTTTATGTGACAATATAAAACTGTACAGAAGTCTGAGGAGTCCATCTTTAATTATTCACAATCATTATTATTATCTTTTACTGAACTTCAATCTAAGAACTAAAGCAATAATTACTGTAAAATTAAAAAGCTGTACATTACATGTAAGGGTTTCTAACATTATCTTTAAAGTTGTTAAAACAGAACCATTAAGGTTTGCAGCATTTCTGAAAACACAATTACTTAGAAATTAAGGGATTCCATCACTAGCCATGCATTCATAAAATCCTGGTCCATCTTTATTCACACTGATGTGCAAGTCTCCTAGTGGGAATACATGTAATTTGTTCTAAGAGAGAAAGATTTTTTTTAGAATCTCAGACTCATAGGATGATGAATGATTATGGTTCAAAGGGACCCTAAAAATCATTTAGTTCCAACCCCACTGCCATGGGCCACCCACTAGACCAGGTTGCCTAGGGCCCTGTCCAACCTGGCCTTTTCAGGGATGGGGCATTGACAACCTCTCTAGGCAGCCTAGTGCTTCACCATCTTCTAAGTAAATAATTTCTTCCTGACATCTAATCTATACATCTAAAACCTTTCTGTTTAAAACCACTGCCCTGTGTCCTGTCACTATCTACACATATAAAAAGTCCCTGTACCTCCTTTGAATAAGCCTTCTTTAGCTACTGAAAGGCTGCAATAACATCCCCCCAAAGCTTTCTGTTCTCCGAGTTGAACAACATCTGGGTCTCTCAACCTGCCCTCATAGGAGAAGTTCTGGAGCTCTCTGATTGTCCTTGTGACCCATTTTGGATTGCTCCCACAGGTCCCTGTCTTTCTTGTGCTGGGGACCCCACAGATGGATGTACCACTCCAGGTGGGGCCTCACAAAGAGAACCGAGGGGCAGAACAACCTCCCTTCACCTACTGGCCACCCCTCCTTTCATGCATTTGGGAAGCTTTATTTCTGGGCTGTGAGCACACACTGCTGTCTGATGTGCAGTTTGTTTTTTATGTGCCTCAACATATCTCTGGGAGGGATCTATTCCAAGATCTTCCCAGGCACACAGCTGAGGCTTACTGGTCTGTAGTTCCCCAGACATTTCTTTCCCCCTTTTTTACACTGTAAGTGATGTTTCTCTTTTTCCAGTCACCAGTGGCTTCACCTATCTGCCATGACTTTTCAAATGCAATGGAGAGTGGCTTGGCAAGATCAGCCAGTTCCCCCAGGACCCAGAAGTGCATCTCATTGGATTCCATAGACCTGTGGCTATTGATCTTCACCGTGTGATTCTGAAGGCAGCTCTTCACGATCTAACCCTGCCTTAACATTGAGCACAAGACTTCCACCCCTCCTTCCCAGCCGGTCTCTTCTGAAAAGCTTGTGGCCCTCAACTGCAGTGCTCCAGTCATATAACTCATGTCCCATGTTTCTGTGATAGCAATTAGGTCATACTTTTCTAACTGCACCATGGTTTCCAACTCCTGTGCCTTGTTACCTGTGCTGCATGAATTGGTGTAGAGGCACTTCAGCTGGGATATCCACCTCTTTATCTCCTGGGAAGAGCCCTCTCTAATTATTTTGGTATAATTTGCAGGTATTTCCCTGCAGGTATTTCCCTAAAGTCCTGTTACTGAAAGTTCCTTATGATACCCAGCAGAGCATCTCCTCTCCCCGGTGAATCTAGTTCAAAGCCCTGCTAACAAGCCCTGCCACCTTGCCAGGTGCATCCCATCTGCTGCCAATGTGCCCAGTCTCCCAAAGGCATATCCCAGGTCATAGAACCTGAAGCCCTGAGCATGGCACCAGTCTCAGCCAGTTGTCCTCCCTAGCCACTCATCTCACTCTGCCTCAGTCCTAGTCCTTTCCAGGAGGACAAAAGAGAACAGTAAGTGTGCTCCCAGTTCTTTCAACATCTTTCCAAGGGACATAAAGTCGCTTTTGGTATTTCATGATATCTTTGTTGTAGCATCGTTCAATCCTACATTAAAGAGCAGGAGCAGATGATAGTCCTCAGCTTTTACAAGTGCTGGAAGCTTCTCTGTGGCATCCCAAATATGAGTCACCCATAGGCATAAAACCCCTTTAGAGAAGTTATCTGGATGCCAAACAGCTTCTTCTGTGCCTTTTAGTGAGAAGTCACAAATAACTAACCCTGTCCATGATTTTTGGTGGTGCTTTTTCTAATACAGATTAGTTTGATTGTACTAATCTAGTAGAATTCTCTTCTTCTTGATCTTGACTACTGTAGTGATCAAGTAAAAAGTAAGGAATGTTTCTTCGTTTCCTCTTGGAAGAGTAAGCTTTGAAAGGTAAAGTTCTAAACTGCCTCTACCAAAAACTTTAGAAACAACTTTATTTTAGAAAACGAAGCACCCTGTTTGTAGATCATGAAAAGAATTTGGTATCTGGTGATACATCACATGAGGTGAGCAAGCAGCAAATTTTTGATACATTAACTGAGGAGGCAATCAAATTTTTGATACATCAGGTGAACCTCGTGTATACACCAGTAAGGGAGACAATGAACTTTAAGCAAGCAAAGCTGAAGTTCTCCACTGATGTGCTGTTGCTACGAGGTGAATGTGACATTGCCACTCTGCAAACATTCCATAAGCAAGTGCACAAGCTGCAATAGGGGCTGCAAAATGTACAAAGTGTCAGAGTCTTTGCTGTCTGTGCCGCTGCCTTTGCTGCCCTAGCTGCTCCTGCAAGGCTGTGTCCCACCCTGCCGGATCTGCTGCTGTGGCACTGCTCCCTTGCTGGCTTGCTGGCAGCTCTTGGAGGGACTTTGCCAGGGAAACACCCATCCCACCCAATGCAGATCTTACTCATCGCTCTCTATAAGCCAGCACTGGTGGCTTTTCACGATGGATAACCCATGGTGTTATCCTCTTTCCTGTGCTTCTCATAGTTATTTGTGGCATTTTCCTGCTCTTCTTTTCTTCTCTCCTTCTTCTTCCTCTTTTATGAAAAAAATAGGGTTGGGTTATCACTTTGGATGCCAACATTTAACCTTGTTTGTGTTCTAATCTCACGTACAAATGTGTTTAGAACCTAGTTCCTTTCTGCAGTTGTGGATCAAGGCAGAACTTACCTCTCCTCACCTTAAGTGAGAATATAACACCAGGCATCAATCTCCTGCTCAGACTGAGACATTAATAATGTTTACTCTTCTCATTAAGCAAGATATCTTGCTTCCCTCATCTTCATTAAAGAATGCCATAGTGCATGTCGTGCTCTCAAAAGCAGAGCTTCAAAAAGAATAGGAGCTGCTTCTCATGAGTCAGGAAGTATGGACACATTATGTTCTCAGAAAACTGAAGCAAAGCAAAATTTTAAAAGGGGATAAAATACAATTCTGAAGTTTTAATAATCAATTTTAACACTGGGCAAGGCTGGACAGAAGGAACTATGGCTTTTACTTCTTACAGATTTACTTTTTTTTTACTTTTTTTTTTCTTTTTACAGGAATAAGGCTAAATTATTTTCTTCAACTGAAAGAATTGTAAGAGTTTTGGTTACAGTGCTATTTGTCTCTTGTTTTTACACAAAAAGCTTTTTCAATATAACTATAAATTTCACTACATCTCAGTGCCTCTAATTGGTAGGGTTTGTGCGTTGGATTGTATTTTTTCAAGAAAAAGTATCATATAATCAGCATTATGTCTGTCAACTACTAAGTAAGTACAAGTTAGTATTTTTTTTTAAAAATTGATAAATCCAGGGTTGTGATTAGAGAGAGACTGGGAAGGTAAATATACAGTTACCTGGCAGCAAACATAATCCAGCCCAACTGGAGTCCTGGGAAGAACAGAACCAATACATATCTGTCAAGTCCAGACAGCTGGTGAAATCTGGTGGTTCCCAGATTTTTACTGCCTTTTTAAGAAAGATGGACTCTTTTTCTTAACAGAAAAAATCATTCCAATTCAAAAACAAGTCTCTATCATGTTGTGGCAGAAATTACAGTAAAGAAATGTACAGTTATTATGCTTAGTGAAGTGCTGAAAGCCAAGATCCTGGATAATAATAGCCTCAAACATAGCAGAAGTTTAGGACCACATATATTGCCATCCAGACCCAAATCATTCTTCTGGCCACCACTGCTAAAGCAGATTGAAACAAAACCTTATCTAATGGTTTTCTGTCTTAATTCTGAATTTTCTGGTTTTGGTTTGTCACTACTGAAATGTTGCTGCAAATGATTGTGCTAAATCCTTACTTCCATCTTTCTCCACATTTTCTGTTTAATAAATCAGTATAGCACTTTATTTACAGGATATATGACTCCTCTGTGACATGCAAGAAATATATTTGGGTTTCACTTCCTTAAATCATAAAGAATGGCAAAAACTCATACCCAGTTACAATTTTACATATATATATTTAAAGAATAATTTAATCACTCTTTATTTATGAATCACTCTTTATTTAAACAAAGAATCCATTTTCAGAAATGACTGCGGCAACTGGGAAAAAACCAAAAAGTGTCTGTAAAAAGTCTTGTACATGTTATTTGTTATTTACATTTTTTTTTATTTAGTCCATTTTTTTAAACCAGATAGCTAATAAATCTTCTGAATTGCTGCTTATTTTAGGAAATAATAATTTTTCTGTTATGGAAATAATTTTTTCCTCTGAGGAATTGGAGCTGGTATGAATCCAGGCTGTGTTTAGTCTTTCCAAAGTCCTTCCCCAGTCCTTACAATTGGTGCTTAAGCAACTGTTCCGGAAGCACTGAAGGTGACTCGTGTGAAGCTGGCTCACTCAGTGCTGACTCCATCCAGGCACAGGGACACTGCCTGCTCACACAGGTGAATGGTGCTGTCAGCTCACTGTACCGGGTGAGCAATAAACAGCAGCAAGAGGAAAAGCTGGAGCTTCTTACAGTGCTCCTGTTAGACCTGAAAGCAGATTTCTTCGTGCCCTTAATGCATTCAGCTGATCTGTTTGTGGTTCTTAAGCAGGTAGAAAAGCATTTGCTGGATCAGGCTCAACATGTGTTCCCTATCTGTTTTCATGTAGTCTGAAGATAATATGATTTTCCAGTTTCTATGCTAACCCTTTTGTAGCTAAAACAGATAATCATACCAGGTTCCCTTGCTGAGTTTTCTAGTCCCTCAAGCTTTAGTTTAGTAACATTTTGGCTGATCAATTGGATACAAAATCCTTTATTTTCTGTTTAAATTCCCATTCCAATAAATAAGGCTTTTGGGCTTAAGTCTACATAACTCCTTTTGAAAGTCTGAGCCAGAGAGTTGAGAATTAAAAAAAAAAAAAAAACCACCTCAAACCATATTTTCTACTCTGTGGATGTTTTCAATGTTGTGATCTCAAAAGAATATATTGGGGTTAGAACAAAAGAGATAGGAGCAGATGTTGCAATTTTCATGAAAGAGCTCTCTTGGAAAACAAAATAACTTTTTTTAAGCTTTAAGCACCAAAGACTTTACTTAACTAATATTTTCATTTAAAAGTCTTAGTGAAACACTAGGGCACCGCAGCTCTACCCCTACCCAATTTCATACTCTGTACAAATTTTTAATTTTCATGAGATTCCTTCATATGGTGCAGCCTAATCAAGAAATCCTGAATCAGTTTTAGTTTTTCTTTATGTTAAGTTGTATTTTTGTATTTTAGTCTCCAGGCCATTACCCTGTGTTTGCATACTTGGATTGTATCTTTTCACTCTGAGGCAGATTTAGGAGTTGTTATCCTAGACTCATACTAATTGCAAGAAAATCCAGTTCCATCTGTTTCTGCCAACATATGGAAATTGAATGAGAATATCAACATAAAACAGCACTTGCTCAATATCAAGTGTGTGCCAGCTATTGTGTTTGTTATAGAAACTTGTGGTCAAGCAAGCTGAGAGAAGCCAGTAAGCTGCCTGTCTGGTAAGAAATCCGGGTGCAGATCTTGTTCATGCCAGTCTGTCAGTTGTCAGTGCTGGGTTTTGGCTTAATACAGCTATTTCTATCACTTGCAGATACCATGCTGCTGAATGAGGTAGGTTCACCCTACAATGTTTAATGGGAATAAATATTTTCACTGCACCAAAAGACTGATAAGATTTTGTGGAAAAATCAGCGTTAAGTCTGGAGAAGGATAAAGAATATGCAGAATGTAACCTCTGAGCTACAAGGGGAAGAAGATTACTGTTTTACTCACTGCTAAATAACAACTCTTGAATATTTTTTATTCCTAATCAAGTCATCACATACCTTTAGAAGTTACAGCAGTTGCACTACACTACCACTATCTAGTTTTGCAACAGGTTAGATAAATGTCAATATATTTAAAATACACATGGGAAGAAGGAACCTGAGTCTCCCAGGTGCCCCAGAAGTACAAACTTTCCTCAGTATGGATCAATTCAAAACAAAAATTCTCCACAAAAAATATGTCCACCTGAGGATCAGTCCTTTTCAGGTGCTGCCTGCTGTGTGATTGCCTGTTAAACGGCTTTCAAGTTGTCTGGGCTTTGCTGTGCAGAAATGTTAGAAATTATTTTGGGGTTTTTTTCCTGCACCAGCTATCCTAGAGTTTTTAAGTCCAAGGACTTTGGAATAGGAAGAATAGTGTTTAGGAAAAATTATGCAGCCCTGAAAGATGTGGAGTAACAATCTCAAACAATCAAATTAGGATGGCTTAAGCAATTGTCTCTCTGTAAGTGGACTCCACCTTGTTTCTGACAAGATATGAGCTGATCGTGTGTGCACATACTTCTAGTCTATTTTAAACACAGGTAAAATGCATTTTTTTAGATTAGCATGAGCTATGTGGGTAATTTTCAAGCATTTAGTTCAGTTTCCTTTGAGCTTATTCATCTTCCCTACCTTTGCAGCAGGACTGGGAATTTTTTTCCTAGCCATGGCAACTAGAAGGCTGGCCAGGGAACATGCTGTCAAGTGAAATTTACAACACAGATACTTATGCATGTCTGTTTTTCGAAGACACTTAATGAAGTGGTTTAGAAAAAGTCATGATAACAGTGTGAGGAAGACAGAGGTGTCTGTCTTATAAAATACATTATTTTCTTTCTCCTCATGTAGATTTGTGTATCATCTCCCACCGGCTGGGCAGTAGAGCTGTTAGACTTGTCTAACCTGGACCTCTGAGGGAGCAGAGCAGAGCAGAGCAGAGTGCATGTTGCAGCAGACAGGTGAGAGGCTTGGGGGCAGTGTCCCAGCAGGGTGCCTGCTGAGGACTGCCTGAGGTGGCTTTGCCAGCTCCATGTGGGTGGCACTTCTGCACACCTCCGCATTGCCATGCATGCATTCACTAACCTGAGGGCAGGGTCCTCCCTAAGCTATTTCCATTTTTCTCTCCCACTTTTCTTCCCTGCTCTCCTAATTGTAATAAAAATCCTGTGGCTATAAGAACACTTAGCTGTAATACAATTTCCATAGCTTGAGTTACGCGTTAAGTGTTTTATATACTCTGTTTGTGAAAGACTAGACAAGCTCTTTGTAGGATGGTAAATAATACTTAAAGCCCAGAGCATAATCATCTTCCAACTCTGCTCTGTGATTTAATTTAATACTGATTATCAAGTGTTTTACTTTTACAATTCATGTGTTTTTTGGCTGACAGAAGTGTGTATTCGTCACTAGGAGCTCAGGAATTAGACAAACCTTGCACACTGGATTGCATATCACAGCATAAAGCTGCTCTAAAGATGTTACTGCCTTCACAAAGACGAAAAAAAGGGTTAGAAGACTAAATTCAAGGAAAATTCAGTATCACATTATCTGGGTTTCATCTCCTCCCAACTTCTCACCCTGTTTTTCTTCTCAAATATGGGGGTACTGCAAAAGAACAATAAAGGAACTTTTTCTCAGAAATCCATTACCTCTTTGATAATTGTAGATCATTTTTACTGTTGTACAAGATCGAAAATTTCAAGCCTCTTCACCATCTCCCCACAAGTGCTAGGCACTCTCTAAAGAGGCATTTTCCTGGCCTTGAGCTTAAAGATGAGAAACATAAACAAAACAAAAAAAAAATTAAAAAACTCTGGGGGAACAGAAGAAATGCGCTCCAGGAGAGAAGGGAAATTATCATAATGAATTCCTAACCTCACAGTTGGTCTGAGCAGTTCTTTTTTTCAAGTCATGTTTGAAAAGGGACAAAATACATCCTTACTTTCCTACACTCCACAAAAATGTCATCCCTCCTGCTTGCCTTACACCAGTGTCAAGCTTCACACTTGCACACCCACTTCCTTGCCCTGTCCTCCTAGGGCTTTCTGTTCCTTTCTTCTTTTCCATATGAATGAAGCAGTTAAAAAAGGTGTTGATGGACATGTAGAAGACATGGGCCTTCATAAGAGGCTGAAATAAGTAGCTTTGCTCTTACTTCTGCTTGGCACAGCTCATGTTTCACTCCAGAGCCTCCATTTGCCTCAGAGAAGCAGCGCCAGTTCAGACCAGCACCTGTCCCACTCCGTGTCTGCCACCACAGTGCCTGCCAGCCAGCACCATGTGCAAGTGGATCCAGCAACATGTATGGCATCTGTGACAAATAACACATGAGGCTCTGCGAGCTGTGCATTTCCCAGTCCCTGGCCAAAAGGGACTTCTACTCTGCAACATCCTTGATACAGCCAAATATGTATAGGATTGGGCACCAGAAAGATTTTTTAATGCAATGTTTTCCTTTGCAAAAGCAACCTGTGCTATAGCTGGGGAAATTTGTAAGAGCACAAGAATGAGAGACTGAGAAGCAAAAAGAAGAATGCTGGCAGCTTCTTATTAGCTTCATAATATTTAACTTTTTGTTGTGCTGCCTTTTCAGATTTAGCCTGCATGACCTAGCAGCTGTTTCACTTGGCTCAGGGCATTTATGACTTTATTTTGGACAAATCTTTAACATTTTCACTTGATTTTTCCCAACTCAGCTTTGTGCCTCAAAATTTGTTTTAAATTTTACGGTCATTTTTTCTCCCCTTTCTTACCCTTCTTACAGCTGTAGGCTCTGGAACCCAACAACTGTGGTGTTCCTCTCTTTGGCCAGCAGCCTGTTTTATAAGGTAAAGACAAAGGAAAGGAGTGCTTTGGGGAGGAAAAGAAAAGTAAGACAAGACAGGAAGGAAGGAAGGGAGAATGAAAGACGTGAGAGAGTTCTTTCACTGAATCTACTCAGAATAATCTAAAACCTAACTATACTTATAACTATATAAATACTGAGGTACACAGTAGACTAAAAGTATTCAATAAACATTTACTGTGAATGGAGGCATTAGGAAAGGCTTAGGCCCTGCCTGAATTCCCATGAAATTTATAAATATTTCTTTCATTTGTTCTCCATTTACAATTAGTTGCGGTCAAGCTGATCAAAGACAGAAGAGGCCTGTTGCATGTGAACCAGCATCCCTCACAATGACATTCACAAAGCAGAATGAAATATGAAATATCAGGTTTCCACGGATGTATGAACTTGTAAAAAATCTGAAAGAATAGGACGTTTTTCACACTGAGTAATGTGAAACATTTGGTGAGGATTGTAGGCCTCTGAAGAGGAAAACTGAGAGCCAAAATCCATCAGGCAATAAAACAGAAGCAGGCAAAAGTTAAAACAACAGCCATTCACTACAATCTATTGATTTAGATATCACAATTGTCTCTGCTGTAGCAGTGGTGGATGCTAGCAGGAGCTTCCACTTAAATCATTACCAGGAACAAACCCCAGCACTACAGACCTGAGAGCAGGCTGGAATAATGTTTGCTTCAGAAATATATTTCACCTGTTACCTTCACTTTAAAAAAAGGGGAAAAAACTTTCCCCAGCTTGTTCACACTGCTCTGTAAGCATTTCCAGCCAAACAGATGCTAAGGTTAATTGGCTAAGTAGCCTGAAGCTTTCAGTTTTCAAACGAACTTAAAGTAAATAAATAACCCCAAGTAGATGCAGGAGGATAGACTTGTACAAAGCCTCTGAGCCGCATGTTACAGCACTCGAGGTCCCTAGTTTTATCTCTTTTTGCAGACCTGCACTTTTTGGAGAGCAGGGCCGCCAGCCTTTGTGACTAATACAGTGTGCTTTAATTGCTTCCTATGTCTTTCACAGCTGTCAGCCCCTAATGGGGTCAGGGTCGGCAGGGGAGGGGCAGTCGGAGGGTTTGGATCCCTTCACCTCCTGAAGCACTCCCAGGCTGGAGAGGGACTTCACCCCATACAGCATCTGGGAAACCTGTGGCTCTCCCTGAAATAGGATGTGTGCCTGCTCCAACCCAGAAGTCATTCACTTCATTCAGAATCACCTTTTTTGGCTGTTGGAAAAGGACAGTCAAGTGGAAACAGTGCCCTTAGTGCTGTCCCTGACCTAGGCTCTCATTGCTTCTCAAGTTGTGCAAAATTTGTTTATGATATTAACCAGCATCAAGCAACAGGGAAGAATGTAAAAATAGATTGTTTCACATTGTTTTGAGAAAGACTTAGGAAGATTAAAGGTTAACAGGAACCTTCTAGCATAAACAGAGCAGACACTTCATGCTGTTTATGGTATAAACCGCATTATGTTTCAGTCTGTACCAGAAAATGTCTAAAGAGAGGTAGTAGTAGCTAGGGCAAACAACAGAAGGTATAAACGTGATCTCATGCAATGAAAGACCTTCATGGAAAAGGTGTAGGTTGAGTACTTCCAAAAAGGCACTGCACAAGAAGACATTTGAGAATACAAACTGTTTCATTTGTTTCTCTCAAACCAAAAATTACATCCCTTCTCAGGTATGATGTTAAAGCAGATCAAAGAATGTATGGTCTTGCAGTTCCCAATACTGCCAATGTAGTCATACAGAAGGTGTGTGGGGGTCCCAAAAGTTCTAAGTTATTATGAAAAGTATATTTATTTTGTCAAAATAACACCCTTGGGTTTTTCATACTCAAACATCCTCTTAACACCCACAAGAAATAGAAATATTCTGTATTATAGAAAGGCTGAGGGTCTAATTTAATCACATCGCCAAGGTCTGAGACTTTGAGGAGAATGTCCAGTAACAGATGACAATAAATCCCTTAGAGAGAAGAACACAGTGGACAGTGACTTGCATTCAATTCCTTGGCCTAGACAGCGCTGTGTTCTGGACAGGCAGCAGTATGGGCGAGCTTCAGCTCGCCACAGGAAACACAGAAAATCCTGTCCTGTTGTATCTCTCTGGTTCTTTGCTCAGGGAATCTGGACAGGCTGGACCATGGGCCCAGGCCAGTGGTGTGAGGTTCAACAAGGCCCAGTGCTGGGTCCTGCCCTTGGGTCACAGCAAGCCCAGGCAGTGCCACAGGCTGGGGCAGAGTGGCTGCAAAGCTGCCACAGGAAAAGGCCCTGGGGGTGCTGGTGACAGCAGCTGAACATGAGCCAGCAGTGCCCAGGTGGCCAAGAAGGCCAATGGCATCCTGGCCTGTGCCAGCAATGGTGTGGCCAGCAGGAGCAGGGCAGGGATTGTCCCCCTGCACTCAGCACTGGTGCGGCCACATCTGTTCAGTTTTAAGCCCTTCATTCAAGAAAGAGATATTGAGGTGAACATATCACTTGGGCTGGAAAATAACTAGAGTTTTTCAAATGAGCAGATAAGGAATTCTCTTTGTCCAAATGTAGCTTATATTTGAAAAGCTTCAGAATTCATATACTCTATTTATTACATCCAAAAAAAAGGTAACTACATTCATGTGGACAGAGGAAGTTCACCATCTCTTAGAAGCTTTCATGAAAGAGATATCTGTCTCCAAATTAACACTAAACAAAATCAGAAGCTAGGGCAAGCACACATTCCTCAGCACAGATGCACATTTTCAGCCTTATTTGCCAGTAACATGCACTACAGAAGAGTTTTCTGGGGAAAATGCACTGTGCTTCCCCTCAGAGGTGAATCTCAAGGCTTTACTTTCAATCAATATATTAAAGGGGAAAATGAGAGAAGCAAAGTTATAGTCAATGAAATGCTGTTTCTGCAAAAAACCTGAAAGCCACTTACACGTTTTAAATAACCAGTTAAGATGATCCTTGTACCATCCTGCAGTGGCTGCGGGAATGTATGGCTTAAGATCCCACCCATTTTGTTTTGGTCCAGCTAAGTGCTCTGCTAGAACTTTCCAGAAGAGTTTAGCCTCTTCACACAGTATGTTGTGGACTGTATCAGAATACTGTACTGTATTCTTCAAAAAAAAATCAGTGTTTCCATTATTATTGGCCAGCATGTTTCAACATTTGTTTTTGCTCAAGTCCATTGTAAAATTATATATATGTATCAGGACTTTTTTATGGTGAGATAATACATGTAATTCCTTTCATAAGCCTGCCTTATCATGAGTCATAAAAGTTAAAGAAATAAACAAGACATGGCAATTTTGCCCTCATTGTCTTCACGCATTGCTCCTGCCAGTAGAAGAAGGCAGCAGAGATGTGTTGAACTCAGTTCATGAGCACAGACAAGTCTCTTAGGTCATTGATGAACAGCAGATGATAAACAGACACATCTTGCACCTAAATCACACATTCACATACCAGCCCTGGCCAGCCCCAGGTTAAAAGTCTGTAATCTTTCACTCCTTTGGAGTAGAGCTCCTCTGTAGTACATGAGTGGCTGCCATCAAAATACATTTTAGAATTGGAGACAGGCATTAAAAACACGGGTAATTGATAGAGGGAAACAAAGGAGAGATGAAGTAGCATTAAGGAGGTGACAATTTTGAAAGTCAGATAAATTTTTACCTTTATTTTATAAATGCAGTCTCTGCATAATGTTCCAGTATGTCATTTCCTGTGCATTCACAGCCTGTGGCATTTGTGGTCTTTGGAGTTTAGATACCTTGAGGCCTCTCCTTTCATTTTTCTGAGCTTGCAGGGGAGACACAGCAAGGTTTACAGGCCCTTTTGTCAAAAAATACTGTTCCACATGCATATTTCAGGTGTGGATTAAAAATTTACTTTGTTTTTAAGCTTACCCTTCTTTGAAGGGCCTTATCAGACTCTCTTTGGCTCCCATTGTCTTAAATTGGTCTGCCAGGATGTGTCTGCAGTGGGCTGATTGTGAAGAGGTAGATACAGAAGCTAATTTTAAGTTCTTATTTTCCCACTTTACAGTGCATCCCTTTACTTCATTGGCTGTGTTGAGGTACAGTTCTATCTGACAGGTTTCTGCACTGCAGACTGCTGTGCAGGAAATGTACAGCTTAGGTTAGCTGCTTTCAGTCTGTTTTCTCAGACCACTGGTTATTCATGGCATGGAGCTGAGGAGAGCAAGCTCACGTGGAACAACATACACAAATGTATCTGCATCTACAGTGGAAACATCCTGGGGGCCACCAAACCAGTCGACTGTTTTACCCAGTGGACACTGGCAGTGTAGTGCAGACCCTTGCAGTCAGGACAATAACGGCTTCATTTCCTTCTTCAAATCACAGTGCTACAATTGTTTGTACTTTAGTTGTCTTGCTGCTTCTAAAGAATGTCATTAGGATGCCTTTTGTTTCCTCATTCAAGGTACTGTACAATAAAAAATTATTTTCTAAATACTGCTTGACTATTGATAGTGTATGCACTGGCTTATAGAGGATCTGGGATTAAACTTGACAGGAACACTATTTCCTTTATGATTAGATCAGAACAGATTGCTGAACAAATCATTGCGGCCCTGTTTCCAGAAAAACTTACCACAGAGCTTTTTTCCTGCTACTATCATAAAGACTTCAATCAGTATTTCTATTAAAATCTTTATTTTTTAGGGTTTTTAACTGAGCCAGAGCAATTCACTATGGGCTAAAAGTTGTCATTTCATGGTGTTCAAACCATAAAGGAATCTGTTTCAGCATAAACTCTGAAAAATAATAGAACAAGCTATTTTGAAGGTAGAAAGAAGGCTGGTTGAAGGCAGCAGTTTCCTACAACCCTATTGTTTAATACACTGAATATAAAATCAAAGGAACATTGTCTTTTGTTTTTAAGCAAAGATCAGGCATGAGGGAAAGTATGAAGGAACTACGATAGCTTTCAAAATTACTATTACAGAGTAATACCCCCATCCCATAATAGGGCAACATGGAAAAAGCCTTTCTCTTTGGTGGACTTCATCTGCTATATCTGTAAATTTCCAAAGGATCTCACTGTCACACCAATAAGAAAGCGGAAGACATGGGGCCAAGTTCTTAAGTGATGTGTATTGATAATTGTAAACTGGTATAAAAAAATAGCTCCCATGGAGCTCAAGCAGCACCAGATCTCTTGCAGGGTCTAGTTTCTATAGTGATCAACTGCTCATTTATTGTCTTGCAGACACAGATGGGTTGACTAGGGAATGCTTTTTGAACCCATGTCTAAACTCCAGTCATTTGCAAGCTCCAATCTCTACTATCTTCTTTGCAACAGAATGTGTTCTTACTTACTTGTATCTGCTTCTATTCCAGCTGTTTTCTTACTTGTCTGTCCTGGAGCATTCTCAAAGCAGGACCTTTTTTTTTTTACTGTGTGTTTGCACAGCACCTAGCACAGTAAAATGCCATTTTTTCCTGAGTCCTCTGGACTTTTTTGTATGACAGGTAGTAGGAGCTGCAGTGAATAACAGAAAGCTCTGTTACATCACTCATTCCATAAGACAAATCTCATCCCTCAAGGCTGGAGTTGAGCCTGTAATAGATCTGCAAAGGTATGAATTTGAATCCATGCTTTCCATACTGTATCTCATGAGCTTGGCTCCAGGGTTTTGGTTATGGTTCATATTTATTACTAAACCATTTTTCTTCCTTCCTCTACACCAAACAAGATTACCTGGGATAGTGAGTATAATTCACATTATTGCACTATATTTTTTTCTGTTTTAATTTTATCTCCAAAAGATATTAAATCTACATGTATTAAATGGAGTTACTCTTCCAGCCTGCAGGCATCAGCCCAGTATCTTGAAAGATGTAACAATGAGGTTTATGATTAAAACCATTTTTGGAAAACATGAACAAATGATAACCAGTTGTGATAGTTTTCTACATTTTTATAATATCTAAAAATATGTTCAAATATCCAAAAATGATTCTGTGATTTGATTTATTCACAATTCCCCTGAAGTGTTTAATAAGTACAATATGGTAGAACTAAAATCATGCTTATTACTGCTATTAGCTTGGTAATTCTCCAGGATGAAATCATACTTTTTGGGTTATAAATATACATTTTTATTGTTGATTTTATGTTGCATTTTGAAATACTGCTTCTCTACTTTCATATTTTCAGTGCTGTATTACAGTACCATAAATCAGCCCAGCAGTAAAGGAATTCTAATTGGTATCAGGTGATTTTTTAAATGTAGAGAAAAGTTAAACTTGTATCCTTTTGAATGAAGATAAATTCTCTCAAAGCTCTTTAAAAAAATCAGATGTGTCTAGAATGATCTGATTTATTTTTTTTGAAAGACTAATCAGATAGAAGTATGCACGGTGCACATCAAAGTATACATATGAGCTCAAAACTATCATAAAAGATACCTCTAGATGTCTAACCAAGTGCAGAGAATCCTTACCACGGTATTTTTTCATTCCTGTCTATGCTGTTTCAACTTTTACATCCCACTAACTATGCAAGGTTGAGCTTCTGTTCTGCCTCCTTCTTATTCAAGCATTTCATTGGTCTTTCAATTAGAAGAAAAAACAACCAAAAAAACCCCACCCCAATGGCATTACAGCAATATATTCCCAATGTCTCAGCACCTCTGTAGAGCCACCTTGATCCTTAAACCATTGATTCTCTCTGTAATGGACTTGCATAAAAACAGTCTCTGAATCCATCTGTACCTTGTCCAATGCAGTAGTCCGTCAAGCAACTCACAATCAACCATGCATTTATGTTCCAAGTGCTGGCATTTATCCCAAAAAGTAGAACTCCGTGGGTGGGTGAAGAAAACAGCATCAAATTAATAGCTTTGGTATAAAATGCCAGAAAACACAATGTATGTAAGATATTTCTAGACTTCTAGACAGATTTTGGACTTCCCTTTTCCCTAGAATTACACAAAAGAATCCTTAGAAAATATTGGCTTTCAAGGAAAAATGTACAGCAATCATAAGAAATTATGATACAGATTTAATTCTTGTGTGCTGCTTTGGTAGACATTAAGAAGACAGGATAGGAAAGGCATCAGATGGAGTTAGGAAGTATGAACATAGTCCATGCCATAATTCATGGTAGCCAGGGACCTGAGCTGGAGGTGAGCTCTGGCTCTTCCATCAGTGCTTCTGCAGCCCCTCAAAAAGAGAAGCACTTTTAGGGTTTTAGAGCATTCAGAGGGCAGCATCACAGGTTACGGTGTAATACTGCAGTTTTTAATTTGAGCTTTTGGGTGATGTGGTATATTTCCATAGCCCCTTAAATGTGCCTGATATTTTTTCCTTTCCAGGGATAGCAGGAACACTGCAATGCACTGTCTGATGTTTCCAAGGGAAGAGAAATAAGCAAAAGAGATAGTCCTCGTACTTTCCCAGACATCCCTACACTCTTTAAATTAATAGTATTTGGGAGGAAAAGCCCTAAAATTAATGGGATTAATTACTCAATACTGTGTACCATATGGAGTTAAGGTTTTTAAAATTTTTTCAGAGAGACTGAGTTACTCTAAATTCAGAAGCTGCTAAAAAACAGTAAGCTGACAGAGCAACTCTGTCATGAAGGCCAGAAGTAAGATTAAAACTGAAATGGATCCAAATAAAAATCATGTTAAGCAGATATTCAGCAGAAAGGCATCTCAGTAAAGATGAAACAAGCAAAAGACTATATATACACACCTTGTACAGCTGCTCAGGGTCATATGAGAACCAGATGGAGAAAATCAAGAGGAAAATGAGGTTGAAAGCGATGTATTTGGGAAGATAAAATGTAGCACAGAAAGTCACCCTTCTTTGGGCCAAAGAAAGCCTACAGCACTGAAATGAGAAAATATTATATGATTTGGAGGGAAAATCTAACACCAACAGAATGGAAAGTATACATTTTTACATCCCCTGAGCTTTTAATCCATGAAGGAGAGTGGATTCTTCTTGAAGGACAGTGGAAACAATTTGAGATTCCTCTGCAGTGGGTAGAAATAAGCCTGGCATAAAAGGTCAGGTGATAGTGTGAAGGCTTTTGCTATTTCTGTGATGCTTAGGCAGTCATTAACAACCTCTGCTTAGTTTTTCAGTTGCAGGGAAAGACTGGTGTGAACTGGCTGTTGTCTCCTCTTTCCCTTGCTGATTGAAAGACTTCTGCAGGGAGATAGCTCTCCGGTATCTATCCTATTTCCAATTCTTTTTCCAGTATTGTAGTAATATAACGTAGTAATTTTGAACTAGAAAATACAAGATGTGGGGGTTTCTTCTGGAATTATAGACATAGATCAAGGGTAGCAGCAAGTGAACAGGCAAGCAGACAGTCTATACTCACCCTTTAACTCACCTTGTATCCACTCCAATGCCCACTGAGGATGGCTATCTCAATGGACAGGGTCCTGGCAGTGTGTAACTGCATTCCCAGCAGAGCTGGAAAGTCAGAGAACATCTCTAACCATGGATGTTTACTAGCTATTGTGAGAGCATTTACTTATTTTGGATGTTTATAAACTCTTGTTGGAACACAAGGCCTACATGGATTCATCTAAATCCTGATCTTTTTGATCTGGAAAACCTTCAGTGAATGAAAAAAATCTATTTCATCTCTTGCTTCAGAACATCATGTATAGTTTATAACCTCGGAACCCATAGCTTAGATTTAATGGTTATCATATAACATCTGTTTAATTTTAAAATTTATATGGAGGCTTTTTTGGAAATCCCATGGAGTTTTTCGACTTTCTGTCTTCTCTATGCACACAGAGGATGTAGAAAATTAATTTCCTGTGTAAAAATACAAGATGACAGAAGGTCCAAGGTTAAACCTATTTACAAAGAAAATCACTGCCAGTGTTTAGAAAATGCTGCTTTTATTTGAAATATTTGGAGGTGTACCTGGCTTCCCATGTCCTTGTGGTATTTAAGTATATAAGGCTTTCTGTCCAATAAACTGTAGTGAAAAACCTCCTCTGTATTGATTTTTCCCTGAAGAATTGTGAACTGTCTACTCATTTGGTGATCCATTTGTTTTAATAAAGAAGACAAACCTGTAGAAGTTTCTTATTTTCCCACCCCTCTGGCCTCTTGTGAAAAGTATTACCATGCTGCAGAGGCCAGAGACAAAACCAGATGTCACTGGCTGACATCTACTTCACTACTTTATAGCCAAGTTAGTTTACAGGAGGGTAGGAATGCAGATCTCCTTTCCTCCTATGAAAAATGAAAGGTGAAGAAACACAAAGCCCGGATGTGGCTGAAGACTGTAGCAAGGGTCTCAGTGACAGCAAAGCATGACCCTTGTTTCTTGCATTTTTACTGATGCACTGGAGTAAATTAGGATACAAAGATTTCTTATTCTGAAAGAGAAGATAAGAAGAAAAGAAGGTCCGTTGAAAGAGATCATGAATTCATCATCTCAGTCCCATATGGGGTAGGAATGCTTACTTACTATTTCATAAAGCCAGTGTGAAATGGATCAGGGTTTTATGCAGTTGCGGTGTCCAGCCAATCTGTTGCAGTACAGAGAACCATGAAGGCAGCTGACACCTTCACTCCCCATTTCAGAAAAAGGAGGAAAGGCTGAACAGAAATCCCTGTTATTAGCAGGACCACCTGGATGACAGTGGGGAGGAGTATCTCAGCTCTTGAATAAGGTGGGAGATACATAGGAGGTGATACCCAGGCATCTGACAAGCATGGGTGTGATGATGCCGTGACCCACTGTCTGGGACCTTATCACCATCCTACCCTGCTTCAGCTAGCAGGTTTTGGGGCTCCCAAGCATTCTGCACCAATCTAGGAGGACAAGAGCTGCTGGCAACCCAGTTCTGCCAGGGACACATGGGTGCTAATGCCAAATGAAAAAGCTTGAAAAGGTTGCAGTCTATGTCCACTAAGCAGATAGCAAGTGCAGAAGCAGCAGGAAGTATTGCATACTCCAGAGTTTGTCTGACCCCATCTAGAGTGGGTGGTTCCTCTTTTTCAGGACACCTCTGGAGACCCTGAAATAGACTGCTGTGCTGGATAATTCCTTTTTACTGTTCCCTTCACAAAGGAAATTTCTAAACAACTTTTCATCTTAGATTAGAAAGGCTTTCAGAAGGTCTGAATTCCCTACAGGACTACTTAAAATAGCTCTATTAGCAATTTGATGACTGCTCATGTTAAAATCTGCAACACTGAAACCTGCAAGTAGACTGGAGGCTGATTTAGCAGAGCACAAGCCATGTTTGTATTAGGCACTAGCCATGACTTTGCTCCTTCAGGAACTTCCTGAATGTCAAGGCACTGATGTTTCTTACTGATTTCTGTTCCAAACACTCTTATTTTCAGGCTCAGTTTTCACTAATCTGCACTTTCCTTCTGGGCTTCAGCATTTAGACCATGTTCTTTCTAGATGGGGTTTGCCCATCAGCTTTTGGGTGGGCTGTAGACCCAGGAAGGTTACCAGCTGGCAAAGCAGTGACACCTTGGAATCTAATACCCTTGCAGTAAAACCAGTGACGTTTCATTGCTCCAAATAATTGTGCAGAGGTTAACAAATAGATGACTTAGATGATGAAGCTCAAGGCAATGCAATACAATTTGCTCACTTTTCTGACAAGGCATTACTTTTCTGAAAAGGTGTTAAAAACACTTAAAGCTTATTTTCATCAGTAAAAGAAGTTGATACAATTTAATGTGCGTAGAGTCTGTTGAATTTAAAGGTGCTAGTTTTACAGCCCTTTTCAGGGATAGAGCCATCTTTACTTTGAATTTATTCCAAATTGCTGCTTGTTTGATCTTCTCTTTTCTTTACAATATCAGTCTTTAGGAAGACCAAAGGATCTAATAATGGACTATATATAATGCAGATTAACTGTCCAGAAACTAAAGAAGTAGGCTAAGACAAGGCAAGCTGGCCATGGGTAGGATTGGCTATTTTCTCTCTTCTCCTCGTACTTTCCCATTCTTTCAAGCCCTGGGAACATTCTTAGCTATTCAGATTATTACTGATAGCAATAAATCATCTCAGCCTCTGTTATGGCCTCAAAGAAAAAGCAGTAAAATACTTCGCGAAATTAAAGGTACCTGAATTAACTGATAGAGGACAGCTTACCCACAGGGAAGAATAAAAAAAGGTGTAAAAACTGGAAAACGTTTTGCTGAAGAAAAAAAATAAAAAAGATGTCAAGAGTAGCTCAGAGTAGCTGCAGACTGAGTAATGAAGGAAATCCAAGACTAATAGCATTCTATCCACCAACAGAAGTAGAAGGCTGATGACTTAAACATTTGTGTTTAGACACTTTACTCTTCATTTCACTCTTTATCAGCCTGAGGAATCTCACTCTTTCTCTCTAAAATGGCTCAATGAAACAGCTCCTTTCTTAAATGAAAAATGCACTGGCAACACCCAGGCAGAACAAGAGACAGGTCACCTGCTTTACAAAGCATTACTTGCTGTTTTGCCCTGTGGCATGTGCAGTTTTACAGAATTATTAAGACCTTTCATGAAAAGAATGAAAGAAAAGATAGAGTTTCCTTCACTGTTGCTGTAGAATAGAAAATTAGAGGGAAATGTTGAAGCATGGTATGTGGTTTCTCATATGAATAATATTAGCTAGTATTTTTTTTATAATGAACAGTATCATAGAGATTTCTGATTGCTACTGATTCTCTTATACATACATCATCCTATTAACCATAAAATACAGTGCTTTTTTTTTTTTGGCTAATTTATCAACTATTAGAAACCTCTTTCCCAGATGATTTTTACATGCATTAGGGGTGGCTGTAAAATGAAATGGTAATTTTCTGGTTTGTGTGTAAGGAAGCTTTAGGTTATGTACTGTATTATTTTACTAAGCTGCAATAGGTAGAAAATAGAACATTAGCTTAGACAGAGAGAACACCAAAACTGCATTCAAGACTACCACTCAGTGACACAATAGAAAATGTTCTAAATAGAAAATCTCTTCTGAGACATCTACAAGGATAATATTAGTGTTAAAGGGAAGGATCTTGGTAGCATGTATTGAAATCTGGATCTGTTAAAAAGCATGAAATGATGGTGTCATTTTCTCCATCTTGGTAATACCAGAGGATCTATAAACACTCCAATGAGCTATCTTGGCTTTTACTCTCTTTTCTCATTTATATGCATCTCAATGCTGTGTTCAAATATATTTGGACCAACACTCCCCACACAACAAATGCATAAAGTTTTCCGGTGTTTAAAATCATGTGCTTCCTCCAGAGAGTCCCTCCAAACCTATGCCTGAAGAAGGAGAAGAACATGTGCTGTTCTACTTCCTCACAACAAAGAAGTGACCCCAAGTTTAGAGAATGATAGAGAAATTGCAAGAATATGCCAGGAGGGAAAAACATTTTCTATTCAAAATTCCCTGTGGCCATAGCATGAGAGAAGGCCCCCCAGGAATTTTTGCTTTTTTGTTTTTCTCAGTTTACTGGGCCCCTCTAAAAAGATGGATCATATTCACTGCTGAGTTTCGTATTTTGCAATCTGTTCAAATCACGTGATGTGCAGCTTCTACTGTGCCACTTGTTGTGAGGGTTCATTGTAGACCCTGTAATGAGCCTGCCATACTCCTTCAGCATGCACAGCACCGTCTTCTCAATCATGCCTTTCAAAAGATTAAGATTCAGTGATGCAATACAGCCCATGACACAAAGCCTCTTTTCAAACATAAAAGAGCCAATTGTTTTTACAACCTCCAAGCATGCACAATCTTTGCTTTACATGTCCATGCAATAAATGGCCTAAAAGTTTCATATCCTCCTTGCAATATGGAACTTGACCCTTGAAAATCCCTCATGACAATTCAACTAGTAGAACGGAAATCTTTTCCCAATACCCTAAGGATTCTGGCAAAATATTTGTACTATTTCCATGTATACATGCTCCACTACACAGTCCTCCTTGCATATTACAAAAACTAAAAACATTTTTGAAGCAATGTATATTCTGCCCTGTCCATAAATTATTTCATCTGCCTCCTGACTCCTCAGAATAAATTTTTTTTACTCCCAGATCTGTTAAGCAGGAGCTACATTTCAGAGTGTAGCTAAAACCTTTATTCTTAGGCCAGCACTCACAGCATTAACACAAGAGTCAAGAGATGGGAGACACAAAGAAAATTACCTTTATGGGCACTGGGAATTATGTACTTTTGTAGCATGGGGCTGATAAGCTGTTGGAGCATCAGGGCGCAACACTTGGCCTGGGGCAGGAACACCTCTGCACAGTTGGCCCTGGTGCAGAAATCTTAGCAATTCAGTCTTGTCTATTTCAGACCTGTTCTCCAGTTTCTCAAGATCACTTTGAATTCTCATCCTGTCCTTTGATCTTGTCTTGTTCAACTTTCCATTGTTAATTAATTGAATGAGAGAGCCATCTGCCCCAAATAGTTAGAGAAGGTATAGTATCTTCAGTTCAACCAGGAGAGATGCAAGGCTTCTGGGGAATAATAATCATCTGCATCAAAAGGTGATGGGCAGGCCCTTGCAGAGACAGCAAAAGGGCTGAAGGTTGCACCTTCAGTGCATAGGAACACATATGTCAAAAAGAACTCCAGGGAAAAAAATTAAATCGCCCTACCAAAATGGATAATCAAGATTATAACCTACTGGATGCACAAATGAATTCTTCTATTGCACATGGCTTTGGTAAGTCTGTAGTGCAAGAGAGGCTTGGCCCTTTCTTCAAGGAGTCATGAGAATGACTAGAAGAAAATTATATTCATGTAAATCCTGAAGCATTTTAAAGTTTAGATTGGAGAAGGGAAGACCAAGGAGAGACAGTAGTAACAGTCTTCAGCTGTGTTGAGGATGCCAGCAAAAAAGAAGGAAAGAAAGTCTTCCCTGTGTCCAGTAAAATTCTAAAAATTAAATTATCCTCAGTATCAGCAATAAAGAATAAGGTCAAATGTTATTAGTTTTTAATGCCAATAGCAAAAAACTGTTGAGAAGCTTTGCCATGAAGAATGAGTTATGCCCAACAGGGGAGCTTGCTAAGGACAGACTAAAAAAAAGAGATGATGGCAAAAATCTGCAAAAAAAAGGAGATGTTGGCATAGTTATGGTGGGCAAAGGGAGTGGCCCCTTTGAGCTGTACTGCCCTGGATTTCTACAAGGAATCTGTGTCCTATCCCCAGTAAAATCTCAAGTGATGTAGATGTTTTAGTGAATGTCCCCACCCAGCTCGCAATCCCTGATTTCAGAGCACAGAATATTCCATCCTGACCACCCCACAGGCACATGTTTGCACAGTGCTGCAGACCTCTCTGGCATCATGCAAGGCATGCATGTGGGCTGAGAGGGAGCAGGGAGCTGGTTTCACACTTGATCTGACCATGCCAGCCCACCACACAACCCTGGCCCAGCAACTCCCTTTCCCAGAACCAAGTTGCCACAAGTCAGCATATGCCTGTGAACAAGCTGTCAAGGCAGGTGAGAAAAAACAGTGGAGCAGAGGTGAGAGGTGAGGAGTCAGTGCCAGCTGCAAGAGAAACCTTGAGGAGAAGCAGCTGCTCCTCCAATGATATCTCAGAAGTTCACTCTGTGGCACTGTCATCCCTTATCCTCACCCCACATGCCAGCAGGCTTTTGGAAGGAGCCTTGCTCCAGCAGTTTTTTTTCACCGTCCCCTTCTTCTTTCCCCTGTCATATGCTTTCCACTGCACACGTACTTACACTCTTTTCTTCTGTTACCAGCCACAGGAAAACTGCCTTCTTGGATTTCTAGAGGTTTTTTACATTGCTCAGTTGTTTTAATATAAAACCACAGCTCCTCTTGTTAGTGAATGCTAGCATTTCAAACTGTAATATAATGTGCCATAAACGACATTCCATGCCATAAAATGTTGCAGAAAGATATACTTTTACTCCTAAAAGCAGTGGCTGGATTCTGCTGAACTGAATTTAGTGGAGATTCAATCAAAACTGAGACGAAAGAAAAGAACAAGATTCCAGGTTCACTGCAGAGTTCACTCACAGTTTTTCCTGTCCCCGACAATAAGAGGATTACCTTAAATCAAGAGCATCAGTGTCAATGAGAACCAGAAAACTTAATACATAGAAGGACAAGGAGATCAAAGCTTAGCACCTGGAGAATACCACATGCTCTGGATTAATAAAACAATACACTCTGTTACATAAATCTTGAGCAAGGTTATTCATGGACAAACATACAAAAAAGAAATTACTGTAGAGCTCAGATAACAGATATTTAATACTGGTGCTCTCTCTATCAGAGAATATCCTCTCACATTATAGGAGTGTTGACATAGAGCAATGAGATATTATTTTGTTTTAAACAGTTTTAGTCTAAACTTGACATTACTGTTTTTGGACCTGGATACTGCACATCTGCAAGTCAGCGGAAATACCAAAATCTTGCATGCTCCTTTGATTGTTACATTTAAGGTATCATATATGCTACCAGCTCAGCTGCTGCAAGGCATTAAAGTCCATTACTCCAAGCTTGTAAAGTACTTTGGAAATACTATAGACAAGGATTAGAGAAGATGAGTATTCCACATGGCTTCAGAAGGGATGATAAACAGAGGGTAAAAGCACTGTAGTTAAAGTGATATATTGATTGCATGTGGGGAGCAATAGTAAGAGATCTCTTCTGATGAGTATTTTGTTGAATGGTTTTGAATTATGTGCTTTTATCAAGCAGTTATGTTTCTAAGATCAGCTTTTTTTACAGTGCCATAGCCTAAGAACTACTGATTGGATGAAAATCAGCAAACTCAAGTCTGAACTTGGAGCACATGTCAGTTTCAGACTTCTGTTGTGGGATAATTTGGAAGACAGGAGAAGTTTAGAAGGAAGATAATCCAAATAAGTTTCACAAAGAAATATTGCAATCAGCCCCAAAACATGTATGTTATCTAATTATAACATGGTCCTTTGTTTTATCCGTTTGGTTTATCAATGAGGAGGCATGTTTTCCCACAGATACGAAAATAGCATCCAAGGACCAGAAATGTGACATTGTGACCTACAAATATCACAGAGAGTTGCTCATCTGTGTAACATAACCATTGCAGGAGAAAAGAAATTCTTTAATATAGGAAAACATCACAGGACAGGAAAAGAGAAGGAATAAGGGTCCCTTTCTCCAGCGTCCAGAGTCATCCAAGAAAGCTGCCACCTTGGATGCAGTACTTCCAAGCAGTGCTAGGAAAATATGCTTTCAACATGTCAGGTTCAAGCTTCACGTGGCATTCAAGGCCTCTGCCATTTTTGCTAATTTCTATTTGCTGAAGGCCAGCAAATCCCCCTGCTGTACTCAGGTATAGTGTCCACACGGCAACTGTGGAAGAGAGCAAGTCTTTTATGAGCTTGAGATCCAGTCTTGGTAGAGCCATAAAGGCTGACAATATGTCAGTGCAGAAGTTCACATAATGACATAAATTCTGAACAAATGTATTCCCAAACACTAGAAAAAAAATCCAAAACAATGAATCATCAATCCATCAGTTAAATGTGCATTTAAGAAAATAGTTATGCTGCGTGCTGTGGTTTAAACCCAGCTAGCAACCAAGTACCACACAACCATTCACTCAATCCCCCACTGGCAGGACTTGGGACAGAATCAGATGGGTGATAGCCGCAAATCTCATGGGCTGAGATAAAAACAGTTTAACAGGGAAAGTAAAGGCTGTACACACAAGCAAAGCAAAACAAGAAATAAATTCAGTGTTTCCCGTGTGCTAGCAGGTGTTCAGCTATCTCTTGGAGAGCAGGGCCCCATCACTTAACAGTGACTTGGGAAGACAAATTACATAACCACAAATGTCCCTCCCCCTTTCCCTTTTCCACTTTATACACTGAGCTTGGTGCCACATGGTCTGGAATACCTCTTTGGTCAGTTTGGGTCACCTGTCCTGGCTCTGTCTCCTCCCAGCCTGCCAAGCACCCCCAGTCCCTCCCCAGTGTGGCTGTACCAAAAGCAGAAAAGGCCTTGGCTCTGAGCAAGCCCTGCTCAGCAGTAACAAAAACATCTCTGTATTATCAACTCTGTGTTCAGCACAAATCCAAAACACAGCCCCATAGCAGCCACTGTGAGAAAAATTAACTCAGCCCAAACTAGCACATGGTGAAAGTAAGCTGAGGTCATGCACAGTTGCCATTGTTTCTTCAGTGCTTTTTAGTATTCTGTCATTTTACATGTGTAAACTGGGCCACGGTTTGACGTTATTAATTTGACACAAAAGACTTAAGACTGTAAGCTGAGGTTGAACTAGGTGACCTCCTGAGATCCCTTCCCATCTGGTTTCTCCTGTGATCCTGTGGTCTTACTATGAGTTATTTCTTTTAGAAGGAGATGGAGAATTAGTAGAACAAAAGGAAAGGAGCAAATTGTTGACGGTATCTGATTCAGTGACAAAAAAATTTGAAGTAAAATTAGATAGCCACAGGACTCTCAAGGGAAGGTGAGAGTTGGTGAACAGAAAGGAAGACAGTAAATGACAAGCATGGGAAGGACTCGGGCCTGGAGGGCTCTCCAAGACAGTATTCATGGCATGGATATCTTCTCATAAGTATGGATGCCAAACCCATGCTGAGACAGGGCAGCAGCAGAGGGAACGCTAGAGCTGCCATACATACCCAACATACCCTTCTCACTTGGGCTGGACCTGGTTCTGAGACCAAACCAAACTCCATCTCATTCTGCTGCCAGCCAACACTCCTCACCAAAAAGTGGCTGGGTTTTACTACTACACCTCTAAGTTTGAGTGGCAATTGTTTAAGCAATGGAGCAAGGCTTTTGATCTACTCAGTGACATAATTTATAGCTTAGTGTTGGAAACAGGGATCTGCCATAGGCAGGTTGCTTCCCAGGCCCTCTCATAAACCTGTTTCGTGGTCTAGGCTGCTCCTGGACCTGGTTTACCTCTACTCCAATTGCATTTTATATAGCACTGTGAATTCAGATGGACATAGTGAGTGTTAATTAATGTCAGTCACACTGCTGAATTCTTCTAATGTAAAATATGGAGTGGCTGTAAATTAAAGGTACAATAACAAATAGCTCCACAATCTTTAGATAGTCCCACTTTAGTAGAGCTGCAGGGGAAATGTAGGAATGATAATAAATACATCATAAACATTAAAGAGCCATAAAATAGCCACATATAGATTCCATAAAATCTAATATAGAAATAATTCAAGCTGGGCTGAAAAGCAAATACCACCTACTACTGAAGGCTTTTGCAGTACCTTGGGATCCCAGGAAAAGGGGTTGATATCGCAGCTGTGTTGAGTGTTTTTATTGGATCTGACTTTTCTTGAAGGTCATTCTGCCATGGTCTTTTAGAAAGTCCTTGAGTAGTCATGTATCAAGCTTCATTTTCTTTTATAACTGAAATAGTTCACTGGAATTCTTTGATATTACCAGATCTGTTGCGAGACCAAAAAAGAACTGTGTATCTAAGAGAAATAGATTGCACCATTTAGAGCTGAAATGACACTGACAGAACATTTTCCCCCTCTTTAAATTATGTTTGCTATGGTTACTACTTCAAAATCTCAGAGGTCCACTTGAGTTTTGGGGTAAGTATATTTTATATCAAAAAGACTCCATGCCAGAAAGCTCTAAATATTAGAGAAGTCTCAGTTTATCATTCTGGTAGTATTGCAAAAACATCCCTTTTACCAAAGGTGACCATGTCAAAGTCTTAGAATTACTTTTCTCAATCATCATCATGAACAGCCAGAAGAGCCACACAGATCAGAATGACTTTTCCATAAGCCTTTGGTAGATTTATAATCATGGCCAAGGCTCCTCCATGGAAGGATTTTGCTTAGCAAGTTTTCCCAGCTTACAGCTTCTGCCAGGATGCCCTGGGTGCAGTTCAGGTGGGGTAAGGGTGGAAGCCTGTGCCCAGACTCCCACCGTGCTGAAAGCATGGGGCTGCCAGCTGGTCTGCAGAGACCCAGAGACCTGGGGGCTGCTCTGGTTTGCCAGGGCTGGCACAGCTCTGAGTCACCTTCCTCTCACTAGCATGCTGGTGACTGCAGGCTGGCACCAGAAGCACAAAACACACAACCCAGGTCCCTTTTCTGCGTTCACCACCACCCCAGTGGGCAAATGCAGAGCCATTTGCGTCCCTCCCACCCAATGACCTGCCCAAAGCACAGGCTCTCTCCTTAACATGCACGGCTCAGACATAATCATCTCCAACTGTTGTTCACATGAATTTTAGTGGTTTCAAAGTATCTGTGGTATGGGTGAGTTTCTTTACTTATTTCCATAAAGGAAATCAAAGATATTTCTAAGCATTTCTATTCAGATGAAATAGACTTCACAGTTGTCAGCAGCTGTCTCCCAAATTAGCTTAGAGCTACCACACTGTCAAAGCCCACAGTCTTCTGGATCCTGCATGACAGAGGAGGCTACTAATCTTAAGATTTGCAGTTATTTTATGTACAGGCAATATTGGGGTAGCCATTTTAGAAACTTCATTGAGTATCAGCTGAGATGTTTGGGGTGAAATCTACTCAGAGACTCCATTATGCCAGAGGAAGAAAGCAGCTCAGGTATAGACGAATGTAACCCTTTTTAAAATATTATTCCTGGGAATACTTTTATCACCAAATGTTCAGCTTCAAATTGAATTATATATTTTCATCATAGGTCTACATTCCTGTGTCCTGGTTCTAAAATGAAATTGTTTATATAGACAAAAAATAGTTGATCTTATGGCATGGCAGGGAAAAAAAATATACTTTACTTCTGACTTTTCTCAATACATTCTCTCCTAAGCCAACCTCCCATAGTTGGCACATAAAGCTCTTTTTAGTGTGGTGCATAAAGTGTACCCCATGCAATGCCTTGTCTTCACAACACAAATCCTGGTAGATATGGTATACAGCATAGATTCTCCCAAGGAATAAAACTAAATTAGTAATGGCCTATGTGAGGCGTCACACCAGTTTAGACTGTCATCATTAGAGGCATCCCAGCTTCCAAAGTGGAACAATGTCACCTGTGTAAGGGGGCTTCCAGTGAGGCCACAAACTTCCACCAAAATCTTTTCTATCACATTTATCATTCCCTGCCCTCGCCTCTTTGTGTGCAAAGGGAGGGTAGTGAAATGAAGGAGTCACAGGCAATAAATGGAAAGAAGTTGCTTGCAAAATGGGGCTTGCATGGTGAGGTCTGTTGGGAGCCAAGGCATTCATAACTACCCATGTGAGCGGTCAGAAAACACACTTGTTCTGTACTGGCAGGGGGCAGCTGGGGCAAACAACACCTCTTGACTACAGTCAAAGTGCCAGCAAATGGAGCACTCAACACAGCTGGAAAAACTGACAGTTTATTGACAACTCAAGAGCGAGCCTTGTTTTCCATTATAAAAATACTGTTTCTTCCTAAACAACATGGCCAGAAATATCAATTCTTTCAAAAGCTGAGCAGTGCCTGAGACAGTCCCTCCTGGAGCACCAGAAGCATTTCAGAGGTTCTTACCTGAACTGGGTAAGAACTTGAGTGTTTAAGCAATTCTTAGACAGGCTTACTATGAATATACCATTTGTATTGTCACTTCCAGCAAGTCCAGGTGTTCACTGGGTCATATACTGCAGCTAGGGTTCTTTCCAGCCCATAGTTTTGCTGGCTTCCATTAGGTGATGCACAATTTGAGCCAAGTCTTCTGCATGTTTTAACAATATTCATGTTTAACAGAGGCGGTTTATGGCAGCCTGTGAATGCTGTGAACTTAGTACATTAGAAACAAAAATAGAACTAAACTAAACCTCCAGGTTCGATCCAAACCTCACAGTGGGAGCCTTCCCATGTTACAGTCTGGGGAAAGAAACCAACAACTTATTTATACACACTCCTGAACTTTCAAAATGCTCATTAAAAAACCTGAATCCAAACTTTGCAGCTTGCATCCATGTCAACCGAGACAAAGTCTGGACTTGAAATGAAGCACATGAAAGAGCACAGATCTGCACCGTTACTCACCATGATTTCCTTAGATGGTTTGAAGGATTGCAATGCAGGAAATTCACTGTAATTTGTTCAGTGATTTTTGTCCACCCAGCAAAATGCAGCTTTATGAGCCATTTCTGTATTTAAAAAATAAAAAAATAGCTTATTTTGTGGATCTATTCATTGGCTGGCTGAAGAGGGAAAATAAGACAGCTTTTCTTCCACTGAGACCTTTTACACTTTTAAGTGGTGTCAGAAGCATGTGGCACAGGGTGTTCATTGCTTATGCAGAACATTGAAAACCAAATGTTTGCAAGACAGTATAAAAAGTCTATTATATTATGTAATTGTAAACTTTCTATTGCCAAGATATTCTAATATCATATAAAGCCATACTTACAAAAAAATTATTTTTTGTATGTTATTGGTAAAATAACAAAAAAGTTATTTTCTCATTTATTCTGTAATTTTTTCACATTGAAATGTAGTGATTTTGGAGTTTAACAAATCTGAGATACAGTTATAGACAGTCATATGGCTCTTTAAATTGTGTGAGTACTTCTGTGCGTATAACGAAATATTAGGGAAACTCAGTTTTTGATGTTGTGAGTTAAAGTCCAAGTGTGTTTGTCTACTTTGCCAGAAGAAAACAAGTAACTGAAGTATGGAAGAATGTAATCCTTCTTTAAATATTATTCCTGGGAGTCCTTTTATCACCAAATATTCCACTTCAAATTGAATTATATATTTTCATCACAGGTCCACATTCCTGGGGCTTGGTTCTGAAATGAAATTGTTTATACAGACAGAAAATAGTTTATTTTATATCAAGGCAGAGAAAGATTCTGGGTTGTGTTTCTGACTATTCTCCCCATAACCTCTCAGAGTCAACCTTTTACAGCCTGCATATAAAGTGTTCTGCAGTTTGGTGTAAATGCAGAGTAGCAGATGCACTGCATATCAAATAGAAACACAGAATTAATTTCCTTTTTATGAATAAATGGCATCTTGTATGGATTGGTGTGGATCCTATGACTACAGAGGGACTCAGACTGAAATTTGTGGGAATCTCAACTGAATTGCAGGGGAAAATATTGGATGGTAAGTTGAAGATGTGCATAAAAATCAGTGCTGTGTTGTCAAAAAAAAATCTGCATCCTTAAAATACAAATTCTTTGTTGTCCCCTTGTGCTCTTCTGCAACTGTTCTGCTCTATTAGGTCAATGACACTAGCCAGCAGAGATCACAACTTTGAAAGTAAATATGAAGCTGAATTCTGATGTATCAGACAAGTATTTCTCCAGAGTGGTCAAAAAATGAAGATCATATGACCACTGAGAGATAACCTTGTTCAAATTCCTGTTGTTACAGCCGAGCCCTTTGCATACATTACCCTGTTTCCTCACAGATTACTGTTTTTGGGTTCCTTCTCCCAAAGGACCTGCCCCTTGTCTCATTTGCTTCATTGCAGGCAGGTAGGGCTCAATCTGAAATCTGTTACTGTACCCCAATATGAGCCTCCCAGAGCAAAAAAGGGTCATTATTGCTTTGCTTAGATCACAGCATTTTTACAGTCTTATCCCAATAGGACTCTATGGCAAGAAAAGGACATTTGGGCTGACACAAATTCAGTTCATGCATCAGATGGCAAACAGCACGGTGACACCATCGGTCAACAAATGTCACAGGTATTGGTTCTTCTCTTCATTTCCATCTGTCTGCATGGAGTGTGAGCAGCTCCTTACCCGCTGGCCAGCCAGAAGCAGCTCTACAGAGGCTCTTCACAGATGCTCTGGTATCAGAACTCCAGTATGAAGTGTCTGGGAACATCTGGTTTGTTTAGGAAGATGTGGACAGAGTTAGAAAGTCACAGACAGCACTGATGGAGAAGGGCATCTTGAGAATGATTCTTTGTTCTGAGGAGAGCATATTTTGTCTTGGGGCTGACGTCTACAATGTTTGCACTGTGGGTTAGCTGAGGGTGAAAGGAGTGTTGCTCAGTATGCCTTGAAAGACAGTTGTGTTAAACCTCTGTGGTGTCACATGCTCTTGCAGAGAGACAATCAAGAGAGGGTAAGGGAGGTAAAGCTGAGCAAGGGAAGGAATGCAGCTGATGTGGATGTGAGTTAACAGGACAATCTGTGTCAAAACACTTCCACTCATGCTCTATACAGGCCAAAGCAATCCTGACTTTTTACTAGATCTGCTGTGATTCCTTGTACAAAGTATCCTAAATACTTGTATCGTTTGCAGCTGCTCAGAGGACCAGACATTTGTTCTGACCCTGCTTCCCCTGCAAGAGACTGGAGAGAGCTTGATGAGTTCATGGAGCTGAACTTTGAGTTTAATTTCTTACAGAAAATTGTGTTCTATTCTCATAGGAACTGCTCCACAAATCTAAGCTAAGTGAGGTAAGTGGGAGAAGTTAGAGAATTTGCTGCTAAACCCCATGAAAATGCTGACATAGCAACTATGGGGTAAGAATACAGGGTGCCCTCTATCACCATCACAATAACACATGCAACCTGCAAGCAGATAGTACTTTCTTTTTCAAAATGACTCGTGTGTTTTTACTTAATGTTCTGATATCATCTCCCTTGGTGGAAAGAGGAGAAAGGGTAAAAGCATATTCAATGCTCCCCTCTTCTCTGATCCTTGTGTTACTTCTGGTCTTGTGTTACTGCCTGAACACAGTAAATTGAATAAAAGTCTCAGACAATTCTGAAATACTGCAGAGAGATTGCTTTAAATGAAGGATAAATGCTGAAAAATGCTCAGCAAATTACACTGAAAAGCAGGTGAAAATGTGTGAGAATTCAAAGTAAAGAAGGAAAGAATTGAAAATGTGACTTAAATGGCACAGTGCTCTAAAATGCATGTTTGTAATCATTTCAGATTACAGGAAAAATTCCATCCACAAAAGTTCAGAGTCTATTTCTGAACTAATATCCAGAGATTCTTTTGGAAAAAAATCACAGGTGAAGTCTTTTACTTAATTAAGTGTTTCCTCCCACTAGTGGGAGGACTAGGGGAATGAAAAGGGAAAAGGAGAGCTTATGTGCACAAAGCATTTCCCAAGAAGTCAGTTCTCTTCCCTAAGGAATGGTCAGAACTTTGCCATCTTTCATTTTATCTTCTCCAAGATCCACAGTTCCAGTACTTTTTCCTATAGATTTTGCCTGGCCAGTCAAAAACAATGAAAGGGAAGAAGATGTTGCTTTGGTTGTAGAATATGTCTATTTTGTACCTTAAATGGAAGACCTGAGAGTCTTAATTTGTTCTTAAGACATTTTGCATTTTCTTGTGCTTTTTCCATTATCATTTTTATAGCTGAGATTTCTGTAAGGATTCACAGTGAGTCATTTTATGAGGCAGCTCTGTACCATCTGCACTAAAGAGTTTCCTATCACTCTAGACATTACGTATCTCCTCATGGCAGCCTGGACACTGTAGGGAAATTGCCAAGCCAGGTCACATGCCAGCAGGCCATCATTCATCCAAAAGAAGGCGGGCAAAATCTGCTTACAATTAGGTTCAGCCCTTGGTTCTGGATAATATGTCCCTGTGACTACAAATTCCTTCCTGCCAGCCCCCTACAGGGCTCAGAAGGAGTCCAAGGATGGTCTGACCACAGAGAAGAGGTCCCGGCCTCTCACTTTCTTTCTCACACTTTTTCAAATTTCCTCTCTTTTTTGTAAGGAGCAATGTGTTGTTGCATTGTGTCATGCTGGCAGTAAGCAAAGCTGCTGCTTTAAAGCTTTGCAAAAGAAAGATAGTTAAATGCCAAAATGTTCAGGGTTTTTAATGAAAAAATATAAAACTTCAGGGAGGGGAAAAAAATCAGATTATAAAATACATTAGTCTAAGCTTCTAATTTGCAAAAGGAAAAATTTTACTGGAGGTACTATATATATAGAAAGAAGCCAGAATATAAATAGTGTAAGTGAAACTACTCTGTTACATGCAGAGCTCTGTTTAACAGGAGAAAAAATGCATTCAAGTATCTTCAAGTACAACTCTGCTCTTGCAGCACAATCTAGTTAAAGCATAGTTCTTGTGTGGTAGATCCCAGTCTAGCAGCAGATCATATGAGATTCAGGGGGTCTTTCACCAAAAATAGAAAAACTATGATCCTTAAACATGATCTGAATCTGGCTATGAGAGAATACATGTCAATTCAGAAAATACAGCAAACTATTGGGAATTCTCTACCCCTTTTCTTTACCAGCCAAGACTTAAATACATCTTTGCCATTTGTTCTTTGCAATTTCAGTTGCAAATACTCAAAGATAAGGAGTGTTCATGGTGTATTTTGCTGGAGCAGGAGTGTGGGACACTGACTGTCTGCACCTAGGGCTACTCAAGAAGTGCTCTCAGACTACTTTCAATGTGAAATCTCTCTTAAACAAGCAATTATAATTTTGGCCCACCGTCTATTCTTTATTTTGGCAGGTCTCCATGTAACTAAAATCAGAATGGCTGAGCATGCAAGTCACAGAGCTTATACCCCTCTGCAGACAATTACATCAGCAAATTTGTGAATTTTCAGTCCAGGGATGCCTTCTTCAACTCTAGGGGTAACAGAGGTAAGACCTCAAAACTGGACACACCTCACCTCTGTCAGACAGGCCAAAACAGATAGTTTTTCATTGCAAACAGTTATTTTCATGGTCATTGAAAAGACTGCTGTCAGTGTAGAATAGTAACTGAAAGTGGTCCAGCTGGGAGAGGAAAGTGTCTTCTCTTGTACATATTTCCTTTTCACCTGGTCTCAACATTGTTATAAGATGGGAGAAGAAGCAAAACACAAAGTACCATCACCTACAAACTAGCAACTGAATGATCTTTTCTGTTATGACTCCTTCTTGGAAAGTAGTCTTAGAAAACAATGTCTGTACAATTGGTGATGGCATCAAAAGCAACACTGCTAACTTAGTAAAGAGAAATGGAGATGAGATTTCATACAGAGGCACATGAATCCATGGAAGGTTCTGCTTCATACTTTGTGAATTTCTCAGAGCTTGAAGGGAAAAAAAAAAGCCTTTTTTTTTTTTTTAATTCATGTTTTTTCACATATCATGGTATATTTTCATAACTGCACAGGAGTGGATATTGTGGGAGTGAGGGAATGGTTTTAAGAATGTTCTCATTATTGTGATCTTGAGGACAAAGTGATGCTGTCTGAGACTTGAGATGCTTTGGTGTTGGTAAAAAGTTTCTGTTCCAGCTGCTTTTTTCTTTAAAGGAACAAAATACTGAACCAACTCATAGTCTGGAGGGACACGTGCGTGTGGCTGGAGAAATTCATCGGTTTCTGAGCCTGGTTACCTCTGATCCAGCTGGAAAAGAGAAACAGTTTCTCTGTTACTTGCAAGCTGCTACATAACTGAGTCAGCAGGGGAGCACAGCAAGGCTCAACACTTCGGTTTAAATTCGTTTCCAAGCGTGTGCTGTTGGGTTACAGCTTTTCTTTAAAGAGGCTCATACAGCACTGACTCCTGGATCATCTGAACTCTGCTGTGTCAGCATATACCCAAAACGATCTGCTGAGATTTCTGCCTTCAGCATCTTGTCCTGAAAAGCACTTTCTCTGGCCAGCACTGCTCATAACTCACTCTCTAGCTGGGCAGGCAGGAGTATAATGATTTATGCTCTTATATTATATAGCATTATAAAGAATGCTCCTTGCCAATACCCAGAGGGTCAGTCCTAGCTGTGGGATCATGGGATAATTACCAAAACCTGGAGGACCACGGGATTTCTATGGTCTGAGCTAGGATTTTCACGACTGTTTGCCTCATTAGCTCTCTCCCCAAATTTCACAGAATGCAGGAGAAACACACTGCAACTAAATCATAGATTGGTGCCAACACCGCTCAGTTGGTTTTGCAGAGTGAAATTAAAAATAGCTGCACCAGAAAACTTCTCATCTCTGAATGCACAGAACATACCTGCAAAGAAGCAAGTCACAGAATCACAGAATATCCTAAGTAGAAAAGGATGTGAAAGGATCATCAAGTCCAACTCTTGGCCTTGCACAAGACACCCTAAGAAACACAATACATGCCCAAGGGTATTGTCCAAATGCTTCTTGAACTCTGTCAGGATGGTGCTGTTACCACTGCACAGGAGAGCCTGTTCCTATGCCCAGCCACCCTTTGGGTGGAGAACCTTTTGCCCGTACCCAGCTTGAACCCCACTAATGCATTCCCTCAGGTCTTGTCACTCACCAGAGAGGAGATCTGCTCCTGGTCCTGCTATTCCCCTTGCAAGGCAGTTGTAACTGCAATGAGGTCTCCCCTCAGTCTCCTCCAGCATAAGCAAGCCAAGCGACCTCAGCTGAGTGTCATACAGCTTCCTCTCTCAACTGAACAAAATGTGCTAATGGAGGGAACTGTCAAATGGAGGATAAAGGGATAACGGGATTGGGAAAGAGGAGAGCAGAGTAACTTTACAAGAAAGGCACAGGTATAGAGTGAACTGCAGAAGATAAGAAGATATGGGAAAAAAATAGAGATGCAAGAGAAAAAAAGGACAAAAGAAAGGAGATGATAGATAGGTAGATAGATAGATAGATATACATATATAAAGAAAAAACATACACAAACAGAAAGGTACATAGAAGGAAAATGTACTAGGAAATTAAAGCTTGTGCTTAATCATATTTGTATCTGGTATACAGTAAAGGCATTTCAGATTTGATGTTATCATTATAATTTTTTCTAATATTGATTGTTGACCTGAGGAAATCCCTAGTAACAGGTCATAAGTCCCTTGTACTTTATCCTTGTCCCAGTGAGCTACTAGAAAAGCTGTCTCTGGGTTTTTTAACAAGAGAAAGCAGTGATTTACAATCTAAATTAATTTTTATGAAGAAAGCAGGGAGAAGAAAAATTCTTTGCTAGCTGCTGTCAGGTGAGGCTGGTCTTCTCCAACAAGCTAGGCTGGGTCAAGGCAAGGCCAAAAGACTGTAAGAACTAGAATAAAATGACATTGGGAGAAAGCAATTCAAAAGATTTCCTACTGCTTTTACTGTGAAATAACACTTACTGCAGGCTGCATGGATGGGGGAGGGCCTGACAGCTACAGCAGCAGGAGTCTTCCACAACCAGAACTTCACTCAGGGAAAGGCTGGTCACAGCTGGGGCACTTGTCATTTCTTCTCTGAGTCTTGCCTTTACCAGCCAAGTCTTTTACAGAAGGAGCTGCAGGAAGCTGGATGGGCTTTTATCTACAGTTGTCTGTTTCTGGAAAACTTAAATCTTTGCATACATGTAGTTCTGCACTTGATTTTTCAGGTGGTATTTCAGAACTGCTGACTTCTTTTCTTTTGAACAGTTTGAACAATAAGACAGCAGGAAAAAAAAAGCAGGAAGTTCAAATTTTAGACAGAAATACCCTACTGAAACTAATAGTTCACAAAATAACTGTAGTTGAACCCAGTTCTTTTTTTATTCCAAATCAGCTTGTTCATCTGTAAGATTGATAATATGGGGAGAGGAGGCCAAAAGGAGAAATCATTCTGTTCTGTATACCTCAAATTAGCAGAAAAAGGCATTTTTTCTTCAGAAACCAGATATGAACAAAGATTATACTTTGCAGGTATTTTTCTGTAATACCTCCCACAATCAGACCTTTCTCTTTAAATGTGGTAAGTTCTTGTCTAGTTTTTGCATCCTTCCCCGCATCCTCCCACCTTGCATGTGCTTGAGGGTAAGACCCTCATTAGCCCAAGCTGCCATGTAAACTCAAGAAGAGAGAACATATTTACTAAGTGGTCCTGTCTAAACTCAAAGAGTGCTTCAACCCTTGACTTATACAAGAATTTAAGAGGTGTTGCCTGACATCTTTTCCACACAGTACATTGCTTTTGAACCTGTACCTTTGGGGGTATAAAATGGGAGATCCCACAGAGAAACCTAGCAGGGAACTTATGGCTTCTGCTTTTATAATTTCTCAACAACTGAACTACAATTACCACAGCTCACGGAGATAATAATAAGCAGCGCTGTCTTCAAATTAAGTAAGGCACTTCCCATATGTCTGCACTTCTTTTATATGCATGTGTAAGCAGATGGAGAGGAGCAGAGAGCATTCATATCAAGGGATAAATAACAGCCCGGGGGTTCTTGGAAAACAAATGGGATAATTATGGAGAACTTAAGTATCATTATTATGATTATTTATTATTAAAAGCTATGCAATAAGAAAAAACAGCATCAGGTGATTATAGCTATGTACATAGAGAACTTTCAGCATTTGATGTAAAAAATTCCCTCACGTCAAATCAATAATCACCCTTTCAAAATTATGCCACAGAGAGTCATATATATGGAGTGTTGAGTATAAATCTTTTGATTCCCTGTTGTAATGTGCAAAGTGCCACCTCTCATGAGAAGGTTGCTGCTGCAAGACCTTGTGGCAGCTGAAAAGCACATGTGCTTCCCCCACCTTCTCCTTCCCAGTTCCTTGCAGTTTCTCAAAGTCTTTCTTGATAAATGTCTTCAGAAAAATATTTTATGAGGTGCTTACCTATAAAAATATATCTTTCAAGGCTATGTACACAATGAGGCCTTAAACACTAGCCACACACAAGAAACACTGTTCATTTGGTCCAGCACGTAGATGCTGAAGGAAATAGAAAGCCATCAGTGCTCTGTCAGAGTCAAGGTGGAACATATTAGCAGTTTGTTGTGACTTGATGTTATTCACCTGTTGCCAGAGAGGAGCAAAGCCCCTCACAGATGATGCCCTTTTGTTTAAATGGCCATTTGTGCCTCAAGATATACAGCCTGAGAACAGCAGTATGTGTGATCAAAGGCATGGGACAGCTTCCATTTGAAGAAAAACTAAATACGCTTGGACTCCTGGGTGAAAAGGAAGGAATGCTCAAGGGAGGAGATGGCCCGGTCTGATAGTAAGTATCAGGAATAGTTTGAAGAAATTATTGGGAAACTTTTTTTTTTTATTATTTTTTGCATAGCACAGGAACAAGCAACCAGATTTAGAGCAAACAAAGCCAAATCATTTCAAAGCCAACACGCAAATATGCTGTAGACTTAATTCTCAAAATTTATAGCAAAGCTAAGGAATTTAAGTACTTTCAAAAGCAGAAGAAAGCTGAATTAGCAAATCCCATAGTCAACACCTTCATCTGGGCAGTGCTTTTTAGTAATTTGCAGAAGTATCACTTCAAGTATGACCCACAGGGAAAAATTTACTTTTTAAATCCCTGGGAAATGTTTCTACTGTGTTTAACATCTCCAAAATATCATGGCCATTGTAGTTCTATTTCAGGAGCAGTTCATTACAGATTTTATAAAGTGTTTTCCATTAAGTATTGGCTTTGCATAACCTGGGTTTTTCGGGGGGTGGGGGCTACAAAGGTAGATTCTGTAAGAAGCTGCTGGAAGCTTCCTCCATATCCAACAGAGCCAATCCCTGGTGGTTCCAAAGACAGATATGCTGCTGGGCAAGGCTGGACCAGTTAGGAATGGTGGCAATGCTTCTGTGATAACAGATTTAAGAAGAAAGAAAAGAAAGTTGTTGTAATTGCACAGTTGTAATTGTGGCCAGAGAAGAGCAGAGTGAGAAGAACAACCCTGTGGACACTGAGGTCAGTGAAGAAGGAGGGGCAGGAGATGTTCCCAATGCTGAGATCCACCTGCAGCCCATGGGGGAGCCCATGCTGGAGCAGGTGGATGCCTGGAGGAGGCTGTGACCCTGTGGGAGACCCATGGAGAGAGGGGCCCTGCTCCCAGGCTGGAGCAGCCTGCCCTTGGAGGACTGCACCCGTGGAAGAGTGACCACAGCAGTTTGGGGAGGACTGTTGCCTATGGGATGGACTCACTCTGGAGAAGTTCATGGAGATCTGTCTCCATGGGAGGGGAGCCCAAAGTGCAGGAGGGGAAGGACTCTTCTCCCTGAGCAGTGGGAGAAGCCACAGGTCATGAACTGACCATAACCCCCATTCCCTGTCTCCCTGTGCCACTGGGGGAGGAGGTCGAGCTGGGAAGGAGGGAGGGGGTGAGGGGAAGGTGTTTTCTCATTATCTTGCTCTGATTTTGCTAGTAATAAATTCAATTTATATCTCTAATTAGAGCCCATGATGGCATTTGAGGAGGGATCTCTCCCTGTTCTTATCTCAATCCATTATTAAATGGAGGTGTTTGTTAAATTTTCTCTCCCCCGTCCAGCTGCAGAGGGGAGTGAGTGAGGTGCTTTGTTGGGTTCCTGGCATCTGGCCAGGGTCACTACACATTATTTAGCATGTTTTCTATATCGCACTTGAACCTAATCAGCCTGTGATTCCCTGAGAGAAGCAGCTTTATTTACTGTTACAGCTCTTCAGTTCAGAAGAAAATTTCAAAATGTGTGACTTTCAAGGGACATCAAATATCAAAGCAACCTGACCACATGAACCCTTCATTCAGTCTTTTCAATATACTGTGAATACTCTTCTAAGTCCTGAAGTGTTTTTTTTCCCCCAATAAAAATATGACATCTTTTTCCTCATACCAGTACACAATCTGTGTACTCAGATTGAATCACAAAATCATAAGATGTGGCACAGTTACATATTGATGCAATGAATTCACCATTTTGGAGAAATTATTTCAGCTATATAAGAACAAAGAAACATCAGTGCATGAGGAAGCAGATGTTTTGTCTGTTCTTGTTTCACAGTAAAAACAGCAAAAACATATTGTCAGCATGGCATATTCTTAAATATAGATGATTCTATACAGACATTGTCCTTTGCATTGAGTTTTGTGAGGCTGCAAATTCCTTATACAGTGCTGCACAGTTTATTTCAGTAGTTCTTTAGTTTAAAACAAATAATATTACAGTATCAAAGAAAACAGAATACCAAGGAAAAATGGAAACTGCACTGCAAACGTGCTATTCCCTCTTCTATTAACCACAGAAAGGCCTTTACAGACCTTCTTTGGATTAGAATTATATCCATTTTCAGGCAAGGAAAGAGCAGCAAGGTCTAAGTTCTGACATGCAGTAAGTACTTGAATTTTACTTTGATATTTTTAAGAAGATTGCTGGGAATTAAATTTTTTCAGGCTATAAGAGACAGAATAGTGGCAGAAATATGTTAGATTTACTTGGAAATTCTTGGCTTGTACTTTAAGGGAGTTCATCTACTGTAAATCAATTTGCTTTAACTCCAAAAAATATGTAAGATATTGGCTTTCTATAGCCAGGGTCAATTTATCTGTTGTGTTTGTGACTTATTTAGAGGTTTTTTTTGAGATTCAAGCTCCTTATATTAGCTAGAACACAGAAACAAGTCACTTGACACTTTGCATAAAGATGTCCCAGTGCCTACCTGTGTTTCTTGGAAGAAACTGATTAGTGCCCTTGCCTTGGGTAGCCACTCCAGCCTTGGGAGCTGGAGTAGCAGCTGACAGAAGCACTGCTCCTTTATGTGCACAGTAGCATCACCTTGTGTCCCAGGGGCACTGGGTCAGTGCAGTGATGTTCCTGGTCCACCTGCTCCATCCATAGCTACCTTTGACAGAACCATGTCAGACTTGCTCAAAAGCCACCTCTTTTACTGTCAGACAGACCAAGTGTGGCAGGGAGCAGATAAGGACTTAAGCCGCAGAGTTGAGACTCACTCTTGCACTCCTCTGACCCTTTTTCAGGTACTTCTGTCCAAGGTGTAGGTCAACCTTACAATGCAAACGCTTCCCTACCACATCTCATACTATGTCCCAAGACCAGGATATATTCTTTCAATTGTGCCATAAACTAATATCCCATATGTCTTTCACTACCAAAATCAGGCCTTACAGTTTTGAGGGATTAACTAGATGATTCCACAGCTCTCCCCAGGTCTAACTCTCTCCCAAGATTACATGTGGAAGGGAGGTTGTATTATTTTTTTCTGTGCCTGTACAGATGTATTCTGTACAGTCTAATTTTAGATTAAATTGTAAGTGCTATATATATTATGATTTTATGCTGATAATAGTAAATCTAGGATCACCTGCAAAAAATCAGGGCATTCTGCTTTCGGCAATACTCATGCTACAAAAGAAAGAGAGAAACCCCAGAAAATTATGTCATACATCTACTTTATATATAACAGCATCAGTGGCACAAAGCCACATTCTTGCCCTTCTGTATCTGCCCAGACAGCTAGTTTTCAGTTATTTCTACTACTGTGTAAGACTGCAGAGATATATTTGTATGAAAACCATTTCTTTTAAATTTTCCAAGTGTGTGTTTACTTGCAGTGAATCTGCAAGTAAACACTGCAAAAAGGGTGGCTCCTTTACTTTTCATCTTTGCATACTAATCTGTTTTACAAATGTTTTAAACACAGCATGGCAACCCTTGCTGATAAATTCATGGAAAAAATATGACCGTGGACAATGACTAATGTCTGTCTCATGCATTTCTGCCCTATATTCTGTCATACATTTAGGGGAAGAAATTATCATATGGATTAAGTTAGTAACACTCATCCTCACATCTTCAGGGAGCGCTTCCTCTTAAATCATATCTCTTTGGACCCTGACAGGCTTTCACACCTAGTCTTATTTCATGCTGGAACTTCCCAGGGACACATTAGTTGTGCTTCACAAATCACCATGTTTGCTAGTGAATGAAACACCCTAAGCAAGCATTACTTAAATATTTGAAGGAACTGGGAGGATTTTACACTTTTGTTGGTGGTGAGCTAAAGGGTCTATCTCCTTGAAGCTTCTACCATATGTTTTGTTCTTAAAGCAAGTATCTTAATAAGGTAGTCACAGAAGATTTTGATTAGTGTAAGATTCCCATGATATCTTTATCTCATAGTATCTTTCTCTGTGGTTTTCTGCAGGTGCTTTTTTTCCTAAGGGGTACTCATTAGGGATCCTACAAGGGGATTTTAACCAATTTCTTTCCTATTTTTATTCACCAAAAATGTATCTCTCTGTCTGGTTTAATATATTTCTCTCATTGGAAAAAAAAAAAAAAAAAAACAAAAACAAAACATAAGCAGCAAGTGTCTTTCCTATATGCATAGATTGTAACTTGCCTGATATCAAAGATCAGACATGTATTAGTCTAAATGAATGTGAAATAAATCACTTCCGTGAAATAAAGACTTTTGTGAATCAAAGTATGACATTTTTAATCTGGAAATGAAGTTTGAAATAAACTGTCTAACCAAAAGAAAATCAAAAGCAGAAGTCTCAGAGACAATAGAGTCTTCTGCAGAAAGGCATGACAAATTATTTCCCCTCAGATAGGTTGCTACCATCCCAATGGCCATGATTTTCAAAACCCTTCTGAGACTTGTGGCTGTAATTTTGTGGGCCTTCAAAGAACTGAGTGCATCCAGCCCAACTGCTGTCTTTATAACACAGGTACAATGAATCTGTCACCAGTAAGCAGGTATTCAAACCAATGTTATCCGTTAGTAATCCAATAGAGTATGAGCTAGATGGAAGCAAATCTTACCAGTTAGAGGAAAAATGAAATTGGTAAATGAAATTAGCAAATTTGGTCAAGAGCCCATTCATTCCAACTCATTGTGGCACATTTTCAAGAAGATTTAGCACCTGAAGTCTTCAGAGGCAGTGCTTGTCAATGATGTTCTAGTAAGAATAAACATGAATCTAGTAAGAAGAGACATGGAATTCCTGAGAATTCCATGAATCCATTTCCATGATTCATGGAATTCCTGAGAGTTCCATGAATCACGCTGAGCACCATGACATAAGGAAATACCATATAGCCACATTGTAACAGAATAACCCAAACCAATTTCATCTAATTTTGCCCGGTTCTTCTACAGTTTCTAAAGTCTGTGCAGAAGAAGGTGGTGAGGTTTTCAGAGGATTGCAGACGGTGTTCCCTAGTGCAACAAGTTATGTCAGCTGGATGTTGTTGATACAAACTTCCTACACAAGGGCATAAGGTCTTTTAAGCTACTTCTGTTCTTGGAGGAGAAAGATAAATTCCTCAAGAGGGCAGTAAATCTCATCTGAAGACAGGCAAACTCTGGAGCTGCTTATCTACTAACCATGAAGGCAGAGCGGACTACTGACTTACAACAAAGAGCTATGTTGCAGACAGCTAAACATGAAATAAATTTGGCCTGTGTCCCATTGTGCACCCAGGTAATAGAGTAGGGACAAAGAGGTGAGCGTTCATGCCCCAGCTTCTGCACCCAGACAGGATGACTTGAAGACAGTGATTCAACTTGGCAAGAAGCCAGTTCTCAGCATTTTCTTGTGAAGTTACCATGTCTCTGAAGGACAGTACAGAGCCCAACTAAAAGGCAACCATATAAGAACAGAGAGCTAAATCTCTGGTTTGCACAGATAAATTACCTGTTCTAATTTTTAAAAAGGGCTCAGATTGATGAATTTTAGCAATTAAAATGCTCTTATTTGGTGTCAACTACATTCCTTGTACTAGGCAAGCAATATTGGATTTCAAATATATGGGCATCTCTAATTTTAGTTTTATTTATTTAAATAGAATTATTCACAAGCCTAAAACCAAATCTGTGAGCTAGGAGACATAGCATGGTGTTAAGCTGGAAAAGCAGGAGAGACACACAGCTCAGTAAGACAAGTGACAAACAAGAGAGAACAAATCAGTGCCACTTCACCAAGAAATCTGGAAGTTGCAGAAATATGCTATGGGCTGTTTGGTGTGTAAACTGCAAGGTCTTTGTAAACTAGCATACAGCATACCCTTCTGTCTATCCTTAAACACGTTCTTTGTCACCGTAACAAAAGCCACAGCTGTAAGCAGTTTATGCTGCAATTGCTTGATCAACAGCCATTGGAATAAAAGTAAGGTAAGTCCTCCTTTGTTGCCTCAACAACCCTCACCTCTGCTACAAAAATGCTCTTTAACTGGCTGCAGACGGGCTTCTTCACAAGTGTTTCTAATTCAGCTAAACATCTTGATAGGAAATGTCATAAATTATGTGTATGAGACTGTCAGTAGAATTTTCAACAGAAGTAACATGAGGTCGTATTGAAATAAAATGAGAACCTTGGACAAATTTCTGATCCTATAAATGTTCAATTTCGCCTACAATCCCACTCACAAAGACATTTGGGAAAACTTTGATGATCCCAGCAAACATGTGATTGGTGAGAGAGGGAGACTTGTAGACTGCAATTTCCCTAAATCTTGCACCATAATCTTCCTGCACTTTCCACAAGTGATTCCATTTATGCTTTTCAGAAGTGATAAAATGTATCACATATGAGCTATTGTGTCCATTTCCTGAATACTCGTCTCAGTCCGGAAAAAAGATTCTCTTTGCACTTTGATATTCATTTCCAGGTGTACTTATTTCTCTGGTAGGCATTTGAGATCTGGGTGCTGAAAAGATGCATGCATGTACTTAACATTATATATGTGAATACCACCATTGATCTCAGCAGGACTACCCTCTGTCTGAAGTCACTGAGACTACTCATGTCTGAAATTGGGCAAGTAAATTAAACCCTTTCAGGATCAGGGTTAGAGCAGACAGTTTTTCCTCTTAATAGTGGTGAATGAAAAAAAAATCTGATTTTTCAGGGCTAGTAATTTATTTTCTTGACACTTCTGTTGTCAAGAAAACTATTTCAGTTCAGCAGCTTATTCTGCTCTGTTTCACCTGCAGTTGTAATTGACATTTTTGTAAAACTTGGTTTTTGTTTTAACTGCAGACTATGCTAACTTTGAAGTATTGTATATTACCATGTAGCCACATTTTAGAGGTGCTGATTGGTTTCCTGAGAAGTTAAGTATGTCTACTGCATGTGGTTCTTTTCTATTTTATGGGATTCATATGCCACACTACTCACTTTTATGCCTCTGGTTCTTCGTTAAGGAGTGTGATTAACATCTATCATTGTCAAATTTGCATTGAAATAGAAACCATTGCTTTGAAGCATCATGGATTTGAACTCCATGTTCTGGAACTGATGTGATTCTACACACACCACTCATCCTAACACGGTTTCAGGTTAAGGCCAGTTGCTGCATATCTATAACTCACAGTTTTATCCACCCTTTTAGCCTCTTTGTGCTCCTTCAAATCTCTGCTCTTGTGCTTTGTCTTGTTGGTCAGCTAAGCATTCTCAGAAAAGTGCAGCCAGACTTAAGAAATTGCTGCTTTTCCTTCCCATAACATCAGCAATAATTAGAAAAACAGCCAGGTAATTCCAGTCAAAGTATAGCTTATATTAAACAGAAGGACAAGATTTAAGAAAAAGGAGGTTATAAACAAACAAAAATCTGTATTCATGTCCACCTTAAAATAAGATGGGGTACCCAAGGAAAAGCCTGGTTTCTTCACACTGCAAAGAAATGCAAGAAGCAGTTCCACAGCAGTCCTATGGATGGAATAGGGTGGTTTTGCTGTTAGTTGTGCTTTGCACATATTCATAACTTCACATTTGGTAATAGTCAAAGAAGCAGGGTTTCCCCAAATAATAGCTCATATGTTGCAACTTACACTTCCAAAATGTTTAACTCCAAGATGTCCTACCTCTACTGTATATTAATGAGTAAGGTTTTTTGCTTATTCTACCAGCAATCAGCAATTAAGTATACATTTTTAATCAGCAATCATTCCAGTAACCCAGACACAGGTCAATAGTAAAAAACAAAAGCAACAAAGTTCAAATACATGTTTAAGTCTCTACATTTTTGTGTATATATATATATATATAATACTGTGGATTCTAACACAAATTCTAATTTCCTATACTTTCTCTCTAGCCAAGAGTTTCCTTTGCTTGTGTTCACAGAGAAAATTATGTCAACTGCGTAATAAACTCATGATGGCATTCTTTAGGAGTGACTGAAATTGGATGCTCTAAAACCATAGATAAATTGCATTAGACCCATTGCTGTGAAATTGCTGAATCAAATACCAGTCACAGAAATGTCTCCTTTTTCACAAGAAAAGGGTCTGGCTAGCATTTTCTTGCCAGTCTGGAAATACTCAGCCTGAACTGACTTTTTTCCTGGTAAATAAGATTCAGAAAGATCCCAAATTACTTTCTATAATGGGTTTATATAAAAATAATTCAAAAATCTTTAAAACTGTTGTCTAACCCATTATTATTTTCAGTATAATCCTTCTCAATGGTTATTGAAACAGGCAGCATGAGATAGAAAGCAAAGCCAGTGAAGACAGATGGATTGGTAGAAACAAGTCAAGGAAGCAGTTTTAGACTGTTTTCTAAGGAAATGTATTTTTATGTGCCTCTGTTCATCTGCCTGTTTGTACCTCTGAGTACTGCTACTTTGCTGATGCTTGTCAGTTTTAGCAACGTGCAGAGGACATAGTGCAAAATACTTTCATGTATCTTATATAAAGAGATGGTAAAATAGCGGGGAGAGAGCAATGAGTCAGAGGCTACAGACTTTATTCAACCATGATCTGTCCTCAGGGAGTCAGAAGGGTTAAAGATAACACAACTATCCCAAAGAGACTAAATGCTTTGGTCAGCATTTGTGCTTCAGAAGGCGTCAGACAACTCAGCTTTGAGGTATAAATCCCTATTCATAAATAGGAGTGCTGTTTTTCCTGTTTTTTCTTAAACTAATTTTTGACTCATCCACTAATTGTCTTCAAGAAAGCTGATCACTAGCATCACGTTCAGTGCAACCAACAAAGAGGCACATACAAAGTGACTCACCAGTTAATGGTTGGGAATACACTCCTACATTTAAATGTTGCTACACTGTTAGTGATAAGAATTGTCATAATAATACTTCAAAACTGCCTATGTTTTTGCTTTTTTCCAGAGGTCACATGAAAGACTCAGAAAATGCATAAAAATTTTTACTCCTCTTCCAAGGAGGCAAAGCAGACAAGAGTTGCCAGGGATATGTGGCAGCTTTCATCAGAGATGAAAGGAGATTTCTTGTACCTTATATTCAGTCATGTGGCCAAATATCAGCAGGGCCAGTAGTTAGTGGTAGTAACTTACTACTACAAAAACAGTAGGAACAATTAAAGTAATAATTAATACATAAACCACTATATTACACCATTACCTGAGATCTACACTGGGAAACAGAGAACCAGACAGCTTTACTGGTATAATTCAGTATCAAAGCAAATAATAGGAGTGAAAATGTTCACCTCTGTCTCACCTCCTAAACATAGACTGTGCTCTTTTATGTTTATCCATGTTCTCAGGTCTATGAATCCATTATATACAAAATTGCCAAATCACCATATAGTTAAGCAATTCCAGGTTCATGTTACAGTTTGCATTGTAGTTGAAAAAATACTTTCAAATATTTCTTAAACTTACAATAACTCTTCAGAACTTGTTTTTATATTTGACTGGGGCCTTTCATCTCTTCTTAGTGCAGACAGGGACTTGACTCCATAAATCTGCAACTGATCTGTGTGATGGCAACATTTCCAGCTGCACAAGTGCTGTAACATCTACACCTAAATTAGCTCACAAGTCAACATATCTAGTTGGGTTATTACATTATTGCATCCATTATCTATAAATTAAATACAGCTGCGTTGTCTGTTGCACCATTTTAAAACATCTACTTAACGAGCCTTAGAGCTCAAAAAGATTGGGAACATTTGGCGACAACAAATAAAAAGGAAACTTAATCTGGTCCTGTGTTATCCAGCTGTATTTTTTTTTTCTGGTAGAGCCTAATCAGGTGTTTACAGTAAATATAGGCAGTACTTTTAGTTTATTTCCTAAATAGGACTCGGACACAGGAAGCATGCCTGGGTCACAGTCAAAAGCTTTCATTTGCAAAACAAGGTCACCCAGACACTTGAATTGTGACAGACACTTGAATTAAGAAAAGCTTTTTTTTCCATCAGTTCAACATCAGGCTGACATTTTGATGGATCCTCCTTAATCTTTTTCACATTTTCTTTCACTAAATGCAGCAGCATCATCAGAGCCTAGCAGTTTCTTCATTTCTGGGAGGAGAGGGAGGATGGGAATTATGGGAGGAGGGAAAGATGGGATTGGGGCTGGGAAGTTGTCTCCATATTTTCAAAAGTTGAAAGAATCTCTGGAGAGCTCCCAGATTGCCTGTATACTTCTTTATGTTCAGCATGTCGGACACCTGTTTTCAATTGCATCGACAGATCAGAAGATCCTCCTCCTTGGAGTCTGTGAGCCTAGCTGTAGCATATAAAACATTCCATGCATATGGCTGTCATTTCAGTTTTCTTTGCAAATGATTTCTGTTCTGTATGTAGGTGAGAGGCTTGTTTGAGGCCTGCTTACATCATACCTATGGAACTTGATCCCCACTGTAGGAAATGCATACAGAGGGCATTTGTTTAAATTTTTGGTCAGTGGGGGTCATTCTCATTGTAAATGGATTTTCACTCATAAACTATGTGAGATTAGTTTAAGTTCTCACTGGAGACCCCAGCTTTACAGAAATCGTGCCACATGAAAGCAAGATGACTTCTCATTTGAGCTTGTCACTGTGCAACTTCCAGATGCCGGCACATCGGCCAGCAGCTTTTGCACAACTGTCTGTCACAGCTGCAGCAAGCAGGGCCAGGGAAATTCCACATTACAAGGAGCTGTGATACACCCATTCCTGGGAAATAGCTGTTTCAAAGAAAAAGTGGGATCACCAGAAGGAAATAGACCCTTCTTCTCACATGAAGGTGACCTTGTTGCTCCTTATTTTGTAAATCCTGATGTCAGAGACCTGGAGAGGGAGCCGTGCTGTTGGGTTAAAACCTGAATACAATTTTGAACATCCACATTTGTGGGATTCTAGAGGCTAGTGATTGATCAAGTTCATCGCTGAGATACAGTTTGGGAATGGAGGTCAGTGACCTAAAGGAGGTGGAAGGGAAAGCAGTAGGAGAAAAGGTCTTTGAGGGATGGGTAAATGATGAGTTAAACAGGTTGTTCATTCACAAAAATATCACAATAAACAATGAAGTTGACTGAGGAAACATCTCCTTTTTCCCTGAGGAAGTACATAAGATGAAAAAGTGACCCAAGAAGTTGTGTGTGGCTCAGTGAGCAAAGAAGCATCACTTTCTGCCTCGTATGTCCATGGACACTGCAGCTGCCCAGCAGCAGCACATTTCAGTGGCACCCCAGGACCCTCAGGGAAAGACTGCTGCCATGGTACCTTGAGGCCACAGCTGGAAGAGGCTGTACCATGCACTGAAGTCTCCTCATGGATCTCAGAGGTCTCATGTCACAAGCAGGTGCCTCCAAGGCAGACAAGCTACAGCCCTGTGATGGTGTCCAGACACCAAGCACCTGAACTGCCTTCTTGTAAAGGCAATTAAAGACTGTTGAAGGCCCAAGCTGGCGGGGACAGTGAGGGGGTGTAGAATCCCAGAAGATAAGGGGCTAATGTGTCTGCCTGAAATGCTGATAGCAGGATGGCTGTGGAGCCAACCAGGGATGGTTGGATGGTTGGTAACAATAAACTGTGAGAAAGAATAGTATCCTTTTTCTTTTTCTTTCCTTCTTCCCTCCTTTCCCTCCTTTCCCTTCTTTCCCTCCCTCCCTCCCTCCCTCCCTCCCTCCCTCCCTCCCTCCCTCCCTCCCTCCCTCCCTCCCTCCCTCCCTCCCTCCCTCCCTCCCTCCCTCCCTCCCTTCCTTCCTTCCTTCCTTCCTTCCTTCCTTCCTTCCTTCCTTCCTTCCTTCCTTCCTTCCTTCCTTCCTTCCTTCCTTCCTTCCTTCCTTCCTTCCTTCCTTCCTTCCTTCCTTCCTTCCTTCCTTCCTTCCTTCCTTCCTTCCTTCCTTCCTTCCTTCCTTCCTTCCTTCCTTCCTTCCTTCCTTCCTTCCTTCCTTCCTTCCTTCCTTCCTTCCTTCCTTCCTTCCTTCCTTCCTTCCTTCCTTCCTTTTTCTTTCTCTCTCTCTCTTTCTTTCTCTCCTTCTTTCTTTCTCTCTCTTGCTCTCTTCCTTTTTCAGTCTCTTGCTCTCTCAGTCTCTTGCTTTCTTTCTCTCTTGCTCTTTCATTTTTTAATTGCTCTTTTCCTTTGTCTCGTCCTTTTCAACCTACCCCTTCATCCAAAGTCCACTGCTTTGTGCTTATATAGTAGGTTAGGGACAAACTAATTTCCATGCCAACTGTGTCTTTACTAATAAAACTTGGTGATTTTTGGTGGGCTCTCTTTGACCACAAGCATTTACAAATTTTGGGTGCTGCCACCCTCCTAAGGGTGAAACACCACAGAGGGTGCAGAGAAAAAAAAAAAACAGGCCAGGAGGAAGAAGTACAAGCAAATCCAGATGTCGTACTCCAAAATGGTCAGAACAGAAGGCCAGCTCAGTGGCTTTCTCCAGGAGACAGGTGGCCTCCCACTACCTGCCCTAAGCTTGCCACTCATGCCAGGACCCCAGGGTTACTCAGGGTCCCAGGCCTCTACATAGTGGAGGAGAAATGTACCACAGGTACAGGGGTTCCCATTTGCACATGGGGGAGAGGGCAAGGGCCACTCTCGGGGTGCTCAAGGAGTTTTGGTTTACAGTATCAAACCATCCTTGTCACGTACATTCCTCTGGACAAAGGCTTTCACACTTGAGACCCCCAGTGTTTTCCTTCCTATTATCATGATTACAGAGCATGTAATCCTTTTTCTCCTCTTTTTTTTCCTTCATTTGATCTGTCATCAAGGAGCTGTTTTCTTTGCTCCCCTGGCCACTCTGCCCCTCCCAGCCCCGGCCATCTCTGGGAAACACACGCAGGCACACATGGCCTTTACTATAAGGGATCCCTCAAAGAAAGGGAGAAAAAAAAAGATCAAAAAGTCACAAGTATAGCAGATGTCAAGTAGTCCCTCAAGACCTCTACTTAACCCCTTCCTCAGCTTTGCTGGACGAGAAATCAATCAGTAGGAATAGCAAAGGTTTTCTAAAACTTTACTGTGTTTTATTATAAATCAGGGGTCAGTTTATTTATCCAAATGCCTTGCCCAACTACAGGAAGCATTTAATGAACTGGCTTAAAACGCTGACTATGAACACACTTTCTACTAATTGGGGTTGTTTACGACTTTATGTAATAAAGTTTGACATTGCAAACTGTGAACACTTTTTACAGTACTTCCTTCTCTTTCTACCCCTGAAATGTCATCTAAAACCAGGTGTATAAAATGTCTGTGCAGCAGTTAAGCAATCAATGCCTCTTATCTAAATGACAGAGATGTATGGGGCATTTAAATCCTAATGATTATAAATGGGGGAGAAAATAAGCGTGGAGGAACTTTTCCATCTTTTTTCTCTAAGTACAGTATGCCTTGCAAATTTATCATATTCTCCACATGCCACCTTAGGATTGCCTACAACTCCTTACAAAATGAAAAATTGCAAACTGTTTTGCAGAGGGGAAAATAACTTCTCAAATTGCAGCTTTGTCTGCAGTTTGAGGAACACTGCCCAAGTTAAAACTGAAAAAAAAATAGTAATAAAAACCAGTAAGCCATCCTGAAAAGGTAGAAAACTTCGAACAGTTTGTTGGAACAAGCTATTGAAAAAAATTATTTCCCTGTGAGCACAGTGGGTTTTCAAAGTCTACTGAAGACTGGAGAGGAGAAGGGAACTGTTCTACCTGTGTATTTTATTCTGGGTCAGTTTTGGTTTACAGCTGCTGGTTCCAGTTCTTCCTTCAGTTCTATCCTGGCAGACCTTTTCACCTAGGCAGAGATCCTGTGAGGGCTTTTCATCTTTGCACAAGACATAACTCCCCCAGTTAGATCAGATTGCAGGATCAGGGCCTGAGCATGAATACATCCAGTCCTCGCAGGAAATGCTTGACTCAGCCAAAGAGGTGTAACTCAAGAAAAAGCACTCTGCTTCGTGTGGAAAAAACAACTTCACCGAATATATTAATCTCTTTCATTCTATCACTGCAACCAGCATCTGCAAGAAAAAGTGACATTTGCTCCTTCTCTGACATACCAGCCCTCTTCCCGGATCATCCTGGAAGAATAAAATTACAACCGAATCCTGCACAGGTACAGAGGTCTGTAATTATGTCTCTTCATGCATGACTGGCATCTTGATTTTGTATGATGCATTTTGATCTTTATCTGCCTGATTACAGGCACAATGAGAACAAGAGCATGACCTTCATCTCTACTTGTCCGCCCCCAGCAGACTGGGGATTTTCAGCCCTTGGTCTGGCTTATCATTGGTGATCTAGCCACTTTCCAAGACAAAACAGTGGAAATTTGTCCAGGAGTGCCCAGGAGCTGCAGCACACATACACTTTATCTTTCCATGCATCAGAGCCTTATGCCCTTGGAGGACCTCAGCCTCATCAACACACACAAACACATGCACAGCAGGCTCATCGACAGATCTATCTCCAGCAGGTCAGCATAAGGCAAAGCCTCTTCCCTTAGATTTTTCTTCATTACTGATGCCCTCCCCTAAACTCCACTTGTCTGCTGGCTGAGAACAATGAATTTCACACATTGTACTGGGAGACATATCCAGACAGAGAACTGAGGGTGGAAACCTAGAATGTGTGAGCTAGCAAGGATTAGATCCAGCATCATGGACCCAAAACATAAGAGGACACAGGGTGGCATGCAAAATGGCATGCCAATCTCAACACACAAAATCTTGAGCTGCAGTTGGTGGTCACAAGGCAAAAGGACACGCCAGGCTCAAGGGTACGTAGAATGATGCATGCGTCTGCAAACACTCAATTTTTCATGAGCTCTGGGCCAGGGTTGACAATTCTGGAAACTCAAATTAGTTATAAATGTGTCTGTGGACCTAAGCAGGGTCACTGGATTTTCAAACCAGTCTGAGCAGGATGGATAGATGTCTGGCATCAAATTATCCTAGGTCTTAAGCATAATTTGACTTCCTGCATCTGAAAATTCAGAAGTATCTCTTTATCTCCTGAGGTCTCTAAATACCTTTGAAAATCTGGCAATTAACATCTGGGATCTGTGGAACAGTGAGTCCCATTACTGAGAACATTCAAAAGGCTTCTAGTTAAGACAAGCAGGGCCAAATCTGGTTTTCTGTATTTGTTTTTCTGGTTATTTTTTTGGATTTTTTTTTTCCTAAAGACATCTGGAACATAGCTGGGATTCTCAATGCAATGCTTATGTAGCATTATGTATTGTTCACTTAGCTCCTGTAGCTAAGGAAGCTAAGGAGTACTTTTCTGTGTCATTTATAGATAAAATACTATCAAGTCAAGTCAGTGTTTCTTTTTTCTTGATTTCTAAAGAGAATAAAAATATAGTGCAGGTGCAATTAATCTTTTTTTTATAAAAAACAGTTTTCTTCCACTATAGCATAAGGGGGGAAAAAGAGAAATAGTTTTCTCTAATGCTACAGGATTTTTCTCTTTAATCAAAAGCATTTGATGGCTGAACATTAATAACATGTTTGTCAGTAACAGTAGTCTGGTTCAAACACCATTCTTTGAACTAGAGTATCATATTTGGGTACATTGCAAGTCCACAGTGATTTTTACACAGCGTTTTATTTTACCTTTTCCTTGTGTCAAGAGATTCAAGTTACATGTGAACTGACAGACAGATGCAATAGATCCTCTGCAGAGAATAATGGTAGGCAATGGGTTTTGTAACTTTTCAAAGTGGACTGCCATATTTCAAGTGCCTAACCTGGTGATGAATCTGCTATCATTTACCATTAAATGCTTTGGTCTCTGCTTTCAGATATGCTTTGTGTTTCAGCCTTGTCATGAAATACAAAGAATGACCAGTTTTGCTTTTATTAAAATCCATGCCAAAACTATAACAAATTCCAGGACAAGCAGGACAAAACCCAAAATAAAGCTGTGAAATTATGTCATATGACAACCTAGCTATAATGTGGAAGAGATATGATTGTCATGAAGATCTTCCACAGCCATCAAAGTCTGGAAGAATCTCTAATAGATTATGTCTGGCATTTGAATGGAAACAAATAAATATTTAACAGTTTAAGAAAAAGTAGGTGTTCATGCCAGACTCAGAAAGGGTATCAATCTTTGGTCTTTGAAATAAAGGAGTTATTCTTCATTGCCAAGAGAATATTTTTTTTTAATTTTTAAAAAACAGTTAAGGTGGTGGCAAATTTTACAAATATTTGAAAGAGTTTGAGATCGTTTTGGTTTGTCTAATGTCTCTGATACTGGCATATACAATGCAGAGAAATGACAGATTGATGGTCACCACAAATACCAAAGACTATCACCTGCTGGCCCAAATATGGCATACCCTTATGGTGTCAGATTCTACTTGTGTTTTTTATTATGGTTTACTTAAAAAGGTCAGAGTAGACTGGGAATCCCAATGAAATTCAATCTCTCCATTTAACAAGGAATCTAGTAAGATGCCTTGAATAGGATAGGAAAACTGTACTTTGAGGACTGGAGTAATCCCAAAGGAGTCTTATTCTGGCCATAGATGAAATAAACTGACCTGATACTTTATTCATAGTCAAGCAATATTTTACTTCTTATTTTTAATTAAATTTTTAAGAGTTTCTATGTACAGACATAGGATTTGTGAGAGATACCACATAGTAGTAGGAGTAATGTTTTATACACAGATATAATACAACAAAATATACCTGTCCAAACTCAGGAAAGCAGAAACCTTGAACAAAAAATGCACTTCTACAAGTAGCGATTTATTTGCCTGCATATCTCCTCTGTGAGGTATATGAGGAACAAGGGAATATGATCTCATTGAAGAAAGAATGGTTTCCTCATCCAGATTCCCATCAGCACACAAACCATAACCTCACATTTCAGAATATTAGATTCAGTCCCACAGAACAATATGCCACACAATAGTTCTTTGTCAACTCCTCTTTACCACTATGCCAAGAAGCTGTCCCATTTACCCCTGTGACAAGATAATAGCTTCATACACTCTTCTCCTACTTCTGATGGAGATGTTTGCCTTCAAAAACAGTTGGCTTTTTAGTGTATGCATGAAAATATCTGAAGAAAATCAGAATGTAAGATAAATATCTTCCATATTTTAAATACCACTTCAACTGGGGGGGAAAAACCCCACAACTCAAAAAAAAAAAACAAAAAACCCAAAAAAAAACCCCAAAAAACCCCCAAAAGCATAGGTTTGGTTTTCAGTGTGCTTGCTTTCCTTCGCCTGGGACAAAGTCACTTTCAAGACTGGAGAGAGGACTTCTTTCACAGGCTATCTTTGCTGCAAAGAATCAGTCCTCAGCACCGTTTATGTTTGACTCTAGTGAATGCAGCTAGTCCCCCTGCTGTCCTAACCACCAAAAGTGCATGCAGTTTCTTCCAAAGACAATAGTCAGGTACAATTTGCTGGGAAGTAGACCCATACCTGCTGGCAAAATCAAGGCAGCACTGACAAATAAGGCCGTTTTTAGAGTTACACACGAGATTTCACCTTTCAGCGCACTCAGCAACAGAAAACAGAACCACTAGAAATGTACATGCAATAAAAGGTAATATGTTCTTACGGCATCCATCATTTCAGACAGGAAACTGACAAAATCCATATCCCTTTTTCATTCTCTTTTCTGCTCTCTACTATCAGTCATTCCCTTCAACCACAGGTGAAAACCCTTGAAGTGTTCTTGAATTATTTGTTAGCATGTGATGCTAACATCATGTTTTCAGGTGAAATGGTTTCTGAGAAGCAGCTTCTGAAAGATCAGGCAGCCTTTTATCCTCTGTGAGAGCCCCTCAGGAAGGTATTCCTCCACCATGTCCCTACATTAATGTCAATGGGATGATTGGAGGAGTGAGGTTAGGAGATACTTCAGACTGTTCTCCTTGGCTGACATATTTCAAAGCAGTCCCAGACACCAACTGCAGCACCAGGGTTGTCTACTTGGAAATGGAATTTAGGGAATTATAACTAGGCCCTTGATTCAGCTTGCTGAAATCTGGCAACAGGTAGCAATCCAGTCTAGTGTGTGGTGAAAACAAAGGTCTTCAGAAGCAGAAGCAAGCAGCAGCTCATTTGCCAAAATAATTTTCTGATGGGTCAGATAGAATACTTTAGTCAGCTGCCTTTTAAATTAGTTCAACTTTTAGCTCTACTTTTGCCCCTCTTTTGGGTTCAGGTCCTACATCTGTTCCCAGACAAGTCAGTAGGAAAATGGACCCTGCCATGCATTGCAGTACCATTGCACATCCTAGGCTGACTCCCAGTGGAAAGAGTTAATCATCTATGGGTGAACAGTAAGAGCCTCTGAGCTAAATGGTCTGTGATGGCAATCAAGTCTTCTGAGAAGTCATTGGCATTTAAGTCTTCAGAAAACTTTACAAGCAAATTTTGAGCTTTGGCTAAAGAAAAATAATCTCTGAACGGTAGCATAAATACCTGCCACAAGAAACCCAGTCTAGTCTTATTTTTGTCTTAAAAGTATCCTGTTTTATGATAATAGGATAACATAACCATCTTCATGAGGCTGAAGAGTAGACTTCACTAGTAAGAAAAATAATCATTTTTTTTCTGATTAAAACCTAAAGAATTACAGAAAACATATTTAAACATTCATTCCTTTTTCTCAGCACAGGATAATATTCATCATAACTTTTTAAAAATCTTTTTAACTTGTAAGCAGAACTTAATTTCAGCCTTGAGAAATCTGGTGGAATTTTCTCAGATTATCAATGAAAGTGTTGTCAGAAATAGAGTGAAGAATGAGACATATCCAACTCCACCAAAAGAGCTTCCACTCGGCTTATGAATTTAGGTGTAGCACCTGACAGTGGATTAACAGTGCTGGAAAGCATCTACTTTCAAAGCAGGAAACATGGTGCTTTTCTATTAGTCTTGGCCCTACCTTGGACCTTCGTCTGGAGCTTACTGAACCAGCTGCAGGGGGAAGTGCATAAATCTGTGCCTGGGTATTTAATCCTGACCCTCCTGGGGCTGCCTCAGACACACCAATTACTGCTAACTCTGCATGGACACTGACACCTGTTCATTGGAAACTAGGGTGATGTAACCAAACCCATTTTTGCTCAGATTGTGAAGACTGTTGGTGCTGCTGACTGAGACCTGAAAAACTTACTTTTTTATAACTGCCTCTTTTACAATTGTTTTTGAGTTTCTTTTGGTTGAGATAATTTTTGGTCATCATTACACCACCTTAAAAATCTTACAATCCGAGGTGCACATAGTAATAGCCAGAAATCCCAAAACACTGTTTTCAAAGTTACAAAGGACAGTGTACATGTGACAAAGTAGTATCTATGCCATACTGAGGTTGCTTTCTCTTTGTCTGCACCTAGGACTGGACATGGAGTTAGGAACAGGTTCATTGTAGCTGATATATGAAATTCAAAACTGAGAATACTGAAGGAAAAAAATCTAAAATTTAAACCATAATCACACCAGCTCTTGGACATGAAATATAATGTATTCAGCAGCTGCACGTTCTTCAGATTGCACCAAAACAGCTGCAAAATTATTGTGTGCCTCAGTAAAAGTGAAATCCAAAAACAGAGCAGTCTGCATCTTAACCATAATGCACACAGGCCACCACATATGCTACAACAGTACCTTTCATCGGCAGCCAGCTATAAGAATCAACTGCTTCCTAGAAGAGCTCTGGACACATTTTAAGCACAGAAAAAATGCTGTTTTCAAGAGGTTATTTTTCAAGACTTATAATCAAGTGTATGACAAAACTATAGGCCTGTACATTACCAAACTGTATAAAAATGACTGACTTCTGCAGCAAGCAAATTCCACAGGACCCAGCTCTTCTTTAGGTGGAAGAACAAAGGATACAGCTGTTCCAAGGGTAGTGCTTCAGCAGACTTCTCTCCATGCAGCAAGGAACTCTAGATCTGACTAGAGTGTTTATATTACTTATACCAAACTGCTAAACCTAAGCAAAGCTGGCACTCCCTTAATTCACAAGAATAACACTACAGAGAAGAGTAGAAATCACAAAGGGAATGGGTCCCTGTAACTCTGCAGAGGGAAATACATAAATAAAAGACAAAGGGTGTAATGATGGGCTAGCAAGAATCTGTGGACAAACTTGCATGAGGCAAGGATTTGCAAGTATACAATTCTATAATTTTACATTTTATTGGAATAAGCAGATACTAGAGGCTTCCTTGTCTGATTCACAAGTATATCATACCAGCAGGGGGAAAAGAGCATATAGGTTAGTGTCCCTACATAGAAGATAAATAAGCATAACATTCTGTATAAAAACCCTTAACTCATGATATTCAGACTTCCACAAGAATACATCAAACTGGAAAACCATAGGTTCTCCACATGAACAAAAAATGGACCTGTGAAGGAAAATGTGGAGACAGATAAGTTAAGCTATAGATGGAGACAGTGAGAATACAGAGCAGCAATGACAGGTATTGTCTGACATTGGAAAGATCTCTACAATCACAAACTGCCTCTTTTTCACAGAACAGTTATTCAGACTGCTGGCCAGTGGCAATAGCCTTTGCTGGTCACAGACAGAAAGGATGGAACCACTCAGCAGTGCAGGAACCAAGGCAAGGGAAGATGCCTTTTACCTGAGGACAGTTTGTGCAGTGCAGCAGAGAAGGGCACTATCCACATTCCATCTTTACCCCACTGCAGACATTTAAAGGCCAAGATATTTCAGAAGAAATATCAGACTGTCACAGTTTAGTAACAGTGCTCCCCAATTTAGTGCTTCCATTGAAAAGAACACCAAAAACCATTACTCTCACTGCTCCAGTGGGAGATACAAAAAGTGAATGATTTGATTATGGGTTCAGATAAGAACAATTTACTGGAAACAGCAATGAGATGAAAACCCAAACAGTAACAGCAACAACGGTAATAATAACAGTGTACAATGGAAAAAGTGATTTGCATCACCAACCTGAGACAATGGATAAGGGTGGATGGACCCTATGCCCACCACATTTCCTCACAACCAGAAACCACACACATCTTCTTCTCCAAAGTGAGAATTCCTCAGTTCCACACACACCCACACACACATCCAACCCTCGTCCCCGCACCAGTGATGTGCATGTTATAGAATAATGATGTAGACAGACCTACGCAGCTCCAGGATCCACCCCCTCACAGCTAATGTGGAAAAATTAACTCTGTTCTGGCCAAAACGAGGACACAGACAGAGACAAACAAATATCTAGAGCCAGGCAATGGATGAGGGGATTGTTTCATTAGTAAATTTGCAGATGACACTAAGCTGGGATCATGTGTCAATCTGTTAGAATGTAGGAGGGCTCTGCAGAGAGACCTGGAAATGTTGGATGGATGGGCAGAGTCCAATAAGATGATGTTTAACAAGTCCAAGTGACATTTTGGCCACAATAACCCCCTGCAGTGTTACAGGCTGGGGACGGTGTGGCTGGAAAGGGACCTGGGGGTACTGGTGACAACTGAGTGGACATGAGCCAGCAGTGTGCCCTGGTGGCCAAGAAGGCCAAAGGCATCCTGGCCTGTGTCAGGAACAGTGTGGCCAGCAGGAGCAGGGAGGTCATTCTCCCCTGTACTCGGCACTGGTGAGGCCACACCTTGAGTGCAGTGTCCAGTTCTGGGCCCTCAGTTTGGGAAGGACCTTGAGACGCTGGAGCGTGTCCAGAGGAGGCAACGAGGCTGGTGAGGGGCTGGGAACACAAACCCTGTGAGGAACGACTGAGGGAGCTGGGGGTGTTTAGCCTGGAGAAAAGGAGACTCAGGGGTGACCTCATCACTCTCTGCAATTCCCTGAAAGGTGGCTGTAGTCAGGTGGGGTTGGTCTCTTTCTCCAGGGAACAACTGACAGAACTAGAGGTCACAGTCTCAAGTACCAAGGTTGGATATTAGGTTGGATATTAGGAAAAAGTTTTTCACTGAAAAGGTGATAAAGTACTGGAATGGCCTGCCCATGGAGGTGGTGGAGTCACCATTCCCGGATGTGTTTAAAAAAAGACTGGATGTGGCACTCAATGCCATTGTTCAGTTGAGGTGTTAGGGCATGTGTTGGACTCAATGATCTTGAGGTCTCTTCCACACTAGTGGTTCTGTGTGATTCTGTGTGAAAGAAGGTTATGAAAATGAGCTGAAGTCTTCCCAGAAGTAAATCTTGTAAGTCGTTTTATGAACAAGTTTTGCAGGGCTATCTCTGCAAATACATGAATGACAGCATTGCAATGATGGATCACTGTGTCTAAATGTGACATTACAAATGAATTCCCTGTCCCCAGTGCTAAATCCTAGCATCAACATATAGGATGGAGAGATGAGTACCACTGTGAAACACACTCAGCAGAACTCGAGCTGATAGAAACCAAAATCTATCAGGATAGGCTGTCATGAAACCACAGGTGGAGAAAAAACACTTTGTGATGACAACCTGCTTTCATCACAAGACTAGCACCCATTACATCACCCATGCCTCCTGCACAGAATGTAGAAATACAGGGAAGATAAATTAACTCACAAATAAATAAGGTGAGGGAGTAGTGAGTGTGCAGTAAGAAATATGTCTTTGGAACATTTTGCATTATTTGACTGATGATATCCGATGTAAGGAGCACAAATAAAATGCTAACAAAGTTAGAAGACCATGGATATTGTAGTAAATTTTGTTATCTCAAATAAATGTGGCAAAAGGTTGTTATGATGGACAGCTTCCTGAAAGAGGAGGCAGAGGATAATACATGTGGTAACATGAAAACTCTCTTCAGAGGAAATGCTTAACAAGATAGACTATGTGGGACACAGACTAAAGACTGAATGTTGCATTTTCTTGGCTTCTTCTCTTTATTATACATTGCAGAAAATGTAGAATGTTGTTCCCACTGAGCCAATCTCCTGACATTTCTCCAGGCACTTGATGGAACAGTTGTAGTACAGATTGCTTTTGTTGAGGTTAAAAGTTAAACAAAATTCTGACTTTAAACACGTATGGAAAATATGCTTGGGCAAAACAGAGTCCTCAGGGCTAACCAATGAGTCAGATGATTAAAGTTCTGCTTGGAACAGTTCATAAAACAATTCCCAGTTTGTGTCTGACAAACTTCCTTTGTCACCTGTGGGTTTTGTTAGTTACCTTCTACCCTTCGAAGAACAAACCTGTACTTTCTGCTTGTCATCATTAAGTGAAATGAAAAGCTTTTGTTAACCACTTTGAGTTGTTTGACTGTGATAAAATAGTTTTGATTAGAGACTGTTTTATGTTACTTTCCAGAGTTTATTTTTCCTTTTAGAGGTAATATGAGACCATAGGTTAGATTTAAAGTTTTCTTAAGTAGTCTGTCCAGAGGTAATAGATACTTCAGCGGAGAAAAGGCTATCTGTCTTCACTTGCATTATGCTAGCTGTTTGTCTTCTTCATAACATGAAATGCATTTTATCTGCTGTTTCCAGTACCATCAGCAGTCACAACTTGCAGTTGACCTCTTTAAGATAAGTACACGCTCTTAATGTGAGCTTTCTAATTCCCTATGAAACAATAGAGTTGAGCCACCTCCTGGTTCTGCTAGGGGTGGGGGATTTATAACACCCCCAGGCTGCAAATACACATGTTCATAAGCTTGACATGGAAATGGAGAAAACAGGAATGAAAAGTCTGTAATGAGAACTACACCCATCCCAAGCAACATCATTTGGATCCAACTTGTAGAAGGGGGTGATGGACAAAACAGAAGAGATAAAGACAGAACTGAAGGTTTGCATAGGATATTTTCAAAGCTAAACTGTTTCCATTTTGAGGAGCTTGGTGTTTAAAGAGTGATTAACCAGCACTACTGAAAACTATTGTTGGACAGGCATATCAAAGGAGAGTAGGCAACTGCAGATGAACAGATTAAAAGAAATATTCAAACAGCTACCTCAAAAGTTTCAAGACATTTTAAATTTTTCCTCACACAACAGATACTTATTCCTCAAGGGCTATGTTTAAGGAAAGTTGGAAAACACAGGACCTGAGACATATGGGTTCCTTTATCAAACATACAGGAGGAAAATGAAAGAATATTACCTTTTGAAGACTCACAGCAGAGATTGAAAAAGCAAGAGTCAACTTCAATCACTATTAATAAACTAGTTAAGTCACTATTAATTAGCTCGTTAAGCATTGTTACAGATCGCTGTGAGAAGGCTCCTTGGCCTTCAATATCTTCTGTCCAATGGGCAAGAAAGTGATTGTCAAGGTATGCTCTACGGGTTGTACCAATGAAAAAACTAATGCCTCCTTTTCCTCTCCTGGCTGAAGACACTCCTCCCAGATTTTGAAGGTACTGCATGGACAGAGGTACTGACTCAGTAAATTCAGCTGCTGCTGTTCTGCTTCATACACCAGTGGAAAAGGGAAGAACCAAGCATTTTATATTACCATGCATTTGTTTTAAAACAGATAACCAATACGAACAATTAATAAACAATATGTATTTCATCTCTGTTATGAATCCTTACATAATTTTCAAACCTGCTAATTCATAGTTTATATTTTTAAATACAAAATTTCAATGTGATAAAAGCCAGACATAACTGTGCACTGAAATTTTCCACAGTTAAAACAAATAAATAATTCAACACATTAAAGAATAATTCTAAGAAAAGCCCAATGCCATTTTTAATGTGGAATTGTTCTTTTTTTTTGTGTGTTTATTTGGCTGATTGGTTGAGTTTATTCTTGAAACCCTACATCAGAAAATAGATAGGGCCAAATATATAGAGACATGGAATGATATAGATTGGATGGGACCCTGGATGCTTGTGATCCAATTCTGTGCTCGAAGCAGGGCCAGTTTCAAAGTGAAGTGAAGACTGCTTGGCCCTACCAAGTTTCTTGTATCTCCAGTGACAGAGATTTCATCATCTCTCGGGGCAACCTATGGATTAAAAAAACCCAAATCTTCTTGACAAGAACACAGGTAAAGGCACAGCTAATGCATGCTGCCTGACATCTTAGGTGTTACTCATACAGAAGTGTAAACAAGTAATTCTTAGTTCATATTAGAAGGTTTGCAGTAACTTTTCTGGGATACCCCACCTCTAAGGTGGTCCTTTCACTCTTCCTAGGCAGTCTTACAGCCTAACAGTCTTGGACCAGATTTCAGCAAATAATCAGATAAGATAAACTCATCTCGTTTTATCTCCTTTTTTCAAGAACGGCCACAAATATTGCTTCTCTTTCTTCACTGTTTCCAAGTTTGAGATGTTGGTGAGGGTTATTTTCACTGTGCAAGTTAGCTATATTGTCAGACTATTCACTTTCATCATTGATATGGTAGCTTTTTAAAACAACCAAAATCATAACATGGTCTTAGCAACACTGAAGTTATTAGTTCAGAGAAGTGAAGCAGGGCTGTCACTTTGGTAGACTCATTGCATTTAAATCAAAGAGCATTCTGCACAGTTTTTCCAAAATTCACTAGCACATAAGTCTCTGTTTTGATTGCTTATGGCCATGCTTTTCTTTAATATGCAACTGTGTGTTACTGATGAAGATGTCAAATCAGTCACCCTGGGAAGACAGCCTCCTCCTTTCCCTTAGAACAGTTATACTGCAAGGATATCAGAGCAGTGTGCCAGCTAGGAGAGTGACTGACGTCAAGAGGAGCAACCTCTGTGTTCAGTCTGCATCAGATCTGTCAGTTACTGTGTAGTGACCAGGAAGAATTTGTTGTAAAAATAACACTTGTGTACTGTAAACTGAGAAGGTAAAAAAGAACTTAAGTTCAACTGCAAACACACTCCCTCGTGTTATCTTAAATTAAATACCGTAGAAGTTCTGGAAACACACAAGCAATTAACTTTGTGTTCCCATAAACTCTACAGACACAATATGAAGGATTGTGGCCAAGGCTGAGCAGGTATTTTTAGTTGAAATCTAAACCCACTTAAACCAGTTGCATTCAAATTAGCCAGTTCACCGTGTATTTTCTGGTTCAAGGCTTCACTGCAGCAATGTGACAAAGGAGCCGTTTTCACCTGGGTGCTTTTTCTTCAGCCACTCCCTCACTACAGCTGTCACTGTCACCATGTGCTTTGTACTTCCACGCAGCAGTGCTCACCATGGCACAGGAGCCAAGAAAGTAGAACAGGTTAAGGACTCCTGCCCAGGCTTCCTGCAGAATGACTAGCAGAATGAGCAGAGGGAGAGCTGATTCCTGTAGGGATAATGGAGTGAGCAACAGCACAAGGAAAACTCTGTACATCTGAGAAGTGGATGTGGCTCTCCCCCAGAGCCAGATAAGCTGGGGAAGCATCAAGCCATTGCATGGCTGACATTTTTTGGTGGTTGAGAAATGAAAGCAAAGACTGAGAAAAGGATTTGTGGCAGTAGCATACTGAAAGACGGCAGAAGAGAAAGAAAAGAAGATGAAATGCTGTTCTCAGAAAGAGAAAGGGATTGTGACAGACTCAAAAGAGGGAGGAGTAGGAACCAAAAATAAAACAAAACAAAAAAAGGCCTTATGCAGACTACCATATGGTCACATTTGCCTGGCTGACATGGCAAAGCCCTCAGTGGAGATGCAGAACACACGAGAAGGAGGAGAGTGAGTGAGAAGAGGCAGCAGGATACTTCCTTTCCACAATTCTCCTTACACCTCTCCTCATTTATATAAGCACATTTAAGTGGCTCAAGTACACAAACATCTGTAGTATTCATTTCTTTCCACATTCCAAGTCCCATCCCAGCACAATCTACTCACATGACAACTGTCAGGCCACCCACATGCACCAGAGCTCCTATACACTGCCTCCTGTTTTGATCTGTTTTATTTACTAGTGAGTGTTGAGCCAGCAGCCCCTGAGAGAGCTCCTGTACATTTTTTGCATGGACCCAGTGCACCAAAAACTGCTAAGCCAGGAGTTTCAGCAAGGCTGTGCATTGGCATCATCCACATCAGCCAGAGACATAAGCCAGAGATCTTCCCAAGACTCAAGTTTGGAAGAAACCTCTGAATCTCTGGGGCTTGTGAAGGGTCAACAGCAGGCATGCAACCTCAAGGCCAGCTAGCCAGGGGTGTTAGTGCTTGCCTTTGGCATCAGCTTCAGCTTTGAAAGTCACAGGGACCACTAAAGGCAATACATTTCCTAAGTAGTCCTAATGAGGCTTTGATACTTTGACTTGTTTCTCGGCATCGTCCCAGAAAATTAAGAGACCAAAGGTCTGAAGTAATCCCCAGAAAACGTGAGTGAGTATGCTCTTGCCTACATACCTCTGCAGTGCTTGAGACCTGCAGCTGGTCTTGCTTCTACTGAAACAGACTTCTTGGCATCCTCATACTTTTCTTTAGCCTTCTTTCACTCCTTTCCACTTTTTAAAACTGTCCTTCTAGATGCGCTTGACTTTTAAGCTATTTTCCACATGCTGGTTCTGTGGTCTTTCTTTATTATCTTTCTTCTGGTTCTCCCTAGGTGCCAATCATGTTTCATTTTTTATTTTGTCATTGTAGGCCAATGACTGACACCTCTAATCCTTCACTCATTCCTCTGTTCAGGACTTTAGATACTGTAAAGGTGGGGCACCCTTCAAATCTCACTATTATTTATGGGAGCCATGCTATTCTAAACAAAACATGAAAAATGATACTCAGCAGACCTTGATTTTATTCCAACACATCATTAACTATAACTGTGAAATAGTCAAATGCATTAAAATGTGATGTAGCAAAGAAGTTTACTAACAAGGGAAAAACTGACACTAGTCATAACTTCAGCTGAGACTTGAGTGAGCTAACTGGCAAAACATTCTGATTTATTTTTCACAGGGAAAATATGATCACTGCATATTTACAGCAATGACTGAAGGTAAGTACATTCTGTAAAGTGCTACTGAAATGTATTTCCTTCATTTCCTTGACAGCAAAAGGAAACAATGAATGCCTTAAACCACAGAAAATATTGATATTATGAAAGATAAATGGAGGTCACATTCATTTACTGCAGCATGCAGAGTCGCCTATATTTTACTAGGTTCAGCTAGAGTTCATGGGAAATTATTCTGGTGTTTTTTCTCCTGGGCTGTGCAGCAGGCCACTGGCAACTGGGCCTTGCAGTGGTTGCCTCACAAGGATGGCAATCTGACAAGGATTACTTGAGGAAGAAAAGCACAGTGCTGGGCTGCTGAATGGTTTTCCTGCAGCAATTCTTGACAACTTTTTTTTTCTGGATGGGGTTCTGAAAAACACGGTCAAGTGAAAGATATTCTTGCCTTAGGGAGGCAGAGGGGGTGGATCTCTTTAAGATCCCTTGCAATCCACACCATTCTATGATTCTGTGATTATCACAAGAGAGTAAGTCTTGGCTCATTAAGTCATATACACATTGAGGAACAAGAGGGAGGACAATATATCATTGGGAAGACAATACATATGGCATATGAATTGCCACTCAGACCCAAAAATGTAATAACTTTAGTCACATTCCTTTCTACACTATGTAAACACTCCAGCAAAACAACTTCTGGGACCTTGGATTAGAATCAGCAGATTGTCAGGTACATGCTTGAAAGTACTGTTGTGAAGCAAACCCGATTTCTTCACTGTAGCAGATAAACTCAGCCTCATGCAGCCAGTACAACAAAACACAGAACAAAACATAGAATAAAATATAAACATACAACAAAACATGGACTTCACTATGTCAAGCCCTGTCAGACATTGCCCAGCTTTCAATGTCAATGGAGGGCACCCCATTGGAACTAGGAATGGAGGGACTCCATTCACAAAACTGAATCTTGGAATCACTGATTTTCTATTCACCTTATTTCCAAACCTTACACAAAACAAAATGAAAACAAAAAAAAAAAAAACAAAACCACAAACAAACAAACACACAAACAAACAAAAACCCACAACAACAACAGGACACCACCTGCCAATTAGAAGCGATTAAGATAGATTTCAGAAGAAAAATCTTTTTTTTTCTGTTAACTGATATACTTAAAATTAATCTCAGGTTAAATACATTCCCTCTTTTTGTGTCTACCTGAGAAAGTGCTATTGCATTATTTAGGCTGGGTTGGTTTTTATTTTTACCACATTTTCTGCTTGAAAAGCTGTCCCCAATTTAAACATATTTTTATTATGTGCAGCCAGTATAAAGTCCTTGTGTTACATCTGTGTGCTGAAGGTGTCAGCAGAAATGTAGGAAAATGCTGTAAGATGTCAGAAGAACTCTAAAGCAAAAGTACAATTTTCTGAGTGAAAATTGAACCATATGGCAACATCCAGCTGAAAATTTGGAACAACATATTCAGGCATCTTTACTGGCACATAGAAAATTGTCAGCAGCAAAACACAGGCGAAACACTGTAGAAGATGAAGCTGGCTTGCAATTTGTAGGGGCAGGCCAAAGCTGTTGCAGGTCTCTGGAGAGGCAGGGAAAAGGAGGATGCAGAGTGCTCCAGTGCAGCCCTCCTGGGCTGGGCTGGGCGGGCACAGCATTGCACATGGGCTGTGCCAAGCTCGGGGAAGCCCCGACCAGCCCAGCCCATCCTCAGTTCCGTGCTTCTCCCTGGATCTCCACTAAAACATTCCGAGTGCTCTCCCTGGCCTGAGGAGCCCTGGGCTCACGCACACTACCTGAAGATGCAGCCAGAACAGCCAAACAACATTTTTCTGAGTTGTCTTTGCCAAGAGTGAAAAGCAAAACGCAAAGAGAAGGTTAGGGTTTATTTTTCCCTTAAGAAAGGTCCTCAGGTATTTTAATACATTTCAGCTATATTTTTCTTGCTGTTGCTTATAATAATCCCATGAAAGCTTGAAATTAGAATATGTCTGATACCTGATTTTTTTTCTCTTTTTTTCCTCTTTTTTTCTCTTTTGATTACTGACAAATGCTTATTTATTATGGTAGGTCTGTAAGAAACACAGGTGTTCATAAAACTCCATTTTTCCTTATACCTGCCCACCCCAATCCCCCCCCCCCACCAAAAAAAATTACATCTACCTGTATTTTTTCAATGTTTTCATCTTTTTCAAAAATATGTTTCTCCAGGTGTCAAAATTTCAGAAAAAAAAAAAAGTATTTTGGGAGGAGATGATGTTTTATTTCTCCAAGACAGCAAGTGTTTTGAGGAAGATTTGTGTTTCACTAGAAAAAATATGTCCTGTTTTCTCCAGGACATATATCAACAAAACTTTTTAATGACATGTTTAACAAATAGTATTTAACTGCAATGTGTGATCCTTACTTTCTTTCAAACAAATTTAAGCAAACAGCACAGTGAATTTTGCAATTAAATGTAAGGAAATCTAAGCTACATTTTGAATCTAGAAAAGCATTCTTAGCAAATGTAACTACCACTGTCCGAAAAGGCACATAAGGATACAGATTTAGGTTAGGAAACAAAATTAGTTGCCTTGCAATTCAAAACATATCTTAAAATAGTTTTTTTAAGAATAGAAGAAAAATCACCTTTTGATATATCTTCTCTGAACATGATAGATTTTACACCACAATGAAGGGTCCTGTTACACTTCCAAAGGCTCCTCTGAGCAACTGAGGTGTCACCACAGTGAGACAAATCAGATAGCATAGCTCAAGCCCACTGCCTCACACGGGATCTTTAATTTCTTGGCTCCCTTATTTCCCTGAACTGTGGAGCCGTTTATGAATAATGTTGATTTCCTGTAAGAAATAAAATTTTTTCCATGGAGTCGTTCAGAGATTTACTCTTTTCAGGTACCACAGAGAGCAGAATTATGCTGAGTTGAGATTTTGGTAGCATTTGCTCTGAGGAGTGCAGGTGCAATTGGTCATAATTATGTTTAGAGGCTGTTCCATGTGGTTTCTCACCCAAGGCAGTAAATCAATTATGGCAGAGCAAGTCCAAGACAATACCCTAGATGTTAGCTACAGTATCAGGGACTTTCATGCATGAAGCAATATGGCATCTTTACATCACAAAAAATGGGTTGTGGAAAAGGACTGTGGTTTAAAGGTAAAAAAAGAGTAAATAATTTTTCAAATAAAACAACATACAGTTGCTTTAGTGCATTCAGTTTTACTTTAATATTTTTGGAAGTCTCTCACTCTTACACATTTTTTTAAGCAAAATCACAAGCTTTTAAACCTAAGCGTTTTGGTTTTTTTGGCTGATGGATAAAGTAGCTTACCATCAAAATTCTGACTTGCAAAAACTCTTTATTATAATAATGTTCTGGAAGAGAAGTGAGTGACAGGGTTTAATTTTATCACCCAAAAAGTACTTATACTAGAAAGCACAGACCCTACTTTGCCACTTGAAAAGTTTCCAGGGACAAAAGCACATACCACTAAATAAACACTTTCAAGTGGCACAGCTGGATACTAGCAGGACTTACCACAAGTTTGAGGAGTTCTCCCATGCCTTTTCTTACCCTTTTGATTTGACTAGAGTAGACACAATTTGAGATATAAGATGACTTGCAGGTATAGTAGCCTGACAATCTTTTTGTTCTTCAGAATCATATTGACATTCATTAGTCAAAGTACCAAGGAGCTAAAAGACAGGCTCTGAGCTGCTTTCATAAACATTGCTTTCCCTTGAAACATACAAGGCACCAGGCTAACACTCCTGAGGATCTGACACTCAGGTGCTGAATGATCCAGCACCTACAACTCACGTAAGTACTTCTACTCATTGAAAATTCAGTCTCAGTGCATACTTACATGTACAGTTTTCTCCACACCTACATGCATGCCAATAAAATTTGATCAGTAGAATATCCATAGGAGGAAAAAAATAATATAGAAAGAAACAAATTTGGCATGGATAAAGCCAAAGAATTTAGCAGTGAAATACCTCATCATAGAGGGGATTTTTCACGCTGTTTTCCCAGCTACAACCTTTACCACTGTGACAGGTCCGTCATTTACTTACCTAGCTGGTGCATATGACACATGGTTGTGCCTACCTGTTTCACAAGAGCACATTGGCATCTATGGTTTGAAACTGTAGCTGTGTTTACCCAAATGGAAAAGGGGAGAAATCAATGAGAACTGAAAAGTACTTGCTTTCTGGATCACCCTGACATATTACTAGATGAGATCAAAGGAGCTGAAGGATATCAGGGAGATACTGCCTGTGGTGGAACATCATGTCACAAGTAAGAAGCAATGGAGACAGTGCAGGTTATGTCCAATTAGATTGCAACAGGGGCAAACTGGGAACATGTCCATGGACACTGCAGTGTCTCACCTGATGGTTGGTAACTTCTTGGAGTTTTGGTTGTATCATACCCTTGAATAGTCACTTGCAAGCGAAGTATTGAAAATTAAGAACAGACCGAGCAGAAAAATAGAGCAGCACTAACAATGGCTGAGGAGATGTTTTAAAGGCCAGTTCTAAAGAATGATGGGAATTTATGCAAGCAAAAATTATCAGCCTTGAGAGAGACACTACAGTAAGATATTTTGAGCATTAGTATAGTTTTTCACTAGCACATACTATACTGGATAGTGGAAAGTGTCTTTTGAGAGTACAGACATTCTTCTTTCTTGTTCTGAAAAGCAAACAAAACAAGGGCAGAAATCTCACCATCGCGTAGAACATGCATCCATACACTCTCAGTGATATACTAAATACAATTTGGTCTCAAAGTATTAATAAAGATACATGATCACCAGGTGACTGGGCAGGAACAAAAACACATGGTTCTGCCACACTGAGTAAGCAAGCTGTCTCTTTCTTGCTTACATCTGTTTCAGCAAATCCCATAGAAGCCATGCCTTGCCTTCACCACTCATCTCTTGCTCTCCCATTGACACCACTCCCTTCTGTTACGTTTCAGGAAATCAAACACTCATGCTAATGATGCAAACTCCTATGTTGACAAGGTTCTGCTTCAGTGCAAGAGTAGAGTGGGAGAAGAAGCTCTCAAGATATGGACTGGTTTTTTACAGTGTCATGTCCAGAGCCAAGGGCAAGTCTTTTAGATAGAATGACTTAATCACTTGTCATCAGAAAAGTCTTTTTCAGTATGGACTTTAACCATTTTCTCTTCCATGGAGACTCTATATATAATATATAGTAGTGATTTATCTGAATGCTACTTCTAAACAATAACTGTCAAGTATTAATATAGAATAATAAAATACTAAATACTCCTTTCTTTTTTTTTTTGAAGCACTTTATATGGAAAGACATATTTAGTGAAGATATAAATTTGTACATTTGTTAAACTAGTGTTCTAAAAGGTAAGCTATTCCAGACTGGAAATAAAGTAAATACATTCTGAGAAAAATAATATACATTAATCTATACAAACAGTTGTACAATCTTCCCTCTCTATTGTCTCTCTTCAGTTTATTGAGACCCCCTGTGGAATTATTACTATCTTTCCCTTCCAAATCAAAGAGTTTTCTATTCAGCAATTTTCATTTTGAAGCCAATGGAGTACACTTCATAGTCATTAAAAGTTACAAGTAGTATTGGAAAAGGTTCAATGGACCATGGATCATTTATGAGCTTTTCTGTCACAGCATCGAAGTCTGAGAAAAACATTTGCTAATGTTATTTCCTCTTCTCTATTGTTCCTACTCCATGTCTGAACACCAAAAAGCCTTGAAGACTTCAAATATTTAAACAGTTAGAACAAAAAGTGTTACCCAACTGTTTAATTTTCAAAGAAATTCAGCACAAAAGTATCACTTTCAGTGTGTCAGTTCTACCACTCTGGTCTTCCTTAAACACACAGATTCCTTCTCACCACCTTGTTGCTCTGCAAGGGAACTGTCTCTCACATTAAACACCTCACCAGCTCTTTTCCTGTCTACAGTGTGCCTTTTGCCAAAGTGGAAAGAGCCCAACAGAAGTGAGTCAGACATCTACTGAGGCAAGTTTGATCAGGCCTTCTTTTTCTTGCAAAATGAAGTGTTTGGGGAAAACAAAAGAGCATCTAACTTAAAAAAAATAAAGAAAATAAACCTGGGTCATTTCAAGCTATGGAGAAATTAGAAATCAACCAAATTAAGATAATAATTCTTTAAAGAGGCAACCCACTTAAGCAGAATTTTACCTCAAATGCCCTTTATTGTTAGACCTGTGTGCCACCAGAGCCAGTATGCACTGTGAGGTTTTACTGTGGACTCCCTGAAGATGCTGGGACTTCTCCCTTCAGGAACCAAAATCTCTGCTTAGGGACAGTAATTGGCTTTCATTAGCATAATCTGTGTTGCCACTTGTTCTGCTTCCAGAGATGTTATATGGAAGAATCTGGGAATCTGAAGAGGTGACAAATTAGGAAAGCAATTGAAGGGGCCATTTGCTTTTCTTTCTGGTCAGGAAACTGTCTGACAAGAAGCAGAGCTCCTCGCTGCTGCTACTGGATGCTGTCCAATTTTTGTCCATGTTTTGGAGCTGAAAGGATGACCTTTCTGGAGCATGCCTGGCAAGCTGTCACAGCTCCTGCTGTCAAAGCCACACAGTTCCTTGTTCTTCCTTCCTTTCCCTCTTCTTTGCTCTGGGGTCAGTCCAGGGCCTCAGCCATCCTGCACACCTTCTGTCAGGAGGCTTTCAGCACCATAAGCACAGCTCAGGCAAAGCTTGGCGTCATGGTTTAGAAAGGGTACTCCCTAGTTTGATGCTCTCCAAAGCATGCTGCTGCTTGCTCCACCTCTTCCTCAAGTGGGATAGAGGAAAACTTGAGGCACAATAGGTAAAGGCCATGGGAGGAGAACTGGAGGTACAGTACATAAAGGCCATGGGTTTAGATAAGAACAATTTACTGAAACAGCATGAGACGAGAAAACAAACACTGACAGCAACAATATTCATAACAAAGTGTACAAAAGAGAGAGTGATTCACTTGCAAAATGTTCATTGCAGAGCTTGACCTGACCAAAGCCACACCACTTCAACGGTTCCATACAGCTTGGAAATGGCATTCTTCAACCTCTCCCTCTGGATTGGAACCAGCGTTATCCAATTTCTTCTTCCAGCTTGGAACCATTGAACCATATCACCTCTCCTTCCATCATGTTTACTTGACTGAAAAGAAACCTTTCTCCTTGGAAGAGACTCCCTTCCCACTGTCCCTGGCAAAGATGTGATGTAGTATAGAAAAATCTCTGGATCCTAACCATGCTCTTCCTGGCTCCTGCAAAAATTGACCTTGTCCTGGCTGGAATCAAGATACCTGGCAAAAGCTCCAAGGCATATATTATTGCAGCTCATTAATGCAGTGATGCCTGAAAATATTAGTGTACAAGGTCTTCCCTATCATGCCACTAAAGGTTGTGATTTTACCACAAATGTAATTCATTTGATACTGGGTACAGGTCTGCAGTTTCTGGGTGCTCATCATTCTTATTGGAGACATGAGAATCCAAATTTTCACATGAACAAAAAGTTCCCTCAATACCAGGCGTTTTTCTTCTTATAAGCAAGTATCAGCAGAAAAATTGTAGCCTTGGTGGGGATCTCTCTTCTTATTTTAAAATGAAAGGGCAAGCCATGAAATCCCAGTGAAACCAGACTGTAAAGAGCATAGCTCTCTGTCTCATCACCATCATCTCAATATTTCATCAACACCATTGATGCAGCAAAGACTAAAATGTCTACACCACCACAGGAGCTATCTCCAAATTTCCTGCCATTATAGTTGCTCCTTTCTATAAAATGCAATTAAAACTATTGCTAAAATACATATCTCAAGGGAGATTTTCCAAACTGCAAAAATAATTATTGTATTTTCCATTAGCATTTCCATTTTCCTGGTCATTCAGGTTCTTTATACACATGCAATGTATCTGAGGATAATTTCCAGGAGATCCCCATGGACTTGGCATAGACAGCAGACACCAAGAAGGAACTGTAAATTGTGTATTTCCAGTGGCCTTACACATGATGGGCACCACAGATGGAGTTAACTGCAATCTTTTGCAAAGTCACTGATGATAATTACAGACTGACCTGGAAGTGGATGAATGAATAAAGGTGGTTGTAAAAAATCATTTGCAAATTCCTTGAGATTTTGGGATTAACAGTTTTTAAATAGCCTGTAATATATTAAAACAGCTTGCAGAAAACACGTTTTCTTTCTGAGATGTACTTTGGAGCAAATTTTGTGGAAGATATGAATCAAAGGCCTTGAATCAAAATCATCATTATACCACTCTGAAACCACAACCATAGCCCAAACCAGGCAAAAGAAAGAGGAGAACAGCAAAAAAGCTGTCTTTGCCAGACCTGGAATATCCTGTCCTTTACTGAGTCCAAGTGGTGGAGTGAGTTTGCTTCCCCCTTGCACCCAGAAGACTGAATTAGCCACAGCCTGCTTTGTGCAGTATGCAGAGAAGTCACAGAACCTCCTACCTTCAAAACCCCTTGGTAATGAGTGATTAAAAGCTTCACAGCAAGTCAAGGCTCCCACTGAACCATCACAGCATACCTGGGTGCAAAGGATCCCAGCTGAATAAGGTTTTAGATGGGTGGTCACTTTGCTGATCACTAATGTAAATGTCACTCCCTGTGTAACATGAGCAGCTAGAAAGGAGAACTAAAGAATGGCTACTGAAAATCCATTACCTCTAAGAACTTTTCCACAGCTCTCTGTTTTCACCACTGTGTTAAACAGCTATTCAATCCCAGACAACAATACACATTTCTTTCACAGCAGTCAGCGTGACAGCAACATTTATATATTGCGGAACTTGCACTTATTCAGCAAAAGTAAAAGGAGCACAGTTTGCTTGAATAAACATGTTTAACATGCCATGGCATCAGCTGCTTGCTGCTGGGAGAGAAGAACTGAAATGATACATTTTTCATCCGCCACTAATCCACTGCTGCAATGAATGACCTGTTAAATACTCTTCAAAGCTGACAAGCCAGGAAGGCTGAGGTTGTTCAGGTCGCTTTTGCAACAGTGAGCACTGTTAAGTTCAACAGACATTGGCTGCAGTGGTTTCTTAGTCTGGCTGCAGAGAGCTATTCACTGCTAATTAACCTCTGGCTGCACGTCTGATACATCCTAAATCGTGGCTGTGACTTTTTGGGGAGGTGGGCTCTGTGACCGGAGAGGTCCTTCCACTCTCAAGCTACCACGCTTGCACATCACTGTTTTGGAACAGTTTATTTCCAGAGGACATTTTTAATAAGACCTGAAATCACATTAAGTCATCTCTGGGTATTTTCCTCCTCGGAGTATACACACCCATTCCTGTTCTTTTCAAGAAGCATTGACAGTGAGAAAACAGCAACATTTGCCCCTTTTTTCTGTTCACATGGCTAGAATTTATTTTCCTCTGAAGTATCATTCATCAAGCAATCACAGCTCATGTAAACCTCTATAATTGAGTTCCCGGGGCTACTTCTAAGATTAGGGCTTAGAATATCTTAAGCCAGAAGCAAGGATGTCGCTGGTTGAGGCATTAAAGACATTGAACTCTACCAAGTTCATCTCCCATAAAAGAGCTCAAGGTCGAGGACTACCACTCGGAAGTATGGGGTGGGTGCAGATCAGGTTTTCTATCTGTGGTTCCATTCACATGTAGGTTTTTACTGAACACTCAAACCCAGGATTAGCTCATTTTGATAGTGTTTTTCCTGGCTGGTTGTAAATAGCAGGATTTTAGCTTTGTTTTAGTTTGTTTTCAGTCAACAGTGATAGCAGAAGTCATACTGCAGAGTAATCCAGCAAGAACTTATCCCTGAAAATGTGCAAGCAAAAGTGACACACACAAATTGTTTTCTGTTATTATATTCATGAGTAAAGTTCATACTGTCTATTGTCAAAACAAATCCTAATAACACTGACTTCATCTTTAGGCAGCTCATAGCATGGGAATTTACCTAATAAATCTGTTCCTGGATAGCTGTGTTTTCCCCCTTTATATTATTGTAAAGGAAGAATTGTATTCTCCTTTTAATTTTTCTTTCAGTATCCACTCTTGTTGATAGCTACACAAAGTTTTCCATTTTAAGAATTTTTCAACACATATTTTTCTCTGTATGATCATGAACCTGTAGTTTCTGAGGAAAATTCTGCTTGGTGATGATTTTTAGCTTGGTTGCTTCTTCAAAACTAGTATCCAAGTTATTTCCCAGCACCTTGAATCTTCATAGGGAAGGAAGAGGAAAAAGCAAATTCCTGGCTTTGCTCTCTCACAAGCTAAAGAAACAGAGTCTCAGTATGTTTGCTCTTTTTCCAGGAGCTGAATGAGAGCATAGGAGAAGTAGAGAGCAAATGTGAGTTAAACTCTTCAATGAAGTTTGGCACCCACAGATTTTTCCTTCTTCTTCTTCCATATAACATTCCATATTACCACTCATGACTGCTCCCTCTGTTCCATTCAGTCACAGGCTAAACCTACTGTCCTTTTCTGACCACAGCTTATTCATTCTGCTGCTGGTGACAAGGGGTGCCAAGCAGTGGGTCATTATTACCATTCTAACAAGGAGCTTTAAACTGAAGGGTAGTTCCAACTAGCAAATTGTATATTCACGTGGCCTCAGAAGAGCAGGAAGTGTGGCATTTTCTAAACAAGTTTTAAATGAAACAAAGCAGGTCATGTGTTTTTTGTCTTCCAATAAATGCAGGAAGTGCCTCACTATCAGGGTGGAGATTCTCGGGTATAGTTTGGCAGAATTGCAGACTATTTCTGCTGATAGTTACTGCTGGGGGGTGGGGGGGGAAAGGGTGTTGGAGGAATTTTAATTTTAATTTAGTCTCTCTTCCCACATCAGGATGTCTCCATCCCTTTCACCCAAACTGTACTTAATCCTAATGATTCTTTTCCAGAAAAAGTAGTTCTTTTTATATTTACTAGAAAGTAGCAATTGAATTTTTCATCCTTATGGTCACAGAATAAATTTTTCTGTTCAAATTCACAAGTAAATTATTAACAGAGGAATTAACTAACAAAGGCTAGAAAAATAAAAGTTATGTCCAAAGGGTTTTCTTATTTCTTTTGAGAAATACCTTCCTGATATCTATGAATAAACAGTTTCAAAACCTTTTTGTAACGAAGAGTTAGAAGTGAAACACCTGACCTTTAAGAACATTCAGCTTGAAACAAAAGTAACAGCGTCTAGAAGCCAGAAGTAAAAAAAAAAAGTATCATAATGCCAGGTGATGGATAAACATATTCCAACGTGGATTTAAATTGTCATGCCATGCCAATATGCTGTCAGTTCTGAAAGATTAGTCTGGCGTTGTAAAGATTTTCATCCAACAAAAGTACTGAGAAGTTAAAAGTATGCTGTCTAGTTTTATATCAACACAATGTAGAGTTATATTAAGTAAATATGAAGAAAATTGTATAAGAGGTATAACTGTTGACATGGAGGTTTAGAAACAACAAAAGGAGCCTTTTAAAATGTCATTGCATTCAGATAAGAAAACGTATCTTTTATCACTTTAGTAAAAGGGGGGGCAGCCCTCAAAGTACAGTTTCCAAGAAAAACAGACATTAACTCACAGGGAAGAGAAATTTCACCTTTTCACCAGCTTAATCCACACATGTTTTAGGGATACCTGATACTTTTATTTATGTGTTTCATATCCTATTCCTTTACAAACTTTTTGTTAGCTTAAGTAGCACAGCCTGTAAAGGTAGCAGAACTGGCACAATAAAGGCCCTGACACTAAGCAGCCCAAACATGGTTAACGAGTGCCTGTGGCACACACTGCCGAGGGGACAGCTGAGCCCAGCCCTGCTCCCCAGCCTGAGCTTCCCTGCTGGCCGGGGTGCCAGGCTGCCACAGGAGATTCCCACTCCCCTGCCCACCCGTCTCAGGGGCCAAACAATGCTGGGAGGGACTGGCCAAAAACTGGGTTCTTGTCTCAGGAAACTTTGCATGGGTAAGTAAATTTTTTCATGCTAATCATGAGGTAAAACACTTCAGCATCCTCCCCCAGAAGTATGTGTTGCACTACAACAGCTTGGAGAAATGCAGGAAGAGGAGATTTGGAAGTCTTTTGTGAATCTTAGGGTAAACATGTACAGAAAAGGAGAAACAAAGGTAAGGGGTGTGGGGGAAGGCATGATGAAGTCTAATTGCTGCCATTTCACATTTTCATCTTGAAGTGATGTTAGTGATATTCAATAACTAACCATGTGAGAAATGCATCTTTGTATCTGGAGCACAGAGCTCCAGAGGGACAGGAAATCCTCAGTCCTACACCGGGACCCTGAGATGGATCAGTCTTGTGGCTTTGGCTGGCTCAATTAGACTTTCTTTCTCAGCATGTTTGCTTCAACCAGGGAGCTCAGTGATGATCGTATCTTGCAGAGAAAGAACATGTCCAACCCATGGCTGGGCAGCTGAGGCTGACAAATGGCATTGTGACTCACCACAGGGAGAAGGGATGCCCTCCCCTCCATCCCTGGGACTGATCCTGAGGCACTGAAATCAACAGGGACCCAAAACTAGGGCAGACAAGAAAAACATCTCTCTCCAGAGCCCTTGCCAGCTTTGGTGGAGCTGCACCCAGTCCGTACGTAGTTATGTAGAGTAATCTGTGTTGCATTAGATGCCAATGTTTTCATGAAAATAGCCTGAGTTACCTCAGAGAAACTCTTACTGTACAAAGCACAGAGGGCATCACTCCTGGGTCTCACCAGGACAGCTACTGCTCACTGAATGTCCACCTGTGCCAAAGAAGCATATAAGTAGAACAACCATGAAATGTCACCCTGGACCTGCAACTCTAGGAATACAGTCCATGAATTTAGCTCTGCATTCTGAGAAAAAAATCACCATTTCAGCCACCTTCTCCCTCATCAATTTTTTCTCTGTTTGCCTTCTTCCCCGTGTTTTTGCTTTATGCATGAATAGGGGAATACACAATAGACTCAAAAATGCCCTGAGTGGGAGTGATGGTGATTATAACCTTTCTGTGCCCACCCCTGATCCTGGAGGATAGGAAGGCTCACCAGGCACAGCCTTTTGCCCAGCTTTGCATGCAGCTTGCCTTCACTTCTGCTCCACTGAGCCACCATAACAGGGGCTCTGCTGCTGCTCACCTCGACCCACCAGTACTGCAGCCCAGGAGATTCAAGGCAGCCATCAGGTGCCACACTTCCCTCCCTGCCTCCACATTGCACTTCTCCTTTCTCTTTTCAGAGAGAACCCCCAAAATCCCCTTCTTACCACTGCAACTCTAATAATTCCTGCAGGGGAGGAAGCCCCTCCGTATCTAAGTCCCCAGTTTGAATTCCTCAAGAATATCCCCATTACACACCAGCTGTTCAGGCTATCACATAAGCAGCAGCCTCAACAGAAAGACCAAGGCCTGCAAGGGCAGAGGAAATGAGCTAAGCTCTCACCCTCCCCAAGTAATCCTTCCAGACCATGGTGGAGGTTCGATGGCTGCAAATGCTGTGGGAAGGTTTAAAGAGCCACTCTGACTTGTGCTCAGGCAATGAATACCAGACTGCAGTCTCTGATCTGTTGTGTTAGCATTATATTTATCTTTTGCAAGCATGGAATTCAATTCACTTTCAGAAATGTGTGTTTTAAATAACTCAACCCTAGAAATGTTCGTGTTCTCATAGTTTCACATCAGCCTACTGCAAAGCTGCCAAAAGCCTTCACACCCCCTTGCCTAGCCCACCTGTGTAAACACCACAAAAGTTGCTCTTTGTGAAGCACAGGTAGAGTCTTGTGGCTTGATAATGAGCAAAAAAAGGGACAGAGAAGTTCTTTGCAACAGATGAGAGAGGGTTCTGCCCCATCCAGGTAGCCATGCATTAGAGGGTAGATTTTATACTTCTCTTATCAATAGCATTTGTTTAAAAGTATTATAGGGGGCATGTTTGACATTTCTGACCAAACTAATGTTTTTAGAGCCTCTTTAAATGCTTTCTGATTGAATGGCACTGCAGAAAGCAGCAGATGTGCAACTCATTTCCCTTATTCTGTGCTCTTTATCTGTGCTGAGCAACACTTTTACATATAAATGCTTCTGTTGATTTCAAAGAGCTTAAGCATATAAGGACATATCCAATATGAATCAAGAGCATTCCTCCTATTTTTCTTTCTAAGTTCAATGAGAGAATGGACATGAATACAGTGAAATTGGAAAAAGAGCATCAAGCTTCTGGGAGAGGTTTCGTGGGTATGATCTGGAAGATGGTCTGAGGAAGTACACAGTCTCCTAATCAGTGCTTCCAGGATGGGCTCTCAAATTTACTGATTAGTGTTGCACATTTGGGATTTACCAGGCTTGTGTGCTATGAACAGGCCTGCTGAAGAGCAACAGCATGTTACTTGTGGAAATTTAAACCACCAAGCATGTCAGTAAAAGTGTGAGTTTCTGTCCCAGAAAGGAGGAAGACAAAGAATCTTTCATGTCACTCCACAGCAGAAATTTTTTCCTTAACAACTTGCCACAAAAATGATGATGATAACTCACTGTCCTTTCATCTTGGACCTGATTCTTTTTTCAGAGAAATCTTGTTTCACAAAACACCATTCTCTGCAGCAAAGCAACTCTGGACTCACACCACACCCCCACTGCTTTCTGGCAGAGAATTTATGCACTGTCCTGGGCCTATGTGCATCAACCTTACCAGGTTTTTGTGCTCAGGTTTGTGCTCATCCTTGGTAATGAGAAGAAAAATAACTGGCCCAAAGCAGAGCTACTATTCATCTCCTGTTCTATTCATTCTCCTCAAACCCAACCCAGCACCCAAATTTCTCATGCCTGGCAAGCAAAAAGAGTGCTTCTCCACATCACCTGTGGGCTGCACCTAGCCACAGGGTGCTCAGGCCCTGAACTGGAAGCTAAAGAAAGTCTGTGCAGCTTGCTTCCTGTGTTGCATGACTGAATTCAAACTTTTAAAACAGGTTTATTACTATCCAGCTGTATTTTAGACACCACCTTGACACCAAGAAATTCAACTTGTCTCTTTAGCCAGAGGCAGAAATACTTCAAATGCTATTGCAGAAGAATGTAAAAAAAATTAATTATGGGGAAAATCATGTCTAGCAGGCGTGCTTGTAGGTCTCGTTTAACCAAAGAAAGCAAGCTGTGTCAAGCCATGTACTAGACAGCATGTTTTAACAACTGCAGACTGGAATGTTACCTTGCCCATGTCATGTTCCAGGACCGTGAGCAAAAGGAGTGGATGTTAATACATCACATTCATTTCTATCCATTTTCTACCCAACTGAAGGGAAAGAAAAGCAATTTGGGCCATAGTCTAGACATCTCCCTCCCTTTATGAATCCCTGGAATCACTGAGGCCTTTCTGCAGAGGAAGGTATATAGCACTGTTTAGAAGTGAAGTTTTTCAGACAGATCTGAAGAGTCGCAAGTCAGAGCCTGCCTACACTGTGGATGTCAGGGTATTGTGATGTTTTACAGTACTCAAAAGGTATGAAGGGATGCAGTGACCTGAGCTGCTTGGATGCGTTTTTGGATGGGAAAAAATGCTGGACATATGCCCATTCTTACTTCTTCCTATTGCATAAGGAAGTCCTGAACACTTTTGCCATTTGAAGCAATGTAGGGCAATTTTCCTGCTTGTTGTTCTTTTCACATTAAGAAACAGTTTTGTGAATTACAGAAGAGGCTGTAAACAGTAACAGAAGTGCCGATTAGCAGCAATAATTGGTAGCACAGAGGGTGAAACTGGGTTAATATAAAACTCTCTAGGCATTTTTAGTATGGTTCACATATAGGAAAAAGAAAAGACGTCTAGGTAATGAAACAGCACAGTTGCTCCTTCAACTACTGGCCAACAGTGGTTCTAACTGACATTTCTCAAGTTCTCAGGAGGACTGACAATGAAATCAGGGCAGGAATCACTTGGCAGTCTCAAGAATCCCAGGGTTAAAAAAGAAAAGCCATGGAAGGTTAACTTGTTTCAGTTTAGGAGCTTCAGTTCCTCCCAATATATTAGAAAGAAATAGCTTTCAGAAAATGTCTTTGACATGATGGTATATGTGGCAGCTCGTTATTTCTAGTATAATGATCACTTACTTCCATGTGATTAGAACCTACCTTTCCTCTCTGTTCTTTTTGAAGCACTGCAGGGACAGGCCCAGGTCTGTCAGAGAAAACAGCCACAATCCATTTGTGCTGTTTCTCACTTCAGACTCCTCCCATAGCTAGCACACACTGTTGAGTTTCTAATGACAGGATTTCACCCTCAGCCCTTGGTAAACTGAAGGCTGTATTGTCCAAGCACAGGAATATGTTGCTGTATAAAACTTTTAATTTCCCCCACCCACATTTACAATGTCACTTGCAGAAAAGGAATAACAAAAGGAAGCAGGAGCACCTGCTCCTAGAGGAAGAAGTTGTAATTGCCTGTTATAAACCAATCAAGATAATTTAAATAAATAAACCTGTTGTAACTTGTAACAATGACTAGTCAATCTGTTTTATAGTCTGTATTTAACATTAGTCTTAACTGCTTTGTGTAACTTTAAAATAAAATTCTGTCTTGATTTTATAGACTCAACTACATTTATGCTAAAAGGCAGGTAGGTGAAAAGGAGTGTCCCTTGCTATTCTTTAACTAGGGCACTGACTTAGCTCTGCTGCAGGCATTTCTGAGGCGTATAAGCAGTTAAAGGACTTTGGTGACCGAGACCAAGACCTTTTCTTTATTGCTGCATATGTAAACAAGGTATGCACTACAAGACAGAGTGCCTGAAATGTACCTGTTTACTGATGTTTTTGCTGCCTTTTTTATGTTCTTTTTAGGTTTGGTCTCAGGTTGTTCACAGGATTGTATTTGCAACAAGTTATTTGACAGTGTCTCTTTGCCACTGATATTCCACAATCCAGGAAACAACAGGGTGTGAAAGTACAAAATGTGTCTCTGCCCCCTTAGAGTCTTTGAAAACACAATAGTGAAGATGTTTTCCGGTCTTACTTGATCTCGAGCCTTCTTTGCATCACACACACACGCTCACTTACCCACTCGCGCACGCACACACGCACAGACGTAGAATGTGGAGTATTAAGAGTGAAGCTATGAAATCTTCCACTCCTATGGTTAACCATCTCCTGTTAAAATCAGAGGCGTCATCTAGTGGGCATTGGGAGAAAGAGGGATGCGGCAGGCCGCTGGTGGCTGCTTCAGGAAGGCGTGAGCAGGGGGTCGGGGCAGGGATGCAGGCAGTACCGCTCTGCGGCCAGCGGAGGAGAGCAGCGAGGCCAGAGAGTCCGGGAGCTGCGCTGCAGCCTGGTCACATCCATCCCAAACACCCGCGACCTGCCGCAAAACCGACCCGATTCTCTGATTTGAGCTGCGAGGGTGGTAAGGAGTCAGCCCTAATTCACAGTCGATGTAAGGCTGAGAACACATGAACTCGGGGGAAAAAAGATTTGGATGGTGTCTTCAAAAAGAATGTAAGAGAGGAAACCATTATTCTGCCTCTCCACGGTTGCTGAGAATTAGTGGTTTGTTGTTTTATGAATGCACAAATGGTGAGCGGATGCAGAGAAAGCAGTGCTCCTCAGGGTGAATCATCGCCTAAACAAACTACTTATATTTGAAAGAAAAGTAATCCATTTTTTCAGTGTTTATAGTTGTGTATAGTAAACAGTGACTTCATTTGCAGTTATATCTTGTCTTTCCAATCTGTGTCCCCTCAAGCTGCACAACATCATTACTCAAAATGCAGTTATATCGGATGGCAAATGCAGAAAATATTGTAAAACTGGCCAAAGATCATCATAGGATTCAGACGGCTGTGCTTTCAGCTCTCAGTTATAGGCAGAGGGAAGCAGCCCGTCTGTTCCCAAATCTGAGCTTTATTAAAGCAGCAAGCAAAGCTGATTGTGGTCTTAATCACCATGAGAAAATGCCTCTTTAGAGAAGGGGATGTGGGCTGTAAGCTGGCTTTCTGTGTAATTACTGTGGCCCTGCATAAAACATGAGTTTTAAGCAGCCTGTGGATGCCATCAGACTGGGAATGTGTCTGCAGTGCTCACACAGGCCAGGCCATTCAGCCATTCAGCAGCTGTAAAGGGTAAGGGCAAATTCACTGGGCAAGAACACAAGAAACAGATGCAGAGTTAGCAGTGCCAGCCTACAAATCGTGCTTTCATGTATTCTCATGACCCATGGCCATTCACATGGAAGTACTCTACTTGCTGAAGTCAGATTACTTGTGATGTACAGGGGGCTCACTCACACCTAGCACGAAAAGCTCACAGTAGGATGACAGTAAAATCAACTCAAGTCCTATGGCCTTAGTTATAAGAGACATACATCATCAAACTTGAACTAGAGTAATACTGCCAAATAGAAGAAAGTGTATATCAGGGAATAGGACAGGCCTTTTAGAGGGCTTAAGTCTCAGTTGCAGCTCAGCTAAGCACAACTTGCTGAGTTGAGAAGAGGTAGAAGCAGCCTTTGAGTGGGTAAATACCTTACCCAGAGTGTTGCAAAGGAGTAGGTTAGGTCACTTAGAGAGGTATTAGCAAATACGGTTTAATACAAACTTCAACTTCCCTAAGTTTGATGTCAAGATCCATTCTATTGCTCACTACATGGATGAAACATAGAAGGGCACATTGAATTAGAATAAATTTAGAATTGTTTACACCAGAGACACAAAAGGGTTATGAAGACCCTTCCACTGAGCCATGAAATTCAGAGTGGACCCCTTATATTCTAAACTGCTGATGGAACATAGGTATTGCTAGTCTTAGTCTCAGATTTCAAAAAGGGTTTGCATCTAAAGGATGCTGAGTGCATACATCACAGGACAAAATAAAAATAATACCCTTGCTAAGGGAGGGTATTAGTCAAGCAACCTATAGACAGCGTACAGGTGGATGTAGAGGAGCACCTTTTGGTCCAGCACAGAAGCACTAGTGATGCCAAAATGGATTTTTGCCTTTTCTTTTATATATCTTTTATACAACTTCTATATATCCTCAGTATTCTTAGAAAGCATGCTTGTAATTCCTTAAGTCTGATAACTTAGCATAGCCCTAGTATTCTGCCAGGCCAGGAGACCAAACATCCTAAAGGCCTTGTGGTGGTGGTAGGAGGCCAGAAAACCCTACACTGTCTTGGGAAACCAAGGTCCTCTCTAGAACACATCCTGTAAACTAGAGATTTGGCCCATGCAGGGGGAATTCCACAGATGGGGGAATATCACACCATTCATCCAGGCCTCCCATTGGGGCACCCCTGTTAGATATGCTGATTTTTAAGGTCTATAAATTGTATACACCATCTGTCGTGGGGGTGCATTGTGGCACATCCCACCTTGGTGAAGTGGTGCACCACAAGGATCCTTACTAAATACCGAGGTAAAACCCCTTGTCCCTTAATTGTGTCTGGCTCTCAATTTTTAAGACCAGGAAAAGGCATCACTAGGAACCCTTGGAAAAGATGGTTTTAAGATGTCTGTGATAAAGACATTTGATGCGTGAAATATATGGATGTGACAAAATTGTGCCTGAGGATAACTGGAAGGCAGTGTTGGAGGGTGGGCACATCTGAGGAATGAGTAGCTGCAGGAGTGGAAAGGGGATAGAAATTTTGGGGCAGTAGCAATGAAGGGAATATATGGTACCTCAATCCTGCGCTAGCAAAGAAAGTGCTCATCAGCGAGAAATTCCTGCTCCTCAACTGCTGTCACAGCAATTCCCCCAGCATATCTAGGGTGACAGGAAAGACAGCTCTTGGGAAGGCGGTTGTGCTCCTTCCTCTCTCTCACTACCAGCAGCATTAGCCTTGTGTTGTACAGAACACACAGGTTTCAAGTTTGCCTAAGAGGTCAGAATTACACATCACGTCTCAGGCAGCTTTGCACTTGCCTGCTCTGTCAGCCAAGGCAGCGTGAGCCCTGGGCAGGAGGAGGGTGTATAGATGTCTGAGAGACAGATCCTGCTCTGCTGCTGACTGCCTGCAGAACATAGAAAAGCCAGAGACTCATCAGCCCAGCTGGGATTTATTTGCTGCCAGGGCCATATCCACAGATGCCAACTACCAACCCAAATTACTACAGTTTATATGTCAGTTTCTTTGTCTAGTTTGCTGGTGATTACTCTAAAGAGAACCACTAAATTTTTTTGCTTCAAGTAGAGGAACGTGCAAAGGTGTGTGCCCCTGGCAAGGAACCTGTGAATATTTCAGATTGGAGAGGGAAGCAGGAGGCTTAGATAGTCTCTGTCAGCATACAGAAGTGACTTTCAGGACCAGGAACATGTCAAGAGTGACCATGAGAAGTTTACATATAACTCCTTATCTAGGCAGTAATAGGCTGTGAACAGCAGGGATGCTCTCCTAGCTATCCTTTCAGCTTAACTTAAAATTTTGCTACACTTCAGACCTATTTAACTTTCTCTCCCTATAGCTATCTAGTCACATGCTGTGGCACCCTTAAAGTACAGTTTGCATGTACCATGGGAGAAATGAAGCAAGTAATCACAGCCCACAGCCTGATACTGCCTGTGATAACAGGCATCAAAAAGTTAAATTCCTAGCACAGACTCTTCATTTGTGACTCTCTAATCTTTCTAGACAGATTATTTGCTACTCTTTTACTGCTGGCCAGCTCACACAGGGAAGAATGAGGGTACCCTTCACGCCTTGATAGAGTATGTGTGCATACAGCTTTCATAGAACTGCTTTTAAAACCTCCCAGTCTTTCACCCAGAGGGTGATCTGTTGCACCCTCTAAAAGATATTTTTGGGCACAAGACAGTTTAGCAGTCTCTAGGCCCATCTCTATACTTTGGTTGTTATCATGTTTTGAGCAACCAACCTGCTTCTGAATATAGCTCTGTAATAAAGAGCCTTCAAAGTTTATCCTTTTCTGTTAAGGCTACTTCAGCTGCACAAAGAGCATGGAAGAGGTATTTGTCTTGTCAGACTCTTCCAAGAAGTGTAGGAGGTTGTAGAAAAAAAAGTGGCTTCAGCAATTCTTGTATCCTAGGAGAAAAGACATTCAGGAAAGTGAGTAGGGAGCTGAGAGCAAAAAGAGGATGCTCTGTATATTGAAAAGGAGTCCACAAATCAGTATCTAGGCTTTTCAAATATGTTTTAAACTTAAGCATCTATACACCCTTCATGTTATCACACTAAGTCTTCCATGAGACCATAAGACTTCTGCTGAGATGTGCAAGTTCTCCACAGAATAAGTCAAATGCTGTGGTTCCAGACTGCCTACAGAATCAGAAGGAATTGCAAGGTGGTGTAAAAATGCAAAAGTCATTAAAATCCTGCCTATCTCTGAAACTGGTAGAAGGAGGTTGGATTTAGCTGAAATGTTCTTTTGGCTAAATTAAGCCATTGGAGGAAGGTTAACATCATCACTTCCACTGAAGAGTTGTCCAAAAAGACATATATATTCACGTGCTTGTGTAGTGTGTATCTTTTGTGGGTACAGGCAAATGCTGTATTTGAACACTCTCTAGGGCAGGAATGTGAACAGTGGGAAGCCCCTGCACATGGCTAGCAAGGATCCTTGCTAAAGCTAGATATGGAAACAAATTGTTTTTTGGGACCTCTTGAAAAGTTTAATCTCTTTCAGTCTGTGAGATGGTACAAACTCTAAATGCTGTCCAGTGGTCAGCTACATTTCCCTCTTGACAAAAACTGACCCTAGTAATATTTCTTTAGAGCAGGTGTATATTCACACATATCATGAATTGCTGCTGGACTTCCCAGCTCCAGCCTGGACATCCTTGAAAACTTTCACCAAAGCAAGGATTGATGGAAGACTCATAACAGTTGTTCCATGAATCTGTCCTTTTGAAAGTTTTGATGTGCTGACACACTGCAGCTAATTTTAATTTAATTTATTGATAATATCTTCAAATAATATTTAACCATTTTAAAAGCCAAGCCTTTTGTTATTAAACCTATTTGATAACAACATTGCCTCAGAAGTGGGAAGGTAAAACAATCCAGGAATGAAACATTGTCTAGGGCTCTTGGAGGCTGACATCTGAATGTACTTAGTGGAGAGGAAACCTTTTTTTACTTTCATTTCTTGCTTCTTTTATCCTTAAGCTCAGTAATAAACTAGCACTCTATGGTTAAAAAGTCAGGAGAACAGATGTATGGTACGAGTGTACCAGGATCTGCATTTCAGCTATGGGGTCTAAATTATAAGGAAGTCCTTCCAAGAAGCTTTGAGAGTATCTAGCTAGCTTTCATTGCTATTATATTGCAACAGTAAAGATGATTCTTATCATTATTATTATTCCAGTCACTTGAATGCACTGAAGTAAACACTTCAGTCAAAGTTCATTAGGGGTTCACTATTCAGCTTATTGCTTTCAAGGTGAGTCGTGGAGAAATTTCACCGAGCACTGTACACACTCCAGTCAGCTCCAAACCACACTTCTTATTGGGGCCTGGCTGGACTCTGCTAACTCTGCAGAACATTTGAAGGCATGAAGCATCATGCAATAAATGTTGAGGATTTTGGTGTTAGCAGCCACATGCTCTTTTCATTTTACATGACTCTTTTCTTATCCCTGGCTTGTCCTTCATTTTTTTCATGTACATGTCCCTTTTGAGAGGGAACATGTCTAGTGACTACAGCCTGTGGAAGCTTGGTTTTATTACGTTTGGTTAAGCTTACTTTGCCACAGAGGGTGTGGGTTAGCAGTGAAATGAGAGAGTTAAAATGTTGGGCGTCTGGATGTGGCTCTACCCCCAGGTGTGGTGCTGTGCAGACTGTGAGACCACTGAAGACTCTGGGGAAGCATTCCTGATGCTACTTGAGAACAACTTATGGTAAGGGATCTGTTATAGACCCTACTACAGTCTGCTTCACCCTGTTGTCCCAGCAAGCCACCCAAAGTCCCTGATATCCCCTCAAACTGTTGAAAAATCTCCTCATGGAATGCAAGTTCCTACTGTCCTTATGAAGTTCTTTGAGTTATCAGAACAAAAAAGGACATACAGTGTTTTTCAGTGAAGTCCATCAATCTTAACAAGGTGTCTCTACCCTCAGCAAGAGGCTGTAGAGGAGAGACCAAAGAGGTGAACATGCTTTCCTGAAGCACATCCCACAGGGAGGTGTCTCCAGTAAGGCAGGACACAGTGCACCACACTGCCTCTGCCTCTGCAAATATCAGTGCTCTGCAAATCTCTGTATGTGCTGGGTGAACTGTGAGGGTTTGCATCACTTTGTCAGTACAGTGATCTGCAGATAGATGTGAGGATGCTCATTTTTAAGAATATATTAGTCTGCATGTGCTCCTTCCCAGCAGGAAGAAGAAGTCATCAGGCTGCTGTCCGGCAGAAGAGCTGCTGGTTCACCCTTTCCTCTCCACACACAGAAGTCAGTGCATTTACTAGGCCTTGGATAAAGGTTTCATGGCACCAAAGGTCCTGATACCAGAGCATTGCCCCATCAAACTCTCCTTGTTTGCTCTTTCCCATCTTTCAGGTGAGGGTTGGAAAGAACAGTTTCACAGCAGCTTTGGTGGGAACCGAACTAAGTGTTCAGGTCACTTCAGACCCTCTGGAAACTCTTGCCTTTTTTTCCAAGCTCCCCACAGCAAAAAGCCAAAGGACCAGCCCACAAACTCACCATGGAGTTGTCGGAAGCAGAGACAGGAATTCTGCTTGTATGGCATATTGTCCTGCAGTCTATGAAAACTAGGCTGAAATATGGAAGCCATGTCCTTGTTGTCTAAGCCAGGTTTTTCACAATCTACCCAGATCTGGAATGACTAGCAATAGATCACCAGGTGTTGACCCTGGGTGGCTCTCGAGGATGCAACCATTCTCTTGATGAAAGTTTTTCTTAAGAAAATGCAGCACATCTTGATGCTCTCATGCATTATCATACTAGATCCTCTCTGTCTTCCGGGACCATGAATTTGAACTCTTCAGCTGGCAGAGACCAAAGGAGTGCAGTGCCAGCTCTTCCCTTTTCTTAGGAGCAGATGGCCTGTATTTACTTCTCAGTAAGTCAAACTAGTCACCAGTCTCCCTGTCAAAGTGAGGAGTTGCCAAACAGAGCTGGAAATTATGATAGTTTCCATATCAGTGACACATCTTTTCAGCAATTTAAAATCTAGACGAATTTAACAAGTGGGTATTTCCAATATCAATGTTCTCTAACGATGACTTGGCAGAAGTCAAGATGACTTTGTTTTACATGCAGGTACTGTCACCTGGATTTGCTGAACACAGGATTTTTGGCCTTTCTTTTGGTCAAATCATCAGTCTCTTTATTCACTGTATCTTGTTTTCATAGACATTTTTAGCAGTAAGATGCTGTGGATGGCTTAAAAATGCTTCTGCTGAAAATCTTCCTTCTGTCAGAATACTTATGTGTCCTAGCAAGTGCCTATGTGGAGATGAACATCTCTGCTTCATCTTTGACAGCAATAGAAATTGGGATGGTATGACTGCAGGATGAAAGACTGAGCCCTACGTTTTACCCCACTCTCATGGTGTTTTCTGAAATAGCATGTCAGAGAAACATGTAAGATTGTAATATATTCCATACATTTTCTAGTATAATCAGTACACAAGAAACTCTTTGGATGTACAGTCACTAGGGAGTGGTACCTACCCTGGTCTGACTCAAATGCAGTATGATCTTTACCCTTTGCTGTAAATTGGCTCAGAGCACATCTTTATGTGTCAGTTTTACTACTTACTTTCAGATGTTACCAACTTCCAGCATTATGGGGCTGCTTTGCACTACATGTGATTTTCATTTTACACATTTTTCAGTTTCTTCATATGCCCAAATGAAAAATCCAGCATTCAGGAACATCACATGGTTTTATGATACTATCTAGTGAAACTGTGTTCGGAAACTAATGAAGGGATTATCCTCATCCACATGTGGTATTTTGCAGCTGTAGGAGATACGTTATTATTCCTTGTTTGTTTTGCAGCTTCCACACAAGCATGCTGATCTGGTTGCTTTGTAGAAAGCCTTTACAAGTCGCTCTGGGGAAGGTTGTTTTGTAGCATCAGAGCCCACTCCTAAGAACCAGTAGTGCTGATACTTAGCTGCTGCCACTTGTAAAGAGAAGCAAAGAACCAAGCATATATGTTGGAGGAGTCACTTGAATGTCCTAGATAGTAGGAAATATCATGTGTGGTAGGAAGGGAAGGAGCTTAGGAAAGTAGGTAAGATTAACTGCATGGGAGAGGATGACAGGAAAGCACATGAGAAGAAATGTGGTTTTAACACATTTCCCAAAAATGGTTTCCCAAAAAGTTTCACATCTACTTCACTTTGCTTTGGAAATCATTTCAGTCCATTTGCAGACAGCAGTGTTCTTAAGGACAGCAAATTCAACAAGTTTCACTGATATAGTATGTTGGATAAAGAAGATACTCCACACGGATGTCTCCATGCCAGGAGAAAAAAATGGTAGGAGAAAGCCCTACTTTTTTTAGTGGTCTTATCACTGGAATCCAGCTCAGAGAATCCAGCTCAAAGAATCCAGCTCAAAGACAGATGAATCCAGCTCCCAACCTTCTATTGGGACACTGGATTCAAGGTGTGTCTTGCAGAAAGGCTTGATTTGCATTTGCAGATGCCAAAGTCAGTGCCAAGGGAAAATTGAAGCTACACACCTGAGAAAGCACATGCCAATGTTCCCCTTCTTTTGTGTCTGCTGGAATGGTATTAAGTCATATCAACCAATTGTGTGCTTTAGTGCTGAAGTGTGAGCTGCTGTGCAGTGAGCAGTGAGTGATGGTGGAGTGCAAAGATTAGCTGTCTGTTATTACTGCACTGCAGAGGTACTACTTTCCCCTTCCCATCTTGCTCCCACAAAACAGACAACTCAGAGTCGCTCTGTCCCACTGCTTGGGAGTAACACCAGAAGCCAAATTAAGACTCTGCTGCAAGGACCCATTTGTTAACATATGTATGCTTTCCTTTCTGAAGACCTGGACTTGTTACCAGTTGCCATAAATTACAGAAGATCATGCACTCAGCACAACCTCTGGCTCATACCCTCCGTTAGACACAAACCCCTTTATGGTTAGCTACACCATCATGGCTTTGAGGTTAAATCATTACAAATAGTGCTCACTGCCCCGTGGCTTTACTCTCTATTGTTATTTGTTCAAAATCCCTGAGCCACTCTCCTCTAATTCTGAGCAGGTAATTTAATGGACTGAAGAAGAGTTTCATCTTAAAAGCCTTTTTCCTCTCACTTCTTTGTGTTGCAGAGCCTCTGACTAAAGCCTTCATAACCAGCAGAGCATGCTCCCTCACTGCTACATCTTCAAGCTGTTAGTTCAAATTTTCTGCTCACTCAGGACACAGAAGCTTTTTAAGCAAGTGATTTTGCATGGAGGGGTGTCTGAAAAAACACAGATCCAGTGTCTGAAAATGCTAAAGCTTTCTGACAGAAAAACCTCCATCAGCAGGCTCCAAAACTGGCTGCCACGCACCCATGGGCTGTGGCAGCAGCTGGCTGTCCCCTGCAGCCAGGCTGGACTCAGGTTGTGTCTGGGCTCTCCACGCCCAGCTGGGGCAGGCCCTATGGGAAGTGTGTGGGCGTTGGACCACCTGCAGGACCTTGTTGCCATTCCCCACTTTCTCAAAGGCCAGGAAGAAGGAGGAAGTCCAGCAGGGCTCACCCAATAGTCCCTCTTGTCAGTCTTGATTTTGTTTTCTCCTATAACTTTGTACCACACAGAGACAGTTTCCAAAGAGACCAAGCTATCATATCTCCCTGTGCACACCCAGAGGTGGACTGATGGATAAGCAATTTCAATATGAAGCCTTGCCTCCCCAAATTCAAATCCTAGACCAGTTTGCCAGAGAGAGAATGGAAATTATTTTAAATTATGACTCCTATTTTCTCCATCCATTTGTAAAAGAGTAATATGGAAAGGTGCAGTATGAGATGATGTGGATCTTGTGTTTGAAGCTGAGGAAAATTCCTAGCATAAAGCCTTTTAGTTATGCTCTAACACAACTACCCCCATCTAGAGCCAGAGATGAAGCTTTAGCATCCCTTTAAACCACTCAGGTTTGCTTAGGTGTGCAGTATGATTGATGATATGCTTTCAGAATCTCACAACTCTTCATTTTCTTACTTTCTTTTTAGACCTTGAAGTATTAAAGTCACAGGAAGTCATTTCTTCTTGTTCTTGCAAGAATCAGTGCTCATCATGAATATAGTATAGTAGGCAGTCATTTAAGAGGAATTTATTTAATTCCAGTGAAAATTACAGAAGTGTTGGGAAATACAAGTTCTTCATGTCATGCCCTGAGTCAGGGTGGCCTGGTGGACATTGAGTTGACCAGAAGGCAGCAGTGGCATATATATTCTGGCAAGTGTGTCCACTGTATTTGGCAGGGTTGCCAGCTCATGGAAGGAACTGATCCCTCCTCTCTACTCAGCCCTGTGAGATACATCTGGATTACTGTGTCCAGTGCTGGATTCATCAGTACAAAAGAACATAGTGGAGTGAGGTCAGCAAAGGTACCTTGAAGATTGTTAAGGCACTGGGGTGTCTCAGATATCAGGAAAGGATGAGAGAACTGGGCCTTTCTAACCTGGGGAACAGAGGATTCAGGGGACTTTATCACTGTATATATATCTAGTGGGAGAAAAGACGACAGATCTTATAGTGGTGTCCAGGACAGGAATAAAGACACCATGCATACACACTGGAATACGGGAAATTCCATCTAAACAAAAAAATCTTTTTTCCTATGCAGGTGCTCAAACACTGGAACAGGCAGCCATGGGGGGCTGTGGAGCCTCCATCCTTAAAGGTGGCTTTAATCCAATATGAATGGAGCCTGAGCAACCTGCTGTGGGCAGGAGAGGCACTGGCCTCTGGAGCTGCCGTCCAGCCTCAGCGCCACCACAATTCAACCCTGCAGTTCCATCACACCGCACTACCTTCTAACTACCAAATGTGTTTGAGGGTATACTAGAGGAAGCAGTACTGCTTTACAGGATAAGGACAGTTGAAATTGTAAGTGTAAATAAAACTTCTAAATTAAATGAAAGATTAAATAAAATATATTTTTGCACATGGGTTGAAGTGTAAGACTCCTGTATATTTGTCATCTCCAAGACACTAAGATCTTCTGAAGATTTTTTTCTGCTCTCCCTTCATACATTCTGCTGCAGGTCAAAAATTTCCCAAAAGGGGTTGGATTTACCAAAATGTAGTTTACACAAAGATTTTGGGTTTTCTCTGTGTATACATACTTTTAGTCTTTCTGAATCCATGTCCCAGTGATCCTGTGACTACTGACAGCATCTTCCCACAGAAGATAAACTTCAGTGTGATTTTCACAACTCAGTAGCAAACTATCTCTGAAGGTGAACAGTTCATATCCGTGTCTTTTGTCTGACATTCAAAAGTGGAGACTGGCAATGGCCACCTCATGGAGGAGGTTCTATGGATAGATAAAAATCAGGAAGGGTGTAATTGGTGCCACTATTAGCTCTTGAGACAGGAATACAGAGAGTACATCACACATGGTAGTAGTTCAACATGCCTGTTTCCTTTTCAACTAAACTGGCAAAGAATGAGTAAAAAATCTAGTAACTAGTTTAAACCCAGACCTGACTAAATGCAGTAGGGTATAGATTCAGAGGCTGTCAGCCAGATACTGTGACCATAAAATGTAGCATTCCTAAAACCTTTACATCTCTTCTAAATTTCTTGATTCCATCTTTCATGGATAAGTTCATGCTTTGCTGGGCTCCTGTTGGTGTACATATCTGTAGGCTTGCCTATGCAGTTTTTTGCTTTTCCTTAGGTGGAAATTAGTATTTATAAAAATGGGAGAAGGGCCATTGCCCTTTTCCAATGTAATTTTTCACTCTTCCAATTCTTCCAACATCATATCTCAACATAACTGAATATGAGGAACCACTTTTTTTTTCTGTTGGTTACTGTGGAAGTTCTGTTTAAGAAGGATGCTTCCTCCCATAAAACACCAACTGGTTCCTATCTCTCCAGTCACAGTGACATTTCCGACACTAGTTTTCACATGCTTCCCCAGCAGCCCTTCTTGCATAAGACATGGTTTGTCCAGGTTTCAATGCAAGCAAACAGAAAATAGCTGATCACTACTATCTGAGTTAAATGGGGTATTACATGTACTTTATTCTGTTCGACTAGCAGAAATTCAGAGGAGACTTGGTGACACAGTGGGACTCTCATACCTCATGGGCAATGGTTCCTGCTGCCAGCTTTCACACCAAGGCCAGCTGCATGGAAAGCGTTTGGTACAGAAACTGAAAGGCTTGGTTATGCAAAAAAGCTGTCAAATTAAAATGAGAATATACCTCCCTGTTTTACACCTAAAATAAAGAAATTGAGGCAGTGTCAAGAAATTGAGCTGTTAACTACACCAGGACTTGCTCCTTCACAGTTGGCTAAAAAGTGACTTGCTCTTATGGCCACCAGGAGATGAGGAGCTCAGACTGCAAAACTTGGAGAGGTCTTTGTCATAGGAGAAGGACAAGCAGACAGCACAGGGCTATCTTATTCTCAGGCCAGAATGCAAAGACATTCCAGCTGATGGTTTCACAAGCTTCTGAGTCTTGACACCAGCTGAGTGACTTGTTTCTGGTTATCCACTTATCTTGCCTGTATCTTCCTCAAGCCCAGCATCTCAACTTGCACCTTCAAAGACATCTAAAACAATGGACAATTTTAAGACAGACTTTGTTGAGATGTCAGTGTTTGTGCAGTCACCTCTGTAAAGCCAGTACCTGAGACAAGGCTGGCAACCCAACCTATCCAGCAGGGACTCTCCCCACACCTTCTGCAACCCCTGTTGTGCTTTTCCTATGCTCAGTTCTCATGAGGGACAAGCACTATCACTGCAGTAGCTGTCAGTAATCTCCCTCTTCTCGCAGTGAACCCACTCCTGCCCGAGCACTACAGAAAGGTGTTCCTTTGCGTTTACCTCCCCAGGGCAGCCTAACATCTGCACCACCAGCACTTCCTTGATGAGGAAGGGTACTGCCATCCACTTTCAGGAGCCTACTTCAAAAAATTGGAGTCAAGGTCCAGAACAGAGTCTGTTCATTGCTCTTATACACAAGATGCCAGGGCAGAAAAAGGCAGCTTTCCCCTGGGCCAGGGGAGCAAGGCCAGGCAATAAGCCAGGTACTGCCTGGGATGCTATTAATTCTGAATTCCTCTAGTTGTCTACATTTATACACCTCTACAAAGCTATAAAAATTTTTGTCTCAGCATGTGTATAGAGGGCCCATACTGCCAACAAGTAGTTGGCTGTCTCTGATTATGCCATCTCCCAGGCATGCTATTTTGCAGACCTAATGAATAATTGTTCTTCATACTACTTTCCACAGCTGTTTTGTGCTCCACAGCCAGCAGAGGCTCTTGGCCTCCTTTACAAATCCCAAAAGTGGAAGTTCTCAAGAGGTATGTTTTACCATCACATGAAAATATCTGTGAAGAAGAAGCCAGAAGGGCATAAGAAGAGAAATGCAACCTGCCACCCACAACTGCAGCACAAATGTGAATCTTTGAGTATCAAATCAGTTGCACTGTACAGGAGATACAGGCATCCACACACCCAAAAATGCCACAGAATTTGTATTGAAGAAGCAGACAGCATAGGTGGCCATAAGATATTTTACCAGCTGACTTACTGCCAGTAAGACAGTGGCTTGCAGTAAGCACTAGACAATTTCAAAGCAATGCCTTCTCCTCTTTTCCATCAGTTTGCACAGCTGCACCAGCAGATGTAGGCACTCTGCTCTAGAGAAGCTCATGGCTTAAAGAGTGCTACAACCACTGTAAAACTGTGTGAGGAAAATCATATGCTAAGTCATAATCATCTTGCATAAGCTACTAATCATCCTCCCCATGAGTAAGAGACTTTTTACACACCTTTAATAAAGGAAAGGAAAAACACTTAGAGATGCAACAAGCTTTCAAGATGAGTGAGTAGTAGGGCTCAGGATCTAAGAAGGAGAAGGAAACAAAGTACAGGGTGATGTAATGGAACTGTAGCAAGACATGAACAAGTGACTGTAAGAAACGCCGACTCCAGTAACATTTGTTTGTTATCAAAGCAATTTGTCCAAGCCTCATCTCAATTTTTTCAAATAGTAGTAGAAATGTCACTCATCCCCTGATGACTGGGGATTTGAGTAAAAAATCTGGGACATACATATACTATATATAACAGTGTGTTGTCCTGGGTTTGCGTGGGGGGATACAGTTAATTTTCTTCTCAGTAGCTGGTACAGTGCTCTGTTTTGATTTTAGTATGAGAATAATGCTGATAACACACTGATGTTTTAGTTTTTGCTCAGTAGTTCTTCCCCAAAGTCAAGGACTTTTCAGTGTCTCCTGCTCTGGCACTGAGCAGACACACCAGCACCTGTGAGGGCCTGGGCGACTGACCTAAACGGACTGACCCCGAGGGCCATCCACACCACAGAGTGTCATGCCCATGGCTGATTTGTGCTGGGGCATGGGCTGGGTATCAGTCAGTGGGTGGTAAGCAATCGCATTCTGCATCACTTGTCCCTCTTCAGTTTTATTCTTCTGTCTCTCCTTTCATTGCTATGACATTACAGCTATTACAGAATAGTTGTTGGTGTTGTTACTGTTATTACATTTTAATTTGTTTCAATTATTAAACTGTTCTTATCTCAACCCGAGTGTAATAGGTTTTTGCCTGATTCTTCTCTCCACTGTGGAGAGAGTAGGGGAGAGAGTGAGAGTATGCACCACACAGTGGTGCCAGCTGGGATTAAACCACGACATGTGTGTACACAAAAATATTAATATATACTTATAAATAAAAATGCTTGGTATATGTTCAGGATTTGAATTTTTTCAGTTCTACTTTTTCTTAAAAAGGTCAGGAGGTACCAGTCTGTCAAAGGGCTTTGGTTTTCTGGTCTTTTTTATTAGGAGATGAATAAAGACAAGTGATTGCCTGGAAAAATACTTCGGATGTAAAACTGAATAATGTTAGATGCACACACTGTGAGGCAGAAAAAATATTTACGTGGGACTAATTCCAGTATCTGATATTGGTTCAGTATATAGATTGTTGAACTTTCTTCCATCCGTGATCCTAGTTTATACCAGCAGCTCATAAACCAAAACAAATCACATTTTTAAAAACAAAGGAAGTCCTGCTTAAGTAAAACTCCTTTCTAACATTTAATGTTCAACAAAGCCAAAGAAGGAAACAGTGGTGAAAACAAACAAATATGAATTATGAGGAATATCACTCAATTTATTTCAGGTAAAAGCTGCTTAACTTTGTCTGACTGTTAAACAGATTCACGAGCAAATTCAGATCAAGCAAGTTAAAACTCCCTCTAACGGCTACTGGATAAAGGACAGACTTGGAAAAAATGAAAAGCATCTCACTGTATTTGAAACCTATTTTTCACTAAGAAAATGTTGGTATGAATTATTTTCAAAAATGAAACTTTAGCCAGTGCCCAAAATTCTTTTCAATTACAACTTTTTTTACATTCCTAACATAAAGTTTTTACGAGCTTTGTAAGATGTGTTATGCAAAAATTCACACATTATTTAAAATGTGTTTTCTCTAACCTGCCTGTTGCTTTAGCAAACTGGCTTAGAAAAGCACTCTGGACAGATGATTCCTCCCGTACACAAAAAGGGTCCTGGTATTCTGCAACACCACTCCCAACAGCAACACTAAACACTTACAGAGATGACTTAGTTACAGAATCTGGAATTCACAGGCAAAATAAGCATTTAACCTGTGCAGGGAGTGTAATAACATTAGAAAATATTACGTTCTGCTCACAAATACCCCTCAGAAATTGTCCCTAGAAAAACCATGAAAATTAAGAACAATCAACTCCTCTCAATTGGATGAGCACTGTGTGCAGGATTAAAATGTTAAGGAGGAAAAGTAACTACCAGATTGCCTGTTAGCACCAGTTAGATGTGCTGGCAGCAACATATAGGGAAAAAACTAAGTCACCAATTTAGAAAGCTTCAACCTCTGTCAGAATGAGCCCTAGCAAAGCCTTTTCCCACAACCCTGAGGCAATTTCAGTTCTCAGATAATTTTGGTTGGATAGTCTCCTTTATTTCTATCTTTATTTTCTATCCCTACAAACAGACAAGGAATTAAAAACTGAGAGGCCATTATTTGATTTCTCATTAGCAGTAATGATTCTGCGCATCATTTTTACAGCCTGAGGGTAATTTCAACTACAAATCACAACTACAACTACAAAAAACAAGAATCTCAGGCTCTTGCTGATCAAAAGTGAAATGTTCTCAGAAGGGAAGTACTCAAGGGGGTAGAAATTTGAAGTAAAGTGAATTGAACATTTAAAAAAATGTAAAAACTGATTCTAAAAAGCAGACTTTTATTCAAAAACTGAACTTCAAAAAATGCTGATTTTTTACCAAAAGCTCACCAGAGCCATTCCCCTCAAAACCAGTCTAGTAATTCTCTCACTTTAGTAACAGAAGTTTTACAGAGAACTGTGGATTAGACCAGTCTTTTGTGTTAGCCTGCACCCCCCCTTCAGAATAAGAAAGGCATATGGAATCTGATCCAAACCTCACTTACATAAATAAAATTTTTGTGAATTCACACTAGCCTACATGAACTGCTGTTACCTCTTCTCATAGCTGCTGGAGGTTCAAAGGACAAATGACTGCTTACCCCAGCAACTTAAGTAGTAAGCACATTTATAATGGCAGATAAAATAAGAAGTATATTTTGAAAGTAGGGCATATTTGCCTGCAAGATGCTAGAGACACAAGAGAGAGCAGTGTATGTTTGTAAATAAACTCATTTTATTGAATGGTTTGAAGGGCTGCTTAAAATAAAAACACTTTACAGTCTGTACATGCAGTTTCAATTTTAAAAAATTAAATTTGTTTTTCAGAAAACATGCATATTTATGTACATCATTTTGAAATAAAAGAAACCATTACCATTTACTGCAGAAATTCCTCTTTAAAGATATTTTAAGAGATAATGCAGTCAGGAGCAATTCTGCAGAAAGCAAAGCTTAGGAAGCTTCTCTACTCTGAAGGTAAAGTTTATTCATTCAGAGACATTAGTAACAGCAGAAGAAGGTCGTTTAAGGATGGATTCAACTGAAAATGATAGTGGCTCAGTTGTTGAAAGCTTTGTTGTGGCCTGTTTGGCCCCAAAGAAGTCTTTTGCACATTTGTCTACAGTAAACTTGTATTTTTGGTTCTCTTTAACGGCACACTCCCTGTATTTCTTAGAAGCATCTTCAAAGGTCTCCTTCACAAATGACATTCTTAACTCTGCTGTTGGAGTGTCAGGAAATGTCTGATGGAACAGTGACTGAAAGGCACTGTACTTGAGCGGTGGAGGGGGTTTGGTACTGTTTTTGCTGATCTTGCTTAATGCCTGTTCCTGAGGAGACAGAGAACCCTTATCAGAAATTTGGGAGAAAGTCCTTTTTGGAGGAGAGAAAGCTGACCTCTCACGAGCTTCCTGATGAAGGCACAGCATTTCATTACGTGACTGCTGAATGTCTCGCGTGTGAGTCAGAACAAATGAATTTTCCAGTTTTGGAGGCATGATGTCATGCTCAGTGTTTGGACAGTCCTGACTCTGTGAGACCCTGGCATCCCAATCTGCCCCAGGTTTGAGAGCTTGGACAGCAGTAGCATTTAACAGGCATTGCTGGTAGAGGAGAGCATCACTAATGGGGCCACATTTTGGCCACACTAAGAACCTAGAAGACAGGGGATACTGCCTGTAGGTAGTAGCTACACTGACATTTGAAGAAATTAGTTCCATGTTGCTAGGTCCTGAATACTGCATCGTTAGATCAAGGCAGGTTGGTAAAAAATTTGAAAATTCCTTGTTTGGATTATCAGCTTGAGTAGTGTTGAAGGCTGTTTTATACGAATTGTATTCAGCTCCACGCACCATACGGTTAGGGAGAAAAAGGGCAGCTGCTTGTGTAGCTTCCATCATATCTCTCTCTTTATACTCCCTCTCTAGCATAATGTTCTCCAACTCCTTATCAGCAAAAGCTCGTCTCTTTCTCATCCTGTCACTTACAGGAGGTGGCAAGGGTGAATTCCCTCCCAGGTAAGAGTCTGTTGGAATTGGACGGTAACCTAAAACAACAAAGCAGCATTAGGAATGAAGCCACACTAAAGCTGTGTTTGTAAAATAACTCCATGAGCCAGTCCCACCAAGCACCGTGCTTTTGCCACAGACCCTGGTCACCATCAGCTCCTACAGAAGTCACCATGACATAGAGGCTTAGTGATTAGGCACATTTAGTTCCTCAGTGCAGATAAGCAAGCCCTGCTTTTTTGACGTGTTTAGCATCCACCAAAGCTAGCTGATTAGTTGTTCTCTTAAAAAGCAGTTCCAGACAAACAGATTGAGGAGGGAGAAGGAAAAAAAAAGGCAAAGCCCTACAGTGTATTATGACTTGTATTCCATCCTGAGGCTTAAGGAGAGAGATAACCATTCACTTTTAACACATATGGAAAGCATTCAAATATTTTATTTCTTATGAACTAGAATTTCAATAAAACGTAGAAATTCGGCGTCCAGTGCATTCAATTACCAAGCTACCTGGCTTAATTTAATATAACAGATAGGACACAATCCTGTTTGCTCTACCCAGACAAGTAATTCCACTGAGTTAATAGATGTATTTACATGAGTCAGGAGAACAGGATTTTACCTGTTTTAACCCCCATTCCTCTCATACACGTTTCCCCTTTTCCAAGGAAGATACCTATATCTACAGCTGGTGTCTTTTCTATTTTCTAAAGATGAATCATTATGAACACATTGCTAGAGATGGTAGAAAATCCCAAGGAGAACTAGGAGAAAAGAAAAAGACAGTTACGATAAATTAGAGGAAAGAATACAGAAGAGTTTTCAAAAAAATGAACTGTAGATGTAAATTAGAGGTTTCTAAAGGGACTAAATATTAATTGAGCTTGAACAGACAAAGAAAAGAGCTTTTTATTTCAGAAAAAAAAATTGGGAAGTACAATGATTTATAGAGATATGGTTTGGAAAGTAATTAAATCAAGCATAGGAATAAATACATACACAATCCCAAATGGGTGTGGGGGAAGAAATACACCCTTTCACTAAAATAATGATCTTTTAAGATAATTCTTCCACAGTTAATATTTTCGACAGTGAAAAAATTAAGCACCTTATTTGGCAGATCTTACTTTTGATAATGTCTCAAATGGAACTGCTGTGTAGGCATTCAGATAAAACGAAAAAATTAATCTATTTACTCGTTTGCTGATTAAAACACCCGAGACTAAACTACCCTGTGAATAAATTACCCTGCACTGCAAAACGCTGCTGGGTAGCCATGTAAAAAGACTGCCAGCTTGTAACAGTAACTCTCAAATTTCAAACTACCGTTGCCAGCATTTCAGGCATTATCTTGGGCGGAGGGGACAAGGATCTGAAATTCTGTCGCATCGATTCCAGCCTCGAAGGGCCGGAGCCTCCGTCGCCCGGCGCTGGGAGCGGGCCGCGCTTTAACGCCTGTTTTGGGAAAGGACGCTGCCTTTCACGCCTTGGACGGGACGTGCGGGTCTTCCTGGGGCAGAGCGGGGATTCCCCCTACCAGCGGTGCTGCGGGAAGCCGTGGAGGGACAGGGGATGCTCTTACCTTCCAGGATGCTCTTGGCCAAGAGGCTGGGCGTTCGCACGTGCCTCTGGTAGACGGCTTTGCGCTCCAGACTTGCCTGCTTCCCCGTCAGCCCCTTCTTGTCCTAAGAGACCAATCGGACGGATGGCTCCATCAGATCGGGGCCGTCCGTCCCGTCCCGTCCCGTCCCGCCGCGTCCCGTGTCCCCTCACCTCGGTGGCCTGCTGCCGTCGGAGCGCCACCTGGGCGGCCATGACGCGCTGCCGCTCCACCACCAGCAGGCAATTGGCGCACTGGCAGTCGCGCCAGCGGCAGAACCGCTTGTGTCCCTTCAGGCACGACACCACGCCGTGGTTGCGGCACCGGGCGCACTTGGGCGTGCGGCTCAGCTTCCGCGGCTCGCCACGCCGCGGACCCGCCGCCGCCTCCTCGCCTTCCTCCTCCTCCTCCTCTCCCTCCTCCGGGACGGTGCTGCCTCGCGGAGCGCCGGGTGCCTCGTCCGGCTCCCCTTCCAGGCTCTCCACGTCGATCTCCCAGTCGGCGCGTTCCTCTGCCATAGCTCCTCGGCGGCGCAGCTGCAAGAGAGGGGTCAGGCCTCCGGCCCCGCGGTGGAACGGCAGCCGGAGCACGCCCGGCTTCCGAGGTGCCCGCCTGCAGCCCCGCCGAGATGCGCCCCCGTCGGGAAGTCACGGCAGAGCCCGCCTGGGATGTGATCTTTCCCCTTACCGTCAGCTCCGGTCTCCTGCGCACGACCCGCGCGGGGCTCAATTTAGCCACGACGGAAGCCTCCCTCTGTCCCTCCCTCCCTCCCTGCTGGCGCGGCTTGCGGAGAGCTGTGATAGCCCGCCGCAGGCAGGAGCGCGTCGCCTGCAGCCAAGGATGCGGGAGGAACCTTCCCAGGGCAATGCCCCGCGCTGCAGCGCTACGGCTCTGTCCGGCCTCGACAGGGTCCTGCTGATTACAGGATCCCGAGAACCCTCCTGCCAGCTGCGTTCAGACTTGGGAGACAGGCAGAGAACCGCTGGACTTCACACATCGCAAAGGTAGTATGAACTCCTAGAGCTCTCTGCGGAAGCTGCATCTTCCGACCCCCAGCAGCTCCCACACGACCTCCCTGTCCTTGCTTCTGCACCCTGCACTTACCAAAGGCAGGTGGTGCGAGAAGAACGCGTCCCTCAGCTCCTCACAGTTCGCAAGGGCCGCTGCCCCAGACCAGTCGAGACAAGGAACTCCCGATCCCAGCACCTGGGGCTTAAGGCTCCCCGACAGCAGGGACGTTGCGCCGTCGGGGCGATGCCTGCGGTGCGGCGCGGCTCTGCGGGTGCGGTGCGGTGCGTGGCTGTGGGTGCGCCCTGGCCGCGCCGGGCCCGGGGATGGCACCGAAATAAACCTGCCGGGGCCGGGCTCGGAGACGGCACCGAGCTGAGCCTGCCGCGCCCGAGGATGGCACCGAGCTGAGCCTGGCGGGGCCAGGGATGGCACCGAGCTGAGCCTGCCGCGCCCGAGGATGGCACCTAGCTGAGTCGGCCGAGGATGGCACCGAGCTGAGGCCGCCGCTCCGGGGATGGCACCGAGCTGAGGCCGCCGGGCCGCGCCCGCGCCGATATCAGCGCCCGCCGCGCCGCCCGCGCCGCCCATTGGGCGCCCGCCCGCAGCCGCCGCCCCGATTGGCTCGCGCGGCCGCAGCCCCGCCCCCGCCGTGCCCGCCGCCCGCTCGTGGGTGCGGGCGGGCGCGGAGCGCAGCGGGAGGGATGAGGGCGGTGAGCGGCGAACTTTCATTGCGGGGTGGAAAAGGAGTGCGAGAGGAAAGGAAGGGAGAAAAGACCCTAGCGCTCGTGATGGTGACAGCTAAGAAACCCGCTCGGCAGGCGAGCGCGTCCCTCTACCCGAGGAGCGGGTCGGGGGCGAGGGTTTAAAAGGCTCAAACAGCCGCCGCTTTTTTCGTTTGCGGTCGTTCCCGTTGCTTGACCCGCTAGTGAAAGGTACGCATGGCAATGGTCTTTTTTCCAAGTCTGAAAATGGGGCAGGATCCTTTCCCTTCGGGAATTAAGGCGAGGAAAATTGCTCTATTTTCTACCGCTCTCTCCCTTCAGAAGGAACGTTTTCCACCGATCACTAAGGTTCTTCTCCTAAATATCTTTATTTCCCATAAGTAACTTTATTCTCGCCCCTTCCTAACGGAGGCTGATCTTTCAGAACTGGGTAATGTCCTTTGTCTCCCCAATCAGAGAGCGATCGAAATTGTGACCCACAAAATCTCAGTCGCGAAGCGGGGAGGCTGAAGCTCTGTGCTTCCGCCAATGAAAACGGGAATTCCCAAGAGGCAGAAATGGACAGAATACACCTCGGTCGCGTTCAGCACCGGGCAGGCGAAATACAGGTTTATTTAAAAATTAAACGGATTTTGCCAAGGAAGAAAAATAATAAAGGTATGCGGGAGAACATTAGTTTCCCACTGGTGTGTACTGATCGAAATCTAACTATATGCAGAACACATAGCCGAAACTAGTTTCCTAAAAAGGGAAAATATTTTGCTCTTTCCCTGAGAAGCTCGTGTGTGTAATAAATACTGACAGTATTCACGTATATAATAAACACGGGCATCTACTAACGGTAAGCACACGGACCAGCTGCCGGCCACCGGTTCGGCACGGACAAACCCTGCCCTTGCAGGCCGGCGGGACAAAGGCCACCGGGCGAGTGGCGCAGGCGGGCAGCTCGGGCGGGCAGCTGCGTGAGCCGCGCCCGGAGCTCCGCTGCCGCCCGGACAGGGCACCAACCCTCCGCTTCGCCCCGCGGGCTGCGGGCACCCGCCAGGAAGGAGGCAGGGCTTGTTCCCGTGGAGGTTTGTCCTCCCCGAGCGTCACCGTCGGGAGAGCGGGGAGAAGGAAGCGCATCCCCCGACGGCAGGTATTATTCATCTCAAAAGAAAGCCCGGCTACTGTTTGACTTACAAGCATGACTAAAAGGCAAATACCCAAGGAATTCCACTTTCCCCCTTGGGGTCCCTCTTAAAAGGCACAAGCATGACAAAGGACCTGCTAGGTTAGGAAACAGAAGTCGCCTTTGTCTGTAAACCGACACCAAATTACAAAGTACGATTCTGCGGTCCGCTGGAGTAAATTACAAAACAGTTCGCCTCCTGTTTACTTTATCCACAGGGAGCTGTGAAACCCAGCCACGATTTTAAAGCGTGTTTGTATAACTTTCTTCTGCTCCTGTTGTTTGCGCTCGGCTCCGCAGCGCTTTTGAGCTCCCCTCCAGCCACTTCTCTCTCTCCCGTCTGGAAGAAGAGGCGTCTCTGCCGTCCTCCGGCGGGTCGCACCCGCGGGAGAAGGCGGAAAGCGACCTAAGGCACTGCCTCTCCTACTCAGTCCTCCGATTTGGCCCGTGCTGTCAGCCGTGCCCGGTGTGAGCTGACATGGGCAGACGTGGCTCCGTGCCGTGCTGGGAAAGGTGCAGATTTCCGCGCCACGGGAGCCTTTGAAGCCCGCGATGGGCAGCCGTGCATCTACCTGCCCCGCACAGCCTTCCCAGCACAATCCCCGCCGCTGCGCCAGCCCCGGTGCCTGCGGGGCCCGGGGCCGAGACGCGCGGCCAGGGCTGCTCCGTGCCTTGCCGGGGGGTCCCCCGGGGGTCGCGGGCCGGGGATGGGTCCTCAGGCTGTGCCCCTTGCGGCAGCGCCCTTTCCCGAGGGGCGGAGGAGCAGCCCCGGGGCACTGCACACCCGCCCCGCCCGAGCCCGCGGCCCCGGAGCGCCCAGCGCTCGGTCCTGCTTTGCATCACGGCTCTGCGGGCAGGTGCAGGTGCAAGTGCCGCAGTCCCCCGCGCCTGGCCCCCCTAGCCCTCCCTTCCCCCGGGGAAATTTATTAGCGAGGTTAGGGCAGGCTAACCAAACGGCAACTCCGGGCGCAATTTCCCCGGAGGAATGCTTTGATCCTGCCCTCTCTCCGCGCCGTCGAGGGCAGATTGCAATGACAAACGCGGGCGATCCCAGCCGCTTGTTAGGTCAGAGATGTTACCGTTTAATCTGAAACAAACTGCCCCTGCCCGCGCCCCGCCCGCCGGCCCCTTCCTCGCCCTCTCCGGGTCCCGGTGCGCGGGCGGCGCTCCCGCCGTGCCTGCGCAGGCCGCGCCCCGAGCCAGCCCAGAACCGGCCCGGACCCGAGGCGCTCTCCGCCGCGAGTTACCGTGTATTTGCTACAGCGAAGATGCTGACATTTCGCGGGTGATCTCAAATGCGGGAAGTAGGGGAATGGCATAGGGAAAAATATTTTTAAAAAAACCAAACCCACAAAGATATCACCTTTTCCCGTTTTATCTAATCAGTGCAAACAGCCAATTTGTTCAGGTTTTTTTTTCATTATAATGTGGGTTTTATATATATGTATATAAGACTCAATCTGTCTCTTGTAAATAGCATTTAAGTAAACCCTATCACTAAAATAAACCTAGATTTTTAGATTTTAATATTTTCGTTCATGACACATACCTTTCTAAACTGATTGTACGTTTTAAATAAGCAAGTTTTTCAGTTTGGATTTGGGTTTTATGGGGCTTTGTGTGTTTTTTGTTCTGTTTTAAATGACCGTTTAATTTCTGCCTAACAGATGTGTAGGTACAGAGTCAGAGGAGGGATTTCCTGTTATTCCGACATGTCATTCAAATAAATATAATAAACACATACTATAAGGAGGTAAGAAATGTTGAGGTAATTTATTCACTTTAGCATGATATGTATGACGGTGTTCACACGGGTTCTTGGATGAGGGAAGAGACGTAAATGTTGACTCTATGTTTAGAAGGCTTGATTTATTATTTTATGATATATATATTACATTATAACTGTACAAAAAGAATAGAAGGAAAGGTTTCCTCTCAGAAGGCTAGCTAAGAATAGAAAGGAATGAAAAACAAAGGTCTGTGGCTCGGACAGAGAGAGAGAGCCAGCTCTGCCGTGAGTGGTGGCTAAATCTAAACATCTACACAAGACCAATCATAGATCTACCTGTTGCATTTCACAGCAGTAGATATCCATTGTTTACATTTTGTTTCTGAGGCCTCAGCTTCTCAGAAGAGAAAAAATCCTAAGAAAGGATTTTCACAAAAAGATGTCTACGACAGATATGGAATAAAATTTTATTGAACGTGACAGTAATATCTCTGCCTTTGTAAGAATGTTTGCTTTGGCAAGGTGGGCAAGGGTTAGCCTTTTTATAGGAAGACTTGCTTAACGTATCAGGATAATCTTCTGTCCTACTAAACTGGAATGATTTCAAAAGCAGTGCAGGTGAACAGAGCAGAACTGCCACTTCTGACACAGCTAGTCAAAGTCTGACAGGCAGTCCAGAGTCTTCAACGGGAGGATTCACACGGACACAGAGAGCTTTGGATTCAGCACGGGGTGCAGTAGAGTTTCCCATTTACAATCCTTCTCACCCCAGCAGCTGAAGGGATGAGCTCCCATGAAGGGAGAGGAATAAACTATAAAAGCAGGGAAGTTTAGCCCTCTGTGGTTGGAGACTCTGCCCGCTCATTGGGGGTGTACCAAGGGGGCACAATTTGGCCTCTGCAAACAGGACCACACAGTCCTGGTAGTCATTCGTTGAAGCAAGAAGAAACATACCTCAGTAAAACAGAGCTGCCTCTTCTGCAGCCTCCAGATTCATGGCCAGGGGTTATGAGGGCAGACCTAGGTAGAATTTAAGTCAAAACTAGTCCAAACCCATTCCCATCCAATTCTATGCTAAAATTTTGACCTTAAAAAAAAAAAAAAAAAGGCACGAGGAGTGTATTGCTGTGGCTCATAAACAAGGCTGACGTTTGGTTTGCTAGCATTTAACAGGCCAGCAGACATTTGGCAGGTCTCTTGCTAAAATGTACTACAAATTTGGATCAGCTCTCAGCATGAATATCAAGAATCCACTATGCAAGCAGTGAGCACAGCAAATTGTCAAGTCAGCAACTAATATACTTCACTATAATCTTCCCAAATGTCTTAAGTAGTTTGGCAAATCTCTTGTTGCAATAAATTCTAGTGAAGTTTTGGGGTTTCTTCTTTTTTCAACATATGGCCTTAAAAAGTAACTTAGCCAAGACTATTTTTAGAGTCAATGCAAAATTTGCTGGAGATGTTTTCACAAAATTTGTTTGCACTCTGGCAGTTTTATTCAAATGTCAACCAGATGCAGAAAATGTAGAACTTGGGGTTTTATTTTACAGTCCTGGAAAGTAAAGGTCAAGTCTCTGCAATATAAATTGTCTTTTTGATTGCCATATTTTAACAGAACAGCAAAAATTCTTACTAATAAACTGGTTTGTGGTGTTTTGTTTTGTTTTTCTTTTTTCAGGATGCAATATAATCGTATGCAAAATATTTTAAATGCCAATAAGACACCTGCTAAATCAAATAAGTTGGGTAGGCTATGATGTGCTTAGCAGTAAAAATTCCATCATATAATTGCAACTAGCCAGATTGTAGCATTGCAGTCTCTGAACAGCCTTACTGAAATTATTAGGATGACCTGAGGTAGAGGTCAGCATGAAAAACAGCATCAAAATCTGGCAATATATCAGTTAAAACAAGCCAGCCAGCCAGCCAGACTCAGGCCAAATGATCCATGTGGGTATCTAGGCCACACTTATTGCACTCTAACTAGCAAGAAAGCTTGTAGAAACATTTTTAGATTGGGCTATTGTACCATACTAATACAAGTATCAGACTCTGGCTCAGTGTGGATACACTATGGAGCACACAGATGCCTGAGGTGGTAGGGGGAGACGACTTGAATCTCATTACTCACAGCATGGCAGAGTGAATGCAAGACAATTGGGCTCTCTGAAAATTGACAGAAAACGCACTGGGCTATATCACCACCTGTGACTTTTCCACCAAAGCTCTCAGAATGATTTTACCATCTATCTTTTGGAGAACAAATCCTGAAAATCAGACAAGCTTGTGCTGTAAGTCCACAACCAAGGAGCTCAGTCTATGTGGCACATATGTGGGAGGTACTGAGAACTCTCACTCCTGTGATTCTTTGGCATCAGTTGGGAAAACAGCAAGAGATGTACTCCTAGTACAGCAAACATGATGCTGATGTGTCTCAAACTCCTCTCACAATTAAAAGAAAGCATTTAGGGGTGCAGAGTCCCCTCCCACAAGATTTTAGGTGATGTTTGAGGTAGAAGAGATTTCTGCTACTATACAAATAAAATCAGAGCCCTTTTAAAATTACTTTTTATTTTCTTCTTCTTTGTCTAGTACTTCTGCACATCTTCTGCTTAGTTATTTGAGGCTAGATTCAGCAAGGGGAGAATCTGAGAGAATCAGTAAGCATACAGAGGACAGTGATAGAAACGTGTATCTTTAGAATTCTGTAAATAGAACTCTTTCATTGGAGGTGTTTTAAGTACCCCAAACAGACTGGCACACTTGGCCTCTACAACATTCCTACTAAGTAATTTAGAGAGGGGATGAATATGACTCCTTCCAGCCTTTGTCTCAGCTGCCATCACTGGGACCTCTGGTGTGAGGAGGCAGAGAGACGCAGAGTCCCCAGGCAGGTGCAAAAGAGAACTCCTTTATTGCAAAACCCAGGTCTTTTTAAGTGGTTAGGTTTTTATCAGTTACATACTTCTAAAATACAGCAAACATTATCCAGCCAACCACCAAATACAACGATGTGAACACACAATGGTTATACAACTTCTTTTTCTATCTCTAATTCAGTTGAGTCGCTCCCAGCAGCCTTTTCTACTTATCCAAAGTAACAGGAGTGAGCCATGATTTCACAAGGCTTCCTTCTGTAAAGTTTTACCTATCCACAACACTCTGGCTCTTCCCAGAGTCAATACAAATGGGGGCCTGACACCAACATCAGCTTCTGAAGGGGTGGTATTGCCGTGACAGGAGGAGAAGTTGGTGCTAGCTGGACACAGCACCTACTGCTAAGGGACATTTAGGACAATCTCATTTGCTGCTCCTCTTGGCCTGCTATTGGTGCACTCTAGGTTGCAGTGGCTAATTGGTTTTGCACACACTGGCAGAGGTACATATTCCTGATTTTGTGAATTTGTCCCATGGCAGAAGGGAGCTGAACCAAAGTGTCCATTCTTGTTCTGACTTATATCCATGAAGAGGAACACAGGACCTGTAACTGCTTCAAACCCATTTCTTCTCACAAGGGAACCTGTTCATTGACAGGCTTTAATTGGATTATTGGAATAGATCCTGATCATATCTCTGGGCAGAGAGCACCCTTACCAGGCATTTATCACTGTGGCTCAAAACCACGTCAGATTAATCTGGATGCACAGTTTTCTGAAATTATGAAAGAGAAACCAAGTAGTACATTAAATTATTCATACAGTAGACAGACCATTGATAGCATGGAATTTATTATAAATATATATTTAATAAATTACATGTTTATTATTATAAACACAAATCTAGGTGAAAATCCAAGGCATAAAGTGTTCCCGAAAGGTGCGGCCATTGAGTATTCTGGGATCAAACTTTTCCCTTCATTCCATACAGACACCACATTGAAATCATTGAGATTAAACGGGCATGAGTCTAACATATTGCAGATGTGTATATACATATTAAGAACATTGGATGCATTGTACTCTAAAATGCTCTTTTACTTAAGGTATTTTTTCAACACTTATGATTACTGGCAATAATAAAAGAGACTATCCCACAAAGTGCACTAAGATCATATGACATAGAGAGGACACTGTCATCTACTTCATGATTTAATATCTGTGACACTTAGGTAATTCATGGTCTCTACACATCCAAGATCATATCAACCATGCAAAGTGTCAAACCACTCAGTGCATAAAATGAACCAGTTCTAGGAGTAAAGGTCTTTAACCAGCTCTGCTGAAGTCAGTAGAAAACCTCCTGTGCCAGCTGCCAGGGAAATTGGATAAGGTCCATATTTAATTAATTTTGCCTTAAAAGAGAAGACAACATGCTGATCAGAAATTTTGCCTGTACTGCATGACCGTTTCACTGGCAGTATGATCCACAAAACCCTGGGCTTTGAGAGTTTCTTTCCAGGTCTTCTTTGGCTATTCAGCTCATAAAGGAGGTGGGAGGAGCTGCTGTTCCACAGAGCTGGGGCTAAACTGCCTTGCTGTCGTCTTTGTTCTGCACATCTCCATCTCCTCTGTGACTTCCACCCAAGGGATATTTTCTTTAGGGACACTTTCCTAGTGTGTAGGGACAATTTCCATCCTGTAGCAGTCTGCAGCACAGAAACACTAGCATGTCAGACAGAATGTCCATCCAGTTGAACCCATCTGGTTTAACCACATACTAGAGACCTGGATGACACACAACTGGAGGATGATATATAGCTATAAATTACTAGCTCCCTCTTCTAAATAGCGATGAGAAAACCCTTTCAAATACATTTATGATAGCAAGGTACTCACAAATAACTAGTTCAGGAAAAAAATCAATCATCTAAAATTTTTACCAAGAAGTAAGAACCCATGAGGATATACCCAAGGCCCAAGTAATATGTTGTGGTGTACTTACCTGCAAAACTTGGCATCACTCCAACACCATACCAGATTTTCATGCCATAATGATCAAACTAATGCTGTCTATAACCAGCACACCAAATGATGTGCAACAGCAGGAGATACACCTAGGCTTCAAGTGCTAGTGAGTGAACTCTACTGAGTTCAGAACCATAAAATCCCAACCATGAAACTGTGGAAGTAAACGGCAGCTTGCCCATGACTTCCACAAAGCCAGACTCCATCCACTTAGGGACAACTGCCGCATAAATGTGATAATCTCTTGCTGTCCAGATTCCTTTCAGATTATCTTTGGCTATACATCATTCATCTTTAAAATCAGTGGAATTACCATACATTAAAAAGGGAATTGCGGGGATGTCACTGTCTTTCAGTATAAGAAAAAAAATTCCTAGGACCTAAAAACAAATGTTCATATAGTCAAGAATTAATTACAATTAAATTTTTATTACTCTTTTTCCAGCCTTTTCTGCTGAGGAACTACTTTGAGCCTGGGACAATCCTATTAGTAAAGCTTTACAATAAGCTTTTCATTTCAATTAACTAAAAAAAAAAAAAAAAATAAAAAGAAAGGATGCAAATTAACAAATAAGGTCTTACTTTCATTTGTGCAGGAGCAGAATGTCCCCCCAACAGACATCACTCCACAAGTCAGGGGCTGCTCTGCCTCTGTTAGGACTGCCTGCCTAGCAGCAGGTAACACACACAGATGCTAGCAAAGGCAGCAAACTCATTGTACACTATTTGAGAACTCTGTCCCATGATATACCAGAATAATAATGGACAATAATAAATGAGAGTCCTCAGCTCTCTTCTTTGGCTTAATAGGTCTAGCTGAGTCAGAAACGACCGTGTCTCATTTTTCCAATGTGTACTTTTGTTAGGTCAATAGAGGGACTGTTATAGAGTGGTAATGTGAGCTGGGTAATGTGCGCAGGTTCTGGGGCTTTATTGTGTCCCTGCTATGTTAATTAGTATTAGGAACATGATGGATTGGCAACACATGTATTTTCTGAGTCTTAAACCAGCCCTGAGAGTTTAGCACTCCATTAGTTACACATCACAGGAACTCAGGGATGTTTACTTAAAAAAGTATCACTTACAAGAATGAAACACTCTAATTCATTCCTGATAGGGGCTGCGGGGAACACCCGCCCAAGATACAGGTTCTGCAGGACCGTGCACCAGCCCTGTCCAGGGTCACCCTGGGAATCCCACATCAAAACTTTCTCTGAAACATCTCCCAAGGGAGTGACAGATGGAGAAACACCAGCCTGGACAAGCAGAAGTTTTTTCTCCACGGCTTATCTGCCAGAGAAGATAAGCCCTGGAGAAAAGAGCTGAGAGTTTGGTGAGAGGTATGTAAGACACATCTCTCAGTGCAACTGCTCCACAGAAGAGAAATCAGAGGAATAGACAGGGCTGTTGCGTTCCCCCGGCAATGGCAGCCCTCTCTCCCCAAGAAATGCTGCCATACCAGTATACCAGTCAGCAAGAGAAATTTCCTCTCTGCAATCTGGAGGTGCAAATCAGCATCGAGGGGACAAAATTTCAAAAGAGCCAAGGAGAAATGGTAGCAAGAGATGCTGAATACAATTTTTCCATAGCCAAATCCAACAAAATGATCTTTCCATGCACCAAATAACATAAAACCTTCAGCTCTGGTCCCTGATGATGTGCCTCACTAGAAAAATTCTGTGAAGTTTCCTATCCTTCAGTAGTATGGGGGAGGTCACTTGTCTGACATAATTCTTCCAAAGAAGCACTGGTACCTCTAAAAGCGAACAGCCACTCTATCTCTTGTCATGCAGTCTTTCTTCCTCTTTATTCCCCATCCTAATCTCCCTCACCTCTAACCTGGACTGGCAGGCTAATATTTGTTTTCTTACCATTAATATTAAAAACTCCACCACAGAAATCTGCAAGTATGGCAACATAAACCAAAAAAAAAAGACATCTTTACCTTTTAGTGAATCAGTCAATAGTCACCAATTCTGCCATTCTGTAGTGCTGATTTTGGCAAATGTCCTAAAACAACTTTGTGTTCTCAATGTATGCATGGGATTATCTTTCATCATCCCTGTTAGAGTGGACAGCAATTACTAATTAGCAGAGTGGGCTATGGTAGAGTAATGGAACTGAGGCTGACCTGATATTTCTCATTGGTCTTTGAGCATGGCTGACAGTAGCTAGAAACCAATGACTTGTGCAGCCCAGACTTCAAGTAGTAGTAATTGTAGTTGTAATGAGCTGAGATAGCTTTGTGTGTCAAAGCAGGTGTTGCAACCCCAGAAGCGTTAACCCAAGTGGTTCATTTCAATCAGAAAAGGAGCAACAAAATCACTTCCAGATTGTCATTGAACTGTTTTCACTCTATAGACCATGATTTTATAGTCAGTTGTGTCTGTGTAATGTGACAGAGACAAGTTAAATATTCACACCCATGAATTGCATTTGTGTCTTCCCAGACACATATTCTTATCTATAGAAAAAGCCACTTTCTCCTATGTTCAATTGTCTGTAGGTCAGAATATGTGGCCTAGTGAGGCCAGCACATTTACAATTATCATGTGAAATTGTCATGGCCTTGGTGATCTTGCCATATTGGCAGTCAAAAATGAGAAGTTTCTTTAAACTTGAAAGCTAAAGTTGGCCACTCTGCATCTTGGTGGATGCAAAAACATATTCAATATATTATTTTAACCTGTTTTTGGTGCAATCATCCTCATCCTCTAAGGACTTCTGTGATTTTTTGTTGTTGTTTTTTGGGGGTTTTTTTGTTGTTTTTGTTGTTTTGGGGGGGTTTTTTGAGCATGAAAGAAGGGTTAGCGGTGCTGCTGTCAACAACAACAAAGCTAAGAGGCAATTCAAATAAACAAAAAACAACAGCACCTAAAAAGGTATTTTTCAGATCTGTGTCACACCCTACAGTATCCAGTATGCCATCACAGCTTGTCTACCACTCAGCTATCAGACCGTGTCAGCATCTGAGCCATAAATAACACGCCCAGGACAAGCCAGATGTGCTGGTATAAATGACCAATTCATTATTGTTACAGAGAAGCCCGATCACCATGTGGCAAGGCACGTGAGCACTGAGATAACTTTGCCACCTCTTAGTACATAAGAATGATCAAAATCAGGAGTAGGACGATCACCTCTCACAGATTGCTCTCGGGCAAAGCCATTCTTGCAGTTGGGCAATGACCCTTCAGCTCTGTAATATTAGGAGTGCAAACTTAGTAACTTGCATTCTGCATCAAACCTTGCACACTGTAATCCTAAAACTTCACAGCAGCCTCCGAGCAATGCCAAAACACAAACAGGCAAGTGCAATCATAATCCTTCGCAGGATGTTGTGCTCTGCAGTCATTTCCTGCTTCTAACATGTAAAGGTAACAGACACAGCTAAGGAGGCTGAAATGGGCTTTATGGCTTGGCACATCTCTAATAAAACAAGAGCCTTGGTCATACAAAGAAAGGGACAGTTCTGGGATATAAATATTGCAGCACTTTGGAATGGCAAGAGGAACATCTGTTTATTACATTTTCCTGTGTTTTATTTTCAGTTGCCCATGACAAAGAATCAGAACTTTTACCAGCACAAACCATGCTCAGTCATAAACACAGCACTATCCTTTTGAGATGTAACTTGAGCATTATAAAGCAACAGCTTTATTATAAGCAAATCACAGAGAGTCAGAAATCAGGACACAGGAAAGACAGTTAGAGAACAGGCCACATTTTATTAAGAAAGTATTTTACTCACAGGTAAGGGGATTTGTTTTGTGTGAACACAGATACTTTAGGCAGCATGAAGGGGAATCTTGAGAAAAGATTCTTGTGGTAAAACAATTTACACTGGAGTTCTTCACAAAATCCCTACAATGATATTAGCCTACTGACACTCATCTCAAGGAATGAATTTTGGTAACATAAACTTTACTCTGTGTTGTACATTAGCTCAATATCACTACTGAACAAGAAAGAGGATGTGTTCCAAAAATGTTATTGTTAATGGGAAAATCAGAAAACACCACAATCAGCAGTGAAGTCCATAAGGAAATTCACTTGAGGCCACATCCAAGGTATTACTATCCTTGGCTTAGTCTTTATTTCATGTGCACCATTGAAAAGTGTTACATAGTGAACTCACTTCACTGTAATGAAATGCTTTTTTATTAATATTCCCTTGATGGGTCTTTGGGTCAGCCAAAGACCTTGGAATGATGCAAACTAAAAGCAAAGCAGTCATCAAGTAAAATGAACATCCTAGTCAAACTCAAAACAAACCAGACCAAGACATCTCTATGCAAAAAAAAAAAAAAAACCACTAGCTGACTCTGCTGAGAAGGAGACATGTGAGTTTAGAATTTACACAACTAGCAACTTTGCAAAATCTTGCACATTGGAGACAGGAAACCAGCTTTTCCACAGAAAATGTCTCATAAAACACTTGTGGCCCGAGCATCCACACAAAAAGAGATTTACAAAGGCAGTGAGGCACTGTGTCTGTGTACTTCTTATTTCCTAAGCATAAAGCACAAGACCCAGAGCAAATTAGGTGAAAACTACTCAACATTACTCCCATCTCTCCCAACACTAAAGACTTGTTAAAGTACATGATAGTAATTGTGTCAATGCAAGGAAAATATCCCAATGCATATTCTTCTCATATTGCAGAAATGCTACTGAACTGGCTGGATTGTTTCTTTTTTTTTTCCTCAGCATCTGAAATTACAGTAGGAATTAGCAGAAAAGTAGTGGCAATGGGAAATTCCTATGCTGTTGAGGTGGAGAGCTTAGCTGCAGAGAGATGTAGAAGAAATGTTGGTGACCTGCTGTTTTCACAGCTCCCTGCCTCCCTACATTTATTCCAGACACAGAGACAGTTAAAAGTACAGCAAACCAAACCCATACCACCTGTCCCTCATTCTGAATTGAGACCTTAGCACTGTCAAATAGCAAGGCAGTTAGGATATTTTAAAGGTAAATTCAAGCCTATCAGGAGGACTACTTCACAGACGGGACGTAATAGGGACTGTTTGGCATGAAAAGAAAGATAGTCTAAGTAAATCCTACTTCCAGTAGATACACAAGGCATTACCACAGGCGCTTTGTTTTGACTACAAAATGTTTTTCATTTGAGAATGTGAAACAAACTGCTGCATCTGGCAATTAGTCCTACTTTCCAGGCAGACTTACAGTTCGTATTGTGATACAGCACACTGAAATAATCTAGTAGGAGCTATAACCAAGACAGATCAAGATAATAAGTAGCAAAAAAGAGACTTGAGATGCCCAAGAGAAAGGTAACTGGTTTACATCTTCATATCAAAAAGCAGCTAGCAGCTAGTGGTGCAGAACAGACAGCCTCGGTTGAAAGGGCATACACATCATCCACATATATATTAACATTGCCAGACATCTCTGGACTGACCAGACACTAATTAGCTTTATCCCACTGACATTGTTTAACTGCCTAGAAGAAGCAAGGAAAATGTAAAATTTTGTTTACATAGTGAGGAAAAGAATAAGTCTCTAGAATGATAAAGGAGAAAGGAAATATGAAATACCTTGAAACACTGATACACTAGATGAACCAAAGGTTTGTCATATGGCTTTGTCCTAGTTTCAGCTGGGATAGAGTTAATTTTCTTCTCAGGAGCTGATACAGTGCTCTGGTTTGGATTTAATAGGAGAATAATGATAACATACTGATGTTTTAGTCATTGCTCAGGAGTGCTTAGTGTTAAGTGAGGGACTTTTCAAATTGCTATGCTCTGCCATGGAGCAGGGACACAAGAATATGGGAGGAAGCATAGCTAGGACAGGTGAGCAAAATTGGCCAAGGGGATACTCTGGACCACAGAGCGACTTCACTCTCAATATATAAATGAGGAGTAGTTGTCCAAGAGGAGCTGACTGCTGCTGGGGGACAGGTTGGGTATTGGTCAGTGTGTGCTCAGCAACTTTTTCTCTTTGGTTTCATTTCTCTCTCCCCCTATCCTTTCCATTACAAGTGTTATTAGTGTTTTTATCATTGTTAGCAGTGATAGTAGTTTAGTTTAGTTCAGTTTAGTTTAGTTTAGTTTGAATTTTTGAGCTGTTCTTATCTCAATGTTTAAGGTTCCTTTTTTGTCTTGTTCTCCCTTCTATCTGGGGTCTGGTGGCTGACCAAGTGCCTGTATGCTCTTAATTGACTGTTGGGGTTAAACCACAACAGGCTTCCTAAAGCATTCCTTCTTTATTTGTTGGGCCCACCTCCACAGTCAAATAGGATATCAGAAATACCTTTGACATCTTTGACTTTTTGTGAGAGAGGGCTTCAGAGAGAAGCTGTTTGCATGCATGCACATGCATGCAAGGCAAATGGGAAGTTGCCGGCTCTCCCACTCTGCCCTGGGGCTCCATGCTGCCCACGAGCCGGCAGAGGCTGCAGTGAAGCCGATGCCTGCCGTGGTGCCTGCCTCCTGTTTGAAAAGACAGGTCCGGGGGGGCAGGAGTCCTGGAGGCACCGGCCCTGCCACCCGCTGAGCTGAGCCCCAGAGCAGACGGCAAACCGAGCCCTGGCCAAGCTGCCAGAGCCGCGCGGAATCAGGGAGGGACAGACCCGCCCCTCCTCATTATAACATCACCCGGCCACAACGTCATCACCCAGCCACAACGTCATCACCCGGCCACAACGTCATCACCCAGCCACAACGTCATCACCCGGCCACAACGTCATCACCCGGCCACAACGTCATCACCCAGCCACAACGTCATCACCCGGCCACAACGTCACACAGAAGCGGCGCGGCTCGGGCCGGGTGGCGCCCGCGGGCCCCCAGCGCCGTGCCCGCTCTGTGCCCGCTCTGTGCCCGCTCCGTGCCTGTTCCGTGCCCGCTCCGTGCCTGTTCTGTGCCCGCTCTGTGCCCGCTCCGTGCCCGCTCTGTGCCCGCTCTGTGCCCGCTCTGTGCCCGCTCCGTGCCCGCTCTGTGCCCGCTCCGTGCCTGTTCTGTGCCCGCTCTGTGCCCGCTCCGTGCCCGCTCTGTGCCCGCTCTGTGCCCGCTCGTTGCCCGCTCCGTGCCCGCTCTGTGCCCGCTCCGTGCCCGCTCCGTGCCCGCTCTGTGCCCGCTCCGTGCCCGCGCCGTGCCCGCTCTGTGCCCGCTCCGTGCCTGTTCTGTGCCCGCTCCGTGCCCACTCCGTGCCCGCTCTGTGCCCGCTCTGTGCCCGCTCTGTGCCCGCTCCGTGCCTGTTCTGTGCCCGCTCTGTGCCCGCTCCGTGCCCGCTCCGTGCCCGCTCCGTGCCCGCTCTGTGCCCGCTCCGTGCCCGCTCTGTGCCCGCTCCGTGCCTGTTCTGTGCCCGCTCCGTGCCCGCTCCGTGCCCGCTCTATGCCCGCTCTGTGCCCGCTCCGTGCCCGCTCCGTGCCCGCTCCGTGCCTGTTCTGTGCCCGCTCTGTGCCCGCTCCGTGCCCGCTCCGTGCCCGCTCCGTGCCTGTTCTGTGCCCGCTCTGTGCCCGCTCCGTGCCCGCTCCGTGCCCGCTCTGTGCCCGCTCCGTGCCTGTTCTGTGCCCGCTCCGTGCCCGCTCCGTGCCCGCTCTGTGCCCGCTCTGTGCCCGCTCCGTGCCCGCTCCGTACCCGCTCCGTGCCTGCTTTGTGCCCGCTCTGTGCCCGCTCTGTGCCCGCCCCGTGCCCGCCCCGTGCCCGCTCCGTGCCCGCTCCGTGCCCGCTCTGTGCCCGCTCTGTGCCCGCTCCGTGCCCGCTCTGTGCCCGCTCCGTGCCTGCTTTGTGCCCGCTCTGTGCCCGCTCTGTGCCCGCCCCGTGCCCGCCCCGTGCCCGCTCCGTGCCCGCTCCGTGCCCGCTCTGTGCCCGCTCTGTGCCCGCTCCGTGCCCGCTCCGTGCCCGCTCTGTGCCCGCTCTGTGCCCGCTCCATGCCCGCTCCGTACCCGCTCCGTGCCTGCTTTGTGCCCGCTCTGTGCCCGCTCTGTGCCCGCCCCGTGCCCGCCCCGTGCCCGCTTCGTGCCCGCTCTGTGCCCGCTCTGTGCCCGCTCTGTCACTAGGTGGGGCCATCGACTCGAGGCACAGGGCTGGTGACAAAGCCGAGCTCTCTTCTCTTCCCGGTCCTAACTCATCGCCGCTCCTCAGCCCTTGCAAATCCCCCCAGTACTTGGCTGAAATACAGCCAGATTGCCTTTTTCTGTGTGAAGACAAGGCCATGTTTTTTATGTCCAGGTCAAGTAGTGCTCAACAGCATTTACTTTGGGTATTTTTTTTTAATAATATATGTTATGTGGTCTGAGTAATGTATATTATGTAGTCTGAGTAATATACGTTACAGTCATTTGCAACTGACTTTTTCCACCTCTAATCTCAACTCAGGGATGAATTCAAACACAGTCGCAATTCTAGACATTTGGAAGGGAAAAATATAACCTATTTCCCGAGGAGCTCTCAAATATCTTGTACGCACAGTTCACAATTTTGCCTGAACTTGTGCTTTCCCAGTTTAAGGAGGAGAAGATAACTTCTCCTGTGGCTGAATGGCTGCAGTCACCAGTTCTTCACCACCAGGGATTATTTAGGGTACTGGTGAAATAAAAAAAGCAATTTGAGTCCTTTCAGGCAGCAATTTTAAGCTTCTGCAGGTGAATTAAAACCAGGTCACAGTAACTAGCTGACCTGCATTTTCAGGCCTCAGAAAGTGTGAAAAACACTGGAGGAATGGTGCTGCAAAGGAACTGAGAGGTCAGAGAAGAGCCACTACGAGCAGGACGGTGGTGATTGTACTGCCTCTCACCACACCCACTACCACAGTTACTTCTACTGCCAGAACAAGAGAACAGCAGAAAAAAAAATATAAACTGTTAAAACAGTGGAGAGCAGTGATGACCAAATCAGGAAATGTAGGAATGCCAAAAATTATTTCAACAAGAGGGTGTTTGCATGAGTTTTTCTATGTCAGAAAATAAGCCGTTCACCTGGGAATTGGTCATAGCTTTTCATATACAAACACCAGCAAGTCTGCTAAAACCTCATGCAGTGAACTTTCTGGGAGAGGAGGGAGGCTTGAGCACAGCACAGGGAGACCAGCTCCTTTCATCCCCTTGCTCTGGTATAGATCACTCTGTTCCCTTTTCAAGGCAACAGCAATGTGGGCATAAACTCTGATAGCTCAGGCTTGGGCCTGGGAAAGACCCCCTCCCCAGAAGCTATTGAAGGTCAGAAATTATCCTTTCCTTCCCCCCCCCCCCCCTCCCTCCCTCCCTCCCTCCTGATGTGTTTCAAAGTTCTGCAAAGCAACCCCAAGTCCAGCCCAATTCCCACTTGTGTGCAAGGGCTGTAGCTGTTGTTGCCTGTAGGGTGGTCTCACCAACATAGGTGAGAATTGGCAAAGGAAATGTGTGTGGGTAAGTTAAACTAATGGTCTCTCCCCTTTGGAGCCTTAGAAAACTTACCACTTTTGTTTTGTAAAATTTTTGAGAAAAATTAAAAATATATGAAGTTTTCCGTCATACCATCTTCTTCCTGAAAATCGATTATTTGGCAATGGAGATAAAGAAGAAAAATATATGTAGCCAAATGTTCTTTTTGTTTATATCTCTGCAGATCATTAGAAAAAAAGAAATTACAGGAGAAAGAGCAAGGAAGAAAATTCATAACTTACACATAGATGACCATAACTCTACTAGTGATTAAGTCATATGGTCTAAAATGTAATAACTGGGCTGTGAGTTGGGTTAAATCTGTGAAGGGTATTAAAGTCTCCTGAAGAGGGTTTGGAGTAAGGATGGAGCCATATAGAATATTTTTCTGTAGTTTAGGAATGTTTATCTTGAGAATGTGGGGTTTTTTTCACTCATAGAATATGTAGCCATACCAGCCATTGAGCATTATCCTTACTTTACGAGAGAAAAAGGCATGTTCAAGGTGAGAACCAACTGATTTTGGTTCCCAGGAAAGTTGCTATCTGTGCAATGTGAACAGCTGCAAGCACCCTTCAGGGACCTGTTCCCAAGATATTAATGTGCAGAGGCAGAGAAACTTAAAATTTTAGGACAGTTCTCCCTCAGGTACAAAGGCCTGTGAGGATTGCTTCTGCATCTCTCGTCACATGAGTCGTTTAGCTCTTATCAGTGATAAAGTGATAAAAAAATTCAGATTTGACGAGTAGCACAGAAGTGTTTCTGAGTATTTCAATGTCTCCTTTATATTTTTCTCTGAATTTTATCTCTCACTCTTCCCAGTTTATACTCACCATGGCAAGAAGGAATGTCAGCAATGTGCAGAGGGACTAGGCTGCAAAGAAAGATGTTTCCAAAACTGGGTTTGAGCTTTGCTGCATGCAGCAAAGCAGGAAAGCTTCTATGAATGACCACAAGCACCTTCACAGTCATGCTGCTGCCACACTCCTCCTCACTGCTTTCCTCCTGTAGGTGCGTGCCCACTCCTGGGGGGCTGCAGCCCCCAAGCTGAGATCAGAACTGCTGGCCTAAGTGCCAGGGTGTTTTCAGCCTCCAGAGAGAGGACGGAAACCAGCTCCTCCTGAGCCTGCACACCTCCCCAAGACACATGAGTCCTGGAAGAATAAATAGATTTCTTTGTGTCTTGAATTCTGCTTTCTCACTTTTCCTCAACCTTTTGCTGATTCATGTATTCTCGGGGGGGGGAAAGGCAATTAGTACAATTTTGTCACAAGATTTCTGGTTTTATCTAGGTGTTACAGAGAAGAAAGTTGGAATGTATAAAGTCTATAAACTCAGAAGATGGAGGAAGAACCCAAACGTTTACCTTAGGTAAGTGTTTACCTTAGGTCTCACAACTTTTAGGCATTTTGTGACAGTTGTTTGCTCAGGACTATCTAAGGATAATCCTGAGGTTTTCAGGACAATTCTTGCTGAATGTAGTCACAGGTCAGACATGGAAAAGTTATAGACTCTCACAGAGAAAAAATCAGAAAGAGAATCTTACCATACATCATCTGGTAAACACTATGTCTCCTGTCTTACTTACAGAACACTTAAACTCTTTGCAAATTTTCAGATGAAAACAATTAAATTGTTGTAGCAGTTATCTTTGTCTCACAGGGAGGGAAAATTCTTCCTCAAGGTGTAGGGCAGAGCAAGGAGGTAACCTTGCAAAGGTTTCTCCTATCTATCTCTCAGCTTAATCTCCTGCACAGCTTGCAAAGAGATAAAGTGGCAAACCACACTCCTAAGGTGTTGTAAATATTTTCTTTCTGTTGCAGGTTCAGGAGAGCACAGTCTCTGGCAGGAGGCCTCTTTAAAATATATCTTCCTCTGTAGAGGCTAAATCTTTCTGTACATGCGATTCTCTGTATCCATCCTCTACATGATCTAAGGGCTGGATTCTGCACTTAAGGTTAGGATTTGGCCTGTGTACAGGCATGTTTAGTGAACAGCTGTGGCCATGGCTCTCAAGAACTGCTGCTAACGTGGAAATTAATGAAATTAATCTCCAGTGAGGAGCACAACCATTAACCAAGATTCCTATTGTAGCATGCATGCAACACTGAGTCAGGTGCGAAGTCTGTGACAGTGCAGAAATGTTGCAGGGAGCAACACTAACGAAACATCATTTAGGGTAAAAAGTCTCGTCTTTGTTACCTTTCAGTGGCAGACAAGTGTGAAAATGTTAAATATTGTATTAAGTTAGCTTTTATAGTGAAGGGAGAAGAATGATGCGTCAAAATTAAATGTCCACTAAAATTGAAGTTTAGATAGTATGCATTCAGAAATAATTTTATTTTCCAGTAATGACAATATGCAATATCACGTAAGAAATGAAATTGAAGAATTGATCTTATTCTTCAAATACAGGATAGCTTCAATATTAAAATTAACATATAAATTTAGCATAAATCTTATTTCCCCACTCACGTCTGCTGAGTAAATGCACATAAAGAATGAATCACTGAAACAGTATATTGAGGGAATCAGAGTCATTTTTTGAAGATGTCAGCACAAATGTGAGGTAAACCTGTTCACCAAGCATACAACAAATATTGCAGAGGGGGCCCTTCAGACCCACAGGCAGGATAAGTCAGGGACCCCCAGAAAAGCAGCACAACACCAGCAAGGACAAGGCAAGGGGTAGTTTGGCACAGGACATCCCCACTGTGCTGTGCTTACCCCTGCTGTCCCTCCGACTATTCCCTTATCTACAGGTATGAGAGATACTGGAGAATGTGAGCATCACACTAGGGCTCTCCACGTCATTCCTTTGAGGGAGAAATTATTATTGTTACTGTTTACATCATTGTTGGCCTTATCACCTTGCCACTGCTAGAGGTCAGCTAGTGGGGATTTGGCAATGTGCCTCTGGAGCAGCTGCCAGCCTCTGCAGAGCCCACTGCACTGGTGTCTGGTGGGCCTCACACCTGGACAAGCCGACCTGTGAGCAGAGAGAGCTTTCTGTGGCATTTCCCAGAGAGCTGACAGTGAAATCACCTGTTTGACAGGAGCAAAAGCGGTCCTGGGGCACCCAAAAGAGGCTCCTGAGGGGCTGTTCAGACAGGGGCAGGAGCTGTGCAGAAGGCTCGATGCGGAAGGTCTCTTGCTCCAAGAAAGCCGCAGCTGCACTAGTGCCCAAAAAAAGACTTTAAAAAACCCTTAAAAAAACCCAACAACCCGTTGGACTCTGAGATCCTACAGAGACCTCACCAGGCTCAAAGCATCCTTATTGATGTTTGAATTTTTTTTTTCCTTTACTCGGGGTGTTTCTGAGCATCAATGCTTCCAGCCTCAACCCTCCCCATCCCGATGTGCTCTCTTCCTCGGCATGAAGTACTTGCTCGGACGGGCAGATACCCTTGTTTGCCACAAGATGGAGCAGGGAAACGCAAGGTTCAGGAGCCGTCCGTGGGAACCGCAGGATGCTGCGCGGGCGCGGGCGCTCCGCAGGCTCAGGAGCAGTCCCGCTGCCGCCAGCGCGGTGGCACGGCTGTCACCGCCAGAGCCAGGCTGGGCACCGCCACCCCTGGGGAGGGCTCTGCGGGCCCGCGCTGGGTGCGGCAGATGCGGCTCCGGCAGAAACGGGGCTCCGGCTGCCCTTGCTGGGAGGGTGGGGTGGGGGCAGCCCCCACCAGCGCAGCAAAGCTCTGAGCAACGGGTCCCGGCATTGTCTGGGCAGAACAAGACTCCTGCCAAATGCCAAGGGATCCTTAAAATTTCATCTGCCTGTAGTGGCAGCCTGGACAATACAGCTGGATGAACAAAGCAATTTCTCAAAGGTATCACTGCAGGAAAATATATATATATATATATATATATATATTTAATTAATCCTCTGCATCACTAAAATATTGTGTGGTCAAACAAAACTTAGTGTTCAACATGAAAATTTGCACTTCTTATTTTGAACAGAGATATATTTGCTTAATTTAAGGGGAAAAAAAAGTATTTGTCAATTGAGTCAAGAGTTATTTTATAACACAAGAGGCAAGGATTATTTTAACTTGTCTCTTTTTTCAGAAAATAGCTTGTCAAAAGAGACAGAATTTTAAAAATCATACCGTCAAATTTGCATTTTTCACCACAAGTGTGATAATAGTTCTTTCCATGTTAGCCAAGGGTCATCTTTCTTTAAAAGATGTGTCCCAATGCGAGGATGCCAAAATTCAGTTCTCTGAAAACCCACTGACCACAGAGGCTATGAGCTTTTGCAGGTATCACAGTTTGATCTTTCTGCTGAAGATGATTCAATATCTGTAGCAAAACAAGCAGACAAACAAACAAGCAAACCAAACAAAAATTAGATTGAATTGAGATTTAATTTAAAGTATAGGGGATGCCTAAGATTTCTGCAGGCAGGAAATCTGCCCAAAACTGGAGCTCCAGGGCCTATCTGCTCTTACCTAGCCTTTGACAACTTCTCAGAAATGTGTCAGAGCACAGCATTTCACTGCCACCTGCCTTTCTCCTTGCAAGACCTATTTTACATATTACTTTTCTCTCTGGGGTGGCTGTAAGATGAATTTGTTCACAAATGCCATGTGAATGCAGGCAAATCTGTCAGTACACAACTGAAACCCTGCATTTAGGGAAACTCCAGATGCTTGCACATTTATGTTTCTGTAAGTGAATTCATTTTTTTTCCTCCCTTCCCCTGCTTTTATGTCTTCGTAGCAAAATCAATAAAATGCTTTTCTGAACAGGTTGGAAAGTTATGCAAGATAAAGTATCTTTCAGTTAATTTATCCCCGAAGGAAAATAAAGTCATTATTTTATTCTCCTTTTTGTGCATATTCAGTACCTTTATAAAATGAAAGATTCATCATGTGCACAAGATTTACAGAACATGAAATGCCAAATGAGAACACAGGCATTTGTATCAACAATGACACCAGATAACATGCCTGATACACTTATATAACAGTTTTAAAGCCCATCTGCTTCAGAGTCCAACTTCAGGGTGGTATCACCTTTTTTTGAGGTGTGGGACTAATCCCCAGACCTGAAAGACCAAAGAGACATTTCATCTGCATTCAGAGGTGTGTTTTGTAAAAAGTCAATTGTCAAGCGTACATAGTCACTTGTGAACAGTTGAAAAAATGACACTAAGAGCTTAACAATATTCTAAGTGGACATTAAGCTTAGAGGCATTCCTCATCAGAAGCAATTCCTAATGTTACTCAGACACACATAAGATATGCAGTGTAATCAATGCATGCAATCATGCAATAAATTGTTCAAACCATTACTTTTCTAAGGGAAAAGGGGAGTTGCCATTTGGCTAAAAATTATTTTAAAGAAATGCCCATTATTACATCCTATTTCTGGTTCTTTTCTACTTCTACAGAATAGGGAAAAAAAAGATGCTTCTGAAGCATTGGGAGAGCCTTTTGTTTTCTGCTTTCTGTGATTGTAGCAAGCTCTGCTTTACTCAGCTGAGCTTGGAAATATCTGCAGTACAAATACAAGAGACCTCAGCTTCCCTGATGACAGCTTTTGCCTAATCTCAGTTGCAAGTTACAAGTCAGGGAAGCAAAACCTAGACTTGGAAAAAGAGGTTCCCCTTGACTGCAGCTGCTGGAGCTGGACATTTTAACCCCGGCTGAGAACTAATCAGCTCTCTATCTTCAGAATGTTATTTGCCCAGTATAAATGACATAAACCAAGATCATCATCTTAGTTTATTTTTCTAGAGTCCTTAGCATGCTACATTAACCTGACAATGCTTAATCTGGTGTTCATTTCACAATACACTTCATGCAATTCACAGCTGTAATTGGTTTTACACTGACATTACACATTTCGACCTAGCCATGGGAAAAGAATAACTCTTAATAATATTTCTCTGAAAAGTGTCCAAGCTCAAACGGCACAGAAGCAGCTCACATTAGTTGCATGTGTGTATTTCCTTCTTCTGCCTTTTCTTTCACTGCAAGGATGATCACTGGCATAAGACTATAAGGTCCTTGTTTTAGTCCATTTGCAATTGAAATATGTTTGCTTGATTTCTTATGTCCTGAGGAGTTCTCAATTATAAAACAGCATTCAAGTATTCTAGTTTAACATCCCCATTTTTCTGAGTTAAGAAACAAAGTAGACCTTGGGCTTCTGTTTCCATTATGAGTCTTCTAGAGTCCCATAACTGGTAGCCATAAAGTCTTCCTTTGCAACACACACTCAGCACTAAAGCCAGAGTATTGCTATTTGGCATTATCCAGTGAAGTGCAAGAAATTAAATAAGTTATGTCTTTATTGCTATAGTACAATACCAAGCAACTTTTTAATACAATTGCAAGAGTTTTGTAGAGCACATGTCCCTCCTCTTAGGGGCCAGTAGTTCAGCTGCACTGTGAGTATCGCTTAGCTGTCACATGTCAAACGTCAGTCTAAGAAGATGTGTTGAGTATTCTTGAGTCTGAAGAGTCAGACCTGTCCTCATATTCATCTTCTGTGTAAATTGGTTGCTTAGACACAATTGGGCATCCATCATCAGGAATTGAAATCCTAGGATCTTCTGACGAGCGGGAAGGAAGGACAGGCGAGCTTCGGAAAACAGTGGCTGAGTTGCCAGAGAAAGGACTGACATACTGGGATCGCAGCTGGTACTGCTGCTGCAATGTCATGGTGTTCCACAGGGTGACATCGTTGGGCAGGAATGGGCTGGACTGGTTTCTTGCCAAAGTGTTCCTCAGCATCAGCGGGTAGCGTGGTGGCTGAGGGAAGGGGTGCTGCAAAGGTACGGCTAGAGGATTTGGCACAACATTACTGGAATCAGCAGAGAACCTCAGAGTGTCGGGAACCCTAAATGCTGAGCCCACAGACCACTTGGAAGATGAAATAGGATAAGAACTCAGTGTGTGTTCAAAAATATGGCCATTGGAAGGCAAAACAAGACCATCCGATTCTGCAGAAGTTCTCTCTCCACTGGCCACTGAAGACCGGCTGGACAGGAGAACCTCTACAGCACTCACCAGGTCACCACCACACCCCTTCAGGATCAACTCTAGCACAGCTGGCTTTTGGTTAGGGAAAATCTTTTTCAAGACTTCAAGTGGGGGTCTGTTTGCTTTCAAACTGAATGGTAAAGAAACTGTCCCAGAAGGACCTTCTATCAGGAGGTGGTTCTGCTCTGGGTGGTACTTGGGGCTGTCTGGACGGTTCTCTGTGCTCCCACCATTTTTCTGAACTGCAAAACCAACCTCATCCACTGAAACAATTTCAGGGCTTTCAGGGTTGAAACAACTTTTGGCTTTAGTCATGTCTGGGGAACTCCTTTGGTCTGTGTCTTTGTCACTGTAGGTCTCGGCATTGTCTGCTCCACTTGCATCACCCAGCCGCTCCTCATTCACGTCTGCAAAGAGAAGTCAGAGAAGTTAACAGAAAACTGAGGCCAAAAGCTTTAACAGAGATTTGAGGATGCTGTCTTCTTAAACTGAACAGACTAGGACTCTAAGGGGGAAAAAGTGCTTTTTTTCTCAGAGACCCTGCAAAAATTAAGGTATCTTTGCAACATGTCATGAGAATAAATCTGGAAAATGATAATGTGATCTGATCTAGACATACTCTGTCTCATTCTCCCATGTGCAAGCAAAGAATGTGATCATTTTTCTGCTGCATCAAAAGTGCTAAATCTCACTGGTTCCAAGGCAGTAACACACCACCCAACTGCAAGATTTCTCAGAGGAACTTCAGCACTTTCACATCATAATTCCTCACTAGTACCATCTCATTGTCTGTGAGCTGAAGAGGGCACTTAGGAAATGAAAATTCCCCTGTAGCTCCAACAGCATTGACAGAACCATTCCATTATGACTACAGTCCAAAGGTTTTAAAAGTCTTCAAATAAATAAATAAATATATTCCAGTTCTGAAGAAACTGGTCTCTCCCACAGAAATCAGTTCCTCCCACAGCAAGAATTGCAACTTCTAAACCATTAAGTATGTCTGATGCCTTGTTCCATCCAGGCAGATATTCTAGAAAATTCTGGCTTGGAGAAGACATCTGGAAGACATTTGGTTCAACATCCTCTTCAAACTGGGAGCAGCCTTAGACAAAGAGCAGGTTGCTCATGTGGCTGCTTAGCTGAGTTTTAAATAATTCCAAGGAGTAGGAATTATTCCTCACAACCTCTCTAGGCAATTGTTCCAGGTATCTTGCTTTCTGTGTACTAAACTAAGAAGGATGAGAGCTGAAAACAAGCCCATTGACCATGCTGTCTCCAGATCGACACTCAAAACTCTTTGGTAATGCCTGACCAGAGTATGGAACCCTTTGAAATAAGACTGCTTGTCAGCAAGCAGAAGGGACGGATGCTTGCTTATGCAAAAGAGGATCAAGGTATTTGCTTGAGATTGTACATTGTTATTTCCCAAGAACACAGTTCTGCTGGCTTTCCTCATTGAGCACGATGTTTACATTCTTGGGAAGCATCAATACATGGGGAGAGGATTGTTGTCTAAGCTGTGGCTGACAGTCTACTTTAACCACACAGGGAAGTGCTTTTGAATGCACAAATGAGGACTATCCACAAAAAACAATACAGCTATTTTTCCAAGCCCCTGACAAATACCCCAGCTAGATAAAGTTACTGTAAGAAGCAAGCAAAGGTTCCTAAAATGTTCTGATGATCCCACCTGCCCAACTGAGATGGAACCAGTTAGAGGTGTGCAAGCACCTGAGCCTCACTGCTCACCATCTCCGACATTCCTCTCACTGCAGGAGCAGGCAGGGCATCTTCTCATCAGTTAGTGGGCTAAGTTTAACATTTAACAGATCAGCATGAAAAAAAGACTATTAATGGAATTTATCCAATAGAGAGAAAGAAGTCAGGGTCTGAACCAGCCTAAGCTGAGCAAGAAGCCACTATGCTCACCACAGTGGGAGTTATAAATAAAGAAGAGATCCTGGCAGAGGACAGCCTGACACTGTGTGAGCATGGCAAAGGAAGATTCTCCTCATGAGGATGGCTGTACCTGGCAGAAACGATGGGCCATCCTAAGAGATTTGGGATGCTGCTAATTTGGGCTGTGGAAGATAAGTGTGTAGCCGAGGAGTACAGATGCTCTTACAAAAACCTCACTCCTTTCAGCAGGATAACCCATTTTGGGAACTGTTTTTTACACTGGTTATGCTGCCTGTTGAGTGCAAACAGGGAAGCAGTAACTCAGCATGTTCTATATTAGTGAGGAGGCCATGTACATTTCCTCTTTCTCATATGTTCAGCGCATCAATCAGCATTAGCAGCCAAAGCAGAATGCAGGAATTGCTTGCCGATAGCAAACTGGCACGTGCATCCTTCTGAGGAGGTGCTAAGATACTGGCATAGCTCATCCTTTATTGAGAAAATAGTGTGAGACTCACACTACCTTTCCCTTCTAATCCCTTCACTATGCATTTATTTACAAATCTTGGTGAATATTTATATGTTCAAGGCTTAGTGGGCAGTCTGAGGACATTAAAATACCTTGTCCCTATCTTGACAGAGTTAGAGAGGCTGTTTAAGGCAGATGATAGCCCTAATTTTCACATAAATAAATTGTACTGTGGTGACTAATATTACCAAATGGACTGAAAGCAAGGAGAACATATTTCAGAATTACCTCATGCTCACATTTACAGTGTACCTTTACGGGATGAGAACAAGTACCACTGTGGAGAAAATATATGTTTATTTTAAAAAAAACAACCAACAAAAAAACAAACACCCTCAGATCAGGTGAGATATCTCAAATATATTCCCCGATCCTTACAAAAAGTTATTTTCAGGATATTTCAGATTAATTTTCTGTACCCTTAAACATATCCTTGTGAGGCTTGCCTAAAAAATTTTCATCAAATTCTGAAAACTCATCCCACTGAATTTTATTTGCCTCTTTACCATCAGTAGACCATGCAGATGCTGGCTCTGAGCTTTAGCACAGGGGCAGTCTCCTCATACAGCACAGGTCACAGCGGCGCATCTCACTGGGCTGTTTTACTCCCGGGGACAGACCCGGAAAACGAGATTTCGTTGATTTTAAATCAACGTGGTGCTATTGACACACAGGGGATTACCCTGTGCTGGCTACCACTGAGCGTGGAGGCTGCTGTGTTTCCCCCTCTGTCTTTTTGAGAGCATTTCTGGCTGCCGGTGTCAGTCAGGCAGCTCCATGCCCGGGCTGGGCAGTGCGCGGGTGTCACCCGGGGCCCGAGGCTGTCGCACGGCAGCTGGCTGCTCACCTGGCCGGCCCTGGGGCTTCCCTCGCTGTAGGCTGTGCTTTAACTGCTTTAAACACCCCCTTCCCGCTACGCTGAAGGCTCTCGGGGAGGATCAGGCGTACTCCGGGGACTGTCCCCACCCTTCATGGGAACCACCACCACCGGGATTTTCGTTTGTTTAAAATTGGCACAAAAATAGGCATCGTCAAATAAACAAAAAATTGTGAAGATGCAAAATAGTCATCGTCAAATAAACAAAAAATTGTGAAGATACATTGTAAATATCCCTATGTGAACACTGAATTTTAGGAATATTATATGCATGTATTAATTACAAATGCTTGTATTTTCAGGTATAAAAATAATTTTGTATTTAGAACATACAGCCTACTGATTCTCTACCAAAGCTTTTTTCCTTTTCATAACTCATAACTTTTACATGAGAATATTCTCGGTTTCAAGAAAGAAATCTCGTCCTCAGATATTTTTTACGTTTTGGGGGTTTGGTTGTTATATTTTGTCCTGTGTGAGCTCTGAGGATTTTTGCTGTATTTCTGGTGGTGGTGGTGTTTGTTTGGTTTGCTTTTTTTTTTGGGGGGGGGGGGGGGGGGCGGGGGGAGGGGCGGCAGTGTTTGTTTTGTCTTTCTGTTGGTTTTTGGTTTTGGGAGGGTTATTTCTTTGTGTGGCTCTGGGGTTGGATTTTTATGTTTTGTTTTTTAGGAGGAGGTTATTTTGTTGTGCGTCCGTGTGTGTGTGTGTGTGTGTGTGTGTGTGTGTGTGTGTGTGTGTGTGTTTTGAGGCTTTTTTCCCCCCCAACACCTTCTATTTCAAATTTCCTGCATTTAAGTATGCAGTTTGTGATTCCTGGGAAAACTAAGGAAACTATTTTCCTACTGATATAAAAGATGGGGAGTACTCATCAAATAATACACATGCAGGGAGAGATACCAGCCCGGATCAGAGATGCAGGGCAAATACAGATACGCATGAAACAGAACTGGGAGAACCGTAAATGCATTTACAGTAAAATACAATACATATTCAGCATAATATTTACCCCAATTCTTCTTGACTATCTATACATTAATAATCATGGGTCAAATGTAAAGGGGCCAAATACAAGTAAAATAGATGAGAGGGAAAAGCTGTTTAAGTTAATTACTTGTCTGGAAAACTTGTTCTAATATTTTGGAACCAAATTTGCTTCTTCAACATCCCACTGCTGAGTCCCTGTTAAAACAGTTTGTTCTTCGATTTTTAGGGCAGTTATTTTCTCAACAGATTTTCTTGTATCTTGAAAGTACCTGCTCTTTTCCTTAGTCATATTATTAGGACATGCTGATACAGAACTAGCGTAACTGCACATAAAGCTAAGGCTATGTTTTTGGTGGGGGTTTTTTTGTTTTCTTTGGGTTTTTTTTTTTTACTCTTGCTGTCTGTTTGGAAAGTGGGGTGCTTGTTAGCTTGATTTTGTTGTTGGGGCTTTGTTTACGTTTTGGTTTTAATTACTTTCACTTCAGACTTTCTTCCCTATATTCGAAGATCTAAATACTATGTAGGAGACTAATTGCTGTTCTCAAATTAACACAGAGACAGATGCACTGCATTTAGAAGCTGGCTCTGAAAGTATCAGGCTTGGTAACTACTACTAAGACAAATATAACATGCACTCCTGTGGGCAAGAAAAGTTCATGTGCATGGTATCAGAAGGAGGAATCATTCCAGGTTAGCAGAGGCAGATGCAACAAGGGTAATTTCAGAACTTCGCAACTGTCCCACTGAAATGGCCAATTGTAGCAGGAACAGAAGCTGATGGATCTGATTTTACCATATATCGGGAAATATCCCTTCGGCAGTGAAAAAACTTTTCACGAGAATAACGTCCTCGGGGAGGAAGGGGTTGTGTGTGTGTTTTAAAAACCGGGTGGACAGGAGGTTTTTCCTCTGTTTTTACGGCGATTTTAATACAGTTAATGGAAAGAGAGGAAAGAGAAAAGCCTGCCTCTCAGAGAACACAGGATAATTGGGAATAAGCAAGTCATGTGGTTAAACAGTGTCTGGTGGAAGGTGGCAGCAGGAACTTCTAAGGAGACCGTCTTCCACTTTGCTCTCATGCATTTCCATGTTCATAAAAAGTGGGGGGAAAAAACCGTCTGTGACAATCAGGGACTGGGGACATGCAGGTGAGGTCTGAGTGACCAGAAAGGCTCCCCAGTGGTCCCGGGGTGCCCCGGTCCCCCCAGCCTGGCCTCACTGCGGGTGGGGATGGGGACAGGCGCAGCGCCGAGGGCCTCGATTTATGGAGATCTCCGTTATGTCCTGCAGTTTGTTTGTTTGTTTTTTCGCTCCGTAAAGCTATTATCAAAAAGTGCTGACTGGCTGGCAAGGAAGGATTTCTCATCAATACACTTTGATTGTATTTTGCAAACAAAATGCCTGTTGCTTGGTAACATTTCACTTGAGCCTGACCTTCCCCAAAAGTTATTGCTATCAGATTCGATTTACACTCTCCTCCCGTGATTACTGTAATCTTTTAAACCGGGAAGTTCATACATCAGGGTGAAGGAAAGTTGAGCGTGCAAGTTAATATCGCTCCTATACGGCAGATTTATATCGTGCTGGCGGATGGGAACTTTCATTTTCTCGAAGAAGCAAGGCAGGTTTTTCCCCTCCTCTCCCACCTCGGCCTTATGCCCCGCCACCTCCGCGCAGGGAGGGGGCCCCGGCCAGGCGCCGCCGCCTGTGCGGAGAGCGTCCGCGCCGGCGGGAGGCTAGGACCAGTGGGAAATTTGGGGAGAGACCCCCATGCCCGGCCCTGGGGCGATATGTGGGGGAGAGGGCTGCCGGAGGGCAGGCAGGTGGTACCAAGGGCCGGAAAATGGGAAGCGGGTCCCAAACCACCGGCATCCTCGCCAGAGCGTCGGACTCAGCCGTACCGCCGCCTCGGGCCCGGTGTGCGTCCGCTGCGGTGCTGGAGGAGCAGAGCCCCATGCTGGGGCCCTGGTGGACGCCTCCGTGTCCGGACTGGTCCCACAGCGCACACGGGCCCGCGCGGCGGCAGCACCGGGCTCGCCACTCTCGTCCCGGAGCACCGCGTAAAATTTTGTCACAACTTGTCAGCGGAGCGCCCTGGGCTGGCAGCGGCCTGCCTGCCGAACATCCCTATCGTGAAAGACTGTCAGCTCCCGCTCAGACAACGGACGGAACGCGACTGCGGCTCCGGAGTGTTAGTTTTGCCTCCGGCAAGGTGCATTACCGACAGGTCGCGCTCACAAGGTGCCCATTGCAGGCGGCACTTTCGGCACCCCCGACCTCTCTCTCACAAGACGCCCCGGACGCGACCCGCAGGGACAGGCCTGCGCAGGAGGGCGGGGTTGCCCCGCTCATCCCCTGCCAACACTCCCCTTTCCCCGGTCGTCATAGCTTCGCAGAAGCCTCCCTGCTCCTGGCGCCGCTTTTGGTCTGAGGCTCTCTGTGCAGGTCTTGTCCCGGACGAGGTCCCGCAGCCCCATGCCCGGGGTGCGGGGAGCCGGACAGCGACTCCGGGAGAGAGACCGGGAGAAGCAGAAAGACATGCTGCTGTGATCCACGCGGGATGCGGCCCCTTCCCGGCGGACCTGAGGAACGGGCCCAGAAGCAGCACGTCGGGGAGCTGGTCGGCAGCCGCGACCTTTGCGGGTTCCCTCTACTTGTCTCGGTGGACGCGATTCTGGCTGAGGAGTGGGCCGGTCACTTTGCGGCTCCATGCTTTTTAAGAGCGATAAAGTGTACCCGACTGAATTCCTCTCCGTTCCCTTCCCACGGAGCCCGTTGGGTGAAAGGGAAAGCTTTTTACTCGTTCCGGCCGCGTCCCCCAGAACTGACAGCCGGGATCCCAGCCCTCCCTTTCCCTCCTGCCCCGGTACCGCCGTGCCCGGCCCGGCCTCACCTGCCTTGGGGAGCGGCCCCGGGAGCGCGGGGGGCGGCTCGGCGGCCCAGCGAAGGGCGGCGGCGGCGGCCAGCTCGGCGGGGGTCCGCGGCGGCGCGGCGCAGGGCGACGGCCCCGGCGGCGGCGTAGGGGGCTCGGTGCTGCCCGGCGGCCCGGGGAGGGAGCGCAGGGAGTCCGGGAGGAGGCTCTCCAGGCTTTCGTTGGCCTGCTGCCGGCGGAGCGCCACCTGCGCGGCCATCACCCGCTGCCTCTCGATGATGAGGATGCACTTCTCGCAGGTGCAGTCCTTGAAGCGGCAATAGCGCTTGTGGCCCTTCAGCCAGGACAGCACGCCGTGGTTGCGGCACCGGGCGCACTTCGGCGTCCGCTGCAGCGGAGCCCGCGGTGGCTGCGACACCGGGCCGCCCATGTAGAGGTACGGGGAGCCATAGCCGTTCATGCCCGCGGGAGGAGCCCGGCCGGCTCCGGGGTGGAGAAGGCCTCAGCGAGGGCGGGCGGAGGCCGGGGCGATGGAGGCGGGTGGCTCTGCCCGCGGGCTCTGCGGGGGGCGCGGCTCAACCCCAGGCCGGCGGGGAGAGGCACCGCCCGCCGCGGTGGCACCGGCGGGCAGAGCGCGGCCGCCGGCCGGAGCGACACTGCCGCTGCCCGCGCCGCCCCGCTGAGCCCAGAGCCCCTCAGACCGCCCCCGCCCCCCGCCCGCCCCCCCGCCAGCCTCCTTCCCCGGCGCCGACTGGGGAATGGAGGGAGAGAAAGATAGAAGGAAGAGAGGGAGAGAGGGAGGGAGGGAGGAAGGGAGGGAAGCGGCGGCGGGGGGGATCTCTGCCCCGCCGTCGGGGCGGCGGCGATGCCCGTGCCGTGCAGAAGGGGTTCGTCCCTGAGCGGACCGGATCCCCGGCTGCTGCCACCCACGCCCTGCCCCCGCACGGCTCACGCCCCGAAGGCACCCGGGGCTGAGAGATGAGCGGGCTCTAGGAGGTTTCTCCGGGCTCTGTGTCGGCCCCGCCTCGAAAGCCCGCTGGGTTCGGCGGCACGGTGTATGGCTGCTGCCGCCTGTGGCCCGGCGGCGAGAGGTAGTGGCGGGGGGTCGAGATCAAAGTTCTGCCAAAGTTTTGCCAAAGTTTTGCAGCCGCAAAGAGGTGCTCGGAGCAGGAGCTGTCCGGGACCAGGAGCTGCCCACAACAGCTGGGCGGAATCGGGGTGCGGCCGCGTCCCCGCGGGATCGCGCCGCAGAGCTGGAGAGCCGCCGTAGGCACCTGCCCCCGTGGGCTCCGCTGCCTCTCCTGCATCCCGCGGCAAGACAGCTACCCAAACCAAGCGGTGGCTATAGAAAGGAATGAGAAATTCACGGCAAGTCAGGTTGCTTGAAACATAAACGATAATGTCTGATGCGGCAGCCTTGTAGTGTTCTGCATTTCCGTACGCGGAGGGGTTTCTCGCTGAAACACGGGTATTTCCCGTGTGGCAGCGAGGACCTTGAATCAAAATTTAATATATTGGTGGAAAAAAACCAAGAAAGTTATATGCATTTTGGCTGGGGAGAAACAAATTACAAGCGTTCATCTGCCCGCGGCGTAGCATCCGCGGGCGGGCAGGGGCTGCTGCTTGGACCTGGACCCATTTCGTTGCCTCAAGACCTCCCCTGCTCTTCCCAGGCATCTTTCCACCATAACCGCTACACGAAATAAAGGTTTTAGCGAGGCTACGTAATAACGAAATCAGATTTAAAACTCGGGAAGTATTTCGCTGGAGAGAATAAAAGGCACAGTGTATGCTACGAAAGTATTTGCGTGGTATTTCATTACTAGGCTCTTTCCTCGTTACTTTTCTACTTCTAGAGGAAGAGTGATTCCGCGTGATCTTTCTCCCCCGGGCTGTGCGCGGGGTGTGAGGAGGATGAGCACTCCACCTGTAAATCGCACCGAGCCAGGGAAGTGAATCGGATCAGATAAGGGGAACAGTGCATTTTCTGTCAGTGCTAGTAGAACATAATTTTTTTGCTGCCGGAGTGCATGCACTGAACCCTGCAGCTCGCAACTGGCCTCCCCCGCGGGGCCTCTCGCACACTCGGGAGTCCCCATCGAGGGGAGAAAAAGAAAGAAGCGGACCACCCATTCAACTATCACAAAATTACGTAAGATGATGAGCATCCACCCTTGGAAATCCGTTTCCTCTAAACGAAGAAACGGAGTGCAGCTGTCTGCGGCGGTGGGGATCATGGTGGACTCTACTTCCCCTCTAGCTGGAGAGGGTCCTGCGGGGCGCCTCCGCCACCGCAGCCGGCCGGGCGCTGCCAGATGCCGAGCCGAGGTGCCCAGCGCGGCGGTAGGTTGGCGGAGGACCGGGGGCCCCTCTCTCGCTTGGCTGCACATCGGGCGTTTAGGCTGAAATACCCGTTTGATATAATACTGTAATCCTTTTCTCATATTTGATGGGAATGGTTTCCATGTCCTAGTATTTGACAACATCTACCCATAGGGCCAGATTCGTATTTGTGTTAGCAAAACGTCCCCTGCCTGAAAGTCCATTGTAACCCAACACCTGACAACCCCGGTTCCCATTTCTGCTGGCCGAAAAGGTTTATTCAAGCACATAATGGGATCCCAGCAGAAAGCTTTTCAGACGAAGTGGCGATGGTAAACTGCGCCACATGAACTCCGTTTCCAGGGCTATTAAGCTTTTAATTGCAAAATAGCAGAGGAAATTTCAAGGTGACAATGAGGTGTTAGCATTTAGCGCCCAGAATAATAGACCGAAAGAGAATGAATGTGCGAAACGTATGCTGCAAATAACATTTAGCGGAAAAGACCGGCTCAGCCAAAGGGCCAAAGAACCCCTGCCGACCGGGCAGGACGGGAGACGGGCTGGAAACCGGCCCGAATCCGCTGGCATTTCGCGACTTTTCGATGTAGGGCCATCCCGAAGACTCGGCGCTGCTGCCCAGCCGCTGGAACCCGCCGTGAGCAGCATCCCTGCCGCGGGGTCTGCTGCCCCGGGAGCCCCGCCGTTCCCCACGGGCGGAGGAGGGGGTCGGGCCCGAGGGAGTGCTCGGCAGTGCTGGCACTGCTGTAAAATAAGCTTTTGGGAGGGGGCGTTCGCGGGATGCTGGTGGCCACTTGAGCGAGTGCGAACGGCAGGATTAGTTCGCCTCGCCCGAACTGCTTTAAGACATTACTGGCATTACGGGGAGAAGACGGGAATAAATTAGGTATGAATTCCCGCTCGGAGAGCGACTCTGG